>NC_134414.1:8266517-10766517 GCF_030867145.1 Opisthocomus hoazin | reverse complement strand
TCCAACCTGCTTTACCATCATGTTGCCATTGTGAAACTGTGTTTTCTCTTTGAAGTGCATCATTCTCTGAGTAAAACAGATGAGTGGAATATATTCATCTTGGTTTTGAGCAGCCTGAGCATGTAGATAGCACAAGGAGAAGCTGCAGGCACCTGCCTGATGAAACACTGGGTGGGACTGAGACAACCTCTGAGCTGTTCACCACTGCAGAGATATTCTTGCCTGCTTTAGTGAGCTTGCTCAAACTACCTCAGTAACAAAGGAAATCATTAAAATAAAGCAGTGTTAAGTACAGTCAGTCCATTTGTTTCAGTTTCAGAACATACAGCTCCTATTCCATCAAAATTTGGTGTGGTGAGAAGGTGGAGGCACAGCTGCTATGCTACAAGTGAGTTCCAGGAACGATTTTGCTATTTACTCTAGAGAGTGACAGGAGTGAATAAGGTGGGATAATTAACTGATGTAGTACAGTGCTAAAAAACTGAATCAGTCAGGGACAGACCACTTAATGTAGTATCTGCATTACCTAAAGCATGTATTTGTATTACGAGAGATATGATGTTGTGTTATGAAAGATGACTGGACAGCGTTATATGTTGTATGACCACTGAAAAGAAAAACAACCTTGAGCTTACAGGAGGAGAATAAAACAATGGCTGGATATAGGTAGTCGTGGAGACCAGAAGGAAACAGGACCTCTAGTCAGATGGACAGCCTGCAGTCTTTGCCCATCTAATACATTTATCTTCCTTTTTTTTTCTTTTTACAACAAATGGTTTTTTTTCAATGTGACTTAAGGAGGATTAGTAAGATGTCCCCATAATGTGTATCGCAGAATCAGCAGAACTCAACCACATCTAACTCAATTAGGTCAATTAGACCTGCTCTATAAAATGTTGTTTAAAACTACAGGAGTTGCTGTGCCTTTTCACTCCTGTATGTGTAGCTGATCACTACTAATGACAGCATATTAGTCTAGAGAGACCTTTGGTCTTTCCTGTTATGGGCATTCTCTTGCTCGTATGTTCTCAGAAATGCGTGAATTAAGGACATTAGAACTTTCCTTTCTCATACTGAAGATAAACTGCAGCATTTTTTTATGATGTTTTTTATCTGCTACCTTTAAATTATCCTAGAAAGAAAAGCATTAATTTCATTTGCTGCTCTCATGCCTTTGCTGCCATTATAACATTGCCTAAGGAAAGCCACAAGGCCCTTCCACATTCAGTGTCCAACACCCTTCCTTCAGAAAGTCCTTTGATCAGGCTGCAAAGTGTGTGGAGAAAGAAGACAAATGTCCACATTTTCTAAATAAGCTGCTGGCAACAACAGTTGTTAGTTTCATAACTGATTATCATAAATAATTAACTTAGTGAACTATTATCCAGCTGAACTATTGTCACCAGGTATCTTCATAACAGGCTGGTACTTACCAAACGGGAGTACAGGTCCCACCTAAGCTGACAATTTCTGTTGCTGTTTTTTCGATAGCTGAGATTCTAAATAAGAACCGCCCCCTGCTTCATTCTGCCACATTTGAAAATAAATCAAATAATTTATAGAGAAAATTATACAGCCACTTCTTTCAAAGCGTCTGTTGAATGACTGCCATTCATTCCATATTGCCCTTCTTGCAAATGTCATCTTTCCTGTTTTGAAGTATTCCTCAGTTGTTTTCTGCTCCTGTACCTAATTAGAATGCTTCACTATATTTGTTTTTAATCTTTTCAGTAATGTAGTGAAAGTTTTGCTTGTTGTGATGATTATTGTATAACTTAAAATCCCCTCACTGTTTACTTTCTTCTGTCTCTCATGTCCAGGCACTTCGTCCTTTCCTCTGTATGTATATATAATTTGTTGATTTTGTACATGATCCAGACATTTTCATATTCCCAATGTCACCACCCAGTCATCCTGCTACTACTTACACAATATTGTTCCATTCAGCAAAATCTCCATTTTGTGAATAATTCTTTTCCATTAAACAAAATATAGTGTCTTAATTAACATTTTACTTATGAAGTTACTTTGTCCTTTGTACCACTGAGTTTTTCTCTTTCCCTTTCTTATTCATTATTCAGGTGATTGCAAGCTGAAGATTTTGCATGTTTCCCAAAATTTCGTATCCAAGAATTTAGCCGGGGCACTGATAAATCTCTCCATCTTTCCAAGAGGTTTCTTTCTGATTTTTAAAAGTATACTTATTTGGTCTGTTTTCTTGGGTTTGTAAGGATAAACTTTGCTTAATTTTGGAGTTGAATAACCTTTTACCATTATCTTGTTTCTTATTGATTCTGCTTGGGTGCTAATTTACTTCTCTCTTTTCACACATGGAAAATGAACGTTGGATTCTACTGTTCATTATTTTTATTAACCATTATATGAAAAAAAAGTTCAATGCCGTATTCCTCCCTGTTTTTAAACAAATTGTCACAGCCATCTCTAGAAGATTTTCTAGGTTGTTGGGTTGTTTTATAATACACAATTTTGGATTTTAACCAGATTTACTTTCTTTTTCAGATTTATTTTTCTCTTCCATGTTGTTATATTTATTCAGTCACACTTCCAGGGTCAATCTCCATCTACTTTTCTTCGAGTTATTTTATTTGCATTTAGATCTTTCGTCTTTTTACAAAGGCAAGATGCTGTATTGTTGCTGTAGATGAGCTGCATAATTCTGGAGTACTTGTCTAATCATGAAACAACTATTTATTTGATTTCCCCCCTACTACTTTCAAACATTAATCAAAATAGTACCTTTTCCAAAACATGTCCTGCTGGAGTATAATAACTATGCTCTGGAAAGGAACAAAAAAGCTCATCAATTAGTCTCTGCAGGTCATGATATTTGGCCATAACTGTGCATGACATTCCTGAAAAAATAGTGGATTTTGAAACATATGTTATGAAATTTCAGCTGCCTTTTCTCTAGTTATGATGAATCTCCCTTTAATCTTCTAACATAAGTGGTTTTTCTTGAAACATTCCTCTCCTATGAGTAGCAGGGATGTTGAGATATTGAGGAGGAGTTGTATTATGACCCAGAGCACATACTGAAACACAAAGGACAAATGTGGGGGTAACATTTCCTTTGCTCTTATCTCTGTCTTTGGAATTGTGCCCACTTGACACAATCGCAGACTTGAGAACTTCTTTTAAGGGTGTCAGTGCACATTGGAGTAAAGTTTTTTCTTCCAGTAATGCAGCTGTTATTTACTAATTTATGATGCCATTTGTTTTCACCATGATACCTATGATGTTAAAATTTTAACAAGAATTATTTAAGTAGATTTAAGAGAATTATTTTCTCCTTAAAATGTCTACTGAGGATCACTTACACTTACACTATCAAATATTGCTTAGAATAAGAAATTGCCTCTTGAACTCCTCTTTTGAGTGGCCTTCCAAAACTTCAAGAGTGTACATAACCTATACTAGCATTTAGAATAGGTAAGAGGCCAAACATAAACAACGTTACTATGACAAGAAATATTTGCTTGCTCATCTGAATAAGTATTTTGGCCACACATTTCCTTTATATTGCACAGCAACATTTCCAGTCAAGTTCGACAGAGAGCACAGAAACAATGAGCAAAACCAACTGAAGACAAAGATGTCGAGTACAAGTTAATCAAGTCATAGTGCCCCACACAAAATGAGAATAAATTAGGAAAATACCGCACAGAAAGTGAAGTTTCCTAGACGAAGAACAGTTCATGCTCTGTTGAAAGCCTGGGTATATCAAGATGTTTGAAAGCCAGTATGGAAAAATATTTCCTACTGTTAATTGCAATATGGTAAGAAAATAATTTCTGAGCCTACTTATTTTATGTCAGGACATTTACTTGAAATTACTGACAGAATTATGAAAGCCCATTTCTGATCTCATGTATTTTATAATTTTAATTCATTGGGTACATGAAGAAAGATAAAGAAATGTACAGTGATACAGAAGAAAATCAAGGCATTTTTTGAGACTGATCAGAGTATCACCTAAGGCCTTCACTACCAAGATAATTTTCTGAATTCACATGGACTGGAAAAGTAGCATGAAAAAAACTTTCATAATCTAGAAAACAAAGTAAAAATAATACATTATTGCTAAAATCAGGTCTTGAAGAGTTATCTCTCATGAGCATTTCGTACAATTAGCAAAATAATACATTATTAAGTCTAAAGGAAATCTTTATTAAAAGACTTAAAAATACCTTCAGAAAACTTATCAAAAATTTTATCTGGCTGTTTGGTTTCTAAAATAAATAGAAACATTGCTTGTGTATAGAAAATGGATGCTGGGTCATTGTTATTTCTTCATTATTGAAATGGAATAACTGTCAAAAAATTGACTGCAGTTGTGCAGTCTTAAAGTTCTCTTTCAACCTTCTTGTCTTCTGGACTCTGACTAAACACAATTCATATTCAATCCTGTACAAGGTCTTCGTATTTTACAAACTTACTCCCTTTGTATCTCACACCTTAATCTTACCTTACGTCTCCTCCGCAAACACCCAACAGAGAGCGTTACCTTGCAACGGGGGGCAAGCAAGTTCCAGTAACAATAAATGTGTCAGGAGAGAATTGGGAAGAGCTTTCTAGCAGAAAAGCTACTAACGGACTGAGTGACCTCTGCATACTACCTGAAAACCAAACAAAACACCACCAAACAAACATCCAGCCTATGGCCTGATCTTACACTTATTACAGGTCCTGTGCTACTCTTTTTTATATGTCTGTCCCACACAGAAGACAAGGACTACAAACTTACAGATCCTGTACACAGCTGCAGTAGAAGTGGAGAGAGATGGATCCATGTCCCGCTCCTGAAATAAAACTCACACATAAGATGAACACTACTTGTATCAAGGAGATCTTGTCACACTCCCTACATTGACAAGTGATTCCTGCATTTTAAAAACAGCAAAGAAAATTACAGAACTCTTCCCCCAAAATCTCTTCTACTCTTGTCTCCAATTTTTTGGCTCCTTGTCTTGACTGGTACATAGGATCAGCACCCTGGGATCCTTTTCTGTCAAGCAGAGTCTTTATTCCTTTCAACTAAATAAAAAACATATGCACACATTCACAGAAAGCGTATGACATAACATCTGCCAACCACGACCTTGTGCAACCTTCATAAGATTTTTCTTTTATGTTTTGTTTACTTTTTGTATTTTTTTCATTTCACCCTTCTTGATAGAAGACATCTATATTATAAATTATACTCATTATTCACAATACAATACTATTTAAACATTTCATAGGTAATTATTTATTTTTCTTGCGTATAAAGAATATTAAACTCCTGTGCTGCAACTAAGTGTTCTTCAGTACACTATTGCTGTGCTTTTTTACTCTGCATGGACAGGTACTTAGTGCAGGCTGATCTTGCCTCAGGTTGAAATGTCCCATACTGATTGTGACCAAAAGGCAGCTATATATTGAAGCCGTAGTACTCTCTCCTCTATAATTCCTTAATTCTACTTCTAACAGAGCTACCATGCTGTAATATTGACTGACATTAAGTTTAGACTAGTTAGAAAGGTTTCCCGTAAATCCCTCAACCCATCTTTGTGGGTTTTCGTAATGCCAGAAGAGAGCTGAGTATGAACAACTCCTGCTAGCCCAAATGCAAGGCAGCAATGAAAATCTTTTGTGTGTCCATGGGAAAGCAATAAAACTTCCTGACAGCATCTTGCACTGTTTCCCAGTTATCACTGCTAATAAGCTCTGTAAGTTTTCAGAGGAGATATCTGGATTGGGAGCTGGACTCCTTGGGGAGTTAATAATAAGCTCTAATGCCTTTTGCTTCTAAATTGCTTCTGCTGACTTAGTTAAAGTTTTATTATCACCTTGGCAGTAGAGTTAACAGGCCCACCCCCAGCCCACCATCATCACTCGTCTCTGTTTCTGCAGTGTCATGGAGACACGTGAGTCAGTGAAACATCCCCATCTGAGGGCTACTTGCCTTGAGAATTGCTCTGGCTTCCAAAATAGCAGGTACCTCTATCCCATTATTACACCTTGCTGCTGTGATGCATCCACTGTTTGTGGTAGATGAGCTGTCTTTGGGACCTGGACTAGTCAGCTGCTCCCCAAGGGATGCAGTAAACTCCCTCTGCTCATGTTAGCTGAGCACTCACGTAGTTCAGTTACATGAACTGCAGACTGATTGCATAAATCACACGCAGATTTTTAAAAGCAGAATCACTATGTTAATGTTCAGAATTGGTTACAAAAAATAATAAATATGCAGTTGACAAAAACTCCTCATTGCAAAATAAAAAACCCTCCCTGCTCATACCAATTTCTTTGTTCTTTCCTGATAAACAAACACATCCCAAGATAACAGTCTGACAAACCATCTATGCAGGCAGCCAGTGCAGCCCCCCTGAGAATGGTTTATTTCCCCAACGAGTCAGTTCAGGAATGTTGTGATTTACCACATTCCTGAACGTAACTGCTGTCCCAGCTTCTTGGGGCTGGACAGCACTTGAAAACCTGATCTCAGGTGAGTAAAAGGGCGAGTCAACCGTGTTGCAGAGGGATGGAGTGGTACCATGCTCCTGGTGATGTTGCATGCCAGGGGCGTGGCAGGAGGGCAGGCACCTCTGCTCCCTCTGTCCCACAACCACACCACAGCTGAAAAGATAAATGCTTTCATCATGCACTTACTGCTCCAAAAATGGATTTGGTTACAACATTGTTGCCAGGAGAGTGCGACCCACCCAGTGTTTATCCATAGAAAGGAAAATCTGTGCGTTTTGAAAAAGCACATGAATATTCAGAGGATTTAGGCAGCTGAGCAGAAATGAAGTCTTGGTTGTTGGTGAGAAAAATATGGCTGCTCTCAGTGAGAGAATCAAACCATATATCCCCTCTCCAAAATAATTTTTGCACTTTTGAGAGTCTCACAAAAAAGAAATACGCATCAGTTGGGGCTGCCAAACGAGATGCAGCACTGCTGCACTACGGAGCAGCAGCCACAGAAAAGAGAGTGAACTGAACGGGATCTAGAAGAAGCAGGGAGCGCAGTCACTAAAAACTGCCATGAAACCTGATTTGAATCCTTATTAATTTGCTATATTCCACTCCTTATTATCTCTTACGTTATCTGTGCTGTATCAGGCAAAAAATCAGCAGCACAGAGTTTCTGTGTTGAAGCCAGACTTGTGGCCTACAGCAGAGGAAAGTCCATGCCGGCAAAATAGTGACTAGTAACACTTGTGAGACATGTTGCGTCAACACGTGACAGATGCCAATCAGTCGGACTTCAGCTGAGCCTCAGATACAAATTTAAGACCAGAAAAATTCTGGAGGAGGGCTGAAGACAACAACATCTTTTCACAGAGATCAGTCTGCGCTGTTTGCACCTGCTAAGCTCACAGGAGTAAACCTGTCCCCAGGAATGTGACATGTGGATCATACACCTTGAACATAGGGCGTACACTCAGTTGTTTTGCAATTTCCACTAAATTCATCTTTACAATAAAATAAGATTTATTTTAAGAGGTATTAATTTTTCAGTGCATAGTGGGTGCAACAACCTGCGACTCATCAAAGCCAGCCCGTGCTGCTGCTGTTGCCCTGGCTTTGCTCATCCTTCCTTCATCACGGGCAGCGTACCTAGGTGTGTGAGGCTGTGAGGTCGCAGGGGCTGTGAATGGCTCTAAATAAACATACAGCGCTGAGCCAAACTTTGGTTCGACAGGCAATACAGCACTGACACCACGTCAGTAAACAGCTATAGTGGCATGCAGGCAAAGCACTTGGGAAACTTGGTCAGTATTGGAGCAGTATTCTGTTAAAAAAGGAGGAAGCTCCACATGGAGGAGGTGCTGAAAATCAGCTACAGTGTCTGTTAAGCTCAAATTCCATTTGAATTAAATGAGCTTTCAGTAGACCTTTGAGTTGGCGTGTTCAGAAATGAAACTAATGTCATTCTTTATGTCAGGCAGAAAAGCCAGTCACATGCTGGTGTCACAGACCTTGGGAACAAACAGATGAGAGCTGGAACGGACAGTTCAGCCGGTCCATCCTTCTGAAAGAGCAGCACTGTTTTGAATGACTGGCTCGCAGGTTGATGTGTTCGGAAGAGATTCAGGTTTGCACAGCATTAGGAAGCTCTTTGGAAACAGACGTGGTTTGCTGGGATACATCTTAACAGAAGAACCAATAGATAGAGCAGTGGAAAGAAGTTAAGTTATAAAACAGCTGGTGGATCACAAACGTATGGTAAAGGACTGTGTCAAAGCAGGAAAAATGAAAAGAAGTTGAAGCAGAGATCTTTTTGAATTGGAGGCAGAGAGAACAGAGTAGAAGAGAGGTGAGATAAGACTGGCTGAGAGGGGACCAAGGCACAGAAATTACATACACCAGACATATGCCCTGAGACCAGGTGTCCAGAGATGAGATAGGGTACAAATTACAACGCCTTGGTCAGAAGGGCTCTCCGTTAGCACCCAGTGCAACTCACGCTCTTTCTCAGTGGATTGGAGAGAGCAGGAGCTGCTGAGCTCTGCCCTGTCCATATTAAATTTGTATATAGTGCCAGGGTGGAGAGGGTTGGTAGGCCAAAAACATACTCTCCAGCCTAAGAAAAAAATTGAATTTTAGAGGCAAAATTCTCTCAAATTGAAACAGAAACTTAACTACAAGAAAAAAAAAAAAAAAAAGAAACCTCTTTCTTTCTTTTTCCACTGTCAGGCACGATTCTGAAACTGCTGAAGCCACTTGAATTGGAAGGTCTGCAGGAGGAGATGACTCTGAGTAGAGAGATCGTACAGGAATAAGGGACTTGGGAGACATAAACTCTGACTCCCACATGTAAAAGCAATATTCCTAATTTCTAGTTTTCCTCACAGTTTTCAAAAAGCCAATTCTGTGCAATCGACATTTTCTAATAAAAACTACTCCACTGAAAAATTATCAACCAGTTTCTACTTTCTCATTAGAAGTAATAATAAAAAGGCAAAACAAAACCCTCTTACAGGACTATGGGGAAAACAAATAAATTAAAAGTAATGGAGAATTTGAATTAGTCAGACATAAGGATAGAGACAATAAACAGAAGCAATACATCAAAGAAGATATCTGAAAGCATAATACAAGATAGCTTACTTACACAGAAAATTGTAAAGGACCGCTAGAGAGAAACCAGTTCTTGCTTAGACTATAGTATAGAACAGAGGTCGTGATTTCAAACCAAGAAGAAAATTATGCATGGAAAAAGCACCTTCTATAAAAGTTTTGGTCAGGTAGTCACCAGTGGGTTTAAATGATTAAAATCAGTCCCAAAACAAGGAGAATAAAATAGAACATTTTAGAAGTAATGACAGGAAGTGTAAAACGGAACCTGAACAGAATTAAAATAACAAGATGCAGCTATACAGGCCATAGAAAAAGGAAATGAATTTAATGTTGAACCGAAGCTTTGAATACCCAGGGTGCAGTGATATCCGAGCAAGACTTCTAAAGGCCACTGCAGTTCTCTGGTGTGTCTCTTAACTAGGCTGTGCTCTGAACCAGATCAAAGATGTTTTAGATCGGTGCTGTCACATTCTTGTAATCTCTGCCATTTTCTTTGGATTCCACTCTCAATTAAACAGAGGAGAATCAAGCTTAATTTAAAAATACTGAAATAAGAGCAGCTTTATTTCAAGGATGAGCAGAGAACAGCTGTAGTATTTATAAAAGGTCCATTAAAGAACTCAGATGATTTATTCCTGAGGGCAAAGTCTTCCAGATTTAAATAACAAAAGATAGGCTTATCCAAATACAATAAGCATTATACTGAAGACATATTATAAATCCATCCTTCTAAAAATCAGGGTATAATCAAGATACAGTATAATAAAAGGAGGAAATGAAAACTGGAGAGGGAAGAGGAAGAAAATAAAGTCAAGGCCAGCCATACGGCATCTAGAAACAAAGTTGTTATAACAGGTGATACTGATCTCATCTTGATAAGCAGCAATACATTTAATTTCAAAGTCATCTGCAAGCTAATACTGATAGAAAAAACCCTGAGTTTATATATAGAATGTCAATTCAAGTATGCTCTGACATTTAAATTGTTTTATAATATTCTGAAACCAAAGCTGCTAGAAATATTCACTTACAAGATAATAAACATCCGCTGTAGCATCCACAACCCAAACATTAGCAAATGTTGGTAAAAGCATGAGAAACAGATAGTGAATTAGTCAGCTTCTGATCAATAAGTAAAATGATTATTTTGTACTCTTCGCTTGCTTTGGCTAAAAGGAATCACACTGGGAAAATTAATTGGATTTTGTAAAGCACCCTGGTTTGTAAAAGATCAAAGTTTCTTTAGAATAAAGTTCTTTTTTAGGTCAAGATTTTGTGCTTGCTTCTTAAATGTGAAGCACCCTAAGAAGCAATTGTTTTTAAAGAACGATAGGTCAGTGATTGAACAGAAACTCGAAAAAAGCAAAAACAAATTAGTGACAGAGGGGGACATAAAGAAAACAGAGACCATAAGAAGTGGATGTGAGATAAAAATAATTATAGAAGGCAGCTTTCTGTCCAAGTCTGGGTTTTTTTCCCATGAGGGAAATATTGATTTAAATCTTCAGTTCAGAGCTGGAATCACAAACATGGCCTCGCAGCCTGAGCACTTAAATTCAGGACTTGAACTGATGGCTGCTCCTCTCTAGGAAATCCCTCTGTCCGTCAGTGGGTCAAAGCTTTGCTTAAGAAGTGTGGGTAGGGGTCTAGAAGCAGCCGTTAACATAATTAAGCACAGATCTGCAGCTAACAAAAGCCACTCCATTTATACTGTCTTCCCTAGGAGACAGATTAATTAGACTCAAAAAAGACTCTTTTCTAAAGTGCTAAAAACAGTAAAAAAGAGCCTCATTTAATGTTAATTGTATTAATTGACAAAATGACATACATGTTGTCTTGCTCTGTCTGTACTTTGTGGTAATTAATGCTTATTTCCAACCAACTTGCTTTTTCTTTGATCATGTATGTTGGTTTAAAAATTTGCACAAGCACACACATTATTATGTAGTCATGCACACACAGAGTTACTGGAAGTTCTGCAAGAGGAACGAAGACCATGACAGCAGATTCCATTCACTGTGTTAGAAATTCCTTGCAACAGAGAGAGGAAGAATGTGTTTTTAAAGTTATCTAACAAATTCCTCAGAGTTCCTCTCTAAAGCTTAATGTGATGTTTGTCAGATTCACAGGGCCATTCAGAGGCACAAGCAATGGACGGCTTTGCAAAGGCTGGCAGTTGTCACAATCTTCCTACATGGGCTGTGACATACTGGTCACATTTGTGCAGAAGACAAAATGACATCAACTCCTGCTGGCCAAAAGATTCTCCAATGATGTTGTGAAATCAAATGATCTAATGACAAAGTAATGAGCTGTGTTCTTCAACAAAAGATTTCTCGTAAGGCCTGGAGGATTCAGGGCTTACAGTGGTTGGTTGTTCTTCCTACTTCGCTTATTCCTGCAGCGCAAAGCAAGGTGTGTGCTGGAGATGGGACGTACAGCGGGGTAGCCTTCTCACACTGACCAAGGCAATAAAGTAGTTACATAACAATAACCGAATCTGACTGGTTCGGAGAAACTTATTCAGAAATCTAAGTAATATTAAGGAAATCCATACTTTGGTTGACATATATGCCCATCATTAAGGATGAAGTTACACAATCTCCCAGAGTGTCAGACTGAATTATATCTTTTCAGCAGTATTTTTCAGTTGTCACAACAACCTGTAGAAAAGGTTTTCCTTTTGCGATGCTTCTAAATCAATTTCTCTGGAGTCACTGAAAATTTCTGTCCATCTCTTCTGAGTTTCATCTCAGTTAAATGTCTCCGCCAGTCAGACTAGAATTTGAAAATATGGAGGGGTGTAATCTGAAACACGTTCAAGCTGAAAATCTCTGTGCTTTGGAACAATATAACCAAGAAGACCCTCAAGGAAAATGATCCCACTGGTAAAACTGAAGGATAGTGAATAAAATAATTTACTTCATTATTTTCAAAAAACCCTAAATGAAGTAATTTTTAACTCTATATTTTTTTTGTTCTTGTCCTTGTATTCTTGACCACATCATATTTTTTTATTTGCTTTTCACTAACATCTTATTGTTAGAAGTTGCATTTCAATTATTTGCACAAATTAATTGAAATATAGTACAAATAATAGATAAAGCAATTTTCTACACAGCTTTTGCATAACTACTTTGAGATATGGGAAGTAATAGTTTTGTATTTTCTTATCTGTCATTGTTGATTACTAATGCTGTAGGCTTTGAAATTATATAATACGATAAGTAAAATTACCAGTTTTGAGTTTTACTCTGTATTGATTATTGTGCATTAAAAATTCAGAGTCAGGAGAGAAAGAAGTGTGAATGCATTTAACATGCTATAAATAATAACAGCTTATTTAACAGGAAAAGCTAGATTTAATTTCACTTATTAAAAGCCTAAACAATAATTGCATATTATATATTAAAATATTTTATGTATTTATTTATTGCATTTTTATATTCATATTTTAAAGAACCTATGACCAAAAGCATGACAAGCCATCAATCACAACAGCACCATCAAGAGATCCTTGTAGTCTTATGGTATATCTCCAAACTGCAGCTCGCAGAAATGATCTGTACATCAGCTCTCTACAATGATGAGGTGTAAGGTTGACGCTAATGCCAGCAGTGACACTGGAACAGGGTTATGTCAGGTTAAGGTAACGCATGTTCACATTTGTCGATTCATTTTAAATTTGTTTTCTTTACTGTTATTATGAAATTCAAATATAAGCCATGACTGTAAAACTTTTATATGCTGCGATGAAAACCTTTACAAGTTTGATTTGAAAGATCCAGAGTTTTCATGGCATGAAAAGAAATTGCATCAAAGAGTTTCCAGGAGAAAGCCGGTAAAAAGCAGACAGAGAGACAAGGGATCAGAACTGGGAAAGAGCTACGTGCGTGTGTGCCCGCATGTGTCACATTCAGTCACGCGACCCTTCGCATGTGCCCTGTGGGCACTGTGAAAGGCTGTCATTGACTTGGAGAAGTTTACTTGGCGATGTTTTTCATACACACTTTCACCATGTCACATTTTGTCACATTTGTAACCATTTGACATTCCTGTGGCCTTGAAACCCTCTGCCGCCCTATGGCCTCGACAAACGCAATGGCATCCCTCTGCACCACCGCATAAGAATGGCACAAGCGTGTGGGTAGCCAGCCCGAGGTCCCTTCTGCACCCCTCTCCCTGGCGCACCACACCTCTATCCCAGCTCTGATAATAAGTACAGTTCGGGCTCTAGACTGCCATCTGGATACTTCATGCAGTATCTGGAGGAGACCCCTACCTCTGCCTGGCCCACGAGGTTGCGTGTCTGATATCGATCTGTCCCACGCTCAGACAGGTCCCTCATACCTTCTTTCACGGATACTCTAATGCTTAGAAGGAACAATTCAGGAATATCTATACCCTACTTTCACTGCTCTTCTTTAAATTCTTCTCCTTTAACTGTGCTACCTGCAGGAAAACCTGACGTGGTTGAGCTCCCACCCTTCCACATTTGCTAATTTTAACTCACTGCTTCCTCTGCATACTTGGCTGTCTTTACCTATTTAGTGCTATTTGTCAGCTGTCAGAGACACACAGACTCTTCACACTCTGTGTTTTTACAATGCGTCACTGCTGTCTGTAAGTGGGCCTTCTAGGGTCTATAGCAGTATAAACACTACATTTTAACTTCAATAAAATACTGCCCCATAAATGAGAGCTACACAAGCCCCAGCAACCTTTATCACAGACATGAAGAAGCAAATCTCCCCAGTCAGTAAGAATACAAAGAATACTCTAGAAATTTATCTCACTATTTAATATCTAAATTTCTTACACAAAAGGCAATTGAGGACTTCTTGAATAGCATCATATAATAATTCCCAGACAAAAACTGCATTAAGATAGAGTTACAATTGAACATACATATCAATAATTTAAGGTAAAATACATTACAGGGATATATATTTCACCCCAAGCAAAATTTACAAACCTAGGAACTTTACAGATCTGATTATAGTGAAAAGAAAACCAAGAGTGTTTAAGAATTGGAAATGTGAGAACAGCTGCCCTAGAACAGTGAAATGTGATGGCCACTATGAAAAAGGAGGCAGCACGCCTTTGGCATCAGACCTATTGAAAACACTACTTCCATTCTCTGAAAAGGAAAATTCTTTGTGGAATTCTTTGAAGGAAAATATTATATGGCAACCTCTATTGAAGAAGGCACTCAAAAATCTGACTACAAGTATTGAGTTATTTAAGCCACCTATTAATAAAATTGTTTTATAAGTACATTTACTTATGAATTCTCAAAAAATGTTTATAAAGTAGGTTATTCACTTTGAATAATACATTGCATTCTCAATATACAAATGAATTGAAATCCCAACTTTTGGCATTAAAACTCAACTCACTGTAGAACCATTAGTTGCACTTCCAGACTGTTCATTTTTGCGTAGAAAACACATAGACTATACTATCATGTAAGCTAAGGGATTTAGGATCCCAAGTCTTGTCGAATAAAAAGACTTTGGGGTCCTATATCTTCCTGAAATCATAGAGTGATTTTTTGAAAATTGCACACAAATAACTGAAAGCATAAACACAATTAAAACCCTTAAAATCATGAATTATTCTTACACGTAATGCAGGGTTCCTGTCCCAAAAATACATTGCTAACCATGGTGCTCACAACCATTGCTTATGCCCAAACACAAAATCAGCTTACTCATAGTAGTGCATACTAAAGCTTGAATAACAGCCTGGTTCTCCAGCAGATCTCAAAGTACATTGCAAACGAAAATGGACTGATATGACAATTGTTGGACATGCACAGCTCCACTGAAGTCACAAAATGTATCTCAGGTTTAAGCCATAGTCAAAGAGCCTGTTTTTGCACATTACTCACTAAAACTCCCCCTGGCTTCAAGACCCAGTGAACTCATCAGCAGGGATGCTTTGGTGAATGGGAAGTGCTGAACAGGGCTCTCATGAAATTTCACAACGTTCTTATTATCATGCTCCGTTACCTCTTGCTACGTCACACCTCATTTTACAAACAACACCATATAAAGGACCAAAGTGGTCTGCAATACCGTAACAGCAGAGGAAAAAGGCAAAAAAAAAGCAAACGCCAAAACCTTGATAAGCAATGCAAATGTATGTGGTAGAGTTAAGAAGAACCCACGATGCCTGGTTGTCAATCTTATGCTTTAACCTCGAGGTCAAGAAGCCCGCTTCTGCTGGCATTGCCACAACAGACCATGAACTGAGAGTGAAAATCTGTGGGGAAACAAGGAAAATATGAGAAAGCACCACTTCGGGCTTGGAATAAAACCCCTCAAAGAACTCTTCTTTCTGACAATCACATTGAGAGATTAGGGACCGGTGTCTTACACACAAAGCCAGTCCAAGACTCTTTTGAAGTACAGGAAAAAGTGATCTTTTCTGCCCCAGGAATGAAAGACCGGGCCACTTCTGCAACGAAAAGGAAGGGGACGGAGAGAAGGGACAGAGCTGGGATGGAGAGGAAAGGGAGAGCCTCAGAGAGCCAGGTTCACCCCTCCTACCACCGAGATGAGGGACACTCTGATCCCTCCTGCAAAGCTGGAGGCAGCTGCCTGCATGGCTTTCCAAGGCTCTGGCACAGGAAAAGCAGGCAGAAGTTATTTTGCAACCCTTTCCTTCCACAGCCCTAGCCTACTGCCAGCTCTTTCTATGCTTTAACCCCAGCTTGTTCACATGGCTCGGTGTAAAATTTGTTACTCGTATTAGTGTTTAGCTAGGGCTAGCTTTACAAGTGGTTACGCTATTATTTTCCCTGGAAATAGGTACAGAAAATTGAAGACTGCATTCTCTCCTATGCAGAGTCTGAAATCTAGACTATTAAACAGTCTAAATCCCATTTTCTTTCTGAATAAATTTACCTACCTTTTTATTTTCTTGGTGCTAGCCATTAATTATTTGGGAGTTTTATAGCTTCCTTTAAGCTTATCTTTGGTTTTCCAGCCACTATATTTCTAATTTCACGTACAGAATTTTAATACATGGCCTACTGTAGCCATGAATCAATTAATGTGTTAGAAAGCAGATTGCTCACTAATTGTTATTTTATTTACTATACTGATGCTTGCAAACGATATATATGATTGAGTTTTCAAACTTAGAAACAATGTAAAGAGACTTAGGAGAGAATGCAGTGCAAGTGTAAACAGCAATCAGCAGTCATTGTTTTCGCTCGCATTATAATTAATGTTTTAAAAAAAAAGTACTAGGACAACTTTATGAACCACTTGTGACTCAATGGCTGCTGTTAAAGTCTTAGTATCAACTGCTCATCTCACCTCCTTGTTTTCCAGATCTAGAAATGCTAAAGGAGACAATATACTCTCCCTTGGATGTGGTAAGAGGAGCTGAAAAACATGTTGTGTTGTTTTTCAGTCACCCTTGGCTAAGCCAAAAATAGATTGAAATATTTCAAAGGCAAAAGATCTCCTAAGTAGAAGACTAGGGTTTCCTGGTAGACTGTGACAATGCAATGCTCTTTGATTTCTTCACAGAAGTTAAAACTCTATGATAAGACCCAGAGCAATTACATATTGGCTTTTCTAGTAGATGTTTTTCAGTAGTCTCTTCCCATAAGACTCATCTTAACAGATAGCATAGTATCACACGTGGACATTTATTCACAAAGAAGAGAAATATCAACCATTCTGTTACTGCTTCTGGACGCAGATTTGGACAGCCTAAAGCTTCCCTGTCCCTAGCCTTCCCTATTGGATGTCCTGGCATCTTCAATGAGACAATATTAAACATAATAATAATACTTGGTGCATTGGTAGGCGATTGGCTTTAGACCGTCTGAATCTGGGCTTCTAGCATAAAATTTCAGTGCAGTGAATGCCATGCGACTTTCAGGGCAGAAAGGTACTACCAGCAGTTTTCCCTCTGAGAAGGACTCAGTAACATCAACAAAGCCACTAGCTTTGTTTCCTTTTGTTTACATGGAAGTGAATATACATACATAAAAATAAATATATCAATTGTTTGGTTTAACTATAAGTGACACCTTTCTTTACCTTATAGTCAAACCTAACACTTGTAATATTATTTACCTTCTCAGCACCCTCAGATTATCCCATGCCTCTCTAGATACCTGCCGACTTATTTTGAAACATCACAGAAAGATCTCCAACAGGAGCTGTCAGGAAATGAAATGGAACTTAAATAGCATAAACTCGACTTGCTTCATGATGGCAATAACCTGTACCTCTTTTTCAGAAAAACAAGTATACCAGAACTGGTGTCTCTCCCTTATTCCTCCTGAAATGTATTTATTTCTGGTCCTCAGCTGAAAATATTCTCACCCTGTTGCACTCCTACACTTCTACTCTACTCTCAAGGCCAAGAAATGAGGCATCTTATGAACTCCTGTCTAGGGGATATCCTGGGAGAAGTGACCACAATCCGAGGAGCAGAAAGTGCAGAGATGAGGTACCCAAATTGTACAAATCGTAAGATACCACAAAAGCACTTTCAAATGGAAATAATTTGCAATTTTGAATTGAGATGTTTCATTAGGCAGATGAAAAATTTCCATGGAAACCGGCTGGATTTGTGAAAAGTGCATTTAGTAAAACTCCATAAATTTCCGTTATGAAAGGATTTAAACAGAAAACAGATGACTGCCCTTCTAATTGCTTTGGAAAGAACTTGGAGGTGAAGCCCAGGCTATAGCCAGGCCTGCCCCTACCCACATGCTGGACTGCAGTTCCTTTAGCCCAGAACCAATGATGCAGTCACTTTGCTTCATTCCCAATACTTTAAACTCATTTCATATAGCCACTTCTAAGACATAATTGATGTAATTTTATCAATTTTAATTGAAATAAAATATTTATGGGGAATGCACAAACAAATAGGCAGTTGCTGTGCTCAAGATCCTCAGCATTTTGCTTTGCAGCAGTTATTTCCATCACTCTGAAGATACTTGTCCTCTGTTTGGTTTATTATATGACAGTGCTAAATGTATAAAGTTTGTGAGTAGTGACATTAGTTTATGAATTCTTTATTCCAATGCAGGTTGACTCCTAACAATGAAATTTAAGTTCTGTACAATAATCAGCACTTCTATTGCGCTCTGTACTTTCAAAACACAATTGTTGGCTAATCCATAACACACTTCCCTGATCCTTAAAGCTGGCTGTGCTGGTTAACAAAACAGTCAGAAGAGACCTATGCAAAGCCAAGGAGAGAGTCAGTACCCACTGACTGTCAGAACTCCAGCATTCTCTTTCCCAACACCATCACCTGCTCATCATGCTTTGCTTTTGAATTTTTGTAAACACTGACTGCACAATTTTACATTTTTTCTGAATCCAACCCAAGATTGATATGAATGTGGTATATCTCTGGTAGTAAATACTGAGACAGGCTTACAAACAGCTGATAAGAATGATTACTAGCAGCCCATCATAAAGAAGATACTTACCTTATACTGAGTGGTCTTCCTTCATCAAGGGGCTGAATTTCTAAGACAGATGCAAGTTTCAGAGCATCTAGCAGAGATGAAGGGCATATAATTGCAGGATAAAGTAATGCAGCTACATTACTCTTGGGACACAAGCTAGACTATATGTGTGTTACCCTCCAAGCCATATAGGAAGATCACCCTTCTTCAGATCTAGCTTATATAATTTGTGTCAGAGGCTGCCCACATGGTGCAGGTGATGGGGATCTGCACACAAAATTTTGCACAAAGACACACATACACATGTGCAGCACAATGGAGGTTTAAAAGAACAATATTGAAAAGTATGGACACCCTCACACGCACAGAAAAATCTTACAATCACTGCACTGCCCAGCTGTACAACAAACTTTCAGCCCTCACTTCAAAATCACATGACAGAAAAGTCAGAGTGTCAGGTTCTTGCAGCTCTCTCCCCTCTCCCCCTTTCACACTCAGTCCCCATTGCCTGTCTCCACAAGTCAAGGGACAGCCAGCAAAATCCCCACTGAGGGCTATTTTGCAGACCCATTTTCATATAATCTTTGTGTCAGTGTACAGAAAACGAAACTAAGAAAATCAGTTCTTGGCAACATCAGTTTTGGGGGCCCCACGTAGACAAACAGAAGTATCCACATTTACTGAGGGGAAAAAAATTAAACAAAGAGCAACAAACTCCCCTATTCTGAGTCTCTCCAAGATTTTTTTTTTTTCTGAGACATATACATTTAACTGAAGCTAAAATAACTTGGCTGACTCTTGACACCTTTGTTACACATTTCTTTGTGTATTCAGGCACCAAACAGCACTGAAGCAACAATCAAACTCAACCTTTACAAATGTTGTCCAAAGTTTGTAAAATCAGAATTTTCTGCAGAATTCTGACCTATTATGTGTAAGCCATTTAAAAGCAAATATGCAATATGCTAAGTGCTCAAAATAATAATTATTACTTGGGCTAGTCTCACGTTTCCCTTGCAAACTGCAAAGGGAATTAGAAAGTTACTAGAAAGTACTTCAAGATGTCTAATAACAGACTGTCCGAAACAGGTACGTAATGCCAGACTTCTACCTCCTTGTTTAAGCAACAAAATATGATAAATTCAATTTTAAGAGATGTGATCATTGACATAATTCAGCAGTGCAGCAGGTTAGAATATTCCTATTTTGGAGCTTAATTTTGAGCACCTGGCTTAGAAAATATTAACTAGAATATCTTTGAAACCATCTTCAACGCTGAAACCAGGGGAAAAAACTACTTATGTTCAATAGATACTAGAGCTTCTAAAAGAAGATGGATTCTCAGGTTAAAACAAATAGAAATTTTTACTTAATAGATAAGTGATGTTGTATCTTTAAAGGTTTTTTCACATTGAACTATGGTTAAAATTTAATTAAAAAACAGTATTCCATTCACCTCAGCTTTCACTGAAGTCTCTAATGTAGCCATTATATGATAACCCATACAGATGAGAGAGGCTAAAATCAAAAATAGTCTGTATCTTCAGTGCATTCATCTATCATGTAAAAGGTTTTCTTACTCAAAATTGATATTAAGCGGAGGGGTTTTTTTTGAAGCTGACACAACGTGACATTCTTTCAATGATTCTGCAGTTAATGAAGTATTCTCAATGATTCTGTTGTTAAGTATTGAGATTGACAATGAAGTCTAAATCTGATTCTTATATCTCGTCAACTGTCAGGTTAACAGCCATGCAAAAGAAAGTCCTATGAGACAGAATGACGTAGGATCAAGATCATAGAAAGAGGGGGAGTTATTACAAAAGTAGCTCAGGTAGTAAATATCCAGAGGCTTTGAACTGACTTGCTGAAAAATAGTTTCATCTCAGGCACAGCTTAGTGTGTGATTTGATAGCCTGTAGCTTCTTACTTATCCTTCACACTTGCTTACAATCTAAGAATGTGTGTCATACGGCAGCTGTGAAGAAATCTATTGCAGACATCCCAGGCAGCTCTTAAAATCTGGCCCCGTGGATCCCACATTCCCGTTTCCAATGGCTGCATGTGTGTATGTGTGTGCACGTGTGTAAATGTCTACTCAGTAGCATTTCTGTTCTTCGTAATAATGACATGGTCACCTATCCATTAAGTGCACCCCAAATCAGTATGTATACTTTCACTACATAACCCTCATGTTGCCACTGTCAGCAAGCAAAGATTAGATTTAGGAAGTCACACAGAGCTTGGGTAACTATTCGCTGTTACAAAAACAACAAAAATCCTTTAAAAAACGGTGCATGCAAGTGCAGTGTTCAGGAACAGCTGAAAGTAGATCTTCCCTTTACCTCTTTGTCCTCGTCTATTTAAATAGTGCAGGCTTTGTTTTTTACATCTCAACATTCTGCCATCATTCTCACCCATCGGTAATAAACTCAAATCAACCAATCAAATTACCTAAAATTCAAGTTACAAGTAAATGACTATCTTTAAATCTCCTCTCTTGCCTTGAAACTCTTCATTTTGTTATTTTTCTACCTGAATCACAACTTTAAGTTGTCCATGTTTTTTCCCATTTTCTTCTCCCTCCATCAAAATAATGATTGTACTAACTTGCCTCAAGAATTATTCCTGAGAGAAAGCACTGTCTAGTGACTAAACCAAGGGCATATGGCTCAAAGAATTTATTTTTGATTTCATTAGCAGTTCACCTGGTGAGCTGGGGAAAGTGATTTCCTCTGTCTGTGTAGCTCTTTACTAGTAGCTACTTCCCAGGGACACCAGAAGAGGTTAATTCATCTGGCCTTATCTTTGTTCATCCCAACTAAGTTAGTCATGGAAGTTCCCCCTGTAGCTGGTAAGATGAGACTCATCTCATCCAAAAAGGCTGAATGAGCTCAGAGAGCCTTACATCTCTCCGCTGACAGCCCTTGGGAAACCAGCTTAGCCAATGACCCCATTTAATTAAAAAAAAAACAACCAGCAAAACCTTTTATTGCATATTTGCCTAGCTCTGTAATATAATTCAAAGAAAATCCCTGTATGTATCAAGAACTATAAACTTTAAAATTAAGAATTATGAAAGACTGTCCCTAATACTCACATTGACCTCACTGTGAATTTTATGCTGACAGCTGCCGCAGCACTGGGCCAGGCAAACCCATGATATGCCATCATCTCCTTGTGATTTTTAGCGGTGCTACCGCAACAGCTATCGCCACATGTCAGACTTGCTTTCCTCAGCAAGAGAGGTCTCCAGAAGCAGGCTGTAACCCCCACATCCCTCAGGAAACCTTCTTCCCTCCATATCATGGGTCTTGATTCTTTCCTGTAGTTGCTCTCTTACCCTTCCTGAGGTTTTGCAAGCAGAGAAAACGACACCAGAAATTCTCTCCTCAATTAGTCTCTAACTAAACACTGAAGCAAATGCACCCTGAACTCACAGGATAGATCTGAAAGCCACACGTCTGTCTTTTTTTGCTTTATAATAGATTCAAGAGCAGCTCTCTAGGAAACCCCAGGACAACACACTTCTACTTTCAAATCAAAACATTTGGCTTGTTCAGCATTTTTACATAAATAACTGCAGAGAAATCTAAAGTTTTCTGCATTCCTATTCTCTGGGGACATAAGCTGAACACCCAAGGATTGTACAGAAGCCTGTATTTTAGTATTAGTTTAAGCATATGAGCACCAGTAATATTGACTATATTGTGGAATGTCATCCAATTTACGGACTCGTTTGTATTTTCAGTCATGTCTCTACATGAAGTAATTCACCTGAAGGCAGAGAAAATCAGGTTTCTGGTGAGCTTCTGAACTCTGTTAAAATAAACCATGTTAAACTGTTCTAATAAAAAATATTTTTGTGAAGAGTCTTCGGTATCTTTCACAGCCCAATCACCCAGGACTAGTCTCAAGTTACCATCATAGCCTGTAAACTTCAAGTTGTGGAAGTTTTCATGAAGACTAGGAAAAGCACTAGCAGTGAAATAGGACAGACTTGCACTAACTGCATGTAAAGAAGGAAAAAAAAAGTACACTGAAGGTAACTAAAAAGCAACACAGTGAAACAAACAGCATCTTTGCAAAGTGCAAATATCAATAAGAAAGAAAAGAGAACACCTTTTAAAGTGAATAGCTGGAGGTAAATGCAAGCTTCTGAAGTCACATGATCTATGAAATGATGGCACTGTGAAAGAACAGCAAAAGTATTGGTAGAGTTTGCTGCTTAAAAAGTAAAAAAGGACAGTAAACACAAAACGTCTTTAGCATGGAATACATTGTTTTCAGATGGAAAGCACGATCAGGAATTGAAAAAAAAAAGCGAGTGAGACAAGACAGAAACACTGAAACGGTTTCAGCAATAATTTCAAGATTTTCTCTTAATCTGGTTCTAAAGTGAATTATTCCTGGGCTCCTCTCCACTAGCTCAGCAGCAAACTCCCAGAGAAACTATTCCTGTAGTATCACTGCGGTTACAACATTGTTATTCCTATTACTGCCAAAAGGCCAGTACACAAAGCCATGCATTTCTTTTCTATTGCTAGGAGTTCTTGTATTCTGAAACAGCTGTTGTCTAAGGGCAAAACTGCAGGTGAAATGGATTTCAGCTTAGTGAACCCTAAAACAGGGAAGAAAAGTGGGAAGAATTTGTAGCCCATACTTCACAGCTAAATTAGCAGCTGCAAATGTAACAGCTGTTGCAAAAAGAAAATCAACTCTTTATTTGTATTCCCAATGAGATTTATTAATGATTATCTTAACAAAGTAGTAAAAAGAGGAAATTACAAAACTTTAACTAACAAATTGCTAAAGAGAAGAAATTAATAATCTCCAGTGTGAGGATTTAACAGATACACTTTTTTTCTGCGTAGGTATAAATGTAATTAAGCAGAGAAGACTGTATAAGAACAACAAAAAATTAAACAGGACCTGCACTATAACTGAAGGTCGAAGATAGAATTACAGACACCCCCCCCCCAATAACTTCATGTTGTCACATTTAAAATGAAAAGAAGAAAAGACAAGTTTTAGATGGAAATCAGGCTTTCCCTGCACAATTTCCTACAGTTGACATTGACAACTTCATGGAAGAATATACCATTTAAGGAAATTTAAAGCCTGCTGATAGAAACTAGAGCTAAATATAGCTGAACTACAAAATAAGTACTTAAAGTGAAACATTTATGAAAATGGGAATTGAGAAAGCTCAGGAGTCTGCAAGGAAACATCAAAAACAGTCTAGTAGACTGGGATGACTACATTAAACACAAATGAATCTGCACAAAAACATCAAGGAAATATATCAAAGCCATAACTTGTTTCATGCATAGCGAGTACTGGCTATTTTAGACAAAGCAAAAAAAAAAAAAAATCAAATTCTGCTTTTTAAAAAAGATTCCATGTTGGATGAATTACACTGCGTAACTCTACTGGGAATGTGGTCTTCAAATTCAACAGAGGAATTAAAATATAACCTTTTGTGTCTTAGGAGAGTTCTATAAAGGCCTGACTTTAAAAGAACATTTGTAATCTCTGGTGCTTCAGCTGTGGCACCTGAAGAACCCCAAAAATATCTGTCCATGCTGGGGCAATGCCCACATAGACAGGCAGAGTCACTTAGGGACCAGAGTTAACCTGCAGTAGAGTGGAAGCTGTGGTGAGGACAGCTCAGGCAAACAGAAAGGAAATGCTGCGATAAGAGAAAGTAAGTTGGAAGTGGATCAGATTTTTAAACTGTCCTTTTCATTTTTAACACGGTTTGGGGTTTTTTTCACTCAAGGTAAACATAGTGTGTAGCTCGCTTTGAAATTATAAAGTGGAAGACTTTGTTCCAACAATGTAAAAATAAAAGCAGTATATTCTAAATTGTATGCAGCAACTAGGGGCACAAAAACTACACCTAAGGTAAGGATCTCCCAGGGCCAGACAAGTGGGGCAATTTTGGCAACTGCTCTGTTTGTCCTAAAGGTGCCAAAGTTGTACTTACTAGACCAAAAGAAAGAAAAACAGAAAATACCAGTGTCAACGTCTAACCACGTACATTAACTGCTGACATAACCTGGAGCACTCAAGGATTAGTTTAAGAGCCAGAGTTTTAGTTTTGAGCACACAAATACCACTTGGTATGATTTGGTACCTTACATGAAGCTGTGTATTGCAGCCACAGAGTGCTGTTAAACCTCTGAATTTATACAGAAATCTTTGCGATAAAGAAGCAATTTGTTGCTTAGTGAACTTCTGCACTTCCATTGAAGCAAAACATGTTAAAATAATTAGAAGGAGGAGAGCTAGTTTTGACAGCATCATCTGCAATCTGGCTAACCTTTCTTCAGCGGGCACTGCATGGACAAGCAGGGGAAGCATAGGCCTGACATTTAATCACCTAGAGAAAACAATTTACTATTCTGTAACTTAGTAAAAAATAAAGCCTTTGATATTGTCTGTCTGAACGAGGCTGCAGTCCTTGTCTCCTGCAGAGGAGAACTTCGGTGCATTATCAACTATTCTCAATAAATAAGGATATGAAATTAAAATTTCTCTGATTTTCGAACAATGTATCTTCTCTGGTGGTGTTAAGTAAAAAAAAAAATGCTGTAATGTAAGGAAAACAAATATACTACTGTAATGTCAAGCTTTCTCGTTTATATTACTCCTTCTCAATTTTCCCAACTTAAAAAAATGCACTGAACTTCTCAATGAAATTCAGCTGCACTTCAGTGTGACAATCTATGAAACATACCTCTAAACAGTTTTTTTGCTTTTATCATCTTTACAGTGGTGATATTTACCAGCTGAGGGCAAGGAGAGGGTTTTCACCCCTCTCTGGTCAGTAGGACAGTGTTCAGCGCAAGTGTCACTACGTGCTTGTCCTGTTCTTTCTTCTCTCCCTAAGCTGTTGGCCTCTGCTGGAAACAGGATCCTCAGCAAATGGGCTTTGGTCAGACCCAGCTTGGCCATTCCAAGATTATGTTATGTTCTTTAATACACATGCATGAAATATTAACCTTACTATTTTGCATTCTTTGCCAATTGGATAAAGTGACTTCCAGATGAAAGTCAACTGCTGTAATGCAACTTTATCCAAGTAATTAAGCTACATTGATTTTCAACAGCTGGGAAAAGGGTCCTTTAACATTAGTACTCACATTTCAAAATCTAGAAGCGACCTAGACAAAGAAGAATATATACAATTATTTATTCTTCCCATATATTTCGTATCTGCCTTATTCCCACAGCATCTGGAAATGTTAAACATCTGAATCAGGAATATATGTGACTGTTGTACAAAAACAGGAGACTAGTGTTTGTATTTTGAGGCAGGAACAGGGAACGACATGGGGGAAAGAGCTAAAAAGTATCCATGACTGTTCAGGGAGAGGACTGTAAAAGTGAGCCCTGGATTTTTACTCTGGTCTTTTAAAAAGAGCAGATCTCACTCGTCAGTAGGTCAGACAAATGTGCAAGACAAGGAGTATGCCTTCGTAAAAGCTGATGCTGCTTATGAGTGTTGGGTCTGTCACAACGCGCTATGTAAGCCTCCCTGATTCACGAACAAAAGAGCTAAAAAGTCAATTTATTACCACAGCTGCCATGAGATGCTTATTAATGTAGGCACAGGTCTCCAGTAATTTCCTCAGCTGATGTCTGCAAAGAAAGACACTGCCTATCGCAGCACCTCTCCAATACTGTAACGAACACTCGGCTACTCACCGCACAGCAGGCGCACAGTACAGCCTCGCTGAGCAAGCGGCTAACGGCTAGCTCAAGAGGGGACAGAACAGAGCAGGGCAGAGCAACTTTTTGTCCTCCTCCTCATCAGCTGGTCTAATCAAACTATCATCAACAAGTGTTTTCCCTTTACGCAAGCTGTTAAGAAAGCAAGTTAATTGGCTTTCTTGAAAGATTTAAAGCACATGACACTTCGGAGTGGTTTAACCATTTTCCGGGGACTGTTGCAAGGAAATAGCTGCAGAGACACTGCAATGCAGAACAGCGCAGCTCGCAGACCACGGACACTGAATATTTCGGAAAAATCTTAGGGCTAAGTTCTACCCTTTCACACTGGTACAGGGGGAAGGAACATGAGCATTTGAGACTAAAATGCGCAATAAATCTTTTTATCAGCTTCCTTAGGAGTCCAGTATTTTGTCTACCCCATGCCCAAGCTGTTTTTCAGGAAAAAATGCCACTATTTCAAGAAAATTTCACTTTCCTTTGAAAATGTATTTCAGTTTTACCATCAAAATGGGGTTTTCTTAACTCTTTCCATACTGGGCTGTAATTTATAACCATTGCCATTAAAATAAAAATATGTCCTGCATAAAAAATGGAAGTGTAAAAGTGGTTTCCTGCTGTGGTACATACTCCCATTTTAATTTCTAATTACTTGTTTAATAAGAACACATTGTTTCACCCTAAGATCATTCTCCAGGCTCGGGTTTTTATTTTGCAGAAGAGAAGGGCCTCCTCGCTAGCTCCATATTTGTATGGTGTTTTAAAAGAGATTTGGGAATTGCTAAGCTGGGAGGAGAGTCAAAATGCTTCCAAGAATATTGAAAATTGGAGAGCAAACCTAAATACAAGTGATTGGTTCCTCTTCTAATTTTGTTTTAATTAGGTTTTGGTCCTTAAATTCTCTTCAATTTCATTTCAACCATGTGCAGAAGACGTGAGCAGCACACGAATACAAGAAGCTGTCTTTTTGAAGCCTACAAGAAGGTTAGTGTACTTTAAATATATGCATAAACCTCCATATGAACTACTTCCATGGTGATTATTAGAGATCATGATGCTTAACATTAACTGACCTCCATTTACACAATACACATGCACACAAGATAAAAACACAGGGTATTTTCAGCTTTTAAAACTAAAGTAAGGAATGACTCAAAAAGTCCAGAGTTACGGCTGCTGTTCCTAGAGCTATAAACATATAGTCTCTCTGCTGAGGTGTGTTTTTTTAATCTCTGTGATTCGTTTTCCTCTTGCTCCTATTATTCTTTCTATATTTTTGTTCACCAAATTTGCATTTCTGTTTGGACTGTCACACCTCTTTGTTCTCTTCCATTTCTCAGAAAGATGAGGGAAATAAAGATGGTGAGTGTACATGTGGAAAAGGGGGCTTGAAGACCAGAAGAGCTGAGAGTTGTTCTCCATTCTTCATACCATTCCTTGTATTTCCATTCAGCTCCTTCTCATGAAATCACTTCTATTCTCCCTTTGTTCTCTGTGCCTGTGCTATTTTACAGAATTTTATTCTATTTCCAAGACCACTTTCATGTGAGGGACAGGCAGCGGGTTCAGATAAGCACCATCACCAACCACAAGTCTGACAGCATTCAAAAAGTGTTGTGATGCTATTCTATGTTATCTGAGTTAGTCTCTGCACTTGTTTATTCCAGAAAGGATGAGAAAACAAAGTGCCATAATCTCAAGAGGAAAAGCTATTCAAGTTGATTGCAAGCACTAGAAATTTTTGCAGGAGTTGCCATTCTCACGAGATTTGCCACCAAGTCTATACACATAAATGTGAGGGGAGTTCATACGAGGCTTAGACGAACTTTTGACTGTTTGAAACAAGGAAAGGAAAATTTAAACTTTGAAAGCTGTTTCTACAGTATTCACCTGATTTTCTTCCCACAGCAAAGTATATGTATTTTTGGAGACATGATGTTATTGCCAAGATAAGAGATCTGGAAGCTTTTATCTACTGCATAAAAACTAAATTATTGGAACATAAGATTTTTGTACTAACAATTTTAATTGTTACTCATCAGCTGGCTTACAGTATTGACAGGTACTTATATTATCATTGCTTAATACCCAAAATATCAATAGCTAAAGGTTTCATTGAATGCTTTTGTTTTTGTTTGCAACAACATCTAAAGGCTTAATAAGCTGGAAAAGAAGAAAAGATACTTGTTAACATTTGCAGTGGCTATTCTTGGATCTCCTAAAACCCTGAAACTGTAGTAATAACTCAGAGCTTCCAGTATGAAAACGGAAAAATCAAGCTGCAAGCCTATTTTGATTATGTTCTTTACTAGATTTGGAAGCATTTTAAAGTGAGCAGTCCTGGAAGAAAGAACAGCTGTACAGTTTTAAGTCTCTGTTTTATGACTATGTCCCAATCTATGCTTCAAGGTAAGATATGGTAAATAAGAGATCAGGTATAAATTACATAGCAAGGACAGAAGAGTTGTGCAGGATCTTTAGAATAAGATAAATATTATGCTGATATAGAGTGTATGTCTTTCTGTGTGACCCTGTAAATCCTTAAATAATACTATGGGAAGGTTATTTAAACAACTGTTTTCAATCTGTTTCATCTTTCTTTACTGTTAGGGATTTTTTTTTTACGAAAGAAATACTTCATTTAACATCTGTATTTACGCAGTTTGCATTAACCAGTATCTCAGATTAAAAGGAAATACTTCAGCAGTAAGACAACGTATGCTGGACAACTACTGAATGCTCTCACTACCTTAAAAGATTCAATGATTTCCTACAAAAAGGCTAACTTTTGGACTCTGTTCTTCACTTGCTCCACTCTCTTCATTGTGCCTGGAACGATTTGAGTGAAACAGAAAAACTGTCTGTGCTTCACTGACAAGAAGTCATGCAGCTGGTACTAGTCTGCCCTCAAGTGGGGTTTTGGTGAATGGACCAGCATTATCAGAAAAATAGACTAAATATGCAGCATAATACTTGATGGATTTTCTCAGCATCATTTGAATTGCACGTTCACCAAAACTGAATTTGACATACTACAGAGCTGGTAAAATATAGGGGAAAAGTATGTCAACTAAATGTTTAAATGTAATAGGAAAAATCTGTCAAGTGATGTCTTTTTCCGTGTGTTAACAATGCCACAGAAGAACTCTGAAATGCCAGTGATTGCTACAAGCACTCAGACACTATGGTGATAATTGCAGTATAAAATCACCAGACAGCAAACAGGGCTGCCGGAACTGATGGGAACATGGTTTTATTCAGAATCCAGCATGGATAGCTGTCTGTAATGGAATTGCTTTTCAATACTTTTTCTTTGAATTAACTCTGATGATTACTTATGCATTTTTATATTAATATGTTCCATTTATTTAACTAAAGATAGACACTTGCGATTTCATTTGCTATTATCTGCACATTTCTTAGTATGGCCCAATTTATTCTGCTTGGTGACTCAAGTGCAGATAAACCAATAAAAGTATGCGTGACACCAAATATGAAGCACAACTGTAAGTCTGACTAAAATACCAGCTGTTTTTCTCTTTGTGCGCTATCATCAGGATCCAGAGAAAAAAAAGAGGGTATCACGGTGGATAAATTCTGTCCCTACTAATTCATCTCTCCATAGTCTCTGAAAAAACTGTTATTAGAGCTGTACTGTTTCACCTGAGACCTACACATATCCTGGGCTGGGCACAGTCGGGCAGAATGAACAACTAATGTTGATGTGTCATACCAGGACTTGGGAACTGAGCTAGAATTGTTTACTGAAAACTGATAAAATAGTTCCAGCAAGTCTTCACAGACACCTGTCATTGCTGAATTCACCTGGAAGGATGGAAAGCCATATTTAGCTCCTATCAGAAAGTAATATTCCTTTGATGAATTCATTGAGAGCCTCAGATAGTCGTTTGGGTCATAGCTCATGGACAATAAGAAGGAGTTCTGCCACTTAACTGTAGACTAACAAAATCAATCAATGCCTACTTCTTTCTGCCGAAACCAGCTTAAAGTCTAGAAAGCTAAATATTAGACACCAAAAGCTAGATGAGATATATCGCACCCTAAAAGTCTTATATTTATTGAATTTCCTGTTGATGCTTTTGTTTAGAGCGCTGTCATTTTCTCTAGTAAGTACTCGTTATATGGGGCTAATTGCCCTGGAGGTAAAAGAACACCAAAAGCAATAACCAGATGCTCTATGCCTCTGACAGGAAGCTCTTGTCTTTGTTTAATTCTGGTCTGACAGCAACTTCAGATCTTCCTGGCATTTCTGTTTATTCTTTACTTATATTTTGCACTATCTGTCTTCATAAGGAGAATGGAAAAGAACATTAAATAAGCAATAATGAAAATAAAATAATTAACTAAGTGTTGACTACTGTTTTATTATATGCACATTTAAAGATAGCTCTTATAGTTGCATAAAATACTTCTAAAAGCAAAGTCTGTAACTAAAATACAGACAATTCCTTGGGATAGAAATGCCACTTGAATTTTCATTCCAGATGACTTCTGATGATAGCTGGGAAAAGCACTATCTACAGCAGCCTCATCCTGTTAAATGGGTGGCTTTAAAGCACTTATCTTTTACCATATATCTTTAAGTTTATTATTTTGCTTACCCTCCGGCTGGTATTGTGCTATGATTGTTACCGTCTGCCCTGCTCCTTTGAGCGCAGCTGCAGCCTGCTCGTGGGTAGCACCTCGAAGATCAATACCGTTCACCTGCAGAAGGAACATAAACAACAACAGATCTATTTAGCATTACACAGAAAGACAGAAGTGGGTTTTTTTTTAAATATCTGATGGATGTAAAGGTCAGGTCACCCAGATGTAAACGTGAAAGCAGAAAATCAAAAAAGGCCGAGATGGTGTTGCCTGTTGCTGGCCATGAGGATCTGCACTAATGCTGCACACCGTAGTTTATGTACGATTATCCGTGAATATTCTGTGACCACTGCTTTTTGGGGTTTCCTGCATTACTGATTTTATGCTTTTGGTAATCTCTTCATCAGTAAAGTTAATTTAATATATAGGGTTTAAAAGATAAATTTTCTGTGGTGCTTGAAGTTCACTGTAGAATATGGCAGGCAAGGAAACTGAGCCTTCAGCCAGAATCTGCAAGCCCAGTCTGTAGCATCAGGGGACCCTGAAGATACATAGAGCATCGCTAATAAAAAGTTCTGGTTGGAGAACTTCCAGAGCAGAAACCCCATCTACCATTTTCTTTTTGTACAATCTCTCCTACTATTGCGTAGAATTATCCCTGCATTTTGCACGTGACAGCAATGGAGTCACTACCAGGTGCAGCTCTGCCACCTCTGGTTGTTTAACAGTGGCAGAGCTTCCCATGGGGTTCCTCTGACTTCACGATCATTTTTTTGCTGGGTAAGCAGTGGAAGTGGAATAGAGCAGAGCAAAGTAGGGAGCTTTCCCCTAAAATTTGTGGGCAGTTACGGATCTCTTTTGATTTGTAGTTGTGATGTTAAATGTTTTGTCAGCAGCATCCTAAGGAAGAGACAGAATTCATATGTAGAATTATTAACTGCTCCAGTAATTTCAATCTTGCTCTTCCAGCAGGAGTGTCACTGTCTGGCTATACTGAAATATGTGAGATTTATTTTCTTTGTTTATTTGACTTTCCTCTTCACTCCTAAAGGTTTCCACTTCATAATATTTCAGTGGAGAACAGGAAACTTTTGACAGGTAAAAAACCTCAGCAGGGCAGAAAAGCATTTTTGATTGCTCAAGAAAAGAAAAGATAAAAGAAAGGAAATAGAGAGAGGCAGCTGGAAGAGAAAGCAATGTCACTTATTTCCCAGGCCAAAACACAGGCCCCAAAATCTCAACAACAGCAGCGTTTTTTGTGTTTATTTTTACCAAATACTAACACAAGATGACTAAGCACATATTGAAAATACAGATTTTAATTTATTCAATTTTTAACAACTTTCTAAGACTTATAAAAAATAAATTTGATTCCACAGAATTTTACAGTTAACAGCTATTGAATCTGATATGAATCCATTCATTTTGATCAATTACATTTAGAAACTGGTTCATCTTAACTGGCTGTCTTTCACTAAATCTTAGAGAATGTGATATTTTGGGAACATGTTTAATTACTATTTATCATAGACTCATAGAACGGTTTGGGTTGGAAGGGACCTTTAGAGGTCATCTAGCCCAACCCCCCTGCTGTGAGCAGGGACATCTTCAACTGGATCAGGTTCCTCAGAGCCCCATCAAACCTGGCCTTGAATGTTTCCAGGAAGGCGGCATCGACCACGTCTTTGGACAACATGTGCCAGTGTTTCACCACCCTCATCGTAAAATATGTCTTCCTTATTTGCATGACAAAATCTAATCTTTACTAGTATGTGAATGGTATTTAGTCTATTATTCTTTAAAAACCTAATTTGTGACAGCGATAATATAAAACCCAGGAGAGCCCAGAGTGGCATAAGGATGCATTATGCTGTAAAACTGTTGACTGTGCACAGAAACATAATCATCTAGCTGAGATTTCAGGTTTCTGAAAATATGATTCCATAAGAATAAAATTTTTCCCAGTTCAACCTGTCTAGAAAATCATCTTTTCTCAATTAGTTAGAGGTCCAGGAGGTCCAGAAGGTCCAGAAAAAAAATAATAATTTTGTTTAGGCTTAAGATTGAAAACTGTAGACTTCAGAAGAACACAATATAGCAATATAGGAAAATGCTGTGATGGTCTGTAGGAGTTGTGTTAACAGAACATAAAGCTTTAAAAATCCTTAATAAATCATCATAATCTCTCTACAGCTAGAAGAAGAAGATGTACAAAAGAATAAACCACATGCTTATTCTCCTTCTCTGAAAAACAGTAGTTGTATCTATATGTCATCCAATAACTAAGATCCTAATAATACATCAATAATATAAACACAAGACAGGATTTCCCCCAAAGTCAAGTCACATGAACATTTTTCACTTTGCCATAGAACAACAAGAAGCCACTGAAATGGCAGTTGACTACTTTCTGCCCTTTGCGTGCTTGTTCATGAAGAAATGATTGCCTAAGATGCAAACACAACACACCATAGTGAGTGAATTTCTCTGAAATTCAGTTCACTTTTCTGCTAAGATATAGATGGGGATGGATACTTGAGGAGGACTTACAGGTCTGAGTGGCTGAAATCAAAAGAGCAAGGAAATGAAATGTCAGAGAGAAAATAACAAATCAATTCTATCCTCTGCTGTTTTTATCAAGATGATAAACAAGGTAGACAAACAGATTAAGTAATGTTGTACAGGTAAATGACCTGACTATGCTAGGTTGCCAAAATAGTGATCTCCCTTTTGAAGATGCACAGCTGCAGAATCAAATCAAACAGTCATTGTCAAATATGTAGGTAGGAGTCTGTTTGGATGATATTTTGCTCACCAACACCTGACAGGATCTCACTGCAGAATAATACGTGCTAAATTCAGAAAGGACTTATAACCTAGTCTGGCTTTCTAAAGAACAAGAAGAATAGATGTTAACTTGATTTCTAGACATTATTTCCCAATATTTAAAAACAAACATAATCAAATCCCAAACCTTCTAGTTGAAAAAGCATATTCATGTAGCAACATTAAATCTTGATGAAAGACATCACTAATTTACACATTTTAATCCAATTCTTAACCTCAGGCCAAAATGAGCAAGAGTTTCTGAAGGGGTAAAAAAAATCATACTCTGTCTTGGCTCTTCCTCCAAAACAATGTTGTAATTATAAAAATTCTATGCAGCGATGTTTTTCTTTGACATGATTACATTGCAAATTGTTAAATCTGATTTCTAGTACTGCTTTCAATTAATTTAATGTTGCTTGTGTTAAGAATCATGAGTAAAAGAAACAAAAATACCAGAAAAAGTTGCAAGTGTGTGCAAGGGTGTTACTTTTTCTTTTTTTTTCTGTTAAATGGACTGGTTTCCTTTAAGTAGCATTAATAAGAATGCAATAAGAAAAGCAGCATACAATAAGAAAAGTAGCACTGCTGTTCTGAGCTTGACTGCACAATCCTGATGTCCTGGCCTAGAATGAACTTGACTGCACAACTTCTGATGCCTAACTCCAAAATGAATTTGACATAATGGGAATAAGCAGAGCCTCCAGCTCATACAGAAGTCTGTCTCTTCTGCATGTAGTGGCAAAAAGGAGTTGGAAAGCTTACAAACAAAGAGAAGTGCCACAATGGAAGGTCACAGTTTAAAACTACAGACAAAACTAAATTAAGATGGAGAAAAAGATGCAACTATAGTTCACAGTAATTATAGTAATTTCCTTTGCATTCATTTACTCACAGTAAAGCATGATCTACTTCTATATATTTTGGATAGATCAAACTCTTCTAAAACTGGAAGAGTTATATTCTCATTAAAATATTTGAATTGCCCATATTAGCACAAGTAAGTTCAATTCTGAACAGTGCCATTTACGGACTTACTACAGTCTGCTTGTCTTCTGTTAGAATGCTTGAGCATGATTCATATGTAGATCATTCAAATGGAGGCTAGCAGAATAGTCTGTCTTGTTTATTTATTTAAGTCACCTTATTTTGAGGTTTCATGGTGGTTAAATGAACACCTGGAATATCTTGTTGAATTGGAAAGGAAAACCACATATGTTCTCTGTGGAGTAAACAAAGGATTTAATTTCATTTTTTCTTTGAACCATCACTGATATAGTATAGTTTTTTTATACAGTAAATTCAATGGTAGAGAAATGGCACCTTTTTTCCATGAAACAAACAATACAGCTGATATTTCAAGTTGTGGCCGAATTCTTTTATTTGTTGAACTCCTAAAATAAGAGCTTCTGATGTCTGAAAAAACAAACAGAAGTTTCAATAAAGAGAACTCCTACAGCCGGAATTGCCACTGTTTGCATTAAGAGCAGGTAAAAAAGAACCCTATTTATCTGCCTTAACTTTGCAGATCGAGTTAAGTATTCTCAAGCACAGTAACAAGCGATGAAAGGAAAGCTGAGCCATGCTCTCCAGCAGTCCTGCTTAGTCATTAGGAACATGATGTACAGCATCAACCCTTAGGTGATGGAAGTACAGCCTTCCAGCAAGACAGGGAACATCGGAAAAACACACGTTAGGGATGACCTGCCCTCAACATATCTGGGGAAAGCTTTCCTCACAAGCAGGTGGCATAATCCTTCTATACATTGGCCCACACAATTCTGACAACTTGATAGAATCCAGCACAAAGCACAAAAACTCTCAGAAACTCATGCACATCGCCAGAGGACAGCCCTTGAGCCGCAATCTTTTCCAGCTTAGACACGCAGCCTTTTTGCAAAGTAAAGTCTGCACATCCAGCTCTGGGCACCCTGGCCAGGGCACAGCCATGGGACATGGGACCCACAGGAAAAATGCCCATCTAGCAAAGTTCTTGCCTTGCTGGTGAAGAAAATTTTAGAAGTAGAAAGAAAGGAGAAAGACACAGGGGAAATAGCATCTTCACTCTCCAGCTCACCTTCTGTTCAATTTTCAGGCTCACTTTATTGCTTCTCTCTCACTTTTCTCACTTCTCCCAATCTTTTCTGTGCCTACTCTTTCTTCTTATCAGTTAAAACTGCTTAGCTCAGCACATATAGACACAGTGATTGTCTCCTGCTGAAATCCACTGAAAACATAATATTGTGTCATATCTGTTGTTCTCCATGCCCAGCATCCTCCTTCTCTCTTTTTATGGGCCAGCAATTTCAGTGACCTTTTCAATTTTCCTTGTCTTCCTACCTTAGGGTTTTGACTTTTGCCTCTGGTAAACTGGTCTTTATGCTCTGACGAGCTGGACGTTCTAGAGGCAAACTCTTCTCTCTCTGCAAAACAAGAACCACTGTGGGGATACGAGCTACAACATTTAGCAACTCTTTTTCTGCCAGGAAGTTTAAGGAGGCAGCTAAACCAGCTGAAAGAAATATTAAACCATTACATTTTTGAAGCAGGAAGAAAATTAATATTATGTTATTTTAGAGGTGTCTTGCACACACTGCTTTTTACAGTAGGAAGCATCCAGCTTTATGACTCACCAGACTATGTGAATCATTCCAAATGGTACCTGTTAAGCCTATAACCATAGTCAAAGACTTGTTTTTTAATCCAAATTGTACAGAAATTCCTCTGACAGAAGACCTCCTTCTCATGTGACTGTACCTTTTGTGAGTGGTGTCAGATTGGCAAACTTTGACACTGAAATAATTTCACTAAGGAGTTCACTGCAGGGACAGCTGAAGAGCTGTTTCCCCTCAGTTACATCAGAATTCCTCAAAACTTGCCTAAACTTAGTTTGAAATGATAGTTTTTGAAAAGGACACATACGCTCACTGGAGCCTGAATGGGCATGAAACTTCTTTCATTCAGGTCACTACACAGCTACCAGCTAGTTCTATTACCAGCCTGGACTGGATGCAGTCCAGTAACTGTGAAGTGGTCAATGGCATATTGTCTCATTGCTAAATGATGAAGTCTAGACAGAGGCGCACATGTAGCCTTTTCATATTAAGACAACTGGTATTACCAATGAAAAATATCATATGTAAGTACCATGCTAGACAATAACACAGACCAATATTTATTATACATTTTTTAGTAAATATAGATATTATTTTTCATTCATTTTATATATGTGACATTCATCAAACACATTGATTAGTAAGAATATTGTTTTATGTTAAAATGGAGAGCTCATCATTAACTTTTAAATTCAAATCTAGTTGCTGATTTTTACCTTCCGTCCTCCTGTGTGGTCACTTAAACACCCTTACATTTCTGCCACCACCTAATCGCACAGCTCTCACTCACTGCAGTGTCATCTTTTCATCTTTACAACCCAAGCATGCCTTCACATATTCACTCCCCTTTGCCTTTCCTGCTGTCTTCCTACTCCAAACTGATAAAATATCAAACTCTCCCCCCACACACAATTTTTACTTTACACATGACTGTCACTTCCATTCACTTTCCTGCCTTTCTGAATTAATTCTTTCTCCCTAATTCAGTTTTCAGCATTTGGATTTCCCTGTCTCCTACTCTCATCTTGGGTCGCTCAGGCATTCCCCAATTAGTAGCAGTTATTCTATATAGCCTGGTTTCCACACAGTGCTGAAAGGTATGTTTCCTTCTGGTATATGGATATAGCTAAATTACCATTGATCAGTTTTGCTCATAATGATGCAGGGTTCTTGTTTCACATTTGAATTTCAAAGGATGATATGAGTAGATGTCATTATTGCAATTCTCTTGCTTCTGAAATGAAGTAAAGGTTTTCATTTTAACAAGTGTCTTATAATTCAAAGATGGTAAGAACTTAATTCCGGCTGAAACCAATGAGCAATAGCTACTCATGAACTCTATATCCCTGAATGAATAAAGCTCAGGGAGGTAGCCATTGTGTCCCACGGTAGAAGTTTGGCTTTCAAAATTGTGTTTTTAGTTTTCCTTCGTTGTGAGGCTGACAGTAAGGCTACAGTGAGGGGTGTAAAGCTCACTCCAAATCTTCAGTGCATCAGATGTGACGTAATTCTGTCTGACAGTCTTAAAACAACTTATGTTAAATCAGAATATCTGAGCTGAATGTGAACTCCTCCTTAAACTCTTAGGAGCTGAAGAGCAAGCAATCTGGCATCAGATCATTTCTGCTTATTAAGGCAACCGTAAAATAAATGTTTTAGAGGTAACTGATGATTTCATCACAGCAAAAATACACAGCCTCTAGTCTAGGCCTACGTACAAGCTTTACATGACATACAACTGACAGATCTGACAGCTAACACTGCTTGACAAAGAGAGACATACCTTATTCATGAGAATTGTTAGTATAATTTATTAGATTCTGATCATGTACTTGGAAATGTCAGAGTTAATTTAGGAAAGAGTTACTGCATCAAGGCAATTGCAATATATGTTATAGATATAGAAATATGGGTTGCGGGAGAGAGAGAGAGAGACATCCAGCTGGAAGATACATTGCTAGGTAAAGAAAAGACAAAAAGGAGCTCTGTAGTTACAAAAATACATAGTATTCCAGCATACGCACATGGCAAATCTTTCCCTAGAAGCTCCATTAAGCCTGTATTTCAGAAAGTCATCTGTTGTATTTTGCAGTCCCAAAGTGACAGGTCTACGTGCTTCTATGGAAAAATAACCCAGTTAACCTGACTACAACACAAGTGAATCATGTTTTGATGCTGAATATGTCTATGTTCAACTTCCAGCCATCAGATCATGCATATTTATCGACAACGCTGAAACCAGTTCTCTTCTCCAAGGGTATTTCCAGATGGTGGTGTTTATGTTGACATAGTTCATACCTCATTAAAGTGAATTTTTATGGTCAAGGAGGATACTTGGCTTTCCTGACATAGGTTCTAAACTCCAAGGCTTCATGGGGGAAAAAAGAATTTTTTTTTAATAAGCCATTTCTTTGAATATAGAAGGGAGAGCATAAATTTGTGTTTGCACCCAGTTTCTGTACATTGGGAGTCCAGTTGCCTTTTCTGCCTCTAAAAACCTCCTCTTGTACAGGGAAGCTGCATAGGTGATTCAGTTTTGTCAGTAAAATGTTTCTGGTTCACCATGATGGCAGCAAGCACTGAACATACGTCTGCATGTATCGTAAAAGGTGAAACTAAGTTTATCTGGAAAGGTGGAGCACTGTGCACCCACATGATCCCATATAAGTGTAAACAGGTTGAGGACTCTTAGAGAGCTACAGCCATTTCTAACTCACCCTCAAATCCCAGAACTTCCCAATGTTGTCAGCAATGTCTGAGCTTGCATTAACCCACTGTTTGTGCCAGAACTTCCCATTAGATCCCGCCATGACAGCATCCTGGTTTTCTCTTTCTTTAGTTTTTGGAGGGGGGCTTGTGTTCTGCCAATGTATGAAGAAGTTCATAAGCAGCTTACAGGGGCAGCAAGCTTGTGCTAAAATAACATCTATTGCTTCTTCTCCAGCCCTGTGGTTGTTGTTCTTTCAGGAAGGAAATTACACTTGACAATTTATTTTTGCAAAATTCATTGGGGTTATTAGTCCTCCTTCTGTTGTGTTCTAAGTATCTGCAAATGGATTTATTGTTTCTCCCAGAAGGTTTCACTGAAAATTGGAAAAGCTTCACTATTTCTTAAATATTTCTTGAGCTCTTGAACAAAATTTTGAATGGTCTGCATTGAATAGTTCCTTAAATACTGGAGAAGGAATTTCAGCTGGTTTCTAAGCATCTTATTTGTCTAAGTTCTAACTTAGTTTTGCCTTAGTCCAGTTTAAAGTCTTATCTCTCTGTTTCTTAATAACTACCTTAACTAGATGATCATGGATCCTTTTCTAAAAAAGACAAAAGCAAAAAGTTTGTTAAACAATTGAACTCTCTTGATCTCACTTCTAAGTAGTCTTTCTTCCAACTATTTAGGAAACTAATTTATTGCTTGGTTTTCTATTCTCTTCAAGTATTTTCTTGCTACCTTTTCTAATCCTTGCTTGTGACAGTCCATTTTACATCTTGTCCTTCCGACTTTGTCCCGAAATTTTGCCTAACTTTTATAGATGTTTAGGACTGGGTTGTTATAGACACAGTAACTTGACTCAGCTTTCACTTTTTCAGTGCTGATTACTTGAGTTTCATATCATCAAAAGGCTCTCAAGTACCGAGAACTACCACTTCTGAATGAATTGTGACTTTAAAACTTACCCCATGTCGGATTTTCCACATCCACTGTGAATGCAGAGCAGATGATTGGTTTTGAAGTTCATGTTACTTATTCTTCTTCTGAACTTCCTCATTCCCTTCCAGCACAAAATCATAAACTTTGTCACTACGCTATATGGTCACTGAAGAGTAAGTTTTGTTTCTTTCTCCCATTTTTAGGCCATTCTTCCTAGCTCGTCACAATAAAATCTGGAATTATTAACATATACTTGCTTTTTCCGTATTCCCCACCGAAAAGGTTCATGAATGTTTGGTCAGTTTGGATGGGTTCTACTTCAATAAAGGAAAGTCATCCCAAATTCTCTGTAATCAGTGCAAAGAAATATGCACTTTTACAGCACAATAGTCATCTGACCTGTCTGCTTTAGGGCAAGGTAAATTATACTCCAGAAGTGGCTACATCTTTCTGTTAGCTACAGAGGGAGCCTAAAGGCTTATATGCCCTGCACTTCCCGATATTAACAAAGCCTGAATTTAGATTATCCACTATTTTCTTGTAAGGAGCTTAATCTACGGGCCCTTCTGGTTGGTGTGGTCCTATTAACGTGATGGCACCTGTGCTCTCAGCTCCCTTTCTCTCCAGAGATTTTCTTTTAACAGAGGGCCAGACCTCTGCTATGAGGCAAGGCTGAGAGAGTTGGGGCTGTTCAGCCTGGAGAAGAGAAGGCTGCGGGGAGACCTTCTAGAAGCCTTTTGGTACCTGAAGAGGCCTGCAAGAGAGCTGGAGAGGGTCTTATTATAAGGGCATGTAGTGATAGGACAAGGGGCAATGATTTCAAATTAAAAGACGGTAGATTTACATTAGATACTAGGAGGAAATTCTTTGAGGGTGGTGAGGCACTGGCACATGTTGCCCAGAGAAGCTGTGGCTGCCCTCTCCCTGGCAGTGTTCAAGTCCAGGTTAGATGAGGCTTTGAGCAACCTGGTCTGGTGCAAGATGTCCCTGCCCATGGCAGGGGGATTGGAACGAGATGATCTTGAAGGTCTTTTCCAACCCAAACCATTCCATGATTATATGATTCTATGATCTATCATGAATATCACATACTATCCAGTATTTATCTTTTGGATAAGTTTGGCAACATATTCTTCCCTGATTTTCAAATAAGTTCTACTGCTTTAAAACAGTCCAGCCATATGAATTGATCTACCCATTCAAGTCACTGCGTTGATTATATACTAACATTCCCAATATACAACTTACAATGCTCTATACATTACTACAAAGCAAGTTTATGTAGTTGTATTTTTCCTATTGGCTAAGTAGGATTAATGTTAAAAACATAAAGGGAGTCTTTATGGACAAGTGCAGCTAAAGGCCCCAGAATTTGATAGACTGCTATGACAGAGGACAGAGCCATGTATCATCCACACCATCACAGAGAAGCAAACGTCCTAAGGATATGGTCAGTGCCTCTGCAAATAAGTCTTGTAAGGCAGAGGGAGTATCTGTTATAATTCTAATGCTATTACACAAGACTGACAAACAGATGCTCCATGGAGAAAAGACTCCAGGCCCTACAGAGATTACTGAAACACTTTCCTAGCCAGATGCAATTTTGAAAAAAGAAAACTGAGAAGGAAGACTGAATGGTATTTGCCATTTTTCTTGGTTTTGTAACTAGGTAAAAAATGCACTCTGCCCTAAGTAGTTTCACTGCTTTTACCATGAGAAATAAGATATTTTGAATTAGAAAGGTGAAGGCTTCTGCACACCAAAGTAAGGGAAGTCAGTCTGAAGGTCAATTCTAACTGTAGCAAACATAAAGCATAGATATTTGCTAGAAATAAGCACAGAGTCCTTACACTCTATCCTGCTCTATACGCACACCTTTTGGAGTAAAAATTGGAGAACATTATATTTTTTCAAATGCATATTGCATTTTTGCTATAGATGTGAGTGAGAAAGTGGGTAGGAGATGTGTGGGAGGAACTAAGTAGAAAGAAGTGTTTAAACTGTTCATAAGGGAAAGCAAACGTCTCACAAAAAATGACAGCAGGATGATGCACAAGGCAGAATATGATCAATGTAAAAAATCACCTTCCCTCTACAAGGGAGAAGCTTGTATAAAAGGCCAGAGACAGTACTGAAGTGAGATGCCCAAATACTGGCATTGCAAACTAGGCATATACAATGTCCTGCACGAGTGACAGAATATCTCTGGTAGCCCTTTCCCAATGCATAGATATTTGATTCTCAGAAAGCAGATGGGTAAAAAAGATACTGTATTTCCCCGTATACGAAAACATCCTGGTACTATGCTAGATCAAGAAGAAAATTACACAGCATTTGGTTAACTTCATCCATCTGATTCAGCTTAGACAGTAGGGAAAATGGAAACATTACAAGAGTACTACCTGCATCTTCACAGTGCAGCCCGTTCTTTTGCACTCTTCTCCCTGTTGCCGTTGAGCAATTACCCTTCAGGAAATTTGTTTTATTTCCTTAAAGTAACCTGTGGGATGCATTGCTTGTGAGCAGTAATCTTGCTTCAGACCAAGCAGTCTGCTTTTTCTCTTGATTCTACTTTCAGGCTACCAACGGCAATTCATCCTGCCGTCATGAACCCCAGGGTGCTAAAGCATTTCAACAGGAGAATGAAGTAAAACTGATACTGCTTTTATGGTCCACAGTTTTATTTTGCTTTTCTGTGTGATGAAGTAATCATGATGTGAGGTGAAAAACCAAACATCTACTACAAGGACAAACACGCATGAAAGGTGTGATTTACTTTAAGACACCTAAATATAGGCATGCACACAAGTGGCAACTGTTTAACCTGAAAGTCAATGGATACCCAAGCAATATGGGCAATAAAGCCTACAAAGTGGTTCAACTCACTCTACACAACTCACAGATGGCCAGCTGAATCATTCTCTAGCCTCTATTGAGTTTAACAGCAACTAGACACCCAGCAAGCACGTAGATGTCTAAATATAAGTATCAGTTTTACTGCTGAACTTGCATGTGCATACTATCTCTCAGTTCTTTAGGTATTGTATCTATAAGTTGTACTGTACCTAACGTTGCCCACCTGGCACTGACAGTGCTTTGAAGCATGCTGGTTAAGACACTTGAAATAAGTAGGTATGTTTTATCATAATTTTGATCTGAGATTGTAAAGGCAAAAAATGATGTGGCAATTTTTGTTTGGATAGAACCATATCCCTCCTCACTATCTCCCCAGGTATTTTCCCGCCAAATTACAATGTATTCACTACGTACCTCTTTTCTAAATTTATATTATACTGCTTTCTGTCAGCAAGGATGTATGCACAATATGTGGACATTTTGTGTGCATGGCTCTTGGAAATTGTTTGTTCTCACGTGGGTGATTTTGACTAAGCAACACTGGTTCCCATTGCTATTTTAATACCCAATATATCCCTTAGCATTGGGAATGGAATTTTAAACTGCAAGAATTGAAACAAGGAACATTACATTTTATTTGTACTAGAGCCTGCATTTTCCTAACAGATGGAGAACATGGGGCTAGACCAGAGTTCAAGCAGCTTCTAAGCCTAGACTTGGCCTAGACTTCTCAGATGATTTAAAACAAATCGATTAACACAATAGCACCTCATTTCCACTGCTTTAAAATGGAAATAATACTTCCACTGATATTCTGCGCGGTTTCATTTGGGTCATACCCATCTGAGACAAAAGTTAATCTGTGTGTACACAGTGCCTAGCAAATCAAGTCTTCCTGTCAATTAGTATTCAAAATGCTATTTGATGTTTACGTTATACTTAGTAAGAGGACAACACTACAGGGAGGGATATATTCTGTCATACTGATGAACATAAATTGGTGATATATGCATCACTACATTTTAAAGACATTCAGAAGTGAGAAGGAAAATGTTTAGTTTGCTAGTAATTCACAAGAACATAATGAATTATAGCAAGAAGAAACCACCACTGAAAACCCCTGCCTTTTAGGAGAAAAAGACCAGCTTGTGAATGTAACACTATAATTCACTTTTTTTTCTATTTTAAACAGAACTTTTTCTGTTTTTCTCCAATTTGCCTTCAAGGTTCAGATATGATTCATTTTGTCTCCTACACTAGGAACATCAGCCTGCTTTCTGAGACGGGTTTTAAACATTTCCAGTCAATTAACTGAAAACATTGCTTTTCCTAAGGGTTTAGCCAAAGACTGATCTCTATCATTACTGGTCCTGTGGTGCCATCTGCTGGCGTTTGGGAAAAATAAACTCTAATTTCACTCCTCCACGGGGCCAAGGCTGCGGCATAAGCTTCCATACAGACTCTCGGGGTCTGGAGGCTTGGACCCCTCTATATCCCACAGCAGCGAGCAGGCAGAGAGCGAGGCAGAGAGGTTCTGGGATTTGTCCAAGCCTTATGGGCTGACTCTGGGACTATGTGTACATCCAGTGCATTACCCAAAGAGGATTTCTAGCTTTGGTGGGTCTCAGTCATGGATTTGCAGTCTGTGTAAGGTATTTTTCTAGGTACCTTCCCAAAGGTTGCATACATCTCTCAACCAGTCATCACTTTTCCATACTCACAGCACAGGAATGAATTAGGAAAGTGCTGTGATCCTCCTCTTCCTCATGGGAAACTAAAGCTTAAAAAAAAAAAAATAAGCATCTTGCCTAAGGTCACAGAGAAGCATGACAGCAAAATCAAATCCAAATCTCCAAAGTTTAAATCACTTACTGTGTTTCCTGTTTGAAAGAAATTTAACCAAACTTGAATTAATTTGAAATACTAGCTTTGAGGGTACTGTTTGTTCTTGGTAAATCAGATTTGTCTTGTTTTGAGAAATAAATGGAAAAACTGTTTCTGTAGGGAAATAAGTGTTTCTGAGGGATGAGACAAGAAAGAACAGACCTACTTGCTGCAGCCCTTATGAAATTAAGGTGTCTGGGACCCTTCACCAGACAATAGTCTAAGATTAATCAGGTCTAAAAGTAGCCTGCACACGAAAATTTTTTCATTCAGATATGGAAAAATGGATTCATAATAGTTATTTGTGACTAAGTCACTCAGCAGTGCCTGACTTGGTGATTGCCTGGGGATAGGTGTGCAGTCTAATTTAGTAATAATTTCCATCCCTCTCTGCTCAATGAAGAAATAAACTACTCTTGCATGAAAACTAAATGCTGCAGCAACACTGGTAACTTTAATTAGAATTTATGGAAAACATTGCTAGGAAACAGAAGAACATCAGAGTAAAAATTCATCTGTGGCAGTATCCTACAGTGGTAAATATACCCCAGCTTAAAAATAAATTAAAATGGACTTTTGAATTTGTATCTGAGCTGCTGGATTTCTGAATACTGCGTACTGTGAAAGGCTTTGATCTTACAGTGCTCTTTCAGTCAGCCTTCTTTTGCTGCATCTAGCCAAAGAAAAATAAATTGCATAATTGTCCTGAAGAAATTTCCATTTCTATTTTTCAAGTTTCTTGCCTGTGCTCTTGGCACACACCTTTGCCTTCCTTATCTCTTCACGTTGATAACATTATAAGAGCCTAATTTGGTTTTCTTACAGTTTCCTACAAACTTTCTACTCGGGGACCTCTTTAAGGTACCTAAATGTCTTTTACTTGCCCTTTCTCAGTTTTTCTTAAAGCATTTTCAAGGAACAGGTCTAGATAAAATATACTACTATGGTCCTCACAGCCTGAGGTTACTGCATCCCTTTGGTGTCAACTAGCTAGATTTTCTATGTATCACAAAGCTGCCCCAACCACCTTTTCATATCAAAACTTTGATAGGTTGAAGCAATTTTATTTTTCATAGAATAGGCCCATGGCCAAGAAACTCCTTAGCAATGTAGGAAAACCAGTCCCAGCTCCCTCACTGAGAGATGTAAACATTGACCATTTAACCACGCCACAAACTGCCCAGGCTACAGCCGTCTTCCACCCAGCGCTAACCAAAGTGCAGCTGAGGATGCAAGATTCACAGGGACAGAAAGCACGACAGCGGGACGGAGAGTGACGCTGCAGCCTCGTGGGGCCCTCACTCATCCAGGATGAATAATTCCTGTTTTTCAGCTCTTTGCCTTAAGGCTGTTTACGTACTTTGCATGAAACAGCCACAACTGTATCAATTTGGGATAGTTTCTTCTTTCTGTACGGTGGCATAATGTGAATGGATAATTAACAACATTTTCAAGACTTTCATTGTCATTCAAAATCCTTTACATTCAGATTGTTTCAGTTGGTTGTTCAATTACTTGGCAGAGCCTAAAACACAAATGCTGTTTTTTCAACATGTGCAATCAATACACACATGAAAGAAAAATTAAAAAGATGGTTTTGAGACTAAGTATGCAAAATATAACCTGAGGATAAAAAGCCTTTTATCCTCTAAAATTTGAAAGCGAATTTCAGAGTGATCATCAAATTCATTAGAGGCACAGAGATAATTAACATAACCTAATTAATCTCCTTCTCGTATTTGGCTGCTTGCGAAGCCGTTTAGTGCACACTAGATGGCACCCCCAGCCTAGAGGATTTCATCTACTTCTTTTTCTTCTGAAAGAAAAGCTAAGACTGGGAAATATCTTTAGACTCTGCAGTATATTTCGGGCAAACTGGAATTGGACGATGGGCTAAACTGGGAGATGCTGAGGTCCGCGCTTTGTTTAGGTCCTCTCTGCGGTGTTGCCATATTGCAGATAGCATTAAGCAGAGAAAAATCTCATTCTGAGGGTAACACCATTAACAAATGCAATAAAAACCCAGAGCAAAACCCCCAAACAGTCTGTGATAAATTGTTTGCAGCTTGGATTTCACAACATGGAAACAAAAGAGATGTCTTTGCGTCTCCCTTGCAGTGTATAAAGAGAATAAGATTAAGTAGTTGGCTATCAACGCCCAACACAAATACTTACCGACAAAATTTGATCTCCTCTCTGCAGCTCTCCGCTGAGATCGGCAGGCCCGCCTGCTAGGATGAAAGACACGAAAATGCCTTCCCCATCTTCTCCTCCCACAATGTTAAAACCAAGTCCTGTGGAGCCCTTGTGCAGGATGATTTTTCGAGGCTCTCTGCAGGGAAACAAAATGATAATGTTTATCCATTCAAAACTGTTACTGTGTATGCATTTTTCAAGGCATCTTAAGCATACTATATTTTATTTAGGACACAATGGCCTATTATTGCCTAAAGAAACCATTTAACAAATGAGATAAATTTCTTAATAGTTGACAGATAAGGTAGGAATTAACCAACATTACTATGTTTTTTTTTCCTCCTGGTTGAATCCAAACACCTCTATTAATTTCAGCCCACTGGAGTCCTCTTCACTAAGTGGCGGATTTATTAAAAGAAAAAACAAAGCAGTGAAGATATTTTATAATCTAATTTACAGCAGTACTTTATATACAAGTAGAATCAATCTTTGCATGGTACCTTTTTTATTTTAAGTTCTAGTCTTGCGCTTTAAACAATATGAACAAAGAAGAAATTTAGAACTCTAGGCAAAGCAATGGCACTCCTGACAGATTCGGAGCAAAAAACATTAGTATGATCAAGCTAATAGAGCAGAAGCTCATGAAAAACTCCAGTTTGATATCATTAGGAGCTTGCAATTGTAAAGTCACATGGCAGCTTTGCCACTGAACCAGACTGAGGGATACCTGCTTTTGTCTTCCTGGTTTAAAAAGGTGTTCATTGCAACGGAAATCAATAAATAGTAACAGCTACATCTCAGACAGCACTTTTCTTCTGTAAATTGAAAATACGCCCCAAAGGATGTAAACATAATAACATGCATTTATTGATGGGAAAACTTATGTCCAGAAAGAGATGACTTTCCTAGGCAATCAAGGTAGCATCCTTGAGAAAGTGTCCCAGGTATTCCAGTTCCCAATCTCTACTCGACATACAAGGCCTCCGATCTGTCTCTCCCTTGCATACAGAAGCGCACACAATGGTATACACATACACCCCCCCGTACTTATTGGTACTTACCCCATTTCAAATCCCTCTAACAATTTACAGAAAAAGTGTAAATGCTGTTATATTCGTATGTGTAAATCTTAAGCCCAGCCCTGCAAAAACTCACAAACACGCACATTTACATGTCAGTGACTCCTCACAAGAAACAGCAGGTTCTTCTAATTCTCAGTTTTTACAAATAAAAGTTACCAGCAAAGTGACAATTGTAAACACACACCCACATACGCATCCACACCCCCCCATCTACAGAAACATGCTCCAGAATGCTTCCTGTAAAACAGATCCAAGATTTTCTATGTATTGTATAACAGTTCTACATCATACGAATGTTTTTTTCATTTCCATTTTGTTTTTAAAGAAGGAAAAATAAAGGAGAGAGAGAAGTGATCCATAGAGGGGGTGGTTTACTTGATGCCAGTTAAGTCTTATGGCTGTATACATGGGGACTTAACCTTTACATGACAGTTCCAAAATCAGTAGGCGTTTGCTCATCTTTGCCCAGAGCTAATGTTCAAAGAATGCCCCCAGCTTGATCATGATCTTTAAATAACATCCCAACTTTCTGAAACCGAAGCTTAATATTTTTGAAATAAAAAACTAAAGCAACTTTTTAATAATATTATTAATAATATTATTAGATGCGATTGTAACCGTTAATGAAAGTATTAGTGCATACATATGGTCCTTCATATGGACCATATGGTCTTTCATCTTGTAACTTTTTCTTAACATTCTGTAGTCAGAAAACAAGCTTTTAATAATACAGCTGTGAGAAAAAAGTGTACTCTCTTCAGTTTGCATATTCATGAAGTATTTTTATCCAATGAGATAAAAAGGGGGTTTTCTTTTCTTTTGGATAATTACTGTTGATTTGCCTCATAGCAACACTTTTAGCACCTTCTTAAATATGTGCAGATTATGCATAATGTAATCCAGATCTAAGAAGTCTAAACAGGTTTCTAATTAGGAAGGGTGGCCTAGGGGTTGAGGCAAAACTAGGACAGTGAGTTGGAAGGGTGGATTCCTTCCCCTGCTTAGCGCACGCACCGCTGAGTGATCTTGGCAAGTAATTTGTTCTTCCAGCTTCAGCTTCCTCATCCACAAACTGATACAGTGACACTTGCCGTCTTTGAGGCCTACACACCAAAAGCACTTTGCAAGAGTTGGGCTACTGCCATTGTTATTTACCTGGGTATTGAGGTAAATGAGGCAGTAAAGTCAAACAAATACATTTGCATGCTCTGCTGGTGAGAAATCAGAACTCTGGTTCAAAACGAAGCTGAGTATTTCCCCATGTGACAGGCAGCTTGGATCATAAAGTTGAAAGCTGGTGCTATGGGCAAAACTAGGTCAGTACAACTGGGTATCCATTGAACAGTAAGCTGTGCAGCTCAACAAAAAGTTGGCCCAGTTATTAATCCCTGTCTCAGATCAGGTCAGCAGATTTATGCCTAAAATGCTGTCAGTGCTGTTTTGTAATTTTGGCCTTTTGACAGCAAAATTCACATTCTGCTCTTGGATGATTATGTTCAGAGGAAGCTCAAACAATAACGAGGGAATGTCAGAAGCTGTGATTAGAACACAGTGGGGTTCGGGTGCTGCTCTTTGGCGTAATTGGGTCATTGTGGTCGTAATTAAAATTTGGCTGTATAGAGACGGACCAACTATAATATGTCTTCATATTTCTTTCATATCTCAGTACTCTGCAGCATCTGAAAGGTGGATTCAAGAACACTCAGGTGTTGTCATCATCACAGAAATAACCGTTAACCACGACTGTACGGCAAAAACCACAGGAAGGAGAAGGTATATGCCAATTCACCATAGTATAATAAATGACTAAGATTTTTTTAAATATATCATGATTCACACCTGTATAGTGTACTTAGCATGAAAATGAAATGATGATCATAAACCTCTGTAGCATGTTATGAAGTTAAAGTAGAAAACAAGTTTCTCAAGAAAACAGACTACAATATCAGCCACAGATGAGGTCCTCTCTGAAGAGTAATGCAGAAATAAGTTATCTGTCAATGCTTTAGTCACACTCCAAGAAAAGGCTGGTTTTGATAAAGCTAAAGATGAGGATGTTACATATTTATTCACTTGGTATAAAAATTTATAGTAATCTCTTTTAATATGATGGTTTAGGTGATCTAAGAACAGGTGCTCTAATTTTTCTTGAGTGTCTGGGAAGCAACATTAGGAAAAACTCCTTTGCCTCTGTTAAAATTCTTTATGAATGTAATTGTCAGACACACGAAGGGAATTTAGACTGAATGCACATAAATGCTAGAAAGGAGGAAATGGAATTAAATACTTGGAGATGATGGTGATGGGAGACTAAGAAGTGAGATGGTGGTGATGGGAACTAAGAAGTGAAAGAAAAGTAACTCAAATGTGAAGGATATTTTCTTGCAGTACATGCACTCCGTTAAAATGTGGAGTTGTCTATAGAAAACAGTAACTGAGGCAAAGGTAATTTCAGGGTAACTTCTATTAAGAGCTCACTGCTTCGTCTGGAGGCAATAGGTGGCACTCTGTAGCTACCTAGTAAAAAGAACAGTCATAACAGCCAGTGTTTCCAAAACGTGTGTTTCTGCCTCCAGCTTTAACTACTTATCCCATTTATAATTTCTTCTGTGATAAATACGGCTGAAGGTAAGTTTCTAGGTGCTAACAAAATCGTCCTAGCACTTTAATTCTGTGTGTGAGTGTTTTATGCCCTCCTGCAGCTTTTGTACGAAATACAAACAGAGAAGAGCAGCAGGGGAAATCAAGCAGAAATTAGAAAGGAGTGTGAGATGAAAACATTCCTGGACTGACAGAAGGCAGTGGAAGGAAGAAAAAAAAAAAGAAAAGAGCAAAGGAAAACGAGAACAGGATAAAGGGAGACAGTGCATCTGTAAAGGAGAACAGAGGAGGAATTAAAAATATAAAGAAGAAAGGAAGAGTCACTATAATAGAGACAGGTGCAAAGGAGTAAATAAAGCGCTGCAATCCACACAAATTTACAGGCTCAGAAATCAATGGGAGAATTAATTTGGATGGACTTGGTTACATGCTTCAGGGAATGCATCAGATCAGATTCTGTAAAGCACATTATAAATTGCAGGCCTGATGTAACAGCAAAGTATTATTAAATTAATATTTGAAACCAGTAAGTAGTAACAAACCAGACTGGGCAAAACTGCGCCACAAGAAAATTTCTGTCATAAAATTGTGATTAACAAAAATAAATCAAAAAAGTGAGGCATTTTTCTTCCTTAACACTTTTTTTCAGTTCATGTTTATTTTATTTGCTCATTACATTGAAAATACCTGTGCTGTGTATCTACTACTTTTGTACTGAATATTTGTTTTGATCAGTTTAATCTTTTACAATAAGATAATGACAAGACAAAAAATGTGAATATCCATATCATTCTTATATAGATTGTGAATCCATAGTAATTATAGATTTAATTGAAGAGATTAAAAACTGGACTGATAAATGAAGGGGAAGAGCTTTCTGAAAACAAGTAGTTCTTATAATAACTAACTGAAAGAAAATCCTTTTTTAATTTGCTTGTTTTGTGCTGCTGGTTACATTAAAGAGTACAGTCTGTTTTAGTATTCATCTCACACTGACCTAGCTCTGTCTTTCTGTTTCTTTTGCACCATCTGTAAAATTGGGGTGTGGAAAAATGTTTTGTGGTTTTTAGAACATCTACAGAAATATTAAGCACACTGGGTGCTTTCAAGTAGCAGACCTTTGAGAATTCTCCAGCTATATACAATCCATGAGGTATTCCAGATCAGCAGGGGCTTAGAAATCTGGCTTTGATCTGGCTTTGGCTGCAGGTTTTTTGTTGTTTTGGTGGGGATTTTTTTTTTTTAATGCTGTTTGCTTCAGCAAGGGTATTGCAAACATACGTCCATTCATGCACATGCTGATTTGGTGTTACAGTAACACACACTGTAGAAAGCCCAGAAGAATATTTATTTATATTGCTGGGTGGATTAGGGTAGACCCCAGGACCCAGCCAATGTTCCAGGCCCTTTGTGCAAAGCACTACACACATACAACACAACAGAAAACATTCAAGCTACTTAAAGTAGTAAATAGCCAGAGGGAAAATTGAAGTAGAGATAAATTCTATTAGCTGGTCATGGTCACAGTTAGTTGTGTATTGGGGGAGGAAAACTAGAATCTAAGGGATGAAAGTACCCTTGTCCTGTGCAGGATGGTGTTTGGCTGCTGACAGTTCTCTGTGTGAGCACTGAGCTCTGCCTGCGCAGAGTCCGTTGTTTACTCAAGCCACTTATTTTTCAGTACAATACTTCTAGTTTTCCTCTCACGCTTCAAAAAATTCTGATACATAACTGCATGTTTAGTTCAGACAGCCAAAGGGCGTTCATACTGGAAGGACCTAAAAAAAGGTATTTCAAATAGATTGAGCCTTTTCCCTCACAGCGTTAAACACAGAAAGCTAGGAGGGACAGGTTATGTGCCAGTGTGTATGATGTTTTAAAATCTCTTTAATCACGTAAGAAAGAATTTGAAATCTTAAGTGGCTGAAGGCCTGGAATATGCACACACACCTTTTTAAAAGACATTTAAGTTCAGGCGAAACCAAATTTACTTGGCTTACTTAAATTTTCCTGAATACCTTCTACAACTCCACAACAATTTAGAGAAAAATGTTTTTGTAGTGTTCTCACATATTATTTTATTGCAGTATCCCTTCTGTGGCATCTTGGCTTTTTCTTTTTCCCTTGTTATTCCCCTCTTAGGCTTGGAAAAATCTGTCCACCACAATGTGAAACAGCACTGCTGCTGCCCCCCTCTCCAGCCCCCTCTCTGACTTGCCTTTCTTGTGGGGTTTCCAGAACACCACGATCAGGCAGTGGGAGGGAGCTGGCAGACCCTCACCTCTCGGGTCCCCAGTCCTTCACCCTCTCAGAGCCTAGAAGAGGCTGAAGGCATCCATGTTACCCATCAGTGTTGCACCTCAAATGGTGGGGTCTGATCCCTGATTTGTGACTTTCATTATTGTTATCCTGATTTCAATTATGATTGAAAATAACTAAAATAAGGAAACCTTCCTTTTATCTATTGTTGTTGCAATAGATAAATGGGGTGACTGGCTTCTTAAACAATGTTTTGGGCACATGCAGAGTGTTCATTTTCATTACTTGTAATTGATTAGTGACTTATTATGTCATTTTACTAAATGTTGATATACCAACAACTAAGCATTCAGCCTTTATAGAGATATTAATTTATCATATCACATAGCAAAATATAATTTTGCTTACTACAGTTACCTATTCTGCTTGAAACAAGCATTTTATCTGTTTATTTGACTGTGGCTTCCTTGGCATTTCTTGTTGATTGAATGTTGGCGTTGACTACAGAAGCAATACTTTATCCTAACTTTAATACTGACTACATTTTTAATGTATTTATTCTGCAAACATCATGTCTAACTTGTCACAAACTTTGAAGTATATTTAATACAAGGGAACCTACTGGGAGCCAGGCTTCAACCTGACTGATGCATGCATGAATGCACTGACTTAGACATGTGCAACTTTATTTGTTTTGTGGGAACCCCTCTGGACTTCAACAAGTCTTTCATTTTGTCTTTTGCGAGAAATTAAAGCCTGCACACCAGGCAGTGTTTTCTACTTACAGCTAGCAAGATGGAATTGGCATACAGGAATTATCTCTTATTTGAATAGGGAAACTGGTCTATATTTTTACCATGACGCCTGACATCTATTTTAAATGCACAGAAGTACATCTCCTAGGTTTGAGAAATCTCATTGATCTCTACAGCAACAATGTAGGGCAGCAAATATCCTCTTTAACTTCGAAAGGGAGATGATTATTCCAGTATGCTTATTCATTTATACTTTGTCTCACACAAGCAATTGTCTCCCCTGATTGAAGAGGTTCATTATTTCCACGCTAATAATCAAAATAAATCCTGAAAACTGCCTCTGTGTTCCACCTGCTATACCCAGCACAGCCAGCTCCATACTACAAAGGCTGCTTTAAATCCTGCTTTTAATAACTATTGGTTCCATATTGAAACCACTTTTCTATAAACTATTACTTAAAGCACTTGATGGCTCTATTTACCATGAATGCTGCAGCTTTTCAGTTTGTAAACAAAGCTAGATGAGATGGACATGGTGACAGGCAACTTTATTGCACTGTCAGGAGACAGGAAGTATTCAAAGGTTAAGAGAACGCCTAAAAGTAGCAGGGCCTCTAAGCCAGGTTTCGAAAAATCAATACACAGCCCTCTAGTAGCAAGCATCCAGGATTACTTTGTATAAGACACTTTGAAACACAAAGCAGCCTGTAATATCTGTCTTGTTCAGAATAAAAATTCTTACCCTTAGTCATTGTTCAAATGCTGTTTATTTATGTATAAATATTTATATGTATTTGAGATAGTCACGTTGATAACTTTTTTTTAAAATAACTTTTTTTTAAAATTTCCACAAAAAACTCTTGATCAAGGAAGTTGAAATCCCAGTTTCTAAGCAGCTCAGCAGAAGAGATGACTGGTAACATATAAAATACAATCTAGTCTGAATGTCAGCTGCAGAGAGAATAGCTATCATACACCACTAACATCATAGCTTTGTGTGATAGTACAGCAGGATTTCCAGATAACAGGTTTTAGTTTTCATCCAATAACAGGTTTTAGTTTTCATTCAATATTTTTCCTATTTTGAATACTCACAGTTAAAATCGTTCATTAAAACCATTTCAAAAAACTCAGACTAATAATATTTTCAAATCCAAACATTATAGTGTTTTTTTTTTTTTGTTTTTAAACTGTGTAAATAAACCACCAGGGAAGTTACTAATTAGATGGCAGTAGCAATGACATCAAACCCCTGTGCAGTTCATGCCTTTGTATACATAATAAATCTGTTCATCTCATGTATGTTTATTAAACTGTGACGAGTATGTGGCTTGAATATCAGGACATTTTCACCTTTAAAGACACCTTTATTTTTTCACCTTGCTATTAATTTCTTTTGCTGTACATGAAGTCCACAAAAGCCCTCGCTAAAATAAAAAAGATATGTTTTACTCACGAATCCATTACGCAGATCAAAAACTTATTAAAGTTTTTAAAAAATCTATTCTAGCTAGCTCAATTATCACATATTCAACAGAGTGGAAAGGAATAAATGCCAGCGAATGCAAGTCCCCCTGTATTTCTTTAATCCTCCCTTATTTCATTTGTCCTTCACAGGACCCAATAATTACATTACTTCAGTGACTACACAGTCAGTCACAGCGAGCCAGCATGCAGGCCATACACATCAGCTTGTGCTAGGGATGCCTTGCAGGTAAAGCAGGTATTTACAGAGTGTGTCTCTACAGCAATATAATGAGTCACCTAAATACAGGACTCTACTGATGCAAAACCAGTTCCTAAAAGAGAAAAATAACTTTGTTTTGACCTCAAATTGTATTAGCTATAAACATACTTAGCAGCATGAACTTCACAAAAATATTAGAATAAATCAAGCTTTAACATAATGAAATATTTAGAGCTGAGCTGATTACTTATTTTTGCCCAGCGGTGTAACAGACTTACAGTCCCACTTTCCTATGTGAAATGAAATATGACTCAGTGTAAGTTGATTAGTAATAATTACAAGCCAAGATATTCTTCTGCCTCCTGAACAGCAGGAGGCCTGTAATATCAATTGCAGATTTCCTGCACTCTAATGATTCATACACAATATGCAAATTGTCTGCATGGCCAGTACAGATTCTGCAATTTATCTAAAAATTCATGTAGACAGATTGATTTCCAGATTTCAACAGGAGTTGAAACCTGTAGGATATCTCCTGAATTATGGAGTCCAGAAGACCGTTAGAGACATCACGATAGAATTTCTTTCCTTAAATCCCTATTTAGCAAATTCTTTTTTTTAATTTCTTTTTCTCTTTTTTTTTCCAGTCACCTTTTTAATTGATAAACTTGTTCTTGAAGCTCAGTTTTACTTCAAACATGTATATATATCCATGGGTTGATTTGAGGAAAAGACAGGGGAATTTATTATGACTCCTGTTAGTTATAGAATAAGAGATAAAGAAAAAAAAATCCAAAATAAGGGTGTTTAAGCACTGAGACAGGTTGCCCAGAACTTGTGCAGTCTCCACACTTGGTGATGGTCACAGCTTCACTGGAAGACCTGGAGTAACCTGATCTAACTTGAAAGTAGCCCTGTTTTGAGCAAGAAGGTTAGATGGTCAGGGCTTCATTTATAGAATTAACTTCTAGGTGATAGCCCTTAAGCCATATGCACCTTTCCTGGAGCAATTTCGTTATTCAGTCTTGTTTTAAATGAGTAATTACATTACAAACGTCCTATACATTTTAAATAAAAACTTAAAATCTTAGATCATAGATGTAGATGAGAAATTAAAAATTGAGACTTTTGAGGAAAACATTTCAGGCTTCACTTAGGAGTGGACTGTTTCACATAGCTACCATTTTATTTTCTGATTGCACCACGATAAGGTTGTAACATAAAACACAACACAACAACATAACCTCTTTCCTCCATGGAAACTTTGGATTCTCGCTTTTATCACAAGAACAAAAAACTTTGAAATCAGATCTGAGAGCAGCCAATGAGAAGTTATTATCCATGCCTACAAAATGTTTCAAACAGTTCCACATGTCTTTGGGAGGGGAGAAAAAAATCTAAGAGTTTTTGTAAACTACATCAGCCAGTGCAACCAAAATCTTTATTGGTTAAATATTTCTAATATCATAAAGATGCAAAAATATTAACTGTGGTTGTGAATTATTAATATTCTACCTAATTATTTATGTTAAAATTGAGTCAACTAAGTACTCAGAGCTGTAACTGTACAACTGACACATTAATATACACAGATGTGCACCAGCACAGGATTATTATTCTCCATCAGTACTTCTTCATCCTTAGTTTGGGACACTGTTTTGTCAAAAAGAACTCATGCAAACATTGCATACATTAAGAAAATAGAGCAAGACTTCACTGAGTATTTCCATATATAGTGGGAACCATTTTACAGCTAACACATGTAAATGTTAACACTAGTCAAGTGAGATGAGTTTAAGAGATTGTAGTTAATATATCTCCATGACAGATATTCTCATCTCAATGAAAACCAAACCTTTCAGTGTAAGTATCGAGAAAGGATCAGTACTAATGCGAAAGTATTTATTTCTTCGTCTCACAGGCAAACACTGTGGCATGCAAAACCACATCTAGTTAACAGCTGTGTGTATGTGGGCAGTTCAGTGTCTGGCTTAGTGGTATCTGAGAGCTCTACAGGAGCTTCAACAGAGAATCATCTTACCCTTCCACAGAAATGGTCCGCTGCAAGCTCACTGTGGGTGGACGCGTTGCAGTGCTGTGCTGGGAATGACTGTATGACCAAGGGAGAATAAAGAAAAGCATTTGTTAAAGAAATACAAGTTTGTCTTATTGTCTCTAGCAGTTTAGTTAACGCCAAAATATTAATAACAATCAGATTTTTTTTTTACACATATCTAAAGCATTTTGAATTCAGTGATGCTCATTTTTTTTAAAAAAAGGGCTCTCCCCTACAATCTCTCTTGTTTAAAATCAGGTTTCATTCCTCAGTAAGAGCAGACAACAAAGAGAATAACTTTATCTTTCTTATTCTTTTTAAAAAATATACATATACACATAATTCAGTGACTAAAAATAACTTACATGCTAATTGTTCTGCTAAATACACTAACCATAAAACACAAAGTTAATTTCAGAACAGAAGGTAGAATAATAAATGATAATGTCATTAACCAAATCCACAGTGTTTGTCAGGCAGAATGCTCAGTAAAAGAGGACATGCATTGCTTATAATTGCACCATATTTTAACTTCAAATTTTACAAACTTCAGCCAATGTTTACTGTTTCTATCAGATTTTAAGTAGCTTGAGTTTTTCTACATAAAATTTTATCAATCTGACAGAACATTTAGAAAAAAGCATGGTATTTTCTAAGCAAAACACGGACTGTCTGAAAAAAAACATCTTTTTGATTGCAAATCTTGAGGTCTAGTGGCTAAGGAACCTCAAAAATAGTTACTATGTTACATAAACCAAATAAATTGCACAGTATACATTAATTTCAGTATTGCACTACTGTAAAACAGTATTGTACCATTATGATTCGTGTAATTATAAATGGATAATAACGCAGCATCAGTCAAAGGCTGTGATAATAAACTGCATTCCTTACCCAAGACAATGTGTTTCAATAAAAAAAAAAAGAATCTGGATGCATCTTCTGATTAAATGGCTACATCACTTAGTAAGGCCCAGTATTAGTAATGCAAGGCACACGCTAAAAATACATCTTTAAGTCAGCTTTATGTCACTGATTCTACTGTCCGCAGATTTTGTCTCGCTTTCAAGCTTCATATACAACTTGAGCTGTCTGTTCAGAAGCAGCACACCTTCTTCTCATTAAAAGCTAAGACGCTTGACACTAGTGAACAACACATCTATTGTACATGCATTTTATCCCATAGTGTAGCCAATACGTTCTGTCTGATGGAAGAGATGTGATTTTTTTTGTGGAGCACATACAGCTGTGACACACGATATCATGCCACAGAACAAACAAGGACCTGCTGCCTGCTGGTAGTTCCTGTTGTGACCGTTGTGCGCTTGTGTCGTGTTAGTAAGTTGCTGTACTCATCCTTGCTCTGAGTATTTCAGGAGGTTTGTGGGAAAGTATATTCCCCTTATAAGAAGAACTACAGAGTATTTGATCTGTTTTATAGCAAAATATAGGATGTACAGGAGTATCATGAGTCTCTGGCATCATGGTGCGAACAGAATAGCTGAGTTGGACAAACATTGCAGAATAGTATTTTGTGGATATTGGTTAAAATGTCACATTACGTTTGCATCTGCAAATCACTTAGGATGCATATTTTAAACTACCATCCTTTCTTAGTGTTCATGCATTTTTAAGAATTTAAAGGTTAGACTGCGGCTTGTCTTTTGTCTCTCTCTGTCTGCAGAGCTGGAAGGGAACATACATCCTTATGTTCCTGTACTAGCTTCCCACGCAAAATTAATAAAGAAGGGAAGAGCCTCTCCCCTAAATTTTCTCCCTGTATAAATGAGACAGAAGTGGCACAGCAGAGCCATAACTCCTCCATCTTTTCCCTGTGCAGCTTGACTCTCAGAAACTTTATTCCCTGAATTACATCAAGAGATGCAAAAATACGGCTGGTACAAGGAACAAGAACCCCGCAGAGAGGAGGGACGATGATGTATGTCATGGTGCTCTAAGTCACACTAGGTGTCAAGGTCTCTTTCTAAGAGAAGAATGGCAAAGCCGTGCCTAAGCTATACTGATGATGCCCAACCCACAATGGAGACATTAAACAAGCAGCTCATATTCTTGTAACAGATGCTACATATTTTGTGGGGGAAAAAATCCATTAGCAAGGCACGGCAAGGTTGCAACTGAAGATTTCATGCAAGAATCGGGTTTACTTCACAGATGGTGTGCAGTGTTCTGTTTTTCAAAGGAATGTTGTCATAGGAAAGGGAAGCTGAGGAATGACAGCTGATATGGCACTTTGCCTTAAAAGATTTAAGCCACCTCTCACCGTTTCAAGATCTCCTCATTACTAGAGCCATGGGATACTGTTATGACCAGAGCCATAAGATCTAGATCCAAGCGCAGCTAGCCAACCTGGTTTGAATTTTGAAAGTTTGTTTTCTTTCCCCAAAAGCGATTTCAGTGTTGCCCTATTTTTTACTACAGCAAACTTATTTATAGAACTCCGACCAGCTTCAAAATGAACAAAACTATGAAGGTGTTAAAAGTATGACTTTCAGCTGCTAAGTACTGAAACCAAATAATTTCCCATTTATCTACAGAATTACTAAGTGATGATGGTCACAAGAACATATTGAATAGTCAGCATTTGGGATGTGACTACATTTGGATTTCACAGAAAAATAAAAGGGCTACATTCACCAAAGTGATTTACAGAATGGTGAATTATTGCTGCTGTACTGAAAAATTCAAAATGAGGAAAGGGACCAGTCTGATCGCTCTAACAGTTTCTCAGTTCCCACTGCGATGCTGAATTTTACTGATGAATTCAACTACCTTTGAGGACTGATACTTAACCCAAGCTAATTTTTTCAAAAGCTGAAGGTTGTAACATGTTTGTTTCTGAATATTTTATATAATGAATGAATAAAGACTAAGAATTTTGTCACCATACTATTCACAATGGTCCTTGCAGAATAAGCAAAAACTCCTAGTCTTTATAAAAGATCTCTGTTTGACTTCACACTTCTGTGACATGCAATGAACTATCTTTCCGAACATAGGCCTACCCAGATCTAAAGATGATATTGGCTGCAATCTCAAATTTAGTTTTGGATTTCACTATTCATGCATGTTAAAAAAAATGGCCATCTTTTTATAAATACAAATTATTGCTGTTTAAAACATGTGAGTCCTATTTGGAAAGGTTGGTGAAAATGCTATCTATAAACTTTCTAAGGAAAATCATTGTTGAAACACAAAATTGAAATCAGATCAAAGAGCACTTCCAGAAGTAATTGGGAGCACCAGGTTCCTTGATTTTGGGTGTCCAGTCCAAAACAGTTCCAAAACTCTGCTTTGCCAAAAGAGGATATTCATCACTTCCCCTGAGAGGGGACCTTATAAATGCTTACAAATACCTGAAGGGTGGGTGTCAAGAGGATGGGGCCAAGCTCTTTTCAGTGGTGTCCAGTGACAGGACAAGGGGCAATGGGCACAAACTGAAGCACAGGAAGTTCCGTCTGAACATGAGGAAGAACTTCTTCCGTCTGAGGATGATGGAGCCCTGGAACAGGCTGCCCAGGGAGGTTGTGGAGTCTCCTTCTCTGGAGTTATTCAAGACCCGCCTGGACGCAGTCCTGTGCAGCCTGCTGTAGGTGACCCTACTTCGGCAGGAGGGTTGGACTAGATGACCCACAGAGGTCCCTTCCAACCCCTACCATTCTATGATTCTGTGATTCTGTGATTCTGTGAAAATCAGATGTGTAACGTCTCAGCAGAAGAACAAGGTACCCAGAACTCACTAATCACTCTCCTCAGCCTCCTGAGCGTTTGTGCCATGCCATCACATCTGCTTGTTAGTTACCCTCACATGATACTGTTATGGCTCGGGCAAGAAGCAGCAAATCAGCCAAAGGATTATCCAGACAGGCTGGCAAAAGAAGAACATTCAGAAGGAAGAGCAGATTCTTGGGAAAACAAAACACTTCTCAATGACAGAGTGAAAAGAAAAAAGACTAGGATGACAATATTTTCTATTTTATCCGATGTTCTATGAAGTAATGTAATCCCATAACAAGTATGAGTTAAAGCAGTGATTTCAATTCAGTATTCCCCTGAAGTTACCAAATCACTCAAGAAGCACTACATGTCATGGATATTCCTCACCGGAATGACTACCTCGTTATGCAAAGCTGTGTAAGGAGCCTTACACCTCACTCCTTCCAATTGAGGGGCTCAGCTATTGGCAATATTCCACTCATCAGAAACCATTTTCTAACCCTAGGTATTTGTGACATAGAGTTCAAATGAGTCCTTGGCTTTTTAAATAAAAATAGTTCATAATTGGTCATACTGAAGGAAGGGGTTAAAAGGGATTTTAGTAGAAGTAGCATTATCTAATAGTTGTAGTCCATTTAAAGAGAATTGATAGTGCCTATCTATTGTATAAATTAAGTGAAGCAGAGAGTCTTGCCTCTCCATACAAAGGGGTTAGTTCCTGATAGGGGCTGGGAGTCGCCTAGAACCGGTCAAGACCGACCCTGCTGTATGAATGGGAGCCAGGAGAGAACTGAGTTTGCGCAGAAACAAAGGTCAATCAGCGGACACCATGATGAAGAGGATGGGCCTTCATCTTGGGACCCCCAACGACCACCACTAGGAGGCAGTGCGCAAGTGCAGCTGGGAGGAGACTATGGAAATTATTTCTCAGAACTGATTTTGATATGCAATGAGGATAGATGCATATGTATAGGAGTATTGGGGAATCTAATGTATATGTAATATTTGATTGTATAAATTGAAGAGACACTTTGCTGCTCAGTGCACACGACTTTGGTGGGACTAACCCCCGTGCCGCCCTGCGCCGAATAAACATACCTACTTTACAATCTTACAGATTGTGGAGTCTGCTTTCCGCATGTCAATACAAAAACTCATTTTTTTGTGCGTAATTATAAAAATCAAGTTTGATGCTCAGTACTAACCTATGCCTTTTAAGGTATCGTTATGAATATAATGACAGCTGAAAGTCAAAAATGCAGTTTAATCACTGCTTGGCACAAGTGGCTACACGATTTGAGGCAGAAATAACTGTATGATATCATCCCTAAATGATGTATTTAAAAGGTAAAACTACTGGTGGCTTCCGTCAAAGTGGTGGAACCAGCAGAAAAAAGTAGTGTTCATCACATGTTTAATACACTTGCGCAGGTGTTATGTCTTTTGTAGCACAGAAGAAAATAGAACTTCTGAGTTACTGCCACCAATGCTTTCTATGATGAATGCCTAAACACAGACACTTACATCCCTATTGAGATACGTAGGTAAGTAGCATATTTTTACACTCACAGATCTAAGTATTCAAAGTTTGACATTAAGGCTCATAAAAATGCTACCCTTTCCCTGAAATTATACAGAATGAATGTCTCAATAGCTTTAATAATACAAAGTAATAATATTTCCATATACTACTCAGTACTACGACCTCCCAAGACAGATTTTCCCTGGAGAATTGAATCTCAGATCCTGTAAAATACCAGTTTTAACTTAAATCCATTTAATTTTAGTTCATTCAGATAAAGGGAATATACTATTCTTGAAATATAATTCATATGAGTAAAGGAACAAAGAATGATATTATAAATCAATAACAAGCAGCAAAACAGGGAGCACAGAATCCGACCTCTCTTTTCTGATGGGTTTAAGCTGTCTTTTGTTTTAAACTTATTTCTGAGGCAAGGTCTGCCGTTTCATGACTTTGTTAAATATTAAAAATAGAGCAGCCTGGTGTCAACATATTTTTTTAAAACATTTATTATGAAAATAATAATATCTTTAAGTATTATAGTAACAAGAAGGCAAGTAGCCAGTTTCCTTAGTTTTAGTTCTGTTCCAGCCCAAGTATGCTGTGAAGTAACTTCTGCCGTGTGGGTGATGCTGAAACTGGAAGCAGCATCATAAACCCTGCTTTCCCTGTAGGGACCACATGAACCTTCCCTTCACAAATGACACTCACCATCACAAAATATTCCAGTGAAACCCCTACTTGGGATGAAACAATCACGTTAGGGAAATATTTATTGTGTCTTAAACTTCTATAATGGAATTTGATAACTAAAAATAAGGACAAACCACCACTAAGGGATCAGACTGCATGACACACAACCAAACCCTCCTTATTGCATTGAGGGCGGAAAAGAGAAGGTTACAATCTAAAATTTTTCATAGAATCATAGAATGATTTGAGTTGGAAGGGACCTTTAGACATCAGGTTTTCCTGGTCTTTCCTGGCCTTTTTTGCTCATATAAAAACAATACACGTTCTTTGCACACACAGTACTAGAAAAGTCATCAGCTTTCGTCTCCCAACCCACCTTCTATCAACAAAGAACCGTTGTCCCCAATTTGCTATAGCCCCGATTTAGTAAATCTTTTGTTTTCACATATCTTTGTTTTGACAAGTCAAAACTGACAGCATAAAAGTTATTATTTGCTTTCTAAATAAGTTGACCTGCATCTTCTCATAAAGAAGCAGGGACGCAGTTAGTGACACAGGCGGAATAGAGACCTCCCTGAACACTGGCTTCGAAGCAGCATTGTTGAGGTCCCAATTCTGAAACTGGCACACAGAAGTGTGAAAACTGCATTTGTCTACCAATACATTCTGTGCAGAACCACTTCCCCCCAAAAAAACCTCTCCCCCCCCCAAATTAGAGCTCAGAGTTCACAGAAACACAGAATGTTAGGGGTTGGAAGGGACCTCTGTGGGTCACCCAGCCCAACCCCCTGCCCAAGCAGGGTCACCCAGAGCAGGCTGCACAGGACCTTGTCCAGGCGGGTCTTGAATATCTCCAGAGAAGGAGACTCCACAACCTCCCTGGGCAGCCTGTTCCAGGGCTCCGTCACCCTCAGAGGGAAGAAGCTCTTCCTCATGTTCAGACGGAACTTCCTGTGCTTCAGTTTGTGTTTGTTATTCACAATTCTAAGAGAAAAAAGGCCGATGAATGCAATATTGAAAAAGTTCCACTGGAGGAGAGTGACGGGATTGCTAACACTGGTTTTATGATGTATTCTCAGCATGTTGTTTCTTATGTCAAGGACCGAAGGGAGCAGTGCAGTTGTTTATGAAGCTGCTAAGTCTTTGCTTTGATGGATGTAAGACTTTAAGAAGGCAACATGCTTTAATTCCATTAATGTGGAGTTTTAATTCAGCTCAGTGAAGTGAAACCAGCTTTTCCTGACGCTGCCGACAGCTAAATGTCTAAGTTAAATGAGCTTTTACTGTCCTGTGGGATTAATTAGAAGACCAGAGAGTGCTTTTTTGTTATTAATTTTATCTCAGCTACAAAGAGCTTGATAATATCCAGTACTGACAGTTACTGACCCATATTAGAGGTGGCAAACTAACCAGACAGTCTCCCATCAGAGGTAAATAGGAAATTTCAGAGACTAGGATGTTCAACCCTGCTACTCAGATCACCCTTAGGCAACAAAGCCAAACATGACATGTAACAATGTTTTCATGCACAGGCACATGCAGTGGGGATTTCTGGAGTGACTTAGCAACCATAAATAATTTTTTTAAGTGACATCTGTACATACATTCTACAAATAATATTGCTAGACTAAATGCCTACCCAGTGGAAAACAGAAAAGAAACAAAATGAAGGTTTAGGCTGTCACTCTGCCTACAAATATGTATAATAAGGACCACACTATATCTCTGTTCAGGTTCTCTGGAGTAATTTCACTTGCATAAGCAAAGTCAACAAGGTTGCTGACCTCTTCCTCCCTTCCTTGCTTCCTCCATTCCTTGTTTCCTTTCTCCTTCCTTATTTCCTTCCTTCTTTCCTTCCTTTCCCCCCCCTCCCTCCCTCCATTCCCCAATCAGTATCCACAAAGAAGTGGAGTGCCACATTCTGCAACTTAAAATATTTGAGCTATTGCAGCCCTAAATTACCATCATATAGCAATCAGGAAGAATGCAAGGTGAAACTGTGACTCAGAGAAATGCTTCAGCTCCTGGAATAACGCTAATTATCCACCTTTGTTAGCAGTGTGCCTAAGTCAGCACCAATCTTCAAAGTGGTGAAACATCCACTGACTCCAAATCTGTTTCCTTATGGCTGAGGTAATTGTTGGAGATAATGATAACCTTTAAAATACACAAAATACGCTTAACTGAGAAGGAATCATTATTTTAGTTTGAAATATAGTGTTTAAAACAGCTGAAGAAGTTTGGAATGATGTGGGGGGGAACTGAAAATAATTAGGAATCCTGTTTAAAGGCGTGGAGGGGAGAAGATGCACTGTTAATGAAGTTTCACATGTAGTCTAATGTTCCCATGTAGGGTAAATAGAGACTTACACAGTACTGTGAAACACACAGCACTGAGCAAACTAGGCATACCGAGTGAAAACTGTAAGAAAAAAATACTGTGCCAAAGTGATGGGAAATTAAGTTGGACAAACTTTAGTAAACATGAGACCTGTTTTAATGACTCAGGTATGGTACCTTGCTCTTTTGAGAGGTTATTCTGTTCTAGCTGTCACTGTTATGTATTGATTTCTGTTATAGCATATATTTTTTAAATTTTGCTTAAATTCCTTCCTTTCATCCCATCCTTCTTCTAATTTATTATATTCCTTGTCCACATCTTCTCAAGCTTTGGACAGACTCATGTTTTTAGAATTGGGATGCCTAAATCTTCATGGCATAACAAGACATTCTGCTACTGTTAAAAAAACCTAAATCTCAAGTCTGTCTACTAGACTCTTAGTTGTATTATTAGTAATTATTATTATTATTATTGTTGTTGTTTGTTATAGATTTTGTTGTTGTTGTTGTTCTTCTTCTTCTTCTTCTTCTTCCTCCTTATATTAATGTATTGAATATGAGGAATGATAAAGCTCCAGCTGGAAGTTGAAATACTCCCTGGTGAGGTTGGTTTGACAAATCTACCAGTGGAGGACTGAGGTTTACACATCAAAATATTTGCAACAAGTGAAAAACATATGTAGGTATCTAGGAAAAAAGAAAAGAAAGAATGGTAGAATAAAGGAAATCTCACCTTCTCAGTTGCTTAAGCAATTTCAGATGGAAATGGTCCATGAACATAATAAAAGAGTTTGGCTTTCACTACAGCTGTGGAAGAGGATGTAGTGCTACTCTCATGAATTTCAGTAGGGAGCATTGTTTAGGAAAGACAGAAAACTTCCTGATGCACTCTGCATGGCCTCTCAGTTACCTGCACTTTGTGGTACCCTGGTACCAGTGCCTAACGCAATACCGAGTTTTCAGCTCCTCGTGGGGAAAGCCCTGTCACCCTCTTCCCTACTCTTTGACATAATGCTTATGCAATTCAACATCACTAAGATTTTTTGCCACGCTGCTATGCTCTTTTGCAGTTTGCTATCACTCTGAATTCTCTTCTGGCATTAGTGCTTTCCAAGGATTACCACTCCAACAAATTGCACAGGGTGTAAGAGAATTGAAGCCCCAAGAGGTGTAGCTGGTGGCCTAGGGCCACCACAGCTGAGCCTCTGCTGCAGGGCGCTTGGTGGGCTGGGTATGCAGGGAGTATGTAGCACAATTTCCATCAGTAGCTGTTCTGTGGCTACTGCAATACACAACACTCACCCACTGACCACTGTCACATATCACCACTTTTGATGTGTTTCTAGAGCTGTGCACTACTTCTGTAATGAAGCATATTTATTGCATACAAATCTTATTAGATTTCTGTGCAAGTAACAACAAAGTATCTGCACCAAAATCCCTTTCTAGTTTAAGCAAATGTTGAAAGACATTAGCAAGGACTTGAAAAATGTGTCCACTTTTAAGAAACTTTGAATGGCAAAACTCCAATAGAAATCAAGGAATACCTCAGAAGTTTTAGGAAAACTCATGTAGGCACAATAGGAAGAATCATACAAGATTTTCAGTCAAAAAATACCAATTTGCATCTCATCCGTGTATTTATCAGTTGCATTGTCGGGGGGGGGAAGAAATTAATAGGGAATTTTTCTAGTAAGGAAATTGCTCCTATTGTCTAAAGAAGAAATTCCTCTAATTTACAGCATGTGAATACAAACATAAATTCTGAAATATTGTAAACTAATAAATTGTTCATAACAATGTGAACAGCTAGGAAGACCTTGAATTTCAGAAAGTGTTAAGACCAAAATTTTAATATAAGCTGGTTTATTATTGTCAATTAAACTGAATGAATTATTTTTGTTGAAATTCAATTTCATAGCAGATATGAACTCAGTAGGAGGATAAGAAAATAAACCGTTAAACAGACACTAGAAAAATCTAGAAAGACCTCACATTTTCATGTACTTTTCCACCACAGTCCATAGAAGTTCATTTAAAGTTATGAATACTACTTATAAGACTGTTGAGAGTTCCCTTCAGGAATCAGAGACCCAATTCCAACTCAGGATCCAAAAAGAGGAGGTATTATGTGATTTTGACACAGAACTCTGTCAGAGTAATCTTGTCATTAACAGAATGGACATGGATTATGTCTTCATGGTTACACTGATCTTGCAATACTGCATTTAGTGCCTAGAACAGCTTAGCTTTTTTTCTCTTCTCAAGGGAGGGTTGACTTTCCTTGCACTGAGGATGACACTTGAAAAATAATTTGTAGGACTTTCATACTGCATCTGCTTCTTTTTTAAAGAGTAGGGAAATCATGGATAAATATGTATAATGACAGAGCTCAAATAATTGCAACCCATTAATCTAATTGGCAAAGTTTCTATCCATCTCCAAAGAAAAACAATCACATAAAATACTTTTCATGGTAGAGTCATTGCACTGAATTTTACACTTTCAAGATAAAGCACACAGATAATAACAATTAATTAAAGCAATTTAAGACAGCAATGAAAACTGTCTGATGTCAAACCACACCATGCCGTTAAGAAATTTTTCTGTATCCTGTGAGATTCTGTATCATTATATTTCCACAATAAAAACATTCAAACAGAAATTTAAATTTTAATATTATTTCTGCATTAGACCAAGTTCATTTGCTCTGTACTTAGTAACTCTCATGTGTGCACTGCGATGAATTACACTAACTGTCAAGGTGAAACAGCCAGAAAAGGAGTGTGTTCATCTTCTGTAGAAGTGGTTCATTAAAACAAAAAGAATAATCATAACAGAAGGAGCATTAGTTTACGATTCCGATCTAAAATCTGTCAGGACATCATACCTTCTATTGCAGTTACTCCTGATACAATGTTTACTGCACCTGTGTGACACCTTCTGATAATGTTATCCTTCCTATTTGGATATACATTATCTCTACGCAACCTAGGAATATGGGTTGAATAGCTGTCTTTTTTAACAGATGAGAGGTGAGAATGTAATCCTACTTAGGCTGCTACTTAGTCTCACCTTCTCTGTCATTCAAATCAGCCCAGCATGCATGTGTGCATGTGCAGTTATACCAAAGACAAAAAAAAAAAATTCCTAGAGAAATACACACAGAGAAAAGCAAAAGTATAATTAACGTAATGCACATAAACAAATGACATCCCAGCAGAATACATACAAACAGCAGCGAATGGTAATTTGAAATGCAGAAGTATAAAGAATGTCAAAATGAAAGATGAATAGTGAAGACATTCAACAGCTTAAGCTCTTCTGTTTCTAATCTGACCTACACGAACCACGATTCTTGGATCATTTTAATTTGATAGAAGTTGGGGTTACTCAGCATTTCATGAGAAACATTCAGCATTTTACACTATGAGGTCTAAGAATAAAGTATGCACTAGAAGTAGATTAAAAAAAAAATTAAAATCTATCGACTTTTCTTATTCTGGGGTTGGTCACAGCAGGAGTGTCAGGCATAAGCATCTCCCATAGTAGTTCACTAATATTGTCCAAGCACATTAGTAATTAATTTTGTTTTTCTCTGATTATAGGCCATAGATTGGATTAGATGAATGATGAGGTAGATAGATTGTTTATATGTTCCATTATGTCAATTCTTATAACCCTAAATCGACAGATAAACCACAATTTAATTAAAGATGCTTGTTAAATTCAATCTTTGAAAAGAAATTTAGCTATTTGGGAAAGAAAGGTGAAAAGGATTTATGAAGAATTTTACTCTAATCCTGTGATAGTCATTAAGGTGAATTGTTTAGTTACAAATGCAATAGATAAATAGTTTGAGTAAAACATTGGAAACTGGTTTTAAAATACTTGAAAAATTAGCAAGCATGTGTACATGACTAAGTTGATAAACAGTCAATTTATGATCCCTCTGGGAACTGACTTAATGTCATTAAGATGTTTAATAGCATAAGGCCTGGACAACAGCCTGAGTTTCCTTCACTAAACTTTTCAAATGTCTCTTGTAGGTTAGGGATCATTTTGTATAATTACAATCTTCTCATCAGTCAACCAGCAAATCCAAGGTTCTTGGGTTATTTCAAGGTTACTTTAATGTGAAGGGTGAAGATGCTGCCACGTTTCTTCTACTTTCAGCTTTCATTTATTAGGTAAAGAGCTTTATCTAGAACTAAATCTCTCTTTGCTGCTTCCAGCTAATGATTTCTCTCTGCAAGTACATTTGTGCTTTAGTTCCCAAATGTTTTGGTCAGAGCCAGTCGCACTGGGTACACTGAGAGAAAAAAACCTGTTGTTTAAGCGAAAACATGAATAACAGACAGACAGGGAAGCACAAGGAAGCATGAATCAATCCATAAAAATGGTCACAGCTGGATTTATACCAGTAACTCATCCAATCTTAACTAGGACTAAAACCAGAATTTCAATGTCATTTAGCACTACGAAAAGAAATAGGCACGCAAGGAAGCTATTTTTTGGAGATGGGCATCTTGTGTCTATACTTCTCCTGTGCACATTAACTGAGCTAATATTGTAGCTTTTTTGCTTCTGTTCTCCATGTATTATTTTTGAGGACAAACTAGTCTGTTGAAAACCTACGAATACCCTGCAGTCAATGAAACACTTCACATATGAAATATGGATTACTCAGATGACAAAAAAAAACTGATGGAGGATAAGCCCATGCACTGGATGGTCATCCATATTTTCAAGTCTTGCATGTGCAAGATTGGCAGGAAATTCCATGGCAATAGGCTCTTGTGTTTAGAATTCCTTTGGTACACTATTTCATTCGAAGTTACGCCTCTCTTCCAACTTATCAGGGATGTCTGCTATTGTAGAACACTTCTGTTTAAGTAATCATATTTTTAACCAGAATTCTCCAAATACAGTTGTGTAAACATACATTAGCAAACCCAAAGAAGGTTCTTTCACTCATCAGTTACTTGCAGATATAAAACACTGGGTTTTGTACCCAAGCTAAGTGGAACAGTTTGATTGCTTTTTTTCCTCCTGGCTCAAAGATAGGCCTGCAGACATTCTACACCTTCGAGGCATCTAAATTCATTTAAATTTGCATCTTCTTACTAAACCTATGACAGCTGCTGTAGCTGCAGAATCCTTTTATGTAGAAATCAGACATTGCTACACATTAGTCACAAACACCAATTCTTCCCTTTCAATGTGAATGTAGAATGTATAAACTAGTGTTGGGAAAGATTAATGATTTCAATTTATGTATTTCACAGATGGCAATCCAGACCTATTAAATATTCTTACAGTAAATGTTACACTATGCACACCTCTGATTGAGAATAGAGGTAAAACTGCCAGATTTTTACAGAAGAAAAGATAATTTCTTCTTACATCTCAACTCCTCTTGTTCTCTAGCTAGAGACTGGTTTAAGCCTGGAGAGATGAAATGCTAAAACCCGTTAAAAATATTTATTAGGACATATTTTAATTCACTTTGCCTTTTCTTGTTAGATATAAAGTGCTTTTATAATACTTCCAAATTCCAGCATATTGGTTAATCAACCTGTGAATCAAGATTCCCAAATCAAATGTCAGCTTCCACTTTTTTCTAGCAATTTATTTTACAAGTTAATTGAAGCTATCTCAGATCTTCAAAAATATACACTGATTTAAATTCATATGTATACTATTAAAATTCGAATTTGCACAATGTATTCTTGATTTGTGTTCTTTGTTTCTTTGGCAACTGAGTCTGAAACTTCCCAGCCTCACTGTGGCTTTCCTTTACGACCTTAGTAAAGCCATTTACTCTCTTCATTCCCCAGCTCCCTCTCTCTAAAAAAACAAAGATAAATAAGATGTCTGTACTGTTACAGTGATGAATGACGATTTATACATTTAGGTAGACAAAACTAAAATGAATTTGTGCTATTCACCATTTCCGTGGGCAACCTGAAAAAACCTGTTTTTTCCTAAGTTGTATCAATGTTTTATTTCTGTTAGTTGACACTAATTAATCTGATTTATTCGTTGTAAAGTGGTAATGCAAAAATAGCAGAACTGGAAAATTTAAAGATGAAAACATGAAAGGTTGACTTGGAGAAAATTATATAAATCTAAAGTGAAAAAAGTACAGCATATTCTATCCTATTGAAGAGCTAATTTTTATTAACTTTTATTAAAATCCTCTCTCTTATTGTAGTGGTTATTACTAAGAACTAGAATTTCATATGCCAGCATTGTGTTTGAAGATTTTTTCCTTAGTAATCGTCCATGCTACTTGGTTTATTTAAGTCTACAGCAAATAAGTTTACCATTCCAATCGTTCAAGAATTTGTTTTCCATGTGGTGGCATTCTTTATGAAGGATACCCAGTAGTACATTGAAATAGATTGTGGCTTTTTGAGAAACAATCTTAGATATGCTACAAAGGATGATGTCATGTGATTTAGAAGTTAGCCTTGACATGAAAGGATGAACCTGCTTATAGTATTCTGTTGCCATGTTTATTCTTGGCTTGTCCAAGCTCCAAAGAAGCCAATGAAATTCTCCTTCTGACTTCACTGAGATATGATTTGGTTTTGCTATTGTACACATCTTCCTTTGTGGACACCTGCTGCCTACTTCCACTTCTGTCAATACAGAGAACTCTACCCTTCTTGTTGTCAATTCAAAGCACTATGGTATCGTACAAGATTGTATCAGAAAAAAAGAGGAAAGACAAGGAAAAGAAATAGGCTGAACACAATTCCAGTGTTCTGATCATTGCCAGTATGGTTTGGATCTTGAATTTTTAGTTCCAAAGTGCAACCTTCCAGTACCCTGGCTGAAAGACCTTGTTCTGTGATCAATGGCATACCAACACGAATGCTAATTGTTGAGTGATAACTACCAAAGGTCTCTGGGATATGAGGCAAAATCCATGGGGAAAAATATACTAAAATTTCCATCAGGAGCATATTTCCCTCTTTGCATACCTCCCTTTCTAATTGCTGTGCACATACCAACCAGGAGAAGTTTCAGTTATTTGAGTCTCAAGATTCTAGACAGCACCTGTGATTTCAATAACACTCATGAATTCATTGCCTACTTTAGAAGTCTTCGTAAAACAAGACTTTGTATACATTTTCACTGAAGAAGTATAAGACATAAAATGGTTGTAAAGGCTTGATATGAAAAGCTAACAACCTTCACTTGTACAGCTGGATCTGAAATGTCAAAAGCAAATTCTCCTCTGCATGGTGCAATGACAGTATCACATGAGCTTGTATGCTAACCAAATCTGTACTTCTGCTTCCAACCAAGCCTGTATAGCCACTATTTTGCCACAGATACTATGTAAGTCCTCCTACCTGCAACTCTTCATCACTGTACCCAGTATAGGCTGAGAGTTCTGATTACAGCTTTTGCAGTCTTCACCAGATCAGCAACAGAACTGTCTGCACATATCGCTGTTTATACCCAAGTCAGCTATTAATCAATGTGGGCATTTGTTGGAAGCAGGTTAGGCTGCTTCATCAGCTAACCTAACCTGTCTAGGACCAGCTCAGGAGAATCTGAATGGCCTTGTATCAGGCTATGCAGATGCACCCTTCTACCAGTGAGTAGTAGCAAGTGACATGTGGTTTCCCTACTGTGTACTCCCCCCATGTGCACTTCAGCGCATTTCAGGTGTGCATGCTGATATGCTTTCTATTCACAAAGTGTAATACATTGTGATGGTTTCAGGCTGCTTTTTAGGAAAGCTTTTCTTAAGGATACAGTCATTGCTATTCAGAATTCAGATATTAGAAATCAGTGAAATCAACTGAAAAGCAATTTGTGATGTGCAAGTGTAATCTCACATTACAGAGTTATATTCTTTTCCCTGCTCACCACTTCATCAGTGTAGTGATTTCAACAGCATAAAAGCAAGAACTATAATGATCCTCGAAAAAGGTACAGCAAGCAACTCCAGTTGTCTATGGAATGATTCATTTTCTTAGTGGAGTATGGAAATATTTTGGAAAAAGAAGTTGCCTATGCATCTCCTTGAGGACAGTAATGTTTCTGTTCCAGTATTTCCCTAAAAATATTGAAATTTTAATTTTCAAAGTCAAAATATATCTTCCTCTCCTTTCCTTTGTCAGCTAAAAAAATATATTTTGATACGTTGTCAAATCCATTGAACTTGCTTTTTATGCAGTAACAGTAGTGGTTTTATGCACTATAAGCATTATTTTAAAAAAATCAGATAAGCTAGTTGCTTCTAGTGCTATTAGTTAAAAATGAAATAAAAACCTTTTAAAGAATAAATTGTTTAAGATCCCAAACCACTAACAAATTCTACAAGCAAATTTACAATGACAATTTAACTAAATTTAGGTTCAACCCAAAAAGGTCAGTTACATAACTAGACTTTCACAAAATTCAGGGATGTTTAGAAGTTGTAACCCTTTTTGCACACGTAATATTTGTTTTTTTCTTTTCTTTCTTAGAAAAAACAAAAAAACCCTTCTCCCAGTTAGTTCATATTGATACAGCAGCTTATAATCATAGAATCATAGAATGCTTTGAGTTGGAAGGGACCTTTAGAGGTCATCTAGCCCAGTCCCCCTGCAGTAAGTAGGGACATCTTCAACTCACTCAGGTTGCTCAGAGCCCCGTCCAACCTCACCTTGAATATTTCCAGGGATGGGGCCTCCACTACCTCTCTGGGCAACTAGTGACAGTGTTTCACCATCCTCATGGTAAAAAATTTCTTCCCTAGATCTAGTCTGAATCTACCCTCCCTTAGTTTACAGCCATTACTCCTTGTCCTATTGCAACAAGCCCTGCTGAAAATATTTTCCCCATCTTTCCTATAGACCCCCTTCAGGCACTGCAAGGCTGCTAGAAGGTCTTCCTGCAGCCTTCTCTTCTCCAGGCTGAACAGCCTCAACTCTCTCAGCCTTTCCTCACAGGAGAGGTGCTCCAGCCCTTGGATCATCTTTGTGGCTCTCCTCTGGACCTACTCCAACAGCTCCATGTCCTTCTTGTGCTGGGGGCTCCAGAGTTGAACACAGGACTCCAGGTGGGGTCTCACCAGAGCAGAGCAGGGGGGTAGAATCCCCTGCCTCCCCCTGCTGGCCACGCTTCTCTTGATGCAACCCAGGACATGGTTGGCCTTCTGGGCCACACTGCCAGGTCATGTCCAGCTTTTCATCCACCATTACATAATGACTATGACTTACGATGAACTCCTATGTCAATTTGTCCTACCGTTGCAAATTGATACTGAATATCTCTGCATACATACTATACATACAGTGCAAGGCCATTCAGACACTCCTGAGCTGGTCCTAGACAAGTTAGGTTAACTGATGAAGCAGTCTAACCTGCTTCCAATAAATGCATATGTAAAACATGCAAATTGTATGGGTTTTTTAATTATACTTTTTGGACAGAAGAAGTAAAGTGTTGTGAAATCGGTGACTGTAAGAGATGAGGATCTAGTTTAAACAGCTTGTTCAATTTTGCTGTACCTTTGGCCTAGCACAGACTCAGCAGAGTGCTACATCTTGATTTCTATATCACAGACATATTTTCAGACATATCCTGTTCAATTTCAGACCTTACTTGACTTAGCAATATTAACAGAAATGGACATATTTGCAAGTGTCTACATATAGGGCTTCTGTCAACAATAAGAAATGGTGATAATTAAATACAAAATAATCTGGGGGCCTGAGTCAGCACGACATCACTCCAGTGGGATAACTGTAGTGTAAAACAAGACTAGCACAGGGCTGAGGGAAGGTTCATTATTACTGCTATAATTCTCTTGCATTTCCATGACAAATTACATTGCTATAATTAGAGGTCCCACCTGCTTTCCATGATGCCTTCAATCACCCCACTTGCTACTAATAATCACTCTTCTTTGTGCAGTGCAGAAAATTATGCATATCTGCACTTATTGGAAACGTTTTTTAACTGTGAGGTCTGCTGGTGGTGTCTGTGGATGCCTTTCATGTATCACAATTGGTCAGAACTGAAGAAAAGTCTTAAATTGCCCAGGTCATAAAAGCTGTCAGTGGTACAGACAAATTATTAGATTTCCAGATTCTTGCTCTTTTGTGTGCAGCTACAACCCTGGAAATTACTCTTCCCCCAACAGGTACAGCACAGGTAGCCACAGGGTAGTTTTATTTACCCTGTCTCCACAGTAATGTTTAATTTCTAAGCTCAGAGAACTCTGTCTTAGGGTAAGAAGAGCAATTTGTTCTCCAGGTTAAATCTTTTCTTTTTTCTGACAAGCCAATAGTCTAGCAATTACTGTGACAGATGGAATGATGACTTTTACGATGTGGAAACTTGTCCACAGGAATGAAACTGAAACCTCCAAACCCATTTTTCATATCAGCCTTTAGACAGTTGTCAGGTAATAATTGTCATTAACTTTCCTCACTATGGACAAGACTAGACTTACGGAATGCCTCCATTAGCTTGTTACTGTAGCACTTCTATGTGGAGTGACACTTTCTATCAAATATTTTGTCATTTATTCTGAATACACTTAAATCAGATATTGAACCTATATTAAAAATGTGGGTTTAAATTTCCCCCAGCACTCAGAAGCATTTGATCATTGTGCCTGGAGTTTCAGTGCTCTATCATTTTGGAAGAACTGTTTCAAGGGGATTTCCAGAGATCAGAACAAGGTGTTTGAGAGGGTGCTTACATATATTGAAAATAAAGGATAATGTGTCTCCCAGAAATGACTGTTTCAAACAACAGATCTATGGTATGGACTTAGGAACTGACTGGATTTTCACATGAAAGATGATTGCAGGAGAATCTTAACCTGTAAAGGCATAAAATCTCTACAGCTCAAGTGTTAGGTATGCAAAGTTACAGAAGCCTTTCAGGTTAAGATGGGATGCTTCAGATTAGAGCTACTGGGCTTTATCTCCAGTTATGCTGCTGACTAATTCTCTTTAGTTGATCAAATCACCTAATTATATTTGCCTTTTTTTTTCTATCAGTAAAATAGTCTTCTTACTCAGTTATATTGAAAAGGATAACATATTATTAAACAGAATAGAAAAAAAAATTTCAAAGGGAAAAACTGAGTTTATTACTTTTCCGTTGTTTGGGAAATGTTTCATATTTTTGGAATACACAGTTTGATTTTCAGAAATACTGTGCTTTCTTGTGCTACAGATCCTCTTCTGTTCGTATTCTGCACACATGGAAATTAAACTGTATATTCTTAGCTCATAAAAAGGACAGAAATACTAACTCAGTTTGGTTAAGTAGCAGCATTTTCTTTAATATGTCTTTAGAGAAGAAAAAAATACCAGTTCTCAGTAAGAAAGCATCTGTTAATAACTACCATGAAAATTTTCCTGCTGTTATGATTGCAAACAGAGCTACAGAGAGACATTTGGGAACAAAAGAAAGATGACTCCTTCCTTTCCATGCCTATAAGCAAGCTCCGAATTTGAGTATCTGAGACCCGGGAAATATTCCTGAGGTACCAACTCCCAGTTCCTATGGGTTTTTTGGATTAATGGCAAAGACTGTAACCAGGACACTAGAAAGGAATCAGGCCACTTTTAACTGGTTCCTGCCTAAACATTTTGGCCAGGCCAAGCAGTCATCCAATGTAGGAAGGGTGAGGTGGACCATCACCCTCAAAACTGAAATTTTGCCTGATGCTTGCTTCAGAGGATACCATCCACCCTCGTAATGGTGGCTACAGCAGTTACTGGCTAGATACAAGACAGGAGTGATGCTTCAGATGATTATGAGTTTTTAAAAGGTGTATCTTCCTAATAATTTGAATTAATAGTGTCCAAAATAGAAAACTCCTCATCATAAAAAGAAAAGCACATAAGAGAGTCTATAGGAATGTTTGTGCTTATTAGGGTCAGAGATTCATCCATCCAAAATAACATGAAAGCTGAGGCTGAAAGGCAGCACCATTTTTCTTTCATTAACTACAACACTTATATGACTGGATCATTTACTCAAAGAGAACACTTGAGTCAGGATTAAAAAGATATTATAGGAAACTGTTCCAGTGAAGATTTTTTAATTTGTTAATTGAAAATGATAAGGAAAATCTACATTTCAATTTGTGTCTTTTCTAAAAGATCCTAAATAATTTAAAGGCCTCAGAAGTGTGATTCACAAGCAGGGACAATCTACATTGAGATGTTGCATTCAAGTTGTAGACAGCTAATCTAAACAGTTTATGCTGATTTTATTTTGCCTTATAGTATATAACTATAAAATACTGCAGTTCTGGAGCTTCTTTTAGAAGCAGCACAACCCAGTCAAACATAATGGGTATGTAGTTGTATGCATCTGGGCTGCATCTTGCAATGTGTGTTCCTGCACAGGAGTCAAGTCCTACACGCTTATTTTCACAAAGGTCTAGGTGTCAGAGTTAAAGAAGTACTAGAATTGCTAAAGATGTTGTTTAGGGAGTGAAGACCATGGCAACAACATACCTAACTCTCATTTAAATCAGCAATAACAAGATGCTTCTGTTCCCATCAATATGAACATCAGCACCCAAGGCAGCCTCTGTGATGACCAGTTTAATTTCTTAAATTGTTTAGGGGTTCCTATATGCTCTGCGCCTCTGAATGTCTAAACTTGTGTATACATATACCTTAAAGTCACTTGTCAAAATAAAAAGTCATAATGTTCATTTGTTAAAATACCACCTTATGGTTTTAAGGAACTACTTTATTAAGAGTTATTTTAACCAGGTATCTGTTGTTTTCTAAAGATATATTTTTTTTGTGACTATAAATTAAATATAATTTATTTCCTTTGACACTGGATAAGTTGAACCTCAGTATTGCCTATTTTGCTGTTCAAAAATCCACGGAAAGAATTGTATACTTATTCCCTTCCACTGTCTTTAAGCAGTGCAATTTAGTAGTGCTCATTTACCATACATAAGCTTGCCGTCTGTGATTGTGTAAAATGCCTATTGGTCCAGAAGCTGACTCCAAGTTGTTAAAATAGGAAAAAGTACAAATCTGCTCCAATTCTTGTTTTAAACATTTAAGTATTTAAACACATTTGCCCCCAAATTTCTGATTTTGTAATTATTATTTGTAATTTTCACAAAAAATAAGTAAATAAGTATAACTAAACAGCAAAAGTTAATTTTCAATTCAAGAAAGGTGTTTGTGTTTATGTGGGGCAAGTTGAAGACTCAATTTCATAATGTCATTGCTTTTTGGTGCTTGTTAGATAAGTCCCACTTTCAGGTTGCCAGGCATTTAAAAAAACTCAGAATATGGCTAGATGTGTTTTGGGAGATATAATTCCCTTATTAAACACATGGGATTGAAAAGGGGACGATGAGTACCACACAACGTGAATTTCAAGAGCCTCCCTGGAAGGCAGCCACACACAAGTACAGTTATATGCATCATTTTGACAATAAGCTTGCTCCCAGCAGGCTATTGTGAAGAAAAAGGCTGCACAGATATTAGCAAATGAGAAAGGACACTACAGCAACGAGTACCAGAGAGCCCCCCCCATTTACACTTCATTCAAATGCAGTTATCTTACCTTCCTGCTAGGATCAGTGAAGAGCTACCTGCACCTTCTCAGCTGTCCCTTCTTGGTCTATGGAGGGATCCCAGGGACCCCTAAAATTAAGTGAGGTGACCAAAACCAGCAGTGCGTAGCATTACAGATGTACACTAGCCTGATGGCAGGGACTACTGGAGTGTAGTGACCCTCGTGCACTTGTACAGAGGCTGTGGGAACTCCACCACACATTGGAAGTAGCCTTATGTGTCAATCACTAAGATTTTGGATGTTCTAGTTTCCTTACCCAGCTGTCCTGCACACATTTCAGCACACTTCTAGTTGTGTAGCTCTTTAGAGTTACACAATGCTCAGTTACCCTTGAATACCTATGGAAACAGCATGCTGTTTTCTGCAAAAGACTGTGCTCTAAAGACCCGTGCTCGTACCATCTTCTCTCCCTAATCCCCAGCTATGAGAAAGTAATGGTGGTCCCAAGAGCTGATGTCATTAATCTAATTTGTCAAGTACCTTAAAATCATTTTAATGTTATTAAATACTAACACAAATTGCCATTGTCTCAGACAGAACTAACTTTCAATGCAGCTCTATGAGATCATTCTTAAACCTCTTTCAGAGACTGGGAAACAAAGCACAGAATCATTAACTACCTTGCCTAAAACTGCAGATCACAGTGTCAGCCAGAACTGGGGCTGGCTTCAGGAAACTAATCCTAATTTAAAAAGAAAGCCAAATACTTTCAATCCAGTCACCCATGCACTGTAAGAAGGATCTGTAAGTTTACAAAAGCTAGACGTAAGATGAAGAAGATTTTCACTTATTTTTATTTTCTTGGGAGGAGTCACGTTCCCAAGCTTTTCTCCTGTGACTACAAAGTCTGAAACCCTACCCTTAGTTCCTTCCCCTACATGTATTAAAAAATATTGATGCAATCACACGATCAGAGGTTTAAGATAAAAGAAAATACCTATATTAAAAAAAAAAATAATCACACAAAGCAACAGTATCAGGGCTGCCCTTTAGCAAAAACTGTGCTGGCGACTAGAGTGCCAAAGAGATTTCAGTGAAGACAGTGAAATTAGTTCTGGGAAAAACTAAAGCATTTTTCAAGTGTGTCTATGTAGTTGTGAATGTAATAAAGTTCTAAGTGCAAAGACTGAGAACATAAAATTTTGTATTACGTAATGCAGAACCAAGTCTCCTGTTTGCAGACAGAGAGTTACATCTATGAGCTGTGATTTCCATTCGCTGCCAGTAATCTTCTAATTGTATAGGTAATTGTCAATAATGACAGCGGCCAGACACGAATTCTGTGCATCTGTTCCCATGTGGTGTTCTCAAAGGAAACCTTACCACTCTAAAATTCTCTCCCTACTCCTGCCTACCGCGTGACATATTTTCATCTGTTGCACATTGACATAGCCCTGTTAATATCAATTCACATACCTGATAATTAAATAAAAAAACAAATTACTTTCATCCTAAAATGGGAGTATATTGTTCTAGACCTCCAAATCTCCCAGGAGCTAAGACAGGCCACCATAAAAGCAAGGGTTACAAACCTGAATTTATTATAGACAAATAAGGCTTTGGCCTATGAATTCTCTTTGCCTATTAAGTTAATGAGCCTTGACAAAACAATCACCTGAGGATAGGCTGACAAATTATCTGGAGCAGCAATTTGAAAGGCATTGGCTGGCTTACAAGCATTTCAACTGGGAGAACATGGCATCATGTTCCACTTACTCTGGAAAAGTTACTTGTCAAACCAAATTTCTTGCAGTTCAGCAGCAGATTCTCAATATTGGAGCACTGAGGTAAAACAATGACCGCAGTTAACAAAACAAGGAAATAATCCGTGTCCTTTGCTCCCCAGAGCTGAGGCTGACAAATTCTGATGAAAAACTCTTTCTAGGAAGCCTGCAGGAGGACAGGGAGATATCTTTTTATATTTGACCGGAGACCATGGAAGTGTATAATGTGGAGGAATAGGGCTTTAAGGAATTCAAGTGAATAAAGGGAGACCTTTCAAAATACCTGGTGAATATTTGGAAGATTTTTTTGTAGTACAGCTCCCAATAAAGTTGGTGATATCACAGCTGCAGATTTCAAACAACATCCTTTTACGGATTAATTCTTCCAGGTATTCAACACAATACAGCCCTAAGACACATCGATTTTGTGAAATTTAGTGATCTGTACAATGAACAATCCTGCAAAGGCAGGCACTTGGATTAGGGTTAAAATGAAATTAATGTTTTTCTAAAATCTGTTCTCCAACTGTGAATACTGCATCCTTTTGGAAATTGGATCATGACATATGTTGTAAAGCTGTCACTTTCCTCACCAAAGGCATTTGGTGAAATATTATTTCAAACATCTTCCTCTATGGTCAACTGTTCAAAAAGTCCCGTGGAAAAGATGACAGCATTTGAGAACATTGAAAACTGTCATATTTTCTGGCTGAATGTTCTTTCACAGTGGGAAGGAAGTACAAATTATAGCAATCAGTTGCCTCTACCACAGCGTGTAGCAGAGCACGGTGCAGAGCATTTAACCACTAGTTGTGTCTGTTCTCAATTTTTATGTTCTTTTTTCATTTTTTCTGGACTGTTGAAATAAACAAATTGATTAAATATGCAGGGACTAGACCTTAATTTTACATCGAAGTAGAATGAAGAGAAATGAAACTTTGCTCTTAGGAGAATTAAGTGACATTCAGTAGAATAAAGCCCAGCTTTTTAAGTCCTGATATCAGGTCATTGAACACCCGATGACCAAGTATTCAGTCAATCACACAATAAAGCAAAAGGATGTAGAGAATTATATTTTCAGGTGACAAAATGACCTATTTCTGTGACCTCTCCAGGGCTCTACTGATTATCGGTGTCTGAGTATCTGGTCTGCAGGAAGCAGCCTTAACAGATTCGCCCTTTCCCTCCAACCTATCTCCATAGTCCTGACAGTCGTGTGTGTAGAGATCAACCCCTTAGCAATGAACCGCATCTCTCCATGGTTAGCACGCCACGATCTAATCCTCAGTGCTCCCAAAACACAACTCCATAGCCCCAAAATCCCCTACAACACACTTGTTTGACTTCCTACTTCAAGCTTGTCCCTTCCTTTCTAAAGCGACCATTTTAAAAGAAAGAATCTTTTTATAATGAACTCTTCTGTTGTCTGGCTATAAACATGCAGAAGCACTGTGATGCTTACAGATAAATTACTCATATGTACAGTGTACCTAAAGACCTGAAGTGATTTTACTACTTTTTGGCTAGTTATTTCCTTTCATATAATCTATGCAGAGAAATTAAAATATTGTGGATAGATCTGTTAGTGCCTGGCACCCTTTTGGAATTATTTGTACCTTTGTAGAACATTGCCCTTGTCAATGTTTTTCACTCAAACTTATATGGCCTGAATGGCTTGACTAATCACTTCATCCAGTAATTAAGCATCTTTTTACAAATTCTAGAAGCTACACAGTTTCCATGTTAATAAATAGACAATTTCTTCATGGTCTTACCACATCTTCACTAGCATTTGTCTTACTGCTTTTTTAGTTTAGCTTTCTATTTCATAGCACTGCAATGCCTTTCACAGCTGCTTTTCTAAGCCTGGGATTTCTTTCTTGTTATTGTATCTTACATTAATTTATCTTTTTACTTTCCACTTACACACTTCTGCTCTTCTCTTCCCACATTTCTTTGAAAAGTGTTTTCTGTGGAAAATGTCTATGATCAAAGCTCCAAATACAATTATTTAACTTCTCTAAAATATAAAAGATGATAGTTTTCCTCCTGGCAAAAGAAATACTCAACATCTTCTTGAAAACTTGTTCCTAACTTTTCCTCTATCTCACAAGTCTTGTCTGCAAATAGTTTACTGCTATCCTAGTAGACTACAGAAGCATAGCTGGGTTATAATAACACAGCTTTGGATAGTATGTTTTTCCTTATTAAATATTTCCCAGGAGGCAATCATGGGCAATATTTTATAGAAATTTCTTTCATTACTTCGTTATGGAAATTTTCACCATTTTAGGTTTTAGTAAACATCGTCTCAGAGCACAGCTAGCCTAGGGAATGCTAAATTTTAGATGTATTCTCAACCACGACATGGTGAGGGAGGTGATTATTTTTTGCTCAGTTTCTGCTGAATAGCTTAGACAGCCACCCTATAAACCCAAAGATGCTCAGTGAGCAAAGTATGCACAACATAGAAATAAAATGACTGAATCAAACCAGATTACTACAGCTTTCAGTGGAATCTTAATCACTTTCCGTATTCACAGAGAAACGAACACTGAATTCAGTTGTGAAATGTGATACATTTATGCAACCTATTTTAGAGCACCATTTCAATGGATCAAAACATTGCCTGTATTCATCACTGGATTTTGGATGACCAAAATTATATACCCAGGTAGCATATATCTTCCAGTGGTGCAGATATGAAAGCGTGGACAAAAACAAGCACAAGCTGTAGAAAAAGAAGATCTGTGGCGAAGATGCAAACTATGAGCTCAATCTAGTGACGTTCATGCACTCTAAGGAAGGAGGTGAGGAAGAAGCGCATGCAGTACCTGGTGATCTCAGAGTCAGGGAGCAGGCCTATGTGGTAGTGGGGATAGGGAGCTGTAAGAAGGAAGCTTTTGTCACACTCGACAGGGGAATAGTGCCTAGGAGAAGGTGGTTTATCACACAGTTTGTTCACAGTGCTGTAAACAGGTTCAGGAGGCCTGGTGATAGAGACAAAAGATCAGGTGTGTATTAGTGGCCGAGAATACAGAGAAAACACAGCAATCAGTTCAAAAGCATGCATAGCAAATCTGTCAGGACCTTCTCAGTAGGGCTGTTCTTACAAGTGAAGTGTACTGTTAAAGGAAACACCAGAATTTGGTAACACAGTATTATGGCATACAAGAAACTGCATATAAAGATATACACAATGTAAGTGGGCTGTAAAACTGGCTTATGGGAAGTGTGGCACCGAAAGGGAATATCTTACCACTGAAGTTCAGTGACGAGTTTTCCCACATACTCTGCTTGTTTTTTTATTTTAATCTAACAACACTACTTCTGAACAGCTTTCTGTGATCTCAATTGTGAGCATTGCATAGAAGAAAATGTGATGTTTATTACCTGAAAAGAGGTATTTTTTACCCATTAATTTAAGATACAGATGAAGTAAATACTACTTTTTAATGCAAGGTACTGCTGCCCTGATGAGCTGGGGCTTTGTGAGTAGACCCATGGTCCAAGTGAGCCATATCTGTAATAACACTGGTGGTGACAAATTGTGTAAGCAATTCATCTCTTTGGCAGGCAATTAATTTCATTTCAAGAGTTCTTTGCTCTCTTTCCAGATGCAACCTTCAAAACCTGATTATGCAGACCACATCTCAAACAGTTAACCTCGTTGACAAGGCTATGGCAATCGCACTTGCACTGCTGCTCGAAATTACAGACAGCAGTCTGTGAAGCTAGATATGAAAAATAAATTTCTAAACCTGAGACCGACAGGTCAGCTAGAATTTCTCTGCTGCTGCCTAGAGGCCAACTGCTTGGGAGAGGCAATACTTACCACAAACCTCCCCGGGAGCCACTGGGGAGAGGGGAGGAAGGGATGCAGTCTTTAGTACCAACCAGCCAGGGATCCACAGGAGACAACCAGCAAACAGGTTTCAAAGAAATGCACCACATAGTATGCTTCCCGTCACGCAACTTCTCCAACAACTGCATTGGCCCGAGCAGATACCTCTGGGCCTACCGGCAGAGTGAAACTTGACTCATAATTTCCTGAAGTTTCTGTTTCAAAGACTGCCAAGACACAACGGCTGTCATATCATCACCTTTGCCAGAAGATCCAGGGTATGTCACTGTCTTTAATCACAGCAATACAGTATTAGCTAGATGAAAATCTTATTTCAGAAGCCTGGAAATATCAAGAGGCCAAGCAGTTAATGAAACTCTTTTTGTTCTTCTGGCTGCACTGTGCCTCAAATGGGTGTGGATTTGCTGTGACTTTCACAGGTATCAGAATTTATTAAGGTCTTGGATGTGCTGGCAGATAGAGAGAACATATTTTCGTTTGTTGTTAGCTTCTGGTTTTGTCCTTTGGGGGAAAAGGAGTAGTTGCTTTACTTAAACATTGGTCTCACCCAATGCTAATAACATTATTCATAGCAATCTGACACATGATTTGAGAACTCTCTGTGCCTGACTTTCACATGGAAAACTTTACTGTTAAAAAAATGGCAATTTAAGATTAGCAAATATCAAAACAGCATAGCTGTCACTCATTTGGTTGTAAAGCACGCTGTCAAGTGTTTAGTACAATCCTTTTAAAAATGTTTTTTTATTAGCATATTTCACACTTGATTCAGAGGGTTGGATTTAGTAATTTATTTACTGCATCAATTGTTTCTTTCAGTACAAAAAATCCAGCGAAAAAGCACTTCTATTATTTTATTTTAGACCAATACTGCCTTTTATTCTATCAGAAATCACTTTTGCGTTTAGGTAGTGTATCAAAGAACAGGTACAAATATAAATATTATTGATACCTACTATGAAAACCAAAGAAATATTGCCCCAGTGCAGGAAGATGAGTAAAAACTGTAGATTTCTTCATGGATTAAAACACTAACCAGTCCATAAACAACTTGCTAACTTCCTACAGTCAAGTTACCCGTCTTCTCTGAGTGGTAGATGACATGAGAGTGTTGCTACCCTTTGGATATGCTGTGAATGCTCAGAATGCTCTGAGTCATCAGCGAGCGACCATCCGACTTTATGCTGAGACACAAATGATGCCACAGAGATGGATAGATACAAAGGAATGCTACATTAATTGATAGTTACAAACTGCTTCCAAAAGCAAAACGAACGTAGACATTCAGTATCTCTAGATATTGAGACCAAATTAGTCCTTCAAATACAAATACAGAGCCCTAACATAATGGCTTGCGAAGCCCAGCAAATTTTAAAAAATTTACTGTAATTTTTCACTTCTTTCGGTCTTACTGGATGGTGAGATAACAGAAAAATGGAACAAGTCACCACACTGATGTAAAAAGTCCTGTGCTTGTTGGTATTATAGAAATAATACTGTAAACTAGCTAACAATGTACCCTCTGTAACTGAGCCGAATAAAGAGGTCTTAAGGTTAAGAAAAGGAATTCAGACTTCTTATCCTTTTAATGCTTGTACTTTGCTCAGCATAGGATTCAGGGTACCAGCTAATTTCAGTAAAGATGAACTTCTTCTAAGGCCTATGATCCGGTGTGAGGTTATCGTAACCATTTACCACCAGACGCCATTCTTCGAGGTTATTAAGATCATGGAGTGAACTGGCTTTTTAGATACCTTCATTCTATTCAGATGCATATGCTAATACTGCCAATTGCATAGCTGGGCCCTGGCTGCACAGTTTATTGGCACAGAAAAGCAAGAACTTGAAAAATAAGCAGTACGTAACATCAAGGGTCCAGCTCAGCTCAGTATAAATTTATTTAATCTCTCAATTTGATTTAGTAAATAGAAATTAAATAGTGTAAAAATAATTTAAATTTGGGATGAAATATGGAAATGAAATAATTTAAATTTGGAATGAAAAATGGAAAATGATTAAAAGGTATTCGGCAGATGACTGTCCTGGTCATCCAAACTACGCTTCATGTAGGCCAGTAATCCTGAAAAGTAATACAAGATACCTGCTGCAACAGACTATCTTCATATATCCCCCTGACTCCTCACCTTCTCTATGGCAAGGTAGTACTTAGCTAAAATACCGCCTACCTCCTTTTGAAGACAACAATCCCAAACTGTATAAAAAAGGGAATTAGTAAGACCAAATAACTTTATTAAATGGTTCTTCAAATGTAGCATTTTTTCTTATCATTTACATTTCTCCTCACTGGAAGAAGAAGAAAGAACTTCTATCCAATGGGATCAGCCCACCTGGTAAATCCTGTCTCACAAATCTTCTCCAGTGCTGTGACAGACAGGTTGTCTTCTCTCAAAGTGGGATGATGAGAATGTAAAAGACCGCTATTTTGGAATTGTTTCTAATGTGCCATTCTGAAAAAATACAATCAAGGTCACCTCAGCTTCTCTTGCAAAATAATGAAGAGCCAGACTGAACATAACCATTTAGGCCTTATTTTATGATGCATTAATTTTTCAGATTAATTTAAAAACATGTAGCAGATCATTTAGCATGCGATAACAAAAGTGTAAAAGGTGAATATATATTATTTAGGGACTGATTCACTGTAGTTTATTTCCAATTGCATCACTTTCAGAGATAGATGATACAGCTGTCTTATTTGAAATAAACACTAAGCAATTTTTGTAACTTTTCAGATGAGAAAGAACAAAGAACTCTCTTAAGGATTTTATTTTGTCCGTTACCTTCATTTTTCATAGTACTTATGCAAAAAAATATCCCCTGAAAATGCCAAATACATGATTACTCTGTACTTCTTGGATAATTGTAATATCTACATTAATGAGTAATTATCAAATATGGGTCTACTCTGAAAAATAACTAACTGCTTCTGTAACATCTTATTTAACTGATCTGCTCCCTTTCTGTCTTTAAATTGTTTATTTAGTGACAAGCATATGTTAAAATATTCTGTCTTTATCAGCAAGCTAAAATCCAAGCCTCTGATCAATGAAAGCAGCAACTGCTAGGTGTAATTGGACAGCAATGATTAAGTTAACATAAGAATCAAGCATACAAAAGCCGAGGAAATGCAACAGAAAACCTATGTAGTAGCATAGCTTTGTCTGAGTGTGCCTCAGTAAATAATTCAATCACAGGAGAGAGAATCAAGTCACTCAGCACCACAAGGCAAGCTTTCAAATCATAGTATGAACTGCAAATAGTCGTAAACTACTTTTCTAGCAACAAAAAAAACCCCCCATAACTGGAATTTTTTATCAGTATAGACCTAAATGCAATGAGGCAGAATTTCGAGAGAAAGGTATAACTAATTTGTGGAAAAGCTAAGACTAACAGTGGGAGGTTGAAGATTCATCTGGCGCTGGGTTTATTTATTTATTTCATAGCAGATTGTGTAAAGAAAACAAATCTTCCTAATTGTTTGTAGTCCTTATTTTTCCTTGTTTGGATCATCACTGTGTTATTGTTTCAGCCTGGTTTTATTGCACGATAGAAGTTATAAGAAAATGACATTACTAAAACCGTTCTCTCCTCAGCATCCCGCAGGGTCCTCGTTTTAATTTTAACTTTTTTTTTAATTGCAGAATCCTATTTGGTAGGGTTCAGTTGTCAACAGCACATTAAATGTTAACAGTTTCTCTTTTTTTGGGGGGGATTTTAAAATCTTTTATGATATGGAAAGAAACCAGCTAAGCTTTCACAGCATATTGAGTATGCAGGGCTATAGTCAGGAAATGCTAAATTCAATCCAAGAGAAAATAGATCTCCCAATGCTACAAGTTTGCAACATGTTTTTTTCCTCAGTAGGAATTTTTAATTCAAGAAAGACAACTGACACATTTATATTGCTAACATAATGTTGCTGGGAAGTGTGAAAAGAATTGTCTTTAAAAGTACATCACCATTAAAACAAAATCAACGGCAATTTAACACAAACTAACTCTTCCAGTTCTTATAAGCAGTGATTTGTACACATGTGTCTTTTGACTTTCCATTTCTTCTTTATATAACCTTCTATAAGAGCCACATACCTTCTTGTTCAATAGGTTTATTTAGAATTAAAAGTTGTTTTCATGTCATAGGTTAGGTCCTGACAATTCAAGTAAGCCCCAGCCACTCATATGACAAATTTACTTTAAGTAAATGAAAGACAGAGAAGGGGTGTGAAGAGCTGGAAGAAAATACCAGAAATACACTACCCAAGTTCTTTCTGGAAATCCTTCTATAATCAATGATTTCTCAGCTTTTCCATTACAACTGCTATTTTCAAGAGCCTTAAAGTTTTCTGCAACTGCAAAACAAGTGCTCAAGCTCAAGCCAATTTTTATTAGCACAGTAATGAAGAGTAAGGATTGCCTTGTTTCTCTTAACAATACTATTTAAACATTGTAATCGGGTTTTCAAATGAAATGGTCTACAAGTATAATTTAGAAATTTTTATATTCTACAGCCCATTCTACACTCATTATTCTTAGTCATTAGGAAATGGAAAATGAAATGACTGCTTAATTTGAAAAACATTGTTAATAGTTTTCTGTTGCAGTGATGGAATAGAAGGCTGTTTCACACAGGAATGGTGAGACTATCAGACCAAAGGCCCTAGTTACTTGCAGTGACTTTTTAGGGAGCATGGCCAGTAAAGAGTGGCCCCTCCCTGCTCGGCTGCTGAGAAACTGCAGGTACTGTGTAGACCAGAAACTAAATCCTAATAAACTGTGGTTAGTGGGCCTGATCCCCATGAATTTGAGCACTTATCCTCATCGCTATTTGAACATTTTTATATTCTTAGGCTTTACAACACCCTGTGGCAATAAGTCTCACAAACCACTTATGTGACATACAAAAAAACTCTACCTTTCTGTACTGTAAGCCTGTTGCTTTGTTGCACATTGACAATGTATCGCAACATATAAAAACTTCTATTTTTCTGTATTTTAAACTTACATGGCAATGTATTATAAAATACCTGTACCTGAGTGGTAAGAAAGTGCTAATAATAGCTGTCTGTTGCCTTCTCCATGTCACAGGTACTTTTGCAGATCTCTGTTCTATCTTTCTCTGATATCCTTTTTCTGTACTGGAATTACTGGTTATTTAGCTCTGGCTGGAAACCGCGCTCATCTGTCACGCTTTTCTGGAGCTTTTTCCAGTTGCCTCCGTGTAGTATTCAAGACTTGGATGCATCATAGATTCATACAGAAAACCGTTTTGTTTGGCACTCTTTTCCTTTTGTATCAGATCCTACTGCCATTTTTAATTACCTTTTTGACTGCTCTTGAGTACTGAGCTGACAATGTCACAGAACTAACCACAATCACCCCAAGGTGTCTTCCTGAAGTGGTAAGAGCTGCTTTAAGAGTCCGTGTCCATGATACATGCAGTATGTACTTAGGGTTTTCTTCTTCCTCTGTGCGCTGCTAAATGTTACTTATCATTTCTGTGTGTATTACCACTGCCAATCCTACTATCTCATTTCAAAAATCTGTGTTTAAGCACTAAAGCAGAATCTGAAATTTGATATTTTTTTAAGTGCTAAGTAATAAGTAGCTTTCACTGATTGTATTAGAAATAGTCAAGTCCTATTACCTGGGGATCTCTGACAGGTGTGATTAAATATGTGTGGATTACTCAGGATATAATAGATTATCTGGTGACTTGACGATAACTAAATTTTTTTTTTAACGTAAATTATTCTCCCAAGTCAAGACTTATTATTTAAAATAAATTTGGCGTAGCAAAATGAAATCTTATGATAGGCAGACAATTATGATGCATTTGTAAGGTTTAAGAATTAGTTTAAGACAAAATTTGTCTGTTAAATCCATGAAATATACAATAGTTTGTAATTTAGTAATTTCATGCTGCATTGAAGGGAATGAATAATAACATAGAGCTAAGAAATATGACTGTGACTTTTTTTCCTAAAAAGCTGTTGATAGGTGTTCTACAAGTAGACATTCTTAGTTGATAGCATAACTAAATCCATACCATTGTATTTCACCAAGGGTCCAATTTATGGTTATAGAGAGAAATTAAATTTTTTCTTTTCTTAATTGAACATTTAATGTGTAGTTTGAATAGTGTTCTCTTAATGTTTTTATTTTAAATAATTCCTGAGATTGATCAAAGACTAAACCAAGAAAGAAATCCTATTATGAGACACCATATTGAATTCAATGTAATCATCAGCAGGGTTGCCAGCTTAAGAGCTAGAGCATAAGAACTCCACCCCATGAGAGACGGGGAGTAACCCCATAGTAGCAGGGTACCGGTGAGTAGCAGCAGCAGGCTGTCATCCTCCAGACAAACAGGTAATGCAGATGAATTATCCGTAACCTCGTGTCCCACTGTCTGTGGGAGTTGCTGGTTCAGTAGCCCTGAAATTCATTGCTGCTCTTCTCCAGGCTATTTTTCTCCGCTGCTTCTTCATGGTTCTTCACCCATTTCTCACTTGTGTTATTCCTTGTCTTAAATTCCCCTTCCAAATCCAAGTTTTCTTACCCAAGAAATACCAGTGTTCTCTTCTTGTGATTTTACATTCTCACACAACTAGTGACAAGTTCTCCCTCATTTTCACACCCAATCTCACCATGATTCCGTGCCAAATACACTCTGTTCCTCCAGTCTCTTCAATGTTCAAATCTGAGAGGACTGGGCATTCAGAGCGCTGAACAGAATCACTCCTGATTATGTTTCTATTTCAGAAGGAACCAGAAGAAATAAGCAGAGAGAAAAACTAGCTTTGGCCATATAATGCTGTGCTCAATCATGCTGTGTTTTTAAACCAATCTAGTCAGTATTACAAAATTGTGAGAGGATTTGATACACCGCAGTGTGAGTATGGAAGCTTAAAGAGTTCTACTGCAAAAAAATATTAAATATATTTTGAAGGATAAATGAATTGAGTTTTTCCAAAGACTTATATATGTTGGTATGAAGAAAGATTTTCTCAAATGCAGTAGAAATGCAATGTGGATTCAGTTTCATCAGCTCCCATATCTCAACACGGTGAAGATATGTATGGAATATTACAGTTTTTAAAATATAATATCGTCACAATTTTGGACATAGAATAGAATAGAACATGAATTAAGCCATGTAATTCGCCCTCCATCCCTTAAATGACCAAGCTGGTATGGTTTAAAATAGATGTAATTAAATTTGATAATGATAGTTGTTAATTAAAATTTCTTTAAAAATAATAGATAATAATAGATAAAAATAATCAATAAATAATACAATTGCTACTAAATTTCAAAACAAAACAAACATGCAACCTTTGCTATCCCTAAATAAATAAATCCATCCTCAGGCAAAAACTGAGCATGAAAATTGAACTTGAACAATTGAACTGCCAAAGTTTTAAGTGATTTAAGAGGAAAATAAATAAAAGGCATGATCAGTCTCCCCATATTACTATATATGTATTTTATTCTCTTTAGGGCGTAGGTGACATGGTGAATTTGGGTTAGGCATGGTGATATGGTTGAGGAGAGCTCACAATTACCTGTCATATTCATATAAGTGCATCAGCATACTTCTATGTGTCTTTTATTCATTAGTCATTTAGTAACATCAGGTCAAAAACATGGTGTAAAATCCATGATTTGAAAGTTTTACCTATAGTACTTGATGATTTTCTTTGTCTGGGAAACATGAGTTTCAATTCTGTTCCCTCACAAAAACTAACAGTCAATGCAGCTAACTCTTTCAGCAAATATACACTTATAAAATATGAAGAATATTTTTTCAAAGGATGATCTAAGTGAACTCACTGAAGATCCCAAAGGAACAGTCTTCAGGTCTCACTACTAAAAAACTGCAGTTCTTTGTTCCTGGTGTTGTACTTCATAAAACCATTGTCAGAAAACTGGTATTGATAGTTTTATAACACATAAACCATGATATTAGTTGTAATGATTTAATACTGAAAAGTCGTATCTGTGTATCAGTGCAAAGCTAAAGGTGTTTCCATAAAATATCCTCAATTCAAATAGCAAGTTTATATAAGTAAACAAGAAACGGTTGAGGAATGCTGCTTTCAGTACAGAGAAAAAAAATCCCTTGAGACTTCAACTTAATGGTTCTCCTTCTTCTGCTTTCCAATCCCCAGCACCTCCTCCTCGTCCAGAAACTGTTATTTTGCAAAGATTCATGTAAAAAAAAATCAAACATGCTTTTCGCAGCAAAACAGATAACTCAGACAGCTTTTTCATCCATGAATCTTTAATATCTAGCCAGAATTAAATGCTAAAGTGAATTTTTTATCAGCTGAAGCACAGAAGTTTGATGTTACCATTTTCTGAAGTTAAAAGGGAAATAAAAACTCAAGATGGTAGTTCTTTATTTTTATGGATCTTTTGCCTATGTTGTTCATTAAAGACAGAAGGAATGAACATGTAAAAGCTACAGCATTTTTAGTCTATAATTTCAATATTTCTGGAAATAGGAAAGGTGATATCTACTAAAGAGTAAATTGTAACTTCTCTCTTATTAGTAATGAATGTTCCATAAAGACACTATAGCAAAAAATAACTTTTTTCTTCCTACTATCATAGAAAATTCAGTTGGAATGCATCTCTGCAGGTCACCTCATCCAATCTCATGCTTGAAGTAGGATTATTGCCAACACTAGATCAGATCAGCCATGATCTTCTATACTGAGAAGAGTTTGGTTTCATCATCTTTGCGACTGAATACTTCTAGGGTGCTCTTAGATTGCCCCTTAATCTCTGCACAACATCAAACAAGCCGCCTCACAGTTCCCTCAACATCCCTCTAAGATCCATGGGATTTGGGACTCAGAATCTGTTGGACCCTCTTCTGCTTTTTTACATTCCTCTTGAAGTCAAAGAATAGGAAATAGTCACAGTCTCCTAGAAAATAACTTATCTTTTTCTGCTGGCTGTGCTTCTCCTAACACAGCCTAATATGCTGATTACCTGACAGGCAATGACAGCATGCTCCTGGGTCCATGTTCAGCCTGGCATCCACTGTAATCTCCAGGTCATTTTCAATGAAGCTGCAATTTAGATGTTTCTTTCATGGCTCGTACAAGTGTGTGCAGCTGTTCCACTGAGGTGCAGATTTCTTACTGAACTTTATGAGGTTCCTCCTCGCTCAGTCCTCGAGTATATCAAGATCTCTCTGGAATACAGCTCTGCCATTTGTCATGTTAACCACTCCTCCTTAATTTACTATCCTCTACAAATTTGCTGAGGGTGTACTCTGTGTCATGATCTAGGTCACTGATGAAGATATTCACTGACGCCCAAGGTATCCCAAGCTACTCTGCTCATCACTGACCACCTGACAGACATCAAGTGATGATCACTACCCTTTGAGGCTACTGGTTCAGTCAGTTCTCAGCCCAGTCTCTTCTTTCAGTCCACTCTTCCTCAGCTTTCAAACAAGAGTGCTGTGGGAGACTGTTAGAAGCCTTATCAAATTCTGCCGTTGCGTGCAAATGAGCATAGCCATGCTAGGAGAAGGCTAATGGGCAAGATGACAGCATGCAATCCAGGAGATACCCAAAAGGCTGTACAGAAGGTTTCAAAACCTTTACAAATCGTACCTTCTTTCCAGCTATCGATTAGTTGTACATGTTTATCTAATGCTTCCTCATGTTTGGATGAGAGGGTGCTGGAGGAGTTTTAAAGGGTGCTCCCCATGTTACAGCTTCTCCTGCCCACAGAAGAGGTGTGAGAAATAGCTTTGCAGGCACTCCCCATGGCATCTAGAGGAGAACAGGAACGCCCACATGCTCCACAGCAGATCCCAGATCTACATTTGTGGGAGTTACGGCATGGGACAGGTATGCTTTTGGATTCAGCTGTGTTTTCACCCAGCAATGAGGCATTCCTGATCAAGGCAGCACCGGTGCTGTGGTACTGGTTGGTACAGGGCAGCCACTGCTCTGCCCTTATCCACATAGCTAGTCATTTCATCAGGAAAAGCAAACAGGTGGACAAGCACATGATTTGCTTTTGGTAAATCTACACTGACCTACCCCAGTTACCTTCTGGTCCCTTAAATGTCTGGCAATGATGTTCAGTACTCCAGTTTTTTCTGTACTGTCTGTCATTACATTGTTTTCCCCTCCATTCATCAATTTTTTCCCTTCTTCAAATTTTACCTTCATTTTTTAAAGTATCAATTACACCTGCAGAAACGCTTTTTGTTATCTTTTATGTCTCTTGCAAGTCTTAGCTCAAATCAATCAGCTTTCTGATTTTGTCATTAAGCTGTCAAACAACGTTTGTCTACATCTTGCATTTTAGGTCATCAGAAAGTTCTTTGCTCATTTGCTCAGCCAAGAAGGCGTTCTGCTGAATCCCCCTCCTTCCCACTCAACAGAATGTTTCATTCCCGAGTTCTCAAGAAGTTTTATTTAGAAATCATCCATCTTTCATGGACCCTACGTCTCTGTGGCAGCATCCCAAGAGACACTGCTTAGCAGTTCTCCAAAAAAGCTGAAGTCCGCTCTTCTGAAGTCTGTAGTCATAGCTTCTGACTATCTTTCCAGACTTCCTTTGAATCATGAACCGAACCAACCAGTGGTCACTCTGATCCCGGCTGTTATTTATCACGGTGTTTCCCAGTTCTTCCCTTTTCGCAAGCAGCAGGCCAAACAGAAAATTATTCCTGATTCTCCCCTCTAGCAGTGCTAGGAAATTGTCAGCAAAACAATCAAGGAAACTCCTGCATTGCCTGCACAACACTTCAATCTTTCTAGAAACTAAACCAAATAAGGACTCACTTGCAGAATGATGATAATTGTATTGATACAGTTACTTGGCATATAACATTTATCCTCTTTTGATTCCACATTCTACTAACCTGAAACTGTTATTTTGTTTCAATTTTAAACGGTAATAATCTTTATAAAAAATACAAGAAAGCAAAGCTTCCATTCTGAGTGAATTTAAGATGAATCTATCAAAACAGAAAGTAAATTATGCCCAACACTGACAGCATTTTGGACTAATAATGTACACAATGTACAAAAGGTCAGTAATTTAAAGACAGCTTCCAGCTTCATTAAAACTTGTGGCTGGAAATGATTTCTTACTTTTCTGTCCCTTGTCCTTGGATTAAGTTATTTTTTCCTCGTAGTTTTTTTAAGTAGAAGTTGTACAAATCTTTTTTTTAGATGCAGATTCTGTATCAGATCAAAAAATACAAGTTTTTGTCAACAAAAATACTTATTATTATTTGGCAAAATGCAAGTATTTAGGTAAAAAAAATAGAACTGGAACAAAAAAGAAAAACAAAAACAAAAAGCAAGAGAAAGTGGATGAATTAAGTTGACTCTTCAACCACTTAAACTTTACCAATAGATTCATTATAGCACATAAGTTAAAAGAAAGCTTGTCATCAGCTTCACTCAGGACAGGTGTACAAAGCATTACGAAGTTGCTAAAGCCTCTTATAGCGTAAAAGTCACTGTTGAAAATATTTTTAGCTGGCACAAATGAAAACCTGCCAAAAGCGTTGCCATGTTCTGACTGCACAGGTAATAAATTTTTTTATGTGATCACCATGTAAATTAGCCCTGAAAACCTATTATAGCAAGAACCAGGTAGTTTTAATGGATAGCATTGCAGTAGTTGGCAGTTATCTTAATTATAAAAAATTATGTGAGGAAAACTAATTATAAATGCTGCAATCAAGGGATCTATAGGTTTCACTAAAGTTATCACTGTGATAATTAACCTCCCAAAAGATTTTAAGTCTTTCTAAACAGGTCATCAACAAAGACTTTCCAAATATCTTCTTATTTTAATGACAGACTCATGAGCAAATCCTATGGCATTGCACAGAAAGAGTGCATTCACTGTTCTCCATTTTCACTATTCTCAGTTTACAGCTGTGAAAATCACTGTGAGAATTAACTGTGGCATTTTCAACAGTCTCCCTTCAATCAATAAGCAACAATTAGCTACATAGACATTAAAAAAAAAGAAAAAGCTCAGCATTGTTAAAGGGTTAAATGAGTTGGTTTTGAAGGTTAGAGCTTCTCAGTCATTGTAGTCAGAGGAGAAACCTGGTCTCCTGGCATTTGTTTGGGTGTCTCTCAGGTAGTGCTGTATGATATATGTCCAGTGAGGAAATGCAATGGAAAGAATTTCAGTTTTTTTTATGACTACAGTCATTTTATCTTTGTACTTTTGTACCCTGTGTATCAGTGTAGCATATAACCTATTATCACTAATATGATTAAGTCCATAACTGCCTTCTCTTTTTCAATGGATCGAAGTAAACACTTGTTTAGAACTATGAGATTTTCATCTGATTTGCTCTGTTGCATTCAGAGTCTGCTCCTATTACTCAACACCTTTATTTCTGCCAGCGCCCCAGGCCTTCCACAGAATGTCAAGTTTGTAGAGTCAGCCTCCCCTGCCCATAACACCAATACCACAGAAGACTTTGGATAGCAGACATTCATTAGACAACACACTAATTTGGGAATCTAGATAGGAAATACAACATAGGAGAGGAATATTTCACAGAATATACACAGCTCCTCTGGGTATTCAGTTTTTTTCTCCAAATTATACAAAATGGACATTGGTGTGAATACCACTGTCAAGAACCAGACTGTGTCAGTATCTGGTTTTACCCTCAGGAGCTAAACCAGCAAAATTAACTTGTTTAAAAACAAACTAAAAATATCAGGATAGGAACACATCCTTCTTCCCAAAAAGATCAAAAAGACATACTAATTAATTTCAGTATAGATCCTGCATGGTTCTTTGAGCAAGCAGGCTTTCTACTGGATACCTACCAAACTAATGGCCTAGGACTGTCATTGCCTTCTCTTTTATGACTATTTTTTCTTTTTTTAAATTTTTTTTTCTTTTTTTTCTTGATAGAAGTAATTAGAAAGTTAAAATCAGCTACATGGAACACAGAAAAACACAAGACTGTCTAAAGATTCATTATCTTACAGGTCTAACTGTTTAAAAGGTCTTATAATTTTCAGGGCAGCTTTTCTCCTTTTTATTTCCTTCCCTTTCTGTGACTGCTTGGTCTCCTTAGCTATTATTTACTTTTAAGGTTGCATTTTTTAGATGTTATTAAACTTTACCAACGTTTTCTCAGTAATAATGGCACTGAAATCTCATCACAGAAGGTGAGAATTCAACACGACTTATTGACAAAGCCTTCGTCACTGTAACCCAGATATTGTACTTCCTATACATATGCATTTTAGAAATTATGAGGTCAGTACTAGCCCAGAAAAAGCCTTGATGCACAATTTAATGAAAACATTGTTTTAACTATTAATTAAAAAATTTAACTTCTTGGAACCGTTTGGAGAAAATTCATTCTAATATGATGTCTCATAAGTAGAAGAAAGCAATGTCAGCTTTGCACCCTCCATCAAAACAAAGGAAAAAATCTTTTCACCAAAACAAGGAAGCAAAGTGTGGTTTCCGTATATTTATGTCCTGATTAACCACTGTATCATGATTTAGTTACTCTGAACCTGTCTGATCCAACAAGTTAAGCAGCTTAAGATCATAATCATATGCAACAAGAAACAAGAAATGTAAATTAGCAAGTTATGAAGCTGATGAATACATAATTGGATGAGATTCTTTGGCATGAGATACACAGTAGGTCAGGTTAGATGATCGGAACAACCCCCTCCTAGCTTTAAACACTATGAATTTATAAACACTGAAGCACAGAAAAAAATTGATTTCTCATTTTCTGTGGCACTAGCCATTATAATGAGGGCTCATTTTACAAACTTAACAACTGTTGCCTGCTAAGTGAATGGTAGCGCTCTTCAAACAAAAAGATAAATACACACTGTCTCATCAGTGACATTCAGTGTTGATCTGACACAAGGCACAAAAGAACACTCCCAGCATTTTTTTATGTGTCTTTTCTACCTGGAAATCAGCTACATCAGAGATAAAATTCTGCTACCATAGTTCCATATAGCAGTCTCAATTCTTTTGGGATCATTTAAAAAAAAAAAGGATTACAAGCAATTTCCAGGGTCATTTTTCTGACAATCACATCAAAGAACCCCTTTCATAAAGGTATCGAGTGCCACTGCAGCTCTCACAGAAAGCTGTTTTAAATTACGATTGCTCTAATGGTTAAGAAACTTTTCCCAGTTCCCCTCCTGTATTTATTTTCAGCGAGTATAAATGCTTTTTTTCTTCTCCAATAGTGTTTGCTCTCCATAACATTTGTCTTTCAACTTGTGTACACAGAGCTATTACAGGCTATTTCAGCCTCGCTTTCACTCAACTAAACAAGCTGGACCTCTCAAAGCGTACCGTCATGGGCAGGTACCAGTGCACGTACGGTCACTCCACCCATAGATGCAGCGAGCCAGATGAGTCACTGATCCTGACATCTCCTAGTTGTGCTAGTAAGCAGCTGTCACAGCTAATACGCCGGTTAAGAAGCAGAAAATTTTGCTTGGTGCCAGCATTGCTCTAGTGCAGCCATGTTGTTCAGGAAGTGGTGAAGGATTGCACCCAGACAACATGGACCTCAGGTCAGCGTTCACGCATGTGATCTTTCTCTTAGTTGTCTTCATACCTGTAACAGTTTCAATTCATCTTCGCTTGAACGTGGGTGAAAAGAACTATATGCCATATTCTATTGGAGGTGCTCTCAATGCTTTAGTTATGACCTTTGTAATTGTAGTGAAAGATAAGAAATAGAGAAGCATCTGACCTGGTGTAGTCGTCCTCCACAAGCATGTGCTTTGGAATGGGTGAGTATCTTCCCGGTGAGATAGGGGCCAGGGATGCCTTGTACTCTAAAGTGCCATTGTTTCCAGAAGAGAGTATGTGATTTTCCATCGGTGGAGAATAAGCTGTTGGTAAGAATAAGCACCTCTAGTTAGCCACTTTCATGTTTGATTAGATGTTACAAGAGCACCTCTTTTTAGTTAAGTACCAAGAACATGCTCATTGGTGTAAATAACATCAAAACAGACAGTCCTTGCCTGAGAGACTTTCAAATGTAACAAGAGAGAATGAACAACTGACGTTTTCCTGAAAGGTTAATAATAATACAAAAAAAAATTAAAAAAATAATAATTATGCTCATTTGCAGGGAATGATTCTTCAGAAGGGATCTGAATAAGAAAGGATAGTTTGGGAGATAGGAAATATTTTCTTGCACTAAGACTGACTTGAAGAAGGAAATGTAAACAGGAGAGAATGAGATTAAAAGCACACTGCTCATTTTGGCTCCAGTATACACAAATGGCAGTAATATAGTAAGAGCTCAATGCAGGATAAGAGCAGAAGTTTTATGTAAATCAAGAATTATGCATGGTGGAGATTTAAAGCAATGATCTACTAAAGGTGCCAAAATCCCGAATGTAATTGAAATTTCAATACCAACATAGACGGTATTTAGATCACAGTAAATCTCTATTTAAAATAGAAAGTGAATACAAATGTCTTACATATTTATGATTAATAATGAAAATTGCAGGACTATGCTACTTGATTCTATCTTGGGTCTGTGTGTTTTGTTGTTCGCTTGCTTTTTGCTATTCTGAAGTTAATGGGGATATTTATGCCTGTAGAGATGTAATAATAGTGGTATTCAAATCTCTAGTTAATGTAATTAAAAAAGGAAATGATAAATAGGAAAAACAATGATATGTGCTTCTGCAGTGAGCTATGATTAATTTTCTTATGAGAAGATCACTAAACTTTCTAGTATTCAGTCAGTCTTTCAGATGCTGAGATACAGAATGTTTCAAAGCAAAATATGTCTACAGGGAAAGGCCATTACCCATTCTGCAATGTGTAGGTATAATGAAAAGTTCCCTGAGGATAAATGAATCTGTAGGCACCAACAGCCTGGGATGGGCTACTGCAAATCTTTTCAACCTTTACTCTCCCTCTGAAATTACTTCTGTCTTCTCATATGCTGCTGATCTATAATCTGATATAATATAACACACTGCTTTAGAAATCCCAAACTATTATTTTGGAAAGTATTATAAAGCAGGAGATCGGATAGGGACATTTAACATTTTTACTTCATGGGCTTTGGTAAGATCCAGACCAGACTGCTACTGAACAACATGACTGCCATCTGTTGTAACATTTGCTAACTAAATAGGTATCCTCAGCACAGTTGAGTATACCACCTGATGCTCATGTTACAAAACATTCCCTTCTATTTTTATGGACCAGTCTGAACAATGAGGATTATGGATATTTAGCTTTTCCTTCAACTTTTTCAGTCCACAGTAGCAAACTACGCAAAAGTGCAGAAAAATTTAAATCTCTAGCGTTTACTGGGAAAATCTGCTTTTCCCAGCCTTTGGTTGGCTTTGGGTGCCCCTGAGATTATTGGCAGGAGACCAAGACAGGTATGGATCAGTTGCTGAAGCTCTTGTCAAAATTTAAATTGCCATCCAATTGTTAGATGGTGCAGCTGGTCCCTGTTGGTAGTTGAACCCAAGGCAGATATTTTAATGAACAACTAAATGAAGGAAGGGAATTTCGGTAGTGAACTCTTTAGACTAACAGGCGCCAGTGGCATAGAGCACTGCAGCTGAAACGTTAAGATTGCTGTGAATGAAAAGGGAATGGGAATGCCTGGGTATGGACACCAGGAGGACTGGCAGGAGAGGTACAAGGATGGTGTGTATTGATAGCACCTAGGTTCATCAATAGGTCATCAATACTCAACATAACTACAAGTAACTTCTCAGGGCAGCCTACACCCAAATTAAAACAAAGATTCAAGACATTAGGAGATGACGGCAAATGATAAAGACTAAATTGGAGCCTAGGACACTCAGATAAGGAGACAAAGAGAAGTGAGTAAATCCTGAAGACATGCGTAGGTGGGACAGATGGGAGAGACAGAAGATCCTAATTGCTGTCATCTCCTTAAAGGTACAAAAATCACATCAGCAAGGAGGTTGTCAACCCAAGAAGAAGGTATATGTGTATAATAAGGACTCCACAGCCACCCAACCTTCTAGTTGGTCAGCTCGGGGAGTCCTGGCAATGCACCTGGATGCATGTCTTTCTACCTGAATGCTGGACATGAGCCTAGATGATTTTGAGTGCATGGATATGACAGTCTGACTGAAATCAACTTGTTAGAAAATAAAATCATCTTCCCCTTCTATGAGGTCCCGACCTGAGCTTTACTATATTGTTCCAAGAACATTTTCTACAAGAGTGTACACTGAATGCAAAGAAAAATAAGGCCTTAGTCCTCAGTGAAAAAATAGCAGGTGAATATATATAAAATTAATAGACAGAATGAGAATAAAGCAAAATGGAACAATAATTTAGGAATTGCATAAATACAGAAACAGCTGAATTTGTGCAAGTAGAGCAGTGATCTTCACATTCCGAGTAACTATTTTATTCAAATATCACATGTTTTTTTCTCAGGCTTTCACTAAGTTTGTACAAGATGGTTTGCTGCTTGTTCTGATTTTTCAGTTGACAGAGGACTCCAGTCTGCAAACCTAATCACATTTCAAAATAGATTTGCATATACTTATCAGGGTAATTGACTTAAGTGTTACAGTTCAGCCTGATCACCTGGACAATGGCTAATTGGAATCAGCACAGTAGTACGTCAGCTACATTGTTACTTTTGTTGCAAAAATACTTCAGCAGAGTTATATTATTTGCAATATTTCATAAGTGTGGCATACGTAAATGGAAATGAACATTTTTTGTAACCTTCCAAGCTGTTTCATAAACTTTAATGGGGTACTTTGGACAAGATATGAAAAAGCCACATTCATCTGACAAACTAATATCTCCTACAAAATGAGTTGCAGAAGTCACTTACAGTGAGTAATATCTGGTGGGCCATATGGATCGGTCATGTAAATGGTGGTGGGCTTTCCGACTTTCAGATACACTACATCTGATGTGTTCTTCAGTATCGCTACTGCCTCTTCATGGGTAACTTCTTCTAAACTGTAATTATTTACCTTAAAAGAAAAATCAGACAGGTGACTTGGAATGCAGAAATTGAGACAAAAAAGGACACAGCCTTGCAGTTATCAGAATGTTGGGAAAAATGCTGTAGACAAAGAACATTGAAGATCACAGAAGCAATATTGCAACAAGGTAGGAAATACAGTTGTCTTAGTACTGTCAAAGACTGACATAATAACACTGATAATAACACAGGATCATAATGAGTCAAGATGGCACTTGGTCATTTCAGTAGAAAAATTCTTTGTGGTATTCTGTTACCAGTATCATCTTTGACATAAGACTATATTTCATAATAATTTAATAACTTAACATCACATAACTTACAGAAACTGCCTATGTTACTTGACCAATCAAGATGAATTGTCCAATGTCTTAGCATGCATGGCTGGGACCTCAGAAGTACTTAACAACCCCAAATATTCCCATCCCTGGTATGACATCGACCATTGAAATATAAGAGGTACAGAGTGGTATACAGAATAAGGGGCTGCCCATGAAGTACAGGAAATGCAAAAGGGCAGTTCTAGATGAGGGAAAAGGGAGTTTCAGTATGAAAGTTTGTCAGTTTTATGGAAGCACAGAAAGAGACATTGAAAACTTACAAGAATATAGTACTGGTTCTGTGCTTTGTTGGAAAAGAAAAATACTTAAACAGCAAGGACAAGAGTACAGGACTATAGCTTAAACAACAAAGGAAATGGTGGCAATAAACCATGCCTATTTATGCTTTCCATCTAGAGAAAGAATATCACAAGAAAAGTGTCAGAAGTGGTTTCTTGTTGAGGGATATAAAATTTATTCACATATAAATCCACTATATCCACAGAATGTCAACAATAGGTTGTCCTCCTATAAAGAGAATAGTGAATGGTCCCTGCCCCAAAAGCATACATCCTGAATGGAGAAATTATAGGATAGAGGAAAGAAGTAGAGAAGGCTGTAGGTACAGATTTCAGACACATGGTATAAGTCAATCATAGAATATCATGAGTTGGAAGGAACCCATAAGAATCATCGAGTCCAACTCCCTGCTGCTTTCAGGACTACCTAAAACTAAACCATATGAATAAGAGCATTGTCCAGACATTCCTTGAACTCTGACAGGCTCAGGACTGTGACCGCTTCCCTGGGGAGCTTGTTCCAGTGACCTACATTTCACGGTGAATGTTCAATATTAAATATTTTATTGTGATTTAAAGTACCATCCTCCACCTTCCACAGCTACTGCAAGGATTCCTTGTAAAGATTATGCAAGATGGAAGAAAAATTAGCTCCTTGATTACAGTATAACGGTGAACAACTGTAAATCACAGAAAAAAATATATACTTTCTAGGGAATATAGAATTAGTAAGTTATCAGAGACCTGGCTGTGACAATAAGCTACTGCCAAAGGGTTTGGTAAGTGGAAAGTAATCCAGCTATTATGAATCACTGGAGAACTCTTCACACACAGACAATTTCAACACCAAGAGAGAATGACTGCTATTGGACAGTATTGCTAAATGTAAGGATTCTGTTTAAACTTTATTCCTTGCATAATTCTCAGACTGAGTTTTAAAGGTTAATTGAAAGAGGCAATGACAGGCGTATTATGACAATTTGACATGAAGAGCAATGACAAAACCTAACACTTAGAAGAGAGTTGCTGACATGGTATTGTGTATTTTGAAAGGTCTTCTATTTAAATAAAAATCTAGTACCTATCCTGTATAAATTCCTCTGTTTTCTTTGTAATGATCAGCAGTAACATGCATATGCACTTTTAATAAATAAACATCTTTTAAATTAGTAGGCTGATAGAAAGAAGAACTGACTGAATTTAAGCCTTTCTTGTTAATGTATTTCAAAACTGCCAAATACTGAAGGTTCACACTGTTGGAAATACGACTGCACAGTTATCCTTTACCTTTTCTCCTTCCTACTCTGTCTGTACATTGTATCTATTTCGTGTTTCATCAAAACTGTAAGCTTTTTGAAGTAGTCTCCCATAATAAACTCCCACTATACTGTTGCTGTAAATAAATGTTCTTAGTAAAAAAAACCATGAAATTAAACATCATAGCACTGTCTGGATTTTGATTTTCAGTCTTTTTAGGAGTGTTTAGAAAGAAATAGGACAAAAATTGACTTGTTGCAATTTTTTTTCCAAAGTTTTTTCCTGAAAATCTAGCTGATCGAAATCATAGAATCATAGAATGGTTTGGGTTGGAAGGGACCTTTAGAGGTCATCTAGCCCAGCCTCCCTGCAGTGAGCAGGGACATCTTCAACTGGACCAGGTTGCTCAGAGCCCCATCCAGCCTGGCCTTGAATGCCTCCAGGGGTGGGGCATCGACCACCTCTCTGGACAACGGGTTCCAGTGTTTCACCATCCTCATGGTAAAAAATTTCTTCCTTAGATCTAGTCTAAATCTACCCTCTTTTAGTTTACAGCCATTACTCCTTGTCCTATAGCAACAAGCCCTGCTGAGAAGTTTGTCCCCATTTTTCTTCTAAGCCCCCTTTAAGTACTGAAAGGCCGCAATAAAGTGTCCCTGCAGCCTTCTCTTCTCCAGGCTGAATAACCCCAACTTTCTCAGCCTTTCCTCCTAGGAGAGGTGCTCCAGCCCTTGGATCGTTTTTGTGGCCCTCCTCTGGACCTACTCGAACAGTTCCATGTCCTCCTTGTGCTGGGTAGGACTATTGTGCTTCCATTAGAACACATTTGGATGTCACAGTTGTGCAGTTGGAGGATAAACAGCCATTTTAGAAACAGAAAGTATAGAGTGATACATGTAAAACTTACATTTACTATGACAGGTCCTATTTCCTATCTCTCTGTCAATAACTTCACAGGATAGGTGTTTTACCAATGCTGTGTACAAGTTCTACAAATCTTGAAGTTAAGATAAGAATTAAAGACCAAGTGACTGAAAACTAACAATTAATGTCTGAGTGGTTGATATGTTTATCTTTATGTATTTTAAGATCCTAGAGATTATAGCAAAGTTTATGTACAATGATTTTCTTTTTTTCTCATTTCTAGTATATATATGCTGAAGTGCGCAGAATATCGTGGAAAACTGAAATATGTAGAGGTGGAACCTGGTAGAACTTGAAAGAAGGTAATGCAAAAGTGTAAACTAGATACAAAGGAGAACTTCAGAGAAAAGAAGCTGGAAAAGTCTTTGAGGAGAAGAAAGGATCCTTTGAAGTAAACAAAGTTCTGCTATAAAAAGTATTCCATGAACACATACCAAAATTGCTATTCAAAGTCCTCCCAGATATATAGAAAATTAGAGGTGTCTTGTCTCTAGAGAGAACACTCCTAGAAAGGAAGTTTGGTACTAATTAATTTTGTCCTGGACTGATCAGTTCTCTCTAAACAAAGAAATAAAGACAGACTCATTGTACTTCAAGAGCAAATAAATAAATAAATAAACAAACACATTGATACATTCATTACGACAAAGGTTCTCAGTGGTGACCAAAAGGTCTCTTTTAAATGGGAGCTCTTTTAGAAGGATATAAAACCACTTTCCTTAGTCACAGGCAACACCTATTTAGTATTACAGTAAACAAAGTATACTATGCATTTCCTAGTTTCCTGCAGAAGGTAGTCCTTCTTTTGGACCTACAATTCCTGTTAATACTAATATGTACAAGTATCAATATCTTTTCTAATTTTGATCATATAACAATGATTACAAATAAAGACATCTCTATGTACTGGGTCCAGTTCTGGGCTAATGAAGAGAGTCCAGAGGAGGGCTACAATGATGATGAGGGGATTGGAGCATCTGTCACAGAATCACAGAATGTTCGGGGTTGGAAGGGAACTCTGTGGGTCATCTAGTCCAAACCCCCTGCCAAAGCAGGGTCACCTACAGCAAGGCTGCACAGGACCGCGTCCAGGCGAGTCTTAAATATCTCCAGAGAAGGAGACTCCACAACCTCACTGGGCAGCCTGCTCCAGGGCTCCGTCACCCTCAGAGGGAAGAGGTTCTTCCTCATGTTCAGATGGAACTTCCTCTGCTTCAGTTTGTGCTTATTGCTCCTTGTCCTGTCACTGGGCACCACTGAAAAGAGTCTGGCCCCGTCCTCCTGACACCCACCCTTCAGATATTTGTAGGCATTTCTAAGGTCCCCTGTCAACGTTTTCTTCTTCAGGCTAAACAAGCCCAGCTCCCTCAGCCTCTCCTCGTAGGAGAGATGCTTCAGTCCCCGCTTATCACCCTCGTAGCCCTCCGCTGGAATCTCTCCAGTAGCTCCTCATCTTTCTTGAACTGGGGAGCCCAGAACTGGACAGAGTACTCCAGATGAGGCCTCACTAGGGCAGTGCAGAGGGGGAGGAGAACCTCCCTTGACCTACTGTCCACAGTCCTCTTGATGCATCCCAGGATCCCATTTGCCTTCTTGGCAACCAGGGCACACTGCTGGCTCATGGTCAACCTGTCGGCCACCAGGACACCCAGGTCCCTCTCCACAGAGTTGCTCTCCAGCAGGTCCGCCCCAAGCCTGTACTGATGCATGGGGTTGTTCCTCCCCATGTGCAGGACGCTGCACTTGCCCTTGTTGAACCTCATCAGGTTCCTCTCTGCCCAACTTTCCAGCCTGTCCAGGTCTTGCTGAATGGCAGCACAGCCTTCTGGTGTATCTACCACTCCTCCCAGTTTGGTGTCATCAGCAAACTTGTTGAGGGTACACTCTAGCTCTTCATCCAGGTCATTGATGAAGAAGTTGAACAAGACTGGGCCAAATACTGACCCCTGGGGTACACCACTAGTTACCAGCCTCCAACTAGACTCAGCGCCGCTGATGACAACCCTCTGAGTTCTGCCATTCAGCCAGTTCTCAATCCACCTCACTGACCACTCATCCAGCCCACACTTCCTGAGCTTCCCTAGGAGGATGTTATGGGAGACTGTGTCGAAAACCTTACTGAAGTCGAAGCAGACAACATCCACTGCTCTCTCCTCGCCTACCTAGCCAGTCGTGCCATAATAGAAAGCTATCAGATTGGTCAAGCATGATTTCCCCTTGGTGAATCTATGTTGACTACTCCTGATAACCTTCTTTTCCTCCACTTGCTTGATGATGACCTCTAGAATGAGCTGCTCCATTATCTTTCCCAGGATGGAGGGGAAGCTGACGGGCCTGTAGTTCCCTGGTCCTCCTTCTTGCCCTTACTGAAGATTGGAGTGACATTGGCTTTTCTCCAGTCCTCAGGCACCTCTCCTGTCCTCCAGGACCTCTCAAAGATGATGGAGAGTGGCTCAGCAATGACATCCGCCAGCTCCCTCAGCACTCGTGGGTGCATTCCATCGGGGCCCATGGATTTGTGGACGTCCAGATTGCTTAAGCGATCCCTCACACAGTCCTCCTCGACCAAGGGAAAGTCATCCTCTCTGTAGGCTTCTTCTCTTACCTCCGGGGCCTGGGATTCCTGAGGACCTGCCTTGGCACTGAAGACTGAAGCAAAGAAGGCATTCAGTAGCTCTGCCTTCTCTGCATCCTCTGTCACCAAAACATCCACCTCATTCAGCAGCAGCCCCACATTGTCCCTAGGCTTCCATTTGCTACTGATGTAGTTGAAGAAGCCCTTCTTGTTGTTTCTGACATCCCTTGCCAGATTCAATTCCATGTAGGCCTTGGCCTTCTTTGCTGCATCTCTGCATGCTCTGTCCTGTGAGGAAAGACTGAGGGAGCTGGGCTTGTTTAGCCTGAAGAAGAGAAGGCTGAGAGGGGACCTTATATATGTTTATAAATATCTCAAGGGCAGGTTTCACGAGGATGGGGCCAAGCTCTTTTCAGAGCTTGCATGTTCAGCAACAGGACAAGGGGCAATGGGAACAAACTGAAGCATAGGAAGTTCCATCTGAACATGAAGAAGAACTTCTTCCCTCTGAGGGTGACGGAGCCCTGGACCAGGCTGCCCAGGGAGGTGGTGGAGTCTCGTTCTCTGGAGATATTCAAGACCCGCCTGGACGCGGTCCTGTGCAGCCTGCTGTAGGTGACCCTGCTTTGGCAGGGGGGTTGGACTAGATGACCCACAGAGTTCCCTTCCAACCCCTACCATTCTGTGATTCTGTGATTCTATGTATTCTTATATACAAAAATGAAAACCTGAATATATTTAAGGATTTTATGCATACAGCCTTCTGCGATGCTGAAACTTTCATGCAGAACAGCTGACATCAGGGCTGAGTGAACAGGTACTCCATGCCATTTTTCTGGCTCTAAGAAGACAACTTAAGTAGCAATGAATTAATGGGAAAATACTACCACAGCAAATGCTAAAAACAAATTTATCTGAGTGGTCAGTTTAGTTACAAAATTCAGGTGCTTCAGCCATAAAGTGCTGCATCAGGAGCCAAAGGAGAGGACTCAGAAGGAAAACTGGCATGGAGAAAGTGGGGCTTTTCTAGTGGGAAAAGTTCCACATATAGAAAATTCAGAAATGCACACAGCACCTGGAGTAAAAAAGAAATTAGGAAAGCTGTTTCTTTAAATAGAAAGTATGTGATACAAAGACATACTGATATTGCAGGAAAAGAATAAGAGGAAGAAATAATATAGCAATAGAGAAGGAAATTAAAGATACAATCCCAATCAAAGAAGCTATTCGAGTGATGGGGGAAATCAGTAGGAAATGTTGCCAGATATAAAAAGACTGGTGTGTTTTTTTCCCTAAATAGCATAATCAAGGCAATAAAGTGTAAACCTACGCAAGAATTATCTTATTTGGAAGTTTTCCTAGATTCATATTGGGAAAAGCACTGAGAAGCAGCTAGAGTGAAAAGCTTAGAATCCCCAAAATGACTGTACAAGTGCTGTAAAGAACAACCTCTTTCACACCGGCATAAGCTGATAAGAGAATAAGAACTCTGGAGGAGTAAGTCTGTCTTATTTAATTTTCTTTTCTTAGAGGAAGTTTGTTCCTTTATTGATTTAGGGTAAAAGAGACTTGATTCACTCAATGAATGAGACAAAGAGGTGGTATTTACCTTGCCAGTGGTAATGTTTGCTTTTGTGTAAAATTCTACTTTTCATTCAGAAAGTGGATTTTCCTGAGTGAATCTGGAGTGAACGTGTGCCGGTAAAACACCTGCGATGTGCCAGGTGTAAATCTAGAGCACTGATAGGCTTTTAAAAACTTGCCATGATTTAAAAGGCTGTGAAAAGTGGAAGGTTTTTCAGTGCAGAAGACCACTCATTTCTCCTAAGGGTCTATATCTGTTTGGATTAACTAAGTACTTATAATCCCATGGACTCAGTTATGTGCTTGGACTCTGAATGTAAAGAAACTGGCTATCTTCAGATGACACAGTCTGTTATCCCTCTGAAATGAGCTTGCTTAGATTATTAGTATTTATGGGCTAAGTGGCTCTCTGCAGAAAAATGTAAGAGTTTGTGCTTCACAGACAAATATGAGGCTGAGCAGTGGGCTTCAGTCTTCAAGCAGTGTAATGCATATAGAGTGCAAGTGGCACTGTACTATACTGGACCATCATTTTTCAATCCCAATTTACACTGGTTTTGGTAAAAAAAACAAGTTTTTAAGGCTAACATGAAGTGGTATGAGGATGGTACAACTGTGAAGGAACAACCAGATGAGAGTGTCGTTAGAAGGAACAGATTAGGAAGCTTATTGCTAGGGTACCATCCAAAGACTGATCCTAGCAAATCTGCTTTGGAATATTAGATAAAGCATTGCAAGACCAGAGTCTATGACAATGTAAATCTGGCTCAGAGCCCGGCACTGACTCAGAAGCGACGCAGCCACTGAACCCCCGAGTTGGTTCAGTATTGGTTCATTCTTCATCTCAGAATGTATTTTTTCTAGTGTGTTTCCTCTGTGCTAGTCAGCCAGTACAACCTACCCATCAGGTACTATCTGTTCACACTGTTTGCTTCCTTTACGTTTAACTGGGTAACGTCCGTACTTCACAGAATCACAGAATCACAGAATAGTAGGGGTTGGAAGGGACCTCTGTGGGTCATCTAGTCCAACCCCCCTGCCAAAGCAGGGTCACCTACAGCAGGCTGCACAGGACCTTGTCCAGGCGGGTCTTGAATATCTCCAGAGAAGGAGACTCCACAACCTCCCTGGGCATCCTGTTCTAGTGCTCCGTCACCCTCAGAGGGAAGAAGTTCTTCCTCATGTTCAGACGGAACTTCCTCTGCTTCAATTTGTGCCCGTTGCCCCTTGTCCTGTCGCTGGGCACCACTGAACATGCAAGGACATTTTGGTGAAGGAGACAAATTTTTGAAAAGCTAATACTAATATGGGATAAATATTAGCTTAGATTTTCTTTCATATCCTAATGTTTTTAGCATTTTCCCTAAAAAAATGCTATTAATGTTGTTTTATACTAGTAAACCCACACAGTTCTCATATATCCATTCTATAGACAATCTCTTCAAAAGTCAGATGATGGCATCAGACAGAAGAAAGTAATTATTATCTAAGATTTAATAACTCTTAAACGATTTTTCAGCCCTTCCTGATCATCATTATCAACAACCTGGAAGAGGTGAGGAGCACACTCTCCTCAAGTCTGAAGGTGACACTTCGTTGCGGGTGTGAGTCCATACACACGAGGGCAGGGCTGCCATCTTGGACGGGCTGAAGGAAAGAGCCAACAGGAGCCCTATGATGTTCAACCAGGAAAAACATTAAGTCCTGCCTCCAGCACTGAGTAGCCCCCTTCAACTCCGCAGGTTGGGCAGTAGACTGACAGCCCGGCAGTAGCTCTGTGGAAAAATTCTTGTGGCTCCTGATGCACAGCAAGCTGGGCATGAGCCGACTGTGTGTCCTGGCAGCAGAGAGATCAACAGCATCCCGGGCTGTATGAGCAAGAGCAGGAACAGGAGATCCAGGGAAACATTATTCCCCAACATTTGGCACTCATCAGACTGCAGATAGATACTGTGTTCAGTTTTGGTCCTCCACTACAGGAAAGATATCAAAGTGGAGCAAGTTTGAGGGAGTGCTGCTGGGATGGTTGGGGCTGGAGCGCTTGCCAGTGAGGAGAAGCTGGGGGAGCTGGGTTTGTTCAGACTGGAGAAGGGACACCTCTGGGGACAAATAACAGCTGCCTCTTAGTGCTTCAGGAAGGTCATCAGGACAGAGCTAAGCTTTTTCAGAGTAGCATGTAGTATCAGGATGACAGACAGCAGGCATATGCTGAAATAAGAGAGGGTGAAACTGGTTATGAGGAAAGGTATTTTCCTCATGAGGACTGTCGAGTAGTAGAACAGGTTTCCCAGAGAGGCTGTGCAAATTCCACCCTTGGAGGTTTTTGAGATTCAATTGGAAAAATTCCTGAGCAATCTTGTCTGACACTATAGATGATCCTGAACTATTGTGTTAGTCTATGGTCTGTATGTGATTTCCCTTCTCTCCTTTCCAGCGCGAAGAGAAGCAAGGTAGTTGAGACACACAGTGCAGTCATATTCTCACCACAGGCCCTACAACCAGCAGTAGTAGACATTATTGTAGGCTTTATGACCAGAATACAGTAAGGCAGTATTATCTTCCTAGCTTTGAGTCTTCAGAGCAGACCTCTGGTCTGTTCCTTTCACATTACAGAATCATAGAATCATAGGTTGGAAAAGACCCCTAAGATCATCATGTCCAACCATCTACCCAACAACACCATGCCTAGTAAACCATATCCGAAAGTGTTACATTTACACGTTTTTTGAATACCTCCAGGGATGGGGACTCCACCACCTCCCTGGGCAGCCTGTTCCAATGTCTGAACGCTCTTTCAGTAAAGACATTTTTCCTAATATCCAATCTAAACCTCCTCTGAGGCAACTTCAGGCCATTGCCTCTCGTCCTGTCACTGGTTACCTGGGAGAAGAGACCAACACCTGACTCACTACAAACTCCTTTCTGGTAGTTGTAGAGAGCAATAAGGTCTCCCCTCAACCTCCTCTTCTCCAGACTAAACAATCCCAAGTCCCTCAGCAGCTCCTCATAAGACTTGTTCTCCAGACCCCTCACAAGCCTCAGTGCCCTTCTCTGGAAACGCTCCAGCACCTCGATGTCCTTCTTGTAGTGAGGGGCCCAAAACTGAACACAGTAGACTAGGTACGGCCTCACCAGTGCCGAGTACAGGGGCATGATCACCTCCCTGCTCCTGCTGGCCACACTATTCCTGATACAAGCCAGGATGCCATTGGTCTTCTTGGCCACCTGGGCACACTGCTGCCTCATGTTCAGCTGGCTGTTAACAAACACCCAAGGTCCTTTTCTACCGGGCAGCTTTGCAGGCACTCCTCCCCAAGCCTGTAGCGTTGCATGGGGTTGTTTTGACCCAAGTGCAGGACCTGGCACTTGGCCTTATGGAAACTCATACAGTTGGCCTCAGCCCATCGATCCAGTCTGTCCATGTCCTTCTGCAGGGCGTTCTGACCCTCAAGCAGATCGACACTCCCGCCCATCTCGGTGTCATCTGCAAACTTACTGAGGCAGCACTCAATCCACTCATGCAGATCATTGGTAAAGATGTTAAACAAGACTGGCCCCAAAACTATGCCCTGGGGAACACCATTTGTGACCATCTGCAAATATATATATATACCTAGAAAAACCACTGAGTTTGTTTTTCAGCTTGACAACTCATATGCTTCCTCCAGTAATTTTCCTAACGGTCACCTCAGGATTATCCTATAATGGAACATTTTCCTGTGGAAGTGGTTGGGATAATAAGCCTTAAGTGCAGGCTCATTGCCACAGAACCATAACTGCTCAGACATGCCTTTAAACAGATTTCACAATAATCACAATGCTCAGTATTTAAATACTATATCATATATCTTCTGAACGCCTAACACACTATTAGCAATCTGCATTTAATAACAGTAGGTCACCAAACTGCAAAATGCTCAGGTAGCACCTAACTGTATTACTTTTCAATATTAGTTCTGATTTTGCAGCATCTCTTCTATTACATCTTAAATTTTAATGCATTTGATTAGCATGATCCTTGGGATCTGAAAGCATTTCACACACATTTTCAGAACACAGATACAAAAATTAAACAAGCCCCCCATCAGCTGCTGATAATTCCAGAATCACAGAATCACAGAATCACAGAATAGTAGGGGTTGGAAGGGACGTCTGTGGGTCATCTAGTCCAACCCACCTGCCAAAGCAGGGTCACTTACAGCAGGCTGCACAGGACCTTGTCCAGGCGGGATGCAGCCCCCCATCCCCATCAGAAGGATGACAAAGTCTGGTAAATTTATAGAGAAATGATGGAAAAAATAAAGATCAAGAAAGGATGCACTACTGAGAAGAAAAAAATAGAAACAAAGTGTTCAAGTATATAATGAATATGGAATCAGTAAAGCAGAACTAGGACCGTATAGATGACAAGGGTAGTATTGTGTTGATACACTGCCAAAAGAATGTAATGAATTCTTTCATTCACTTTTCACAAAGGAATGTGAAGTAAATGCCATGAACTGACAGATACTTCATAAAGTAGAAGAGAAAAATATTGAAGTTACCCAAGCTACAAAGAAATCTGGGTATCTTGGAGAGAACCAGAAAACATGGCTGTAATCTGCATGAATTTTAGACGTAGATTTTGATCTTGTAAATTTATCTCCAATCATGTAATTATTAAGGTATACAAAGAATAATTTGACTGGGATTTTCTTATGGAACAGTGGAAATCTTGGTCCGGAAGACCATAACTAGTGGAGAGCAATATTATGATTGGGGTTTTTTGCTCATTTTACGTGCAATAATGAAAGAAAATGATGGTAAGTAAAGAACTGGTCTAGACTGAAAGGAAAGCAGTATAAAGACATCAAACACAAAGAGATGACCTCTGCTCATTTTCAGAAGTCAGATTCAGGCATATAAACCTGTCACAATGAAGAAACATCTATATCTGACTGCAATAAATCACAGGTTCAAGAATGAGAAGAGATGCTTAATAGACAAATCCTACAAAAATCTGGAAAGAATAAATTTACATGTTGTGGTGTATAAAATAATGATTTTTATACTCAAATTTATCCTGATTAAATTACACTGAAGATGGTGAATGTGGGGGTTTTGCAGCTGCTTTTATTGTATGTATTATTTATTACCTCAAATGAGTTGGAAGAATTTAAGAGTAAGGTAACAAAGATTTACAGGTGACAAAAATTGTGAGAAATTGCCATAATGAAAAAAAACAACAGCTGAACACAAGCAGATTTTCTACAAGACACAAAATAAGAAAATAAGCCACAAGTTTGGCAAATAGAAATAGGGATTTCTATAGAAAAATGAGCCAAAATTTCATTATAGAACAATGACTTGAATTTTACTCTGCTGAGAACCTGCAAAGAAGAAATGCCAAAGAAATTGGAAGTTCTAGTTTCATTTTGATTCGATTTTGAGAATACCATTTGATCCTTAAGCTGTTTTATCTGTCCTTTTGGGTTAATCAAAAAAAGCCAAGCAGTCACCAATCCAGCAACCAAGTGCCTTTCCTGTTCTGTGTAATACCCTGTACAAAATGAATGGTCATCTTCACATGTGACTGGAAGAAAGCTTCAGTTAAATACAGTTTTGCAGACAGCAAAAGAAGGTCATGGCATTTTTTTACTGCTCATTTATCATGTCACAAAACAGAGCTACTGCAGTACAATTTTTTCATGGCACTCATTCAAAAAATATTTCTCTACCAGCTGAAATCTATGTAATCACATTGACATGAATACAACTTGACATAGATTAACTTCTGCTGATTCACCAGGGTCAGGATTTCCCCCTTAACAATGAATTAAACAAACTCTGTGAGTGGGAAATAATTATCTACAGGGAATTATGTACTAGCACTGCAGATATAAGGAAGAATTTCCTGAAGTGAGATCCATCAGAGGAGTAAGTACATTTTCCCAAGGAAAAAGATGGAAAGCATATTTTTTTTGGATCATATACACAGAGCATTCCTACATGTACTGAAATGCAGGTAATAGTCCACTGACACGTGAGAGTTCAATGACATCTTCCAATTTTCACATCTTTCAGTTTTCTTACAAGGATCAATAGAATCAGTACTGCCGTAATGAACTGTTTGCCTAAAACCTTCCTTGAAAGTTTTGTGGTGAATTTTGACTTGTCACTAATATGCATAATATGTTTATTCTCTACTGAGCTGAAGGGTTGTCACAGCAATATAACCCATTGTCTTCTTTTCGTACAATGTTGGTTTTCTAGTGTAATTCTTTTTTAACTGCACCCTCAGAAATACATATAAATAAGTGGAAAAATGAAGGTGACAGAACTATAACACATAATTATTACAAAAGACGTAGTGGTTACCTCCAGTAAAATGTATGGTGAATAACATCCTTATATGAAACAATTTTCAGCCAAATAAAATGTCATTTAAATTTGTCATACTTACCATAAGAAGTCTATCTCCAACCTGCAACCTCCCATCTTTTTGTGCAGCTCCTCCATCAATAATCTTCGTGACATAAATGCTGTTGTCCCCAGGGATGTGTTGGTTTCCAACCCCTCCTGCAATACTGAATCCCAGACCTGGAGTAAATATGGAAAACAAAATATTAGCAATATATATAGAACACTAAAGAGGATTTCAAGAGCATCATATATTTAATCTACTGTAAAATTGCATTATTTTTTACAGAAATACAAATAACTGAAGAGATATTTGTGAGGTTAACACACTTTCACTTTCCCTGGAAGGTGAGGGACAGAAATTAATTAAGGAAATTCTTTATCATGTACAATTATTGGAAGGTAGAGACAAAAAGAATCTAATCAGTGATGATTCTCTACCCATGGCTTGTTGTCTCCAGGGCCAGTGCAGCCTACATCAGGAAGTTATGGCACAACGTGCTATGACCAGTAGTAAAACTCTGAAGCTTGGAGTTTATTTTGTTACCTGTTGGTACAAAATACGTCACTGTCTATCAGAACAAAATTAAAGGTATTCTGATTTTCCACACAATTTGAAAAATACTTGGAGACACGTACTACAGATTTTGCAAGTTTCTGTACTACCACATTGAAGGGTCTGTGAAAGATAAAAGGTGTAGATATCTGGATTTAAGTCTGCTTTGCATATTTTTATAGGACTCAAATATCTTTGGCTACAGATACATAAAATAAGAAAGCAATAATCCTTTGTACATACATAACTTCTGTTCAGTGATCTGTGAAATTCGCAGATAAACACCCAAAGAGCCAAACTTTGGAACATTGTCAATAATACATGCCAATATGATTCAGGAAAAGGAAGGCAAAATAAATAGATGTTGAGGGAAGAAAAAAAAAAAGACAGTTTTACCCTTTTCTTGCTTTTCCTATGCTCTGACACATTGCATAAACAGGCAAATCATCGCTTTCATTTATAATAACACTTTTACCTCTCAGTCAGAGAAAAGACAGAAACTCCTGTGTTTTATTTCCATAAAAATCTACTTCATACAGCTGATTTTTCATAGATCATATAGCTAACAGGAACTTCCAGGTGAGCAAATCAGCTGTTACTGACAATAACCTGCTTAGATTATTGCTTCAACCAGGCATTTCTTTTTTAGTTGTATATAAAAAATAGTTACATCTATTTAGAGAATAATGACAAGTTTTATCTATGAAATCTATGCTGTTCAGTCATTCTTAAAACAAATAAGTTAGACATAGCTGCAGCCTTAGCAGTAAACTGCAATAGTAAAAAATCACTTGTCTGGAATTTGGCATTTTATCGCAAACTCACCAGCCTGACTGCTTGGGCAATAAAACTTAGGGGAGGGCATATTTAATACACACAGGGTTTTTTGGCAGCTGTATGAGTACAGAGATAAGGTTTCTTGAGTGAACTAAATTTTTTTTTTCCTCACTTATTTTCACTTGATAATTATTTTAGCTTAAAAAAGATGTGAGCTCAGGTAACATAATGGAATACTTAATAATGCCAAAACAGTAAATTACAAAAAGAAACCCCCAAATTTATACCTCAAATTGAAATACCACTTAATTAATTAAAACAGCTATTAACAATACACATGAATTTAATTCAGAAGTATGGGGTAATTAAAATAAAGGTTTATTTAATTTCCTGCTAAAGCTGGTGATCACTTTACTATTTATGTGCTACTTTCAGAACAACTACAAGGATAAAAAGACTATGATTTCTTCAGCGTGGAAGAATATGTTCATCACCCTGGGAGTACTAACAAAGAAGCAAAATGATATTGTACGAAAACATCAAGAATGGAAATTTTCTTTAAAACATTAGTAGTGAACAATGAACTATGATAGAATAATGTTCCTTGGCATCATAATTATCTTTATGTCACCCAGAAACACAAAAGCCACCTGCATATGCTTCTACCAGTAAAGTGGAGATCTGAGAGCATTGCAGAATGACGGTGAGAGCAAACGAGTGGGCTACACTGTAGCCGGAGAGATTTCTTCAGCTCCACTGCTCACCTAGGGCATGACCTTGGGAAGACTAGATTATGGTATGCTTCGACCCTCTTCTCTCCTATTTAACACTGTACGCTTGCAAAGGGCAAGGTCATTTCGGGCCACATAGCTGTTCTGTGTTTTGCACAAATGAGTTCATAATTCAGCCTGGTCCTGCTGCAATATAAGCAAACACTAGCAAAGATAATCCCTTCCATTTTCTGCAGTGCTGAGTGGGCTGCTGGTGTTTGCTGTTTGTTTGCATGATTGTATCACAACCGACGTATGAAATCGCAAAAAAAAAAAAAAGACTGCTAACACATGCTACTCGCTTTACAAAAGTGATGATTACAATGATGAAAGGAGTAACTCTTTCTATATGTCTAGTCTACATAAACTGTAGCTGTGCTATAATGCATGGGGCTACATTGTGTTTGTAAGCAGGGTTTGCCTTGGGGATCCAAAAAACTAGTACTGGTTACAAAAAGGCTGAAAAGAGCAGAAGACGACAGAGGGCAATACTGTGGGGAGAAAAGGGAGAGTGGGTAGGAGACACAACTGAGGAAAAAATAGATTTTCTATGTCTTTCCTATCAATAATGATTTAGTTTCATTGCCTAATTGTACTTGCTTTCTTTAAAAAATTTCTTCTTGGGAAGGATTGGGAATGGAACAGTGGCTCATCTAATTTTACTTAAATGATTTTTACTAATTGCTAGACCACTAGGAAAGTATACCACAATAAAATTTTTGGGTAGGACTCATATGGCCAAATGACATCAGACAACTATGCTTATAATTTCTGCTACCTTTATAATCAATGAAAATTCATTAAGGGCTTTTAAAGCATGATTCACCACATCTCAAAGAGACATCTGAAAGAAATGAGATGAATCACGCTCTTCTTTTCTGAAAGGCTGGGGGCTGGATATGGGAAGAGGTGGATGAGAAGATCTGTACTATAAAAGTTCACAACCTAAGTTGAAGTCTCATCATCATTTAGACTGAAGGTTTCTGTTCTAAGACCTCAGAAAAGTTTATGCATCCCTGGTGTGGATCCCTCTACTAGCTACATCAAGTTAGTTTCATATCAGATTCTTACTCTATTTTAAAAACAGAATCATTCAAACTTTTGAGAATACAGAGAGCAAGATGTTTTCCAAACTTGTTCTTTTTCATTGCTCAACTGAATTAAAAAAAAATTAAATTTAAATAGCATATTTAATTGCAGAACCTTTTTCTTCTCAACTCCTGTGGTTAGGAAAATGCCATCAGCACACAGAAGATCAGGAGTCGCTTTGAGGAATGCCATCCCTCTCACTTCCTATTTTGCTAATGTGCAATCTGCTTCACAGCAACACCTCAGCTTGGACAGAGCACTCAGTTTCCTCACAACAAGAATTAGATGGAGGATAGATTTAGAATGGAGATGAGGAAGAAATTCTTTACTATGAAGGTGGTGCAGCACTGGAACAGGTTGCCCAGAGATGCTGTGGATGCCCATCATTGGAAGTGTTCAACCTCAGGTTGGATGGGGCTTTGAGCAACCTCATCTAGTTGGACTAGATGACCATGAAAGTTCCCTTCAAGCTCAAACCATTCTATGATTCAGTGGTTCTATGAAGAAGAGAAGACTACTCCAAGAGGGAAAAGGAAAGATAACTGGATTTAATGCTGGTGTACATTCAAGTCAAACCCAGCTTCGCTCAAAACCACTGAAGAGAATAGGCACATATAAGTTTGGGCCAATGTATAAACTAGGTAAGATTAATCAAACTGTTTCCTTCCATTTCCACTAGATAGGTGTTTGTAACATTCATCTCTCTTTGGGTTCCACAAATGTTGGTCATCAATCCCGTGGATAATAACATGCCTAATAGTAGAACAAGAAGAAGACATTACTGTTACCACAAAGAATAAGAGAGGCAGGGAAAAAAGCTATTCCATCAAAACTGGAAACTGCAGAAAAAATGCTGATATTAACAATAGTTAAGGATATTTATTCATATCTTTTCCCTGGATTATCAGTAAACAAACCGTCAGAATAGTTGAAAATGTAATGAAGCTATAAAGCAAAAAAGTTGCAGCCAAAACAATTCAAAAGCCTCCGAAGTCTCAATCATTGCTATTTCAGAAAAAGGTGACCAGTGACTGTTTACTTCTGTTTCACATTATTTACCATGCCAGATACACATTTAAAATGCATCACTATATTACTAAAACCACATATTCTAACTACTTTCCTAGTAAAAAGTAGGCATGGATGCTTCACCTATGATTAGTCCAGCAACAGGTACCACTGTGATAATAATAAAATCACTGTTTTAAGACTTAGGGGATAAATCACACTGTGGGCATATCACTTTCCAGTAACGTCAGAGGGAGCCTAAAAGATCAGCTGCAGCTAGGTAATATCAGCTTTCTAATAAAAAGTGAAGTTAAATTGAACTCTTGCTCATAACCCAAACGGGTTGTTGCATTTTGCTACTATCCTACACATAGAACCAAGCTGATTTTAAACCAGCAAACAGGATGAGGATTTTAGAGGGTAAATCCAACAAGAGTTTCATAGTCCTAGCTGGGAACCTCCAAATAATGGTGAAGCCAAAGAAAGAAGCATTTAAGTCATAACCTTAAAATGTAATTTAGAAGTGTGTGATTTACAGATAGTTAACCAAAACAGTGTGTTCTAGAGACATAAAATACAGAATTCCTAATTACTGGGTTCCTGGCTTTACCATAGTATGCCTTACTGCCGACAGGGATCTGCTGAACATAGAGTAACTTGGTGAAGCCACAAAATGCATAGGATTCGTAACAGAAATATTAGTCCAGAAACAAATGCGATATGAATGGAAATGTCCATGTAAGCACTAGAAGAAAGAACAAATGTTAGAGAAATTCTGTGTATTGACAATACAGATCATTGCTAGCAATAAAACTAAAAAAGAGTCATTTCTGTCAAGCTTGGACAGAATGTCTGGATTCTGTTAAGACCACAGCACAGGTGTAGTGTCATCAGAAGACCCTGTACTCTAACAGTGGGATGTTGGCAGCAAGGTTATGGCATGTGACATATGCCATTCTCTTGCCTGTAAGCCCAACAGGAAAGCAGATCGTAGCGATAAGAATGTGTGTTTACTAAAAGAAGAAATATAGGCAATGAGCACCTGCCTTGTGTAAGACTTAGAGACTGAAGAAATAAATAGTCAACGTAAAGGACCAACCCACAACAACAGTGGACTCCTAGATGGAATAAATCATCTGTCCAAAAATTAGTCCATGGTTGCCATTCAAGAAAATGCCAAGAGATGTGGTAAAGGTTCAATATCCCATGTCCTGTGTCACACACGAGTGAGCCAGGCCACCTTGGCACATGCATCCCAGGGCTTGTGAGGATTTGGGTGAAATGAAGCATGAATGAAATATATGAGAGGACAAGCATAAGGGGGTAACTTATTTGGAGGTTTCATGAATAAATATCAGTCTCCCTTCCTGTATGATCTTTCATTGCTTTTTGCTACAATCATTTTCTATGGGTATAAAACAAATTGATTTGCTCCAGAACACTACATGAACTCAGATTTTGTGAAACTATTTCAGGCAGCAAAACAAGCTATTCCAACCAGAAAGTACCTATGCAACCATTTGCCTCACTGAGGACCTTCCCTGGCACTGTGAGCTTGCTGTGTTGTAGGACAGAACACAATCACCACGGTCCCGTGAGCAACCAGACAGGGCAATGAAGAACCCAAACAGAGGTAGCTCCTGTCTTTCTGCACACCAGCCACTTCTACAACACTCAGGTACAAAAATATATATCTCAGTGTTGTTTTATTGTTGAAATTGCTTAAAGTTACAAAGCCAATATTTATATAGTCTCCCCCAAAAACTGTCGAACCTGGAGCAATGAAGTCCAATTCAGACTGCTAAATAATCAAATTCCACTTCGAGGAAGGAAAGGAACATGCGTAATAAAAATGCTTTGACTGATATTGCTTGATTGACTTGTTTTGACAGGTACTGCAGACATATCTAGTGCTACAGGAATAAACAAGCTGAAGTAAGATTAATTATAAACAGAGGAGCAGCAGCGAATATCTCCCCTTGCCCCTGTTCTCAAGCCTCTGGCTGCCAATTTTAGTTTTCCTGGAGGAGAGATATAACACATATTTGAAAGAGCACCCCATAATTGTGGAAGATTAATACACTTATTATAGTTGTGATTTACGACTAGCGTTCGTTATTGACAGCAGAGTCCTTTGCTATTTGTTACACACAAAAATGAGATACATTACAAAACATAAATTAAAATACATTTCACAATAATTATACAATGCTACAAGAAGGAACTGATCTTCCTCTGCAGAGCTCTCTTTCTGTCTTTAAGTTTCATCCCGTAAATCAAATCCTCAGAAACTATTAATCCCAGACATGGGAAATGTCACTTTATCTCCTTCGCATTGTAGAGGTAAATTTAAATATCAATTTATCTGAGTGAGTTCTTGCAACATCTCTTGTTCCTGACTTCTATGGCAGTTTATACCAGAAGGACTTATATGAATAAAATTAAGCTACACTTTGTTCTGTGGATGAAAAAGTCAATCTAAAGTGCAGTATGATTCATAAAACTTTAACTAATATTCATAACATACTTAAAAGCTGACTACTTTCATTGCCATCATCAATTCCTGTTTCAGACCCTGCTTCCAGATCACTTCAGAGGGCTCTTTTTGTAACCAACAATTTGATAATAACCTCGACCGGGAAAGAAGCCCAAGCCCCTGCAAATCTAACTGAGCCTATCGTTATCTAATGTTTCTTTCTAATGGCCTTGGGTTAAAAACATCAAGCGTCCTCCTTATTGTTTTGACATTTTTTTGCAGAAATATCTAGTGTTTTCAGTTATTTCCAAGCTAATGTCAGATAGAATAAAGATGATGTACAGTGCCACCAGGTAAGAAGAATATTCCCTGAAACCACCTTACACAAGCAGAAAATTATTGCCCCCTTTACATTGTGTGTCATGCCTTCAGCTATTTATCCAGCAGTTGTTACACAGTTCCTTTCTTCTTGCCCACAGCCATTTTTATAGCTATTATTTTCATTAATCCCTACATTCTTGCTGCCAGTGCATCACCTTTCCATAGCACTGAACCAACAGAGATGCCAGATTTCAGTACAGCTCCTACTGAGGATAAAACTGGAGAGCACACACAATGCTTCCACAGGGTATGGCCAGCATGTTCATGAGAGGTGCTATGATACTACTTGATAGTTGTGATTACACAGCAGACAAAGAAAATCCTTTCCTTGCAAATGAGCACTGATTGCACAGAAACACTGACAGGTCTCTGTGGGGGACTGGACCCTTCCATAATCTCAGCAGAGAGAGGGCTTAGGACTTTTCCACATGGAGGCAGATTTTGGTCAGCGTTTTTACTAGAAAGTAAACACTAAAATTTTTCATCTTATGCCTTTTATCAGCATAAATTTTAAACACCATAAATTCAAATTATTAAAATAAATTTTGATAAAATATTTCTAATTTTATCTATGCTTAATTTAATAAAAAAGAAAAATGTAACTGAAATTTAAAACCAATTATAACTCAATCTTGTTACACAGCCCAGTGGAGGAATCTGCAGAGGTCTGTTCTCATGATTGCTTGATGAGAAAGAGAGAGAACAGAGATAATGATCTCACTGAGCTTAAAGTGTCTTCAATACACTGGTGCATATGTACATTCATACTATCCCAAACAATGCTCTGGAGAACTAAAGGCTTGGAAGAATGGCAGCCAGTCTAAAACTCAAGAGAGGAGAGAGCACGGCAGTAGCTGCTGGCTGGTGATCCAGGAGGCCATGATGGCAGGCTGATTTCCTCACCTTTGATGGCGAATACCAGTGCAGATTTGCAGTCTCCATTTCAAATTTTACAAACTGCTATCCATACCATCAGGAAGCAGATGTATTTTTAAACTTCGGCTACCATGCTGCTAGCTGCGGCTCCTTATACCTGCTCCAAAACAGCTGTGTGCTGGAATCTCCTGGAAAGCTTCATGTCTAACATTGCTTTCTCTGAGCTTGCTCTTCTGCGGGGGACAGGGCAATGCATCAAGATGCATCTTTTCTTTGGAAACAGCGGTTCATCAACATCATTTGAGACCCACAAAAGTCAGAAAAGCTGAAGAGTCCAGCACATGGAAAAAAGTCGTCTGTATATTTCAGGGATTTATTTGCTGAGTTATTCTGCTCTGGCCTCAGAATGAAATTTAAACAGCCACAACTCTTTTCCAATTGCTTTTTCATTTTTTTGGTCATTGAAATCAAACATTGCAGTCAAATCTGTAGGGTTACAACAAGAAAGAAAAGCATTTTTTCTCAGGACATAGGGTTACACTCCTCAGCTTAAAAAAATTGTTTATATTTCCAGCCAGAGAGGACACGATGGGAAAGTGAGATTATGACACACTTGTTAAAATACCTGCAAGGCAATGAGTGCCTGTCTAAAAAAAATCATGTTGTTGGTACAGTAGATAAAGCATTGTTTTCACATTATCTTAACAGTAAAGCTAATCTTTCCATAATCTTTAATAAAGCCTTGAAAATACATCTTGTTAAATTACACTGCTATTTGTAGAAATTTGTAAAAAAATTCTCTAACATGCAAATAAAAGCGAACCCATCTTTTCTATTCAGTTTTTCAGTGAAATGCTTTTCCCATTATGAATTTTTGCCTGCATATATTTTTCCCTAAAGATACATTCCCTTGAGTTGTATTTGAAAAGAAAGGAAACAGCAAGCTAGGAAAATACACTTAGAGCCTCATTAGAAGTTGTGTTTATTCTATATTTTTACATTTATTGCAATCAATTAGGAATAATTAATAATTAATAATAATTAGCACAAACTATGAGCAGTGGCATAATTGTACAACAGGAGTTCTCAAGAATACTTTAAGATTTTTCTTGAAAAGAGAAGGCAGTATCTCAATTATTCACAATAAGCTTATTTTTAAAGCATTAATGAGGATTCAGGTTCTCTGAAAATCATATTAAATCATGCTGTCACTATTTTACTAGCGTAAGTGCAAGAAAGAGAAAATTATTTCATTTTTGGCATATACTGACACTGCATGAATTATAGCAAACAGTTCAGCTCTTCTAGGAAAAGCTGCATGATACACCAAGTCCTAAGATTTCATGTTAAAAGTGGTCAAATTATTATTTTTTTTTAAAGTGAATATTAGTGATGTAAAGCAGAAAATCCAAGATCTTCCACTTAGGAACAGAACTAACAGCTTACAGTTTGATTTTCTGCAATGTCTTTTCTCGCATTCCTATGCCAGGTTTGCATATGCCTGCCCTGAGGCTGTGTGTGCATGTTGACTTCCTGTTCAAGCAGGAAGTTTTTGCACATTTTTGGTGCACCAACAAGGACAAATAGTCCTCAGATCCAGAGTCACTAAAAATCAGAATTTTTGATGAGGGTAGACATCATCTGGCTGCCTGCCTGTGTGATAGGATCATTTACATCTTGCAGGGAATAATGTTAAACACAGCATAAGTGACTGTATAGCTGAATGTGATATGAATGAACTGTTAAAGACCAATCTTTTTTTCTTATTCTATTTTTTCTGTGTTAGTAGCATTTTCCTTAGCAAGAGATTTTAGATGGTGTTTTTTTTTTATCTCGTCCTCTCTCCTGCCCTTTCATTCACTTGGGCAAAAATTGACTGGACTATGCATGACCATAGATGAAAAAGATAGTCCTGGCAGCGTTCAAGGCCAGGCTGGATGGGGCTTTGAGCAACCTGGTGTAGTGGAAGGTGTCCCTGCCCGTGGCGGGAGGGTTGAACTAGATTATATCCCTTACAACACAAATCATTCCATGATTCCATGGTTCTAAGCATCCAGTCGTCCTAATTAGCAACAAAAAGTTAGGTGAGGGGTTTCAGGGTGCATGTTTAAGATTGTCATATGCTGATCTAAAGCCTCACTACTGCCAAAAGAGATAACTCTGCTCTCTGCCAAGCCTTTGGCCACACTTTCCCACTGCCTGCCTTGTATCAGCCATGAAAATTTTCTAGCCAAATGGATTGGCAAACTGAAAATGGCATGAAAACCAAAACAAATTAGTCTGAATCACAGACCAGGTGCATATTCACCAGAATCTACAGAGATGGCAGCAGTAAGACAGGCAGCCGAGGATGGGGTAGGGCCCATGCATCCCCTTTCCCAGCAGCATGGTTTTCTACAAGGCACTTTATTACAGAGTTGTGACCCCTATGGAGAGCAGTGCAATGTTATCACTGCTGCTCAGTAAACTCAACTTGGGGGAGGTAGTAAGAAGGAAAGAAGGGAGCAAGTAGCTGGAGTGATAAGGACAGAAATGGCTATTTAGGCTAGCAATGTACCGGAAAAAAATCAGTAAAAATATGACTTTAGATCACGAGTCCTACTGGAAGGAAAGGGAACAATAAAACTGCTCTCCTAAGCTTGAGAGAGAGAAAGAGAAGGTATCAATCATAGATTTTATGGTGGGTTGACCCTGGCTGGACACCAGATGCCCACCAAAGCCGCTCTATCTCTCCCTTCCACAGCTGGGCAGGGCACCTAAAAAATATAACAAAAGGCTCGTGGGTTGAGATAAGGACAGGGAGAGATCACTCGCCAATTACAGTCATGGGCAAAACAGACTTGACTTGGGGAAAAATTAATTTAATTTGTTACCAGTCAAATCAGAGTAGGGTAATGAGAAATAAAAGCAAATCTTAAAACACCTTCCCCCCCTCCCACTTCTTCCCGGGCTCATCTTCACTCCTAATTTCTCTCACTCCTACCCCCAAGCAGTGCAGGGGGGCAGGGAATGGGGGCTGCAGTCAGTTCATCACATATTGTCTCTGCCGCTCCTTCTTCCTCAACGGGAGGACTCCTCTCACTCTGTCCCTGTTCCAGCATGGGTCCCTCCCATGAGGTGCAGTCCTTCAGAAACAGACTGCTCCAGGGTGCGTCTCCCATGGGGTCACAAGTCCTGCCAGAACACCTGCTCCAGCATGGGCTCCTCTCTCCACGGCGCCACAGGTTCTGCCAGGAGCCTGCTCCATTGTGGGCTATCCATGGGGTCACAGCCTCTTTTGGGCACCCCCCCGCTCCAGTGTGGAGTCCACCATGGGCTGCAGGTGGAGATCTGCTCCACTGCGGACCTCCATGGGCTGCAGAGGACAGCCTGCCTCACTGTGGTCTGCTCCATGAGCTGCAGGGGAATCTCTGCTCCAGCACATGGAGCACCTTCTCCCCCTCCTTCTTTACTGACCTTCGTGCTGCAAGTCATTTCTTTCACATATTCTCACTCTTGTCTCCTGGTGCAGTTGCTGCTGCACAGATTTTCTTTCCCCTTCTTAACTATGTTATGCTAGAGATGCTACCACCACCGCTAATGGGCTCAGACTTGGCCAGCGGCAGATCCATCTTGGAGCCGTCCAGCACTGGCTTCATCAGACATGGGGGAAGCTTCTGGCAGCTTCTCACCCCTATACCCTCCCCACTACCAAAACCTTGCCATGCAAACCCAATACAGTTTGTAATGCTCCTGAGAGCTAAGACAAATCTGCTATTGCTATAGGGGAAGAAAACAGTGTAATAATAGTGCTTATTCGATATTTCTCAGATTTTTGCTCTGGCAGACACACTGGTACTATGAGCCTTTCCTAATTAGAGAACGAAATACCAAACCTTTGACTCACCCTTTCAAGAGAACCCCTGGGTTTGAGAAAGCTGGATTTAACCACCTTCAGCTGCCTTGTGAGAGTGTTTAATTCAGACAGTAGTTATGCATGAGGGTTGAAAGCAGTGGGAAACCAGATTGTCTATACTGTCCTTTTTTTTCCCTAAAACAAGTTTTTAAAGCAATTAGCCTCATTACCATAAATATGCTTTTATATATGTATTTATCTTAATTGCATCCTGTGTTCATAATGCCATTTTCCATTAATATGCAACCAATAATCAACTCTCTAAGGTTTTCATTTTGAGGAGAAGTAACTGGAAATGGGATCAACTTGGCAGAGCGTGATCTCACTGGTATAAAACTGTGAGAAGTCTTCTTCCCCTGACTTTCTCCTCTCTTCATCAGACAACCAGACAAAATATTCAAGGCTTTTTCCTCTTTCAGCTGCTGATCATCCTCTTAAATTTTGTTTGACCTTATTTAATTTCTGGTGCATTCCACACAAATTCAGACACGTATCTTTTGGACAAAGAAAAAGAAATAACATGCCATGCCTCCTCTGCAGTGCCGAGAGACAAGCAGGCATTTAGGGAAACCTGGAATGTCTTCACTGTGAAGATCCAAAGAATCTGTTATTGTTTGTAGTTTATGTATTAACTTGGGTTGAAATGCTGAAACATGGTTCACTTTCCATGCACAAAATAAACTACCACCTGTTTCAGGCATAAGACCCTAATTTATGCTGACAGTCGATCATAGTTTATCCATCATTAGCAGATAGTACCTACGTAATTTTCTGCAAAAAAATTACGGTAATTACTGACAGCAGCACAAGGTATTTCACCTCCTAATAAAGTAAATGAAAAGAATTTGTTCATGTAGATGAACACACCAAGATCTGTTTTAAAGTAGTTATTACTTTCTGATGAGATGTTAAATTTTTTTAGTCATGGTGCTATGTAAAGCTGTGCTTTTCCCACCTGTTTTTTCTCATCAAGATTCTTTCTTGAAACCTACAGACATGGCACAGAAGAATTCTAATTCATTAACAAATTCTGTTTGCTTCGTATAACATTAGATGATATATCTTTTACTGAGTACAGCTGGGTCACTGCTTTCTAAGTTAGATGACTCTTCCAGACAAATATTTGATATTTGTCACCAATAAAATGGAGACAGAAGGAGCAGTGTGTCAGTCTGGGATCTTTTTAACAGCCATAAATGTCAGGGAGAGACTCATCAGTATCTTTTGTTCGTCTTCCATCTGATGAGGGGAATTTAGCATTGATCTTCTTATCCTTGTTGCAAAGCTGAACAGAAACACTGTCTTGAAAAGCTCTCTGCCAATTATGCTGAAGCTTGAAAATACAAAGTGAAATCAAAGTTCATCTTGTAGCCTCTTATCTATTTGCGATCAACCCATAAATAATCTGTCATCCATTCAGCTACTTCATTTCTAAAAAATATAGAGAGAAATGAAGACAAAAATTTACAAGTAATTTTGTTTTTTTCTGTAAGACAATTTACAGAGCTCTGGTGTTAAAAGCTTGCAAGTATATAAATGACACACAGAAAGAAAAGAGATGGTGCTTACTGAACTGTACTAATAAGGTGAAGACACTCTGAAAATGGATTCATGAGTCATTGCACTTTGCTTTGACTCTTTTTGTCTCTCTGAAAGAATACTTTGGTCCCTTAGTTCAATTTACTGATGATACTTTCTTGGAATACTCTAAGAAACAAAGTGAAACAAATATATTTTTTTTTCCAGTGAGAAGCACCTTATACTCTCACAGAGCAAAATGAGTAAAATCAGACACTTGCGACTTTATAAGAAAGATGAGGACAGACATTTCAGCAGGGCCTGTTGCAATAGGACAAGGGGTAATGATTTTAAACTGAAAGAGAAGAGATTCAGACTAGATATAACGTAGAAATTTTTTACAGTGAGGGTGGTGAAACCCTGGCACAGGTTGCCCAGAGAGGTGGTCGATGCCCTGTCCCTGGAAACATTCCAGGCCAGGTTGGACGGGGCTCTGAGCAACCTGGTCCAGTTGAAGATGTCCCTGGTCACTGCAAGGGGTTTGGACTAGATGACCTCTAAAAGTCCCTTCCAACCCAGTGCATTCTATGATTCTATGATTCCATGGTGTCTCAGAAATTATGCTAAATATTCGCGAAGGGAATTGTACTCTAGTGTACATAACTAGAAAGGTAAAGTGAACCCATAATTGAAATCTGCATTGACAAATACAGATTTTTTCAGACTGGTCCCAGACTATGAAAGATTTTCTAAGGGCTTGTGCTTAAGAGAGTTGAGACAGAGTATAACACTTGTATGTGGTTGTTTCAGTCTGAGTTACACTACAGATTTTCTCTGAGTAAGAGTTTCCCAGACATTTTTCATCAGGGCTCTTCATGAGACATAGTACAACCCAGGACCCTGCTATTAGTCCATGTCATGTTAAAGGGGGCGTAAGGGGAGTCTGATACTCAACTTGCCTGCCAGAGCCCTTCCAAGGACTTTCACTGGAACTTTTTCGCAAAGTTGAAACAACAGGTAATTAATTCAAGTGACAGTTATCACAGATTCGGAATTGCCGTTGATAAATGCACTGTCTACAAAAGTTGACCTCAAAGTAATAGTTTAGTGCTTTAGTTAACAATGTGTTCCTGGGGGTAAGTCTGACAAAGTCAGAGGGGCGACTCTTACCAAAAAGGTGCCCCTTCTTGGGGGGCGAAGAGAGGTTCAGGCCCGTCAACCCATCCGTCAGGTGAAGTTCTCTCTTGGCTCCGCCTCCCAAAGAGAGTTTTCAAGTGCCAATTTTTATATGTTTGGAAATCTTTTTGCGAGGTGGGACTAAGTCAATTATTGTGTATTGATTGGCTCTTGGCATGGAATATCATGTTGTCAGAAGCGGGACTCAGCAGTGTGATACGCCCCAGGAGCAGGCATCTTGGTATGTGCATATGGGGGCCATCTGTGCTTTATCCAAAGCAATCTCTGAAGCAATCTCTGGCTGCGAAGCCTCCGCGGTGCCCCACAGATCACTTGGTTTACAGTGATGGGCTATCCCCCCTTACTTTTGTCTGAGAAGATAAGCACCAGTTAATTACTTCCTTTGTTATCTCTTCGGCTCTTGACACCTCAGTCGAGAGAGACACCTCAGTCCATTTGTCTTTCGTCTTGCATTCGACAAGTCCAGCACGGCCATCGATTACAGTCCCTTGAAGGTTTCTATGTAGAAGGGGTATTAACATGGCTTCTCCATCAGCTTTTTCAATTAATAGCAATCCCTGAACTTCCCTGCGATCCCAGACGTGGGGCGTAGGTCTCTGTCTCTGGGAACGATGTACATGGCATTCCTAAAGAAAAGTGGAACCCTGGGGGAAAGAATTAATGTACTAATGTGCCGATTTATTCCAAGTCCACTTCTTGGAAATTTTAGGTGGTTATTTGGATGAAAAGATTCATCCCAGTGAGACTCACAATTGTAGAACCCAAAGCCTACAAGACTGATTTTAGGTGTAAAGAAACCCAGCTCTGCCTAAAGCTGGACAAAAGTGTTTTAAATGAAGTCAGGACTTGACATTAAAAGCCTTAGTGCAGCCCATCGCAAAGGAGTCTTGACGAGCCTCCAAATACCAAAACCTGCTGTGACAACAGCCTTTGGTGAAGAACCAGCGAGCCATCTGACCAAATTATTCCTAAGCAGCACGATCCTGGCTTGAGCAACAGTAAAGTTGAAAAAAACAGAGACATCCTAGCTGGATGTGAATAAAGAAATGCAGACTGAGACTGCAGCTTGTCTGTTCTGGCATTCACTGATATTTTTACACATGGAGAAGTTTCTTCTCTAAAAAAGTTTTATCCCTCGTAGCCACAACTGAAGCAAATAAGAGGGAAATCAAAAATGCTAAACTTGTTAAATTAATGTTGAGGACAAGCAAAGCAAATGTTTGCGTTTTTTGCCTGGAAGACATCCTCTTCATTTGTGCAGGTGCAGGATTTACATAGTCTTATGCCTACAGTTTGTCTTCATACTGCAGTGAAATGAGAAAATTTTGTTATGACCAATGAATCTTGGGACTGGAAGAAACTCAATGGATCATTTGTTCTATCTTCTCGACCTGAGGCAGAACCAAACATAGCTGCATCATGGCTAACAAATGGCTGTCTGGTGCACATGAATATTTCCCATGCTACAGACCTGGTGACCTGCCTGGCAGTCTACCACATCACAGTCCTCACTTGTCCTAAATCCAGCGCAAATCTTGTTTATTATTATTTGTCTATTAAATTTTGTTCCACACCCTCCCTACACACAGAGAAAACTCACACTTCAAAGATGCGGTGCAAGGCAAGAAGTTTGTTATCAGGGGCTCAAACTCCCCTCTAATTCTTTGGTGTTTCAGATAAATTACTTCAGATCACTCATTCTTTCCTTGAAGGATAGACTTTCTAAATCTCTGATCATTTTCACTGCTTTCCCCTGGAGTCCCTCCTACTGGCCTACACCCTTCTTGAAGTGGAAAGCTCAAAGCTTTACCTGTGAAGGATGAAAGGATTGCTCATATCTCTTATAAACCATACCTCAATTTGTAAATCCCAGTATAGTATTTGAATGTTCCATCACAGCATGATGTGTAAAAGATGATATGCTACAGCGAACAAAGTTCTACATACTCTTCTACAGGATTCTTTTCCTGACAGGTTTCTGTTAAGTACTATTTAGTAGATTATTTGATTATTTCTGCTGTTGCTGTTGTCCCAGCTGAATGACACCTTTGTTTTTTTTCAGACCATTTTCATTGTTCAACTCTGCAAGCACATGGTGTCATCTAAGAAAAATGTGAAAAAGAGTTGTAAAAGAGGATTATGGCATCCTCTAGTAGTCTTTACTCTTCGAACTTTTTCTAGGTGCTTATAAAGATATTTCCTACTTGTTCCAGTATTCTTCTGGGGTTCTGAAAGAAAACTGATGGCTTTATAGACCTTTGGCTCCTCTTGATCACACCTATGATTATGAGTTTTCTGCTTACCCTTTCCAGTTTTTCACACAGGTGTTCAAAACCAACCATTGTGAGCACTCAGGTTTGGTGGTCTGGGATCAAGACCACCAGGACCTGCAAGTGTAAAAATACCTGACTTCTTTACGTGCCGCCAGGCCTGTTCCCTCTGTATTTGAGACTGATGTCTTGTCTTTCTGTTGCTGGTTTTAATCATGATAGCAGCCTTATCACAGATGACCTTTCTGTGAAAACCGATGCCAGCAAAAAGGTAGGTACTTTTTGTGTCTTGCCTCAAAAGCACCTACCATCTCAGCATCTTTCTGTAACTACAAGGTATTTCTCTAAATTACAATTATATTCACTGAATTACAGAGGTGATGTGATTTCCGATAACAGTATTTAAAAGTATTATTTAAAAATAACTTTCAGAAATTTTGGCTATGGTATTTGAGAATCATTAGAATTTAGACAAGATACACATCTGACTATGGATAGGGGTTACTCCTAACCTACCTTTTACACTCAGTTCATTTTTCAGTTACCATATATAAAATGTAAATGTGTCTACACTAAACAACTTTATTAAAGTATTTGCTGTAATTTTATGTTTCCTTATTTCAGCTCTCTCTGTTTGTTGGAGTGGCTAGTATGTCTTTCTTTTGATTTCATAAGACATCTTACACATTGTTTTGCATAAGAAGCAAAATACAAAAAAACCAGAATACAGTTTAGGGAAAAAAAGCCTATTCTGTCTTCTGTGTAAAGATTACTTTCCAAAACAAAAAGGTTAAGTGTATCTTGAGGATATTGTTCTTTTAGCTAATGTAACGAATCTTTTGGCATATCCTAAAGAATTTATGTGTCATTATATCCTTTTTTTTACATTACATTGAGCTCTAAGATCTAGCTTTGCAACTGTTTCTTCCTATGAAAGATAGCAATTGGTCAAATTTTTTATTAAAGGGTCCAAGAGCAGGCTTCTTATTTGTTCGTATAAATCACTACTCAAAATTCAGGAACCAATATCCTGGGTAATGTACACAGAGCTTTGTGCTGTTGGAATACTTTGGATGTACTAACTAGTGTTTCTGGTTTTGCATAAGTTTCCCTCCACATATAAAATTTACTTTTCAAGCTTTCAGAGCTGCATTTTTCTCAGAAATGAGACACTAAAGACATAAGCATCAAGCTGTCTCCTTGCCTTTCTCATACAAAGTCAGCCAAAGTGTATCCTGGAAGAGGTCACAGGATTTTTTTTCATCTGCCAAGCCCACTGAATGCTTCATGTTGAGAGAACCACATCACCTTGTCTTTGTCCCAAGCAGCAGAATTTCTGAATAAACAAAATCTTAAATACGTCTCTGCAAGCAAAGAAAAAGTAGTGATACTCTCTCATAAATCACATGGCTTTACTGCTCGCTTGAAACAAGAATAGTTGAAAAGCAGCTGTCTGCGTGTCAGGGAGCACAGGTCTTTGGCATGGCAAGACTATACTTTGCTTCTGCAAGAAGCTTGATTTCACTGAGTCTGCAGTAATGGAACCTCTGCTACATGTCCGAGTCAGCTGCCCTCTGTACATGTCACTGATGTGATACACACAGTACCAGAATGTTGTGCTCTGGGATCCCAGAGCCTGGACTTCTTGGTCTCCTATCTTAAGATGTCACAATTGGAAAGTATAGTGATCTGCATAGACAATTTGTTTCATGGCAAATGACACAGGATCTTCTTCTATCTAAACTCTGAAAGAAAGGCTGCCATTTCTAGGAATATTAACATCATATTTAAAGAAACTAAACAAAAAACCCCAACTGATGAAGGAAAAGCTGTTTTTCAAAACAGTTGGACAGATGTTCTAAGATAACAAATGGTAAGCTAAAGCTAAAATGCTATAGGAATATTTCTTTTTCCCAAATGTTGAGATCTGGTTACCACTTTCAGCTGTCACCTAAAAAGAACTCATCTTGCATTCTTCTTTTTGTTTTCATTAAGGATAACTACAATTTTAGCTAGAATTCAGAATACTGAAAGCAAAATGAGGATGACCTCACATGACCTCATGAGGTTCAACAAGGCCAAATGCCAGGTCCTGCACTTGGGTCACAACAACCCCATGCAATGCTACAGGCTTGGGGAGGAGTGCCTGCAAAGCTGCCCGGCAGAAAAGGACTTTGGGGTGTTGGTCGACAGCCAGCTGAACACGAGGCAGCAGTGTGCCCAGGTGGCCAAGAAGACCAACGACATCCTGGCTTGTATCAGGAATAGTGTGGCCAGCAGGAGAAGGGAGGTGATCGTGCCCCTGTACTCGGCACTGGTGAGGCCACTCCTGGAGTACTGTGTTCAGTTTTGGGCCACTCACTACAAGAAGGACATTGAGGGGCTGGAGCGTGTCCAGAGAAGGGCAATGAGGCTTATGAGGGGTCTGGAGAACAAGTCTTACGAGGAGCGGCTGAGGGAACCGGGGCTGTTTATCCTGGAGAAGAGGAGGCTGAGGGGAGACCTTATTGCTCTCTCCAACTACCTGAAAGGAGGTTGTAGTGAGTCAGGTGTAGTAAGTCTCTTCTCCCAAGTAACTAGTGACAGGATGAGATACCATGGCCTTAAGTTGCATCAGTGGAGGTTTAGATTGGATATTAGGAAACATTTCTTTCCTGAAAGAGTGGTCAGGCATTGGAACAGGCTGCCCAGGGAGGTGGTGGAGTCCCCATCCCTGGAGGTATTCAAAAAATTTGTAGATGTGGCACTTCGGGATATGGCTTATTAGGCATGGTGTTGTTGAGTGGATGATTGCACTCAATGATGTTAGAGGTCTTTTCCAACCTATGCTTCTGTGATTCTAGGATTCTATGACAGGTCTGCAGAAAGGACTAGGATGTAGTACTGGAAATAGTCAGATGAATGACTACTTGCAGTTAATCACTTTGGTGTCTGGCTTCTGACTAAGCCATCTATTCACTTCAGATGTTCAGAGATGTTTTAATGTAACTGCTTTCTTTTTTTCAACTAGTGGAAACAAAAGAATAATATTGACAATCAAATATTTTTTTAAATAGGCTGCAAACTGATGTTTTATTTACCATATCCCTTGAATTTTTAAAGCTTTACCCAGCTTTGTCACTCCACCACGATCAGAATCTCTAATGCTTTTCTCATGTGACTTAAAATACTGACTCCCTGTGCTCAGGATTACAGAAAAATGAGACAAGAAAACAAGGAAAATTAATAGCTACAGCTCCACAAGCTATAAAATTTTAATTAAATACAATTTATTCTTTTAAAGGTGCTTTTCATGGCACTGAAATATTTTGATGATGTGTGTTGTCTTCCAGTCAGCAGATTTCTTGAAAAAGATCTGGACATCTAAAAAACTATCAAGAAGACAGAAGTTGTTACGTAGATAATTAACTGAACAATAAAAGATGAAATCCCTGCTCTGTAATTTCACCTGCTTAATTTGCGCGTTTGGCTTTATATTCAAAAAAGAAGCAAATATAAGGATTTTCAGACTACTCTGTTGCAAGTGACAGATGTCATGTCAATGAATGCATTCCACACCAGATGCTAAAGCCTTAACATATCTTCTTTTGCATCAGGATGCCACATCAGGTTCACAGCTATTGCTGTCGTATAATGGTTTATTAAAGCAGTGAAAGATCACCTAATCTTTCTCTAAATCTTACCTAAGGAATTAAAAATAAGTAACATATAGGTAGTGAAAAAAGGCCATGAAAACTGCCTCTCCCTAGAAAATCCTCATTACTCCATTAAGAAAACAGAAAAAACATATTTGCCTCCTGTCTACAGAAGGAGTTCTTTCCACACTCAGCCCAGTAGTTTAGCAAATGACGCCATTCTCCTTCCTCATCTTTTGATTTATTGTGTATATCTGGAAATACTAATGAGACAATTAACACTCTGCTATGCTCCCTACTGCATCTCCTCCCTCTCTTATGTTGGCCTGATGAAAACAGCAATAGCAAACACAATGACAGAGTTCTTCTGTAACTCCTAACTCTTACACAGCACTTTAGAATGGGGAGGGAAAAGATGAAACTATTACATGATCCAGAAATTTATGATCTAAAGGAAAAAAGGAGTATAAACTCATGCTACAATGACAAAATTATGAGACTTAGTGTAATGGCATTACATTTGGTCAGGAGAAGAATTCAGAATTGGAAAAGAAGTTTGCCAAGTTTCATGGGGAATTTGTGTAACACTTGTCATGGACAAAAAAAAAAAAAAAGCACTTAGTGGTGGAGACAAGTCCTTGGGATTTTTAAATCTCACACAGAGAAAAAGACAGTGGTGTCAAATAGCATCCCAAAGCACAGACATCACACTTTTCCATACAAGCCTGAGACAAAAGGTGGTCTGAGGAACTTTTCAGCAATGCACTGGAGATCATTATGTAGCTGGGAAATCCATTTAGCAAGCAACTTCCTTTGAAGCAACTTCCACAAAGAACAGTATAATCAAACACAGAATTTTTAATATGGTCTGCTTTATTCTCGCCCAGAAGCAAGCCACATGAGCCAAACCTGGAGAGACATCGACTACTTATCCAACAGCTGAGCAGAGAAATTAAAAGCCCTTTCTCTTCATATGGGTAGAGGAAGTGGACAAATAAAAGAAAATGCAAAATCTTCTTCCCCTCAACTTTCCAGTGAGGGGTTACAGAGTTAAATCTGCCAAGGTGACAAGAACAGTATCGGGGGAATCTATAAGTCATACTAACGGCTCTTGATTCCCAGCAAAAAACACAGAAGTAACTTTGGCCACAGCAAAAGGATTGACATCTTATGACAAAGAATAATAAAAAAAAGAACACGCTGCTACACCATACCACTTGCTGTCTCTAGTCAGAGCTAATAGAACTATCTAGGCAACTGGATAACAATACAAAATTCCTACCCAATTCAGAAAGGACAAGCACAGAACATTTTGTCAATTAAAATGTCATTGGTCTACTTAGCTCCAAAGATGGTTGAATTTGGTCTGATGTGACAACAATGTAATACCACCATCTTCCGCCATTTAACGGCCATTGTAACAAACAAGTTGACATATTTACTTTCTTTCTCTACTGAGGACAAAAAGAAGCTAGCCAAAGTATGTTTTTTTAAAAACAAAATTTTTAGCTTTTTGGCATCCAAACATACCTGCACATCTTTCTTTCCCTGTGCTGCTGCTTTTGCTCTATTGCAGACACAGTTCATTAAGATGAATCGTGTTGTGCTGAAGCTGCCTCATCAGTAAGTATTGCTGAAGCAATTTAGTAATGATCTTAATGCGCAGTGCTAGATTTTTATAGACATCTCAATTGGCCATTAAAATCCAGCACTGCACTTTGAAATTGCTACTGCACCACTTCAGAAACAGTTAGCATGATGGAGTTGCAGAAAGTACTGATCATTTCGGTAGAAACCTCACTCTTTGTGAATGATTTCTGGAAACTGATACTTTAAATCTACTATGAGATTAGATGTTCATTTTGCATATTAACTGCTTGGAGAGTTCTTAAGAACTGAATGGTTTCAAGTGAAAATCAAAATTAAAAAAAAAGAACAGAAAATTGCTGCACAGTCTTCCAAGTAATTTTATTTATTCCTTTCCTGCTACTGGAAAAAGACAATGAAACACAAAAGAGGGAAGTCAGAATTACCATGAAAATATAAGTCTTCAAACAAGTGATACCCTGCAGCTCACAGGATTGTTCTAGTTTTATGTGAGACAACCAACCAGATTGATATCTTTTGAATTCCATTCGAAATTATCCTTCTTGACGTGGAAAATTATTACTTGATCAATTGACTACTCAGCTCCAAAGATGGTTGAATTTGGTCTGATGTGACAACAATCTCATACCATCTCCTGCCATTTAATCGCAATTATAACAAAAAACATGACAAATTTACGTTCTTGCTCCACTGAAGACAAAAAGATGGTAGCTAAAGCCTGAAATACTAGAGCTGAAGTGCCACAGTAATAACAATAACTATTATTATGAGAGATTACAATAAATAAGCACTACTTTTATTCAGGAATGGAAGGAGCCACTCTGCAGAATGAATGGTTCTTAAGAAATATTTCATACGTGTTAATTTATACAAATAAGATGGCATGTCTGTAGTGACCAACGGCAGATAAGACATTTAATGGTTTTTTTTTTTGTGCCATAAAGAAGAATATGATAACAGCAGCTGTATGCAGATATCATCACTTAGATAAAAGAACGACATCCTCAGTCTGTGAAGTATGAAGGTGCTGATATAACCTACCACTTTTTCTCCATCAGGTATTGGCAACACTAATATGTCACAATATTTTTGAAAAACAACAAAGGCTTTTACAGCACTATCACAGAGCTTTCTAATTTTATGAGTTTCAAGAGAATACAATTTTCACGTGACAAACTATGCACACACTCACTTATTCTTACATTAGACAATCCTAGCCTGCAGGGAAGTCATGCCTTTTAGTGATGTTAACTTATAAATGACGGTTTTGAATCACTATCTTAAAATTGGAAAATTATGTATTAGTGCTTGACAGAGCACTTTCTGCTAATTGGATGAAATGCGAGTCCCTTCAAGCAAAGACATTTCACAAAAAAATGGTATTTTACTTTCAGTTGTGCTGGTTTTCTATTTATATCTGTAGTAAGTGACAGTGTGTTACAGTAATATTAAGTGAAGCACTTAAACTAGAATTGAGAACCTAAATAGCTTGTTAAATTTAGGTTTGGGAAAGTTTGTCTCCTTCCTCATTTTTTTACAGATTTTTTTTTTTAAGTTGCCCCATTTTGCTGTGTTTTAGATCAGGATTCACAAAAAACATCACAGCACAGAAGGAGGAGAACACTCAAAAACAAGGCATATTCACAGCTGATGAGATCATAAGACTGAAATTCTTAAAAAAACATAAGAAAAATTTTAAGGTTCTGTTCAAACTGTGAAAAAACAATTTTGTTGAAAACACTATGGAACTATAAAAACATTTCTTAGCATGATATAAAAAATGTTTTGAAGGTTTCAAGTCATCATAAATTAATAAAACATCTGCCTAACTGGCGATAAAATCCACTCTCCTCAAATGTTAAAGTAGTAGCGTCTCTAAAATTAAAGAAAATAGGCCAGTATAGTAGCAAAAGTTAGCAATATTAATAAAAAAACCAGTATCACTATCAGTCTGAAGCAAACACTTGCAATCAGTTATCAAACAGCAAGATCTGAAAGAGAGCTCTCAATGTTCTCTGAAACTGGGAAAGAAATAATTGGGGTTCTTTGTTTGCAAAAGCTCCCTCTTTCATTTTAAGTGCTGTAGCTATTACCTGAGATAATAAGGTAGCCTTTGGCTTTGCTTCAGTAGATAAAAATGATAATATTTCTCCTTTCCTTACTGGGAGCAGCACCTCTAAAATCTGAAAAACACCTGCATTCTGCTATTCTGTATTGAACACTTTTTTTTAGCAGACATTTTAAAATATACATAATTCTACTGTACTTTTTTGACTATTTCAGTTGTCACAGCAAGCTGGAATGCTATCTCTGCAACAGAACACAAGATTTTTTCCAATAAAGCCATCAATCCAAACTATAATATATCAACTTCTATGAAACAGAATTATGAACTTCTATGACACTTTCTACAGTAATGAAGTAGAGAACATTTCAGTAACAATTCAAGGTAAATCTACAGTGAAATCATATCTTATATTGATGGTGAAGATCTCTGCATCTTCTCAAGAAACTTCCATAACTAACCAATGAGTTAAAAAATATGCTACTTAAAACACACTGATTCTTTGCTTAGTATTGTAAGAAAGCTTCATTACTACACAGTGCCATCAAGAATAAAACAAATAGTTATGTGAAAAGGAAATCTACCACGTGCTGCATAGTTGCTTCAGGCCAGCACAGAAAACAATGAAATGGAAACTCTGGAACTGGTTCTGCCCAATGACTTCATCTAACATTTAGACGGATATACAATATTTTAAAAATAAATGCGTATTATGCCCTTTGTGTTCATCCCTTCTTATTTTTTGAGTCTTTTAATGAGATGCCCACTTTAGAAGCTTAGTCTTTGTTGATTAAGAAGAAAATTAAGATAAGGAGGATAGTAACCCAGAGAGAGATACAGAATTGGGCTGTACAGTGCTTAACAGAAGCATTAATTTCTAATTTAGATCCCTCAAACACAGTAACACTCCAAATGGATTAAATGAAAAGTCCTGATATGGCCCTAATTGTGAGAGTATGAAAGAGCAGAAGTGCCCCCAAATATCTTTTGTTAAGTTCCCAAAGCTGGGTGAGGTGAACCTGATCAAAATGTATCATTGTCTGAATTCACCAGGAATGAGAAAAATGCATGCTTATAGACAGCAGAAAAGAGACTAGTTGCTGATTTGTCCAGAGCCTTTCCATCTAAAATACAGTGAACAAAAATGCAGCTCTTAGCCATAACTGCAAGATTCCGATGAGGTCCAAACACTGTAAGGATTGTTTCTGTTGAATTATCATGCAGGGTGTGCAAAATTAATCCTGTTTCTCTAGGATTTTATACTCAAGCCACCAGAATATCCAAATGGCAGAATCAGCTATCCTTTATATTGTTCCTTTTTTGGGTGTTTTTGAGTGTTTTTGAGTCTGCCATTTCTCCTCTCGAGTTTCCCGGTATTCAGCTGTTCTGCTTCACTTACCCTAAACTGCAATTCTGCAGCTGTGTTGTCTTGTAAGATGTCACATATCCTACAGAATTGAGGTCAGATGTTTATTAAGTGATCCAACACTGCAGTAGTTATGGAAATCATTATTTTCTCTTGTTTTTTTTTTATTATGACATATAATATCAGAGCTTAAGTTATCAGTTTGGTATTGGTAGTTAAAATGTTATACAAGCTCTGTGTTTAACTAAGTTTCTGACAGCCTGAAATTTTCTGCAATGGTAGGAATGCATTTTTCTGGCTGCTTATTTTAAAATGAAATTTAAAAATATCAAGCTTAATTTCTATAACTAGTCTTACATCAAGAATTCTACTCCATACTTCTGGTTTTAATAAAAAGTAGATTTGCAGTGTGATAGGAAAGGATGAAAATCCCAGAGGTCAGTAGAATTCCTTTGGTTTAAAATCCTCCAGTAAATTGCAATTGAATGGGGTTGGGGACTGTAATCTTTGAATAGTGACTAAAGTTTGTAATTCACTGCTCATATACAGTTCTTTGCAGGGTCTTATAGGAAGCTAATACCACAGGCTATATTACAAAGCCAAATACCATCATTAAATTTCTCTGTTTTGAATGTCTGCATGCTTGCTCCCCAGGAACAAATACTGCAGTGTACGCAATCCATTCTCATTACGTTTCAATAGAGAGCAAGAAAAGCATATGAATCCATTCTCATTACTGGTAGTCTTGTTATGTTTCAATACAGAGCAAGAAAAGCATATTACTTAAGGATGGGATTTTCAGTAGTGTCTAAATCCTATTGATTTTCAATAAGAAAGCTCCATTGTGTATCCTTCCTCTGCTACAGCCCTCAGTTAGTGCAAAGACACTGGCTGTAAAAACCTGTGTTGTCCTGAGAGTGACGGAACTAGAACACCTACTGTTTACTACTAAGTGTTATGCAGACCCAGACAGTGAACCATTAAAATTGTACATCTGCCTGAAGAAACATACAAGAGGCATACAAAAGCCCATCTCCCGAGCACACGTAAGAGAGGAAGATCCTGCAATGATCACAGTTAACAATTACCTTTAAGACACAGACTATAGCCATCAGCCAATATTATCAACCAGGTGTGGCAGACTGATGAATGCAAAGCTTTCAATATCTACACAGCTGCAGTTCTGTTGAAACCTTGATTTTCTGCTATGCAATTAATTTGTGTCTTCGTTTACCTCTTTCTCAAAAAGTCAATGTTAAAGAATTACATGGCCTTTTAGCACAGATTATACTAGGAGAGCTTTATTGTAGAGCGGACGGAACAATTGCATGGGGATCTGTCTTTGAAAGGGACTACTTGGCAGCACGCTGCCATTACCTTTCCCCGCCATATGCCCAAAGCCATTGCTACACAATACGTATTTAATTTCTTATATTCAAAATAGATTTGCAAAATTAACTGATGTCTTTTATATGGCGGTTGCTAGCTAGAAATTTAACATCCCCTTAAAAATAATCTAACCTTTATGCACTAATAACTTGTAAAAGCCCTTGTCCTGAATACCTCAAATGAAATTAAAAGAATACTTATATAAAAAGCCTTGCAAATTTTCTTCTTTATCACCTTCAAGTGCTGAAAGATATGATCTACTACACATATATAGCAGAGCTAGTGATCTCTGAGTTTACGTGGTACTATGGAAGCCAAGACTTTCTTTCATCTGGTGAATTCTCAACACAGTGAGGAATGAACTCACTATACACTGAGTTATATACTGACACAGACAGACAGGAAAAGAAGCAACTAAAAATATATTTGCTTCTCCAAGTTTAGTATGGAACAGCCTTCTTGTCTAAAAACCAGGTTCACTTTCTTTGTTCACTCTGTTGGTAGGAAGGAAGTAATGGTGTGGGAACGACGCCATTTTCAGGTCCTGCTCTGGACACCAAAACATCCCAATTTCACTCTGAGAAGCAAGAAACACTGCATATATAAATACTAAATTCTTCTTGCACTTTATAGTAATGGTGTGAAGTAGGAGTTCACAGATAAATCACCTGAAATATGGGTAAATAAGTATCACACGAGTCACGAGCACTGAAACCTACAGCCAAGATTCACAGGTTTTATTCTCAAATTCTGCCATGAGTTTGATGCCTCTCAACATTTAGTTTATTTTTCATGGAAGATTTTGAAAAAGTCAAAGAAAAACTGCTACAGATATTATAATTAATATTGATAAGTTTTCCAACCAATCTATAACCTGTTTTCTTAGTTCTACTTTTTTCATCTGTGGAATATAGAAAGCATACAAGGGTATGCTTCCTTATTGCCTAAATTATAAACAGTAAAAAAATGGCTTTTACAGAGAACTAGCCCATCAACCTTTTTTCATCCATTTCCAGTTAATTTATTTCTATAGTACTGAAGTGAAAATTTAAAAAAGATATTCAGTGTAACAATGAAGTTCACTATTTATAGCATATATGTGTAGTAAATGTCATGTAACTATATAGCTATGAAACTGATGTTTGTAGCACTAGGCAGCAAAGCTTCTTTAGCTTGCCATAAAGACACTTTTTTGGTATCCGCACTCTCTTATGAAAATAAAAGTAAAAATAAACAGTTACAGGCATACCATCAAACAAAACATGATGCAAAAATGTTATTAGATAATGATTGACTCTCTTGTCCATTTCCACAATGCAGCAAAAATTTGGTCATGGCAAATAATTTTTACTGTTTCACCACAATCTGAAAGGATATGTTAATTTTAGTTTCTTTAGCCTTAGGTTACTCAAAATGACTATCATAGCACACACTTAGTTTAATTTCAAAGCTTTAAAAACATTGCTGCCTGCACTACTATTCTGAGTTCATACACGTACAAAATCTCATTAGAGATTCTTTCCTATTAGAAAGTCATTTTAACGTTGTAATTGACCACAAGAATCCAGACTTTTGGGAGTTTAGCCTCAGTTGCATGTTTAACTGTATCTCACTCTTCGCCAAGAGTAAAGGATAATAAATGCACTACTGTGTCAAATAACCATGGATACATAGAAGAGGTATAGTGCAATATGGAAATGAGTGCTCTATCTTTGCTTACTGTGAGTGGATAATGTCAACAATTCCAAGGGTATTAGAAACAAATGTACTCCATTATTGGTAAAAAAACATATGTAGAAGCATGTTGCAATATTCACATGAGATGAGATGCAGGAGAAACCAGTGAAAATGCTACAAGTTATTCGCTGTAGATGAAACAGGTACAATAATCTCATGTGCATGGCATGTATGAAAAGACATGCAAAATTCTTCATTTCATATATATACCATTAATTAAAGATGTGCTGATGAAAGAATTATCATGGAGACAAAAATCTACTGCTGTTCATTTTATTCTCATATACTGTGAAAATACCATTTTCTTTGCTCAGAAATTAGCTATGAAGAAAAATACAGTACCCAGAGGGAAATTTCAGGCAGCAAAAACAATAAAATGAAATTAGTTAAAAATAACACTTCTGCAAAGAAAAATTTTTTACAAAAGGAAAGATGAAAATCTAATAGAGACTTTCACATCACAGAAATTTCGTCTTAACCTTTTTCAGATTTCTGTGAGACATTTCACAATTTATACTAATACTTCTAGAAAGGATTTTTTTTTTCTATAACCAGAACATTCTGCTAAAAGTGATAAAGCTGATTTAGACCAGTGAAGGTTTCATGCTAGACTTTCATGGAATTTTGTTGCAGGATAAAATAAAATTCTTCTATGTATGAGAGTAAGCTAATATTTTTGTCTTCTTGTTCCAAAGCTAACTGAAGAAGCCATGAGCATGGAAGTAGAAAGGATAAGCTGGACAATCATAGGACCTTCTGAAAAAAGGGAGAATTCAGAAACTGTGCATTCAACAGCACCAGCATAAGTGCTGCCAATGTAAAATGCCAATGCTTATGTAAAGCATAATATCCCTGCATCCTGCATTTCTTCAAAATGTAATGAGCCATCACTACAGTAAACATCAAATGAAACAAACCACAACTCCTTGAATTCCTCTGTATTTCAGGAAGAGACATGCAATCATGAATTCAAGTTCTACCCCTCTAAATTAGCTGCATTTCAGTGTTTGATAAGTCAACAAACAATCAGTTAACAAATCGACAGAGTCAGATGCCATTAGAGCTACAAGAAAGGTTAAGCATCAAGTTTAAAATGGATGCATTTTCATTTTTGTATTTACCTTTAGGTCCTTTGAACAACTTGATCTCTACCACGGTCTCCAGAATAGGTCTCCTTCGACGAACGTACAATCGTACTATGGAGCCAGCCTCTTTTAGGGCCTCCACGGCTTTGCTGTGTGAGACTTCTGACACGTCGACCTCATTCACTCGCAAGATGCAATCGTTGACCCTACAAGAAAAACCATAGATACTCAATGCTTCAGCTATTATTTTGGACCAAAGAGAGTTTTGTTAGTAGTGCTGTAAAATGAAGAACACTTCACTGGTAATTCTGCCAGACGACAGACTTAATGCAGTATGCTTCATCAGCAATGAGACAGAAACAGAACACTTAGTCCCTCCAAAAGACACACCTGATTCAAATTGAAATCTACCTAATCACCTACACGGGCCATTCTCCTTTGCAAATTGGGGTAGAATCCATAGGGTGATAGAAATGAGTAATAAACAATTTGTGTTCACAGATTTCATTACCGCACTTTTTACTAAATAACATAATCAGGTTACAACATTCATGCTGCATCCTGTTACTGCTACAGTTATTCTTAAGGAAATCTGTTGATTTAATTTATTACAGAGAAAGCGGTAATTGTTCAAATACCTCCTTAAACCTCACACATTTCTTCATCAGTGCCAATGAATTCTAAGTTGTCACATTAAAAATGCTGTCCTACAAAAAGCAGACAATTTAAGAGAGAATGTTTCATGCTAAATAATTTGAGTAAATATCATTTTTTATGTTTTCACCCCTGACTGTAGACTCAAAAGTCTGCTGAGTGGTAATAGTATCTATTTTTCATAGAATATTAATTAAATTCCCCCATATTCTTACTTTGGGCATTTACTACATTATCTGAGGATGAACTAATATATTCACCCTCAAAATGTCCTGGTTAGATGGAGTAGTAATCTCCTTATCTGTCAGATTTGTCCAAGTTGGAAAGGAAATCTACACCCTGAGAGCACTAAAACCCATCTCCAAAGCAGCAGGCTAATGACTCAACTACTGGGCCATCCTTTCTTTGCAAATGAGGGTGAGAAGAGCAAATTCCAAAGAACTAGATTAACTGAAACTCCATTGTTCTTATGTGAAGTGCATTCATTATGAGATGTCTCTAAGTATATTCGGTATAGAAGAAAAAGGCGTATGTATATGAATGTGGTGTTCTGCATGTCTGAAAGGACAATCAGTGAAGAAAACATGGATTGCTAAAAATATTCCCATTTCCGCTATATTTCTATACATAAAGATCAACTATCGAATGTTACTCTTCACATCAAAAGAACACTTGAGCTGGGTATTGCTCAGGAATCTTAGCACTGAAGGGAGAATGAAGCTTTACCAAAAATTTATCCGAACTCTAAGAATTTATGATGGATTTTTGTTCTGTTCTTGTGCTGCTGTTTCTATGTAAAACAAAACCAAATCAAACCAAACAAACCAAACCAAACCAAACCAACAAAAAGACCACAACTATTTGAAACCAAAGACTTTCTGTGTTATGAGCCTTTTGGAAGAACATTTACAGGGGAAAATGTTGATAGCAGCCTTGATCTGTCGAAGTTGGAAAGGACACAAAATTAATGCTTCCCTTCTGATAAAAAGTGCTGTATTGCTAAGTTTCCAGTTTTCTGGGTTTGTTGCTTTCCTTCAATTCCAGAAGTATTAATTTTCCAAATGTTTAATTGTGTGGTTTGGATGTCTAATTAATAAGCACTCTAGTATAAATTGCTTTATTTTTTTTAATAAATCATGAATACATCCTGCTAGTGCTTCCCACTCAGAAAGAAAACAATTATGTCTAAGCTGCTACTCTTGCTACTAATGGTGCTATATATCTGATTGTTGTCAAATTTGTGACTCTTATTGTTACCATATTTGGAATACAATGGGTTGTCCCATGTTTAATGAACTAACTATAAGTTCTCAACCATTGGAAGGTTGTGATGATGAAAGAGCGGGAAGATTATAAAAACACAAAAAATGAGGATTACATTTATTTTGCTTTCATATTCTCTGTGCCTTGCATTGGCAAATATTTGTATTACTAGAAAACTTTATCTACCTAAAATCTATCATAAAGGCTCTAGTGATGCCTCCTGTTAAGGGAAATAACACGTCTTCTGGAGAAAATCTATAAACAACATGGAATTAACTTGTCTGAATCAGTAAGCCTCACACTGCCATTTACCGAAAAAGCAAGACGTTTTGGAAAAGGACATTTACTCTCTAACAGAAATCTCACTTTGGTGTCTAAAATTTGGCTTTTTAGAGTTATCTACTTCGTTAAAACAAGAAGACTATCTTTAAAAAAACATACACACATTAGTACTGTTGGTGTAGGATGAATATAAGAGTGAGAGAATACCAAGCTGACCCAGTGACAGAAATACTTTCATACGAAGTATTTTGTTTGTATACAAATACAAACTTTTTCAGTGCAGAGGTAGCAGGACAACAACTATCCTATCCAGTCTGCTATGACAAAAGTATCCAGTGCCAGATACCCAGCTATACCCTTCCAAACCTGTAGGCTCTTTTCCTCCCCTACAAACAGAGATGAGTTTTTTAGTTTTTGTAAATAAAGGAAACACAATACTCAAGAAGTCATGCTCATGCATAAAAGCATGCACATATGTATGTGCCTACAGAGTTCTTTGGGCTTTACCAAATTTTTTTTTTTGAGGACATGCTGACCCAGTGCTAGATCAATAGAACTCCATGATCTCAGAGCTCTGCAAATATTCTTTGCAGATATTCAGACCTCTGAAACAGCGGGTCCACGGTGCAATGAAATAAATGACATAAACTGGTGAGATTACTCTAACCCTAACCATAATGGCTAATTGATAATTTTATTATTATTATTATTATTATTATTATTAATAATCTAGAAACTCCAGAATCTTTTTTAAATTTAGAAACATAGATGACTTGAAAGATAAAACCAAATCATTATTCATTAAAAAATAAGAGAATTTCAGAGGAGAAAATAAAACAAAGCTGAAGCAATATCTCTATACACAGACTATGATGTCATATTTTTCTCCTTAAATATATGCAGAAGGTATTCAGGGTCAATATCTGGCATTGTTGTTATAACCTAAAGACAGAAGTCTGTGACAGTGGGCTTAGGATACTTTTTCCTTCTATTTAAACTTTTACAGTACAATTCCTACTCTGTAAGAACTCTGCTCTTTTAGTGACCTATAAATGTTGCAACAATATAATAAAACAACAAAATACTAATAGCAAAAAAGGTCATCAAGTCCAGTTTAAGAAAATTCTTTCAGATGATCAAGTGTATGGTCTTACCACTTAAGGGCAAAATTATTTTGCTCTTGCAAACAGCTCTCCAATCTGTTTTCCTGGCTTCAGTGAGATACTCAAGTGACAACTAAATGGTGAAAGTGTATTCCAATTGATAAACGGATTCCTTTCTCCATTTATCTCAAAATCTTCCTAAGGCCTGTAGGCGGGTGTAAACTACATATAGAAGTTAGCTTCAGGCACAGTTTCAGACCTGTGCCAAGCAGATGTGCCTCATAATCCAAGATAGTAATACACAAGTCCAACAAAGAGATCCCTAGAGTTTCACCAATACTTACTGTAATTCACCACAAAAAAATCCAGATGGGAGTCAAATTGTTCCAAGAAGGCTTTCTTTGTTTCCACAACCAGATACCATAAATATATTTTTTTTAATTTTAAAGCATTTATCTAACAGTCTCAACACTTTTAAATTATTACCGTTGTACTTGTAAACCTTAATGCCATGCACTTCTCTGAGTAAGGTCTATTCATACAGATATTTTTTAAGATTGCAACAAAATGTCAAAATTTCTAATGGATTGTAAAATCACTACTGAGAGAGAAAGCAGAAAAGGATGTTGTATTCTAAGCTATGCCTAATGACTTCTGCAACCATTAAGAAACTAGAGGAAATTATATTTTCTCTAATTCTGTACAAAAAGAACTCTTAAAAATTATTCTTAAAATGTAGAACTTTATTTTCTAAGATTTAAAAATATAATCTCAGCATTTGCTGATGATACAAGTTCAAGGAATTCTTGACTAAATTGACTTCTTTTTCAGTGAAAAGCGACATGAGATTAGAAGTATTTTGGAGAATACATGTGTTGTGCTGAAAAAAAAAAGGATGAAAATACGTTCTAACCATATTTTAAAAGTTCATAAGCCTAAAAGCAATGTTCATGCTATTGTTTTTTTGCAAAAAGAGGGACTTGATATCTCAGTTTACCACAGCAGAGAAGTATTTGATTAATTTTTGAGGTATAAGTAATCCTGTTACTATTTTAGCCAAAATACTCAAATTGGCATTTAGCATTATGCATATACTGAAATTTATTCCAGTCTATAAAATCACCTCTGCAAGTAACAGCTGAGTTAAAATGAGTTAGGCAGCTCTTCCCATGGCATGCTGGCTCATCTAAATACTTTAACAAAAGGAATACATCCTACTACACTTTTGTAGTATAATTTAGATACGAAGGACCCCAGATTATAAAACACAGAGCACATGCTATAATTGTGTCAAGACAGTCACAAATAACATGAGAAATATGAGACAGATTTTGCCATTAAAGGGGAAGGTCAAGGACACAGATGTTTAACAATAGTTTTTGCTATCTTCAAAGCAACTAAGGAGTTGGATTAAGGAAAACTAATATTCTTTAAGGGCTTATTCCAAGTTTGTTCTAAACCTCACTACCTCCATCTGAGTTTCATGCTTACTGTTTTCAAGAAACATCCCTGAAAAGCTGATAATGGCTGCAGTCAAGTTGTAAGTAAACAAGACCAGTACAGGTCTTAGGCACTTTTTACATATATATTAGGCGACAACCGGTAATCACCATTCTGTTCACTAGTTCTGTGCAATAAGGTGCCCTGAAGAGAAACCCAAAGCAGCTTAGAACGGCAGCAAAGAGCCCCAGAAGACCAAATGGTTCTGCCAAGACACATTAGCCCACTTGCAGCTCCATAAAGGAGACAGTTGGAACCAACTATGGACTCGAGAGCAAAGGAATGGTCTGTACTCCGTGGGACAACATCATGACACCAAAAGCTGCAGTAATCCATCGGTTTTAGCTGTCATCCAGGCACCTCCAGGCTAACTGGTTATCTACTTATGATACAGCCCTTCTTTGTACAAATACAGTTACCATGCTTTCTATTGCAGTATGACCAACATTAATAGATTAAACAAATCGAACTTTTCTTTTTAGCTGCCTTCTCAGAAAAATTTATATTGGTAGGAACTTTATTTATTCTTTAGTCAAAGCTTAGAAATCAAAGTAAGAATACTGTTATTAAGGGAGAATCAGTGTAAAACTATGGAATATATCAGGTAGATATATACCTCCATACATCAGTATGGATGTATCAGGTAGATGACAAAAGTAAGACAGAGAAGCACTAAATTTTCACTTTGGTTCTTTGCTCCTGCTTTGTCTAACTTTTTTAGATGAAGTTTCCCTATAAAAGGGTTGATGCTTTCTTTCTTCCAGAAGCTACAAGAACACAGCACTTTAAGCAGGAACACAAGATTATAGGTGACAAGCTGAAAGGACTGATTATTATCCTTTTTTCAAGAGATCAGTGAAAAATAATATAAATATATTATCTGACCCTAGGAGAATCAGTCTAGTCCATTAGTTAGGAAGGACTGACTCTCTCTCCCCTACTTTTTTTTAAATTCTATATGCACTGTTCCTATACCATAGTAAGTAAAACTTCCTGCATATAGAGGTAAAAAAAGTAATTGTTGGTACTAGCCCATATAATTTCTTTCCAAGAGGAATAGATTAATATTTTATAAAATTTTAACTAAGAATTCAGAATGAAGGATGTGAAATTTACTACAGCGGTCTTCAGATCTGTCTTTCCAATTACAGAATATAGAGCTAAAACTAAATGTCAATGATATGTAAGTACCATAGGGCACACTGTTTCCTTAGGTATAATGATCCTTAGACACATGATCCAGTTTCTGTAGCAAATTCACATACACCCTCAGGCCCCTTTCTGACATTGTAAAGTAGTATAAAAATACTGCTATGTCTATTTTAAAAAGAAAGGAATAAAACTTAACAGTAGAAGATAATTTCTGGGTATTTCCGGAAACTAGAAATGTTCTAGTGCTTAGGAAAATGTCTGATGAAGGTGCCATCCAACTCTAACTCAAAATTTGAAACTTATGTGCTTTATAATGAAATTCCAAATATCTCATAGAATGGTTACTGACTGAAAATAAGACTTGATAAAAGTTAGGATTAGGGGAGGGGGTAAATAATTTATGAGTGACACAGTAGAATTTGAGCTGAACTTCATAAAAATCTGAAATTCTAGGAATGAATTTGATTTAATTATATGTGCCAACATTGGCACAATAAAATCGTAACCCAACTGTATTTAACATGAAGGCACTGTTTGAAGTATTGAAACTAACCTGCGCTTCTAGTAAGAGCAGAATTGTCTTTGGTTCCGAGGAAAGTAAATAAGGACTAAAACCACAATGTTTCATTTCTGAGAGAAAGAAAAAAAATCCCTCAGTCCTCTGAATTCTTTAGCAAGTGGCAATTAGCTGTTACCATGAAACAAATTGAAAAAAAAAAAAATCTTTTCCCCCCAAATGCTGGTCTGGTGCCACCTCAATTCTTCCTGCGTAACCTTGAGCAGGTCACTTAACTTCCTTTTTTCATGATCTTCAAATAGACAATTATAAGTCCACTTGGGTCCCACTTGCTTTATCTCCTGTTTACTGTCTAAATAAACTTTCCAGAGGAGAGTCTATGCCTTCTTGGCTCATCTCAAACAGGTACTAACCCTCAGTGCAGCCTCCAGGCACACTCAGGATGAATAACAGATAACCAACAAAAGCAGCTCCCTGCCTTTTCCTGGCTGCTTTCACCCTTGTACCCAGTCTTCAGAAGTGAGAGATGAAGGGCAAACTCTTCCAGCGCACACAAAGTTTGCGCTGTGTTTGTGTTTGTGTGTGTGCAAAGACGGGAACTAAACCCTTGCCCAGCATTCCTGTAAGCAAATACACCCAGACGGATCCTTTCTCCACCTGAACTGGCAAACCAGTTTTGGCAGACCAGGTGTGTTGGCTGTCAGGAGCCTGAAGGCTGGAGCATGGCTGAGCTAAAAAGTCCTGCTGAAAAGCAGGGTGTGCTCATTTAAGCCTTGTGCCATGCTTCTGCAGCCTCAAAACTCATACCAGCAACTGGCTTGATTTTCAGCCCAGAGACTAAAATTAAAAATCCTACAAATGTTTTTGATTTAAGCATATGTGTAAGTTCTACCAAAACAGAATGGAAAGCGAGTCTTGTCTTCAGCATTCCAACCGCCTTCAACCCACTGCTGCTGGCACGAGTTTTTGGAAGGTGACCTGAAATGGTGTTAGCTACTCCCACAATTCACTATTCACTCCTTTGGATCTTTGCAGCAGTATTGATATAGAAAAAGCCACCTATTATTTCCAAGAAATAAGTCAATCTTTAGCATGTTCCCTGCTAAATGGCAGAATGCAAAAAAAAAACAGGGAAAGAAGCAGAAAAAGCCTGCGCATGCGGATCCAGCTCACTCCCCCCAGATCAGTGCAGTATCTCCGTCACTCTTCTGAGATAGATTGCCATGTGAGATGGTTCCCATCTCCAAGATCCATTAGCACAAAGTCGTAGACCTTCTCCTCCACAAGGTTGCATAAGAAAGCACAAAGCAAATTCCTCCTTTGTATACCAGGAGCCCATAGATGGTTTAGGAGGTAGAAATGTCTACTGTAATACAGTCAAAAATTTCAGATCACATCCAGCAGGGCTTAAGCCTGACTCACACGTGTGCTACCAGAGCACTTTGAGCTTTATTTTACCTGTGGAACAGAGACTGGAGCTCAAATTGTCAAGGAATAATTCGTATTGCCGAAAAAACTTCTGAATTTCAGAAAGTGTTATTGTCTGAAATGACTCTTTTCCATATCTTGTTAATGACGTGACCTTGCTGAGACCCATGACACAGACAGCACAGCTACTGAACTGTCTTGAGATATTTACATTTACTGTCCTTCCCCACTCATGGATTTTTTAAAAAACAACAGCCATCTTCATGAAATATCAATGTATTAAAGAGTCTGCATAATAGTAATTGAATTTGAAACACAGGCAACTGGTAACAATATCAGTAAAAACACTAGCAAAGAAGCTCTTTATCATATACGGCGTCTCTTTACCCCCTCCCTGTTTCTTTTGTGACTCTGATTTCTACTTTTGAAGTTGCAAGTCAGAAACAGACAGCACACTGCACTATATAATTAGGAATGGAAAAGTCCCTGCAGCCTTTAGACTATTAGAAGAAAATGTATTTAGAAGCTTGAATATGTTGCTATTCACACAGTTTCAATACAGGACACATCAGCATTTTCTCCCCTCCCCCCCTCCTTTTTTTTTTCTCAGCTGTAAGACTTCAGGCACAAACTTGGCTAAAAAGCAGTTTATCTGTTGTTTAAAATACTTTCGATCATTTCTGCATTCTAGCCTGTTCTAAGAACTTCCTGGGGCAAGGCTGGGGCTCTTCTTCTGTTAACCCTTTCAGCCACACTGAACAGATCTTTTTATCCTTTCAGACAGTATGCCTTTATCACAAGTGTTATGATTGTTTGAGAGTGTTTATATACACTTCTTGGCTGAAAAAACCCACCAGGATAATATCTAGAATTCAAGAGAGTCTGATCCCAAAGACAGCTTATATTACATCACATTGGCACAGTGAAATCCCATGCAGAGATATCCAAGACAACTCAGACACTGATACAGTAGATATAGCATGGAAATCCGCCTGGATCAATATTTTCCATATGTCTACAGCCAATTACCACTGGTAAAAGGCCATATGAATGCTGTTCTGCAATGCTGAGCTCATTCAGCACTAGTTTGAGTCCCTGCACTATCTGCCATGCAGTGATTGATTTCAAGAGGGGGCCAATTAAAGGCTACCAACAGAAATAAAAATATGAAAGAGAAGAAGAGTCATAAACCTGTAGTGTAAAAACCTCCCCCATAGATTAAAATCAAAGACCTTGGCCCCTGGCAGCAGGATTGCTGCAGAGACAGGCAACTAGACAGCCAGGCCATCAACCAGGCTTGCACTGGAGCCACCAAGCTGAACCGCACCAAGCACATCCCTACCGAGGGCCAGGCATCTCACCCAAAAATCAAACCCTTTGCCTAATGAAAACACCACTGCCCCTATTGCCTGAATGATCACACAGTAGGGAAGAGGAGAGCTAAAATGCGTGGAGTAAGATGTTCGCTCGCCTAAAAGACAAAAACTACATAAAGAAGATATAATCCAGACCAGGGGTCCATCTAGCCTGCGGTTTCTTTCCAAAAATGACCTTTACCAGATGGTAAAGGAAAAAGCATTAACCCAGTATTTACCCAGAATACATTTTCTGCTGCTGATGACTCTGGACTTTCCTCAGTCAGAGGTACCTTTTTTTTTTTTTCCATTTAATAATCCTGGATAGATTCTTCTTCCACAAATTTGACTGTTGTCAAAACCCACATAACCTTTGAACATCTGCATTGTTCTCTGTAAATGAATTCCACAGTTTTGCTACCAGTTAAATAAATATCTCCTTATGGCTATTTCAACCTGCTGCTTATTAGTTTCATTTGATGTCCCCAAGTTCTGTTGTTAGAAGAGATAGAACAGATGCTCCCGGTCATTCTGTTGCTCTCCTGTAGTTAGGAAACAGGACATAATCTCTTGCCTCTCGTAACTCATTTTCTGTAACATGAAGAAAGGCCCTGCTAGACAAACTCTTCAAGCCAAAGGCATATAGCTGAACTACTGGTAACACAAATTTAATTTCAGAGATGGAAACACCACCGCCCATCTTTCTATTTATCTGAATGACTCTCGGATGTAACACCTACAGATTTATAAATGAACTCTGAAACAAAATGCAGTTAGGGTCTAAGTTGGTTTTACTGTTTTTTTCTTGACAAAAATAACATTGTATTATGCTGAATAAATTTTCCAGTCAACCCAAAAAGAAATGTCTTCCTAATATGCTTTGAGTTAAAATAAAATTGAATAAAATAAAATGTTAGTCAGGGAAGCAAAAATCAAAACAACAATCTACTGTCTTATTATCTAACATCATCTCCTAGAAAAACACTTTAACTACCTTTGCTTCCATCACTGAAGCTGTTACACTTTGCATAATATCACGCTCTGCTTAAATTGCAGTCAAAATCTCCCATTATTCAGGAAAGCATCCTTAGTCACAAGACTAGAAAGAAATTCTGCCTCTTGCTTCAACTTGATGAAATCTTTAAATATATTACAGAAATTATAACAATAATAGAAACTAATGTAGGTGCATGTAAGAGTCCCACTGAGCCGTGCTCAGGACATCCATAGAGAGAAGACCCTAGCCCACAGCCTCTACCTGACTCTCAAAACAGCAGGCCCACTGAAAGGTTGCTCTGGCCAAATCAACATTTACTTGTCTTTGAGGAAGCAAAACAGCTTTGGAAGCAAAGAACAAAGCACATTAATTTCATATTCCCTCTAGTTTAATGGTCTGCTCCTCTGGAAGACTCAGGTTCATGTTCCCCAGAGAGAGAGGGATGGTGAATGCAAATTTCCCTTCAGAGGTGAGCTGAAAGGTGATTTTGCCACTACCTTCATGAATGAAAGAAGCCCTGATTTACGCTTTTCCCTTTGCCACTGAAAAGCAATTTGGACCTCATTTCTTATAAAAAAAAAGTTTGCTCAGCTTTAGCACAGTATTCTGATGTCTTTTTAGACATGAAATTTGTAGACAGCAAATTTTTATGGAGTGATGCAGCCAGCACTCCATTGAGAAAAGCTCACAGGGCAAGGGAGACTTATAAAATAGCTTATTTAAACAATTACAGGTCAAGTAAAGAAACTGTATAATTTAAATAAATTGCCACACATATCGAAAACATTTTAAAGTTTACTACTGTCACATGCAATATACATTTATATTTTAAGTTACTGATTTCAAAAAGAAACTTGGTAAGTGTTTAATCTGAGGTAAAGGAGGAATGAATTTGCTACTAAAATCTCAAAACTAATACTAATTTCAAAATAAATGACCTTATTATTATTATTTGAAGCTATATAAAAGCTGAAGTTTCATAAATTATATGAATGCTCACTGCATGGTATTGACTTGGTATTACTTAACATTTACTCATGATGACCTCATGCAACATGGTTAATAATATCCAGGAGCTAAAAACAGTGGTAAATTCCACATCAGTTCCAAATATTGTTTTCTACACCCTCACCTTCGGAAAAAAACCCCATACAGTTAAAATTTCTCACATATCTACTTGAAGGCTGAGCCAACAACACTACAAAAAAGTGCCAGTCTTTTTGCGTCTGGTGAAATTCAGAGAGGTTAAGGATGCTTCACAGACTAAGCCAAGGCAGAGTGAGGAAAGAAGAAAAACCCCACTTGGTTTAACACCTCCTGGAAAAGCCGCATCTCCTTACACACACTGTGGGAAAGGGAAGTAGTTATTAGCTAATGGTAGCTCATCTCACAGGGTGTAGCTCTATGGGGTTGAGGGAGGAGTAGCTAACACCCATTCAGTTTTCACACAGGCAGCATAAAATTTTAGAAAAGTCAAGTCTAAGTACACCTATAAGAGGAGGAAGTCTTGTTTTTTATTTCCTTTTTTCCCCTCATCACAAACATCCTGAAAGCAGAATGATATCCTGTCGCTGTATAATGCTTTCAGAGGTACAGCTGTTCTCAATCATTTATAATGAGATGATTTTCTGCGACATCAAGCCTTCAGCTACTGCTTGGCGAGCATAACTCAAGGCAAATTAACTCTCTTTTGCTAGGTAAGCCACACCTACAGTAATTTTGTACAGAGTTTATCATCTTTCACTTCACACATTACCCCTTTTAAAATGCCCCCTGTATTAGATAGGCTCCTCTACCCCCAGCATAAGCCACGTCCTCTTCAGGCAGGACTGTGATACAGAGATGTCTGCCAAGGTAAAGCTCCTGGACTGGGCATCAATCCTTACCTTTGCCAGACACACCAGTATAAAAGACAAATCAAAAACACTTCCCCACCCATAAAAGACCATTTTGTATTTATCAGGCCTGAGATTCCCACCTTAACTTACTGGAAATCAAGTACGACTTTATGAAAACCAACAGATTTGAAGGCGTGCAGAATAGAGACAGGTGTGAGGTGATTCAGGCCAGCGGCTCGGCCAGGTAAAGTCAGCAGTCCCTGGCCGAGCGCCCGGTTAGCGATTAATCAGCCGGTAGGCCTGACGAGCCCACGTTTTTGTTAAAACACTGGTGTGACTGCGAGCTGGTGACAGCGAGCGGACGGCAGAGGAAGCAGAGAGTGAAGTGCAGGCAGGAGAGGGTGGGAAGGGGAGGGGGGAAGGCAGAGGGTGGGCAGCGGGGTGGGCAGGACGCTGGGGCTGGCAGGGGCTCCAGAAGGCTGCCCTCAAATGGGCTCTCAAACTTGTGCCAAATTTTCTTCTTCTCTTTCGCGAGATCTGTAGGAACTACTGCTTCCTCTTTCAGTTCCTCCCTCCCACCCTGCATGTCTTCTCCCTCTGCGTTTCTCCTCCGGCTCGATCCTCAGCTCCGGAATCCTTTGCTCTTACCACATTTTTCCATTCCTCCGTCCGTTCTCTAAAACTGCCCTGTTATCCTCAGTCTCTCTGCGCCTCTTCTCCCGCCACTGCCGTGTACGATGCTTCCCTTCGGAAACTACTCCCACCAGCAACCGAGCGCTGAAGCTCCCAGTGCATCCGGCCTCTCTCACAGCTGGGCTCGGTCTGGGCGGCTTGGCAGCCGGCGGAGCAGCCTCTAATGGTGGCCAGAAGGAAAACTTCTCCTCACAGAACGAGTGTTCACGCCGGCCCTTCAAAGCCAGAGGCCAAAGTGGGACAGCGGAGAGGCGAAGAATGAGAAGAAGGAAGTGTAGGCAGCTGTGGGGTGTTGTGAGAGGAAGGTGTTGGGATAAAGAAAGGGGAAATAAAAACAAAACCCTGTAAAGTCTGAGATGAATGAAGGCGCTGGGAAGCTGCCAAGCTCCTCCCAGCTGCAGGGCTGCTCTGCAGGTAGTGGAAGATGCCCCAGGCATCTCTGTAGGTGTGGTAGAGGGCAGGGACGGCTTCGCAGCCCCGACTTACCCTCGGAGCCCTCCGGCTCAGCATCGTGCGGGGGCTTTGAGGCCCAGAGCCCGGGGGAAGAGCGGCTGCCTCGGGCCAGCCTCCGTGAGCCCAGCCTGGGGAAGGACGAGGCGCTTCCTTGGGACTGAGATACGCTTTGCCTGCTAACGACACTGAACTACTCGGCTGTTCCTCACCTGTGGTTAAAATCCACCCAGCCAACACTAGCACTGTCTGAAGCATATTCAGGTTTGTGCAGGAAAACCAGTTACAACAGATAACCCAGAAGGCGATTCCAGATTCAGTATTTTTACAAGCACTTTTCATCTGGGGCTTTCAAAGGGCTTTGCAAATATGAACTCATTTAAGCTTCACATAACCCCCGTGAGGCAAAGATAATGATCACTATACCCATTTTACAAATGGGGAGACTTCAGCACAAAAGCAGAAAAGTATTGCCACAGATCAGGCACAGCAAGTTGAGAACAAAACGAAGCAGTCCTGCCTCCCACACACTTGCACTAACAAGTAGAAAACCCTCCCTTCCGCTCTGCTTTGATTGAGACGAGCTATTCCAAACAAAGTTGTAGTGTTAAAAAAAATGAAGGAGGAGAAAACATATAGTTATGTAGTTCAAGTAATATAAGAAACTTCAGCAGCTTCAGAGCATCAGTACCTTTGGGCTACACACTGACCTTAGGCTTAGCTGCAACTGTGGGTAGAATGCAAACAGGTAGGCAGAAAAAAAGAAAAGCTTGCTTTTTGTAATGGTGTGATTCAGAGTAACATGCAGAACGGCGTGATGCAAGAAACACATTCAAACAAAGTACTCACGTGTCTTGCAAGTTTGGTATTAAAACTCACATACCATGGGGAAATAATTCTAAAACACCTACTCTAGCATCTGCAGTAAAAGTAGAGTAAGGAATATGACAACAGTGATGAGGTACTGTCAGGAAGTACGATCTGGCTAAATTCTGGAAGTCCAAAGTGTGTATTCAAACCACAGCCAAGAGTTCTGACAGCATATGAACAGGCTGTCTCACCGTGTATTCGTGGTTTCGGCTGTCAGAAGCAAAAGATTGACTAAGAGTTTTCTTAAAACTTTTGGAATCCAGTTTTTACTGGTTATAAGAAAGTTAATTTTTATCATGATAGCTTAAGACAGTTTCCTTTTCATCCAAAATTTTATTTTCAGGTTCGGTGGAAACTGAAAGAAATGAAGAATTCAGTAGCAACCCAGAGGGTTACACCTGTTGGCACAGGAAGAGATGTGAAATATTTTTTCCTTGACTAACGCTAGATTCCATAGAGAGCTTATGATTTCTAAGGTATGTAACCACAGAAGGCTTCTTACTCCAGATAAATTATCACCGAGCTATTTAAACTCGTAAGTGCAGTAGCAGTGCAAACATGTTGATGAAATAATCACTTGGATTTGGCTGCATGGTGTTGTTCTGCTGCTGCAGCACTCTGGGGCAACTGCAATTTCAGGCAGGATGGAACTAAAGGAAATCAAGCAACTCTGGGGAGAAAGCTCAGTTAACCAATTCAGTACTGCTGCATGAAATACCTGGTGCAATCGGCATTATAGAACTGCAATGTATGTAAAGTCCGAATCATATGTTACTTTGCTGAAGTGTTATTTGCAAGCAGTGGTTTCAATTAGTGGAAAGCAGCTCAGAAACCTAGAGGTGGAAGAAACTGATCCTTTGTGTTACAAGAGACAACTTCTACAAGAATATCCACCACTGCTGTCTATAAAGAGGCCCCTAAAATTCATCAGTTTCAAATTCCAAAAGCCAGAGAATTACCTTTCTCTTACCATTAAATTCAATTCTCCTTACCTGATAATTCAGCTGTTAAAACATAATTCCCCTTTCCTTTCTTGCACCACATAAGTGAATTTTTACAGTCTACCATATTATTTTCAAAACAGGAAAAGCAGAAATATAATCAAATTCAGACACAAGCTGGGACTCTGCAATACCAATTAAAGAATGAAAAGTTCACACAGGGAAAAAAAAGGATTCAGCTAAACAAAAGTGAAGTGGTGAAGGCAGCAGAGAAGAGAACTACATGGTAACATAGTGCATGGATGTAAAGATGTGTAAGTTGATAATTTAAAACTTGAGCCATGGTAACACCTGTTCAACTTTAAAAATAATGTATGAACATTGGATTTTTATTTTGTGACCCGCCTTTTTTCATGTAGATCCCCTGTGGTAATTCTATCTTTTTTTTTTTTTTTATTTCACAGTAGCTCAAGAAAATGATACGCACAGATACACAGACAAACAGAGTTAATAAGATCAAACTTCCAAACACAAACCAGGACAGAGTGAACAGTCAATAATTCACGATCTAATTTATGACTGCCAGTAAAGCAAGCATGTTTTGCCTAATGGGGTGAATGTCTTTTTATTAACTTACTACTAAATTATGTACTGAACTAATAGTATTGTCAGAGGTCTGTAAACAGTGCAGATATGAATCAGTGTTTTCTGGCAGCGCTGTAATTATAATAACATCCTGAACAAGCTTTTTGCCATTGCAACGCACATAGACCTGGCACTGATAGGATTAATACAAGATCAAAAGTTAACAAACAGGGACCTAGGCAGTGAATCACAAAGCAGACACATTTCTGTTTTGATATATAATGATGGTGAAATAAAGCCAGTTGCCCAAGCTGGATTAGAGACACATGACACGCTTGTAAAGAACATGATGTTTCCTGGAAATAGCTCTTCACATTAATCTGAAAAAGCCCCTAGTTTTTTTCTATTATCACTCCCAATTCACTTCATACTAAGTAATCAAGAGCTACAAATGGACACCAACAGGCAACCGCTGTGTCCCTGCTGCTGCTGGAGGGATTTAGGTCTCAGACTTTTCTTCAGAGGTAAAGTGCTGTCAGCAGAGCCCATGGGGCAAAGACTGAAGGGGGTTCTTTATCTAGCCAGCTTCAAGTGGGGACTTGTGTCTGTTTCCTCTCCTCCATTTCTTCTTTCCTCTGAGTTTCTCAGGTAAACTGCACACAACAGTTATACCAGTGTGATTCTTAATTCCAGTTTTAAAGCTCTGAACAAATAGCATGAAATTGTAATATTTCCTCTCTGGTTCATCTTTAGTGAAACACAGACATATTTAAAAAAATCTGATCAGAATGCAATCTTTAAATTAATTTTTCTTAGTTTTATTTTCTTTTAACAAAATGTGCATGAGAAAGAGTCTTGTCTTCAGAGTTCCTCTCTCGCTGCATACCTAGCTAAATTTATAATTCTTTGACACATCACAGTGGGTTAGATGGCAACTGAAGCGAACACAAATCTAATCAGTTTAAAAGCTTTGTTGGTAGGCATTTAACTAAAGGCACAGAAATATGAGTGAAGGAATCACAGTTTTATTCCAAGCTTTCTCCCTGATTTACTACATGGCTGAGGGCAAGTTATTTTGGTTCTTGTCTCCTCCTGTTACCATGTGTATTATGTTCCTTTCCCCATACCAAATCACTCTGAGACCTGTAGGAAAAAAAATCCAGTGGGGCTAACTATTACGGCAGTGGTAGAACAACACAGCATAACTTAAAAAGGCTGTAGTTTCACAATCCTAAACCTCCTGACAATCAGTAATTACAGTAATATCAGGAAAGACACATTTAGAAAGGAAAGATAAACACTGCATAGCCTAAGTAGTTTTCAGCCTATGGTATTCAGATAGCTGGGAGGTCTGCTGTTTCTGATTAGTCTGCCAAAGAAAACTCGCAATCAATCTACTTATCTCAATGTGTTTAAGATCTTCTGAAAAATATCCACAGGTTAAGGAAAAAAAATTGATAGGTTCACAAATGGAAACAGACTGGAAACTAGTTTCCTAGAAGAAAGAATGAACGAAACAGCTACAGGTCCAGGCAGCCTACCAGGGCAGTGTGCCCCCAGGGACAGCTACTTTCTTCCCTTTGACTCACCCCTCACTGCAACCCTCTTGAGCACAGCTCAGGCTCCCATACCAAAACAACATTTGGTGCCACACTAACCCTTGAAATTCACTCTCAAGGCCATCAAATCTATCTCGCTGTCTTGTGAATAAACTCATTCATATTCAATCACATCTGCAGTAACTGATTTTTGAATCACATGTTCAGTAAGATTCCTGTGGCCAAGAGATTGCTATAAAACGTAATATTTGAGTCCTTGTTATATTCAAGACTCTTTTATTTGGTTATTTAGATCCCAAGACCTTTTAAAATTTACATTTTCATATTTGCCTTCACAAAAATGAAAGTGTATTTTCTGGTAGAAATAGATAAGGAACTGATACGATCCAGTCATTCCTGTAGGCAGAGTTTTGAGAAAAGTACCTCCACCCTAAGATTGGAATTGGACTGAGAAACCATAAACAGAACGTATGATTCTTGACTCAAAACAGTTTTGGGTTATGATTGCTGAAAATCAATTCATATTTTGGGAGTCTCTGCACTTTTAAACTTGGTCATAACTGAAAGCGTTTCATTACTCTTTTAATAATGGGCTTTTTTTTAATCAAGTTATACCACTACACTGTGCTTCTAGTTTCATAAGCTGATCTCTCTTGTTTTCGTAGAGTATGATGAATTTTTCAGATGTGTGTTGCCTTTTAGAAGCCAGAATTTCACTTATGATCAATAAGTGTCAATAGAAGGAACTGCTGAAATAGTATATTGAAGTTCTTTGCTTTATGTGGGCAGTCAACTACTATATTTTTTTTCTCTGACACAAACTCAAATAAACAAATAAGCCACCGAGCCATAAATTAGTGGAATTCTCTTTCTCCCACAGAGCAAAAGCAGCTTAAATTCAGAGCTTCTTTATCAAAAGCAAATGTTTGCCCATGGACAACTGACATTTGTGAGATAGAAGCAGAATTTTTTATGCATCAAAAGTCTTACAAGACCAAACTGTTGTGAGAAATTCTCCTTCAACTCAGTAGGAATTGTTGTTACTTCTGGAGGTTTTATATTCTCTGTCTGTCTCTGACTTGAAACTCAAAGCTTCGAAGAAACATGGCATGCAGCGTACAGAAAAAGAGTAATTTTCAGTTAGTCCCAAGTTTATCATATCCACATTTAGCTAAAGCAATCAAATCCCAGAATAACTCTTTTTTATTCCATGAAATTATTTACTACATTTTATTTACTATACATGAAATTATTTCTATATATTGTAGGATATCATAAAAGGTTCCACAGCTTTCTGTATTTTGCAAGATTAGGATTTAGGGTACTTAACCTAAAATGTCTTCTAAAACCTGCATGGTGCAGTGTATTGGTTCTTAACCTAGTTCTAGAAGTCAGTGCATTTCATGGAGGGTAGTGTGTCAACACAGTAATTATTACTTCCTCAACGAGGGCAGCAGAGGTGGAGGTGCTGATCTCTCTCTAGTGACCAGCGTTAGGTCACTAAGGAAACCTTAGTGGTTGGAAATGGAAATGAAGCTGTGTCAGGGGAAGTTCAGATGGGACATTAGGAAAAGGTTCTTCACTGAGAGGGTGGTCAGCCACTGGAACTGGTTACCTAGGGAAGTGGTCACAGTCCTGAGCCCATCAGATTTCAAGGACTGTCTGGACAATGCTCTTAGTCATATGGTTTAGTTCTAGGTAGTCCTGCAAGGAGCAGGGAGTTGCACTTGATAATCCTTAAGGGTCCCTTCCAACTTGAGATATTCTGTAATTCTATGCTTCTATGATTAATATTTGAAAGTTCAAGAAGTCTTTCAAAACCAGGAATGTTTTATTAAAATGAATGTAGTCTAAAGTGGCTGACAAATTTTACTATTTTTGAAGTAGAGATATGGGCCATAAAGCAATACAAACCCACACTACACATTGTACCTACTGTCAATAGAAGTACTGTTCTCCACTAAAGGCAAAAACTCCAGGAATTTCATCACCTTTGTTCCAGTCTCACATGTTTGATATATAAGAATAATCTCCAGAACCAGAGAACACTTCAGGTTGAAAGGGACCTCTGGAACTCGTCTAGTCTAACCTCCTGCTCAAAGCAGGGCCAATTTGGAAGCTCAATCACATTGCTCAGGACTGTGTTCCAATGAGCTTTGAATCCCTCTGAAGACAGAGATCCCATAACCTCACTGGAATAGTGCCTTACTCCCCTCATTAAAAAGATTTATTTTTTCCTCGGACCCAACTGGAATTTCTCTCATTGCAACATGTGACTGTTGCCTCTAGTCCTCCCTTTGTGCACCTCTGCTGACCTCCATGCTGGCCTTCATCACTGCCAGGGCACACTGCTGACAGCTGCAAATTACAGAATCACAGTATCGTTTAGGCTGGAAAGCACTTCTTGAGATCATCAAACCCTCCCAGCTGAAGCAAGATTAGCTAGAACAGGTTGCTCAGGAATGTCTGGTCAGGATTAGAATATTTCCAAGGATGGAGATTCTACAACCTCTCTGGGCAACCTGTGCCCAGAGTCAGTCACCCTCACAGTAAAAAAGTGTTTCCTGATGTTCAGATGGAATTTCGTGTGTTTCATGTCCATTGCTTCTTGCCCTGTCACTGGGCACTACTGATAACAGTCTGGCTCCTTTTGTCTTCATTCCCTCCCATCAGGTACTTATAGCTGATATTTATGTACTTATAACTATAAATTGCCCATGGGGACTCCCAGTTTCTTCCCTACAAAGCCTGTTTCTAGCCTGCCAAGCCCCACTCTCTACTACAATAGAGTTACTCCTGCCCAGGTGCTGGAGATTGCACATGGTTTTGTTGGACCTATGTGAAGCTCCAGTTGCCCTACTACTCCACTTGTTAACCTATACATACACCTAAAAAAATTTACAAGGGTCTGTAAGTCCATTGCTTGCAGGTCACTTTCACAATCTCATTATTTGAAGAATTTCACTCAGCTAAGTTAGATCACAGGGACTTCATGTCACATGTAGTAAAAACGATTTCACAGGCTTAGAATCATAGAATCATAGAACGCTTTGGGCTGGAAAGGACCTTTAGAGGTCACCTAGCCCAAACCCCCTGCAGCGATCAGAGACATCTTCAACCAGACCAGGTTGCTCAGAGCCCCATCCAACCTGGACTTGAATGTTTCCAGGGATGGGGCCTCCACTGCCTCTCTGGGCAATCTCCTCCAGTGTTTCACCACCCTCACGGTAAAAAATTTCTTATATCTAGTCTAAATCCTACCCTCCCTTAGTATAAAGCCATTACTCCTTGTCCTGTCACAGCAGGCCTTACCAAAAATATTTTCCCCGTCTTTCCTATAGGGCCCCTTCACGTACTGGAAAGCTGCTATAAAGTCTGCCTGCAGCCTTCTCCAGGCTGAACAGCCCCAACTGTCTCAGCCTTTCCTCCTAGGAGAGGTGCTCCAGCCCTCAGATCATTTTTGTGGCCCTCCTCTGGCACCTCTCCAACAGGTCCATGTCCTCCTTGTTCTGGGGGCTCCAGAGCTGGACGCAGGACTCCAGGTGAGGTCTCACCAGAGCAGACTAGAGGGGCTTTTATGATTTTAAAAGAGACAGTAAATTCAGAAACTGTTTCAAATAGTCCACGCTGCTATATAATGCAGAGTATCTGCAGGCAGCCTCCGAGGCTACAATGGACGCCGGAAAGCATGTAGTTTTTCTGTCCATAAACATCAATGTCCTGTTCACAGGTTATCGCTATTCTTGGCAGATGTTACTGCATGTTATTGAGCTTTTGTTCCTACAGAGTGGCCTTAGCTGATAAACTCTCTGTTATGTATAATTAATTGTCATGTAAGTCAGTGGAGACTGCCTCAGGATAGTTCTTCTCTTCAGTGGCATATCAGTAATGCTCAAGAATACATACATTTTCAGGTGTTGCTAAAACATGACAGGACTGTATCTTTGCTAGAATTATAGCAAATGAAATCCATTTACCAGATAAAACAAAGAAAGGAGGAAGCTTCCGCTATGAAAAACATTGTGAAATAAAACAAAATCTCACCGTCAAAACCTACAAACTTATTTACATTCAATTCCAGACAGAATTGGTTCTTGGAAATCATGGTGAGATCTTTTGAATGGTTTCTGCCATTTTGCTATAAAATACTGAAAACCCAATATTACTGTTCTGTAACATTAAAGCATCGTGTGAGTATGCAGCTTGTGTTGGACTGGAATAGTGGGAAAGATGAGCCAGCACAAGTTATCATGTACTACAAAATTTTAGGAAAGCTTCTGGGAAACAGAGGTAGAATGTCCCATCCCCCCATCCCCCCCCACCTTTGAGCACTGGGGACCGTACAGAACTCCAGATACTCTGTATAATAATTCATACCTTGTGATATTCAGGTAGTAAAAAAGAGATTTTCATATTATTCAGTGTAAAACCCATAGGATTAAGTCAATCCATTTCTCTAATGGCAGTTTCAGAGACATATTTCAAGGCGTTTGCCATTTTCTTTGAAGTAAAGAAGTCCCACGGATCCAGTCTGAATTAATTGCATCCAGATATTCAGTATGAACAGGAGGGGAGTTTGGTGTAAACTATGTTTACAAATGAGAACAGGAAAAACAACCATGCCATACATATGCTTATTAATTATAACATTTTAATTCAAAATGTGCTAACAAATACTGTAAGAATATTATCTATCTCAGTAATAAGATAGCTATACTTGTACTACTAAACTTTTGATACAGAACACAAAGTTTGCCAGGTATAATCTTGATATGGGTTCATGAATTGCATTAGCATGCTATCTTTTGTGGGTTTAGAAGGTCTTTCTATGACCTTCACAACACAGTAACAAGTAAATAATCATGAATTAAGTTTACAGTAGTTAATTGTACAGCAATGTTACGAAATACGTGATTTCATACAAAGATAGCATGACATAGTACTGTAATGTCTTCTGTCTTTTTAATGGCTTAAACTAGAAAAGCTTTAAAAAATAATTTAAGACTCTACCAAAAAGATATTATTTTTTGCAAGAGACTCTTTCCTATATATAGAAAGGCTGATGCAGGTTTAAGACTCTCATGCTGTTCATCATGTCAAATCTGATAGCATGCTTTCCAAACACTGCTGCTTCCTCGTGCTCTGTTTTACATGAAGATCATCTGGCCCAATGCAGACATTTAAAATATAGATCACTACAGATGAACCAGTTGAAGAAACTCCTTTTCATCTGAGTCATCACTGAAAATAGAGGCCCTTTTAAGATGTGATTTTTCTGGTCTGTTTTAGACATTGACTTTAGAATGAGATGAATCACAATCTAGAAATGCTTAGGTTTTTCTTCACTATTAGTAGACTCTAAGATGACTATCTTAGGGGTAGATTTCTGAATTCTAGTCATAAAGTTATGTGAGATTATTCCTACTTCTTTTGTCTACGATCTTCTTTAGACTGTAAATTCTTCAGGCACTGCCAACCATCATGACACCTCACCACCGTCACAGTAAAAGTAAGAATCATTTCCAAAATCAGATTACTAACCTAGTATAACAAATATCCAAAAGTTGCTCTAAAAACTGGCCAACTCACCCTACTTTTAACTTTGAATTAAAGAAAAAGGTTTTGGCAGAAAAATTATCGTTGCCATCTGGTCGCATTCCATTAATTTTAGACCATCTGTTTTTGGCAAAGGCTCTCAGATCTTAGATTCCAGTGCTAAGATCATGAAAGCTTCAGAATTTTATCCCAAGTCTTCCTAGTCAAATTGCCTTTTTGGAGCATCAGGAGGCTTCACAACTGACAGATGGGTGGCAGGTCCTGTGATAGACGGAAGCCTTTCTGCATTCAGTCCCTAAGGAAATAGAAGCACAAGCACTTCTGTGGTTCCTGTTGTCTAAGAGATGTGCTACCGTGTATTTGAGAACCTCAACAACTGACCTGTGTGTCCATCTCAGAAGCTACAGCAACAGACTACTCTGGAGGTGACTCCAAATATAGAGCACAGTCATCACATCCTCACAGAACAAGGAAACTTTTGGAAACTGCGGTAAGCACACCTCACTACTGCAATCAAATTAGATGAAGCATCTACAAATAGATATGACTATTTAGCAATGGCTCTGTAGTTTAGGAAGTCAATAGCCTTAATAAACCTATTCAGCCATGAACATACAAAGACCAAGCAGAGAAGACTTTCATGCTGATATGCCCGTTTCCTCCTCCTGTCCCCATCTTGCCTTTTGTACTAAATGAAATGACTGGTACGATGATGGAGGTGGCACCAGCAACTGTCCCTTTACACAGAACAACCAAACTTATTCAATTGCTTAAAGCTACTTAAATCAGCTCGGCTGCCTTGGCAGAAAGGAGACTCTAGTCATGTAATTTACTTCCCCTGACGCCATGAAAGACTCAGTTCGCATTTGATTCCTAGAGAATAATTTATAATAATGTTGCATTTTGATTCCAGACATACATAATGAGTCAGTTTTTACCTGAGTCTTCCATCCTCTGCTGCAGCTCCTCCTGGTATAATCTTAGTAATGAATATCCCAGGATCATCCCCAATGTGTGGGTTATCTGTTCCTCCAGCAATACTGAACCCCAGGCCAGAATTTCCCTGGAAAAATTGAAAAGTAAATGCATCACCAGATGCTAGGTTTCTTAAGAATTTTATTTGCAGTGCATGTGCAAAGTATCCTTGCTTCCTAAAAAAGCACTTTATTTGGCAACTCCGTACTTGAAGGCAGGTGACTCAGTCAGAGAAAAATAATTGTCAGTTAAAGAACAGAGAGCACAAACACAAAGATTTCCCAGAGTTAATGACAGCGTTAACAGATGCTCCTACAGAAACAACATTTGACCTAAATTTAATTGTTTTCAAAATCAGTCACATAAATTAGCATCTGAACTCCAATATGAATTTATCCAAGTCAATGAGAGCTAGAGGCTAAAAACACTTCAGAGGTTTGAAAAAAGACTTCAAAAACCAGTGAATAACATTTAGCTCTGAAGTATTTTAGTATATAATTTTCTGTTGAAAAGTGAACATTGCTCAGATTCACACCATTTACAAAAAAAAAAATCCACAAAACAGAACTACTGCTTTCATCTTACTGATCTGCTAGAATGAATTCTTTGAAAGACACATTATGAGGGTCTACTCAATAATCCTGCCTGTTGCTTCTACTACTTGTGAGAATATAATGAAAGATAAATAGGCAGGTACAGACATACAGATTCTTGCAACTTAAGCCACTGTTTTTCACATACAATTCAAACTCACAATTCTAACCCTTTTTGGAAGTATATATTAGTTATTACGCTTTTCTATGTGAACTAACATTTATCAGAGATATTCTTTTGAATGAATTTAATGCAATGCTAAATTCTTTAAGTTTCTCTTATGCCAAAGTATTTTTATAATTAGATATTTAGGCTGATTACAGTGATGCAACACTACTGATAGTGCAGAATATGTACACTGCTGTGGATGAAATATGTTCAGGGCACAAAAAATATTTTTATTTCAGCCATCTTCTCAGACTATTGGGAGTTTATTTCCTTCACTCTTGCTTGTGAACAGGTATCCTCACTAGGTTCAGTCCTCGTGAGAAAAGTTACTAATAAAAATTGTACCTATTTTTTTACTTTTTTTAAAAAAATTTAAATCAAATCTTATTTCTGCATTTTTGAACTGTACTTCAATCAGTAGGTCAGGCATAAAATACATTTTGTGGGTGAAAGCCTGCGTGTTCCCTGCCTGCAGCATGTCAAATTCTCAATTCTGTTATCAGTATTCTACATTCACAAGAGATGCAGTTCTCATTACTCAAGAGATGTACATGTAATCTGCAGCTCTGCTATCAGCATATAATTGTGAATAAATTTTCATTACAGAAGTAATTTATAATCCAAGGAGAAGGGTTTAGGACTACACATACCTTACTGCTTCTTGGCTAGCTATAATATGAAAATTATAATACTGAAACAGTCTGTATATATTTTCTGTAGAGTTAATAAACATCTCCAGGCCAGCAGTATAAATCTTTGATTTAATCTCCCTTTCATCATTAGCACCATCTCAGATTCAGGTTGTTTTCCCCAATATTTTAACACATGCTTAATTATGCAGTGCACCCTACACCAACATGCACTCTAAAAATAAGAATATTTTCCCATGTGTTTTTCTATATGTCATGTTATTATTGAAGCTAATTTTCCAATACAAAAGAATGGAAAAATGTGCACTTATACACACTTCAAGAAGCCTGGAACAAAAGCCTTAAACCACTACTAAAGCCAAGGGCATATATCTAGAAACTTTGGATAAGTAATACTTGATTTTAAAGAAAAAAATACTCTAAAAATTAAAATAAAATTGTTGGGTTTATTCTTCACTCTAAAGAGATTTAAAAAATATGCAGTAGTCTGTGTTTATGAGTAAAGGTGATTTCCAGATCCCCAAAACCTACTCTTGACAGGGAAAGAGGAAGAGCAGGGTAGTGAGGAGAAATCTAAACATAATTTTTGGTTGGTTAGGGAACACAACAGCTATATCATAATAAAAAAGAGTGCCTGAAGAACTGTCAAAGCTTGCCTATTATGTGGGGTGTGCTTAGCTGTTACAGTTCTTCACATAAAGTTCATTAGATTTCTTAGCAGGAAATAATTTCTGAAAAGGTTTCACACTTTCTCTGCACTCTTTTCCTCCTATCCTACTTTTTTTCCATTAACTTTTTAGAGCTAAAAAATACAGCACTGCTAACTGTAAGTAGTGATGTGGTAAAACTACTACAGACTTCTCAGGAGAATCAGTACTAGCCCGTGACATTTATCAGAAAATGTGCATCTGTTATACTGCAAGACTTTTCCAATTCTGCCCCTCAGGAAAAACCTTTTAAAAGAACAGGGCAGCACTCCTCAATGGCACTTTTTTATCCAGAAAATTTCAAGCAATTATTCTGGCTGCAGTCCTTGACTTGATCAACAGGATCTACAAGCTGTCAGACACTAGCTGCCTCAGCAGCTTTCCTGCACCAGAAACTGTGCTGCAAAAGCAAGGTGCAATTACGCAATTTTTTTCACTGTGGTTTTTGAAGAATCTGTATTGGCTACATGGAAAAATCTGTTTTTTCACTTCAGATCATAACCAAGAAGGCTACAGCCACGGCTACCATCACTCATGGGACATCGACCTTTTAAGCAAAATGGGTTGAAAAATCACGCAATAGGAACATTCTGGTTAAAAGATACTGTATTTCAGTTTTGAGCAGCAGTATTGATCATAGAATCATAGAATAATAGAATCATTAAGGTTGGAAAAGACTTCTAAGATCACCAAGTCCAACCATCAACCCAACACCACCATGCCTGCTAAACCATGTCATGAAGTGCCATATCTACATGTTTTTTGAACACCTGCAGATCTCTCCATTCACCTTATGCTCCATCTTACTACTGTGCAGGTTCATCAACATATGATTGTTATATTAAAAACTCGTGGCAGCTGATGAGCTGTAACTCCCAAGTTCCAATTATGTACTGTCTACTAGCACAACACTTCCTGAGACTTTCTGAAAGGGTTAGCTCCCCGCCCTTTACTTTTCGCATCATCTTCTTTGTCCCCGTTCAAGAAAAAAAGTGTGTTTGCTAATTATCTTCACAGCTTTTCTTGGCATATCTCTGTCTCCCTGTCATTTAATGTTAACCAGCGAAAAAGTCTGCCTTCCCTCAGCCCAAAACAACCGCTGAGCCATCACTTAGCCACTGCATTTTCCAAGGTGGAACATTCACACTTCCTCTCATGCTGACTCTCATGTTTGGGAGTGGTTCCCCATAAATACCTGTCACGTTAATTCACTGTCCTCTTCCCATTCCAAGCCTTACTTGTCTTGGATGTTTACAAAGTAAGTTAACAATGAGCTCATAGGCCCAGTGAGGACACAGATAAATGTGTAATAGGAACTAACAGTTGATACAGAGGAGGTGTAAAGCAACAAAAGTCTTCCTTCTTTGGGATATTTAATTGATACTATTTAATTGAGATTCATCTTTTGGCCTAAATATGCTCACCTGCTTTGTTTCAGGATTCTTCGGTAGAAGAGATTTAGCCAAAAATCCCAAAATTTATGTAGGAGATAAAAAACTCTGAACAGTCTCAAAACTACTAACTGTAATGGCATTGCTCAATCATTATTCACATTTTCAAATATACAAGGATCCAGATCTAAATAATTTATATACAATTCATATTAGCAGAATTATGTCTTGACCTAAATCTTGGCATCTCTTTGTCCAAGTTCTCAATTGCTACTACTATAATCATCTCATGTAATTAGTTATTGACTATACAGGGAAGACTTGCATAAAATTACTCAGCAGTAGAGACATCAATGTATTTTTTTAATTGTTAGTTTGGTTGCTTACTAGCTTCCCCACCTTTTATTGCGAGGCCTGACAAAAGGCTTAGCGTAGTACAACATGCCCAGCTTGGATTAAAAAAGCCTTTGCCTTAGTTTCCTCCTATTCATGCTGGATATCTCATGCTTCTCATGGATTTATCATCAAGCTCAAATTGGCTCAGCTTTACTTTTCAAACAGAGAAACTTATGTAAAACTACCAAATGAAAATAATGACTCCCAGCCCCAGAGGCATCCATCCTGTTGTCCTCTGAAGGGAAGGTCAGTACTTCTTCTTAAGCTTTATTACACCAGCCTGCCTCCTTTATGCCATACTCAGATGGGGCTTTGCACCTCCACTAGGGTCAGCTGAGTTCTTTATAGCTCGGTCTGAGCAGGGAAGAGGCCTGGCTATAATTCTTCTGGCCCTGGAGGGGCAGACAACCTCCAACAGAGACAGTATCACTTCAGACGACTGGTGTTACACCTTCTGCCAACAGTGAAACACAGCAGTTAGGGTCAGAATAAGATGATGGATAATTCACCTATCAGGGAAAGAAAATAAAACTTGCAAGTTCTGGCCAGTTTGAATCTCTTCCCTCAAGACTTTGTTATACTGTCAACATAAAGATCACAAAAATAAAGTAAGAAACCCCAGCAGGTAATGGTTTTGAGTAGTCAGAAGACCGTGAGATACATCCTTTGTCTTACCTGGTCTTCCACCTTGCATTCTCCTTTTACACACCACTATGAGCGGCCATGTAACAGGCTGCATCTTCATAGGCTGCAGCATTTTTATTTTGTCACAGAGTAACCCTCATAGCTGCTCCACACTGACTTCCGTGGAAAAAAAATTAAGTTGACACTGAGAAGTTCTGAAGTTATATTCCTGTGACATTACTGCTTTCCACAGATGATAGCCTTCCACACACTTCTACAAATGTTTACCTCTTTATTGTGTCTCATTTTAAATTTTTTTTCTGCTCAAGAAAATTTCACCTTAGAGTTTGATTACAAATGATGTAAAGTCCTTCAGTCCTTAACAAAATTACAGAATACAAGTCCAAAAAGCAGAAATGGGATTAGAAATGTACATCAAGAGCAGACTGAGTTTTTCTCTGTAGAAGGGCCAAATGATATGTATTTTACCATACTAAATGTGCATACTACAATCATGGAGAAGTTGTTTTCCATTCTAATTCCTCCTTTTTTTCATTGTAATCAATAAGGTGACAGCATAACTCGGTATTTGACATGAGCTTCACACAGACTATTTTTGAATGACTTAATTGCTTCAGTGCTTCTAAAAGAATTTCTGATAATGTTCTGAACTGACATGATTTTGAAACTCTCTGGCATTTAAGCTGGAAAAATAATAGACATGAACTGTGCAGGATTAACTTAACTATTGCTGCAGCTTCACCCTGGCATGGAAGTGTACCAGAAAGCCTGTTTCACAGAGTCAGCAAAAAAAAAAAAAAAGAGAATGAGGAACTCTATAACTGAGTAGTTTCCAGAGGCTGAAAGATGTTTCAGGTGACACCACATACTCCCACAGCCCCTATTACTGAAATGATCTTTGTGTTTATATTTTTTTTACTTATAGGTTTAAGGGAGTCATTTTGCTCAGCTGTTAAGGCATACAAGTTAATTTTAATAAAGCTGTAATGTGCTGAAATATGCAACTAGTAAATAAATCATAATAGGTAGATAACAGAACTGACACAGGTCAAGCCTACAGTGCTTTCCACTGTTTTCAAGGGTTTTGCCCAAGTAAGGTTTTCAAGTTTTCATCCTGTAAGATTGCGTTCCTGCTTCACAGAAAATCTAAATCCAAACACAGCATCACAGAAAGGTATGATGTCTCTTCCATTAGCCCTTAAGAAATGCTGCTTATCAGTAAATACAGGGGAAGTTAAGAGTGGTCGCAATGTACATGTTTGTGGACAAAGCTTTGAAGTCCATTCGTGAGATCACATAGCAGAGAATCAAAATTCTTGACCCTCACTGCCATTGTGAACTCACACTTGTTGCTGTTTCTTTGTGGAAAGTTTTATTGTTTAGGGAAGAGAGGAGAAAGGGAAAGGGCAGTAATAATCTACATCTGCAAAGTGCTGCAAACTTTTGAACAAAAGTGATAGTGAAAAGTGGTTAATTAGATAATAAATAACTTAATCTTTGATTTGTAACCATGTAGTTATTCTTCTTCTTCTGTTCCCCTATAAAATTTTGAGACTTTAAAGAAAAACTTCTCCTGCCAAACCACAGGTTCTTCAGAAGCAGAATACTATGTATTAAGGAAAACAGAAAACACTATGTTCATTATTGTTAATAATATACCTAAAATACTCCGAACTTTATCTCAAGATGTTGGAGGATTTTTTTTCCTGTAGGTTTCCCACCTCTACTCTGGTGTTCACAGACAAATTTGTGGAATGCTTTTCCCCTACACATATTTTACAGATGGCTTTAAAGCCACCTAAATATGCAGGTTTTGTCAGAGCAAGTTTAGTCAAGAGAAAGCTCACAAAAGGATATCTGACTCATTCTTAAATACATGCTATATTTTTTTTCTGTCCTGCTTTACTGCAACTTTAAAAGACCCTACAAACTTTATTACTTGATACTCCTTAAACAGCTGTGTGTTGAATTTTAAAACGGGAATTATCCTTCAGCTTATTAAAAGCTCTAATGATCTGTAGGTTCAGTAAATCCTCACCTTTCTTTAATCTGAGCAATGCTGGTTTACTCTTGTTTATGCAAAATTTCAAAATACTTTAATACAAAGGTAAGTTATATCCTCTGGAATCAGTGTAACCTTGGTATGCCTTTGACAGTATTTCAGAATTTGGCATACATGCTTCAAAATCCTAAAGCTTTTCAGATTTGGCTGCTATACGTGGGGCACTTTCTCACTCTGTGTAAGTACTGCACACTTTTCTGATGGTGATACTGATTCGGGAATTATGCTATTTTTGTTAGAAAAGATATTTACCTGGTTTTGCATTTTAAGTCTTCTAATGCACCACCTACCTGTGAGTAAATGTTGCTGTGAGAAAATGTTAGTTCATAAACTACTGTTGAGCTTACTTCAGATGAAGGAAAAAACGTGTCCCTTGCTCAAACTATGAAACATACTCTGAGACACGTAATATGAAACTTGACTTCTTCATGCATTTTAGTAATTTTTTTAATAACTGTGTACTCATTTTTAATTTTTACATTTCTGCTTAAGTAAAATGTGAAGCTAATACTTGTCTCCTACAGATATTCAAAACACTTTGGCTGGAATAATCAGCAATTTTTTGTTGTGTCCAAAAATAATCTCTCACAGTGTATCTTTTTAATAACAAAACCAATTTTACAAAACAGCAGTACCTGAGTCCTGGTTAAGGCTGCTACCTGCTTTGGCTCCCCTCAGGGTTCTTCCCTCAGGATACTTCCGTTTCAAATGAAACAAACTGAACACCTTCTCCCATGAGACGGAAAAAAGAACACCTCCTTCCATAAACAAACTTCACCCTTGTTCTACAATATTAGATTTCTCCAAGAACTACTCAACAGCATGAGAAAGTGAAAGCTGAGAATGAGTCAAGCTCAGAAACCTGCGGGGAATTAAGTTTTTGGCATGAGTCAGGGGAAAAAAAACACTTATGAGCTGCGGGGCAAGTAGAATGAATCAAGTAACATACTCTACAAATGAGACAAATGATTGAAAACTCTCACTCGACTGTCACGGGAGGATTATGTACAGACTGGGATTTGCTGCTGCTCTGAAATAGGCTTTCTCTTTTTCTCTGTGCTAAATCAGATAAGATTACTTAGTTTGGCACCTAAATGGTTACATGGAGCGAGTACCTCCAGGTATAACAAGCCCAAGAAGAGGATGATCATCTGAGGTTGCTGGAAAGATCACTGGGTGCTAAGTACTTCTGCCGACTTTGTTCAGTAGTATTTTCCTTCACAAAGTATTTCTTACCTAGAAAATACAACTCTCCTTCAGTCTTCTGACAGTGAAGTGATAGGATTTTGAAGAATTTTTTGTAGCTTTCATTCAGCCTTGCTTAGTTCAAAGGCACACATATAGTGGGAGTGTTTCACTCGTCACTCAGTAACGCCCAGTTCAGTAGCAAACAGCCACATTGCAAACAACAGCTTAATGAGTTAATGCTTCATCCCACCAAAATGAATAGGGGATTTTATAATACGCAAAACACTTCCATCTAATTCAGGATTTTGATGGAAAATGTTCATTAAACCCACCTACTCAAGACTCTGAAATCTTGAAGACAAGACATGATTCTGCTTTGCAGTTTTTTCACAATCTGGCATTTATACTAGCATTGCTTTTATACTGCGAGGAGAGAGAGATATATGCTAAATAACCAAACCATTTCCTGCCATAGAGTAGGTGGTTCTTTGCCCATCTCCCGCCCTAATACTAGGTCTTTCTAATCCTGTCACATCTAATCCTGTCTTTAGATCTAGATCATTCCAGCAATGTTTTCAGTTATTTGCCCGTGCCATGCTATATTCTACTTTTCTTCTACTCTGTTTTATGCGAAGCTGAAGTTTCCAAAGCCTAAGAACCAAAGCCATGTTTCTGTCTCATTCAGAGAACAAGGACATTTGCATATTTATCAGAGTGCTGTTGAACTCTTTTGTACTTTCAAATCTACTCAAGAGTAACATAATTCATGAAATTCTCACTTCTCCCACGTATGCTGGCATACTCCCCAGAGTCAGAGTTTTGAGACTCCATATTATATTATGCTCCATATGGTACAGATTTTCATCTCTCACGGTGCCATTTGTTGTTTTCAAGCCCCTTATCAGGTTCAGCACATTCATTACAAAACCACAATACACATGAATACAACTGCTTCGTATGCTTATTTTCACTTGTTGTCTGTAGAGGGATATTATCCTTTCAGCTCTGCCCAGATGAAGTACAGCATCCAAGAAGGAGAATTTTAAAAAAGATCCAGTGGAATTGTTTGTTCATAATACATGTGAAATCTACAACACTGTAAAACAGCAAATCTAGGCAAGGAATGAAACCACTAGCAAAGTGAAGCAATTTTTTGAAAAAATGCTACTGCATTCTCTTGCTGTATACAGATTGATGCCAATAACGGATGTGAACTCTCATCAGGTTTGGTTTTCACTACTGTATCTCCACTAAGCTCACTTAAACAGCTTCTGAGCTGTGGCAAACATGTATACCTACTTTTTCTTCAACATGTTTCTCATCCTACTTTAGTATTATCTGTAGGAATAATCTTTCCAACCATCATGGGAGCATAAGTCCTTGTCTATTCTGTCTCATAGAGAAAAGTTAGGCAACATACTTCCTCTTTTAGTTACTTACATACAATGAAAGCAAACAAATGTCACAAAAAACACAGTCTTGTGAGTAGCTCAAAAGCAGTATGAGAGAAAATTACTAAAATACATGATTCTATGAAAAGTTTTATCAAAACACAGATGCATGTTCTTTGGAGGAGGCAAGTACTTCTTCTTGGGAGTGAAAGGTTTCACTTCACTTGGAAAAATCTTTGTTTGTCATATTGTGTCACTCGAGGCTAGCACTACACTTCTCATCAGCCAGACTCCGAGAGCTTTCTGAACTCCCAGGACCACATAATCAAAAGTGAAAAGATCAGACCAAGGAAAGAAAAGCACTCAGTAATTGATAATAGTAACTAGATGTAAGAAGGGTGGGGAAGAATAGGAGTTAGAATAAAACACTAACAGGACTTGAAAGAATAGCAAAGCTTATTCAAGAGACAGGCTACTTTTAAAACTTTGACATGAGCCTCACTGAAGTTTTCACAATGCAATTATCTGCAAAAACTGAGGAAATTAAGACATGTTTAAATGTAACTCCATGACAGAAGTAGACAGTCACTTAGGGAACAGAAACCTGATTTTACTGAAGCTACGGAAACCAACAGGGTTTCACCACATAGTGCTAGCAATTAAAAGGAAAGAAGAAAACTCCTACTGATGACTTCAGTTTGTCTCTAAAGGATGACACCTCTCATCCCTTTCTGCTGATAATTCAGTGCTATGAAAATACCAGTGGGTGTCTTGAGACTGTGTGGAAACTCCTGGTTAAAGCAGTTTGTAGCTCTAAATCCTTTTGTTGAAAAACTGCTGCGTGCCTAAATGGGTTTATTTGGACAGATGCACGATCACTATACCATCGCTTTGTAAAGCACTTAGGGGAATTTGAGAGTCCCTCAGTATTAAAAGTGCTGGAATAAGCCCAAGTTCTAAGCTATTGTCTAAGATATTGTTCTTTTCCATTTGACTGTCATATTCACAGAAACGAAATGAGTGTATTTAATTGTTCTCATCTTACAATTTAGCATATTTTTAACAAGTTACAGCTTAACAATTTCTTGGGTTATATTTCTTTACTGAAATACATATCTGGTTAATAATTTAGATTAAAATTCTGGAATGTTTATATCCATTTTAAGATTCTGATAATCTTTTCTTTCCAACTCTTATTCAATCCTGCGTCAAAGGAAATGCATGAGTAAAACTCTTAATTTGCTTCCTTATTCAAAATAATGATCTTCAGGGCATGTAATGTGAAAGAAAAAGTTAAACTAGTAATGAACTAAAAGGCCCTTGAGGCTTTCAAGTTGAAGCACAAATCCTGAAGGCAAATGGCAGAGTGTTCTTATCATTGCATCAGTTACCTTGCCATCGTTGCCCTCCTCTAGTGGCTAAGCACACAGAGTCTAGCATTGCCTTCTCTTTTAATGCACACTAAAGAAAGCTTTTGAAACACTTTCTTGTTTTGAATAACATTTAAGACTTTCTTTCGGGCACCATGGTGCTCAACTATAGATTTCACTGAGAAGGATTATAAATAACATAAAATTCAATTCATTCTTATTTGTTTTTCACAAACACACATCTAAATCTCATCACTTTTTCTAACTTTGTACTGACCCTGTTTTACTGTAACATTTCATTCCAGTGTCCATTTTGTTTCTTATTCCTAGTAAACCTGAGTGGCTGTGACCCTGAACAATCTGACATGGCTTCAAAGCTGTCTGTTTCCGAGTAGGAGCTTGGACTAGGTGACCTTCGCAAATTCCTTCCAAACTGAATTACTCTCTGCTTCTATGAAATACCAGTGTCACAAACAGAAAAAAAGTTTTCAAAATCTGCTGCCAGCCTAGGAATAGTTCAGTCACTAAAAACTCCCCTCCTAGATTTTATCTTAATACTTACATGATATTTAACAATTTTGTATGTATATATTCCTACAAAAATTCCTTTTCCAAGATTTGTACCCGTACATTCTTAAGTGCAGAGGCTTCCTTGACATAATAAGTCAGGTGAAACTCATGGCTAAAACTGTACCTTGAATAACTTTCACACAGTTCTTTGAAACTAAATGAATTAATTTTGTCACGTGAGAAATGCACAGTTCCTTTACATGACAAAAATCAATTTTACATATGTCCTTCTGGGAGGAAGAAGAGAAAAGGAATATTTAACTAGATTTCTGTTTGCCAAAGTTGGCTAAAAACACTCCCTAGGCAATATTTTCCTGCCTTTCTAGAAATCAGTTGAGATAACATTCACTGTTCATTTACTTACATCAACAGTTGTAAAACATTTGATGATGTGCTGAATACAATATGCACATATATAAATAAATACACAGAACACTGTGCAACAGAACTAGACTACCATTCCCAACACTATTCATATAATAACATAAAATATGAGATATTATTTTTTGTTGAAAATTTGAAGGAATTCTAAATTCCCATGTCCTACTTCAGATATGTGTCATGGTAATGAATCATACTGAATCATATTAAAAACTTCTACTATAAGTTAATAGCAATTTACAAGTTTAGTAGCATTATTTTTAAAGTGGCTGTCAGTGACTCATAAGCAGAGAATAATGGTCTTCTGATTCATGGAAAAAGAAAGTTCTCTCCTCCCCAGTTGTACTGATGCCAATTCTGCCTTTTTGGAGGTGATAGGAAGACAAGCTGGGGAAGAGACAGAGTTTGAGCTGGGATTCCTACCAGGCGAATGGAAGTTGACCAATGTATACATTTAAGAAGAAAAGTAAAAGCCAACAAAGACATTTTCACTTGATCTCAGGCTCTCTATGGAAAGATTACAGCCTGAGATGCCTCTAGGTCACACACAGGTGTTGCTCACAAAGATGTGCCTGTTTATGTACAATAATAAGTTTAATGGGTGGAATTTTCAGAAGAATCAAATTATTGTTATTGATGTCTGACAGAATTACCACCTATTAAAATAGAAAAAATCAGGCTACAAGTCAAATCATAGATCATAGAATCATAGAATGGTAAGGGTTGGAAGGGACCTTAAAGATTATCTGGTTCCAACCCCCTGCCATGAGCAGGGACATCTTCCACTACACCAGGTTGCTCAGAGCTCCATCCAACCTGGCCTCAAACACTTCCAGGGAGGGGGTATCCACAACTTCTCTGGACAACCTGTTTCAGTGTTTCACCACCCTCATGGTGAAGAATTTCTTCCTAATATCTAATCTAAATCTGTCCTCTTTTAGTTTAGAGCCACTCCCCCTTGTCCTATCATTACGCACCCTTGTGAAAAGTCCCTCTCCATCATTCCTGTAGGCCCCCTTGTTTAGAGCCGTTCCCCCCTTGTCCTATCACTACACACCCTTGTGAAAAGTCCCTCTTCCTGTAGACCCCCTTAGGTACTGGAAAGCTGCTATAAGGTCACCCTGGAGCCTTCTCTTCTCCAGGCTGAACAGCCCCAACTCTCTTAGCCTGTCCTTGTAGGAGAGGTACTCCAGCCCTCTGATTATCTTCATGGCCCTCCTCTGGACCCGCTCCAACACATCCATATCCTTCTTATGTCGGGGGCTCCAGAGTTGGATGCAGTACTCCAGGTGGAGTCAGTAAGTAAACACTTTTGAAAATCCAATCTTTATTTCTGAATTCCTAATGTTTCAGACCTAATTTTCCTAGTATTTGCAGTTAAAGACCTCTTTTTATTGATTCATTTTAGGAACAGCCACTCTCAGAAATAAAGCTGAAATTCCTGTTATTGGTAGCATGAAAATACATTAGTCTGCTTCTGCTGTTTTCCTGAAATTTTATATATTCCCGTATTCCACATTCACACCACAAGACAGTAAAATAACAATACAAAATCAAACCTGGAAGAAATATTTCTTCAGAAAGGGAAAAGGACTCTGTGTCTATACTTCAGCAATGAAAACAGATTTGAAATTTTATTCATAAAATACTAACAGAAAAATAAGCAATATGCTTCTAATACTATGGCATCCTATACTAACTTTACTTTTCAACAGTATTCGACAAATTCAGAGAAGGAAGCTATTTCAACAGAAAGGAATATTATTACTAACTCAACATTTGTAAGTACCCCTAGCAGTGAAACTTTCCTCTCTGTTTTTGTCATGAACAGGTGTATTAACTATTGCCATTTCAAGACTTATTGATTACCATAACCTTCTCCTAAAGGAGAGAGAATTCTCACACCCTCTTCAGAGCTAAAGAATTGTAGTGAGTTTTGAAGAAGGGCACTGAATATTACTTTATTGACATCCTAAAATCCTGAGGAATAACACTCCTAAAATCCTGATGCATAACATCAGCTCTAAGAATGAGGAAAGATAAACATACCTTTTTTTGATGATTGTATATTTTTGTACATTGATGTACAAAAAATGGATTATTGCACCCATTTTACCTGGCTTTAAAAACATATTTAGCAGAGCAACTTCATTTAGGTTAGGTGTGTTATGTACCCTCTGTATATGCTGTGTAGAAAGAGACGCTTCTGCATTGCAATTCATTAACATGCAAATTGGTGCAAGTCAAAATGTTTCACATACATTTATCAGTTGCAATCAACCTTCATTTGATAGTTTCCTAGTCCTGGCATGCAATTTGTGCTCTAAAATGAGATAGAAAATTGAGGTAAGAAAGGGTGTTAAAAAGCAAGAAAGAGAGAGAATGAGATCAGAATAATGAGCAGGTCACTGATGAGGAACTCATCTGTGCTGCAAAACCTGAACCAAACTACTGTTCTGGAACAGGCACCACTGGGGTTTACATTTCAAAGGAGTGCCTTAATCACCAAGAACACTATCTCTGATCTAATGAATATATAATTATATATTCAAAGTGGAACAGGTCCAACAGGAGAAAGGCACACCTCAGCAAAGCTAGGCAGTCATCATGGACAAATCCCTGTTACACATCAGGCAGAGGAGGCATGTCAATCCCATTTTCCCACACCCTGGTTAAGTATTTTTATGATGATTGTGAATCCTTTTCCTTTCACTTTACACATTTCCCCCAAGAAACCTTTTGCAAGGTATCAAATTTCTGCCAGTGTGCAGTAGAGGTTAAAAAAAAAAAAAAGATACCTCAAAAAAGTTTGTAACATAACATTTCACACATTTCACATCCAACTTTCACCCTGCCATCAGTGATATACAGCCAAAGGTAGAAAAAATTAGGAGAAATCGTGGCTGGTACCTTGGCTAGCTTTTCTCAACACCCCTTCAGGAAATTCACTATAGAGATAGTAGGTATTACCATAAACTATTTAACACAAGGAATTGGTATTATTTGTATTAATACATACTGAATATTTATTTTTCTCTTTTCAGGTTTGTTTAAAATACTATTCAAAGCACAAGCATAGTCATTTTAAGCATTAAAAATCTCCCCATTCTTATGATATACACCAACAATCTAAAGTCAAACATATATTATTGCATATACCCCTTCTACAGTACGTTGTCCTTATATTGTGTAAAATCCACAAAGTTCATTCTGCATCAGAATTTTATTTTTCATGCCTAAGTATACTTGTATAAATCTACTGCTAATAATGGTAATGTCCATAAAAAAATAAGAGGCCAATTGCATTTTCCAGCTGAAATAAGATTTCTCATTGAAATTCTATAGCTAGAAAATAAATTACACACTGTCATTGCAATGTAATCTACTCATTAGCAAAAGTATGAGAAAGGTAAAAATCCTTCAAAGAAAAATTGTATCATGTGGAATTAGTTTTTAACATCTATTAAGGTCTGTCATCGTCTCCAGGATAAAAATCATTAGGCCAGGGGGGGAAAAAAAGATCCGTGCAAAAGTTAAAAAGACAGACATTTGTTATTGAGAAACTAGAGGGATACATATAAACATAACTGAAAGAATCTTTCCACTGGACAGCACTCTGGACACCGGAAGCCTCTGGGATATACTATCATAAATTGTCATATAAGAACTGGCCAAAATATCCAGGGTGTGCATACTCTTGCCTTATGCCAAAGCTGCCTAGGAAAGGTTAAGATTCTGAACAAAAGCAACAATCAGTGAACTAACAAACACCTTTTAAACAGACAAATGAAATGGCTGTTAAAGGCTGGTCTTAAGGAACAAGAACTTAAAGGTATTTGTTTTCCCAGTAATCAGATGGGTTGGGATACGTGAACAGGGAAAGAGGGGACGGGTCTTCTACTTGTATCAATCCATTTCAGTGCTTGCCTCAGCTTGCTTTATAGAGCAACATCACTGCTTTAACAGCATCTGAAATCATACAGATTTTTCTTATGATGAGAAATCTGGAAATATGGGGCGGGGTGAGAGGGGAAATGGAACATATCCTGACCCTTTTTTCTTGATTCTTTTTAAATGTAGATTTAGTTGGGACATTTGGCAATACAGCTAGTAACAGCTTACTGAAACTTGATGTGTAGGAATCTCTCCCAGATCTTTCCCTCCTGCAGTCACTTCCATGGGTAAGGATTTACAGGGTTTAAAAGCATTCTCTTCTACAACATGGAGAGAGCCCAAGAGGACAACAGCACACAACAGCAGGCAAGTACTATCCTGTCCCCTCCACCTATTCAAGATCTTGAAACGTGTCATGGGTTTTGCCTATTCTGAATTATTACAACTGTATGCATCAGTACAAAGGGGATAATAGATGACAATGCATTTAATTATTTAATTATTTAAAGCCACAGAAATATAAAACTAGAAAAAGAAATTATTTTATAATTATGCAGCTATACAGAGAGAGTAAATTTTAATTCTGACTAAGAGTTCAGGTCAGTGACACAGAAACATTGTAGTTACTGAATGTTGAATTCATTTACAAAAATACTAATATTCCACAATATGCATTAAAATTAATTACTACCAGGAAGGTCTCTGTAGAATCAAAACAGCAAATGTAGAAACAATAAGAGGATTTGGAATAATATAAGAGAAACTTCTGGAGCTTTGAAAAGTGAATTAAAAGTTTTTGCATGCGACTCAACTAGACAGGATTTCAATTTGAGCTGCAAGCAACTGTTAGATATGTGCCAAAAGCTGATACTGAGGTTTCATATATATAATTGTACATGTAAATCAACATTACAGTAGACATATTGAATGCTTGATCACTCTGGTAAAAAATATTTCACTAGACCCTTTCTAATACGCCTGATTTTACAAATGCCCCATCTATGAGCCTACACCACCGTCACATGTGCCAACATCAGAGACAGAATGGGTCGTGTTTGGCATCACTGCCTGTCCTCTTTTCTTCCAAAGTGCTCGATATTCATTTTGAGACAAGATGCCTACAGAGCTTTGTTTCATTTAGATCCAACTGTTTCTGCAGTAGACCTTTTAAATTCTTTTTAAAAAGTTACTTGGCAATCAAATTTAGCAATAATGAACAAAAAGCACTTTGGTAAAACCGAGCAAACACGTGTCACTAACCCACTTAGTCACTTACTTCACTGAGCAATGCCTTTGTAAAATTCACCAACTTACAAGAAGTAATTAATCTTTTCCCACTCTTCCCTGGCTACTGACAATGATTCCTAATTGTTAGGATTTTTTTTTTTTAACTGCAGCATGAAGATAAAAATCATTACGACAGTTAAAAAGCCATTTTTCTTTCAACAAAGTAGTATGGCCTACACAGAGTAGCAAGTCAGACTGCTTCATTAGAGGCATTTAGACAACACAGCCAGGACATCAAGAAAATTTCAAATCTAAAGTTTGTTCTGCTTTATCTTGAAATGCATATTTGAATGTGAGTCATCCACAGAGAGTGAACCCACAGCACAGACAGAACCAAATTTCAAAGCGTACAGTGTTTATCCACCATCTGTTGTTCAAGATTCTCATAACTGTATTTCATAAAACTTTTCAAATTTAAACTTACTGTGTCAATTTCTGAAACTTTATAAAAGGGGAGACTTGTTTTCATTTAATTTAACTGCAAACTTCCCCAAACAGGCCACTGAATTGAAAAAGAGATTATTTTTTGGGGGGCAAATAAAATCGAAAGGGAAGAATATGAGCACTTGGAAACGTGATTAGACCTCTAATTGTCTCAAAGAACAATACCCCAGTGAACATACAAGATTTCCTCCAGATTTCATATCAAGCTCAGTCACTACAAATAGACAAAAAGAATGACCCTCTTTCTCAGCTTTGCCCAGTACAAAAAATTAAATTCAGCTCTGTTTAAAGTGGTTATAAAATAGATTCCCTATTGAAAAGAAATTAATTTAAAAACTATGGAGTTGTTCTGGTTCAGAGTTAATGTTAAATTTCCAGAAGGCCTCTTCTTTGCCCACCCACTGAGGATCCAGTAAGTCAGCTTTTGAAAGGAGCCAGTCTGAAATTTATAAGCTCATGAGAATGCTTAAATCATTAACAGACAGCATTTCCTAGCGGAAATGGAGCCAGGGAATATTGTACTGCAAAATGCAACAGACCAGTATTTTCAGAGATGTAGAACCTTCCACAGCTGTAGCTGAATCTTCAGTGAAATTTCTAAAAGCTATTACAACTTCAGTAATGAATCCTGTACTTATTTACTCCACGTGTACTTATTCTCTCAAGAATAATCATATCAATTTTCCACAGGTAAAAAGATTCTGGAACAGCCTCCTACATTAAATATCATCTTTCACATACACAGTATCCTACCCTACTCTCAGCAGGACAAATTTAAGATTAGTTAGTATTGATCAGTAGTGTGTTTTCAGCTCTGTTTCCATTTCCTTGATAAGTTATTCACAAAATTTTTACCCTCTCCACAGTAGTTAGAAAGACTATTCTGTTGACTTCATCAGTCCATTTTTCCTCATCGTGCCTGCAACTATTTTAATTTTTTTTTTTGTAACAGAGTAGTTGACTCCTGCATAATAGTTCCAACACTAAAAATCAAAAGGTTAGTTCATCTGAGCTTGGTCCTATTACATCTGTTCTCAGAACACTTTCACAGCTTATTTGCTAGTCTTTTTTCTGTAGAGGATGCCTTTTCTTCATTATGTTTAGAAGCTACAATTCCATTTTGCTTTAAATACCCCAGCTCTTTTTCAATATCAAAAGTCGTGTATAAATCTTATCTGACAACTTATTGAAGTAATTTAGCACATCAGATTTTAGTTTTGTATTTTGTCCTTCAAGTAATACTTAGAAAGACATGTTGTTTTCACTGGGTTCTTTTTGAAGTAATGTTAGTGCAGCTACCTTACAGTTAAAACACATATTCTTGTGGAAGAACGAATCAATTTTCTGACCAAGTAACCCAAGAAAATAGAATGATGATTTTCCTCTTCAGGTGTAGAAAACTCACAGTGACTATAACAAAATCATAAAGCAGTCTTTGTTCCGCATAGTAGACCAGACACCAGAATGCATCATGTGCACCTACGACTGTTCAAGGAGCTTACCTTTTTAGAAAACTTTCCCCTCTGCTCAGCTTCTTTTCAACAGAAGAGAGAACAGCTTTTAGAGCTTATCCAGTGGACTTTCCTTGGTGAAGGACAGCTGATGGTGGGATAAATCATCACGTTCTCTGGCTCCCCTCTCCCAGGACTGCTGCTTTTACCATTATAGGATGTTTCCCTTATCCATATACTAAGTCACATTCTGCTTTCACAGCTCAAAAGCAGATTATGAAATTTATCGCTATCTTTTTTGAATTTTTCCAGCAGAGGATAGAGAAGCCAAGAGGAGTGCTGGAGCAGCAGCGAGGAATAGCAGGAGGTACGTGAGGTACAAGACAACTGCTTTGAGTAAAAGGACATTGGTGTGGGAACAGTGCTCCAGGCACACATTGCAGTACTAAAGTGAGAAAGAGGATGATTAATAGCTCCTAGCAAGGTCCAAACGTTGTTCACATCTCATTGGTGTGCCATCAGCAGTGGTGCAGTCACTCGGTCCTTATGCAATCTTGCCCATTGTTAAAGTAAACCTAGGTATTAACCATTTCTCCAAAGTAAACTAATTTGTTCCATATCTCCTTGCAAGCTTTCTCTGCTCCCTGTGTAGTCTGGCTCCTTGGTAAACCTATGTAGTATCACTATTTCAATTCTACGATCTTATGATTCTTTCTTCATAAGACCTTTAAAAAAAACTCCAAACAAATTAATTTTTCTGCTTTCTTGAGTATTTTTCAGAATTTCATTACCATATTTTCCTTTACTCTAACTCTCTAGCAAGTCCTGTGATTACTCTTTTTCGAGTTTCTTATTTTGTCTGATATTCACTTTAATATATTCAGGCTTTCCTGTAGTGCCAAAATAATGTAAGAAACTGCATTCCCTGTATAATTAAATCTAACAGAAATCTAAGGGAACCTAACACCAAGTCTTGTTAATCAGCACTTGAAATGATGCTAGGTAAGCTAGAATCTAAGCAGAAACCTAATTTCTAGAGTCTTAGGTTTAATAAATATTCAATGAAATTGTCTGCATGTCTTTTTACTTTGGACATCTACTGGTTACATTGCCTTATAAAACATACATTTAAAACTATATCCATAACATTCCCCAAGAGAGAGTTCTTATTCTTTCCTGCAAAGGGAATTTTTTCCCCAAAGTAGGTCACATACTGAATTTCAGATGCTGCACAAAGTTGAACTGATTAGATGAGGTAAAGAGGGACAAAGAGGACATTTATGAACACACAGGTACACTAAGAGAGGGGAAGTGAAATTCTAAGAAGCCTGAGGAAACCTTTGGGAAGCTGCATAAAGCAAATAAGGAGGTGAGCGTGGACAGAAGGTAGGAAGGAGGTAGAATCTCTTAACGAGAGGACAGGAAGCTGAGAGAAAAGGATGAAGAATACAATTCTCAGTGCTAGAAGGCTTCGTAGTGGTTTTTCTCCGGAGGATAAAGCAAGCCTCAGAGTAGCCAGAGCACAAAACCCCGCTTCTATTTGAAGCCAAGAAATACGCTCCTCCGGAAACTACACTACCTTCATTTATCCAAGCTAAGCTTTAAACAGCAGGAACATATTGACAAATGAAAACTAAAGCAATTCAGCAATTCTGAAAACTTGTGCTAATAATGCCTTTGCTTCTGTGTTTTTCACCAAAGGAGGAGCATGGTAACTTGACACCATCAGCAGCATTTAAATCACATGAAATAAAACAAACTGGGGAGAGAGGGACAGTATAACAGAGAGAGAGAAAAAGCAGTATTTACTGCCTGTTTCACATCTAGGTATGAGATAGGAAGAGACAGAAAAAGTCTGTCTACAGTTCAGCAATTCTTAGAAAAGTTGAAATTTGCAGAAAAAACTATGGTGTTCTTACCACTGGTTGGAGTCAAAACCATAGCAGGTTTGAGTTATGATATACACAGAATAGCTGATGATAATAAGATAATAAACAGAGATGAATATAAAGAATACCATTTTTTTTTAACTTTCCTAGGATGTCATTAAGCTATAGTTAGTATTAGCAAAGCCTCTTGATGAGATTCAGCAAAAATTAGAATTGACAAAATTTGAAATTTATGGTAAATGGAAAATGCTACTATCCAAGTAAATTGCTCTCAGGTCATATCAGCAGAAAAAAGTATTTCTGATTTAACAAAAGGGCAAATATAATTAATTTAAAATATTTTTGTAGGAGGTATCATATAAAAAGTTTTACAAAAAAATTCCCCTTGGAAAACTCTTTTTTTCAAAAGCATCTTGGAGATTTCTCATATAAGAACACACAAAGATATGGTCTTGTCTTTCTCAGCTTGTTACATCAGGAACTCCTTTTCATTTGAACCATTACTCAACAGAAACAGGGGTGAAACTTAGGAGCACAGCTGGCAAATGAGAGAACCTGCACAATCAAACCTATAAAAACTTCTCTGTATAAGAATGTCTTGCAATATATTTATATAACAAAATAAACATATAATTAAATGCCAGCCAAACTCATCTGCCCCTGAAACCATCATTAATTTCATATAATTTAATATACTTGCTGCTGCATGTTTACCAATGTTTTCAGAATTTCGTAAAATATGCATGATCTGAAGTTGTTAATTGGCAAGTGAAAGGCTCTTCTTTCATTACTTAGTGACTACATTCTTCTCCTGAACTGATTCCAATTAAGTGAGGGCTTAGCACTGTAACTTCATGAACTGTGTTGTAGCCCTCAGGTAAAGCTGTTCTGTACGGGTAATTTTGTTACTGTCTTTTCTGTTTCATAGTGGTCACAATTCTGTTGCTACGTGTACATTGCTTACTGATTTAACTACAATTTTTATCATACACTGCGACAACTGCTAGAAGTCATGAATCCTCAACAATATGGATGTACTCATACTGCCCCTTAAGCACGGAAAGGCAAAGCGTCCCCGCACCTTATTGCCTAAACTCAGGTTCTTGCAGCCTTCCGTGATGTCCATCTGTATGTCCTGCTTTCCTTTATTTTGTAACATCACTGCATGGAAGAGCTTTTGGGTGAAGGAAAAAGGAAATGGTTATGGAGTTGGGATGCAACCAGGCATTCTTGGGACCTTTCCTGACTACCCTAATTGAAATGTAGTTTATTCTGTTAAGTGCTGTGCAAACACAGATCCCAAACAACCTAAAAGCTTACAATCTAAGTGTAAGATGATGCACAGAATACCGGTGGTGCAAACAAACAAATCGGCAAACACAAGGAACTAGTGAGATGAACTTCTTGGCAAGTGGTGCCAAACAGGAACTTGGAAGAGCACAGTGATGTGGCTCTGTTTTTGTAGAAGTGGTGAAACAAGCTGTTAGTAATTTCCAGGGTAATGAACTTGTTCCTATTAACACCATGTTTTAGGTAATTTCTTCCCAAAGATTCTCTCCTCATGGATGTCGTATCTCGCATGAAAACATGCTGAATGAAATACTCACCCTGCATAGATCAGCATATGTGGGCTGTAACTCTTCTCCCTGTCCTCCCCACCATCTTTTCCAGCCTTGCCTGGTGCACAGTGAGCACCCTGGGCTGTGACACTGCTGTGGCCTGACAGTGGTGCTTTGCACTGAGCTGTGTGTCAAAACTGCATTGCTTCGTATCATTAACAGAGCTATAAGGATCTGTTCAAGCCAGGGAGCTCCAAACTTGACATTTTGCAATGTCTGAATTCTGACATGTGAAAACTTATCTGCTTGTATTTAGGAAAAAAAACAGAAAAAAAGTCAAACAAGATTGACCAAAAGGGTCTTTGCACTAAGCAGCGAATTATTAATTAAAATAAATTAAATTAAATTCCACTCACATGAAGTAGAATTTTTAAAAGAACTGAAGAGAATGAGAACTAAGGAAAACTACCTTACTCCCACCAAAATCTGGTGTGTTTCCAACTACTTTAATGAAATTCTGGGCATACAATAGATTTCCATTATTTTTAATATTGAGGATGGTAGTGATGAGTGCTATAATGAATGGAAGAAGAATTTTGTTTTGCACTTACAGACAAGAAAGAAAATAGCAATGAGATAAAAATTTCATCTCTGGCAAAAAGAAGTCAGGTCAAGGACAAATCATTGACACAGAGTGCACAGTGAGAGGTGTGAAACATGTCTCAAAAATAAATTATATGTAGTTGCAGAAGCACAATTCAAACTATTAGTTTCCTATTTGCCTTTTCAGGAGTGAAGAACAATCAATGGCAAAGATGGATTAGACCTCTTGCTCTCATACCAGGTGAGGACTGGAGAGAAAGTAAGTGGATTCTTCGACTGTAGCTAAACTTACACAAATGGAAAGTAGAAAGAAAAATAAATGAAGTTTCGGTCCATCCAGTGGAAATGTTTGGATGAAGAAGCATGCCCTTTTGACGATGTCCTCCTCTAAACTTAGCAAGGGATATTTATATTCATTATTTGGTAAAGTTACTTCAGGGATAAATTTCCCTCTTCTCAAGTCCATTAATAACTATTTATTAAAATAACATGAACTGAAAAGCCCAGATCTATTATCTGCATGCCATGAAGTTAAATCAGAGCTGTTACATCTTTTCCAACTTAAGAAACAATAGCAGAATCGGAACAACAGCGAAACAATAGTTAAATACTGCAAAACTACAGCCACTTGTATTTCCATGAAATGTAGTCAACTATATTAATGAATATAAATGAACTATATGAATGAATCCAGTGTTAAAAGAGTTCCTGGACTTCTTTATTTCAATGGAATGAATAACAACTTACTCATTTTTCCAGGTCTATTGTGCTAACTGCAGGAACAATAGTCATTAAGCAGAACTTGATTATCTTAGCACTTTAAAAACACAGAAGATGATGCATTCATGATGCTGCGAGTAGAATAATACAACTTTGGGAAATATGTATGTCTACAGTCTGATACATCTACACTGCCTTTCAGCACGGTCTTGAGCTGGTGGGGATGTGTTCACCACCACACTCAGAAATAGTCCTGATGCACCACAAGCTCGCTCCTCTCTTTTTTTCAACACTAGTGGCACATCATCTTGCCTCATCATTCAGTTGTGCTGTATGCGCAAGGGCAGCTGAAGTTATAAATGCATAATCCAACCACCTGCTCGGGTGACAGAAAGCACGACTGTGGTTCCACATAGCCTGAGGAGGAATGTAGAGGATGCTTTAATGCATCTGGAGTGGGTGTAGACTCAAAATCATATTCCAGCCCTGGAGCACCAATTTACTAGTGACACATTCTGCATGCAAATGAGGATTTGATCTGTCCTGTTTATCTGTCTAGATAGGTTATAAAATAAGGAACCTTACAGTGTTGTCTATGAGCACCTTCCTCAGAATCACAGGAAAAGTGGTCCTGGGTTTCTGAGTTGAGCCCTCTGGGTGCTGTGGGCAACAGTATAAAGTAATCACAAATCACAGAATCACAGAATAGTAGGGGTTGGAAGGGACCTCTGTGGGTCATCTAGTCCAACCCCCCTGCCGAAGCAGGGTCACCTATAGCAGGCTGCACGGGACCTTGTCCAGGCTGGTCTTGAATATCTCCAGAGAAGGAGACTCCACAACCTCCCTGGGCAGCCTGTTCCAGTGCTCCGTCACCCTCAGAGGGAAGAAGTTCTTCCTCATGTTCAGACGGAACTTCCTGTGCCTCAGTTTGTGCCCATTGCCCCTTGTCCTGTCACTGGGCACCACTGAAAAGAGCTTGACCCCATCCTCCTGACACCCACCCTTCAGATATTTGTAAGCATTTATTAGGTCCCCTCGCAGCCTTCTCTTCTTCAGGCTGAACAAGCCCAGCTCCCTCAGCCTCTCCTCGTAGGGGAGATGTTCCAGTCCCCTCATCATCCTCGTAGCCCTCCGCTGGACTCTCTCCAGTAGCTCTTCATCTTTCTTGAACTGGGGAGCCCAGAAATGGATGCAGTACTCCACATGGGGCCTCACTAGGGCAGTGTAGAGGGGAAGGAGAACCTCCCTCGTCCTGCTGGCCACACTCTTCTTGATGCACCCCAGCATCCCATTGGCCTTCTTGGCATCCAGGGCACACTGCTGGCTCATGGTTAACCTGTCGGCCACCAGGACACCCAGGTCCCTCTCCACAGAGCTTCTCTCCAGCAGGTCCACCCCAAGCCTGTACTGGTGCATGAGGTTGTTCCTCCCCAGGTGCAGGACCCTGCATTTGCCTTTGTTGAACCTCATCAGGTTCCTCTCTGCCCAACTTTCCAGCTTATCCAGGTCACGCTGAATGGCAGCACAGCCTTCTGGTGTATCTACCACACCTCCCAGTTTGGTGTCATCAGCAAGCTTGCTGAGGGTACATTCTAACTCTTCATCCAGGTCGTTGATGAAGAAGTTAAACAAGACTGGGCCCAGTACTGACCCCTGGGGGACACCACTTGTTACCAACCTCCAACTAGACTCAGCGCCGCTGATGACAACCCTCTGAGTTCTGCCATTCAGCCAGTTCTCTATCCACTTCACCGACCACTCATCCAGCTCACACTTCCTCAGCTTCCCTAGGAGGATATTATGGGAGACTGTGTCAAAAGCCTTGCTGAAGTCGAGGTAGACAACATCCACGCCTCTCCCTTCATCTACCCAACCAGTCATGCCATCATAGAAAGCTATCAGATTGGTCAGGCATGATTTCCCCTTGGCGAATCCATGCTGACTACTCCTGATAACCTTCTTTTCCTCCACTTGCTTGATGATGGCTTCCAGGATAAGCTGCTCCATCACCTTTCCCGGGATGGAGGTGAGACTGACGGGCCTGTAGTTCGCTGGGTCCTCCTTCTTGCCCTTTTTGAAGACTGGAGTGACATTGGCCTTTCATCAGGTTGTCAAGCTCTACTTCGGAAATTTTCCTAGGCTGCGCGGGGAAGTGGTGGAGTCACCAGCCCTGGACGTGTTCAAAAAATGTGTAGATAAGGCACTTCAGGACATTAATCACAGAGTCACAGTACCACAGAATGGTAGGGGTTGGAAGTGAACTCTGTGGGTCATCTAGTCCAACCCTCCTGCCGAAGCAGGGTCACCTACAGCAGGCTGTACAACACTGTGTCTAGGAGGGTCTTGGATGTCTCCAGAGAAGGAGACTCCACAGCCTCCCTGGGCAGCCTGTTCCAGTGCTCCATCACCTTCAGAGTGAAGAAGTTCTTCCTCATGTTCAGATGGAACTTCCTCTGCTTCAGTTGGTGCCCATTGCCCCTTGTCCTGTCGCTGGTTACCACTGAAAAGAGTCTGGCCCCATCCTCCTGACACACTCTCAGCCTTTGCTTTTCTAGAATTAATGGGACAAATTTTCAGAGTATTGTCAGAAGCCAGACTATTACCTACACTACTCTAGTAGCTGTTTCCTGAACCTATCTTTATTTAAATTCATTTTATTTAACACATGAAACCAGACACAAATGCAATATTTCAATACACCTAATGATACTTTGACACATAGCTTTAATATCTCTTCACATCTACAGGAAATACCTCCTTTGATATTGCTAGGCCTGTACATCTTCTGCGGTTTGACTTTTTTTGCAACTACTTGGCATTAGTTTACTTTTACAAAACTACTTTATGAAAATCTGTTTCGTGTGTCTCAGTTAAAGAGCTTCAGTTACATAGCATAAGTTCTTGTTCTTAGTTACAGGTACTTAACATATCACTTGGTATGATTAAATTTAATTATCTTTCTTTTACAGCAGTTCTTGAGATTACCCACTGATCTCTGTAGGATATTTACATCCTCCCCATACTGAAAACTTTTCCAAACCTGTGGCATCAGGTAATTTCACTGACATTCAGAGTGTGACAAGTAGAAACATTTTGTGCTAGGATCATCACTAAACAGAATGCATCTTGAGAACCATCCTAGAGAACTTATCTAATAAGCTCCCAACCTGCCAGTTACCTTTTCAGAACAATCCCTGCCTTCTTCCATTAAAACAGGTACTACCCATTTCACAGCAGTTTTACTTATCGCCACGTTCTCCAGCATAATGCTTACTATGTTCGAGTCAAGAAAGATAACACAGATTTTCTTTTCCTAGGAAGTCAGTTACAAAATAAGCTTTCAAATTAGTGTGGTACAATCTAACTTTGCTAAATAGTGTTGAATTTTATAAAATTTTCCATTTATTTCCATGACCTAAATATGAGAGAACATTCAAAGCTGTTCTATGTTTAGCATGCTATTTAGGTGAAATTATGGGTTACAATGTATTTTCTCATTCCTTGTCACATGAACTTGCTATATTCCACTTCAGATGTGTGACCACGACTTGATGGATGTGTTAAAAACTTTACTTATTTAAAATTCTAGAAAGGAAATCACCTGCCCTCCCAAAACTTAAATGCATTTTGGGTTCTTGAAGTTATCCTTGTTCATACGTGTTATTTCTAAACAATTTGCTATTTTGCCTTTCATCCATATTCAAGGTGATGGTCGTTAAGAAATGTATAGTGAAGGTACTAGTTTAGAAAGGGCGCAAAATCAGTCACTATTTTACCTCATTAGATAGGGCTCCAAAAGTTATTTCCTTTTCTTTTTCTATTTAGAAAAGAAACTTGTAACTACCTCCTTTCATTTTTTTAGCAACTTCTATTTCAGATGGAGTTTTGCCAATTCTTACTTGTCTCTAAAATACTGACCTCTCAGATGTACTTTTTGCCACAGACCAATCCCTTTTTCTATTCTTAATATTCTTTCAGAAATATTTTTTCCTCCACTTGAGGACTGGATCCTTCCTTACAGCTTTTTCCCCCACTAAGTTGCAAAACTCATTCAAAGTCTTTCAGAGTCTTCATTCCCAGTGTTTACCTCCACAATTTAGCTCAATAATTGGTTCCTTTGGTTTCCTACAGTTCTTCCTTTATACACTGAGAAACTCAATTAAAACATTTTCTTTTCTTTAAAATGATTGATTTGATAGAACTTGATCTTAAGTTCTTTGCTAAATTCAGATCTTCTGTGGGATCTTTATTAGAAAGATCTAACATATTACCATTTCTTTCTGTTTAAATCTCTATGTGGTAAAAAAATATAGTGGCTATGAAATCCAGGGATGCCTAGTATCTATTATTAGCACCACATGTCCTCCAGATAGAGAAGTTATGTCTCTTGTAATTGGACAATACCCAGGATTACTTCTCTCAGTAACCACAAAGAAGAAAATCGAAACAACCTTCACCAAATTCAGCCAGAATAGGGGGAAATCAGCAAGCAAACTCATGGTAATACAGATGAGAAAATAATTTCTCTACTAGCATTATTCTGTGTATTTTTAAAGATAAATAACACGCTAGAAACAGGCGAAGGGAAGTGTATAAAAGCAAAATAACTCCATGGGCCATTTTCCCCATTGCACGTGTACAAAATTATTAAATTTAATATGTATAAAATGTTTGCACAGAAACATGAAAAATACACAAACAATGATATTGTTGATTGGAATAAAAAATTGCCTGCTGTGGTTTCTGTGAGATCTTCACTCTGCATATATTAGACTGAAGAATTTTTAAAATCTTTTTCACTTGTTTGCATTTATGAAACTATATCTCTCAGCTCTATCAGCAGACTAAGTAAGGCAATTAGCCTATATCACCCTCTTCATTAGTGCCAGATCCAAAACCCATTAGTGACTGTGAAGAGCCTCCTCTTGACTTCATGGGGCTTTGGATCAGTTTATAAGTGCGTGCCTAAAGCAAGCTGAACATGCCATCTGTTGTTTGCTCCGATGGTCTGATTTCTATTCTCTACCCATTCCTTTAGAATTTCTGGTGGGTGCCTTTTCTTTATTTTCATTTTTTGCATTTTTTTTTTCACCAGCTACAGCAGAATTCTTGTTTTCACTACCTCAGTAAGTTTAAAAAGCAGAGGATAATGCACCTTCCCTAGGTTCTTTTCAGAATATTTTCAGGTTATATCTTGCTTTCTTTCTGTTTGTTTGTTAAATGGCCACATACTAGTATGTAAGATCAAGAAAACAGCAACACAGTCTTCTCTCCCACAAATACAAGAGGATACTGATTTTGATTAGCATAAAAACAACAACAAAAATAACTGGCTGAATTTGGTCAGTTTAAAGGTTTAACAGAAGTGTTATTTAATTCTGTCCTAGACAATATTGCTGCTTCAATAGGCTTTTCTCAAGGAAAAAGCACTTATTGCTAAGTGCTTTACTCTTTATCTGATACATTACAAAGATAAAAGGAAAAAGAGAGAAAACAGATGAAAATAGATGAAAAAAGAAGAAAACGAAGTAAAGTTACAAATGCTTTCCTCATGACACTAGAACAAAATGATTAGAAAGAATGGTTTCTCCACACATTTAAGTTTGCATACTGCTTTAAATTATTCTCTGGGTTGATGTCTACTTTCTCAGTGTCTCCAGAACAGTGAACTGTTTTCTCAAACAATTTACTGCTCAAACAATGAAATGATTTAGGAACGACTTACTTTTTCACTCAGTCTTGCCTGTAACCAATGCCTTCAAAATTGCTTCCCAGCAGCAGTACAAGGAATTCAGACTCTAACTTGCAGCACAGAGATGTTCACTCAAAAACCAGAAGAAAAAACTTCTAAAATCAGCTCCTGTTTTCTGCAGCAGTCTCTTCAAATTGATGTTGACACCACTCTTGCCACCAATCAACTAAATGACAGATGTCTAATGACTGGGTGTTCCACAGTATAAATGTTAGAGATCCCAAATATTGTATAACAGGGATAAGCTGCCTTTTCTTGCATCCAACGAGAACTCTCTCATAAATGCTTTCCTTGCAGGACTTTTGTTTTGAAGCATACACCATTGTCTCTGATGCAAACACTGTGCCCTTCAAATCCCTGAAATGCTTTGCAGTGCACTTTCCAAAGGCCTTGCTGTTGCAGGAGAGATTTGAATCTGTTGTTCTGATCAATGCAACAACTCCTATTATTTCCCAAAAGTTCTGCCAGAAACTCTGAAAATTAATCTGAACAGAGTCTCCCAGATATGTTCAGGTTAGAAATGTCAAAAAGAAAGACTTAAATACATCTGTTAAAATTTCTAGCAGGATTTGTCCAGCTGGCACTACTGTATCCTAGCAAGAATGCAAATGAATATTCTCTTATTTAGAAATGAAAACAAAGTCATATTCTGTACTCTACATCAGATCAGGAGTCAGTAAATCAAGTATCACAAATAGCATCCTGAATAACAATTTTAGTAAATCTTTGGAGTGCTAAAAAACCCAGCTCTTCAAGAAGAGATATTCCTTTGCAGCTGGAAATGGAATGAGATCTGAGAACCAGCTTTCTACCCACTCACTGAGCTCACACCTAATGTTGTGTCTGGATTTTATATTGGAACTTTTAAAAATGCAAAAAATGCCTAGTAGTCTCTTAAAACAATTGCCAGTCTCCCTAGGAAAGTTTAACATCCTTGGGCTACAGAAACAAGTTCCTTCTAATGCATTGCCTTCTTGGCCCTCATAACTGTGAATCCTTGACCCACAGTAGCTTTTCATTCCTCTTCCTCCTTTGAAAGGAAGACTCAAGCATCTCCATATCATATGGATGCAAATTCCCTAGGGACTAAAGTGATTTCTTAGGAAAAGGAAACTTTATTCTTAGCTCCCCAGATTAAGGAGATCTTAATCCCCCACATCTCCAGCTGAATGGTGGAGTAGGAACAGATAGACAGCTACCACATGTCTTTTCCTCCCTCCTTATTAAATGAGGAGGTTCAGAGTGTCTCTGGGAAATCAAACTTCTTAACTGACTCAAACCAGAGTGTCCTGGGTTTGGCCAGAACAGGGTTAATTTTCACCGGAATCCAGGAAGGGGCACAGCCGGGGGGTGGGGGCTGACCCCACATGGCCAAACAGAGCCCGGTATTCCATACCATGTGCCGTCACGCTGGGTTCCGGTGGGGGGGGGGGGGGCGGTGCGGCGGGAAGGCACTCGCGGCTTGGGGCGGGCGCAGCGCCGGTCCGGTTTCGGGAGAGCGGCTGTTGTACGGTTCGTGGTTGTGTTTTCTCCTTATTTGTATCGTTGTTGTTCCTGTTTTCCCTCTGTTTGCTGTTCTGTTAAACTGCCCTTATCCCGACCCACCAGTTTCTGCCTCTTTCTTTCCATTCTCCTCCGCACGCCGGCGGGGGGAGGGGCGGCCGCGTGGCGCTTTTGTTGCCGGCGGCAGCCGAAACCAAAACATTAAATTGGCGCCCAGACGTGGGGCAGGGATAACGGCAGGGCTGAGCAGCGGCTGTTAAAACTGTTTTCTTAGATTTGCTTAAATTTTGTTATACGCATTTTTCTGTGTTAAGTAGTCGCCGGTAAAAAAGGAAAAAAAAAAAAAAAGTTTCTGACTTTGATCAAGTGGCTCTGCTATGTAAATCCGTACTTGCATTATGTGTTCATTGCCATGCTGTTCATCATCACTGGAAAAAGGATTAAGATGATGATTTTGCTGTACTGTACGATATCGACTTATGATATGATAACATCACTGTGCATGAAATTAGTCTTGTATTTGCATGCGGCACTGCGGTCATTTCCGTACCTCGGATCCTATGTCTTAGATTTTGTTAATAATCAAACCCAGTCTGTGGGGAAAACCGAAGGGGATACCTTCCCCCACTCTTTCGCCCCCCCTCTCTCCTTCAGGCCAGTTCTAACGGCTTTTGAGAATTTCGAGTACCCGTGGGATGCTCAGGGCAGCACTCTCCTTTTGTTATGCCTCCTGAACGGGTTTTGGTTTTTGTTTAGGGCTAAGCAAGTCGTTAAGAACATCGTGCAGAGACCTGCCCCGGGGCTGGATAGCTGTGAGTGGCTGGGTGTGTGGGACAGCATGGGCAAGTACCTAGGGCAGTGGGCACCTCCGGTGTTTTTTAAACTCACACCTGAGGAAGTACAGGATCCGGACAAACTAGTAAAGTATCTGCAAAAAGTGTGCTGCCACCCTGGGAACTCCAGAGAGACACAGATCACCGCAACGTGCTGGGGTCTGGCCCACGCCTACCGAGCCCTGTTCAACACTGTTCAGTGCCTTAGGAGGGAAAGGGGGGGAAATGAAGCGGCAGGCACTGCAGCTGGCGCTGCCTCCCCAGCCGGCCCTGCAGCCCCTCCAGCCCAGCAGGCAGTCCCAGCCCCCCCGACTGGCACCACGGCTGCTGCAGCCACAGCTGCAGGGTCTGCCTCGATTTCCCCAGCGGGCACAGCAGCTGCTCCAGCCCCAGCTCCAGCCACAGGCACAGTGACTGAGCCCAATGACCAACCTGTGCAGGTAGCAGTCGCCCCTGTAAAACTAAAGAAAGACGCAAAGAGAGCAGATCGCTCCGGGAGGGATGACGATGAGCCAGGGTCATCACGGGAGATAGAGACAGAGATCATCACCCGGTCCCTGTCCCTGGGCGAGCTGCGAGACATGCGGAAAGATTTCAGCCGCCATCCAGGAGAGCACATTGCCACCTGGCTGCTGCGGTGCTGGGATAACGGGGCCAGCAGCTTGGAGTTAGAGGGCAAGGAAGCCAAGCAGCTGGGATCCCTGGCCAGGGATGGGGGCATTGACAAGGCCATTGGGAAAAAGGAACAAGTCCTCAGCCTCTGGAGGAGACTTCTCTCAGGGGTGAGGGAGAGATACCCCTTCAGTGACGATTTTGTATGCTATCCTGGCAAGTGGACCAATATGGAAAGGGGTATTCAGTACTTGAGGGAATTGGCTGTGCGGGAGCTGGTTTACTGTGACACAGACGATGAGCAGGTACCTACAGACCCAGATGAACTCCAGTGCTCACAATCCATGTGGAGGAAGTTTGTGCGGAGCGCACCCTCCTCATATGCCAACTCACTGGCAGTTGTAAACTGGAAAGGTAAAGACGTACCAACAGTGGACGAGGTGGCTGTCAGACTCCGCCAATATGAGGAAAGTCTCTCTTCCTCCCTTGTCTCAGCTGTGGAGAAACTGGCCCGGGAGGTGCGGCAAATCAAAGAGAACATGTCCTACTCGCCACCTGTACGGGCCCGCATCTCAGCTATTAGGGGCAAGCGTTTCCCTGCTCAGGAGAGGGAATACAGAGGCTATACACCCCGAGGCACCCTGTGGTTTTACCTGCGTGACCACGGAGAGGACATGAGGAAGTGGGATGGAAAACCCACCTCAAGTCTAGAGGCCCGAGTACGTGAGTTGCGAGGTAAAACAATCACAAAAGGGGACTCTGTTAGGAAAAATGCCGCTCCAGTTTCCAAAAGCCAGCTCTCCAGACCAGGTAGACAGTTTGACCTTGATTCCGATCCTCTGGAGGGGACCTCCAAGTCATTTTTACAGCAGGTGAGCAGCAATTTCTCTGACGAGGATTAGAGGGGCCCTGCCTCCAGCCAGGTGGAGGAAAGGGACAACCGTGTCTATTGGACGGTGTGGATTCGGTGGCCTGGCACGTCAGATCCACAAGAGTATAAAGCTCTAGTGGACACTGGTGCACAGTGTACTTTAATGCCATCAGAGTTCAAAGGGTCAGAGCCCATTTGCATTTCGGGAGTGACAGGGGGGTCCCAAGAGCTGAGTCTACTGGAGGCTGAAGTGAGCCTCACTGGGCAGGACTGGCAGAAGCACCCCATTGTAACTGGCCCCGAGGCTCCGTGCATCCTTGGGATAGACTATCTTAGGAGAGGCTATTTCAAGGACCCAAAGGGGTATCGGTGGGCTTTTGGCATAGCTGCTGTGGAGACGGAAGAAATTAAACAGCTGTCCATTTTGCCTGGTCTCTCGGAGGATCCTTCCGTTGTGGGGTTGCTGAGGGTTGAAGAACAACAGGTGCCAATCGCGACCACAACGGTGCACCGGCGACAGTATCGTACCAACCGAGACTCCCTTCTCCCCATTCATCAGCTGATCCGCCAGCTGGAGAGTCAAGGAGTGATCACCAAAACTCGCTCACCCTTTAATAGTCCCATATGGCCAGTAAGAAAATCTACTGGAGAGTGGAGACTGACAATAGACTACCGTGGCCTGAATGAAGTCACACCACCGCTGAGTGCTGCCGTGCCAGACATGCTAGAACTTCAATATCAGCTGGAGTCAAAGGCAGCCAAGTGGTACGCTACAATTGACATCGCTAATGCATTCTTCTCCATCCCTTTGGCAGCAGAGTGCAGGCCACAGTTTGCTTTCACCTGGAGGGGCATCCAGTACACCTGGAATCGACTGCCCCAGGGGTGGAAACACAGTCCCACCATTTGCCATGGACTAATCCAGACTGCACTGGAAAAGGGTGAAGCCCCAGAACATCTGCAGTACATCGATGACATCATTATATGGGGCGACACAGCGGAGGAAGTTTTTGAGAAAGGGGAGAAAATAGTTCAGATCCTTCTGAAAGCCGGTTTCGCCATTAAGCGAAGTAAAGTCAAGGGACCTGCGCAAGAGATCCAGTTTCTAGGAATAAAATGGCAGGATGGGCGCCGTCAAATCCCAATGGATGTCATCAACAAAATAGCAGCTATGTCTCCACCAACCAGCAAAAAGGAAGCACAGACCTTCCTGGGTGTTGTGGGTTTTTGGAGGATGCACATCCCAAATTACAGCCAAATTGTGAGTCCTCTGTACCACGTGACCCGGAAGAAGAATGATTTTGAATGGGGCCCTGAGCAACGACAGGCATTTGAACAAATTAAACAGGAGATAGTTCATGCCGTAGCCCTTGGTCCAGTCCGGTCAGGGCAAGATGTTAAAAACGTGCTCTACACCGCAGCCGGGGAGAATGGCCCAACCTGGAGTCTCTGGCAGAAAGCACCAGGGGAGACTCGAGGTCGACCCCTGGGGTTCTGGAGCCGGGGATACAAAGGATCCGAGGCCCGCTATACTCCCACTGAAAAAGAGATTCTGGCAGCATATGAAGGCGTTCGAGCTGCTTCAGAAGTGGTCGGCACTGAAGCACAGCTTCTCCTGGCTCCACGATTGCCGGTCCTGGGCTGGATGTTCAAAGAGAGGGTCCCCTCTACGCATCATGCCACCGATGCTACGTGGAGTAAGTGGGTCGCGCTGATCACCCAGCGTGCCCGAATGGGAAACCCCAGTCGCCCAGGAATTCTCGAGGTAATCATGGACTGGCCAGAAGGCAAAGATTTCGGAGCATCACCAGAGGAGGAGGTGACACGTGCTGAAGAGGCCCCACTGTATAACCAGCTGCCAGAAGATAAGAAACAGTATGCCCTGTTCACGGATGGGTCCTGTCGCATTGTGGGGAAGCAGCGGAGGTGGAAGGCTGCTGTATGGAGCCCTACACGACAAGTCGCGGAAACTGCCGAGGGAGAAGGTGAGTCCAGCCAGTTTGCAGAGGTGAAAGCCATCCAGCTGGCTTTAGACATTGCCAGTCGAGAGAAGTGGCCAGTGCTCTATCTTTACACCGACTCTTGGATGGTGGCCAATGCCTTGTGGGGGTGGCTGCAGCAATGGAAGAAGAACAACTGGCAGCGCAGAGGCAAACCTATCTGGGCTGCCCCATTGTGGCAAGATATTGCTGCCCGGCTAGAGCAGTTGGCTGTAAAAGTCCGTCACGTGGACGCCCACGTCCCTAAGAGTCGGGCCACTGAAGAACATCAAAACAACCACCAGGTAGATCAGGCTGCTAAGATTGAAGTGGCTCAGGTGGATCTGGACTGGCAACTTAAGGGTGAACTCTTTATAGCTCGGTGGGCCCATGACACCTCGGGCCACCAAGGAAGAGACGCGACATACAGATGGGCTCGTGACCGAGGGGTGGACTTGACCATGGACACTATCGCACAGGTTATCCATGAATGTGAAACATGCGCTGCAATCAAGCAAGCCAAGCGGGTAAAGCCTCAGTGGTATGGAGGATGATGGCTAAAATATAAATACGGGGAGGCTTGGCAGATTGACTACATCACACTGCCACAAACCCGCCAAGGCAAGCGCTATGTGCTCACAATGGTGGAGGCCACCACCGGATGGCTGGAAACCTACCCTGTGCCCCATGCCACTGCCCGGAATACCATCCTGGGCCTGGAAAAACAAGTCCTGTGGCGGCATGGCACTCCCGAAAGAATCGAGTCGGACAACGGGACTCACTTTCGCAACAGCCTCATAGACACCTGGGCCAAAGAACACGGTATTGAGTGGGTGTATCACATCCCCTACCATGCACCAGCCTCGGGAAAGATCGAACGTTACAATGGGCTGCTAAAAACCACTTTGAGGGCAATGGGGGGTGGGACTTTCAAAAATTGGGATACCCATTTAGCAAAGGCCACCTGGTTGGTTAACACCAGAGGGTCCACCAACCGGGCTGGTCCTGCCCAGTCAAAACCTCAGCGCCCAGTAGAAGGGGATAAAGTCCCTGTAGTGCACATGCGGAACATGTTAGGGAAGACAGTTTGGGTTAGTCCTGCCTCGGGCAAAGGCAAGCCCGTCCGGGGGATTGCTTTTGCTCAAGGACCTGGGTGTACCTGGTGGGTAATGCGGAAGGATGGGGAAGTCCGATGTGTACCTCATGGGGATTTAATTTTGGGCGAGAATAGTCCATAAATAAATTGTATAAAGTTAGTTGTTAAATAACCCTGTCACTGTCTGTTATCACTGTTATAATTGTTATATGTTGTACCAGTAGTAGCATAGTAAGAATCGTCCAGATTAAAGAAGGATGGACTTTTTCAATGAAAACCTAGCAGAGCACGGTGATGATGGAACTGGACCTGGTTTTCAACAACTGGCATCCAGCGACTTCATCAAGATCAACATCTCCTGCAGACTGTGGGCACGGGCTGCACCAGATACATCAGCCGTGAGCTCCGGATGCAGCAAGTGACCGCCCATCACCACACATCACCTCCCCTGCCACAGAAGACCATAATGACAGATGGAGCCTGAAGTCATGGATTAAATGAACTCAATGGACACTTTAGAGTGATGATCCATAGACTAAAGGAATGATATCTGGAGACAGGAGAAGTGGTGGTGATCAACTGGACAGTGGGGGACCTGGGCATGACGTAGATGGTATGGAATAAGGGGTGGATAATGTCCTGGGTTTGGCCAGAACAGGGTTAATTTTCACCGGAATCCAGGAAGGGGCACAGCCGGGGGGTGGGGGCTGACCCCACATGGCCAAACAGAGCCCGGTATTCCATACCATGTGACGTCACGCTGGGTTCCGGTGGGGGGGGGGGGGCGGTGCGGCGGGAAGGCACTCGCGGCTTGGGGCGGGCGCAGCGCCGGTCCGGTTTCGGGAGAGCGGCTGTTGTACGGTTCGTGGTTGTGTTTTCTCCTTATTTGTATCGTTGTTGTTCCTGTTTTCCCTCTGTTTGCTGTTCTGTTAAACTGCCCTTATCCCGACCCACCAGTTTCTGCCTCTTTCTTTCCATTCTCCTCCGCACGCCGGCGGGGGGAGGGGCGGCCGCGTGGCGCTTTTGTTGCCGGCGGCAGCCGAAACCAAAACACAGAGACATAATGTTCATGAGTCTCTTATGGTGCCGGTTGAAATACAAATGGTGATCTATGAGCAACAACATGTCCAGGAAAGCACAAGAGTGGAATTAAGGTCACCAGCATCAGTGGCAGTGCATTTGGAAATGCACATGGACCCTGTGGTACCTAAACTGCTCTGCACTTTTTAGAGTTGCAAGCCTGCATTTCACCTATGTGGCTGTTTTGGCCATCTAAGTCCCTTTATGAATCTGAGCCACAAATACCACCTTTAAAAAAGGTGACAGCTCCCTTTTTCCCAAATGTGGAGAAGATAAATGCATTACTATATTATCCAGGTGAATCACTGCCTGTATTGAAGGACTTGTTAAATATCCTAGCCACATAAATAACATCCTCCAAGGTAAACCTTCGAGATGCTTTATATCCAACTATGACTCTCACCACTACTTTTTGTTCAAAGTCCTAACAGCTTTTCTGCTAGTGCAGCTCTGATAGTTATTTACAAGGCAAGCATGTGCAGAATAAACAGAACACACACTGATGCTGTGAACTAATTTAGCAGGTAACTTCATGGATGCATAACTTTGCTCTTTACTTATTCTTACAATTACTTATATAGTCAATTCTTGGACTGTAATGTCTTCAAAATTTTTATTTTTTTCTGAAGATAAGAAGGAAAGAAAGGAATTATCATCAGATTTTAAAGAACTCTGCATGCTAGAGCATCAATAAGGTAAAGGTACAAGCAAAACAAAATATATGCACTCATTGGAAATGGAAGAAATAGAGGAAAATATTGCATTTGCTTTTTGATGGCATTTTCCAGGGTATCCCTGTTTGTAGATTGTCCCTATGTTTATGTTATTCTAAATTTCAAGAAGCAGACGGGATGTGAGGCCATTGAGATTTTGATAAAATTTATAATGTTTACTGTTCTAGTTCCATTTTCAAACTCAGCTTTAAAAATGTTGATTTGTTATTCAGCTTCTCAACAAAACCTTTCTCTCTCACAGGCTGCAGAGCTCTATGCAGTCTGAAATTCCCCTGCAACTAAACCCACCTGATTTGGAGATTTTTTGCTCCACCATTTTCAAGCTCCTATCAGCCTCTTCATGGCTTAGTTTTTCACTGTACACCTGACTCCTAGGGCTTTTTGTGTTTTTTTTTTGATATAGTTATACTTTGAACGTATTGCTATGCAAAGAGCATCAAACTAACATTGACTCTGCGGTGTAAAGTGGAGTGTATTGACTCTATTTAGCATCACAGTCCTAACAGTGTATTATTGCATGTGTTTCTGTTGAGAAATAGTTAAGGTGGTTGTGCTCCCTTCAGTGCAGCTGGCTTCCAGGATCCAGCTTGGTTGCTGCACTGTGCTTCGTTATTCACTTTGACTTGTGCATTTTTTATACATACACTCTGTTTTTCAGTGAACCGAGCTTTTGCACCTATAAATCACTTTTGCTAGTTAGCCATGGTATCTAGAGGGCAGATTTACCTGAGAAAACACAATACAAGCAAAATGGTTATTAAGCATAGAAGAATAATATAACAAGAATGAAAATCTGACAATTTCCAAAGCATATTTTTGTGTCCCATAACAGCTGTTATTGTTTTTATTTCCACTTCAGGTAAGCCACAGTTGTCTAATGTTTATTGCTATTTTCAAATTTTGTTTATTTCAAGTGTGTGTTATTGCAACCACTTTTTCTTGGCAGTTGTTTCCAATGAGCATATATTTTTCACAAATGCATTACTTTTTCTTTAGTCTTCTTGAGGTTTTGCGCTATCCCTCTTCCACCATATAATAGGCAAATTTGAACAATCTCAGGACTATGTTTCCTGAAGGTTTCAAAAATCCTATAAAAAAAATCACTTTGGCCATGCAGAGTTCAGTCTCTATTTATGGAAGGCTGGTTTCCAGTGAAGACACTCTGATGTATCATCTGGCAAACATTAAGAATTTGTGGGACTGTTCTCTGCTGGCTCTGGTCACAATTAAAATTATAGCATTTAACAACAGTCATTATGCTAAAGCAGCTGAAATGCACTGTTCCTCAGAACAAGGAGGTAAAAATATTTAATTTACAAATAAGTTTTGGAAAAATGTCACCTTTTAAATTATGTCCAAGTATGTAATCAATGCTTCAGAGTTAATCTAAGATAAAGGAGACAACTGGATCATTTACCTTGAACTTGTGCCTAATATAGGCTATAGGACCTACTTAAATCATCTCTGGAGGAAAATATCTTTTAATTCCACAATGTGTCATCCTTATGCAGAGCAATGACTGCAAAAAGGAGGCAAAAGCCAACACAGGCCTTTGCAGTTTTCCCCCTTTTAATAGAAACTGAGCATACTGCTGTCTCCTTGCACCCACTGTGAACATTTTTTTTCAAACCAGAACCCTAGCTTTAAGGTCTGCTTAACTGAATGACTTCTACCTTTCATAAATTAGAGGAAGGATGGCAGTAAAGGATGCTATATAGTTTCTGGGCATTCGATCTGCCTTGCTGATCTCTCAAAAATATGCTACATACACAGCTCTGTGTCACACGTACAGTAATGTGGCCGAACCTGATATTGACCACCAACATCCTGCTGTGTCCCTTGTCCTTCACGAGATGTCCATTTTTGCCCTTTATCAGCTTTGTTAGTGTTTGACAACCTTTACTGCATTCGTTAATATTCTCTCCTTCTCAGTTCTTATATTATGCTGCTGCTTTTTTTTTTTTCCTATCAGCTACTGTCTTTCTTGCTGCCTAACACCTTTTTGCCATTCCTAAAATTTTCATCCAGTCCTTCTCACTTGTCATTGCTAACCTACTAACATATTTATGTTCAGTCTCAACTTGTTCAAATTCAACATCAAACAATCAGCCCTTGTCATCTCCTTCCAGGTAGGAAGACGAACACTCTCTAAAATGTTATTTGTCATGCAAGTGCATGCTTTCTGTGACCAAGTCACTGCTCTATTTTCTCCTTCCTCCTTCCTCCTAGGAAGTTAATTCATGAAGCTTCCTGTGTCTCTCCCTCAGAAGGTGTGTTTTCCAAAGTTGCAATAACCCACAAGACCTCCCTTAAGACTTTTCAGTTATCAGTATTTTTTTAAGTATAATTAAGCAAGATATTCCAAAAAGTTTTACACATCAGGTCCCAGCCCGTGTTGGGGGAGCACAGTCCTCAGTTAGATACCCTAAGGTCTTCACCAGACCTTTGGCTACAACACTGGACTGAAAATTTGTGTTCGGCTGATGACCAGCCAAAGAGGCCCAGGGCTTTTTGCAGATTTGTTGTATTCCAGGCAGGAGTCCTTGATTTCATATACAGGCTCTGTTCTCTTTCTGGCCATATGACTTCAGATTTGGCCAGGTTATAATACGTAACTGTGCTTTACCAGCACAGTCTGCCACTCCTTTTACTCTGGCCTGCACAGACACCGTGATGACTCACTCCACCCCATTTACCCTTTTTAAGCACCGCCACAGCATTAGGTCTCTTTCAAGGCATTGAAATTTCTTCAGTGCTCAAAGATCTTTTGAAAACTCAGCATGACAGGTGCAGACGCTGTTCAGCTAACTCCTTTAGAAATCACATTGGATATTCAAGGCCCTAACCTTTTCTTACATTTAAAGAGAGTTTGGGGCTTTATTCATACAGAGTAGCATTAGACTCTAAGTCCTTGCTACATTTTGATTTATCTGATTTCCTTCTACCCAGTTAAACTAGCACTGAAGTTTCATGGTTTTCCTTAGTCCATTTTGATAGATATTTCTCTGCTGCTGGGAGAGATGAGTAATGGCATTGTTTGGAAGTGGAAAATCAGGGTAGGCATTGATTTTTAATGGCTTTTGTTACTTTAGCTCAAAATTTATAGCTTTAAGCAGTTACAGTTCCTTTTTACTGTGGGTCATACACACACACTTGACTCATTTATTTCTCCCTCAGCCACATTAGAATGAATACATCTAGAAATGTATCACTTTTCCAAGCTTCCTCTCAGAAAGGCATTCTCCCTTCATTTGAATTTTAACAACAGATCTCTAGACTCCCCATGAGAAAGCTTAATATGAAATCCCTAAACATATTCATTATAATGTATGTTGCATAAGTATAGCATTTCTCCTTGTTTAAAAATCCAATCATGATGTCAACATTCAGTGTTTTAGCTACCTTTTACGTTTATTGACAAAAACACGTACAAGTACCTTGCTGTGTAGTGCAGCACTGTTTCTGCTTCGGAAATAAAACAATAAAAATGTCTATTTCTCAAGTATTTATTTTATAAGAACATTTGCCAATATTTTTTATGAACTAATTATTCCTTTTCCATTTCTCATTCCTGACTAAATACTGGATGGACAAGTAGTTAGCACACATATTTTAGCATTTTGGAAAATTCAAGGGACGTTTTAAGAATATAAAATCACTATCTTCTTTACCATTTTTCCTAGATGTCTGTACATTTTGCACTACTATTAAGACACTTGATGTCAATGGAATAGGTACTTTTCCCTGTGTACTATTCAAAGTGTACTTCAGTAAAGTAGGCTACTAGACTACAGATTAAGATGCGTGTATTTTCATGCTACTTCTGCAGCTGGCCTGTTTTTCTGTGCTTCAATTTCCCCATCATGAAATATGACAAAAACACTAGGTACATTATCATCATCATCATCACAGTTAAAAGAAAAATTTGCACTTCAAAGCATTCTTTAAAATTAGTAAAAATTAAAGTTACAATCTCATAATTATTTTAGCAAGTTTTTTTTTCCTATATAGTTTAATTCCTGCTAATGGCAATCTGTGTATTAAACTTTGATAGTGAAAGTATGCTAACAGGATGTCTCTTCTGCTTTGCAGGTGAGATATAGGAAATGTATGTTGTGCTTCGAGTGCAACCAGATAAACTCTGTGAAATTAAAAAACACTAAAAAAAAATTAATAGAATTCAGTCAGAATTTATATATCACATTAAGCTGCATAAAATGACTTTCAAGCCGTGCTTGAGACTCACCAGCTAGATCATACTCTTAGGGTAAAGCAGTATCTTGCAAGGTAAAACATGCATGAGCAGCATGCAATTGCTTTTCAACTACCTTCAACTTCAGCATACCTGAAGTTACCTTATCCACTTGACATTTAGTTGCAGTTTTAAAAATAGGTACAAAATTTGAGAGGAAATGTTTGAGATCGTATAATTCGAAAGAACTTCTACATGCTACAAAGTGGGTCATTGTTCCTGCACAACAATGTTGCAAAAAAATATACCAGATCAATTCTTCACCCTCTTCTGATGAGAGAGAGCTTTTCCTCCCTTCATAGAGTCAGAGAGGAGCTGGGTGGTGGTTAGAAGTGGAAGAAAAATGATCTTCTGGCTGCTTCAAACATAACTGCAATAGAACGGAAAATAATGGCAGTGCTGCACCCAACGAGCAAATTAGAAATTGCTGTTGTGACACCGCATTACTATGTTACGACGCATAGCAATGACAGTTCTGGAATGCAGTCTGGGAAAGCCAGCAGATTATTTTCTCCTTCCCCCCTCCCCGTCCCCTTATTTCTCTCAGTCTTTGCAATGTCATTCCCTACCGAAGTGGCATACTGATTCCTCAAGGTTGAGTGGCCCTAATTTATGCATTACAGTTGATTCTAAATAACAAAAATGAAAAGCAATTTTCTGCAATGCAAAACATTGCTTTTTCTGAAGAGACAAAACCAGTACATCTAAGATGCCTTTTAAAAAGTCCTGCCTTGAAAATGACCATCTTTGCTGTGAGATGATTACTATCATCTCCAGAATGATTCATTTTCTACCAGTAGATTGAGGTCCATCGTTCTCATTTATTTAAATGCACATATCATTTAAATCTACATTTTTTTTTGCCAATGCCTGTTGTGAAACTGAATGAAAACTGAGTCAAACCACTGCTTTGTAGCTCTTTAGTTTGTCATATATTTTTCCATTCTGCTTTCTCAGTCTCTCTGCAAGAAGATTCCTGTACACTTTCTTGGAAGAGTCAGCATCTTGGACACACTTATTACTCCTTTTTAATGTATACATACCATCCTATGAGCGCTCCAGAAGCTTTTATTCAGATCTGGTGTGTTTATTTTTAAGTCACACTTGCAGGTCTGCTCATTAATGACTAGGGCTGATTGATCTGAAGTATCACAGGATGGGACATTTCAGGTTTGCTTGGGTAATAACACTTACACTGATTTCTAGTAGTAGGTTTTTAATGCCAGTTTGGAAAAGCTGAACTGTGTGGTGCAGAATACACATTTGTTTGCACTTCCTCAACATTAGGACGCTATCTGAGCACTCAGAACACTCCTAAATCTGTGCTAAACTCTCAAATCAATAATGGATTTATTCCAGCTGAATTATTACCAGGCAAAATTGTTGTCCAGTAACAGCAGAAATGCTAAGCTGGAGGGAAAAGGTCTGCTTTCCTGCCTCTGCCTAGAGGACTAGGACACAGCACCAAAAAGCTGCCGTGTTTCTCTGTGCAAAGTTGTTTTTTCATTAGACCAATGTTATCTACTGCGCACTTAAGTATTCCTTGCCAAAACGTCAACATTCTGCAAGTTTCACTCTGAAAGATTCTCTGCAAGCCCCTGAGATTTGCACCTGCCTGTTTGCCCAGCGATAGGACAAGGGGCAACGGGCACAAACTGAAGCACAGGAAGTTCCATCTGAACACGAGGAAGAACTTCTTCCCTCTGAGGGTGACGGAGCCCTGGAACAGGCTGCCCAGGGAGGTGGTGGAGTCTCCTTCTCTGGAGATATTCAAGACCCACCTGAACAAGGTCCTGTGCAGCCTGCTGTAGGTGACCCTGCTTCGGCAGGGGGGTTGGACTGGATGAGGTCCCTTCCAACCCTAAACTTTCTGTGTGATTCTGTGTGATTTTGTGTGTTACGCTGTAGCCCATGGATGGCACAAGACCCCCCTGTGATGCTTCTGCCTTCCTGTCACTACCAAGGCAACTTCACAGCCAGCCTATGTCAGACGCTCACTCTCCAAACATCAAGGAGGAGTGAGATAAAGCTTGGGCTTTGTCAGCTAAAGATAATACAGTAAATAAGGCCACATCTTAAAGACCTACGTCTAAAGTAAAGGCAATTTTTATGTAAAGCTGTAAATAATATAAAAAAGCAGCAGAATTACTCACTGCAAACTACCTGGTGAGAGCGAGTGAGTTAGGAAATGAGAGAAAGGCAATACATGACTGATATTACATGAAAAATAAAATGTCAATATAATAATAATTTAAAAGAAACAGCAGCAGAATGCTACCTATAACAGCTACGACTTGCATGAAATAACTTTTCACGTAATAGGTAACTCAAGGTCTCAATGATCTTAGAAAAGTTAAAGGGATAACTTTCAAGTAGAGACGAACATGAATAATTCTTTTTCCTGTACTCACATGGGTGGGTTTTGAACTCTTAAATAAACGCTGCTTACCTTTTCAACTTTTCTTCATTTTTGATGTGGAATACAGAGTATTACCACTATTGGGGATTTTTTTTCTGCAATTGATTTTTAATTCATTTCTATCACTTTCAGAATTCTTTCTAGTATTGTGCTAACGTCTTCTTTCTAGTATCTATATTTTCTACTGACGTGCTGTCCCTGAACAAATTCCCTGTGAGTTTTCAATGCAGAAAGTTAAGTAACTTCAGGCTTGTGATTCAATATATTGAAGAATGAAATTTCTTTTACTCCTTTGGGAACAAAATGGCTCAGTGTGTTGAGTGACTTTTATTAAATTTAAAAAATTACATCAAACAATCTCTAATATTCTTCTGCCTGAGAATTCTTCAAATTATTTTGAAAATACTAAAATATCACAGTGAGATTTCGTAACAGAATATTCAGTTATTTAAAATTTCTCACACAACCGGAAAACTTTCACAATCTTCCCTGGACCTGAGAATTCATTGAAAAAAATTATGAACCCCTCATCTAAAGAAATATGCAGAAACCACTATATGAATTACTAAAACCAGTCAATACACAGACATCCAAAAATAAATATACAAATTATTAAAAGCCAAATTTATAGTAACAGAAATATTCTTTGCCTTGGGAAGCTTGGATCATCAAGTGTAAATCCAAACTACGCATTTTTTTCTATCTGAAATAGAAAGCTAACACACATGCACGGTAGGAGACTTCCTTCACTGAGATAATGCCCTCAGAGGAGTTCAAATGGCACCACAGTGATAAATCCAAGGAAATACACTATTTTAACTGAGCCTGTGTCCATGCAATGTTTTTCAGACACTTAGACTTAAAAGCAAAATTCTAAGAAAACAATATGAAAATGCGAGTTTATTTGATAGGCACCCAGATGGAAGTAGATGTATAGTATTATTTCAGCTTCTTTTCCTAATCACAGTGTAGCTATAATCTATAGCAGTTAAAAATACTTTTGCTAGTCACTTATAGCCTTCTTCCCTCTTTTGTCTCCCCTTTCGTGGCTTTCCAGCTTTTTTGTTGTGACTATTGGGATGAGAAGTGCTGCCACTCCACAGCTGAGAAAGGGTGGACCCTCTGCAGAGCTGTAGCAATGACAAAACACAGGACAAGTCTTCCTTATAAACAGAGGCTCAAAGGAAAGACATGTGCTTTTTTAGCACTTACTCTGGGTAACTGAAATTATTCTGGCAGTGCATATTCTGAAGCAGTCCAGCTCATCCCTATCTGTAGAGGTCAACAAAACGATTAGTCCTCCTAGTCCTATCACTACTTTCGGGAAAACTGTGGGCAACTCACCAGTTCTACTTCACTGCACTCCCAACCTTTAGAAACGGAATAGTTAACAGCAATAACAATAAATATAAATATTTTGTTCACATTTCTAAAAGGGATATAATATTAACAGCTGTTCCTTCTCTTCTCTAGTCAATAGACTTTGGTAAGACAGTTATATGGGTTTATTGCGTTTCTAGTCCCAGACATTGAATGTGGAGAATGACAGCTAACTACATCAGGCAGAAGCTTCTGTCCCTCAAACAGTGCATCCCTCCCTCTCCTGGCTTTTCTGCCTTTCCATGCATATTCGAGGCTGGCACGTTTCGTACCTCTACCAAGCACAGGTGGAACAGTCCCCAAGACATGCACAGCTCTACAACCAGGAATAGTTTCAGCGTAATGACTTTCTGACAGAATAAGAACAAAGAACAAAGTTTTCCAATGATTAGTTATATTTTGGGTGCCAAATTAGGGCTGCTCTGAGGTGACAGAAAGTCACATGTCTTGGGTGAGTAATGTTACAGAAAAAATCAGGCTGTTCCAAGGAATCTTAATTTAGGTCATTCAACTAAAGCAACCAAATTCTGCAGTTGCTTTGGAAAATGTTGACCTGGTATTTCAGTGTCACATCAGCAGGACTGCACACCGGGCTCTTTCAGCTCCTTTCATCAGCTCCCTCCTGCACAGCCTAAGGTCAAAGCAAAATCTGGTAAGGCGCAAGAAACAAAGGAAGCAAGCAGACCTTGCTTAAGCCATTGCATCCAGAGGCCAGAGAGTCTGCACTTTCCAATGCTCACAAACCTCTCTGAAGGTAACCAACAGCCAGTGACACAACCGCCTGCCAGTGTCAACTCTAAACTAAGACGTGATTGGAATTAGAAAGCAGAAGAGGGTTTCCTGTGCAGTGCTTGCATGCACTACACCTGTCTTTTCAAGGATCTTTCCTAATTTACATTTTCATTTTACAGAACATTTTATTATACATATGCAGAGAAATAAACTTCAAAGGCCCTATATGGATACTCAAGAAATCAGTTTTTCAAAGTGTCTGCACGACTATAAAAGATGGGATCACATTTTCTGGTTGCTAATAACTCAGCTCCATACATAGATACTTCCGCTTCTGCTTGTCTGCAGATTGCACTGGCCCCTTCCAGGAAAAAATCCTGTGGGGAAGATTCATTGCAGTAAACAGCCATAGGTCACTATTCTACTATAAATCTGATATAAACTTGTCAGTAAGAAGTATTCTGCCTTTGAATTATAATTTATTTCAGTCTGAGGCTGCAAGAGTAACTACCGCTTACTCTCACTTAGGAAGCAGGCAGAGCCTACAAAAAAAGAAATGTTCTAAGAGTACCCAGTTAGAAAGCTCTCAATAGTGAAGAAAACACCTGCAGTTCTGCAGAAATAAACACTTAGAAAGTAACACTGCATTTGGAGGAGCTCAGCAGGCACCTGAGGGACACTCACTTTAAAAGATTTACTTTCTCCTGTTTGAAGATGTTAGATCACTCCACTGGAGCCGTTGATGGTTGGATATTGATTTATGCACTCCAGGTTCTCAGGAGGCATACACCCACAGCATAAGCTTTTAAACTTTGAAAATACCTTTCTCCTCTTGGCAATTTCTTTACCACTCTCTTCCACTCTTTTATTTCTGAACCACATGAAGGAGGACTTTCCTGGCACCGCATTATCCTACAATCTCATTCCTGAGAGGTCAAAGCGTACTGTTGCATGAACAACTGGTGTCTAACACCTTAAAAAAAAGGCATAAAGCAGGTACACTACTGACTAATAGTGAAAACCTTATTTCCCAAACATACAAGCAAACAGCAATATTCGTGGACCATGACCCAGCAACGTGTGTTCACAGCCCAGAAGACCAATCATACCCCGGGCTGCATCAAAACAGGGTGGCCAACAGGTCAAGGGAGGGGATTCTGCCCCTTTGCTCCGCTCTGGTGAGACCCCCCGGGAGTCCTGTGTCCAGCTCTGGAGCCCTCAGCATAGGACAGACCTGGAGCTGTTGGAGTGGGGCCAGAGGAGGCCACAGCAATGATCCGAGGGCTGGAACCCCTCTGCTGTGAGGAAAGGCTGAGAGAGTTGGGGCTGTTGAGCCTGGAGAAGAGAAGGCTGCGGGGAGACCTTATTGTGGCCTTTCAGTACTTAAAAGGGGTTTATAAAAAAGATGAGGACAGGCTTTTTAGCAGGGTCTGTTGCGATAGGACAAGGGTAATGGTTTTAAACTCAAAGAGGGTATATTCAGACTGGATAGAAGGAAGAAATTCTTTACAATGAGGGTGATGAAACATCGGCACAGGCTGCCCCGAGAGGTGGTCAATGCTCCATCCCTGGAAACATTCAAGGTCAGGTTGGACAAGGCTCTGAGCAACCTGGTCTGGTTGAAGATGTCCTTGCTCACTGCAGGGGTGTTGGACTAGGAGACCTCTAAAGGTCCCTTTCAACTCAAACCCTTCTATGGTTCCATGTTTCTGTGATGTCTGCCAAAACAAGCTAGACAGATATATATAAAAAAGGCATCAAGTCAAATTACAATCTTTGTGTCTTTGAATACAATCCAATTCCCTCTGTGCTTCAGCATTCAGTAGCATGCACCTCTCAATATTTTTGCAAACTTCTGCCATTTCACAAAGGAAATGTTTTGGGGTTGGACTAGATGACCTCTAGGGGTCCCTTCCAACCCAAAACTTTCTATGATTCTATGATTCTATGAAATTAGTGATGAAAACATAAAAATTAATAGTACAGTAGAAATTATCTCTCAGTTTTACAAGGTACCAATGTAAATAGAAGCCCAGGCCTGAAACAAATTCCTTACTCTACCAAAATGTATGAGGATGGCTTTTTCCACTGTTTCCTCAGGATTTTTAAATTTTACCCTTAACATATGATTACAGTTTTAGCCTTTCTAGTTGAGATTTTAATAGACTCTTGAATTTGGTGGGAATGTGGAAATCCAACCTTTTAGAGAATAATAATTTTGAACTAGAAATATAAAATCTTTTCATGGCACTTCTTGTCATGGAAATGAAGCCAAAGAAAAGAAGAGAGAGAGTAGGTTTTCAGACTCTCTACTGAATAGAGCACGTGGTGGATACAGAATAAAATGTCAGAATTACCACAGCGCACTCCCAAATGATCAATCATTACTGAGAATTTACTCTTTTGAAATATCTTTAATCTGATTCTTTAAGGAAATAATTATGCTATGTGAGCATCCATGCCTGTCTCCCTCAAAGGTGGTAAGCCCAATATCTAACTGCAACCAAATCAGAAAAAGTGAAGAGTAAACAAAACAGTAAGTTTCTAAAAACTTTGTGAAATGATGGTGTTCATTAAAAACAGGGACATTCTGCAGTGTAACCTGAATTGTTATCACAGGCCAGACAATCCACAGGAGTATAAAAGAAAAAGAAATAGAGACACTTCATGAGTGTTTCAGCCTTGGGAAAATTCTCAGTCAGAGCTCGACCTGTTCAGATACCAAGGTCAGTCAATCTCATGATGCAAATGCACTGAGAATTAGATATCTTCAGTTTCATTGTTGATAGAATTTAGTTTTTCTAAACTGTCTATTCCACAAAAAGTAATATAATTTTGCTTTTATACGGATGCAGAACAAAAAAAGGTGCAGAAGCATCAAAAGATTCTGTGAAAACAGCTTTACTAATCATAACTGCCGCCTTTTCCTCTAACATCTAAAGCACTGGCAAGGTTAGACAAGCAAAAAAGTACCGAGATCTGAACTCAGACATTGAACTCGGCATGAATCCAACATGAATCATTAAGTGACCCACTGTCTTTCTTTACTCTTCTTCAAGGTAACTATTGATATTGGCTGATATTTCATCAACTTCTATTAAAATCCTCTCTTCAGCATGTGTCTCGAAGCACAGTGCTGTACCAAGGAGTCAATCAATTAAAACTTTCCTCCAGCTTAAAGAAGTTAGGCTGAGCTTTGTCACAGTCTATTCAGTTCTCTCTTCTGCTGACCACTGATTTACAAGTGCAAACTGGTCTCTTGAGAGTAGTGGATAGATACATATTTCAAGTCCTGCAGTAATGGAAGAGTAACGTCACTGCACTAATATGAGTCATTTTATGCAGAGTTTCCTTTTTATGATGTCATTAATATTCAAGCTAGAGCAAGGCAACGGCTTGTTTTAAGGAATCTTGTTGAAGTGTGCATTTGGGCATTGTAGTTTATTACAAATTGCCAAGTCTTAGTCTACACCTGGATCTGCATTTTATGCTTGTAGGTTAGCAAACTCACACATTCTCTGAAGTAGCTGAAGGAATTCAAACTGTCTTTTTTTTTTTTTAAAGAGATTTTGTTTGATTTATCTTGAGTGTGTTACTCAGGTAGGTTCTTATGAGAGCTCTAGATAAGCATCACTTATTTAACAGTGATCCTCTTGGGCTCAGGGATTGCTGATGGTACCTGAGAAGTGGTTGGCACAACCGAAGAAGAGTAAAAGGATAAGAGCGTGCCACTAAGGAGGGGGCTGGAAGAGGCATAATTACAACTTCCTTAACTCCTGGAACAGCACTGATCACAGCTTTAAGGTGGATCTGCCTCCAAATTGGTCGTCTTTGTGAGTTCTTACTAAAGCCTTTCAAGCTCAAAACTCCAAGTCTTGTTAAACTGTAAACTAGGACCCAACATTTTAAATAGAAACAACTGAACAACATTGTGTCAAAGAGCAAAAATTAGAAAGCTTTCTACACAAGCCCACTGTATCCTTGCAGTCATTTCTTGGTATGCCACCTGGGTCTCAGCCAGCTCAGTGACGCTCAGCAAGCTCTACCCTGTTTATCCCCTCAGCCCCTTAGCAGGGTTTCCTTCTGGCATCTTTGGGACCCTGCTGGTCTGCTCCCCAGCTCCACACGGGATGCCTTCTGCCAACATGCAGACAGTGGCCCTGTGTTACCCCAAGTGACGGAGCCATCTCTTCAACCTGGAGCAAGGATCATACCTAAGCCAGCAATTCTCTTCAGGAATACATCCCACAAATTCACGTCATCTATGGATGAAGGTGACATCTTACAGTTAAATTAGTGGTGTCCCTGGATAGTCTATAGAGACTGGGAGAAGCTCTGAAGTAATCACTCCTTTACTACCTTTCCTTTTATTCTGCTATAAGAAATAAGCAGAAAAGAATTCAAAAGCCCTAATACACCTTCAAACAGTTTAGCTTTTACGTTGTAAAATCTTTTAAATTGTATTGACTATTTCAAAATGTGGATAAATACCATGAAGAAAATATCTGATGGTTTGCGGGATGCAGAATTCTGTAACTTAGATAACTGGACTTAAAATGGAAAGTTTATTACCAGCTCTTTGATATGGGCAAACTACATTTTTATCTCTCAACACCAGCAACCTTAACACATTTTGCGGCTTTGCCATTAAATACAGCGAGATGATTTTCCATCTAATTTCTAAAAGCAGTTTTGTGGAAGAAAATGGGTAATCAACATGGAGAATGTCTTTCTTCTGAAAATGCTATTAGTCTAACATAAATGACAGCTATTTAAAGGCAATCATTTGTGTTTTATATCTCACACAAAACCCAGCAGACACAGTACCCTGCCTTTGAGACAAAACAATGATACATGTGACAGAACATTTCAAGCAGTAATAATCAGAAGTCACAAATTCAGCAGCATCCAGAAAATAACTGAAATATCAGCCATTAAAATCTATAGCTTTTCTTTGCTATTGTTGTTCAGATTTTAAAAGATATTATGTGGCATTATATTATGATTAACTTATTTTCTGCATCAGGAAGGTACAGGAGAGGCAAATCACATTTGTTCTGCAGGAGGTACACTGATAACTTACACATCTATTAAAAATAAAGTGGTTTTCAAAATATCACCCAGGAGGCACATGTTCTGTTCAGTGACCTTTGGAAACTCTAGTCCAATGAATAATTAGTGATGCGCAAATAAGTTGAGAGACAGTAGATAAAAAGGGCCTAGAATTTTACATGTTACCTCTTACGAGGATGGCTATAGTGAAAAGATATATTTCACTTTCATAATTTTCCTGAGAGAGCAAACCAATGAGAATATAGACTTGTATCCCTTTCTGTTGAATAGTTCTGAAATTCAATATCCTAGACAATTAAAAATATGCATGCAGAAAATATGTAATGAGTTGTACAATCTAAGTATCTAATTTAATGGTAGTTTGCTGCCTTACAGGCATTTGTTCATACGACGTCAGTCACATCTTGGTAAAACCAGCCTTGCATTCAAACATCTTATGTAGAAAGAAGCCTAACTGTTTTTGCTTCAGGATGATAAAACCTCATGTTACCAGGATGCTGGTACAATATTGAAGGAATTCAGCAATGACAATCTTGCATATATTACAGATCTTTGTAAGCACTATGATACGTGACAAAACTTAGACTTTCTTTCTCACACAATATGTGGCCCATCTGGTCGAGATATTGTGGCGAAGAAAGTCCACAGTCTAAAGAAAACAGTTATGTAACCAAAAGACAAGGAAAAAACACCAAATCCAGGAAGATATGATGCAGCACAAATATTAAATATTTCTCTTTTTTCTGTGTTACTTTTAAACAACACCAGCAACAAAGCTTTCTCCGCCAGCCCTGATTATAGCCCATGTAATTCAGACTTGCATGAATGTATCCTTTACACATAGATCTGGTCTACAGCTTTTATATAGTCTCTTGATCATTAATAACACTTTTGCAATTTTTGTTTTATAGTAGAAGAATACATGTCTTCTATTATCACGCAGATATGCAAGAAAATCAAGGAGGTTAAAAGAGAAAAGATGCCGCAATTCCAGTTCACAAGCTAAAAGGGAGTTACCAAGTCACATGGGCTCAAATGCCTGGTTGAGCACTGACAGTTATATGGAAAAAAAGCATTCTGCATACTGGTCTGCAAGTAGCTACACATGAAACTTCTTAAAAAACATGGAAGGCTTATCCTGTTGTATCACTCACATTTTCATAGTGTAAAATAAAGAGCGACATCTTTATTCAAAATATAAATAATTTTATTCTTAACCACTTTTAAATTCATAAATAATTGCATTGATTTTATTACAGATTATATTTTTTTCCTATAAGAGAAGAATAAAATATACTTACCCGCTCCAAAGTGATTTCTTCAAATTCATATTCAATTTCTGTTCCATTGACCTAAAGAAAATAAAACCATAAAATTCCTTAAATACACATGGAAGGTAATTTGGTAGGGATACTGTAGAGATATTCCGGTATGATCAGTTTACTGAAGCACATTTTTTAACATTTAGGTGAGGCCATCTAAATTATAGCCTACTTGGTTCCCTTTTGTCTTGAATGGCATGTAATCAAGCTTCTAAACTTGGAAACAGTAAAAGTTCAGTATGTAAAAAACCAAAATAATGGATAACTAAGTCATGCAATATGACTGGTATTTAATTTAGTGTGTTCATGGACTTTCTGTAAATAGTTTCCAAGGTAATAGTTTCATGTCAAAAATAGAAGTCCTGTTCCTAAAAAATATTTCCACAGTTGGAAGAAAGATTAATTATTCATTGCCTTCTGAGCTCCAATTTACTTTGCAATACAAAACCAGACAGGAAATTCGTAGTATTTATGTAAAAATCACTCACTGATACATATACTGAAATACATCTTGTTTACTATACTAACCTAGGGCAAGAACATGACAGAGGACCTTTGAAATAGGCAGCTGAATGGCAAAAAGACATAGAATGTTAATGCAATTCTTACGCTGAGTTTCAGTGTCAAAAAAAATTAAGCTATGAAATGTAGAGCACCAAAATGGATTGCACTGGACAAGAAATCTATCAGCTGAAGACATGACACTGATTTAAGCAGTATTCTGAAACCTTGTTCCAGTCTGACATGGATTTTTCTGTCCCTCTAGGCAACTCAACATTCCTTCCTTAGTTTCCTCGTCTCTTAAATGGGTAGAGTACCACATCTGAGAAAGCTGCAAGAGCTGACTATATTTTCAGTAAACTACACAGTAATGAAAATACTTCTGCTATGAAAATTTCAGGAGAATTCCAAAGTGTGCCTTAGCTACAGTTAGTCCACAATTTTTTGATTTGGCTAGAAAATTCTGATCAATCAAAAATAAAATATATTGCCCATGAATCATGCTGGTTTAGTTTTTGTGATGATAGGAAATTTCCTAGAAAAGTGTTTTGATTTAATGTTTTACTTAATGATAAAAAGAATATTTTATAGGAGCAAAATTGAAGTGAAGCACGAAGATAGACTTTATCTTGGAGGAACAAATTTGTTATTTCTCAGAACAAGAATATTTCTTACTCCTCCCCACTTCTAGCTACTGATTTTCGATATTAGCTTTGTAACTGCAATTGGAAAATACTGCACACAAATCATTCTTTATCTAGTCAATCACCTTTCAAATGCAATTAGGTACTACTTTTGTGAATATTACAACTAGGTGCATGTATCTACCGAACAAAAGCTTCCTACAAAAGCCACCAACTATTTAATTTGTCTGCAGTTCAAAATCTGATAAACCATAAAATCAGTAACAGAAATAGAATCCTCAGGATCAGTGTTCAACAGAAAGAGGCAGAGGGAGAAAAGTCCAAACAAATAGTCCATGCTTAACAATGAAATGAAAACACATTGAAGTCAGTGAATGCAATATTTAATACATATATAATATTTGCATTTTTTACATTATTGCAAACTGGTAATCACATTACACTACTCTAAAAGAAGATATGAAAAAAAATTTTACTATAGGATATTTTCCTGTTCTATGTTATCTCTTTAATGCTTTCTGCATAGACTTTTTTATTAATATAGGCAACTTACTAAGTATGAACATCTTTATAGCTATTTCTTTTTTTGTCCTTTCTTGTCTTATGATAATGAAATCAAAGTTATATATATGTCTCTGTTTTCATGAACTTCTCTTTTATCTTAGGTTGCTGGATAGCTCTGATCTATGTCTTCAATTCCTCAGACTTGCTCTATAAAGCTGTCTTTGCTTCACTGCTTATAATCACTTTTCCTTTGCATTAAAAACTCATTAGTGCAGCAAAATGGGAAAAAGAGGGACATGAGAAGTGAGCAACCCCTGTATAAAGATGAAAAGAAAAAACACAAGCTGAATACTCAATTTGTATTTGCACACAAACAAAATCTTGATTATGATCATCTGAGAGGTTCCTTTTATCATCCACAGTCACAATTCCAAAGAGGTCTTCAGTTCAAATCTCCATTAATAGCAGCAGAGATCCATTATCAGGTTCCATAGCAGCAGGGATCATATGGATTGAAAGGCTGAACTTGATCCAACTCCTTTTGCTATTTAAGCATATATATCTACACGTGCAGTTCACTGCCCTGTTTTCCTTGCTGGTTGCTCAGAAGACCAATGCAGTTATTTCATAAAGGGTCTAATAATATATTGCACCTACCTAAAGCAGGTGAAATAATGATGTATGCAGTACCCTTCATTGCTAGCACTATTTTATTTCATATCTAGACTCTCTGGTTGCACCTACACTGCTAAATTAGAGTCGATTTTCATCCAAGTCTCAATGCTTAAGGCTGTTTCTGTCTGGAGCCTGCTGGAAACAAATAGTCAAGGAGCGAGCCAACAGTTAAGCAGGAAGAGAATCACGGCTCCAGTGCTGGAACTGGCTTGTCAGTCCTCTGATTTAGCAGCATACGGATGTACCCCCTGTTTTTGCTCACTTTAATTTGACAGTCTCTGGCCTGACAAAGCACCTAAACAAGCTGTCTGAACCTGCAACTTCCATTTCTTGCAAGTAGTGTGAACCTGTTCCTATGGGTTTTCTGAATTCTACTTTTATATCAGATTGCTGCAAGAATACACAGCAAAATTTACTGTATCATACTGTCTGTATGATTTTAAATAGCTAGGAAAAGGTCCAAACCTTTTCATACGATTTCTCTTCTCCTCCACAGCTGAAGAAAATATCAACATTTCCAAGTGGGAATATTCTTTCTCATCATTCAGGTGTGCAAAATTGGGAACAGATATCTTTAATCTCAACTAAATTTTTATATTTATAATGCTGAAGTGTGAGGTAGTCATCTAGATCTCTTTATACTCAGTGAAAAGACACAGGCACTTCTAGGTCTTATTTCATTAGGATTAACACTAGAAATCTCATGTAGGTTGGATGAATTGTGGCTTTGAGGTTTCCTTTCACTGAGTATAAATAGAGTCTAAGAAAGATCTTTAAATTTTGGTGAGCGCTTGCCTGAAGTCTGTTTTCTCTGCATCACTCTTCACTATAGACTGGTAACAAAGTTCTGCTTAAGGGACGCTGCACGTCTTTCATAATTATACACCAGTGAAAGGCCAGATCTCTGGTTTAGCAGCTTTTCTGATTGGGTTCTTGGGCTTGTCTGCACCTGTAACTGGCAGCACATGCACAGCATGATATCCAGCACCTGCTCCCACAAGCCCAACCGGTCAGGATGTCCACAAAGAACAGTGTCTCCTCGTTCTCCAGAAGCTCAAAGACAAGATACATTGCTGTTGGCTTCCGTCTCTGATTCAGGATGCTGATGTCCCCTCTCTGGAGTAAGAATTCTCAGCACCACCAGTGACAGTAACAGGCCCAGAAGACTCTGGCAGAAGTGGGTGAGAAGTGCGTAAGATGAGGTCCCTGGGAGGATGCAATCAACCACAAAGCTTCTTCAAGGCACAGAGACTGGAATCAAAAGGTGTCTCATTCAGGAACATGCTGTATTTCCAACAAAACAGAAAAGATACTGCTGACCAGGACGAAATACATGCTACATGAGAAGCAGGTCCACATGAAACCTTTAGATAACCTTGAGGGCCTTTATTGTCCTCTTGTTCAGGAGCAGCATCACCAGCATATAATTCCAACTCAAGGAGGCTTCTCAGTTTCCTGACCTTACATAAGTTCGTGGTCACGAGTGCAATGAACTTACAGCCCCTGTAGAGTAAGTTACCGTAATTCATTTAAGTCCCAATGTTTAAAGCAACTACTTGCAAAGGCAAGGTAACAGTTGCTTTGCGTTTACCGCTGCACCTGTTATACTGGAGGACTTTCCCAAACTTTTGACAAGAAAATGTCTTTAAGAAAGAGATGTATTGTATGGTAACTCTCTAGATTCTAGCATTCAAGAGAGATCTCCTTGTGAAGCTCTAATCACTACAAGAGTTCACCTGTCTTTCTAAGGAGAAAGCACTAGTCATATTCAGACAACACTTTCTTTCAGGAGAATGAGAAATAAGGAACAGATAAAAAGTGGTTTTTATATATTATTTCATGAAAAACCTGAAATAAAGCCCAGCACACAGAACAGCAAAAGAAGGATCTACAAACTCTGATTGTTTTGTTCCATTATGTGAAGAATTTTACTCTGACTTTCCAGGAATTTTATCTCATTTAGTGCAGTTTAGGGATGACATAAGCAGCTGAAGTTGTCCCTTAATGAAAATCAGTTCTACAGATCATGATAGGTTCCTGAAATCCCTGAGAAATACATTCTGTCGTGCTTTTGTTTTTCACAGTCTGTCACTTTGTTAAGAATTTTATAGATTTTTTCCTCATAATGATAATTTCATACGCTTTTTATGCTTCTTCAATTATTTTATTTAATAGACCTGTTTATACTCAGACAAGTAAGAATTACGTATTTCTTCCTTGCTATACTTCTACACATCTACGACTGCATCCACCCACTCAATAAGATGTCATCCCAAAAATTTTAATGTGAAGAACTCTATTACAATAGTAGCAACAACAGCATAAAAACACAATTTATACAACTGTAATATTCTGAAATCACTGCACCTATTCTTTCCAATAAAATTTATGTCATTAGAGCTGTTTGTTATGCTTAGTCTTATTTTCAAGAAGAGAGTGTTTTGCCTAAAAATCACATCTGTAGACTTTTACTACAAACAAAATCCATTTTAAGTATATTTATTTGGATATTGTTTTTCAGCTGTCTTTGGGAAAGAAGACTGCTTCTTCTACTTTTATTATTCTATGCATAGGAAGATAACTACCCTGCCACTGATTTTAACTCAACATGCAAATTTTATTGTTTTGGCTGTATGGTTTCACTGGTTGCCTGACTACTCAAACCTCAAAAGAGTACAGAATTGCCAAATTCTTGTTGTAAAAGTAACCTGAAGATATATTTGTCCTTTAAAAATTTCCTGTTTTCTGCATAATTAAGACAGTCCATTTTACATTTCAGAAACATCAAGGCCGTTTGGGTAATTTAACAAGTATAAGATTTAAAAAGCCCTTCATAATTTCTGTTTTATAAGCAAGACCAAAGAGCAATCCCTATTTAGCTTTTTGGCATCTCCAGATTTAGGTTATTTCTTCATTAATTGCAAAGGAAACCTGCTGATATCCATTTGATATTGTTCTACAAGAACATTATAAGTTCCTTCCTCACTGCATATAAACTTACAGCAAAGTCTCCTGTGCTTTCTGCTTTCAAATACGATGATTCTGTGTTTTCAAACTGTCCTAAAGAGGCTGCCAGAAAGTTTTTCATGCCACTCTTCTTTATCAGAGTGAGTGCATTTAATGGGCTTTCTATGCAAGACACCCCACATCTACTTTTAATCACAGTGCGTAACTAAGCCCACTTTCTTCTTTTGACCCATATTTCATTTAGAAAACAATGACAACGTGTTAGGCTCTTTGAATGAAAATTTACCATAACCTAGAACTTTCTTGTCATAATACGACTGTTCTGGTGTGAAGCATGAGGAGCGAAGGACCATACAGTTTTGAAAGAAATTTATACTTTATCAGGGATAGGTCTTACAGTATATATCCAACTGATTTCTGGATCCCTCCCTAGATCTGTAGGGGATCTCCCCTACAGATCACTTGACCACCAGTCATTGTACAACCTTTAGGGAAGATACCACTCCCAACACACAATTAGCAGAGCTCAAAGAGAGTAAATCCAACTCTTGGTCAACTGATCTGCAGCACGGTCATGATCGACTTGTACCCTGCTCAAAAGGTGCTTTTTTTGCACCTCCTTTTCTCCTATATCCTTCTCTAAGTCTGAATTTTTAGTCAGCCTTCTTCTTCACTGTTTGTGTACCATTCTCATCCTTTCCTCTCTATCTTCCTTCCTCACTGTTACTCCAGGTTTTCTTGTTTTCTTTCTCTTGGAGAAAATACCCATTTAGCAAGTAATCATTATGATTCTTCACTGGTTGATTCCCGGATCCCTAATTTTATCTTACTTTACCTCATTTCTCAAATCTTGTTGAGAACAAAATCATGCTTTCTGTATCTCTTGTGTATCACCATCCCCTAGCACTAATCACAACTTCTCATGTCTCCACCTCAGCTTCCCCTTTCTCTGATATTCATTCTTTCCATTTTTTTTACTTGTTTCTTCCTTCATGCTGCCTCCAAATCTGTTCTTTTCCTCTTACACACAGACATCCATGTGTGAGTTCTGTTTAGGCTAGCACTTCCAAGTTCTACAAAATTAGTGTCAACAAAAGAAGAAGAATGGAAATTTCAACTTTTGTACTTATAACTTTTTCTCTTGCACTAAGAGAAATTCATATGCCATCATATTAGCTATCTAATAAGTAGACTTCTAAGTCATCTAGGTTTTTTTTACAGGCACTGGAGAAAGGAATCAAGAGAGGATGATTTATGTGCCTTAGTCTTTGGATGGATATGCCATTTGAGGAACCTGTGTCTGCACACTGACTATATAGAGACACTTTAGACTTATAGCATTTGAATCCTAAAAAAAGAATTTTGTAAAATTCTTTATATTTCTGTATCTTAAATTTATGATATACTTCAGAGCAGGAATTTGAAACAGTGCATTCTAAAGAACTGGATACAGTCATTTTTTTCCACAAAATTACATTCTTTCTCATGTAGTTCAGGTCATTTATTATATGGCTTCAGAAGTTTTCAGTCACTCTGTCTTCAATTTTCTTCTGTGCCTCTGCCATTGCTGACACCCTAACATATGAGTTATTATAAACTCTCAGTTTGTCAGGTTCCTATATCTTTGGTCCATTTCAGTTTTAGAAGAAAATTCATCAAACTTCTCAGCAGTCTGAACAGTTCCTACATTTCTAGAAATTATTTTCTTGTATAACTTTTCATTCTATTCATGATACATGAAAACCAGAGATCGCTTCTGCTTGAATGACATTATTTCATCAACAAAGATTATGAAATACTTGTTACTTGGGACTTTCAAGGGTATTTTAATAATGTTTAATACTGTAATTTTCATAATTTTATTTAAAAGGTTGGCAGCTGTTTTTAAAATGTTTAAAAGGCAGAAATTAATACAGAAACTGTGGAATAAGTTTGATTCATTTAAACATTTAAGACAAAATTTTCTCTGAGTTTTAGGGAGAAATCAATAGCATATTAACTGCCAAAGTTTTAGGCAAGGAAAGAACAGCAATAATTTATTGTATTCTTTGATATCCATGACCTTGCTATATAAAAATTACATAGTGAAATATATGTAATATACATAATAGGCATGCCCCTTTCCTCAGTAAATAAAACTACAACCAACATAATTTAATCTCTTGCTATTTGTTAAATGACAACATACTCTGACTCATATTTTTGTGCCTAAATTGTCTCCCAGTATCTTTGTTTACCTTTGAGAGTTAATACTCGCTTCCCTGGTCTCTCATCCCACTGCCTATGAACTAGCCACAGTCAATGAATTCTCTTGGGTTTTTTTCTTCTTGTGTGTTAACTCTAGCACAAGTACTCTAGGCTAAACTGTACTCTCAGTAACACTGGTGCAATTCCATTGGTGTGACTGGGCTTGTATTACAGTAACTGGTGTTAACATTTATTCACCTGCGGGTATGCTTAGACCTGTGGGAGGGAGTAGACCTGAAAAGATAAAGAAAATGCTTGCACAAATAATAAAAATGAGTAATAAGAAGTATTCACATAAATAAAGTATATGTACATTTGTAAACAAATATGCATGTATTCCACAGGACAAGCTTTTTACACAGGAATCACTTGCTTTACAAGTATTTTTATAGCAGTGGAAAGGTTCACTATTTCCCTTGAAATCTTGGAAGACTCTTTAGTGTATATATGGGCAGGGAGACACAGTCCTCTGCACTCTCTGACTAAAAGCATAGCAGAACAGCTCCCCCATGCCCAATTAATTTTGCTGCAGCAAAAAAAAAAGACAATCTGAATGGCTGAACCAAAACCAAAGTGGTTTTCTGCTCCTTCTCACAAGCTCAGGAAAAGAAAATTCACGTAGCTTGTTCACATGAATTAACAGTGCACACCCTGAGAAGTAGCTAATACAGCATGACTGATCAAAGCTAGTCACAACCAAAGCCTAGCCAAAATTCAGCAAATTGTTCCAAATGCTTCTCAGATTTCTTGGTAGGAAAAACCATTTTGTATCAGTTTGAAAGAAATTTCAGTTTTTCATAAAAATTTCTTCAGATTAAACCTAAGGAGAGAGGGAAAAACACATTCATCCACCTTCAGTTTCATTTCCGATACAGACATGAAATCTTGAAAGGTGAACCTGAATGTTGCTTTTGAAATTATTTCAATAAATTGCCTCAGTATTAAAAAAAAATATTATGTTTTTAAGGTTATCTATTAGCTACTGCACAAAACAGCAGAGATGCTTTACTGGAGCACGAAGAAAAAAGCCAAAAGAAAGCTTGAGAAAAATGCTGATGCGTAATGCTCTGTAAAACAAGCACAAAAAGCTTGCGCTGCATGAAAAGCCCCCTTGAACTAAGAAAGCAGTACTGGAAAAAAACCTATGGCAGAAAAAATATTCTAAGAATATCTATAATACACGAAAATGCACAACTGCGACACAGAAATACTTTGGAATATGTTTAATGTTATCCATTACCGCTTTAAAATGTCAAGTATTGCAGCATCACTTTTCAGAAGTAAAGCATAATTTACTAATTATATGAAGTATCTCTAGTATGTGTTTCATAGGTTTCCTGACATAATAAAACTATGATTTCCACATCTAAACTGCAAACTATTTGGCAGCAGAGATTTGGAAAATATTCTGTTTCTTAGCTCATCACTAAGTAATAAAGTTAGTGGTCAGTGATCATCTTACATAGATTTGTGCATAATGTATCTCCTGGACAACAAATGCTTTAATGTCCACAAAGCCACTAAACAGGCATTCCTGGGCTTTTCTACACCATATCATCCTGTATTTGGAATTTGTTGTGTTAGGGTATGTGATAAAAGCTCATCTGCACCCCCATAAAACAATGCAGAGAGCCAGTAGGCAGGTGAGGGAGCCCAGGTAGGACCCTGCTTGGCTGCTCCCAGGCGTGAGCCATCAGTCCATCAAAGGTGTGCACACGAGCACAGAGGCACAAGGGCAGGTGGAGGAACCCCTATAACCCCGTCAGACACCCATCCACTCCCAGGGAAGTCTCAGTCCCATGGGCTCAGGATGACGTCCAGTGCCATGCATCAGCTGGAGAGACTGGGGAGGGTATCACTGCCCGTGGGGGAGGGACAAGTTGTGGGATGCAGGGAACAAGCATCTTGGCATTGCAACAAGACTTCTGGCATTTTTAGGGGAGGAACCAAAAGTGTGGAAAAAGGAGGGATAAAGGTCAAGAGGAAGAAGCATGGGAAAACAGAGGCCTAAGGGGATAAAAGGGGCGAGGCACAAGTAAACAAGGCTGATCATTGCACTCCCGTGTCCATGCCCTACACCTGTTGAGCATCATCTGTTGCAACTTCTACTTAACTATTTTACTGGGTGAGGGGTGCTCTATTCTCTGTGTGTGTGTGTGTTTATGTGTATGTGTAGGCATATGGAGGTCTGTGGTACCAGCAGCTGGAGCACATGAGGGTGCATATGGCAATGGGTAATTGCCAGCAAACATCAAGCTGGGCTAGCTGGTGAGTAGGTGATGCAATCAGGAGCCAGGTGTGCGTGTGTAACTGGGAGTGAGACAACTGTAGGAGTAGGCTACTGGAGGGACAAGGAGCCCATGACAGCTGCCCAAGAGACTTTAGGGTCCAGGGGTTGACTGAGTCACCCATTTGTGTTTGAGTTACTGTGCAGGGGGAAGAGCAAGGATCCGAAGCCAGCTGCTGGATGGACTAAGCTCAGTTGCTAGAGGGATCCACGGTGTGTATATTTGTGTGTGTCTGTGTGTCTGTGTGTCTGTGTCTCTGTGTGTGTGTTGGTGTGTGCAAAAGGGTTTGTACCAGTGGCTGGAGAGGAGTTGCAGCCTCAAAGGCTTGCACACTGAGGTGCTAGCATCTGGGACAGCAAGGATTTGGGGTCAGCTCTACTGAGTTGACTGTCTAAATTCAGCCTACTACCTACTGGCAAGATTCACACTGTGCATATGTACATACACATGTATATGGGGGGGAACAACAACACACACAATGAGGCCATTGCTGACGTTTTTGTTTGTGTGAGTCCTGATTGCTTCTGTGTTGTTCTGTTCAGCCATGTGTATACTTGTGTACCTGTCGCTTTTGTGAGTGTACTTACTGGGAATACAGGCTCAGCCTTACTACTGGATGGACATTGTAGCGTGGAGCTGTACCAGCCTCGCCTTTATCAGGCTACAAAATTCAGCAGCCTCCTAACATCTTGTAATAATTCATGCACACATATTGCAAATACAGCATTTTTTGCTATCACTGACTACAACACAATGCAAGGCTAAACTGAGAAAAAAAATTATTCAAGTTTGCAGGCTCATGTTTATTGCCATGTACCTCATATTTTCACCAAAGCAGAAAGATGAAAAATGTGGCAGAGAAAGCTATTCTCACAATCTTTTTGAGTCATTCATCACTAAGAACTGGCAGGGAAAGAACAAAGTCTACAAAGATACCCAGAAATATGAAACTGTATTGAAAGTGTGTATGGTGGCAAACTATACAATGTTAAAGCTTTAACTTCTTAAAATATAAATATAAATTAACTAGGTTTTAGGTACAGCCAAAAATCAAAAAGATGTGGCATTCAAGAATTGGGTAGAAAGTCAAGTATTATTTATTTTCCTCCAGTAGGTCTGCATATAGAGATAAGGTTCATTGAGACTTGTAATGGGAATGGGGCTGCCCTGTCCTGACTAAAGACAAACCTCTCTTACTGATGGGATCAGTCTCCTCAAGTCATGAGAATGGCTCCTGGAGATTGGTCTTGATTTTGAAAGAAAGGTGGACATTCAACAATGTCAAGATATATGAAAAAATGTTCCATAAACCAGAATATATTTGTGTCATTCTACATGAAAATCATATTCCTGGAGAACAAAAGAGGACCACTTCTCTGACTTATTTTACAAACAAATTTCAAAGAAATACACAATGCCTCTAAAAAGAAATGAAACAGTATTAAAAGCACCAGCTGCAAACTATGTTTGTCCTCCTCTGGGGGAATAACAAGTGGTCATATTGACAGTTGGAAACTTTTACAATTTATAGGGTAAGAAAGAGCACTATTAAGATAAGTCCAATCGGCTTCTACTAAAGATGATGGGGAAATAAGAGTGAAAAATCATGTACACTGAACATTAATAGAAAAATTATTATAGCTCAGTAGTTTCAAGATAAACCCAGTGTGCTATGCTCACCTTTCCATCACCTTTAAAAAATCTAAGTCCTGAATTTGGACATTATACAAGATTAATTTTGCTATGACCACACTGCTGCCCAGTGAAGCAGTGTAAAGAATGAAACAACCATACTTGCCCAAATCAAATAAATTGAAGTTTTCTGCCTAGCTAACACAAACCATCACACATTCAGCACAATTTATGACTAAAAAGAATCCAAAGCTTTAAGCTATTGCCATCTTTATGCAGAACAATTTACAGGCACAAATCTCTTGACAGCTAAATGAATATGTTAATGTAAGATTTTAAAAAATGCACTTCAGTTTTCATTTCTTTTTATTAATAATCTCCACAAAGTGGAAATTTATCTCATGTAGTCATCTTTCCTTTCTATTACCCTCAAACTAAGTCCATCTTCTATGGCAAATTATGAGAGCTGGGATTTTTAAGATCAGGAAAACAGATATTATCTGTGGTATATTTGGATTTGCTACTGTATGCAGAAAGCTATATCATCTAAACACTGATTAAAAATATAATTTACCATTGAGGCAGATCACTGCATTATAAGTAGCATGTTTTTTTATTATGTAAAATGTGGATTAGAAATGCGTCACGTTTCAAAACAGTTAACACTCACAATTTCCAACAGTAGAACTTTGCTTCAGAATATTTCCTGAAACTGTGCTGAAGGTGTGTTAGGTTTACAGCATGGATAAGCTAATCCCTGGCTAACAAAGGAGGAAAATGAGAGAGAATTTAAATGGACAATTTTGCATTTCTATTATAGAGAAATGGTGTTCATTCAGATTTCTTTCTATTGCTGTAGGAAAAGAGTAAGAACACACTGCAGCTGTTCCAAAATTCCTAAAAAGTTAACGTAAAGAATGTGAAAAACCTCTCCTATAAAAACCGCAGTGGATAATGTTAGGAGCAATACGTAAAAGACTATAAGGGAAGGAAATTTTTTTATCTAACGTTATTTCTAATGTTGCGTTGTGTACTACCAGGATAACAACAACCTTGCCTTGACTGAACTTTAAGAGGCAGTTTGAAAATAAAAACATCAATCAATTCTAGACATTAAAAAAAATCCTTAAATTTATGAGGAAGGGTTCTCGCAAAATAGATTTCAGATATATCTCATTTTAAAGGACTGAAGTATCATAGAAATTAAGCTCTTCCATTTCCATTAAGACATGAAACCAACAATTTTCTTTTCCACTTTTCATCAAAATTAGTTTTCTCTTCAACATTGAGCAATTACTCTCTCTTTTCTTCCTAGATTATTCAAGGTCAGTAGAATACTTCTGTCTCTGACAACAGCACTCTAAATGTTGCCTGACGTCTGAAGTCCTCCAAAATGAAGTGTTATGGAATGGGAAAGTTCTTTCTTCCTTTTGCATAATTAAAACTACTAAGAAAATGACATCTGTGCTAACTCTTCTTTCACTTTCAAAAACAGCTTTCAGTCAAATTCTACAGCTTTCTAATACACTGAAATCTACCTACAAGTGTCAGTGTCTCAAACCACAAGGAAGCCGAGTCTATAGCTAAGTAATTATCCACTTCTACGTTTTATGCTGTGTTTCCCAATTCATTTCAGAACTGTGACTTCATGACAAAGTAATTCAGAATAAAGCTATCACTGCTGAAAAATAGTCTTGTGTACTTGAAGATCTTTGTCAACTTCTTGTCTATAAACTAAAATCAACAGATATATTTATGGAAGACAATGGGTTTGATGGTTTTAGACCATGGATTGTACTATAAAAGCCTGTTTTCGAGAGGTTATGTTAATCACTGGACCCTTGCAAACCCAAAGACCCTAACGATTTTAGCTTACTGCTATAAAATCCACTAATGTTAACTGTGGGTCTGTAGTGTAACATATAAAAAATGACACAAAAGCAAAAGGTAATTGAAGGCCAGGACAGCAAGACAAAACCAAATTCAAACTACAATTAATTTAGGTCCATTTGGGCCATGAAATTCTAGGCTGACTCAAATCTTCAAGTACTTTCAAGTGACTCTAACAGACATACTCTGCATTGTGCAGCCCATCCAACCTCCTAGACAAATTACCTTGGACGAGTTAAAAATGAAGTATACCTGGGCATAGAGGAGGGATACGCACAAAACCCCCCCACACACTCACAAAACTATGTATGATTTTTCTCAGTGATAAAAATAACTGGTAGAGCAGTGCCGTGCTGGCTTCCCCGTAGTAGAGGCTACAAGAATAAGAAGAGTGGCCCAACAGGAACAGACTCACAGGCCAGAACAGTTACAAAGGCAAAGCGTGATACCTCTTTCAGGGGGCTTATTTCAGTGTGGTCCAAAGGACCAACTGCCTGATAGAAGGTAGAAGGTATGCAGACGCCCAGTGTTGACTTTAGTTTTTGTCAGAAAGTCTGCTTCATAGGCTCCATTGTGCGAACTAAAGGCAGAGAATTTGCTTCTCATGCACACCCATGATCTGGAGTAAAATGCTGAAGTACGTGCACTCTAAGTAGCCCAAAAAGTATGAGGCATTACACATTTTCTATGCTGCGTACACCTGAAGCAGAGGGACACAGACAAGCATATGATGTGCTCTCTTTACAGTTCAATAAGCTCCTCTCTCCCATTCTTCTAATGGCAATTTTTAAATCAAATATCTACAGAAAGAACTTCTTGATTGAATCTAAAGGCCAGGGTTATTCACAGGTAATTGAAAATGGAAAGTATTATAATTTTGAAGAATAGAAGTGTGAAGGAGTAATTAGACATGTGATCAAGGGATGCTTTTACCTGATGGATTGACAGGATGTTGACATTTCTACCTACATCCAGACACACTGCAGGTTTTCTTCTGATTTTTTATGTAATGTGATACATAGCACTCAAATATGCAAAGCAGTGCTCATTCCTGAAGAAAATAAAAGAAATCCCCCAAAATCTTGAAGTTATTGTATTTTGTAGAGTTGTTTTTTCCCCTAACTAAAAATGATGTCTTTGATGAGGCTTAATAGATGAGGCTTAAATATTCATAACTGCATCCAGAATTTAAAAGGGAAACCCAGTAAAAACAATGACATTTTTACTCTAAAATCACTTTAGCCCCTTTTGTAAAGATGTTCCTTCCTAAAACAGTGTATTTTTGAAGAATAAGTTTGAAACATATTGACTTTCAGGTAGGAAAAAAATGGATATGAAATAGAGGCACAAGAAATCATATGCATATGATCCATTCTGCAATGTTTCATTGGAATTTGGACAGCAACAACATCTTCTTCTGCTATCCATCACACTAAAATCCGTTTAAGTCATCAGACAGCAGCATGAAGATTTTCCTGTTTTTGCGTGTTTAAGGGGAGTTGTTTTATGTTCATTAGTCTTAAGTTATGTAGCAACTTTTTCACTAATGACCTAAAAATATTTTATAAATATGATTTAAATTAATCTTGTCAATACTGCTATCATAAAAGAAAAATCTCTTATCCCACTGCAGAAATGATGATATGCAGAACACAGCAGTGATTGCCAGAGCAAACAACATTGCTGTGATACAATTCAAGGCCCAAACCAGAGAAACCGAGCCAATGCAGCTTTTAAAAACTAACACAGAGCTCTGCCAGATTTAGTTTTTCCATTGTAACCCACATTAACTAACAGACTGAATAATGAGTATAAACAACAAATAAACAAAACTGGTGTTTAACAATCTGAGTCTTTTGAGATAATAAGATGTGCAATATCACTTTCAAGACTATGATCAAACTACTTAAGAAAGAAGCATGAGATTTCTTCTGAAGAGAAGTCAAGGGGAAAATAGGTATATATACACTTAGGTGTCCATATTTTTGTACATTTTAATACATTTATTAATAAAAAATCCCAAGTCCAAGAGCTCCCAACTTTTGTGAAAATTTGGACAATACTCTTAAATAAGAACTTCTTTTTGCTACTCTGTTACCACTGTCTTGAAAAATTTGCTCATCAGTCATAGTTATATATGACATTTAATATTCATTATGTAATGCCACATGACTTTTGCTTCATTGTAGAAATACAGAAGGCCACCTGCCTCCTCCAATCCACTTATTTAGGTCTAGGCTATGCCTACATTCATACTATCCAATGAAAGCCATTAGAGTACTGACTATCTCTCAGAAATTTGTAAGTTTTCCCAATTCTTTTTACAACCAGAATAGGAAGAATTTTTTTTTTTTTTTTTGCAGCCTTTGTTTAAGCCTTTATGTGTCTCCTTCTAATGTGCTAAATCCAGGTGCACTGGCTGACTGGGATGACAGAGAAGAAACCTGAAAATATTCCGAACCTCCCCATCATGGTCCCCTCACTTCCCTGCACAGGAGCTGCCGGAGAGCAACGGCCAGGCTCCAGAAAGGGCCTGAGGTCCCGGTGTCCCTAAGGGGTGATGCACCAAAACAGCCGGACAGCCATCTGCATGGCTGTGCTCAGGCATGTATAAAACAGTCCAAAGATTTGATTATAGCTCATGAAAACATAACCCAAGTAGTCTGAAAATCACAGCTTTAGTGTATCTGCACAGAACTTGGCATAGGCAGCAAAATTACCAAAGCAAACAAGTAATAAAATAAGAATAAATCGTAATAATAATAGTAAAAATATTAACAACAACACTAATGATAATAATTGGAAAAAACAATGGGAGTCTGAGGGAATACGAGGAATTCATTGGGAACAAAAGGGGAATAAAGCAGATATTCCATAGATCTTAGCACTGTGACAAGGTAGGGGGAGCAAGGGGACAACCAGGGTACTTGAATGAACTTATATTAAAGTTTGATTAAGATGAAAAGAAAATTTAATTCTATCATAAACTAAATAGGAAGGCTCCTATCAATTAGTGAAAGTGATGCAGCAAAGTCAGCGTTATAGCTACTTTTAACTTTACAGTCTTATTTAATATCTTTATGAATGATCTGGATGACGGGGTTGAGTGCTCCCTCAGTGAGTTTGCAGATGGCACCAGGCTGGGTGGGAGTGTCGATCTGCTTGAGGGTAGGAAGGCTCTGCAAAAGAATCTGGACAGACTGGATTGATGGGCTGAGGCCAACTGTATGAGTTTCAACAAGGCCAAATGCTGGGTCCTGCACTTGGGTCACCACAACCCCATGCAACGCTACAGGCTTGGGGAGGAGTGCCTGCAAAGCTGCCCAGTGGAAAAGTTCTTGGGGTGTTGGTCGACAGCCAGCTGAACATGAGCTAGCAGTGTGCCCAGGTGGCCAAGGAGGCCAACGGCATCCTGGCTTGTATCAGGAATAGTGTGGCCGGCAGGAGTAGGGAGGTGATCGTGCCCCTGTACTTGGCACTGGTGAGGCCGCACCTGGAGTACTGTGTTCCATTTTGGGCCCCTCATTACAAGAAGGACATTGAGGTGCTGGAGCATGTCCAGAGAAGGGCAATGAGGCTGGTGAGGGGTCTGGAGAACAAGTCTGATGAGGAGCGGCTGAGGGAGCTGGGGCTGTTTAGTCTGGAGAAGAGGAGGCTGAGGGACATGTTATCGCTCTCTCCAACTACCTGAAAGGAGGTTGTAGTGAGGCAGGTGTTGGTCTCTTCTTCCAAGTAACTAGAGATAGGAGGAGAGGCAATAGCCTCAAGTTGTGTCAGGGGATGTTTAGATTAGATATTAGGAAAAATTTCTTTACTGAGAGAGAGGTCAGACATTGGAACAGGCTGCCCAGGGAGGTGGTTAAGTCACCATCCCTGGAGGTATTAAAAAAATGTGTAAATATTGCACTTTGGAACATAGTTTAGCAGGCATGGTGGTGTTAGGATTGGCGATTGGACTTTATGATCTTAGAGGCCTTTTCCAACCTTAATGGTTCTATGATTGTATGATTCTATACAGCATTTTGGAAACTAAAAAAGAAATAAATAACGCTTATTCTGGGTAACAGAGAAAATGAAATAATTCATATGTTATTAAATTAATGCTTCTCGTTATACAAAAAGATCTGAAATTTGCAGCCAAAGAACAGAGAACAGACAAACTCCCACAAATGTTTAATTGTGCTTAAAATTTCACAGAATAAACCGTTTTGTACCTTGGAAGCTTCCTATCAAATTTATTCCTACATCCAAAGCTTTGCAAGCCAAAGTTTTCAAGCCACTGAACCTAGAAGCAAAGTTAATTAACTGCTTCTTCTGTTATTCTCTGCAGGCCCAAATTATAAGGAATAGCATACAGTGTAATAGAATAAGGCCTTTTCTTTTATCTCATTGCAGAAAAGCATGCTGATGAAAACTGTCCCTCACAGGATGACTTTTTTTTTCCTAATTATTGAGTTGAAAGTTTTGAAGAATGTTAACAGTACCAAAAGGTTTAATTACATGAATTTAAGTCATTAGAATGCTAAAGAGACAAATCACACAGTTTACCAGTTGTATACCGACTCTGAAATGGAAATTTGGTGGACCAGTGAAACATTATTTTTGGAATTGTTCTGTGAATGTTAATCATTGCTGTGAGGCCCCCTCCCTTTGAAACCCTCAGGAATTTTTGGAGGAAGATGGCAGAGAGGATGAGCGGAGCTGTTATTGAAATGGAAATGCATTGAAGGTACATTGCGTAAAACAAAACAATGAGACAGGTTGCTTGTACTGCTGAGCCAACAGCTAAATGAAATCATGAGAAGTCTCCATCTGGTATGTAACAACACTAAAAATAACCTGACCTTATTTAGGGATCCATCAGGCTATCAGTTGTGGCTGGCAGTATCAGAGAAAAGTAAAATCATTTTTATTCACCAAAATTTGCAAATCTACTCTAGCTCCAGTGTTTGAAATTTGAAAATAATTTCTACATGGCATAAAATGGATAATTTAACTTTGTTATAGTAAATACAATGAAAATTACAGCAGTTTAAGAAAAAGAAGATTTTAATAAAAGAAAAAAATTATTTTTGTTTAAAAGCAGCATTTTTCTTGCAAAAACATGAGTGGACGGCATTAACCAGCTGTCATGAAAAGTATCTTTAAAAATATCATCAGTCAAAAATCAAAAACAAATATGTCAAAAATTTTCATGAGATCTATCAGTTGCATATATATCCACTTGCCTTTTGGTTTTATTTAACAAGTTAATTTAGAAATGGTACTCAGATTTGTGGAATGCACATTCAAACGGAAGAGTTAAAGGACAAGCATCTAAGACTAGAGAAAAACAGGATATGAGAAAAAGAATGTGATGATAGGAAACACAGTCCAATCGGTAAGATTTAAAAATTTCTTCCAGTTCCTCCCATAGAAGGTTTCCTGGACTTTAAGTGTGCTTTGAGGCTTGACAACAGGAGCTGAATAGCAGGGATCTAAGATGACTCTAGCCCTGAAGATCAGCACTTTTGGGTATTTCAGACATGCTGCAGTTATAAGAGAGGATTGGCTACTCTATGGCCACTTACATCATGGCTGCTTTTAGCTTTGGGCAGAAAATATCATAATTTAACCTAGCTTCTCTGATCCATAAAATAATTTGCCCCTGTAGTGTTAGATGATTTTTCGTGGTAACTAAAAAAGAATGATACCTTTCAGAAACCTTAATAACTAGCTAGCTATCTCTAAGGATACTTAAACATTCATCAGAGACGTCCCTAGGCATTTACAGTCTTTCTCCAGGCATGTCTGGAAGTCCTGACAGTGTTGAAAAGGTGGGTGCTTGACTTCTGCTCAAGTTTCAAAATAATGACTAAATCTAGCTTTCTGTTATCTCTCTAAACTGGCCTGTCTGAAAAACAATATTTTAGAGCATGTCTGCTGAACTATATTTCCTGTAAGAAAAATGATATGGTGATGGTTGCATTATCATACACTTAGGTCACACAGTTTTGGAAGATTTTCCTCTGCCTTTCCACACAGTTGAGAGACAAAGCCCCACTAACACCCCACGGTGTTACAGGCTGTGTTACAGGCCCCATATGTTATTATAGGTTGTACTAGGTCTGGCTGGGACTGAGTTAATTTTCTTCATAGTAGCCCACATAATGCTATGCTTTGATTTAAGGCTGACCAGGGGCATATTCCATACCATATGATGTCTTACTCAGCAATAAAACCTCAGGAGGAGCAAGAGGGGACATTGATGGTTATGATATTTGTCGTCTCAAGTAACTGCTACACGTGATGAAGCCTTGCTTTCCAGGAAATGGCTAAACATCTGCCTGCCGATGGGAAGTAGTAAATGAATTCATTATTTTGCTTTGCCTGCACGTGCAGCTTTTACTTTCCCTATTAAACTCTCATTACCCCAACATACAATTCTTCTTTGCCTTCCTTCTATTTTCTCCCTGCCCCACAGGAAAGAGTGAGAAGAGTGTTTGGCTAAGGGCCAGAGTCAACCCACCATATACTGTCTGTAAACCTGTTTTTGAAAAGTGCAGTGAGACCGAAAGGGATGCATACACAGGCAGACATGTTTCTGGCCCAGTGACTACAGCATCTTCCTAGCAGAGGAAACACCACAAGATGAAACCAAACCAAACTAAATTTAAGTAGTCCTGGGAGCAGGAAGGAAAACACAGGTCTCCCAGCCCACTCTCCCAAATATCAGTTTGGAGGAAGAGGTAATTTGTTCATACATTTGTCTGTATTTGTCTTTTATGAAAACAAGCTGGCCAGGACGACACCTATTAAACTTCGTCATCAATTGTCTTCTAAAACACAGAACCCAGCAACACAATTGGTGTAGGTGGACAGATAATTAGACTTATGCATTGCTATCGTAAGAAACACATGTGGACAAAATACAACAGATGAGAGACATTAATTAGGAGCTTTAAAAAGATTATTAAGAGTATGCAAGGAGAAAGATTAGATGCTGGCTGGTTAGCTTTTCTTGCCTCCAATCATTTAAGCCTGTTACTCTCTTGATTACATATTCACTTTGTCTTTCTCTGTGTCCTTTATCTTCAACTATAGCTGCTTTACAGTCCAAATTAACAACGATATCAAATGCTAGCAAAAAAGCAGGTTTTCTTGACTCTATTAAAAAAATGCATTTATTTTAGGGCAAAACGGAGACATTAATAAGAAAACATGAAGTCATCTAGTTTGTGCTGTTATTTATCATGAACAGCTTTCATCTACAAAAGGAATACACAGATAAATGACGAGCTGTTTGTCCATATTAATGTTACAGTGTGCGTCTAGGTATCTTCTTCATAAGCTAGGAGGGTGCATACTGCTCTAAAAGGAAATATTCATACTTTATGTTACTGATAAAGAGGAAAGACTTTATGAAATCACTGTGTTTTTCAAAGAAAGGCTAGTTTTAGGAGGTTACAGTTTACGTGTTGAAGTCTAAATTACAAATTATGTGTATATAATACGATATAATTCACCTGAATGCAATTATCATTCCTGATTTCTTCTTCTAGAAAAGAATTAACTGTGTAACTGTAAAAGACATGATTAATTGTAAAATTTATTTGTAAATTCTGTGCAATACTGAATAGAAAATAAACAAATTCTATATATTAACAAAAAAATAATACTTACATAAGGGATTGTGTCCAAGGTGTCTGTGTTGACAATTATAGGGGCAGGACTTGCCTGAAAGAGAAAAAAAAAAAGAAAAAGAGAAAAGAAATTAAAAAATCTGAAATTCATTAATATTTAAATGCCCATAATGATACATTAAGTTAAAAGTCTAAAAGCCTATCTTCCTGTTGAGTTCACACCATACAACAGTACGTAACTTTGGGCACTGTCCAGTTAATTAAGGATGAAGGAAGTAGATTCTCAGCCTCCAAATCACAGCTCACTGTGGTCTTTCTTTTCAACTTCATTAGGCTTTGGATCACATTCTGAATATATAATAACTTGTCATTAATTTTGTGTAGAACCCTAAGAAACATGATGTATTCAATTTACAATTAGGGGACCTTGGAGGTGAGGGTTTGAGCTTCCCTTACCTACGAAGTCCACTTTTTATGTTAGAGCTAGACCAAGAAAAATAACTGATCTTTACAGAGGATAAACCTCAGCATTTTATGTTTACTCTACTTATTGATATCATATAGGCATGTAGTATACGTATATGCATGTATACTATGAAATTTATGACAAAGCTATATATTCTGCATGGTTCATATGCACTCAGCTGATGTTCAGTTTGAAATATACACCCAGTTTAAAAAAATTTGTGAATCTGTAAAGCTGTCCATCCTGATCTTTAAGTTATCTATGAAACCCATATCCAGGCTAGTTTCCAGCCACCTGACGTACTCTAACCTCTTCCTCTTCCCACGCTGGAGTGCAGCAGTGGTCACCAAAGGCTGACCTCTGATTCATCCCAGCTGCACAATCTTGGCTTAGACTCCAGAGCAAACTACAGAACTGTAAGAAAGTGTAGAGTGGAGCCACACACCGTGAATAAAATGGTAGAGACAAGACGGCTGAGATGGGATAGTTACTAGCTCAAGGACTCAGGAGGAGAAGGATCAACATGTAGTCAATGTAGTACCAAAAGTGATGGAGGGCACCCCTTCTCTGCCTGACTGATACCTGCTTGGTCAGCAAAGACTCTTCAGGCATGGTGTTGGGCTGACGAACATACCAGTGTTTAGCATGGTAGCTAATTAGTTCTACTTATCTACACTATATACTAACCAATGAACAACTATCTGTACTTTAAACCCGTGCAGACAGCGGGGTCTCTTTGTGCGTGGCAGGCATGATTACAGCACTACCGAAAACACTAACCGTATTTCTACTATCAAATATTCACTGCAGGATTTCAAAACCTAAGTAAGATAATCCAAATTAAGAATGTACCATGTAACAATGTACAATGAAGTACAGCAATTCAAATACTTTGAGAATATCACAGTTTCTTTCTAATTTTTGTGTAGTTATTTTAAGATAATTCTGTGTTCAGAGCAACTGTACGTTACTTCATAACAGTTACTGATGATTAATGCCATTATTTCTATACAACTGTGCAACTTGTGCATAAAAAAAACAAAAATGAAATGCATGCAATTTGGTGTGTATACATTTCATGACATGTATCAGCTCTTACAGTAAGGTACAGTTTAATATTAAAATGCTTAGTAACTGAAAGGACATTCTACACCCTTACCCTTTTATTCCCATTGTGCGCTATAACACTGGCCACTTTGGAGCGATAGATAAAAGCTGAAGGCCATTTGATTATAATATTTTTAGCTTTAGGCATACGGAATTATAACTCTATGATCACCAAAGTTTAAAGACAGAATTTCCTTTTTGGAATCGATGAATATTTAGCTCCATACAATTAAAGCGTGCTACCTTTGCCACAGGAAAAAAAAAAATTTCATTTTTACAGTATTCTGTTGTCTCTACCAAGTTTTGCCTTTCATTGATTTTATCTTCTTTTTATTTTTATATACTGTGAGAAGGTCTAGTACCAAATATAAACAAAGTTTGCAATCTTCAGAATGAAAGCACCTATTCACTGCTTTAGAAAACAATATCTATTAAAATAACAAACATCTTTCAGAAGTCATTTTCCCAAGCATTCTCATGCTATCACCAATCGCTTCTAACCCACTGAGGAACAAAACCTTACATGTGTATCAGATTTTTCTAAAGTAAAGCTAAAGAGATTTCTCAGTCAGAAACTAGTAACTGTGGGAAAAATATAAAAAATAATATTTAGGGGACTTAGAATTTCTTTTGAAAACTCATTTACTTCTTTATTTCCTCTCACAAGCACAAGCAGCACCTGCATGTCCTTCACAGCCGGATCCCTGTTTCAATGCTATACCACCTTCACTGAGAAAAGATTTATCTTATATCTAATCAGAATTTTCTTTAATTCAATTTGTGTCTGTTGCCTCCTAGTTTTCCTGTGCATCTCTGAGAGGAATTTGGCTTTGTCTCCTCTCTAACCTTCCCTTAGATTGTTGAAGACAGCAATTACATTCTTCCTACAGCCTCTTCTTCTCCAGGTTGACAAACTGAGCTCTCCCAGACTTTTCTTGTATGTTCTTTGCACCAGACCTAGTAACTGTTATGTGCGTCACCAGCTTGGTTATTCTCCACCCAACACACTTTGGCATACTGGGGAACCTAGAACTGGACACAGTACTCCCAGTAGTCTCACAGGCAGTGAGTAGATGTCCCTCAACTGCTGCCTAGGCTGTTCTTAGTGCAACCCAGCTTGCTATGAGCCTTCACCACTGCAAGGACTCATGGCTGACTCATGTGCAACTTGCTCTCCACTCTTCAAAGTTGCTGCCTAGCCGGGCTGTGCCTAGCAGTGCCTGCTGCATCTTTTATTCTGTCCGGGTGCAGGAACTCCTGCCTGTTGTCACTGAACCTCATGAGGTTCCTCTCAGCCAATTTCTCCTGCCTGTTGATATCCCTCTGAATGGCAGCTGTCCAACAGATAATCTGCTCTGCCCAGTCTGGTGTTATCTAAAACCTTCCCAACAGTGCACTCTATCTAATAATTCTGGTTATTAATGAAGATGTTAAATAGCATTAACAGCAGTATCAACATTGTAGAAACACCACAAACAACTTGTCATCAGGTACTGGACTTTGAAATGCTGACCACCACCCTTTGGGTCTGGTAGTCTACCCAGCGTCCCACTCATCTACTAGTACATCCATCCATTCAGCCTCTCTCTCATTTGTCTACAAGACATAATTTATACTGAAAAGCTTGCTAAAATCAAGGCAAATGACACCTATTGATTTCCCCTCATCCACAGAGCCTGTTATCTCATCACAGAAAGGTGTCAGGTTGCCAAGGCACAGTTTACCCTTCGTAAATTGATCTGCCCCTTTGTAATCACCTCCCTCTGTCCTTCATGAGCCTTGACAAGGCTTCCCAGTGGCACCCACCAGGAAATTTCCATTTGTTCACTTCCTACCTCATCCTGGCCCCCAGGTTCTCACTTGGCCTGTCGCCCCTTCCACAGCAAAAGTCTGAGCATTTAAGCTGCTCACTTGAATAGTGTGATCCTTCCCAGCCTAGCCTTGCTACATGGCCTGTTAAGAACTGGCTTTCAAGCAAGAATATCTTTCAGGGTTCATTTTAACACAGTGCTTACTGTACACCTGACTGATTGGAACAGTTGAACTTCAATCATCAAACTGATGATTTTCCTCTACTGAGGTATTCACCCTGATCAGACAGATGGGCATGACAAAATTCACAGACCAGTAGTTTCAGATGGGTGTAGTGACTACAACCATTCACTGACAACTAATATCATCAGTCCATTTTCCCTTCCCGGTCCTCCTTTTCCTATCTGTGCACGTGTATGTGTGCGTGCATGTGTTGCACAGCAAGTCTGAGTGGTGATTTGAGGTTTCTTTGTTTGTTTGTTTGTTTTTTACTGGGAAAACTGATTTAATACAAACATTTTGCTTCAGTCTCTCTAACTTCTGGTAATTTGAAGAACACTGACTTCCTGAGCTACTTTACATTTAAGTGCAGGAAATGGAGCTGATTTTCTTATGTCTCCTGTTTGTAGCTCATGCTTTAAAGAAAACTAGCAGGCTTTAATCATGCAGAGCTGAGAAGACAGTTTACAAGCACTGGAGAGAACCCTAAATGTAGTGCTAGCCATGGACTACACAATAGCATCAAAATAGTCCTGCAATCACAGTGAAGTTACTCAAGGGATGGGTCGAGAGGAGATCAGTAGCAACAGGGAATCAGAAGGATTTTACCTTCCAGGATGACGTGTCTACATCTGTTCTGACTTAAAAAGACATCACATGCACTGATTCACCATACTCTCAGACAAGATACCCAGACATCTGCACACTTCTTTAGAACACTGACAAATCTATCACAGCAGTTCATCAGCTCATCAAAGATACATCCAATTGTGCACAAATTAACAAATGCATGCAAAAATGTTCTAAATTCTCTTGAGAATCTCTGCCTACTGTGGTTTTGAGACAGCACTGCCTCTTGTCTGTCACAATCTATATACCCACACTATCTGAGTTTGAGACTGAGTGAAAAGAAGAAATGGCTTTCTGGAAGATAAAGATAATGACTTTATTCCTAACTCTGCCCCTTGATCTGCTCCACTCTCTTAAACAAGATATTTAATTACTTTTTACCTAGCTTTTCCCAGTTATAAAGCAACTCTAGCAAAACTGGCTTTATTTGGTGAAGGTTTTAAGAGAGAGATGATGATTGGTGAGAGCTAAATAATCTATGTGTAAGGACTTTAAAAATTTTACGTGTCTAATTATCTAACTTGCAGAATGAATTCAAATCAGTAGCAATTAGTTCATAAGAGACAGTCCTCTCTTAAGTCAGGTAGCATATAGAGGGCTTCCAGGCTCTGTAATCAAATTTTAAAGACAGGAAGAGGTGTTACTGAACATATTCACAATTCTGCAGCTGCAAAATGAATCCAATCCAATCACCAAAAGAGGAGTTTTACTGAGTGTGGCGAATGGAGTGATCCTGTTTTCCTCATCCCTCATGCACCTTCCTTTCTAATCCTTACCTATACATTAAGTATTATATACAACATACCATGCAGGCTGTCAGCCTTATAAGTGCTGCTCCCTGCACAGACCTTTTCCTGCCCTTGACTGGAAGCAGTGCTTTCAGCTGAGCCATCTCCGTGCTTTGAAGAAAAGGCATCACACTGACAGCTGCACTGACAGATTGGCATAGCTGGGACAAAACTTGAATAGCTTTGGGGAAAAAAAGGAGGAAGATTCTTTTTCTTATTATTTTTAAAGCAATTGAGCACAACAAACTTTGCTTCCACAAATATATAGAAAATTGTTCTGCTTGCAGCGAGTCAGGCAGTCTAGTTGCTTTTCCACCAAAAGCACAACTTAAAAGTGAGATACAGTGAAAGCACTTGAAGCCAGCAGAAAAAGAACAAAAAGGCACATGGTCTAGTTCATGAACATTTACTCTGCTACCAGCTTCTCTACAGGCATATGACATGACTCATACCTCTCAGACAAGATGAACTTTCCCTCTACCATGAGTACTCGTGTTATCCTGGTTGACTGGTTTTACTTACAGCATTCACAGTTTTATAGACTATCCAGGTTATATCGAATTTTGTTATTTTTGGAGCATCCATAACTCCTTGTTTTAACTGTTCCTACTATGCAGTGCTGTATTCCGTACCAGACCATGAAACTACTTGCATAGGTATAAGGTAACTATTTTATAAATAAAGAGCACAGCACATTACTTCTTAACAAAAACAGCACTAAAACAAGTATGTGATCATTTTGAAACTATCCACCCACACTTATTCCTAGCTGTGATTTTAATTTGACTCAGAACTCTAAATTGCTTGTTGTCCTGTTAAGGAATCACCATCATTACCTACATCATTACATTTTAATAAACTCAAAATAAAGGGATGACGAAATGTAGAGTAATATAACAATGTATGTATTACCATATAAAAAGTAAGTGGAGTTATCAGTGGTTTAATACCATCTTTTGCAGACACCTGACTCTGTGGGCTGTCAGAGTTAAGGGGTCATCTTTCCAGGTAGCCAGCTCTAAATTCTAAAATACTCTCTGAAATATTCAGCTGCAGTTTCATTTTATTTCAAAATATTAACATTTTATGTCTTAACAGTAGGAAGTGGAGCAGCCCCTATATTTGTATATGAATAGAGCACACTGTATCTCTCACATACAATGTGTCAGGCTGTTTGAGGCCTTAAGAAGGTAACATTGAATTAGTTTAAATTCATTTCATATTTTCAAAAGTTTGCTTTCACCACTGCAAGACATAGATTTACACCAACTTGCAATGGCAGGAAAGATTAAATGATAATTTAGATGTCAAAACTGGAATTCTCTGGCGTGCTGTGAGGCCTCAAGCTCACAGAACACACAGAACCTCTGTCGTATTTACAAACATTACAGACTGTAAGACTAAGAAGGAGAAAAAGTCATTTGCTTTTTATTAAACAGAAAATATAAAAGATAGGGAGCCTCTTTGAACATCTGAAAGATGACTTTTCAGCAAACAATCCTACCTCTACTTAGAAACATAAAACAGAAGTCAAAAGTAGATTTGCTTCCAGGCTGCAGCTGCCAAGCACAGAAAAAAAAAAGGCCTCAAGGCTACATATGTAATGCAACCTCATATAAAGCCATTTGATTTAAAGGTAAACAGTGCCTTTCAAATGAGGTGGCCTTATTTTTGGGCTTGGGGTATTGCCTTGTTTTTCACTTGATCTGTAGTAATAATTTCCTATTTACAATTGCATTAGCTGTGATGTTGTTTAAACAAAAAAGAATTTAGACCTAAGGAAAACCTAACATTTCTGCATGGATTGGATCCACAGGTGGCCAGAGGGAATGCCAAGAAAGCACCTGCTTTACAATGGTTGAAGTTTCACCTGTACTGATACTGTCTGTTAGCAGTTTAAAGTAGCAATGATTAACAGAAAGGTAACTTTTTGGCTAATATCAGATCCAGTGAAGGACACAGAAATGTCAACTGGAAAGGCTCTACAGAGAACGAGGGATAATTATGATACATCTGAATCTCCAGTGAAGATATTATTCAGCCAAATGTTATTAGCCATTACATTTTAGAGGTGATAACCTTCCTATCACTAGACAGGGTGGGTCCATCTGTCTCATTCTAGGATGCCAAACGCCATGCTAAGACTTACACAGAGGTCTCGTTATCACATGTCTACTGACTCACAAATGAAACTGATGCAAAGTGTCTTACACCAGTGCTCCAGGTTTGAACAGAAATTTAGGCCTAAATCCTGTATTTAGAAATACTGCTCCAGCATGTGTTCATGGCCTTTTGAAAGTGAATGGACCGTAACCATTCATTTATTACCTAGATCTCTGATGTGATCTCCACTGTACTTCAGTGATTTTCCCAAAGTCTGTGTTAAATCACTTCTCTTAAGAAAATAACAGATTTAACCAATCCAGGCAATGCCAGTTTCTGGTATGTTCTTAAGTCTGGATATGGAAGCTTTAGAATCGAGAGTAAAAATAGAAATACATTCCATATGGTCTTTTTATAAATGTATTATCATCCAGACTCTGATATCTGATAAGTATATATTTCTTTCAATTTTACAACATTCATAACAGTTTTATAAAAAGATGTTACATTTGAAAAATCTGCCTTGAAACTATAGTCAATATTAGTGAAAAGATACACTGCAAAAATAGTGTTATGGAGTGATGCTACTGAAAACCCTAGAGCTATGCTAACTTATATGTCATCCTATGAAATTACCAAAATAGGTTATATCTTCCATTTTAAACATCTTAAAGACATTCTCCTACATCTGTCAGATCTTAAAATCTCTGAGTGAAAGGCCTTGATTAACTGAAGTTGATAGTCAAACATTGATCTACTTCAATGGAATCAAAATTTAAGCTAATATGTTTCTACTCAATATTCACTTTGTTTTTGTCCTGGCAGAGTTTATAGTGCATTCATGCCTTTATCCATCAGCTTCATGAAAGCAAGGTAACTCCAGTGCAGCTTTTCAGATCCAGGAAGTAATTTTTCCTGTGCTTCTTCAACCCCCTCTCACCCAGTTGCTTATTCTGTTATGTTTAATATCTATTACAGACATTATGCAAACATTTTATGTGTCTTTTAATGAACATGTGATTTTTTATAAATAAGTGTTAAACTCAACAATGAAAAGAACAGGAAAGTAATTTCGTATACCTGTCAACTTCTCCTAACTGAAAAAACATATTAATTTCTTGCACTATTCAGGAGCTTAGACTCCTTCATATATATATAAAAAAATATTTTTTCTATCCAAATGGATTTTAACCTTCTCTTAAGAAACTATTAAGACTAAAAGACAAGTGTGTGTATGTGTACCTACGCATATATACAGACACCTATATGCGTACAGACATGCACATACACATGTATACACATGCACTCAAACACAGACTACGACAAAAGCGTGCACCCAGATTTTAGGCATCGTATTTGACCCAGCTGCATGCCACAAGTGTATGATTCAGCCTTGACGTGTACAGAGATAAAGCTCCCTTCCAGAGGGAGGAAAATAAACCCAAAGGAAAACCATAGCTATTCTATCCCTCCTTTCTCTTCAAAAGTGAAGGCTGCATTGCCCATATGCATGCTCGCAGCCAGAGGGTAGTGGTCAATGGCTCAAGGTCCAAACAGGTGTGGTAACAAGTGGTATCCCTGAGGGCTCTGTACCGGGACCGGTGCTGTTTAATATTTTCATCAATGGCTTAGACAGCAAGATCAAGTGCACCCTCAGAAAGTTTGCAGAAGACACCAAGCAGACTGGTGCAGTTGACACACATGAGGGAAGGGATGCCATCCAGAAGGACCTGGACAGGCTTGAGAAGTGGGCCTATGTGAACTTCATGAGGTTCAACAATGCCAAGTACAAGGTCTGACAACTGGGTCGGGGCAACTCCCACTATCAGTAGAGGCTGGGGGATGAAGGGCTTGAGGGCAGCCCAGCCAAGAAGGACTTGAGGTTCCTAGTGGAAGAAAAGCTTGACATAAGCTACCAATGTGTGCTCACAGCCAAGAAGGTCAACCATATCCTGGGTTGCATCCCCAGCAACGTGGCCAGTAGGGCGAGGGAGGGGATGCTGCCCCTCTACTCTGCTCTAGTGAGACCCCCTCAGGAGTCCTGTGTCCAGCTCTAGAGCCCCCAGCACAAGAAGGACATGGAGTTGTTGGAGCAAGGCCAGAGGAGGATCACAAAGATGATCCGAGGTCTGGAACAGCTCTCCTGTGAGAAAAGACTGGGAGAGTTGGGGCTGTTCAGCCTGGAGAAGAGAAAGCTGCGGGATGACCTTCTAGCAGCCTTCCAGTACCTGAAGGGGGCCTATAGGAAAGATGGGGAAAATCTTTTCATCAGGGCTTGTTGCAACAGGACAAGGACCAATGGCTTTAAACTGAGGGAGTGTAGGTTTAGACTAGATGTAGGGAAGAAATTTTTTACCATGAGGGTGGTGAAACACTGGCACAGGCTGCCCGGAGAGGTAGTGGAGGCCCCATCCCTGGAAACATTCAAGGTGAGGTTGGATGGGTCTCTGAGCAAGCTAGTCTAGTTGAAGACATCCCTGCTCACTGCAGGGGGGCTGGGCTAGATGTCCTCTAAAGGTCCCTTCCAACCCAAACCATTCTACGATTCTATGGCTTTTTACTTTTAAAATCATTATACATCAAGCTTACAAAGTAGTTATCTGGTGTCTTATTCTGTTACCTATTTACAGCCTGAAGTACCTACACACTGAGTGTAGCATTCCTGTGTGGAGATTTTTGTAACCAGCCTCAAAACCACAGAAACAAATGGACTAAAACTTACAACGCAGATGAAGATGACAAAAAAACTGAATGTAACACTAAATATGAAATACGGAAAGTACCCAAATAGAATTCACTGTCTATTCAAGAGGTTTGTCAGAACATAAATTCCAAAGATCTAAGCACCCGCTTTCAGGGTCTGATCAATTACTTTGAACACCATATAGAGCAGCTCAGAAATAAAGGAATTGGTGTCAAAGAGCACTTACCTCTGCTTGGCAAGAGCAGAAAAGACCAAGACTTACTGGCACTACAGCTAAAACTCTCCACAGAGTGGAAAGAAAATGAGAAATACTGAAGAAAGTGTCTTTAGAGCTTTAGAAAGGTTTTCAGCTATAACAGAAGTAGCAAATTCTCCACTGATGATTTTTTAGCACTGAAGTTTCCAGGAGAAGAGCTGGGGGTTACTGTGGTCCAGAAAATGCATCAACTTAAATCACTGATTCTGGCTACATATGTATAGGAGCAAAGCTGTTTTGCCAAATGCTTTCACTTTGTGAATGTATATTTAAATATTTAGAAAGAACTTAAAGAATTAAACTTGATTTGTCTGCAACAAACTCAAAGTCAAGTTGGGCTGTGCTGGAGCAAACAGATTTTTGATTTTTATGTCAGTGGAAGTAGACTTCTATCCTAACGTCCTCTGGAAGAGTTTTAATTGATGTCCCAGAGTGTCCCTTCATGTCCCAGAATTACTACGTGATGAATAAAGTTAACAAAATAATTCCAAATATATCGCTTGCTGACAGCGTGTTTCAAAGCCTAAATCACTGCAGGATGACTGCACTCACAGTACATTATTTCAAAAGATAAGAAACACTGGTGTAGAAAGTTAAGCTATCCACAGTTAAGAGAAAGCCAAGCGTTTCAAGGTTTTGCCTGATGTGGCATAAAATGCGTTTCGCAATGGAGATGCACTGCTGCATAGATTACAGCTATTCAGTATTTTAGTGTTCTAGGGCCTGCCAACCAGTTTTAATCTCAGGTTTCTCGCTGAGGTCCTTCTGCCGGAGAGACTGGGTGCTCTGTGGGTGACTTGCAGGACAGTGCATGCCAGAACTGCCACTTTTCCATAATTTTGCAGATTGCAGCACCCGGTGGGAACGTCACATGCTGCTGAGATTAGCAAGGACTCTCCTCATCAATCTGTGAATACCATCAGGTAATCCAAATACCATCAGGTTTAACTGAAAAAAGGGAATGTTCCCTTTAGGTTGATGCAGTTTTGTTTAGATTGATAGATGGTGGAAATACATGCACGCCATTTTCTGTTAGGTTTTAGGACCAATTTCCCTCACAGTTTAAAAATTTGCACAGAGGAAAAAAAAGTCCCGTACAAGTCTTTGTATCTTGTTATACCTTAATCTGCTGCATTCAAGTGCCTCTTTTAAGGCATATGCCCTACTGACACACGAAGCTCGCACTATACTTTAGGGCTACGAGGACGATGAGGGGATTGGAGCATCTTTCCTACGAGGTGAGGCTGAGGAAGCTGGGCTTGTTCAGCCTGAAGAAGGCTGAGAGGGGACCTAATAAATGCTTATAAATATCTCAAGGGTGGGTGTCAGGAGGATGGGGCCAAACTCTTTTCAGTGGTGCCCAGCGACAGGACAAGGGGCAACGGACACAAACTGAAGCAGAGGAAGTTCCATCTGAACTGGAGGAAGAACTTCTTCCCTCTGAGGGTGACGGAGACCTGGAACAGGCTGCCCAGGGAGGTTGTGGAGTCTCCTTCTCTGGAGATATTCAAGACCCGCCTGGACGCGGTCCTGTGCATCCTGCTGTAGGTGACCGTTCTTCGGCAGGGGGGTTGGACTAGATGACCCACAGAGGTCCCTTCCAACCCCTAACATTTTGTGATTCTGTGATTCTGTGATTCATAGAGGAGCTTTCCACAGAAAAGGAAATCTATACCTTCTTCTGCTAACATACAGGCTATGAAGATGCTATTGGTGTCAACCTCTTAATTCTTAGAAAGAGCATTTACGAAAGCATTTCAAAACACAAAATCAGAGGAACATGGCACCACAGGTTTGTAGAATAATAAAACCATCTAAAGGGACTGAGCTTGAGAATGAGTAGCAACAGTGACATAAAAGCAGCTCTATGATATGTCATTGCTAAAGTAAAGAAAGTGCCTGGGGCCGTTCCAAGTCTGAGAAGCACAAACAACATGACTGGAGGGTACAGCAAGACTGACAGACTTTCAAAGAACTTGTACAGAACCTTCAAAGTACGTATTACTTAGATCAAAGTTATAGACCCAGAAAAAAAATGAAGGCAATTCCTTCATATTCCTTCAAGAAATAATCAAGGCAACAGCACCCTTATGAACCTGACAAAATTAGATTAGGGGTGCAAAAAGGAGTGTCAGTTTTAAAAAGACAGACTTCAGAAGTCAGACTAGAAATAAAAGGAAGAAATGTAAAAAAAATTCTTTGACGTTATGAATGATGCTGAGAAACACTTTAAATCAGGAAAACTATACTCGTCTGTTTTTCAATGAGTACTTTGCTATTTTTAACATGGGAATACTTTTCAATTTCATGTCAAGGGCAGGCAAGCAGATTTTAAACACGGATACAACTGTGTGGTAATTTCATCAAACTATAGAATAATCTCCCTAGAGGAGAAATAGAAGCCTTATTTCCTAAAACTCTCTGTATAAACTTAGACTAAGCATTGAAATACATACTGTAGGCAGTACTCACATTCTGGCAGATGGGCAACATGACCTATGAGGTCTTTCCTCATCTTTACATTTCAGCATTCTGTCATTTTGAAACAGTGTTTTTTTTGGCTAGAATTGGATGTAGAAACATGGAGTAAAAAAATATTATCTTAAATTGAATTAAAATAGATGGGGACAATTTTAACAGTGACTTACCTAGCAGCAAGTAACGTGGCATTTTTACTGATGAGGCACTCACAAAAAGCAACACAAGGCACCACTTTGAAATATGGTAGTTCTTGTATTATAGGGTATCTTTTAACTACTGATTTCATGACATATTTTCTGCTGTATAAGACACAAAAATCTAGGATGCTACTATTCATATACATTCATAACAGTGACCTGGACAGGACTAGGAGTCTGCTGCGCTTCCTGGGTTTACTGTGTGAATGTGTATAACTAAAAGCCACTTATCCCACAAAATGAAACAACCTTCTTTGTACACAGAGACAATATTGACCTCCCACTGTCACTGTATTGAACAAAGAATATAACAATCACAAAGACATAAAACCTAAAAACTGTCAGAACTGATCCACCAAGATTGAGAAGATGGGTTTGCAAATCAATTAGAGGAACTTCAAATGTCACAACAACCTTTCATACATCTATATGATCCCCCCAAACACTGGAACATTAAATGGTTCATAATGTCAAGGCAGCCTCTTCCAATAATAGTAATAACAACAACAACAATAATAAACATTTCCTGGATGTCTGATATAATGGTGGTTTTTTTTTTCTCTGTTTTTAATGGAAAAGCTCCAGGAAAGGACTTTCAGAAAAAAGCTTTCATTACTATTAGAAGGGAAAAAATAAACATTTCCTGACCAAACAAGCAATAGATGTTACGCACTAGACATCAGGTGATAGGAGAGAACACCTGGAAAAGGTCTAAGCATAGCATTTATTAACACAAATGGAGCTTGCTACTTTAGGCAGGACGTAGGTAGAATATAGGGTTCGGAATCCAAGAGTGCAGTCCTGAAAATATTCAGCTTTAGGAACTTAGACATCCTTCGTGCCTGTACAACAGTGATTCAGCCTCAAAAAACATCTCAACATCTGTCTCATGCAACGGACATTCAGACACAAGGCAGCCTTTACCAAAGAAACCTTTGGACATATCCAGTCTCCTCCTACCCTGTCTTTTTAGGCACCAGTTCCACCCTCCAAATGAAATGGAAAATTTTTAGCATATCCCCCTTATCCAGTAAATCATGATGCCTGGCAGAAATATCATCTTTACCATTCTCAGCCTGTTGTAAATCCTGACTTTCGCCATAGGATGCCTGGGGAAAATTAACACCTAATCTGATGGTCCTTTCCAAAAGCTAACCAACTTCACAGGCCGATGCACCGATTCTGAGCACTAACATATAAAAATCCCACTGCAGACCTGACCCTGATACTAAATAAACGTTTGGTTGAGAGGACAAGAAATGGGAGCACTGTGTGCTTCAAGAGGAAAGGGAGAAAAATGACATAGAAAATCTTACAGCGAGAAGAACACAGAATCTGCGGGAGGCACCGTTTTTTTTAGGGCAGCCGTAACAAGGAGAAATCAAGAGACTCCAAAGTTAAAGTCAGCCCATCCTTCACATGCTACTATATGCTTTGTGACACATTTTGAAATGTCTTCTTCAATTAAGTATAAGCTCTCTATTCATACGCAAACAGGGGTCCAAGCATCTTTTGCTACCAGCCCATCTAGTATTGAGGGCACTTAGTGTTGCTCACTTACAAGCTCAAAACTGAACTGATACAGTTCATACCTAAATAACTCTTCAGGTTGTTGATAATATACTTACTGTTCAGAAATATGTCTTTTCTGCACAATATTAGTTCATTTTCATTTAAAGATACCTCATCAAACTTATATTTCACATGAAATTAATATCTGTGGAAGAAAGCAAGATACTCTTTTCTTTTCTCTCCAGCATGCTCTGTCTGGCTTACTTCACCCGGTCACCAAAAGCATCATCCTGCATCTGCTACTGCATATGGGAAAATAAATATTTCCAGTGCACATGACACTAATATAAGTAAAATGTTTTTCAAAATATTTGAAAGTAAAATGTGACTAAAATTAGTGACACATATTGATGTAAACATAGAAGAGAGTAGTCAATTGAATTGTTTTATTTTATACACAATATACAACATCATATTACTGTATGTCATTTGGTGATAAGCAGTAATACCCATGTGTTCGATTTATATTTTTAAAATACAGTTGATAAATCCTCCTTCGTTTAAAAGCTGTATCTCAATTACATAATTTTCTGGAAATAAGAATCATATTTAATGTAGCTATCCCTTTTCTTTATCATTGAAGTAATGATAAAACAGAAATGTTGGCACTGTCTTTTAACTCCAGATGTATAGAACTGTGCATTTTCTCCCCAGAAATCACCAGCTTTTATTAAAGGCTGTTTTTTCCCACTCACCCGTTCATCAGTAAGAAACACAGAAGACCTATGGTCAGAGGTCTGAGTTCATTCAGCTCAACAGAGGAGTTCAGTTTAAGCCATTCCCCGCCCCTCAAAAAAAAAAAAATCCTAAACCTTAGAATTTAAATTTTAAAAACTTGCCTTGTTTTAGAGATATATTACAGTTTTCCTTACCAGGTCAAAAGAATCAAATGAATCTTGTTCCCGATTCTCAACAGCTGAAATTGTTCTCAACCAGAGGAGATAGCTTGAAATATCAGACATTTCAGAATGCTTCATACCGCAAGCTGCAAGATTTGTAGGACTGAGGTGAGACAGACTTGCAAAAGGAGGACTTTGGCCGTGTTACATAAAGTTCTTAATTAGATCCTTGGTACAAATTGCTATCCTAAGAATAAAAAGTTAATCAAAAAGCCTCATTGGTAGGATAGAAGGGCAAGATTAGAGCCGAGACAGCTGTTCAACTTTGAGATAATCATGCAACTGCCAAACTATACGGTGTTCCACTACTCAGAAATGAAAATACATGTGTGAAAAATAAAAGATTCCCTTTGTATTACTTAGGACTAAATTGTTCACAGCTGGTTTTCCTCAGTGAGACTCAGGAGGTCTCCCTAATATTTATATTCGAATACAGCAAGCACCTAACTCTCAGACCCCCTTAAAATCACAGCCAAAATGTGTTCATGACAAGAAGGAAAATTGTAAAGGTGATGAATACAGAATTGTCATGAGCAAAAGTGTTGCATGACTTTGATGACTAACCGTAAGAATCAATCTACAAAGATTTGTTTAATATGACTAAATCCAAGAAAACTACCCTAACAACTACAGGATAGTGATGGATGTTTTCTTATCTCTCCCAAAGGATGTTCTTTCAGCCTCCATTGCCAAAGGGATGCTGTACAAATGAGAGATCTCTCTACCTCTTCAGGTTTCTTGTCCCTGCACTTATGGGTGACATGATCACACTGCAGAAATAACAGGACTTCCATCCATCAGTGGACAGACATGTTTGTTTCACCCTTGGTGAAATCTAGAGCCCACAGTAATCTTGAAGTTTTCAGTAAGGTCAGGATTTTAGTGATGATGTCTTTTTGCGAGGATACAGCATACCTGTGGGCTGCTTACACAGGCAATTCACACCAAGACGGACATTACACTGATTTTCTGGAACCAGATGTCACCCTTTGCCAAAGAAGCTCTAAAGCAAATCTGAATGCCAGAGTTGCTAGGCAGTTATGATGAAACAGAAATATCAGGTATGAAGCATGAAATATTGGAAATAAGAATTTTATATTCCCCAATTCCTCACCTTCTCATAAAAAGACATTTCCAAAAGGAAGTAGGAAGTAATTATTGGTGGAAAAGGAGAAGGAGTGAGAGGAGAGAGATTGAAAACTACATAGTACTAGGGACAAGGGTAGGAAAAAAGTGGCCTTAAACAATATGCCTTTCCCTGTGTATTAATTTTATTCTTTTGTCTACTAGTAACAATTCAGTTTAGGACTCCAAATACTCACGGTCAAAGTTAACTGAAAAACAACGTCAGAAGGACCAAAAATATTTCAAAAATCAACTAAAGTTCGGCAACTAATACTGATAAAAAAAAAAGGAAATGAAGAAACATCGAAAAATCCTAAAGCTTTGCCTGGATTAGAACAAAATATTTTGTTTCCAAAAACATAAAAGCGTTTCACAATGTAGCATAAGTACATTTTTGATAAGCAGTTTCTCAAAGATTTTATATGAAATTTTTCATAGAAAAAAAAAGGTAAACAGCCCAATATAAAAACTGCATGTTTTTTTTTCCAAGCAATCCAATTTCTGGAAAGACCCAAAGAAGACTTTGCAACAAATCCTGTGTAGTTTTGCAAAGTGGAGAAGAGGAAACAGAGATTGAGAGCTGCTTCTCCCCTCCACCTCTGCATCTACTAATGCTTTGGTTAAGGAGAAAATTCTACGCCAATTCAAATATCGCAAAAATACTTCAGTATTAACTAAAATGCAGTATCCCCACAAAGCATATCTCATAAAATGCCTTATTTGACTAAATGAACATGTTCATTTAGTGGAAATTCTGATATTTGAACTGTATCTATCAAGGGGCAGGTAACTTTTCCTTTTCTTTAAATGTCCTGGCATAGGCATTCAGTACATTATTGAGTAGAACGGCTTGAGCAGACCTTTGGATTCACCTGGTACAGTTGTTTGTATCATCTCACTACCTGATCTGTACCATTTGCTTCTCAGAAAAGTGGAAGATTTAAAAGTGAGAGTACAAATACTTAGCCAGTTCTTCATCAATTCGATAGCTAATGATTAAACCATTATCTTTTAGGACATAAAATGGATCCCTTATTGTGAAAATGGTTACAGCTAGTTTGTTTGTTATATTTCTTAGTGCTTAATTTACAGACTACCTTGTCCTGTAAATTTGAGAGTTCCAAACAGACCGTGACAGAGACAGCTGAGCCCATCAGCCAAGCTGGTGGCACCTCTGTGAAAACATATTTAATAAAGGACAGAAAATGCCAAGGAGGAGGCAATGAGGGAACAACAGGCCCAGAGCAGTAGGAGGTACTGTAGGGCAAAGTAGGGACACCCTGAAGGGACTGTAGCCGATGGATAAGCCCATGCTGAAGCAGGTGCTCCCCAGGAGGGACGGCGGCCGTGGAGGACCCACACTGCTGAGGAGGAAACGAGTAATTAGGAAGGAGCAATGGAACAAAAGCATGAGAAAGAAGGAGCAGCAGAGAGAAACAGCTACATCCTGACCTGAACCTCCTGCTCCACCTGCCACCCCACCAAAGGGGCTGTGTGACCTGCAGCGATAACAAGGAGGGAAGAGAGGTGTCTGGAGTGAAGTGGAGCCTGGGAAAGTGGGAGGCGAGGTTTTTTCCCTGACTCTTTTTTGTTTTGCAATACCCAACTAAGTAATTAAATGTTCACATTAGCCAGCAATAAATGAAATTAAAGTCCCCAAGTTGAGTCTGTTTTGCCTGTGACAGCAATTAGTGAGCAACTTCCCTGTATGTACTTCAGTTCATGAGCTTTCTGACTCTTGTTCTTCCTGTTTTCTCTGCTGCCCTCACTCACAGGCAGTGAGCGAGATGTTGTGTGGGTGCTTGGCTGCCAGCTGGGACTAACTCACCACAACTTGATCTATCATACCTCCAAGGAAAGCACATTTCAGGAGACTTTTCGTCATGTTTAAAAACTGATCTTATAGAATACCTAAAGCTTTTCCAGTATCTCTGAAAAAACACTACAGACATGTAATACCTCAGGTCAAGACAATGATGACAGAATGTGAATAAAGAACTCATAATAAATAAAGACCACTAAAAGTGATGCAACTACATCAAATAAAAGCTCATACAGTTTATATACAAAGTCACATCTTTCCCAGGTATCCCCTTGTGTTTTATGGGAAAAAATGGAATTCCAGGTTCCTTTATGCCTTATATATGTAATGCCATTTATAATGCATATTTATTTCTATGAAAACAAGTACTGCTATCAATCAAGTGAATGTTAAATAGTTCAACCAGTAAGATTACTTTTTATAATTTGGTATAACAAATCAGCTGGGAATACCCCACTATGTCTCCAGTAGAGAATTTTAGAAATTACTTAACTGTACCTCACCCTTTTACCTCTCTCCAATTGCATTACTGCCTTTCTTTGAAACATTGAAATGTTTAATTTTTAATATAAATTTTACTTGAAAACAGCTTCTATAAAGCATCTTTGGAGTTTTGCCGATGGCTTGTTTACAAACCTCTAATACATTAATGACAAAGGACTGAGATAACTGAGTGATTCACTTTGTAAGTATTTTACATTGGAAAAATAAGAACACTGTAGCTGTGCGATTTTATATTCAGGTGTATTTATTTATGGTTGTAGAAATGCCTGTGCTGTTTAAGTCTGAAGAGCTTCAGTGGTTGTCCTTATTGAAATTTCAGTCAAAGGGAAGTAAGAAACTTACAGCGATCGCTAAGTTCCAGCCCCAAACTCTTGCATTGCAATGGCTGAACTATTGCATCCAAGTGGCAGTAACATTGCTTTATAATATTTTTGGATTTTCAGTATTTTCTCCTCTTATTCCAACTTAGAAGTACAAGAACTGGTTAAACTGTGTTGTCCAGCTCTGCACAACATCCTAACAACGAGGTCAGCTCAAACTGTTGAAGCAATCATCCTGTATTGATGGAAAGGCTTGAAAAAGGAGTGCTGGTTGAGTAATTGCTTTGTACCTCCAAGCCAATATGCCCGTCATCACAAGAATACAGTCCTTCCTTTAGCTGAAGATTCTCATAGACTGAATGAGCTGATGCAAACTGACCCACTTCAGCAAAGACCTCATTACCCACTGCAAAAGCTTTTTTCAACATATAGAACCATTAACCTCGAAAAGATGGAAATCCTATCAAATCCTAGCAATCCTACATGGATCCAGGAAGTCACTGAGATTCCCAGCAAGGAGACTGGGCTTGATGCCACACCTCCATGGTGGCCGCAAGCAGAAAAGGCCCTTGAAGGTGCAATGGAGAACAGATTCCAGACACCCTTCTACATAGATGGGTTAGCCAAAATCCAGCATAAACCAGATGAAAATCAAAGCACTTCACAAATAGTGCCAATTTGTCCAGTCTAGCTGTTGCCTACAGGACTAAGCTATAGCAAAGGGCTTGAAAATGCAAAGCTTCCCCTCTGTTTCATGTACAATCCACAAAATGTTTGTTAACCTCCCTGTTCAGCCTTCGAAGTCTGAAATCGAGTGAACATAGACCTAACTTACAAACATACCAGAGAACAAAAGAATCATATAGCTGCTCCTTCTGAGGCGCTGTAAGAAATGTCAAGACGCCAGGCAGTAATGACATCTGGAGAAATCACAAGCAGGATCAATTTTGCTTTGATCACATCTCCTGCCCCTGGTTATTGGTTGAACACTAACTAATACTTCAGATTGCAAAAAGAATTTCCTTATTCTTTGCAGTTTTATTGTTGCTATTATTATTATTAATAAAAACAAGCTCCTTTACCCCTCACCCCCCTGCCACCAAATTTTTCTGATGTGGCAATTCAGTTCCCTTTTGCATTTTGCTGTTTTCTCAGATTTGCTGAACCCTCAAGTTGAAGAGGTAACATGATGAAATAGAAACTGGCAGAAAGTACATTAAAGTTATTATCACCTGAGGACAAATCCTGGCAAGTGAACCATAAGAAAAAAGACTTCCATCTGGAAATAAGACAAAGCATACAGGCACACCCAGTAATTCCACTACTGTTTTGGCAGCCATTCAAAAATGTGAACATACAGATGAGGTATGAAAGGAAAAAAAAACTGTGAAAGTAATGGGGCGCTTCAAAAAGAAGACAGAAAGGGGCAAAGGTAAGAAGGAAAACAGGTACTAAATTTTCCCAGTAACAAAACATGTTCAGAAAGGGCATTACATAAAATGAGCAAAAGGAAACCTTTCGTTTAGATATGACAAGGGCTACGATCAGAAGATAGAAGGACCCAAGAATTATGAAATTGAAGAGCTTTTATTTTTTTTGGTCATTCAGCAAAATATTTCTGCAATTCTGCGTTTTCATCCACTATCAAGAGCTGTTTCATTCCTTTCTGTATTCTCTATATGATTAACCTAATGTTTTATTTCTTGGTACATGGACTAGTTCAGCTGATAGACAAGCAACCAATGCTTAAAACCAAAACCACTAGGAGTCATAACCTCAATTTTCAGCACAAATTATTTGAAGAATAGTGTATCAGTTCCAAGTTTGTGCTGACTGCAGAAGCTTAAATGCATCTCAGTAAAAACAGATCCACTGAGAATACTGCCATGACAACTCAAAGACAAAAAGAACTACAAAAGGCAGTATTTTTGCAGATTTACACCAGCAGAAGCCATCAGTTTGCTACTACATTTACACGTGCAATGGCTGAGCAAGTTAATAACTGCCTTGGAGACAACTGCAGCATATTACGACTGTTTATTACATATAGTACACTACAGGTGGTACATTGCATAAAAATTATGTTATAGTCAAATTGTATTGCAACAAGCTGATATTGCCGCTCCCTATATATTTGCAGGGTTTCACATCTTTAAAAATCATTGAAGATTTAAATAATATTGATTAAAACATAATAATAATACTAATAATAGCAACCTCTAAGTGTAAGAGCTCTCAGTCCCCAGGTGTAAGTACTCAGACAAGGAAGGGAAGAGACTGGCATGGCTGAGTTGAGACCTGCTGGTCAAACTAAAGAGCAAGAGAGAACTGCACATGCAGTGGAAACAGGGACAGGTAACCTGGGAAGGGTATAGGGACACTGCCCAGTTGTGTAGGGATGGGGTCAGGAAGGCCAAGGCACAGCTGGAACTGAACTTAGCAAAGAATGCGAAGAATAACAAGAAGGGCTTCTACAGGTATGTCAGCCAGAAAAGGAAAGTTAAAGAAAGTGTACCTCCCCTGACGAACAAGAATGGCTACCTCATATCAACAGGTGAGGAGAAGGCTGAGGTACTCAGCAACTTTTTGCCTCATTCTTCACTGGCAACCTCTCTCCTTGTCCCTTCCAAGTTATTGGACTGCAAGATGGGGACCAGAGGAGTAAAGCCCCTACCACTGTAAAGGAAGAACAGGTTCTGGATCACCAGAGGAACCTGAACATACAGAAGTCTATGGGACCTGATGAGATGCATCCCAGAGTCCTGAAAGAATTGGCTGACATTGTTGCCAAGCCACTCTCCATCATATTTGAAAGGTCATGGCAGTCAGGTGAAGTCCCTGGTGACTGGAGGAAGGGAAACATTGTGCACATTTTTAAAAAGGGTAAGAAGGAGTGCCCTGGGAACTGCCGACCGGTCAGCCTCACCTCTGTGTCTGGGAAGATCATGGAGAAGATCCTCCTAGAAGCTCTGCTAAGGCACATGGAGGACAGGGAGGTGGTTTGAGACAGCCAGTACAGCTCTGGAGCCCCCAGTACAAGAAGGACATGGACCTGTTGGAGCACATCCAGAGGAGGCCACAGCAATGATCTGAGGGCTGGAGCACCTCTCCTAGGAGGAAAGGCTGAGAGAGTTGGGGCTGTTGAGCCTGGAGAAGAGAAGGTTGAGGGGAGACCTTAGAGCAGCCTTTCAGTACCTGAAGGGAGGCTATAAGGAAAGATGGGGAAAATATTTTTAGCAAGGCCTGTTATGATAGGACAGGGAGTAATGTCTTTAAACTAAGGGAGGGTAGGATTTAGACTAGATCTAAGGAAGAAATTTTTTACAGTAAGGATGGTGAAACACTTGAACAGGTTGCCCAGAGAGGTGGTAGAGGCCCCGTCCCTGGAAACATTCAAGGTGAGGTTGGATGGGGCTCTGAGCAACCTGGGCTAGTTGAAGATGTCCCTGCTCACTGCAGGGGGTTGGGCTAGATGACCTCTAAAGGTCCCTTCCAACCCAAAGCATTCTATGATTCTCTAAGTGCTTTCAGAGTTGTTAAAAATCCTATAGGCGACGGTTTTCAGAAATACCCAGTGGTCAATGTGTCCAGTGGATGCCTAGCTAAGTGAGTATTTCCAAAAATTAGACTCACTGAAAGTATGAAGGTGTGGCACCTCCTTCCTCCATCACTTTCTAACCTCCTTCTTACATGCGTTTCTAGCCAGTTGCTACTGGTTATTCACCTGCAGACAAGTTCTACCCACAGTCAATCCCCTGATAGAATCACAGAATCACAGAATCACAGAATAGTAGGGGTTGGAAGGGACCTCTGTGGGTCATCTAGTCCAACCCCCCTGCCGAAGAAGGGTCACCTACAGTAGGCTGCACAGGATCTTGTCCAGGCGGGTCTTGAATATCTCCAGAGAAGGAGACTCCACAACCTCCCTGGGCAGCCTGTTCCAGTGCTCCGTCACCCTCAGAGGGAAGAAGTTCCTCCTCATGTTCAGACGGAACTTCCTGTGCCTCAGTTTGTGCCCATTGCCCCTTGTCCTGTCACTGGGCACCACTGAAAAGAGCTTGGCCCCATCCTCCTGACACCCACCCTTCAGATATTTGTAGGCATTTATAAGGTCCCCTCGCAGCCTTCTCTTCTTCAGGCTGAACAAGCCCAGTTCCCTCAACCTCTCCTCGTAGTGGAGATGCTCCAGTCCCCTCACCATCCTTGTAGCCCTCTGCTGGACTCTCTCCAGTAGCTCTTCATCCTTCTTGAACTGGGGAGCCCAGAACTGGACACAGTACTCCAGATGAGGCCTCACCAGGGCAGTGTAGAGGGGAAGGAGAACCTCCCTCATCCTGCTGGCCACACTCTTCTTGATGCACCCCAGCATCCCATTGGCTTTCTTGGCAGCCAGGGCACACTGCTGGCTCATGGTTAACCTGTCGTCCACCAGGACACCCAGGTCCCTCTCCACAGAGCTGCTCTCCAGCAGGTCCACCCCAAGCCTGTACTGGTGCATGAGGTTGTTCCTCCCCAGGTGCAGGACCCTGCACTTGCCCTTGTTGAACCTCATCAGGTTCCTCTCTGCCCAGCTTTCCAGCCTATCCAGGTCACGCTGAATGGCAGCACAGCCTTCTGGTGTATCTACCACACCTCCCAGTTTGGTGTCATCAGCAAACTTGCTGAGGGTACATTCTAACTCTTCATCCAGGTCGTTGATGAAGAAGAATATTGATACTGTTACTCTGCTCTAAATATGTAATACTAAAAAGCAGTTCTTGAAAAATTAAATCAATGGGAACTGACGTTATAAGGTTCTCAATAACTGAATGAATATCATTACTGTAAAAGCTTCCATGTATTTCATATACAAATGCATACACATTAACAGGATGAATATCTAGAAAAATATTAATAAACTGCAGTTGAACCTGGATTTCATTCACACGTTTTAAGGATTCTCAGGTTAAACTGTTCAATTTTGCTTCCACATATACATTTTTTCTGTTTGTGAGGAGGAAGTGCAGACTAATGTGCTATAATCCCTCCAAGTCCGAGTCCATCAGCTATGCTAAGTTTTGATAAGTCAGAGATATACATGTCTAATGAAGAAGTCTGATGATGATCACACCGCTTAGATCTTTTTTTTTTCAAATTACATCATACCCTATCAATTTTTTAAGAATACTTGCTTTATTCATCATTAGATGTGACCTGAATATCTGTCCTCCTTTGGTTTGTGCATAGCTGCGTAAAACACTGTTGCTTACCTATAAATGTATTAAAACCTTAAGTGCATTAAAACATGAGTATATAAAGATCTTGAACACTATAAATCTGTATACTCAATGTTACCCTTTTTAATTTTTGCATGTACAACTAAAAAAGGAAAAGAATTCATGCCATAGAATTGAGATTTTCTACTGACAGAGCAGAAATACGAACTAGCTAAGAAAACTGCTGCACAGAGCCACAGCCATATTGATGGAAGTTCTATATTTCAGGATGACATAGTGTTAGTTTTAATAACTGTCGTTGGTTGGATGGAGGTTTTTTGTGTTGTTTCTTAAACAATCTTTTACTAGCATTGCATAAGAAAACTGTTTTTGAGAAATAAACTTTTGGAAAATAAAACAACAGAGGTGTGTCTTTGCTACAGGCTTGAAGCACTTAGCTCTAAATTCATGCTTGAGCAAGCCGGTGGTGTACAAAGACCAAAGACCATTCAGATCATGGTGGCAAACATGACAGCATCAGCCCCAGAGAGAATGTGAGAGCAGGGCTCTGCTTGTTTTGCTGCCTTCTTGTTGAATACCTAGATAAGAATATTTAATTCCTATTGGAAAATGTCATTTGCCTGTTCAAGTCTGTCTGCCTGGCTGCAGTCTCACAGAGCTGAATTCAGCTGCAACAACTGACCTGTGACAAGTGACTGCTACACACCTGACTGCAAGATGGACAGATTTCGAGTGAACCCACATGTGTCTGCTGAACAGAAAGTGAGAATAGAAAGGTAAAGGGAACAAGGTGTCCCTGTCCTGGAAACTCTCCATTTCCTAAGTGAAACATTATTTTTTCTGATTTCTTGGAGGTAGCAAAGAGCTTGATACAAGCTTCCGCACTTAGTCCAGGGAGGCCCCCAAGCACCATGGTGTTGTCAAAACCAAAATGCACACATCAGATTACACATTAAGTGCGACTGCCCTTGAAAGCGGCAGCTGCACGGTATCTTCTGGGACACGTCCCTTGTCACACGCTTCTGCTCTCAGGCTTGTGCTGGGCGCTGGAAGCTGCGCTAGTGGATGTCAAGCTGGGCCATGAAACAGGTCTCTCAGGCCACCCCCACCCCCACCCCCACCCCCTCCCTTTTCTTTTTCCTGGTTTAACTTTCTGGCATATCACTTCTCTGAGCTCAGTACGCAGTCATACAAAGCAGCACAATGAAGGAAGCAAAATGTAGGGCCAGGACCCCACTCCTCTGGCAGCCACTCTTAAGTGGAGCACAGCTGCACTTCTCCTTTGCAAAGCTATCAAAATTACATATTTCACAAAACAGACCCTACAGTATGAAGAAAAGTAAAAACAGAGCTTAGACCTTGCTCCCATTTTCAATAAATATTTAATGTGAGCAGCTATCAGCTGAGTGATAACTGCAACATAAAACCTTGGACAAACCAGCACACGGATAAATAGCAAAGGTTTCTGTGACTGTGAATGCTACAAATACCAGTTCAGTATGGAGGAAGTGTTTATCATAAATTTAAAGAAAAACAAATGTAAACAGGGAGTCTTAAAAGCCTCTGTTTAACTGTTTTCCATATCTGAGTGCAGCATAGCTGCTCTACGGTATCAGTAACTGCAAGCCTATGGCACTAGCCCATTCTGTTCTCATTTGAAATGCATAATGAAAATCATTTATCAGATGTTCTGTCTGACCAATTATTCGAGCATTTTCAGCTGCTGAAGTAACCTGCTTCTCCTTGTACAAGTACTTAATCAGAAAAGTAAAAATCCGTATTAAAAGTACAATGTACCTAAACCAAAATCAGATGTTATTTTGCTAAACTGGATTTTGTACTGCAGTCATAGCTGGCTCCTGTGACTTAAAAGAAAGCTTATACCAGAACTGGAATTTACAAAAAGGATTGTTTGGTTGCTTTTTTTTTTTGATGTTCATTTTAGATATTACAGAACCTGTACTTTGAATACATAAATAAGTCCTTTTTTGATCCCTGTATTTCAAACTCCCAAAACAATGGGAGTTTTTGAGATTAGGTGGCCATTGAGTCAGTTCATCTGATTAATGGCAGTATTTTATAAAAAAATGCTTATACAAAAAGGTAAATGAATATATGTTATTTAATTTGTAAACTCTATTGTAACAATCTATGGCTTATTTCAGAGCAAACACAGTGCTTAAAAACAAAGTCATTTAATTCGTAATGCTTTTTTGGCTTTTTTGGCTTTATTGTTGTCCTCCATCCAAAAGCCACATGCAGACATGAGGAAACAGAGAGCTAAACTGGCAGACTGGAAATTCTGTCATTACCAGAAACTCCCTTTAGGGATTTTTGTAGGGAAGTCTGACATTTTCACAATTGATTCAAATACCCCAGAACAGTAGTGATAACCATTTCCAAAACAGAAATTCATTTTCAGGTGGTGTCTTCAAGTCAGGCTAAAATAGCTGAGACAAATTCTATCTCAATCTTCACCATCGCTCAGCATCCAGCTACAAACTGTTCTGCATCATCCTTTGCTGCTTTTGTTTTTATCAGACCAAAACCACCTTGCTGAGTTGCTGTAATGATTTTACATTGTTGAACAACTAATCTAGGTGTAGTGGAACATTAGACAGAAAGTCAAGTCTTATTCCTAGTATCTTAAGCAAGACATATGGCAACCTTTTTCTTCCCCTTTAGTCCAGAAAGCATCCAGTCTCTCAATCCACAAAACAGTTCCAGCAACCTATAGCCCCACGAGTCATTGTAAGAGACAGGAAGACTAATATCCCGTTGTGTGTTTTGTGACTCCACAGTAATACAGGACAGATCAAAGACTTCCCTGTGTTGTAAGTTCCTGTGATGGGAAGGAGTTTGTCAGGTGAAAATACCTGGATAGTCTAGGAGTGAATTACATGGCAGGCTATAGAAATGGGGCAGGGGGGCTGGGGGGGAGGAAGAGTTTTGAATCCCTTTGGGCTCTGCCAGTCTGGTCGTAGGGAATGGCCCTTCCATTTTCAAATATGATGAATAGGTTATCCATGGGTGAATATATATGCCAAGTATTAGAGAAACTTATCAACAGCGCGAGGACTATTAGAGCACTTGTGCAGTTTTGGCCAATTACCAAAACTACAAACAAACCCCTTCCAAATGTTACAATTCCCTTCCCATGCCCCCTTTCATCCCCCCTGAAAATCCCAGAAGTCAAATTATATGTCAAGGGCAAAAAATGTTCTTGGCTTCATAAGGCATCTAGAAGGAGAAGTTTTGAAACATGGGATTAATTAAATGCAAATCTAAATATGGTGCAACAAATCATGCAAATTAAGCATTAACATATTTATGACTGAACAATCAGCAGGAGCCAAAATGTGTGTAGATAAACTATAAATCATTACAATCATTGGTTAGTACAGTACATAGCATATATTATTCCTTTTCATTGTTTATATGAAAATACATAAAAAATCTTGTGCACTCTTTCATGATCTGTGCAGCCACGCCTGTTTCTCAACTGCCTTTGATGCCACTTCAAATTATGTCTGATCAAAAATATTAACACTGATGAAAGACCTGATACATTAAGAGAAGGAGACAGAATACTATACAACAAAAGGAAAGAATATCCATTTTTCATTTACTCCCAGTGGCTTTTGCAAAGTGATGCTGCATTATCTGTCTAGGCAGAGGTGGCTGAATGTCCCCTTGAGACATTGTGGAATATGTGGAATGAACGATACATGCCCAGGTTCCTGAGTCTGCAGAGCACAAAGCCTCATGACTAGTGATGGGATTTTCTTTCTCTTATTTTTTTTGCTTTTCAGGATTTTTGTTTGTTTGTTTGTTTGTTTTAAACCTGTATGTTAAAGAGAAACTCCAAATGGGTCTCAACATGTTGGTTGTTGGTCACAAGTGGTGTCCCCCAGGGCTCAGTTTAAGGGCCAGTCTTGTTTAACATCTTTATCAATGATCTGGATGAGGCGATCGAGTGCTCCCTAAGTTTGCAGATGACACCAGATTGGGTGGGAGTGTTCAAGAATCATAGAATCATAGAATGGTAAGGGTTGGAAAGGACCTTAAAGATTATCTGGTTCCAAACTCCCTGCCATGAGCAGGGACATCTTCCACTACACCAGGTTGCTCAGAGCTCCATCCAACCTGGCCTTGAACACTGCCAGGGAGGGGGCAGCCACAGCTTCTCTGGGCAACCTGTGCCAGTGTTTCACCACCCTCATGGTGAAGAATTTCTTCCCAATATCTAATCTAAATCTGCCCTCTTTTAGTTTACAGCCATTCCCCCTTGTCCTATCACTACAGGCCCTTGTGAAAAGTCCCTCTCCATCCTTCCTGTAGGCCCTCTTCAGGTACTAGAAGGCTGCTATAAGGTCACCCCAGAGCCTTCTCTTCTTGAGGCTGAACAGCCCCAACTCCCTCAGCCTGTCCTCATAGGAGAGCTACTCCAGCCCTCAGATCATCTTCATGGCCCTCTTCTGGACCCGCTCCAACACATCCATGTCCTTCCTATGTTGGGGGCCCCAACATGTGTTGATCTGTTCAAGGGTAGGAAGGCTCTGCAGAGGGATCTGGACAGGCTGGATCAATGGGCCAAGGCCAAGTGTATGAGGTTCAATAAGGCCAAATGCCGGGTCCTGCACTTTGGTCACAACAAACCCATGCAACACTACAGGCCTGGGGAAGAGTGGCTGCAAAGCTGCCCAGCGGAAAAAGATCTTGGGGAGCTGGTAGACAGCCGGCTGAACATGAGCCAGCAGTGTGCTTGGGAGGCCAAGAAGACCAATGGCACCCTGGCTTGTGTCAGGAATAGTGTGGCCAGCAGGAGTAGGGAGGTGATCGTGCCCCTGTACTCGGCACTGGTGAGGCTGCACCTCGTATACTGTGTTCAGTTTTGGGCCTCTCACTACAAGAAGGACATTGAGGTGCTGGACCATTTCCAGAGAAGGGCAATGAGGCTGGTGAGGGGTCTGGAGAAGAAGTCTTACGAGGAGTGACTGAGGGAGCTGGGGCTGTTTATTCTGGAGAAGAGGAGGCTGAGGGGAGACCTTACTACTCTTTACAGCTACCTGAAAGGATGTTGTAGTGAGGCAGGTGTTGGTCTCTTCTCCCAGGTAACTAGCGATAGGACAAGAAGCAATGGCCTCAAGTTGTGTCAGGGGAGGTCTAGATTGGATATTAGGATGAAAGAGTTGTAAAGCATTGGATCAGGCTGCCCACGGAAATGGTGGAGCCACCGTCCCCGGAGGTATTCAAAAGAAACGTGGATGTGGCACTTCAGGACATGACTTAGTAGCCATGGTGGTGTTGGGATGACAGTTGGACTTGATGATCTTAGAGGTCTTTTCCAACTATAATGATCCTATGGTTCTATGTTCAGTTTCTGGTCTTTTCATGACACACCTCGTCCATCTTTTAAATTGAAATCACATGAGCAGTCTTTACACTAAGGAAACCGTGTTTGCCAGCAAATTATGTTTCATGTTAGTTCTGAGCTAATAATATTGCTAACCTCAATGCAGGAGAGTCAAAGGCCACCACTTCTGATCTTAGACCTCCTTTTTGTGCCAAACAACCTAAATGCTGTGAATTCAATATTAACAATGCTTTCCTGGTTTTGGTAGAAGAAATAGGTTCAAGATCAATGTAAATACATAATGTTTTCTAAAGCAGCTGTCCTGGGTGATTATCAGATATGGCTGTCATCCAGAATGCTGTAGACTTCACAAAGTCCTCTGTCAGTCACTGGAACTGGATATAGGAATCATTGGAACAATATTATTCAACCTGCAAAAGAACATGCTAACAGCTTTTGTATTTCCGCTTTGAAACATTGTCAGCAACCTGTGCAGCTGTCACAAGATGTACGAAGGACTTTACTTCTCTAAATGCAGCACAATGATCCATCCAAAGCAAGATGATGAATTAAGATACATCTTCCTAAAACTTGGGAGCTGTCCCCTACATCCACTGATAAGAGCATACCAACCTGAGAGTGGGATATGAACTTCTTTCTCAATTAAAAATTGCCCAGTTACTCCTATCTGTTTTATCCTTAACAATGTCAGAATTACACCATAGCTTTAACTCTTGACTCATGACTTCTAGCTTTCAATAGCCTTAAAGGCTAAAAAAAAAAAGAGTGTAAAAGTCAAATAAAGAGTCTTATTTGGCTCTCCTTTAGCTGCTATTTTCCTGGCACTTGAATGTACTAAACTAGAGGGAAAAGATTTCCCTTAGCTAACTAACGCAGCTCATGGTACCTCCATTGCTGGGAGTGACTCGACAGAAGAATGGCCAGTTGCCTGGGGGAATCTGTGAACCTGAAAGGAGTAATCTAAGCTTTAAAAAACACAACCGATGACAAATCTTTTCTTTATACTGTTAGGAAAGCCAGCAATCTCTTGAAATAGACCCTGTGCTGTAGTACTACAGCAGAATGCCTTGAAGATAGCTCTCTCCTTGTCTCACCATGAAAAAAGCTCTCAGATGACATTCTGTAGTTTCCAACCCAGTGCCAAAGACCTTCAAAGGCAAAAGACCATCCTCACCTCATACTTCAGAATTTGGCAGCCCACTGCCTTTTTTGAGTCATGGCACATCTATAAACTTGGGTTTATCTCACAGGCCTCTCTATCACACAGTTTGATGATGCTATTTCTTTTAAAAGACACTGACTGCAAAAAAACTTTTTTTTCTGATATTGCTGGAAAGAAACAACCAACCAAAAAAGTAACTGAAGCTGACATTGACAGTAAACTATTCCAAAAAATGTGAAAATTTACACTTCTATGCAAGTTTTCAAAACAAAACTTATGTATGCATTTTTGAAGATTGACACATCCAGGATACTACATGATATGAGACGTTTTTCCTTGACAACATTTCAAAACAGAAGAATTTAATAGCAGATAGAGGTAGCTGAATTAAAGTGGAGTCCAGTATTGTCTTCTGAACAACAGAGATGTTGTTCTAAACAGCCGAAGATGGGAATCCATTTCTACCTGCTACTTCCCCTTTAACAGAACAATATTGAGTTCTAGGAATCTGAAAACATGCAGTTATGCACTTATTGGAAAGGTGTTTAGAGGAGGTCCTCTCTTTCACATAGACTCCATGAAGTAAAATTTGTACCTTGGACTTGTTAAACCAAGCAGAGCAGCTCAATCTCTACAATTTCCTCTTCAGCCTGTAGTCAGGGTAATGCAGCCTGCTCTCCCTCCAGCCCTGCTGCACAATGAATAGCTGTTCATTGCACACCTTCAGCTGCACGTGTTTTCACACGTTCCTAATTTGACTGATCAGTAGTTTATGTGTCACTGCAGTCTATATGTGCCAAGAGGGAAAGTACATCCAATGTTACAGACTACATCCGATGTTAGAATGACCCATGGAAGACATCAGGTCACCTCCCTGACTCTGTTTCACTGCCCCCCAGATATTGCTCAGAGCTCTCACAGTTCGCATAACACTGGGACCCTGGGACCTTAGATATGAAATCCCTGAATGAATCATGCAAATTCTATGACTCCATGATGGTAATAGTGATAGAGGTAGATAGTGCACTGCAGGAAGCAAGAAATAGTTTCAGGCAACAGGGACATATAAACCTTGCCTATTAACTTGCTTTTCTTCTTTTTTTTTTCCTTTTCTTTTTTTTTTTTTTCTTTTTCATTTAAATAAGGAAACAGAACTGTAAATGAGCTTGTCAAAAAGGACTGGAAGTTAAAAAAATTAGGTCTTGTAATCAAATTTCCATCTAAACTTGATTTCAACTCACTTTCAAAATTAAGAGGTTTCTTTCGTAATTCCAAATGAATTTCTTTTTGGATATATAGAAAGCATTTTTCCACCCACAACTGAATATGAAACTACAAGCAAACACAAACATGCAAGCTAGCAATGCAGAATTTCTAAGATAGTTAAAATATTAATAATACCAGAGTGCCCTTTTTTGTTCTGATGTACTAAAGAAGCAGGAACTGGTAAAGAAAATGAGCCATGTCCTCAGCAAGAGAAATCAAGATTTTGATCATGACAAGGATGACAAAGTATACATTTGTACCAGCTGTCTAGTACACACTCTAGGAATTAAGGACCCATGCCTTAAATTCGATACTATAATACTAATCAAGAAGCAGTTTTTCCATGGTATTATGTCTCTCCTATGCTGGAAGAAGGTAGCCTTTCCCAAAAATATCAAGCAGAAGAAACACTTGCTCTAAACTTTAGAGAAAAAGAAAGAACCACCATTGAAGCTGTCAGTAGGTTATTTATTATCACAGTTACACATAAGATGGAAATTTCAAGGATTTTTTTTTTTTTGAAGCCCAGCAAATATAACCACTCACTACTGCTTCTTATTTTGGCAAGAAAGACAACAATTTTCCCAGTCAAACTAGCCCTCAGAAAACATCATTGACATCAACTTGTACCCCTAAAGCAAGGGCGATTATTAAGGGCAGTTCTGTTGTGTTTTCCCATATAGTGTCTATGCAATGGAATTCATAAAATGATTGTCTAAGTGTATGTACATACAATACACACACACACACACACACACACGCATATGTACACACACACTCTTTCCTTTCTTCCCATAGCTTGCACAATGCTTACTTTACCCAAAGGAAAAAGCTGGACTGTTATTTGAAACAAACTATCTCACAGCTCTGTGGCAGAAGAACCACCAAGTATTTGCCAAAAAAAGCACGTCAGTCCACCCCTAGGCACAGAAGATCAGTTTGATTGATGGTAGATCAATTCATTATAGGCAGAACCCAAGGAAGGGACCTTACTAAACAGAATAAGATATTTGGCATTAAGAATGTACAGTAAAGGAAGTTTACAGTGCAGAGTTCAAAAATAAATATAAGTACATACATCTGAACAATTTCAGGTTGTCTAAAAAAAGGGGTATGTGATTACAAAGGCATTGAAAATACTGAAATAACTTTAGAACACATCTATAACTTAGATATTGCAGTAGTCTTTGAAGGGGCCTTTAATTTTTTTATTTTTATCACTCCTTCATTTTCTCTTTATGAATTCTATACCTTTGTAAACCAAGGAATTCTTTCCCTTACAGTATTTGTTTTCCTTCAAGTTTTTTCCAAAAATTTTCAGAGCCTAAGAAAATATTTACAGCTTTTTATAATTAAAATTAGAACACAGTCTAGTTCTATGTTTTATGCTTTATTTTTGCATTGTCTTTTTTCTGGCATAAACAGTCATATGCCCTTGTATATGACAGAAAGTGTATAACATAGTGTAGTCACATGCAACATTTAGGTCACTCCAAAATATATCAGAAAGCTTAGTTTTTCCACTTGATAATAGGTTTGAGGAAAAAAATGAAGCTTTTTATATACAACAATTACTTTCAGTCAACAAAGCATCCCTTTTTTAGACCATAAGGCAAGATAAAGTACAGCTACACTACCTGACAATTCTTTGCCTTATTACTTTTCTGTTCAGTGAAAATATACTAAACCCATTTCCACCAAAGAATTGATTTAATCTCTAGAGAGGGTGCACATGTTCAGTGTGGACTAAGGCTAGTTACACTCCAGTGTATACTATTTCAGTAAGTAAATATATATCTCAAAAACCTATTTCAACATTAAATTCTGCTTTTTCAGTTGAAATTATGGCAAAAGGATTTGATGTTGACATAATACAAAGCTTTTGAATGAGTTTAGTTTTCTAAGGGAGAAATGAAAACATTCATCAGTGGATGAAGTGTTAATGCTTTTTGATATTAACCATCATATGAGTGTCACTGTGATTTCTGATTCACAGGGTTATCTGGTGTGTAATCTTTCTCAATCTATCTACTTACAGCTATCTGTACACATCCTAGACCCTGATTGGTTTATTTTTTAAAATATGCTGACTTGCCATTTAATAAAAATCTATAGATTGTCAAAGCTAAAAAGCCATTTCATATTTATTAAAGATTTGAATTACATTTGAAGTTTGAAAGAGGAAAAACAGATCACACTTTCTCCTATTAATAAATCTAAAACACAACCCCCCCGTGTTCTCTGTTTAAAATATCCTTATTAACCTCATGCAATATTTGAAAACAAACTGTTTACAGAAGCAGGCAAAATCCATTACACTGGGGGGATAAACACATCCTTTCTTTACACAACAAAAAGGAATACAAAGTCTATAGAACCTGGGGGTAGAAACCAAAACATTTTAAGAAGAAAACCCTTCCAAGAAGACTCCACAATTTCCACAGGCCGCAGAGAATCAATATCCAAACAACAGACATTACCAACTGACATCTCATCCCTGCATATAGGTTGTTCAGAAGGCACCACTAAACACAAATCAAGACACAGCACGAGAAGTTGCCGACACCACCAAACCTCACTTTCTTTCCCTGGAGCATCCTCTAAGCCGCTTGGAGAGTGAAGAATTGGCTCACCTGCACTGGGGGGGACCAGCCGTGGGCACAGGCGCACTCTGACCACCACTCCCTCGGGCTGCCCTGGGGCTTGGCTGGGGATTTATGGGGGCTCTTCCGCACGGTGTCCCACCAAGGGACAAACTTGCTCCTGCTCTGGCTGGAACCCCCAGGTCCCCAGGAGGGAAGCGCCTGGGAGCTATACTGGAGCCCCGGAGGATGCTGGTGCCAACGGCAGGCGCAGTGGGCATCCCTCGCTACGGGAGGCACGATCCTGCCGGCGTCCGACCCCTCGGACCCCCTGCCGCAGCTCTGCTGCTTGGGAAGGTGTGCGTGCATGGCGCACCCAGGGCTTCCTCTGGCCAGTTTGCGTGAAAATGCTTCTCCTCCCAGACGTGAGGTCCTTTGCCGGGGCCTCTCCAGCCCCCTTGGCAGCAGCTAGCGGCAGGGCATGGCGGGAGCGGGGCGCAGCACGAGCGGCTGGCCAGCAGCTCTGTGTCAATACCGGACTCCACTCGCGCAGCGCCTTGACAGCATCCCCGCTGCAGGCAGAAGCAATCAATGCTCTGCGTGGCTGGGACGCGCGCCCGCATCCCTTTCTGGATGACAAGCCGTGGTGGGGGTGGGGGGGAAATGGACCAGCAAAACCCAGAACAAAAAACGCTCTTGCAATTTTCAGGAAGGTTTAGGCTTTTTCTAGCTGACCCTAACGCTACTTGCAGGCACCCTGCTGAAGCAGATTTATACGTACAAGCTTTGCAGGCAAAGTGCTTTCTTGTGGAAACAGCATGTAGACAGACTACTGAAAAAGATGCCCCTTTGCCAATGATGAAAACAGACGGGGGAGAGTTTTTTTTTTCCCTGCATGCCTGAAAAGACCTTGTCAACAAAATTGCATCACAAGATGCAAATAACAAGTTCAGGAAGAATGTTATCTGCCCTAAATGCTAAACCATAGCATACACTCTGGTATGTGCTAGTGAACATAAACCTTATGGAAAGAGAGCAAGAGGCTGATTTTAAAAATAAAGCCACTTAGAAAAGACCTATGGAACAAATTTAAGAAATCTTCAGCAGCTGATTTATACAAATGTGAATACATTATTTGTACATAAGGTCTTCAAGACTATGACTGATGTATATTTTTCTCCTCTTTTTTCACCCTTTACAAATTCTATGGTGTTTGTCAATAACATTCTGTACAGAGTTTTCTGTAAATCCCCTCTGGGGTTTTTCTTACGAATACAATCTCTTTTCCTTAAATATTCCTGAAATTTTTATTTGTAAGTATCATCATTTCCTTCTTCTCATAGAAGTGACAGAGGTGTAAAATGTATGAAATCTGGGCTTTCCAGCATCTGAAGAAATGCAGGGTTATAATCCAGTCTCAGGTGACTACGTTTTTAGCCCCTAAAGACTCAGTGGATCTCGGACCCCTATATATCTACGTTTTTTTTGAGATTTTATCTTTCTTTTAACCTAAGCCTATCTCAGGTATATTAACCATAGAAAACACCCAATTTTTAAAAATATATACAGGATTGTGTGACTGAATCCTTTTATGTCTAGTGGTGTCCAACTAGGCTTTAAGTATACAAAAATTAAACAGAATTCGTAGGTGATATGCATAGTTTTAACATTCCAAAGACTAAAGCAAATTTACATTTAAAGATTTCAAAGACAAAGAGACAACTATGGCTATCTGCAAATATACTTTCAAATGAGATAAATGAATTTTTAGAAATGTTTTTGTGCGATAAGACTTGATTCAATTCTTTAATTCTTCCTTAATTAATAACCCCAAATTCCTCAAATCTTAGTCATTGCTAAAATACATAACAATACAACCTGGCAATAATTCTTAATGAAAAATGATGACAATGATCTAACAGTGGAGAAAATATTTTGACAACATTGTAATTCAAATTGTCACATGCGAAACTGGCATCAGTTTTAACTGTATTTTCATTAAAGGTCCCTGTTCCAAACTACAGTAGAATCACATGATAATGCACAGTCTATTCAGAGCCTTGCTAAAAAGCCGAGATCACACATCTGGCTGTGTCCTCTCACATGACAAGTGCCCAACTGAGAGAACTCTCAGAGCTCTGCATTCCGTTAAGGTCACTTCATGTTTGAAAAACAAATATTAATGCACTTCTGAATTGCAGGTGTTGATATGGAAGCTAGCCCTTAAAAATCTGAGCTAAGGGAGTCTACCACGTAATCTTTGCTACATGTAAAGTGAGTGTAAAGATATGTCTGACTGAATCCATGTTTCTGCAATTTTACTCAAGCATAAGGAGTGAAGGTGTGCAAGCTGTCCAGAAAGCTGCTTTTCTCTAGTGCTCAAGGGCAACTCAGCCCTGAGCATCTAAAAATTTGTCTGCCAGAAGATAATTCAAATCCTTACTGCATCATTTCCAGCAGGACCACCTCTATGTAAGAAATATATATTACCATTAATTAATGCTATAAATCACATACAAAATAAGAACATATTATTCATATGTCATGTATATATTTAAAGAAAAAACATTTAAAAGAACAATATCAGATTTCATTTTCATCATTGTAGACCTATATTAACAGTGTCCATCAGCTAAAGCCCATCAGCTTTTTTGCCACATGGCAAGCTACCCTGTTCACTCCAGAATATATTGATGCTGTTGCAGCTTTCTCAAATGTCAGTGAGAATCTAAAAGAAACAGTTTAAATATGTCTTTCAAAGATGTTCAGAGAAATCTGTATATTTTCGAAGTAAAAAAAAATTCACATATAAATTTTAAAAAGGACACTCAAAAAAAGATACAAAAAAAATCAGGCCAAGCAACAGCTACAGCATGTTGGAAAGCATCTACACAGTCTGTGAGCAGACACACATCTGCAGTAATAATATTGGGTAAAGCCACCTGTACCAGAGTGCTCACATGTCTATCACAAACCCCCTCAGTCCTCTATTTTAAAGCAGTAGGTGACCTTTTGGTAACCTTACTATACCCCAGCTAGAACAAGGCAGAACTGAAAAGGCATCCTCTTGACTGTAACGTTTATTCATATGCTGTTAAAACACTATATTTCAAATGGCCTCTTATCAGAGTGTAGAAAAAGTTTATTTGAAAAGAATTTGACACCACTGAACTTATCCTGAACCTACTTGACGCTTCTAGGCTATTTCATACTTAGAAAATCCATAAATAAAAAAATATCTATTAATAAATAATTCAATAGTCCACTTTTTTTTTGCCACCTTTTGCCACCGCCTATGTGAGACAAAACCACTTGAATATGGGATGTGTATGTGCAACTAATTGCTAGACAACATGGTAAGATGGATTCAAAAGATAATGCAATTTCATCAGATGTAATTGAACCATTGTATTAGACAGGATGGCAAGCACTTCTGGATGAACTTGGATTAACACATGGCTCAAATCCACATGCCCAGGTATTGTCTTAATTTGATAATAACTGATACATAAAGCAAAACTGAATATTGTACAGTACACTATGTGAACTGTGTTTGACCGATACTGTTGTGGAAAAATCTCACTTATTTTCTTTCTGAAATATTAAGTAGGCATGACAAAATGGAGCAAATATATTTAGCTGATATTCTACCAGCACAAATAAGTGTAACTGGATTATAGTAATGTTGGACATACACCAAATATAAAAGCTAAGAAGAGTTTGCTTCGGGCAAAAATGTGCATATGGGAATCAAAAAGTGCACACGGGAAACAAAAATTATTAATAGAGTTCTGAAAGGGAAGCTAGAACCATGGGCAAAAATGGTTTAGAAGTAGTAACAGATTTTTCCCTCCAACCAAGAGTGCAATGTTACACAACTATAAAAAATACAGAATGAAAGAAAAATAATAAACATGGAGTGGACCAGCTTATTTAGTGGTCCTAGAATTTCTACAAATAATTTTCTAGAAAGAAAAATAATGAGAACAATTACTGATATGATAGCAAGGCTACTGAAAAAATCAATTGCAATTTCTTCACAACTTCTGTTTTTTTGTGTGATGAAAAGCAAGTATGTTTGCATAGAAATAATAGTCTTTGTGGTGACATAGGTTAGAAGGAATGGTTATGATTAATACAAGGTTAGGCTAGGAGCCAAGTGATCTGGCACAATGCTTTTCTGTCATAGGGTTCATAGGAAGTCTTGGGCAAATCGCTTGATTTCCGTGAATATTCTGTACATAAAATGAAAAAAACCCTCTTCATTTAATGAAACCAGAGCTTAAGGAGTGGGGAAGGAAACTTCTAAAATCAAACAACTCAGCTCCTGCTTCAGGCCTGCCTACTCCTCCCTTCCTCTAGGTGTATGAGACAAGAGAGGCGTGAAGGTCTACAACACCAAGAACAGTAAAAGGGGAAAAATATGATAAAAGGTGGTTAGACAAAATTTCACCATTAAGGAAATGTCATTGCAAAGCTGTCAATGGTCTTTAAGAGTAATATTTTGTTTACTTAAAAAAGGTATATGATCCCCATATCCCATAAAAGAAGGGTGAATCTCAAGCTTTGAAGTTTTATACAAAAACATCAGCAGAGCACTGAGGCACAGGTCCCTGCACAACATATCTGCCTGTATGATCAAGGGCATGTTCTTCTGATTTTTATGAGAGGGTCGAAAGCTTAAGGAGTTACAAACGCAAACATATCCATTCTCAGCGTTAGCTGCATGTCTTAGGGTTAGCATAAGGACAATAATTTAGAAATCAAGATACAATGAAAAAGAAAAATGACAAGGCTTTGAAAGGGAACTGTATCAACAGAAGAAAACAACCCTCAGTTGGGAATATTAAGTCAAAATCAATCATGTCAAAGCTGGTGAAGAACAGAGTAACAGGTTTACCAATTTCACACACAAGTGGATCAAAGAATCATAAAATTGCAGTGGAAAGACTGAAGTACAAGAACATTTCCATGCCAATATAGAAACATCCCTTACAGGACCTGCTATTTTCAGGTAGAGCAGTGTAATAGTTTGTGGAGTTCTTTCCTCTGGAGAATTTTGTACACTTTATTTCAGTGCTTTAGTTCATCTTAAACTAGATTCACATAAAGATATTAAGCAAAATAACTTAGATGAAACTGCAGAAAGCTCTTTTTAGAAAAGACAGATTAAATGCAGGGAGTAGAAAAGACAGCAAGGGTTGTTGCACTGTCATTTTCACTAGGTAGGAAATACTTATTGACGCCTCTTTCCCACAGGCTGCTGAGGAAAAAGAGGGCCAGATTCAATACTTTCCAAAAATACTTAAATATAACCTTGAACTTCCACCCACTGTCATGAGAAACAGAAGTTCTTTGCTTGAGTAAATTTGGCTAGGAAGTTTCTGACAAGCATTGCTGAGTCCAAGGACTTTAAGCCTCTTAATAACCCTTCAGTTTACAAAGTCTAATACTAACACATTGGCAAATTTAAGACACCTTTTTTAAGACCTCATTCTGCATTTCCAATTTTTTAGGAACTGCATTTCAGAACTTCAGTATCAGCCTAATATTCCAACATTGTTTTGCATGTAATAAAAAAGGATATAAAGAAATGTTCATGGCTAAAAGTTACTTAAAATTAATATCCCCAAGATCAGTTGCATGAACATATTCAGTACCTCAGATCATTCTTATTTGTCTCTTTGTTCAATTAGGAATAAAACAGCATGTTTTTTTTTGCTACAGGGGGTTTTTGATTTTGAAAGAGAAATTCATCGATGTTGGGTCTCCATTCAGATAGTAACCTAAGCAGTAAAAGTATACCATAAATACCCAGGAGGTATCCATAGAATAAATTAATCAGGAGTTTTATTACACAGTCATATTGCTTAAAGATACATCCACTACATGCACTGCATAAAGAAGTGGACAATACAACCAAGCTAGAATTATTTAGGAGTATGTTTTTATTCCAATACTTGCAACCCACGCAGCATATAAAGAATGCCAATTAGCCAACTCAGGCAGTCTGTTTCAGGTGTAGCACATGTTACAATATCCTCTTTCCAACTGATTGCTTCCCATTAAAGTAATTTTGAAAGAATTTCACTCAAATTTGTTAACAAACAATGAGAAATTGCTTTTTCCTTATGAAGTTATTTGTATTATGTTCATAATACACAACGTCTTTAAAGAGTCTGACACGGTTCTAGCCCTGTGTTATTATGGGCCACTTGTAAGCTTTCACTCCAGATGAAAGGAAAGCAGAGATGTGATCACATAGCACAGTCAAAGAGGACAAGGTTTATAGCATACATTACCACGAAGTCAAGTTACTAAGCTCCCTCTTCAGCTTTTGGAAAATAAAGACTAGTTTTAAGTGACTAACATAATTTCACAACAAAAGCAAACCCATTTGACTGGAACATAACTGATCCAATATTAAAAGAATGGTGAAAATCTGTCTTGTTTCTTTACAATCCCTACCTGGCCACCCCTGAGATTTCATTTCAGTTGAAAACAATGTCTGAAAAGATTTCCCAAACAGAAATAACCTATCAGGTTTTTTTAAAGGAATTACATACAAGTCCATGTACTGTGTGTTTATGTGACAAGGATGATATATGAATCAAGAAACTGAGATACAGAAGCAAGATGAACCTTTGATGGCTTTACATTGAAAAGAACTTTTCCCATAAACACAGTCGCTCTAGACTTCAGACCTTTGTATATATTTTGGGTATTTTTTCTTGGTATGTGTCTTTATTACTAAAAGAGTAAAAATAATCTGTTGGCATTATCTGGAGCACCTATAACATTACATTTCATCTGCACCAAGTGACCTCAAGGGCCTGGATCAGCTGCTCTTTGCTTTGATACAGCCAGAAGTTACTGAGCTCAATGCAGGACTGCCAGATCGGATATTCACAACAGTCTTTCTAACACTGTACACATGAATGAAACTAATGGCTAATATAAAAAGTAGGTTCTCTGTACTAGTGGATAAAAAGGCAGCCCGTTATTCAGAGCTACTTTAGGATTCCACTTGGTTTTAGGAAGAGAAGACAAAACAAATATGCTCCCCAGAATGGGACTTTTGAGGAAGACCTCCAGGATACAGCACGTGAGGGACCAGCTGCATGCCTGAGTCATCTACAGCTATGTTGGTTAAAGTAAGAGGAAACATGGTGACACAGAAGAGCAGTTATCTTCCTTTAAATTGTGAGGATGACTTACGTTTATAAAAACATCCAGGAAAGTAAACCCTCAGTAGCAAAACACATGACTTCTCTTGGAACCACTTACTATCTTAGGAAAACCATCCGGTCTGTATCCATGATCACATTGAAAGGTGTAGTTTAACCGGCAGCCAGCAACTCAGCACCAGACAGCCACTTGCTCACCCCTCCTTTCCCCCGCAGTGGGATGGGGATGAGAAATGGACCAAAGGAGAAAATCGTGGGTTGAGATAAAAAAAGTTTAATAAGACAACAAAGGAAATACTACTACTACTAAAAATAATATTAATGATAATAATGAATATGCAAAATTAACTATATACAATAAAATTTTTCTCAACACCCAATGACAAATCTGCAGCTGGTACTTGAGCGTGATCATGGACCACCTGGCTTTTTGCAAATTTCTTGCAATTCACCCAAAAGTCTAAAATCCTGGAAAAGTTTGAACTCCTGGAAAAGTTCAAGTTCCAGAATGAGAGAAGATTCAAACTCCCAGAAAACCAAAAAGCTGAAAGCCGCTTGCCCCCATTGGCCAACCCCCGTTCAGAAACTGAGCATGATGTCCATGGTATGGAAAATTTCCATTGGCCAGTCTGGCTGTCTGTCTGGCTACGCTCCCTCCCAGCTCCTGCACACTTGCTCATTAGCTGAATAGGAGAAACTGAAAAAAGTCCTTGATTTACAGCAGCAAGCGAAATCATAAATGTTATCAACATCCTTCTTGTACTAAATCCAAACACAGCGGCTACTGAGAGGAAAATTAGCTCTATCCCAGCCAAAACCAGGACAAAAGTACATTACCTTGTGTAGGAAATAGAGATGTTTTATATGGTCAAGTAGCAAATTACATTTAGATAATTCAAACAAGTCTGATCTGTTTCTCTCCTTTTGGTAGAAATCTATGACATTTCACTTTTCTAATGTGTGATGGTAAACAGGATAGGAAAAATAAAGGCCAGAAGAAATGAGCAGCTTGAAACTGAAGCCACAACAAGCTTTTGATTTCATAGATCTACTGTCTTCTTTCCTAAAGGAGACATCAGAGCAAATCAAGCAATGGTTCAGGAGTCATATAGTGAAAAGTAGGTAATAATGTGTATTGCAAGGTTTTTGTTTTGCTTTGCATCATTTATTGAAACAAATTCCAGCATTTAGCTAGAAAAGTTTATCTTCAGTCAAATAGCTCTTGCTCTGAGAAACATTTCCTAAGTTTCTTTCAAAATCCATCTCCTTGTTTTCATTGATTTGTTTCTCTTCTTTAATTTTACTTTAAATCATTCTTTATCCCTCTCAGTAATCATTGCTTTCAAATGAAAAGATTACTATAGCTCCTACGACTTGTTAGTCTGTTTATCCAGTTTGTTAACTAGTCCCTCTTAAGTCAGCTCCTTCCTAAAAGCATTTTACCTTTTTTTTGAAAATTTATCCAGTCTAAAGAGGATTACGCCTTTGCAGCTTTATGCGATAGATAACTGCTAGTGACAGGGTAGTGACCAGAACCTTATGAAAAAAAACCAAAAATGAACAGCCACTGCAATATTGATAAAACAAGTTTATAAAAACAGTCCACATCCTTGGGGAGTCTTTGTGAGACAGTTCTAGGCAAACTCTATTCATAAACTTCATATCCTGGAATATGTGTACAAATGCAGCATAACATCTAGATACTGAAAGAATAATGCATTCAAAAAACCAGTCTCAAACCAATACATTCTGTACTGTTACTATAAGGCTCATTATTTCAAAACAAATTAAGTTGACTTAGTAAGCCAACATGTACACCAAGACTCTATTCTCCAAAACCAGATGGTTTCTGTTCTGAAGGATCTTACATTACAGTGTTAGCAGAAAACAAAAATCCCTCCAAAATCAAAAAAACTTGCTTAAAAATTTTTGTTTCCTACAGATCCTGAATGTTTCAAAATTCAATAATTTTAATTTCTCTTTGAGGACCCCCAAAACACCTTTTTCGCTCTAACTTCTATTTATTAAATAGCACTTTATCATTTTCAAACAAATTTTGAAATGATGAAAAACCCACGCTAGTGTCAATATCGCTCAAATATCTAGGGCGTAGATGAGAAAGGACACTTTCTGAACAAGGTTCCACTCATTTATGTTACAAGACAATATTAAGAATCATTTCATAATGCTTCATTTGCCTTTCCATTGACTACAAGGAAGTTTACATGACAAACTCACAGGATGATGTTTATGTTACTAGCACCCATGCTTAGTACCTTAATGTCTATAAAACATTTTTATTGATCAAAGGAATGTCGTCTTCATGTAAATGAAATATCAAGTAGTACAATAATTACCTGCAGTATATAAAACCAAATAATTTACTGAAGAAGCTAAGTAACCTATGAGTTCAAAGCTCATTTTCCAAAGGACCTAAAGTATTGAAAAAATAGTCTAATTGATCAGAAACTACTTTTATCTAGAGGAGAATCTAAGACTGAAGAGTTCCTCATATGCTCAGTGGTGACTATTCGGAGTCTTTCAAGGATAATGTATCCTACACAAAACTATGTTTCTGGATAGGTAGGCTGGTAGATAGACAAGTAGATAGATCAGTAGATAGATAAAGCATTTATCTTATACTTCAAATGTGCCAGTAGAAAAATTTATGTATTACTGACCTTAATATATTGAATACTAAAATTTAAATTACATTTTTCATTTTATATGAAGATTAAGAGTCAACCACTTCACACCTGTGGGCTGGTCAGCTGAGTAAGTAGCTGCTTCTGCAACTTCACAACTTCACACTGATCACCAGTGTAACACCCATCTATGAGAAGGACCAGAAGGAGAATCCTGGGAACTACGGGCCTGTCAGCCTGACCTCCGTGCCAGGCAAGATTATGGAGCGATTCATCCTGAGTGTGCTCACCGGGCATGTGAAGGACAATAAGGGGATCAGGCCCAGCCAGCATGGGTTCATGAAAGGCAGGTCCTGCTTGACCAACCTGATCTCCTCCTATGACCAGGTGACCCGCCTAGTGGATGAGGGAAAGGCTGTGGATGTTGTCTACATAGACTTTAATAAGGCCTTTTACACTGTTTCCCACAGCATCCTCCTGGACAAACTAGCTGTCAATGGTTTGGATGGGTGTACTCTTTACTGGATAAAGAACTGGCTGAATGGCTGAGCCCACAGAGTAGTAGTGAATGGAGTTAAATCCAGATGGCAGCTGGTCACGAGTGGTGTCCCCCAGAGCTCAGTTTTGAGTCCAGTCTTGTTTAATGTCTTTATCAATGATCTGGCTGAGGGGATTGAGTGCTCCCTCAGTAAGTTTGCAGATGGCACCAGGTTGGGTGGGAGTGTTGATCTGCTGAGTGTAGGCAGGCCCTGCAGAGGGATCTGGACAGGCTGGATCGATGGGCTAAGCCCAGCTGTATGAGGTTCAACAAGGCCAAATGCTGGGTCCTGCCCTTGGGTCACAGCAACCCCATGCAACGCTACAGGCTTGGGAAGGAGTGGCTGGAAAGTTGCCTGGCAGAAAAGAAACTTTGGGTGATGGTTCATAGCCAGCTGAAAATGCATCAGCAGTGTGCCCAGGTGGACAAGAAGGCCAACGGCATCCTGGCTTGTGTCAGGATTAGTGTGGCCAGCAGGAGCAGTGAGGTGATTGTGCCCCTTTACTCGGCACTGGTGAGGCTGCACCTCGTGTACTGTGTTCCATTCTGGGCCCATCACTACAAGAAAGACATCGAGGTGCTGGAGCATGTCCGGAGAAGGGCAACAAGTCTTGTGAGGGGTCTAGAGATCAAGTCTTATGAGGAGCGACTGAGGTAGCTGGGGCTGTTTAGTCTGGAGAAGAGGAGGCTGAAGGGGGCCCTTATTGCTCTCTACAACTACCTGAAAGGAGGTTGTAGTGAGGCAGGTGTTGGTCTCTTCTCCCAGGTAACCAGCAATAGGACGAGAGGCAATGGCCTCAAGTTGCATCAGAGGAGGTTTAGATTGGATATTAGGAAACATTTCTCTACTGAGAGAGTTGTCAGGCTTTGGAACAGGCTGCCCAGGGAAGTCACCATCCCTGGAGGTGTACAAAAAACACATAGATGTGGCACTTCGGGATATGATTTAGTAGGCATAGTGGTATTGGGTTGACAGTTGGACTTGATCTTAGAGGCCTTTTTCAACCTATGATTCTACGATTCTAATATTCACAGTTAGCTGTAGTCTAGGTTAATTCAACTAATTTTACACTCATCCAATTCTGTTGTCTTTATGGGTTTTTTACATGTTAAGCAGTCATAAATCCAGAACAGACCCTCTGTTTATCTTCTACAGTTTACTGTATTTTTCTTCAGACACCTTTTTCTGAACTGTCTCCAAAGCTTTAAAAAGCTACATTATATGGGTATATTTTCTTTCTGCACACACACAGTTACTCTTCCAAGGAATGAGAACAGTCTTTTAACAAAGCCTTCCTTTGAGAATAGCTGCATTGACTCTTTCTTCATGAGAATGCATTATATTTTCAACCATTTTAGGGAGAGTAAAGGCAGACTTCCTGGTCTATAATTCTCAGAATCATCTTTAAAATCTAATTTAAGAAAGCTGCATTTTTCATCTTCCATGCTTGTATTTCCAAAAACATCCTAAGAGATAGGATACCCATTCCTTCCTGGGCTAAAACCACATGGTCCCAGCAGTACACAACTATTAATTTAATCAAATTCCTCTTTTATGACATTTTGATTTTAGACAGTTTCTCTGACTGCTTCCCTGCAGAGAATAAACAAAACTTCCAATATTTCTGTACAGTGGGAAGTGAAGAAAACAACTAACTACATTTTTGAAAATACCGTTATCTTTTTCAGTGGCCTTTTTTTTTGTATTTTGCTCATGTATCAACTCCTTTCAGTGACCCTTTGAGAACCTATATGCTTCGGATGTGCTTAAAAAAATAATCTTTTTTTTTTCTCCATTAAATCCTTAACAGGCATTACTATAGTTATATATTTAAATTGTCATGGTTTATGGACATCTACATATTTCTTGCTTAGAAACAATACTAACTTATTGCAATAAAATGATTTACTATACTAGTGTTTTTAAAAAAAAAATCCTATGAAACTGGCTTCTTTGTATGAATTTCATTTTTTTTAACATTAATATTTATGTGATGTTTTCCCCCACTTTTACAAGGATATAAAATTCGAAATATTATGATCTCTACGTCACATCTAGGTTCTCTGCATTGGTCAGGACTAACTGAAGAGAGAATTAGTGGAATCTTCTAATTATTTCATATCACTTGTTGCATCTAAAAACATTACTTCTTTATCATTCAATTAACAGTATGGCTTTAACATCATACTATGCTATGGAATTTCTCACCCCTTTATGATACAGGTTAACTCTTTTGATTTCAGTTTGCTTCTACTAACTTTATAAGATTCCTATGTAGCTTACAGCAATATACTGTGGATTTTCTTCCTTCTACGTAGTTTCTTAGAAGTACAATGCACTAATGTCTTCATTTAGGTGAAGGATTCCAGTTTAGTCATATAAACCATTGATATGTACATGTTATTTGAATTCCATAAACAGAAGAATTTACTTGTCTGAAACAAAGACCAAAGAATGATAGGGAAACAAATATGCTAAAAAATTAAATATAGCTGAAAAGAAATGTTCCTGTAAAATGCATTGTTGGAACTCATTGTCTGTGTATAAAACAACAATTAAACTTGCAGTCTTGGTAGAAGCTATGGTTATAGTTCTCTTATAATGTATATATAATTATAGTCCAGGGCATAAAAAAATTAAAATATTATCTCGATAGTCCTAAGAAAAATAAACAGTGTCATTGGCAGATAACTCTGGAAGAGTGGACTACACTTTGCTTGAATTTCTGTCTCTGTACCACCAAGCACAGAGAATTAGTCTTTATTGAACAACAAATCTGATATTATACAAAGAAAACTTCACACAAATGTGAAAGTATATTTTTAACTTGTTCAGAGCAAAACATAATGACACGTTCATCTATCATTTCAATCAAACATAATTTTGTTCCCTCATGACTAATGACTGATTAGTGAGCTGCTTTTATGCCAAAATAACTGTTTCTAAATATGTTCTTAAATAGATACAATGATTGCAAAAAAATTACAACAGGAAAAAGAGAGCATATATCAACACAAGAGTGTTCCAGAGTTTTATTCAGCCCATGTATATATTGACTTGGGAAGGCAATACAGAAAGTTTTACAGGAAGAGTTCAAAGAAAATTTGTCATTGTTGAGGAAAAGGAAATAATTACTTGAAATCTCTAATTTAGTGCTTCTCAGAATATATTTTGGAATAGTGAAACTTAGCAGATAGTGTTATTTGCAAAGATACTTCCCAGATGTGTTTTCTTTGTTACTCAGATTCTCTAGAAAGAGAGCTACTGGAGTTCAGCTGAAGGTAAAACTGGAGAACAAGAAAGGTTTCTATAGGTACACCAGCAACACAAGGAAGATTAAGGAAAATGTGGGGACATAGTGACAAAGATATGGAAAAGCTTTTATTGTGAAATTACTTTGCTTTCTCAATATTTATAGGCAAGGTCTGCTCTCTGGCCTCTCTAGTCCTTAAAATGAGTAGTAGAGTCCAGGTGTGGAACTGCTACCTAGAATACAGGAATAAGAAGCTGGAGACCTCTTAAGTAAAATGGATGTTCACAACTGGATGGGATGCATCCAAGAGTGTTTAGGAAGCTTTCCAACATTGTACTGAGACCTCTCTCATCTTTGAAAGGTTGTGGTGTCAGGAGAAGTCTTGATAACTGAAAAAGACAAAAACATCACATCCATCTTCAAGAATGGCAAGAGGAGGATCTGGGGAACTACAGGATGGTCTTCTGAATGTCAGTCCATGGGAAGGTTATAGAGCAAACTGAAAAAAAAGTTCACAGTTCATAAATTGGAGGGACTTGTTGATCCATTGATAGGCATGGCTGTCATTCATGGGAATCTTGACAGAATGGAGAAATACACTGACAGAAACTTCATGAAGTTCAAGGATGGCAATGCAAAGTCTGGCACCTTGCAAGGAATATCCCAATATCCCATGCAACAGAACTGTTTGGAGCCTGACTGGCTGGAAGCAGGCTTGCAGAGAAGAAGCTGGAGGTCCCGATGGACAAGTTGAACAGGAGTCAGCAGTGTGCACTTACGGCAATGAAGGTAAACCATATACTAGTCTGCACTAGGAGTGTAGTAAGGATGTCAAGGAGGGTGATTCTTCTCTTCCATTGAGTGTTATGAGAGCACTTTGAGCTACCCAGTAAAAGAGAGAGATGAGCAAACTGAAGTGAATCCAGTGGAGGGTCATCACAATGGTCAGCGGACTGGAGCATGTGATGTATATGGACAGGATAAGAAAGCTATTTTCAGGCCAGGAAACTTGGTAAGGGGCAAATCTTCTTAAAGATGACTGACTCTCTTCTTAAATGGATGGTTACAGAGAAGCAAGAGCCAGACCCTTTTCAGGGCTGTGCTGCAAAAGGCAAGGGCCAATTAGCATAAGCTGCAGCAAAGGAAATGTGATTAGAAGTCAGGAAAAAAAATTATCATGAGTGTGATCAAGCACAGGAACAGGTTGCCCAGAATATAAAAAACCCCAATGTTTATACAAGTGTTGCAAATGCTTCCTTTGTTCAACAAATGTCCCCTAGCATAGAGCACATCTTTTTATGTTTGGCTGGTCACTCAGTCTTTGGTGACTCTCCTTGAAACACCCAGCAAGTATAAACCACATTAGAAAGTTACCTTCATGTAAATTAAGCTAATTGTTGGATGGTAGTGTCAATTGTTTCATATTTTCAAAGGCAACTAGTTGGCAAGAATCAACTCAGCCTCGTTTACCTCGTTCTTTCCTTCCCAATATTTTTTTAAAATATTGGTTGTAGATCTTGGCAGATGAAGACAAACTATTTCAGTCTGGAAAATTTATACTGTGGAACTGCCAACAAGCTGAAAGAATGTGAGAAAAATGAAGAAACTATTAAAAAAATCTAAAATAAATCAACCTCATGTTAATTATCCAAGGACATTCAACATGGCAAAAGAGGACATTAGCTTGCTTAAATACTACTAGTCCGTTTTTTTTAGAAAAGAAATAATATATTTTTCATCAAGATCTTTTGACAGCTACTAGTAGATTTTCAGGGGATTAGATTTTCAAAGTTTGTTGACAAAGTATTAAAGTATTTGTTTCACAGAGTGAAAGGTGTATGAAAGTTTAATTGCATATCTTTTGTCTTTTAAATCCTTTATTGTCTGTGGGGTGGTTTGCAAGACAATGTACCTATAAACAACAATCTGAAGACAGCAGTATCAGGACCCTGAGGGCACTATGAGGCCTGTCTGTCCCTGCCCACCTTCCCCAGGATTTATCCCCACCCCATGGCCCAGGAACACATTTCACCGCAGCCTGGGACTATCAGTCCCAGCCCCAGCGATTGCCCTATAGCATATGGTCTCCAGCCCATCCACAGCTCTGCTCTGCCCAGCCATGGGTCCTGCTGAGCTGGGCCCACCCATGGGCTGACATCCCAGCCTGGCCTTGGCTCAGTCCCGTCCACACAGAGGTGCCCGATGCCTGGGCTGGGGCTGCCCGGTTGCTTGGTTCAGGTAGTGGGAGCAGGCCTGGCCGTGACACCCTGACCTGTTGGCCCTGGGGAGCCCCCTCAGCTCCCATCGTCCAGCAAGCCGCTGATCCACACAATGCCCTGTCAAGCAGTTTTATGAATATGGATTTTGTTAGTGTGTCCATGTTCATGACCCACAAATCTAAGGAATCGGGGAATGAAATGCACAAATACAGTCCTTGGAGAATCTGCTTCCATGTGATCTGTGGTATTTGAAGTTGTACATGCACACTTTTGTGTTACAAATTTTGCTTGTGTTACAAATTTTGTTTGTGTTACAAGTTGAAAGTAACCAGTGCAGATTTAGAAAACATTCGGAGATTTTTATCTTCTCACAGCCAAATAATTTACAAAACTTTTACAGGCATAAATTCATTTCTGTATAGTTGGAATTTTGGCAGCAAAATTCAAAAACCAATTACCCACACAAAGTCATGCAAATAACTTCTCTATTGAAAATCTGTGACCTTCAGTCATCTTCATTATTTTTCTCTTCTAAAACCTTTGAGATTAATTTTTCTCTTCTAAAAGATTTGAGATTCACTTTTGTCTGGACAGACGATTTTGTAAATATCTGTAAGCAGTGTTTTGCCAATATATCTGTATTTGCCATCCAAAAGCAATCTACTCACGCAATTAAAACAGAAGTTCATACTAAATCAATATCAGAAGTTAATATTTTGCTCTCTCTGAAATAAGCAGCCACCTTCTTCAACTAACACAAAACACACACCATGACTCAGATTGTTTCATTTACCTGTTCGAAAAAGGAAGCCAAAAAAAAGCTCTATTTACAAAACTACTGGAAGTAAGACCTCATTTTCTGCAAAAGCTCATACATTGAGACACTCACCCAAGACAAGGTTGCCATGGAGTCTAACACAGAGTCTTGAACTTACTCTAGATGTGGCTCAACAGATTTATCTTGACCTAAAACCAAGGCTTTGCACTCTTCAGAGTATCTCAGTTAAGGATCCTGCTCAAGTTGTCCAGCAAAAACAGATGATCCCAGCAAACAGTGATGAGACCCTCTGTGCTGGGATGCCTGTTCACAAGGAGTAGTGGACAGAGCACAGCCAAAAAAATTTGGTCTCACCATCAGCAGGAAAAGCCTGATAGCGCAGGATGTCTTCACAGTATCACAGTATGTTCAGGCTCATCTCAGCCTAAGCTGATTTCAGCTTTTTCAGCAGTGATAGCAATTGCCTAGCAATCAGGTACTTATTCCGTGAACTTGATCTAGCTTCATTTTGGCTGATAACAAGTGATTGTTCATTCTGATTTGAATTGTCTATGACTCTAAAATAAAATGTGGCATGGAAGAGAGCAGATGATACCAGAGCTCTCAGACTATAAATGTTAATTCTCAAAAAAAACAAAGAAAAAAAATTCTCACACCAAGACAATGGTCCTGAACACTTCTAAACTAAACTTGAACACACTTTACAGTGATTGCTCCATTCTCAAACACACACTTCTCAGAAGTTGAATCCTACCATAATCACTTTGCTAAAAGATAGACTGAAAGTTTTTTCATGCTATTCCTTTCTCTGAGCATCATAACACAAACAAATAAATACTGAGGGATACATTTCAGTTTTGACAGAAACAACAACACAAAACCCCAGTAATCGTTATGCTGATTCATCATTATAGACTTTTTTATTTTTTCAATGCCATCACAGAACACCTGGAATCTACTGTACTACTTTAGGTACAATATATAACACCAAGTGACATTTACTATGTACTTCACCACCAAACTGAAGTGACCAACCTGACCCTTACTCTGGTACAAGAAATGGTTGGGCACATATCTTTGTTTTCCATATGTGTATGAGTACAGGTGACTAGCAACCAATATGAAGGATAAGCTACTGTCTCATTTTCTTAAACCTCTCCCTGTGTGATGAACAGAGTCACCTTCATAATCTTTACCAGATTAAAAACCATTCAGCAAAATCTACTGAAATTAGCCAATAGTTCAAGTGTAGTCAAAAACATCTTTAGTGGTAACTTCGCTAGTTACCAAACAAATAAAACATTCTCAGCTCCAGTTGAGCTGCCATGCTTTTTGATTTTAGTCATGTCAGCAACTCAAGGACAATGCATACGTTTTCATATGCGTATGGGTCATATAGACCCAGTTCACAGGATCACTGAACAGTTGAGATGGGAAGGAATCAGTGCTAAACAAAGGGGAAGGACCACCTCCTCAACCTGCTGGCAACGCTCTGCCCAATGTAGCCCAGGAGGATGCTGGCTTCCTTTGCTGCAAGGATTGGTTCATGGTCAGTTTGGTGCTCACCAGAATCGCCAGTTTCTTCTCTGAAAAGCTACATTCCAGCCGGTTTGTGAAAGGCATGCACGACCCATGTAATTACTTGAATAACATCATGGCAGACCTCTGCTGTCAGTGTGGGTCCACAATGAAAACAAGAAATGACCGTACAGAACTCTGCTGAGGGATTAGGGTATTCATCTGTTGAGGGAAGGAATTGGGTGCCAATGTAGCTTAAAACAAAGTATAATTTTATAAATCTTATTTGCAATGTTTTAAACTCTTTGTTTTGACTATCATACATGTAGAAAACTGTGAAATCATCAACTTGCAATTCACTGTGAAAAGTCATATATCAGGATACATGGAAGACTTTTGATAGTAGGACCTTAACAGCAGGTTTTGGTCATCAGAAAAATTAGCAAGAGACCTTTACTTCACAAGTGGCCTAGAGGGATCAGCATAAACCAAGGGGCTCAAACACAGCAAAAAGCTGAGTAAAAAATAAACCCATGGGTTTTGCCTGGGACAATGATATTTCAGTGGAACTCTGTGGTGTGATCGATGTGCTGGAGGGAAGGGATGTCATCCAGAGGGACCATGACAGGCTTGAGAGGTGGGCCCGTGCAAAAGTCATGAAATTCAACAAGGCCAAGTGCAAGGACCCACACATGGGTTGAGGCAATCCCAAGCACAAATACAGGCTGGGCGAAGTATGGATTGAGAGCTGCCCTGACAAGAAGGACTTGGGAGTGCTGGTTGATGAGAGGTTTGGCATGACCCGGCAATGTGCACTCACAGCCCAGAAAGCCAACCATATCCTGGGCTGTATCACACACAGCATGGCCAGGAGGTTGAGGGAGGGGATTCTGCCCCTCTGTTCTGCTCTGGTGAGACCCCACCTGCAGTCCTGCATCCAGCTCTGGAGCCTTCAGCACAGAAAAGACATGGACCTGCTGCAGCAGGTCCAGAGGAGGCCACAAAAAGGATCCGAGGGCTGGAGCACCTCTCCTATGAGGACAGGCTGAGAGAGTTGGGGCTGTTTGGCCTAGGAGAAGAGAAGGCTGCGGGGAGACCTTATTGCAGCCTTCCAGTACCTGAAGGGGGGGCTACAAGAGTGCGGGGGAGGGACTTTCTACAAGGGCACGCAGTGATGGGACAAGGGGTAACATTTTTAAACTGAAAGAGGGTAGATTTAGATTAAGTATTAGAAAGAAATTCTCTCCTATGAGGGTGGTGAGGCCCTGGCTCAGGTTGCCCAGAGAAGCTGTGGCAGTCCCCTCCTTGCAATGTTCAAGGCTAGGTTAGATAGGGCTTTGAGCAACCTGGTCTGGAAGAAGGTGTCCCTGCCCATGGCAGGTGGTTGGAACTAGACAATCTTTAAGGTCCTTTCCAACACAAACCATTCTATGATTCTAGAAACTAACCTGTCAGAGAACTGTTCACCACAATGTAGCCAATATTGCCAATGTGACAATTATTTTCAATTACATTTTTTCTCATAAAGGTTGTAATTCACCTGTAAAATGTAGACATATCATAGCATTTATAAGGCATCAATTCAGACCCAAATTAGTTGAAATCCTGAAAAGCAGTTAATTTCATCTAATTTTTAAGTCTGCAAGCTTGGTGGGACATTCAAGCCTACTAGCCAATTTGTAATAAGCAAAACTCATTCAATGAGGAAAGGCCCCCAATTGCTTGGGCTTGTAACTAACCCTATCTCAGAGACGGCTGAATGACACCATGACCAGAACACAGCTGGGCTGGGCACCTTAAAAATGCACTGAACTGTACTTTAACAAGTATGCACTGCCCTGAGTACAACTAATGAGAAGGTACAAGGAATTAAAGGTCTGTCTGCCTCCCCATGTGTAAATAAACACCCTATTTAAACAGCCAAAGGCAGTTCAGAATGTGGTCCTTAGTATTTCCATCTTCATTACAGTCACATCTCTGCTTCTAGAGTAAGATCTCATCAGATTCTAAATCATTCTGATTATGGTAATTTCCATATTTTACAAGACCTTTTGCAATTCTGCAGTTATTGATGTTAACTACAAAAAGAATAATCCTCAATTTCTCCGTAATGAACCACTGAGTTATCCCACGATGTAATCTCCCCAGACCCTGAGGGTGACTTTGAAAAGAATGTTAGCTATCTCTAATGGAGATATGTAAACAGATGTTATATTTGCCATCTGATTAAGCTTTTCAGAATGATCATTAAAGTCACTTACCCATATGGAACATCGTATGTACCTACTGTTTAACACGGCAAAGAACATTCCTTGGTCTCAAGAAAATATACAATCTCTGATAGCTAAGGAAAGTCTAGGAATCTGAACTTTTTTTTCTCTATTCTCATCTGGTAATAAATTAGGGTTATCTGAATGAAACTGTTTTCAAGACGTCTATCTCATCTGCACCAGAACAGGGATTGTGTGCGGATAATTTAGACAATCTTATGGTCATAATAACTAATTCACTCCTTGACTGCTGGCTTTGACCCTCTCTGCCAGAGTTTTTCTCTGTTCCACTTGGGAAGCCATTTAAAATAACATTATCACACATGGTCATTGCATATGCCTGATTTTATCGCTATTCAATTTGAAAGCATTGGCTCTAATTTGCAGCAAGATCAAAAAAACCAGAACGTGCATCTGGTGTCGACATGAATTTTCTTACATACTTCATGTACTTACATACTTCTATAAGGCTGAGCAAATCCTGAATTATCAAGCGTGGATAAATCAAGCATCCGAGATTACTGTGAAGGTGGGTTTGAGTTTTTTTGTTGTTGTTTCATTGTGCTCTAGTTTGCCCTAAAATTTGTTATCCAAGTGATCATGTTTCCCCTCTCCCCTTCTGGTTCCTAGCTGCAGTCTCCTTATCCTTTCTTTCCCAAAATCCATCTAGACAGATGAATTCATATAACCACTAATGCCCAGCTTCCAAGCTACACAGACTCAAAATGTAGCTGTGTTAACATGGTGCTGTTCCCAAGCTAATACAGTCTGTTTCTCAGTTTGGCTAATTATTCTGGGGCATAAAAATGAAAGACCTTCCTCTCAGTCCTAGTGCACAAACACACCCAAGGATGGAGCAGTGGTTACAGTGACAGGCTGACAATCTTGCAGCTAATCATGATAAATCCCTGGAAAACAGTATCCATGTACTTTGGTTAGCAGGAGAAGCAGTAAGAACCTTCAGCCTACGCAAGAAAAATTAGCTCTTTGATGACTTAATTATCATCTAATTATTACATGCCAGAAGGATGGGATATCTTCCAAAGAGACCTGGACAAGCTGGAGAAGTGGGCCTGTGTGAAGCTCATGAGGTTCAACAATGACAAGTGCAAGGTCCTGTAGACGTGTCAGGGCAACCCCCACTATCAATACAGGCTGGGAGATGAAGGGATTGAGAGCTGCCCTGACAAGAAGGACTCCGGGTTACTGATGGATGAAAAGCTGGACATGACCTGGCAATGTGCACTCCCAGCCCAGAATGCCAACTGTATCCTGGGCTGCATCCGCAGCAGCATGGGTAGCAGTTTGAGGGAGGGGATTCTGCCCCTCTACTCCGCTCTGGTGAGACCCCACCTGGAGTTCTGTGTCCAGCTCTGGAGTCCTCAGCACAGGAAAGACCTGGAGCTGTTGGAGCGGGTCCAGAGGAGGCCACATAAATGATCCGAGGGCTGGAACCCCTCTGCTGTGAGGAAAGGCTGAGAGAGTTGGGGCTGTTCAGCCTGGAGAAGAGAAGGCTGTGGGGAGACCTTCTAGCAGCCTTCCAGTACCTGAAGGGGGCCTAAAGGAAAGATGGGGAAAATCTTTTCAGCAGGGCTTGTTGCGATAGGACAAGGAGTAATGACTTTAAATTAAGGGAGGGTAGATTTAGACTAGATATAAGGAAGAAATTTTTTACCATGAGGGTGGTGAAACACTGGCACAGGTTGCCCAGAGAGGTAATGGAGGCCCCATCCCTGGAAACATTCAAGGCCAGGTTTGACGGTGCTCTGAGCAACCTGACCTAGTTGAAGATATCCCTGCTCACTGCAGGGGGGTTGGGCTAGATGACCTCTAACGGTCATTTCCAACTCAAAGCAGGCGATGATTCTGTGATCTCTAGCAAATATGTGGAGAGCCTCTGTGAACTCTGGATTGTAACTCAGCCAGATTTGTTTGCGTTTTCAGAAGAGTTACCCTTAACAAAAGTCATCTGCTTTTTCTAGAAGTTCTGGAATATCAGGATTACAGAAGAGTATTCCAGGCTTAGTTGTTTTTGAAATTAGATAATGTCTTTTCATTCCCTGCTATCAGTCCATAAACGACTAAATCATTCTGGCTAAAACTCTGAAAACATAGAAACAAATGATCACACAAATTAGTCTGAGACACAGAAACAGAGCATGGAAATTTTGGTTTAACATGTAAACTTTGTCAAAGTTACAGACTGAAAATTGTTTGTGTAGGTAGAAGCAAGCAATTCTAACAGTAGTAGGTGTTATCAGTTCTGCATACTACACTCAGTTGTGATAGCTATGATGGAATAATTACAGTGCCTTTCTCCAGTTAAGTAAATTTGTTTTGTACTACATCCCTAATTTACCCTAATCAAGCTTTTTCCTTGACATACACCTGTAATAAATGTTTCCTCTATAGAATGTATCTTTTTTTTTTTTTATAGTGTCAGTAATATTAAAAGAACTGTTGATTTTTTTCTAAATCTACTTGATCGGATTCCCAGGGAGCGTGCTGCATCAGGAGCAGGTTCCTTTGTCCTCCAGGCAGCTGCTCCCACTTATTCTGTTCTCGTCCACCTCCACCTTTCCCTCCCTCACTCTCCACATCAGCTTGTTTCAGCCTCCATGCCTGAAGTTTCTGGTTACACTCCCACTCCCCTGGCTCAAACATCTTGACACTCACATCTTACCATGTTTCTGTTATTATAACTACTTCTGTCATAAGAGAAAGGCATTTGCCAGCCTTCCTTCTTGCTCACATTTAGATAATCTTACAGACACTGAGAAATACGTTATCAAACCTTCACCAAGAGATTCTCTAATGAAAGCTAAGTCAGCACTTCTGTTAAAAGATGCTTCAGCATCCGAGTGAGGGCTGATAAACATATTAAAAGGAAGATATGCTAGCCAAGACACTTTCAAATGCAGCTCGGATTGTGCTGTAAAGGGGAAACCAGCCACCAGTCACCAGTGTATCTATGACTGGATCTAGCAAATTCATGGTAATTAATTTTTGTACTTCATTAAAGGAACTAGGATTTGCAATTTAATAGGCCTTGGATTTTACTTCCCATCTTTGTCCTGTGGCAGTCAAGAGTGTAAGTATCTTAATGACAGTATGCACCCAATTAGCACAGAATCCCATTCATTATACTCATGTTGATATTAAAAGTAATGAGATAAAGTGCATAATAATAAAAACAGTAAGTAAACGTGGCTTAGATATAAAACACATTACTTCTTTTAGAGACTAAAATATTTTATAACTTTTGTTGAAGGATACCTTCGAATATGGACAAAGGATGGTTACCACTGAATACACGTTATCGATAACCTTTGATTTTTGTTTTGAGAAAAATGGTGATGGTATACCTCATTCTAAGATAAACAGAAAAATCTATGTTATTGTAACTGGAACACTTGACTCATGGTAATTTTCCTGCTACTGAATATTCTTAATGACATGAGATTTCATTTTATTGTGCTGTTAGTAACTAATAAAAACAACAAACAAGGGAATATGAGTTTCCAAACAAAAAGCTGTTTCATTTACTGAGCCTATACTGGCAAAGTATCTGCAGTAGTAGGTGTTAAGAGCTGAACTACAGAACAAAACAAGAGATGAAAGTCTGTGCTGTGTCTCTGAGAGATTGTCTACATAGCACAGGCATCATTAAAAGGAGCTAACGCTCAAACCTGAAGCATGATAATTGCCTGGCACTAGCTCGCTGTGTTATTCTGCCCCGAGTGCCTTTGTGCATCCAGGTTAAACCCCACTGCCAAGAGGAAACTGCAGATATGCACTGGGAAGGTGCTATGATGTTCTTCAAGGAGTCCGCAGAAGTGACTTTGGGCCGTTTCCCAGTTCTTTCAGACACAATCCATAACTCTCAGCCTGAGGAGCAGCTTCAGTCAAATTTAGTCTCCCTTGTACCACAGCCCTTGCTACAGGAAAAATCTGTGCAAGATGCAGTAATATCCCTGCCTGCCTACGGACAGTAACACTGAGCGTAATGCCTGAAGGACCTGGGGGTGCTGGTCGACAGCCAGCTGAACATGAGCCAGCAGTGTGCCCGGGTGGCCAAGGAGGCCAACGGCATCCTGGCTTGTATCAGGAATAGTGTGGCCAGCAGGAGTAGGGAAGTGATCGTGCTCCTGTACTTGGCACTGGTGAGGCCTCACCTGGAGTACTGTGTTCCCTTCTAGGCCCCTCACTACAAGAAGGACATCGAGGTGCTGGAGCGTGTCCAGAGAAGGGCAATGAGGCTGGTGAGGGGTCTAGAGAACAAGCCTTATGAAGAGTGGCTGAGGGAGCTGGGGCTGTTTAGCCTGGAGGAGGTTGAGGAGAGACCTTCTCGCTCTCTACAACTACCTGAAAGAAGGTTGTAGTGAGGTGGGTGTCTGTCTGTTCTCTCAAGTAACCAGCAATAGGGCAAGAGGAAAAGGCATCAAGTTGTGCCAGGCGAGGTTTAGTTTGGATATGAGGAAAAATTTCTTCCCTGAAAGAGTGGTCAGACATTGCAACAGGCTGTCCAGGGAAGTGGTGGAGTCACCATCCCTGTAGGTATTTACGAGACATATAGACGTGGCACTTAGGGACGTAGTTTAGTGGTGGACTTGGTAGCATTAGGTTAACAGTTCTATCTTAAAGGTCTTTTCCACCCTAAACAATTCTATGATTCTATAAGCCCACAGCTATGCTATGCATGCGTTAACACACTTTAATACACCAGTCTCTCCAGAAACCTTGCTTTCAGCAAGCATCCTTGTGCTAGCATTTGCAAGCATCCCCAACACTAGGATCTCACAGACTTCTTAGCTCAGTAGAATCCTGTCCCTCCTACAAGGGATGTGGAGTTTTGTATAGCTAGAGTCAATAAATTCTAATAGTAGTAGGTGTTATCAGTTCTGTTTTTTCTAAAGTTCTGAGGGTTACTTGTAAACTCAGAGTCAGGGGCTATAAAATCCAACTGGAAAATCTCATCTAACTGCACTTGTAGTGCACAAATTTAGTTTCCCTAAAATATGTGCACAAATTTAGTTTCCCTACAATATCAAGCAAGCTTTTTACACAAAAGAAATTTAAAAATATTTTGAAGTTCAGATTTCTCAAAGGAAGTTTTTTTCTTTACTAGTAGTTAACACCTGATGTGAAGGCCATTTTTAAATTCTTTTGATCCCAGTCAGTTAATTATGGCAGAAGAACATTTCTATTTACACAAAGTGCATTTAAATTTAAATTAAGTTTATTTAAATGCAACTGATTATTTTTGATGTTAATATACCTTTTTTAAAATTCCTTATTAATTTCTTTTCTGCTCAAATGCATTTAAAAAAGGCAGCCTTGAAGTATTTTATAAAATAATGGATACAACAAATCTGAACAAATTTTGCAAGAGTACTAATCAAACATAATGATTCATTAAGAGCAGTTTTAAATGATTAAAAATATATAACCTGACACTTTCCAAGATGGTCTTACAAATAATATTATCCTTGCTACAAACAATTTTAAAAGTGACTTTAATGAGATATCCATCTTTTTTCCCCTCTCTTCTGAAGAGTTCCCTTAAAGTGTTGCTCCCAAGTGCCAACAAAATACGTGATTGTTTAAGGTTCATATTAGTCTCTCAGTCTCCTGAAAAGGTTTTAATGAATACATAGAATACCCTTGCAATAGAAGCTTTCCAGGTTTCAAAAATATTATTGAAAATAATGCAATATGTTTTCCATTGAATTTTTCATGTAACTACCTGTATATGCTAGCTTCTGTCCTCTTAGTTAATGTTCACTGATTGTACAGATATTCAACCCAGACCAATACAGATATATTATTAATAACATATTTTCAAGTGATTGCATACCTGAAAAGGTCACTGTACAGACTACAAAGCATTACAAGTATCACAAAAAAAGGATTAAAAATTAAGAAAAACCAACTTGTATTTTTCAGTATTGGACTAGTATTGTGTTTGCTTGTAAAAGTGCTACACTTGCTATAGTAAGAGAAAACTTTTCAACAAAAATTAAGAAATTTAGAAGCCCATATCATATTCCTAAATATTTCCTCCAAAATAAACTGGGAAATTGTTGATTTGTTTTCTACATTTCCTCATTTTGCTTCAATATTTTCTGTACTTATGGATATTCACTCCCTATTACCCCACCAACTGCAAGAATGAAACCAAGAATGGAAGTTTTTGGAAGTTCACTGCTAAGATCAGGCATGTGATTCAAAAAAAAGAAAATGTACAAAAGGGATAAATATAACTTGGAGTTACATAATATCTTCAGAAAAAAAGGAAAAATCCCGGCACAGATTAACCTAATATACATTAAGCAAAGCACTGTGGATTGAGGTGAGAGAGGATTAAATCAGTTCCCTGTTATTAACAACAGAGAAAATACTAATGCCAGATAAATTAGAGAAGATAATAATGACAATAATTGGCCTAAAAATTGCTGGATAAACTAAATAAGTGAGATATGTTAAATGGCAGAGCAATGATGTCTTTTTAGAGGCCTTTTTTCTAAAATAAGTCTCACAACAGTTTTCTCCTTTTCTGGGCTCAACTAGGGCAAACTGAACCAAGCTGCAGACTTAAGTTTGTAAACAAAATGATCAGAAGAAAAAGTGCACAGCTGACATCCTGACAGTCACTACAGGAATTTAAACACTGGAACACGTTGTTCACACAGGTTGTGCATTCTCTGTCCTTGGCGACTTCCAAGACCAGGTTGGACAAAGCCCTCAACAACAGTCTCCGAAATTGTTATTGACCCAGCTTTGAGCAGGAGTGTTGACTGGAGTCTTCCATAGGAGGACTCTAAAATCTAAACAACAGAGTATTTATGCTTAAATATCAAAATATCTTAAATATCAATATATGAATTTGAAACTTTTTTACATGTATCTACATAGGTAATAATATTTAAGATATCAGAGATGTTTTCTGTAGTATACATACATAGTACATTTCTAGTAAAATACTCTCCACCCAGCTTGCTACTTTTCTGTTTTTTTTCTTTTTTCTTTTCCCTTACCCCCTTTTTCCCCCCCGTATTTCATACTTGCAGACATATTCGTCCTTCTACTTTCTTTCCATTTTATGAGACTCATCTGGACTACAAATTCCTGAACTGGATATCAAATACTTTCTAATCCTTCACAAATTTATTCCATACAATTTTTTTAAATTTTGCGCTTTTGAATTTTTTGTGTAAGAAAGTTTGCCTTTCTGTTGCTCAGTGGTTGTGTGACTCCTTTTTAAATTTCCAAGGTGAAATTATGGCCAGTGGGACAGAATATTTTTCCAATTATTCAATTTCACACTGAAGCATGTGTTGCAAATAATCTTTGTGTTTCATTTCAATACAGAGATTAAAGAGAAATTGCATTTGCTCATAAAGGCCAAATCATGCTGCTAGTTTTCCAGGATTAATATCTAAAAGCTCACAACCTTCTTGGTCAGCAATAATGAAGTGATATCTGATGAGAAACATGTGCAAAAATAATCTTGCTGAAGGAATGAGTCACACAAAGGTGTGAAAACATCAGAGTCAGGTAATCTTGGTGCCAAATTCTGGCTGAAACCAAGATAAACCCAGCTGTGCTCTGACCTGACCAGTGCTTGCACAAGAGTTTGAATGACTCCAAACGTGCAACACACTTTTTCTTCAAATACAAGACAGAATACTGAAAAGTATTTGTGCATATAGAGCAAAAGCGGTTCTTTATCCTGCTCTTTCATACTTCTGATCTGACGTCACAGGATCATTCTCAGAAGCATGAATAAATTTAAATTTTCCTTTCTCATTCAACATTTCATATATTTTTAAAGCAATGAGACTCTAAACTTGCTGCAGAGAGTCAAGGAAGTATGAATTCACCATATCCTGCCACAGTTGTTCCACCATAAACCTGTCAGACAACCTCTCCATAAAAAGAAATTCAGAGGTAGGTAAATATTTAGCAAGATGGTGAAAGTCTATGTTCCAACAGAGTTTTGTCAAGAAGGGTGGCTGAACTCTGAATTTCAAACTTTCCCAAACACTCGAATAAAGAGAGGATCTAGCTTTAGTAAGCAGGAAGGTTAATGAATTCATCTGGATAAAATTTAAACAGATCAAAACTTAATCCTTTTTCACAGGGTTTTATTGTACAGTTAAATATGGACAAGCAGGGTCTGTTTATCTGATATTTCAATACGAAGAAAAAATTGCCATTAAGGTGTCCTGTGGATGAAGAAAGTAAGATGCAAATAAACCTCAATATGAAAAAAAAATCATTTCCAGTTGCAGACATTTCAAGGGTAATATATCTGTAGATTATGCTGGAATTCTGAAGTCTCGGCGTCTTTTCATAATGCAGATATTTTACTTCCCTTTAAGTTATCTGTTAATTTTAACACTGAAGATTGGATGCAGGTACTGAATGATCTGGTCAAAGCTGATTTACATTGCTTATCTGTGAATCAAGCTAATCTATACAGATGAAACCTAAAGTAAGATTATGTAGACAGGAATTTTGCAAGTGCTGTATAAAAGACATCAAAAATTGCTACTAAGTCTTTCCAGTTATCAGTGTGGTCTGTGACTTTGGCACTGTTATGGCTCAAATACCTGATATATACTAGATTTACTCATCTAAAAAAGAAAAAATACCAATTTCAGATACACCATTATTTCTAAAACTAAGACAAATACTTCAAATTAGAAGAGATTATGATCTCCCAGAACTGCAGTGTCATCACCACAGTCTGGTCTTGGACCCCACAGCTGGATTTCTGGTCACAGTCTCTGTCACCGGAGCCTCAGGGGCAGCCGTATGGAACAAAAACCTTGCAAAGGCACATCTTTTCCTTCCTTCCATAGATCTACCATCCTCTTTTGCTTTTTCAAAAGGTTACTTCTGTTCTCTCGGCAATACTCACTTCCACCGCAGATGGTATCACAGCAAAGGGAGCCCTCTCCTCTTATTCCTTCAGCTGGAACCAGCAGGTCACTCTGCAGAGAGCTTGTACAAAAGTGATCTGGCATGTGTTTTAATACACGACTTGATCTGTCATTTGACTCCTGCCCACAAAATGCCCCATTATTTGCTACATTTTCTGCCACTCCAGCTCAAAGGTGTCCTTCCTGACAGTAAAGCCTTACTGGCTATAACTGGATGTTTGTGTTTAAAGATATTTTAATTCTTCATGAAAGATTCTGTTTCTCGGTTTTGCATAGGTAAACTGCCAATATATGCCACAAAATGAATCACAAGGAGGAAAAAGGTTTTCTTAAAAATATGACCTAGGGCTGCAAAATAATTGGGGTGGTTCTTTTTGTTTTAACTACATTGCCTTTCTCCATAATCCAGGTAAAACCTGATCATCACTGCATTGTTTGCAGTAGAAAAAATAACGTATTTGATTGTCTATATTGAAGCTACTCAAGTAAAATGATGCACCCAGTTAAGCTGCGACCTTCTATTTATACACTGCTAAAAGCTCCCATTTAAAAGACACAGCAGCCAGCATGTTAATTGTTTTAATTATGAAGTACAAGTAGAATACACAAATAGAAGCCGACTTCATCATTTCACAGAGCATTACATTTAGATGAATGAAGAACAATTATAGAAAATTGCTTCAAGGATGACATTGTCTGGTGGAAAAACAAGGAGAAAGGAGAAAAATAAAAAATGCCCTAATTCCTGTGCTTCACCTCAATGTATTTCCAGTGGCCTACAACGTTCTTCCTCTCCAAAGAGTCCCGTTTCCCACTTCTCCTCTCGACTAGAATTTGTATGCATCTCATTAGCTAAAAAGAAAAGGCATAAAAAATATTTCAGCTAACACTTGACTGTTCTCTAATAAAGGAACTGCAAGTGGCTACAGAAGCCACAAGATGGCACATTGTTTGTTCCCTGTTTCTCACAGTGTGAACAAAAGGCTGTCTTAGGAATCAGAATGACGAACTACTACAGCTTTATTAGCCCCATTATCTTTTCAAAAACAAACACTTTCCCTTGAGTGCAACGTCTAAGATTTTAATTGCAGCAACCATTTCGGGAAAAAAAGTAATTCAGAATTACCATGTTTGCATCCAGGGGCATCATTCCCACCTCCAGAAAGTATGCAAATACCATGGTAGTGAATTAATATTGCTTTTACGTAAAAGCCCGCTGCAGTGTGTTTATAGGTGTGTTTTCGTAAGTCTAATCTGGCTACAGTAAACAAAACAGATGTGTAAAACTATTGGAATGATCAAAACACTGGTACAACACGTAAATCCCAGTGAATATAGTATAGAACTTGCATCCAGTCCCTCAAATTCTTTATATAACTTGCTTCCAATCCCTCACATTCTTTCACTGAACACATTCATGTCCACCCTGTTTTGTGAACACATTTTCTTTTCCATGGAAACTACCTGAAACATGACAAGTGATACGAAGAACTATATGGAAGCCCTGTATGTGAGGAGAAACAGTTGTGTTCTTTCCCATGCCCTCATTCCCAAATCCTACTCAGAATATGTGACAACCACAAATAATTGTATTTCATGAAAGTTTTCAGGGTTTGACCTAGAGTTATACTCCATATTGGAATGAAATGGACACCTCTGAACCTGGAGTGGAGGGAAATGGGACAGTGACCGCTTTCTACTTCAGTACAGCTCTGTGATCCTTTGCTCCATCCTTCGTATGAACACCTTCTTCAGATTTTCTTGACACGCTTTTTGGCATCATACAGTGGTTTGATATCACACTCATCCCAGTGTCACACACTGAAAACTGTGTTCTGTAGAAGACAGATACCAGAAACTTGAAAGTAAATAGCAGCTTTGCTCCTGCCATAGTTCACACTACACTGGGATGGCTGGAAAGATACTCTTATAGACAAATAGAAACTAAATATAAAACTCCAAATGTCTCTTTGGAGTGTTTGGCAGGCTAATTTTATTTTTAACACAAAGAATATAATTATGAAAAGTATCTATAAACCCCTTTTAAGTCAGCTAGCAAAGCAATACTCAGCTCCCTTAATAAAAACTCTTTGAGCTGCAATGTTTCTAGGCTTCTAATATTAAAGCTACATTTTATGTGGTGCTTTTCTACCACAGTGACAGGATTCTAAAAGACAGTTTCCAATTCAATCCACAGCAGTCCTATCTACTGCTTATTGATGTTCCTAAGCTTGTGTAAAATTATATCAGGTTTTCTTTGCAGTCTGGGAATATTTCTCTGGTTTGGTTTTTATTAAACCTAGTAATCTAAAATGATAATTTTGTATTACACAGGTTGGACTGCAGTCAAGCATCAGAGAAGAGCTTCATGAGATGAAATACTGTTCTCCAGCCCTACCCATTCTGATCTTTTCAACAGAACTCCTGCACCCTAAAAGGACAGGAGACAGCTACAAGTTCTTACCTTTACTATATTGTTTTCTTGAATCAGTTCTTAAAGTTCACCAGCAACTTGTATGTGATGAAGTGGTACAGGAACACAAGCTTTTAGAAAATCATTCTTTGCGCACTATTTATCATTATGAAATGTTTCATATCATTCCTAATGGTACTACCCCAGTCTTTTGTAATATCGACCTATGTGCATTTAGTGTAGAAGTAGTCCAGAAATATCCATATGACTAATCACCTCAATATAGTAGATTAAGACCAGTTAGTAAGGGAGTTAATACTTCTTTGTATGTGTGAAACAAAAGAAAAGTGCTTTTATTGTCTCTGGTTCCTTGCTTTTGAAACTCCCTACTTTGTCACTTCAAACAACAAATCCAGAAGGCAAGATGAAGAAAATGACAGCAGGGGAAGACTCAGGGAGAATGGGAAGACAGATTGTATTTCTTCCCACAAGGGTTTCTTGTGGCCATGAAAGATTTATGCAGTAAAAAAATTATAGATAGTAGTTTCCTTTCCCTATCTAATTAGAGTAAAATTACTTTAAGATATTGAATACATTTTTTATTCTATTGAATTCTGTAACAAGGGACACTAGTGTTCAACAAACTGCAATAGTTAGAAGGAAAGAACTACTGCATCAGGCTGCTTTCAGAAATAACTCTTATGGAGTACCCTCACAACACAGATTTTTTTGCACACAACTGGTGGCACAGCATGCTGAATGTAACCAAGTCACATAAAAAGGAAAATGCTTACTTTTTTTCCCCCTGGTAAAATTACACTTTTTTATGGCAGGCAATCAGCTTAAGTTGAGGCTAAATACATGGTAAATACGAACCTCTCAGGGGAGCTAAAGACAGGAAAAGTGAACATAAAATATGACATATACACAGCTTATTTGATCTTTAAGTCAAAATTGTTGCTAACACGATAGCGTCTGTGAAAAAAAACCTATGGGTTTTTCACATGTGCAGTGAGAAAAGCCTATGGAGATAAGGTGAGAAGGGCCTCAAACTCATTATGAAGCACAGTTAAAAGCATTTGATTGCTTATCTGTCAATAAGATAGTAATTTTTCTTGATCAGAGGAAAGAGAAAAAAAAAATCTTAGGAAGAAGTTACCTAAAGGGCTGTTTCCAGGCTGAACTTCTGCCCGTTAAAGCACATGGCATTGCAGGTGAAACACATACCTGCTGCAGAAACCACTTGTGCTGTTTCAGGAGTCTCTGGTGCTGATCATCCAAGTGCATGAGGCATGACAAGCAGCAGAAAGTCTCCGTACCGACCTTAGTAAAGCAAACTGAACTTCACTACAGGAAGACAATTTTATTCAGCACTCTTTCAGCAAGCTTCCCAAGGCAGTAAATCTAATCTCCTAACACTGTATGTTCATCCTCTGACAAATCTGGAGTAGAAATCTTTAAAAAAGATGATCTGACTGTATGTACACCTCCTCTAAGGCGTGATGAGCCTGCTTATGTCTGCCATTTTCTTTCTCTCCTGACATTTTCACCATCTTTTTCACTTCTTGCAGGCTGCTCAAAGCATACTGCAAACTGAATAATGTTATGGTTTTTAATAAAAATTTACTTAAGCTGGAATAAGCTTCAATCAATGTTCTCAGGTACAAAATATCATGACAAAACCCAGGGTCTACTAAAAAACTCTTGTGGTTTAACTCCAGTAGGCAGCTAAGCAGCACACAGCTGCTCACTCACTCCAACCCAGTGCTATGGAGGAGAGAATCGGAAGGGTAAAAGTGAGAACACTTGTGCGTTGAGATAAAGACAGTTTAAAAACGAAAGCAAAAGCTGCTTGTGCAAGCGAAGCAAAACAGGGAATTCATTCACTACTTCCCACCGGCAGAGAGGTTTCAGCCATCTCCAGGAAAGCTGGGCTTCATCACACATCATGGTTACTTAGGAAGACAAAGCTGTAACTCCTAATGTCCCTGTTTCCTCCTTATTCCCCCAGGTTTTATTGCAGAGCATGATGTCATACAGTATGGAACATCGCTTTGGTCAGCTGGGGTCTGCTGTCCCAACTGTATCCCCTCCCAACTCCTTGTGCATCCCCAGCCTACCCGCTGGTAGGGCAGAGTGAGGAGCAGAGAAGGCCTTGAGGCTCTGTAAGCACTACTCAGCAATAGCTAAAACATCCCTGTGTTATTCACACTATTTACTCACGAATCCAGAAAGTAGCCCCATACAAGCTGCTATGAAGAAAATTAACTCTAATTTTCTAATAATCCCAGCTAAAACCAGTACAGAACAAAATACCCTGAACAATTTGTCAAAGATACTACTTCTCAACCAAGTGTAAGAAGATAAGAACAGCAATACTGGGTGCCATACCAAGAGCCATCTCCCCAGTATCCTGCATTCCACAGTAACCAGAAGAGGAAGAGAAGAGAATTCCCACCTAGTTTCCATAGCTGGGTGTGCTGACTCTTGCTCTAGGAGCTCGTCTCCCACTGTATGAGCAGAAAGAAGACTGGAGGAAGATAACTGCTGCAATTCCTTAACCAAAATCTGCACCACCTCAGATATCAAACTTTGGAAATGGGGCCTTCCTCCACTTCAGGTAGCATGCAAATACCGAGAATAGAATAGACCTACAATGATAGTCTAGTCCAACTGCCTGACCAATTCAGGGCTGAGCAAAAGTTAAAGTATGTTATTGAGGGCATTGTCCAAATGCCTCTTTAACACTGACAAGCTTGGGGCATTGTCCACCTCTCTGGGAAGACTGCTCCAGAGTTTGACCACCCTCCTGGTAAAGAAATGCTTTCTAATGTCCAGTCTGAACCTCCCCTGGCACAGCTTTGAACCATTCCCATGCGTCCTATCCCTGGATACCAGGGAGAAGAGCTCTGCACCTCCCTCTTCACTTTGGTGCTGTGCAACTCCCCAGTGTTACCACCTGGCACACTAAGCTTATCCACACAACATAGCTGCTCTAGCTAGGTGCACACCTCTGTTGTCTGTCCCTCTCCAGCAGCTAACTCATGAGCTGGAAGATGGAGTGTCTCAGTTGCTGTAGACCAGACAGGACTCCCTCTGCTCTGGCTGCTGCACCTGAGGATGTTCTTGGCTGATTTTTACCAAGCTCAGAGACCTTCTAGACTATGGCCTGCTGGGACATGTGGGCCCCATGCTACATGCACTGTCTTCAAGACAGCCCGCCTACTGCATCTTCCCACCATTTTCTTCAAGAGGTTAAAATCCCCCGCAATCCTATTTCCTCTTGCTTTAAGGTTACCCCACTGAAAGCGTGACTCCTGCCTGTCAATCCATTTCTGTTCTGGTGGCATTTTTCTATGCTCTATTCTTTTCTTAATGATTTCTAGTAGAAGAGAAGGGTTTTGGGGTGTGTGTTGGGGTTTTGTTGGGTTTTTGTGACACTACTGAGGTGATCTTATCTGGGAACTATCATGACTCCAAGATCTCTGTGCTGGGCACCCAGAGCCCACCTTATTGAAAGTGTCCACCCAGTCTCCACCACAATGTGTGCTGCTTTACAATCATTTGTACTAAATTTCATCAGCCATTTTATCTCACAGTCTTTCAAGATCCTTTGGAAATTCATCAACCAGACTGTCTTTTCTACCTAAACTTGCAATTTATCATCACCTAATAAATAAAGCTCTTGATATTCATCCCAAACTCAAATTAGGTAATACATGAACCCAACTTACTTTGTTCTTTACCCTTCTCCTAAGACTCAGTCTCATACACTAATAATTTTCTTCATCAACGACCTGGATGAAGAGTTAGAATGTACCCTCAGCAAGTTTGCTGACGACACCAAACTGGGAGGTGTGGTAGATACACCAGAAGGCTGTGCTGCCATTCAGCGTGACCTGGATAGGCTGGAAAGCTGGGCAGAGAGGAACCTGATGAGGTTCAACAAGGGCAAGTGCAGGGTCCTGCACCTGGGGAGGAACAACCTCATGCACCAGTACAGGCTTGGGGTGGACCTGCTGGAGAGCAGCTCTGCGGAGAGGGACCTGGGTGTCCTGGTGGACGACAGGTTAACCATGAGCCAGCAGTGTGCCCTGGCTGCCAAGAAGGCCAATGGGATCCTGGGGTGCATCAAGAAGAGTGTGGCCAGCAGGACAAGGGAGGTTCTCCTTCCCCTCTACACTGCCCTGGTGAGGCCTCATCTGGAGTACTGTGTCCAGTTCTGGGCTCCCCAGTTCAAGAAGGATGAAGAGCTACTGGAGAGAGTCCAGCGGAGGGCTACAAGGATGGTGAGGGGACTGGAGCATCTCCACTACGAGGAGAGGTTGAGGGAACTGGGCTTGTTCAGCCTGAAGAAGAGAAGGCTGCGAGGGGACCTTATAAATGCCTACAAATATCTGAAGGGTGGGTGTCAGGAGGATGGGGCCAAGCTCTTTTCAGTGGTGCCCAGTGACAGGACAAGGGGCAATGGGCACAAACTGAAGCACAGGAAGTTCCGTCTGAACATGAGGAGGAACTTCTTCCCTCTGAGGGTGACGGAGCACTGGAACAGGCTGCCCAGGGAGGTTGTGGAGTCTCCTTCTCTGGAGATATTCAAGACCCGCCTGGACAAGGTCCTGTGCAGCCTGCTGTAGGTGACCCTGCTTCGGCGGGGGGGTTGGACTAGATGACCCACAGAGGTCCCTTCCAACCCCTACTATTCTGTGATTCTGTGATTCTGTGTAATAGTCAATACCAAACTGCTACAAAGATTTTGTAAATCATTTCATATGTATCATAATATGAAAATTCACATAACATCATAAAGTTGTCTTCTTTACATTGAATGGCAAATGTACCTGTATTCCAGTATATATAGATTTTGCTGTTAAGTATGATGATAGTTTAGATTTCTTTATTTTAGATTTACACAAAGTTCCCTTCTTCAATAATTTTTGCCTCTGCTAACACACAGTAATGATGGAAATATAAAAAACTTACACATTTGTTTTAGTCAAAGTAATATGTGTTACGGAACTTTTAAAAAAAATTCTGTTTTAATTCATGAAAAGGTGACTAAAGTAATTTTTTAAAAAAATATCATATCGAGAATTTGTTGTTTTGCGGGTTTTTTTGGATAGAGAAAGGGAGGTGCAAGAAAAGGTGAGAAAAAAAGCGTTTTCTAGAGAGTTTTTTGATCTTCTTGCCTAATACTGTCAAAAGAGTACAAAGCAGTTCATTCTGTGAATGGTTATTCTGAATAAGAACAATATAAGAATTATTTAAAATAATCCTCTATTAGAGCCTGCACTGCATTTAATTTTAAGAAGGGAAGCTTCAGAAAAGACTGGAATTGTGAATGATTGTTATGACCCACTCACTATTATCACTCAAGCACTGCTACCAGAAAAAAATGCTTTATACTCTTGCACAGTAAAGTTTTGTCTTCTGAAGTTTAAAAGGATTTCTACTGGAAGGTTAGCTTAGAATAAGATATCATTATATCCCTGAACTTGAATTGTCCATCTACAAGTAACAGAACTGATGAGAATAAATTTGTTAAAGCAGAGTAATAACATAATAGGATAAATGAAGTTCACTACAGAAATATCCTGAAAACAGATATATGCAGCATTATATACAGTCTATTATGTTAGCTTTACGTACAGTCTATTATGTTAATCTCTAACACTGCTAGCAATAAGTATTCCAGAGTTGTATTTAGAGATTATTATCTAAACTCTGCTTGCACTGAAGTCAGCAGAAGACTTAGAAATTAACCAAGCTCTTACAGAGTCTTACTGAGATATCCTTTTTATTGTGTTTTTACCTTTTCCAAATATATGTTTATTTATTTCATGCAGCTTAATGTGTGACTCTAGACTGTGAAGTTGAAATGGGGTGAGAACTTGCACACTCTTGTAAACATTACAGTGACTGTCAACATTCTTCTTTCATAATTGCTATGTTTACAATTAACTTGTTAATTTTCAGTTTGCTTTTAGTCAAATATTGAAAAGAAAAAATATAATGCACAGCAAATAAGACTTCATTTGTAATCTCTGAAACACAATATCTAACACTACAAAATTAATATAGCCATATCTATATTCAAAATAAATTATCCCTTACTTCAGAACTCTCATCTGAGATGTTGCAAAGAAAACTCAATGATTTTCAGCAAAACCTAGTAAACTATATTTGCTGACCCTTCAGAAAGCATCAGTAAGAGCTGACTTAGCCTTTGAAAACATCATATACTTGGCTGTGCACTAATAAAAATTCTGAAAACATATTCATAACAAGTTTCAAACCATTAGTGTAAATTAGGAATGATGTATGACATACATATCTAATGTTAATATCTTAGACATAACCACATGCTTTTGCCAATTATGTTTAATCATATTACTTAGGCAGCCTAGATACTCTGTGACTGACACATTACCTGAAAACAATTCAGTCTCATTGTGTGCTTCTTCAGTAGACGTTCTTCCAAACTTTGTCTCCATTTAAAAATCGTCAGAAGAGATGGCCACTTCAGTTGGCTTGACTCTTGCGTTTTTCCTTTCTGCCCATCCAAAGAACACCTTTTTTGGTAATGTGGGCACAAAACCTCATGAGATGTTGCTTTTACGCTAGGCACACTTCCTCTATGATTTATCAAGGCTGAGTTATTTACCACTAAATAGTTCATTTTTAACCTCAGTCTTCTAATTATTGTTTTCTGTCTTCTTAAAAAAAAACTATAATATTAAAAAGAATGTTTCCCTTACACATCTGTTTTCAAAACTTTATGAAATAATTTTAGCTTTCTGTATACAAGAGCATTCTGTACCCTAAATTGCAAACCCATAAATTTGGCTGTAACATATGGTATTTGATGCTATTAATTGTGCAATACCAAACAGAGTTATGTCATGCACGTGACACAAAATTTGTTATCATTTTTATCTGACCTATCTCAGAGCCTCGGAGAGGTTCCTAATCCATTATTAACAACCCTTATACAAGACAGGCTATGCTGTAGCTGTCCTCTCTCACTTGTGTGTCCTGCACTGTTCCTCTTCTATTGTACAAACGTTACTGTTTTGTATTTTATATTGCCAAAAGCAGATCACAGCATCAGCGCGCTCACACAGCATGAAAAACAACTCCATTGACACATATTCAATCTAGCCAATAAAGATGTAGTAGCCCTATGAAATGCCTGTGAAAAAGCCGCAAAAAATAAAAAGCTTGCTGAATATAGTGTGCAGAACCACATAATTAAATGCCAGAGGGCTGTGATTTCTGCTGGATGAGCTGAACTGGTTCTTCTATTTTTTATTTTTTTTTTAATCAGTCATTCAAGTCTGTGCCTATGCAAGAACACACATATCTCTCCACACTAAAACAATAACAGGAAAATAACGCCTCTGGCAGAAGTTGTAGCTAGCAAAGTTGCAATTGTAAAAAAACTGTCTGACCTTTCCCTCCCTCTCTGCACCCTCCTCAAATACACTGGAAATAGAATTGTCTGCAAATTTGGCAGCCTCTGACTTAATTTTCTAGAAGCCAAGCTGACATATTTGTCATGAATCAGAAGATGTTTTTGCTACTATCACACAGTTGTCTTCCATTTAGGTAATATTTGAAATACTAATTTTCAGTAAGTATTGGCACTAAATAGAAAATCAATGTACAGAGTAACTTTTTTTATGTCTCCATCTTTCTTTTTTTGGATGCTTAACTCAGTGTCCAAACATCTATCTGCTGGTATTATTGACCAATGAATTCAACAATTACTGGAACATTTCTGCACAAATCTGGACAAATCTCAAAGTTTCCAGCAATTTCATGGAAAAGTAAAGAGAATGCGTTATTGTTTCCAGTGAAGGAAGGGCTGCAACACTGTTACATTTTTAAACACCAGGTAATATGCTTGGAAGTAAGAAAACTGGGGGTAAAACTGCAATGGCAGCGTGCAGTCAATGCTTTTAAGAATCAAATGAGGAGAAGGAAGTCTATCAGAAATTAAACTCTGCCATTCCTTGTACTTATTTGCTATTATTAGATGTAGAGGACCACAAAGGAAGAAAATTCAGCAGTACCACCAGGAAATATTTAACCTACATGAATGAAGCACAAAAAAAGAGAGAGATTTCTGGATTTTGTGGTGCAAGATGATTTTGGTTTTCGGTTTGTTTTGGGGCTTTTGGGGTGCAGGGTGGAGGAGTGGGAGGGAGACACACCACATATCAGACTGTCAAGTCTTAGTACCACTTGCTCTAGAGCAACACCAGTAACCTCCTCCCACCAAACTGTTAGAAATGAAACTGCAAGCAAGCCAGAAAGATTCTACTTCTCCCTGAAAGCAAAGCATCATTTTCAGCTGGCAGACCTCTGCTGCGTCTAGACAGATAATAAAGAAATAATAACTGTCAAGCAGCACAAATTGACTTTATCATTATTATCAAAAGGGAAGTAAAACAGTCCAAGGGAACACTAATTTTGCTGCTCAGCTAATTTTTGTCATGACTTGCACAGCACTGGGCTTGATTAAAGTGTTTTATCGTCTTCATTATTTTCGACACTTGTATAATTGATTTTTTTTGCTAAAATCTCTAAAATAATTTTCTGCTGAGTTTCAGCAGTGAATTCACATGCTAGTTGTAAAATATTGTGCCATTGAGAAAACTCTATGATTTGTCCAGTTTTGGGATAAAAAAATTGTATTCTTCCTCTAAAGCACAGCAGAAGGTCATGGATGACATCATCAGAGGATCATTTCAGTCAGAAGGGGTTGCCTGACATTGCTCTTTTCCTTTCCCAACAATATCAGCAAAAGCAATGAAAGAAAGTATTCTTGTGAACTATCGCTAGGCATTTACACAAAAATCAATGTGATATTTTGGTAGGGCCAGTGGTTGGGGACAACATAAGAAAAAAAAAAGAAAAGAGGGAGAATACTTGACAGCAGGAAATCTCAGCTGGAAATACTTCAGCTGAGTTTTCAGTTGAAAACTGGAAGAAAACTGTGAAGTGACTACTTAAGAGTTCAGAATAGAGACAAGAGGAAGAAAAGAGGTCTTGAAAAAGTAATATATGGGAAAAAGATTTATTTAGTCTAGTGAGGGAAGGAGTAATAAAGAGGCATTCTAGTCTTTAAAGAAAAAGAAAGCTGCAATAAGAAGTAAATATATATTCATTAATACAAGAAGGTGAAGTGCTTAAATTTCAATAAATATTTGGAAAGGAAACTTTCATAAATATAAGGAGTGCTGGAGAATGTTGTCTGAGATGACCATAGAAAAATGTGGAATTTTCAGACTGCACTGGAAAGACATCTATCAGGATTAGCTGATCTTGTCTTGAATCAGGGGGATAGTTAAAGTGACCTTCTTTGTTATTCCTGTCTTGTTTCCTTTAATTTTTATTTATTAGTGACTTATTTTCTCCAAGAATACAGGAAAACAAAGATTTTTAGCCTCTAGTTTTAATGCTGAACGTCTTAGAGAAGGTTTGAATAACCTCCCTTAAAATGGAAATGAACAAAAAATAATTACTTTAGATATTTGGAATTAACCTTTCAATATTTTGCATATAAATTCACACCAACACCTAAAAATATAATACAAATAAGCAAATACACTGCCCGCCCACCCACCCAAGATCAGGAAATTTCTTAAAAAAAAAAAAATCAAACATGTATTTTCTTATAAAGAAACAACAAAAGTGTCTATCTACTCCTCCAACAACAAGTTCAACAACACAGACTTAAGACTGTTTATAAAAGCAATGAAGATATTATAATCTCACTTATTTTCGAAGATTGGGGTCACTATTTAAATTCCTAATTAGCTGGGAAACCAGAAAGACACTGATGTTCAATATGTCTAAAACTATACGCACAATAGGAATTCTAAAACTGTAAAATTACTGTTAATGATTTTTTTTAAGAGCTTACAGTATCACTTCTCTTCCCTGGTAATGACTGAGACAATTTATATATACCACAGAGGGCACAGAAATCACACTTAAAGCAAACAGGACCTTTGAACATAACCCCAGCTCATAGGTGTGTTGGGAGATACTGGCAAAATACAAGAGACTGTTTCCCAAAATTTAGGTTTTGGTGCACAACACTGCAGATACATAAGACTGTACATCAAAGTGTTACAGCATGTTAAGAACATGAAAGAAAAGATCTGGGGTGGAATTCAGCTGGCTATATATAGAAGACTGATAACATTTTAGGTGCCCCAGGGTATTCTACCAAGCCTAGAGCTGCCACTCCAGAAAAGATCAGATTTCTAGAGGTCCTGTGTCATATCTGATACTTCGCATAAATGTCTTGGCTTCTCTAAGGTACCTAAAATGCGTGAGAGACTGATGCCTAGACACCCAAATCGTGCCAATTATGTTCTGAGACCCTTCAAGCAGTTTATGTCTGCTTGTGTGTTGCAGCCACATAATTGTGTTAAGCTCATTCATTTGCCCAGAAGCCTTTGCAAGGAGCAAAAAGAACTGACATTTTCCGTAGTGAGATTCTGAGTCCCTGTTAAAGAAGAATGTGCTAAAATACTAGTAACAGAAATCACTTTTATACAGGTTAATGTCACCAGAAATTTCAAATGCCTAGTGAAATGAAAATAAGCAAGGAAATGAAAAGAAAAGCGAGAGGAGAAAAAAGGATAGATAAAAGAGAAACTTGTCTTAAGTCTAATGAGCAAAGTAATAAATTCACCTTCCAACATTAACTGGAAACCAGTTCCTACCAGTTTTTCAAGAAAGTCTGAAGATCAAAGGTATGTAAATAAAATCCAGCTAGGGTAAGTATGCTAATGTCTTCCTAATTTAGAAGAAAAGTAATCAATAAAAAGGAAGCAGGGACAGCAAAAAAAGAGAGAGGCATAAAATGAAAAAATCCATTGGAGAGCTGAATAGAAAGGGACCTTCTCTGAACCATTCTGGGAAATCTTAATATAGAGATGGCAGTACTCAAGTCATTTAAAAAAGTGGCAAAAATGAAATAAAAATAAATAAAGAATAAAATAATTGTTTTTCACCAGACATTCTCCTAGCTGAGAAGCTGGAGACTGGGACAATATTATCACATATGTGTTCTCAGTTCTGGTACAATTTCCATCTGCTTGGTGGGAGACTGAACAAGATGAACCCCTTGGGCAGACCCAGCATAGATATACTTCCAATTAATTCAAATATAAATAATAAATTCTGGGTGTAACTGACATCTTTCTCTACTGTGCAAAGAAAAAACAGACGCAAAAAAAAATAAGGCTGAAGAGCCTCATGTAACAGGGCAGACACGACTGCTCTTTGAATTTGTCCATCTGCTCTCCTTTCCTTAGAGCACAGAGGAGAATTTCTGTCTTCACTTTTCAGACTCTACTCTTCTGCTTTCAGAGGACTAAAGAGAACATTTTCCAAAATCAGTAACATTTCTAGATCATTGATGTTATTTCTCAAAGTTGTTTTGGAGCTTCTGCATATCCTGCATATCGAATTTCATCACAATGTTGCCCACTGTTCCATCTTACCAGTGATCACAGCCAAGAGGATAATAAGAATTTTTTCCTTTCCTTTCCCCCTGCCTCAAAATGTATCTTCATTTTTGTTACAGTTTGAATGTGGTGTTTCCTTCCTGACCCCGCCGGCATGAACATCCTTTTTTCAGACCTTATCTATACTTTAAGAGAAGATATGATAATATCATAATTATTCTTGAAATATATTCATATCTACTAACTACCTCTCTCTTAACACATAAATTATTGATAACCTCCAGGCAAGATCATTACCTGAATATGCAGCTGGAGCTGTTCTCTGTTTCAATTCATAATTACAGAGTTTTCATTATTCTCTGCTAGTAGAGATTTTTGGTTAACAGAAGGAGAAGGAGAAGAAAAAAAAAAGCCAACAGATCAACTAATCTGCTCATTAAATGATTTTTTAATTTTGGGCCACTTTACATGCATACTGTTACACCTGGCTGAAGGAAACACGCTGCTGCACATTCGCACGTTCCTCCAATGTGTAAAGAGTACAGGATGAAATAATTCTTTATACCTGTTAATAATTTTATTGAAGAATTGGATCTACCAAGTTACAAATTGTGCCATGGATGCTATAAACCAGAGTTTATCCCATAGATGCTTTTTAAACAACCCTATTTTAAGTATTCAAAGAGTATAAAGAACTGACTAAAATCAGTGGTCTTTCTCATCTGTTATTTTAAAGAACACTATCAAGCAACCTAAAATTAAGACTGTGCTTTTTGTAATAGCTGTATTTTTCATACTTCAGTGAGATAAAACATTTTTGCTCTTTTTTTTCCCTCCTTCCCAAAAGCAGATACACTGTAAACTGCTTGCTGGCTGGTACACTTACCGATTTTTATTTCACATCAGAATTTATGTATCACCATAGTAATAAAATGAAAATGCTTAGCAGATATGGCACTGTGAAGGCTATTCAAACCTTGAGTCATCCTTATAATTTTCTGGAAAGTAGACAGAAACATTTCTCGTATTGTCAGTAGCCAAATCGGGGTTTCATGACCCCCCTGAACACTTCACTACAAACTAAATGAAGACCTAGTAGAGAATGTAGGGTTTCAAATGCACAATTTTTATCTCTAGAACATGACTGATGGCCTCATTTCCACAAGATTTTAATTGCATTATTATTTCAAGTGCATTATGCTAATTTTTAGAAATTTTAATAGTGTTCATCACTGTCAAAACTAAGCATATGTATTACAATATAACTTAAACAATCCATCTATACTCATTTCACAAATTATTCACAATCTAAGTGTTTTTATTCTTGACAACCCTTTTGTTTGTAATGTTTTAAAATGTTTTAAAAGGTATTAAAGCAGCCAGTTTTATCCTTTGGAATAATTTCCCACAAGTCTTTTCACTGGAATCAGCAGAAGCAGCTGTGAAAGATAATCAACACCATTTTGATAACTGACACTTTTGTGCTTTGTGAAATCAGAATATTAACACCTTGCACTTCATGTCAAATCACGCTTCAAAAGTTCCTTTGATTTACTAAGTGCATCAGTCTCCTAACAAAGCAGTCTCACACAGAAATTCTAATGTGAACTGAAATGCCAGCTCTTAAGTATTCAAATTCTACGTCTTCTCCCTTACTTCCTTCATCTGTTTACAAGACATTGTGGTTAAAATGGTAACGTTATTATAATTGCAAGCTTTTTGCTGATTTTATGTATTGAGCTACCTGTGTGCATATAGTCGTATACATACGTTTTTTTAGTGTGTTCACAAGTATAAATGCAGATCAGAAAAGCAAGAATTGTAGAAGAATGACAGAGTTCCTCTATTTCTCACAGCTGCAAAAGTAAGTGTAAAATGGACAGTACAAGAGGTACAAGAGGATAGTACAACAGTTAACACAGTTGCTTTACAAAATGGAGAAGATTAATTCTCATAACGGATATCTTTAAACCAAGGTGTTTCATAAAAGATTAGAAATAATAATCAAAACATGCCTTCTGATTTCTAGTTATTCTCAGGTGAGTAGAATGAATTAAAAATACGTTTGTCATCAAACGTATGCGCTCTAAAATACCTGTAAACCTGTATTAGTAATGATATTTCATTCAAAAAATTTATTTTAGCTTTAAACAGAGTCTCTCAGAAAAGGAGAAATGGAAATTCTAGGGAAGGAAGTAATAATTTCTTTAAAATTATTTGCCTGTGTTTCCATTATAGAATGGGAATCTTATGCTGTAGTATGCTCTCTGCAGCCTCAGGACTTTGCGACACAGAAATATTTGAAAACTACTTTCTACTTTCATAAAAATAGCTTGTAATTTACAGAGTCCTTTTTTTTTTTTTTGCAGCAGCAGCACCTGGCTCTTGTAAAGCTGCCCGGCAGGATTTAGTTGCAGATATAATACTGGAACATTTTTGACACATCTTTCCTCTAGGAGAAACATCTAAAATGCCAGCGTCAGGCAGGTACCAGAAGCTGTAACCCTACTGCCAAAGGGAATAGCAGCCATGATAGTTCCCTGCTAAATAACAAGCAGCATGTATGAGAGAGGCTGTGAATTACTGAGCGAGGTCCGTGCAGCCATCTCACATGGAATGAGCCTCAATAACAGTTTGTCCTTTATTTTTTTATGCGGGCTGCATATTAAAATCTTATTAGTATGATAGTCCAAGTTGTAGAGGCATTTATACAATGGAACAGCTGCATTTTTGTTCAGAACTTCATTTACATCTCTCTGGATAAAGGGTAGCCTCAACTTTTATTTTCTTAGGTTGAAAAACATGTGCATATGTTTTGGGTATTCTATTAGCTTTTTCCACAAAAAGCTCTGTTCCTTTTCTGCTTGATTATACAAAAATATCAAAGAAATTATTCAAGCTTTGAATTTCTGCACATCTCTTGTATCATGAATTGTTTTACCATGCAAGAATAAAAAGGATTTGATTCAGAATTTATTCTAGTAAGCTCCCAGTCTGGAGGGACTCTCTTGACCTTGCACGTAGGGCACTAGTTAAGCAATTTACACCAGTATCAGTAGGTGTGGCACACCTACAGCTCTCCACATCAATTTCATATTATTACCATGTCAATAAAGCTAAGCCATTGCTCTAGATGGAGCCATGAATTGGGCAGAAAGTTCACTAGGAACACAGTAACTCCTGTAATAGCAAGATATACAATGTTAAAATATTTTGATATTTAAGGTTAAAAAAGAATAATAAAATCAGACTGCCAATGTCAGCTATTATGAAATGTTAATACTGAAACACAGGAGTTATGTTACACCATTTACTTGAGGAGAAATTATCTTTGAACCACAGCTGAGATTTTTAACCAAATTGATGGGTTTTATGCTTTTTGCTGTTTTTCTATTTACCATTAATATAAAATGTAAAAAGCTCTTCACAAGTCTGAAACTTCTCCCTTTTATTCTCTTTGATGCTTCAGAGAGGATAGGAGTCCAAACCAAGCCTGGAGACAGCGCATTAAAACAAAAAATTCCTACCTTTGAGAGAGTGTAGAGTAAAAATATCCACACACATATGAAAAAGAGAAATAAAGAAAAATGTGAGATAATTTGCAAAAGCAGGCCAGTGGCAGAATCTGGGAATAGCGATTCAGTCTCTTGGCTTTCACAGCAATTCTCCATTAGGGACCAAGGTGACCTTGCAAAGCTAGAATTAAGACTTTCAATTATAACAATCTTGTATGAACTGACGAATGCGCTCAATTATACTGGAAGAAATATTTTTGTCTACCAAGAGGCGAAAGTGTGTTTTTTTTCTCATCTGGGAAACATTCAGCTTTCACAGCAGCATGATTTCTTGTCTTCTACGGAGAGACCAGGGTAGGTCTAAGGGTAAAACTTGGCCTTCTCTGCCATGTATTCCAATGGATCAGCCAGCCTAGTCCAGCTGCCCCTGTCCTCCAGGTGCTCAGAAAACTACACAGAAGTGAAAAATGTCTCTGTATACAGAGGGATGTTTTCTGCATTTCTGAAAGATGAACAAAATGTTCCTTCATGGTTCTTTAAGGTCTGTAACTAGATCATCACATCTTCCTTCTCTCACAAAGCAGGAAAATACATTCACTCCACTTTGCGATGAGATCAGCAACAAGAACGATGACAAAGAATTTCAAAAGTAATTGCACGTTCCCTGTTGCTCAGTACCAGTTTGAGGTCACATTGCTGTTCACCTTAGGGGGATTTGTACTGACTGACAATATTAGACAATAGCAACATTTTAAATGTAATCTCTGATATAAACACTACATAGCTATTTAAAACTAAGAAGAGAATTCATTAGTCTGTGGGATGGGGAATTCAAAGCTGAAGGACTAATAAAAATCTAACTGGATCATACTCACAGAAATGACAGGGTTTTTCATGACATTTATGCAATTAAATGCTTTTCTGCAAGAATAGGCTGTTCTTACAGCTTGTACTACAGCACTTCGACAGCACGTGTGCTGGTGCAACTCATGCTCCTGGAGATTAAGTAACTAATATAAATGAGCTTTTTCTTCTTTCTTCATTTTTCTGTTTCTTTTTGGTAGTAACAATACAGATTAACTAAACTAAAGCAAACCTGGTAACTCTAGAAAAAGGTTTTAAGTAAAACCTCTAGGTTTGTATGTAAGCGCATTTTGCTTTTATGAAAGGTTGTCTTCATGGATGTGCGTTCAAGTGTGAAATGTAAATGAGCAGAACTTCGGAAATAGGTGTACCTATACATAGAGGTCATCTTAAATAAAACAGAATGGGAATGCTTATCCTGTTAAACATTCTCTGTGATCTCAGCACAAAATTACCCTAAGGACTGCAAGCATCAGCATTATTGCAACATTCTGTAAGTTTTTTCTGTCAGTGTAGAAAGTTTAATAAACAAAGTAATATTCACTTTCCAAAGTTTACCAAACATTTCATATCCTAAAAAGTGGACAAATAGAGCAAGTCAACAACTAAATTCTACCTCTTAGACATAACAAAACTAAAAAAGGGATATATTTTTCACAAATCTGGGGTCTATACGCAGAATAAAAACTTCACCTCCACAAATGACATGAACTACACAGAGAAACCAAGGAGAAACATAACTAACAAGGAACACTGAATAATTCAAGACATCTTTCATACATCACGGCAAGGTTCACAGAACAGCAAGGGGAACGCCTCAATTAGTGATGTGCTTTGCCCTTCAGGGAGCAGTGAAAGTTAACTTTCGCCATTAGTGCAGTAGAATATCACTTTAATAAATTTATTTTAATAGCACTTAATACAAGTCCTTAGATACAAACAAGAACACAGTAAAAAGGCAAGGTGGGGAAACAGGCTCTTAGCTCAAAAAGACAACTGTAGCAAGACAGCCTTCAGATGGAAGTGAGCTTGCTTCACAAGGTTATTAGGAAATTTCCCAGGTCTACTCCAAGTTAACTAGAGACAGTAAACACCCTTAAAATTACAACATAAATCTCAATCTATGACACTTCTCTTTTGGACTCAGGTTATTTAATGCAAAGGTAAGTATGTAAGGCATTATAGAAAGTAACATTTCTGAGCATAAAAGACTTAGGGGGGTTCAACAGAGTGTGAGAGAGAAAAAACTTAGTATTTTCTGCTTACCAAACTTCACTGCATTTCAACTCTAACGCACACAAGTGCTAAACCGTAACAAAGTCTGTCCACCTTTTCCTTTCCAGCCATGTATTACAGGATGTTAGGGAGAGATCAGAACATGAGTAAAGAGGAAAAATTCTCTGAGGCATACATATTCCTGGTGGAAATATCTTCCGGCCATACATCTCCCTGGGTTCAATCTGTAGCCCCTCTGCTGTATCTGAGACATCTGGCCCAGTCCTGCAAACTGTTTACCTCTTCACTTGCTCTGAATAGCAAAAACTATATGAGTTCTTATAAACACCAAAACCAACTTGATCTAGTCTAGATTAAATAATCTATTCTAGATTAGATAAATTTCTACCACATACTAGAATAACACGTTTGTTAAAAAAAGGGTCCTAAGGTACGTTAAGTATCCATTTTTTAAAACTCATTACGACTGAGCATATAAAAACTTCTGAATGAGTTAAAGGTGAATAAGAACACCTGAAAAACACTCCTGTAATTCATTTATATTTTAAACTTCATCTGGGAGCATTTTAAAATTGAAGACTTTTCAACTGTCTCCTATGTTTTTCAGTCAATATATCTGTAATAGAAGGACAGCATTCCCCAGGTAAAACAAAGAGCCTCAACAGCTTGTGTTTTCATGGAAAAAATAATTTTTAAAATTATATTTGTAATTTAACATTAAATTTCTGACTGATCTTTCTAATACTTCACTGAGTGATCTGGAGAAGAGTCACAGTTTAAAACCCTGGCTATCATTTCAGTGACATTTTAGGTGTTGACGAGAAGTTCTGAAAGCCAATACTTTGCGAAATCTTAACCATGAGTGTAACAGAAGTAGACAGCCAAAAAATATAACATTGAAAAATATTCTGGATCTCTCAGAGAATAGGGAGACATCACAGGACTCTGACAAACAAGTGATAAGTAGCGATAGGACAAGGGGTAATGGCTTTAAACTGGAAGAGGGTGGATTTAGATTAGATGCAAGAAGGAAATTCTTTACTTTGAGGGTGGTGAAGCATTGGCACAGGCTGCCCAGGGCAGTCATGAATGCCCCTTCCCTGGCAGTGTTCAAGGCCAGGTTGGATGCGGCTTTGAGCAACCTGGCCTATTGGAAGGTGTCCCTGCCCATGGCAGGCGGGTTGGAACTGGATGATCTATAAGGTCACTTCCAACCCAAACCATTATATGATTCTATGGTCAGGAAGGTAACCTTCAGCTCCACAGAAACATTACGTTGTACCAGCTTAAGAATCACTCTCCCTGGTTTTGCATCATGGGCTGGACACCTTGGTAAATATATTGCAAATCCCAACATATTGAGCCGTGCTCAGAGTATGACATTGTAATGCTTTGGGGAGTTCCTACGAGAACAAGTACCATCAAGAATTAACAGAAGAAATATACTAAACAGACATAAGGCAAAATCATACTCATTTAGGTGATGTACCAGCTATCAAAAAGTCATATTCCTTTAATAATGGTAGTAAACTGTCAGGCATATTTTTTCTTAACAAGAAAAAAATCAATAACAAAAAAAAATTAAAGAAAAAAACCCCACACCAACTTGTAGGTTCTACTTCCAGTGTTGCCTATCTGTAGGACATCAATTCCATCATTAAATTCTCTGATCAGCAATTTACTGTCTATAAGTGAGGTTGCACTTGAAATACAAGTCAAGTTAGAAACCAAGGACTGCACCAACAAATTTCAGAACCACAACCTTTCTTCTGAAAGACACTCAGAAAAGAATGTGAAAATAAGGAAAGGCTAAAACACAGCAATGAAACTTCAGAAGTAATTTGAAACTCTACAATGCTCAAAACAGATTTTACAAGACAGGGGCTTGCAAACACCTTTGGCTGGGTTCCAGCACCAGCAACGGTAGCAGACAGTGTAGTAAGATTTGTGGTGGTAGAGGCAGTTGGTGGCAGTGACCTTCCGCTGCGCCGGGCCAGGAAGAAGACTTACGTACTGCATAGAGCCCCGCACTACATCATTAGGACATGATTTCCAGTAGTAGTTAAAGTTTTCCTTCATGCTCCATGGTTAGAACAAAAAAGTCTGGCAACAGGTCAGTAGGGACTACAGAATATCCCAGTCAACAAGCTGACATTTCATTATTTGAACAGTTTACCACATATTCATTACCCTAAATGTAAGAATAATCTGGAAAATACAAGTTGACAGTTAACTGAATCTATTTTGAAGGATGCAATATTAAGCTGTTTGTAGAGATGTCATATTGCAAATACTTTATAAAAACATTTGCAATGTATTTTTTTATAACATTGGGAAGAAAAAGAACAAAAGAATGCAAACTAAAATAATCCGTAGATTAACAAATATTCCAATATATTCAGTATACTATTCTAATGGCTTTTACTTTCAGCTTTTATATCTTCCACACACTATAGTATGGATAAATTTAGAGATATAATTTCTTATGCTACCTCCCCTTATTATAGTCTGAATAATTTAGTATGTTTATACTTTTGGAAAAAAAGGTAAAAATTACATTTCTTCTTATTCAGCATACATCCTCCCTGTTCAATTTCCATATTTCTTCCACCACCATGCACAAAAAGTTTGCTTTAACTGTTAACAAGTCCAGCCTTATGCTGAAAGTTTAATCTCCACAGTCTATGCCCACATAATTCTCAGGAAAGCCGTTGTGATCTTAAAGTCAACAGTGTGTACTTTGAGCTGTCCTGTCAGCTATTACCAACACAGATCTTGAGACAAGAAACTGTCTTGCAGTGGGACTCATTCACAACTGAGGCAGAACAGAATTAAAGATTTTCCCTTGTAATGGATCAGCTGTCTGTACAACCAAGCATTTATGAATTCAGGATCCATATATTGACTGAAACTCTGTACGCATTAAAGCATTACTTCTAATTAATGATCACATGATATTTCTCAAAATTTACACGTTTTAAATTACTTAATTCAAAATTACATAGTGTTTTTAAGTAGAGTGTATCAGATACCTTATGGAAGTAATCTATATGAAAAATACTCTCATCATGGAACACATGCTACTTGATCTTTTTAATAAAGATTAATGAGAAAAGCAGTATCAGCAGATGTATCAGGCAAGTCAGACATTGCTAGAATAGCACCTAAAAAGAAGTAGGTTTCAGCTTATCAGTGAACCACTTGGTAGAATGATATGGACCAAGGACCAAATTTTTCAGCTGAAAAGTTAGAAATGGCCTTATTCACATAAGATAGCTGCTATTCTTCACATGTTGAATTTTTATTTTCTTTAAATTAACTGCTAAAAGGTACCATTTTACAGAAACAGAAATGCATCTGAAAAATTCCATTAGTGAAAATCTCCTGGAAAATCATATTTAAATACAGAAGCACTAGGATAAGTCTGAAGGGTATAACACTGTTTTTTCCAGACTTCAAAAGCTACACTTCATCATAAATGGATATAAAACCATTCTAGTAGACATTTCAGGAGTTTATAAAAGGGAATTCCAAATCACTAAAATATGTAGAAAAAAGCATATTCTCACTGGAACAAATTCTAGTGTTTCCACTATTGTTGATTCTGACATTCATACTGAGCTTAGAAGACAAGCCAGTGACAAGCTGAGACTAATATGTTATCCTTTTTTGAGGTGGAAGGACATAACTTATTTATTTAGTTAGTTTTAAAATCATACTGACAATAAATTACAGAATCACAGAATCACAAAAAGGTAGGGGTTGGAAGGGACCTCTGTGGGTCATCTAGTCCAACCCCCCTGTTGAAGCAGGGTCACCCAGAGCAGGCTGCGCAGGACCTTGTCCAGGCGGGTCTTGAATATCTCCAGAGAAGGAGACTCCACAACCCCCCTGCGCAACCTGTTGCAGTGAATCCTTATCTTTATACTGCATTTCTGCTCCTTAGTAAGTCTCCAGATGGTCATTTAGTAAGTATAACCTAGCTTTTCATTGAAACATTCAAAGGTGTTGTTTTCAGTGAAGATCAGCTTCCCTGTTCTAATTTACTCTTGAGAAACTTCTGTAGAAGTGCAAACCCTATATTATCAAGTACAAAGTGTATATAATCTCGTTTCTTCTCAGTCACATGTTGACAACATTTACACATAGGGACAAAGGAATCAAGACAAAACGAAGGAGATTAGGAATGAGAGGGTCTTGGTACATGATTAGTTTTTATACAAAAATATGGTCAGGCACATTTTATTTTATTATCTGTAATAAATATTGTTTAAAAACTACTGTAATAGCAACAGTAACTTACTTGTAGTGACTATGTAATGCCGCATACTGTTTTCTTCCTTATTAAACAAAATAGATGGGGAAAAACTGTTTAGAGTAAAGCAAGAGGGTGAAGAAACCCTGTTGATGTACCATTTTTATTATGCAAGTAAGTTAAATAATAGCAGCCTCTGACATAAAAGTAGGCTGCTACATAGGCATCCTAGGATTTGTATTCCTATTTTATGTTCTCCCAGGACAAAAAAAAAAATGCTGATTCCAAAACCTTTGACAAAAGTGAAGTATGGGAATTAATATTAATCACTTGTTTTCGTATTAGCAAGCCTGCTGTTTGTGCTGGCTTTTCTGATATGCATATAAGGTCTCCAGGGAACTGCAGTATATTATCTACACAGGAAACAAGACTTAAAGAAGCATGTGCCTGCCTACAAATGATGAAGGTATATCACAGGTCTGAATAAGCAGCTAAACTCTGACAGCTACAATTAAAATCAATAGTTCAGTCATATATAACTGTCTAAGATGTGGAATACATTTTGGAATAAAACACAGACACCTCGCTCACTACTAATTATAATTCTTCTTTCTGAACAGCTGAAGAAGCACTGAATGCAGTGGCTGAGATTTATGACCTTACTCCATTTGAAATTCAAAATACGTTTTCTTCTGCATTCATCTACAGTGGATATTATAGGAAATGCAGCAGCATCATATTCAAGATATCCATACGTACTTTTTACTAGTGTTAACATATTTTCTACTGGCATTTTGATTTTCTGCCAACCAGTTGCTGGGTTTTTCTTGCCTAATTTTAGCAAAAAACAGTGAGAAAACTACTGACATATATTTGCTAGCCAGGAATTCCAGAGTTTGCAAGATATTTCCCATTATTCACCACAAAGGTCTACCACACATATGCTATGACTAGTCATACAGGCACTTAAAGTACTGTGTGATTTTACAGAAGGCTTGAGAAAGGAAACCTTCGTGAAAGGTGGAAGTTTGCTCAGTAGGTATTACGCCAAATGCTGCGGAGGAGCACAGTGTTCCCTATAGCAACCTCATCTTTGTGAGGGAGGAAGAGAAAAGAGGTGAAACAGCACTAAATGTGTACAGTAGGATCTGGACAGATTTCAGCTAATTTTAATTGCCTGTGTCAGAAGCTTAGTCAACTTTGTCTCCCCATATGGTGAATAAAACATTTCCAGGGAGGAATTCAGCATGTGTAAATATGAATCACACCTGAATATAACCTGCTCCACGGATCAGGGCAATGTGACTGTGCCTCTAGTTTAAGGCTGAGTGAGGTTAAGCCAGACCTAAGAACGTGCTGCTGTCCACGGCTAAAAATTAAACTATACAGATCTTACCAAACCAGAGTGCATGCAAGCAACATTTTCCTCCTGTGACCATAGAAAATTAAACCTAACTAGTTAAATAAAATATGGCTATTTATGACATGAAGGTGTTTTTACCCCAATACATATTCCATCCGTAATCACTCAGAGCTGCAGGTGTAGAGTCATCCAACAGATCACGAGGACTCACAGTACCAAAAGTGCGCACAAAAAGGCAACTTCCAGCTGTGAAGACCTGGCAGAGAAATATGTACCTTGCAAATTTTTTATTATACAAATTATATAGGGATGTCTATGTATAGAATAATTTAGTGTGACTAATACTGTCGAACCTCCTTAGTGCCTTTCTCTCCCTCTGTTCAAACAACTGGCTAAATCTTTTAACACACATTGGGATTTGTCACTTTGTATCTATGAGCACATAGGCATTGCATGTTGACAGCTATTGCCCAGATTTAATTCACTGAGTTCTGTTTATTCAAGTCAGTAAGGATGGTAAGGCTTACACTACTTGGATTTTTGTTTTTAAGAGATCTTCATAGGGAAATTTAATTTAACAAGAAATTTCACTGAAAAAAAGAACCCAAATGAGATTTGTATATTTTTCTATCTATGTTCTTTTTAAGTGTGAGTTCCCTTGTTAGCAATCCACACTATAATATTTGCCTAGTAAATAGTAATACCCTGTCATCAACTTTATATTTGGATTTATTAAGATTTATTCTGAGTCCCATGCATTTCAGTTCTTGTTATCCAAGATATTGGAGAAAATATATTTCACAAAGTTTCTTTTCTTTTTTTAAGAAAAAAGCCTTAAAAATTTATGTGAAATTTTGATCATTCAGGACAGAAGCCATCCTCAATTACTGACTGATTGCCTATTATCTGCTCTGCAAAGAGAAAGTTTAAATGGTGAAAGTACAAGTAAAATGATGAGTGATGAATGATCCACGTCATGGATTTATTTTACCTCTAATATAATTTGTAAAAAATATGCCTGCACATTAAAGAGAACTATCCAATCGTAACTGTGTTAAACATATTTGAAGAGTTGTACTATCAATTAAACAAACTTAGGTTTTGCTCACAACTGAACTGTATAAGAATTTTAATCTCAATACTTCTCAATTGGTACTGGCGATAATGTTCCTTTTAATAGCAATTTCAGAAAACAGCTTGATGCCAAGTATTCCTTACTGAATCTTGATTAATCACAACAAGACAGCAATATTCATCTTACCATATTTTTAGTGTGTTTCAAGACTGCATGAAGATCCTCCTATTACCTGCAAAACCAAAATCCCTGCTATCTATAATACAAAACCTGGTTTTAAGAACAACAACAAAAAAAAGAATCTAGGTAGACTTGCAAGATGAAAAGCACAGGAAGCTTGGGACAGCTGCAGAAAATCTCTATGATAATTCAGTGAAAAATTACTATGCACATGGTGGAAGACACATAAGAACTATCAGAAAGATAGAAAGATGCATAAAAGTTCATAGGTTCACAAAAGAATTCTAGAAAAACATTCTCCGAACAGTGTTCATAAAGCAGATTGTCATCATACAAGAACTCATTCTGCTTCCTTTTCACACCACAGTACAGCCCATAAGTCTGACTTAGCCTGACCTGATCCAATAAGGATTAAATCTTCTGGCTTTTATTTATTTATAATGCAATTTGTAAAATATAATGTAAATGAAATGTTGATTTGTAAAATGTAAAATGTAATGTAACTTTGTAAAAGACATCAGAGGATCTGTCTTTCTGAAAAGTCAATACTTTAGTGTTTCAGGATAATACCCTAAAAAGCAGTCGGTCAAGATTTTTACTCAGATTTGAAGATACCAGCTAAGGTTATTAAAAGAATTTTACAATGTTATTTCCTCAGTCCCATAAAATCAGAACTGGGTGACTGGGTGGGATTACCAAACTATTATTACCAATCCCTTCTCCCTGGGACCCAGTGACAGGACACATGGGAATAATTCAAAGCTGTGCCAGGGGAGGTTTAGGCTGGACATTAGGAAGAATTTTGTTACTGAGAGGCTGGTCAAAAACTGGAATAGGCTTCCTAGAGAGGTGGTCGATACCCCAAGCCTGTCAGTGCTTAGGAGGCATTTGGACAATGCCCTTAATAGCACGCTTGAACTTTTGCTCAGTCCTGAATCGGTCAGGCAGTTGGACTAGATGATCCTTGTAGGTCCCCTCTAACTGAAAATTATCTTGTTCTATTCTGTTCTGGAATTGTGCTAAATAATTCTATTAGAAATTATCTACATGGAGTCAACATCCTATATGTTCAAGATAACATTTCAGAAACTTGGTTTATCCATGCTGGAACATAACTAAACTGCAAGGAAATTCCCCACACTTCATTTTTTAGTATATAGACAGGCCTAAGTATTATCTAGCTGTTAAAGTTTCCTTTTAGAAATAACTTCTTACTTCTTATGCTATGCATAGAAGAGGAATTCTTGTCAGCAAACGGTACTGTTGGAGCCTGGGAATTTCAAGCTAGCAGCGTACCGGTTTTGGCCAGACTGATTTGTCTTCATCAACTGACTCCACCTGCAGACTTGCCTAAGTGTGCACCGTTCAGCTACTTACTTGCATGTCATCCTGTTACTCAGTACAGCTGGCTCCAGTGCAATCCCATCTGTTAAAATACATTTTTTCAAAAATGTGGGTTTTTTCCAAGACAAAATGAAATACAAGTTTCAGGTATTGCAGAGAGATTCTCACAGCAACTGCAGCATGATGTCACTTGATGATGCTTCCAAAAACAGAGCAGTAGCCTGAATAAATTGTTATTGAAATATTAAAGGAAAAATCAATTAAAAAATTCATAAAATTATTACCAGGAGATATTTTTCTAAAGGAAAGATTGTTTGCTGAAGATATATGCAAAGCCGAACACAGAACTCATTGAAACACATGGCAATTTACAGACATTATAATTTTGCTTACCAAGAACTTTGTTAATCTGGTAAATGGTCATGTTGAAAGCACAGCTGCTTTTTTAATCACAGCCTCTAGTGACAAATAAGCTGTAAAATAACTAACTGTCAAAGATCTTTCCCCAAGTTAGCAACCCCATGCGACTAAGGAAGGCCAGCGTCTGTTGCAGAAGTACTCATGCGTATATCTTTACAATGGTCTGTTTTGTCCTTTCATAGCCCAGTCTAAACGAGTAGTTACCCATCAGCAGACTGGGTGCAACTTTTGGCACAGGTTCAGCTCAAGTCTCGTATTCTGGATTCATAAGAAGATCACTTAGCCTCTCTACCGCACTTGTTCCATCAAATAACGAGCAAAACTAGTCCAAAGCACTCAAATCTATTCAGAAAATCAAGGGGAAAAGGGAACAATCAAGAAAGTCGTATAACTGTTGAAAATTATCTTTCTTTCACTGAGGTTTCTGATTCTGTCATATACGATGAAGTACTATTCACTAATGTAATTTTGTTATCCGTAATTCATGAAAATTACTTATCATTACTTATAATTTTACTAAATTGTATATTTTTCTCCTTAGGACTACAAGTTTTTCTGTAGACTTAATGTAAATATTTGGGAAAACAACTGTTAATGAGTAATGAAAAATATGTAACTGGCATCATTATCTTAAAAAATGAAGAAACTATTTTAAGACAAGAATTGACATTTCCTTTATTTTAAATTACATACGGCAGCTCCAAAAACCCGCATCCTCCTGTGCATTCTCAGCATCTCACTTTTCTCTCTGACGAGTCCAATGTGGCTTTTCCCAGGCTGGGAGTTCAGACCCCTTCATTATGCTGATTTTACTTTTGCTCAGGTTACTAACAACATTCTACATTATAAAATGCAAGGGCAATCACAGAGTATCTTTATTCTCAGAAATGTTTTCATGGATTTCTATCCTACCTTACAGAATTCCAGTTTCCCTTAGTGACTGCCTGCCTTTTCCACTTTTGTGGTTTGTTCATGCTCCAATGTTCTTGCTCTTTCTGCCTCTTTTCTGTATCATCTCCCCTGGTTATATTTTGCCCTTTCCTGTTCTTTCATTTGGCATCTATAGTGAACTTTTTGTGTCTTCTTCTTAGGTCCTAATCTATTTAATTGTGTTTAGCTGGCATGACTCCAAAGCTGAACTCAGTATTCCTGTTCCTAACTCCTGCCTTTTACGTTACTTATTTTAATTCAGGTCTCACAGGAGCCAGAAATAATATCTGTAAACAAAGCATTTCACTATGCAACCCACTTTGCAAACTTCTTCCCGAACAGGGGAGACTCTCTGGCCAGTTGGCAATCATACTTTACATCCCTGAACATAATACCATCTCATACTGAAGAAAGAAAATTTGAAAACCAAACTCCACATCCAAATAAGCAATCAAATGAGTTTGATTCTGCTTTCTCCTCTTCTCTGTCTTGTCAGTTCCTCATCTGATTCCAGCTCTCCACAATCTTTAATACACAAGATTTTCAGAAAAATACAGTTTTGTCGGTGAGTGGATTTTCTCACTCCGATTACTGAGAACACCGCATCTTCCTTCATGTGTACCATTCAAAGTCTTCAGACTCAGCCGCCTCTTGGAAACTGGTGCCTATGCTGCAAAGCCTAAGGTCATCCAGTTCAGCCTGTCACAAGAAATAATGTCTTCAAGTTGGAGACAAGTAAAACAACTGAAATAAGTGGCCTCTAAAACTCCTGGTAAAGTTGGAATCTGTCCCCAGAAATTGGGCTAATTAATTAACTGATTGATAAAAATTATCAACTCTGTGTTTCTGAGCAGGGGTAGGCATTTTAATCAAGGACAATGAACTGTCAGAATGGAGAGTTTCGTTAGTAGGAACAGAAGGAATGACGGATGGACTGGTTGAACGAGTTACAGCCCGGCATCTGCAAGGCATCTTCATGGTCTGCCTCTGAGACATAGAATCTAATGAAAATTTGTTGCATCTTCAAAATCATGACTAAAGCAGAAGAGATAAATAACTATGGAACTATTACCCTCATTAACTTAGTTGCAACCTAGAATCAACAACACCATATTGTCTTTTCAACAACTTTGCTTTTTCTTGCTTTTAACGTGTATCAAAAAAAATTTGACATTTCATTAATTTTTCCATAATCAAGATAGCATTTTCCTTCATTAAATTATGGGCTTGAACATCCCTACACTCTTCAACAGAGGAACAAGCTCCTTTACTCTGTTGTCAGTATCAGTCTGAAGTTACTTCAGCATGCCATACTTAAAACGAAAAATAGACTACATAGTAAAAGTTTCCTAACTGGTCAAATTTCTGTGAGGATAATGAAGGGAAGGAAGGTGTAATGGGAGTAAAAGGAACTTTTAAGAGATGCGTGGGAATGTCATTAGTGAGCACAAAATAATGGAGAACTTGCTGAAAGCTGGGATGGAAAATATTTAACAGCCCTACACCTGGGAAAAGGGAGGGGAACACCATGTTGCCAGTTCTTGCAAATTGCTCCTAAGTTACAAACATGTCGACATAAAGGCAAGGCTCTTTGTGAGAGGTCTTGGCAAAGAGACAATCTTGAGGCAAACGCAGCCAGGACAGTTAAAACTGAGTTAGTGATTAGCTGTGTATTCCAGATCTTCTATTTTCCTCTTCCTTGATGTCCTGTAACTTCTCTTATACATACAAATGACATTAGCTTTTTTCTTGGAATTCTTCACCTCCTGCTTGCAGAAGCTTTCGCTTGCATGAGATACAATCATCCTTAGAAAAAATGAGGGGAAAAAAAAAAAAAAAAGAATAAAAATCTGCATCTGAGAAGCCAGGTAGAGCTGTGATTGAAGGTTGACATTTTTACCTAGTATGCAAGATTAGATTTTCCATTGTTATACATTCTCTCAAGAACAACTTGTACAGATTTATATGAGTTGGCATCATTCTGTCAGTTCTCGGTGTAGCAAATCATTCTGGAGACTGGACCTGAATTTCCTCCAGCAATAAAATCCTTGAAAATGAGCACCCCAGAAAAGCCAAACCTATCACTACTTTTTTCTTGGGATCTGCCTGGAAGAATCCCACCGGATACAGTCCTGGATAGAACAAGGGTGCAGGAGAGCTGGTTATTTTTCAAAAATCATCTCCCCCAAGCTCAGGAATGATCTATCCCAATGAGAGGAGGTTAAGCAAGAGTAGCAGGAGGCCTGCATGGATGAAAAAGGAAATCCCAAAAAAACTCAGACATAAAAAAGAAGCATACAAGAGTTGAAATCAGGGACTGGGGACCTGGGAGGAATATGGAGATATTGTCTGAGTATGCAGCGATGGGGTTAGGAAAGCCAAAGACCATTTGGAGCTAAATCTGGCAAGGGACATGAAAGGCAGCAAGAAAGCTTTCTACGGGTACTTCAGTAGCAAAAGGTAGACAAACCAAAATGTGAGCCCACTGCTGAATGGGGTAGGGGACCTGATGATACAGGACATGGTCATGGCTGAGGTACTCAATGCCTTCTTCACCTCGCTCTTTGCTGTTAAGGCTGGACTTCAGTAATCCCAGTCCCTGAGAGCAATGGGAAGATGTGGAGCAAGGAAGACACCCTCAGTGGAAGAGGAAAGCTAGAGTCTTCTCAGTAGTTCTCACTGACAAGACAAGAGGCAATGGGCACAAGCAGGAAATACAGGAAATTCCACTTAAATAGAAGAAAGCTGTTTTACTGTGAGGATGGTCAAACACTAGAACAGGTAGCCCAGAGAGGTTGTGGAGTCTCTACCCATGGAGATATTAAAAACTTGACTGGACATAGTCTTCAGCAACCTGAATTCAGCACAGAGTTGGACTGGATGATCTCCAGGTGTTCCTTCTAACCTCATCCATACTGTTATACTGTGATTTCCCTTTTTTGTCCTTTCCTGCATACATTCAGCTTGTTCAAGGCAAAAAGAATGAAATTAGAACAGCAGTATCTCAGAACTGTCTGAACTAACTTTTTTTCTTTTTCTCAGTTCTAGCATTTCATTACCCATTTAGCTTTAATGTACACTAACAAACCCTTGCCAACCTTCTCTCTGTAAATGAAGAGAAACATCATTTCTATATATGTACAGACGATAAAAGAAATTTTTAATCTAAAATGTATACTCACCGTATAGGCAAATCCCAAACCATATACATCCTTGAGATAAAGATATACCTTATGAACCAACGAATAATGTGTTCTAGGCAGCATCCTAGCAGAACTCCTGAAAGCGTTCTAGGAGGGTTGGCAACGCTTGTTGAAGGCAATTCTTTCCAATACAAGCTTTGATTATAGAAAGTAGCTAAACATTTTAATTTAGTGTTTTTCTGAAGAGAAATCCTCGAAAGTCATAATGAAAAGGAATAAAAGAACATCCAGAGGGACCACCTTATTATATCCCACAGCAATCACATTTAAAATGCTTTTAACAGTTTGAACATAACTTTCTACTGTTATGGAGATTTTCACAGATACATATTTAAGGAAAAGAAGGACTCCTAGGAGAATTTTATGTGGCCACCAACAAAATTTAGGTCATAGACCCCCATCCCATTATCCCTAAAGTATCATACTTCTGTAGCTTCGGTAAGAAAATACTCTTTAGAGAAAAAATCTAGCCTTTATTTCCACTAAGTATAACCATGAAAAACCATAGAATCATTAAAAGCTTTCATAAAGATAAATGTTTAAGTTTATTTGACTGTGACTGTTCTTTTGATTTGACCTTGACTAAAGCACGTAGAAAAATTTACAAGGAATGTTAGATGTGAGCTATACTAATATCTGGCTAACTGCCTCTGCTGTGAAAGCTCTTTCTATTTTAGTAAAATTTTATGCACAAAAGCATTTTCCAGAAACTGATGTAGTATGTTCAATACAGTTTTATACCCAAGCTTAATTACAAAAGATTTTTCATAATAACAAATATTATCCCAAGCAGAGACTATATTTAATAAATATGCTTATTATTTTCCTTAATGAAAGCAATGTTTAAAAATTGTAGGTAATCCCATTACACTGTACTTCAATTATACAGCCCTACTCTCCTACTCTCCTGCTGATAGAAGACTACCTCATCTTAGTTTCCAATTATATACATTAAGTTCTTCCAAAACTACCTTCATTATTATACACAGCATGTTTAGCTCTATGAGAGAAAAGGCTGAAATTGGGAAAGAGCAAAATGCATTTTCAAGCGAAGATAATCACAAGAAAAGTTGATTATGTCAATTAAAATAATCTTCTCTCTACTCAACAAATATGACCTATTTGTACAGAGAAACACAGCAGGACAGGTTCTGATCCTTGACAAACCATGGTATTTCTACTGAAGTCATTCTTACCAGAAAATCTGTGATAAAGCCAGAATTTCACTTTAAATTAGACTGCAGTAGAATAAATGTCCGCCTGGACAAGGTCTTGTCCACCTGGACAAGGTGCTCTACAGCCTACTGTAGGTAACCCTGCTTCGGCAGGAAGGTTCGACTAGATGACCCACAGAGGTCCCTTCCAACCGCTACCATTCTGTGATTCTGTGATCCTGTGAATGGCCAAGAAGGACTTTTGGATGAACCCAGGACAATCCTCTGAAACACAAACCACAAAGTTTAACATACATACTCAAAAATAAATCTAAGTATTTCATTTCTTGTATTAAACTCCTCGTTCCTAACAGCAGAAAATGATTGCTGATACAAGAGGACTACCCACAGAAAATGTCCTGGAAAAGTACGAAATTACAAATGGTAGGTACAAGCAGTGAAATCTGCACAGTTACTGCCGGTTTTTCTTGGTGAAGAATTTTGTCTCACCGTCTGGAGGCAACCAGATGAAGCTCTGTAGTGTTGACTTTAATTACAGTTACTACCTTAATTCAGAGCTTTAAGTGTTGAAGATACCACCCTATACAGCAAAATCAGAGCTCTTCACCCCAAACAGCGTTAGAGAAGGCATCAGACAGGAGGCTCTCAGATTGTATAATTGCACAAGCCCAACCTTCAGGCCCACAGGTTGTAGAAGAAAGAGCAAGATGTGAGGCATCTCTTCTTATTAGCTGTTTCTGATGGTTAATTTTCCTTCCTCTGCACACTGGACCTTACTGTGATGTTAAAATTTGTCAGTCCCAGCCACTTCACCCCTTTTTAGAATGCACAGTTTTTGATAGCCTGCTCATTCCCTTATTTTCACAATATCTAATTGTAACAGCACAACTATTCACAACCATAATTTTGCTGTGTTGAGGTTTTTCCATTCCACCTTGCAGCGACTTCTTTACACCATTCTACATTTGAACATTTCCTAACACTGTTGTTGTTGTTGTTTATGGGCACCAGAAATAGAATTAATATCCTAGGGTGTATTATAGTATTTTGACAATACCACCATAAACTTGCTTTGAGCCAGGTAGTTTAGGTAGTTCTTTGCTTATGCCAAGTTAATATTTCTTTATCTTACAAATTCCTGGCAATTTGCTGTATAAAACTTTTACTGATGATTCTCGATATGACAGGAGAAGTCGAGTGTAGGTACACTGCAGTTTAGAAAGCATTTTCAGTTTTCACAGGAAACGCTTCTCCTAGAAGTTCCAACCTCCTAATTTCTTGTACCCTGATTTGTTTTTTCCTTATCACTTGGTGACTTTGCCAGAGAATTGGGATCACTGCCAAAGATGTTTACCTCAACTTTGTTTCCAGTCCTAAATTAGATTCCTCCTAAATACTAAATTAGATTATTAATCAGTTAAAATCTAAATCTTCATTATTAATTTACTAGAAACAATACAGCATCTTGTAAAACATTTATGCAGCAGTAAATGGAGAACCACTTTGCAGAGATCATGACATGCTTAATTTACTACACAACTAAATATTTAATTACAAATGGTAGCAAAGCTGAAGCTCTGTTGAAATTAAACAATCTTTTAAATGATAAAAGTCTTCACTGCATTGTGGGCAGTAAAAGTAAATTTTCAAAACAAGTGGCAGGAAACATGGTCCCTTTTGTGGGGTTTGCCCTTATCAGTTAAGTGAAAAATCATGTACTTAGCTATCCCGTTCGCTATTACCGATAGGTCTGTTCCCCACAATATTTTCAACAGAAATACTTTTAAAATGGCATTTTAAATTAATTAAAAACAGAATGCACTTCATATACCAGTTAAATAGAATTTGGAGGAAAAAAGCTTTATATGCTTTACAGCAGGTTATTTTTTTGCATTTGCAATGTAATAGTCTTGATTCAATGCCTTCCTTGCTATCAGTAACTTCTCTAATTAGAGTAATGGTATTTTAGCTTTCTTGTGCACATCTATGTAATCCTTTGTTTCAGATTCAGTTTTCAAAACCTCCCAGGTACTTTTTTAAAATACATTAGCATTTATACATCTGGATTTATATTAAAAATTTTGGCTCATGAGCACTTTAGGAAATTGCACACAGACCGTTTGTAAAGCCATCCCAGCACAGAGCTATCCTTCCCAGGGCTGAACCCGAACTGCAAGTGGTGATATGCAGCAGATCTATCTAAGGTGAGCTTTCAAAATACATATTCTTGGGTCAATAAATGTAGCTGAGTGTTTCAGAAGTTGTTAAATGTATAGCAAGATGAACGATGAGGAGTTCTTTTTTGTTTTTTCTTTTTATAAACTATTCTTTCCTGTTGTCTCACTGACTCCAATAACACGGATGTCAGAAGAGGAAGGCAGGGACATTTTTACCTTTCAGAACAACAATGAACGTGAAGAACGGAAGGAGCAAAGCAAGATAGGCCAGAGGAAGTTAAGAACAACAACAGCGTGTCCCATTTCAAGAAGAAGGCTCATTCAATAGAATACTGCACAAAACCAAACAATGATCAGGCTATCAGCATAGTCCTGAAAACAGGGTAGCAACAGGATCGCTTTCACTTCACCTTGAACATCTATTTCAAAACAGCAAATTGATACTTCTTAACTGTCAATCTGTTTTATTTAATAATATAGAATATCCTGACCTTTTGCTGCGTTGTCAAAAATAATTCACCTAAAATCTTTACAAATGTTGTCAGCTAAGAAAACCGCAACTCTGCATATATAACTCATCAGCTAACTGGAAAAGCGTATCATATTTAGAAATTGAGTAAAAACCATTTTTCTACATCTTTCTTACGTCTCAAGGCTAAAGAATACTTCATAGATTTATAAAATTGCATTCTATAACTATTCAAGGCTCTGAATATCATAAAAAGTATACATGTGGTAGCAGGCCTCTTCTTACATTTCAGCATCTAGTGCGTTATCTAATGACATGACCTTGCTTCTCAAAGTAACATCTAAGGTAAACTCTTTAAAAGTGCGATGAGTGACATCACTGGTATTAATCAATCCACACTCAGTTTAAACATCACTGCATGGATACATAGAAAAAACTTAATGAAAGACAGAAAAGTAGATTGAGGAAGACTCTTAGTCTAGAACTGAAATACGAACTTTTCATGCAAAGTTTGCTGTTCAAATCCAATTCCAGTTTGATAATGACAAAGCTATTGCACTGCTGAGTGCACGAAAGGCATGTGATAGTCTCAGAGACTAGTTAATGCTTGCTAAGATTAATTAATTGATTAACTAATAGGAGAGCTGTACCTAATGAGTCACTCAGCATAGCACTGGTATCGTCACTGGTCGTCTCAGAAGAGCTAGGAGTTGTGCAGCTACGTAGCTTCACGTATTTCTTTTTACCTAAAGGCTTCCATTTCCCAGCAGACTTGCAATTTAGGGGGGGGGGTGGAAAACGTGGGGAACCTTGTTTTGCTGTTTTCTCAGTTATACGTAAGGTGCTGTGAAAAAGAGAGCTTCAGTCTTCAGAACAGTTTGTGAAAGTTTCACATGACATTTGGGCCTCCTTCCTAGTGGTGAATGCTCTCCTACTGCATGCACTAGCTAATCCGCTGCTTCTTTCAAACTGCTCATCTGAAGCTGTTAACATATATTAAAGCCGTAACCAAGCTTTCCCTGACATGCATCAGTATTTTAAGTAGTGTATGGCAGCGAAATTTTTTTGCATCATGAAAAAAAGTGTGCCTCCTTTAAAAGAATCTGTCTTGAGCATCACATTACACGGCAATAATTCTAAGTTTTAGTAAAGCTGTTTGCACACACACGTCTTTGGCAGGGTGCCTTCCAGAGGGAACAAGTTACATACATACCAGCTGTAACGGCCCATATAGTAGACTGAAAACATATAAAGTATAGTTTGATTATCTACCTTAAGAGCTAGTGAGAGAATTCTCATCTCCGTTTTCTCCAGAGACTTTAATGCCAAAGGACAGATTGTGTCTTGTCAGTGCTTCAAACTGATCTTTATTTGCAAACATAGCGAATGATGCCAAATGCATTTTGGAATGCAAATCAAACAACTACTTTATTATGCGCTGTTTTGAATTGCATATGCAAGACAGAGAGGCAAGTAGCGCCAAAAAAAAAGTCACACTTGCACATCACAAGAGCCATTTTCATAATATACCTGAACACTGCACAAAAATGCAAAGAAATAAACAATTCAATAAAATAATGAGCATCTTATGAATTAAATATTATATTCACAACGCTACACACTGGGATTTAAGACCAAGTGTGGAAAATCCAACTAAATTTACAAATACAGTAGATATACTACTTTTTCTCTTTAAAAAACAAGAAAACAAAACAAAGTGGGAAATGATAAATTACTTGTTGAATGAAAATGGGAAAAAGAAATGATGGATTTTTTTTCTTTGAAAAACAGGGTAGCTTCTAGCCAATGATAATAAACCCACTTATTTGTTAGAAGCAGGTCCGAGCTGATTCCATTTGAGTCACAGCATGCGCAGTCAGAGTAGCAATTAATGCAACCATTGGTGCGGCAGCTGTTTTCTGAATGTCTTCCTGTCCATCTCGGTTTTGTTTTTGGTAAATAAGATGAAATTCAACTGGAAAAGTGACTTAACCTGCTTCTAAGATGATCACAACACTGGCTAAATCAGCAAAGGAAAAACTGTTTGAAGTGACATGCTGCGGACACCTATGGATTATGAATTACAGACCTTGTTGTAGGTGACAGACAAATACACACAGCAGCGTGTGCCAGAATGACGATGCCTGGGGGAAGAAGGAGAGGCATCATCAATATACGGCAGCTAGCTAAGATTAATTTAGATTCCTCTTGGATTAAGTTGGAGAGAAAGAGAGAAGATATTCTGTTCTTTACAAAGAGTTCACCTATATCTGATTAACAGAGATTTCTTCAATAAACAAAAGCTAATTTAAAGCAGGAGTCTGCCTTATTGTTCATTAATTGCGACAGGTAGGGGCAGGGCCTGTGCAGAAGGAATGGGAGAGCTAAACAAGAGCAAAATCCCCCACAGATGAAAAAAAGAAAAAGATTACTTTGAAATAAAGGATATAAAGGATTGGAAAGGATTAACTTTGGTAGTTTACTGTTGATTGGTATCTTGTTTTAAAACCTCACTCTTGCATTTTTTCAAGATTAGTTGAATTTATTTATCATTATTATTATGGTGATTGTGAGGGGGAAGTGAGTTATAAGCATAATAAATCTCTACTTAAGCAGCTTATCCTTACTGTTATATATTAATCATGGCACATATGGGATTATAACCAACTGCAAATAGAAAAGAGGGAGGGGGGGAAAGAGTTGAGTAGCTATATGTTTCTGGATTAAATCACAATAGAAGAAAATGTCTTAGAATTCCAGCTGTGCTAAAGCAAAAGGCACAACAAGCTCTGAATACAGGAATACATGCATGTTTTTCTCTACACTGTTATGTGTGAAAAGATAAGATCTCTCCATAAAATGTAAAATAGAGCACTTATAAAGTCCATTTCAATAGATTCCTCCAGGGGTCTGAGAGAGCTCGGGTATCTGTTCGAACAGGTAGTTCTACAAATAAGTGACGCACTTTTGTTATCCCACTGAATCTAGTCAAGGTGGGCCTTCCTTTGCCCAAATACTAATAAAACTATCCACCCCCTGTTACAGCATCTGGCAGCTACAGGAGACATCCCTTGGTGGAGCAGTCATTTCACCTTTAGCCAAGGCAATAACTAGACCTGCAAGTTTTATCACTTCTTTGCAACCCCAATGGACTGGAAATAATTAGGTAAAGCTCTGGTTTGAAAGAGAGCACTTATTAAGAAATCTAAGGTATACATGAAAATATTGAAGTAAAGAGAGAATTTATCTTGTTTGGAGTTAAATATATCTATCTAAAAATGGAGTAAGGAAAAATGTGTTTATCTGGTATTATATTTTACCATTTCTTAATCACATAGTTTCTATTCAATGTTGTGGGTAATTACTGTTTCAAGTGAACTTATCTCTTTCAAATTATATTGCTGGACAGCTACTTGTAAACAAAATAAAAATGAAGCAAGAATACATATCCTAGAATAGCCTACTCTACAAGTAGCCACATTAAAATACAGACATGAGAATGATCTGGATATGAAATGTTTTCTTGACATGAAGAGTTAATCATCACTATTGCCAGGACAATGTGAGAAAAATTAATAAGTAGGCTTGCATTTACAGACTTTTTTTTGTTACACATCCCAGTTTTGTTAACCTCTTAAGGTGTATTTTCCTGTCTTTTTGCAAATATTTCATTGTAAGGCTGCCAGTCTACCAAGGATACGCAATTTACCCAAAATTACTCTAATCGCAAGCACATAGAATGAAAAACCATGTGGTGGACTATGTTCTACTTCTCTAGTCTTCAGAAAGTTTCATTACAAATCAAGATGATACTGTTCACTTTGTGAATGTCGCTTATGGGTAATCTTTATTTTAATTTATAATTGGTAGTCCAGAAACCACAGGTTATTTGTGTCATTATATATACACCTATTTATAAAAGTTAAATTGCTTCTGTCTTGGATTATGAAATTAATAAATGAGTTAAACTGCAACAATAAACTAAACCTTCTAGGGTACAACTTTCATATTTTCAAATACAGGATATCAGTTCTTAGAAATGATTCTTAGAACTGATAACACCGTAAGAGCACTTTGATATCTAAAAGGTACAAAGAGAATTCTAACTATATTACTCTGGAAAACAACGGTGAAAGTCAACTCATTTAAACACTTTACATGGGTACCATTGTTTTGCTTCCAAAAATAATACATAAGTGATTGTTGCTTTCAGACATAAAGCCTCAACAACATGACTAATTCTAAGAGTATATAAAATTTGGGTCTAATGGTTGAGATCTGTTCCGCTTCTGAACAAGAAGAAAAAACAGTATTCGACTTCCCCATTGAAATTAAATGATAGTGCGACTTTGGCAAGTTTTTCCTCACTTTTGATATTCAACTGTGAAACCGAAATTCTACCAATATAGTGAAATATTATCAGAAGTTTTTTACACTGCTTTAAGCTCACCATCTCAGATCAACATGATTAATTGCTCAGTTACTTTTCTGTACCTCTTCCAATCATTTAGAGTACTTATTTTTATAGCATAACCACATGCAGTTAACGTCTCTTGATTTCGGCTTGATTGTAGTTTAATGAGAAAAATTCAACACATCAATCTTTGCCTTAAGTTATTCTAGTTCTGATGTTCAAATGATCACATGTACTCTCATAACAATAATCCTTTCATGTGACAAACTCAAAGCATTTTAATAACTTTAATAAGGCAGGTAAGAGCAAAGCTGCCTTGAAATGACTTTAGTGGTTTTCAGGCAATATTTGTGGCCACATTCCCTGTACATTCACTCACTAAACATCTCACTACTTGAGGGCAAGAGTAACACTAACAATCAAGGCAAGACAACCAGATTGAGACAGAATTTCTATTTGTAGATAACAACTGCAGTTAATGCCAGAAAGATTTTATGATCCAGCCTAATAAAAACAATAAAATATAAGGAACCTTGGCATGCTCGAGTTTTCAATGGAAAAATGAGAACATTCAGAGAAATTAATAAGCGTTATCCCATTTTACTTACAGAGATAAAAAGTTTTAGCAAGGACCGTTTGGAAAAAAATACTAGTGCATGCTACTTAACTTGAAAGAACCATTATTATCCCAGATAGGACACCTAAGTCTGCCATTCATCTGTTTATTTCCAGATATTTTCGCTACTCTTTAGATGAAATTTTAACAGTAAAAGTTCTTGTCTGGGTTTTAGAAGCCCAATATCTACCAGGAAGTCCTTAAGTTATGTGTGGGAGCCAAAGAGACAGAGTCCTAGCACAGGGTCTGGCTCATCTTACCACAGCCTCCAGGGAAACGCCAGGCTGGAGGGGAAGCCAGGACTGGAAACGTAGGCCAGGAGCAGCAGTGCTTGCACTCAGCAGCAGGTGCTGGTTAGGGAGATAAGAAAACCAGCCCAGGAGCTACAAGTCTTAGTGAGAACAGGTCTACCTCCTCCCTTTTGTCTCCCAACCCTTTACCACTTACTAGTAACCTTTACACTTTCCCTTTGCCTTAATCAAGCCCCAGAATAGATTCTCCAGCACAGGGCAAGTTTTAGCTCCTGAGAGCCCCTAGTCCTTGGGTTGCAATTCTGCAGGACTCACAGTATCAAGAAGAAGCATGTCCCACTAATTTTGAGGCAATTTGTATGCCAGTCTCCCAGAGCAGGGACTGCTGTGCTCAGGTATGGAGAGATGAGGAGCTGGAAGGTACAGGGAGATGGGAGGTATGGGAATGAGAACTCCATCTTTGGGAAAGATGGGGAGGTCTTGAGACACTGGGGCCAAGCCTACCTATGTTGCCACAACCCGACACCTTCATGCAGGTACGGAACACATACAGAGGAGCACCACAATGTCACATTAACACCTTCTTAGCCCTTCCCACAAAGGACTGCCTCAATCATCACCCTTTCCCTCGCCTTTGTGTCTAATCCCTGGCACTGCATGCTCCGTTTTGCACCTTGGAATTCTGCTTCCCTAAATAGTCACCCGGGAGACTGAAGTTCAGCTCCTTTTTCTGCACAATTCTGGCCAAAGTTCTGACGTTTAAAGAACTACACTGTCAGGGTGTGCATATGTGTGTGTGTGCACACCTGAGTTGAGTTGATGCTATGACTCTCTTCTGTCCACCCAATTTTCTCCCTGGTCCTAAGAGAACAAGTGGGCTCATACAAAATCTCTCTTTCTTAGAAATACTCCTTAAAAAAAATTTTTGACTTGTGCTTGTCCAAAGTAGATAAACATCACAGAAAATCAGTTATGGAACCATACTTTTCTGATCCCTGCTATCCAGATTTTGACTGCAAGAATCTCTTTTTGCATACATAAACTATTAGAGATTATTGCTATATGTTATTACCTTCAAAACCACATTAAGAAAACAATGTTTAATTGAAGTCATGCACATAAAGAAAAAGCTAACTATTCTTCCAAAAAAAAAAACAACCTATGGTAAGGCTGCATAATAATTTGATTATTCAACCATTATACAAAACAAGACAAAAATAAAATAAGCCATGCAGTTAAATGTTATTTTTCATTTACTTTTTGATAGACCTATTTTTGTATCAGTGTTGTCCTGTTACCAAGGTATTGTACGGAAGATGTCAGTGTTGATCACCTTCCAATCATCAATAGCACTTATTGAAATAACATCCTGCTAGGAATGGGATTTTCTGCCTTTGCTGAAGTACACCATTGATGGGGGGGGGGGGGAGATAAAAGCAAGCTCTGACTGTAGAATAAACCTCCAAGAAACAAATTTTGGTTTTGATGTAAGGCAACAATTAAGCATTTTACAAGATGCTTTCTTGCATACTTTTTGTCTTCTGGGAAAAATTAAATTCCCTTGCAAATATGCCAACAGCTTGCTTAAGTAACGTTCAAAAAAATCTTTTCTCTATAAATTGTAAGTTATGGCTTAAAAGGTTGAATAGCATGGCTGAGCTGTCTTGATTATTTTGAAAGTCCTATAGAGCTGAATAAGTAGCATTAGAATGGATTTATACAGAAATATTTCAAATACCTTACGGCAAAAAGAAACAAAATTTTTAAATCATTCTTTTAGTGTATGTTACAAGACTCTATAGAGAAGAATATATTTTCTTAGTGAATATTCTGGTACTGTTCTATGAAATTTTTGAAGGTTATTGGAATAATCTATATATACACACACTTTAAACAACCCATACTAACTCTGTTTTTAAAGCTGCTGTGTGAGCCCCGCTGTGTCAGGAGCAGAATGTGTCCACTCATCCGGCCTCTGTCATCTTGGAGGAAGCCTGAAAGCAAACGTTCCTCTGGAGGGAGCCCCTCAGGACCAACGAAGATCCAGTTTGCAACTTTTTTTCCTCCCATAGCAACACACAAACAGCAGGAGAGTTTATATGACGCTCTCTTTGTTGAAATATGGTTAACGACAAAGAAAGTTTCACAGTCCCGTATATATCTATCCAATTTTCTGTTTTCCCTTATGCATACAATGTGAAATATATAAATCATTATTATTTGGATGACTTCCCTATGGCTTGCATGTTTAAATTTCAAAATTACCACACAGCACCTTTTTTAACCACTGGGAATATTTTGCAGAAAAAGCAAATCTCTGCCCCTTCTCCCCTCCCCGATCATAAATATGACGTATTTTTGCTAATAATTTTCTCTAGGTGAAGAGATTTTCCAGTTAGAGGAATTCAGGCAAAGGATGATTACTTAGTGGATTGGTAGCTATATTACACAGTGTGAGATATGTCAAAGAAATAATAAAGCAACCCATTTATGAATTCTTTGACTACATCAAAGACAGCAAGCAAAAGAGGAAGCCATCATTACCAGAATAATAAGGTAACTTTATAACATTTCATTGAAGTTGTTTCCCCCAGCCTAATGCTTAGTTTATGAAAGAGGAATTAATCTCATTTTGAAAATGATTTGTATGTTAATTTAGACAAAACTAGAATGCAGGTCTAACTAAATGCTTTCCATATTTAGAACAAAAGGCAATTGCCTTGATATCCCCCAATTATCATTACTGCAAATTCTAAAACAATGTAAGTTTTGCACATGGAGAAAGTAGGCAGAAGATTCTTACCTGCAAGGACTTCCAGAAAACAGCTGGTTAAACACAGTTAAATTTTATGAGAAGGAAAATGCTGAAAAATGGTACTGATCATATTCACATACTTATATCTTTTTAAGTACCAGGGATCCATGCTGCAGCACAGTTTCAACAAGTATCATGAAACAAAATTCCCAAACATTATCAAAGCTTGACATCTTATTACATTCTTATTGGTCCCACATTAGGAAAAAATATACAAGCAGCAAACAATGCATGCTTGTTTAAGAGTCTAATACTGTACTAGTAAAAATAATGCAGCACAGCAACAAGTTCACTGGAGTGCTCCCTTTACACACAACATACCAGATGTACAGCTGTTTACAATGCAAAAAAATAAATAAAAGATGGCATAAAGACTTTTGAAAGGATCTTCTCCCCAGTATTTAATAACTAACATGCAAAGTATTAAAGGATTCTTGCATGAAATCATGAATAGTAATAGGTCGTTTCTCAGGGTATTAAAAAAAGCTAACCAGACACAAAACAGAATGCCAGCAGGAAGCTTGTATGAGACATAAGGTTTTATATTCCCACTAGGAACATACCTTCTCTGTTTTTGCTTTCCTGGCGTTATGCACAAACCTGCGTCCCAGCTTCTTGGCATACCAGATAGAGGCAAACATTGTAGTGATGAAGGTTTCAGTCTGAATATGCAGCACACAAAAACCACCAAAAAAACTTCCCCCACAACTGAGATACAAATCTAATGCTGGTTAAGGTCTCTCAGCTATGCTGTTGCTTTGTCAGGTCCTCTCATGCTGCCTTCTGAAAAAAAAAAAAATAAAACCCACCCAGTGTGGCCAGTCTGCAGGTGTATTTACATACTGCCAGCAGGAAGTCCAGGGTGAGGCATCTTTGCATCCAGCTCACATCCAGTCTGCTAAGTGCCTGTCTGCAGTTCTTTAGCACTGTCACCACAAACTACATATGTGTCAGCAGACAGCTCACCTCCTCTTCTCCTGTTCTGAAATTTAACTCCTTGGTTCTCTTCTATCTGCCAGCATGCAACAGAAGCAGCAGCAGTTCAAATACGAAATAGGCAGCACTGCAGGAAAGGAAAGGGGTACCTAAGAGCCAAAAATAGAAATGTGTATTAACCATTAAGGTGAAGGAACAGGTGTTTTACGTGTTTTGGTGCAATTACGATATGAAAACGGATTTTACTTTGTTCTAGTGGTTTGGGATCTACTCAGAGATATTTTTGTTACCTAGTTTCAGTTTGCGACAGAAAGACATCATAGCTGTTCAGTTCACTTGCTGATGTCATACGTGCTTTGCTAAAGGATTTAAGACTCATTCAAGGACTTCTGCTTTTCTTTGATAAAGGTTTCAACAGAAAACTGACTTTTTTTTTTTCAATTAATTTTTAACTTCTGCCCTACATAAGCTTGCTTTTTCCTCTTCCTTTAATTGGAAGTTATTTTACATTAAGAGTTGAGAAGTGCTTACGAATGCCTGTTTTTGCAGTGAAAGAACAATGTACTGTTTTCCTTTCGTCATATACTTCAGCTTTAACCCTTGCACATCTCTCTAGTTATAATCTCTAAATAATAAGCCAAAACATATCCTTTTGGCTCCAGACATACAACTAACCAGATGTTCCTCCCCACCAGAGGCAGTATCAAAGCTGTAAACTTACAGGGTTTATAGCTGTGTATTCTATTTGATTTGCATTACAGGATAAATCCTGCCCCTTGCCCTCCCACCTACAATTGTGGAGATACCAACATATGGGAGAAGCACTGCTGTCCTGTGTGCAGGATTGCATTTGTCACGCACACATGCAAGAGTAATTTCTGCTCTGCTATTCTGTGGTAAAGAGTAAATCAAAATTAATAGATGCACAGCAAAGGAAATACAGCCATAGCAATCTAGTATAGGGCGCTTGGGGCCAAGGAAACACTTTTTCTGCCCCAGGATTTTCAGAGAATGGCAGAAACTATTTTCTCCAGGGTGTTTGAATTCAAGAGGGAAAATATTCCCCTCCCAATTCCAGCTTACACTTGTAACATCCTAGTTACTGCAGCTCGATGGCATTGCCCAAGCATTGAGCCTGAAGGCATATACTGCTCAATTCCAAGAAAATTATAGAGAGTTCAAAGAATTCCTTCAACTCACTTTAAAATAGTGAATTGGTTAACTAAATTGAAATTCTTAGATAGTGACTTTTTTGTCAAGGAAACTCCAAATTATATGTTTGCTTTTTACTTGACATCTAAAACCTTCTGACAAAATGCTTGGCAACTGGTAAGGTTTCTGGGAAAGGAATAATTTCTAATTTCTTCCAATTCAGCCAGTAGTTAACCCTGGTGGTCAAAAAGTTATAAGACTATGAGACAGAGCAAAATCATGTCTGATCCGGAGTGTGATTGATATAGAATAGCTGTCTGTCCATAGCATCACTCCAACTCTCTGAACTCCAGGCTGATGGTAAGATGGGTTCTCCAAGGTGCCAAAACCTTTACTATGCCATGTAGCAGACTCGTACCACTCCCCACATTTGTGGGATGACTGAGTGCCTTGTAATGGAAGGAAAACAGGAGAAGGAAGAAAGATGGCCTGAAAAATTTAGGAAGAAATCGAAGATCTTGTTTCTAGCTGGAATGTCACTGAAGTGAAACATGGACTGGGAAAAAAAGTGCAGAAAAGGAGAAGCAACATCATTACATGGCTTAACCAACATGATAACTGTTAAGTAAAAAGAACAGGAAAAAAATAATCTTACATATTACACGCGTAAATAGTAGAACACCTCTCCCACTCTGCTCCCATCCTTTTATGAACAGAATAAGCATAATTTGAAATCATTGCACTACAACCAAAAAAGGGTACATTCTCTCAAGCAACTATTTATATAGTCTTATGTATATTCAGTTGCTGAGAAAATCGAAGGAAACATTCATTAAACAACAAAACCTCTTTTTTATGACTTCTATCATCAACATTAGCAGCTTTACTGAACTATTTATTCAAGAAAAATAGGGAGCAATAAAAAGCCACAATTCATCCCACTTAAAGTAAAAAAAAAATAGAATACATTGTTCGTTTAAGGAATAATGACAAAGCAATAGGGAGGTAATTTTCTCCACCCACTGAAAATGTTAGATCAGGAAGAATAAATCTCACGAAATACCTAATTCTGATTCTAATCAGAAAGGCATTTTAACTATTTGCACACATTTTCAGATCTATCCAAACCCTACAATGACCAGACTACAAGCTATTTTCTTACAGCTCCATCACGCAGTAGTCTGCCATATATTGTCAGTAGCAGGTTTATTAGGTCTGTACTGGTACCCAGGGATTTTATGATTATTAATATTTTACTGTAACCATAACGAAGCCTGCATTGTACAGAAGTGCTACAAGCCAAGCTGCTTATAAGAAGAATTGGAGCTCCCAGCTGCTGTCTGCTCACAGGAGTAATGTGTACTTTAGCTTGCTCACTGAAGTGCTACGTTACAAAGGCAGAGAGATGCATGCAATTGAGCAGCAATATTATTGCAGACAGGAGATAATCAGTTAAGAGCAAATTTTACAAGGGGCTGCTTGCTGCGAATGAGTGGGTGGATTTCAGTAACCCAAACCTCATCTATGCTATACATTAAATTGACTTCTTGTGCCTCTAAGAGAGGAATTGGTCTTACCATAAGTGCACGCATGGGTGTAAGCATAAAGCAACTATGGCGTTGAATCCTGTTCTTTTTATGAGATGGCTCCCCAACATTGCAAGAAACGGCAATTGATGCTTAGTACTGAAACAGATGGTGGTTTCAAACACCTTGCCAACAGTATGCACTGAGTATCACCAGTATTTCTGATGGTCAGCCTCCTCTTCCAGTTTTAACTTTGCTGTTTTACTTAAGTAGCACATGGGAAGAAGTGCAGCTTAGCTCTAGACAGGGCATTAATCTTCTCTTGTTAAGGGATAACTTCTCACGGCGCGCACGTGGGGTGTCAACCTCCCCCTCACACACCTGCGGTGAAGATAGATGTTAGCTGTAGATTCTATTTCTCTCCTACCTCTATCTGAATATATACACACACAGTAGTCATAAAATGTGATGACAGGGCCGTTTAAAATACAAATACAGTTCAGTCATAAATAACGCCTTTCTTGTAAGAATAGGAAGACAGATGAAAAGATTAGTCATTCAGGGTTTGCAGAACTCTGCTTCCAGTGAAATGGACGGGAGATGGAACAAGTGAAAAATGAAATACCAAAGATTTAAAACCATCACTTTGCTTCAAGGTTTCTATGTTAATGGTCAGCATAGCTGTGGATACAGGAAGACTGATGATGATACGAAACTAGGGTAGGTAGCCTTTTCTTTTTTTTTTTTTTTTTGTTGGGACTAGGCAACAACAGATATTGATTTGGCTGACTGTACAAGCAATCATTTCCCATCCCCAACACAACTAATTATCTTACAGAGTTACATGACACCAAGACATGTTATTTAATGACCAGAATGCTAGGAAAGACAGGAACCTTGATTTCTGCTATTCCATCCAGAAACTATAAATTTTAGGCATTCAGACCTTATAGTCGTTGAAGCAGATGAAAGTCCCGAGATTTTGTAAGGACTTGATTTTTCATTTTTTTGCTATAAACAGAGTCAAATGGACAAATATTCCTCCTCCTATTGCAACAGGCAGTATTCCTATAGAAAACGCACGGCCACTCTTACAAAGGGGGTAGTTGCCCCAGTCAGCACCACCAAAACCCATTCAGACTTCTCTTTTGTCCAGGGCAGAACCCACTCTATAGCAGTTACAATACAGAAAAAATATTACCATAGAACCGAATCATAGAATCATTTAGGTTGGAAGATACTCTGAAGAGTCTCATTGAGTCCAACCGTTAACCTAACACTGCCAAGTCCACCACTAAACCATGTCCCTAAGCACCACGTCTACACATCTTTTAAATGTCTCCAGGGATGGTGACTCAACCACTTCCCTGGGCAGCCTGTTCCAACGCTTCACAACCCTTTCAGTGAAGAAATTTTTCCTAATACTCACTCTAAACCTCTCGGTGCAACTTGAGGCCATTGCCTCTTGTCCTATCACTAGTTACTTGGGAAAAAAGACTGACCCCCGCTACACTACAACCTTCTTTCAGGTAGTTGTAGAGAGCAATAAGGTCTCCCCTCAACCTCCTTTTCTCCAGGCTAAACAACCCCAGTTCCCTCAGCCACTCCTCATAAGACTTGTTCTCCAGACCCTTCGCCAGCCTCGTTGCTCTTCTCTGGACATGCTCCAGCACCTCATTGTTCTTCTTGTAGTGAGGGGCCCAAAACTGCACAAAATATTCAAGGCGTGGTTTCACTAAGTTTCTACTTATGACATTTTCTACTAGTTATGATGTTTCATAACAGACATTTTTTTCATAATAAAAATTTTAAAATTCTATCACTTATGCCTGAATTTTAAAGATGAGCAAACCTGGGTTGCTTAAATGCTGCCTTGGACCACCTAAGTCAGTGGCTAGAATAGAGAGTAGTAATTCTGAGAACAGTCACGTATCCTGACAAAGAAATGTTGCAGAGAAGGGAAGGGAGAAAAAAAAAAGATGGAGAAGATGAAGGAAGATGGGATAAAATGGAAAAAAGAAGTGAAAAAAAGGTGCTGTGTATTAGGGATGGTAAAGGTTCATGCTTGTCTCTTCCAATTAAAATTTTTCTAGTCCCTTAATATTACTTGTGCCAAATTTTCTCTTTAGAAATTATGCTTTCAGAAACCCAGCTGTGACATTACAAGTTTGCCTCAGGTCTAATTTCCCCTTAAAACACAAGGTACTGCATGCAGACTTTTCCTCTGCCACCTTTTCTGCTGTATGGCAGAACTGTTTTCTAGGAGAGGGCATGAAGAATTTCATACACAATGTCACAGGACTTCAGAGCAGTACAGAAATAAAATGCAATCATTTCCTCCTGTGGATCTCCTTTGAGTGTGAGGCCCCAGAAATTGTGTACCTGCCCTCTGCTATGCAATTAGCATTCCTATTTTTCTGCTCTTCTATTATTTGATGTGGTAGATGGCACTCAACCCTGCTACCTGTGGTGCAACTGTTCAGGAGAAGAGAGGATGAGGTGTTGTGCTACGTAACTTCATGAAATAGAGCTTTAACTGTGGAAGCACAGGAAATGGAAATGAATTAAGTCCGATACTGAACGCTGAGACTCAGCACATCCCTGTGCACAGGGATATATTGTAGCACTTTACAATATAATGGCATAAGAGACGATGCTTTAAATTTAGGCAGTTCTTTTTCCTCATTTATTTGTTAAGCCTTGGAATGGAGACAAACCTAATTACGGTACTTAATTTTGATTTTAGAAATTGATTTTCCACTCTAGTTTCTGCTGATGCATAGGAAACTCTAGTGAGGCACACAAGTAATATAGCAACCATTAGCATCCTTAAAAATAAACAAAAACCTGAAAAATGCCACTTTATTCTTATCTTTGTCCCTAGTTCAGCACAAATTGCTTCTTGCTTCACCTTTCTGATAGAAATTCTTAAGTTTCTTCCCATGTTAAGAAATCACAACCAAAATGTTGTATAAAATCCTCAGATGTGCCATTATGCCACTCAGATGCTTGTATCAAATCAAAGCACAGTGTGTGTAATACAGTTATATATTTGCATGGCAAGTACTCCCACAGGAAATAATATAAACTAAAAAATTCATCTTTGGGGAGGGAAAAAGAAAGAAGGAACCACACATAGTGCGCAGTGCTTATGTGTGTCACCAGTGCATTTTGCAAGGGACTTGCCAACTACAATCCTGAACAAAACTGAATCTAGTGTGAAAACACTTATATTACAGCACTGTGTATATGCCTCCCATCCTGTAGCGTTTAACTACCTTTGTTTTCTTTGTACTTACAAATAACTCTGCGTGATGGGGGAATATAATCTCTGTTTCAGAAAGAGGTGAAATAAGGCACTAAGTCACTTGGTAACAACCATACAGGAAATTGGAGAATTTGCGTGCTGCCTGGGAGCCCAAAATCTCCCCTCTCCCAGCTCGTGGCCATGGGGTTTGCTGTGGCCAAAGCCAAGAAGAGGTGACATGAACTCACCATAGCTCACTCCTGTGCCAGTCACAGCTTTCTATCTGTCCAAAGCAGATGAAGAGCCAGAGGGCTGGTAACGCCCATTTACCTACCCACTGAGATATATCCTTTGCATATGATCTGTTTCCAGGAATAGCAAGTGAGGCAGCCTGTAATGAGCTGTTCATCCCACTGCTAGTTCCAAAAGGACCCCCAAAAAACAGCTGCAGGCACAAGCATGCAAATATATATATCATCCTATCATAAACATTATTTTATTCCTGCCTGATTACAAGCTGTCTTCTCTTTCAAAGCCCTCCTTAAATCTCACTTTCACTTTATCAGCCCCAAGAGCAAAATTAAAAAGTCAGCTTAAGCAGAATCATCACGAGTTATAGCCACTGTATCAGTGAAACACATGGACTCCTTTGACCCAGTGTCATTTAAAGATTTGAGGTGAATGTGCCTAGCTCTCGTCCATATCTAAGCTCTCCAGAAAATCCTTGTGCACAAGAATCCAGGTTTCATTGAACTATGAAACATTAAAGAATTACAAGTGATGTGATCAAACAGGATAGCTATAGACTAACCTCATGCCATGACCTCCTTGCAGGGAGACACATGTATACTTGCTTGGGCTGAGCCCACTCAGCACTTGTTAGAGAAAATAACCCACATATGGAGAATAAACAAGATAATGACTTTGCAGCTTTTCGTTTCAGATCTTGCTCTTTACCTCTGTCCTCCACTTTCCTAGGCTGTGATCCTCACAGCTCATGGGAAGAGGCCCTATTCAAGTCATTTGAAGGGAATTCAAGTAATTTCAAGGGAATTCAAGTCATTTCAGAGGCAAATAATCAAGAACATTGCTGAACACAGGTTTAAAAAAGCAGTGTGTTCTTGCTAAAATGCAAAAGAGAAGAAACATGGAGGTAAAGGTTCTACTTTGTGGCTCCAAATATAAGATGGCCTACTACTAAGTATGATGGGTAAACAACAAGAAGTCTTTATCCAGGACTGTCTGCAATTCTTTCTTCCTAAGGGCAGAGACACAGAAGAGGTCCCCTTGCTTCTGGAACTGACCCACCACATTTCTGTTGCTCAAGCAAAGCAGAGACAGGACAGTCCAAACCACAGAAGACCAGGCACCAAGTTTTCTCCCTTAATTCTGATAATTCTTTTGCATGAGGTTAAGTATCCTTTGAAGCCAGCTTCTCATTCTTAAAATGAAAAGAATAATGGTCTACCGCACTGGGACGTTCTAAAGATAAAAGTGTTAACAAATGTGAAGTAATGTGATAGAAAGCATTATAGAAAAAGAGGGCATCTACCCCCACACTGGTTGATACAGAACCTCACAGAATTCTGCTGAAAAGTTTGTGCAAGTCCGTAACTAAACTGATTACACAAATGCTTCATTGTAATGCAACACATGAAAAGGTCCATTTTAGGAATAACAGCAATAAAGGGTGCTGTCATGCCCATTTTGACCAGAAAGAGAAAAGAACTCTGAAAGAATATGAGGTCAAGGACAAGAAGTGATTCTTCTTGCATTTGTGATAAGATCTTCAGAAGTAGAAAAATATGGCAAATATTGAAACATAAAATGTAGGCTTACCTGTCTAAAACATATTTCAGTTAATAAACTAATTTTATGCTAGCAAATGATAAGAGAAAATTTGTCATTCCATGTTTTCCTAATCAATACTGTGCATGTGCAACCCCAGTTCACTTTACTCCCATTTTTTAGGACAAGCATGAGAAACACAGTTGTGGAAAGAAATATTTCATTGCAGAGTATTTTGGCATTTTGAAAATCAAAGGAAGAATTGATGCAGCATATGGCTAGTGGGATATACTTTGACAACAGACGGACTAGAGCCGATAAAAAAAATCCAGAGAAACTGTTATAGCTTTTTAGGACAACAATAAAAAATAACATCTTTTCAAACACCTTGAAATTTTTAAATTTAATTTGAGTGTTTCAAGAAAACAAAAACTTTTTGAGCTCTCTATAACCAGTAGAAAATTGAGAAAGCATTCCTTGAAAATGTCAAAATATTTATCTTTCTTTTTCATCAAAAATCAGAACATTTCAGCCTTCTCCAGGGCTGTCAATACTACTGTCTAAATTACATTTACATTTAACTTTCCCTTGGGATCCCAGTTAACAGACATTTTTAAAATTTCTGTTCTGCACATCTGACTGGAAATACTTTCTTTTGATCCATATATCTAGCTGCCTAAAAGATTCTCCCACACCTTTCTGCAAATTGATTTTTGCCAAGCCAGGCATGTTGGTTGTCTTCTCACACATCAGCCAGATGCCATGAAGATGCTAGAATGAACCTATGTGAACTTTTAGAAAAGCATCATAAGGTGAGAAAGTACCACAAAAGCAAGCCATTAATTGCTCCTCTTTTTTTCATGTACACTGGTAAGCATCATATTTCATGCCTGGACCTCCCAGAAGCAGAACAAAAGTTGAATAAAGGACTGTTTCTCCACCACTCCTCACATCTAAACACATAAAAGATTTAATACACCCAGATTTTCACAACTCTTCTTCGCCCTCCACATAGTGATCACCATAAGAAGCATCTCTGAGGACTCCAGTTATTTGTTCTGTGGCTCCAGGGGAGCCAGCTAGATAGTGAACTGAACCACAAGCTCTAAAATGCTTCCTGCTTCCAGCCAAGAGAATTAAATAATGAGCAATGTGCCAAAATCCCATTCCCAGCACTGGAGGGGAACTCTGATCTTAAGAGAAACAAACTGTCCTCTCCACTTTCCTCTTCTTTGCCATCCAAAATCTTAAAAGGCTTAATGAAGGTAAAAGCGATAAAAAGGCCCAGTAGTGCCTTATCCTAGCAGGCTCAGGCTCCCAGATACTACCAGTTGTCACAACCTACCAGTCATGTAATTAATGATAGCAGTTGGTCTGCGTTATGGTGAGTGCCAGCTCTGATCCAGATCAGAACCTTATTACAGCAAACCCCACATGCAACAGATAATAAGGGGAGTGCTTCCAGCTGCCTGCCTGCCTTGCACTAACCTGCCCAGCACTCCCACAGTCATTATTATAATCAGTTAAGCACATCCCACCACCAAAACTATTTTGTTAAAAAGCCCTCTGACAGGTCTATTTCCTTCTTTCAAGCCTCCTCTTTCAAGTATGCAACAGGCATTTATACTATCGTAGTTTCTTAAAAATAATGGATTAAGTAATCCTCACTTATGTGAGAAGATACTCTGCCTATAGCAATGCTGTAGGAAGACTGTTGTCTTCTGAAAGAGGTAGATTGTAAATGTATTACAGAAATGTGTTGGTAATTTGTTGTGATTTGAAGATGAGATAAGCAGACAGTATAATCTGCCAGTTTTAGATGGTCTCAGTCTGAAGAGGACTAAAGCATTGTAACTTTTGATTATCTCATTTATTATGAACAATTAATTACCATTAAAGCTCAGGACACAACATGACAACACGAATGTGTTTTATGAATGCATTGCCTCCATATTCTTCAAGGCAACAACTCAGCAGCAAAACGTGGCGATTCCTACCTATGGGATTTCCATAAGAACCAGTGTATGAAAGAGCGTGCTAATCCTTTGGCTTTGGTTGCATCCTTAATGCACATCTCAAGCAAGATAACATGGATAAAGGTGACGTGTCACGCATGTGCAAAGAAACACAATCTTGTGTTTCTTTGTCCGTGCAAAGAGATATGGAATGTCAGGCAGGCAGTACTTTGTAAGTCACGGTTTCGGCTGTTTCTAGGACAGGGCACGTAGCCGAGGCTTCAGCCTCCACAGCTGTGCAGTTAGGAATGTGCAACATGCCTTGCTGAGAAAGACCTGCATTTGTAGTTAAATGAGCTCTGGACACGGCGTAGTGGCAAGGTGAACTACATTACAGATGCACATTCAAGAGACTGAAATAAAAAGAAAGCAATATTAAGCAACATTTGAAATATATGGAAATGAAGCCCCTTGAGCTAAAACTGGTCCAAAATTGCGAGAAGGCGTATACCTTTTGAAAGCCCAAGATAGCAAAATGAATTGCAAACCACTTGCAAACTTCTGGCCTTCAGAAAGTGAGGTAATTTCCCCCAGTGCTTTTCCATGCATAGTGTGAGGATGTTGTTAAAGCTGATACACTGTAATCGGAGTTACGTTTAAACGTCTGGTTCATTTGTGTCATATGCATTGACAAACTCTAGTCAGAGCAACAAATAGAGTCTTAAAATATTAATGAACATCAGTTTTAATAACTGATTTACTTATGTGCCCTTCTTGGGCAGGTTTTAAAATCAGTACTGTAAGTAAAAGATGACTCTAAAACACTATCATCATATATCAGATTGATTTAAATTCTATATGTTCTTAACACAGCTTTTGCTATTGTATAAGTTGCACTTGATTTATATTATGCACCACAATTTTCCTAGTCATAATTTCAAGAAATAAACAGATTTATACATTGGATGGATATAGTTATACCTAAAATGGTCTGTAGGATGACTTCAAACAAACAAACAAGCAAACACACAAAACCAAAATAACCCTTCATAATTCCTAAGAGTTAAATTCGCTGCTTCCACTGACTTAAATGGAAGTTTAGCCTAATGAATGACATTTTTTCTCTCTCATTTGGCTCTGGCAGAGCCTCTATTCTTCTGCTTATGCGTATTTCAGAGTTTTAGGCACTACAGAAGAGTTTATAAAAGATGGCATGCTAACTTGGAACAGAGAGCCTGACTATTTTAATGTTCCAGACAGCATTGGATATAATGGTAAAAAACTGAAGATTGTCTGAACGACCTAGGCATTTAGAACACATCTAGCTACTGTCTTCACCAGCCAAAGAATCTACAAAAAATTCTTCAGTTTGGAAGAAAGGTCAGACTATAGGCTGCAAAAGTCATACACATTTAATTCATCCAACTGCATTTCTTTAAAAACTAGAAAGGCTAAAATACTTTAGAAAGCTACAAAAAAGTAATATCGTTTGCTTAATTAGGCTTCTTAATACATGTGAAAGTACTTTAGAAGTGTACCACAGGTCAATGAAAATAAAAATCGACAACCATAAAAGCCCTGAATTCATTTATAAATAAGTACTGATTCTGGCACTTAACTCTCGTGTAATTTATCCTACGTGAAGAGAAGCAACTATGCGAGAACTAACAATTTATCCTTTGCTCAGCTGTGAGCATAGCCCATGCTATCAAATAATCTGAACACCACCATTTTTCCTATGCGCACTCATATATTTTCTGTGATTAAATAATTTTCCATATCTGTGCTATGATATACATTAACATTATTTTTAAAAATCGAAATTTGAATTCACACGTGATAGAACACATCTGGAGAGATGACACAGATTCTATATCACTTTTTTAATGTCAACTGAAGCATTGTATCTACAAGATTTGAGAAGCAAAAATTCAGTAATGTGCATAACTAATTAGACTGAAACTGAGCAGAACTGTTCAGCTGGCTTGCTTAACAGCTGGTCTGAATCTCTTAGGGAGGAGCATATTTTTTCAACACATTTTATGAAGCCACACACTGAGAGCTACAGGAGTTTATTACAGAGGCAGACAGGTTGATTAATAAATATCAATTTTACTTTGGGAATAAGAAATGTAAGTTGCTTGCCTGTCCAGAAAGCCTAGGCAATTTATGGATTTATGCTTATTTACCTGTGTGTGATTTAGTGACAAAAAAATCTTGTTAAATAAACAGCCTCATGCATGACTAGCCCAGATCTTTTATCAGCTTCTCAAATGCTTATATTTGGCAACAGTCAGGAGTGAATATACCCATCCTCAGACAAAAAGATTTGAAGAAAAAAAGGATAGCTGAGCCAACGTGGAACAGCAATCTGTCTCCAAGACATATTTACAGTCAGTCTGGCAAAATATCTAGGGCAATAGGAGTGGAAAGAGAGAAGGCCAAAGACCGGGGTGTGCCAGATACGCAGTTGTGAGTCGCTTTATTTTCTAAATTGCTGCACAAGATAGATGTCGTGACCTTTTACACAGCATTGCTGAATAAAGTGTTAGCAAGACAAGGTGTCAGTCTGGACAATAACTTGAATCTTTTTCTAAAAGCTCAAAAATACTTGAATTTTTCCAAGAGGCACTTCTTTCTGGAGGCTGCTGGTTCTGTACTCTGGACACAACAGTACCACTTTGTAGTCATGGAGAGTGATGCAGAAGTCAAATTTTTAATTATCCTTTGTAAAGGCAATCCATATCTGGCAGTCACTCAGAAAACGCTAAACACTGAAATGCAAAATTTTTTCTGTATACCTGCACTCTGCAAAAGCTCTGACTCTACACATGGTCTCAAGCTACCGTGGCTTTATTTCCTTTTCCACCTCACTGTTATTTGCTTAAGCTTTCATTAAATATTATAGACTGTTACTATTTTCTACTGTGTTTCACACCAGAACATCATTCTGGTAGCCAGTTCTAGCTGACTGCTCCTGGCACTGCTATAATATGAACAATCGTTCCCAGTCATTGAATTAATTGAGCATCCCTAGGAGGGCATGCACGTTCATTTGCTGTGTTTCTCTCTTCTTTAGCCCTCTGTCATTAGGATCACAAGTAGCATATTAGCTGTATGGAACACAATATGTAGCTTTCTACAGGGATAGGTTGAGGTGTATTAATTCTCTGTCAATCCACCCATGCAAAACAAAATTGCTACAAACGTACAGAGTGTACTTTCTTGTCTTCTGTTACCTATCTGAAAGTGTCAGTGTCCCTCCTCTCTTTCTCTTTCTTTCTCATTTATTTGTTTTTCATTTGTAATGTGTTTCTGCTTGGTACCAACTGGACATAGTGTCATTCCTTTCAAGCTGCTCTCATTACCTTTAATCCCAAACTCATTCAAACATGGATCCCTCACAGCAACTGGGAGAAGTTTATATGGCATTTTTTCCCCAGACTCCTTTGCCTGTGCTTCCACCCTGTAAGACTTCACCAATAATTTATTTCGTGAAGTAGAAATTAGGAACTTTCTGAAATGCAACAAAACATCTACTGACTGCGTTGTTTAAGGAAAATCAATACCACATCCATAATTCATCAAAAATCTGTCACTCTTCAAGCATTTTTTAAGCATCTCATTCTACCTCAGAGGTTTTCAGTTTATGAGAAAACCTTTAATGCCTATGATGCTGGAATGAGAGAGAGTCTGTCTTCAAAATTTCCTTACCATGGCATAAAGAATTAATCCAAGAAGATCAGGTAAGGGGATATTCCTTTGTTTTGATAGTACCTTCTTGTTATTTACTTTCCTACTGCTTCTCTCAAAATAAAATTCTATGAATAAAGCAGAATATGTGAAAACAGAGAAACTCAAACATAATTGATCCGGATTTTACCTGGGCTAAAGCAAAAGCTGATAGAAAAAAGTTCCCCAAAATCAAAAAAATACCAACCCAAGCCAGCCAGAAAAAAGTTAAGAACTTAAAGAAGTTTATACCTGCTAAATAAATATTAACATTTTTTAAATGTTTTGATTACAGAGGTTCCTCCAGTAACATGCCTTGTCAACTGCTGAATCGCACACACACACAGAGACATCGATGCAGCATTGTGTAGAATAAGAAACAAATTTTACCAACAGTTTGGCAGTTGTCACCAATTCCAAACAAAGCAATGCCAATTTTGTATGTTATACTGGCCTTGCTACAGACACATTTTCTGCTCTCTCCCTTCCGTAGAAACTCGTAATTATTTAGGAAGGTCAGTACCTCCCGCCCTGCAGTGCTGTTCAAGCACTGTGGTAGAGCTGCCACTCACAGATGATACTGGGAAAATTGCCATGACCAGAGAGCTGCTACTTGTTCTCTGTTGTTGTCTGTTTTGTTTACAAAGGGAAAAGCCAGAATAGCTCTAATTTGGCTCAAATTAGTCTGTGCCTGGGTATCTTTACAGTTATTCAAACGATCTCAGTATTATGTAATATGAATGGAGATCTTAGGCTGTAGCTGCAAAATAGTTTCAGAAATGTTTGCAAGGCCATTAGTTATCATAAATTGCACAATTTACCCCTAGACTAAGATTCTTTCAGATGCTGTTGCTCCCTGAATAATCAAACCCTGTTTTCCTTCAAAGCAGTCAACTCTTTCCAAATCCTACACCCTGTAGCTCGTCCTTCCTAATCGCCAGTCTGGGACCTGATGTGGGCTGCATCTTCTCTAAAAATCCATCAGCACCTACAAGCTTCACTCCAAGCCCCATCTCTTGCCAGTGCAGAGCTCCTGGGATTTCTGAGCGCATTTCATCACTTCTCGCATAATCTCGGACTAACCATCGCAAAACTGGCTATGCAACACGCCTGGTTTTTGTCACTAACTATCATAGGGCCTGTGATGTCAAGCTTGGCCTGAGCTACCTAACTTTTAGATATCTAAAAAACAGGTAAATCACGCCTTGACATAGCATTTGTAAACACCCTATGCTACTGAACAGAAATTTGTTCACTTGGCTTTTTCATGAGTTTACAGACAGGAATATGCAATTATATCCCTTCTGTATAATTAATTATGATTGTTAAGAGTAACACACAAAATAACATCTGATTCAATAAGATTGGTGGCATTCAAAGACATCTGAGTATACTGTTTTTGACTCTTACTTCCACTGGCTTTCTAAAGGGATGAAAGGAAGATAATTTAGTTTGTCTTTCACCGACATAGTTAAGTGACGAGAGGCATTGGATCATCCCGGTGCACTTTAAATATAAGCAAATATCTTTTTATAAGTCAAAATATACATTCAGACTATGGAGCTGTGCACCCGACATACGTGTCATCTTCCAACAACTTTATTTAGAATTCTGCTAAACTTTCTAGTAATTATTTAAAAAGAAAGAGCTTTTCTTATACAGGAGCAGCAACATAACCCTTCCTTATTGCTAAAGCAAGTCACGCCTACAGTTTGTTTCATACGGTATATTTGATTTCTTAGCCAGAGTCCCTGCCTGCAAGAGTAATCACATATTTGAAGATACTACTTGACAATACCCAGGGATAGACCCATTTAAAGTTAGGCCTTGGTCACCATATTTAGGAATTACAGTTCTACAAAAACTTGGGAGTTTAAATATTCACCATCCTTCCTGTCCATATGTTTCCAGGAGATTTAAAAGGATGGCACCTTATCATGCATTTTCCACCAGGGACACATAACCCTTGTAAAGATGAATGTGCTGCCAGGCTACTCTACCATGCCTAAATGTATGACTTCAAAATTTCGCAAGTCTTTTTTTTCCCCACTAAGCTGAATAATGCCCCTAGAGCTTTCTTTTCTATGTTGCAAGGAAGGAATTGTAAAACATGCCAATACCAAATGTATTTCCAATATTAACATTCATTTCACATGTGCACTCTGAATAAGTGGAGTTAGCGCAGCATCAAGACTTCAGACTACATTTTTCTGCTATATTATACTACTTGATATTAGATTTTACCATCAAGAGTATATTAAGGAAATCTTAATGACGGTTATTAGCATTGATTTATGTTATTTTAATGCCTACCATTTATCAATAGAAGTATCTACAGAATGCAACGAAATAGTTAAGTTGGACTCCGCTTCACTTTATGAACTCACGCCCTGATTTTAGTATTAAAATGCAAACTTGATCTGAAAGGTGCGCAAGTCAGGAATCTATTATGCATTAATGCTAGAAGTTATGTATTAATTCCAGACATCAGAGAAAGACTTGACAGGAAAAAAAATGTGTCAGTCTGATCCCAATTCTGTGAACAGAATTGAAAGAAAACATCCTAACCCCAACATTTTTCTCTGATACAGTAATTTCAATAAAAGACTTTCTGAACCTTTAATTTGTATCTAAACAAACCCCGTAGCTAGACGGGGTATAGAAAATGGAGAAAATTTACTTGAAATGAAACTAATCTTTTAGGTCAGCCTAGATAAAAACTGAAATTATTTCCTCATTTACCTCCTTGTTTTAGAGATCAAAATTGTGTTTCTGGCTTGCTGATACAATTATTTGCTTGTACGCTTGCCAGGCAGTGTAGTACATATCCATCTTTACTACATGTTACACGCCAGCAACTGCTCTGGTTGTGCTAGGCAGTTGGAAAGCAATCTGTTAAAGTCCACAGCATGACGCAAATCCATTCTCCTCTCCTCCTAACACCTTTCTCATTGAGAGCTGTCTTAAAGAGCAATCTCTCTCTATCAACAAATCTCCTTACTAGGGCCTGGACGATAGATCTTATAGTTTACACGCAAGTATTTAAATGATGTTTTCTTGGCTTAGAAGGTTTTTTTATGGGTTCGCAGAATGGAACAGAGATGAAAAACTAGCTGGTTCTACTTCAGCTAGCTGTATATTCTGTTATAATTTGGATGACCATTACCCAGCTACTTCTCTAGGCAAGCTGAAGAGCTGGGCTATTCATCAGTCTGCAAACATAACCCTCATTTAAATCCTCATGCACAGCAGAAAGTATTTAATATTACAATCCATCACATATCTCCCTTGTTGATGTCAGTACACAAGGAGTCTTGATCTTTTTTCTTTTTGAGAGCTACATTTAAAGTTGCATTAGAAGAATGCATGCACTTTTTCAAAAATGTCTGCCTCGCAAATTACACATACCTCTAAACTAGGCACTCTGATGATATGTAATCCCTATCACCAGGATAGATAAGTTTCCATCAACATCTGGTAACATGACTCCTGCAGCACTCATCCACCATGTCTGAAGTCCAACTGTCCTATTAACTCACCTCTGACTTGTTGCAAACTGTCTGCTTCGGCACAAGAGATCCTTTTGTTATGTATGACACTGAATATTAGCGATGGGACAGAGTTTCTAGGACTCTGAAAGGGACTCAGGAAACTGGGCTGAGCTGCTGGCTCAGCCATGAAATACTTGTGTAGCTCTGGGCATTCCCTTCTTGACTCCATGATTTCGTTTCACCAAATCAGAAGAAAATGGTAATACTGATCTCTACGGAGCCTTTCAAAGTGTGCAGACTAAAACTGCTTTATGGGTCAATATAATTAAAGAAAGGTGAGATTCTATACTATTCATTACATCTAAAAGACGTAATGCATAAATGCACAGTAATTTGTTTAAATTTCCAAGAGTATACACAAAGTTATTTTTAAACCTCTTCCACCTCTTCCCTTTAGTATTTTTTATTTTAAGATAAAAAGCCCAAGAAAGCGACCTATTCATTCATCACATTAGTTTTCCTCTGGCCTACTCGCAGTTGATTCATTTTAAATTAGTAATTGAAATTATGAAAGGAATGTAGAGCACAGATGAAGCTAGCATGAATTTTGCACATGTGATTCCAGAACGAAGAGTTTGAAATGAAAGACAGTCATCTGAGATTGGTGTAGAACTGCAGAACAGCTCTGTAAATAACACAGCAACAGAACAGATTTCTCACCAACACCAGCAGCAAATTTCAGCAAAGCTACACTTTACTGCAGTTATTGGGGGCACTTCTGCACAGATTTCTGTGCTGGAATTGCAAAGTCCATCATAAACATTAAATAAAATAAAAATAATGAGTTTCCTAAATTGCAAGTACATATTGATTATAAAAATGACATTGAAATTCCAGCAAATACTTTCCAGAAAAAGGAGTAGCAGAACTTTCATTTTCACTAGACTTCATTAATTAGCTTTTAATGATCACAAAGTTCCTATCACCCAGCCAAAACACATACAAAGGTTTTAGCACACCAAAAAATACCCCAAAAGAGGGCTACTCAGAGTATGTGAAAGTGCTATCTTCTAGTCACAGGCTTCTTTTTTATCTTACTATGCTTTAATTCCTATACTTTATTCCATACTTTTTTCTCCCAGAGCTATACTTTTATGTCCTAAACTATTTTCAAAACTTTGAGACTTCTAGTATTGTGCTTTAGGCCTACTCTGTAATTTAACATAATTTGTTATAACTGCTGGAATTATTAAAAAGGTTTAAAGGGATAATTTCTAGAATAAGATACAGATGCAAAGATTTCTTGCTGACAGAGGCCCCAGAGGAGTTCAGATTTGTCTTTATATTCAGAGGGGGGTTGGACTAGATGACCCACAGAGGTCCCTTCCAACTCCTACTATTCTGTGATATTCTGTGATATTCTGTGATCTATACAGTATATTAAATTTTATATCAACTTTCCTTTCTCTGATTATCTCTATCATTTCTATCTATGAAATCCACCAGCATTCAGCACAATTGAGATCTAATTTCAGAAGAGCTGTTCAGTATCTTGTATGTAGCTTTGATATCCTGCAGGATATGCACCAATACCTAAAATGTAATGAAGGAAATTAAACAGGGAATGAAAGTGGTGGCTTCCTCCATTACCACTGTGAGTGGTAGACACTGTGTTTTCTCTTGGTGTCTGGGACATTACAGAAACATTTATCTTTCAGACTATTTGTTTTTGTTTATTTGACTTTGTTGTCTTCTTTCAACAGAAGCACCTCCATTCCTCTCATCATCATTATTTCATCTTGACTATGAAGAAGTTCAGCGCTATACATTGAGGAAAAGGAGCTGCTAACTCTTTAAGATTAAAGTAAGAAAATACAAAATGTTGTCTAAAATTGCTTCTGAATTCCCTTCTGTGGGGTGGAATATTTTTAGTGTAGGAACAGATAGTCTGTCTTTGGTGAGACCCAGGACACAGCAATGGAGGATAAGCAGAGACAAAAGCTTTTCATCAGGGCAAATGAAGATACAAAACACTAATCTGCTAGTCTCCCTCCTTTCGTGCAAAGGGGAGAACAAAAAGCAAGAGTTGTGCAAGGTTAGCATTAACATGTTAATATTTTGGCATTGACACTTTCTGGCACCATGTCAGAATACCTGGAGGTCATTTTGTGAGGCAAAGACACTTCTGAGAAAGGCTGGTGGACAATAAACAAGACTTCCTTCAACAGCATTGTAGGAAAAGTGCACCTACCCAAAGAAATGGTCATCAGGCACTAGAGAAAGAGGTAGAAGAGCTGAAAGACAACACAGTTGCAAGAAAATCAGTAGCAGAAAGACCAGTATGGTCAAAAGGAGGTGGATGGGCCCTGGTATTTACCCAGGAATAACTGAAAGCATCCAAGTTGGAGCTGGAGGAACAGAACGGAGAACCTTGCCTCTGCTCTGCAGCCACTAACTGGACAGTAAATAGTTTCAGCATTCAACAAACCAAAGTCTTTAAGGAGCACATTTCTGAATTAAAATCCTACCCTAAAAAATCAAAAGTACATTAACAAATACTGCTTCTTAAATTATGTGTATGACCAGGGATAACATAAATTCTGTCAATATCAAGTCCAGGAAAAAAAGCCTAGCGAATGTGATAAATCATATTCTTCTTTCCACAAATAAAGTTTAGCCTGTGACTTGTTACTTAACAAAACCACATAACTTCATTATTCCTAATGCATCAGCACCAATAGTAAATTGCAATAGGTAAACATTTCCTGAATATTATATTAAATTTGTGTTTCATTTGTCATAAATGCCACTGAAGAAAAAGCAGTCAACCCCAAGGATTCTCAAGTACATATTGAATCATTGGTCATTTTACCCTCAAAAGAATTTGAATTTCAACTAGAATTTTTGATTGAACCCCTTCGATTTTAGCGTATGATTTTATCTACCAAGTTGCTAAGGCAACCAATGATTATAGCTGCTGGACAAAATTCACAGAATTGTTAATCGATCTTAATGTGGATACACTGCATCTGTAGTTCTTTCACAGGGGAAACAGACAATGCTAAAGAAAAAAAAATGTGTTTAATCCTTAGATTAAAACATGCAATGACACGAAATTGCAAATATGCTTTTCATAATAAGCATCTATATTAGAAATACCATCTTTTAAAACCAGTTGTTCCAACAGAGAGAAATCCTTCACTGAGGTTTCTATATCCCCCAGCAGTGTGTGCCTCGGAGACATCTAATCAATGACCTTTTTAATGTGCTTGACTCTGCCTGTGCTCTGAAAGGGGGAGAATGGATATATCCTAATCGAAGGTTGCAGTCAGCTTTCTAATACGATTGTGTTAGAGGATAACCTCTGTATGGTGCTATTATCAAATCTGTGTACTATTTGCCTGGCCCGCTATACAAAGAGTAATGGCCAGCCAAGGTGTGGCCAAGAATGTTTGCAGCTCTGTTCTTCATCATGTTTTCACCATGAGCCTTAACCAATCACTTAAGATCTCTATGTCTGTTCCAGGTTCCCAGTTCACTAGTATAAAGTTGTAATCAGTCTTAGCTACTACAGAGGCATGTTGTGATATCAACTAACTTAGAAATTTTGTACTTTTAAAATATCCTTAACATTAAGTGTTATGATTAGCTGATACGTAGCATATTCATTTGAATGGCCACCAGTAGTTAGCCAGGAAATGTATTTTCTATTTTATGGTCCCATTAAGTGTCCATAAATTTATGTATCCAGATTTAGCTAACTTAGCATTTATGAGAGTGCTTTCACTCTGGTTTATTCTACTTCACTTTTAAAGACAGCAACAAAACTCTTCTACACATAGCCAGCTAGTGTCTACTTCCTAATGTATTTCTTGGAAAAAACTTAACTATAGTACACTAAGCCAGTATTTTGCAAAACAAATAAATGTAATTATGCCATATATTTATTTATAATTTCTTGAACTGATATTTCTCATTTGGTGACTGTTCTTCACACCCTTTTGCTCTTGTAATCTAGAGCATCTCTTGTTCACTTTGCTTTCCTCAATAAATTTAACCTAGAATAACAAATCTGCAAAAATAAATCAGGGACTAATACCCGTGACCACAAAATCGTGTTCCAGGTGAAGGAGTCAAAGAACCAGCACAAGTTTCAAATGAGTTCCAGTGCAAGACCATTTGGACTTCACTAGTTGAGAAAGAAGGTTGCAGGTATACAACCAAGGAAGAATTTTCTTTGGCAGCTGATACAAAAAGCAAATTATATGGTCTTTCATCATGTCTTGGAATTTATGAAATTTTTGATGGTAAACTAACCCATCACAACGTGCAGACATAAGATAGATCATTAACCTTTTTGATACTTAATAATAAATTAATATTGTTTGTGGAAACAAGGATGTAGTCCTCCCCTGTACCACGTGAAACCAGAAGCCCTAATGCTACAAAGGCATACGAGTGTAACTCGTAAAGGCATATGAGCATAACTCGTAAAGGCATATGAGCATAACTCACTAATGAACTGTGAGTAGCCCTCACGATTATACTGCATATAATATAGTACTTCACATAATGCGTATCTCATACTAAATGAGATAATGTCCCAAAAGAAAGGAAAAGTGAATTACGAAGATGTGCTTCACACTATTTAAGAGGTTGATCCAGAAGATATACTTTTTCCCGTTTAGGTCTTGAAATCAAAACTAAACCAGAAAAAGTTTTTTGAAGGAAAGATTAAAGAAGGATGGAACTAAAGCTGAATTATTTTACACAACTTTTTTATTTCTTCTGATTTTCTCATGTATCTTCCTCATATCTTACTTCATCTTCACAATATTTTAATTGTCCTCTTCCTAGTGTTTGTTACAAATTCCTCATTTTTCCAGTCCTAGTCTCTTTTCATTTTATCTAGTGTTTGTTCAGTATTTTTAAAGATTTCTATCCCCCTCTGCACCTTGTAGGTGTTACCCGTTACTGTCCTTTCTACCTTGCAGTAGTTACTGTGTTAACTTATTTTCTAAATATCTCTCTGAAGAAACTTGCCGAGCTGTTTTAACTAAAGGAGGCACATATTGCACTGTAATGAGGAGAAAACTTTGGATTACTTTAAAAGACTGAAGTTAAGAAACATATATAACCCCTCATTAAAAAAAAAAAAAAAATTTAGGCTTCCTTGCAAACTTCTTATATAAGACATTTGCATTCACACATATATAAATATGACTGTCAACTATTTTTTGGTCTTCCTAAGGAAGTTAACTAAGATGGAAGGCTTTGAACAAATGAAGGGATCTCTGTCTGAGAGAATGAAATTGAATTGTGCATTCAGCCAAAAATTAGGCTACATTAGAAATTCTTAAGAAGTTCTATGCAATGCCATATACTTAGTACAGGATGCTACTTGAGCAGAATGGTTTCACAGATGAAACAGTAGAAGGTGCTTCATCCCTTTTGCAAATCATTCACATGAAACAAATCTTAAAAAAGGCCCTTAATTGGAACACTCCAAAGCTTTTCTAACAGGACAGCCCAGTTTTAAACTTTTTTCCCTTATATCTATACAAAATCAAAGGTATCTAAACAAAACATGCTACATATACAGTTAAGCAACTTGTGTCATAAACGTTTTATTCATCTAAAACACATCAATAAAATTCCCTTTGAAACTCTATTTTACACCAGATGCCTCATGAAAAAGGCACTTTGTTTGTGCAGTTTTGATAATATTCCAAGTAATGGACAATAACACAGCAGAAGAGAAGGCTGCAGGGAGACCTTCTTGCAGCTTTCCACTACCTGAAGGGGGCCTATAGCAAAGATTAGGAAAATATTTTCAGCAGGGCTTGTTGTGATAGAACAAGGACCAATGGCTTTAAACTAAGGGAGGGTAGGTTTAGACTAGATATAAGGAAGAAATTCTTTACTATGAGGGTGGTGAAACACTGGCACAGGTTGTCCAGAGAGGCAGTGGAGGCGCCATCCCTGGAAACATTCAAGGCCAGGTTGGACGGAGCTCTGAGCAACCTGATCTAGTTGAAGATATCCCTGCTCACTGCAGGGGGGTTGGGCTAGATGACCTTTAAAGGTCCCTTCCAACCCAAAGCATTCCATGATTCTATGATTTAGGCTGAACTCTCCATTCACTTAAATCAGGACTTCTGCCAAAAGATAAGTACACCCAGTAACAGTTACACATGCACACAGTTACAACAAAAGATAATATTAAAAATTTTTCATTCGATGCTTTCATCACTTGTTATTTGACCATCTTTTTTTCCCCATTCCAAAAAACTTGCTCACTCTTGACAAGAGCTATATTTTGCCTGCCTGATTCTTAATTTTTTCCTTACTGTAGTTAATTCAAAATGTCATGACAGATCAGGCAAGCAGAATTATTATCATACACATGGGATTTCTTTTAAAAAACAACAAATTATTTAGAAAGTTAAAGTTTATAAAAGGCGACTCTGGCAAATAGTTTATGAATGAAATTTTACAAAGTACTTGTCAGAGTATAATCTCTACAGCCTCTGTTATTAGGCAGGTTATAAATGTAAAAAAAAAAAGATTGTCATTTCCTTTTACTCTAAATATAAGAAGTTTTAATTTATATAGTACTGTAAATAGAACCAAGTTTTAGTCTTAGATTTAGTATGAGTCTTAGAAAGCCTTGCTGAGCTAGTTTAAATCCTGTCCTTTTTCATTTGCTGAAGAGTGGGTGGGGGAAGAGAGGGAAGAGCTGTAATCAAAGATTGCAGCATAACATAGCAGCAGAGAACTATGAACTGGTAATTCCAAGATTTGGATTCAAGCTGCAGTGGAGTACACCATATGTGATATCCACCATCTTAAAGGCAAAAGCCTTGTTTCACTTACCCTGGACTTAAAGAAAGCCAGAAATGGCATCTCTCATATCTCCCTTCCAAGCCATATTCTCCTCATCATTCAGACCACAGTACTGGAAGGACATTTGATGACTTATTCTCAAGAAGCCTCTTAGATGTGCAACAATAAACAGCTGAACATTTCCAAAAGCAGGTTTAAACCCCAGTGACGAGATGAGAAGTGAGTCTCTTTTGGTTGTTTCTGTTTTTTTCTTTTTTGTTTTGTTTTTTTTTTTGGGGTGGGAAGGGTGTCATGAACATTTGGCAAATAACCCAACATATCCTGCCAAGAGCAGAGAGCGAATGCAGTGTTTATGTGGCAAAACGGCATATTTTGCCAAAGCCAGCCATAGATGGTTCATTGTGTACCCTGAAAGAGTTTACAATTCTAGAGTTCACAGCTCTTGGTGTGGAAATTGTCTGTAGTTCAGGTGTAAAGGTAACTTTTATTCTGTATCTTCACAAATCAAAATAAAGATTCAAAGTTAAAAGGATTGCTGCATGTATTCTCAGAAAGTCCATACATATTTTGTCACATATTCTCTGTAAACCTGAGCAAACAACGGTTTATTCATTCAATAACTGAACAAAGATACTAATCATGTCAGGTAGATCTGAAATATTTAATTCAGTCCAATACAAAAGTTTTCATCTGAAAGGGGAAATATTATTTCTTTTTCTATACTTACTTTTGAATATTTTGTTCCATTTTGGAATGCCAGTTTAAAAAGACAAATCCAAAAATCTTTTACAGCTATGAAAACAAAATGTTTTGATTTTTCCAAAATAAACCTTACATTAAAAGTGTGAATTCAAAACACCGTTATTTTTTTTTTCCTTCTCCTTTATTTAGATGAAATTATTTGTTGACTTTGACTTGAAAGTTTTAAGATAAAACTGAAGTAGTTTTTTTGTAGCAAATTTACTATTGAAACTCTCACCATCTGTACTCGTGGTAAACACTCTATGTAGTTAGATTCTTAGATTTAAGCTACCATTTCTGACAATAAACATGCATATGTGGATTCTTTTTATACTGAAAAGTACAGTTTTGTTGCAGCCATGTGACTTAAAATCAAGAAGAAGAAAACAGTTTTTCTCCATATTTAAACACGATACCACTCCTTAAATATTTCAGAAAGATCACAAAAAGTTTATTAATTTCAGCAGACTGCTTCTAGAACAACACAAAGTGTCAAACTGTAGAGCAAAACCCACAAGAAGGTATCACCATCTTGTAGGATCAGCTATTTTTGTTTGGTTGGCTTCCTGGAGACTAGTAAACTGATAGGAAAAACCTTTTAATTTAATTTGCTCTACAGCAGTAACTCTGGAGCGAGTGAAGTTGTGCATTAACTTATGCAGCCCCTAAGGTGACATCTGAAAATTACTCATTCCTTTTATTTAGGGCTTTGAAGACAATACTGAATTTAACATGATGGTTATCACCAGCTTTTGCTAAATGAAATTAGTACACAATCAGACTACATTCACTAAAATGTGTTTTATTTCTCTCAATCCCTGTATGATATCATCAGCCAACAATGCAGAAAGATAACAGGAATGTTCTAAATGCAATTAATTCTCAGTGATCTGTTTGTTAGAAAAATGTTAAAGTTTTGTTAAGAATGTGATAAAAACACATCATGAAATTCACAAGTAAAGTTTCAAGTGATACACATGCATAACACTTTATTTTGATTATACGTACAACAAGGTTTATCTCTGGTATGAAAATATGCTGTAAAACAGAAGTGGACGTTCTTCTGCATGACTTAACTGTACAGAACTGAAAACAATACATCATGTTTCCATCCTATGACGCATTTAAGACTATGCTGTCAGTGACGCAAATATTCTTTTTTTTTTGAGTGTCTCATAAACTGGAAACATGTAATTATTTTAAAGATTTTCTGTTATCATAAGAACTTTGACCCCATGAATGAAAAATAAAACAAAGAAATCTATTATTATTTTTAAACAACTTGCAGCTGTTAAGCCTATCTCACAGTTTAGTGTGCCTAATTCACCTTTTAAGCAGGAATTTCAGACACTGAAGCTGTTTTTTTTCCTTCTGCAGATTCCAGAAATTGCCACTGAGTCAGCAGATTTCTGGAGTTTCCAATCTGCAGAACCTTGAAAAATTTATATATGACAGGTTATTGCTTCCTCTTAAACAGAGACCTGCTTTAGCAGGGAGACACTCACAGGACAGCAAGATGCGTTGTACTCTACAGCTTAACTGAAAACCTTACTAAAATATGATTTCCTATCCATCCGCACAGTTGCATGTGATTCATGTTTTCTGACTTTTTTTCCTCCTATCTGAGAGGTGCTGATTTTTCATGTTCTCTCATGATTTTTTTCCAGATTTCAAACAAATAGACCCATGAGCAGCAGAATCAACAAGGCCTCCTTTCCTATGCCTTTGAGTTGTTTTGTTAAATTCCAATGTATAATAAGATGTACCCCCAACAGAAGATTCTGCTATGGTGGAAATTTCACATTTTCTCTCTTTCTCACTTTTCCAACTCCCAAACTTAGCTGGATTGATTCACTAGTATCTAATACCAGATGACTTCATGCTACATCTTTCGTCTACTTGTTTATCTTTTTTTACGGAAGTCATAGGAATTTCATTTCATCTACCGACCACTTCACGATTGGATTGCAAATGACCAAAAGGGAAGAAAATCAGAGAAAGGGGCAAGAATTAGCATCATGGCCTAACGCGGTATTTTGTTCAGAAAACATAAAAAAATACTTTTTTTCTTTTCCCATTGCAATCTGCGTATTTCTTATTATTTTTGCATTTCTAAAAGCTTTATGTTATAGAACCTCTTATGGCATGAGAATGTTGTCAATAATTCAGTTCTTTACTTTTGCCATTCATTCATAAATATTTTGATTAATAAATTCAGTCACTACTGTACTTAAAGATATGTCCACAAAGCGGTAAGCCATCTCTAAAACATTCAGTTACTTATCAATGTGTAGTTTATATTTCCCTTTCCATTGTAGATAAGCATATTTTTTTTAAATTACACTCTATCATCTGCTGTTCTTCCAGATCTGTTTAATTCATCTGAAATGCCTTACAGCTTTGTTTTGTTTTCACTACCCAGAATAATTGTGTGCCATCTGCAAATTGCCCTGTGCTTATCTAGCTATTTCCCTCATAAATAATTACAATATTTGTATTTCTATAGACCATTCTTGGACAGATTTCAAAATGTGTACAGACTTTCCTTGGTCCAGGTTGTCCTGGAATAACCTTAGCTTCCCTTTTGCCGTACTGCAAATAGTCCGTTCATTTCTCTCAATTGTTTTGATTACTTGGATTCTAATATTCCCTCGTATTATATTTTCAGAAATATTTTCTTTTCTTAGTGACTTAGAGTGATGGGACTTTGTCAAAGTTATTTACTAAGCACGAATAAATGTCTTCAGCCTCTTTTCCACTTACTACTAATTTATTGACACTATCAGAGATTCCATTAAGATAAAGAAATCTTTTTTTCTGTTACAGAATCTATTCCTGTTTGTTCCAATCCCATTACATTTATCTCATTAAAAGTACCTGGCACAGATTTTCTGATGTGTAATTCCCAAGATTGTCCCCAGTGTTCCTTGAAAGAGAGATAAACATTTGCTGCCATCCAGTTCTCTGAATGGAACAGCGTTGATACTGCGTAGTTTTATGAACTACCCTTCAGCCATCTTATTCTATGTAATTAATACTACTTGTAAGAGAGAAAGATTTTCGTCTACTTTATACTTTTGCGAGTATACTATACCACCAACTTTTAAAAATCTAGAGTTAAATTACCCCAACGGAAAATTTACTTATATCTCTGGAGAATAGACAGTAGCAAGCAGATACAGTTCTTTGCTTCTAGGACCAGATTTCATCCCTGATGCACATTCAGCCCTGGAAGCTCTGAGCAGAGTGGTTTGGACCCCTGCAACCCTCCCAAAGCTGCAAAAAAGCCGCTCATACTGAGAATCCAAGGCTAAGCATAGACCATGAGGACAAGTGGGTGGTAGATTCCCACTCTATGACCTTAACCCTTCAGAAAAATAGATGAGACTGCGTGAATACACAGGGTCAACATGGTCTGGCACTGCACCTACACTAATTAGCCCTTTAGCAATGTTAACAACGCAAAACACCATTGTCCAATGTCCCCAGCACTTTCCCAGTCTTTATTTGTGGTGTAATATTTGCAAAAGTAGTGTGCAGTGTGAGCTGCAGGGTGGGTGCAGGGCATAGAAAGCTTAAACTGGGGATGAGGGTGAGATTAAAAACACGAAGACTTTGATTTCCTGTCTTCTCCATCTTTTTAATTTTTCATCAAATGCTTATTCTTGACCCAGAATCAGCCACAAGCTGCAGTTGCCTGGGTAGTCTCTACCACCATGTTCCCCAGCAAGTGACTCTTCCCTCCTTCATGGAATCATAGAATCATGGATTGGAAAAGACCTGTAAGATCATCAAGTCCAAACATGAACCCAACACCACCATGCCTAATAAACCATATCCCGAAGTGCCACATCTACATGCTTTTTGAATACCTCCAGGGATGGTGACTAAATCACTTCCCTGGGTAGCCTGTTCCAATGTCTGACCACTCTCTCAGTAAAGAAAAATTTCCTAATATCCAGTCTAAACCTCCTCTGATGCAACTTGAGACTATTGCCTCTCGTCCTATAACTAGTTACTTGGGACAAGAGACCAACACCTGACCCACTACAACATCCTTTCAGGTAGCTGTAAAGAGTAGTAAGTTCCCCCCTCAGCCTCCTCTTCTTCAGACTAAACAGCCCCTGCTCCCTCAGCCGCTCCTCGTAAGACTTGTTCTCCAGACCCCAGACTCACCAGCCTCGTTGCCCTTCTCTGGGCACGCCCCAGCACCTCAATATCCTTCTTGTAGTGAGGGGCCCAAAACTGAACACAGGACTCCAGGTGCGGCCTCACCAATGCTGAGTACAGCGGCAAGATCACCTCCCTAGTCCTGCTGGCCACACCATTCCTGATACAAGCCAGGATGCCGTAGGCCTTCTTGGCTACCTGGGCACACTGCTGCCTCATGTTCAGCCAGCTGTCAACACAGCTTGACATGGCTTCCCCACGGTCAAACAGATGTCAAAGCAGTCATTGAGCACACACATCTCGCATGGAAAGGGAAGCTGGGACTAGCAAACAGGCAGTTCTGGTGGAGGAGAAAGCAATTCCAGAGTGTAAGGACTCTGCAAATTCTGCATTTTGACATTCCATAAAGTGTTGCCCTAATGGTTTTTTGGTTTATGTAGCAAGCTGTTAATTTTTTCTTCTTAATAAGATCGTATCACAGGTTCAAATGCCACTGCAGCCTCCAAGACATTGCCAGAGAACAGAAATAAAGTACACCAAGCTGCCCGCCACCAGTGCTCCCAGAAGGCAGTGTCAGAACATGAAACCTATTACTAAGTAATAACTATAACGCTCTAATAAATAATATTATGGAGAATTCAGATCAGACCATCCACCTGTCATAGGTCTTCACCATTATATCTAGTAAACCAACAAACATCAGCAGAAAGGGTTTGTGAGGCGAGGTGGAAATGGGTGTCGCTGCAAACAAAGGGTGCCCACAAGGATGTGCCAAAAACTGTTATACTACATCTCAAGCTTCTTAATGAAGCATTCACCCTATGATAATTAAGAAATCTCATTTGTACTAACCATTATGATGAAAATGGTGTTGAAAAACCCATCTAATTGAAAGTGTAGTAACACTCATCAACTCAGTTCAACATGTGGAGAATTAAATCACGGACACTAATTTATTAACACACTAAGTAAGTGGTGGTGTGTTGTTTAGGGGGTTAATTTCTACATTGGGCAATCATGGTAGATTCTTATTGTTTAAGTCTCTTTAGTTAAAAGATCTATCTTATAACTAATAGTTAAGAGTTCACTATTCTCAGAACCATTTTCAATTAACACCAAGGGGAGATTTTCAAAATGTATGTATTTGTGTGTTTCTCACTCAGTGAGATACAAAGCATCAGCAGAGTGTTAATGGGAAAAAGCCAATAAATGCAATAAGATAGCACTGGTCTATAATTCAGCCTCAAGATATAAGCATCTTTAGCTAAAGAAATTACAAATGAATTACACAAAAGTTAAAAAGTAGATATAATTTGATTACAGTAGATAGATTAGTAGATAACATTTGAATATACACAGGGATTCCTATTAATTTCTGCTCACTTGTATTGGTTTTATCCTGAGAAACTCTGGGGCAGCACAACATTTGAGCTTTTCCTTGTCTGTACAATGCTTAGGACATGGAGCCCTGCATTGCAATCATAGCCCCTGGGTAATGCTACAAACTAAATTATCATCATCATTCAGATTGAATTAAGAGGCTTGGAAAGAATATGCAGCTAGGGAGGAATCTCCGGACCAGTCTTGCTTAGATCATTACTGATATCTATAATGAGAAGGGCAATGGAATATTTGCTTTGATGTATTCAGGGATCTGGTAAGGATTGCCCTAATAACCTGGTCAGTAATCTTGATGTAGCAAAGATAAGATGATCTGAGCTGTGCTACAGGAGGGTGACTCCAAGAACAGATGAATTTCATCCTCTCCCACACCTCTCATTTTATCATCAGATGAGATTCTCAAAAAGAATTTAAAAGAGTTTAGAAGAGTGGCTTACAGTCCTTTGAAAATCCAAGGGAGCTGTATTCCTGCTTAAATTAGGCTGAAACCTACTTTTCCCATAAGCCTGAATATAAACAAATCCAGCTTTTCAAGACTATATATAAACACAACCATCATCCCCGGGTTTAGCAGTGTTTCGGAAAATTTTGTACTTCTCCACCCACATATGATGTTACTGAAGTCTGCAGAGAGTTCACCCACAGACGGATGTGACCCACCGTGTACAATGGTGGAGCAAAGCCAACAACCCCCAACTTACAGTCAGGCAAGTCCAGCAAAAATCATTTGGAGGCTGCTATTTTTGTTAAGTTTCTTCCTCTCTAATCTCCCATGGCAATGCTATGAGCAGCTACTAGAAGGGCTCAGCCTCCTTTGAATATTAAATTACTGAAGTTCAGAAGAATTTAATTAGCATCTCACCTACTTACCGTCTTCCAGTGATGCTTCTGCTACGTTTGTGGCACTACATTACAAGCGATTTCAGCTTAATTGAATAACTTGAGTAAAACCTGGGTTCCAATTGCCAGAATTATCTGTATTAAGATAGCTTTAACTGAATTAAAAACCAGAAAAGGTGAGATGATATCTATGCATGCTGTGATACCAGGTTTATGGCAGATACTCTAGTTTATTCACCCTTAATATCACTGTAGTGTCAAAAGAAATATGTTTAAATAACATTGCAGATATACCAGTGGTCTGGGTGTGAGCAGTTAAAGAATTACAAAGACAAATCAGGATGTCAGGTACCAAGAAGTAGGCTCTAAAAGATTTTCAAATGCCTCCTCTATTGGTCCAACAGCTTGTGCCTCTATCTCCCTGGCTTCATATACCCTTGTGCACTTCAGGAACTGACTGCCAACCTCTGTTCTCATGGTTCCTCACATTCTGCTACTTGTAAAATATATTTTCCTGCCAAAAACTTTCATAGTAAACTTCAGTAGACTAGTGCTGGTCTTGCCAACCTCTTGTCCCTTTTCTTCCATCTTGAGATAAATACCACATTCTTAAAATGGAAGCAAGACAGGAAAAAATTTGCAGAGATGGTGAGAGTGAGAGAGTAAAAAAAACAATGGGACAAAGCATGGATTACCTTTTCCTCAGGCTGTTTCTCTACCCCGCTGCATTTCATGTAGCTCCAAACAGGCTTAGACCCTCCCTGGCCTGGGATAACGAGCTGGCATAGGAACTCAGCTGCTGAGTCATTCCACTTCAGCAAACAAGTATGAGAAGAAAAGGTGTGGTGATAACATCGGTATATAAAAAGTTATGGCAAGCCATAGATGTATGTTTCTGATGGCTCTGTAGTCCAGTTGAGTATGTAGAGTTTCTAAGTCATTCTGGTCTGAAAAATAAATCTGTATTGGGAAACATATCTGTCCTACTTCTCTGTAGCTACACTGTAAAAGGAGTTTCACTGTCCTGCTGTCCCAATGGGGAAGATATGGCTCCTCAGCACAGACACACACAGTCCTCCAAAGGTATAAATGTGGAAGTTCCCAGTATTTGAAGTGCTAAAGGAGAACAGGGGAAGCAAGGAAATCCCAACACTGCACTTTTTTTATAGCAATAATAGGCGGACATACAGATGCTCTATGACTTTGCTTGACATTTTTTTTCTACTGTATAGAAACATAAATACTGACGTGATGCTCTGCCTGGTTGATTGTTGCCTTTCTCTATACATGCAGCTCTATTTATATCTTAGTCTTTGAGGTACAAGTGTCTGATAGCCCTTGCGGCCTAGTTTACACTCCAAAATAGAGACAGGATTAAAGTTCTCTATTCCCAGTCTTTAGGAGGGTGTAAGTAAATAGCTCTTTCACAAATGGAAACCTGTCTTGGTGTTTTAACTGAGATTGCTTGAGCTGGTTTTTCAGAGATTCTCTGACATCACAACTATTAGTAAAGTATAAGCAATGCAGAAACACCCTTGTCTGCACTTTAATGCACTCATTCCCACTTGCCTTAAGTAAATATAAAATCTCCATGATACTAAAAAAAATAATTCCTTTTCAAAACAGAATTAAAATTATGAACATAATAATTTGGAAAATAACTCATTTTCAGCTGAAACCTCTAATTCAGTTCAGATCTGCTCAGTTTGCAGATTTGTTGCAAAATAGTAAAGGAAATCAGCTGGCTAATGACTGTTGAAGAGGAAAGAGCAGGAATTTGAATGTGAAACTGGATGCAAGTGTGATCTTCAGAAGCTGATTGATGACATTAACACTTCTAGAGTGTAAAGCTGTTAACTTTGAGCTATTTTGGCCAATTCCCAGCAATTAATATAAGCCTTTAAACTCATATTTTATATGTACTATCACTGAAAATTCTATTTCCCTGTTTGACATTTGCTCATCTACTTGATCAAAGACAGAATTTGTGACACTGTCTTCAAAGTAAAAATTTCTTTGTTTGTTGAAAACACCATTACTCTCATCAGCCTTTCCAATGTCATGTTATCAATTATAATAATTTTATTAAGTCATTTTTCAGGTTTAATGATTTTTTCATTTGGAAGCACAAACTTCAGCCCCTAAGGGCTGATTAAATCCAATGCAGCAGTCCAGGCAGATGTTTATTATAGCTGTAGTGGAAGGGAGGTTTTAAAAAAATTAACTCTGTATATTTTCTCCAAGATTATTTTCTACTCAACACACTTTAACCTAAAAAGCTAACTTCTAGCTCTCATGTACGTAAAAGACACATTCTGTTCGCATTTGGAACATAACAGATGCCATTCCCTGTGCTTGAGTGTGTTGGTTGAAAAAATCCATTGCATCTACCGTGGCTCAGAGTTTCTGCAAGTCTAAGTAGAATAAGAGCTGCCAGAGTGCTGCTGTTTCGGTGGGCAACTGTGATCCACTGGATTTGATAACGCTGAACTGTTTCATGTTGCTTTTGCTTGCAGGGAAGAAAACCCACCTTCCAGAAGTAAGAGAAATCTACACAAACTATTCATGAGGATGTTGTACAACAAAGGGGAGGCAGGGAGAACCATTCCTCCTACTCTCTCAAAGCAGCCAAAAAGCAAAGTGATCAGTAAGTGCAATTGTCTTGAACAAGAAGGGCATCAGTTGCTGCAAGTTAACAGCTACCTGGTACAAACTTGTACTTTGTGGGTGCCTCGCAGTATTAACAAAAATCCATGTGTAGGTGTAGGAATAGATATAACAGAAAAGTAAGGAAGAAACCTAGAGAAGAAGTACAGGAGTGGATCCTGAAGGCAGTTCGGAACTCAGGAAAAGTAACAAGAAAAAGGTACCCTGATTAGCTACGGAAAAGAGAACCAAGAGCATGGGAAGGGAGAAGGCAGCAAAAACTACTGTTAGAAATTGAGTTAGTAAGCAGTGCAGATCTTCAAAACGTCCCCTGAGTCATCAAGCCTGCAGACTGTTTTTTGACATTTCCCCCAATCACATCAACCTCAGTAGCAATACCATCTTTTAAAGATTATCTGAAAGCTAGTAACATGATCTGCTGAAATACATATGTTGAATTGAATCAAATGGCAACAAGCATTTTCCATTTAAAATTATTTCTAAGAATCACAGAATCACAGAATCACAGAATGTTCTGGGTTGGAAGGGACCTCTGTGGGTCATCTAGTCCAACCCTCCTGACGAAGCAGGGTCACCTACAGCAGGCTGCACAGGACCTTGTCCAGGCGGGTCTTGAATATCTCCAGAGAAGTAGACTCCACAGCCTCCCTGGGTAACCTGTTCCAGGGCTCTGTCAATTTGGAAACTGATTTTAAGGAAAGTAATACAATTTTACCCAAATTCATTCTTTTAAGAAGTCTTCACAGTACACACAATCTGTCCCTTCATTATAGCCTTTTGGCTGAAGCAAATACAAGACCCGAGTAAGATCCACACTGAATATTGATACCAAGATGTTACACAATAATCTCTAAAATTCTTGCTTATTTAGACTAGATTCTTGAAAATAGTTGGAAAATAATGATCAGTTCAGAAAGATTGATTTTTCTTTTAAATGTGAAAATTCTGCTATTTCTTTCACAGCTCTGCAATCCACAAAACTACGTTACAGCAAGATGAAATAACAGCCATGAGAAAGAGGGGTTTAAAAAGGAAGAACCTGGAAACAAAATGTGTATGAGCTTAAGCGCTTCTTGGTCAGGCTGCCAAGATATTCTTCCATAAGGTCTGACTAAACAGATTCTGTCCTCTTTGTGCCGGAGGTTGTACCAATCCAGAACTTCTGGAGCTGCAGACTTCTGCTTTCTACCCTTTTTACACTTGATACTGACAAAAGCCAGAAAGTTTTTGATATGTTACATCATTGGAGACATATCATTTTGATATGTTACATCGGAGAGGGACCTGGGTGTCCTGGTGGACGACAGGTTAACTATGAGCCAGCAGTGTGCCCTGGCTGCCAAGAAGGCCAATGGGATCCTGGGGTGCATCAAGAAGAGTGTGGCCAGCAGGACAAGGGAGGTTCTCCTTCCCCTCTACACTACCCTGGTGAGGCCTCATCTGGAGTACTGTGTCCAGTTCTGGGCTCCCCAGTTCAAGAAGGATGAAGAGCTACTGGAGAGAGTCCAGCGGAGGGCTACAAGGATGGTGAGGGGACTGGAGCATCTCCACTACGAGGAGAGGTTGAGGGAACTGGGCTTGTTCAGCCTGAAGAAGAGAAGGCTGCGAGGGGACCTTATAAATGCCTACAAATATCTGAAGGGTGGGTGTCAGGAGGATGGGGCCAAGCTCTTTTCAGTGGTGCCCAGTGACAGGACAAGGGGTAATGGGCACAAACTGAGGCACAGGAAGTTCCGTCTGAACATGAGGAGGAACTTCTTCTCTCTGAGGGTGACGGAGCACTGGAACAGGCTGCCCAGGGAGGTTGTGGAGTCTCCTTCTCTGGAGATATTCAAGACCCGCCTGGACAAGGTCCTGTGCAGCCTGCTGTAGGTGACCCTGCTTCGGCGGGGGGGTTGGACTAGATGACCCACAGAGGTCCCTTCCAACCCCTACTATTCTGTGATTCTGTGATTCTGTGATTCTGTGATCATTGGATGGATAAATGCACATAACTTCTCCAAGGGATACCATTCAGAGGGACCTTGACAGGCTGGAGGGGTGGGCCTGCGTGAACTGCATGAAGTTCAGTGAAGGCCAAGTGCAAGGTCCTGCACGTGGGTCAGGGCAATCCCAAACACAAGCACAGGCTGGGAGGAGAGTGGCTTGAGAGCAGCCCTGAGGAGAAGGACTTGGGGGTACTGGTGGACGAGAAGCTCAACATGAGCCGGCAATGTGCGCTTGCAGCCCAGAAAGCCAACAATATCCTGGGCTGCATCAAGAGAAGCGTGGCCAGCAGGGCGAGGGAGGTGATTCTGCCCCTTTACTTCGCTCTTGTCAGACCGCACCTGGAGTCCTGTGTCCAGCTCTGGAGCCCCCGACATAAGAAGGACATGGAGCTGTTAGAGTGGGTCCAGAGGAGGGCCACGAAGATGATCAGAGGGCTGGAGTACCTCTCCTACGAGGACAGGCTAAGAGAGTGGGGGCTGTTCAGCCTGGAGAAGAGAAGACTCCGATGTGACCTAATAGCAGCCTTCCAGTACCTGAAGGGGCCCACAGGAAGGATGGAGAGGGACTTTTCACAAGAGTGTGTAGTGATAGGACAAGGGGGAATGGCTGTAAACTAAAAGAGGGCAGATTTAGATTAGATATTGGGAAGAAATTCTTCACCATGAGGTGGTGAGGGTGGTGAAACACTGGCACAGGTTGCCCAGAGAAGCTGTGGCTGCCCCCTCCCTGGCAGTGTTCAAGGCCAGGTTGGATGGAGCTCTGAGCAACCTGGTCTGGTGGAAGATGTCCCTGCTCATGGCAATGGAGTTGGAACCAAATGATCTTTAAGGTCCCTTGCAAACCTTACCATTTTATGATTCTATGATATTCCTCAATGAAGAGGAGTTACTGTGGTTTAATGCTTCATTTAAAATGTAGAGTGCATTCCCAAGCGTCAATAGTAGCTGAAGTCTGACAGAAGGGCATTTCAGCTACTGAGCTTTGGGAAACAACTGGTGTTAAACCTGTCTGATATCTCGGAGAAAAATCCCTGCTGTTGCAGTCTGACTAATAACGCCAAGATGCTTTATTGCATTTTTCATCAGTAGATCACAAAACACTTTGGAAAGGTGGCAAACATTGGTAAAGATACTTTACAAATACACTGCTATTCTTGTACTCCTAGACCCAAAGGAACTGAGAAAACATACAAATCTTATGTTTGTAGCATCTAGTAGTGATTCCATGGATTTATTGGATATATTTCATTTGCTTCAGCTGGAAAAAAATCTTATTTTTATAATAGTACATCTTGCTTTTTTTATTTTATAATCTATGAGTATTTCATATGGCCAATACATCACGGAAAAAACAGGTCAGTGAATTACAGGGAAGCGAGGGGTAACTAGTACTATGCAAAACATTACAGACAGACAAGGAGAAAAAAGAATTCCTGGAATCTCTCATTTTCATGATTATAAGTGAGAGACACAGCCAGAAATATTTGCAATGTATCAGACTTTTTTTTAAAAGAGCAGGCTCAGGAAAAAGATTATCCTTAAGGAGAAATCTACTTTCTGAAAATAATAAAAGATAGAACAGCTAATTAATACTAATGGATAAAGCACCCAGTAAATGAAGAATAGAGAAAGTCTCCCAAAACAGCAATTCAGGTTAACATTTGAAAAGACCTCCAATACCCAGGAGGTCCATGTAAAGTAAACAGTGTCCATAGCCTGAAAATATTTTCAAATTCCTTTGAAAATTCTTTTCTTTATACTTCAGGCAAATCTAACAACATATAATGGGCTGGTAGATACTGTCAGGATTTGCTTTGCTTGTGCCCATCAGAGGCCATCACTTATTTTGCCAAAAAATAAAGGATTGCAATGCCTGAGGTTTACCTTAAGCTGCTGAGATTTCTCCAATTAAATCACCCACTGACAGAAGCAATTTTCCTTGGTTTCTTTTTAATTCTTTCAGAAGCTAGAAAGATAACAAGATACTGGCTGCAACAACATAAATCATGTGGAAAGCCATCAGTCAGAAACCCAAGGCAAAAAAAATTGAGCACACAAAAGAACAGACTTAGCTATGATGACAAAAACCAAAAACTATTCTTCATTAGTAACTGCTCTTCACTGAAATGTTCACTTTTTGCACCATTTTAGGACTTTCAGGGTAAAACAAGGATTTCAAAATGGAAGACATTCCTGTCTGCATGAAACTGAGAAGCAAAATATTCTTCAGAATACTAATTTATAAGCTGCTTATTTTTCGTTGAAACATTATGAAATAAAACAAAAATTCAGAGCGACTTCTGCCACTTCTGTAAGAGGAAGAACAAGCATAGGCACATTTTTGCATATCCTTTGTCTCTTTTTAATCCGATCGCATTTTTGTATTAAAAAAACAGAGATTACAGATACAGGTCTATGATAAATGCTTATCTGCTGTTACAGTAAGAGATAACAGAAAAGCACTACATGATTAAACATGTAACAAGTGTTGTATCTTAATGAAGCAACCTACTGAATATTCAGTGGAATTCACTAACAGATACAGACTGCAGTATGGGGCTTTGCCAATAACTACAGATTAAAAAGGAGAGGGGGGGGAGAAAAGCCCCCCAGAAAACCCCAAACCACAAAAGCTAGGAAGCTACCAGGGCAGAGATAAAAAATACTGTTATAAGATCACTGCTGCTGGGCTGAGCCACCCTGGGGCTAAAAAAAGCTTCATGCAGATTAGCTATACTTACGAAATGTAGTCAGTGTAAGTAAAGAAAAGGATGCAAGATTAAATTTTAGATGGTTGCTAATATATCCATGCATACATTAATATGTCCTCTACATAACCCCAATTAATTTTGAAACTGGAAGAGAAACTTCAGACATCTGTTCCTGATGTGCAACAAAGCATCAGCATCTCACAGTCTTCCACAGCTCTGAAGAGCTGCTGAAATGCAGCCTCTTTGCTCCGGAAGAACATCCTGTGCTACGGCACAGCCTGAACTGCTTGTCTCACCTGAACAACAGAAATTGAAACAAATTCGGCCTCATCTTGTTCTCTTCCCTATCTGAACCTCACCTCTAACAGCGGGTTCTTCCACAGTAACAGGAATTACGAATGTTCGGCACATCTGGAAAAATAAATGGGGTTGCTTATCGCAGCTAGATGGTCCCCGCAAAAGCACGAAGAACTATATTTATGCAGGGGTATAAGGCAACCAGCTTTTCCTGTGTAAATCTGGTTCTCTGGTAGCGAAATGTATTTACAATTACATGCGCAGAGGACTTCCCTGCAACTGCGCATTTAAAACAGCACGCAGGCCTGTTGAGTGTGTTTTCTGATGTTGTTTTGCAGCTCTGTGCAGCGACATCTCGAGTCAATCTACAGCTCACGTGGTCCACCGCAACATCATGAGAGTCTTGGAGTTTACCGTTTCCACAGAACCTATGACCAGTACATGAGTTTGTATTTTATACAGAACTCTAGAGTTAAAAAATAGTCTCCAAACATTTTGAATTGAGCAACGGAATTATTGCATCTGACAAAAGAAAAGGGTATAGAATATTTTGACCTTTTTCTCCAAATTGCCTTTAACTCAAATTTTACTGAAGCCAATGTTAATTCACCAAATAAATAGCTCTTACCTAATCTACATTTTTATTCACAAAAAAATTGCTCTTTATGATGGTTTCCAGGAAGCTCAGGCTAAGACTTTTTCCACAGATTAATAAATCATCCAGGCTCATCCTGAGAGCCTCTTTCCCCATCTTTGTTAATTTGTCAGAGAAGCACAGCGACTGCTGTAGTGAAGTCTGACTCATGCTTGGACAAGGAAGGCTTTGAAGATGATGAAAAAGCTGTTTCATTAAAGACAGAAAAGCGGGTGTGCCAGGTTCCAGGGGTCTTCCCAGGAATGACCTTCCTGCACCCAGGTGGTTAAAAAGGAGGATGATAGGTGTCCAGAGGACCCTCGACACATTCTCCAGAAGATGCGAGTTGGAAAAGAGAGAGATCTGGCTTGGAGCAGAAACAAAACATCTTTTCCACACTAGGCACAGAGAATCTCAAGTGATGGGTACAACAGGGGCTTTTGCAGTCATCAGGGAAAAAGAACAAACGGAATCCATGTGCTGTGGTGATGGGAGAAGCAAATCTCTCTCTCCTGAAAAGCAATTTGCACAAATGTCAGTTTATTTATAAGCTTAACTTCAGAGACTGCGAAGAAAATGAATTGCCCATTTGCTCCATGTGGGGATGATTTTTCTCTCTCTCCACTGGAAAGTCATTCCACCACTCCTGACTTTCTGTAAGCTGTCAGCAACCCTGTTGAGCTGCAGGACAGCGTTCTGGGACAGAAAGAAATGGAAGAATATTCAGGGAGGTTCCTTCCTTTCTACAAAGTGAGATCATTAAAGAAGAGGCAACTGAAGAGGTTTCTGAACTTCCTTGTTTAAAAATATCATAGGCTAAGATAATAACAGTAATTTAACTGGCTACTTATTTTTGCACAACTGCTGGTGATGCTTACATTCAAACCTTGTACTAAATTAGGAAATGGAGATTGTATTTGGAATAATACAACATTTAAAATGGTCAGGCAACCATGGAGATGCAAGATCCTTACATCATAGAAACATAGAATCATAGAATGGTTTGGGTTGGAAGAGACCTTACAGATCATCTGATTCCCACCCCCCTGCCATGAGCAGGGACACCTTCCACCAGACCAGGTTGCTCAGGGCCCCATCCAACCTGGCCTTGAACACTGCCAGGAAGGGGGCAGCCACAGCTTCTCTGGGCAACATAGATTTTTACTTTTAAACTTATCTAAAGAAAGTGGAAGATACTAAAACAAAAATAAATCTAACATCACAATAATATATAAAGGTTCATTTAGAAGCCAGAGTAATCATTCATTTAATGAACACTGATTAGCTCTGTTCCTAGGAGGAAGGAAAAGAGAGGTGCATTTCATTTGGAGACAGAGCTTGCATATTGGAATTTCAGGTACGGTTGTGTTGTATTCAGATATCCCAACACACATGGGGTTCAGAAGGCATCTAATTCCTAACAAGGCATTTTTACTGATTTAGCAGTTTCTAAGTCATTTAAGAAAACCCTCCGGAGCATGTCACTGGAGCTTTGCACTGCGGATCAAAGGATTCTGAGCTTACTGCACCATCTAGTGGCAAAGGGGAGAAAGTGCAAGAAAATTATTTTCAACTATCTTTTCATGACGTTACTTATTTTTTTCCTTTAACAGATTAATAAAACACAATTTCGTCACCTCCATAAGTTGCAAAGAGCATTCAGAATCTTATTATGGCAACTCTCACAAAACTTCTTGGATGTTAGCATTTTTCCCTATGTTAGTACAGACACATAACTGAAAACTTCCTTTACAACTTCTGTGTTTGATATTCAAAGTTGCTGAGACTGGTGTAAATTTTACCTTCTGCACACTAATAAGTAGATCAACCTTTAACAGAAGTTCGTAGCTTTCTAAAATTAAGCATTTTCCAGAACTGAGTTGAGTGTATAGGAAATCCTACAGGAAGAAATGTAGTAGAAAAGTAGAAAGTTCATGCAAGAAATCTGAAGTTATGAAAGTAAAAATCACGGTGAAAAGAGGGTCTAGTTTTCAGTATAACTGTGCTTGCTCATTACTATCTTCTGAAAGGAAGCAATGTGGCTATCGCACACTAGATTTTAGGTACTTTAAAGCTAACAAGACATATCAATATTAAGAAAACTATTCACATTCTTAAACAATGCTTATCATAATTAGTATCTGAGAGTCTCAGACATTTTCAGAACGGATGAGGACCATATTTCTGATTATTCAGCACATCAAACAAGTGTAAGGTCATAAAAGAAAATCCTCTTCATAAAAAAACTTCTGAAGCAACCAGTAATGACAAGCTTCTCCGGGATATTTCTGGACTATATCAAATCACATCATCTGGAATACGAAATTACAGCGAAGTTCTTTAAGAATTCGTACACAGCTACTTGAAAACAAATTTAAGATGTGTCTGTACTATGCAACACAGTACCATGTCAGGCATTTTGAATCACACAAGTCTTCAAAAAGATGGGCTGAATCTTTCCATCCTGAGGGTTAGAAAGTCTTTGAAGAATGGAATGTTTTACTTGGAGATGTACAAAGGGGTATACACAGTCCCATGGTTTCTTGGCCTGAACTGCAACCATCCACCAGACTTGTAGCTGTAATGAGGCAAGTCTGTGCTCAAGCTGTCAAGCCGGCTTATGGATGTACACCGAGGTGTTCGCTGCAGACTTGGGAGCACAGGCAGGGTTATGGTAGCAAGCGCAGTCTGCCTGTACAGACAAGGCATAACACCTGTGGCTTCCAGAGATGGCTGTGGGCACAGCTCAGGTATGGGAGCTGGAACCAGCCACTCTGAATTACACTGCATTCTGATTACACGGGCTTTACAGATTTCTTTCCAAATGAACACAAATGTATGGAAACGAGTAACTCTATTTCCTCTGCCAGACTCGAGTCACTTAGGAAAAGTGATGTGATTAAGATGGGTATGTGGCTTGGCCCTGGGACAACACTTTGGTTCGAAAGCATCTTAAATAGATTATTTTTATGCTTAAACATTTTTCTTTTACGATACTAGTTCAAACATAAAAATGTTGGGCAAATCATCGTGTCATCAGGGCATTTTGCAGCCACTAAACACAAAAGACTGCCTCAAAAATTTTTTGGCAGGTGCACCTTGGTGCTGCAGACCCTGCAGTGAAACTCAGGCAGTGAAACGGAATCAGGCAGTGACCTGATGCCAGGCAGTCAGCCAGCCACCCCCTGCTCACGCGATGTCCTTGCTGGCTGGTCAGACAGACAGTCCGAGTGACACAGGAGGTCATCTGACTTTGATTTACACACATCTCCCCTTTGCACCAAATACTCTGCCCTGTTTTCAGAAAACTGGGGCAGAGCGAGTCAACCTTTCCAGTGCAAAAAGCTCTCAGTGGAGTTCCCTGGCAGCTTTATCCCACTGCAATTGCCAGTGTCTTCTCACTTGTAAGACTAGAGTCGACAGGCTGTATTTGGGCCCCAGCATTTGTTATATATCCTCAGAGCAGGATTCCAGCAGTTCCACCTCTCAGACAAGGCAACAAAATATTTGAATTGCAGGCACACTTACCCAGCAGATCTTTAAAAAACATTATTTTACATTTTCCTTGGAAGGCACGCTACGGGTTGAGAGGCAGTGTGCCTCAGATTTAGCCATTATTCGGTGCAGTCATGTTTACCCAATACTGCTGAGAGAAGCGTAGAATACTTAACGATACTGGACTATAAGATAAAAACCTGATAATTGAAGACAACAATTGATTCTGAATGGATTTTGGGGAGTTTGGAATGCTACTTCACAACTATGTGGAAATCACCACGAAAAAAAGCATCTGTACAGAGATTTCAGTGAATTCCCCAAACTAAAAGTGAATCCAAAGCAGGTATTTTAGATAGGAAGAGTACCACAGTGCCATGACTCTAGCACAAGGTTTACTCCAGCCTCCTGAGCTAATTCTCTGCTGAAGGTGAAAAGACAGGACATTGACTATGAGAGAAAGAAAGCAGCAACTTCAAAGCTATCTGAAGAGACAAATCACTGACTTTAGATTCAGTGGCAGGCATGGGACACTGTGAATGTGAAGGAAAGGAGGGAAAGGAACAAAGACAGAAATCCTCAGGCTGAGGACAGAATTTGCAGAGGTCCTCTCTGTGTAGCTCCTCTCCTTCCGTTGCTTCAGAAGGCAGCAGCAAGTCTAATTTAGACTTGGAGGTGTTTTAAGGCAACTGTAGACGTATGGGGATCCCCTTCCCCTCACTACACAATAAGATTTTTATCATCATTGCTACATCATCAGCTTGGATTGTGCAGCCTTCCTTGGAAGTCTCCATTTGTGAAACAAAGTATCTATTTTTGACTTTTATGAATAAGAATCTTAATACTCAAGGAGCCCTAGAAGAGCAGGGATGTTTCCCTTCCAGGCAAGAAATTGCTTTGTCTGTGATTGTCCCCTGAGGTTACGCGGAGGCCACATGGAGGTAATCCCTTCCAAATAGCTAAATTGATCTACTACAGCATAAGAAGATATATCACTGCTTGACACTGTTGGATCCTGCAGTAGAAGTTAGATAAGCAACCTGGAAAGCTGCTAAAACATGAAAAGACGAATGACATACAAACTACGCCCCAGAACAACAAGGCCAGAGGACAAAGATAAATTCACATGGCTGTTCCATGAAGGCTCAATGAACACCAGCTGCATTCACATCAATCTTTAATAATAAACATTTCCTTTCACTTGTAACCGCGCTGTAATCACTCTGCTAGGCAAACGATGTCCATTTCACAGGCTTTGAGCACCAGAAGGAGCAAAGCCCATCTGCCTTGTTTGCTGCTTAGTTAATTGCCTGAATAAAACCATTACCCAGAACATCACCACTTCTAGTAAAAAAAAAATCTTCTTTTTTCCCCTTCCCAGGCCTAGTAGAAACTTAAAAAAGGAAAACCATCATGCTCATCACTCCATTTATTCTCAGTTCATTAAAGAAGTTATAGGAACATCTTGAAACAATTGCAGTCTTCTTAAAGAGCAAATGTGATTTTCAGAAATGGATTTCTTTATGGTTAATACACAGGTTCATCTTGCAGATAAACATTTTTTGCCCAGCAAGATATATCAGAGGACATCAGATACACATACAGAAAAACCTTCTATATTTTATAAATAGTTGCCTTAGTAAACAGAGAGATGGGATACAGAATGATCCATCACTCTGAATTGCACCAAAACCCACAGAAAACAGCAAGTGCTTGAGTTGTAAGGATCTGAATAGTGGCAAATGAGCTCCCTTTCCAGGCATAACTTCTGACTTTGACGTAGCTTTTTGAGAGGTACACAAACCAGGACTCCATCAGATGGTTACATTTACAGTATTTTTTTTTCAATTTCTGAACAAGGACCATCAGGAAGGGAAGTCTGCCATTCCAAAATCACCATGATATTGAGCCTGAGAACCTGCATTATTCCTTTCTCAATGTACAGAAAAAAAAGGCTTATTTGCCAGGAATGACTTTTGCTCAAGCAAAAATTTCACTCGGAGCAAAAAGCTCACATCTCAACACAAAGCTCTGCTAACTAAACCATTACCTGTTACACTGCAGTGAGCCTTAAAAACCCATCACAGAACAATCGATCTGCAGCGATACCCTTCAAAGAGCAGCATGTCTGTTTGTACAAAAAAATAAGTTTCGCAAGCGTTTCATGCTGCATGTTTTCTCGTATTTGAGGACCAAAGCCACAGTGAATATCGATCCTACCTTCAAAGGAGAAATGTGCGACTGTAAGACATATCCATGGACATTCTCTATTTGAGACAGGTTCTTCTCTGACACATGAACAAGCTCTGGGCCTCTCACTTCGTGGGTTAATCGAGGCAAAGTATGATCATGTGGAGCATCCTCATCTTGATAACGATATTTCTAGAGAAAAAAAGATAGCAAGGAAGAACAAATAAGCTTTGAGGAGGTAGTATACATGTACTAATGTAAATACGGGATAATAGATAAAGTATCAGACATTAGACAATATAACTGTCCAGTTTCCCAATCTTTCTTGGAGACAATACTTCATTATTTTTTCAACTTTTCATCAAAGAGAGGAAATATGGTATACCACACTGATACACAAAGGTTTCACCATGAGACATCTGAGATGACATATTGGCAAGGGTTGGTAATGAAAAAAAGACATGTCGATCAGCTGAGCTGTAGCATTGCCTCACATTTCACATCCCCACATTAATATCTCTGCATTTCTATAGCCTTTCTCCGCAAAATATTTGAGTCATTTTCCGTTTAGCACCACATACTCTGATGCTGGAGAGCACACATACACTTCCACAGCGCCTCAGGCAGGCAGAAAATTACTCTTTCAGTAAAGTTTTTCCCTTACCCTGCGGCTAATTATGGTGTGAGTTATTATAACTCCCCACTCCACAGAGAGGCAACGTAAGAGAGCAGCTTGTCCAAGATCCAAAATGAAGCTTGTAAGAACAAGGAATATAACTCTAAAAATTAAATTAAATTATGACCCCTGTCCTTTAGCTGGAATCCGTTTTAAAAAGGCACCTTCCACTTGGGTGGTGGGCCCAGATGGATATTGTGGTGGGGCCATTGGAGCTGACTGGAGCTGGCTGGAGCCTCTCGTCACAGAGATGCCTGCTGCCAAAGCCTTGCCCATTGCATCCGACACATGTACACACCGCTGTTTTGAGGGAGAAGCCTACTAGATGAATGCACATGGAGTAACACTGTGGTGGGGGTTGTTGAGATGTTACAGCAGGGAACAGGAGGAGGAGAGCACAGTGTAAATCAGAAAGGGAATTCATAAATCTTTGGCAATAAGTGAGAGGAACATAGTGCTGTTGTAAATGCCATTTTCATCTGACAGCAATATGTTAAAGTGTTGGAATGAGCAAAATCAAAGACTGAGACTTATCTGGAAGGCCATGTAAGAAGTCTTCAGTTCAGGTATGCTCACAAGGACATTGCAAAGCAGACCTCTTGTCCTCTCTGCTGCTTCTGCACTTCTCCTTGACCACTCAGCTCTGGGGTGTTGTTACTTCATTTACTCATCCCTCCAAGGGAAATCATCACAGTTTATTCCTGCCTACACTCTCATGTATGGAAATTGTTCAGCAGGTGCCAGTTATTTTCAGAATACACACGTGATGTGATTTAGTCTCTTCTTTTCTGGGATGTGCCTGCAACCCTTCACATACCCACTTTTCCAATAATATAATTAATAAATTTATAAAATTACTGGCACCAGACAAGTATTATTTGGGCAAGAAGCCATCAGTCTAATAGATGGTACTCCAACCAATGTCGCATTAAAGGCTTGGCACACAGATCATTTAAGCCCCAAGCAATCAATTATTTTTTGAACCCAGTGAGTACTCTTTCAAAAAAGACGACTATTCAGAGACACCCTCTTTAAAGTGAGTCATTTGCTAAAACGTGATTAGGAGAAATAACTGCAGAATACCACACAGAATCACAGAATCACAGAATGGTAGGGGTTGGAAGGGGCCTCTGTGGGTCATCTAGTCCAACACCCCTGCCGAAGCAGGGTCACCCAGAGCAGGCTGCACAGGACCTTGTCCAGGCAGGTCTTGAATATCTCCAGAGAAGGAGACTCCACCACCTTCCTGGGCAGCCTGTTCCAGTGCTCCGTCACCCTCAGAGGGAAGAAATTCTTCCTCATGTTCAGACGGAACTTTCTGTGCTTCAGTTTGTGTCCAAAAACCAGAATCATCCCATCTCCCCGGGAAATGGTAAAAATGAAAATGTCCAGCGACACATTTCCAGAGTGACAAGACAGCAGTGGCAGAAGCTATAATGAACTTTAGCCAGATAATTCGTGAAGATTTACAGTGCAAGAAGCAGTGTAAGGTGCATTCAAGAAACAATCTCTCTTCATGGCCATCGGTAAGTTCTTTCCCCATCACCACACTGCAGTCTATCTGCTGCATAAAGGAGGGCCAAGACCCAGAGGAAAGTGGTTCACCCTGAGCCCTGTGATCCCAAAAAGCAGAACATTTCCATGTGTCTCTACTGGTAGACTTCCCTGTGAAAACCTACAAATTATAATTAAAATTGATCATTTTATCCAACAACTGCACATTCATCTAAAAAATTCAATAATATCCGTGTTCACGTGCCATAAACTGGAAAGTTTACAGAACAGATTTCCACTTTTCCACTTGCCTTTATCTCCCTCTGACCCCAAGCCCAGCCTTCTCTTTCTTCACAAAGTATGAGCCTGAAGCATTTCTGGGTGAATCCTGTTATGTGTTTGCCTTATGTTCTTAGCGCTAAACTCATTGATTTTCATACATCTTTCCTCCCACAGCAACTCTTCATTAAAATGCTTTCAGCTGTGAACAAAAACAGCTCGACACAGCAAAAAGCCAATGGTAAGCCTGAAAATACCAAACCAAAATTGAGACTCTCCTGCAGCAATGCCTTATTCCTCTCCATCAGTCTGTCTTGATGGGGTCCTGCAAATGTCCTTGAAATTACCCCATTTCCTAGAAATCAGAGTTTTCTCTAAGGGTTAAATTGAATTTCTGGAGGGAAAAGCATGATTGCATGGAAATGCTAGTCTGCATTTGACAAAAGAACAGGTGGATGTCTTATGATAATTGAATTACAAATCAGTGCCTGCTGCTGACAGGGTATTGTACGCTGCCAACTAGCATCAGATATTTAAAATCCTCTGTAATTACCTATAATGGGGGAGTGGAGTGTGCTGCTGTGAATTTTTAATATGAACGTGCCTTTTTATAAGAGATCATTCTCTCTAAAATGTGAGATTATTACAGCATCACTGCTCCTCGCATCCTACTGTCTAAAGGAATATTTCTAGGTCTGTGTTTTCCAACAAGCTGTCAGTTAAACAGGGCTGAAGATATGAATCCAGCAGAGGGTAATGGTCAAAAGCCTTAAATTTCAACAAAGCCAGGTCTCAAGGGGAAAAATAAAATAGTAAAAAAAAAAAGGGAAGTTACAACACAAGTTGCAACAGCCAGACTATCGCAATAGCATGGAAATATGGATGTTCTTACAACCTACCTTTGACAGACTGTGAAGTAAGATGCTTGGGAACTTCTCATTCAATTTGGGGGCAGAGAGGACAGTTTTTTACAAAAGTCCTCGGTATTTTTTTCAACGACCATTGGTTGGCTTTGCAGAAAATGCAAACAGAACATTTCATTTTACATCAACTCAAATTAATCTATGTCCTAAGCTGTGGAACATGGTCCTACTGGAGTTGCTATTTGAAAATACATGTTCCTGTTCTTCGCTATATGCCTTTTTGGCTGGACCACACTCCAATACATCACACATTACTTCTGCTTGCAATAGGAGGACTGCAAAAGGAGGGAGCAAAGTGTTTGAAGTCTCCAGTGCTATTTCTGTTCTACAGTCCTCCTCAGGAGGGGCCACCCTTCTGCACCTTAGAAGTTGTGGGTCTTCATATAACCCATATAACTTAGAGACCACAAGGAAAGGAATTTCTGCAGAAAATCTCCCATGTGAGACAACAAGTTCTTACAGACCCAGTAGTCCCATTGCAATCTGGGGACAGACAAGGTATGCAGTTGGGTCCCAAAGCTACCTGCTGCTTCTCCCTTGCTCGCTTGCCTTTTCCCTTGACCTAGGATTTGATCTGCTTTGCAACTCCTATGCAGATCAACTCCACTGCTAGTCCTCCACTGCAATCTTGACATGGGAGCTACCTTTGAACAGGTCCAGAGTTACTCCCCTTCTGCGTGATACTAGGTTGAGAATTCAATACACTGGATTTGTTCACAGTTTTAGCAACAGGCAAAAACTAAAACTAAGTGGACTCGGTCCACTTACATGAAAGTTTGATCTGCAAAGTCCCGTTAAAAAAAAAGTGTCACCTTGTCTTACTTCTGTGCTCAGTTTTTTGCAGTGGTCTTCACTATGTTGAATTTTACTGGCACCGCTCCCTAAAGGCAGCAAATTTCAATGTCATACAGATGAGTATCTTGAGAAAGCAAACTTTACAATTTGCACACACAAGTCCTCGGGCATTCATCCAATCATGAGTAGAAATAATGTTACTCATCCAACTGATTGCAAATGAGCAACACAGCTTGAATCCTGAATATTTGCAATCAATCTATAGAGTAAAAAGAGAAAAAAATACTCTTCTCATTATATAAAAAGGAAGAAATCACAATCTGCTTGCCAAGACTCTGGAAGTAGATTAAGAAGCTTAAATCATTGAATAATTACACTTATTGTGAATGACTTGCTCTTTTGCTTATCAAGTAGATTTCTAACAAGCTTGTCGCTATATCACAGCACTACCTTTCATCCAAGAATCCCGAAGAGCTTTACAAGTGGTAGTCAAGTCTGATAACATCCTGTTGAAAAGTGTGTGCATCATCTAAAGGTGGGTAAAATTAGGCACAGAAATACAACAACTTGCTCAAGGTCACAAAGAGAATCAATTACTTAAGCAGTGGTAGAACTTCTAAGATTTTTCCAGTCTGCTTTTCTAAGCCCAAGATCTAGTGCAACTACACTGATTTTAAGAGTAATAATAATTATTATTTAAAAGTCATGTTGTAGGTTATCTGCTGCCATTGTAATTTATTTCAGGTTTAGGAGAGGGGGTCCCCCACAAATGTTCCAGAAGACAGCAGACTTTCTAAGGTCAGGAATTAGATTTTTCTCTGCGTCAATGTAATAGCTGGCAGTGTTTTGTGTAATTTATATTGTGCTATCTCTGAGAACCACACAGTGATTTTTAGAAGACAAGCGATTTCCTGTAAGAACCGAATTGTTTCACAGAAGGGACACTATCAGCACTGAATAATGAGAATTTGCATAGCTTTTCTATTCAGCACAAGAAATTCCTTCTTTTTCAGGAGGGAAAAAAAAAGGTGCAAATATATGATTTCTTCTCTCAGTTTACTGAAATCAGCAAGTTTTTGCCCATAGTAGGGAACAGATGTTCAGTTTTTTAAAAAATGTGAGTACAATACAGTGGGCCAAATACATATTCTCCTCATCTGTTTTTTTAAACCATAAATAATTTTATTTTTCACGATGAAGCAGTGAAATTGACATGTAGCCATAGTACCTCCTCCTTGTATTAGCTGGAAGTAGTTGCACCTTTTGCTCACAAGATGGCACAATAACCATCGAGTTAAAGCATAGCCTCACTTTGAAGTGCTGCACGAAAAAATAAGTAGCTATGCACTATTGTAAAACTTCAAACGATATTTACTTTGGACTGACCTGGTACAACATTATTGAAACAGACATCATTCTCTTATACTAAGTACATACAAACAGGTTACGATCACACACAAATCTGGCAGCTGGAGCAAAGTCTAACCGTTCATATAAGCATCAAAAGTTCCAAGCCAGCAGGAACCTACTGGTTTTTGCAGGCTTTAGCATGAACAAAAACATTACGTATTGACAAGACTGAGACTAGGCCAGAATGCTGCATTCCTCAAGGAATTCTAAATCCTAATTAAAACCGCCTGCATGCAAATCTGTACCATGAGGTATTCAGCTCCATATGCTGCATCGCATTTTGGACCTGTTAACAGCATTGGTTTAGCCCTCTGGAGGTTGTTACTTGCTATCCAATAATTTAAAATAGATTTTTAACTTGAAGTACCAGTGTAAAAAAAGACATTCTAAGAGGGTGGCTTTGCTAGTATTCAGTGTTGAATGTGGCTGCAGACTATAAAAATCGGTAACTTAAAAAGAGATCCAGCTAATACTGATTGTTTATCTAAGCAGAGCAAAGGAAAGATGTGGGTGAAACCATACAATTTATCAGCATCAGGCTGTAGCCACCTCTCCATCCCTTTGTCCCACAGTAACTTCACTTCCATACTCCTTTTTATAGTTTTCAACTCTTCCCCTCAAAATATTATTTTTTTTTCTGATATGGCCATCTTCCAACAGCCCCTGCAGAAGTCTTCATGCCTCGTTAGCTCCCTTCTTCATGCCTCCTTTCCCCCTGCAGCTCCCCACACAACCCTAGAAGCACCACATCTCCACTCCCATTCCCTGATCCCTCGGATTCTGCTGCTGCAATCCTCCAGTGTGGAAGCACAGAGCCTCACAAATTCTCTTTTTCCACGCCTTGCCTGACCTGAAGAACAGCTTCTGGCACGGGGAGGCTGTGCTGAGGTTACTGCTGAGCATTTGGAGAGACAGAGCTGGCAAATGCCAACAGTCACCATGTCTCAGTTTCCCTGCCAATAAGCCCCCGGTGGGAATGCAGCTTGGCAAAGCAATCACCCTGAGTTTATATCAGAAGATTACAAAGCAGTCGTGTAATGCAATAAATAAATAATATATTATTATTACCTGAAACAAATGACAGAGAGAAACAAACAAAAATCACAGGACAAATGGCTTGCCCCTCATATGTTTTCTGTACTAAAAACACTGATTTTAATGTAGTCCAGCTTTGTTCAGCACATGACACAGCAGGCCATTTGCATTTTTCAGCTGAAGCCCTCTCACAAATCTTCACACTTGGGTACCCTACTTAGTTGAATTTATACAAAAAATAGGAGTCCTCTTTCTAGTGCATACTGCTAGTGACTTCTTCACAGTTATCTAACTTTAACAAATAAAAAATAAAGTAATTTGTATCCCTTGGTTTTGCATGTATCTATGTACTAATTTAAAGCTTTAACTGCATATATTCATTGTATTATTTCCCAATGCCCTTCTGAGCATCTGTCAACAGGATAGCACCTACTCAATTACTCCAGAGGATAACCAAGATTGTCCCCCAATTCAAATTCTTAGCCCTCATGGGTCTTGAGTAGATGTAGTTGTGGAGGGCTTTTTGGCCTCTCAAGCCTGCCCAGTTTCATAGCTCTAATTTGGACACTGCCTGGTTGGTGATCACTGTGGAGAGCTGCAGGCTGACAGGATGCTGTGAGACTGTGCTAGTTCCAGTGTTAATTATGCTTCCCCAAAAGTCCCGCCTCGGCCATAGTCTCTCCTGCTGTAGCCTTTCCCGTGATGCCCACAAGTTCACCTTATGCCGAAGTATCTCATGCAGCCTCTGGGTATTGATTTTCCTGATAGCAGTGCTAGGGATGTGTGGATCTCCACCTCCTGCATCTGTCTTCCCTGTGCAGCCCTGGTCCTCCATACTGCCCTTTTATAGAATCATAGAATCATGGATTGGAAAAGACCTGTAGGATCAAGTCCAAACATAAACCCAACACCACCATGCCTAATAAACCATATCCCGAAGTGCCACATCTACACTCTTTTTGAATACCTCCAGGGATGGTGACTAAATCACTTCCCTGGGCAGCCTGTTCCAATGTCTGACCACTCTTTCAGTAAAGAAATGTTTCCTAATATCTAATCTCAATTTCCCTTGGCGCAACTTGAGGCCATTGCCACTCATCCTAACGCTAGTTACCTGGGAGAAGAGATCAACACCTGCCTCACTACAACATCCTTTCAAGTAGTTGTGAAGAGTAGTAAGGTCCCCCCTCAGCCTCCTCTTCTTCAGACTAAACAGCCCCAGCTACCTCAGCTGCTCCTCATAAGACTTGTTCTCCAGACCCCTCACCAGCCTCGTCGCCCTTCTCTGGACACGCTCCAGCACCTCAATGTCCTTCTTGTAGTGAGGGGCCCAAAATGGAACACAGTACACGAGTTGCAGCCTCACCAGTGCCAAGTACAGGGGCACGACCACCTCCCTACTCCTGCTGGCCACACTATTCCTGATGCAAGCCAGGATGCCATTGGCCTCCTTGGCTACCTGGGCACACTGCTGCCTCATGTTCAGCCAGCTGTCAGCCAGCACCTCCAGGTGCTTTTCCGCTGGGCAGCTTTCCAGACACTCCTCAAGGCTGTACCGTTGCATGGGGTTGTTGTGACCAAAGTGTGGGAGCCGGCATTTGGCCTTGTTGAAACTCATACAGTTGGCCTCAGCCCCTCGATCCAGGCTGTCCAAATCCCTCTGCAGAGTCTTTCTACATTTAAGCAGATCGACACTCCCACCCAACCTGGTGTTATCTGCAAACTTACTGAGCAAGCACTCAATCCCCTCGTCCAGATCATTGATAAAGACGTTAAACAAGACTGGACTCAAAACTGAGCCCTGGGGAACACCACTCATGACCAGCTGCCATCTGGATTTAACTCCATTCACTACCACTCTCTGCGCTCGGCCATTCAGCCAGTTCTTTATCCAGTAAAGAGTACACACATCCAAACCATGGGCAGTTAGTTTCTCCAGGAGGATGTTGTGGGAAACAGTGTCAAAGGCCTTATTAAAGTCTATGTAGACAACATCCACAGCCTTTCCCTCATCCACTAGGCGGGTCACCTGGTCATAGGAGGAGATCAGGTTGGTCAAGCAGGACCTGCCTTTCATGAACCCATGCTGGCTGGGCCTGATCCCCTTGTTGTCCTTCACATGCCTGGTGAGAACACTTGGGATGAACCTCTCCATAATCTTGCCCGGCACTGAGGTCAGGCTGACAGTCCTGTAGTTCCCAGGATCCTCCTTCCAGACCTTCTTGTAGATGGCTGTTACACTGGTGATCCTCCAGTCATCTGGGACCTCCCCTGTTAACCAGGACTGCTGATAGATGATGGAGAGTGGCTTGGCCAGCTCCTCACCGGTTCCCTCAGCACTCCTGGATGGATCCCATCCAGCCTCTTAGACTTGTAAGTGTCCAGGTGGCATAGCAGGTCTTTAACTGCTTCTTCCTTGATTATGGGAGTTCTGTTCCGCTCTCCTTCTCTATCTTCCAGTACTGGGGGCTGAGTACTCTGGGAAAAACTAGTCTGACTATTAAAGACTGAGGCGAAGAAGGCATTAAGTACCTCAGCCTTTTCGTCATCCTTGCTGGCAATATTCCCCCTCGCATCCAATAAGGGATGGAAAGTCTCCTCGGCCTTCTTATTGTTGTTGATGTATTTGTAAAAATATTTTTTATTGTCCCTTATTTGTACTGATCAGTCACTGATCAAGATCAGGTTTCTTTACACTTTTGTCTGAATCTAAATTATGCACTTATGGAGCTCCCAGCCTCACAAATAGGTGCATCAGCTCTTGTGGAGGAGCAGGAAGGAAAAGTCAAGCAGGACCGGAGTAGTCCCTTGAGACAGCATTAGTGATAAGAAAAAGATACATAAAAATATTAGCCTGAATCCTTTCCTGTCTTGGATGCATAGATAATCCAGTATGGGGAGCTTACCTGCCAATGTTAAAATAAACCTAGGGTTCTACAATGTGTAATGGCAAATCCAAGGAAGGCTGACCTAAGATTTCTCTAGGAAAGAGAAAGAATAGAGAAATAATCAAAACAGGGACTGGAGCAAATGGGGATAAAGACCGAAGCTCAGGTGGTAAAAACAGAAAAGACAGAGAACTCCAGCATCTGTGCTGCTCTGGTTCTCAAAAATATTCATGAAACTCCCAGGAAAAGCATTTGTCTTTTCTCCTTCTATGCTAGTTTGCATAGCAATAGCTACTCCCAGCAATTACTCAAGTGGCAGAGGCCTGTGGCTCTGAAGATGGTGGTCTTGCTCCATGCGAGATTGTGTAGATTTTTCATCCAGGGTTGTAGAGAATCATTTTAAACTTTGACCCTTGCACTACTCATACATTCCTTTTTCCCAGACTTCCTGAGTATGAGTGTTCCCATTGATGCCCTTGCTTTTTCTGCACTCCTAGGTTTAAATGAAATCTAGGAGGAAAGCTAGACTCTGCTTTTCTTAAATTAAAACTTAATTCATAGGTTAAAAGAAAGATAAATATGCGTAGTAAAGTGCTCAACAATCAAGGAAGTACAATTTCCTCACGAACCCTATCACTTTTACTGTGCAGACAGGACAGTCTTTCGGGAATTGTGTATTGAAGGACACAGGAACTGTGTGTCTGTGGGATTCCAGTATAATTTCTTACAGAATTTGCAGAATTTTGGACAAAAACTACATGAGGCAAAAGGATGCTCTCAGTCTAAGACAGGCAAATGCTATTGTAGATAACTGTTTCTATTCTTACTTTTCACAGAATCATAGAATCATTAAGGTTGGAAAAGACCTCTAAGATCATCAAGTCCAACCATCCACCCATCACCACCATGTCTGCTAAACCATATCCCGAAGTGCCATATCTACAAGTTTTTTGAACACTTGCAGGGATGGTGACTCCACCACTTCCCTGGGCAGCCTGTTCCAATGTCTGACCACTCTCTCAGTAAAGAAAGTTTTCCTAATTTCCAGTCTAAACCTACCCTGATGCAAGAGAAGTCTCACGCAACAGAAATCTCATACAACACTAGCCATTTCACAAAACAAAGCTTTCCATAGATGTAGAACTAAGAGATGCCTCACTTTAAAATGTCTTGGTAGACACAGATGGCCAGCAGAAGTGCTGAGCATCGGCAGCTTCAGCTGAAATCAGGGACAGCTGGGCTTTGTACAAAAAAAATGCAACAGAATCCTTTGCACTCAGAAAAGTCAACCTAAGGTGGAATCAGTATCCACTGACGTTGCCTACCTAAAACTTCCGATATAAGCAGGTCAAGCCAGTTCCCTTGTTGATAACTGGAACATCACAATATTATATGTATATTTATCAAAGAATTGCTCACTGAAGGCACTTTTTGTCTCGTTTATTTTTTGCTAAGATAAAAATGACTTAGGATTTGGGCATTTTGAATGAGAGGGATTTAATTCTTGATATTGTAAACTGGACACAGACACTAGCAGACTCATTTGATCTTCATTGTTTTGTTAAAAGAGAAAAAGTTCTAATCACACAGGGATAATGTGACAATAAATTCATTAATGTTTGTGAGATAATTGGATACTGTGGCTCAGTATAACAGGAAAATCTATGAGAAAATTAATAATTATGTAAATTGAGCACAGTTCGAACAGCATGCACTAAATAATGCATGGACAAATATGTTGAATGTAAAATTCCACATGAAGTACCACTTCACGTGACTAGAGGAAGCAGAGGGCCTGTGAAAATAAAAATAACAGTGTAATTAAAAATGTATTTGAGCTATAATACTACATTACAATATATGGCCACAGACGGCCTGAAATAAAATTGCTTAGACCTTCTTCATTCTTGCATTTCCTAAATCTGCGTGGTTAACTTTATAACACTGCCATCCCTTAACTGTTCTTTGAACACAATGTATACACACATAAAAAACCCTCATAAACTTTAATAGCATCCCTGCTTCTTCCACTGTGAAGAAGGTATACTGATACATACTGAATTTTTCAGTGTTTGTGGAAAACTGGCTCTTCTTAAATAAAAATACAAATGTTCTGTGTGGATGAACTTGAAAAATGATCTCACTGTTGTCATTCTGATGAACCCAGAACATTACCTCTGAAGATAACATTCTTTTTTTACCAAACCAATTTTTGCTGGTGCTGTAAAAGTTATTACAAGCCTCAGATATCCACTATTTTTATCAGTCCCCTGTTCTAAAAGCTATGAATTTTTACTAATAAAAAGATGGATTTAGTACATTTTAACTAGGTGTTCAATAGGCCAGCAAAACACGTTTGTATCAGGTGAATTTGCATGTGCTTGATACCGGTAAGAGCAGAGAACAACATTTCCAAAGCAGGGCACTTACTGGAAAAACAGCTTTGGACCTTTGGGTCTTAATCCTTCTACAGCCTTTCTGCGAAGCATAATTGTGGCAAAACAATCTGTGCTTTCTGATACTTTAATAAAGCCCTGGTTACGGTGCAAGCAGGCAAAGTAGCTGTCATTATAAACACAATACAGAGAAACATGAAGCTAGTGTGTGAAAAAGCAAATAATTGCTTTACTGAGGTAATCACCAGAATCAGTATTTCTACCTTTCCATCCCTCGAACTCAGCCTAGTCCCTGATCTAAGGAGTTTATGGTTCCAGGGAAAGCTCCTTCAGCTCACTGATCTGATGGCAACACATCAAGGTAAAACTGCTCCCAGATCAGGAGGCAGGTGGGAGGATTATCGCAATAAACTGCACTACCTGTGGGTACACTGAGTTTAATGTCATGGGAAAATCTGGGCTTACATCCTTTGAGCCCACAGAGGGAGTGAATCCACCACGCCTTGGGCCCTACCTTACCTGAAATGAAGAGGGAACAGATTATCATCATCTCTATTTATTCTGCTTAAAAACAAACTAATGAAGGTATTATGTCTGCATTTTCTGAAGGGCCAAGCAAGCCTGCCAGTACAGCCTTCCTTAGTTTTTCAAGACCCATAGGGCATAGCCTGAACCAAGACAATGAGTGGGTCACAGTGAATAGAAGTGCAGGTAGCTAGCAAAATTGCAGGAAACAATGGCATATATGCATAGACTTCTACTATCTGTAGAAATGATTTGAGACCTCACAGAATCACAGAATGGTAGGGGTTTGAATGGACCTCTGGGGATCATCTGGTCCAACCTCCCTGCCAAAGCAGGGTCACCTACAGCAGGTTGCACAGAACTGTCTCCAGGCAGGTCTTGAATATCTCCAGAGAAGGAGACTCCACAACCTCCCTGGGCAGCCTGGTCCAGGGCTCCATCACCCTCAGAGGGAAGAAGCTCTTCCTCACGTTCAGATGGAACTTCCTGTGCTTCAGTTTGTGTCTATTGCCCCTTGTCCTGTCGCTGGGCACCACTGAAAAGAGTCTGGCGGCATCCTCCTGACACCCACCCTTCAGATATTTCCAAGCATTTATAAGATCCCCTCTCAGCCTTCTCTTCTTCAGGCTAAATAAGCCCATCTCCCTCAGCCTTTCCTCGTAGGAGAGATGTTCCAGTCCCCTCATCACCCTCGTAGCCCTCCGCTGGACTGTCTCCAGTAGCTCCTCATCTTTCTTGAACTGGGGATCCCAGAACTGGTTGCAGACCTAGGCACCTGGAACTTGCCTTTGTCTTATTTGGACAGGTAGGCGTTTTTTGTATTTGAACTTAAATGTGAAAATCAGCCATTAACTACTCTGCTGGATGGAGACAATGGTTCTTTGCTGGGGCTATTGTTATTTTGGGATCTCCTTCCACAGTCATGTTAGAAGACTAGGCATATTTTTTATTTTTGAGTGATCTGAGCACTCACTTTTAAATAAGCCAGCTGGCCTCTCAGCCTCTGCAAACATAAGCTAGAGTCTATGCCTAAATGATCAGGGACTTGTTTTGTATCACATTAGTGTATATCTGACAGAGTTAGTAATGTCTGAAAAGTTTCTGAGAGCTGAAAAATGCTATAAAAAATTCAAATTTATATTATATGGCATAGTAGACTCTCTGGGCACAGACAATGATTTAGATGGAAATTTACTACCTGTCCATCAGATTTTCTTGAACATCAAGTTTCTACATCTCTTAACCTGAATACCTCAAACTTCATTGCTTTTGAAAGTTATCATCTGACTCTTCTGTTGGCTATAACTGTTGTGTCTCACCATTGTGTCTGCCTATCTTTGTGTTGAATTCTATGGTATATTGTTTCTTTCTCCTTGATGAGATTTTTGGGGTTTTTTTATAGTTGCGGAAAGCAGGGGAAGACATAGGGGAAGGTTGGATGCTTTAGAAGTTACTAAAGTAATAACAAATCTATTTCATGTGAACTGATCTTACCAGTGTTCCAAGACATCCTTCTTTGCAGTAATGCTTAATTAACAGTTTTAATCCCTACTGCATTCATTAAGAATCCCTGTTTGAAAAAGTCTAGGTACTGTAACAACTTTTTTTCAATTTCTTTAAATTTTCATCTGAAGTGAGTAAATGTCTTGTATAAAATATCATGAAGAAAACAGAATCTAAATTCTTTTGGTCTTAATGGCTAGTTTTCAGGAAGGCCAATCGATGGCTGTCGGCTGTCAGTTGAATAACAATGTCATGGTACATTTTCTGTTGCTCTTAATTATTAGAAAATTAGGACAAAGCAAAACCCATCTTGGATAAAATTAGATTCAGCCCAGATCATAAGGCAATCATGAGGCACAGTTAACTTTGAAATGAAAGTCATTATTATAAAATGATACCCAAAACAAGACTCAGACAATCCCAAGCTAGTAGCTTGATCTAGGCACAGCAGTTTTAGTATTAGGCAGAGAGGGTTTTTTAAGTCCTGACCCAACAAATGGATTGATTGATTACATAAACAAATATTCTTCGGAGTTTTACAGGTATTGTGGGCCAAATCCTCAGGTCTGCAACATCCATCTGGGAACATGTCCTATTTAGGTATATTTGATTTTTCATTTTCCACCTTTTCTAGTACTTAGCTAAGAGATAAAATGGATAGCCAAAGACCTATATCTCTGTACGTTTTCTGATGAAGTAGTGATGTAAACTCTCCAAAAGAAAAGTTCTTTTGTAAAAACCACATCTTTTTCTCTGCATAAATCACCTTTACACGAGCAGATAAGCCACTCTCCATTTTATGTTAATCCTCTGCTACTCAGCTGATAATACCAACAAGGAAAACAATTTATTGAGTCTAGAGCTCTGATTTTCTGCTGAGGAAAAGAAATGCTCCATGGGAACCAAACTGAGAGCTACAGCTCATTTTTATCTTGACAATGAGACAGCAAGCATGACTTTAACTTGTTGTTGACCTTTGTTGCAGTTGGATCACTGATCTAAAAGTCAGTGGCTATATATATAATATTATTCACATCAAACTATCATGTATAGAGTGGGAAAAACACATTTTACTATTTATAAAACTTCTCTGCATGAGCAAAGTTCTGTAAACATTAATCACAACTGTGTGAATGACAATCCACACCAAGGAAAATGCAATTTTTTGAGTGATTCATCTCGTCTCTGCTGCTCAGGAAAGGATGGACTGCCCTTTAATGGTGCCACGTGCTTGACACTAACCACTCAAAAGCTGAGATATTGGCACTGGTGAGTCTCACCCAGAAGCTCTTCTGGCTCTCAGACCTTGAGATAAACCGTGGACGTGTGCTCCCCCTAGGGAGATGTGTTTATTTTTCAGTGTAGCGACTTCACATTTTGTCCTAATTGCTACATGACTAAATCAAAATAAAAACTGCCTATGTGGGAATTGCCACAGCTTTTTGTGAACATACATCTGCATTTTTGAAAGCTGATAATCTCCAGGTGGTGTTAAATTAGCCTGGTTCTGCTGAAGCTCCCTTGGGAAGGACTGCACCATCTAATTTCCCTTGCTACCATGCACACTATTAGACTCAGCTCTGAACATAGTATTAGTCAAATCCCAGTTGCCAGCAATATTTTGGCCCTATATGTCCACGTTCTCTTAGATATTTTTCAGCTTTATTAGCTTGTTAAAAGTGTGGCCTTATTAACTTTTTTAACCACCAAAATGATGATTAAATGGTGCAGCAGGAAATGTTTTGAAGAGTTTCTTTTACAGATGATTTACTAGTGTTATGAGATGCACTCTAGTTGTCTGAACAAATGCAGGATGATATCTCACTTCTGTACTGAATGTCCTCAGTTTCTTTTTAAATATCACTAATATCTGGGAACATAGGATCTTAACATTTTCTTTTCTTGAGCTTTCCAACAAATAAACATGTCATGGATCCCCTGTAAAAATGTTTCCTTCGGTTTTTGTTTTACTATATTTACAACAAAATTCAGCACCAGTTTATCTCTTTAAAAGCTTGATGAATCAGACCCCCAAAATACATAACATTAACAGGACAAAGTCTAATCTCAACATTTCTGAAGTACTTTGTTTTAGCCAATGTTTTCCAAGGAAAATGCATGGAATTGTTGTACCAAAATTTCTGAAGTGTTTTTTAGTTATTGCACTTACTGCGTTAAAATTTGCAGTTCCTGAGTTCCTCTCATCTCACTAATTTTCGTACATCAGTGCTGCTCATTTGCAAACGTTCAGCACTCACCTGGAAATAGGTCAGACGTCTGCATTTTCCAACCCCCTGTGTACCTTCTGACAACTCTCTGTATGCCAGCAGAGTTGACCTGCCTGTGAAATAATTTGAACACCTGAAATTCAGATATATATTGCCAAGCTATACTAGCTAGTGTCATACACGTAAGTGGCTAATCAGGCATACTGGACCCATTCTGTTCCTTGTTCTGGCATCAGAATGCTTCATATTTCTCTGAAGTACTTTTTTGTAAAAAGCACTGACTTGGAACAGACTATGTATGGCACATATTTACAGTTCTATACAAAAAAATGTGGAGTTCCTTTTTTTGTATACCATAAATCTGAAATTGCAAAAGGTGCCATTGCCAGATTTTTCTTTAAATTTATTTTTAACTAAACCAAAGAAAAAAGGGTAGCCATTTCTTTCAAAACATGAATACTTAAAGTGAGTTTGCGTCTGACATTTCTATCCTGTTATGCACTTGTTTATTTTGCTTTCTAAGATATATCAGAAATCAGTATCTGGTCTTCATTAGTAGGATGTGGAATTTATACTGCTTGCCCACAGTAAGAAATTGTAGTCATAAAACTCCCAAAAGACCAAGAAAAGGATCAAAACCAAAAGATATCCCAAGTGGAATTAATGTTAATATCTGTATTTATTTATACCACTACCCACAGGGGTTTCACATGAAATTCCACTGTTTCAAAAACTGCTTAAGCTGCTTTCATAGCAAATCAAATGAGGAATTCCCTTGAAAAGGCATGCTAAATAAAATCGAGATATCAGTCAACTGCTTCACTTCCATTGGAGTGCCAGGTTTTAAATCAGTATTAGAAGCTAACATATAAAACAAAATAAAACTGAAAAGAAATATTTGAAATACAATATTTTGTTTGTGTGTAAATGTGATTTTCACTATTTTCAAAAGAATTAGTGAAGATGGACACTGTCTCATGAAACATTTTGAAAAGAAACAGTATTTTATCGCAACAATTTCAACTAATTTAGTTACATCAAATCACATAAGCAGCCAACATATATACATATTCATACAAATTTCATTTTCTGTTTATTCCCTGCACCCAAACAAGAGCTCATTTTGTAAATATTTTCACCTAAAATTCCTTTAATGTACCTATTCTATATTTAAGTAAATTAAAATTATAGAAAAAGAAGGCTTAGAAGAGAGGATAATACTATTCATTAGACCTGAAGATCAAGAAGGGATAACAACATAATTTATTACAGCTTCAATACAGCTGAAAACAAAATGGGCAAACATTTGGGCACACAGTCTCTACTATGAGATTAAATTTGTTTCTATCTTTAGACATTCCTAATCTGTCTGCCAATTAAGTCCCAAAGACAGAATTATAAATAAAACAAAACAAACAACAAAAAGAATAGGAGTTCAGAGTCGATGTTAAAACTTGCGTTTCCCTCAAGGATGAAGTAATTTGTAGGTATCCTGAAAATGCAAATGCCTGTTGCAGAGTTTCTTGACCCTCCCTCTGATCTCTTATGCAACCCCTTAAATTTACAAGTTTCAAAAGCATTTTAAAGAGGGGCTAAATTATACCTATTACAGCTCATGAAGTGGAGAAATTCAGCACACACATCTGGTCTTAAGAATCACTTAAGAATTTCTTTAGCCTTATCACTTCCAGTTAAATTCGCTTCACAGAATTTGACAAGTCTAAGGTGAGATGCACCAGCTGAACAGTGAAGGGTTTGCATTCATCCCTTTGTGTGAGATGGCTTGCAAAAGCCATCATAGTGATAATTAATTTAAATCACATGAAATATTCAGTGAACCCAATTGCCTCTCCTGTATAAATGGCCATTTTAGCTGAGGACTAATAACACAAGTGACGAGCTGAGTATTGATGTAAAATCTTTTCCTCTGGATATGCAGAAACCATCGAATGCAGGACTTCCTTCTCCTGTAGAAAATATGTGCTTAATTTCCTGAGGCTCATTAGAAAATCCCCAGATAGTGCTGTGTCCAGCAAGTATACCCATTTGTGATTGACATCACTTGAATGAATGATCACTGCTAATGGAGAGAGGTTTCCTGTCCTTTCAGTCCTCTTAAATTCACAGATGAGTTATGCTGCTTTTTGCCCTACTCCAGCCCCGCAGCACTGCCTGTGACACCTCCAAGAGGTGCAAAGATAGCTAGGAAGAAGCAGACCGAGTAAAGGGGGGTGGGGGTGTGTGTGGAAGACTTCTCCCCACCATATAAAGGAGTGAGCAGGGTTTTTTGAACATTTTTGAGTTCTGCATCAGCAGCACAGACTACCTGAATAGTCAGGGAAGACAATCATCAGACAGCAAGCAAAAAAAGGCCAGAAATTTCACACACACAAATGGCCAAAGAGAGTTCAGAAAAGAAAAAACAGGTAACGGTCAAGTCCCTTTTATTCAGTACAATCTTTCATAAACAATTCATGATTTCGTTGCTAGATGGAGGAATTTGCAACTCATGGAATGCTGACATACATAATTGCAGTAACAGACTCTGAGGATCCTGGGGAGCTGCAGAAGGAAAGCAAGGGCTTGAGGAACATTCTGCAGTGACATAGGAACAAAAGAAGGAAATCAACCTAGCAACACTGAAAATGTCTTTTCCAACTTTAATATGTGGGGGCATAGACAGAAAAAATGGTTATTGATGGAAACAGAGGAGGTCAGAGAGGTCCATGATCAGCGTACACAACATTGCCAAAAAAGCATGAGTGAGAGTAAGGGAATGTTATGGCTCTGACTTAGAGAGTGGCGATGCCAGGTTTACAACAGAACTGAAGTCAGAGAGTACATGCACACAAATATATATGCGCAATATGATCTAATGTAAGCAAAGCTGTCAGTCGCAGCTTGCACTGGAACCCCTGTATAGAAGTCAGTAATAAATAGCATTAAAAAAGGCTTTAAATGGGTGTTAGTAAATTTCTCGAACTGAATTTGAAATGAAAAGTCATTGGGAATGTCACCTGCAATTTTTCTGTCTTTCTTGGTGCTTTATAGTTTCTTAGGCAGAGAGAAGACTATACTGACATAGCAAAAATAGTTTCACCAAAACAGTTACAGTGTTCTTGATAAGGAAGAAGAAAGATGTTCTGGCAAAACTTAAAGCATGGGGTATCTGGTTTATTCAAAAGATTCCTACTCGCTGAGTGGGATCATAACGACAAAATGCACTAACTTTATTCATATAGAAATGTATTTCACTTCACATTGAATAGCTCCCTTATCACTTTTGTGATAAGTTTGAGAATTACTAACAGTACAAACTCCAGTGATTTTGTAAACAGAGTTCTTTACATGAAACAAGATACTGTAAACGTAATTTACCTCTATTTCACCTTATATCGTGACAAGCCTAAATCCACACCTGCATTTCCCTTTGCACCTTTCTGCTGTTATCAGTGGTATTTATTCAAAACTTTCTGGGGACACTGATAATGGGTCTGACAAGTTTGTAGATAGCAGAAGCAGCAGTAGGATAAGGACCCTTCTTACTGTAAGTAAATTGTTTGTCAGGAAAACCAGCTGCACCAAATTAAATGCTTTTTTGAACAGAAATTACTTCTGTAAACTGGCATCTTACTTCTGTCCATAATCTTGCCTCATCTGTTCCCATTTTCTAGTAGGGGAAGAATGGATGTTACTTAGGGGTCAGTCTGGATTAATCAACAGTATCTACACATTTTGTCTCACATCCTCATGAGACCACTGACGGCTACAAACCTGGGAACAAGCATGGGGCATGTATGGGCACTGGCTTTCCATAATTCAGTTTCACTTATGATGTTTTATTCTATATATTAATTTATCTCCCAAGCTAAACATATTCCAAAATATGAAAGAGAAGAGAAATAGAATACTTCAATCCAAAGGCAAAGCTTCTGGAGGTGAGAGGTCCCACAACAAGATTCCTGTGAGACTCCACTGTTCTCTAGCATCCTTCAGTTCTCCTCTCTGTATCTGGATAATAAGCTATTTTCCAGTATCTTCTGAAGGTTGAAAATTCTTACTTCTATTCAGCAAATTAAAAGGGAAGGTCCAAAACTGAAGCCGTTAGAAAGTCCCACTAAGTGCCTACAGCCATATGCCAGGCAGTACTAGGCTAGGTTTAACACCTCATGTTACTGCAATCATTATCCAAAAACATCTATGGCAATGCAAGGATTTGAAACCAAGTCTCCAAATCACACACTAATGCTCAGTCACAGAAAATTCTTCACTCAGGCTCATCGGAGGAGAGAAATAAGGCCTCTGGTAGTCAAAATCCTTATGATGTGCACACAATTCAAAGCCAAGTTGTTGAAAATGAGAACACAGTCACACTCTTTTTTAAGGAGGTAAAAGGAAACAATAAAATAAATTGAAGGTACTACGATTAAGAGTTCTTGAAATATTAGGGTTTTTAATGATGGGCCTGTGTACACCAGCGGGTACATCAGAGTAGCATCTTTCCATGCAAAACAGAGTTCATCCTCTACACAACTTTGTAGTTTATCCAACAGGGAACTGTCAAGGTGATATTAAAAGAAAAAATCTATCACCTTCTGCACACAAAGTGAAGCTGACATTTTAAGTTCTGGTCAATGCATTTCCTTTTCTTCAAGGTCTATTTACACTTGAGTTTGACAGGACTCTTACTGGGGATATAATCACCAGCACTACACTGCAATTTAGAATGAGAACAAGGATTTTATTAGTAAAGGGAACATGGGTGGGTTTCAGTTTACTTAAAATAAATTGTAAAAAAAGGACTCTAAGAAACTGTATTTAAAGCCTAAAGAAATAATTCAACTCCACAACGAAATATTTTTCACAGTAATACCTAATATTTTTGCCATAGGCAGCAAAAAACAGTTTCATTGTTATAAATCACTAGGTAACAGAGAACTTTAAGAAATAAGCAGCAGAACTTTTTGCACATCACTTTCCTTATTTCAAAGGAAATCTATGTGCAGAGGGGCCATAAAAAATCCCTTGCAGTCATGAGCTGTGACATTTCAGGACCAAAAAGACTGGTGGAATTGGTAAACACATAGAAATGGGAAGGGTGAAGGAGCATTTTACAAAATCAAATGGGATTGCTAAAACCTGCTGACTATGGGGAGGAGGCAGTTTTCCTTGGAGGTGGTGCATGCAGGCAAGCACCTCACTGAGCACTGCGAGCAGCTGCTTTTGTCCTTGGCGTGATGTTCTTGCTCCTACAGGTTTTGCCATCTTGCTGCACTCCCCTGTAAGCACAAAATGACTAGAAAACATCTACCAGATGTTTAAAGATCTGGAAACCTCAAGCATGCCACTGGGATGTTAGTATAAATCTTAGATATGTGTAGGTGGGAAGTAGAGGTTTTCCAGAAGGCAGCCACAGGGCTGGAAAATTGTGTTGTTGGACATTCCCAATATTGCTCTTTAAAACTGTATACAAATAATGAACTATTTGCTGCCTCCTGTAGGACTGCAATCAGCTTATAATTTCAAAAGCTATTATCAACTCTGTGAAAACAACGAATTTTGACTGCATATAAAGGTGTTATGTGGAAGGAAGGGTTGTTTGAACTAGGTTTTACTCATGACTTTTCAAAAAGCTAATTTATTTTCTGGATGTTGTTGGCTTGAAATCAGTTCTCAGCAGGTGAAGCCTAATTGTCTTAGCCTCTTAAATGTATGTTGAAAGAAAGGAGGAAAAAAGAAAGACAGGGATAACAAACTTCTCATTAACTTGAACCTGATTCTCATTTACACAAAGGCTGGTATACACCACACTAGCTGTGCAAGGAGATTTTTAACTGGGGGCAAATGCATTGTTTTCGCTGAATTTAGCAACCCTTTATGGTGGCAAAGGTGGTTTTAAGAGTGATAATGCAAATAAGAATGAGGTCAAGTGTAAAATAAATAAGGATGGAAGCTTTGTTGTCTGTGAAGAGTTCCTCATACATTTCCTGCAAAGTAAAAAGCACACTGCATTCTTTTTTTGTTTCTCACAGAGAATTCTGCAAGGCACAGGAAGCATTACACTGCTAACGAGCTTTTTTATATTTTACTGGATGTAAAAGCCATTCTGGAAAACATCTGCAAATAACTAAATTTTATAATCTGTACAATAGCAGCCTCTTCTCACTGCTATTTGAAGAATCTCAACAAACCCTGATATTTCTTTCACAGATTATCAGTAATAATGTGGGTTTTAACCACTGGAGCACCATAATGTTTAGAAATGCAGCACTGAGACAGTAATGGATGACAGCCTTTGGTTGTGGTTTTGGTGAAATCCCTATGAACTGTTGCAGCTCTGATGATTCAGCCTCAGACCAGCAGTTACTGCAGGGTGAATCCAGTTCTGTCAGCGCCTATGAACTTTGGTATTGTTACTGGAAGCATGGCTAAGGAATCCAGGTTATTAGTAATAAAATCTGAATTAATTAATAAAATAATAAAATTGACAGAGATTAAAATATTTTAACATGTCTTATGTAGTCATTTCACTAATCTAGCTAAAAAGACTGCATTTTAGAAGTGTGTTGTATAAGTTTATTTTGTGAGGGAAAGTAAATATATAGTAAACCAAGTGGCCCATGTTCACCTACAAGGTAGCAGCAAGCTAAAACAAAGCACTGTTTTCTCAAAGTGCCAATCAAAGCTATTACTCACATATCAGTCTTCACTAATAAGAAAAAAAAAATTATCCTCTTTATTGATGTGAGGCCAGCTTCAAAATGTGAATTTAAGACAGTCAGAGGATGAAGTTACCTTTTTTTTCCCCTAAATCTATTTTTTTAAAGTTATTTTATTTTTTCTTTGGATTTAACAAATGATTCTCAATGCTTAGATTTAGAAATTCTCTACACTTTACTCTGCACTTCAGAATGGAAAGAAATAAGGAAATTAAAAGTTTTTCACTAAATAAAGTTTGAACAAATTATCCAGAAACATGTTTTACAATATTGAAATACTAGAATAAATTCATTAAATAGAAAATATATTAATACATTAAAAATATTAGTAGAACTAAATAAATCACAATAAGAATAGAAAGTAAAACATTAATGTTCATCATATCCTGAGGGAAAAGGTAATTAATATGGGTATGTTCTTATGAAATGCTCTAGTCTGAATGAAATTACATTTAAAAAAAGGAAACAGTCAGCTTGAACTGAGACAGACTATATTTGAATAACAAAGCTTTTGCTGTTTGGCATTGATACAATATTTAGAAATACATACTTACATTTGCATTGCCATTTGCAAGAAAAAGCTACTTGCTCTTAACATGCTAGTTTTTCTAAACTCTGGCAAATCCAATCATTTTAACTCAGCCATGACCATTAGTAATCCTGGGACCTAATTATTATCATGATGTACTCCTGGAAGCACCATTCTTCTTTCAAATCAAAAAAATATCAAGCACTTCTGAAATGATCTAAAATCTATTCAAGTCAGTGAAGGACTTTCATTTCTTTGGAATTTTGTCGAGATTTCATGTCTAGTCTGAAAGACTGGGCCCTTGAATTATAAGCCAAGAACAAATAGCGCTACTGGACTGGCTGTATTGAAGTGCTAAAACGGGGAGCAGAGGTACATAAAGAATCTTTTTGCCTTTTCAGTAATGATACTTGAGAAATGCCGTTGATAGGAGCTTAAAAACATCAGTCTTCAGAAACGTCTTGTAAAATCTGTAGCTGGGTACACCTGGATTCAGATAATAAAAGCTTTGGGAAAATCTCTCAGTTATTCAACCAAATTTCCTGCAGGCAAAGGTCTCAACAGCCAGGTCCTTATCTTCAAAGTCTTTACTGATCTGGTTCTGGTACAATGAGAAAAGAGCTTAAACTCCGAAGACAGAGGACGTGGACAAAACACCAGTGTACTTCTAGAGCAATAGATTTGTCCCTCACAAAAGGAAATCAATTTGTCCAGTGGCTTTCTTGAAAGAAGAAGGCTGGTAAGACATTCAAGTAATTCCTCTAAGATATAGGATCTATTTAAAACTAGTCTGTGCTAAGTTCTTTCCTAATAAAAATACTAATCCAGCAAACTGAAACAAACATTTTTATATTGTATAAAAAGCCACACACACAATTTTCTTTAAAGAGAGAAAGGCAAGAACCGCATATTCAGTAGCCCCTAAGGAAATGGGAAAAGTCATAGTTACGTACATATTCAAAAGTTAGGTGAAAGAAGGAATCACCAATGTATTGTTTTGATCTTTGGAGTTACTCTCTGAGAATGTTCTAGAGTTTACCTTTAATTAAGACAGTGCCCTTTTCTACTTCATTCTACATAAATTATTCACATGGGTTCTGTGACAGTGATAGCATGCCAACAGCTCTGTTATTTTATGTAATTGCTGTAAATAGGTAATCAGAATGCATTATGTTACAAAGATAATCATGATGGTGTTTTCTGTTGTCGTGTGATGCTGTGAGCCTCTGCAGCACGTTTTTGTAACACCCTGCATTCCATATAGATGGGGAGGAAATTGTCAAGAATTTCCAAAGGCTCTTTATTTTTCTAAAAATACATTAGTTATACAAAAGAGAACACAGATTAGTGACAATTCTTTCCTTTCTAGTGGCCAGGTCATGTTACAGAAGTCTATCATATTTAGGCAAATGTTTCCTTAACTTGTGGGCTTAAGCAACTCTGCAAACATGTTTTGGAGTCACTGTGTTTTTACTTTAATGAGTAATTCACATGAAAGTCCCTTTATCAGTATGTATATGTGTGCACAGTTGTCATGAACAAGTACGAGCACAGGGCAAATTTTGGTTCATGGATTTTAACCTCAGTAACACAAATTTTCATATCCTATGCAGCCAGTATTGGACTTGCATGTATGTAGATGATTTGATATTTTTTTCCCTTCCTAGAGACAAAGATTTATAACAAATATTTGTCTCCCTGATGACTGAAGAAGTTCTACTAGCTTCAACTTTTCCCTTCATTTGAAAAGTTCGGAAGGTAGAAATCTACCAGAAATGTTGCAATACATACTGATATCGAGCTAACAGGTACTGCACAAACCCTAATTTACACAGCGTTTCTTCACTCAGTTTTTCTGCAATGCCAGCTTGTATCTGCTAGGTAGTGACTGTTTTCACAGATAAGTAATTAACAGGAAATTAAACATGGTATGCGAGTTCGACACCAGTTAATAACAGCCAGAAATTAAAGGATTAATTTCACCCCTATTCTATTGTGATATATTGGATTGTTTTAATGTTATATTGAATATTAACTGGAAATTGCTGACGAAGAAGATCTTGCAGGTCTTGTATTATATACTCTTACCAGTGCAAGCTGTTTTTAATACATCCAGTACTTAAATGTTTCCAAGATTATTATTTTCCTGACAAACATGTGTATTAATATGCATACATTAAATACTTTCAGTTTACCAGGCAATGACTTAGAACCTATTAACTGTGTAAATAATAAAGTGCACAGTGCTTAAGAACACAATATTTTATTAAATGTACTTTTTTCTACCACTTTTCTAATCATCTGTTTCCACTTCTGGTCAACAGGATCCCTTAGAAATACACTATCTTTGGGGACTGGGTTTGCCTCAGAAGTCTGTCAGAAGGTTTCTAGAGCTGAAAAATTCCGATCTGTAGGCAGCAGTTAAGCAAATACGTAGGAATCTCATATCTGCATGAGTTTTAGGAATTTCCCCTGCAAAACGTGATGCACTCATAATCTAAGACAAAAAATGATCGTCAATTGAATAGAAACATCCAGCAAATTGTAGCTGGGTCAGGTTAGTACAGGGTGTGGCAATTGTCACACCTTACAGTGGGACCTTCTCATGTTTTATGCCCATTTTTTTAACCCTCTGTACAGCTATGAGTGTGGTGTCCTATGACTATAACTTTCACAATTTGATTGCTTTTCACTGTGAATGTTTTCACTAGCACAGTGGAGACCCCAGAACAGGCAATGAACTCAAAACGTGCTATAATCTATTTTAATAACTCCCATGGATATCCCAACCTCCTTAAGCTATTGTCACATACTGAAGTAGTAGTTTTTCCAGTACTTGGCAGACAGTACAAGCAGCATTGCGCAGAATTGCTTACATGGTCTCTCCCAAGGCTTCTATTTCTTTTGTGGTGCTGAAACTGGGTTCTCTGTTGTTTACCACCCTTACACCCACCACAGGTTAACAAATAACTATGGACTCTAGTGAGCTTAGAAGTATTGAGGAAGGCAGTGTTAGTCTTACTGTGTGCAGGAATAGGATAATACTTCTGTGTTCGTGACAATTTTGTTGTGCTCACTACTTTCAGTGGAGTATAAACCATCTTCCACCCTCCTCCTCCTCCTAAGGACATCTGCATGGCCAGGTGTCCAGACCCCAGCTGCTTTAATAAATAAGACTTTCCTAGTTCGAAAAAATGCTGACTTGCTTCAAATTCTTTAACATGGATGTATGCTATTCTTTAACCTCTGGGTTGATTTTTTCTCTTTGTTCCCCTTTTTATAATCTATGTTATAGACTAACTTTCTGTATTCAGTTATTGTATTCTGAGGGCAATGTCATATTAAGACAACTTAATGCAATATAGACCCATAACATTTCTAATTTTTCCTTCTAAAAGTATTTTTAAAAGTAGAAATATTTCTTATGAAATATAAATATCTAACAGTGGCAGATAATATTTTTTCTTTTGCTATAAATAGATTGCAACAGTTGTATCTGCCATGTGGATTGTAACAGTGGAAAGTTGTACATGGATGTCGATCTTTTGAAAAATGAGTCATTGTTCATTTTGAAGGCTAAAGCTAGCCATAAGTATTTGTAAAATACATGGATTATTTTCAAGTTCTTCAAAATTTTACATGTAATTGAAATGTAGAAGCTTACTTAAACCTTTTAAATATTTCTTGTTTAGCAAAACGGTGCTTTCACATCATTATTACAGAGTTTTTGTAAAACATGTCAATATATACATGATTTTTTGCATATATTTATAAAAATCTTATTTTTTTATTAAAATGTGTTTTTGATAGTATTGGCTTACTCTGCGATCCAAGACCATCTGTATTTGCATATAATGTAAGGCTTTTAGCATTGGCCTTTTATCCTTAATCTTCATCGCAGCAAAAGAAAAGTGTTTCTTGTAGACATTTATTAACCATTTCTAAAACAGTTATGACTTTAACGCACAGAGATTCCAGCCAGGTCTGGGTCACAGTTTATGTTGCATTATATGATCACAAAGATGGTCCACAAAACCAGAAAAAAAACCTTGTAATTTATGTATAAAACCCTTTCAATATAAGTTGCTTCAAATTTATCTTCATTACCCAAAATTTTCTGCTGGTTACAGATTTATCTATACACTGTTACTTTCATTAAACTTCCTAAACTTTCCACTAGCTTTGAAGTGCAGGATTAGGTGCATAAAATTACCCTATTCCAATAGGAACGGGGTTTTATTTCATTTATTTTCAAGAGTTTGGGAATCTAAAATTAACATTTATAGCTTAAGAAGGAAATGTCAGGGTAATAACGACGATGTGTATAGATTTCTTACTGATTTAGTGACTGAAACTTCAAGAATATGTTTCATGTTATGCATTTGTGACCTTGAAAGTCATAACTTGAAGCCACTACATTTGTTCTGGTTCACCACACACACTTGATCTGTTGAAGCACTGACTCATGAAATTCAAGTATGACAAGTGTATAAAGACCATTTGCTATGGACTTCAGAAGACTACAGAGGTTATAAAGGACAATCATTTATGAGTGACTTAATTGGACTAGGACTGGAAGTCTTCCTACAGCACTACGATAGTATCAAGACTACAAGAGTATATAATAAAAATTGGTAGTGATAAAAAAGTCAGACAGTAGCTTCATTTTTTCATCCATTTCAGCAAAAAGAAGTCTTTGGAAAAAAAAAGTCTACAAGTAAACTGTGTTTTACTCAGTGCTTTCACCTCACTTCGTATCATATGCCACGGTGATCAAGTGAGTGCATTTTTGCTTTAATTTTTCTTCATCTATTTATTTCCGAAGAAAAGACCATCAGCTCCAGCATGACATAGCTTTTATTAAGTAATGATAGTATCCATTTTAATTCCAATTTTAAAATGGCCAAGTATGACTCTAATGTTCCAATATTCTGCTTTGTACAAGTTAATGACATATATAATGATTTACTGTTATTAATCTGCATTGAAGTCTTACCATGGAAAATAACATGAACCAACTTTTTTATTTCAGCAGTATATTCCAAACTCAGTTTAATTTGCTTTCTTAGACTTCATCACAACTGTTTTCTACAACACTTTTTGCATATTAAATACTGTGATCTTTCAAGATAATACATGTTAAACAAAGGATTATTTCTGTGTACCTTAACTTACAAAAAAATGGACAAGCTGATTTTTTAAAATTAATTTTGTTGCTTTTACACTTCTAATGCTTTTACACCTCTGTATCAGAGATGCTACACTTCTGTGTTTTGAGAACTCATACAAAAAGCTATTGTTTAAGATGTATGTGACAATATTCAAAACACCAATTGATTCTGTAGCTCAGAATATCTGTTGATAATTTTTTATACATATATATACCTTTTTAACGCTAGAATTCTATATTTAAAGACGTTTTCAATGCTGAATCATATATATTCACATGTCTGAAGAATGGTTAAAAATTGTGTTTTTATATACATAGTTTTGTCATGACAAACTTTATGGTGATGAGGTCTTCAGTTTGTGCAGAACTGAGGCTAGATTGGTCAAAGGAACTTGAGGGAATCAGTTACACGAGTTTCATAACATAATTATTATAACAAATCCTTGCACATTTAGTGCTAAACAGTCATCATGGCAGTGCATAACCTGACTATTTCTGTCTTCACAGCAACTGAAGGGGCAGAGCTCAATGTGTTATTACAACAACGTGCTTTTACACATCTGAGTAATAACTGCATTACCACACGGTTATTACCACATTGTGGTAATAGCACTGCAGGGCAATAACATGAGCTAGAAAAGAATTATCAACATAAGATTTTACCAGATATTTGCAATGCTGGAGTTTCTTTACTACAGGAAAACAAGACAGCATAATATATAAGACTTACACACCTAAATCTATCAGATCTCTCCACCTCCATGGAAAAGCACTGTGTATTCGTTCTGAAGGTCAGACTCTAACCATTCGTCCTGACTTTGTAGTAAAATGAAGTGTGGGACTTATGACCTGCTTGAAATGACGGGGGAAAACTGTCCTCTGGATGACCCACTGGCACCTCAATGCCCTCCGGTTCTTCAGCACATTTCCCAGAAGCAAAGTGGAGGCACTCTGTATCATGCTCCCCTGGCCCAGCAGACTCAGACATGCTGTCTCTCTTTGGAGTGGAGGTGTTACTCAAGTGCTCATAAAAATCATGGAATCATTTAGGTTGGAAAAGACCTTTGAGATCATGGAGTCCAACTGTAAACCTAACACTACCAAGTCCACCACTAAACCATGTCCTTAAGCACCACATCTACACACCTTTTAAATACCTCCAGGGATGATTACTCAATCACTTCCCCAGGCAGCCTGTTCCAATGCTTCGCAATCCTTTCAATGAAGAATTTTTTTCCTAATATCCAATCTAAATCTGCCCTGGGGTAACTCTTATCATTATCATAGAGTGCTGTGAAGCTTTTTGAGATGCATTCAACAGCATAAGAGATATTCAGGTGGAAAAGCTGTAACACCGAGATATGGTGGATGGGTCAGGTTTGCTCCCTAGACAATAGTAGCGACAAGCGCTGAATGCATATCTCTGTGTTTGCATGTATCTTGAAGTCTGGCATAATTCAGGGTATAGAGGCACCATGACCAGGAAAAATAATAAATGGCAATTTATGTGGATAAATTGCCAAATATAATTTTAAAATGCACAGGTTTACAGCAAAACAATTTGTGATTACTCAAATGATTAGTAAATTGATTAGCTTAACTACGCTATTCATCTACTAAATGTGAAGCTTTTCAAGGTTATTTGGGGCTGCCTGCTCTCATCTATCTCACCTTTCCTGGAAATATGACATGGCTATACTCACTGGCTGAATAGGTACAGGCTCTGTCTCTGGGCGACTACTTGGCTTCACTCCTCCAGTAAACTGAAACCAGCAAGGACAGATCCTCATAGCGTATAAGCTGGGAGAGTGACATAAATACCTCAGCAAAGCTGTATAAAAATAGAGTAGGTATCAGCTCTTTCCATGAAAGTTGAAGAAATCACAAAGAATCTAGAAGATCCAAAGTTAACAAATGTTAAAGTATTTTTTAAGCTTGATTCAGATTGTTGTCCTTGGGTTCTGTTCAGATCTATGTGAAATTATGTACCTATAAACCACAATTTCTTGGCAGTAAAGTGAAATTAGGTGTCCATCTGCCTTAACTTGGGCCTCTTATTTCTTGCTAATAAATCTCCTCTCAGCAGAGAGCTGATAAATAATTTTCATTTGCCTTCAGTCACTTCTTGACAGATGCACACATTCTTTTGAGCTCTGCCAATCACACTCTAATTCTTCCCAAATAAAACTAATTGTAATTGATGTTCTAACTGTATATACAGACGTTAAAGAGAAGTAATAAATGTGTTATGCTTGAAGTGGAATACAATGATTGTCAATGATAAATTTTAGAATTAAAAAAAAATTTTTTTCCTGAGATTGTAACTAATGGTTACAGCACATTCACCTGACTCCAGGAGTACAATGGGCACGCTGTGTAAGAAAAGTGGAAGACGACGAGTGCAAACAGGACGAGAGAGTGGCTCGTCATGAAAAGCCTTTTTTTATCACATCATGATGCTATATTTGAATCTGAAACTATGAAAGAGGCCATACCTGTTGGAACCAGCTTTTGAAACGCTTTTCCACTCACTCACCAGCTCGGGCCTGTCCTGGATGCTGTATCAGACTTCCTCACAGAGAAACAGATCTCAGATAGTGTGGGCATCTCCCGTGAGCAGCATCTGCCCTGGGGTCCCTGAATCCTCTGTCTCCAACATGGCAGGAAACCACTAAGAAATGCTGCCTTTAAAACAGGCAATAACGCATGCACTGAATGTTATTTTTAAAACCATCTCAAATAAAGGCCTAAAATAGAAAACATGGTGATTGATTTTAAAAATCAACAAATAGAATCAAGCACATCGTAAATTGCAGACATTAAAGTACATAAATTACAGTGAAAGGTGTCTACGCTCCTCTCTGTTAAGAAGGCAGGATGTGTAGTCTACAAAGTGAATAAAATAATCTAAAACATTTTATTCATACAGGATAAAGGATTGCCACAGGGCAGGAGTATTAGGTATCTAAGCAAAGAAAATCTTAAGTGTTATTTTTTTACAAAGTCTGATCCAGAGAAGACCATATCTTAATATACTAAAACAGACAACCAGTATTCTGTTTCTTTCAAGGTTATACAAGGCAAGTCAGCTACAGTGGAAATTTGATGTGAACATAATGTTTATACCAAAGGAATTTTAGGGGATAGAATGCAAAATGTAAAATTATTTCCTAGTCACTCTTTACTCATCAATCTATAAAGCTCAGTGAGAAGGCTGAATGGTTATGCCATAGTAGATTAGATTTTAAATCAAGTGCATAAACAGCCACTGACAAAACTATTGCATAAAACATAATGAGAATAGGAATCACTGCGACTGAACTCTGAACTGCATTCTGATGTATGGATTCATAGACTCCGCACAACAAAAAAAAATGGACTAGAAGTCCATACTAGCTACTGGATTATAATATTGCCCAAAAATTGTTAGAATACATAATTTCATCAATGGTTCTTTGGTTTTTCTCATGCCTTTTTGCTAGTTTTGAATATTGTTCTGAACATTACATCTGAATGTAATTGCATAACATAGTAAAAGTTTCACTTGTAGCATTGTGAGTAATTTAATCACTATGTAGAAAAATTTTGGCTACTAGTTTGCTAGCCTAAGGATAATTTTATTTCAATGGAAAAGCTCCGTAGTAACTTACATACTACTTATATATGACTTGTGGGATTGAGTGCACCCTCAGCAAGTTTGCCAGTAACACCAAGCTGTGTGGTGCGGTTGACACACTGGAGGGACGGGATGCCATCCAGAGGCACCTGGAACGGCCTGGAGAGGTGGGCCTGTGCAAAGCTCATGAAGTTCAACAAGGCCAAGTGCAAGGTCCTGCCCCTGGGTTGGGGCAATCTCAAACACAAATACAGGCTGGGCAGAGAATAGATTGAAAGCAGCCCTGAGGAGAAGGACTTGGGGGTGCTGGTTGATGAGAAGCTCAGCATGCTCCAGCAGTGTGCACTCGCAGCCCAGAAAGCCAACTGTATCCTGGGCTGCATCAAAAGCCAGCAGGTCAAGGGACGTGACTCTGCTCTGGTGAACCCGCTCCCCGGGACTCCCACATCCAGCTCTGGAGCCCGCAGCACAGGGAAGACACAGACCTGTTGGGGCAGGTCCAGAAGAGGCCACAAAAATGATCAGAGGGCTAGAACACCTCACCTATGAGGAAACACTAGGAGACCTGAGGTTTTTCAGCCTGGAGAAGAGAAGGCTGTGGGCAGACTTTCTAGTAACCTTCCAGTACCTGAAGGGGGGGCTACAAGAAAGCTGCAGAGAGACTTTTTACAAGCTGAAAGTAGCCTCACAATCACGGGCCCTGATTCTCATGAGAGACTTTAACCACCCAGATATCTGCTGGAAAGACCACACAGCTAGGCACACACACTCCAGGAGGTTCCTGCAGAACACTGATGATAACTTTTTTGACAGAGGTGGTGGAGGAGCAATGAGAAGAGCTGTGCTGACAAATAAAGAAGGACTGGCTGAGGATGTGCAGGTGGGGCCAGCCTTGGCTACAGTGACCATGAGATGGTGGAGTTCAGGATCCTGCGTGGACGAAGCAGGGCTTTATATAGGATCACAAACTTGAACTTCAGGAGAGCTAACATTGGCCTCTTCAAGGACCTGCTTGGAGGAATCCCATGGGTTAGGACTCTAGAAGGTAGGAGGGTCCAAGAGAGCTGGTCACTAACAAAGCATCACTTCCTCCATGCTGGGGATCAGTGCATCTCCATGAGTAAGCAATCAAGCAAAGGAGGCAGGAGATCTGCATGGATAAGGAAGGAGATTTAGCAAAACTCAAAAGGAAGAAAAAGGTCTACAGAATTTGGAAAGAGGGACTTGCCACTTGGGAGGAATACAGGAATGTTGTCAGAGCATGCAGGGATGCAACGAGGAAGGCTAAGGCCCACCTGGCAAGGGATGTGAAAGACAACAAGAAAAGCTGCTTCAAGTATATCAGTAGCAAATGGAAGACTAGGGACAATGTGAGACTGCTGCTGAATGAGGTGAGTGCGCTGGTGATGGAGGATGCAGAGAAGGTGGAGTTCCTGAATGCCTTCTTTGCCTCAGTCTTCACTGCTAAGGCTGGCCCTCAGGCATCTCAGTCCCTGGAGGTAAGAAAGAAAGCCTGGAGAAAGAAAGATCTCTTAGTCAAGAAGGATTGTGTGAGAGATCATTTAAGCAAACTGAACACCCACAAATCCTTGGGCCCCAGTGGGATGCACCCATGAGAGCTGAGGGAGCTGGCGGATATCATTGCTGAGCCACTCTCCATCATCTTTGAAAGTTCTGGAGAACAGTGCCTGAGGACTAGAGGGAAACCTATGTCACTCCAGTCTTCAAAAAGGGCAAGAAGGAGGACCCAGGGAACTACAGGCCGGTCAGCCTCACCTCCATCCCAGGAAATATGAAAGAACAGCTCATTCTGGATATCATCTTTAAGAAAGTGGATAAAAAGAATGTTATCAGGAGTAGTCGACATGGATTCATCAAGGGGAAATCAAGCTTCACCATTCTGATAACTTTCTATGATGGCATGACTGGCTGGGTAGATGAGGGGAGAGCAGTGGATGTTGTCTGCCTTGACTTCAGGAAGGCTTTTGACACTATCTCCCATAACATCCTCATAGGCAAGCTCAGGAAGTGTGGGCTAGACAATTGGACAGTGAGGTGGATTAAGAACTGGCTGAATGGCAGAGCTCAGAGAGTTGTCATCAGTGGCACAGAGTCTAGTTGGAGGCCTGCAGTTAGTGGGGTTCCCCAGGGGTCAGTACTGGGCCCAGTCTTGTTCATTTTACTCATCAATGGCTCTTCAAGACGTGATTTAGCAGGCACGGTGGTGTTGGGTTGATGGTTGGACTTGATGGTCTTAAAGGTCTTTCGCAATCTTAATGATTCTATGATTCCATGATTCTATGGATAAAGGGACAGAGTGCATCCTCATAGAGTTTGCTGGTGATGCAAAACTGGGAGGAGTGGTGGATACACCAGAAGGCTGTGCTGCCATTCAGCAAGACCTGGACAGCCTGAAGAGCTGGGCAGAGAGGAACCTGATGAATTTCAACAAGGGCAAGAGCAGGGTCCTGCACCTGGGGAGGAACAACCCCATGCACCAGTACAGGCTCAGCTGGATCTGCTGGAGAGCAGCTCTGCGGAGAGGCACCTGGGTTGTCCTGGGGGATGACAGGTTGACCATGAGCCAGCAGTGTGTCCTGGTTGCCAAGAAGGCCAATGAGATCCTGGGGTGCATCAAGAAGAGTGTGGCCAGCAGGTCGGGGCAGGTTCTCCTACCTCTTTCCTCTACCCTAGTGAGGCCCCACCTGGAGTACTGTGTCCAGTTCTGGGCTCCCCACTTCAAGAAAGATGAGGAACTACTGGAGAGAGTCCAGCAGAGGGCTATGAGGATGATGAGGGGCGACTGGAGCATCTCCCCTACGAGGAAAGGCTGAGGGATGTGGGCTTGTTTAGCCTGAAGAAGAGAAGGCTGAGAGGGGATCCTACAAATGCTTGGAAATATCTTAAGGGTGGGTGTTAGTAAGATGGGGCCAGACTCCTTTCAGTGGTACACAGCGACAGGACAAGGGGCAATGGGCACAAACTGAAGCACAGGAAGTTCCTTCTGAACGTGAGGAAGAACTTCTTCCCTCTGAGGGTGACGGAGCACCAGAACAGGTTGACCAGGGAGGTTGTGGAGTCTCCTTCTCTGGAGATATTCAAGACCCGCCTGGACGCGGTCCTGTGCAGCCTGCTGTAGGTGACCCTGCTTTGGCAGGGGGGTTGGACTAGATGATCCACAGAGATTCCTTCCAGCCCCTACCATTCTGTGATTATGTGGTTCTGTGATTTATCCTGTGAAGGGCATGTAGTGATAGGACAAGGGGTAATGGTTTTAAGCTGATAAAAGGTAGATTTAGATTAGATATTAGGAAGAAATTCTTTACTGTGATGGTGATGAGGCCCTGACACAGGTTGCCCAGAGAAGTTTTGGCTTCCCCCTCCCCGGAAGTTTTCAAGGCCAGGTAGGATGGGACTTTGAGCAATCTGGTGTGGTGGAAGGTGTCCCTCCTCTTGCAAGCGAGTTGGAGCTAGATCATCCTTAAGGTCACTTCCAAGCAAAACCATTCTATGATTCTATAATTCTATGACTGCAGTACAGACAAGATTTAACTATTTAATAGGCTTTTTGTACTCTCGTGTTCGGGAGGATAAATCACCACTATGTTAATGGATATTGGATATCTGTTTTCCCTTCTCCCAATATACTAACAAGCTAAGAAAAAAAAAGAAAATTAGTCAAAGTTGGAGGACAATGAAAATGCAACCATATTTAAGTTTTGCTTTTTGGAAATAGGTAGCACGTCCCTAAATCATCTTTAAATTAATCCTAAAAGGAACAAAGGAATATCCACAGAGACAGAGTTAAGGGTAAAAGCACGGTTTTGTAGATCCCAGCGAAGAGTCCAGAACAGGATATGTTAGAATCAGATCACCCGAAAACACAATAGAATTGTGTTAGAAAAATCTTGGGTAAATTGCTTTATGGACCAAGCAAAACTAGGCATCCTCTCGTAAAAATATGTCTATTTTATCTCCCAAAGATTATCACGAAACATGTTAAGATGAAGCTTTGCCAGATAATGTATGTGTTAAAAAATGCAGTTGCTGGGCAGTTAAAATTAGCTCTAGCTTTTTCCGTTGTTGATGGAATACACCAAGACATACATTTAGGGTAAAATTATGGAACTTTGTTGACTCAGAAATATTTAAGTCTAGTACATTGTATTTCCTTTTATCTGTTCTCTTTAAGGTATGCAATACGTAATTCTTAGATGAATGTATCTTTGAAAATCCTTGCAGCAATTTACTTTTTAAAATTCAGGGTATTCCTTTGCACTCTATTTGTACAAGTTATGAATTTTATAGGAACATGGTAGTGGCTTATCTTCACATTGCAAAACTGTTAACAGGGGTGGTGACAAGCTGTCAGTTCCTAATGGTACTGGCACCGTGGGATTCCTGGAGTCTCTGAAGCAAATTCTGATTTCAGTTGTACAAACGTTATCCTGTATGAGTCAGTTTTGTTGAGGGTAGTCACTACTAACAGTCACGAGTATTAATTTAACGAGGGTAAACACTCTTGTTGGTTTGCCATTGTGACATCTCAGCTTTCCAGAGACTGTAGTTAAGTACTCCAAAGGTTTATTGTAATCTGTGCTCTGAATTGGACATGAAGTGGCAGTACCATCAGTTTGTTTAGTTCTTTCACTACCGTCAGTGCACAAGAGTGAACAGACAGGTCTGATTGATTGTCATGAAATACATGATTCTGCCTCTATATCTTATCCACTGAGTACTGAAAAGTCATAAGCTAAAGTGTTTTTATCAAAGTTGTACATGAGGGGAATAATTTTAGATTTTTAAAAAAATAAACCATTGAGTGTTCAAAAGACGAAAGAGGTTGGGGGGGAAAAAAGAAAAATACAGACAGAGCCATTTATCCAATACCATGACGCAAAGGTCATCATTTACAGTGTACAGCTTGGCCTTGAAAAAAGGAATTTTTATAGCAGGTAGTGATTTAACTATAAAAAGAACTTCTTTATAAACATTTTGAGATAAGAAAGAATAACTGCACCTTCCATTATCTTGATGTTCCGTCAGTAGAGGCATGTGATATTTTACCAAAATCATTCTGCAGCATATGGCAAGGAGCTGTCACAATTTTTCTTTCATTTTTTACAAAGATTTTGCCATTTTTCTTTTTTAAGTGGAATAACTATGGTGCATTATTTAGACTTTGCTGAATAGAGTGAAAACCAGTATTTGATTGCACTGTTGTTAAGAACTCAGAAAGAAGGTCGAACAGGGAAAAAGAAAGTAACAGTGAGTCAAGAAGAAAAATAAGAAAACTTAAATTAAAAGATCAACTGTTATCCTAAGCCATACATAAAGAAAAAGCAACTAATTTCCTGTCTAAAAATGCTTTAAGATGCTTAAAGACTGTTAACTAATATTATTGCTGACACCGAAACTATGTTCTGATCAGATCTGCTAGAGAGAATGGACTGTCATGAATTGTTTTAATAAGAAGTGTATGTGAAGTGTATCTGAAAAGATAAAGATGGCTTGTCTAGAATTTTTTTCATCTGTCTAGTCATTACAGCATCCCATGAAAATAGCATTACGTGGGATGAAGAAAGACTTGAAGAAACTACAGCATTACTAGAAGTGGTAGGCGAGAACAACTGGAGATCATTAATTTTCTGAGGAACGTGAAAGTGCTGACATGCATATGTATGCATATCTACACACACACAAGCACAGATATGTGTGTGGAAAAACCAGTGTTTCAGGTCCATCCCCTGGTCATTATGAGGGTGAAATGTTTGTGTAATTAAATTGTTGTGGGCATGGGAGTATGGACATTAGGATTCTTGAAGTTCTACAGCTGTGGATTGTTGTGGGTGCAGTTTAAAACCTGAGGACAGGTTGTTGTCAAATGTATGACTGGTTTTGGGTCACCTGCTTTACAAATGTGGTGAGACTGTGTCACAGTCAAACAAGAAACTGTGCTGGTACAGGACTGATCGTCAACCTTAACAATTTTTTTGCAGTAGGAAGTGACACCAGGCGTTTCTCCTGGCATCCTCTGCCTACCCAACCCAGACTTGCCCCACTGTTGCCACCTCCTGCCTTGTAACCTCTCCCAGAGCCCCTGTGTCCACTGGCTGCCCATGGGCAGGGTAGAAGTCGTATGACTCTCAACCCTATAACATTAAACGTGCAGTGCCATCATCATGCAGACCAAATACGATAGCTTCCAAAACACCAGTGATGGAAAAGGTTCTGGTAAAAACAGCTCTGTTGACTGTTATCCAAATCATAACTCTACAGATATTGCAGATTCACTACTGTTCCAGAGAACGGTACATTAAGTTGGAAAGGTTTAAACATCCATTATGAAATTACGTTCTGAACTTCTTTCTGTTCACATTTGGCCAAATACTGTCTGTCCCTTAAATGTCTTATACAGGAGACTTCCTTTTTTTTTAATATATTTAAAGTGTATGTAGTCTAACTACCTTTTCACAATGCTGTAGGAGAATGCAAGCACCTCCAATCAGGTTGTAATGCCATCCACCTTCTTAAAATGTTCTATATTAAATCAACCATTAAATCAAAAGATCATGCTTTGCCAATAAGTTATTAAATGTCTGTAAAGTATATGACATTTAAAGGAGACTGTTACAGACAAAACTATACCATATCTCATATTTCAAAGATCCTTTAAAAAAGACCAATTATTCTGTCAGCTTCATTGTGGAAATCCAGACCAACACTGCCTATTTCATTCAGACTAATGCTGGGCCCCTTGCTGGGGCTGACTGAGCTGACTGGAGTCTACAGGAGTCCCCTTACTGAAAGCAGCTTAATTTCAGCCATAACATTCAAAATTAATAGGCAATAAGTCAGCCAGGCAATGACCAAGCATATGTCCACACATGAGCACAGAATTAGCCAGTGATACTTCATCTTCTTCAATGCATGTTCATGTTTGCTAACGCTAACTGCTAATGTGCTGTGATAGTTCCATTGCAATGGTCACTGTTTCTGTCTCCTTTCCACAGGCTGAAATTTGCTTCTTGATCTGCCTCCCACTGCTCACAGCCACTTTTTCTGGAGCCTCACTCGTGCAATTGCTTCTCTTGTCTTGCATCTCAAGTCAAGTCCATATTGCTCCTATTCCTGATATTCCTGCCAAATTACTTGACATCATAGCTGGGTGCCCAAGGAGGTGCTGGTTCTATTGGAGACGATGCATTATTGGTTGAATAAAAACTCCGAAATTTGCTTATCTTTACTACAGTCCTAGGAAATGTCACTGAGTCTCCACGTCTAACCCACTGAACTTAAGCATCTATAAATTTGATTACATTTTCTTTCCTCATACTGAAACATAGTGTGCAACTGCCTGGAACTGTTAACTGTACACTGAGGGTTTTTATCTCCTTCTATCTAGGGAAGGTAGATTTAGACTAGATATAAGGAAGAAATTTTTTGCCATAAGGGTGGTGAAACACTGGCACAAGTTCCCCAGACAGGTAGTGGGGGCCCATCCGTGGACACATTCAAGGCCAGGTTGGATGGGCCTGTGAGCAATCAGGTCTGGTTGAAGATGTCCCTGGTCACTGCAGGGGTGTTGGGCTAGATGGCCTCTAAAGGTCCCTTCCAACCCAAAGCATTCTATGATTCTATGATCTCTTTAAGGCTTTTGAGCTTTGGTGGTTCTAAAACCCAAAAGGTACAAGCAAGAGCAAGTATATGAAAAGATAAATCAATGGAATTTACGTCCACTTTTAATCACAGTCTCCAAAGAGGGAGAGAGGAAGCACACAAATGTAAAGGCAAGCAAGACGGTAGCTCTCTTGTATGTATTCTCTCTCTAGTTCCACAGGGCAATGTCACCAATAGTCAGTAATAACTGTCATTCCATGACGCTCATGCATTTTCCCTGAACTCACTGGACCACTCCATGAAATGTCTTAATATACATTCTTATTAGCCTGACGTAATGAATACAGGGTTGTGTTTTATCCAGGAAAAAGATTGAGACAGGCAGGAAAATGGAGTACGCTAAAGAATGACCATTTTTCAATTGACCATAATAAAAAGAGGCACAAGGTATAAAAAAAATCTTTCTAGAACTATGAAAGTGAGGCTTAGCAAACCCTTATGTGATTATATTCCACGATACACAAACACAGAACAGAAAAATGAGCTATCACTTTACTTCAAAAAAACACATTTTAAAGTCTCTTTGTTTTGGAGTGCTGGAAACTTTTAGATCTTTGCTTCCTGAATTAATAGAAAGTTGATAGAATTAGTAGACTGTTATTCTATGCATGAATCAGCACTACCGTGGTCTGAGATACTGTCTTTAAGCTTAGACATTTAATAAGTCAAAAAGTGTGGTAAGGTTCAGGAATATTGGGCTGCCTTTCAGATGTTAAAATGTATCATCTCTTGCTATTCGTTGGTTATTTTGATATCTGTAGGCAAGAGCTTTAAAACTGAATGAAAAATAGGAAAGCAGACACTGTCCTAGGGCAGGGTCCCTCTTGCACATACAAATGCATTTCTGGTTCCTGAAAGATTTGATTGAAATAACTTGTAACCTGTCACTTGTCCTCTAGGTTCTTTTTTCTTTTCTTACTAGTCTTTTTTGTTAGGTCACTATCAGGTTTTGTTGCTGTTGGGCATTCTGAAGTAATTTTAAAATACTAAACATGGACCAAAATAAGCTAGTCTGAATACGTTTTTATTCTGAAGTGTTTCAAAAACCCTCTTCCACAATCTTTTCTTTCTCTTCTTTGAGCTACCACCCATAGGGCTCAAGCAAACTAAAGTATTTTATGTTAGGATTGTGTGAAAGAAAGAGAGCAAGAGAGAGAAGAGCGAAGAATAATTTATCTTACAAAATTGAATTTAAATACCTGAGACAAACTGTAACATTGTGCCCTGTTCTTTTAATATCGTGGATGTGGAGCCCAATTCCTCTGTGCAATTGCCAGTTTGCAGGTGACCAGGAGTTCTTTGCTTTCCTTCACGTTTTACCTAAATTATCTGCCTAGGAATCAAACTCTTGCAGCAGAGACCTGGCACAGCAATGGTCTCAGGCTGCATAAGTCGATGTCCTTCAAAAGCATCTTTGCAGTGAATGTATTGGTATTTAGAGGAAATGGTACTTGTGGGCCTCGTCTTCACTACACGGACTGTTAAATAACACTAAAATTGAAATGAGCTTCACCTGATACCCCTGAGCTAAGCCTTGCATTATCTAGGCTAAAATCTTCATTCAAAAATGTGCTTAGGTGCTTTTTCCCCCATAACATAGTTACCTATATCATCTTAGTTCATACATAAAAACCTTCACACATCCTACATGCCTGTTAAGCACAACTCAAGCAGAACCTGACAATTACACAAAGAGTACAGTCAGATAAGGGTGACCAGCCTATTCAAGGATGGCCAACCTGTGACCCATGGACCAAATCAAGGCTATTCGAAAAACTCACAGCCCGCTCACTGTCCTCCTATTTTCTCAGTAGCATTGAGGGAAGGCAAACTATGTCATAGAAAAAAGAAATCAGCACATGATGGTTCATGTGCCAAGCCATGTAACCCCACAAACTGGCTGGGCTACTTTTGAGTAAACTAAAATGTTTTACTATTGTAATTTCTTAATAAAATCCCCCAAAATTCTGTTTAGATTGCAGGTCTGTCTGGTTCATAATGTTATTTTTCATAAATATTCCCCTTGATTTTGATTTCCAAATTAAGTTAAAATATGTTGAACAAAATATTGCTAACTTTCAGGAAAAAAACAAGACAGATTTTTGTTTCTGAAATTTGTATGAACATTTGTAGACAAGCACTTTCCTTATAATTGTTCTCATGGAAATAGTTGGAACCCACATGTTTAAAACAATATGAATCTAGAAATACACACAAACTTCAATGACTGTCAATATCTAAGTGAGAAGAACAGACAAAATGTAAAATATTTTGGTTTTGTTAGCTATTCTTATTGGGTTTCAATGGAATATGTACTATGAAATCAGAAGCTCAAACCTCATTATCAGTTTAGATATGAAATACCATAGGGATGGTTACTGGTCACTTCACTGATTACATTTACACCACCTTAGCAAAACAAGTTAACCTATATCCTTTTTATTATTAATTTGGTTATTAATTAATGGCGTATGTTATAATCAGTTAGGTTGTGGGGTTTTTTAGCTTAGTAAGAACCCTACTCATTGCTGGCAACTAGGGTAGATAGCAGAAAAATTAGTCTGAAATTATGAAATGGTTCAGTTTCAACTTTTCTACATGCAGTAAATAAACTATATCAGCAAGTTGTAGTAATGTTTTTCTAGTGAGTGAAAATATTTTCTTGATTTCCTAGCATGGGAAAGTTGATCCTTTCTTTCTGTAAATATTAATCATTATCTTCAAGACACAGTAAAGAAAAATAGAAGGCTTCTAACATTAAAATGTTCAGAAATTAAAGCATTCCTGTGTTACGGAAGAAGAAACACAGCTAGGGCTGTGCAACTGAGAAAGGTTGATGCCGCTGGGGCAGCCGAATTTTTTACTTATGGGAAAAGTGACTTCTGGGCTTATCTTCTCAATTGATAATGTGATATGCAAATTTTTCTTCATGCAAGTTTTCTCCAGTGCTTTCCAATAGACATTATCAATCCTGGAAATTCTAGTCAAGAAAATTTCATTGTTATTTCTGCTTTAACAAATTAGTTTATTTAGGAAGTCTTCTGGTAATTGAGTTACCAACAGACTGACTACTGATTGCTTCAACTCTCATAGTTTAATGGGCCTGTGACAATGATGACCTTACAGAAACATTGCACCAGGACCTCTAGAAATCTTGGTCTCAGCACTGAGTAAGGTGACTCAGCAGCCTACTCAAATAACACAATTCACTGGGTTCCCGACTTCTGTTTTGCCTTTCATAGTGTCTAGTTCAATGCTTGAGCCAAAGCTGTCACCATGCTCTTAGGATATTTAAGGGAAAGTCAGCTCACTCAAGCTATCAGAGAATTCACCCAAAGGCTTCATAAAACATGGTGTGATGGAGTCTTAGTGGAGACTGCATGTAAGTACATCTGGTATTCTTACACTTGTTGAGGTGCAAAACCATCTTGTACAGGCCACCTTCGGGTATACCTGGGAAGAGTTTGATAGTCTTCAGCAGCAAGAATATGTGCTGGAAAACATCCCTGAAGGTTAAAGCATGTGACTTGATTTAAGGAGGTTGCAGATACATAGCAAATAGGGTTGCAGTTTCCTTGGCCCTTGCTTAGCTCATCCACGAGAAATCTCCTGGACTCTTACAGAAAGTTCTGATAATAATGCAGCTAAAAGTAAAATACTCAGTCCTTGGGTCTTTCACCTACAGCTTGCAGCAGTGGTGAAGAAATAAAGGAATTAGGTTTTACTTACATTTAGCAATTTTTAACAGAGGTACAATGAATCATCAGCTGCTCTTCAGGAGAGCGCATACCAGGGTGCAACTTCTGACACTTCAACTTTTAGTCAGTGCAGAAGGTGTTATTTTTTTATTTTATTTTATTTTATGCTGTGTTGTGAATGTACAGTGTACAGGAATGCTTCACGGTATGATCACTTCTGAGTTTTGCCCTAAAGCCTCACTTTTCAGGTTGAAGTCTTTTCAAGTTTCCTTTACCATTAACAGGAGCTCTACATCCTGTATTAATGAGATGAGAAATTCACTAAACTGTTTGTAAAGCAAAAGATTATTTAACTATGAAGGTATCATCATATGCTTGTATGAGGCAGCTCTTTGCAAAGTGTGAAAGAATGAAAACTCTTGTTACAATCACTGTTTGCACAAAGGACGTCTGGTTATCTCCGTAGTTAGAAATAATGCTCGTTGCTTTCATATAGAGCTGACGTCCATACTCGGCGTGATTTCAGTCCAACGCACAAAGTGCATCATAAATCCTCCTTTTCTAGAAGTGCTTGTTTGTTGCAGTGCTGATTCAGCTCCTCTAATTCCATAGCATGAGTTAATTGCACTAATTAACTGATGTTAATATGGTATCAAACAGCAGTAGGGATGTTACATAAATACCTGTCCAAGGACATTGATGATTTTTTCCTAGGATTTTTCAAGACAAACTATACTAAACCATAGCTAGAATAGCATTGATATTTTGGGAAACTTCCCTTTTGGAAAAACGTATAACCTGATTTGTACCCACTCTTTGCAAATTCTTTGAGATAAGAAAATCCTTTATGCAAAACAAATAATTTTTTTTGTCTGTAAACAACAGTGAAGTATGTGTGTAGTCCTATATGATAATTAAAGTAACTATGCGAGATTCAGGTATAGCCACTGACATCAACATTATCTGTTATCACCAGATAAATAACTAAAAGTTTCCCACAACTGTAGGATTTCCTGTATCTATTTAACTAATAGAGAATTACAATATACAAAGGTTACTATGTTTTTAATAATAATAATGTAATTAAGTATCTCTCAACTGAAGCAATACCTAGAGGAATCCACATGAATTTCTCCAGATTTTCTATCAATCTTTTGGCCATTTCCACCTCTCGGTAACTATGAGACTCATCTGGCTACGGTGTCCCAGTTTTGTGTGCCCCACAACAAGAAAGATATTGGAAGAAGTTCAGTGGAGGGCCAGAAAGATGATTAGGGGCTTGGAGCACATGATACAGAGAGGTTGAGAGAGGAGTTTGTACAGCCTGGAGAAAAGAAGGGTAAAGAAGGAAATTTATCCTTCAGCTACCTGATGCAAGGTGATGGAGAAAAAATAATATTCTCTCAGAAATGCAGAGCAAAAATACAGAATTCAACAGAAAAAAAGTACAACAGGGTAGTCAAACACTGAAACAGGTCATCCAGAAAGGTTGTGAAGTCTCCATCCTTGAAGATATTTAACACTTGACTGGACAAGGCTCTGGACAATCTGATCTAACTTTGAAGCTGGATGTAACTTCACTACTCAAAGTTGTTTGTACTTTGACTGGGCATTGGACCAGATGAGCTCTAGAGATCCCTTTCAACGTAAGTTATTGTATGATGCTATGATTTTCAGAAAAGAAGAATTTTAATTTGTCTTTCTAGCTTGAAAGATTAGACTTGGTAATTTTTTTTTTCTTTACAGGGAAATGTTATAAAATCACTTCATCAACCTAGAAAAAAAGATCTTTGTCAGTGGAATTTAAGATCTGAAAATATCTCCAACTTACATTCATTGAGCGTATGTCCTTTAAAGATACATTTCTACAATAGTATCACTGGTAGTGATATCTTTATAGCATAGCAAAATATTCATAAAGACTGCAAAATTTTATGATAAAAGAAGATTACACAGGGAAAAAAATTGAAATCTCTTCCCTTTGGGCATTGTTCTGAGTCACTGGAAATAGTGGTATTCAAATTTTCCAACAGTTCTGCCAAAATGGGGAAACAATGAAAGATTATTTACATAAATTACATCCTGCTAGGTATAACATAAAATGTAAACCAAAGAAAAAGGCTCCTGCAGAAAGAGTTGCTTTTATAAATAAAGTTTTGAAGATTTTTCTAACAGTGAGTGAATTCTGTTTCTGAACACAAACAAATTAACAAGCACACAGGTTTTGCACCACTGCTTTTGAAGCACACCAAAATCTCCTTGTTGAAATAGTGGCAAGTCAGATACTTGTAAATCAGATGCAGCACGTTCCTTAATTCCCAGATGGCCAGAATCTAGATTTCCATACACGAACTGGAGTACAAGGAAGAGCACTACCATGACCTACAGAAGCTTATTTCATCTATTGGTCAGTGCACGTTATATGTTTTTTTCCATGTTATGGCTGTTCAGTGCAGGCTATAGGTGCTAGTCTTCCCTACACAGATGAGGGCTTGTGCTGCACCAATTCTGATGAACAGAACAGAGCCCAGTGTGACAGTCAGCACTCACTAACTTATCGTAGAATAGAATGAAATGGGAAAAGCTAAGCTGTAAATAGAAATCGTCAACAGCGAGAAAAAAAAGCGCTAGCAGGACTGAAGAGGTGTTTTTATGTATATCCACAGAGCTGCGATCTTCCATATGAACATGAGGAAGAACTTCTTCCCTCTGAGGGTGACAGAGCACTGGAACAGGTTGCCCAGAGGGGTTGTGGATTCTCCTTCTCTGGAGATATTCAAGACCCACCTGGACAAGGTCCTGTGCAGCCTGCTCTGGGTGACCCTGCTTCGGCAGGGGGGTTGGACTAGATGACCCACAGAGGCCCCTTCCAGCCCCTACCATTCTGTGATTCTGTGATTCTGTAACTCAGCTCTGTGGTGCCTTTTGTCATGGATCTAGAGAGTCTAGCTGAGCTACCAAAATCTCGTTACTGACCAACGGTACAAATAATCAGCGTTTCCTGCACTACAGCTAAATCATCTCTTTTCCAGTTTACAAAGGCTGCTCTCTTTGGTGCAGACAACATTTAATTGCCAACCACTACCAGACCTACACAGGATACAGCTTCAGCTGTTGGCAGAGATGGTTTAATGAATTTATGGATTTGTCTCTTCGCTATCCCAGTCCCCCTGATGGTGGAAGAAAACCAAAAGCTACCTGAACCCTCGGACATGGAGCTTGGCAGTGACATTAATGCTGGACAGTTTTGTGGAGCACCTCCAGAAGTTCTGGGCAGAAGACTACACCATGTGATGCAAAAATGACTTCTGCAAAAGCTCAGGTTGTGGGAGAGGAAGAGGGCAATGGTGGTCCTGACACCCCAGGAGTCCCTCCATGCTTGCTCAGCACTAGACAAATCCATGTCTGACATTTAGCTCCATCTGCCACAAAGCTCTTAGCTCAAGTTTCCACGTACTCAGCCTGCTGCCAGTGCAAAGCCTGGAGCTCTGCCACATGGGAAGGAGGAGTCTATTACACTGTGAAAATCGTTTTCATATCTCCAGAAGCCAGCACATCCCATGCCATGGGGAAGAACATTAGCAGTATCTGTTTGATTCATTATTTCCAAAAAAAGTGAAAATGAAAGAAGTTTAATAGCCAGCATCCCTCTTTTACAACTACTGCTGTTTTAATTACCCTGTACAAGCCATATTATCCAGGTTAGGGGTTAAATGCTGCAGTCAAAAAATTGAAAAAAATAATGCATAACATAGGTATTTTTATTTAATAGATGTTCACCTTAAAAAAAACCCCACTCATCTAAAAATAGTGTAACTAGTCAGAAAAGTCAAAAAGTGGCGATAAAAAGGAAGCAGTGTCTACTGATGCTTTGTTTCATGCTTTCATTGTCTTTTCTTGCAGTCATGATGACTAGAAATTCTCCTTTAAAGGAAAACAAACGTTCTTAAATCATCATACATTTCCTTTAGCTGGGGCAATCAGAAAAGCCCAGAAAATAATTTGGGATCTGAATAAAAGGTACAAAAGTTGTCATTGCTATAGGATAAGAAGGGAAGAGTCCAGATTCAAAGCAGGATATTAAGGAATGTGGCAAAAGGGACCTCTCTGGGTTTTCTGTTTTAGTATATTCATCATAATTAAAGAAAAAAAGGGAACTGTATTTTGAGTGTTGTAAGTCAAGTGAGCCCAAGTCAAACAGCTGCTTTATTAGCTCAAAATACACAGCAGAGAGACAGAAGGTGTATAGTTGGTATCAAATGCTGCTGGCATTCTGTCACTTTCATAAGTCTTAATTTACATATATGCACCTACTTGCACTTTATAGGTGCGAAGGTCAATTATTGCAAGCATAATTAACATCTTGCTGCCAAAAGTTGTTAAGCTATTTAGGCAAAATGAAGATTTGAATAAAAGAGCATAATAACTAGATGAGTAATAAAATTTAGGATCTGAAAAACTCAGCTCATTTAGAATATTTTCAGTTCCAAAAGGACATAATTTGACTTAATAAAATCAAAAGTAATAGAAAGGACTGCATTCTGTAGCATAACTTGGGGAAAAATAACGTGTGAAGCTAATGCAAATTAGCATGAAAGAAGCTTAAAGAAAATGTTTCACAAAGTAGAGAAACTGATGTATGTCTGCCTCTGAACAGCAGGAGAAGGAATGGTGGGACTTTTAGGGGTGACTTCTCAGTACCTGCGAGGAAGTAACTAAGAAGGCAGAGCCACCTTCTGTACTCAGATGCTTGGTGGGAGAACAGACAACAGTCATTAACTGAATCAGGAGAGGTTCAGGGGAGAAAAATAATACTGTGAAGATAATGAATAATTGGAACAGCAGTCCAGAAAGGTTGTGGGATTTCAGTCCTTGGAGGAGTTCAGGATGTAACTGCATAACCCTGAGCAACCTGCTCTGATTTCAGTGTGGACCCTGATTTGAGGAGCAGGTTGGGACAGGTACCTCACAAGGTTCCTTCCAGTTCATCTATAATGATGGCGAAAAGTAAAAACCACTCTGAAAATTCAGTATTGAAAGAAATTAGCTGTATACTACCTGCCTGCATTCAAAATGGAAGCACTAAGAGTGTTTATGGTCACAATTTCTAAAACACTTCTCAGAAATGGTAAACAGGCTCTGAGCCTGAAAGAAGGAACAAAAACCAAAGGCCTATATCTGAGAGGCTAATCGAGGAGTGGGTGTTCAGGCAAATCAATTCCCCTACATTCATAACATAAAAGTATCATTTTTATTGATTTTAAAAATCCGTAATAGGCACTAAAATCTTACAGAGCGAGACAAAACATGAAGCTAATGAATAGTAAGTGACTAAATATGCATTTTGTTTTTTAAACAAACAAAGTAAAGCTGAATTTAGATCTGGATAGCTTTCCAGCTCAAAGCCTATTCAAATTATTCATAAAATCTTGTTTTTCAACATTAGAAGAATATTTAAATATCTTTCACCTGGTAAGTAATTTCTCTGTGGCACATGGCTCGGCTATTTCGGGCAACAGGATGTACCTCTGCTGGCAAATAAAGAACACCAGTTTTTTCTAAGAATGAAATTATCATATGAGGATATCAGAAGTACAAAGACTGATGTCACAAAAAATGAAAAGTATTGCTCACAAGCCATGGAAACCAAAGAGTCACTACAGTTTGCTGTTTTCAGAACACAAAACATAATGGAGTAAGTTGAGTGTTCCTCAGTGGGTCAGTACTGGGACCAGTGCTACTTAACATCTTTGTCGGCAACATGGACAGTGGGATCGAATGCACACTCAGCAAGTTTGCTGATGACACCAAGCTGTGTGGTGCGGTCAACACACTGGAGGGAAGGGGTGCCATCCAGAGGGACCATGACAGGCTTGAGAGGTGGGCCTGTGCGAGCCTCACGAAATTCAACAACGTCAAGTCTTGCAACAGCTCAAGGTCTTGCCCCTGGGTCAGGGCAATCCCAAGCACAGATACAGGCTGGGCGGAGAATGGATTGAGAGCAGCCCTGAGGAGAAGGACTTGGAGGTGCTGGTTGATGAGAAGCTCAGCATGACCCAGCACTCACAGCCCAGAAGGCCAACCGTGTCCTGGGCTGCATCCCCAGCAGTGTGGGCAGCAGGGCAAGGGAGGGGATTCTGCCCCTCTGTTCCGCTCTGGTGAGACCCCCCCCCCCGGGAGTCCTGCATCCAGCTCTGGAGACTTCAGCACAGAAAAGACACAGAAAGACCTGTTGGAGCAGGGCCAGAGGAGGCCACAAAAATGATCTGAGGGATGAAACACCTCCCATATGAGGAAAAGCTGACAGAGTTGGCTGAAAGCCTAGAGAAGAGAAGGCTGTGGGCAGACCTTCTAGCAGCCTTACAGTACCTGAAGGGGCCTACAAGAAAGATGGAGAGGGACTTTTTACAAGGGCCTGTCGTGATAGAACAAGGAGTAATGGCTTTAGACTGAAAGAGGGTAGAATTAGATCAGGTATAAGGAAGAAGTTCTTTAGTATGAGAGTGGTGGCACAGGTTGCCCAGAGAAGCTGTGGCTGTCCCTTCCCTGGAAGCATTCAAGGCCAGGTTGGACGGGGCTATGAGCAACCTGGTCTGGTGGAAGGTGTCCCTGCTCATGGCAGGGGGTGCTTGGAACGAGATGATCTTTAAGGTCCCTTCCAACCCAAACCATACCATGATTCTATGGTTCTATGAAGTTAGAAGTCTGGATGAATCAAGAGGATAGTTATTCTGGATTACTTCATTCAGGTATTACCAGTCATGGCTTTGACTCCAATGTCACCTGCGCTATTGGAACAGAAAAAGTGAAGATTCCTCAGCGTCCCTAGCAGTTCTGAGAAACAAAGTGTATTTTTATATACCAGGCATTCAAAACCTTTTACAGAGAACTCCGAGAGTTAGAACACTATTAGTTGCAACAGCAGTTGTATATCTTAATGTAGTTCACACACAATGTTTTGAGCACTATCATCCATTCTGTTGGAAGACCTGATAGTCATGATCAAGTTCTGTGTTTTCTTTCCAAAGATTACTTTCTCAAGTAAGCCAAAGATACTTGATACACTTGCTGGTCAAAAAGACGATCTGAACATCTGAACTGGTCCATGATGTTAATACAGAAGTATGATTGATGATTATTATGTGTCAGCCTTTCAAATGGGCAAACAAAAAAAAGTAGATTGACTTCTAAATCTACATGACTACCTTTAAACTTCTATGGATAGTTATAGCCATTTAAAAATCCATATATACACGTTTCCCATCTAAACTGAGAGTTTCTCATCTATTCTTAAATTAAGGAACTAATAAAATATTCTTTTATTGATTTTAAATTCTATGGCATTATGGCTGCTGCTGATGTTCAGGTTAATCTATTAGGAACTTCATAGTGGCATATAAAAAACTGCAGAGTAACCATGTGAAGGGTAATAAGAAGTATCTTGCTGTATCTGGTTCTTCTTTGGAAATTTAGAAAAGGCACATCAATAGACTTGAGAGATTTTCAGTTCAACAGAAATTCAAGAAAACTGTTACTAAGTTCTTGCCCTAGATTTTAGGGAAAACAGGTTTTACTAAACCTGATTTCATTCTCTGTCAAGCATAACACTTTGGCTGAGAAACATAACTGTCAAATGTAAAATATTCAGACTCCTAAAAGGTCATTACATGAGAATCACGTAGAAAATTCGCACTATTAAAATAACATTAAAGCATAGATTTAACAGACAAAGAACTGGCTAGGCAGTAAATATAAAAAGTAGTCAACAGTGGAGTAACATAATTTGAACAAAAACATCTCTAATGCAGATTTGCAGCTATAGCAGCAAGTCCTGCACTACTGAGCCATTTCATTAAATGATTTGAAATACTTTAAAGGGCTTCAGATCAAAATTTCGCAAAACACAAGTATCGGCGTGGTTGAGAATACTGAAGGCAGAGCTGCAGAGGTCCATTCCCCCCGAAGAGATGGGACTCACCTGACCAGATAAAACTGCCTACTTTGTGGATATCTGAGGTACTCACCTCACTAAGAACCACCTACCTTTTGTAGTTGAAAGAGAGAAATAGGCACTTTTAGATGTCTATGATAGTTCAGATTAGTAATACCCTAAATGTGCGTTTTTCTCTCCACTGATGATAAAGAAAATACAGGCTGACTCATGAAGCTGTAAGTATTTTAAATTAGTTGAAATTACTCCTATGCAATATGTATTTTTTTTTAGTACAAATAAGTCATATATTTAGGAATAAAGAAAACAGTGAAAGTCTACAGAAAGAGGGGTTGAATACTGGAAAACAGGAACTCTGGAAAGAATTGAGAGCCTGTGGTGCAAGCAAAGAAACTTCTACCATGTTTATGAAACCGGAGAACTATGACAGATCAGACATGAGCTGGGAATGTGCACTCACAGCTCAGAAAGCCAATGGTATCCTGGGTTGCATAATAATAAGCGTGGCCACCAGGTTGCAGGAGCTGACTCTCCCTTTCCTCTCTGCTCTGGTGAGAAGGGTCCTGCTTCTACCTCGGGAGCCCTCAGCACAGGACAGACATAGACCTGTTGGAGCAGGTCCAGAGGAGGCCACAGAAATGATCCAAGGGCTAGAACAACACAGCTGTGAGGAAAGACTGAGAGAGTTGGGGTTGTTCAGCCTGGAGAAGAGAAGGCTCCGGGGAGGCCTTATTGTGGCCTTCCAGTACCTGAAGAGACCTTAGAATAAAGATGGGGACAAACTTTCTAGCAGGGCCTGTGGTGATAGGATAAGGAGTAGTGGCTTTAAACTGAAAACCAGTAGATTCAGACTAGATATAAGGAAGAAATTTTTTATGATGAGGGTGGTGAAACATTGGCAGAGGTTGCCCAGAGAAGTTGTGGATGCCCCATCCCTGAAAGTGTTGAAGGTCAGGTTGGATGGGGCTGTGAGCAACCTGGTCTAGTGAAAGGTGTCCCTGCCCATGGCAGAGGGGTTGTGACTAGATGATCTATGAGGTCCCTTCCAACCCAAACCATCCTATCATTATATACTTATTTTGGAAAAATTTAACTTAATCTTCAGCTATATATTTGAAGAGCAATAGATCTAATTAGTAGCAATGTGCAGTACAGAAGCAATTTTACTTCAGTATAGTGACCATAAGTCCAATGCAGGGATACTGCATAAAATTTATGTGTCCACATTTTAATAAGGACATTGTAAAACAAAAGACCTAAAGAAAGAGGAGAAAGAAATGATTCAGCAGCTGGGGAAAATTTTCTTTCAGTAAAAGGCTAAAAAGCTCAAGCTGTTTAACCTTGCATCTGATGACTGAGAAGCAATTTGAATGCAGTGTTTAATATAGTAGAAAAAGCCATAGCAAGAACCACTGACTGTAAACCGTTGCCAGACAGCTTTACACTGGAAATGTGGCACACACTAATAGTGGGGAAAGCAACCATCAGAACAAACTGCCCAAGGAAGTGAAGGCTTCTCTGCTACCTGATATGTTTCAAAACTGAAAGCCTTGCAAGGAGATATACGCCTTTGAAATACAAATGTTCTTTAGTTCAGTGTAAGTTAAGGCTTAAGGAAACATGGCTAAATCTAAAGGCTCTTCGAGCAGCCTGCTCTTACAGCCCTCCTGGCCTGCAGCTCCCCAAGTCTTGCTTCCCATGGATTGATCAGTGGAGAATAATGGTCAGGCAAGTACATGTGTACTGCCTGTATTTCACTTCTGCCACCAGATCTACTGACACCAAATCCCTGAACTTACACTTAAACACATTTCTTTCCAAAATCATTTAAACAGGCTCTCTGACAAATGGGTGCTTTAGCAGCATGTGTCAAAGCATGAGGAGAACAAAAGCACAGCAAAAACCTGCAGTGAAGAATATAAATGGGTATACAAGAAGTGTCAGGTTATGTGATCATCTACACAAACACAAAGGAGCACCTGGAACAGTGACAAGTGGGGAATCCCCGAATTTACACCTGCCACTTGTTAGGCTGTCAGACCGGGAAGATTTGCAAGCACTGCCATGGAGGTACAGAAGATGCTGATCACAATTCAGCAGGCAGAAGTCTTCCACCCGACCCTGTCAGTACTACGCTGGTACTTGATGTAATTTTAAGGACAGCAGCATAATTCTGGACAGGAGCACTGCTGAAAAAATATCAAAAGCATTTTCTGAGAAGTTAGGAGTTTTAATCCCTGTGTCCTGGGTAATACTCATTTAAAATTTAAATTTCATCAGTTGATTTTCCTGGCAGTTTCGCTTATTTATACTTCTTGTTATGAATTACTTGTGCTGTTCAAATAGCTGATTGATTCTTTCTCAGATAACTGTCAGGTGCATTTATGCACCTTGAAAAATTTTCTACTTTTGTCTCTCGAAGTTCTTATGCTGGTGACATCACCTGTTAGTATACATTAACTCACAGAGATGGGAGGAGATGCAGATTATATTGTTGTGTGCTAGGAGACAGCCAGGCAAAAAAAGGTGTGATTTAAATCCCACATGGATGTTAAAATAGTTCATTTTAATGGAAATGACAACAAAAGTTAATGCAAAAGATTAACTATGTGCTTGCCTGCCTTTCTATGTTAATTCTTTTCTGTATTGCATTCATTACAGAGATTGGTTCATGGGAATCCTGAAACTTTCATACACAAATTGTTTCTTTATTTTGTGGATACTGAAAAGGAATGTCTGCAAAGACAGTAGACTGAGAATAAACACTGAGTTCATGGCTCTCCAGTCTGTGCATCCAAAGATAAGTCATTTCAGCAGAAAAACTCAACATCACTTCCCCTGGCTGATGCCAATGCCCACTCTGTTACCCAAGTCACATATTCCTCTGCACTGACTGCCTAAGGCACTGGCTAAGGGGAGAGGAACCAGTTTCTTCCTTTGCAGCTCATCAGATCTCATTAAGAAGAGTTTTTCTTTCCACTGATTCTCAGAAAATCACTCCTTCAAACTGCATGCAGATATTTCGTGTTTCTTAGCTGGTATAAGAAATGTTTGGTGCATAGCATAAAGTCTCAGAATTCATAGGTGTGAAATATATATTGCTTACGCATACAATCCTTACTCTTGCAGGATCTGAAAATTATACTAATAACAGGCAATACTCTTTAAAAATAATAGTTGCTTTGAAAGCTCTCAGGACATTAAATCTAAAATCAGCAAACAGAAATAAACAACATGTTTAAGAAAAATGGACAAATTAAGTTTATGAGCTAAAGAAATGGTTGCAATGGAAAGAAATGTATGGCAATAGGGCTAATAACAAAGGATATTGTAATATCTTCTCTAAAAAAACCCAACAAACACTGTGAGGAATACAGATCAGGAAAAACATGAGATAAAGAGGAGGTGATTACAGAAAATGCACTATACCGTCTGGATAATGTTTGACATCCCCAAAAGCAAACAAGAATCTGAATGAATACATGTTCCCAATTATAATTATACATAATATATCATAGCTAGCATAATGAAGACTTCTGTAGTTGAGGTTAGTTTTTAATTTCCATGCTATTGTCTGCTTTTCCAGTTACTTGTAACATTTTATTTCCTTTCCTATAGAATCACAGAATCATACAATTGTAGGTTGGAAAAGACCTCTAAGATCACCAAGTCAAATCATCAGCCCAACAACACCATGCCTAATAAACCATAAGCTGCCATATCTACATGTTTTTTAAACAACTCCAGGGATTCTGACTCCTCCACTTCCCTGGGAAGCCTGTTCCAATGTCTGACCACTCTCTCAGTAAAGAAATATTTCCTAATATCCAATCTAAATCTCCCCTGACACAGCTTGAGGTCATTGCTTCTCATCCTACAGCTAGTTACCTGGGAGAAGAGACAACACCTGCCTCACTATAACATCCTTTCAGGTGGTTGTAGAGAGCAATAAGGTTCCCCCTCAGCCTCCTCTTCTCCAGACTAAACAGCTCCAGCTACCTCAGCTGCTCCTCATAAGACTTGTTCTCCAGACTTTTCACCAGCCTCATTGCCCTTCTCTGGATGCACTCCAGCACCTCAGTGTCCTTCTTGTAGTGAGGGGCCCAAAACTGAACACAGTACTCCAGGTGTGGCCTCACCAGTCCCGAGTACAGGGGCACAATCCCCTCCCTACTCCTGCTGGCCACACCATTCCTGATACAAGCCAGGATGCCGTTGGCCTTCTTGGCCACCTGGGCACACTGCTGCCTCATGTTCAGCTGGCTGTCAGCCAGCACCTCCAGGTTCTTTTCTGCTGGGCAGCTTTCCAGACACTCCTCCCCAAGCCTGCAGTGTTGCATGGGGTTGGTGTGACACAAGTGCAAGTCCTGGCATTTGGCCTTGTTGAACCTCATACAATTGTCCTTGGCCCCTCAATTCAGGCTGTCCAAATCCCTCTGCAGAGCCTTCCTACCCTCAAGCAGATCGACACTCCCACCCAACTTGGTGTCATCTGCATACTTACTGAGGGAGAATTCAATCTCCTCATCCAGATCATTGATACAGATACTAAACAAGACTGGACCCAAAACTGAGTCCTGGGGAACACCACTTGTGACGGGCCACCAGCTGGATTTAATTTCATTCACTACCACTCTCTGCGCTCGGCCATTCAGCCAGTTCTTTATCCAGCAAAGAGTACACCCATCCAAACCATGGGCAGCTAGTTTCTCCAGGAGGATGCTGTGGGGAATAGTGCCAAAGGCCTTACAAAAGTCCAGGTAGATGACATCCACAGCCTTTCTGTCATCCATTAGGTGGGTCACCTGGTCATAGAAAGAGATCAGGTTGGTCAAGTAGGACCTGCCTTTCACAAACCTATGCTGGCTGGGCCTGATCCCCTGGTTGTCCTTCCCATGCCCTGTGAGTGCACTCAGGATGAATTGCTCCATAATCTTCCCCGGCACCAAGGTCATGCTGACAGGTCTGTAGTTCCCAGGATCCTCCTTCCAGCCCTTCTTGTAGTCATCATGTCCTTCTCTCTGCCTAGTACATTAAGAAAGTTCCTCTCACTAATATCTCCAAAAAGTGTTTCACACCTGTCAAAAATAAAATGCCTGGAATAAAGAGGTCATGCCAAATGAGAAGAAATTTTGTCCAATTCCAAAAATATTTTCAAGGTAACAGTCTTAATATTTTGATTTCTTTTGCCCCATGGAATAATTATGTATAAACTATGCTAAAATATCAGAGACTTTGGCTTTATTAGTCACCACAGTTGTTTCTCAGTATTATGTGCCTGAGACACTTGTGTTGAAGCAGCAGATCCAGTTTTTCTGGCAGCAGCACTGAAAGGAGGATCCAGTACTGCGTCCTGAGGTGAGCAATGGCCTATACAGGCTGAAGGCTGGATGGAGGTTGCTGTTAGAAAACTCCATGGTTATCAAAATGATCTGATAAGCATAAATACTTTATTCCCATGTCTTGGAACAGGGAAAAATATGGAGCTTTGGATGTATTATATAAAGCGGTCTAGCCACTAGACTGAGAAGCTGTATCATTAATTTAATCTGGAATCCTCACTAAGATGAATATTAAATAACTTCTTTTTATCAATTCACCCAATATGTACAACAGCAATGAATTAGATATATTTCAATTGACTTCTCCTTTGGTGAATTGCTAGTGTGTGATTTTTATGAACTTCTTCACTATGAGCAGACAGCATTCACAAAATGAAGCGATGCATTCTGAGCTCCTTCCCAGGAGTAAAAAGAAATAGTAAGTCTGGGTGAGATTTTGTAATTGATCAAAATCTCACTCAAAGGACAGAATGACACAAACAGCAAGAAGAAATTTCCAATTAGCTGCTCATAAGACACTGCTGAGCTGCTTTGGTATCTTGCCAATGTAGAGGCTAAGATGATTATTGCTCTTTGAACATTCTAATGGATATTAACATGTGTATTCTGTGACAAATTTGGACATCTTCACACCCCGCTCCCCCCTGTATTTTGTGGTATAGTTCAGAGGTGTCAAAGAATATACCAATATGAGAATGTGCTGATAAAAGAAGACAATCTGCTGGGCATTTGTACAGCTATAACCAATGTAAAAATTAAGTGTTATTTAGCTGACAACCAACTCATAAATATCAGTATTTAGGCAGAATGATACCATTTGCCTGAGTAAGCAGAAAAGTGATTAGTAAGATGTTGTTGCAAGCTTTATTCATAAGTCTGTCAAAATCAATGTCTGTTGTTATTTTAATTATGGTATTTGAAACCAAGGAAATGCAGCAATACCCAGATGAAATTAAATGAGAAACAGTTTGCTCTCAAAACAAAAAAATGAGATGGGCAACCGGCATACTTTATTTTGGAAGATATTTTCATCAAAATCTGAAGTGCAATTTATCAGGAAGATGAAAATTTCAAATGTTGTCCACCAGTGAAGCGGTGAAATAGATTAAATAGTGTGCATCTAACTGAAAATATAACATCTTTAATAAGGCATTGATTAGAATTTCCAATAGAAATTACATTTACTCAAAATATTTCACTGCATGGTATCTGTGCATTTGATATGCATGCATTTCAAACTATTAGACCAATTTTCATTAGCAGTCCTTACACTGGCGTGTTTTTGAGTGCTAGAAATGGTTGACTTTGATTTATTTTTTACGTCAGATGTCAGATGTTTTGATGTCAGAATTAGCACTGATTTTTTTTTAACCTCTTCTCTTTCACAATATGCTTTCACTCACGTTTGCTTGATTTCCTCACCAGAGTGAAATATATATTTTGTTTACCGAGCTGAACGTTGGCAATGTGAAAATAACTCAAGAACCTTGCTGTGCTCCAGCTAACAGAATGAGATACATGAACGAGCAAGGAAAAGCTGTGTAGAGGCAGTTTGTCCCAGTTAGTGGTGGGAGAGGGGAACTGGCTCCCTTAGCTCAGTGACAGTTCAAATCTTTTTCAAAGCTGTGCTGTACATGGCATTGTTCTCCTCTTTGGCCCTGGCACAGTCACATGGTTCCCTCCAGGAATCATGGAATCATAGAATCATCGTAGAATAGTTTGGTTTGGAAGGCACCTTAAAGGTCATTTAGTACAACCCTCCTGCCATGGGCAGGGACATTTTCAGCCAGGTCTGGTTCCTTAGAACCCCATCCAACCTGACCTGGAATGTTTCTGGGGATGGGGCATCAACCACCTCTCTGGGCAATCTGTGCCAGTGTTTCACCACCCTCATTGTAAAAAAATTTCTTCCTTCTATCCAGTCTAAATCTACCTTCTTCTAGTTTAAAACTATTACCCCTTGCCCTATGACAACAGGTCCGGCTAAAAAGTTTGTCCCCATCTTTCCTATAGGCCCCCTTCAGGTACTGGCAGGCTGCTCTAAGGTGTCCCCAGAGCCTTCTCTTCTCCAGGCTGAACAGCCCCAACTTTCTCAGCCTTTCCTCACAGAGAGTTCCAGCCCTCGGATAATTTTAGTGGCAGGAGATTGCTGGGAATGGGATATTTAGCACTATACTGTTTTCTGAATATTTAAAGACAAATAAAATACTCTCTCTAAAGACTAATAGAGAAATGCCTTCATAAACAGAGGTGCAGCATTCACGAAGTAAATACTGAAGTCAGTGCAATTCTCTGCTGACGTTTTGGAACAACCAAAGTCAGCATATTAATATAAAATGAACACAAATGACCAGACTAGAATTAGCCATCAGTTGGAAGGCCTTAATCTCTCTCTACATAGTACTGTATGAAAATCCTAAACTTTGTGACAGCAATGACTAATTTTAAGATAACAGTTTACAGCTAAACTAGCAACGCTGCAGTATTCAGCAACAATCCGCTGAACCTAGTTGAGTGCACCTTGTAAAATTTATGCTTACTCCATAAAACTATTTATACTTCCTCCACATCAAACACCCAAGGACCCATAAAAACATTGCTTTTAATCTATGGGACCCTCCTACATCTAGAAATACATTTGTCAACTGGTAAATCTGGATTTAAAGCCAAAGGCTCATAAAATTAAATTGGATTAAAACTAAATTCCCTTTTAAGAGAATGAGAATCTCTCTTTTTCGTCATGATGGACTGTAAGAGAACTGAGACGCAGACTTTGCAATGTGTCTTCTACAAATGGGTTTTCGTATTTAATCAGTCATTGTCACCCTTTATTCCCTGGAGACAGCTGATTAGACAATCCTGGTATCCCAACATCCACAGAGGCTGTAGGCACTTAAAAGCTTAAATTACAGCACAATAGGAAACTCACTCTTAACTTTGTCTCTTCACTTTTCTCACTATAGTAAGAAAAGCATTTACATTCCCTTGCTTAAAAAAACCCAAACCCTAGACACTTCAGAAATACAAAAGCACAAAGATGAGCAAATAAAAAATCCATCTCTTCTTTATGAAGCTAACCCATTTTTTTGCCAAGTTACTTGTTAATTCCCTGCTCTGAACTATGTACTCTGTTATGCCATTAGATCTACAGACAACCTAGACATGTGTATATATATATGTACAGCACCATGCATATTTCTGGTACTCAGTCACAATAAGCAACTGGTTTGTGTACATGCCATGTCGTTTTGTGCTCTGCAATTCACAAAAAGCCTGGAAAGAAGAGATTTCATTATTAGGACTGTTCGTCAACAGCCACATTTATCTAAGCGTTTTTCAAGAAAGCAAAGGATCATTTTCTCTTCCACCTGGAAGAGGAACGTGAGCTTTGTGTGGCCTAAGACTGGCAGCTAAAGTAATGTAGGCTGTCACGTCTTTATCCACTGTCTCCATTTCTATTTAACTCTTCATTTGATTTCAAATTCTCAGATCTGTAAATGAAGTGCTTACAGTGGTAGAAAATTTCTGTGAGTTCTCATGTACTCTTAAAAATAGGAATTCGATGAGTTCTGTGTTCTTCAGTCCCCTGTTACTGAAGAACCACTGGCAGTTTCTTGGATAATGATTTCTTTGGTTATTTAACCAGATTTTGAGATGCCTGGTCAACAGAAACAGTAAAAATGTCCTGTGTATTGATTTTTCAGAAAGAGTCCCTTTGCATGAACCTTTTGAGCCTCCACTTATAAAGCCTACTTTTTATCCCGAGTAATTAATTTTTTGAAAAAATATCAGACAAATAATATTAAAAGAGACCAATAAAATCAGTTACATCATTCAAAGACAGATATATATGAAGTACAAATTACACAACACACACAACTCTAGGGCATATAGAACTTCCGCTTGCCTATGAACCTAAACATTAAGCTAGAATAAAAGATACATGTTTTGCTGCAGTTTATGGGGCCTCTTTGTGCCATATTACCCAACCAATTTCTAGGACTAAAATCGCAGTGTGTTTATTTAAATTGATTAATGTAAATTAAGTTTTATTTTCACAGTCTTTTCAATACTAATTCTGAAATCATCATTCTCAAATGCCACCACAGCTGCACAGATACTAGAAGATTTTATACACAGTTGCCATGTAAAGTCCTGTTTCTTCAGATAACCTGATAGATATTATAGGTAGATAATCTAATAATATAGATTATCGCTTCACTAGGTAATATAACACCTGACTTTTCAACCCCTCACCTTATGTGAATTTACTGGTATCATGTGCTCTAAGACAGTAACGAAACTCTGTCCATCTCCTTCTCTAGAGGTTTTCCCGTGTTAACAAATAAAAGCTGCTGTATGGATTTAGATGTGATCCAGTCTTAGCCTTGCTGCAGATTACTGTTGCGTTTCTGTGAAATACAGTCAACACAGAATCACAGAATCACAGAATGGTAGGGGTTGGAAGGGACCTCTGTGGGTCACCTAGTCCAACCCTCCTGTCGAAGCAGGGTCACCTACAACAGGTTGCACAGGACCTTGTCCAGGCGGGTCTTGAATATTTCCATAGAAGGAGACTCCATAACCTCCCTGGGCAGTCTGTTCGAGGGCTCCGTCACCCTCAGAGGGAAGAAGTTCTTCCTCATGTTCACACGGAACTTCCTGTGCTTCAGTTTGTGCCCATTGCCCCTTGTCCTGTCACTGGACACCACTGAAAAGAGCTTGGCCGCATCCTCCTGACACCCACCCTTCAGATATTTGTAAGCATTTATTAGGTCCCCTTGCAGCCTTCTCTTCTTCAGGCTGAACAAGCCCAGCTCCCTCAGCCTCTCCTCGCAGGAGAGATGCTCCAGTCCCCTCACCATCCTTGTAGCCCTCCGCTGGTGTCTCTCCAGTAGCTCTTCATCCTTCTTGAACTGGGGAGCCCAGAACTGGACAGAGTACTCCAGATGAGGCCTCACCAGGGCAGTGTAGAGGGGAAGGAGAACCTCCCTCGACCTGCTGGCCACACTCTTCTTGATGCACCCCAGGATCCCATTGGCCTTCTTGGCAGCCAGGGCACACTGCTGGCTCATGGTTAACCTGTCGTCCACTAGGACACCCAGGTCCCTCTCCGCAGAGCTGCTCTCCAGCAGGTCCGCCCCAAGCCTGTACTGATGCATGGGGTTGTTCCTCCCCAGGTGCAGGACCCTGCACTTGCCCTTGTTGAACCTCATCAGGTTCCTCTCTGCCCAGCTCTCCAGCTTGTCCAGGTCACGCTGAATGGCAGCACAGCCTTCTGGTGTATCCACCACACCTCCCAGTTTGGTGCCATCAGCAAACTTGCTGAGGGTACACTCTAACTCTTCATCCAGGTCGTTGATGAAGAAGTTAAACAAGGCTGGGCCCAGTACAGACCCCTGAGGGACACCACTTGTTACCAGCCTCCAACTAGACTCAGCGCCGCTGATGACAACCCTCTGAGTTCTGCCATTCATCCAGTTCTCAATCCACCCCACCGACCACTCATCCAGCCCATACTTCCTGAGCTTTCCTAGGAGGATATTATGGGAGACAGGTTCGAAAGCCTTGCTGAAGTCTAGGTAGACAACATCTACAGCTCTCCCTTCATCTACCCAGCCAGTCATGTCATCGTAGAAAGCTAAGAAAGCAAGAGGAAAGGAATTTTAAGCAGCTAACATTATATATCCTCTACATAGGAAACAGCAGACACTCATTCCACAGGCAATTTACTAGGTTTTTCTTCTTTCTTATTTTCTTCTTTCTTTCCCTCCATTCCCATACCCTTGTTTTTCACATTCTTCAGATTCACTCTTCCCCATACTCTGCCTTTCTGTAGGGCCTTTTAACTAATGTGCAGTTTTTCATCAATCTCTCCTGCTTGTCTTCTGCCCCAGTTTACCCACTGACATTTTTTCTCTCATTTGAAGTCATCCTATTTACATGCAGATCAGGGGAAAAAAGTTAGCAGTACTATTAGGAAGCTAAATTAAGGCAAGAGGTTTCACTCTTTAAGATCAACTACTGATTCAAAAAGTACCTCTCTCCCAGCAGCTAAAGAAGGCAAATGCTGGCATTCATAGAAAAACTTTGAAATTTGCTCAGCAATTCTATAATTTAAACTGCTTAATTACTAGGAAGAATGGCAGCAAACAGTAAACCCTCAAAAGATTAAAAAAAAAATCTTGACTCAGAACTCAAGCAGTCATCCGGTTGTTTCAAAAGTCATAGGAAGGGTTTTACACTCTGTAACGGTAGGTAACATTTCTACCTGCTGATACCAGACTCCAACCAACTCTAAATTACAGTTTTCCTTTCTTTCTGTTACACCGGGGAAGAGTGAGTAAGACTTAGCCATTTATTATAGATCTAGCTCTTTTCTTCATTACTGCTTGAAATGGCCTTGTGAAGCCCTGTTAGCTCCTCTGCAGAATAAATGAAAAATAGTTATTGCCAGAAATAAGAGAACCTAGAAAAGGTGTGGCTAGCGTTTAACCCCTGACTTTCAGGCTGGTGCACCACCCCTTGGCCTAGGGAGCACAACCTATATCCATCACAGTGGAAAGAACTTTTTTCCCCCATAAGTTTGTGTTGCAGAGGTAAAAATGTTTTTAAAAAATTCTTCAGAATGGACAGGGAAGAAGTTTTATCCCTTTTGTCCCAAAACATCTGGTACACTCAGATCAGCCCTTGGGCTCACTTCCAGTGTCTGCTTTTGAACTCCTTCTGTAAGTGAACACCTTCTCTTTTTACACTTGTTACAAAGGTTTAGAGCTTCACAAAAAGCAGAGTAAAACTGGATCTTGCACAAGTTCAGTTTCTCACTGGGTTCCCAGGAATAGCACTTGAAATCTGACAGTGAAACATCCCACAAAGCTACTTCTCTATCAACATTCTTTGGAGTAATTATTAGTTAAAAGCTATCAGTAGTTGGTTCTGTCTCAATATTTTTTTGTACCTCTTCTATCCTACTTCCCTTATTTATTTTTTTTTTCTCTGCTTTGCTTGGAAACTATTTGGGAGAAAGTCTGTCTTTTCATTCTGTGTTCCTATGACACTGTTGTCTTACACTCTAGTTCCCAGTTTTCACAACAGCTATAAAGATAACGGGGGGAAAGTTGTCTGAAAGGAGGAGTTGCTTTTGCACACATTCTTAGCACTGATTAATGAAAAGCTCCTCACCACTTGAAAAAAAGACTTATTTTTTTCATTTTCTGGCTTAGATTTTAAGATTTCACAAAAGGATTCATTTACCTGAGTGGTAAATGCAAGTTATATCAGAAACGATACTTCACCAAACTTTATTCCATTTCTTGTACTTTGTTGCATAAATAATGTCTAGAAGTTGCACCATCAGTGACACCACTATGATGTAAAATGTTTGTTGTGTGATTTTGCCAACAGGGACAGAATCACAGAATCACAGAATGGTAGGAGTTGGAAGGGACCTTTGTGGGTCATCTAGTCCAACCCCCCTGCCGAAGCAGGGTCACCTACAGCAGGCTGCCCAGGACCTTGTCCAGGCGGGTCTTGAGTATCTCCAGAGAAGGAGAATCCACAACCTCCCTGGGCAGCCTGTTCCAGGGCTCTGTCACCCTCAGAGGGAAGAAGTTCTGCCTCATGTTCAGACGGAACTTCCTTTGCTTCAGTTTTTGCCCATTGCCCCTTGTCCTGTCGCTGGGCACTACTGAAAAGAGCTTGGCCGCATCCTCCTGACACCCACCCTTCAGATAGTTGTAAGCATTTATTAGGTCCCCTCTCAGCCTTCTCGTCTTCAGGACATGGCAAGATAAGGTGAAGAGAAGGCAAACCCGAAGTGAAATGATCAAATACTTTGAAGTCACCAGGAAAAGCAGCTTAGCACTGTAGGACTGAAAATGAAACAAAGGAAAGAAAAAACTGAACATTAAGAGAAACAAAGGTGTGGCAAGGAAAGAGGGGTTGGGATTTTAAAATTTGGATGTCTACAATGTTTAGTTTTTAGTCTGTAATTTCACTCTTCAAAATCAATCCCTCATTAATTTCATGGAAAGTCACAGAATTATAGAAGTACAGCATTAGAATTTGGGCTGCAAGTGACCTGTATCATGTAGTCCAACTCCTCTTCAAAATAGAACTAGCTTCAAAGTTCATGCAAGTGGCTCAGGGCCTACATTATTTTAGAAATAATTTCAGGCCCTTAGTATTCTAGAAACCTTGAAAGGGAGCTTTGAAAATTGGGGATCCAAAACTTCCATGGAGTTTAACCTGAAGGAAAATTTAAGCTAAGAAAACAACTCTTTTGACAGAACTTCTAAGCAAAATGGAAGAAACTGGTCACTGTGAACTTAGTTCAATGACTTGAATTGCATATTTCTAAAGGAATGGAGGCCCTTAGAGGTCACTAGAAGGGGCAGAAACCCTTTGAATATGGGACAGAAATGAAGAATGAGCTGTATTTTGTTTGCATCTGTAAGGTTATAAATGTGTAAGTGGGAGAGGATTTATCTGTCAAAACAAAAAATGTAATTTTCAAAGACCTATGGACAAAGTGAGCTATAACTGTTCTTACATAAGAACACATTTCAATCCAATACTTGTGTAGGAAGATCTAAGTCAACTCATTCAATGATAATTAAAACCTGCAGCCGTATTGAAGACTTACATAGAAAAGCACCCATACATATTCTGTGTCTCAACAATATACTCTGCCTTGTAGATAAACAAACTACAGCAGAAGTATGATTTTCTAAATTCTCTGCATTTTCTCTGTTTGAATTAGACTATTGAACAACTTTTTTATTTTTACTAAATAGCGTTGGAATTAAAAGCGTGTTTGGCTCACAGTCAGGACACTGAACATTAACAGGTATCTTAATTGTCTGTGTTTTATGGGATTCAAGTGTTTCTTGATGTCTAAGATGGCTACAGATTTTAGCTACAGATTAAACTAAACTCAGACATTCTTCTTTTGTAGAGCAATCACTAACAATGTTTTTTGTAAGCAAGAATAATATTTTTTTTCCCCAACAAAATGAAAGTACTGTTTTTTTGTTATTAAGAGTTCGGGGCAAAAGGCACTGTAGAAAAAGGTCTCCCACGGTAGAAGCTGAGACCAGGCAGGTTTAGTTCGCTCGTTATTTTAACCTGCTTCTTTTTGTTCTATAAATTTCTCCGAATTGTCTACTAATTCCTATAACTCTTTTCAGCACTTCATTGAATAAAGGCTCTGAATAAAAATATGTTTTCAACTAGATTTAAACCAAACATGTTTTTTTCAGAGACATAATCACTTGATATTATGGAAAGTTCTACATTTCTCTATTGCACCAAGAAAGAAAAAAGTACAATTTGATATGAGTTTCCTTGAAACACAACTCTGTACTGCAAATATATAATTTTATCATGATTACTTTTACCCTGGAAATACTTTTTCAAATAACATATGAAAAGAATTTCACTTGTAGCTGTAAACCTCCTATAAAGAATTTATATAAACAATCAAAAGGCTTTGAGCTATCTACAGAAAGAGCATGTATTACCAATAAAATTGAAGACACTGTTTATACAGCTCATATTTCACATTTTCTTTGTGCATTTCTGAATTGGGGAAGATTTGTAAGTATGAAGCAAAGAGAATAAACATTTCCATCCCTTGGTTGCAGACTGAATAAATTAAAAAAATAAGTAGGACAGTTTAGTGAGGCAGCAGGCGTCAATATAAAATAAAAGCACATAGGACTACACTTCAAGATATAACATGCTTCTTTTTCAGAAAGATATTTCCATTGCAAGAACTATTTTACCTTAAACTGCAAGTTCAATTGTGACTAATTTCTGCATTTATGCTCAGACCTAAAAGAATTACTTCAATCATACTCAACAATCAGGGATATCTCAACTTTCTAACTTTAATAAATGCTAATATTTTAAACTATTTAGGCAGGATGTTGTCTCCAGCAGCAATAAAACCACTTATATTTCTTAAGGAAAATTACCCTTAGCTGCAAAATTTTGAAAAGATCTGAAAAGGTAATGAATTCAGATTAAGAGTTCAGGCTTCTGAAGTTTTCAGAAGCTGAATTTCTCAGCTCCTAACTGCTGTGTTATGGTGACTTCATGCAATAATTTAAAGATTGTTTAATAACCTGTGAGATTACAAAGATTTCCGCTTTTTTGATTCTTCAGCCTCAGAATCTCGGGTCAGTCTTTCAGAGTTGGGAAGCACTTGTAGCTCTCATGATAGCTAGCTGATTATCTAACCTAAGCTGACTTTATACCTAAGTAATCAAGTAATCCCAGATGTTTCAAGTAAGCAGGTTATAATGGAGCTAAGAGTGTTTTAGCCCCATCTAGAGTAAACCGATATTAAAAAAATAAATAAAAACTAAAACGTGTCTGTCATGAGGGAAAAAGAAGCCTCTCGAGGAAGTTAAGAACAGTCTGATATTATAACTTGACCACATAAGCTTCTCTATGTAAGAATGGGAAAGCAGAGGGTCTATAATTAAAGTCAGGCAAGTCTAAAGATTTATTGCCTAGGGATGAGAAATAAATTTCCTCTTCCTTAAAAAGGGCTGACTTCTTTACACTAATGTAAGCCATCTTTCATCCAAGTTACCAATATACATCTTGCTGTCTCCTTGAGGCAGATGGTATAGGGACCTCAGGCACAGGACACGGGAATGAAGGTGGTCTCCTCTGAGAGGAAATACGGAGTATATTCAGCAGTGCAGTGAGGTTAGGGTTTACTCCAGAAACCAGGGTTAACGGGTGGTCAGGACCACACATTTGCTCTCCAGGAGGCTATGGGAATTTAAGCTGACACAAACATTCAGCAATTTTGGCTTCGTTTCTCAAGAATGCAGGAAGTGTCTTCAGCAACTGCACAGCTACTCAGGTACCTCTTCAGCCCCTCAAAGCTTACATAGTTTTGTACAGAAGTGACTGTGAGACTGAAGCCACTGTCAGCTTGGAAAACAGTTATATCTAAGCTACCAGCCTCAATGGCAAATCTTTCCCTAATATGATTTAAAATAACTGAACTAAACCCACCTAGTTTTTAAAATTCATATAATGGAAATGACAACTGACCCAGCACCACAGACTACAATCATAATTAACAGGAGACTTTTCTGAAAAATGTCTGTGGTGCCTTGGGGAACAATGTGGGTCACAGCATCAATTAAAAGCAGAACAATCTCTTCATTGCCTCTGTAACATTTAACCCCAAATAATTTTGTTGCTGTAAATTAAACAACCCATGCTGCATTACAACACAGGAGTGAAAAAATGAAGAATAACTGGTTTAAAAACTCATTTCAAGCTCCAGCACTCACTTTACCCCATATAACATGGGCAAGCAATACGGAATATTGATGCTCCTACTGTTTTTCCTGCTTTGTTGAGCAAAACTGCTATCTGTGTATTCAGTTTTCTTTTACATTATCTGGTTAGGAACACTAGAGCTCTGCACGAAAGTATGTGAGAATTACTTAATTGAGGATTAAAAACAGCAGTTACCTTTGCTGCTGACTGCAAAGGAGAGGTAAGAGTCTAGGGTTCACTTTTGGTAACTGGAAGCTCTAGTGAACACTCTTCTGTGCAGGGAAGTGGAATATAGAAATAAATCATTTCAGGTAAAATATGTCCGCAGGGGCCACCACAGAGAGTTTACTTAATTACTTTTCTAATATTATAAGAAAAATCAATGATGACTGTTAACAGAAGAAAGGTCTTTGGTAATAAACCCTCTCAAACATTGTCTACCTTTGTAAGCGTTTGTTCATCTAGAAATGGTGGGAAATATCTTGGATTCATTTAAGCCTTTTGAAGTTTTATCATTTGCTTGAATGGGAGGAGAAGCAAATTCTTCTGCTCACCTTGTGAGGGTGGAAGGCTGACTACATAGCAGTGGTATGCTAGACTGCCTGAGCAATATCTGACAAAGTCCACAAGACACCACAAGGCAACATCAACTGACACCATAAGGAAAGAGAAAATAAATTTATAAAGTGCACCTCCAACTCTTCTACTACTAAGAAGTAATCATAAATAATGAAAAGGCACTGCAGGCAAAATTAGACTTCCTGATACCCATGAAATATTTTCAGCACAAAAATTCTTCGCAGAGAAATTAATGAGTTGATAATGCTATAGGAGTATCCAGAAAAGCTAAGTCATTTCTGAAAATTTGTTAAGGGAAAAAGCTAAATAGCCATGTTAGTCAACAAATACATCCCTGAGTACATAAAGGCAGTGGATGTCTATGTCAGAGAAATTCCACTTCAACACAATCAGGTTTTGAGACCCAAATTCTGTCCGTGCTCTCTACTGCATTTTTCACATTACAATAAGGAGTAAAGGATCTCAGTTCCCCTTTTCTGAGTTGAAAAGTTCAGATTATGCAAAGAATGTTAACTTCTGATCAGCCTTACGTTCACTGCTATAACATCTCAGTGTCAGTGTTAATGACTGAAATTCCACTGTTGAAGGCTTTCAGCAGATCCAGAAGCTTAAAATGGAGTGGCCAAGTTTCAGAGCGTTTATAAGCTGAGTGCAAAACAAGAGACAACAGACATAAACCACTGCTCAATGGTTCTCTGCAGGATTTGACCAAAGTCTTAGACCCCTCAGTACCTAGCCATTGAATTTTGTTTAGACATTACGACAGATTTTGCTGGTGAATGAAACAAAAACCATGAAAATGTTGGGGGTTTTTTAAAGTTCACCATTGAGCAATGAACCCTTCTGTCCTTGCCCAGCTGGAGAGGAGAGTCACTTTCTCCCATTGAATGCAGCAGGGTAAGCAGGATGGAAATAAGCAAAGAAAGGTGCAAGTTAAAGCAGGGAGCTAGAAAAGAAATGCTATAACGAGGTGTAGAGGAGTGACAAAACAAAGCTAATTTTCATTATACTTTATCCAGTGCACATACAATCTTGTAGACTAGGAGGCCTCAGCTTCTTCTTACGACTGAGTGTGGTAGAATGTTATTATACGAGAACATATAATGCACTGCTCTGAGAATATGTGTAATGGTTGTACAATAACGAATTTATTCCAAGTAAAACATACGGAAAATGTCTAAAGACTCTTCAGGCAATAAGATGCTTATCCAAGTCTCTCTTTTACAGATAGGAAAACAAATGCAAAGAGAATGAAGCAAGCTGCCCAAGATGACTCAAGAGACTAGTTGCAAAGCCAGGAACTGAAACTAAATATCTTAAGTCTAAAATCTCATTTTAAAGACCACCTGATTTTCAACCAGTTATACAAAAGATCACCAAGATGTCGATGGCAGACAGTGGCACAGCACTGAAACAATGTCAAACCCTCTCAATCAAACCTTGCTGTTTTAGTAAAAATTTAGCCACTCCAGAATACAAATCGATGAAGGAAAATTAATTCAGAAATCAGTGATCTTGGGAGGATTCAAGCTTCATCCTGCATGCATGTAGGCCAGGACATGGCTGTATTAAGGTCTTTATATTGATCTGGTGTATTATGGAGTTAAGAAAAAAAAGACAAAACCAGACATATCTCTAACAAAAGAACAATAAAGTGAACCTAAGGACCTCATAACATATCGTGACTTTTTTACTGTGGGAAATTAGTAACACAAGTGTTGATGACAGAATAAAGGTATCTGTTTTTATTGTGAGAAGCCTTTTCAGGTAAGTGGCCAACAACAATTCCTTCTACTGAAATTTCAAAAGGTAGCTGTACATCACAAGCCTTGTAGCTTCTACACAGATTTCGATTGATTCATGGTTGTGTTAAAATGCAAGCTGAAAATGTCAGGCCAAGGAAAACATAAAGTGAGAAAAATGGTGCTAGCCTCCATTCATCCATGGGAAGGAAGTGAAAAGGAGGTAAGTGCTCTCATTAGACCAAGTAATACGGCTCCACATTTCTTCATTTGAACTACTGGCTGGGGAAGAAGGTGATAAACTGCGTTAGTTACTTGAGTTGAATCTTCCTCAATTATATCATCTAATCCTACATTCCTGTGTTGAAGAAGGTTTTGCTGACTCTGCTGGAGCAGAGAACCGGCACGTAAAAGATGCAGGATTTAAGGCAGACAGTATCATTAGATCACTGAGGTTAGCTTGAAGTACTGCAGCTCTGAACGCTGACAACAATAACTTGTCTTACACGAAAGCATGCGTATCTATTTTGGAAAAACATCTAATCTGGAAACAATAATGAGATTGAGATCTGCCACTTCCCTTGAAAGTTTGTCCTATATTCTCACTGCTAAAAATGCCTGCCCAATATTCGTTTGCTTTCACCCTGATGCGTATTCTGCTTTTCTCTATTACTCTGAAGAACCTTCTTATTCTAAGTCTCCCACAGGAATACGCTGTCATTAAGTCATGTCTCTCTCTGGAAGAATTTTTCTCCACTCTAGTCTCCTTTCTCTCTCTTTATTATTTAATATCTTTCAAAAGTATAGACTCCAAAACTTGGCATGATATTTCCATAAACTCACTGCTGTTGCACACAGAGATAAAACTATCTCCTTATTCTTAACTTTTAGTCCTTTTTTTAGGATCCAAAGTTCATAGTATAAGCCCTCCTGAGTTGTCTGTTCTTGCCTCTGGAATCTTCTTAGTGTCAGTTCTTTCCACTGTAGGGGTCCCCCCTGTGTACGCATGGCTGGCATTGCTTCCTTCCAGCTGTGTAATACTTCTAAGTAATAATAATTTTGTTCGAGTGGCCCCTGTTTACCAGGCTAGACTGTAATTGGACTGCTTTAGCTGCCTGTTGTGTCATCTTTCTTTTTTTTTCTACTTTCTCAATCTTTGCATCATCCAAAAATTTTACAGTTCAAGAATTCATGCCACCTTCTACATGATTTATGATAATATTGAAATATGTTGTCCACATCCAATTCTAAATCATGGAAGACTACTCCTCAAAATTTCCATAGAAGAGTCATTTCTTGTTGATTCGTACTTTGAGATGTCAGCTAATTAGTCCTTAAGGAATATTATTTTGATAAAGTAAGCTGTTATTTATTTATACCAGATAAAAAGTAAAATTAAATCAAATGCCTTACAAAAGCCTAAACAACACCTAGGACCATTCATCAAGCAAATTCACATCCTGAAATGCAGTTTATCTAACATAATTTCTTTGTTTTAAAACTGTGCTGACTATCATTAATTTATTCCTACCATTGATTTATTCTTATGCTTCCTTTCTTAGCTAAATCCTCATTAATTTTTCTAACTTTTTTTTTCAGGGCTGACATACAGCTAACCTACTCTGTAGCATTATTTGAAAACAGAGATAAAAATAATAGCATGATACTCGTACTCCACCTCTCTAGAATTTAAAAAATTTTCCAACAGATCTTTTCAGCCTTTTTTTTTAAGGCTCTTAGGTGAAAGTTATCAAGTAATGAGCCTTCTGATTTACTTATTTTATCAGTGGCAGATGTTGTTTAACATGATTTTAAAGATTCAATGCTGTTTGCATAGTAGGGACACTGGATCTCCTACCACCATATGGGCTTGTTAAGGAGCAAACAGCATTTCCCTCCTACTGTGTGCCACTCAGTATGGAAGAGGTATCAGAATTTTTGTTCATCTTTGCATGAATAAATGGCACAATTAGTTAAACAGTGATTGACTAGTTTCACTTCTTTTTGACATTACAAAAAAACAGTGAAAATCAGTTATGTGCCTCCAAAATAATCCGAGAAATAAGCTTCATTAAACCCTTCTCAAAAACCTAGGAGGCAGAAATTGAGTATCCATATATATACTGTAAGCGTTCTTATCCATTATATTTGCCTCTGAATTCATTCTGGGTTGCCACCTTAAGCACCACGTATTTTTGGCCCTTATATTGAGGAAAATTGCCTAGACATCCTAAGCCATTATAAATTGATGTCAAGCTGGCAGAGAGCTGTGCAAGGGTCACTCAGAATTGTCATCTGCCCTATTTATCCCAGTGTCTTGTTAATTCTGAAATCAAAAGATAGCAATTTGGACATCAACAATATATCACTTTAGACCACTTTTACCAGAAATGTCCCATTAGTGTGCATTATCCTGATATCTTAAACTGCTGCCTTTTCCTCCTGAGATTGCAAAGGACCCAGCTGGCAAACAACCAAAATATCGAGTTTTTCACACATCTATTATCATAATGGCAGGAGGTCATACACTGAAAACTGAGAACACAAATGCAACATAAACTAAACTGAATATTTTGGTAACAGAAATTTATGGTGGTTAGTATTCTGGTGCAATAGAGTCACTGGCATTCCTGTTAGAGTTAGAGGGTTTTTTACTACTAGTTTCAATGAAAACTGCTCTATTGAAAAATCTCTTTGATAAAAAAAAAACTTCAACATTGCTTTTGTATGCCAGGCTTTTCAGGTCCATGGCAACAGCACTATTCAACATAAATAAACCTAATCTTCCTGTCCTACATCCTATCCAGGACAGTCCTGCCTGTTACTCCTCAAAGAATGATTATATTTCAGCGAGGCCACCAGACAATAAAAAGAAATTTCAAAAATAGAAAGGTGAAATTTTCCTGACCACATGAGATAGCTAAGGTCCAGACATTTATGTCTAAGTTACTTGGTCAGAAAGAGTGTCTAGACAATGGAACGAGACAATAATTTTCAGAGCACGATCCACCTCCACCTAGAGGAGACAACCAAAACAGGTTAGAAGAACTGTGTTCAGGAAGAGCCTCTCCATTGACTACCATGGCAATATTCTTGACTTCTGAAGAAGTCAAAAGTCAGGTGAGGCCAAATTGTTTTCAGTTTGATCGGTATGTATCTGAGGCTTCTTATGTGCCACAGCATTTTGGCAATTATTGAAGCATTCACATAAATATTTTTTTAACTCGGAACAGGTGCTTTTGAGTCTAGGGAAGCATTGATGAGAAAAATTGGCAAAACTATGAAGCAGCAATCCAGAAACTATTTCCTTTCCTCGCTTATTTCTCGTAACTAAATTCACTACTCTCACCTGTGCATTAGTCCATTCCATTTCAGGAAAAGGTCCCAGCTGAAGGCCTCTACCTGTGGGATTTTCTTCCTCTTGGCCTTTCTGGAAGTACATAGAGACATCTACTCAGGACATGTTCCAAACTCAGATTTTTCATTGTGTTTGCATACGGTGCTTAATTGGGTGGCTTTTCTTCCCAGATTTTTGGGGGGGCTAGGGGGCTAATTTTCCCTATATTTGCTTTAGGAATTAATCTGGCATGCTATCTATTCCCTTCAAGCTGTAAATTGGTGTTAATACATGTTGAATTGCCCAGAGGCTTTTTAACAAAAGTGAAATGGCATTATATTATATAATATTCAAAATGTGAGTGCATATTATTGATTATAAATATCTATGGAATAGCCATTTATCCTTTCAGGGAGAACAAGCAAGGGATATATATTTTACATGAATTAACGCTGTAGTATTACATTTCAGTTTATTTTTAGTATGCAATATCTACCAATCTCAAGTAATTATTAGCAAATCAAGTAAAAAGGCTATAAGGAATAAATAAACACTCTTTTGACAGTCCACCTCTTTCTAGCTAAAATTAGAAAAAAACCCTGTTTCTTCTAAATTCTAAAACCCACTCTTATTATCACGATGAATTTGTGAAGTTTTAACAGTAGGAGACTATACATTAGCTTTTAACGAACATCAGGCTTCACTTTTGTGAAATGGAAAATCTGCAATGAATTCAGGCTCCTGCCTAGGTGTGAGTCAATGCCATTGTAGAAAACACATGAGTACTTAACAAACAACAAAAACATGGAAGAGACCTGTCAGTAAAAGAGAGACTTATGCTGCAACAACTGCAGTCATTGTTAGTAGCAAAACTGCCATGTCTGTAGCTATGCATCCGATAGTTTTTCTTTACACAATGTTTAATACCTAACATACTGAAAAGCATTTTTAGAAAGTCCATATTGTTTTTTAAGCTTATTTAATGTTTATCCTCACCTTATAGACATTGCTTTAGAGACTTTTTGATTCTATATTACTAAAGAGTATTTTATAAAGTACTAAACCTTACTATTTAAAAGCAAAAAGGACAAAAAATAACGTTTTCACTCTCACCTGCAAGATTATGTCTTTTTTACCAGCAAACATAAACCCACTAGGCTAACAAGTCATCCAGGGAAGTCTTGAAACCCTGCTGATATAAAGAATGCCTACCAATTGTCAAAAACCTGAGTATAATATTTTTTAATGTTAAGTATAGTCTAAGGAAAAGGGACTTCTAGCTCCACTTTAAAGTATTGCTGCTGACATACAACAGTATTCTTAAGAACTGAGGTTTATACTGATGCTTTCAAACTTTGGGCATTTAGATGTGTCAGCTAGGAGCAGTGTCCTTTGAGACACGGGAAACTCCTGAGAATGGTTCAGAGCTTAAACACACCGAGTCACTCTTTGAAGGATGCATTCCCACCTCAGTGAAGTGGGATGAATTGAGGTTTGAATATTCAGTCGAGCTCATATGGAAAGGACAGAAAAATCTCGAGTAACTTCTTTTGCATTGCAACGAGTGGCTGTGGATTTCCACACATCAGAGGCAAGCCTACCAGGAGCAACTGGGAGGCATTTAATGGAAAAGTCCACCAGGGCTGATGAATTTTGACCACAGCAAGCTTCTGCAAGTGTGTAGCTTAGTTTGTGGATTTGATTCTAGAGACTTTTGAAAAGAAACGTGTGGCTTCATAAACACTGACAGAAGAAATGATCACAGAGCAGTAAGCACTGCTCTGCTGGAAGAAACGTCAAATGCAAAAATACAGACTAAGGAGCATCCGTGTGGAGACCATTAACTAAGGAGGAGCTAAGAGTGAAGTTCTATTGCAAAATAGCCTTCCTTCAAAATACAAATGATTGCTGTGCATAAGAACATGAGTTACAATTATTGTGCTGTAATCACTGATGATGAGAAACCAGCAGAACCATATCATTTTGGGGCCACCGCGTTTTAAGATAGGTACTGAACAAAACAAAGGAAATCTACAGGAGAAGAAGAAGAGTGAGGAGGGATTCAGAAATCATAACCTAGGGAAGACTGAAAACAGGATATTGTATGGAGCTGATGACCAGTTCTCTCCACTGAGGACAGAATCCAGAGAAATCATCCTAAATTTGGTGTTGTGAAAAAAGTCCCTAACTGGCTAGGGTGCTGAAACATTGAAACAAAAACTTTCCAGTCCTACATGCTATGACTCCATAGCTTTGGGAAGTTTATTCCCTATTAATTTCTGCCATTTTAATTGGGAACCAGATGATTAATAGCCAGCTAACAGCAAAAGGCACATCCTTCTCTACTAATTTAAAAATATATATGTATATATTTGCTTTCAGACTAAGATTGTATGAATGGCACTAAGTGGTTATACAGTGCAGAAATATAATTCTCTTTGTAAAAATAGATTTTGAATAAAGTCTACTCAAACCAAAGTGAGGCAGCATTTATGACCAGCATTCTTTAAAAGCATCATATTATATGGTACAAATGTGACAACCCTAAAGGTGAGATTGATTTTCCCAGCTAGGGGTGTCTTGTGTCATTACATGCACTAAGGTATCATTTTTTCTCCAGCTGCTGCTTCGGAAGGGTATGGGTTTCCCTTTGTCACTCCTGTCAGCCACATGCACATCTCACATCTTGCAGGACATCTAAAATAGCATTAGATGCCTATCTCAGACAACTGAATCTCACCCCAAAAAGTCTTCTTTGTTTGTTTGTTTTTAAGCAGGTCTTCTTTTTGCTAACAGACACTGTCATCGACACTAGTTATTATTGAGTATAAATACATGCTTTAAACATAAATGTTTGGGTTTTATTGTATAGAAAACCTAAATTTCCTACTCTTCAATTTAAATAAAAATGGATCAAGTTTCAAGCTACCTTAAAAGTTCTGAATTACCATGACTGTTGTGATTCCTTGCAACTATTGACTTTTAAAACCCCAAATTTTTACAGAAGACCTAGAGAGAAACCGCTTTCAGTATCCAGATATTCCACTTTGAGAAGGGTTTATATACACTTTTAGCTGGACTATTGTCTGGAAAGCCTTGAGGATTAAGGAAGGATCACAGAATCACAGAATAGTAGGGCTTGGAAGGGACCTCTGTGGGTCATCTAGTCCAACCCTCCTGCCAAAGCAGGGTCACCCAGAGCAGGCTGCACAGGACCCTGTCCAGGCGGGTCTTGAATATCTCCAGAGAAGGAGACTCCACAACCTCCCTGAGCAGTCTCTTCCAGGGCTCCGTCACCCTCAGAGGGAAGAAGTTCTTCCTCATGTTCAGGCGGAACTTCCTGTGCCTCAGTTTGTGCCCATTGCCCCTTGTCCTGTCACTGGACACCACTGAAAAGAGTCTGGCCCCATCCTCCTGACACCCACCCTTCAGATATTTATAAGCATTTATTAGGTCCCCTCGCAGCCTTCTCTTCTTCAGGCTGAACAAGCCCAGCTCCCTCAGCCTCTCCTCGTAGGGGAGATGTTCCAGTCCCCTCATCATCCTCATAGCCCTCCTCTGGACTCTCTCCAGTAGCAATTCATCTTTCTTGAACTGGGGAGCCCAGAACTGGACACAGTACTCCAGATGAGGCCTCACCAGGGCAGTGTAGAGGGGAAGGAGAACCTCCCTTGTCCTGCTGGCCACACTCTTCTTGATGCACCCCAGGATCCCATTGGCCTTCTTGGCAGCCAGGGCACACTGCTGGCTCATGGTTAACCTGTCGTCCACCAGGACACCCAGGTCCCTCTCCACAGAGCTGCTCTCCAGCAGGTCCACCCCAAGCCTATACTGATGCATGGGGCTGTTCCTCCCCAGGTGCAGGACCCTGCATTTGCCTTTGTTGAACCTCATCAGATTCCTCTCTGCCCAACTTTCCAGCCTATCCAGGTCATGCTGAATGGCAGCACAGCCTTCCGGTGTGCCTACCACACCTCCCAGTTTGGTGTCATCAGCAAACTCACTGAGGGTACATTCTAACTCTTCATCCAGGTCGTTGATGAAGAAGTTAAACGAGGCTGGGCCCAGTACAGACCCCTGAGGGACACCACTTGTCACCAGCCTCCAACTAGACTCAGCGCCGCTGATGACAACCCTCTGAGTTCTGCCATTCAGCCAGTTCTCTATCCACCTCAGCGACCACTCATCCAGCCCACACTTCCTGAGCTTCCCTAGGAGGATATTGTGGGAGACTGTGTCGAAAGCCTTGCTGAAGTCGAGGTAGACAACATCCACAGCTCTCCCTTCGTCTACCCAGCCAGTCATGCCATCGTAGAAAGCTATCAGATTGGTCAGGCATGATTTCCCCTTGGTGAATCCATGCTGACTACTTCTGATAACCTTGTTTTCTTCCACTTGCTTGATGATGGCCTCCAGGATAAGCTGCTCCATCACCTTTCCCGGGATGGAGATGAGGCTGACCGGCCTGTAGTTCCCTGGGTCCTCCTTCTTGCCCTTTTTGAAGATTGGAGTGACGTTGGCCTTTCTCCAGTCCTCAGGCACCTCTCCTGTCCTCCAGGACCTCTCAAAGATGATGGAGAGTGGCTCAGCAATGACATCCGCCAGCTCTCTCAGCACTCGTGGGTGCATTCCATCGGGGCCCAATTAAGTTCAATCAATTTAGTTCCATGGAAAAAAATGGCATACACTAAATACTGGGAAGTCCCTTGGCTGGACAAAAACTACCTTCATACAAGAACATCATAGAGTATCATATGATGAGTCATCCAAACAAAGAAAACTGGAGAAAAGAAAGATTTCTATTTTAAAAATAACATTCATAAGGTAAAGACAATCTCATGAAAACCTCAAGGAACTACTCAACTTCCTGTTAATCTTATGTAGAGAGTACTGAAGTAGTGCTATGCCAAGTAACAGTAATAAAACATAAACACAGGGAGAGGAGATGTGTAAAGACAATTATGGCAGAGTTTTTAACTAAAGCAGTGAAACATTTTTGCACTTACAGGAACTTCAGTATACTGAACAGTATCTGTGATCACAGTGCTAACTTCAAGGATGTTCCTTCTGCCAGTAATGCAATTACTGGATGAATTCTGCAGAATTTACACCTATGCAATTACAAGTTGCTAAAATCAGCATTGAGCATGAGGTGATGAACATTTGTGGTAAATAATTGCTTTTAAACTAAAAATTTCAATTATATCAGACAATGAGGGGAAGGCAAGTTTCAATTAAAAGCCCAGAACTATATAGGAAGTTACAATTTCCTTTTAAAATTTGAGTCATTCTTCTTACCAACTTATAACAGTTGATAGCACGTTGCCGATAAGTCAAAAAATACTTTTAAAACAGGCTTGTGAATGAAATGAAAATTCAGAAGCAGCAGATGGGTTTAACTGCTGTTAAATGTAGAGTGGTTTCCAAGAACATGTTGTATGTAATAATAAATAGCCAGAGACATAAAGTTTCCCCAGTAGTTTAAATCCTTAGCGTACAAGCTAAGTGAGGGCTTTCAAGCTTTGGCTCACTGCAACATCCTTACATTTTACCCTTGTCTACAGCAGCAAAAATGCTTGTTATTGACAACGTGTGTCAGCAATGGGTCCAATTAAAGCAGCACTGAACACGGTTTCACAAGCAGGCAGGTTTAACACAGACTTTCTGAAACAAGAACAGTTCTTGGCTGTGCTTGCAGGTTAATCACATTCAGCCCCAGCATATTCATTGTCAGCAGTGGATAATTATGCTAGTGTACACAATGCCTTGGTTTGTGCATATGTTTTACATAATAACCATGTTATGAATTGCTTCCCCTTCTAATTCTTGATCTGGATGTGGGAATTGGAACGGTATGCTGCATCTAGGATTCCTGCCATCTAGGATCTGACTGCCTCCATGCCCTGTTGGTTTGAAGCAAAGTAAACTCCTGAACACCCAGGAAAACAGGCAGCAACTTTTGTGTTTGTGTTTAAAACAGTTCGGACTTCATCTCCTAATCCACCAAATAATGGCTTTGACAAGCGGCAGCTATGACTAAGTTAAAGCTTCTGCACTTGTTACTATGTATCATTACATTTGACTTGCACAAATATTTGTGACATGGAGTATAACTGGAACTTATAAAGCCATACAGTAACGCACAGAGGCACAGACAAAGAGGGGTTCAAAACAATGAGTTGCGAACTGACAGAGAACAGAAATCTACACTGGGATTGAAGCCCAGAAAAAATAATTGCTTTTATCTTCTGTTAAGCCAGTTGCTTCTGTAAAAACAAAGGGTTTGGGAGGAACTGTGGAAAAGAGCATCACTGGGTCCAAAGCAGTTTCTGGAGTTCAGTGCAGACCTGTGTTTGAACAGATGTATCTGCCTGCATCGATGTATCAAAGTTGAGTCTGGTTAATTAGTATATAGTATCAGTATCTGCTTAATGATATGTTGGATGAGCTTGAGGGAATGGGAGAAGTAAGGGAACAAGTGAAAGAATTGGATCAGACAAGACCAGAGATGTCAGATCTTCATGTTGGCCACCAAGTATACGCTTGGTCTGTTGCTAGGCTACTGCTTTTCACTGCTACTCTAGAAAACCATGTTTTTTAAAGTGCCATCCCATAAAACACTTATTTTTCCAATTTATTAGCTCCATATAAACAAATATTGAGAGAACTAGTGCAAAACCACATCTCTAATCCTATTATACTCCATTCGTTAAATGGATAAAATGAATTCCGTCTACTGATGTTTGTGTGGCAATCAGTGATCACTTGGTGCCCAAGAGTCTTCTAAGAGATCTTTCTCATCCCTTGTCTGGTACCCACTGCGAGGCTCAAAAGCAAGAGATTACTGCCTGGCTCAGCCACTAAAGCAACAGTTCCCAAAGCATGCCTTTCATTTCCATCCCAAAACTGATGGATATAAAGCACCAGCTGTATAAGCTCACATACTTTTGGTCAATCTAATAAGTAACTTTACTAGAGGAGTATAATTAGTTTGGAGATTTCCAGAGCTGTTCCTTCTGCCCAACATATCTCCACTGATATATCCTTACTACGGCTGTCAAATGGATGTAAATCCATTTCTTTTGGTTGCTCCTTGTTCAGCTTGCTGCAGTGCTGTAACATCACTACTCCTGGAAATGACTGTATCACCAAAAAAAGAAAAAGGAGGGCTGAGTAACAGGCTGAATCCCGGACCCGCACTGTCCTCACTGTTAGATGTCACTTGAAGCCCTGGCTGTTTCAGGTCACTCCAGCTGGCTCCTTCCAGGTCAAAACTGCTCCAGAAGGGCCAGACTTCAGCAGAAGGGACACGAGCCAGCTTGTGCAAACTGACCTTCTCTTCAGCAGTGTAGGCACACTTTCTACTATTGGAAGTGTGCAACACCGCTACCTGGAGGACAAGTATGCCAGACTTCAAAATGCGTCAATTATTTTGCCATGTCTTTTTCATTTGCAAGCTTCCGATGACTTTAGTTTCCAGAAATGCAAATATACTTGTTTTCAGGTTTCTATTAATCAGAGTTAGCAGGGATGACAACTTCACTTCACTGGAGCCATCCTGGAATTTGAAAGTGCTGAATATGGATCATGGTCTGATTGGCTCTGCAATGGTGTTTGTTTTTTTTTAACATTATTTTTACCATCCATTTAGACCGGGATTTACAGGGAAAAGAGATTACATGATTAAACCTAACTTTTACTGAAAAGTACTTTAACACATGCTCAGTAAAATGTGGTCTGTTCTCAGATGTTACTCAGTCAGTTGTACTATCCGTAGCAAAAATGGATTTGCTATGCATGAGCTCCTCTTTCACAGGAGCACCTTCTGATAAAGGCTAATAATCAAGCACAAACATATAGGTTTGTGGGAATTTTTTGCCCTGAAACTGTAAACAAAAAAAGGCCTCTTTCCAGAGAGCCATTTTTTCTAACAACTAACATGAGCCTTTTTTGAATAATTTAGGCTTGCATATACTGCAAAGCTTCAGATCAACAATACTGCGTTTCAGCTGAGGCCATTTCAACATATTTTGCACCTTCTCTAGTGAGTTGTTCCCTCTAAATGACCTTCCTTTTAATGTGTTTTTTCTGTAACATTTTGGAGATCATTCTTCTAACGCCTAACTCCTATCTGCTCCAGGATTTCTTCCCAAAATTGGTAATAAGGGTTAAATACACGCCACTGCCAAATGTAGTCATTATCCAGTGTCTTACCTTGAATCTGCCCTGGCAGCCTCTGTGCACATATCCTCTGAGACCAGACTGGTTATTAAATTCCAGTTATTAGGAAACAATTTTGGGCTCTGGGCAATTTTTTCTACTAAACCTTTGCCAAATGCATAAGAGACGTTGTCTACAATCAGCAGCTCTCTTATAGGTCTATATTCAGTTCATGAATCAGACATTTTAACAACAACAACAACAAAATTATTTATCTGTGGAAAAGGCCTTTTGGCAGTTGGTTTGTGGTCAATAGTAGCTTAGACTGGTTTCCCAGGAGTAGGGGCATGAGATATTTGCACCCACAATCTAAAGTTTTCTTTTGTATTACAGCAAAGTTTTAAGTTTTATCACCTGTAATGCCAAAGGGATTTCCAGGCTTCACTGACTGGAATAAGAGGATTGAAAGAAACTCAGCATTTCATTTATGAAGATCATAAAAGAAATAAGACCCTCTAATTCTTTCAGCTTCTCAAACTCTATAGTAAGATTAAAACATTGATTTCCCTGTGTTGCTCTTCCCTCAAAGAAACTACATGTGTTGAGAATACAGGTGTCAACATGGATCAATGTTATGATCTATCAGTACCCCCAAAAGCAAATAACATAACTTATAACAGGACTTAGTTGAGCTTTGACCCGGCAGCCCACTTTTTTCCAGAGTGTCTGGTCATGGTTTTCTAACTTTTCTAGGCCCTACTGCTTGTGAGGATATCACAGATGTGCTTCCCAATGCAACATTTTTGGTTCTCCAGCACAACTCAAGCAGCAATATAAGCAAAGACTATCTTTCAGGTATGGAAAAAGCATAAATGTGCTGTTTTTCTAAGATATCTGCTGATGCATCAGGCTCAGAACTTCTGGCATACATTTTCTCCAAATTATCATTCCCTTCTTTTTTTTCTTAACACAGCTAATAACTGTGCTTGCTCTGCCAGTCTTTAGGGTAAGGGGCATTCACCCAAATGCATGAATTGGAGATTCTTTAATGGGAACAGATGTAGCACTTAACTCTTACTACCCATAGTAAATTTACTATCCAATATCTAAGCCTGTGCTTTTCCAACAATGAAAACAACTGTTTCTGGCAACATAATGGTGTGTACCATGTCCAACTTCAAAAACGTCCTATTTACTTCCAGTTCAATAGCGTATTTATCTCCTAATGAAATGCTGCTCATTGCTCCTATGAGGATTCATTTGAGCAAAACACATCGTTGGCTCTTGCCAACTTTTGCAGAGCAATATAATCCATCCTCTTTCTCACATCTTTCTTTTTGTGACCCCCAGTGTGCTGGCTTCTGTTAACTAATTCTGCTTCTGGAACTCCATGTGCTTTTTGCTGCAGTCAGAGTTGTGATGCCGTATACTTATCTCCTTTCTCTTACAATGGTGAGGTTCTCAATCAGGATGTAGTTTTCCACCCATTACCCTGAGTCTGGACAAAGTGTCTACTTTTGTTTTTCAAGTCCTTACATCTTTCCTTTTAGGACTCTTACTGACATTCCTGAGTTTTGTTTAGCCTCCCAATCACAGAGATGTGACTTGGGCATGCTCAGTCCTTCCTCCACTGTTTTCTGCTACAGGACAGCTAAGCAGGCTTGATGTGCTCTTGGAAGAGCTCAAGCTGAATGACTGGGAGGAAAAAAACACAGGGTGTAACACAGAATACCAAGTCAGCACATGTTCATGGCGCACACTGAGGTGGTTGGAACTGGATGATCTTTAAAGCCTCTTCCAACACAAACCATTCTATGATTCTATGATCAACAGTGTAGGGTGCTTACATCTCAGTGCACATGTAACCAACATGATCTCTTACTGGAGACTCAACACCCCAGCAGTGCCCAATGGCTCTTTACTCACAGAATTTCCTCAACCTTTTGTATCCCTGATTACAACCTCTATTGATATTTCATGCTTATAGGGTAGAGAGCACTCCTCATCCCTCTTTACTTCAGTTTTATAGTGTTTTTGACTGAAGCAACAAAAACTGTCAAACCTATCAAGGATTTCAGACCAGTGATTCGAAGAAAAGAAGCTGCCCTTTGCTGGCATTCACTGCTTGCAAAACTAGAGTGGTGTTGCTTTCATTGTCTTCCACCTTCATGGAGAATTTCAGCCCTGGTGAGGCTGGTTTTGAAGTGTTTCACTCTCCTCTTCTGTGTATTTTCTCTGTTCCTTTTAACCCCTTGTACGAATCATGCTCAGCGGTCCCTTAGTTCTGATAGCACTTGCAAGAGGTCTCCTTTAGATTATGCCGGGTTTCAGCTAGCTGGGAATAACCAAATAAATCTGATGTCACCCCCCCATGACCCAAAGACTGTCTCATACTGACATGAACACAGAGGCATTCACTGGTTATCTCAGAGAGGACTAATGTAAAGGAGGTCTGTCATGAAACTTGTTTCAGATATATCCTACCAGATTTTAATTTCAAACCTGTCTTTCTCAAAAAATATAGTGAATGTTACTGCAATTATAATGAAAGGCATTTGGGGAGCATAACTATGATGCATTTTTGAGTGCCTTCAGGGGCATAAATACACATTTTGGCTTTTGTGCTATATCAAAACAAATAAAATATACCAATTCAGAAATACATTGGCAGGAAATCTTTATGCTGTTTAATTTTAGTAGGATGCTAAGTATTAGACTTTGACCTCATGACTCACAGGAAAAAAATGTGTATTTAAAGAACAGAAATAATTGCTCTACTTCAGTAGGTCCAGCTTTCCTATATTTAAAGGAGACTCCCTGTTTAAAAACATTCCCAGATTTAACTGTTCTAACAGTTAATCCCCCTAATGACAACAGAATAGAAATTTTATGAAGTTCCTTTCTTTATATTTCTCAATTTTCTTTAGATGAATTCTTGGTGAGCTAATACTTGCATCTCACTTATATACTCGCAGCTCTTAAATGCAGTGAACTCTTATTTCTTCCATCTTTAGTTTTATATCTTCGGGATTCTAGAAGCCTGCAAATCTTCATATTATTCTGTGAGTCTGCTCAGAATATATTTATACATGTACTGTGCTTATGTTATGTATATATAATATTATCTCTGTTGAGTATATACAACAGCTCAGTGTGAATATGGTCATATTCAGTAGATGCAGGGATGAGTATTTATATGTATACAAAAAGTGATATACCCGCAGTTCTTCCTGTAAAGTATTAGTCCTCTTTCTGAGCCACTACCCTGAAGAATTACGTCACTGAAAATAGAGTTTCAGGGCAACCACAAGAAAAAAAGAAGCTGTAGTTTGGAAAAGTACTTTACATAACACTTGTAACGCTCACTACCACGAACATGCCATTCACTGAATCTCATGACAGTAATAAAAATGAATAGTACCCTTTAATGTCTTCACCCTCTAGACACATTTCGCAAGAGTATAATATGTGGGTTTCTTTCACAAAACTTTCTCTAATTCACTCTGCCAGCACAAAATTGCTCAAATTTCTTACAGCTGTCAGTCTCTCCCCACATCAGCACTAAACACCTCTCTCACCCTGATCATCCATCCTCTTGCTCTGCTAAGACTTTCATTTATGAGACACTTTCTCATGGCTGACGTACATTTTGGAAGAATTGAACATGGGCAAGGTGGGAGATGGAGACAAAGTGATTAAGGGAAAGTCATGTGGGAATGTCTGCTGGAAACACTGTTCCTTCAGGTGATATGTGAGGACTGGAGACAATTCTGCTACATCACCAGACCACTGCATCCTCCATCATCCTTAATGGATAGGTAAATGATTCCTAACTTGTTAAAAAAAAAAACTTTATGGGTGAAATTTCTGTGCAGTATTAAGTGCTATCATTGAAATGCAATGTGTAATCAAATGTTTCATACTAATGAGTTCAGCTGAAAAAAATGGGTGCCAATGTCATCGTAGTGGCTCACGGGATTCAGGACTGCAGGGTGTCTATCACTATTGTCACTAAATTTGAAAAATGATAGCTCAGATTTATAACAAGATATGGATTGTTCAGGCATTATGTTTTAGCATGAATACTTATAAAACTGGACAGAAATCTCCTGTACATTGCAACACTTGGCTAGACAAATAGCAAAAATAAATCACTTCTAAAGATGTGATTTCTGGTCTGATTAACATCTTCCTGATCAGCAACTCCTAAATGACTCTAACCATGATAATGAATGATCCTGTTTTACACAAACATACACACACATCCACTGCACACAGAGACAGAGCTAAGGTTGCCATGGGAACTTTACCTCCAGATTTTTTGGTTTTGTACAATTAAAATAACACAAGTCTAATGTTTCAATAATTCAGTTTCACTTTGTAATTAATCATGTTCACTTTTTCTTTAGATAGGAACTCAGTTTATCTGATGGGTACAGACCAATGCAACAACTTTCCAAAACTTGGTTTTCTAGGTAGGGGGTGTTTTAAATTGAAGTCACTGGGTAGGAATGACTAAGGTAGACTATAGAAATAGCTGCATCAGTTTTAAACCAGGTGGTTCAGTTGCTGACAAGGTAACCTCAACAGAAGCACTGAACTCAGCACAAAGCTATGTGATTGCACCGTAGGCTGTAGCAGCTTTTGGAATAGGCTCACACCGAATGGGAAGAAGCAGAACACTTCTGGGACCTGATTCATGACCCATGCATCAGTACAGGCTTGGGGCGGACCTGCTGGAGAGCAGTTCTGTGGGGAGGGACCTGGGTGTCCTGGTGGACGACAGTTTAACCATGAGCCAGCAGTGTGCCCTGGATGCCAAGAAGGCCAATGGGATCCTGGGGTGCATCAAGAAGAGTGTGGCCAGCAGGACGAGGGAGGTTCTCCTTCCCCTCTACACTGCCCTGGTGAGGCCTCATCTGGAGTACTGTGTCCAGTTCTGGGCTCCCCAGTTCAAGAAAGATGAATTGCTACTGGAGAGAGTCCAGCGGAGGGCTACAAGGATGGTGAGGGGACTGGAGCATCTCTCCTATGAGGAGAGGCTGAGGGAGCTGGGCTTGTTCAGCCTGAAGAAGAGAAGGCTGCGAGGGGACCTAATAAATGCTTATAAATATCTGAAGGGTGGGTGTCAGGAGGATGGGGCCAGACTCTTTTCAGTGGTGCCCAGTGACAGGACAAGGGGCAATGGGCACAAACTGAGGCACAGGAAGTTCCGTCTGAACATGAGGAAGAACTTCTTCCCTCTGAGGGTGACGGAGCACTGGAACAGGCTGCCCAGGGAGGTTGTGGAGTCTCCTTCTCTGGTGATATTCAAGACCTGCCTGGACAGGGTCCTGTGCAGCCTGCTGTAGGTGACTCTGCTTCGGCAGGAGGGTTGGACTAGATGACCCACAGAGGTCCCTTCCAACCCCTACCATTTTGTGATTCTGTGATTCTGTGATTCCTCCTGTCTACTAGCAGTCTTTCCCCCACAGGCATTTAATCCACCAGGAGGAACATAAGCAGTTGCCAGCCATGCTCACCAGCGATGCCCTTCACTCACTCTTCACAGAATCACAGAATTACAGAATGTTCAGGGCTGGAAGGAACCTCTGTGGGTCATCTAGTCCAATCCTCCTGCCAAAGCAGGGTCACCTACAGCAGGCTGCACAGGACCCTGTCCAGGCAGGTCTTGAATATCTCCAGAGAAGGAGACTCCACAACCTCCCTGGGCAGCCTGCTCCAGTGCTCCATCACCCTCAGAGGGAAGAAGTTCTTCCTCATGTTCAGACGGAACTTCCTCTGCTGCAGTTTGTGCCCATTGCCCCTTGTCCTGTCACTGGGCACCACTGAAAAGAGTCTGGCCCCATCCTCCTGACACCCACCCTTCAGATATTTATAAACATTTATTGGGTCCCCTCGCAGCCTTCTCTTCTTCAGGCTAAACAAGCCCAGCTCCCTCAGCCTCTCCTCGTAGGAGAAATACTCCAGTCCCCTCCTCATCCTCGTAGCCCTCCTCCGGACTCTCTCCAGTAGCTCCTCATCTTTCTTGCAGTGGGGAGCCCAGAACTGGACAGAGTACTCTAGATGGGGCCTCTTTCTTGGCTGTTTCCTTTTCTTCTCTGACACTCTTTCAAGCCAAGTCCCAACTTTGCCTGGATGTTCAGAAAACTTGAATTAGCTGTGAGTGTAGGAATACACTCAGGTTCCTCACTCTAAACTTAGACTCTGTGTTTTCAGAAGAGGTGACCTACAAACCTCATTGATGTTAACAATTGGAGCTATGCAGTAAATAAACTTGCTAAACAAGTCCTCTTTCCAGATGAGGGTTTTTGTGCCTTACAGAAGTTGCATGAATGTACCAGAAAAGAAGAACGGTCATTGGAGTCATCTGTCTTTACTGAAAGGGGAAACTCAATATTTTGTGCTATAGCTCTCTAGAGCAAGGCATAATATTAAAAAAAGCAGCAGCCTTTCCTCCTTCTTTGAACATGTTGCTTCCTGTAGAGGCTTGGACCTTGCCATAGGTTGCATGCAAAACAGAGGACACTCACACTGTGCAAATAATATTGATCTAATTGCAGTAACAGTGCCACTACTGACTCCACAAACATTAGTTTCGTAGCCTTCAGTTGACATACATGTACAGATACTGCTGTCAGGGCTGCAGACATGGAAAATGTTCTTTCTGAAGAGCCAGCTTGTGTTTGCAAGGGGAAAGGAACTGAGAAAAACCAAGTCTTTGGTGTTGTAATGAAAGGAGACCGCAGCATACAGGTCTGCATTGAGGAAGAAGTTTAGTTAAAATATTCAGTATAAGTCTCCTCCCTAAAGGAATAGCACTTAATACACATTGAAATATAATTGTGTAATTGGGACTCAAGTGTTTGGGTTATGTAAAAGGTGCTGTAGGCGTATCAGCTTAGACAGAGGTAATTAGATCTTGTATATTAACATTTTTCCCTTAACAGGATAATCAGCAATATTTTTAGTAGTGGAGATACTTAATCCTAGGAACTTTGGAGAAAAAAAGTGTAGTTTGGACCTCTTCACTTAGCTTTGTGTTTGCTTTGTTCTTACCTCTGTCACTGACTGTAGTCTAAGAATATTTCTGAGTAGATTGCCTGCTCATTGCAACCCCAGCGGGGTGCCCACACAACGGCAACACTGCTACTGCTTTTGGTGAAATCAGCACAAAACTGAATTGTCTGCAAGCATCAGTCATGGTACTGGAAATAGGACTAGGTAGTGGCATTGAATAATACAATACTTGGCCTGTATATAGAGTAACAGGTCATATACTGAAGCCACAACAGAATTCTGTGGCAGGGCAAGGAACAGAAGAAATCAGAGCTTTAATCTCTCCTGGAGGCAAGGGTTAACATTTTATACAGAAGAAGAGTAAACAGCCACACATCACTGCTTAGCTCAGTCAATTTGAAAGATACAATAAAAACAAATATTATTTTACTCACAGTAAGTCAAACAACAATCAATGGCTTTACAGCTTTTGAGTATCAAATTGAAGCCCTTGAAAAATCAAGTGGATGTTCGAGGGGAGAGGTTAGTACTCCATCATAGGAGGAAGATAGAAGGATGTCACTGATTTCTTGGATTTTCAAATACATTGCAAATACATTTCTAGAGAAGAGGACCCAATTATTTTGAAACCGGTATGCTGCATCTCTAGAAAGTGCAACAGCAAAGCACATATTCAAGCTGTTGGCAATTTTTTTTTTCTTTTTTTAAGATAAAAGAAGAGAGGTACTGTTTCTCAAGCCAGGAAAACAAAACAAAGCCAAAGGAAACACCCACATACAACGGCTACACCAGGTATTTTCTAATTTTATTTCTGTTATCCATGGTTGTCTTTTCAAATACAAGAAAAACATCCCATGGAGAAGAAATTCCAAGAGGAAAACCTAGACCTTAAGCTCGTCATTGAGAAGTTTGTACCAAATGTTGGAATCCAATAAAAATCTCAACTGAAATAAAGGGAAGCTTAATCCAAACTAGAAATATTTCCGCAGTTTCATACTTCTCCCTCCATAGAATGCCCACTGAAGATGGCCCTGTCTCTGCTCTACTCATACGAGGCTTTCCAAAGAATTTTCTGAGAAGAACAGTACAGATATCTTATTTCTAGGTAAGTCAAACCCTCTCTTGGTAAGTGAAGAGAAAAAAACTACTTTTTGGCTTTGTTCCTAAAGTCTCAAAAGTTCAGAACTTGTGGATTGAAAGAGCTGGGTAGCCTAAACAGAGCTCTCTCTTCAATGCTCACCTGCACTGACAATGAGAGGCTGGAAGATGCAAGGAACGGTCACCAAGACCCAAAAGACAAGATTTTCTGCCTTCCCTTAGTTCAACCCATACTACATATTCAACAAAGAGATGGATAGCCCTTTTCCAGAGGCATTCCCAGCACACATATCAAGCAGCTCAGCCGAGTTTTGCCCTAAGACTATAAGTTCTCAATACACAAGAATTTTTTAGAAGGCAGAGATTCAGATCGAAAAAGTACAACAACAATTACAGAGCTCCTTAAAAACTTCAGAGTCTTTTTCACTTGTCAGTTTTTCAAGGTACATTTATTCTAAAATGTGTTTTCTGTTGTGGGATTGCACCTGAAACTGGTCTTTGCAGACAACAGCCAAGCACAATGGTGCATGTGGGAGAAGGGAACAGCAGCAAGTAACATGTCTCTAAGCAGTCTACACGCTTCTTCAGGGTCAAGTGGGAGCTCAGCGGCAAGCTTCTAAATGGTTGTTTATATCAACTCCGCAGGCAAGGCCAACAGGTTATCAAAGAAGAGATGAAAACAGCTGTAATTGGTGGCAAACACAGCCAGAAGGCCACCACCACCTGAAGACTGGTTGTTTCCAACCACAAAGTTGCCAAGTCCTCAGGTGTCTCTGGGGGTCTCTGCTCATATTTATGGCGTTTAACGTGTAGTGATAACACACTGAAAAAAATAAAAATACTTTGCATTTCTTTTGAGATCTCACTTGCTATCCTGTACATATGATAGGTGCCTGCAAGGTCTTTCTTCTTTGGGAATGGCACTGTAACTTTAATCATTATATAGGCATGTGTTGGATGTAGAACTGTTTTGCTTGCACACTGTAGGCTCAAGAACTTTATTATAAAGGGGAGAAATTAATTTCATTTTCAAAACTTCACACACAGAAAATGTAATTTGCAGAGTAACAAGTCCAAAAACTATTCAGCTCTTTCTGGGTTTTAGCACTTTCTCTTTTGAACAGGTACAGCTTCATTATTTTCTTGTTCTTTGCGGTACACACTAGCCTTTTAGATGAAAAGAAACCATTCCGTATTAGTCACATTAGGAAAATGAATTTTGCCTTGCAGTTGGTGAATGGAGATTACCAGAGCTTTTATTCACATGCAGAAAATAACAATATAACAGCTAAGGAACATCAAAGAAATTCTGTGTTTACTGTAATTTATCAGTTTCGCATGCCTTGACTTGTACTCAAAAAAGCCATCTAATGCAGGACTAACGTTAGTTCTCTGGCAGATTTTGTGCCAAAACCTGTTGGCCCCAGGTCCAACTAAAATCCAAGAGATTCCAATGGACCACACGTAGTGTCGTACTTTATACTCACGTGATGCTTTGTGGAGCTTTTGTTAAGCTAATCTATGTATGATAGGAAAAGCAAGAGAATCCAGTCTTCTAGGGCTTTGCACCCTTTAAAAGGGCAGCAATATTTTCAGACCAAATAACCAAATTTATTTTGGCATGAACTCTAACCAAGGTCTGAGAAAATTTTGCACATAAACATTTCTAATAAAAAGCTCTAATCCTAATTTCTGAAGCTAAACTACACTAAAGGATAGCCGTCTTCTCAAGTGCCATGCCTTGGTCTTTACATCAGTCATTTATGTGGTTTAGCCAAATCTGGAATTACTAATACAGAGATATTTCATTACAATATGCTTTATCAGTCTTATTTTGGTCTCTGCATCAATTTCTCACCATCTACCTAGGGGAATAAATTCTGTAGGAAATTCAAAGCAGAATCTGCTCCCTTTCCCATTCTTGGTTTATTTTAATTTTAGTTGCTCTTAATTCAAGGAGTTAAAGCCTTCTCAAGAAATAAATACTTTAAATACATTGGCAGGATTTAACTTATTAGAGTTTTTGACAACTAATCATGTTATTATTTACTGTACCATTCAAAGCCCTGTTTGACTTCTCACTCTTGCATAAGAAATTTCAGGGATGTGTCAACATGCATTTTCTATATAAGGCAAACAGACCTCTGTATCACAAACATTTTTGACACTTTCAAACGCAGCTTTACAGCCTTAAACAGACATTCCACTTCTCCCACCCACCATCTCACCCAAGGCCTACAGTCACTAAATTTTCAGAATTTATGAGTGGGAATATCGCTAAGGCACCAGGTAAGTGCAGAGTTTAGTGCCCTGTTTGTGTATATGTACATGTATGTGAGAAGGTATGGACACGTTTCCCTACACCTGTCTGCCATTTAGTCTAGAAATGTTCTGTTAACTTCATTTGCCTTCTCAACCACATCCAGTGACCTGGGGTCTAACGGTGAATTTTAAGCAGGAGCCAGCAACAGCAAAGAAAGCACATACACATATTTGAGAAGTAAAGCAAGGCAAAGTAGGAGATAAGGCACAGGGCTGAATAAATGAAGCACTGGAGGAAGAGACGTACCACGTGGTCAGATCCTTAGAAGGTGCTTAATTGCCATCAAAAGCCAAGGGGGCTGGTACGCAAGTACTTTTGAGGATCTTGACCTTAGAGCCTCACAAACTCTACCGGAACTTTTTTTCCTAACAGAGAAACTGAAGCACAAAAGGTGAAATCCTACCCTTGTAACAGCAGCCCCCACCATCCCAGCCCCTGGCAACACTCCCGATTTTATTGAAAGTGGCCAGATCGACTCTTCACATCTTCTATTAGATCAAGGGAAGAACAAGGAGTAACACCATAGAAGATTTAACCTCCTTTGTCTTGTGTTAAATGCTGGATTATGCTTCCCAGATTTCCTTCTGATTTAGCTGAAGGCATATTTTGCCTGGCACTGCTTAAAAACCAAATTGTTTCTCCTGCAAAGTGAGGTGCATGACTCCATGCTATATCACCTCTCATTTCTCCTGCTTTCAGTGAAATTTGGATGAGGTGATTTATAGAGGTGCTTTCCAATCAACATTTCTCTGATTCTGTGATTACTTTGCACACATTCTTCTAATGTGAGCTGACCCTTTCCTATCTAGGCTCCTTTGTTTTGTGAATAAACTGAAGACAGCAGAACAAAAATCATCAGACTACAGAACAACTAATTCTCATTTAATAACAGAAACTTTATTAACTCATGGAGCCCTACGCTATCTCTCCTGGTGAACACAAACAGTCAAGAAATAGCTGGTGTTTGCACACTGAATGTGAATTAGTTTGAGCGCAGCTCTGTTTCTCTTGCTCAGCACACTGAACATTTTTATTCCAGTTACACAGGAGAGTAGTAGTTGCTAATGTTCTGTGAAAAGGTGCCGCAATCCAGCACCAGTAAGAGATTTATACATCGGATCCATACAGATTAGGCAATTGTAGGCAGCAAATTAAGCCTCCGTTTTAGGAAGCCAGCTCCAGCACAAGATGCAATAGCCTGAGGTTCAACTCCCAGCTCTGTGAGGGGACGATGCTCCTCTGTCCCTACAGCTGTTCCTGACTTGAGGAAGCAAGCGTGAAGCTCAGCAGCCCTAAAACAATAACACTTTTAACACAAAAGCTGCTTCTTCATAACCAGATCTTGCAATCCTCTGAAGGTTTGTCTCACAAAGTCTCACTTCCCTCTGTTTCTGTTAGCTTTCAACTTCTTTCCAGGCTATGAACTTCAAGACACTGGAAAGACATGTCCTTAATGCTGGGAAGTTAAAGCTGCATGCCTGAAACTCACGTGGGGGTTGATGCATATAGTAAAGAGTGCAAAACACCAGGGCTTTATGGGAAGAGGTGCAACAGGCTCGTCTGTAATACGCAGATACACACAAAATTAGATCCACCAGCACATTTTCTAGGTCATCACCTTCTCCCTCCTCTGTACTCCGCCTCCTCCCCTGAGTTTTCTTAATTGTTCTGGCAAAGAAGACACGTTTCAAAATGTACCACCAAACTTTGTCTTATGAAAACATATTGTCCTTGTTATTTTGTATCCCAGACTACTGTGGTATGGAATATCAGCCCTTAGTTAAATTTGCTAGTGCAAAAATGTACTAAGCTTTCTTATGCTGTCAAGTTTTTAGTTCCTACCCAGCTAATTTAGTATCTTACTTAAGCCAAGGAGCAGAAATCCAAGTGCAAGCACTAACACAATGTAATGAGTGGGAAAAGTATAAATTTTGTTTATCTTAAAGTATGAATTTTATTTATTTTATCGGTACAGTGCAAAACCCTGTCACTAACAGTACTGAAAAACCTTCAGTCACAGCTCTGCAGATTTAATCCATGTCCTGGATTCAATGGGACTCTATAGCGTTTTACTTAATTTATGATAGACTGCAGAATCTGGGATTTAACGTGTAGTTTGAGAGCACCATATAGCCCTCAGAACCGGGCTGAATGTCCCTCCTAGTGATCAGCCTAACCAGAATTCCTGAACACTCACAGAATTTCTGTGATGCACTTACTGATTTGCCTCCTTGCAACAGGTTTATGTTCCTCTGTTTGTCTGCTTCCTGCCTCTTGCATCATCCTATGACTACTTTTAAACCATCTTTGCAAAATAAAAACTCAAATAACCAGAGCTCTGGGAAGTGCTTCTCCCCTACAACAACCGTATATAATAAATTAGTTGATAGTAGCACTTCTTGGGCGGGAGGAGATAAGAGCCTGTCAGCATTTTCTTTTCAAACTCCCTTTTCCAGGGAGTTGGAATTCAACCATAACAATTCACTGTGGGCAAAAATGGGGATGTGAAAGCTCAGTCCTGGAGGAAGTAATTTGTAAAAAGATAAATAATAGTATTTCAAGGCACACCTGAAATAAATACTGTGGGGGAAGGGATGGACAGCAATAAGGGAGGAAGAAATGCTTTGATTTTCACTAATACTATTCCATTTTTACTTATATCCTCCCCTATTTTAGTCTCACCATGGCTTTATATTGGTCCTTAACACCAAAGATGCATTGTACTTAACACTGTTCATTTCATTTCAGTACTGCATACATGCAATAATTACTAATTCTTAGTAGTCCTCTGAGGCAGGTACTACCAACTTGATTTTCTAGGAAGAGACGCAAGGCACAATTTGCCCCAGGTGAGAACAGAAACTCTCTGTGAGAGCCAGGAATAGAAATAAAGAATTCCTGCTCCCTGTCCTAAATCGAGGCCATGGACCCCTCTCTGGCAGCAACTGTTTTCTAAGTGTTTTATGGAGGTGATTATCCTGTTATGGGACTATGTTAATATAAACTGGGATATCCCTGGGATATGTAAGAGTTTCAAGAAAGCTCACTGCCAGCTGACAATACCTCTCAGAAATGGTGTAAGTGCCAGAACTAACGTGCTTTAACAACATACTTCAACAGGTGGTTGTTATAAGCTATACACCAGTCTTACAAGGTGGTAGACAAGCATGTATTACCAATTTAAATGCCTTTGTAGGTATGTAACCTTTTAATCCACTGAATTTAAAGTTCTATCTTACCTGCAGTATTCGTAGTTAATGAAGCGTAAGTGGATATACCTAAGCTGGTGGGAAGTATTCAAGGGTGGAGCACCACTATGTGCTGGACACTGGGTGTCTTGCCTTTTGTTGAGTCCAAGGCAAGTTTCTTATAGATTTGGGCTTGGAGCTCTAACACAGTATACCTGGGCATAGTCTATGTGGACTGTCACAGGTGTGCTGGTAGTAGGTCCAGAAGAACCAAGCCTGACAGAGCTATCATGGTCTCTGCCCAGTTTGCCAGATTTTTCAAGCTCCTCATTGTGGAATCATGACCAAGACCCTTATACTACATCTACTATGCTAAATACATCCATTTCTTAGCATGATCCTTGGTTCCAAGAAAAAGTGATTAAGAGAGGCTCATGTCTGTGTTGCTACTAAACTGACATTTTTATCAAAAGACACTGAGGAGATGTGTGGCAGGCTTTCAAATACTGTGTAAAACCCAGGGACAGGGGTGGGACATTTTTTAAGATATAGCCCAGAGGACTGGCTGTAGGCTGCAAGTAATCTTCCCCGATGCAGTCTCACCTGTGCTTCCTCTTGGAAAGAGTCCTTGGAGTGAACAATCCTTCAAGCCATGCCTATGACCTCTCTTGAAAGAGCTTGGGAGCACCCCAAAATACAGCAAAGCACCAAAACTAACAATTTCGCAATATGGAATATCAGGAGTCGAGTACTTGAGCATGCTCATTAGCTCTCTTCTACTTAGTAATATAGTTACTGAGTTCATTGAGAATCATAGAACTATAGAATCATCATAGAACGCTTTAGGCTGGAAGGGACATTTAGAGGTCATCTAGCCCAATGCCCCTGAAGTGAGCAGGGACATCTTTAACAAGATCAGATTGCTGATATCCTAAACATTTTGTAGCTAGCCCAAGGTCTGTAGTTACATGTCTGTTTCCACGGGGGATGAGCCCACATCTTGTAAAGAAAGTGACCTTGTATGTGTCTACATCTTCTTCTGCAGGCAGCTACGTGTTGACATAGGCCCTGTACCACACTTGCCATTGCTACAGAGCCCCCAGGTGATTCATTGTGTGTAATTCAGTGCTGATACCAGCTTACATCTTTCTGAAAATTCATATGTGGCATATTCCATCTTAATTACACTGAACAGCTGTGAGCATCTCCTAAAGGAAATCACCCCAAAACAATGTGTCAGGATTCTCAGAATCAAGGTTTCTAAAATGTCAGTTTGAGGGAAAATTGAAAAAAAAGAAAAAAATCCATTTCACTGAGAGTCTGACATTGTCCCAAAAAGCCTACTTTCTGCCTGCGTACAACTTGGTGGGGAACCTTTGAACAGCTAACGGGTGCAATTCCTCATGGAAGATGGGTGAAGAGAGTCATTTTTACCTTACAGATTCATAATGATACTCTCAATACATGCAATAGTCAAGTGACTCAAAAGAATAGACCAAACTGCCATACTGCTTCACCAGATCATTCTGTGCCATCTCTCCTGGGACTATAGTTCATTAACTTCTACAGAGGGTCACAGGAATCCCTATCAGTAATTTTGCTTCCCATTCAGGTTTCCATTGCATTCAGCACAACACCCATCTAGGCCTCCTTGAAAAATCCTTCCCCTAATGATTATTAATATTATACCAAATGCTTAAAGCTGAAAGAAATATAATCAGAAATGTGAAAGTAATAAATACCTATATTTTAATAATGAGAATATTTCTGACAGCTACACTGGAAATATAAAAGCTACTTTTCAAAGATCAGGAGAACAGTTTAGTGACAGTTTTCAGTTTTATTGCTATTATCACTTAAATATATTTATATAACAATTCTTTATCACCTTTCTCTTCTATGACATCTTTTACAGTTAAGATGAATGTCTATATATAGCCTTCTCTTAGTCAATAATTAGTTTGCAAAATCAAGCAGCTCATGTAACTGTTCAAGTCATTCCAGTAGTTGTATATTTCTATTTGAAAATACCTCATTTTAGGTGATTAATGAGTATAATTAAAAGCAAAAATATATTTAAAAAATTGACTGTCTGAGCAAACTCTGAACTTCTTCAAAATATTCAGTAACTCTTAGCTATGCATCTCCTGCCCTTCCTTTTGCATAGGTACACTTTATTGTCATATTTCTAACCCCGTGCTTGTGAACCACGACTATCAACTTTGCTTTATTAATAGCTTAAAAAATAAATCCATTTCCCACCATGGCTGGATGCTCTAAGGTACAATACAGAGCGTATTCATAGTGTCCTTTAGATTTGGTTGAATTTTAAGTAATCTAGAATGATGAAAATCAGACTCCATTACAGTGCTACCAGTAAATATTCTTGTTGTGATGACAGAAGCATGCACAGCAAGAACCCTGGGACATTCAGTCCAGTGTCCAGCCCCTGACAGCAGTTAGAAGCAGATATTCTGGCAAAATGTGGAAAAAAGGCCAGTGATTCAAATGACATAGGGATGGAAGATCCCACCTACAACAGAAGTTTCTTTCAAAGTATACACTTGTCAAAAACCAAAACTTTATTTAAAAAGCCACTTTTAGTGTTATTTTCTTAATTTAAACTATCTAAATATTTGTTATGGCATGGTTTCTGAGGGAATCTCCTACCAGCTACTCATCTCCTTCACAGTATACAGAGAGCTCGTGGGCAGGACAGTGGCAAAAAATGAGATGTGGTATTCTCGCACAAGCAGAAATATTTTTAACATCTGATCTTAATGCTTTTAGAAAAATGCCTGGGCATTGCCCGCCCAGACGTTGGCCAGTGCCAGTGAGTGACAGCTAGCGAGTGAGCTCACTCAATATAAGACTGAAATGGTAACGCTTGTTTGCATTCCCTAACCAGTGACTAAACTCCTATGTGATTGAGGGGATGGGCCCATCATTGCAGAGGATTCATAACCTAACGATTTTTTTTTCCATTTGCAATCTAGCCAGACCTCTCCAGTGCTGCTTTCTTTTCCACTTGCCTCCTCGGGACCCTTGTCCAGGCCGCTGCCTTCTCATCCTACCCCCGAGTTGCTGTCTCTGCGTTGTTCTTCCCCATGACGCCCCACTTGGGTCTTATAGCTGCTGCCTCCTACCTCTCCATAGGCACCCTTGTGCCTCCTGTAATATTGATTTCTGCAGCATCCACACCAAGTTCAAGATAACAAATTCAGGATCACTTATGAATCATATAATAGTTTGGGTTGGAAGGCACCTTTAAAGATCATCTAGTTTAACCTCCCTGCAATGAACAGGGACATCTTCAACTCAGTCAGGTTGCTCAGAGCCTCGTTCAACCTGACCTTGAATGTTTCCAGGGATGGGGCATCAACCTCCTCTCTCAGCAGTCTGCGCCAGGGTTTCACCACCCTCATTGTAAAAATTTTATTCCATGTATCTAGTCTGAATCCACTGTCTTTTAGTTTAAAACCGTTAACCCTTGTCCCATCACAACAGGCCCTGCTAAAAAGTTTGTCCCTGTCTTCCTTATGAGCACCCTTTAAGTACTGGAAGGCTGCAATAAGGTCTCCCAGGAGCCTTCTACTCTCCAGGCTGAACAACCTCAAGTCACAGTCTACTCACCTGTGATACCAAAGAACTTCCCCACCACAATGCTCCTCAACACTTGGGAACAAGCAGTTCTGAAGAGTAGGATCCACTTTATAAACTTTTCTATACTCGGAGGAGTTCCTGGCAGGGACCCACAGCCTTGTAACTTGCTTCTTTGGCCTCAGAAAACTTATGTCAGGTGGCCTTTGAATACAATATATAGTTCATCTTTTCCCACACACACATCGATGATGGGTGGCAACTGCTGGAGAGGGCCTGTACTTGTTCTTAAGCCAAGAGTGTTAAAATGTAGGGTGTTAGGCAATGTCAAACAGAAAAAAAAAAAGGTACAGCATGCTGAAATTGCTTGGGCTTACACCCCACGTCTAGCTTTCATAGATGCTATGCCAGAGAAGGAACCTCTCCCTGCCTTAAGCGCTGTACACTAGTGCACAAATCCTCTGTGACACAACTGATCATACTCAGAACCTCTTGCCAGGGGCAATCCTACAGCTCTTCTGCAGCTCCTTCTATTGCTGAGCATTGTTATTTTAACACTACAGTGGCCTAACAAGAATAATATGTGGAAGTAGGTTTCTCAGTGCCACTGTCAAATGTTGTGCATAGCAAGTGGCCGTAACGTTCCAGCTGACTTGCTCCACTGATTGTCTATCAATAGGCAGTAAACTCAGAGAGTTCTGGAACCCTATACAATATATTAGTCTCTATAGATGGATCACAGAAGTTGTAAAAACCATGAATACATTGTAATATTACATCTGTCCAGTTCTGGCTCCCAAAAAATCAGAACTGAAGTACGTCAGTGGAGTCAGAGGTAATGTCCACATCAGCAAGCAGCAGGAGGGGATCCACAGAATCAAGAGCTGGTAAGAAGGACTCAACCACAGTGTTACACGTGTTTTGTGTTTAACTTTGAAATAGTGCTAACCTGTTTTTATAAACTGAATACCCATAAGATTTTGCAGAGTTCTTGGTGTGTTCCTGGAGTGCATCTTTCTGTTTAGTTTCATGAAAAAGGCATCCCATTTGCACACTCCAAGCCTACTCTGTAATGCAAAGCAAAGCTGCACACATGGGTAGGGTTGGGAGAATAATTTCAAAATCTCATTTATAATTAGAATAAATATTCTGTCTAGTTACATCCAGAAACCTCCTCAGACCATCTCACGAAATATAAAATCTGACTTGAGTTCACGGAGATGCATCATGAAACTAAAACATGCAAGGCTTTGAGCATGATCTACTGTGTATCGTATTCAGCGAAACATTTTCCTGTCGTCTCAGATTACTGTTTCTTACAACAATCACGTCTACACTATGACAATATAGACACTATTCTCAATTAAGAACTGACATACCAGAGTTTGTTCAAGAGACTAATAATGTCAGTACAGAAAACTAGTAGTTTTCTAGTAATTTGATCATGATAAAAGTAATAAATATGAATGTCAAGACATTCAGTAATACCCCCTACTATTTGCTTCAATCATAAAACCTTCTGTACTGCAACAGTTTTGCAAAACATAGAAGTTTTGGCAGCTGAAGAAACAAGAGGTTTTACTTTCATGCTCACCTTGGACAGTGGAATAGGTCACTATTAGGCTATTTCAGCTAAACCAGAGAAAGAGTAGGGAAAAAAATACCAAAATCAGCTACCATGCCAGAGGACTGGTTGTGATAAATGTGCTAGGAGGAAAGAAAGAAGACAGGGAAGAGAGGGAGATATATTTTATTCCTTTTAAAGAAACTTTTAAAATATGATAAGACAAATACAAAAATAAACCTAAATCAAAAGGAAAGTAGGATTTATCAAAATATCTGGTCAAGGTCAACAAACAGGGAAGTCACTCATCTTTCAATGGAATCTGCTCAATATCTACTTTCAATATGTAGAGGTAAACGAGATAAGACAAAAAAACACTTCCATGTGAGTGTCAGACTTATGGCTGAAATGTAATTTAAGAAACATCTCAGTCAATCTGCAATCCCTTCCTGGCACTCCCAATAAGAGTAAAATGAACAGGATATTAAGAGTCAGGAGATAACTCTTCTGTAATACTGAATGAACTACTACAGGGCTCAGTTCAGCAAAGTGAGTAAGCATATACTGACATTTAAGCGTGCATTGAGGTCTCATCATCTTCAGTGAGATTCTGATATATGCCTTGGCACTTGTCTCGACGGAGATCTGTGAAGGCAGGTCTGTCTTACACACAAGCCCTCCTTTAATCCACAGACACTAATCTGTCCAGTAGCTGTGGAGAAACTCTAGGGCTCAGGGGATTTGTGTTCACGTCCCAGCCCTGCAGGATTATGGACAAGAAAGTTCTGCAAAACACCTGCTGGCACCTGAGTGCCATATTTTAAAAACTGCTTCCCCCCACTCTGCTTTAGCTCTCTAGCGCTGTAATGGAAACACTGGCACTTCTCTACCAGAAATGGAAGAAATGTTGAAATATGTTCAAGTTGGTTGCAATAGTGGCACTTCAGGTAGACACCACCCTGCCTTTCAAATTAAAATGCTCTGAATTCTTTGCAATTTCGTCAAGGATCATGAAAATGGGCATTATTGAACATAAAAGTCCAGGACAAGGTCAACTAGCAAAGTCCAGGAAATCAATATGAAAAAGAAAGCTCCCCGCAGGCGCAGTGAAGACTCCTCCACTGCCTTCTTTGCAACATATGGCGTAGTAAGACATGCACACCCTTTTCCTGCCCCCCTCAAATTAACTCCCTGGCACCACCTGTTAGGATTCAGCAGGCTGTAAAATTATTGCATTTGGAACAGACAAAAATGGGTGTGATGGTTCTGGTGTGGTGCATTTCTCTCACTCACTTCCATGCTCATAGGAAAATAAGACTGTATTTGGCAGAAAATTAAAAGAAAAAACTGTAAATTAAGAGTGTTAGCGATATTGCATTCCTGTAACTTGCACTGTCCTTTTGAAAGGAGCTAGTCAGTAAGCTGACCTGCTTATTTCATCATTTGGAGATACTCACCTGATCTTCAAACTCTTCTGTTGTCTATCCCGCTGTCTATATTTTAAAACTTTCTTTCTATTCTGAGGACCCATTTTCTCCTCTGCCACTCAGAATATAAAGTGTCATTCCAGTACATCACTCTCCTTCCCTAGTTCAAGAACCACGTGATTGTAGAAGTCATAATATTATGAGCATGCTTAGATCCATGATTTCATGCCATGTAACTATAACATTTTCTAAAAAGAAGCATCCTTACTTCCTGTTCAAACTTCTTTATTGTTAACAATTGATCTTCACCCATAAATCTAGAACTGTAACCCTATGTGTCCAAAGCAAAAAGTTGTGTCTTTAACTATGGGCTGCAGAACAAAAGGAAGTGAGAAAAAGATGCTTGAAGTGAGGTGGTACACTGGTATGTATAGGAAATATCTCACGTTTACTTGATGGTGGTATCAAAGGGTACTAATCTGACATGTGTTGAACCAACCCAAGATAACTCAGTTCGCTCGTGCTCCTTCTCATCTTTCTGAAAATGATCACTATCCCACATATCCACTTTTCATTTGAGAAGTAGTTCATACACCACCACGAGAAGATAAAACATTGACTGTGACTAACTTAATGAGCCTGAAGCGCTAAAGAAAGAGGAGGAAAAAAAGTCTGAAATTTGTGATTTTTATTCTACTGCTTCATCCTAACAGGATCTGAAAATTATGAAAGAACTTAAGTGCATCAAAGAATATCCTTTGAAAATCATGCTTACAGGCAGGAATACAAATTGGATACTAGTCCCTAGGCCACTGGCCTACCTTTGTAGAAGGTGGCTTGCATTAATTTCCCCTGACTAACAATTCACCTTTATTAATTAGAATTTAACACTTGAAAACAAGAGGGTTGAAGTTTCTAAAGCTAGTATAAAACAGAAATCTGAATTGTCCTTATGAAAAAGATGCAAATTAAAAAAGCTTCTAAACTGTTAAACTCTTGACGCTATTTATAACACTAGTGGCATCATGACACAGCAATTGAATTATAACCCTTTCGCTAATAGAACTTATTTTTGCCTATTTAAAATGAAAGTGAAGAAACAAGAAACTTTAGTTCAAGAAAGTCTCCAGTAACCAGAGATGTGGGCAGACCATAGTTTGCGGAAAAGGAGAAGGCAGACAAATAAATTGCAAATGTTTGACTGTAACCTAATTTAAGTATGTTATACGAAGCAGTAGGTGATCTGTCATTAACTTCTAGCTGAATTACGTTTAGGGAGCATTGGGTCATCTATAACCTATTTCACGAAGTTATTTCATTTTATTTAGGCTAGTCTGTCACACAGGAACTCAACTGTGTTCCCTAGTTTGTGGACTGTACAGCTAAAATTTTATTTCAGTAGCTTAGCCATGTTTGAGGATTAAGAAAGTTACATAGACGACTTAAAAATAATTACTATCACGATCATTTTTTATGCAACTGCTCATTTCCTACTCTTTTTAATCACAGAGGAAGAGTTTTAATATCAACCACTATTTAAGGATAGCAAGGAAAAGGTATAGGACAAAATCTGTAACCCCCCTGTAAAACCATCATGATTGACCCAGTGATCCAAGAACCAAACTTGTTTACCCAAATATAATAAGTTTTAAAAACATGCCATCACTTTTGAATTATTTCAGTAAAATAACAAACAACTTTGGTTATAGTCTAATGTCAAGTCAGGAGGTATACAGGGAAAAATATAGTCCAGTCCAACACCTTTATTAAAAAAATTGGGGTGGGATTGCATTACACAGCCAGAAAAGAAACTTCTCTGGCTAACTACGCCACCTTTTGATTTAAATTTAAAAGACAAATTAAATGATTGTCCAGTCCCTAGAAGCAAATGCTTATTTAAAAATATTCCTGTAGACTTAAAAATGGGTTCAGGGGTTTACTTTGTTTATTTCTTAGAGAGAAGTGCAGGGCTGTATACTTTGTATACTTTAGTATTGCTCTTATTCTTAAAAGCCATGCCAGCAATATAAACAGAAAAAATATAATCATTCTCGCTAGTTTGTGTTTTTGTAAGAACAGTATACACATCAAAATCAATAAAGCCGGGCAAATGGTAAAGTAGTGGTTTAATAATCTTAGCACTGTTAGCTAAGTATACAATCAACTCTAAAACAAATGCTTCATAATCCGTTAGATTCTCCTATGTAAATCTATAGTCGTACAACCCTGGGAAATAAGAAAGCTTTACTTTTGATTTTTTTCCTAACATTTAAAACGTTATCGGCTGTAAGCCCTAATTAATAGCCAACGTATCACAGTTTTCACTGAGATCTCTAGTCAGACATGAAATTAAATAGCACAGATATTCAAAGGAGTTACAGCATGCATTTAAATACATTAACCACATCCTACCTTGCATCCAAACATCAACGATAAAGTGTTGTTGGTGCATGCAACTTTGCAGTGGCAAATCATTGGTGTAAAGCAGTCAGGATTTCTAACAATAGGGCACATTCCTTTAGTGCTGCAGTAGTGGCAGCCTACTGAAGGCTAAAAACAAGTAGCTAATACAGCACATGGAGTGGCAACATACGCTGCTCAACAGCTAGCTTTTCTCTTGCCGGTCAGAAGCAGCCTGCTTGAATCTCTACCTGTGTCCCATTCAGCCATCCCCTTCTTTGTTGATGAATCAACGATGCAGCATTGATCACGAATCTCAGGATTTCCCTTCCTCTGGGAAATTAGTTCTCACATTGGGGGGGAAAAAAAAAAAGAAAAAAAAAGAGAGAAATGGAAATGAGGGGGACTAGCAGGTGTGGCAGTATTAGCATGTAAAAGGATGTAAACGCCTACTCATAACAATCACATAAGATTGTCATGCTAGCTGAAGTGGGCTGAAATTATTCCATCGGAAGAAAAATACTGCAGCTCCTGATTTGGTAAAAAGCCAGTGAGTTGCTGCAATACATAGTCATTGTGGGGAGAGAAGAGGAAAAAAGAATTACTTATCTAAGAAGCCAGAATCCTCAGCCTTTATCAATATGCATTCCAGTAAGGATTCCCTTCCCAGCGCCTCCCCGAGAAAAAGAATCAAATCAGTCGCAACTCCGGAGAAGCGATGACCTTTACTTTCCCCAAAAAGATGAATCTCAGCATGAAACAAACTGTACTCAAAGCTGAAAATCCCAGACACTGGGAGTTTGCAATCAGAGAAATACAAGCAACATTTATCCAATCCTGGCTTGCCACATGGGAGCTTTCTCCAGGCACAAATTTACAAATAGACAGGTTGAAGGATTGCAGGAGACACTGAATAGAGATATGAAGTTACCCGGAAAATGCACCAGCACGGAGCTTAAAAAGCAACCCTCTCAACTCTGCTTTTCAGGCAGTGTAACTACTGACTCCAGCTAGTACTGCTGTCCTATAACCTGCAAACGGCTTGCTGGATTCCAGAAATGCAATAATTAAAGAAGTTTGGGAGCATAGCGCTGGTTTGGATTCAGTTACAGCTGTCGCTGCTCCTTCAGTTCAAGCAACGCCAGCTGAAAATGCATAATAAAGCACTTGGACCAGCAAACTGCTAGCTGTGCTTTTTAAGAGGATTATTTATATCAGAAGTTGGATGAATTTATCCTCCAGTTTTAGGTTTGGTCATGGCCGATAGACAAATATAAATTGAAAAGTCTGCGATACAGAAAGTAAAGCGATGTCTTCAGCAATTTCACAGCTGATAGCGAGGTAAACCCAGCAGTTGTTTCACAGTGACTCGACCCTGCTTTTTGTGACTCCCTAAGCTCTGCCCATCAAATTAGAAACTCTTTCTAAAGAAATGAGAGCAGCTTGTCTCCCTGGTAATCGCAAGTGCGTTCTCAAGGCACAACAGAAACAATTTTTTGTAATAAAACTGAACGACAAATTTGTTATACAACAGAATGGACAAAATGGCTAATGGAGCTCTCTGTGTGCAGCCAGGGCAAGCAGTATCGAGGGTGAATGGTACAGAATTTTTAAAAAGATCTGCCTGAGACTGCAGACCCTAATGTAGGAGACCTCCTCTATAAACATTTTATATTTATATGAATGTATATGTGTGTGTGCATTGCATGTATGTATATATCAAAATTTTAAGTAGAATTTCTTCAGTATAACTTACCCTGACTTTGTAAAGTTTAAAAGCATAAAAGAAACATTCTTTTAAACAGCTTTGAAGCTACTCTTTCTTTTGCACCATAAAATAACTTTATTTTTATCCAATTTTTTGTGTAGCTAAATTTCAACTGGTATAATATTTTCTGATCGTTGTTTTTCGCTCTGTATTTTTGAACATAGAACTTGAAAGAGCCCAAGCTCAGTAAAATGACAGTAGTTTCTAGATTGAAGTGACAGATAGAACACAGTTAGCGTTACAACCCAGTTCCATTTCTGAAAGACTTATTTCTCGCAAATAACAGACTCTTACAATGCAGTGTCCTCAATTCACTCAGCTCATACTTTTTGCCTAACAGCCTGGACGTGAGCGTTATATGTTTCATTATGTCATGGGAGTTCACTACATGGATGCGAATCAATCTGCTATCAATAATCTATGTTTGTCTGACCTGTTAGTCCAAAGTGACATCGCGGCAGCCCTCCTTCCTGATTTGCTGTGCTAGTTATCATCTGAAGCAGTGACTGAGCCTGTTTAGAAACATACTATGGTGACAAACAGCAGCCGTAACATTTCTGAATCTTTGATCTGTTTATTCGTATCTTGCCTGTCTCATTATTAAGCTATATATTATACAGATTTTCTTTCAAGTACTGTCTCTCGCATAACCAGCACTGGTGTAAATATAGAAAAGTGTAGTTTCCATGACAATACATTCCATAGTTACAGCCAGCAGCCACTATCATTAAAACATGAATCACAGTGCTACCTTAAGGTGTGAGCACACTACATCACTGGCTTTAGCAGCATTAATTTGGGATGGGGGTGGCATGGTAATATTTTTAGGAGACACTACTACAAAATAGCAGAAAACTGTGCTATTTAACTGTTTTAGCAGTTCTAATATCCACTCGTCTTTGACGTTGAAGAGATCAGTAACACTCTCAATCTGTCCTAATCATTAGCCTTTCTAAGAGGAGAACATATCACATCTGCACTTTTCAATGTTTTAAACACTGTGTCCTGATTTAAAACTGGACTCATAATCACCCAAATGTGATTTCCTATTAATGTTCACAGGGATCACCTGCATTTAATTCCAAATTCAGATTTCAAAGAAGGGAAGGAAAATCAGCCAGTTGGACTCTTGGACCTTTAGAATCGGACTGCATTCATCTGGCTTGTGCTCTCAAAAGGGAGGACCTATCTGTTCATTAAAACTCCCATTTCTTCCCCAGTCCACTATTGCAGATTTCAACTAGAAGAGGTTTCACCTATGATTTCATTTCAGTGTTAAGTTGCATCAAAACTGATCACCTGAGTATTGCACAAGGCAAGAATTACATCCCCTCACAGTTAAACTAATTGTTGCTTTCAAGTGAAAAACAGTTACCTGACGCACAGTCATTTGGGAAAAGATCAGAAAAGGAAGATTCATTCCAATGACAGACTGGAATAATAACTCATATCACAATTGGCCAAGACATTTATTTCCATTAAGTGTCAACCACATATATATAGAAAACTGCCATAAGAAAACATTTGCTCAGAGATCCTCCTCTATCTTTTTTTCCAACAGCACTCATCAGAGACACCAAAGTAAATTGCTAATTGCCAGGAAGGCATTTAAATCACAGCCATACTGCAGGAGCAAGGGTTCTTGGAAAATCTATGTCCACAGCTTCGCTCTGTCTGATGGGTGCAGAAGAACACGCATTGTGGCTGTGACTGTATGAAGGAGAGAGTCCGCAGATCGGCTGAGTTTTGTGAGCCCTCCACCTTTCTGCAGACTCGAGTGCACTGACCCAGCATACTTGCTCTCGACCTCTGTGTTGCCACAATGGAGTGAACCTCTTTTGCTATTAGTAAAAAGGGAGACTCCCAGCAAATTGCAGCATTGTAGTTATTGTCAGAAGCTTCAAGTAAAGTGACCCCCCGGTGAAGAAAAGTCACCTGCTACTGTCAGAGTTTGGTCTTCGCAAAAGTTACTCTTTCCCTCATCTGATGGATTTGTGAGGAACAAGAACTGTTGCTTCACTTATCATTTCCATTTGGTTCATTCTGCTATAAAATTTCTCCTGCTCTACACGTCTCTCTGGCAGGTGCCTTCACCCAGTCTTTCCAGGCACTCCGACAATGTCTGCCTTTCACAGTGCACCAGTATGTGGAAATACATGCATTAGCCTGGAAGAACTGAGTTGCATTTCTGTAGTAGTATGATAATTTTTGCATGATACTTCCTCACCTAATGCATATATACCTCCTCCTGCACTGGAGCTAGTTCAGATAGCAATACTTGGCCCTACACCTGACATATCATTTAAAAATCAAGAAGACAAATATAGATAAAAATAAAAGTAAATACCTGGAGAGTCACAAAGAATTTCTATATATTCACCCTTGACTCTATTAGGACATTTGTTGGTGTTTTTTCAAATTCCCTGCTGTTTCTGTTGAAGTAATTGCTAAAGTTTTGGTACTATAACACGGATTTCTGTGTTGAAATCCTGGATGAAGAGTGAGAATGTACCCTCAGCAAGTTTTCTGATGACACCAAACTGGGAGGTGTGGTAGATACACCGGAAAGCTGTGCTGCCATTCAGCGTGACCTGGACAGGCTGGAAAGTGGGGCAGAGAGGAACCTGATGAGGTTCAACAAAGGCAAATGCAGGGTCCTGCGCCTGGGGAGGAACAACCCCATGCATCAGTATAGGCTTGGGGTGGACCTGCTGGAGAGCAGCTCTGCGGAGAGGGACCTGGGTGTCCTAGTGGACGACAGGTTAACCATGAGCCAGCAGTGTGCCCTGGATGCCAAGAAGGCCAATGGGATCCTGGGGTGCATTAGGAGCAGTGTGGCCAGTAGGTCGAGGGAGGTTCTCCTTCCCCTCTACACTGCCCTGGTGAGGCCTCATCTGGAGTACTGTCTCCAGTTCTGGGCTCCCCAGTTCAAGAAAGATGAGGAGCTACTGGAGAGAGTCCAGCGGAGGGCTACGAGGATGAGGAGGGGACTGGAGCATCTCTACTACGAGGAGAGGCTGAGGGAGCTGGGCTTGTTTAGCCTGAAGAAGAGAAGGCTGCAAGGGGACCTAATATATACTTACAAATATCTGAAGGGTGGGTGTCAGGAGGATGGGGCCAAACTCTTTTCAGTAGTGCCCAGCGACAGGACAAGGGGCAATGGGCACAAACTGTAGCACAAGAAGTTCCGTCTGAACATGAGGAAGAACTTCTTCCCTCTGAGGGTGACGGAGCACTGGAACAGGCTGCCCAGGGAGGCTGTGGATTCTCCTTCTCTGGAGATATTCAAGACCTGCCTGGACAGGGTCCTGTGCAGCCTGCTGTAGGTGACCCTGCTTCAGCAGGAGGGTTGGACTAGATGACCCACAGAGGTCCCTTCTAACCCCTACCATTCTGTGATTCTGTGCTTCTGTGATTTCTCATTCCCTATTTTCACTACTCAACTTTTTTTTCCATTGTTACACAATGAAAAATTCCCCTAGCTCCCTACCACATCCATTACATACCAGAAGATCAAGATGATCTATAGAGCCTTGGCCAAGATAAATGTGTTGCTAGCTTTCTTCTAATCTTTTGTTAGAATTCAAAATCAACTTCTCTGTTGCTCATCTCTGAATTCCCCATATGCTAATCAAGCCTCCTAAAAACTAAACCTGTCTCTGACAGTGATTAAAGAGAAGTTGTCTTCTCAAAGAATCATATTAGACAAAAGAAAAAGGGAGGATTGTTACACCACAGGCAGCATGTACAGAAGGAACCAGAGCATATAAATATAAAACAAACTTGAAAGATCCCACATCAGAATAGAAATGACTGCACACAACCCTGCCATGTGTTCCTTAAGAACAAAACAGTCTCAAACCTCTAGTCTAAACCAAAGTTTTCACAGCTGTCCTGTCATTTAGAGGAACTCTACTTCGGGCATTTCAAGGACCTCAGCTATGTCTATGCTTTATGGGACCTGGTCATTTTGGGGAATGGAATGAAGATGCCAAGCTTCTACTTCCCTGATATTTGTCTGCTGGTGAGTATCAGTAGCCTGGGCTTAGTTTTCCTGAAAAATCCACCTGCCTTTGGAACAATTATCATTGAAGACTACTCTGGAAAGACCCTACAGTCACCAAACATTAGCTCAAGAGCAGCTGAAATCAATGGATGAGCTGCTGTTCTGTGATTTGTCCACATCTCATGCACAGATATGCTTAAACTTTCCCTAAGGGGTAATATGAGGTTGAATTTTCACCCTTGCTCTTAGAAATAGGGACAAGTGAATACATTTTTTTTGTGCCCAAAGGCTTAAGGACTAGACTAGACCCAGGCCAGTGCTGCCATAAGAAGGAGACAAAGGACCCACCTCTTCCACATCAGGACCAGCAGCTGCTACATCTCACACAGTGGCTTGTGGCAGCTGGCTTGGCTTTCCCAGATCTCTGTATATAGACAGGGAGGAGTTGTTATTTGGCTCCTGCCAAGAGCAGGCCCCACTTGTGGAGACCTGCTTTTCTTCACCTAGAGCTGGCAAGGGTGTGGACAACACATGGAGACAGAAGGTTCTCCTCGAGCACCTTGAGACCACTGCATGCAGGCAGACAAATAGGCAGATGACAGCTCGGATGGTCTGAGAAACACCTATGCATCAAGATTTCAGATGTGGTAAGCAACTTGGAAAGCATTGTATGATTCAATCTCTCCACCTGAAGACGGAGATAATGTCTGCCAATTAAATGCCCATATCTCTAACTACACAGTCATAGAAACAGCGATTTTTGAGTTAATGGGAATACTCTTACAAAAAGTACTCATGTTCATAAGTGTTTACACATTTTAAATCGCCACATTACCAGCATAGTTTTAAATTTTTAACTAGTGGAAAACTGTTTGAAATATTTCTGAAAATAATTTTGACCTGTTAAATCATTTACAAAGTCACCAATTGCATATAATTTTTTGAAGTAACTTCTTTAGGATGGTACAAATTTAAAAGAAAAATGAGAGACAGGGATAATAATTACTCAAATTAAATATCAACTTCAAGGAAAAAAACAAGCATATTACTGCCAGTCCTCGATAGCTACAAAACAACTCTGCTTTGGTGTAGATTCCTAGTTATATCTTGTGTTAAAATATTTAAGATTTTCTGTGACAAATTAAACAGAAATAAAGGTCTAGTCCTGCTGACCCAGAGAGAAAACATGCTCATAGCACATTCAGACTATATATGCCCCACTTAATGTCATTATGTAGATCTACTGATTCCTTCAAGTGATTACATGTAATACCCATACACCCAAATGAGCTTGAAATGATCAGTTCAGCCACCATGCACTAGAGCTCACCAAGGACTGACCAGTATTTACCCAGACTGCTGGAGCGGAAGAGAGGTTAGCCTATGCTGAATTTTGCGTTACTACACTGTTGCTGGCACTAAACTAGCTAGCTCAGTTATGTCAATATGCACTGAAGTTATTGCACCACACACGTATTAACCGTATGCGTTAAACAGACGCATAAGCCTGGCCACAGTCCTACACATGGTCACCAGCTCTGCACGCATGTCCTTCCTGCTGTGTAAAAGTGGAACTCCTCCAGTAGGAAGCATAATAATTTGTAGTAATTTTCCAGTAATTTTGCAGTCTCCCCTTGAATCCATGTAAACTTCTACTTCAGGAACATCCTTTGGTGAGAAGTTCTTTAGGCCTTCCACTTCTATGACAATCTCTCTTTCTCTGTTTATTTTGAATCTTGCTCCCCAATATCTTTATCAACTGTCTCAAATGTTGTAATGGAAGAAACAGGGAACAGTCAACTGCTATTCATCTGCTCCTCTTCAATCATGATTTTGTAAACTGGTGCTGTATCCTTTACAACTGGTCTCTTTTCCATAATGAATAGTTGTAGCCTAATAGATCTCAGTCTTTGTAATAACAACAGTTTTTATATATTTGAATATGGTCATTGTTTATCCCAACTTGTTCTTCCTAATTCTTTCAAACTTCTTCATAACTCATACACTATAAAATGCCCTTAGTCTTTTCCTCTAAAATCTCCTCAGCCCTCTCAAAGCGTGCATCCAAACTGTGACATTGCCTAGCAGAATAATTCCTTCCATCTCTCACTTGCAGTAATTCTCTAAACATAGCTCGAGTTTTTTAGATTAGCTTTGCAATAGCTTCACACTCTTCACTGAGACTCACTCTGGGATTCATTTCTACCCAACCCCACTCCATCCTTCTCTGCTACCTGACTAATCAATACACATTTGGTATATACGCAATTGGATATCCCTTCCTACATGCAATACTTCACATTTGTATTTCACGCTATTTCTTTCAGGTCATTTATTTATATTCACCTTTACATGTGCCATTCCTCCAGCAAATTCCAGGGTGCTCAGGGTATGGACTTTATTGAAGCAATTCTTCCTGGGATTTAGACTAGCTGGAGTACGGTGTTACATTCCCAAAAAGAGTTTCAGAGGGGAAATGAGCTTTGAAGAAACTTGTGTCTGGTTACTGAGAAGCTACAAGCACTACTTAGACCTCACTGACTTTGGATCACACAGAATTAAAATTCTGGTGATCATTAGTGGCCCATGTACATGGGAAATCAATAGGGACCATACCTGGCTGAAGGAAAATAATGAGTCTATCTCTTTTAAGAGTCATGTGTGAATGATCCAAATAAAAGTTAGGAGACAAAAGAAATCACAAAATCAAAAATAAATTAAAATGTAATTAAAAAATCATTATTATTACCTTGGCCATTTCCTGAGAGTGTTTCATAAGGGTCTGGCATTAATTTTCAAATGTAGTTTGCATAATTTTCTTTTATTGGAAAGCCAGTGCCTATAGTACCATCTCTAGTACTGGGCGGTTTGGACTGCTGCTGGCAGCTCCAGAGAGGAACCACCGGAAACCAGCCTTCATTTCTTGTGTCATATGGTACTACTATTTAGAGAGGAATGATAAGCCTAAAGGAAATTTACTTGAAGAAAGCAGAATTAAAAATAAAACCGATGATGCATCACAATTCATGAGAAGGTCAGGCTTTTTGGCACTTTAGAGAAATGAATTTTTCACAACATTACCAGCTTTTTGCAAGAAACTCTGATATCTTGATTGCAAAATGTCATTAAACAAAGCTGTAATTTCAGGCAGACAGAAATAAATAAAGATATAAATGGACCAAGCCTGAATCAAAAGCCTGTTTTATAAAGTCTTACATTACTTGCACCATATCATTATAGTTACAACTTACTATGGGTGAGGGTGCAGGCACCCTGTCTGGGTGCTAACCAGACACACATTTCATGTCAGAGATGAACCCATGCCATTGCCACTTGTACTAGAAGCAGAACACCTTTGGTGTCCACTGTGAGGATTTTCTTTTGCTCGGAAATTCATAGAATCATAGAATCAGAGCTTGGAAAAGACCTCTAAGATCATCAAGTCCAACCGTCCACCCAACACCACCATGCCTACTAAACCATGTCCCAAAGTGCCACATCTACACATTTTTTGAACACCTCCAGGGATGGGGACTCCACCACTTCCTTAGACAGCCTATTCCAGAAGTAATTCTGGATTAACCAGATGTTTGTGTTCTGTTTTTTTTTTAATAGTTTTTCTATATGCAAATGCATCCTTTTTTCCAAACTCCCATTAAAAGTGAGTTTTTCCAGCAGTTCCCAGCAGTCAGAAAAATTGTCACTGATTTTACTCAGCTTTCCTTCACAGGAAATTCTGCGTTCATTTCTGGCAAATGCCACTATTCTCACAGCTTTTAGCATTTAATAGCTTTTCAGCTATGAAATTCTCATTCCACGAAAAACAAATAAAAAAACAAAACCCAAGAAAAACCCAAACCCTAAACTTCATTCACTCCAATGTCAGCAGAAAGCAAATAAGAGATGTGATTGTGGTCACAGCTAAATTCAAGTTTTCCAAAAAGACTGTAGCAGAAACAACCATATGACAACAACTGCTTAGGCGCTCTGCTGGCTTTTCTAACCTCAGTGTGCTCAGGACTGGCTATGGACGTTGGCCTGGACACAGCAGGCACACAGGATCCCCTTGTGTGACCTTGGCAGTGTAGTTTGGAGAACAGAAACTACAGATCTCACTGTTAAATGCATCCATCCCACATCTGGGAAACAACCATTATCAATAAGTGAAAAATTCTGGAGATATTCAAGACCCACCTGGACAAGGTCCTCTGCAGCCTACTGTAGGTGACCCTGCTTCGGCAGGAGGGTTGGACTAGATGACCCACAGAGGTCCTTTCCAACCCCTAACATTCTGTGATTCTGTGAAAACCATCAGTGCCCATCTTTTTATTTTTGGAGAGGGGCTGCCCTGGACTCCAAACCCCTCAGAGCTGCCCACTGACCGAGTGGCTATTAACAGCCAGGGGCTACTGGAGAAAAATGCTTCTGAAAGACTTTTTCTCCTCTTCCCTCAGCTGTTCCTGCGTGCCTTGTTCTGCAGCCTGATCAGTATTTCACAGTGGGGAAAGAAAAAGTTACCCAGTGAAAGCTGGGAGGGTGTTGCTTTTGTGTTTTTAATACTCCGGCACAGACAACAGCTTCTTTCTGCCTCCATGGGCTGATGGCTGTAAAAGCAAGACAGCAAAGCCTTGTGGGTCACAAAAAAACCAGACGGAGGAGAAGACAGTTTAATCCTGGGTTTCCTGGTAATCCTAGCAATTCTCTCACTCATGGGAGCTTCTGGACTGGGCACTCTCATGGCATAAGCTCTCCCTCGACACTCGCAGTCCTCTCTCAACCCTCTGCTGTAACATATTCAGGGAGAAGCACAGGGCCGATTACAATGGTCCTATCCTGTTCCCTCCTGCTGAGCATCGACATCACCTTTACAGCACCTTCCTGTTCCTAAAATGGCATTAAAAGTCGGGGCAGGGATTTTCCAGCTTGCTGGCACTGTACAAGCGCTCTCTGTCCCCAGGGCTGTGGGAGCACTAGCAGGGTCTGTTACTGCTGGCTGAGGTGAAGCAGCCCTGTGAAGGGAAGTCATTAAGGAAAAGCATGTTGCCTCCAGCTTTGTGTCAGTCAGGAACATGCCCTGCCTCCAACACTCCACCACTGGGGGGAATCACAGAGTCACAGAATGGTAGGGGTTGGAAGGGACCTCTGTGGGTCACCTAGTCCAATCCCCCTTCCGAAGCAGGGTCACCCAGAGCAGGCTGCACAGGACCTTGTCCAGGTAGGTCTTGAATATCTCCAGAAAAGGAGAGGAAAAGGAAAAGACCTTTGTAAAATGAACATCACACAAAGACACTGTCTCCTCCAAAGCATCCATGGAAATAATAAGATAAAATAAAGCTAAACTTTGAAGAGGTATTGGAGTGCCCAGTTTGCAGTCCTTTAAAGATGACATTTTTCATGCCTCAAAGGAGACGATCTTAGTGGAAAATCAATGCATTTCTGAGGGAAAAGAGCCAATGCATCTTAAACTGCTCTCGGTGGCGGCAGGCCTAGGAGAACCTGCAGAACCTTCTGAGCTAAACCCTCCGGCTCTCTCCGGTGACCAATGACCACCTCCTCACCATGGGTGAACAGTCTGCTGCTGGGCCCCAGCATGGCCTCAGGGCCATCTTGCCGCAAGCAGCTCCCATGTCATTCAGCAGTACCTCTACGGAGATGAAGCTAATGCAAAGGAACATGCACAAGCTCAGCTTTGGTTGTGGGAACAGGAGTCTCCCTGTCCTCCTGGTAACTAAATTAACACCAGTCAGCCAGGAAAGAACTGTAAGAGAGCAGAGGCCCAGGCTGTTTGACTCTTGCCTGGCTGAGAGCTGTTGTGAGTCAGCTAGAGGCACGGACAGAGAGGACCATAATTGTCAGGATGGCAGCATCCCTGGTGCTGCCCCATCCAGGAGTGGGAAGGAGCAGCTTTGTGGTGGTAGTAGCTTACCTGAGGAGAGCTGCCCTCCTGCTTCTGCTCAGTCTGCAGTGCAGCTGACTTGTCTGGAGCAAGCTTCCAGGAAAAACAAAAAAAGCAGGCTGGGCAAAGTCTGCTTACAGGCTGTGCTGCAGCAGGAGCATCCATCTTAGATCCAGTGGAGGAGGAGAGCTTGGACAAGCTCCCTTTTAAAGCAACAGTGCTCCTACTGAGCATGGTGAGGAAGGGTAGTGCTATGCCACAACAGTGGTTGCACCGGATATGTGCAGAGCACTTTGTAAGCATTAGCTAATTGATCTTCACAAAACCCCTTTGAGCTAGGCAATTAAACATCATCCATCCAGTTTCACAGGTACAGAAACTGAGCTGGGCTAATGTAAACTTGTGCAGAAGTAATGTATGATTTTAGGGTTCCTGAGCCAAAAGACTTCTGGTCTCATTTAGTAGGTGCAGAACATCTATAGATCCGACTGACTTTGACAGTGCAGAGCATCTGTAACTCTGCTTGTAACTACGAGTGTTTTTAAAAGCCAGCCCCAGGGGTGTTTCAAGTTGGAAATCCCAAAAAGGAGGCACCCCAATTCACTAGCTCTTTAGATAATGGTGGCTTTTGTGTCTAAAGATATCTAAGGAGAAAAATCTAGAGTCAAGTTTAATTAGATTTTGTCTCCTTGCTTCCTCTTTATGCATCTATGCAGGCCCCTTGCCCCCTGTGGACTCCCCATGGACTCCTGTGGACCTGCTGACAGAGAGTTGGGGTTTGAGAAAGAAAATAAAAGTTTTCTTGTCCAGGGACCACTTAGATTGCATGAACTGAAGGACTACAAGATAGAATCATAGAATGATAGAATGCTTTGGGTTGGAAGGGACCTTTAGAGGTCATCTAGCCCAACCCCCCTGCAGAGAACAGGGATATCTTCAACTAGATCAGGTTGCTCAGATCCCTGTCCAACCTGGCCTTGAATGTTTCCAGGGATAAAGATGGGACACCCTGGCTGGATCCACCACCACACTACAAAAACTGCCATCAGGGAAATAGGACGTCTATTCTGAGAGCGGCATTCATGCTTTCATGGCCACTGGCGACTCTAACTCTGCATTGGACTTACAAAGTCGAGAAAATAGGCAACACAGGTAGGAAGCAGGGACACGGGACATGTGGGACACACTGCATGGCTGGGAACTGGTATTAACAGAGTGGTATGCGAGGTTTGTTTAATTTGCTCTTTATTATCCTCAGGGCATGCTTTTGTTATACAGCAGACCCTTAAAAAACTTAATACTTTTACCTCTAAGTGTGCTTGAGCAAAGAGCTGTAAAAGAGACCTCAGAGGCTGCCTCTCTCCTTGACTGGCTAATGTGGTAGCCAAGGCTCAGATTTTTAAAGCTATATAGATGCAGCCTGGTACCTCATTGGATTTTCACTTGTAGGCTGAACAAGCTTGGAACTAAAATTAAAGAACAGGGCAAGTAAGAACACCCACTAGTGCCTACTTGTGATTGTAGGTACATAAATAGCTTTAAAAATCTCAGGTTTATCTCATGTAGGGCTCCAAACTGGAGAATTCACTTCCCTTACAGCTATGAGACAACACCTGAAGCTCCTGTTGTCCTTCAAACCGTGCTTCAAGGTACATCCACGTATTCATGCAGCCTCTTTCTCCTCCAAACCTTCCAGATGTGTGAGAGTTGCAAGCTGAGTATTCTCCAAAGGGACAGGCCTGAAGTAATTCAAAGTCGTTCGTTAGGCACTCTGTCAATGCTGTAAACATTGCTGTTTAATTGATGCACTGTTTTTATTATATATGCCCTAAGGGAGTGTGCTGACCAGAGCCTCTTGTATATTGAATAAATAAACAAATAAATAAGCAAGTATCGTCGCCTCGACCAGCTCACTGTGTGACAGAAAAGTCTATGTGGTTTAATGTGGTTTCTACACAACAACCTTGCTGGCTGGAATGGCTTGTTTGATCTTCATTAACCCTGGCAGGCTCTTCCAGCTCCTTCCTCCACCTCAGCAAAGACAAAGAATGCCACTCTTCCTTTCTGGATTTCTAAGGTCACTTTGTTTATTAAATATGTCATTTTAAAAGCTTCCTATAAAGTGAAAACTGACAATTTCTTTTCTTCATCTGGAAAATGGGTGAAGAATTTTGTCATTTTCTGTTAAAAGGGATGAAGTCATATCCTCCTTCTTCCCCCATTTCTTCCCTTTCCTCCCTTATCCTTCTGCCCCACTTCACAGCTCTGCAAAGCCATGATCTCTCATTGGCTTCTTACTTGCATATTGTCTGCATCAAAATACTTCTCAAATGTGTCTTTTAACAAAAACCTTAGAAAATACAGCTGTACCAGTCAGAGTCAGGACTACAGTGCAAACAAAACTGTGCCAGCTGGGGAGGTAAGCTAGCTAAGCCCAAGTGCAGAAAGCAACGTAGACATGGGGAATCATCACTCAGCGAGGGATGGCCACCCACACCCTTGCTCTGCTGCTTGAGTGGGTTTTGCAGCCTGCGCTCATCTCTGGGCTGCCTCAGCAAAAGCACTATCGGTGCCCCGGCTGGCTGGCTGTACACATCTACAAGAACTGCAGCCGCATACTGACTGCAGTCAGACCTTCATACTCATGAATGTTATGCATGTGAGCAATTTTACAGCTGTGAGTCATCGTCTTGCCTACATTCATATGTTCCTTTCCACTCTGGAAGGAAAGCGCTTTCATTCACGAGAAGGAAAAATAGGTTTCAAGCAGTACCATGATACAATCACATCCTTTTACAGTGTTCAGCTCCCTGTTATGAAATTTGATTCCTCTGAGGCATGACTATAACTTAGATTGTGGAAAAGTGAATTAAGATGGAAAACAGGTTGTGCCAGCTATGCCTGCATGAATGCCCAAATCATTTCACCTGACTGCAGACTTTATTCACAGAGCTGCTTAAAATTTGTGGGACAGTTATCTTGAATTGTCTTCACACAGGAGTGCAATAGAAAAGTATCGTCAGGTGATCTTTAGCATAGAGTTTAAGGAGACTGAATAAATGAAGATGGACTGAACTAGAGACTGAACAGAGCCCACTTGTGAGCCCTGGTGTCCCACAGCTCCATACCCTTTCGTCCTTAACATATCGCAAAAATGTTTTGGGGCAGTGGAGGTGCCATAGTCAGGCTTTACTGTGAGCAAAACAAAAAGAAAACAATGATGTACCTTACTTCTCCCAAATATGTGAGGCCCCTATTGCCCTTGGGACAGATATTGACGAAACCAAATTGAGATAAATTCAAAATCAGAAAAAGTGTCAAGAAGGTGTGTTTCGCAGGGTCATCTGCAGAATCCTTGAATCTAGACATATCCTAAAATTGTTTCACAATAGGAAAATCAGACTGGATGTCTACTTCTCTCCCATGAGATAATGTTTGACCTGAGCATATGATTAGCTGTTAAATAACTTTCCAGGAGACTTTTCTAGCATAATCTACTTAGCCTTTAGCACCCATTTATCACTTCATGGTGGAGATCAGGGTTGACTCTAAACAACAGCATTACTTTGCGTCTCAACCGACATTTTTTTTCAGTTAAGTAAATTATTCCTTTATAGGAATATTGAGCGACTTTTATGTTCTCTTTTCTTCTTTCTAATGCGTTGTTATGACATAAGTAACTACATAAGTCCTTTAATTAATGATTGTAAGTGAAACACCCTAAAATTTAGCAAGGATTCACCAAAAGAACTGATGGATTTGTGGTCACCCAGAAGGTTCTTAACATATTTGTGAAATGTAGGCATGATGATCACTACGTGGTTTCTACCATGTATTGACCTAGACACTGGCTCTAGAAAGAAATTAAACAACCCAGATTAAATCTTCAATAATTAAGTCAAGGTGAGACTTGGTGTCTGGACAATGGGAGAAGATTGTGGTGAAGTTTATGATTCCTAGACATACTCTAGACCCTTCTCAAAATATATATATCCAACTGCATCCAACACAGTCTAAGAAAGGCAGCTCACCTGATACTAAAACTGTTCAGGGCTCTTCCCCTACAGCTCAGACAGGCCACATCCATGCGACACAGCACTTGCTCTTGAGTTTTTCATGACACTGGAGATCTGTGTTGCATTCCTGTGACATCTGTGTCTGAGGATACAAAACTTTCTGGGATTGTGCTAGAAGACTTAGTCTCCAGACTGTGCGCTTTCTTCTCTAGCACTTCTAGGGTGATGTCCCATCAGGCATCTGTCTCAGCATGCTTGGCTGGCCTCAAAAACCAGTCAAAGAGTGAATTAACATTTATGCAATATGTACAGCCAGAGGACCAGGACCCTGACATGAGCTGGGAAGATAAAGACGTGCATGGTGAGACTAACTGTGGTATTTTATCAAAAACTGTCCTTGTACTCAGCAGGAATCATATTCAGGTCCTAGGGAGCCAGCTGAGAGATGGCACCCAGGATCTCCAGATTTGGAATATGGTGCTTCTCACCAGTCCTTTGCTCGAAAGGACATTGCTCCAGTCTTGCTCTGAGACATTCAAAATCTACCCAAATGCCATCTTCAGCACTGTTGATGACCATTCGCCTGTAGATTGCCAAAGAATACTCTGTTGTGACTGCTTTAACATTTTAAGTCTGCAAACACTCAATGTTCAGATCAATTGCCAAATTACCTTAATTTAACAATTGATTTTGCCTCAAATGAATTGTAGAAACAGTCCATATGTTTACTTTTCATCTATGGCAAACTCCTCTTTCACTGGAAGTGAAGTTGCATTACCTCATATTTACCACAGGGAAAGAGCACAGGCACAGTCAATCACATGCTCAACAGACATGTGACATCATGTTAGTCTGTGGCAAACTGACAGAATCACAGAATCACAGAATAGTAGGGGTTGGAAGGGACCTCTGTGGGTCATCTAGTCCAACGCCCCCGCCGAAGCAGGGTCACCTACAGCAGGCTGCACAGGACCTTGTCCAGGCGGGTCTTGAATATCTCCAGGGAAGGAGACTCCACAACCTCCCTGGGCAGCCTGTTCCAGTGCTCCGTCACCCTCAGAGAGAAGAAGTTCCTCCTCATGTTCAGACGGAAAACCATGACCATGACCATGAGTTCAAATTCTTAGATATATGTAGATGAATGTGCAGGGCTGTGGTCTTTAGTTTTTGTTATTATTAGGTCTACTTCTGTTTCAAAACTATCATTTTAAAGATCTTTGTCCTCTGATAAGTATATCTTTTAGGTTATTTCTACCACTCCCTAACATAAATTTTCCTACATTTTTCAAAGGTGAATGTCGGTGTACATCCAGCGTATGTTTCTACTCTCACTCGCATTATCTCTGTCTGCTATTTAGCAATGGCTACTAATGTGGTTTGTACTATACAGTATGAGAGATGACAATATTCCCCAAAGGCCTAGTAATAAAAGTTAGACCAAAGAAAATTGTTATGAAAGTTGTTCTCGAGAGTTAAAAAATTTATATATTTATACATATATATAAAACTTAAAAATTAAATAACGCATCCGCAGGGATTATTGACAATTACAGCATTTGAAGAAACAGACTAGTTCAGCAGTGAATATATGTATCAGCTTGCTTTACTTTGGATGCTTAACAGAAATGCTGGAATTCTGTTCTTTTAATAGGAAATTGTTTTTCTGAATAAGATAAACTGCCAGCCACAACCAATAATTATACCTCTTTTACTAAGGATACATAATGGTGGTGTCTGTTTTAGACTATTGCATTTTCAGCTATAGGAAGGAGCTAAAGTTGCATAAATTTTCTGGAGGAGTACTTAGACAGCAGTTTACCTGGAAATGATGCTCGTTGCTTATGTCAATGTGACATACAAGTCACTTTATAGTTATAGCAGAGAATTAATAAAGAAATGGTTGAACTATTAGTGCACAGTTTATATGCTTGTGTATATACCTCACAAGAAGATGCTTATATATTCTTTGAAGAATATTGTTAGTGATAAAAGCCATATATGCCTTCAATTTTACTCCCCTCACTGTACCTGTATGTGTAAACAACAGATTTAAACAATTTAACACATGAGAATAAATGTAAACAAAAAGCATGTATGCAGTCCCTCAGAGTTTAAGGATGCTCTTGTGGTCAAATTCTCCATCAATGGACCAGTGACAAACATAGCTACTCTTGGCTTTAAGGGGGATTATCTGTGTTAATATTCCACACATGAATACCAGATTGAAATTAAGTACTGTCTAGCTTTAAAGGGTGCTGTTCTGTGAGTTGTAGTAGTCAGGCTAAGCCAGGTATGTGCTGGAAAGCAGGCAAGAGTCAGCAAGTGAGAAACTGCCTTACAACCAAGCACAGAATCACAAAGCCACAGCTGAGCCTCCTTCTAACACCCACGCAGGATTTCTGGCTACTGGTAAAAGTGACTTTCCTAGGATGAACTGATTACACCTAAGATTCCCCATCACTTCATGTCCCGTATTTGGGTAACAGTCTGGGAAGGCTTTATGCCTGTAAACTCGAGTTTTAAACTAGAATTATTTGCGTAACTGTTGTAACTGCAGGTGACTTTGCAACCACGTGAATGTAGGCTCACATCCTGAGGCTCCGTCAAGTATTCCCTCCTGCCACCTGTACTCTTCCCTCCACGTCCCAGGCAGTCTGCTCTTCCCTCCCTGCTGGCACATCCTGTCTCTGCTAGAATATCATGAAGCCTGTGTCACATCTTGGCACCAGAACATAAAGAGGAGAAGCTGAACAGGATTCGGTAGCTGTGGGAGTATTATATCTACTACTGTGGTTACTGATCCATTATGAATATCACAGCCAGAAACGCCCGTCTGGAGTCTCCTACCAGCTGTTCTTGGGCAGACTTTGACTCAGTGATATCAACCAGTTGAAACTTGACCCTATGGAGCAGTTTAAGCAGAAGTGGAAACTCTACCCATAATCTGTTCCTCTTATTTGAGACATCAGGGTGCATGCAGGTCATATTTTAAAGTATGTCTCTGCAATTATGTGGGTTAGAAACATCCGACAACCAAAGGAGGGTTAATTTTAATTTCCAATACTCTGTTCTAAAGGAAGATAAACTGAAAAACATCTCAAGACAATGAAAAATAGCTCTTATGAACTGACTGTTCCTGATATTAGACATTTCTGTTAGTTTCTTACAGCTGTCTTGCACAATGGCATATATTGCCGTTTTTCAGTGGAGACACATTTCTCATACCATGAGAAAATCTGACAGTTCTAAAAATGTTTCCTTTTTTACAGGAAGGAAGATGGAAGGCTGGGGTGTTTTTACTAAGAGCAAGGAATGTTCTATGCCATGCATTATTATTTGTGAAGAAATTTAGATCACAGGATCACAGGTTAATTCATGTTGGAAGGGACCTCAGGTCATCTCTGGGTCCAAACTCCTGCTAAGATGTTAGATGAGGTTACTCAGTGGTTTATCCAGCTAAGTCTTGAAAAATCCCAAGGATGGAGATGCACAGCCTCTCTGGGAAACCTGGCCCACTGCCTGGCTGTTCCAGTGGTGAAGGTTTCTACTATCCATTCTGAACCTCTGTCATTTCAATTTATGCCAGTTACCTCTTGTCCTTCCACTGTGTGCCACTGCCAAAAGCCTGGCTTCATCTCCTTGAGGACCAACTTGTACCCATTCAGGTCTGTGGGTAGGTCCTCCTTGAAACTATTCCTTCAAAGGCTGAGCAAGCCTGGGTCTTTCAGTCTTTCCTCAAAGGGAAAGTGCTTCGGCTCCAACCATCTTGGTGGAGATCTGATAAATTTGCTTAAATTTATCAATATTATCAATATTTGCCTTGTGCTGGAAGGTGCATGGGGTCTAACAAGTTTTGAGAAGAGGAAGATAATCACTTCTCTGGATAGCATGGCTCTACTCCTTTTCATATGTGTTGAATTTCATGAGATTTCCGTTGGCCTTATCCTTGAGACTGTCCAGGTCCCTGGAGATGGCAGTCTTACCCTTGAGCATATCAACTTCCCCCCTGCTCTGTGGTGTCTGATGACTTGACAAGCATGTGCTCCTCATCTATAGGTCATTGATAAAGATCAATTGATAAAGAAGACAGGTCCCAGGATAGATTCCTGTGGTACTCCACTTGTCACCAGTCTCAAGGTAGAGAGTGACTCACTAGGTGATTACCCTCTAAGTCTGGTCATTCAACCAGTTAGTTTGTTACTCATCTAGTTTTGCATCCATCCAAACAATAACATCCCAACCTGGATACAAAAGGAGACATGTCAAAAGTCTTGCTAGAGTCGAAGTAAATTATGTCCATGGGTAACCCCTCACATATCTATTCATTTTGTCAGTTTTATGGCAATAATGGCCAGGTCTGTTGTAATAAAAACAATCCTACGGACACCACTGCATTTTAACTATAGTTTTGATAACCCAGAAGAAATTAGGTTAAGAAGAGAATGGAATCCAGGATGAAATTGTAGAGATCAGAAAGATCATAGAAAGTGGCCATGGTCCCATGCTTTTGTTAAACAAACTCCTCTACTGTTCTTGTACCATAAGCCCTCCCCATGGAGAGAAAGGATGAAAGGAGAAGAGAAAAATGAGAAAGCCAACTGATCGGGGCATGGTGAAGGCACAAATAAGAAAAGAAAAATGGTACGAGCACCACAGAATCAAAAATATGTCAGTAGGAACCAGAGAGGCAAGCTGAGCAGAGTACCTGTAACAGCACTCTGCTCCGTGGAGGTACTCAGTGAGCCAGTGGACATGACTCCCTGGTGCTGTGCACACAGGTGAGAAGATGAGGGGAACAAAATAGAGCTCACCCTCCACAAAGTCTCCACCATCAAGTTCCCTCTTCCAGCCAATGTGTTTGTCCAAGGCAGGGGGAAGATGGTGAGGAAGTCCAATGTATCCTTGGGGCCCTGATGAGGAGAGACTTCACATCCAGAAAAAAGATACGGGGCAAAGGAGGCATCGGTTCATAATGGCGCAGCGCTCAGTAGGGCTGTTAAACTCTTTAAAATTAGTAAAACTAAACTTCACAATTTTTAAAAAACAGATTTCCTAAGATTTTAAATTTAATATTTTATTCATTTTAAAAATAAAAGCATTACGATTCAGATTCATGGCAATTTATGCTACACCTAGACTTACTGAAATTACTACAAGCAATTAAAGAAATAATAGTGTATTGCACCAGTGATGCATCTCCAGATCTCAAGGAGTTAAGAAGTGCTACCTTTTTCCATAACGGCATAGCTGAAACTGAGAAATTACTGCTTCTTATGACAGCTCAAACTTCATAAATATTTCACATTATCATGTATTGTATTTTTTACAAAAGACTGCATGCAAATATTTACGTGTTTTCCAAAGGCCAGTACTTTCTGCTTTTGTTGTGTAAATAAGTATTTGCCTTCATTTCTTTTAGTTTTTATTTATTATCAGATGCAGCAGGAGTATTTTCCTCATGTGAATTAATCCATTGAAATACGAGAAAAAAATTCAGAAACGAATTAGCAGACATGCTGTTCTCCTGTTCCAATTTGTAAATAAAAGCCAGATAGGACAATATGAGATCTACAATGATCAAAATTTAAAGAACTCATGGCCAGTTTTTTAAAGTGCCTAAAAGTGTGAGACTTTGAAAAGTATCTACCAAGACTAGGCACCTAGTTCTAATATAGTTCAGATACTTTCATGTTATTGAGAATGAAGTGCCTGGGTGCTTATTGCTTTTGAAATTCCCACTGATTAACTAAATGCTCTGTTAGATACCAGATTTTCAATCTACCGTCTCTCTAAATAATATATCAACCAGTTACATTCAAATGCAATGTAAAAATAAAAAAATTAGGACAGATAAAATGTATTCTAAACAATATAATTTATTCAATGAATGTGTAGGTACCACACACTCTTCTCAGTTCACCATTCTCACTAGGAAATAACGAGAAAAAAGTTTTGTGTAAAAAACTTATCTGTGTCCACATCACCACACTTAAGTTACTGGACCAGTCAATGCGGAAGGTTACTTAGGACATAAAATGCAAATGAAATTAAAAAATTACAGTTTAACTGAAGATTTCCTGCCTCTGATTTAATTCATGATTATAAGCAATGATTTAAATCACTTTGATTTAAATCAGTCTATGTTGCCTCACGTTCCCTTTTTATCTACGTCACACTTATATAATGGGCAATATTAGGACGAGTTTCTTCCATTTGCCAGCGGGTCTGATTAGGAAGAGAGATGCCTCTTAGAGCAAAAGTGGATTTTGCTCTTCCCCACCGTCCCTTGGTCTTTTGCTGATTCTTCCTGCAACAGTCAAGAGAGGAACAGGAGGGTTTTTGTGATGTGGACATTTGTCCACTAGATGCTGCACTAAGCCCACCTACTTATTTCCGACTGCCACCCTGCTTTAGACAGTGACCTGGACTTTTCGGAGTCATTCCTTCAGGCACCCAAGCTACCTTAGCAAGACGTGGGGTGCAGGAGCTTATGGGAACAAGGTGCCTCCGTTCGGTATCCCAGCTTGGTTTCCTCTTTGGTCTTGGACTGGGTGATGGTGAAAAACCTTTGCTGTGACTTGCCAAAGCAATACACAGGTGAGTGATTATGAGTTTACTTCCAGTATACACTTCTATACTCAGAAATCTTCACTTTGTCGTACTGATTGAAGCTTCATGTTTCTTTCTCCAGTTTTTTTCCTGCTTGATAGAGGGAATGCACATCTCAGCTTATGGAGCACCTTCTAGTAACATGGATGTGAAATAAAGAGGAGCTGCAGACTTTTCTGTCTGCTCCTGAGGTCCAAGACTGCCAGGGTGAAGCCCAGCTCCAGCAGAGCAGCTGAGCCTGTGGCTCTCCGGCAGAGCTGAGAACCTGTGCTCTACAGGAACAGGGAAATTTAGATATGTTCCTCTTGTCAGAATTTTCTATTGTCCATTTCAAACAGCAAAACACAGCCTGATATGACTTTCTACCATCTAACTGTGACTTTCTACCATCTCTTTCCAATCAAAAAACACTAGACAGCCCAAACAGCTATTCCAGGAGGGAAGATGACACTGGGGTGGAAGCGACAGCCAAGCAACACCAAAGTCCTGTCACCAAAGCCACCCAAGTTATGGGCAAAACCAGATACCTCTGCAGCTTTTCATTGTGTCCAGGGTCAGGGAAACATGGAGGTGGTTTTGACAATTCAATTTTACACTCAGTTGCTTAAAATCTACTGTGGGTTTAACCTCCCCGAAATATCTTTCAAACCTTTTCCTCAGAAGGTGATTTATTAATTCAAAAAAATATTTCTAAAGTGACAAAAAGAAGTAGCTCTTTCCCCAAACTTATACTCTGTATAACTTTTTTTTACAACTGCCACACGAGCCCATGCACACTACTCTACCTCCCATATTGCTTTCTCAGTCCCTTTATGAAAATATTAGTTCCCTCAGTTACATTTCAGACCACTTGTCTTTATTGGGACAGATCAAGCTTTCATAACAAGCTTAAATTTCATTGACTTTCACTACACTTTTTGAATGTCTCCTATGTGTGTGCTGTGGTGATAGAACTTAAAATCTTGGTAATACTGAAAAAACGAGTCTTACTCTCCATTAGTTTAAATGATACCTATCAAGAACAAACAGTGTGATCTCTATTTCTCATACTACAATTGTGCTACACAATTTGCTTCAGTCAAAATGGAACCAGTTTTCCTAAATGCAAAACTATTGTGATTTTCTACTAAAACAATATGCCAGTGCTTGAAATCCAGACTTCCCCTTCCAAAATTATCCATTATTTTGGAGCTAGTGGCTTCAGTCAAATTCATAACCAATCTCTGGATAAAGAATGGGCTGACTTCCCAAACTGGGCTTGCCTTCTTCATGGAGAATTGGAGCAAAGGTGGGTGAAGTCTTTTGACTGTAGTCCACCTTGCCACATGGTCATACTAACATTCACAAGCTGAAAGGTGACCACTGCTCTTTGTTAGGGCCAAGGGCTCCTGCCCACCACTAAGTTTCTCATGTGACATTTAGCTTCTCATCTGGGAAAGAAAAATAAAAGCCAGAACACGACTCGAGAAACCTCTGAATGCTGCTTCTTCCCCAGTTACTCGTCCCCCGCATCTGAATGGGGAAACAATCAACATTGGCTGCTTCTTTACTATTAAGTAACTTAATTCCTCTGCTCATTTGCTGGTCCTTGGCCGTGGTTTTATAAGGTTCTACATACATTCTCACATGGCATTCTTTTTGGAAAAAAACTGTTTGTTCTCCTTCAGCTGAAATTTGAGTTCTAGCTGAGGACAGCTTAGACCAGGCCCCCAAAATTATATCCACAGAATGTTTCCTCAGGCTCATCCCACATGCACACCACACACAGCTTTCTGCTGAAGTATCAGACTGCTGGACTGCAACACTGCATGCTCTTGTATTTTGTACTGAAAGACCTATAAAGAAAGGTGAAGTCATTCTAGGTCCACAAGGAAGATAGACGAGGTCCAGAAGACAGCTGGGTGTGCAGTGTGGGTATGACATATCTGGTTTTGAGGAGTCAGGCGCTATGTAACACCAAGCCTGGGAAACAAGGATCTCCTCTGGGAATGTTTTCTTGATGGGATAGCCACACTCCGAACAGTTAACATCACACTATCCAAGGAGTTCCCTACCAAAATAATGATAAATAGAGACTGCCATGGCAGAGAAACAGAGCAGTGAGGAAACTTATGGTCCCACTACATGCAGTGGTCAAATTGGCACTAACTGTCCCAGGATTAGACAGGTAATTCTCCTTCAATCATTAATAGCAGGACTAGCCCCAAATTATCCCTGAAATGAACTCCAAATTCTAACTACATTCCTATTACTATTGCATTATATATACTGAACCTACAGCTTCAAGTACATTTAACTCCATGGAAAACATAGAAGAAAGATATACAGGAAACATTAGACAAAAGTTTTTATTTCAAACTGAGCTAGTCACACAATAAAAACAACAAAAAAATGACACTCTGTTTTCAAAGTTTGCAGGCAAACTCCCCACAACCTTTCTGAAATTCCTTCCACTTTTGACTTTTCAGGCCAAATTAATTTGCCAAGGCAAAGTTTTATGTTCAATACCAGAAGGAATGATTAGACGACTCAGACTGAGCTCTGTAACACAAGACATTAATTTTCCTCCATTTACCTCGTACTGAGCCCAGTAATTTGAGCTAAACTACTTTATTTCAGCCCATGAAAAACTAAATTATTAAGTGCCATAGGCAGAGAATAGAAAAGAACAAGGTGTTACCTTGGGCTTCAACAATAACAGGGAATTGATTAGGTGAGAAATGATCCATGCTCCAAGCTATAAGAAAACCTGAAAAAAATCCCAAGGTTCTTTCTAATCTGACTTGTGGAAAATTCATCCCTGTCCCCAAGTCTCATGATAAATTTAATCCTCACCAGCTGGCTAAGATGTACCAGCCAAGCATTTAAAGCAGAGGATTCTCAATATCCCCTCAAAGCGCTGGCCTACTCTGTCTGGCATGTCTTCTCCAGTCGCAAACAATGTTGATGTTTTAAGCGAAGAGAAAAAAAGTATTCTTTTCTGAGCACACATTTTCAACTTGGATCATAGAGGAAAATAATCCTTCATGAATCTTGTGATCAACTGGATATTCTTAAAATATGAAGTATAAGAACAGAACGGGTACTGTCCTGGATCGCAGAACCACCGAATCTACTCTTCTGGTTCTGACAACAGCTATTAATGAAGATTTGGCAAGGATTTTGCAAACATTATATCTATGATCTTTCTATTTGGAAAACTGTCCCGGTTCTCAACAATTAATATTTTCCTGAATTAGATACAGTACTCACACCACTGTGTTTAATATCCATTGACAGATTTATCCTACATAAATACATACTATTTATAATTATACATTTATGTAGTATAATTATGCACTTTGTCAGAAGGTACAGATTCTTAATTCTTAGTACTTAATGTTTGCATAAGGTACATGCTAAATTTTGCAATGTGAAAAAAATTAAAGACCTGACCCCTTTCCATTTTTTTTAGACCATTCAGTATTTTATACATATATATATATATATATGTGTGTATATATATATGAAGACTTAATTATAGCTATTGACTACAAGTCATTAAGACAATGAAGACAACCATCTTAACAATTGACTGGGAAGCATTAGGAGTGTGTTGAAAGCAATGCTGATCTTATTGTGTCCTGGCTACAGCTCATGAAATGGGTAAATGGGACGTGCATTTTCATTGACAGCAAGGTCAGAAGGAGCGTGGCAGCCAGACCCCTGCAAGTGTAGGGCACAGGATGTCTCCCAGAAGCCAGATTTAAAGCAGATCTTTAAAGAAGGTTATCTAATCTCATTTTAAGAACTGGTAAGGTACTCTAATGTTATCTGATTTCTGCTTTCAGCTCAATGGGTAATTTTAAATCTTTCCCAGAGAGCTGGAAAGCCCAGTAATCAAATCACCTCCACCCTTTCAGCAAGTGGAACAGATTTAAGTCCTTTAGCCTGTTTCAGGAAGGATTATTTTTTCATCTTCTTTTTCATGCTTTCCACTGCTTCCACATCTGTCTTAAAATAGGGACTTAGACAAAATTGTAGCAAGTATTTTATTAGTGCTACCTAAAATGGCAGACCACATTTTTATTCTCTACTATTTTTTTTATTCATCCGAGGGTCACACCGTATCTTCTAGCCACAGTATTGTACTCAGAAAGCATTTTGAAAAAATTGCTTACATTTGAGATCTTCTCTGAGACTCCTACCTGAATACCCAAACTAGGATTTTTCCTTGTTGCGGTTCCCAGCATGTAAAACGGACATCCATCGGTACACATTTTGCCTCGCTTTCCTTCTAGTTTCATCAGCCATAGGCATTGTGTTGCTGTCTTTAACTTCCTTTAACAACAACATGTTTTGTATCTTCTACACATTTCTTGTCTTTTATTCCTCACTTTCTGTATCAATTTTGTTTTACTGCTGCTTTGCATTCCTCCTTAGTTTGTTTTTTCTGGTTGGTTGGTTGTTTTGTTTTTTTAATTAAGGAAGCCTTTTTCACCATGTTTTCCAAGATATGTGTTTGAGGACACTTAACACTTCCAAGTTATGCTAAAAATTCCCATTTCAAGTATATTACCTTTTCACAGACTTGCCAGGAATTATTTTAATCTTTGAAAAATAATGCATTAAAAATAATTATTAGTTGATGTTACATTCTGTTCATATAAATATAGCCAGACCATGATTATTGCTACCAAGGCAACTACTAATTTTTGGTTTGGCAATTAACCATTTGTCTATCACAAAAACATCGGTTGTTGAGTTACTGGGAAGTTAACTGAACATATTTGGAAGCTGTGGGGGCCATCACTTTCTGCAATATAGCCAGAAATGATGCAGTTAGGATTTATACACAAGCTTCCAGGCATCGTGTTGGACTAAAATGCCATGTAACAATGTCTCCTAATTTCCACAAAACACTAATGCCAAATTCTGCAGTTTATTCTGATTTCTGGGGAAGTACTAGCTGACTGCAATGTCATTCCGAAACTTAGGAAAAGAAATAATCTAAAAATACTAAAAACACGAGCCATAGTAGAGAATTCAATATATTTTCCCACACAATGTTTGTGATTGTGCAAACAATACCATCAGTATCTATTCTGTCAACGCTTTCGGACTCGCTATGCTGGAGCCATAGACGAGGAATGCTTGGCGTGCAGTGCTGGCAGAGAGCTGCCATTGTCCCTTCATAATCAAGGTGTCAGAAGCACAGAGGGTCCCTTTGTCTGCTCACTTCTGCAGGAGGAGATGTCACTGACACCATTTTTACAGTCTATTGATTGGTTTAAGGACAGGCAATAGATAATAGGAAGAGCCAGAGTACCCCAAAAAAAGAAAAGTAACAGATTGCCACCAGGAAAATGAAGATACTTCAGAATCAGAAAGGTTAACATTTAAATTAAAATAGAGAAATGGCACAAAAGAAGTTACAAAAGCAGTCCTGAAGGCAGAAGTTACTAGAAACCCCTCAATAAACAAAATCTAAACAAGCAAAGGAGGCAAGGATGTCTTTGACACCAAAGTCACAAAGGCAAAGGTCTGTGGCTCGGAAGTGGATATTTGTTCTACTTTCTTTTAGTTTAGCAGCAGCAAAGATGGATAATTTGCAGCCTACAAATCTTGCTCCCACTGCAAGCTGTGCTTCTGGAAAAGTCTGTGGCAATATTCCAGTGGGTCAGCTCCTTCGCTGAAATTTTGACAGTACTTGATGAGAGGGGCAAAAGGCAACTTGCTTTAAACAAGGATTTATGAACAAAAACGGAGAACGCAAGGTTTTGAAGTCAAATGCAGAAGTCAATTCTTCAATCTCAGAAAGATTCTAAATAAGGGCATTTGTGCTATCACAATTTCTGTAGCACTTACTGTGGTGAGACTGTGTCACAGCTGAAAATGCCACTCAGCTCCATAGCTGTTCCCAACCAAAGCATAACCAGCCTCTCCATGTGTTCACTTTTTACCAGTTTTCACAGAACATACACCTTTGTATATGCAGACATGATTACTGGCTGTATATTCCACTGTATCCCATGCTCTGACATTAAGTAACTGCATAAAGAGGGACCTGTATTTTGTTCAGTTCCAAACTAGGTCCTTGCAAATTTGCCAACTGAGCTATAGATTTAGTTGGATTTGACCCCAGAAGGTAAAGGTATAGGTCAAATTGACTTTCTAAGTGACAAAGGGAACTCACTGATTTTATTTAATATGATGAGAGTAGGAACTCGCTCGCACTCATCTGGGTTATCATGTTAAATGATACTTTAACTAAATCATTGCTGAAATGCACGAGATGTCTGTCAACAGAGAGCACAGAGCTTACCTCTGGAATGGCAAACCACTAAAGCTGACTTCTGGGATTGCTAAGGCCTTCTTGACATACAGCAATGGCTCAATATAGCCTATGAGCTAAGTAAAAATCTAAAATTCTTAACATGACTAATTTCGAGCTTATAAGGCACTTACTAACACTGATTGCTATAATTATAATGCCAAAAACATCAATAACTTGGACAGAATTGTAAAACAATTTTGATACTAGCCACCAAGCTCTAAAACAAAAAACTTGTGTAATTTGTAACCTGTAATTCACAAAGTACGCTCTCTGTATTTCCCTCTATCTTAGCACACACATTGCAAACACAACATCCATCCTGGTCCATGCAAGATGTTTTTTCACAAACAAAAACTATCCGTACATTTTTCAAGCCTGAATTTAGGGAGCCATTTGCTTGTGCAGCTGAAAGTTATTTTTCAGGACACTCCAACATTTCCAACAAGCTTTGTCCAAAATGTACAATGTCCCTGCCATTCATATGTCTTACTGTTTCTTGCCTTTTTAGACATCTTTTTGTTTGCTAAATTCCATATAGAAAATGGTCAGGTTTTGAGGTCTTCCAGACATTCCCAATGTGTAATCAGTGAAAGTAGGCAAAATAAAAATAGACATCATAAACAGTATTACTAAGAGGATAAATGTTTTGGAACTATGCTGTCTCCTTCCTTGAGTAATCCACTGCCTATAACCTTTACATTCCTCCCTCGCAAACCTTTCTTCTCGGAGAGTGGTGACCCTTACCCTGCTCTCCATCTATTCCTCTTCCACTCCTCATTCCATTTGGTCTGGTAAACCTGTTAAATCCGCATTAAGAGCTGTGAAAAGAAGGATGTTTGACAAACTGACTTGATTGCTGCTGACTCCGGTATCATCTGCTGTCATTTGCCTCCATTGCTGTCAACGTTAAAAGTTAAAGAAAAGAGTACGCGTAGCTCCTGAGGGGCAGAGGTTCTGGGGAAGCAGGCTGGCATCTTCCACTGTCTATAGCAGCTGAGTTTCTCATGAGGGCTTGAAAATGTTCAGAAGCTTTTGTTTCCTGTGCCACTGAAGTTGCAAAGCTGGACTCAGCCTGTCACACAGTTTGGGTGAATTTTTCTGCATTATCAGTCTTCATGTGCTGACACACAGGCAAAAGTTCTCCACAGCTTTATTTACAAAGGAGTTTTGAAACCCAATTCACCTGTCCTCAGGAGAATGAAGGATGCATTAGCAGACATTGAGGTACCAGGCACTGGTACTTAAACACCGAAATAGACTCATCCCTTTTACAAGATCTGTCAAGAAAGGAAAATTCTTGCAATTCAGGACTTCAGTCCATTAATTAAAATGGCAAATAAAGGCCCACATTTTAAACCTGGCTATCTGGACATAGGTAATTACCATTAGTTTATCTGCTGAGGTGAGTGACAAAAGATGTGTACTAAATGTATTCATGTTAAAAGACAGTCTAATAATCTTATGCACAGGCATTTGAAAATTAGTCCCTATTTTATCATTATCCCTGTGCACTCACGCAGACAATGAATGGAGACAGAAAGCTTAATATCACAGAACCAAATTTCCATATGACACATTTTATGTGAGGACTGCCTTTTCTATATCTTTCCACATCCTGCACCCCAATATTGTAAAAAAGTCAATATACACAATGACACAAATTTTACAACCTCAGCAACACCGGTTTTGTGGAGGACAAAGTTTACAAATAGCAAATGTTTGTCTTTGGTTGCTGATCCTTATTTTGCATTTAAGTTACAATCCTTCCCTTCGATTTTCTATGAAAGAAGCAGTAAAACATATTTCTCTATTTTTCTGACATTTCCAGAGTATGCTGTTTCTTAGATCATTATTCTGCCTATCTCTTTCAACACAGTCTTCTCTTTTGCAATGCTTGCCAATTTTTGTTCTTCTTTTTTTAAATCTAGTCCCTGTCAATATATTACAAACTTTCTCAGAAGTTGCATTTGGCACAGGAATTTTTTTTTACTACAATCTTAAGCTTTCATATCTTTCCCATCTGTTTTATAAGACAGTAATGAGAGTCTTAAAACGGGACTCTATTTTTGCAGTGTTCCAAAAATGCCTTCTGTGCTGTATATTGTTTAGAAATACTCTTTGCATAGTGCCATTAATCTCTAAGGGCCAGATGCTGATAGCAGGTTTTAGTGCGCTCCACTTCCATTAGAGTCAGAAAGAGACGAAGATCCTTCTCTTTTCGTAGAAAGTGATCAATGCTTGGCAGAAGCAGATGCTAATTGGCCCACTGGGAGAAACACAAATGCACAAATATGTGTAAATGTGCTTGTTTTTGTTCAAGACTAACCACAGATTAACCTCAAGGTTTGTCTGAAGTAAATAGCAGTTGCTATTTTTTGCTGAACTTTTATAGTCCTAAACTCAGAAGCTGCAGTAAAAAATGAAAAGCTTATCTCATTTCAGTTGCCTTCACTGAAATCTGTTTTTTCAGTAATAAAAATATGTTCCCTGAAAGAATGAAAATGAGAAATGCATCTCTCGAATGTGTGAATGGCAAAAACAGCACAAAGCAACATTACCAAATTTTCTGTGTTTAAGCTGTAATCTAGACATTTGTCAACCTGACTAGTTTCTGTTAGGCCAAATGGAGAATATCTCTAAACATTCCTAACCTCTTTTTTCTCATAACAAGGAAACCTAATGTCCATATGCTCCAGGGCCAGGAACCACTCCTAGATGTTAGTAACGTGAACGACGTGGAAGAAGAACAGTTTACATTTATATGCCAATGTATTTTTTAATACTAACAATCCAACCTACCCATTCACAAATATATAAACGCAGACTTCATCTATTTATTCTAAACAAAATTAACCTTTTTAACTGAACTTGCTTTAGTAAGGCAGGAGTTTGGCTAAAAAAGTTATTGCAAGAGGAAGTCTAACCCTTAGATCTTCATAAGCCTCAGTTATTATATTTCCTTCCTTGCTGGTCCCTCCATAATGTTTCTGGCAATCCATTACTTGAACTATGATGCTTTTAAGAAGGGAGAACCAAGCTGAGATCATATTGTATAGTTCAGTTTTATATGATATTACCTCTGAACTGGAATCAAGACATTTTGAAGGCTGACCGAGATGAGATACAGGACTGACGGTACTGTAGTACTGGGCAACTCCATCTTCCAAGTTACTCCATGCCTCTAGGCACAACATGGACACATTTGTCTGGACTTTATACAAATTTAAAAAATGAATGTTAGTGATGCCTTCCTTGTACGGTGATGACATAACATTCACCTCTAGAAAAAGTGAAACGAATCCATCTCCAGAAATATCAAGAGCCAGCTGGAGGTAGGATTATTTCTACCAGGAAGAGTGGATTATTCATTATTTGTGGGATTATAGTCCCTACTATATCGTAGACCTCCTTGTACAGTATCAGCAAAATCCCAACAAATTCTTTTGTAAAACCTTGCTGGAAGCAATGAGAAAACAAGTACATCCTCAAAAGTAATCTTTGCACTGGGAAGCTTCTGCAACTGCTGATTATTTGAGAAGAGTCAAATTTGATTCTGAAGATACATACTGAATAGTTTTACATCTATACTCACAGAATTGCATGCATATTTACAGACTAAGAACAACACATATGACAATTGATAATAGGAAGATTAACCTTATTCAAAACTGAGTTCTTTAAAATACCAGTGTTTACCCTAAGTCACGCTGAATACACCTACACAAGAAAAGTTAACAATACTACCACGTTTTTTGTGTGCTAGAAGTCAGTTGACTTTACTGTTATGTTATGAAAATTTCTAGCAAGGTTTTGACCCATGTCAATGAACATTAGCCCAGACAATCCCTGGGCATGGTTCAGTAGATAGCACAGGCCAAGTCTCATCCCCAATAGGCAGTTTAGATGCATCCTCATCACTTTAGACAACAGTAGATCTTTACAATGTAGCTATAAGATCTTCCATGCTTGTAGGGCTCTCAACCAAAGAATGATCTTGGGCTGCTTCTTTATCTATGTCTACCCTCAGCTCTTCTAAAATCAATGAAGAGAGCAAGGCACCTCCAGAGGGCAATTTCTCCACCTAACTTGGGTATCTGTTTGAAGTATCCTTCTGAGATGCCCTCTCTTTTCCCTCTGTATTTCCACTGACTACAGAGAGATTAACACATTTATCATTTAGACAGCCAACACGAAGACAAATCCCACCCTAAAACGCATTGATAGCAAAGCCACACAGGGAATACCATCTGGGCATGCTTTTCTGTAGATCTGCTGTCTAATGGAAGCAATTGGGGAAGGCTCGGAAGAGAAACGGTCTTGATGTTATTGTAGTTCGTGTTATATCTGTTATATAACTATTATTTCTTGCTTCTTCCATATCACCTTCTGACTCCAGATGAAGATGAGGCCCCATTGCACCATGCAGTGTGTGAGATCACAGGGTAGGGACTTAAAGTCTAAACAGAACTAGGGATGGAAAAGTGAAGCCGCAGTCTCAGGTTACACATTAGTCAGTGCAGGCTGAGCGCTAGACGCTCAAACACAAGGAACAGCAAGGAGAAGGCGGCTCTTTCAAACTTGAATATTTTGATGCTCACTGAAACATTCACTGCAAACTGGTGCTTACCTTCTCCCACCCAGAAAAGGTTTTGCACCGAGTTTAAATTGGTCCTTGTAGGCAGGGAAAAGTACAGGTCATTTTTGCCTTTTCCACTATATTTTTCTTCCATCAGAGCTTCCTTTCCTGCTCCTTCTCCTCTCTGCAGTAAGAACAGGACTGAACACCTGGAGGAGAAGTGGGTTGGGGTTCACCAGGGGGGAAAGCAGGACAAGAGACAATGGGACATCTCTGTAAGACTGGCTTGAGTCACTCGATTTCTGCACCAGGTGTTGATCATGCCAGAACAGAGCAATGTGGGTTTACTGATTCATCAAGATCTGTTGCCTCAATGGACATGAGGGAGTTTGCAGATAGTCGGCTGGCAGCGGTCTGCAGGGATGAAATTGAGGAACAGCCAAGCCCAGAGGGGATCCGGACCAGGCGCTGTCCTACAGAGACGAAGTGGGATGGGGCAGGCGGAAAGAGAAGCCAGGTGAAAAAAGCAGTGTACGACAACTGCGTAGCTTTTAAAGGGACTAAACTTCCTCTACCTTGCAGAGATTCTGAATGAAATGTAAAATAAAGCATATTTTTTTTATATTGAACTCCTGCAATACATGAAAATAATAGAGTGTAAGTCAAAGTGGGAAATACTGGATAAAGATGAAAATGGAATATAGTTTATGTCTCCAGACAGCCCATGTCTTATTTATGGATGAAGTCTGATCAGTTCATGTTTCATATTATGATCAAGCTGCTCACTGAAAATAGCACTGTTTTATTTTTTGTTTTTCCACATCATCAGCTTTCCCATGGTAGAGATGGAGCAGGAAGGAGCTCCTGAAAAGTTCAGCGTCCTGAATGCGTTTGCCACTAGATGGCCACTGCTTAACTTTCCCACAACACTGCAGAAAATCTATAAAGCATCACCAGACTTTCTTCTCCAGACAGACTGGGTATGGTTTCATGCTATTCTTTCTTTCCGGCTACCTAAAGATTAGCTGCTAATTAGTTCAACTTATGACAAAATTTACTCAAGACACATGTGTTAAAACGAAATATACACTTTAAAGCCAGAATGTAGGAAATCATTAATCAAGTAGGACTAGTTGGACTACGGCTTCCACACTTTTCAGCCTTAGATCATAGCACTGGGCTAGAAGCTGTAATCAATAACCACCAGCAGTGTCTTATTTTATTTCCTTTATGTTGTAGAGGTAATAAATATGGAGCAGTTATTCAGTTTCTTATGGTACAAAGACCAGCATCTCACAGTAAAACTGACAGCCTCAAAACAAAATGTTTCAATTCTCAATGATTTCCCTTTTTGTTTAAAATTATTCACTGAATTTAGGTGAGATTTGTGTTCAGGTCACAATCAGAGCCTTTCTGAACATTGTTTCAGTTAAAAAAAATGTTCTTTAAAAAAATAAATACATCCACACAGCCCATGCAGTACTCATAAAAAAGAAAAGCATTGCCTAGTTGGAAAGGCACATCTTGACTGAGATGTCGTCCCACATGCTCTCTCTCTCGCTTGCTCGCTAAAAAATGTCTGCTAGATAACGGAACCTACTGCTAGTTTTTATCACACTAATACTATCTGGAATAACTCTGCTGGCATTACTTGACTCAAACTGATATAGATTGTATTAGAATCAAGCACAGCATTTTCAGACAAATAATAACACTCAGAATGATCTATAATCTTTCTTTCTGTGGAGTTCTAACTCACAAGGAAGAACTGGAAGAGATATCTGTGTTTTTGTACTGATGAATTGACAGGGTTTAGCAGAGGTTTTTTTCTTTTCTTGTAAAAAATACAGTATCTAGAATTTGCTAATATGTATTTTATGCTGAAAAGCTTTCTCAAAAATAGATTTTGTACCAAAGTCGGGGACATATTTGTAAAAGGTGTAAAGCCCATACTAGATAATTTACTTTTGATAATGGCCTTAATTATTTACAGGCAATCTGTCATTAAAAGCTGGCAAGAAGCAGCAAACACCTTTAGCTACTCATTGAGATTTGTTTCCTGATGCTAAGGAAGACTCTTATCCTCCCTTTCAATGAGGAAAAAATATTTCTTCTTTGCATACCCTTTTTTCAGGGAACAGGTAAAAAATATGAAGCCTTCTCTTTTCCCACATGGCAATTTTAACTATATTCTTCTTCCTGCCTCTGTGTCTCTCTGTCAGCCAACTGGGCCACCCATGACTGCTCTCTGCCCCTCTCCACATTCCTCCTCAACCTCCGCCTCACCATGGTGTTTTATCCATTTCTCCTTAGGGGCTGTGTGTAGATGACTTTCAGGAGCCTCTTCAAGAGCAGTGAGAAAGCTGTAGTGGGGGGAGTGCACCCTGCCTTGTGCAAGAAGATACTTTTGACTGTATACTTAATTAGTGATCTCTCTAAGAGATTAATTGCAGTTTTCTTGTGTCATGTGGTGTATTAGCCATTCAATGTTATTTAAGATCAATGGCAATGGTGCAACTAAATTTCTGAGGTTTTAAAGTCTCAGTTCTGCTGTGGAATTCTTCCCCTATGACCTGCAGTACTTTCTGTTTGCAAAAAGAAGCTTATTTTTGCAACACTGGTATTGGAAGCCTAAATTTTTGCTAGATGTATTGTTCCCTCTTGAACTGTAGTTAAACTGGTTTCTTAAGAACTATTTTTGTTGAAATGGAATTAAAAGCACGTATCAAAGAGGCAGCTGCTGGCAAAGATGGTGTCTCAACTTCCAGGTAAAGGGGCTGAGAAGCTTAGGTAAATTTACGCCTAAGGTTACGCAAAATGGTTGCTTGTGACAGCAGGGCATTGAACTTGCTGGACTTTCAGCAGCAAAGGCCAGGGAGATTGTCACCCTTGAGAAGAACATCAGTTAGAAGTGGGGCCATGCAGTTTTATCTGTCCTGGGTCTCCACACTGGATGAACTCCTCCATGAAGTACAAGCAGCTGGTGGACAACTTTTGACTGCTTCAGGAAGGGATGTGCATGGTGATTTTGTAATGATCACACATAGATGTTGTGTTCATTTGTTGTACTTAGAAGTGGCATAGATCACTTGAAGGGAAAGAAATAAAAACCAAAGCACCCGCTCAATCAAAAAACCTGGCCTAAACAAAACAAACAAAAATTGGGACAAACAATAAACCACAGGACTGGAGGAAATGGCACCAAGCCTCAGAGTGCCTTCAAAAACAACCAAAATTTTCCAAAGCTGTATTAACACCACAATTGGCTCATAGCTGAGACGAGCGACCCTCCTCAACAATAGTGACCACAGAACATGAAAAGAGCAATGAAGTCTTACTGCATCATCAAAATAGGAATTCCTAAGGTTCAATGAATAAAAAAGGCACTGGTGGCTGAGGTAACTGCCAGTGAAACTTCATTTAAATATTTTTGGACTATGAGTTGATACACTCTTGGCTGGGTTTTCAGAAGTTTCCTCATTTGGACTGACATTTCTTGCACCTCCAATATCATTTACATGACTAATAACTTGGCCAAAGCGACAAGTTTTCCGCCTGTGAGTCATAAAATGAACATAGTTGAAAAGGAAAGATAAACAGCCAGATCGAGACAACTTTGGAAACATAAGCTTCTCTCACCAAATAGATGTAAGATGGTGTATCATGTACAAGTCATGTTCAGTAATAAACAAATGATATGCATTTGTTTACACTAGTTTCATTTGTGATTACCCAGCTTTGTATGACCCAACTAGTACTATCACGATCTGATTTGTTTTTCTTGAGTTGTTTTAGCAAAACTTTCAAAAACATTGAAATAGCTGTGGAACTCATCATCTATTTTCAAAAATTAAGGCCATGTCTAAATGGCAGATTGGATTTTAGACATGGTAGCCCAGAAACCAAAAGCAAGCTGACAGTGTGAAGCTCTGTGCAGGTTAGTTTACCTTGCCAGGAGAGAGGCAGGGGCTGAATCCCCCTGACTAAGCTATTTCTAGGATTGTTGGCTATTTATTTTTTTTCCTTTCATCTCAACATCCTCTAGCTGTAAGGGTCAAAGACACAACACAAAGTAGAGAATTTATAGAGCGCCAAGTGGGAAATGAGTAGTAAATATTGAATCTACATACCGTATTTACTACCAAGGAATTACTACCAAGCAATACTGTACCTCACTTGAACACCCTGGTGCATAACTTGACTGCCACTTCCAGATACCTCGCAGCTGTGTATCTCACATTTGTACACACGGATAGATGAGAGTTTAAGGTCAAACTTTAGCTTAGGCTTTGTCCCAAGAAACTCTAAAGAAATCCAGAAAAGCTAACAGATTTTGTTTTAAAAGACTGCAAAATAAAAGTTGTTGGCTTTTGTTTTGAAAATGGTGTATTTTAGTTGCCAAACCAAAATGTAAAACAACAGTAAAGATGTTTGCTATGTTTCAGTTCACATGAATGATTTTATTCCTTTTAAATCATCATTTACTTTGCTTTCATTGGCCAGCAAAATTGAAAAGTCAGTTATTCACACTGTTCTACATGAAAACCTGGGATCTCAAATGAAGCGAAAGAAAGAGAGTGGGCAACAAGCAATAAATACATTGAAATAAGACCTTTTAAAAACCGTGACAAACATACTAAATAAGCCACCACCAGAGTTTTCATTTCAATCACTGCAATATTCATTGTCTTTGTTTTATTTCTAATAAATACATCAGTCTTACATTACATAATTTTTATTTGAATATATTCTGAAATATTTCTCTTTCCTATTGTGACATTTCCATAATGAATGAAGATTAAAGGGGAAGAAAATTAATATTCTCTGCTTCTGCGGTAAGTATCCAGCAAGTTTACTTCTATGAAAATTAAATAAGTATTAAAAGGAAGTCTGTTAATATCTAAGGAATAAAGGCCTAGGAGATATAAATGGCAGTGGTTTATAAGGGAGAAATTGTGCCATAGTGGTCTACTATTGCCAAGGTACCACAGTTGTTTGTTCCCTGAAAAGAGTCAGCAGCAAGAGGCTGATTTCTCCAAGATTACTTGCTGAGGCCAGTCCCTTCTGCATTTGGAACACTCATCAGGCTTTTAAAAATATACAGGTGATTGTGATATGAAAACTGCACTGCGGATTTAATATTTATCCTGCCCTAAGGGGAACCCAGGACCATTTTGCAAAAATGGTACCCAACGACTTGAATTATTGCTTCTACAACCATAGAATGGTTTGGTTTGGAAGGGACCTTTAAAGATCATCTCCAACCCTTCAGCTACTAGCTAGTCCAACTACTTCAGCTAGGCACCTGGTTAGTCCTGTCTTTCACCTTCATTCCCCACTCCCAATGTTTTTTCTTCTTTTTCACCAAGACATAACACTGTATCATATGAAAGAGTTCTGGGCTTAACATCTTCAGTGACAATGACTTTATCTCCCTAATGCTGTATTCCAGACTCCAGCCTCCTACACAACATCACATCAAATTCAAGCTCTGGAGGTTAATTTTCAATGTCCTCCTTAGGGCTGGCCTTAAAAAGAGTGAGGATCTCCTCAGAGCAGAGCTCTGATACTCGCAGCTTCAAAGAGGGCACTGAGTACCAGGACAGCAGTTTATCGCCTCACAGAAGAGATGCGAGTGGCGAGAGGTCCACCTCACTTCAGTGAGCTTTCTCATTGCTCCCATCACAGTCAGCGAGAACAGACCAAGGAAGAACAAGGGAAGATGAGAAGGAAGTATTGCAAGAAGAAAAAAATGTAATCCAAAATATTAAATAATACATTGGCCTGCCTCAGGGAAAGGAGAAAACCAGGTTTAGACACCTAGCTCTGTGACATGGGTGTCATCTCCCAGAGGGGAGAGACACCGCAATAAATGCACGGTGCGACAGTGTACACAAAGGACCATCCTTCCGGCTCCCGGCACGAGCTCTCCCACTGCTGTCCATTGATACAGCTGGTTTACCATGCTGAAATAAACTGTCTGGGGCTTTTCTGTGCAGCCTCTGGTGGGAGCCCATAGCATTTTTAAAAGAGTGGTAAATTCCCATTTATTGTAAATTACGGATGCTGATACAGGGGTTTTCATGAAGAAGCTCTGTTTTGCTCCTTGCTACATTTATTACCTCTACTATGTGCTTTTTCAGTGTCCTTCCCATTTATTCCTCCCTTCTGCTCTCTTCTGCTTTCCATCTTCCAAACCTCCACTATCCACTTTTTTTTACTTCCAGCACTTTAACTGCACTGGCATGTCGACAGGATCTCCCATAGTTGGGCTCTCTCCAGCACATTCCTATAGCCTAGTTTTCATATGTCCATAACGAAACATAATTAATTTAGTAGACTAAACCCACGTTTCCATGTAGCCCTGTTGTGTCAGGGTTAGGCTGAGGGTAGCTCTGGCACTCAGGTCTGGTAAATGCATATGGCGTTTCATGTCAGCTTAGCTTGCACCATGAACACCACAGCGTATAATCTAAATAAGTCATTACAGTACGTATCTAATGCAAAGATGATGGGCAACGTGCCATATCTTGGGAGAAGGTTAGTGAAGTAAACCTGGCTCGGTATTGAGTTCAGTCTTACCAAGTCCCTTTGTTAATTGCACCTGGAAGTGGCATTTAAGCCATATAAACAAAATTAATCTTTGGGAGCTGCTATAAATATTCATAAACAAAGACAGAATAAAAAGAGGCCTGAAGAAACTAGAAATAAAATTATAGTCAGCTTGGAAAAAGGAAAAAATGCACCCAACAGTGGGAAAACGCTGAAACCTTGGTTTAATTTTTAATAAGCAATTTAATAAGCTTGTGATAACGAAATAAACTAGATCAGAGTATTTTATGTGCAACAATGACAGTTGAAACTTACTATTTTTGCATATTTTAGCCTAAGTAACCATCAGCAGCACTAAAGGGCAACTGGATGTTCTTCCAGCTATTTGCAGACAATCCCTTAAGCAGCCTTTAATAAAGCGCACTTTCAGTTTAATCTGATTTAAAAAAATCAAAAAGCAGATGAAAGGAAAAGCAGATTTCGTGAAGTTTTCTCCAGCCTGTTTGTTAATTACCAAGTGTTTCAGCTGTAGCCTGATTATTCCCAGCCTGCTGTACCGTACCTCCTCCTCCCACTCACTCCTGCAGAATAGCTCTTCTTCTGCACCTCTTGGCACCAGCGTCTCTTCCATGGCAGACTGATCCCCCCCTCTGCTGCACACCCCCACTTTCAATTCTTGCTGTTACACACATGTACAATATGTGTACAAAGCACAACGCAGCACTATACGCAGATTAATGCTGCGCTCCACTTAGGCTAATAAATATTGTTTCTGAGCAAGTGCATTTCTTTTTGCTGCAAATATCAAGCACTCTGCCTTCACCACAGACCACGGCCTCTGTCCATACGCTCATGCTGTAAAATGAAGCAGAAGAAGAGGCACTGGAATGAATTCCAGGTAACCCCATCGACATGTGGATTTCATCACTCATCAAAAAGGAAAAATGCCTGTCACTATTGTTAAAATTTGCAGAAGAAAATTTTCTTTTGTATGTGGTTTCCTCATTTGTGCTTGGAAATAGAGAATCTAGATCACAAGCCAGTGGAAAAACCTATGAGCAGTTAGTTAATATGCATCTATGACAAAATATCTCCCATTACTCTAATAGGAACAAAACAATATCTCCTCTAACAGATTTAGGTCCATTTGCTACAGTTTTTATACTGCTGCCATCAAAGTAAATAGTCTGCATGTGAGCCTTGCTGCATAAATTTCACATGTTCATCGTTAAATTAACTTCAGACATCTACAGTGCTCAAATAAATGTCTAAGATTTGATCTTGTGTGCATCGAAGCCACTCTTCTCACATATCACACAGAACTGACAGGACTAGGAGTTCAATGCCATATGAATGCCTCACTTAAGGCACAGACTCTGGAAAGGGACTTCCCAGCCAAAATCTGCCAACAAAGGTTGGCAAAATTCTATATGGCATTTTTTCACAAGTTAGAATTCCATTTCTGTGTTACAAATCCCTGTTCTCAGAGATTATTTCTAGTTTCTGTTTCAATTCCAGGTCTGCTATAAATTCAAATAGAGGTTAATGCATTTGACACAGTTTAAGAAACATGACATAGTGATGTAAAATATTTCAAATTCATAGTAACATTTTCATTTACTGTTTTTAACAATCACACAGGGAGCAAATCTCAATACATTAAAAGTAGAGAACTCAAATTTAATGTTGGTCAAAATTTTCCTGCTCATTCTTTGTGAACCCTAACCATTCATTTGTTTCCTAATTTGCTCCTACTGTAATTTTTTTATGACTTCTATTATAGCACATGCAATTTATTAGCATGCACAATGAATGCTAGAGAAGGCTGTTTTACATAAAACCTTCGGTAATAGATTGAAGACCTTTCCAGCAATGCATTTTCTATCAAAACTGGTGTCTTCATTGGCACTCAGAAAACGTGTGGTGCAGCAGCAGCTACCTTAGGCTACTGCAATACGGGATCTATCAGTGAGCCGCAGCTCCTGAGGAAACCTCAGCTACTCCTGACGAACCTACACGACTTGTGGCAGCTCATTTACAGTTGGACTTGATAATCTTAAATGTCTTTTCCAACCTAAATGATGCTATGATTCTATCCTATGTCAGGGTTACAACCATCTAACCACATACCCTGAGTCACTTCATTGAAACTCGTCTCTATTTTCATCAGGGCAAGAACTTCCACTTTTTACTCTGTTATAGCTTCAGTTGGACTCTCTCCTCCCCCTTAGTCCATCATCGTGTAGTTAATTCTGTGCAAACACAGGGTTACACAGGAGCAGCCCTGTTTAGACACCCCCAGTTCAAAGGCGAACAAAATCACCATATCTTAGTGTCTTCCAGTTGTGTGTTGCAGTATCATAATCAGAGCTACAGGATGTATGGAAATGACTTTCCGTACTTTAAAGCACCATATGTTTTCCAGTGCTAATGTTACTTTTATAGAAAAAAATAAGGTTCTTTAGACAGAATTGTGTTTCTGACATGTTTCTAACATGGAAACAAACCACATGTCTTATACCCACAGTACGGATAGAATTTCCACAGTGAACTTTTATGTCACTTTTTATACTGTTTCTGAAATTACTATACAGAATTAAGACTAGCGACATTTTAAAAAACTAATGTGATTTTAATTATAGCAAGAGTTTCACACAGAGCAGAGTTTCCCAACCATTGCTGCAATGGGGTCCTTTGTAACTAATGCTGTAGTTTTAATCATATTCTGTATCATTGTTCAGTACTTGCCCTTCTGCAGCTTTTTCAGAAAAAGTACACTAATACATTTTTATCCTCAGTTGCAGTGTGCTAATTCAGAAAGACAATGATTTATTAGCTTCCTCTTTGAAGGTATTTTTTACAACTGAACTATCATTTTGTGTTTTTTTAAAAATTTGTTTATTTATTTCACTGTTGACTAAATCTGGGAAAAAAAAATATTATTTTAATAAAAATTGATGCACATGCACTGCTTACAGGAAAAGGTATTCAAGCAAAGTAATGCTTAAGCACCCATTCTTTAGGAAAAATCAGAACTGGCACAACTTAATTCAGTTTGCGCCCAGCAGACATTTGTACAGAACAAAGAAAACACAGAAGAAACATAAATAAGTGATGTTCATAGAAATGGCACACATATGTTCCGTGAAGGTCTTGCTGTTCTTTCTGAACCGTGTAGTTTCATTGCCATGCCGTTAGTTTTTACACAACTCCAAAAATAAAGATTCCTACTGTGACTTTCTTTTGTATCACCTTGTAAAATATATATGCTGTGTTATGATATCTCCACACCACCACGAGATCTCCATTTGCTTTTGCACAGAGCATTTGTCATTTCACTCTGCACTCTGTTACCAACACTAGAAGCAGGAGCCGGTGTTACATGGTTAAATTTTTCATGAACTAATTGGGAAGTTACCCTGGGATAAAGACAATTTAGTCCAAGCACTTGCGTATTCTGTTCCTTGTAGAGCCAGGCTAAATTCTCTTGAATCTGTGATTTAATATGCAATTCTTGAGCACAGCTCTGCAAGAATACCATATGTGACAAGTTACCACAGCCTTCACCCAAAGCATACACTAACCATAGCAACATGGGCATCAGCTGTTGCATAAGCAACCTGACAAGGGCTGTATTTTTAAATTTGCACACACAACAATTTTGAAGCCAAATGTCTGCACATTTGGAGCTCCTGAAAAAAACGTGAAATAAGTGTTTTAAAACCACAGTTAGCAGCTGGGTTTGGACACTTTGGACAAAATGTTCAAGATATTGAGTTCCTAAAATTAAACGTCTCAACTGGAATTAGAGTAACTAAATAAGTGGCCTAGTTATAAGCGTTGAGCAGTGGAAACATCTCTGCTGTTCACTCCAAGGGGTGAGACTCCTTGCAGACCCATAAGGATGTAAACTGGACACCCCAAGATCTCACTCTTCAGCACCCAGGCACAGAGCGCTGGGTCTCCCCGTTCAAAACTGCATTTTGCTTTATCTCTGCACGTGTCCGTGATGCTAAAACTGAATGCAAATAGGCAAAGTCCGTAAATGATGCTCTCCTATGCAAAACCCAGAAACATTCCTCATTGTCCCAGGGCACCTCTTGTGTTTGGTCAGTTGTGTGAACACTGCTGTGCTTTGGATTGAATCTGGCACTGGGAATTGCCTGCATTTTGGTGTAGCTTTGAGATGCTCCCGGTGCTCACCTTGCAGCTTATGGCTTTGCCTGTCTCAGGCACCACCCTTGTGTAACCAGACAAGACAGTTTAACACAACGCACCTCAGTGCACCAGGATTGTCTGGGGATGCTGGGGAGGTAAACTGTGCCATCACTTGCCCAAGGGCACAATTCCTCCCCGCAAGGGCTGTACACCTCCGTGTGTCTTTTTCTGCTTCTGCTAACCTACTCCTACACAGGGTGAGGGAGATGAGAGAGTCAAATTCACTCTCTCTTCCTCTGCTCAGCACTTTGTCCAAGCCAAAAACCTATGCTCCCCAGGCAGCCATGGAAGCCATTCTGGTATTTTTATAAGCTAATTGAGCTTAGAATTGAGCTAGTGTGGCACATCTCTCCTAACCAAAAGGCTCAGCTGTTTAGAGATACTCAGCTTTGAGTAATGCCTTCAGCATTCACAAAGGATGAAACGCTGGGCTGCCCATCCTGTTAATGTGCCACGGTGAGTGCTCGCATGTTGGCCAGATCCAGGCCTTGAGGGAGTAACTCCAAAAAAGCATAATGCTGTAAAAGATGGCGTATCTCTAGAAAGTCTTCTACTTTTCATTGCCAGCAAGAGCTGTGTTTTGACCTGGAAACCCACTTCTTGCAAGAGGCTGCCTGAAGCTAGCAAAGGGGTCAGTATGGTGCAGGCTGGAAAATGAACCAAGCAAGATCTGAAAAATCAGGGAAGCTGAACCAATGTGTTTCTGCTGCAGAAAACAAGAGAGAGGCTAGAGGGAGTCCATGCTCCACTGCTTCAGAAATGGAGCGGGACTCGGCTGGTATTGAAACAGTCTCTGTTGTCCTGGAAAGTACATGGAGATAATAAAGTGTGAACACAGGGAAGACCTGGCAGACACTTCAGCAGGCCACCATGTGTTAACACAGATGACGAAGTAAGATATCCTCAGACTTAGATATGCCTTTCTAAAAGAGCTGGAGTTTGGAAATAAGACCTTCAGCGAATCCAGGCACAGAGATGAACTAGAGGAGAGGTAAACAGGGTCAAATGTAGCGAGGAGAGCAATGGATACGAGTTATCCTTTCTGATAATTTGGTTTGGCATTATTACCCTAGCTGCAGTTTCTGCATCTCCATTAAAGATTACCACCACCTGCCTTAATCATAATGACCTATGTGATGTTTTATATTGCTACCCATCAAGTCATATTAGAACTGTCACGTAACACTGATAACAGTTTTAATATTCATGATGAATTTTACAGAATGGCTGGCACATCTCCATTTCAGTGATACGAAATCTGCTCAGGGCATGCTCTCCCATTTGGGAATTTTATATTTTGTTGTTTCCCTGTTTCTGTTGGCTAAAACAGAGAATCAGTGCCACACCACTCTTCTAGTGCAGGGTTTCTTGTAAACATAAAGGCTCTGGAGGATTTCATAATGTTGATCAGATTCTGGGTTTTCCTGCATGCCTCTGTTGTGCCGTCTGTAACTGGATCACATAACTAAGTACCCTCTGTGCGTAGCTCAAACATACTGTGGCACTGTGGTCTGCTGTTTGCAATCTACATTGCCCAAAAAAGTGTAGCTGTCGTGGGGATACATCTACAAGCATCTCCTCTTTGATACACCTGCAGACTACTTCATTAATTGTTTTAAAAATCAGGGCATAAACTGGCATCAGAAACAAACTGAGAGGAGTATTTTACAGTTCTTACCAATCTAGAGGTTAAAGAAAGTGGTTACAAAATCTGATTTTACCAGAACATCTCCCTTTAGGGGGAGCTGGGAAGTGTAGGAGACCTTGGCATTAGTTCTAGCAGGACACACGAGTAATGTTCTCTGCTGGAATAAATCTCCTAATACTACACTATTTGACCTGGCAGAGTCTTTTAGCATGACGTGCAGTTTACACCTTGGTGGACACTGGGGTACTTTTTTCGGTTACTGGAGGGTTTAAGCAACTGTGCAATAGATAATAATTAACCTGTTTTGTAAAAACAAGAGATGTGATGGGGTTTGTGGCAAATTGTTAAACGTTTGTAAATGCAACTGTTGAGAGATGTCAGTTATTTTGTTTTTTTTCTTTTTGTTTTTTCTTGAAAAAAAGCCCCACACAACTGGGTTTGTTCCTAATAAGCTGACTAGGGCCAGCTCCAAACACAGACCATCTAATCAACTGTGAAGGACAGTAGAATGACCAGAGACAGCAAAATAATCATGACTCCACCACTTATTTTGACCATGCCAAAGCCCTAGCAGCCTAGACTGGCAAATACTGCTGCTGTAAAATGAAAGATACAGAGTATTTGGGCCTTCCATGGCTGCTGCTTAATCTGGCTAACAGGAAGCAGGAGCAGACACTCCATATCTTGTAGCTTTTTTTCCTCCCTGTCTCAGTCCTGCAGGCCTCTCTGGGGCAGAAGGACAAGATTTCAGACTCTCATCCTTAAGCCAGGAAGAGATAAAGTTCAATTTTGCCTATGATGCTAAGATATTTTTAGTGTCACTTGCAGCAATCAGACATGAGAGATGTCTAGTTTGCATTTTTACTGTATCTGAGGATGTGTTTACACAGACAAGGCCAGGCAGATCCAACCTCCCTCTGATATGCCTCATCCAAGCCAGCTCTGGTCCAGGAGCTCTGCTGCTGCAGCATCCTGCTTCATGGCAAACGCAGACACCCAACAGTGGGAGGGGAGCTGATCCATGAACACCCACCCAGCAGCATGCAGTGTTGGTCGTGCCTGACCCATGGAATTGGGACCTCAAAACCCACTGCATGGATATGAATTTTAACACAGGAGAATATAAAACTTGAGCTTGTCAAATTCTAGCAAGTCCCACTTAGCAGTGAAGAAACCTTAATTTCCTTGGGAAACTTTCTGTCTTGCACCTCTTGGTTACATTGCCAAACTTCTCCACTTATGTTTGGCCGTACTGTTAACACTAAAACTTTTGGAACAGGGACTTGTTTTTCTTGCACCTCTGCACAGCATGTGGTGTATTGGGAACCCTGAGATCTACTGCATTACAACTGAAGCCAAACAATAGCTAAGTTGATTAATGCGACTACTATGGGCTATTTCTCGTGAGATATTCCATGTGATTATTTGAAAAGCCCCGTTTACTGCTTGATATACTTGACCTAAATTCTGCAATAGTCCAATGCAAGAGACAGGAGATTGTGTTTGATTCAGACAGATGAAGGAAATGTGTTCTCTTTCATTAAATATAAACAATACAGGCAGTAAAGCCCCTCTGTCTTATTTAATTTAAGTTTATTTTAGGTTATTAGTCTTTAAAAATTTCTTCTTTCTAGAGGGTACAGATTTTTTTCAATTAAAAATGCATAAGATAATTATAGAACTTTCGGGGGGGTGCCAGAAGCATCAACAATTAGGCAGGAAACTGGGGTTTCAGCACTTACAAATTCGTGGGAAATGTAAGCTGGAGTTTCAGGTAATTTCATCAGCTGGACAGTAAAATGATTAATGGTGGAACAAACAGCCATGTGGGAGATGAATAGCACAGATTACAGAGGTCAGGTGACAGTAAAAAAGGCTGGTATGGGGACTGCTACAAGGAGAAGCTGCAGTTCAAGCCTTCTGTCATTGGGTCCTTCAAATCCATCACCTTGTGAGCAGGCAGAGATGGAGTAGAGGAGGCAGATCCTAACTCTCGACAGAGTGGCATTTTTCCTATGACTTTTGGCCAGGGGCTATTTCTATCTGATTATTTTGCTGAGACACTCAGCCAGCAGCTGAGATGAATTGGAAAGATCACTCCTCTGAGCTACTGTTTCAAAGGATTTTGTGTCATATAAATGATGCTCCCAGCAGCCTCCACTTGGGTTTTGCATGGCAGACATCTTTTGGAGTAAACTGGACCAGAATGACGTGGGAGAAGGAGTTCCTTCACCTATGGGTTATGAGATTGGAGGTACCAAGGAAGATATCCCAGGGCCTGATGGAGTGAAGCGTCAACAGAAGACCAATTCTCCCAGGCTGGGGTAGTCAGTTCAGGAAGCAATTTCTTTCTGCAAATATTTATGTTAGCCAGGGATTCACTAGCTTCACTTGCTAGCAGCCACTTATTAGCTCCCAAACCAGAGAAGTGAAGGCAAACATTTGTTGTCCTCCAGCTTCTGGGAGGTGACATGAAGTTATATGAGCCAAGAAGACTTGCAGAAATGCAGAAAAGCCAACTGTTTGAGAAACTAAGAGATTTGATCATGCTGTGTGTTACATCATTTAGTATTACATGTCCTGTCATTTTGTTTCTCATCACTGATGACACATGAAATTAATAATTAACAATATGCTTCAAGTACAAAATATTCATTGAGTCAGACAGTTTTTGGACACCCATGCTACTTCAGAAGTACCCAGTGGCTGTTGTGTATTCATGAAAATCAAAGCACAGCACCTGCTAAAATTTAGCATGCCACACTCATACCTAACATTCACTAAAATATTTGTGAATCATTTGCATTATTTTACCTATTGTATGAATAAACAGGTTCCTTTAGTTCTTCTTAAATTGGATGACAGGTATAGAAATACGTGAGTGAGTACCAATCAAATGGGAAAATGAATGACTGAGACCAAGCTTTAGATCATGCATATTAGAAATTTATCATAGTTTTAGAAAATGGTGTCACATTTGCAAATCAGACAGACAAAATTCAACGTTGGAATGTATCTATAAGGAGACCCACGCCACTCACGATCAGTAGAGTTATTGATGTTTTTAAGACCACTCCCTAATGCTCTATCTTCAAGTCATAAGAATTCTTCTCAAACTTGTTTATCTTTGTGTAAATTCACACTAAACTGTTGGACACCCGGGTGGGAAATCCACTCCAGCAGCTGGAAAACTAGGAGCATTCCCTTCAGATTTGTTATGATATTGGCTCCAGAGTGTGTGGTTCTGGAAGTGTCAAACAACCTTTGCATGCAGAAGAAATGACCCAGGAATCAAAAGGATTCAATGTGAACCCTACTGAAATTCTCTATCAATAAAGCACCCTATAAATGTTAGGGCTGAGAGGGATTTGCATGCTTTTATTTGGATTTGTTCTCAAATGACAGTCATACCTTAGGTGTCATTAAGGAAGAGCAGATATTTCCATTTGAAACTTTTCTTCTGTGTATAGTGTACAAAATGCCCAAGGAATTCTATGATACACATCCCACACCCTTTCATACATCTTTTAGCAAGATATGAAACATTGAAGTGCATTAATGCTGCACTAGCTATAAAAGATGTATTTTTTTTTTAAACATAAGACTAAAGTCTAGGAAGAAATAAATCTCTTACAAAGGCTCTGTCTGACATGGATAGGCTTGGTACCAGTTCTTCACATAACATTTTGGGCACAAACTGAGGCACAGGAAGTTCCGTCTGAACATGAGGAAGAACTTCTTCACTCTGAGGGTGACGGAGCACTGGAACAGGCTGCCCAGGGAGGTTGTGGAGTCTCCTTCTCTGGAGATATTCAAGACCCGCCTGGACAAGGTCCTGTGCAGCCTACTGTAGGTGACCCTGCTTCAGCAGGGGGGTTGGACTAGATGACCCACAGAGGTCCCTTCCAACCCCTACTATTCTGTGATTCTGTGATTTAACATTGACTTTTTTGGTTGGTTTTATCATACACACAATTTTCTTGTCCTTCACAACGATCCCCTGGGCAGGAATTGCTTTGATGCTGATGAGGACGATATAGCACTCAAACATTTTGTGGTTACTCTGAAACATGTATTTTCTCACATTCCCGTAATAGGAAAAACAGCTTTTTCTGTAGAACTGTAAATGCTGTTGCTTAAATTTTGTTTTTTTCACTTTGAGCACTTCTATGTAAAAAGAATAGAAGGTAGGTTGAATAGACACAGTAGGGTTTCTCTGTAAATGCAAAGTCTAAATATCTAAGTAACAGATATTTTTCCTTATGACTGACACTATCATTTTATGTTTATGGCTCAAACACCTCTTTAGTCAGTCTTGTCTTTGCATCTTTGAAATCTGTTCCACTTACTGCCCAACACAGATCAGAGCACTGCTATAGTCCATCTGTTCTGAGACTGCTCTTCCACTGGGATAAGACCTGCTGTTACAATTTTGAGGCTTCAGACATAGAAATAAGCCCTCCTTCCTTCTCTAAATATAACACTGTTTTTCTGTAATCACTTCGTTATTCTGTGTGTCAAAGATAAGAACCGTGAGCCAAATTTTGATTATCTTGCTGCCAACTAGCACTTAAAATTTCATAGATGGCCTATGCCATGCTAATCGTGAGCTTAACATGGATGTTAGACACGGAGCGGTAATGTGCAAAAGTTGCCAAGTCTCATTCCGAGTGCTAAAACAGTCAGGTTTCGGCTACTGAGTGCAGATTCAAAAGCAATCAAACTAGGTGAGTCTTGGGAACAGGGAAATGGGGCTGCTCACTAGATGAAAACCCAAATAATGCCATCTGAAACTGGTCTGGGGGGCTGATGCAAGGTGATTGCCTTCACCTTCATTTCTTTTTCATTTCCTGGAGAAAAATCATAAATTCTGCAGATAATGGTACCACTATAGATTTCACATATTTGCAATGCCCAAGCAAAGCACTAAATCTAACTTTGTTAATCTTTCCTCCCTGATTACTCCCTAATGACAAATTGGGGAAAGCCTTGTTACTGTAGAACACGCTTCCAGCCCATCTGTGAGCAATACATCTGTCTACTATGACAACACAGTGTGTTAAGTATTAAAAAAGCAGAGTGATAATTTAATGGGGAAGATCAACATGAAGATTTCAAGGATCATTCACGCAACTCTATCATATCAAGAGCAGCTGTAAAATAGATGCATAAGTGATTCCTTTAGAAGCAATGATCAATTACTAATTGCAGTTACTCTAACCAGGTCCATGTATTTAGCAAAGATCTTTAAACAATCGCTGCAGCATGAAATCATGGAATAGTTCTCAGACTGATCACTAAAGAAGAGTCTGGATGATTAAAAAACCTCACAAATAAGCTCTGTACGCACATACCCCAAATATCCAATGTAAAAATGCAAACCGCCTAAAGTTGTCTGCAGAAAAGATTTAAGACACAACTGTACCACAAGCATGGCTTTCACAAGATCCTGGCAATAGTAAAGGATCTATTTTAAAATAATTGGGGAATTAAACTGGAGCTATGGAAACTTTCCCTGTGAGCTTTTATGAACTTAACCTGCTGTTTTATCACCATATCCTAAAAGCGGAGTATGACTTCAATAAAATCCTAGTTCAACACCACTAATGAAAATGTGTTCAGTCATATTGTATGTGTTCCATAACTAGAAATCATATTTCACTTTATATACAGTGTCCCTAGTCTTAGCAATGAGCAGCTTATGAACAATGAATTTAATCTTATAGAAATAATTAATCTTTGAAAACTTTCTATTAAAATATTTGTGTTGTTATTAACATCTCTGTCATGTTTCTTCAGCAATGAACGGGACCAAAGAAAGTAAAAAAAAATGTGCTGGAAACAGGTTAAGGGTAATGACACCAATAAGAATGTCTTTTCTCCTCTTGTCTATGCAAAAGACAGAGATCAGCTGACACTCTGAGATGTGCAGGTTTGCATACCTTTCCAATATCCTGATGTCTATTATTTGAATTTTGGGAAAAAATAAATATAGCGATGGCTCAGAGAAAGCAGTCTTTCAAAAAGGAGACTTGCTATATGACGATGGCACAAGGCAATTAAAATTAAAGCTAATTCTAAAGAATTGGACATTGTATCATCCTTACATTATTGTGTAATGCCACAAAGCATGGGACACTGGAAACAGCGAGGTCATCAAATTGGACAAGCCAAAATATTCACACTTCATGCACCTTGGCCTCCGTTGCAAAAGATGGACTTACAAAACCGAACAGCAACATTCTCATCTAAATCATGTTTCTATTTTTACACCACTTTTATGATCTTCTTACTGGATAACTAGAAAAGTATTTTCTAATTATGTAAATCCTATAACACAGTTTGGATATGCTTTGCTTGCTTGTTTATCTTGCGCAGGATATATAATCTATAATGTAGATTAAAGTCTTTAAGATTTTAAAAGAAGCTAATAAGATCGCTGTATATTTTTTTTTATTCTAGTCTTAAAGGCTGCATAAAAAAAGACAGAGTTTTTACAAGCAAACAAAGAGTGTTCTACAATCGAATTATTTCAGATCTTGAAATTTGGACACTGCCTTCCCTGCTGTATTATTTACGTTGGTATTTGATCAATGCTAAGATATCAATAGAAGAAAATTACCTGCAAAGAGGAAAAAAAGACCAGGGCAAAAATTAAATTTTTTAGTGAAACCCCACCTCTTGCTTCACTGATGACTAGAAGAATCAATGCATTTTTTGCTTTGCTGATCCATTGCTGAGTCATAGTCCTAAAATAAACATCATTTCCTTCCTGTTTGTTCTAGAAACTTCAAAATTGCCTCTTAGCCACAAATCAGATATGATAGAGTCACCTCGGCCATTCAAGAGATCTTCAGAGTGATTGCAATAATCAGGCAAACTTTATGATGAAGTACAGCTGTAGTGAACACTCACACAGTTGCACTGCAGAATTTTCCACTGGAACACAATATTCTCCCTTACTGTAATTTTTGCAGTAGTCAAGCAACATCAGTGTTGGTCATGTTGTCCTCCTTGCCTACAGTTCTCCACTTTACTTGTTAATCCTTGGAGATCATGCTGTCTAAAGACGTATGGAGCCGCAGGCAGGATGCAAGCCCAAAGCTCAGGAGATGAGTGGCTCTACCGTTGACTCCACAAAGTGGCCTTCAAGAACTTATTTACCAGGTTTATGCCTTTGATCTTCCCTTAACTTTTGTGGCCTAAACGGATCATTGCTTCCACACACGTGTGTACACCAAGCCTCATGCTAGAAGGCTTTTATACCCTGCTCTATATTAGAAAGATTTGTTATGCTGTGGTTCCAGGATTATGCATATCTCTGTCCTCTTTTTTAGTACCTCTGAGAATGGTCACCTCCGGCCTTTGCATCTTAAACTCTAACTTGAGGTTAATAACCTTGGTATCAGCTTATTTCACTCTCCTGATTCAACTGGTTTATCTCACTTTACTTGTTCATAAAAAATTAGAATGATTTTGTTTGGAAGGAACCTTGAAGACCAGCTAGTCTGTAACACCCGGCCATGGACGGGGACACCTTCCACTACGGCAGGTTGCTCGAAGCCCCTTCCAGCCTGGCCTTTCCCCTTCAGAAGTTTGAATTCAACGGAATTTATGGTTGCCACATTTCTTTGTGTGTATATATGAATATATACATAAATATTTAATATGTATAATGATAATAAAGTGCTTAAATTATAATAATAGTTCATATGTATACATAATTACATTTTTAGCTGGATTAATAAACTTTAAAAGGAAAAAATATTGTTCAGCGAGTTGACACAAACCTTTCTCTTACTGAGTTTCCTGCCTTTCTGCAAGATCACCAGGTGTCACCCACAGTGGTGTGTGTGGGTGCTCATAAACAGTCTGTGTAAAAGGAGTGCCCATAACCTCAGGAGGTGTTTGCCTGACACTGATCATACGAAGGAGGAGGACAAAAACCAGCTGGATTAAAGCATAACTGGGGAATTACAAAGCGTTTTTAAACAATAGAGTCATCTTGAAAAGGAGTTTAAAAGAAGCATGAAAATACATAACACTTGGGACACTCTTTGTCATGGGGACAGGGCAGCAGACAAATCACATTTGACACCATCTGAAGTTGTCCCATCAACTTCACAACCTCCATCTAAGGCCCAACAGAGCATCTTTCTGGCTGAGCACCATTTAAAGCCTGCACCCAACTAACGAGCTCAAAGCACAGGGGCAACAAGTACCCACACCTGGGGTGTGTGGTTTTCTCGTCAGCAGGTAGATTAGCAGGTTGTCAAGGCAGCACAGTTGGCTGTGAAGCTGGAGCACCCATGGTTTAATGGTAAGCAAGGAGAGGGACCTGCTCTCCATGAAGAGAGAGGTGGTTGCTCCGTGTGGGGTTGTGTGTGTGACTGAGTGTGTATGTGTATATGATCAAGACTTTATAGAAATAGCTGTAGAAAGATGCATAGAAATTTCTAGGTGTATAGAATCATAGAATCATAGGTTGGAAAAGACCTTTAGGATCATCAAGTCCAACCGTCAACCCAACACCACCACGCCTACTAAACCATATGCCAAAGTGCCATATCTACACTTTTTTTGAACACCTTCAGGGATTCTGACTCCTCCACTTCCCTGGACAGCCTATTCCAATGTCTGACCACTCTTTCAGTAATGAAATTTTTCCTAATATCCCATCTAAACCTCCCCTGATGCAATTTAAGGCCTTTGCCTCTCATCCTATCGCTAGTTACTTGGGAGAAGAGACCAACACCTGCCTCACTACAATCTCCTTTCAGGTAGTTGTAGAGAGCAATAAGGTCTCCCCTCAGCCTCCTCTTCTCCAGACTAAACAGCCCCAGCTACCTCAGCTGCTCCTCATAAGACTTGTTCTCCAGACCCCTCACCAGCCTCGTTGCCCTTCTCTGGACACACTCCAGCACCTCAATGTCCTTCTTCTAGTGAGGGAACCAAAATGGAACTCAGTACTCTAGATGCAGCTTCACCAGTGCCGAGTACAGGGGCACGATCACCTCTCTACTCCTTCTGGCCACACTACTCCTGATACAAGCCAGGATGCCGTTGGCCTTCTTGGCCACTTGGGCACACTGCTGGCTCATGTTCAGCTGGCTGTCGACCAGCACCCCAAGGTCTTTCTGCCGGGCAGCTCTCCAGCCACTCCTCCCAAGCCTATAGCGTTGCACAGGGTTGGTGTGACACAAGTGCAAGTCCTGGCATTTGGCCTTGTTGAAACTCATACAGCTGGCCTCAGCCCATCGATCCAGTCTGTCCAGATCCCTCTGCAGAGCCTTCCTACCATCAAGCAGGTTGACACTCCTGCCCAACTTGGTGCCATCTGCATACTTACTGAGGGAGCACTCAACCCCTCATCCAGATCATTGATAAAAATATTAAACAAGACTGGACCCAAAACTGAGCCCTGGGGGCACCACTTGTGACCAGCTGCCAGCTGGGTCTAACTCTATTCACTACCAGTCTCTGGGCTCAGCCATTCAGCCAGTTCTTTATCCAGCAATGAGTACACCCATCCAAACCATGGGCAGCTAGTTTCTCCAGGAAGATGCTATGGGGAACAGTGTCAAAGGCCTTACTAAAGTCCAGGTAGATAACATCCACATCCTTTCCCACATTGCCTAAGTCTCCAATATTGCGGCTTATCTGTACATTGCTGATAGAGATCCTGAAGATATAATTTGCTACTTTTCAGTTAATTAAAAACCATTAATAGATCAATGCATCACTTCAATCCCAATTTGATTTACTGCATATGAATTGAGCAGTTTTTGCTTGTGAAAGTGGTGACCTAGATAAGATGATCTTCTTCAGGCACCTACCAAGTCTATTCCTTGTGCTTGTTTGGTGGTGTTTCCTTCACTAGAAAACAATCTTTTAAAATACCACATCACTTCTTTCTGCTTCTTTGTCTATTGAATCTTCACTATTTCTGAACATCTTCATTTTGAAGGCTCCCCAGATGCCAAACAAACCCAAACAGCAGTCTCTAATGAGACTAGATGGCTCTGGAGGGGGAGGTTAGAGCCATTTTGATGCATTCTTTATCCATTTGTATCTCGACAATACCTTGTTGGGTAACCAAACATATGTATACCATAAACATAATAACCTAAAAAAATAGGGCAACATATGGTACTTATAAATTATTACAGGCAAGTCCCATATCTGTCACATGCTGTTGGTAAGCAAGCTCCAGGGAAAGGCAACTGTCCCCTGAGTTACTGGATTCTCACAGAGAAGTTTGCTTGACTTGTTTATTGAGCACATGGGTTCAAAACTTTTCTCGCAAAATGCAAAAGAAATAGATTTGTCCACGTACCTTCCAGACCTACTGTTGTGGTTTAGCCTCAGTTGGCAACTGAGGACTACGCAGTTGCTCTCTCACTCCTCCCCCCTCCCCAGTGGGATGGGGAAATTAGAAGGAGAAGGCAAAAGTCATGGGTTGTGATAAAAACAGTTTAACAGAATGGCAAAGGGAGAAGAAAATAACCACAATAATACTGATAAAAAGAATACACAGCATGCAATATTCTCACCACCCAATGCTCAGCTTGGTCCTTAGTAGCAAACTCCCTTTCTTTAGCCAGCTCCCCACTTAAATGCCAAGCATGACATCATATGGTACAGAATATGCCATTTGATTGGCTGGTTTGGGTCGGCCCAGCCAGCTTCTTGAGAAAATTAACCCTATCCCAGCCAAACCCAGGACACCCATTCAGCATGTGTCACTACCCACTTCCCTTCCTTCCTTTTCCTTATCCCTCCGTATGCTCTTAGGCTGACAGCCTTTAAACCACATATGTGGTGATGTTCAGTCCAAAGCCCAGTCCCAAGCAGAATCCTTGAGACACTTCTTGTTTAGATGTAGAGACTTCTGTACCAGTTGCTTTGATCTTCTGATCTGTTTGTAGTGCTCTGAATTGCTAACGTAGACCCAGGACTGACTCTCAGTTTTGCAGTGATGACCCCAAGCTCCCTAACAATCTAATGCTGCTTAGTAGTTTCTGACACCTGTAATATTACATGGCTCTAATAACCTACGGTGCTCTTATTAAAACTCTAGCTCCTGGAAAAGCCTGATTTTTTGAGGCATTTAGGCTTTCACTCAACAAATGACAACTTTTCTAGAGCTTCAGATTAAAGGGACAAGCTTGAAAAATGTGACTTGAAAGCATCCTCCCAACTCTTAACTAGCATGCAAATGTAATAAGCTAAAAGTCTAATGTTTCAAAAGTCTCTTGTTTTGATTCTGAGGGTAAATGTATGATTCTGATTGCTTGTGATCAGGACTGCAAACTAAGTACAGTGAAAGTGGCAACACATAAGGAACTCCCAATGGGCAAAGCACACACACTTAATTACAGAAAACATTTGAAAAAGCAGTAGGTACATCTTTATATTTACATTGAATTTTTCAGGCTGATTTGTTCATTTTATAATGAACTTCTGAAAAAAAGTGACAAGTGCTAGCTCTCTCTCTGGCACTGGCTGAATGAGGAAAGAAATGCTTGGATGTCCCAAGGAGCAAGTTCACTGCCAAGTGCTCCTGGTGCACTGGCTGATAGGCACGAAGACACACTGCTGTAAATCTTCACAAATAACAAATCAAAATATTGCACTTCCAAGGGAGAGCAGAATACAAAAGGCAAAATATTATCAGTGCTACGCCTGGTGAATATGACTCCTTTTGTGCAAAGACTAGGTTTACGTACAGCACAAGAACGGGCTCTGCAGAACCCTTTGGCATGGTCTCCATTCCCTGTAGCTGCTGTTTCCCAGGGTCCAGATTGAGGGATTTCATCACAAGCCTACACCATTGGATGCACAGGCTTGCAGCAGCCAAGACAGAGACCTGGGAAGGGCAATAACCTGGTGAGCCACGAGCTCCGTTCTTGCCCTTCCTGCACCGAGATGCAACGGGGTCACCCTGTGCTACCCCCATGGAGCGCGTTCTTCAGACCCTGGACATGAGCATCAAGAAAAGAGAAGGCTCCCCGCAGTATTGCTGCCGTGTATACTGCACAAGGACCAAGGACAATCTGGCTCTGTGTGCTAGTTTGCAGCACTGCCAATATTCCCCTATCGTATCAGCATCTTCTTAAGCCTAGGCCTATTAGTTTTTCAGCCTAATCACCTCTTCAGCAATGTCTAATCTTCTTGAAGACTTGATTTCCAGAAATAAACAGCTTGCAATAGAAAAATGTCTGTCATGGCTTTATATTCATATATTCATACCCATCTTACCACATTTTATTAATGTGTTTATTTTAATAGATAAGATCCAGCTTATGAAATCAAATTATAACACACACTAGCATGTTCAAAATTCAAATACTGATGTGTCCTGATCTTATCATGCAGAGAATTCATTGAATATCATTGATTAAATGCTTTCTCTCATTTAAACAAACAACTGGATTTGAGAAATACTGAAAACTCAAAATAATTTGAAGAAGTCAGTGGACCGCAATAAATACTAGTTTGCAGTCAATCCAGCATTTATTGTCTGACTTCTCTTCTGCGTACCATCTTTTGTCTCAAAGTGGTAAATGTATAAACAGCAAATAAATTTTTTAACATTTTAATTCCACTGGTAGATTAGTATTTGGCAATACCTCGTACTACATTTTACACAGGTGTGGCAATGTAATATTAAAATCTAGCTGTATTCTGAAACAGAGTCTGGCTTTGGAGGATCCTCATTTTTCCATCTCTTAGTAATTTTCATCCTAGACCTTCACAGTGTAAAGCCAAAGAAAAAAGTTCTGGTTTCCCCCACTGTCAGTTTTGAGTACCAAATCAGGAAACAGAAATTCATGGTGAATTCCTCGAGCTTGAAGCTAGACAATTGCTTTAGCTCTGCAATAAAAGATCTACAACTGGATCTGATAAATATCAAATGGTTAATTATGAAGAAAACAATGAAGAATCTGGCAGTTTATATTGGCTGTGCAGCAGTAACAGCAAATCCAAGTTGCCACTGGGATCACACCTATGTAACATAACTATTTTGATCTCACTACTGTATTGTGTGAATACATTGATCCTCATGATGCTGTGGGAGGTTGGAAACTATTGATGTTTCGGTTTTACAGGTGGGCAGGACAAGTACCGAGAAGCCAAGTAACTTTGCCAAGGTCAAACCACAAGCACGTAGCACCTGCTAAAACCAGCACTCGTGTCTTAAACTCATACCCTACGCATTGGAATGCTAGTCATCTTCTATGCCCTATAGTATATCCATGTACCAAGTACAAGACAAAATGATCAGGTACTACAGGAACATGAACAAGGTGATGGCAATTACTGTTATAAACTAAGGTCACGGCTGCCTCTCCCCTGACATGCGCTTTTTTATGACAACATGATGGTATTGAGAAGGAACCACAGTATGTATTTTTTTTGGAACAGCATGGTTAACATCAGACATACATGACTGTCAAAAGACCTTGAGCAATTTTTACTATATTTCTGATGAAAACCAAACTGTTTTGTACCTATAATTTCACTTATTCACTCTCTTGCCCTGTGTAGAGTCATGGAATCATAGAATATCTCAAGCTGGAAGGGACCCATAAGGATAATTGAGTGCAACTCCCTCACAGGATTACATAAAACTAAACCATACGACTAAGAGCATCATACAGATACTCCTTGAACTCTGACAGACTTGGTGCTGTGACAACATCCCTGGTGAGCCTGTTCCAGTGACCGACCACCCTCTCAGTGAAGAACCTTTTCCTAATGTCCAGTCTGAACTTCCCCTGACACAGCTTCATTCCATTTCCTCATGTCCTATTGTTAGTCACCAGAAAAAGATCAGTACATCCACCTCTGTTGCCCCTCTTGAGGAAGTTGTAAAATGTAATGACATCACCCCTCTCTTCTTCTCCAAGGTGAACAAGCCAGGTGACCTCAGCCACTCCTCGTACGTCTTTCCCTCGAGGCCTTTCATCATCTTCGTTGCCCTCCTCTGGACACACTCTAATAGTTTAATGTCCTTCTTGTACTGAGGCTTCCAAAACCGCACATAGTACTCAAGGTGGGGCCGCACCAGTTCAGTATTATGCGGGACTACCACCTGCCTCGACTGTCTAGCTATACTGTGCTTGATGCACTCCCAGAACATGGTTGGCCCTTTCGGCTGCTACGGCACACTGTTGACTCATATACGACTGCTACCAACCCAAACCCCCAGATCTCTTTCCGTGGGGCTGCTCTCCAGCCTCTTGTCACCTAGTCTGTACTCATAACCAGGATCACCCTGTCCCAGGTGGAGAATCCTGGAGAATTGCTCTTCTTAAATTTGATATGGTTGGTGATTGCCCAGCCCTCTAGTCTATCCAGATCTCTCTGTAAGGCCTCTCTACCCCGAGGGAGTCCACAGCTCCTCTTAATTTAGTATCATAGGCAAACTTACTTAATGTAGATTTGATTCCTGCATTCAGATCATTTATAAAAACATTAAAGAGCACTGGCCCTAAAACTGACCTCTGGGGAACCCCACAGGTGACTGGCCACCAGCCTGATGTAACCCCGTTTACTATAACTCTTTGAGACCAACCAGTCAGCGAATTGCTCACCAGTATAGTTCCCTGCTTTTTCTTGGTCCTGTATGTTGCTCACTACTGTTTGCTGCTAAGAAGATATTATTTAGTGTGCTTTCCCTTGCTTTTCAGAAATCTCTGAAAATAAACTTACCCTTGAGAAACTTGGATGAACAGAGATGGCCATCATTGCAAATGGCCTTTTTGTTAACTTCATGTCCTTCTAACGTATTTCTGTCCACAAATGCCCCCCTCCACTGGGTGAACTACTTTTCCTGCTCTCTTACGCCACTGATCTTCTGCCTTTCCAGGTCAGTTCAGTACTTAATCCTCCAGGACCTGCCCTTGGGAATTAATAACATTCAACCTGCCTTAAAGATATCCTGATGTACCTTATGCCCCTGGGACATGTCACACAAAAGACACAAAGCTACATAAACCCTCAGCAATCCTCTGCCAGCAGAAGGATAGAGTAGATAACCTAATACAGCAACAGGACGCAGTGACAGGTCATTGCAACTCAAGTGATGTCTTCTGAGAAGTGACTTCAGCCATCTGAAGAACACACTGATAGTCAATGTATGTGCTCCTCCTGAAAAGGCAAATTATGTTGTTATGAATTCTCAGTAGATTTCTAAAAGATGTTTAAATTATTTTACTCCAGTGTTTTGGCAACATGTCCTACTTTCTTAATAATAGCTCAGGAAAGTGTAAACTAGCAAGGAAATTGGGTTTTGTTGTTTTTTCTACACTTATTCATTCTTCTGATTTTTTTCCCTTACTTTTTTTTTGTTACAAATCAGTGATCCAGTTTTTCTTGCCCTCCTCAGATCAAACTGCTGTTTCAGCAATGCTACTTGATCCATAAATTGCTTTCAATACTAACATATTTTAAAACATGAATCAGGCATCTGATTGAATTTTCACTAGAAAAATACAAATTATAAAAAAATTGTCTTTGAATGGAAAACAAGACTTTCGGGACTAATAAAAAGAATGGTATCTGTAAGTCACTGGATGATTGATTAAAATGAAGTAGGAGGGCAAATGGAGTATTAGTCAATTATAGACTAACTGTGAGCCTCCAACATGAAGTCTTGTGAGAAGCTACAAAACCCTGAGCAAGGCAGTTCTGGAGAAGAAAGCAATCTTAATGTCACCGGCAAGACCTCATAAAATAGATCGAATATAATGGTTTTCAGCTCTTTTCAAACAAGAGTGTTTCAAACTGGGAAATTGCAGAGAAAGTAAAAGTCAAAAAAAAGACACAGAATATAATCTGGTTGTGAATCATTCTGTCTGGAAACTAGATTTCTACCTGTAAAATCAGAATGGAACTTTTACCTGGAGGACTGGAAGCAAGAAATTCAACAGATGACAGGATGGAGTTATCTAAATAATTACATGAATATTATGTTTATGTCCTTACTGATAAATTAAAGCAAGGCAGGCACTGATCCTGAAAGCCAAATGGCACAAACTGGCTACTGTCCATGTTTAGTCTTAGTACCTTCCTGACCAGCTTCATGTTGGATAAAACTAGTTGGAATGGTCGAAACAGAGGCAAGGAGAAAGCTAACAGTTGTCCTTTAGAAATGTAGACATCATTTAGTGTTCCTCCTTGGTCTCTGTCCTTGCTTAATATACCTCTCTAACCAGAACTTCCCATACCTCAAAAGGGAAATGCTACTACTTTTTCCTCTTCCAAACTTGAGTTTGCAGCACTGAAGCTGTTTCATATGCTTTAGAGCAGCATTAGATCCTTTGTAAAGAAGCTGAGTATAGTGACTGGATTTCTGACGATGACAGATCTCTTTTGGTTGACACTTCAAACTGTGCGTGTCAGTGGGAAGATGTGGGCAGCACATGATTTGGAGAGTAAAAGCTGACCAGACATAAAGGACGGAGTGAAACTGCACACAGAACCACCGTCTCTGCTCTTGAGCCTGACCTCCCCCTGCTCACACAAAGACAAACATGCTTTTCAAAGCTGAGTTCCTTGGAAAATTCCTGCTTCTCTTTAAGAGGAGAATGCTGTAGGGAAGCAATGGGAACAGATGAAAGGAATGTACCAGCTTGAATCGCTGTGCGGTACTCAGCTTAAAGGGGCTGTTAAATATGTCATCCTCCCCTATTACTTTTCAAAATATCACTCAGAATAATGAGTGTAGAAGATCTTGTTTGAGGATTAGGACCTCCTGGTGCTGCACAAACACATTTAGAGACACAGCCTATGTCTTCATGGGCATATGGCTAAAGCAAACTGGAAAGGTTTCTTGTTGCAGTGCAGTAAGTTATACTCAACACATAATACAAATTATGTTTGTCACTTTAAAGGGAAAAAGAGAGTAACAGTTTCAGTTCTGTCTTTGTCACTCAAAAATATTGACAGTTTTAATGCTTTGTATTATCTTTAAACAGTCATGCTGAAATTAAATGCCAAAATAAGCGATGTATTTGCCAGTTGACGTGGAGTTCTGAAACGTGCTTTGTGGGAGGAGAGAGGATTTCGTCCTCAGGGAAAGCAGATTTTCCATGCTACAGAAGTGGCTCTGTAGCACATCCTTCTCTGCCTAAACAATGTGACTCATCTACTCTCAGTCTGGAGCTCTGCAAATTATTGCATTGTAAAAACATGCAAAGTTCACACCAAGTTCACAGAGCTACAAAAATAAGCTGTTTCCCAAGCAATAGAGGAGCCAGTAAGCAGAGCTCTGTGCTGGAATTCAGCAGTCCTGAATCCTGCTCTTCAATATGTTACTGAATTTTTGAGTGATGACTTACAAGAATTGCATTCTTTTAAATCTCTTTTCCTTTCCTGCCCTTCTCTTGCTAAACTCTTTGTGTGCAGAGTCTCAAAGGTGAAGTCTGTGCTAGCTATCAATACTGATAATCATTTTTCCAAACTCATCATCTCTTTAAATGCTATCTTCTCTTTGGCCATGACAGACCCTAACTTGGCCTGTTCAGATCCATTCTAGATGCTGTCATCAGATCATTTTTCCAGCTTATCAATTTCACCATATCATCCTTCTCTCCATGCTCCCAGCATGGGCTTTCACTTCCCTGCTGCATCTAATAGACGCTTGTCTTCATTGTCAATGTTCTCTGCATGCTGTCCTCGGTTATTATCTCCAATTCAGTGACAGAAGGAGATTCTCCTTCGTAGCGGCTGATGCTAAACATTCAGGTAACCCTTTTGTGCCTTTTCTCACACTGCATCTAGTGTTAAGGAGAATTTTTCCTCAACACCTGCAAACTAACTCACTTGTCTCTGTTTAACTCTCTAGAGCAATTTGCTTCCCCTACTATGTATTAAAAAGAAAAAAAAAAATCCCTGGTTTGCCTGCTTCTATGCTGGTTTGGCTGCCTAGCCAACATAAGCTCCTTGTTTCCTTTTGCTCCCCATCTACCCGCTTTCCTACCTCTGTTTTCCCAGGCTTTTCACCTCGATTGTAAGGTGTTTGGAACCAAGACAGCCTTCTGATCTGGGCTTGTACTGCACTCTTCTAATATGGCAATAGGAGCAGTAAAGCACTGAATGACACCTTTTTTTAAGCATCACAGGAGAAGAACAAGGGGAGAGTGAGAGCTGAGAATTGCAGGAATAGTCTCCAGGTGTGTTTTGCTTTTTTAAGCCCATTCAGTGTGGAACTGAATTAGCTAAAGAACAAAGCAACAGCAGGTCATGAAAATTAAGAGTTAAGAGCCTGAACCTTTCTCTGGACTCTGACATCTCCCTCACAGCCAGTTTCTGAGGAGGTCCAACCTTTTCCAACGCTTCCAGATGTGCTTGCACAGCTGGCGCAGTGCATTGGGGAATTCGGCCCATACTGTGACATATTACCAATCACTTCATTCTGATGAAGGTTTTTAGGCATATTACACTTGATTTCAGAATGTCTAATCCAAAGCTTGATATTTACAAAGTACCAAGAACTGCTGCCAAATAAACAGAAAACATGTGTAAATCATACTTAGTGGAAACAAGAATGATTATGTCATTAAGGCACTGGACTGGGTTCAAGAATTAAACCAAATAATCCTCAGGCGTTGGGTTCTTTTTCTCCTTTGCCACAGACCTTCTGTGACTATGAGCAAATTAGTCATTAGCTGGCTGCGAGAAAGTCAGAAATGTTCTTACAGATCTTCATGGAGCCTGACCAGTTGTTCTAGTGGTCACCGTCTGCCCTACGTGCTGTGACTTACTTGGTTTTTGTAGGGACAGTCACTTCTGCCTGTCTGCCCAGCTCAACAACTGACAATACACAGAGGTGTATCCTGCTGAAAGAACAATGCTGTTCTAGCACCTGGTAGAAAATATTCAGTGGGAAATGTATAAATTGATTCTGAATGAAGATTTTAGTCAACTTCTAAGTGACTTCTGCCTGGTAGGATTCCTTATTTGTGCACTGCTCTTGCTTGACAGTGTATCTATACCCTTTCGTAAGGTTTTCTGTCCCAACAGAAGCTTCTAGGACTAAGCTCTGATTTTTAACCAACCAAAGATTTTCTAAAAATATATTAGAAAGAAGTCACGGGGTCCAAAGTACTTGGATTACTGCTAATGCAAGAGTGTCACTGCAAGTTTTGCAAATGGCTATGTGTTGAAATGTGTGAGCTTGTAACTCATTCCCTCTAACCGCTTTGCTAAGCTTCATGCAGCTCAGAACTGTGCTATAAATCTTCTGTTAGGTACCTCCCCGTGACACCAGTACTCTTTTGAATCAAAATTAAATTATGCACTTATTGGAAGTTAATATCCCTGAAATTAATTTCAAAAGTCAATTTAGTATACATGGTATTTCAAACAGGCGTAGTAGTGTTATTGCTAAAAAAACCTATCCACAAATCTACGACCGCAATGATTTTTCAGCTTCTGGTTAATAAAACCTTGATTTAAAGGACTCAGCCAGTATTTCCAGAATGGTAAATTCAGAAGAGGTATAATCAGTTTATTAAAGCTTGTATTCCCTTGCAATTGCCTGATAAATTGGCAACATGGAAACCTGTAACATACTTCTGCTCTTTTTCCAAAATAACACTAAGAGCTGCCATAGACAGAGACTGCCTGTTATCTCTAGTGTATTGTTTAAGCACAACCACCTTCATTTTATACAATAATTAAATTTCTCAAACCTATTGTTTTCTCCAGGGTTACTGTACAGCCTTCTTAATGCACAGTTCTCTGCCTTCAATCAGTAAGAGGAGTGATAGAGATAATGTCAAGGAACAGTAACTGTCTACGTGTCACTTTTTGTAGATTTATTCTCTCCAAATACTTTTTGAAACTATTTTCAAAGTGGAGTCAGTAAGACCTCAAAGTCCTAGACCTTGTGGCTTTTATAAAACCAGCAGCACAAACAAAAAGTTGTCTGTCACTAAAAAGGACAAGATCAGGTTTGAGACCATCTAAGGAACCTGAAGGTGCACAAGTCCATGGGACCTGATGAGGTGCACCCGTGGGTCCTGAGGGAACTGGTGCATGAAGTTGCTAAGCTGCTATCAATCATATTTGGGAAGTCATGGCAATCTGGTGAAGATCCCAATGATTAGAAAAGGGGAAACATAAGCTGTATTTTTAAAAAGGGAAAAAAGGAAGGCCTGGGGAAAAACAGGCCAGTCAGTCTCACCTCTGTGCCCAGCAAGATTGTGGAGCAGATCCTTCTGGAAACTATGCTAAGGCACATGGAAAATAAGAAGGTGATTAGTGACAGCCAACATGGCTTCACTAAGGGCAAATCATGCTTGACAAATCTGGTGGCCTTCCAAGACGGAGTTGCAGCTTTGGTGGATAAGGGAAGAGCAACTGATGTCATCTACCCGGACTTGTGCAAAGCATTTGACACTGTCCCACATGACTTCCTTGTCTCTAAATTGGAGACACATGGATCTGATGGACAGACCACTTGGTGGATAAGGAATTGGCCGGATGCTCGCACTCAAAGTGTTGCGATCAACAGCTCGATGTCCAGGTGGAGAACAGCGATGAGTGATGTTCCTCGGGGGTCCGTGTTGGGACCAGTGCTGCTTAACATCTTTGTCAGCAACATGGACAGTGGGATCGAGTGCACCCTCAGCAAGTCTTCCAATGACACCAAGCTGTGCGGTGCGGTTGACACGCTGGAGGGAAGGGATGCCATTCAGAAGGACCTTTACAGGCTTGAAAGGTGGGCCCGTGTGAACCTCATGAGGTTCAACAAGGCCTAGTACAAGGTCCTGCATGTGGGTTGGGGCAATCCCAAGCACAGATACAGGCTGGGCAGTTAATGGATTGAGATCAGCCCTAAGGAGAAGGACTTGGGTGTACAGGTTTATGAGAAGCTCAATATGACCCAGCAGTGTGTGCTCACAGCCCAGAAGGGCAACCATATCCTGGGCTGTATCATACGCAGCATGGCCAGCAGGTCAAGAGAGGGGATTCTGCCCCTCTACTCCACTCTGGTGAGACTCCACCTGGAGTCCTGTGTCCAGCTCTGGAGTCCTCAGCACAGGACAGAGCTGGAGCTGTTGGAGCGGGGCCAGAAGAGGCCACAGAAATGATCTGAGGGCTGGAGAACCTCTGCTGTGAGGAAATGCTGAGAGAGTTGGGGCTGTTCAGCCTGGAGAAGAGAAGGCTTCTGGGAGACCTTATTGCAGCCTTTCTGTACCTGAAGGGGGCCTACAAGAAAGCTGGAGAGGGACTTTTTACAAGGGCATGTAGTGATAGGACAAGGGTCCTGTCAGCTTCACGCTGAAAAAGGAGTAGATTTAGATTAGATATAAGGAAGAAATTCTTCACCATGAGGGTGGTGAGGCACTCGCACAGGTTGCCGAGAGAAGTTGTGGCTGCCCACTCTCCAGCAGTGTTCAAGGCCAGGTTGGATTTGGTTTTGAGCAGCCTGGTCTAGTGGAAGATGTCCCTGCCCATGGCAGGGGGCTTGGAACTAGATGCTCTACAAGGTCCCTTCCAACCCAAACCATTCTATGATTCTATGATTCTATGAAAAATCAACACCTACCTACCAGTTTTCACCTTTGAAAATCTCTCCGAATGTTTCTACTTGATTCATCTGTGCAAACAAATTCTGGGGCAGAGTGGAAGAGGCAAATTTGACAATATATTTATCTGGCAAAGCTGGAAGGTTCTGCAATAACCAACCTCTAGCTGTAGAAACTAGTAACAGGCAGAGTCTTCAGTAAGCGTAAGGACTGATGCCTCGGCTGGACACAGTATTTTACTAAGTGATTGAAATCCTCAGTATGAGGATTCCAGTCCTCCGAAGCCTGATGTTTTTCCATGACACAGAGGACACTGGTGTGTGCATTCCTTGGACAAGCATTAAGGAGTTAGGAGATCTTATTGTGGTCCTCACTGTGAGGAACAGGAGACGAGGACCTTGCTCTAACCTACAGTGCTTGTTTCATGCCTCGTAACAGACCTGCTACAATCAGCTGTCTACCCACAAGACAACTTCCATGGCTGGAGGTACAGCTACTTCTACCATATTTCCACCCCTCAGGAACTCTGCAAGAACAAATGTCCTCCAGACACCTCGGCATTGCAAACACCCTCAGCAGCATGCAGAGCCTGGCTATAGGCCCTACAGTCCCATATTACATGCAAATGAAGGATTGTCTGCTCTCCACATTAAAAAGCATGTGTGCTAATATCCTTCCAAGGATGCACTGTTGCTCTGTGCCACATATCACTTATAGAAGTATTATAAAGGGAGGCTAGATTTGCTTTTTATTTACTGGAGTGAATGGAAATTGTTCATGGAGTCTATAATTGTCTCATTTCCTTTTTCTTTGTACGACCTTACAAACTGGGTTTTTCAAGACATGGGTAACGAATAGTTGTTGAAAGCTGGTTGGACTATATGAAGAGAGTTTTGATACTTCTCATCAGCATTTTTTCACTACCTAAACAAGACAGCTTTTCAAAAACATATGCTCCTTCAGTGATCTCTATAGTGATGTTTACAGTGATCATTTTTTTCACTACTTAAAAAAACCCAGCTTTTTAAAACGTGCTCCTTCAGTGATCTTTACAGAAGAGGAGATAAGCTTGAAAGACCATGAAAAAAATTAATTATTTTATACTTGAATAGAGAGATAAAGCTATGCTTAACCTAGTAAGAGTTTAAAAAGGACTGAGCAGTTCAACCTGTGATTAAATTGGAAAATCTCACCTTTCTTCCTCTTTTCCTTTTTTTGCCCCTTTTAGACTCAGGCACATGTGTGAAGAGTGTTCCTCCACTGCTCAGTCTATCACTGGTGAGCTGTGCATTTACAAACATAATTACACTTCCCTGCACTGCTATTCCTCACATGAAATCAAGCTTCAAAGAGTCTCCTTCAAGAGACTGCTGATTCCCCTCCCTTCTCAAGTTCTCTCAACCGCTCCCTCATGCTATGTGCTCTTTCACAGTTTTTTCCCTTGCACACAGCCCGCTTTGCTTCCTTCTAACTCTCTGTACCATGGCACCTCTCATTCACGCTTAGCTCAGCTCTCTTGCTATGCAACTTTCCCACAGTCCCTCCTAAACCTGTGCCTTAAAAATTATTTCTTGTAAACAGAGCCTCAGGAAAAATTACTGTCCTGTCCAAGTCTCTGTCCAATTTGCACAAGACAGGATTCTCTATTCTCTGTCATCCTGTCCAAGCACTCCAGTTTCCCATCTTGTAAATCTTTATCTGGGTTCTGTCATAAAATCCTTCAGAAGGAGACCTGGGTGAAATGGCAAGTGTCATGAGCAGAGTCAGGATTTCAGCCCTTACGTGATATCCTGCTAGAAAGAGATTCCTCCTATGTACACACAATCTACTGAAGAGCAAACACTGTCTGTGTTCTGCTCAGCACTGTGACTGTGCACAGTCCTCTACAAATCGTCAGCACTCATATGTGCAGCTACCCAAACAGCTTTGGGGGAAGAGCACTGTTTTTTCCTTCAGATAAAACATCATGACAACTCAGTGATCAAATTGAATATTAAGTGGACAAGTCAGAAAAGTAATCTTTAAACTCATTAAGAAAGTGCGAGCAGAATAGGATAATGAAGGGAAACATCGCAGAGCTCTAATATTGGGAATTTTTTCACACTACTAAACCTAGGGGGAATTTCTAAAGAAAAGAAGATTTCTGTTTCCATAGTAACTCAGTGCTAGGGCCCCCTTACAGTCCAAATTTAGCAGAATTATATGTGCGGGTTTATTCAGCATACTACTGTGCACTGGAGGCTATGCTGAAACCACTAACCTCTTTGCATTTGGGATGTCAGGTTGAATTTGAACCGGGACTGACAACATTGCGAGCAAGTCCAAGTATAATCCTAAAAAGTAACACCATGCCTTAAAGACAAGGGAAAAATTATAGGTGATAACAGGGCATAAACTAGCAGCTTGATAATGACTTGAAATAACAAAAAAATGTTACAAAATGGCTTAGCATTTAAAAATGAATTATTTTTATCCCACTCCTGACATTGATTTACTCAGTCCTATGAAACAAGGTACATCAGTGATGGTTCTTTCCCCTCTATGGTACAGATTAACAGTACATAGAAGCTGTTTTTTGCCTTAATTCAGCAGAGAGGCCACCTAACCTGTCCCCAGTGAGATATTTTATTGAAATTTTTTGAGCAGTTATAAGTGATACATGAGGACAATATATTTGAGTCTGTAGAGAAATCCCTGCAGTTTACCTGGCAGTGTTTTACTTGTATTTCTGAAATTAAAAAATAAACATCCCAAAAAATAAAAGCACCACCTGCTTAACCTATACATTTACTGTCCTTAAAAACAAATGGAAGGGTGTATGGCAGCTCCGAAATGCGTCAGGTCTGTAATCAATCAATAGGTGCTCAGCAGAGGCAAAGTGAAATTCAGGTGACAAGAAAATGAAGACAAGAACAGAGGTACCTTAATGAGGATGAGGCTTATTAGAAAGGTGGAAAGTGCTGGTGCAGAGTTTTAACGTCAAGTCCTCAAAGCACTGCTTGAGCTTGATAATGACTATATGAGCTGTAAGCTCACACATTTGGCTGGAACAGATAAGTGGAGTCTGTCCCTGCTCAGCAGTACTCAGCAGTGTTTTAACCACATTACGTACAGACTATGGCCAGCTCTGTGGTGTTAATGGCGATGAAGTATTGAAAAAAAAGCGTTGCCGATTTTCCCACTGTGTCAGATATTTGAGAAACCATCAGCAAACCGAGACATCCAAGGGTGGTGTGTGTCAAATACCTCTTTACACTAGAGGGAAGAAGTACTTTAAAACAGCCACCTTCCTTGGGTTGTCGTTTTTTTACATCATCTATCCAATTTCAGGATCAAATCTGTGAACTTTTAGTTTTGTTTGATCACAGTATCGTTTTGCTACACACTTTGTCCTGTGCTATCGTGCTTTGTCTCTACTCCAAAGCAAGTGAGGGAGAAAATGACTATCATAACCTTGAACACCAAATGAGCAAAAGCCTGGCTTTTGAGCTAAAGCAAAAAATTACTTTAGTTACATTAGCAAGTAGTTGACTTCTGGATCTGTATAGGTAGGAGGTAATTACATACAATAAGCCAATGCATTAATACAGATGGCAGCTAATTCAAAGTTACAGAAAGAGCAAAATGTCTTGTGTGTGTGGGTGTAAGTATGCCAATAAAGTGAGACCACCTACTTCCACTAGCAAGCTTTATCTTTGCTCAGTATCAACATTTCAATTGCCTTTTGCAGGAAATAAAAGGAAAGTAAACACATTTCATATGATCATCTTTCAAGTGATTCCTAAAAAACCTGAAAAGACAACTAAACAATAAATTAAAGCTCCTTTTAACACTTTCACCTTCGTCAGAAAGACAAATCAAGGTACTTAAGCATCAGTCTCTCTCGAAATGGCTGAAGATGCAGAGAAAACTAATTGGCCAACTATAATTTGCGTATAACTGTTAAATATTAATAAGGTTACTGTTTTGTGAGGTTTAGCCAGGAGTGACTATATAGTAACTATCTAAATGCTTTGTCCAGAAACAAGGTGCAATGTAAAATGCTGTGTCCAGCTAAGCACTGGTGCAACCTCTTGTAATTCTAGTCTGCCAGGTCCAGCAAAGGCCATAGAGAGAAACAGGAAAGAAGGACACAAACTCCCTCTTCATCTGCTTCCTACCCCCATGGCAGCTCTTACTCAGTTCATTGAACCATTCAGGGCAACGTGAGCACTGTTGGCACTGTAGCCTGGTGGTGGTGACAATAATTTCTCCATGCCCAAACTAGCCCAGGGTGGCCTTTCTGCCTAATTCCCATCACAGTTTGGAAGACCGCAATGGAAGATGCAGTGCAGACCCTGTGTGTCAGCTGCCTGGGTGCCTGGGAGCTTGTAGCACTCTTGGCACCTAACTCACAGAGAGAGGCTCCAAGCCTACTTATTCCCCTTCACGTAGACACTTTACTTCTCCTTACAAAGCAGAATGAAAGACGTGTCTTGGTACTTGCTGAGGGTTTTTAAGGGTCAGCAATCCAGTCTCATGTTCAACGGGTTTTGTGGGTTACTTACTTACAACATATATCTTCACCACTCAGTTACTTCAAAAGTAGCATTTCAACAGCAAAGCCACACTGTTTTACTGGCCCATATATGTGCAAGATCACTTTTTGTGCTGGGAGGGAAGACATTTCTACAGAAGCACATCAGTCACAGGAGGACTTAGTGCATCAGCAGCATCAGCAGTGAGGATGGACTGGAGACTGCTTCTGTGCTCTGGCCTGTATGCTTACATCAAATGTCTGTTTTCCAGCAAACTCAGGCTTAAAAATGTCTAAAAAAGGATTTACATCTAAAGTTCAGGCTAATTGTGCCATGAAAAGCATCCCTTAAATGCAGTCAATGTAAGGACTTGAGTCTGATAACATAGGCTAATCTCTTTTCTGTTCCCCCCTTTCCCACCCAGGGTAACCAGGCAGCAGATGCCAGGGATGTTCCAGAAAACGCACAGTGCTCCAGATCCTGCTTCTTCACAGAGGGTCATTCCCATGAAAGCAATGGCTTCCAAGCCTTACACTTTAAGGCGGATGCCTACCAGGCTATGAGGCTGCCATCCCACACCTCTCCAAGATCACCAGAACCCGTGCGGGAAAAGGGGCTCTACATAGTCAGCAGTGGCAGGAAGCCAAGCATAAGATAGTCGGTCATTGCTGAGCAGCATGTGCAAAACAAAACAGGTATTAAGTGAACAATAAGAACTACGTTTCCAAAGGTGTTCAATGAAAGCTTTTAACAGTGTATGCCTTTCCTTTTTCTCATAGTTCTGCCACCTGAATTGATGATACAGTAGCAAGCAAGTGACCCAATAAATCGGACAGCCATCTACACAGTCAATTTAAGGAAAACCTTGTATTATTGCCAGGGCGAAAACAGCAATGCAGAGTTTTCTTCATCCTTCCTTCAACTAGGGGAAAACCTAAGGAGTCTGAAGTGTTTAAGCCATTGGAATTTTAGTTGAGTGGTGACAATATCTTCCTGCCAGTGCGCTTGTGCCTAAAAGCTGGCATAAATGAACATGTAATTTTAAAAGGCTCACTTTTTTATGTAAAAGAAAACAAAAAAATAAAACCAAGTCAGCCATTTGAAGCACAAGGTCAGAAGATACTTCCTAAAAAACATTTTCCTTTCCATCCAGTCTTGCCCCAGAGCATGTGAACAAGGCTCCTGGCTCCTACAGCTCCCTGAGGAGGGGAGGTGGAGAGAGACATGCCAAGCTCTTCTCCCTGGTATCCAGGGATACAACACGTGGGAATGGTTCAAAGCTGCATCAGGGGAGGTTTAGACTGGACATTGGGAAGCATTTCTTTACCGAGAGGGTGGTCAAGCACTGGAACAGGCTTCCTAGAGAGGTGGTCGATGCTCCAAGCATGTCAGTCTTTAAGAGGCATCTGGACAATGTCTTTAATATCATGCTTTAACTTGGTCAGCCCTGAAGTGGTCAGGCAGTTGGACTAGATGATCCTTGTAGGTCCCTTACAACTGAAATATTCTATTCTATTCTATTCTATTCTATTCTATTCTATTCTATTCTATTCTATTCGATTCGATTCTATTCGATTCGATTCGATTCGGTTCGATTCGGTTCGATTCGGTTCGATTCAATTCGATTCGATTCTATTTAATTTGATTCTATTTAATTTGATTCGATTTCATTCTTATTGGCCATTTATCTTGACATCTACCTTGGCCCTCTGGATATGTCCCAATAGCCTCCTCTTCTCTGGAGAAGATCTTTACTTCTTCAAATTTCACCTGCTACTGGAGCACTTACAAAAGAGATAATATTCACAGAACTCTTTCAGGAAAGAAGTTACTGAGAATTTGTTCTACCCTTCTCATCTGTACTAAGCATTTTCTTCCTTTCTCTCTTTCACCATGGCCACAGTGTAGCTGCACACACAAGTGTACCCATCACGTTGTTAGAAATCAGAAGGTGGCACATGCGCATGCACAGCTAAGCACCTAGTTGCAAAGTGTATTGCAAAACCAAATCACTACCTGCATGCAAAAAATCCTGATAGATATGCACCCACTAGGTATGCCATGGGCTACTATGCATGAGCAGCTGCATCTACTGCAAGTAGTGTATTCCTGTTTGGGAATCTGTTGACAGAAGTAGATATGCATGCACTGAGCATCAGGTGTGCACAATGACTCTGATACTTCTAGGAAGGATCAGACTTACTGCTCCCGTGTAGACCCTCTGCACATCTGTGAGCCCATGCTGACAGAAGATAGACAAAAGTGTGTTTCAAATAATTTGTCTTTCTAGGATTTTCATGAGTGGCTGCATACATTTAATTGTCCAGATTTTTCTTTTAGATAATAATTGAGTGTATATTCTTCTGTAACACACAGTCTCTAAAAAAGCACATTTCAGCAGAAGACCCACATTCAACATCGTGCAGATTTACTTTTTGCTCTGTTATACTTGTAAGAGAACAGTGAAGTCAAAAGAGTGTGGTCAGTTTACTGGTATTACTGTGAGATTAGTTTACCCTGCAGATTTTTAATAACACTGGGGGCAATCTTATCCATAAGATGTCGCAGCTTCTGTAATAGAGAAAAATCAAGTTTTTTCTTTGCAAATCAGCTAGACAGACTACTAGAACTCCTCTGTGAAACTGAACACAGTAAAATAGCTAAACACTCCAGGAAGAAGCCTATATTCAAAGTATTCTCCCTAGCTCATGAACCAAGCTCTAGGAATCTGCAAAATTTGTTATCCAGGCTTAACTTACTCTACAGTGCCTGCTCTGTTTTAAACTTTGCTTCATAATGGTCCTTTAAGGCCAGTTAGTTTGTAAGGCCATTTACTCCTTGTATGTCTCGAAGGAAGGCAGATAAGAAAGGAAAAAAATTTAAGCAGTTCTTCAAAAAAAAAGAAAGTTACCCAAGGGGACAGGTGATATTTCCAATAAAAAAAGGCATCAGAAACCATAGAAGATCCTGTCTCAAGAGCTTTGTTCTGATGGGGCAAAGTGTTCCTACCTTATGGCTGGCTCAAAGATGTTGGGGATTAATACTTGCTTGAAACTGAATGACTGAGTAAGAGCTAGGGAGACTCAGCCTGCATGGAAAAAAATCACTTGTACAAAGGTATAGCTTTGAGAAGTTAGGAAAGATGTGCCACTGGGAAAGATGGAAAAGAACACCTTCCCTGCTGAGCCACCCCTTTCTCTGAAGATCCTTCATTACTCACTGCATCCCTCACAGCTACTGGATCTGGAGACCTCTCTCACCATGGGGAAAAGAAGAAACAGGATAGCAAAGGTAAGGATGCACCCATCACCCCTTAGTTCGCATGTAGATGTAGCACTGCAACTGAAAAGCACAACTCCAGTGCCTGGAGGGGCTGGAAATCCGTGATAACACATTGAATGCATCTAGAAAGGAGACTTAGAAAGCCACAAGTGAAAATTGTAGGCAAAGAGGGGTGTCAGATGAATTGGTACTTTGTGAACTATGACTACAAGGTTTGCCTTGTTTCATGGGACACTATGAAAGCTAAGGTAGACCAGGTTCATAGAGACATTGTATGGCAAGATAAAGGAAACTCACTAATAAAACGGCTATAAATACTTTATCAGGCAAAAGAGAAGAGGGACATGCTTTGATTTTGCAAAAATGAGGCCCAGTTATTGGTTAGAGGAAACTCAAAAAAGATGTAGTTATTGATGTTATTAATAATAAAAGAAGCTGGGTCCGGTCCAAGTCCTGGTACTAAAAAAGCATACATGCTGTGAATTGTGATGTCCTAGTTAAGGATTTATGTACAGAATGCTTAGCATAGTGATGTTATGATGTATTACTACACAAGTGTATTGAAGAACATTGATCACATTGTCTGACAGTTACTAGGCCAAAGCTATGAACGTTATGTTGAATAAGTCTTCTGATAATGCCAGTATTAGCACCTTTATTGAAGGATTTGTTCAGGAGATGACCATGACAGAACAGAAACCGTCATGGAAGAGCTGTATGTGCAAAGGGATACTAGGCCTTTTAAACAGAGGAAAGAACTTGCTTGGGAATTGGTTTCATAGGAATGAAGAAAAAGATCAGAGATATAGTTGGATGGAAGGACAGTCCAGGAATGACCAACAGATAATGACTAGTTGTGGTGACCAGGGACCCCAGGTTTTTGAAGAATGAGCGCAAGATTCTCCTGGTGCAAGCAAGGCAAGGGACAAGCAAAAGTGAATCCTAGACCAGAAAGAGAACTTAGTGTAGTCTCCCTAGCTATTGAGAAGGAAGAACTCAGTCAGGAAACAACATCAAGAAGAAAAAATGTGGAGCCTCAGGCTTGCAAGAAAAAAACAACGTCTGGTCAAGGGAGATCATGGCAAGAAATAGACAGGCTCAAGCACGGCTATGAAACCCAGAATCTAGAAAAGGAACTAACGAATCTGACCATAGGATATACACTTAAGCAGAACAGGATATCTCTTCCCAGTTCTCTGCTAGAATTAGCTGTGTTATACTCCTGAGAAATTATGAAGTACAGCTTTCCACTGTAAGCAGAGAAATTAAATGACTTCCCAAGGAAAGTGTCTGACAATAGAGCAGGGATTCAGGAAACTCCTAGCTCTGTGTCCTGTGATCTGCTCAACTAATTATTCATTTTCTCATGCAAGTACTGCAGAGGGGAAAAAGAAAACAGTCTCCACATTCAGGTAAATTATTTTTCAAATACTGCATTTGCTTAAATAAAGATTAAGTGCAACAGAGTCATCACGAATCTCTTGAAAATACAGGAGGAAAAGAGATGAATATTTGGCATCACCAATTCTATAGATTTTACGTCAAGCAAAATGATTTTGAAATGGAACTGATAACAACATTTTTTTCTTGTCTGGTCAGCACCCAAGTCTCAATTCTTTGTACACTTGAGTAATAAAGCAATGAGCATCGCTTACTACATAAAGACAGCCAGAGCATCTTTCAATAGACTTGAATGCCAATCTTTTACTCCAGAGAAGCATGTTCTTACATTTAAAACTACTACTCTTCTAGTTCTTTTGCAAACAGAGGTGTCTTTGTGGCTACTAAATTACTGTGGGACAGACTTACTCAGAAATATCATCAAAAGCTTAATGGCTGAACAGAAAAAGTTGACCTAAGAGCTAGCATGGAAAATCCTCCGTGGTCTTCTATAGTTTTATACCGTTACAGTGGAAACTCTGATTTCATTGTATAACAGGATAAAACTGCTAGAGATTAAGTCATTGCTTCTTCTTTGTTCCTACACATCACACTGCAAAGTGTGGAGTTGGTGTTGCTTTGATTTATTTGATTATCTCCCAAGTAGAAGTGGAGAGCAGGAATGTTCAGCACACCCCATGAACAAAGGTTCATGCTGCTGATTGGTCTTCTCTCCCCATTCCCATACTATGAAGCCACATTAATATTTAAAGCCAAATCAAATAATGTTATTGTTACAATATCTGACTACTAATACAAAAAAAGTGGACTAACAAAGTGTGTGTGGATACTAAGAACAGGTGGAAAAATCTAGCCTTAAAATGTTCAGAAGACTAAGACAGATCAGTTTGTAAAGCAGAGGAAAAAAAATTAAGGCAATCTCGTAAACTGCCAGTATACAGTACAGCCATCAACCTTTCCAAACTCTTTAACAGACAGATGTGAAGCAAAAATAGTCTTAAAAAAAGATGACAGGTGAGTACATGTAAGTGTTAATTGCGCAGGCAATAACTTTTTCTTAACCCTCAAAGTATTGATGCTTAAAAATAATGTTAAAATTTGTCATTTTTACAAATTTAGTAAAGCATGGGATTTTTTTGAGAAAAAATTACTTTAATCCTTTAAGGGTTCCAAAAGAGAAATAATTATATAGAGTGCATTTATGGCACAGTAAAAACTCCAGTTTTAACCAAAGATCAAAATAAAAGAAGCACAAGTAGAAGAAACTTCTATTTTGTTTACCAAAGAAATCGAATGTACCCAAAGGAAGGCTGGAGCTGGAGGTACATGCCCCCTTCTGTTACACTCCCTGCAGCGCTGACATGCTCTCCCACATCACCCCAGCAATGTTCCTGTGACCTAAAAAAATATCCTGTGTCTGGACATTGTACAAAGCTTAGGGAATAAATACGCTGGGCTAATTAATCTCCCAATCGTCATTGATTAAGTGTCTACACAAAACACTGACTGATTTAAAAGTGATCGACAGTCACAGATAGGAACTTTCTATTGCCTTGTTTTATTGGTTTGAAGAAATACTCCTGTAATACATCTTTGTGCACAGCTGCTACTGGAAAGACAAACTGAAGGAGAACTCTTTTGCCCCAAAAGCTACCTGTACCCACCAGAGGTATATCACATAACAAACAAAACAGGTTCTGTGATACAGCTGTAGAGAAGGTGCTTACATGTAAACAGTGAGCCCGCAAGAATAGAAACTGCCCAAGGGTACCATGAAAACAAAATCAAGGTAGCATCTGAAATTTTTTCCTCAAGATGTTGAATTGCCGAGATCAGCTAAGTAAAGTTGGAACTGTGTTTCTGTACTTATGCTTGCAATATTCTCAGGGAGACACAACATGAATGTCTTCAAGCAATCTAGATATTGCCATATAAGAGTCATTTTACAGTTCTGAGCCCCTCAAGAAGAAGACGACAGAAAAAATCAGAGTGAATACCTAAAAGAACAAGAAAAATTGTCATTTCAGAAGACGTGAAGAAACACTGAAAATCCTTATGGTGATGTGTTTATTTCTGTTTCAACTCCAAAAACATTTGTATAAAATACATTTTGCCCTACTAAGTGCAACGGGTGACAGTGTTGTACCAAAGAACAGATACTGGAGCATCTCTCCTGTGAGGAAAGGCTGAGGGAGATGGGCTTGTTCAGCCTAAAGAAGAGAAGGCTGAGAGGGGACCTAATAAATGCTTATAAACATCTGAAGGGTGGGTGTTAGGAGGACGGGGCCAGACTCTTTTCAGTGGTGTCCAGTGACAGGACAAGGGGCAATGGGCACAAACTGAAGCACAGGAAGTTCCATCTGAACATGAGGAAGAATTTCTTCCCTCTGAGGGTGACCGAGCACTGGAACAGGCTGCCCAGGGAGGTTGTGGAGTCTCCTTCTCTGGAGATACTCAAGACCAGCCTGGACAAGGTCCTGTGCAGCCTGCTATAGATGGCCCTATAGGTGGCAGCGGGAAGGTTGGACTAGATGACCCACAGAGGTCCCTTCCAACCCTGAACATTCTGTGATTCTGTGATTTACTCATCATGTTCAAGTCTGTAAAATGAGAATCTAAACCCCATCTCTAATTTGCATGTCTTAATGACACTGTGTGCACACAGAGACAGAGAAACTTCCAGAAGCTGCAACCAGAGACTGCAATTAGTTTCATTACCACTTGGAGAGCACTTGGAGGTAAGGGGCACAGAGGCTCTTTTGTGTATTCAGCACAACTAGACTGAGCAAGACACAATTTGGTGCAAGCTCTTTCAGTACTGCTTGCTTAATTCCCTCTACACAAAAGATTAATTCTTGAAATTGGAGAATGGCCGGACTCCTGCTTTTGCGGAGTGACTTGAGTGACAAGGAAAGTGGCTGCTGAAGGTGATATTCCCTTGAAAAGTGAACGAATCTCCCCCTCTAATAGCAGAGAAAAAACACCTTACGCTACGTATTTCGCTTTCCCAACATCAGGGAGTATTTGATCTTATCAGCTTCCTAGAGACAACACCAGGCAGCTTATTGGCCTCAGCTCTCAAAAGAGGTGAAAACATATCCCACTTCTGCACGGTGTCCCATATCACCAAATAAGCTCAGCGTCTTTGAGTGGCTCAGTCTCTCCGCAATAGCAAATGTGCTAAGAAGCATTATCAACAGGAAAGAGGATCATAAGCTTTGAAGCATGATTAAACAGGATAACAATTCCTCAAAGATACTAGATTACATGAATATTCATCAGTGATTACACCCAGTGTAAACTCAGATTCACATAAATTATAATGAAAAGGAGCCTAGCCAGTGACTGTCTGCTTTTTCTTGAGACAGAAAATCAACCTTCTGTACAAAAAGAAAACTCAAAGACGAGCAAGAGGATAAAGAAAAGTTAGGAGAAAATGCAGGAAAACCATGTGAGCTAAAAGTGGGATGCACATGGCAAACCCAGAAAATCTACTGGGCATGACCCATGGTCATGCTAATTTTTCAAAATTGAACCAAACCATGATGACCAACACAACAATGTCGTTATTCACAGAAATAACTTCTTCAGCAATAGTTTCCACCAAGGTGGTTTATAGAGTTCTCTCTCCTATGTGCTTTCTTTACTACTATGCCCCCCAAAAGACTATGTCTCCTTTCAGGTGTCTGTCTGTACTTCCCTGATCTTTCACAGTTCATTAAACGTTGTTCCAACGCAAAATCTTCTTTGCGGTTCTTTATTTGCCATGAAATCCCAATATAATTCATTACTGAATATAATATTTATTTTATTTTCAAAATATTCTAGAGTTCTAAAGCGGAAGGAAAGAAAAGCAAGTGATTAGCGGCTCCCAAGAGCTCATGTTACTTAGGCATAATTTAAACTCAGATTGGAGTCCTGAACCGCAGGCTTCTATCCTTGGTTCAAGCAGTGGCTTGCTCTGTGACTTTAAGGAAGTGAAAGCTACAATTTTGCTTTCCCTGACTTTGAAACAGATATTTCTTGTATCCCTTTATTTTATCCCTGGAGCTTTCAAGGAAGTCACCACTCAGCACCAAACTTTGCTACATGCTCTACTTCAACTCCCAAAGTGGTCATCAAACAAGCAATGAGTACATCTGGTTTAGATCCAGAATTTGAAGGTATACTGGACACAAGCTTGGAGCTACAGCAGATGTATGGGTGTCGTTGTTGACCCACACACGTTTAACATGCACATTTGTGAGTTAGTCTAAGTAGACTCAGAGTAGACTTTGAGGCAGGACAAGAAAATGGAGGCAGAATCACTGAGTTCATCCCAAGCATTTATTGAATAGGCTGCATAGACTGCAAAGAACACTCATCGTCTTGGTTACTTTTTATATTTCACTGTTCAGTGCTTGAATTATGTTCTTTATATATTTTCACTATAATACTCTTTTGGTGTCATAGAAACAGCTTTACATTTGCTGATACATTTTAAGAAATGATACCCAAAGTGCACAGATAGATTCAAGGGAAAAGGGCACAACAGTTCTAACTCGTAAATTTTTATGTTCTAATGGTCAGAAGAAATGAATAGTCTCCAATCATATTTGAAGTGCAACCCACTAAGCTGCTGTTATTGTGGATACTGTGGATTTTACATTTTACATTGACAAAATACTGTGTAGAAACTATTCCACTAAAAGACAAAGAGAACTCATGTAGAAATTAAATTCTCTATAGGAATGAAAACTGTAATGGCAACGTTATTCATTTACATTGCTCCACTGAGCTCCGTTGGCAAATTCCTGCAATAAAATTACTGCAGATGATGTCGATAGGTTTTGAGTATATTGAGACCGTTACATATGCAGTTTTCTGCTTAGAGATAAAACTAGTTCACAGTTATGGTAAAGGTACAGCTACAATACATACATTGATTGATTTTATTTACCTCTCCAAATGCAAATGTACTGCATGATGTTTTAAGCTCAGTGTAACTGCTGGGAGAGTGACCGTTTCGATGAGTAGAGATGCTGTTACTACATAACTACTTCAAAACGTCCTTTCATTGCATCACAACATTTGTTGATGACTCTCTGTCACTTCTGCTCAGAGTTATCATGCTGAGATGTTGCACTGTGATAGGTAAAACTGCAAAGCAACGCCAGACCATCATTATTACTCCCTCATTATTTCAGTAATTTAATTGTATGCAGTAGTGCTTCTATTTCTTCTTACCAGATTACAGAAAGGAGGAACAGCGTTTCTTTGTCCCTCTCCTGACTGAAGGAGGCAGTATGTTCAGAAGATTTGCTCTATTCCCTAATCATTCCCCCTAACAATTGCAATTTATCAGAGAGGCATCAATTTGTAAGCACCACAGGGAGCATGATGCTATGCCTGTGCTCTCTCTTCTTGAATTCATATGCAAAGGGAGCTGCAAGCAGATCCAGGTAGGCTGTGAAAGCTATAGCTGAGATGGTGAAACCCTCTACACGAGATGAGAGTCACAGGTAACCCCAAGGTCCTACTGAATTCTGTAGGACTTCTCTGCACAAATACACACGCCTTCACAACCTTGGGCATATCCACTTGAGAACAGTGAAATCATTCAAGACAAAGGTCAAGGCAGATTTACTGTGAGGAAGAGGAAGAGAAGCCAGCAGGTGCCCTACACACTGTTAGGTCTGGAGTGGCCATGCAGCTGAGCTGCCATTCCCCTCTCTTCCTCCACTACATCAGAGATGAACTCACTTATGAGAGACTAATATATTCAAAGGAGTGACAGTAATTCACCACAGTCATTCAAGCTTTGCTTTCATTTAAACCCACGGTACCTCTGTAATTTTGATGATCTTCCAAGGACTTAACCGAGAGCAGAATTACAACCAGTACACCTCTTCTAATGGTGTCCTTACACTACTATTTTCTGCACTTTTGTGTGAGCAGTGCGCTGTTATTTGTATGTGAATAACAGCAGCAATCAGGAATGGTTTGCAGTGTCAGTAAGTGCATACAAAATGAATATGGATCTTTAATCTTTACCACATCCTACATCTTAAGTATAAATTAGGTCTTAGAAGTTGAATTCATTGCTGCAATAGCCTTATGAATATTTGTCTCATGATGAGTGTTATTTAGACCAAAAAGTGCTCCTGAAAATAATTTCAGAACAAGGTGTTGCAATCTTGATTGCAAAAAACCCCTGTTAGCTCCCATTGCTATGAAGAGGTAATGAAAGGCAAAAAGCATAAGAAAGAAGTAATTGCAAGATGACTTTCAAGCCAAGTATGCTTTAAAAGAAGGAGGCCTGCCCCGAACCAAAAAATTCAGCAGCGGCTTACAGCAACCAGGTTTTCAGTCCACTGACTTAGAAGCTACCCTTGCAAGCCCTCTCAGAGAGATTCAGACACAAACAAGCAATCTAATGGTATTAAGTAAGTAAAGCAACATAACTGTTACTATCAGGCTTCTCTGACACCGAAAGAACAAATACCTAACTGAACAGACACACTCGGAGTTTGACTTCCCCAGATGTCACTCTTCTGGACTTAAAGATCCCCAAGTCCAGCCAAGAAGGAATATTTGCAATTTGCGTTCTAGTGAAGAAAATACCAGGTGTAAACTATATTTTTTTTTTTTCAGAGTGGTACAATCTCAAAAATCAGTGATGAACACAGCACATAAACAACCAACCGGTCCCAGAAGTTACGACCACAGAAGTAGAAAACAAGGCGAAAACATACACTGTCATGCCCCTCTCCCCATTGAAACACTGCAGATATGAATGGTTTGGAACAAAGTGATGACCTATAGGCAGTAACAGATGAGGATGCATGAAGAAGCAACTAATTGGAGTACAAATACTTACATTAGGAAGACATCACAATGAGACTGCACAAGAGGAACACCAGTATCCTGATCAAGAGATATAATGGGAGACAATAAGCAGGAATATGTCAATAGAGGGCAGAATTAGAGGATCACTGCAAGAGAGAATGCAGAGGTTTTTTTCACGCTCAGTATAAACAAGAACTCACCCAAAAAACATCAACATGCCAAACTGTGATATTACCAATGCAGTCGATTGCAAAATATTGATGAGTTATGAAGGCACCAAAATTCCAGATCATCTAAATAAATTATCTCAGAACCTGAACATCCTTCAACACGCAGCAGTCTGAGCTACAAATTAAATTACACAGTTTTTTAGGCTGGAAATGGAATCAAGAAGGATTGCTCTCTCTTGCAATAGGTTTTCTTTCAATAGTTCTGCTAAAATGAGAATGGAAAAAACACTGTGGTGATACAGGTGTAGACGTAGGTGATGCTAAATACAACAGAAACTGGCAGTAAGAGATACACAGCCGGTACACAGTATGCAGCAATGCGGGAAAGAGTAATATTACACCAGTCTAAATTTACCTCCAAAGGGTTAAAATCAAGTTCTGCAATAATAACTGACTTCTCTATCATGATAAGTTTCAGAGCTGCATTTGATGACATTGATTGACGTGATGAAAAATGCCATTAGCACTCACTCAGAAAGCTCTGTTCACGAAGACAGAGAACACCTGATATGATCAAGGCATCTTTAATAAAAAGACTGAAAACCAAAACCTGCGGTGTCCCTGAACCTCAGGCTGAATTGCCTTTAACAAAGGCGATTGCCTTTAACACAGGTGAGAGTCTACTACATTTTGGTAGAACAAAAGACTGAAGATGGTTAAATTTTATTAAATGTGGCACTACAGCAATTGCAATACATATTCAAACAATGAAAAACACAGTCCTTCACACAGGCCAAACAAAAAAGACATGTTAAAACTGAAGTTTGCCTCCTTCAAAGATTAGTGGTGCAAAAAAGTAATGACATATTGAAAATTAAAACCAAACCTACGGAGATGACCTCTGTATCGGTTATTGTGCAGACGCTGACTGTGTCCTGCTAGCGAAACAAATGGAAGGCTGGCATCAATGCTTTGGTCTGGGAAACCATGCAAGCTCTTCTCTAATGCTAAACCAAGCCCAGTCTGTCAGTTTATTCTTTCCAAAGCAGCAAGCCAAAACCAAGGCAAAACAGAAGATGACGAAGGCTTACGATAAGGTTTTCATTGTGTCTTTTGATTCCACTTAATCACTGGCAATTTCACCACATTTCCTTAAGTGCAGGTGTAAAATCAGATTTAGTTTGAAATTACTAGGTAGCCAGCACCAGTGATTTCACTGAGCACGAGTCATAGTGTGCCTTGAACAGGTTCTTATTCTTGTATTAAAAAAAGAATCAGCAGTCTTAATTCTTTGTTGCCTCACATCAGGCGTAATTATTTATACCAGGGTAGAGTGAGGGCCAAGTGGCTTTACATCCAGCATTAAGGTTTAACATCCATTTGCTGCCGGCTAAATGTCTATGCAAGGTTCTGTGCAACAGAAAATTAGCTCCAATGACTTCATAGCTGCCAAAGTCAATGATTTGACTCTTGCCAGAGAAAGCAGATATTTCACTCAACAGCAGACTGCGGCTGTACCTAATTCCCCATAGCCCCACTCTGTGTCCTTGGCAGTGCAGGGCTCAGTGATCTGCTGGAGGGTCTCCCACCCGCTCCTGCCCTTAGCACTTCCCTGCCCCGCTGACACTCGATAAGTTGATGCTGGCCACTCCCATGCTATATTACTCCAAAGTTTGGTAGGGATTGGAAAGCCAAAAGGTTTAGGAAGTCACTTGCAGGCTCCTGCCTTCTCAAAGCAGAAAGCTGGCAGGCCCTGGAAGCAGAGGAATGTGGAGCAGGCAACTGAACCTTCATGTGTGCATTTTGTGCACTGGCCGTCTGTTCCCTGCACAAGAGAGGGAATGACATTCACCTATAAATTTAAGACCAAATAAAGAGATTAAGGTCTTTCTGTTTGCTTACTTTAATAGCAGAGATTAAAAGGCTGACTAGCTGAGGACATAGATGCAATACTGACAGATGTTTGATTTAATTTCATCCTTCCACTTCGCAACACTTAATACATATATCCAAGGTCTGACCTTATTTGTGAAGTTCTGACCTTGTAACACAGCCATTTAACCACAACCCCTGCCCTATCATGAGCAGAAAGTCTGAAATGCATTTCCCAAATGCAGTTTGTCTGACTCTTTCATTGGCTTTGGGACAATCTCCAGACAAGGCTGACATGGTGTCTCATGAGCAGGGTTTCTGTTTAACGTTTTCACTCACCAGCAGCACCTTGGTGGCCTGACATTAAATAAAGAAGAAGCAGGAGCAGAACTGAAAAGTTGTCCAGCCTCCAGTCCATGTCCAGCATTAAGACTGAAAGAAGCCAACTCCTACGAGTGCTCGTGCAGCCAGGACACAACTAGTAGAGCCTTGGGGAGGGGAAAAAGAGAAATATGAAACCTGTAGAAAAACTGCATGGACACTCTCATCCTGTTCATGGGGTGTGGTAGAAAACTGAGGAACAGGTTCAAACATATCGCCGGATACCTTTTCTCACCAGTATGTCGAAGGTAAAAGATAATACATTTGCAAAATTCCAATTTAAAAATCCTTCTGGGTATCTAAGTTTCATTTTCTGCATCTCCTCATTAAGTAATGAGGCAGATGAACAACAAAACCTCTGAGTAAATTGTCACTGCTAACACTGACACAAGGTAGGGATCCAGCTTAAACACTGATGCCCTTCCCCAGCTTCGACTACAGTAACGCTGTATCTTCTGCACTGCACATCCAAGTTCCCAAAACATTAACCAGCACCCGTAAGCAATATTACACTATAGATATTGCATTCCACCATCTCTAACATCATCTCCAGGCTGCCAAGCAACCCATCTCTAGGAGTAATTTCATATTCCTTCAACCTGTCTCTGTCCGTGTTTATGAAAGCCATTAATTTCAGCCATTCACCTTCCCTTATTTTATAAAAAGCAGTACAATCCCAGCAAAAGGGAAATCTGATTAGAACTCAGCAGAAAAAGAGACAGCACGAAAGACCAGGAGAGGAGAAAAGGGAAACAATATGTATTTGCGAACAGAGAATTGTCTTATGAACTGATGATGCAAAATACTGCAGTCAGTCTGATTCCTCTCTTAACTCACTATGTCAGGCCTTGGGACTGTCATTGTTACCAAGATATGATCACAGTGGGCAATGCACAGTATTAGATAGCTTTTCAGACTTTTCTACTATAATTCCACAAACTTCAAAATGTTCTTTACAGTTTATTTAACCAAAAGGATTGCTTAACTTTTTCTAAATCAAAAAAAAAATCTATGAAAGGAATTCAGTTTTTCTATTTGATAGCTGTGGGTACACAGGCTTGACCATCTGGCAATCCTAGTGTGAAAAGCAATCCAAATCCTTCTCTGTCTTCTCCAAGGCTCAGACTCGCCCTACCAGTCAGACAAAAGCTTTCCAGACCCGCCGCTGCTCAGCAACGCACTCACAGTTCATACAACAGCAAGCCCCAAATCCTGCCCCAGAGGTATGTAGACACTTGGTTCAAGATGCTTTGTTCTGGCTGTCAAAGAGAGAAAAACTCTTCAGCTGACAGATAATTGCTTCTGTGCTGACAGGGAAGGATCCACAGCAGATTTTTATTGAAAAATTATTCTAGGACAGAAAAATCTGAGATACTTGCGTGTTGTACAAATACACACACACACACACACCCCCCCCTTTCAGGGGGGAAATTATTAAGAAAATTTAAGAAAATTTAAGGAAAAGAAGTCTCTAGAAAGTGTTTCCGCTTCTCATAAAGACCTGGAGCACAGATATTCATGTGAAAAGGCACATATTTCTGACACCTTGCTCATGGCTTCACATTTGGAAAGGCCATACACACTAGTTACTCTATCTAAAGTTCAGAGCAATTCTCTCACCTCTTTTGTATTGCATGGTATATTGGCAGCCTTCATCCTCTGTTTTCTGGATAAGCCACCAATTATCTTCCACAATTTTTTAGTCTCCTGTGGTCTGTTCACATACCCTTTTACCTCAGGGCGTGCATTTCTTTCTGAACGTGACTACTTGGCTACCAGTTGGGTGGTAGTGTCCCAAGGCTGTAGAAAGCTTGCTTGCAAGGTAGAGAGATCAGGGACTTCTCTGAAATTAAATCCCACATCCAGACTCACTGTCAATGCCATCGTTCCGAGCTCTGTGCAGCACATGAGCCCAGGCTTAGACAAGCTGAGCAAAGACAGTGTATAGCTAGGTTGTCTAATCTGTGACCTTTGGGGATAGCACTGCTAATAAAATGCCTGCAACCACACTTCTGTAACTTAAAAAAAAAAAATCATTCCCCCATCATCACTGGGGGAGGAAAGTAGCTTACTCTGAATGACTGCTGAACACTATCCCTCTTTTCCTGTCTGTTGCTTGCAGGGGTAGGTACAAAGGGAAACAAAACAAAACAAAGCAGAAAACCTGTCCCCAGGTTTTGGCTGCAGTAGTTTGAATTGCTGGAGGCAGGTCACTGAAAGGTTTTAATCCCGTGGCACTAGCCTCAGTGTAGGTGGAAGCAAGGAGAACTTTGGCACTTACGTGCTTTAAAGGGTGACAGCATGATGAAGATCCCCACTTGATGACTGCAAGGAAAGAAAAATGCCCTTTTGGTTCCTCTACTTTCTGAAATCCATACTGTGAACACCGCAGCAAAATCTGACTTTCATAATGCATAAAAAATTTTAAAATCAAAGGACTTCTATAAAAAAATACTGTATAGAGGACCAACATAACTGGGTGATGTCATTTCTAAGACTGATATCACTTCACTTGCTTTGTTTCGTTTCATTCAACAGATGTCTCTGTGGAAGGAAAACAAGCAAGCTATTTCTATCATAGGAATGACATCTGACAACGATGACTTTTTCAGCTATTTCTGTGAGGGTGGGGTTTCAGATGTGATGACGAAAGTCCAATCTCTGGAATATAATCTTGTCTGCCTTTCCTGAAAACAAACAGTCTTGTGACTCACAACTTCTATGTTAAAATAACTTAGAAAAATGATATTTTATTTTTAGAATGCTTTTCTCAGGGTTGGGGCGGGGGAAACAAACACAAAAAACCCAAACCAAAACCAAAATAAAACTCACTAGCTTTGATTTATGAGTGGGATGCTGTGTCTCCCAACTCCACTGCATAGACTGTGGGGTTTCTTCTCCAGTAACTCCACGCCTGCGGCAGCTCAGACCCCCAAAATGCAAACCGAAACCAATTTTCCTTAAATATTTGAAGGAAAACTGTAGCCTTTTAGGAACTGCTTCAAGAACAGCCCAGCTGTACTTACAGCCAGAGGCAGAGCAGTAATGTTAGATGGACTGTCCCTGCATGTACCTCACCCCCAGAGGCAGAGCTATGGAGTGGTCAGTCCTGGAGTGGTCGGTCCAGCAGGTAGATGATGCCACCTCCACTCTTCCTCTAGAAGCTTGTTGCTGTGTCTTTTCTAATTTTTTTGTTTCCTCAGTACACTACAGGACTCACCTCCAAAGCCATGACAGGTCCTGAATATAAGTAGTTGCATTTCTGGTCCAGAAGAAATCACCCTGATGGCTTAGTACACATGCAGTTCCTATCCACAGGCTCCCATAAAAAACATAGCCACTATGGAGTCCAAATCTCTTCCATCTTTTTCTACTGCAAAGCTGTATTACGTCTGTGTGGCAAGATTTTGATAGCAGTGGGGCTACAGGGGTGGCTTCAGTGAGAAGCCACCACAAGCTTCCCCATGTCCGACACAGCCAGTGCCAGCCAGCTCCAAGACAGACCTGCTTCTGGCCAAGGCCAAGCTCATCAGCAACCGTGGTAGCACCTCTGTGATAACGTAGTTAAGCAGGGGGACACTCCTCCCTCCCCCCCACCTCCCATCAACTTCAGCTGGAGAGAGGATTGAAAATATGTGAGAGAAACAACTCTGGAGACTCCAAGGTCAGCGAAGAAGGAGGGGGAGGAGGCGCTCCAGGCGCTGAAGCAGAGGTTCCCCTGCAGCCTGTGCAGCAGACCATGGTGAGGCAGGTTGTTCCCCTGCAGCCCATGGAGGTCCACAGTGGAGCAGATCTCCACCTGCAGCCCATGGAAGGGACCCCACACCAGATCAAGTGGATGCCCAAAGGAGGCTGTGACCCCGCGGAGATCCCACACTGGAGCAGGTTCCTGGCAGGACCTGCGGACCCATGGAGAGAGGAGTCCACGCCGGAGCAGGTTTGCTGGCAGGACTTGTGATCCCCGTGGGGGACCCACCCTGGAGCAGCCTGTTCCTGAAGGACTTCCACTCCATGGAAGGGACCCACACTGGGGCAGTTCGTGAAGAGCTGCAGCCCGTGGGAAGGACTTACTTTGGATCAGTTCATGGACAACAGTCTCCCATGGGAGGGACCCACACTGGAGCAGGGGCAGAGTGTGAGTAGTCCTCCCCATGAGGAGGAAGGAGCGGCAGAGACAAAGTGTGATGAACTGACCACAACCCCCATTCCCCGTCCCCCTGCGTTGCTCGGCGGGGAGGAGGGAGAGAAATCAGGAATGAAGTTCATAGAATCATAGAATGCTTTGGGTTGGAAAGGACCTTTTGAGGTCATCTAGCCAAACCCCCCTGCAGGGAGCTTCAACTTCTCAACACTGCAGTAAGCAACATCTTCAGCTAGACCAGGCTGCTCAGAGCACTGTCCAATGTGGACTTGAATACTTCTAGGGATGGGTCCTCCACTACCTTTCTGGACCACCAGTTCCGGTGTTTCACCACCCTCATTGTAACAAATTTCTTCCTTCTATACAGTCTAAATCTACCATCTTCTAGTTTAAAACCATTACTCCTTGCCCTGTCACAAGTTGAGCCTGGGAAGAAGGGAGGGGTGGGGGGAAGGTGTCTTAAGATTTGGTTTTATTTTTCATTAGCCTATTCTGATTTACTGATAATAAATTAAATTAATTTATCCAAATCGTGTCTGTTATGCCCATGACAGTAACTGTTGAGTGAGCTCTCCCTGTCCTTCTCTTGACTCATGAGCCTTTCGTTATATTTTCTGTGGATAGTTAGGGCCTGGTGGTCGGAAGATGTCGTGCTGTACGGAAAGGTAGGCCCCCCCTCCTCTCCTGATAACCAGTAGCGTTTAGCCCATAGGTGTAAGCAGACGGAAGTGACGCTGTAAACCTAAGCTATATAATACTGTGCTACCCGTCAATAAACGCCATTTGCCGTCCACCACATTGGTGTCTGCGAGCTGATGGCCCGAGCGGCCTGGGGTTGGTCGCCGTGCCGTTCCTGAACCAGGTCGCCACGCCAACAAAGGCAACAAGTGGTGCCGAAACCCGGGAAAGACTCGCCTGGAGTCGGGTGAACGGCGGCCGGAGCGGCGGGACCAGCCCGGCGGGGAGGACGCTCCCGGAGCAACAAGGAGGATGGAAGCCCTTGTGAAGGTCGTATCGCAATTACATAAGCAGTGGGGAATTGATTGTAAGCCCAAAGATTTTACGCTCGCAGTTGCGAGGCTTTTGCAAATTGGGGTCATTGACCAGCCGGTGGATATTCTCCACCCTGAGGTGTGGGATAAGTGCACTAAAGCGTTAGCCGAGGAAACGATGTCCTCGGGTTGTGGGAAAAAGCTTAAGTCGTGGGGGAAAGTCGTGCAGGCCCTGCAGAAAGCTATACAAGAGCAGGAGACCTGGAAGGCGGCAAAGAACTGTTTGTTAGCTACCCCAAAATTGGGAATCGGGGCAGCTACACAGACTTCGCACCCCCCAGACGATAACGGTTCTGCTGAGCCTAAAAATCAGCAAGAGGGCGACACGTCCCCTCAACTCCCGGACCCCGATCCGCTTACGGAGGGAGAGAAACAAGCTAAATCCTTCTGGGGCGGGTTAGCCGAGGAGGCTAGGGGCGCCGCGAAAGAAACAGAGTCTGATAAAGTCTGGGCCACACCACCGCCCTATGCGCCCCAAGATGGCACCGAGCACAAAGGGGAAAGGCGGGACGAAAATTCCTTTGGTGATAACAGGGAGGAAGCGCTAAAGTTATCAAGCGCACACAAAGGGGAGGCGGAGGAGAACAGGGGGGAGAGGAGCGGTAGGAGCGACCTAGAAGGGGAAAGGGGGGCCAGCGGGGGGCAGAGAGCCAACCGGCGCGTGCATTTCAAAAGATGCGCCTGTGAGGTGGGCACCCCGCCGAGCGGAGGGCGGGGCGGGCCCAGGCGGGGGGAGGAGTGGCCCGCCCATAGGGGAGGGGGCCGGAGCTCGGCAAAAACGTACTGGAGACCGGAAGTAACCAGTCAGTCGAGTTCCGACTCCGAGTCAAACACTAGCGGGGATGAGTGGCTCGTAACTAATTTAAGTTTAGAAGAGAAGAAAACAAAGATAAATAAAGTCAAGAGCCAAAATATCCCCATCCAAAATAAAGAGAAACCGCGAGGGGGAGAAATCCCTCTCACGGACTGGAGGAAAATAAAGATTACGTGCACCGACTGGACCCCATCGGCCGCACTAGCGTTCCCGGTCCGGGTGACGGACGGGGGACAGAGGGTCCACACGCCGATAAACCCTAAGGATATACAAGCGATTGTTAAGGCAATCGCAGATAAAGGCCTTAATTCTGCCATTGTCTCCGCCCTCATAGATGGTGTCTTCGGGGGAGACGATATGCTCCCGTTTGATATAAAACAAACTTGTAGATTGATCTTTGACGGGGCAGGGATGATCGTTTTTAAACAAGAATGGGAGGACATCTGTGCAAGGCAATTGGCCCAAGTAACTGGGGCAGACCATCCACTGCATGGCTCCAGCCTGCAGCGGTTAATGGGCACAGATCCCACAATGATTACTCCCCAGGCACAAGCCCAGGGCCTGCGGGCCCATGAAGTCATTACAACTACTCATGCGGCCAGAGAAGCTATTCGCATAGCCTCTAGAGTCATTGCCAAACCATCGCCATGGTCCACAATTAAGCAAAGTGAGAGTGAGAGTTTCACAACATTTGTGGATCGTCTCCAAGCAGCGGTCGATTCATCAGCCTTGCCTGTGGAGGCAAAAGGCCCAGTCATAGCAGAATGTTTACATCAGCAGTGTAATTCGACAACCAAAGAAATCCTGCGATCACTATCAGCGGGGTCAAGTATCGCAGACATGATTAAGCATGTCGCGAAGGAAGAGCATCTAACCCCGATCCAGGTGGCTGTTCGCATCATACTAGCCAGAATAAAACTAATGAAAACTGTGAGTTTTTGTTCACAGGACCGGATCATCGGACACCCCCATAACCCGCACACCCTGACGACAAAAGAAGATAACAAGTCAGCAAACGTTCTGTCCAAGCCTGGAAGTTCCTCACTATCAGAAGTTGTGTTACAAAATAGGAGGGGAATGGATATTCTTTTCTTGCGACAGGGAGGCCTCTGCGCTGCATTAGGGGAAGAGTGCTGTTTTTATGCTGATCACACCGGAGTAGTCAGAGATACCATGGCCAAACTTAGAGAAGGTCTAGAAAAAAGAAAAAGAGACAAAGAAGCCCAACAAGGATGGTTTGAGTCGTGGTTTAACCACTCGCCATGGTTAACCACCCTGATATCCACCTTGATAGGGCCGATTGCGATGATCGTAATGACACTAATTTTTGGACCCTGTATACTGAACAAGATCGTGTCATTCGTCAAGAGTCGGCTAGACAAAGTTAACATCATGTTCGTAGAACACCAACAACTGCTTTAAATATGTACCTACCCAGTGTTACCCTCAATCGTCCCTAAAAGTTAACTTCTACCTGTTTACTGTGCCTTATGTTTTCTATTCAAGTTTATAGCATATACTTTTTAACACTACTGTACAATATAGAATAAGAATAACAATAGAATTTTTAAGATTATATTTTAGCTAATTTACAAATGCATTTGTCTAAGGTACCTTATCTTTGTAATCGTAAGATTTTAATATTTAATATTTTTTAAATTGTAGTTAAGGTTAAGTAAGGTTAAGTCTGGCCAGATATTAAGTTTAAGTCTTAAGGTTAAGTATTAACACTTTTATATTTTATATTAACCTATTTAGTTAAGCATAAGGAGGGGGGAAATGTGGATAGTTAGGGCCTGGCGGTCGGAAGATGTCGTGCTGTACGGAAAGGTAGGCACCCCCTCCTCTCCTGATAACCAGTAGCGTTTAGCCCATAGGTGTAAGCAGACGGAAGTGACGCTGTAAACCTAAGCTATATAATACTGTGCTACCCGTCAATAAACGCCATTTGCCGTCCACCACATTGGTGTCTGCGAGCTGATGGCCCGAGCGGCCTGGGGTTGGTCGCCGTGCCGTTCCTGAACCAGGTCGCCACGCCAACAAAGGCAACAATTTTCTGTCCCCTGTCCTGCTGAGGAGGGGAGTGACAGAGCGGCTTTGGTGGGCACCTGATATCCAGCTAGGGTCAACCCACCACAGGAGCTTGTTCAATAAGTCTTTCTGTGTTGATTATCACTCACATGCATCTGTGCTTAGGTTTGTCTTTTCGTGAATTAATGTGAAAACAGTTCTGAAGCCAAATCAAAGCTGCTGAAGTACATTATTTGTATTCACGTGTATCCTGATACATGCAGATTCCAGGGAGAATCCTAAAATCTTATAATGGCCATATTAATGACAAGCAATTAGGAGCTACATTACTTAAGACACCTAAAGTGTTGATTCTCATTAAAGCTAGAACGAGCTTAGCTGAAAGATCAAGGTGATTAGAGAGAATGCTTGTTTTTATTCCCAGAAAGTTTAGTCTTTAAAAGTATTAAAGCATAATACTACAGTAATATTAATAAAATAATGATTATAATATTGACAATAATAGTAACGTTTATAGTAGAAAAGGAACCAAGTCTATTTAGAATATTAAAACCTCACATCCAGTCACAGTACAAACGGGGAAAAAAGACTAACACTTAGTTGGGAATTCAATTGCCAGCTATTCCATTTCACTGTCTCATTTAGGAGAAAAAAGTACCTGAAAAAGCATTAGTTATCTTTACAGAAGTTACTTGATAGAAAGGTACCATCTTCTGTTCCTTTTTGAAACAAGTAATATGTTAAATCACTTGCGAAATGAAAAGTCACGGGGATAACCATCTATTTCTTGCAAAAGACACAGCGAATCATTGGTACAAAGTGAACATGGACTTTCTCCATCACCTTGTCTTAATAAGCAAAGTACATTTCAGATTTCATCCACAGTATCAGCAAAACATCACAGGCAGAAGAAAAAAAGTTGTATATCCTGTAAGTCCTCTTCGCCAGAGATATCGTTTTACAAGATTCTTATTCAGCAACTATTTATGAACTTCCTTTCTGCCGCATAGTCCATAGTGTAGACTGATGCTCCATCTTTCCACAAGAACACAAACAAACAAATAAAAAAGAAATAAACAGCAGCTGCAGACACCAATACACCATTTCACTGAGGCGTGATGCCTGAATCCAGTTCATATGCCTTAACTGTTGGAGTTCACAGACTCCTCCTACATATAGGCAGAGAGTGAGAACCTTCCCAGGATAGGTGTTGGTTCAGAGAGGGAAATATTTTGTTTACCCTGAGATTGACAAGGAACCTAATTAATTCAACCTACCTTCAGAGACTTGAGAAGTCCAAGTTAAAAAAAAAAAACCTGCTGTTATCCAGTCTCTGCTCTAGTGTAAACAGTCCCCTAGAGGTGAGTGTCTCCTTCCACGGAGACCTTATGACAGCTTTAGTCTTAAGCTTCTCGATTTACTTGAAGACGGTCAGAAGAATCCAGGAATTTCTAAACCTGTCCTGAATTATGTAGTGGAAGCATTTTACCAAGTTGTCAAACAGAACCAGAAACTCAATTTGCAGTTCTGTGCTTGTACAGAAAGTGTAGGAAGGGTAAAACGAGCTCATAATGTGACGAAAATAATACTTTCTTTAGTATACTTGGTACTAGCAGTCAGATGGAGCTGCCGGGTTAAAAATGTTGTCATTGCTAGCATTGCTGAGCCCACCACCCAGGCTGGGACAGTCAGCTGCTTTTTGTCCTCAAAGGACCGAAAAGTTAAGTTCCAACTCATCGGATCTCTTTCTTTGGTAATGAAGAAAGCATTGACAGTTCAAACTGAATTTCAGAACTGAAGTTGTATATGCAGAATTAAAAGTTTGTATGCCTTAAATTGTAAACTGGGAGGGGGAAGAGAAAAGGAATAAAGTTGATGGAAGTGCTCTGAGCACTGTTTTAGGCTGAATAGTAAGACCTTTTACAAGTCTGGGTCAGGGGAAGTAAAATCTAAATTGACTGGTTTTGGTTTTGTTGGGGTTTTTTTAATAAAATGTTAATGTTTAAAACAATTCTGGGAGAAATAGAGTGAAAAAGAACAGCAGAGAGTTAAGACAGTAAACTACAGATTGGAACAGCTTTAAGAAATACAGATAACTATATCGTAGTGCTGAGTAATGTTAAATTCTTTAATATAGGCATTTCAATGCATACGTAAACCTCTCAGTTAAAACAGCAATATTACATGAAAAAAATTTCCTTTTCTTAGGCTCCCTGTGCTTTGGTATTGTTCAGAGAAAAAGCATTCTTTTCCCTTCTTTGCACTCTCTTCTAAAGAAAATCAGAGCTGGAAAAAAGTTTGAAAGAAAACCAAACTTAATTGTATATCTGTTACAAGGTCTGAGTCACAGCAGCAATTAGTTTAACAGAGTTGCCTTTCAGACTAGCCTACAGCTACCAATTTAAACAATACACTATTTAAAATGTTGCTTACTTTATAAATGTACCGTAATTACTTATTCTACGGAAAATTCAGTCTGGCACAAACACTAGGTACATAAGCAAAATCATGTATGAATCTTGCTACTAATATTCATCATTCCTAATTCTGTTATGGGCTATTGATGGTTATCACCATCGATTTACTTATCTAGCTAAAACATCTTCTATGAATTACGATGCAAACGTTTAAAAATAAGCTTCACAACATAATGCAAACTAAAAAGTGGAGCGAATCACTGAGATATTCTTGTGTTTAAAAAGGAAGAAACTGTGGTCTTCAAAATGTAGAAAAAAGTATTATGAGAAGTGACTGCAAAAAATGGTGTAATGAGGTATCACCATGTTATTCAGTAACTCCAGAGCAGACATGCTCCATTTGCAAAGAAGAAAATCACCTTCTAGACAGTCTTTTTGAAGCCAAATGATTCTATGATTCTGTCCCTAACTCAGGTCTCTGAGACTCCACCGCATCAATGAATGTTCTGCTGGCTGCCTCAGGCCTTCAGTGCAACACTGGAGCAATCCCACAAACTTCAATTTATGCTTCTGTGACACCTCCAGGTCCCCTGTTGTTTTCAGTGGGAACTTACCATAGGACTCCATTCTGTTGACGATGTGCAAAATGGGACAAAGGTGTCTCCTCACTCTCGTTTAGCGGTGTTGGCTCAGCAGGTCTAACAGGAGCAAAAAGCAGTGAAAAATGGATTTTCACCACTGAAGTGAGCAGCTGTGACTCAGAATATATCAAAGCAACAGCTTTCTTGAGTTAGAAGGTATCATTCCCACTGAGTCAACTTTGCTTATAAGTCCTCGCTGCTCCAGTTTTCTGGACTAGGAACGTGGAATTACACACACACTGCATAACAAGTACACATGTTTGCATGAATAACCATCACGAATAAACCTTGAAATCTCACTCATTTGAAACAGAAAGAACTTGAACAAATCCCCTCTGCTGAGAAGACACAGTTTTGAATACAGCATGTAGCTACGTTCATTTCTCTTATGTTTGTATAGTCACATGTGAAATCAATTATGTGAAGCAGTATATATCTATAACTGGTGGTGTAATAATTACGACCCAAATAATAACAAATAGAAAGCATGCTACAGTAATATTCATGGCTGAAATCAGCAATTTGTTCTATCCAATAGGCAAAATAGAATGAAACAGAATTAATGAAAAGTACTACAGATTGCATATAGCAGGGACATCATGCAATTTTCTAAAAGGTATAGGCTAGGAACCGCAACCTAAGAGCAGCAGGGAAATAAAGCAGATTTCACTTATATTTCAGTCTTCTTGGTCCTGGGCTACTCAAAGAGCTGGAAAGAGCCTGGTGTAACTAACAGCCTTGGTGTTTGTAGCCTACATGGCCACCCGGTGCTATTGGAAATCTTTTCAGGGCTATGGGTTGTTTTCCCACAGAGTATACAGTTGTCTTCTACAAAGGCTTTTTCAAGGGAATCTTCTCAAAGCTGGGAAAAAAGCCTCAAGGGCTCTGCAACATCTGTGGCATTTTTTATGTGCTGTAAAGTAGATGATACTGAGGATGAGGATTTCACCCAAGTAGTCACTAAAAGGCATTATAATCCTACACTAAATTATTGTTAATGTTTGTAGAGCATTTCTTTCCTTACCTATAGAAACAGTATATCTTGAATTCTCTGTGAAGAACTTATTTAAATTTCATGAATGTTTCTTCATAAAATTATAATGACCTAGGATTCAGACTTGAGGAACAATTGGCATTTTTCCCACTAAGTAAAAACTGTGCTCTTATTGCTGGATGTTCCCAACCTTATTTCTACTGGAGCTTATCTATCAAATGGGTTAGCAGAAAGAGATCTTTATCTCTCTCCACAGACAATTACCATCAACATTTTCTAGAGCTGATCTGTATAGTTCATTATTCATCATAACATTTTAAGGCTTTGCATTCCATCCAGGTTGTCGCTTCTTCTTCCAGACAAATAATTAGCGTTTTCTAATACCATCATTTCTTGCAGTAAGTACATTAATGCATTTTCATAGCCCATCTCAGCCATCTGCATGGATGAATACTGCCTCCAAATAAAACTCTCCAACTGAAAAAGCTCACAGCTGTTGTCTGTATTCACCACTTGGGTTTCACTTTTACATGGCATATTTTTTTTTGGTTAGCTACCATTTGAAAGGTGTTTTCACTGATAAAAGGTGATAGAAGGTGTCCTGGGACTTGATCACGACAGAAAAAAAGAAATAATTACTGCTGGGCTATGTAAGGATACAGTCCCTTCTGACAGAACAAGGTCCAGGAAAGGTAATGTAAGACCTACAAACACATGTAATTCCTTTATGAAAGATTTTTATTTACTCTAATTCTCAGCGCTGTTTGACTGGTCCTAATGTTCTTTTCTGTTGATACAAATATTTTGTAAATTACAGCCACCACCATCTACATTAATTTAAGAACATAGGCAATTCATTTGAAGACTAGAAAGATCAGTACAGTCCTAGCCTTTTTCTTTGAAAATACATGTTCTGAATGTAGAAGATTAAGCCAAAGTAACCCTAGCGATTTCATGAGAAAGCAGGAAATGAGATGAAACATGAGCAAAGGTATTACGGCTCCCCGTTCAATATTGGCCGCTTCTGACATGTGTGTGGATGAGTGTGCACAACCAATGCCACACACTAGAGTTTTAAAAACTGCCACTGACATGCGATATTCTGGAATAACTTTGGAAGATTTGGGGAGGTGGGAGAAGATAATTTTTACAAGTATTATTTTCTTATATGGAATGTAAAACCATTTAATCTCCAAACTTGTTGCTATTTTTGCGGCACAGGTTTTTGCACTTCGTTATTTTAAAACTTTTCAATTTTCTTTTTCCCCCATGAATGTCTTCTAATCACTTTTAAGGAATTGTTTTGAAGGAGTTTTTGCCTTAAGTCCGTACATGGAATTGTAAGGCGAAAGAAAGTGGTTTGTTTTTTTTCTTTCCTTCTCCACATTCCCAGTTTTTTTGGTGTTGAGTTTTAACATCTCCTGCATGATTTGTTTATTTCTTTTGTCATACTGTAAAAAGTGGTGTGAAATTTAAACCCATGGTTAAACCAGTACTGGACAGAGTAACTCAGAAAAATCAACCACTGTAACAAACGAAGATCAAAAGGAAAAAAAGGAGATAAGTAACAAAGCTGGTGAAAAAGAGGGATGCGCTGATCAAGGGGTTCTTGCAACGAGCTCTAGGCAGTTGTAAAGGTACTTTGGCAGATATCTCCTCCACTGCATGCTCCAGGTGGGTGGTTCAGACAGAAAAGAAGGACAAATCAAGCCTTGGGGAAAGCAGGAAAAAACAAGTTTACTCGAGTAACTGAAGCTCAGCTACTGTCAGAACCTCTTTTACTATTGTCCTCATAGATAGTGTGAGAGAAGCACAGTTCCCTGAAACCTCAGCAAGAAAAAGTTCCACAAGGTAAGAAAGTTAGTAATGCAGATCTCCCTGTCTCCTGTACGTTGGAAGTTTCCAGAATAACTCATATTAGAAACCCAGGTGTGAAAACACATACTAAAATCACGTGCAAAGTACTGGTGTACCTTCACACCATACCTACTGTTCACAATATATCTCACAATATAACCCTGCTTGAAAATGTCTAAGAAAACAAGTACTGCACAATAGCCTGAGCAAAATCCAACTGTCAGCAAGAGCAAGAACACATAAAGTGATTTCTAAACAATGCCGCTCAGCTTGTAACCATTCCGACAGTCGTCATATGAAGGACTGCTTTTCTTCAGGCAAGCTCCACTTCTTTTCCAGCTTGAAACATACTTTTCTTGGGCTGTATTTACTTTAATGCACTTGCTGTTAGTTCTTCAGAGGCATCCAGTCATTACTGAATGTGACTGCAGTCTGCCTGTACTCTGAAGTGATGTACACTACCACTTACATTTAATTCATGTTCTATTGTATTCCTACTGAGACCATATTTTTCTTACAAGGTTGGGAATGTATTTTCAACCAGTTTTGGCTCTGGCAGATAAGTAAATCTCAGAAGCCTTCTGCCAGAAATTTAAACAGAAGGAACAGAAAGATAAACTTAGGCCAAATATACCAGAGGTTATAAATTCCCTCAGAGAACTGGAGGCCAGAGAGACTCTGTTCCTTGATTCCAAACCTTAATTTCACAAAGTCTTTCTTGAGGGATTAAATTTCAGCACTGCATTTATAACTTTTTTTCCTCCTAATTGATATTATAACACGAAACACAAAACTGTCATGAATCATCTTATTCATTGACTTGTGTCTGGCAGAGAAGAGTACCAGCTGCTTCAGAAGAAGGGGCAAGAAATCTGAAGAACAACAAAATAACCTATCTAGTTTGCACTTCTGAGCCTGTGTTCTGAAATCATATGTCACTCTTCCAATTTTTTCTCTTTTTTAAGTCCTTCCAAACTCTGAGCATCCATGGTATTTTGTCACTGCGTTCCAGTGATGCTCTATTCCTTTCAGTAACATCTCATTTCATCAGGAATAGAAGTGTTGCCTTTCAGCTTCACTGAAAATCCCTTCGGTGGAATGTGTAGGAAAACTTTGAGATGGGAAGAAAATTTGCCTTCTTTACAATGTTTAGCACTATGGCCTCTTAATTCATGTCTTTTCTAAAGGAAACAGCCTCAATCTTTAACATCTCTCACCCTGAAAGCTTTTTTGCCTCTACTCACTAGTGACCTTCAGATAAACAAAAGCTGATGAATTTTCAGATAGGTAGGGTAGGTTTGTTCTTGCTGTAGGCTGATAACATTTCAGACCCAACAAGTAATTACAGAAAGGGGGAAAAAACACCTTCTTCTGTTTATTTCTTTTTAATTTAACCAGAAATTGGTATTATATGGTAAAGAAACAAAGGAGAACAAAGTAACTTTTTTTCTGTGGAAAAAGAAATTAAAGAGAGCAAAATAAAGTCTTCCCTGATGGACAAGAAGAATTGATCAGAAAAGCAGCTCATTTATTTGAGGGGAAAAAATTACTAAACACAGGAAAAATTCAACAGAAAGCACAGGTCAGTAGTTTCCAGCTGGTGAAGTATTTTATTAAAAGAGGCACAGACAGGGACTGAGTTGTGAAAGGCAAAGGGAAAAACAAGGCAGAGGCACAATTCCCTGAAACAATGGGGAAGAAGCAATAGCAGTCCTGGAGCCAGGATAGAAGGGAAGGAGGGGGATGAGATGCAGTGAGGACACCACTATAGTAGTCAAAAACCACCTTACAATGTGTTTAGGTCCAAAATCAGGCCCTGTTATTGTCTTGGTCCTTCTGCTATCATTTTCTTCAACGCAAAATGTGTTGATGTAGTGTTGATATAGCATTGTTTTGTTATTGCATTGCTTTAAACTCACTATACAACGGCAAACTCTCCGAGGGTACCGCAGTCAGCTTCCGAGAGCAAAAGGAAAGAAAAAAACTTGGAAGATCTGGAAGATTTGAAACAGTAAGGCTAAGAATTTTTTTGAGCTGTGTCCCAGGGTGCCCACTGAAAGATGTGCACTGCAAAAGAAACAGACAGTATTTCGATGAGAAAATATCACTGGAGGGATCAGAGACACAGGAACTGTGTTGAAAAGTAGAGCTCCGGAGATAAGGTTCATGCAAAGCCAGGAACTGGCATCAAATGTCAGCAGTGGAGAGACTGTACATGTGTGAAGAAGAAGAGACAGAGTCATGGCAGATGCAATTTAGGCATAATAAAACTGAAATGAGTAAGACGAGAATAAACCAGGGAAACCTAGAAGTGACTCATTACTGTTTACAGTTAGAAAGGAGAGACAAAAGGTAATTCTGCGGGGGAATTTGGGGGGGTGATGGGGGTTGTGCAGTCAATTGCAAGACGAGTGCCAAAGGGCTTTGTCCACTGAGGGTTCAGAAGTCTGTGTAGTCATTCATTTGTAAAAGTCATTAGAATTACTTTCTGGTTTTTTGTCCTCCCAATACAAAATTATTTCTTGGTTGCACATTGCCTTAATCCATGTAATGCTCAGGGCTCTCCCTTTGCAGCTCTGCATGTGCAATGCTGTAGTCAGCTTCTCCTGTTGACACATCCCACCTACATATTCCCAGTTGCCGTAGCAGTACCTCCAGGCCTTGTTTTCCAGCATCTGAATTGCTTTTCCTTCCACTCACACTTTGCCACATCTTAGACCCTAGATTTTGGTTTATAATCCTGTGCTAGGGATGAAACAGAGCTTAGCAGGTAATACCAGTAAAAAGTACTCTTGTAGACAGCCATTAAGTATTTCCCCATAAGGCATTTGCACAAAGCTTATCAGCTCTGCAATGTCTCTGACCGATCAGCGCATGCTCCAGTCAGCTCTGTTGTCATTATAGTCAAGAAAAAACAGTGGGGGGGAGGGATTGTGAAGGTCCCTAGGAAACTGTAAAATTACTTTGGAAAAGGTATTTGGGGAACACCTGATGCACTGGAGAAGGTACCCAGAAGAAAATGCTCATCTAGGGACACCACTTCTCTTCCTGGCTGACCATTGGGGAAACTTTCCCTTTCTCTTTCCTCTCCATTTTTATCCTTTTCCATTAGAGCTGACGTATGTCACCAACTATGGACCCCACAAAAAAATCTTTGTTTCATCATCTCTGTTTCACATCCTGTGTGAAACTGCATCGTGACAGGTGGGGGCAATCCACGCATTCACGATTTATTAACCTGTCAAGAAATCTTTAAAATATTTTTCTGTATTAAATGTATAAATTTCCCTAAAAACAGAAGACAGCAAACATTCTCCCTTAGCTTAATGCTGTTAAAAACAATTACATAGCAACAAGGTACAGGTTGCAATTAAACTAGAGCTTGTCTTTAGGCTGAGACGTTTTCTATTTTCTGTGTGACAAAGAGTGAAATAAATATGCACTTCACTGTCGAAACTTTTGTTTAAATTGATCTGTTTGGAATATCATGTCAATATTCAAATCTATCTGGCTGAAAATTCCAGGATCAGGTCATCTGTTTTGGTCAGATGGCCAATGGTAATTATATCTTTGCAAATCCCCTGGTAACCAGCTTCTAACAACTTTTGAAAAGTTGGTAATTATGTTAAACAGTCCCTGACACTTCAATTGCTTGCTAATTTTACCACCTATTATAGACACATGGCAAATTTACAGTGGATGTACAGTAAAAATATTTGTTAATTAATCTTCACAAAAAAGTCCTCCGAAGATGCATCAGTGACTCTGTTACTTCTGTTGACGTTTCCTGGTGAATCTGTGGCAGCAGTTCAGGTCTTCCAGAGCCACACCCACACTTCTAGGCCCGTGGTCAGTCGTTATTCTTGCATTTCTAGCCAAGTTTACCCCTGAGATGATCCCAAAGTTTTGGGTCCCTTTTGAGCACAGCTAGCTGTTCAGCTGAACAACTGTGAGTGTCTAAATTAGGGTGAGCTAAACTGGTTTCTCAGTTATTTACATTTATTGGCTGATAGGGACCAAGCTCAGATGAAGCCTCCTGCCTCAAAGACACCTAAATTTAGCTATCTGACATGCAGGCCAGATCTCACTCAATGTATGTGCTCCACCTCTTTTATTTTTCATGCCTTTGCAGCACCTGCCTACACTGTGTGAAAGATGCACAGATCTCAGAAAAGAACCAGACCAAAGTGTGCAGTCCTTAATTTGTTCTCTCATAATTCTAAAGCAACTAAAATAAAATATAACAATTGAACATCATTGAAATAATGGGACAATCTACCAGCTGGGCAAGAGGGAAACATGTTGCAAACAGCTCAGTTCAATTACTCACTGCTTATTTTTTTGTATATTAATTAAGTAATTTAGAAGCAAGAACCAAGACGAAAACAAAGGAAAACAAATTGGATGATCTCATAGTCCTGCAAGCTCTTGCTCTTGCCTCATCTCCAGGGCATCTTGGCTGACCCTTCACAACAGCTTGCTTCTCCTCCCTACATTTTTATGTCTTCCTTCTGCTGCAGGCAAAAAGAAAAAATCTGCCTGACCAGCATTAAAAATCCATTCTCTGATGCTTTGAAGGATGGGATTAATTCCACCAGATGGAAATGTCTATAAGAGAGAGACCTACATCTCAGCTAGTCACCTAAGCTCTCTCTGGTAAATGGAGAGAAACTGTCACTTTCAGGACACAATTAATCTCATCCCCATGTAGATATTTAAACTAGGTCATATGAATCATGCCTTAGAAGAGACAATTCCTCTCTACTGACACTAAAGGGAGCCTGAAATCACTAGATATAGATGTTTACATCAGTTATGTCTGAAGTTAAGTGAGCTGAATGCCACCTGAGTTCTTTAGATTGCTCTTTTGCTTTAGAGGTAAAAAGCCTTATATTCACTTTCCGGTTATGCATGTGCCTGGAAACCAGCACGTGGTCTTCATGTCCCCATTTTTAAGAGCTCAAGCACTACAAGAGATGTATGAATGTATCATGTGATTCACCACAAAAACAGATTTTCATGAGAAATTAATAACACCTCAGAAGCACACAGGAGGAAGAGTGTATGAAAGTACTGATCAGTGCTCCAACACCTTCTCAGTAAGAATTCAGGTTCTTGACTTCTTGGGTCATCTCACAGATATTAAATCATCTTTCAAAGTCTTAACATTTCCCTTTTCTAAAGGAACTATGTCATGCAATTTTATTTCTAATAAAAAGACGTTTCGTATAATGTCCAGTTGTTGAGTATCTAGCCGTTATCATAGCCATGACAATTTAAGGCTATAAGTGAGACTAAAGGGCTTTGTGTACCCAGAAGCACATCCACTGTTTTTCAGCTACTGGAGGTGGTCCAACAGAAGAAACCGCCTCTTCCACACAAGCTTTGTTTCACTCGTAATGTATTCACTTTTCTGTTTTAACTGGGAGATCCCTGTTTTGCAAGAAGATCAACCCTGCAAGAGCTCCTGACTTTTGCTTACTGCTCAGCTAGAGAGAGATTTCTAAACAGGGACTTCAATGAGGACTGGGTCTAAAGAGATTCATTCCTAGCTATTTCTATTGCGCTAGTTACGGCTATTTTCTCAAAAGCACTTAGCATGGAGTTGCTGATAAATTATATATTAATTTCTGAAGGAAAGAAATACATATAATGCCAAGTTAATGGAAAGCAGATCCTGTCAAGCCAACTAACATACTATCTTTTTTCAGATGGGATTACAAATTTGGCTGACGATGGCAATAATATTGGTATAATATACTTAGACTTCTGTAAATCATTTGACACGGTGCCGCATGACATTTTATTAAAAACAAAATCATAATAGCACACTTTAAATGGATTAAAAAGTGTCTGACTGAAAGGATTCAGGATGTAATTACAAATGGGACAGTTGATCACCTGTGTTCAGTGGGATTCTCAGGGACTGGTCCTGGCCTTACACTTTTCAAATGTTGATCAATCTGGGAGAAAACACAGTCATTTACAGCTGACCAGATTTAGCAATGACAGAAAAAAATGTAGTGTGGTAAATGGTGCAAAACACAGATCACTAATACAGATCAACGTATTTTTTATAAAAAGTCCTAACTACAGCAATAAAGAAAGCAACCATTCCTGATGGGAAATTTCCAGAGAGGTCTGTTGTTAAGCAGATTGTGGTCCTGCCAGATACAGGGCAGAACGTGAACTCCCAGTGCAGCAACGTGGCGAAAGGAGCCAGCGTAACCCTGGACATACACACAGTATCTTTAGTGGGAGCCAGGACACTTATTACTTCTGCATGGGGCTGCAGCTTCTCTGAGGCTGCGCGCAGCTGTGGCATGCATGGATCAGGAGGCCTGCTGTGAAACTGGAGACAGCTCAAAGACAAGTCATGAGAGGGATGAGAGCTCTGGCAATCATGCTTCTCACTAAAAGATGCCAGGAACTCAGTTTATTTGCTTAATCAAAGAGATGATTAGGTGATGCCTTCACCATAGCCTAGAGATACTCATGTGGGCAACAGCCCTCTGCAGTGGACTTCTCAGTCCAGCGGATTAAGATGCAGCAAAAAACTGAAAATGACCCAAAAGCTGGAAGCCGAGAATAGATTAATTCAGACTAGAAATATGGCACACACCTCCAACAGACTAACTAACCCCTTGAATTTGTAAAGGTTTAGAAAGGCTCTCCCTCATCAGAAATTATTCAACAGAAACAGAACATTTTTCTAAAAGGTACAGCAGGTGTCAAGAGATGTATCCCTCCTCTAACAATTCATGGTAGTTTTACAGTCTGCACTGACAGACTAGATTAATCATGATTGATTTGTATAACTTGCAAACTTGGCCACTTATTTTTGTTTGCAAATGAAAACTGAAGTTTTGAAAACAAATCTGGAGCAGACTGAAAATCCTGTCCAAAATATCTGCAAACATGTGTGAAGTATCTATGATATTTGTCTTCATCTGTCCTGCAACTTGGATGAAAATGCTTTTCTGAGTTCTACTTCTCCAGTCAATCCTCCTTTTCTAAGATTTTTATGATCTGCTGCGCTATCAAAGGCAGGCAAGCCTTTCCAATTACTTCTCTGCAGAGATTCCTATTTGAAATTTGAGTGGTTTACCTCTTTGGTGAAAGTGAGACTAAAACAAAAAATGCTTGTGCCTAGGTTTCTTTGATTTGTTTTTATGGGTTCACATTTTGTTTTACTTGTCTTTCGAGAAGTCTGGAAGCTACTCAGTTATCAGGAGAATTTATACTACTTCAAACATGCAGATCTGTCTGGAGATACAAAAGGAAAAATCAGCCATCTCCTCCTCCTCTGAGAAAACAGTGATGGGTATACTTTTAATAATAGTTTTTTCGTACTGTAACTTCAGTATTAGTCATTACTCTGTAGCTATCACTCGTTATTTTGGCATGGGGACACAGGTGGAATGCAGACTGCCTGAATGTCTTCCAGAGTTCATTTCTTTGGGGTGTGTCCACAACTGAAAAAAATATCAGTTCTCCTTTTGGAATCTTCTTTGGCATCTTTGCTTCCAAAAGACACTGTCCTTGTCTCCCACTGCGTGTATGGATATCATGGAAGGAAAGGGGCGCGGCTTCCCCCTCCCAGAACAGGTACAAGCATTTCATACATTCGTTCCACGCCAAAAACTTGGGGGCCTGGATAGGAATAAAATATCTCAGTGTGTCCAAAATGTATACATACGACCAGTAGAAGAGGAGACACACCTGTGAAGACTAACTCTCGTAAATGCAACACTCCACTCAACCACAGGCACAGAATATCTTTATCCAACTTGGCATGAACAATTGGCACAGGAGAAACAGCTGAAGTTAGAAGGGAATGTAGACAGAAGCTAACCATGAGAGATTGCTGGGCTTTGTTTAATTGTGGGAAGCTATTATCAACTCCATCCATCACTGACTAATGGTCTTCTGCCCTTCTGCCCATCCAGGTAAAAATCACAGAGTTTCCCAAGAACAAAAACCCTTACTTTCACCTTGGTCCACTGCACGTTCCTCAGTATTTTGTAGACAGCATTGCTGTCAGGATTGTTGATCTAATTTCCCTGCAATCTCATAAAAATCACACAAACAGTGGCATCTTAAGTGCATAGGACAAGCCTATCAGCAGTGATTTAGCAGCAGATGATTTAACTTTTCACCATTCTTATGTAAACATAAAAGTCACACATATATATGATATTATATTCTAGTTACTTGCACATATTAAAAACCCAAGTTTAAATATTTTTACAGTCCTAGATCTTTTCAGTTCTCCTCTAACAAAAAGACCAATTATATATCTCTAATAAGAGTAGCACATCTGATAAGTTCTAATGAGCCCACATTAAAATGGGAGACACAAAATGGAATTGAAATATTTTCCTTGGTACTAGTATCAATCCAGAAATTTCTGAATGAAGAAATTTCTGTATCTTCCAATCACTAATTTTGTGACTAACTCTTCTAACTTTAGATAAGTACCTCTTATCCCCATAGGATAATATTCATATTTGCTTTATGTTCATAAAGAATTCTGAGTAGTGGATTTAATTTCTTATACTGTACTTGTCATTTTAGCATCTCTGTACCTATTCACACATTTATAATGGCCTTTAAGGGAACATTATTCTGGTCTATGGGTTAAATATAGTCCCAGTCTCGCTATATCTAGAAAACCAGAGCTGCTGCTGTGTTATTAATCTATTCTAATTACTGCTTTTGTTCATAACTTGTTATGGTCATGTCTTGTAAATAAACCCTTGCAGCTGGGTGGAGGGGTAAAGTACGTTCTTAGGTATTCGCTTGCAAATCTGGCCAGGTTCGATTTCAGAAGTGGAAAAATCAATTCTCAGGATTCAAACAGTGTACTTCTTATTCAGACTAAACTACTATTTGAACTGTATGTGACTGGATACAGACCTCCTCTTTACCAGAATTCCTACTAACTTCACTGGTGTGATTACAAAACACTGGGCCATACATGAGAACTTTTATTTCCTGCAAAGCAAGAGAGTGGGCAATAGCAATATATTTTAGTAACAGGTACAGCAAGGTACCAAAAGAAAGAAATGCTGTGATATTACTACTGTTACAAAGTTGACAGAGCTTTCTTTGTAGAAGCTGGTCCAAGAGATCACTAACCCTTTTTTTGCAAAGAGTTATCTCTTCCCTAAAATTCCATCTTCATTTAACAAAAGGATGACAGCAATATAAACATCTCAGCTGTTTTTAGCTCTTAAGGCTAGATGCCACAGCTGTTAAACACATTCCTTTCAAAGTTCAAGGTCTTGCTTATTTTATAGCATAGGCAAACATTTTATAACCAGATGACAAGATATATTACAGAAATGCAACTAGATATTCACAACCTACATAATATTATCCTTTTCCTTGTCTCCATACCTCTCAGGGTGGAAATTCCACACCATATTTATTTGCCTTCTAGTACTAATCTACATTTTGCCTTGATGTCCTACAGTGGTAGAGGAACCGTACTTTGACCTGCGATTTGTATTGTAGCTGTGACTATGCAGTTATGAGTAAAGTAAGTCAGACTGTCAGACATAATAAGAACTACAAAAAGGAGTAAACTAAAATAAAAACTACACCTGAGTCTATTCTTAATTACATTTGAGAAAGTGTGAAACCAGTCTTTCCCACTTATTTCTTTTCAAACACTATATCAAAGCCGTTCGTGTGACTTCTGAACTGTTCCTCACTTAATATAGAGGTGCCAGAGGATGGTTCATGACAGAACATTTAAAGCAGGAAAATATGCATAGAAAACAAAGCACCATGTCTGGAAGTCTGTGAGAGCTCGGAGTACAAAAGCTTTTGACTTCATCCCCCATTTGCAAAGAATCCCATAAGACCACAGCAGAATGTATTCTGGCAATACAGGCCCAAGTCTGAAACATCCACAAACTTTTTTCCTTTGGAAGACCAGAAGAATTCTTAGTACAGGTGGCAAAATATGTGACATACACAATTTAATTCTATAGCTATAACATCAATATATACTGGGAGAGAGGAAGAGTTACATTTGGGTGTAAAAATGTAGACAGAAGTCATCAGCTTGGTTGTTATGTGTGACTCTTTGCAGCTTTTGGCAATGAAACGTTTTGCTATTTGTTACTACGATTCTTCTGCCTTTATTGCTTAATCCGCAACTCCTGTTGCAATTGGAAACTGATAGTTTAAAATAATTACTTATATTTTTGAAACAGGAGCGGGACAAGAGGACAAGCAGAGAAAGCTAAAGTGATTAAATGATGATAGCTTCTAGGACCCCAGCCATACTCCGTTCCTACCCCAATAGGTCATCTGCATCATCTGAGATCCTCAAAAAGTGGCAAGGCATAGATCAAAATTTCAGCCTCAAAAAGTGACAATGCATAGGTCAAAATTTCAGCCATAAAACTTCACTTCATGGTTACCATTTGACATGGGCTAGCACAATCTTTTAGTTGCAGCACAGGAGATACGAGGGATTGTATGTAGAAAACTTCAGTCACCGCCTCAGTGACCCAAAGTTAGCAGTCAGAACAAAAAAAGGCTCTTAGTTAACCCAGTGTTCAGGTAGGAGCTCAGCTGTCTGAGGTGCCAAGTGTACCCACGAACATGAAGACAGTCTTAAACTCCTGCTGAAGTAACTCTGAACCTCCTGGGAAGCCTTTCGCACTTCAGAGGATATGGATCTGAATTCATAAGTAAAAATTCCCTGTTCTTTACGTGAAGCTCTGACGACCCCGAAGCCAGTGCTGATGACTGCTGAGAATGAGGTGCTTCAAGGTGAGAGAGCCCAGGACTCACATCAAGCCCCACACTAAAGTACAGATGAAAGGCATCAGCTCTGCTACCCAAATTCCCAGAAGCACCAGCTGTGCCTCCCGTAAGACCCTCAAACTGTCAGCCAGAAATAGCAGCCCAGATTCACAGTAAAATCCATCAGAACTACACACTGAGTTCATCAAGGGAAGGGGAAGGCAAAACTCCTACAAAGTTTTAAGAAAAGCAAGATCCCAGTCCACAGAAGTTTTTCAAGCTCAGCTCAAACTATGGAACCTAAATATTCACAATGTTTTCCATAGTTTTACAAGAAATGCTGCTAATACTGAGGAAATTTAAAATACTTGCCTAAACCAAGAACAGAAAGTTTTTAATGGCAACCTCTAAAAATCTTTCACATATAAATACAGAAAGTATTTCCAATACACAATGGACACAATTAAAACTACAAACATTTGACACTGGGCAGCCCCTTGCCATAGTTAGCCTGTGCTCCTGAGACTTACTCATGCTGAAAATACAACAATATATTTAACAACTGTATATGGTGGGAGTTCACTTTTTCAGGTACACTGCACATTTCCACAAGAGCACTTCTGCTCTTGGAGGCACTGCTTCTAGATTTTAATTCCCTGACTTCTGCGCTCATTTCTGATATCTTCCACTAAGATACAAAATTGTGCATACATGAGAGAGCAAGAAAGAGATCAGTTGAAAATGTAGAATTTTAATAACACTGTCTCTAGTAAACAGGCATTAGTAAAGCAATAATTATATTTTCTTTTATGTTTTTAATTCAAGCTGAAATTCGTTTCTAAAATGTAGGTCCAGATAAACTCTGACAGAGAAGATATTTTGCTCATAACTTCTCAGACATCCTTCTCTTTTTTTTAACCACTGACTTTGTTTTTGCTCAGGCAGGAAGAAATAGTTATTCACATAGGCAGATACGTGTTCATGGTCAGTACCATTCTTTAGTCAGCTGTAAAAATAGGCTTTGATTAAGAATGCATGGGCTAGACCTCTTTTTCTTTTTATAAGTCTGCATATGCCAAATAAGTTCACGTGGGCAGTTGCAGATAGGCTGGCAAGCAAGAAGCAAGAGTCCTACCTTGAACTTGAAAAATCTGCTTTCTCTAAAGCCATAAACTGCAGCTGCCATCAGAAACAGACCCAATTGCTTTTCTTTTTCACTTTCCAGGGCAAGCAAATCTATTTCCTGTTACAGCCTGTACTTATAGCTTAATTCTATCTTATGACTTAAAGACAAAAATATTTGAGAACCACGAAGATTTTTCCACCCGTTTAGAAGGGGGAAAATACAAAACTTGAAACAGATGTTTTCTAACGTATTTCATTTATTTTGGCCACCCATAAAGCTGTGGCTTATGTTAGTGCCAACCAAGTTAAAGGCAACGGAGTTCTGCAGAAACTCTATGTAATGACCAGGGGTGGGGAGCACCTTTCAATAAACTCTAGTTTAATGAGTAATTTTCAATATCAGATAAAGAAAAGAGGTATTGCTGAAGATGCAAGTGGCACTGCCATACTCGGGTTGTTCCTCGGGGGGATTTGCAAAGTTTATGCATCTTTTTTATGTTACTGTACCCCAGTGCATAGCTTGGAAAGCAGATGCTCAATGTATGGAATCAGAACAACTGAAGATAACATCCTTAGAACAATAATGTGTAAATAACTGATACTGTATATCAAATAATTATTCCAGAGACATTTAACAGCTGAAGAAGTTCCAACAAATTATCTTATCCAAACAATCGTCAGACTTGGGCTAATATAAACCTTTCACTTTTTTTTGTGTTTAGGAATGGAAACAAAGACATTTCAGAAGTTAAACGCACGGGACTCCTAACTGTTGCTGTGGTACTTACTGATAAGTTATCATCTCATGGAAATTACAGTAAAAACAGTCATATTGAAATTTCCCCTGTACTTATTCTTATTTAGACTGAGAAATCATTTCTCAACAAGAGACCCAATTTAACAGAACACCTTCAGCACAGTACTGCAGAGTGAGGGACAAAATAAGCAATAAAGAATGGTTGGTCTCAAAATATTTCTTTATTGACAATTTACTGCATAGAACACAGGGCAGATAATGTGGATATAATTTACTAACCTGCCAAAAATATTCTAGGAAAAGGATAAGGAAAGGACAATGGATGTATTTTAAGAAGATAGAACAGCATTAAAAGTTTTAGCCTGTATTTTTTGGCTTGTTACCCACATATTCAAAGCAAATGCATTTTTCACCTTCCTCTTCAGAAGTGGCATAGAAAATCAATTGCAAAAGTTAATTAGAAAGTAATAAAATGTGAAAGCTTAGCAATTCAGTACAGCAATCAGCAGTACAGACTTTGACCACATACATACGAGCAGATTCTTAGAGCTTTTAATACAAAAATACTTTTTTAATCAAATGGCCAAAAATTATTTTTACCTAAGAAATAAATATGAAGTTCATTATTATCAAACCAAGTGCAAATACAGAAAACTCACTTTAATTCAGAGGCATGCTTAAAGCAGTTTGAAAGAAAAATATCCTTTACAATTATTTCTCCAGGTAAAACAGTTCTAACTGTGATTATCCGGCATAGCCAGTGCTTTCCTTCCCAGACAGACACACTCCTTTGAAGCTGAAAAAGCCAGAATGCCAAAAGTATCTCCCTAATATGTTGAGTAAGGACTGTAACTCATTTAAATTATGCAACTGGATTCCCACAGCTGGCCCACAGCTTCGCTTAGAGCTCAGTTCAACACCAATGATCGTCTGCTAATATTGTCCTGCTTGTAGAGAAGGTAATCTATCCGGCAACTTATATTGAAGTTCTGACACTAATTAACAGAGCAAGCAAATGCTGACATGAGTGACAAACGCTGGTTAATAGTTACTGTGAGAGCAGTGCTGCCAGCTGGCATTTGTAGCTTTTTACAGTAATAATCCCTTGTTTATATCTTAGGACATTGCTTATAATTTGTTTGCATGCATTTTGTTTCAAGGTAGAAACAAATCAGTACAGAAAACAACCCAGATGACAGCAGCAAGACCCCCGATTCTCAGACAAGTAATCGACAAGAAAGCATGCAAGCAGCATCACTTGGAGGATGCACGGGGGACTAGAGTATAGGAATTCTTATCCTATATAAAGCTATGTAGCCTTGCACAAACAGCCTTTGGCATCTTGTTTCTGGCCTACCTGGACAGTAGCACAACATGTTTATCGGATCATACAAGCCCAGAACCTGAACTGCAAGCGGTTAAAAACTGAAGGTCGCTAAGCTGCAAAATTAAAACATGCTCCTATGCTTCAGCTACACAGACAACGATAAAACAAAGCCTCCACAACCACCTGTAATAATATGCCTGTTAAGCTAGCAATTCCAAAGTACTCAGCAACACAAGGTAGACATTTTCTGCAGCTGGTTTTACATGTACATTCCTGCCAAATTGTTGTCTCATCTCCTCTTACCTTCACATTAGTCCGGAGTGCACAGTAACATGCAAAAAACATTGCAGTAAACAAGGAGCATATGGACCAGTATTCAGCGTCTCTGCTCTGCACAAACGGTACACACACGATCCCGAGCATGTGCTACTAAGGAGCCTCCGTTTCCTCTGTCAGTTTGAAAATGCATTGATCTCTGTTTTTCTGACTACAAAAAGACATGTCTTGAAGGCACAGAGTGAAAGCTACATATCTCTTCATCGACTATATATAGAAATATGCCCAGTAATTTCAATTAGCAGAGAATTCAGTATCTGAAACTTGGACTTCAGTTGCTTTTCCTTCCAGCATTTTAAATTCAGGGGGGAAAAAGGAGGGGGAGCTCACCCAGAGGGGAAAGGTGAGGAATTAAAATGTAAGCAGCAAGTTACTTCTATTTCCCCCTAGCTTTGATGTTTTTCTTTTCAATATTTTACAAATGTTATACTGGGGAAAATGAAGAAAGGTTTCTGTTTCCAATTCTCAAATTTACTGGAAATTCTGCACTGTTTCTGTCTGCTCTTGTTAAAGATGCAGCATCCCTTTTAACAAAGACAACGTCATCAATCATGACAGATTCAACATGTTCTACTTACAAATACAGCTTCTGATTAAGGACAATGGCTGGCTGGCTTATTAACGTTTCCTCAAATGCAAGTTCAGTCCCCTGTGCTAATCTATTTTTAAATAAAAAGTCCCACCTACTCCTTCACTCTCATTTAATAAAAATGCAGCGCACTAGTTCTAAAGATCCTGAATTGCATTGTGCTCCTAGCTCAGACACTGGACATCATTTTCAAATTGTTTTCTTGCTGGCTGGAATTAGAAACACAGAGGAAAATTCAAATGAAAGCAGAAAAAATCCTGGAGAAGGCTGTGCCCTCACATTTGTAACTACATATTATGAATTTAAAATGCTCAAATATCTCCCCGAAGGAGGGAACTCAGAACCAAGCCAGAAGGCAAAGCTTTAATTCACAAGCACAAAAATAAGATCAAATCACTTCTTTCACTCCTGTCAACTGCTGGGATGCTACAAATTAACTGATTCTTTACTAGACTGCAGGGACACAAAGTCAAAGACTCAACTCTTTGTTTACAGCACCGGGAACCACCAATACTCATACTGAATTGTGAAGCAGCCTTCAGGAATAAAACCAGGAAAGAGGAAAGAGCCTCTTTTTTTTTTTTTTTAACTGCAGCAGATACTGTGGGAGGCAAAGAGTGGAAAAGGCTTTACTACCTCCTTCTTCATCAGCACAGAGCAATTTGTGTAGGATAAGCATAACTTAATAGAAATATCTGCAGTGACTTTAGGATTTCTTTAAATAATGCTTTACGTAAACCCCCTTGGAAATCTGCAGAAATACTGAAGTCCTATCAGAGTCAGTGGGTATCTTTCTGTGGGCAATGAGGTGAAGAAGCTTAAGCAGAAGGACGTGCATTTAAAGAAGAAAAAAGGGGGGAGGGGAAAAGACAGCAGGGTTTTTTCCAACATCTTCCTAAAGACAAGCTCTCAGAAACTGTCGTCAACTCCAAGTGAACAGCTATTTTTAGCCTGTCATTGTTTGTGCCTTTTTTTAGGAATGAAAAAGGCAGTCGTGTTTAAAGCTAGATAGTGCTCTACAGCATATCCTAAGACAGCTACTTAATTTGATCCCCAGCTCCATCTGTCATACAAATTAAGTAATTAGTAATCACAACCTTCTTTGGCACAAGCAATGACTTCCAGAACAAAAGAGATGAACCCTTTTCTTAAACCTAATTCTGCAATTTTTATTAGTAATGAAACTGGGGTCTAGATGGCATAGTTCAAAAAGCTGGGAGATCCCAAAGTTATGATAGTTCAGACTTCAGCTGCAGCAATATCCATCAAATAAGCTAAAACATAGTAATGTGTTGCTCAGCAAAAGCATGGGAGAATTAATCGATGTATTTTTCTGACACTCTGCAAGTGAATAGAAAGGGAAAGGCATCATGGTTTATTTTGCAGTACAGTACATTAACAATTAAAATTAAGCATCTTAGTCACTGAAAAATCATCACAGATCTTGGGGAATTGTGATCCACTGGAGAAATGCAATTCAAAAAGCAAAGATGAATAGATGCAGAGTCCTGAACAGCAAGGCAAGGCTCAGGCAAGCATGTAGCTGCATATGAAAATCAAATTCAAACCTCCTTTCTGCCAAAGGAAATACACAAGGTTTCAGTCAGCAAAGTCTCTGAAAAAGCTTTCTTCTTCATGATCCTAAAAATTTAATGGTTTTGGTTTTAGGCAAATAAACCCAACATGGGGAAAATAGGTGTCTCACTAAAAGAAAGCAGGGCCGCATAACTATACGATTCCCAAGCGATCACCCATGTAAAAGACTTCAGACTCATTTAGAAAAACAAGAAGTGATGCAGTCCCAAAATCTTCACTCAGAAAAACCTCCCCTGACTCCCAAGTTTCTGGGAGGAAGCATTATCTAGGAAATTACAGACCCTGATCCTCACAACACTGTAAGAGTGAAAAGGAAAGATTCCCGTCCGTGTGGTGGACGCCTCCTGTAATAACTGTGAGGCATTTGAGAATTTGCTGGAAAATTGAAGTCTCTGTACCAGCCAACAAGGTATTACCTTGATAGCGGACCAACCCAACGCATTTAGCAGGGTCTACTTCAGGTAACCTGCACAAGCAGATCCCTGCAGAGCTTGTTCACCTCTGCCAAAATGTTTCTTATTGCAGTAGTCTAATTGTTATAGGCGACATTCTCATCAAAGACGTACAATATTTTATCATGACTAACAGCTACTCAAAAGCACCATGTATTGGTGATATTTACGTTCTTTGACCTAGAGTTGATAACAATGAGCGAGGAAAAAGCCTTGCCCGAGTCTGCCAGACATGCCAAAAATAGTAGAACATTTCAAGTGCTCAGGGCCTCTTTAAACAGGAGACCACAGGGACGAACCCCACAGGTGAAAGAAGTTACTGCATCTAAAAAAAAAAAAAAATGGTGAAGTGTAAAAACAGTAGAGAGACCACAGCCCAGTAAAGCCGCATTACAGACCCTCTTTAAAAGACACACAACTTGTGACCTGAATATTCTTGGATGGCAGGAACCACTGGAGCCACTATCTTGAGCTGTGAAATTTCATCATTATTTTATCCTCCTGTGCCTTCAGAAGGGCAAACGGGAGTGCCTGGATGGAAACCTCAGTTGTCTGCCGAGGTTCAAAGAGAGCAGAGGGAACATGCTTCTCTGGAAGAGTTTGATCTCAGGAGACCCCGAGGCCAAACTGCTTTGGAGGAGTGAGGGGGGGACAGCCATTTGTAGCATCTGTTACTGCCCAAAAGAAGAGCAATAGAAGGTAGCAGCGGTAGTACTAGTAATAGTATTAGTAGTAGTAGAAATGATCTCTTGCCATTGTATGCCGAAGCTGTGGTCAAGGACCCCCACTATGCTTCACCACTATACAAGCACCCAGCACACAGTACTAGGAAAACCTTGTAAGGGAACAATGAAACAGTACTGGAGAGTTATATTTTCATCCTCAGCAGCCTAACCATTTTCAAGGTTTTATTTTTCCCAGGCATCATGGAAAGCGTGGTTTTTTAAAGGAGAGCAATAATAAAAGCAATAGACTAAAAACGCAGTAAAGAAAGCAAGGCTCTCCAGCGTCTGCTCTGAGACAGTGCCATGTGCCCCACTTCAAAGTGCCACATTTGTGGGTAAACATTACAAAATCACGGAATCAGAGAATCACAGAATGGTAGGGGTTGGAAGGGAACTCTGTGGGTCATCTAGTCCAACCCTCCTGCCAAAGCAGGGTCACCTACAGCAGGCTGCACAGGACCGCGTCCAGGAGGGTCTTGAATATCTCGAGAGAAGGAGACTCCACAGCCTCTCTGGGCAGCCTGTTCCAGTGCTCCATCACCCTCAGACGGAAGAAGTTCTTCCTCATGTTCAGACGGAACTTCCTCTGCTTCAGTTTGTGCCCATTGCCCTTTGTCCTGTTGCTGGGCACCACTGAAAAGAGTCTGGCCTCATCCTCTTGACATGCTTTTAAAAGACTTGCTGCAATGAGACAGATTTTGTGATCACCCTTCAATAATCACAAGAAAAGCAGAGATTATCTAGAAAAAACAGAAAATATAGGGGGAAAGGACTGAAGAAGAGGGTTGCACTGCTCTCTGAGTGGACAGAGGGAGAAATGACACTTCTGTCATCCAAAAGAGAAGAGAGCGGATGTCTACAAGGGGTTCGACATAATGGCAGAGGTTTGCAAAGCCATCTGAGTTCTGGCCACGCAACTCATTAATATCAATATTGATAATCTGCTCCACAGACTTTCAGCAGCCAGGGGTGTAATTCTCCATTGAGGAAGACATCGAGGTGCTGGAGTGCATCCAGAGAAGGGCAATGAGGCTGGTGATGGGTCTAGAGAACAAGTCTTCTAAGGAGTGGCTGAGGGAACTGGAGTTGTTTAGTCTGGAGAAGAGGAGGTTAAAGGGGGACTTTATTGCTCTCTACAACTACCTGAAAGGAGGTTGTAGTGAGGCAGGCTTTGATCTCTTCTATCAAGATGAGAGGAAAAGGCTTCAAATTGTGTCAATTTAGACTGGATATTAGGAAAAATTCCTTCACTGAGAGAGTGGTCAGGCATCGGAACAGGCTGCCCAGGGAAGTGGTTGAGTACCATCCCTGGAGGTGTTCAAAAAAACGTGTAGATGTGGCACTTCGGGATATGGTTTAGTAGGCATGGTGGTGTTGGGTTGACAGTTGGACTTGATGATCTTAGAGGTCTTTTCCAACCTATGATTCTATGATTGTCCCTCTTTTTGCAGTGATGCTGGAGGTACTGGCTTATGCAGTCATGGCACTATGGCTACAGTCATGCTCCATCACACCCTGTCTTTGAAGACTGCAGTGATCAATCTATATAACACCCTAGTCCTACATTGCTTAAATGCCTCTGATTTCAGCACATGAGCTTTAAACTGTAATGATTTTCATCCTTTCCCTATTTCTGAGACTTTAAATTGTCATAAAATGTTATTTTGCACAGCTATAGGAAATTCATAACACTGAAAATATCCATATCGGGTGGTGGGATGTTGCGGGAAGCATTGACATGGACTGCAGATCTTGGGTGCTGTGGGGTCTACAGCTTTTAGACAGAAAATGTTGACTCCTGAAGAGTGGATTGAGTCTATGGGGCATCTGGAAACAACTGCAGAGACAATGTGGAACAAAACCCACAGCTGGCAAGAAGGCTTCCTTAGGTCTTCCACCGTAGCAAAGTCTAGTAAAACATAGTTTTAGACAACTCCAGACAAAAGAACTAAGGAGCTTGAGCTCGGCAAATCTTCAAACTTCTGGAAAGAGAAATAAAATGGCCGAATAGATTATTTATAAACTCTCATCTCTTGTATTGTAAACGTCTCTCTGGCACCCTGGCATTCTGATGCAAAAGTTGCTTGTCAAATATTCTTCCTCATTTCTGGGCCAGTAAACAGTGAAGACCTTCCCCTAGGCTGATTTAACTAAAGCCTGAGTTTTTTCTGAAAAGTTTCTTTTGTGGTTTTTTTTTTCCTGCACATTCTTGTGCATACAATTGTCTGATTTTTGAGCATTTCATACTTTTCTTCCTAATGTCCCAGCTCTCTGCGTTCTGCCCTCTGTGCCTGCATTGAGGAAGGTTTTGATCAGATATATGAGAAAAACATATCGTTTACTTAGAAATCATTCCTTCTCAATATTAAATTTATACATATTTTATGAACCAAGCCATAGTGGTTTGTATTTTGAAACAGGCATAAAAACATTTAAAATAAGAAAATTTAAAGAAACTATATGGCCAAATAATAACTAAAAAATAAATGAACAATGGCCTGGTTCTGTAAGTCTTCTCTGTGACTGTGAATTCCTCAGGAAAGGCTTCCTCTTTGCTCCCAATGACCCTAAAATAGAATACTGCAAAAGAATGAACACAGGGCCAGAAAGCAGGAATTGGATTAAGCTTCACAAAGCATCTTGGGTTACTCAAAGCATCATTTCTCCTCTGCTGTACCTGTAATCTGTGGGCCTTTCTGATATACACTGCCTGGGATTCAGCCCAGGTAGATGTAGAACTCAACACAAGATATAAAGCCTAGAGAATTAGAAGCCCATGCTTGTTTTCCCCAAAAAAAATAATTTACCATGACTGTTCAAAAAACTTGGGGAAAATGATGTCTATCTTTTCACAATTGCCATCACTCCTCAATTATGAATTAAAATTTTACTTTTATAATTTATGAACTAATTTATGGACTAAGCTAATTCATTTAAGCATAAAATCCACATTTCCATGGTAACAGCATGAATGAAGAAGGAATGAACTTCCAAAGTTCAACTGCATTTATTACAGTACTTAAAAATAAACCTCCAGCAATTTTCATCTAGGAAATTACTGTAGCCTTTTTGTATGAAAATAAATTTAAAGTAGTAAAACTCTTATTGTTAATTTGTATGAGAACAACTTGATTTTGTATTGTACTTGACAGAGACCTGTGTGTGTCAAAACACCTAGGATTTTATTTTTTGTACCATGATTTTAGTCGAGGAAACTATTTAAAGGGAATCAATGGTTAGATGGAGAAATATGATATACAATTGTGTAAGAGTGGATGTAACCTATGCTTTCATGAAAACACAGGTTTAGGCGCTTTTTTTCTGATGTAGCCAGTATTTTCATTAAACAAGCAAAGTGTTAGGTTTTACAACAGAGAGTACAATGACGGATATTCATTCACCATGCTGTAACTATTCCTCTTATTCAACCGATAACAGTTATTATCTTAGTGTGTTAACAAACCGCAGCTAGAAATCTGATCAGTGAGATAAATACCTTGTTTGGAATATATGTTTAAATTTAGCCAGTTCTTGAAGTTATTTCAAACCAGCAATGTGTTTGAAAACAAAGGATAATGAGGAGTGAAACCATTTACTAGGGAATTAGTATATTTTCTATGTTTTTATGATTTCATATCGAGTCAAGTTATTTCTAGAAGCCTTATGAGTCAGAAGCAAATTGTATGGCTCAGTAAAGAATAAACAGGTAATCTAATTATTCTAATAATATAATAAATCAAATAATCTATTTTCATTCTTTAAAAACAGAAAAGAATATTCAAAATAAGTATATTACAAAAATGAAGGAGGAAAAAAACCTTTTAGTGGAGAGAAATTTCTTCGAAATACAGCCAAATAAATGAAAATAATGTACCTCTATAGGTGTAAATACCTAGTCCCCTTGTAATTAGAGATTTTACAAATGCTATTTGCCAAATTGTCTATGGAATCTAAAAAAAGTGGGCTTAAATTAGGCATCCATACTACTTATGTAGAACTATACACCCAATGCTACAAAAATCTTTGTCAGGAACCTATCTCTGTGGAAGGTGGTGATGCATGCTATACCTGTACTTCCTCTGGGACTGTGACTCACGACATTTGAAAACACCTGGCCAACCTAAATACTTTCTCCTCTAGTACTATCCAAATCACAAAAATAATCCCCAGACTAAGACTTTAAAAGCTTATCATAGTAGAAACAATAAAATCAGCAAAAAACTCCCATGACTGATTGAGGTTTTTCCTGTAGAGTTTTACCAATTATTTCATTCCTTACTTCAGCTCCTCTTTTAGCCATCAAGTCAAAATCTTTTCAGCTATATTTCATATGTATTCTTTTCAGCTCTACGTATACAAGTCCATGGGAATCAATGAGACACATCCCGTGGTCCTGAGGGAATTGGGAAATGTATTTGCGAAGCCACTCTCCATCATATTTGAAAAGTCATGGCAATGACGAAAAGTACCCAGTGACTGGAAAAAGAGAAATATCCCACCTATTTTGAAAAAGAATAAAAAAGAGTATTCTAGGAACTACCAACCAGTCAGCCTCACCTCTGTGTCTGGTAAGATCATGGAATAGATCCTCCTGGAAGCTATATCAAGGCATATGGATGGGAGGGAGGTGATCAGAGACAGCCAACATGGCTTCACAATGGGCAAATAATCCCTAAATAATCTGCTGGCCTTCTACAATGAAGTGATAAAGTGACTGCATTGCTAGGCAAGGGAAGAGCAACTGATGTCATCTACCTTGATTTATGTGAGTCCTTTGACACACAAAACCCTTGTCTCTAACCTGGAGAGATATGGATTTGACGGATGGGTTATTCAATGGGTAAGGAATTGGCTGGATGGCCACATACATTTTTGACACTGTTCCCCACAGTATCCTACTGGAGAAACTAGCTGCCCATGGTCTGGGATGGGTGTACTCTTTGCTGGATAAAGAACTGGCTGAATGGCCGAGCCCAGGGAGTGGTAGTGAATGGAGTTAAATCCAGCTGGTGACCGGTCACAAGTGGTGTTCCCCAGGGCTCAATTTTTGGGCCAGTTTTGTTTAACATCTTCATCAACGATCTAGCTGAGGGGATTGAGTGCTCCCTCAGTAAGTTTGCAGATAACACCAAGTTGGGTGGGCGTGTTGATCTGCTTGAGGGTAGGAAGGCTCTGCAGAGGGATCTGGACAGACTGGATCGATGGGCTGAGGCCAACTGTAAGAATTTCCACAAGGCCAAATGCTGGGTCCTGCCCTTGGGTCACAACAATCCCATGCAACCATACAGGCTTGGGGAGGAGTGCCTGCAAAGCTGTCCGGTGGCAAAGGACCTGGGAATGTTGGTCGACAGCCAGCTGAACATGAGCCAGCAGTGTGCCTAGGTGGCCAAGAAGGCCAATGGCATCCTGGCTTGTGTCAGGAATAGTGCGGCCAGAAGGAGTAGGGAGGTGATTGTGCCACTCTACTCGGCACTGGTGAGGCCGCACATGGAGTACTGTGTTCAGTTTTGTTTCCCTCACTACAAGAAGGACATTGAGGGGCTGGAGTGTGTCCAGAGAAAGGCAACGAGGCTGGTGAGGGGTCTGGAGAACAAGTCTTCTGAGGAGCAGCTGAAGGAACTGGGGCTGTTTAGTCTGGAGAAGAGGAGGCTGAGGGGGGACCTTATTGGTGTCTACAACCACCTGGAAGGAGGTTGTAGTGAGGTGGGTGTTTGTCTCTTCTCCCAGGTAACTAGTGATAGGATGAGAGGCAATGGCCTCAAGTTGTGTCAGGGGAGGTTCAGATTCGATATTAAGAAACATTTCTTTACTGAGAGAGTGGTCAGGCATTGGAACAGGCTGCCCAGGGAGGTGTTTGAGTCCTTGTCCCTGGAGGTGTTCAAATAACGTGTAGATATGACACTTCAGGATATGGTTCAGTAGGAATGGTGGTGTTGGGTGGATGGTTGGACTCAATGATCTTAGAGGTCTTTTCCAACCTATGGTTCTACGATTCTATGATATAAAGCATTGCAGTCAATGGCTCAATACCCAGGTGGAGCTCAGTACCAGCCGGTGTCCCTCAGGAGCCCATACTGGGACTGGTACTGTTTGGTATGTTTATTAATGACATAGACAGTGGGATTGAGTACACTCTCAGCAAGTTTGCAGACAACACCAAGCTAAGTGGTACAGTTGATACACTAGAAGGAAGGGATGCCATGCAAAGGGACCTTGAGAGGCTTGATGAGTGGGCTGATGTGAATCTCATTCAGTTCAATGACACTAAGTGCAAGATCCTGCACATGGGTTGGAGCAATCACCAGTATCGATACAGACTAGGGGATGAATGGATTGAGAGAGGTCTTGCAGAGAAGGATTTAGGAATACTGGTGGATAAAAATTTAGACTTGAGCCATCAACGTGCACTTGCTTCCCAGAAAGGCAACCATATCCCGGGCTGCTTCTAAAGAAGTGAGGCCAGCAGGGCGAGGGAGGGGATTCTGCCCTTCTGCTCTGCTCTGGTGAGATGCCACCTGAGGCCTGCATCCAGCTCTGGAGCCCTCAGCATAGGAAAGAAATAGAGCTGTTGGAGTGGGTCCAGAGGAGGCCACAAAAATGATCTGATGGTTGGAACACCTCTCCTGCAAGGAAAGTCCGAGAGAGTTGGGGTTGTTCAGCCTGGAGAAGAGAAGGCTGCGGGGAGATCTTATTGCAGCCTTTCAATACTTAAAGGAGGCTTATAAGAACCAAGACCTGTTGTAACAGAACAAGTGTAATGGTTTTAAACTGAAAGAGAGTAGGTTTAGATTGTACATAAGGAAGAAATGTTTAATGATGAGGGTGGTGAGACACTGAAACAGGTTGCCCAGACAAGTTGTGGATGACCGATCATTGGACATGTTCAAGGTCAGGTTGGACAGAGCTTTGAGCAACCTCATAGAGTGGATGATGTCCCTGTCCACGGCAGGGGGCTTGGAATAGATGTTCTTTAAAAGTCTTTTCTAACCCAAAGCATTCTATGATTCTACGATTGCATTTCCACTAGTACCTCTACAGCTGTTTCTTATTTTTTAAATACAAATTAGTTACAGAAAATTCTCGGGGTGTGTGTCTTTCTCAGAAACAGCCCTTTTACCCATGTCTTTAACTTATCCTTTCTGTATGTTACCCTTCAGCTTGATGGCTGTTAATTGCATTGCCCTGTTGCAGTAGGGCATCTAGAAACACAAGTGACTTGAGAAAAAGTTTCATCCTTCATGACCTTTTTTCACTTAAAAACTGATATCTGTCTGCTATTGCTGATGTCTTACAACAGGTGTCATGCAATTTTCTCATCTCCACATGGTGCTCAGAATGAGTTTTGAACTTAGACACCACTAAAAATGGGGAAAGGTATACACACATATATATACATGCATACATATATACATACTTCTAAATACATATATATCAATCAACTTTTTCTAACCATTAAGAGGTTAATTTCTATATACATATTACCATAATGAGAAGAGCACTGCTCGTGCTTGTTCCCTCCCCCCTTTCTGTTACATCCCTCTATGCCTCCTACACACCAATTGAAATATTATTTCTAAATTGTTAAAATAAAGTGAATGATATCTTCTTTCAAACAAGATTCCTAAAGCAAAAGTATTTCCTAGCAGCAAGTGGAAAAATCTACATCCTCTAAATCATGCTCAGCTAATCAGAAAACAGTTTTGAATCCACTGTTGCTTTTGAGGATACCACCCGCTGTTTCTGAAAACTGTTGAGAAGGCCTGTCTCAGCAGTTAGATCTCATCTCTTTAGGGTCTGCAATTAATGGAGTAATGAAAAAAGCTAATTTTTTTAATTTTACACTGTGTAGTGATGCCCAACATGCACTGACTGAACCAATATTATCCCTGTTTTGCTGCTTTAGGTTCAAGGAAATACCTCAAATGTTGTGGACAAGGCATGATTATGCCTTTCTGGACCTCAGACTCTTTTCAACAACTTGAACTGTGGAGAATGTGGCAGATAAAGCCAAAATTGGAAAATGTCCTTAAGAGCTTTTTCATATTAATCCATTGGGATGTTTTGTTTCCATAAATAAATCTGACTAGATGAAAAATGAAATATAGAATATTAACATGTAATACTAGTTTAATATTGTAAAGCAAATGTAGATGATATCATCAAAATAGAAGATTTCAATATTATCAAGAACAGTCTAGAAAGTTAAAATTATTCACTTCAGCTTTACCACTGAAAATTTTATCTCGACTTACAAATATTTTCAACAAGTTATAGAACTGAATAGAAACTTTTTACACTTTGATAGTATCAAAGCAATTCTATTATTTCCCAGCAGTTAAAGAACGTTTTTGCACTGATATTATTTAACTAATTCTATTATTTCTGAGCAGTTAGAGGTTTCCTTGTAAAACACAATGCCTTGCACATTTATTCCACAGATGTCCCCTTCTCACTTCAATATTCCCTTGAGTCACATGCAGTGAAGATCAGATAAATTCAGAGAACGTTCTTTAGTTAAAATATCTTATAAATGCAAATTACTGCTGTAATCTGATTATATTTCACAAGCTAACTGACTAGCACTGCTTTCTCTGTAACCATTTATAAAAGCTAAAAATCTTTGGTAATCATTCTGTCTATGGGGCTGTCTATAAACATTTTGTTATTACATCCATATGTAAAATTATTCTCAGTGTAGTACACAGGGTCAATATCTCTTTTGCATGGAGGACAAGACTGAATGAGACATGCATGCTGACAGTGGAATATCAATCGACTAGAGCCGTACTTATCTGAGAGGAAAATTTTCTGTTCCCTTAATACTTTATTTAAATAGTTTTAGAAATAGCACTCCCCTTGACCCAAAGAAGTTATAGCGTGCCCCATTTCACACATCAACCAAAAATAACATCAAATCTCTGAGGAAAACAAAGTCAGTGTCTACTGTCAATCATAATACAAGTAACCTTCTAATTCCAACAGGGTCACAAAGATCTACAGTCTTATAAAATATGAGAATCTGGCCCAAAGAATAAATAAAATCAAAGTAAAATATGATATACGTGGAGTGAAAATCTACCCCTACCAAGGCAAATACTAAGATCTTATTCATTTCAAAGAATTCTATTGATGTTCTTTAAGGTGTAAAATAGTGTTAATGCATACACCATGATAGTGAGTTTGTACATAAATCTCAGTTATAAAGAGTTGGTGCTCCCTGGCGTTATTCTGGCAGATTATCAGCCCTACTTCAGCTATTCTACTGAAGCAGAATAATACAGTCTGAGAGTATCTTTTTCTATCCCTGCTCATCACCACATTCAAAGTGGAATCCACATCTTGAAATATGCTTGAAGAGGTGTTTGTGAATGTTTGTCCAGTTACAATGACTGGGACATTGGATACAGTGTAAGGCCATCATGCAGTTATCAGGTGGTATTCTGAGCAAAAGAGTACTGTCATCTGACCAAGTTCATGTAAATTCATGTTCTTGGGTAGCTTTAATCCAAGTGTGGTTTACTGATTTGGTTCCTAAATGGAGGTTACTTCCATAAACAATGGAAAAATGATGGAAAGTATGTAAACTAGCGGTGATTTCTCAGAAAGTCAGTGGGTTGGGTCCTTATCTAGATGACAAAAATATTGTGTTGGTCTCTAGTGGAAGTACATTTGAAGTGCAGGTGGGCAGGAGATATTCCACCTTGTGTTTATCAACCAGAATGAAGGAAAGGCCACTAAGAGTTGTGTGTTAGTGACTCAGCAAAACAAGTCAAAGTGGACTATAAAAAGATTTTTCTCTTATCACAAGGGAGAAGGATCTGTTGTGATAGGTGACTCATGTCTAGAAAACAGAAGAATGCATTTGGGTTAGCCTTTTGTGAGCCAGAGAGATGCAATACAGCTGTTAGGTATTTTTTTAATCTGAAGAGAGGGAAATAAGTGAAATAAATAAAATAAGCATACAGTATAGGAAGTGCTTTTTTTCCATCCTCCACCAAACCAACACAGGAATGTAGCTCATATCCCCACCTCTGATGACTCTTGGTCCTTCACAAAACCTGTGATGTAATTAATAAGGTAATGAGAATTAAATTTAATGGCTGACAGAGAGTGTGTTTATGTGCATATATTGGTTCAGAAACCTGCTTATTAATGGATGCTGCTGCTGTATACAATGCTCTTGAAAAACAATCCAAACCACAAAATACACTAAATGGGCAGATGATTGCTGCCTACTGATTTCTGGCCAGGAAGTCAGGCTAGATGATAGCACAGGCCTTCTGGCCCAAACCCAGATGTATCTCTTTGCTAAACCACACAAAAAAGCACAAGACTGGAACAATCTGGAAAAGCTTGCAACTCCACAGGTGTTACCATCTGTAACAGAAAGCTGTCATTTCATACTTCTGCTTTGCATTGTTCTCTGCTTCTTGCCCTATGTTTTCTATAAATAATGGAATTTCATGCCAATTTATGAGATGGATTTTTGTAAGAGATGCTGAAATTCTGAAGCTATAACTGAATCTGCTAAAACTCAAAATTAAGCTATGCATCACTCAGAAATGTTGGCCACCTGCTATAATTAAAACTTTTAAACATTCCTCAGTACTTTTGATACACAATTTTTCTCTGTCATTTCACAGCCCTCGGCACTGAAATAACTTCTTGAATATTTTAGAATCAACGTCACAGTACCTCCACTTCAGTGAAAGAATTATAATTACTTTTTCACAACTGCATAATTCCAAGGCATTGTGAAATACAACTTCAACAGGTTTCTTTAAACAGCAGTGTCCTGGTGTCATATTGAACAGTTGTGTCTATGGCAACATGTTCCTATAATTGTGGATCTCATATACCTAACACAATCTCTGAATTTTCTTTTTTAGATAATTAACACAGAAATTAATGCTAATTGTTAAAATCAGAATGAAAATTGAAGTAATAAAGTAATAAAGCACCTTCTGCCTACATATTGCCTTACACAGCTTGAATAGGTAAAACCTTTTTTGCATTAATAGAACTGGGAAATATTTGAGACCAAAACAGATCACAATTTACTTTTCATTTCCTGGTTTCTGCTACAACAAGGAAGATCCATTTCTTCATTATTTCACTATTGCTTAGCAAACAGAGTAAATTAGAATGTTATTTCTCTATACTAGAACACAAACTGGTAGTAGTCAGAGCCTGGACTGAGAGCCAGGACTCTCAGGTCCTCTCTTTCAGCTTACCAGGTGTGGTAAATACGTCTACCCCTCAGCTGACTCATCTGCAAAATGGTATTAATGGTATCATTCTCAGTAATCACTCTCAAAATGTCAATGTTCTTATTACAACTCCCAGTTCTTTTTGCTCTTCAGCTGCACTGCAACTGCATCTTGAATTTCAGTAAGGACACGCCTCACTCTGCAAAGCTTTGGATGGTAAATGTAAGTAAGCTTTGGATTGCAAATGTAAGTAATAGCGGTTAATATTTTCAAGTCATTTTTAGAGACTGATCTGAAACATTTGATTCCCTTAATCTGTGCAAACACATCTCCATGCTCATTGAATCTTTGTGCTCTGTGACCTACTGTGTGCAGCTTTGTGCTCTGCCACCTACAGCATTTCCCAAAGTATTTTTCCCTATGTGAATGTATTTATTTGTTCCTTACTACTCTCTGTCACAAGCAGCACGCCTGACTTCAAGAATGGAACTTGAGCTTCCTTACTACCCTCCCAGCACATACTGAAGACACCTCCAGGTTGGCACCCCATATTTCTAGAAAAAAAAAATGATCAAGCATTTAGAAATGGTATACTTTCAGTAGAATACCAAAATCAATGAGATGTCATTTATTAATATTTCTCTGAACTTTCCACTAGAATATACCATCAACATACTCATATCTCGGTTCACAAAACCTCTAAATTACTGTGTTAATATTTTCCTGGTATATGGTTTTACACTCCACTGGGCCGTAGTCACCAAAGGTAGCTATGCAACATCCAGAGCAGCCCGCAATGTCTTCATCTTCCCTATAAGAAGAATTTTTCACTGCCCTACTCCTTCTTATTTTACTATATTATTCCTGATACTCTACATTCTCTACAGAAAACAAGTTCAAGGTGGAGGGCATGAGAGGGGAAGGGAATTTTTGCCCTCTAGGCAAATTTTTTGAAGAAGTCTCTGACAGTTTTATGCGTGAAACAGAATTCAGAGCTATGTAGGTAACATGTCAGAAGGTCCAGCTGCAGAAATAGGACACAGAAAGAGACTAGCTAAGGAATACTACTTAATTCCAAGAAAAAGAGAAATTGTATATGAAAAATTTTAGTGGAGCAGTAGTTGCTCGCTGCCCTTTGCAAGTCAGGAGCTCACTGGTTTGGGCAACAGCTCGTGGTTCTTCAGACTTAGTTTAACTCCCTGCTTTGCCATAGGCATACACCAGTGTGACAAAGAGCAAGATGTTTAACCTACAAGATTTCAGGTTCTTATATATGAAGATTAGCTTACGAGCACGATTAAGTCTTTATAATGTTGTAGGATTATCAAATGCTACCAAAACAACCACAATAAAAGCAATAATAAACTAAGTCTACCTAATCCCAACTAATTTGGTACATAGTCTGACACCTAAAATCCATCTAAATCCTCAAAGAGCCACCCAGTCTGTGAGTTCTACAAGTTCTCCAGAGCAACTAAAGTCTGTTGATACCAAAGTTAATTTGTATCTCCTGCTATAGCCTGGAAGTTCTCTTCATCTTTAAATTAACACATGCTCAAAGCATGTCTTCTCATAAATTGGTAACAATGTCTAACCTAAAACACTGTCCCAAATCACCTTTGAGGAGACAGACACTTAAACCCTGACTAAATCCTTCCTTGACCTCTGTCTAATTATCTCTAAATTGGATAAAATCTAGATGAAGTCAAGACTAACACCAGCAACACAGCAGTGGTGCAGCAGCAAAAATGATGCCGTCTTCACACCTGTGATCTTCCGAATTCACTCTGCCTACAGAGAGTGACCAGTGCCTGAGCCAGGTAGGTTGTCTTCTGCATGTCCTGAGAGGTCTACCTCACTCCTTGTTCTTGTCAGATATTTAGCTATGGTAGGCAGACTTATCACCCTCTCTGCTTTCAGCCGGGTGCCTAAAATTTTAGTGAAAGTGTGCCTAAGTTAAGCACTGGAATTAGACTGAGTATGACTGTAGGAAGCATTGGTGTATTTATTGATACAGCACAGGTCACAGACAACTGTATTACTACTCCACAGACTGCAATCCAAATAATATTTTAAGTTAATAAAAGTTCAGTAAACTAAATCCCCCCCATAGAAACTAGACCGATCTACTTCACATACAAAGCCACCATTTTGGTGTATGACACCAGAGGAAAAAGGCTCGTTAAGCATGCAAGGGCCTTTAATCAACACTGCATCCCATCTCTACACATGCTCCCTGGAAATGTGATTCATCCCCTTGCGTTCCTCACAGATAGCTACAAAAATGGATGGAGGATTCAAGGAACTCCTTTCCACCAGTAACACAAAAGCTGAGTCACCTCTTGATATTCAGTCCATAGCCTGAAATAGCCTAACCTTGAGAGGCAATAGCCAAGATTTATAGCTAAAGAAGGTGAAAAAAGACCAGAAAATACATAAATCTCTGTATGGGAAAGCCTGAAACCTTATCATCAACCCTGTGATGAACTGCCAGTGCGTAGAACTCAGCAGCTGGCTAAGGAAAAGTGGACAGCCATGAAGAATGCAGTCTTGAAAGGCAGAAATGTTAATGGGCACTCCTGCATCAGTCTTGACTAGTGGGATATTAAACACTAAATTAAAACCTAAACACTGATCAGAGACCATATGCAAGAATAGTTGTTTGGGAGAATTTTCAGCCTATCATTCTCTCTTTAAAAGCCAAAACAAAAAAGACTCTCCATGAATCAGAAAAGGCTGAAATAGTCACCACCATGTCAATTCAGGAACCCAATAACTGCTAGGTGAAAAAAGCAATTTTCAAAAATGAAAGTCAGACATGCCCTCTCCAAAAGCTGCAGGCATCTCCTATTTCCTAGAAGACAGAAATGTTCAAAACCCTGAAGTAAAACAACATCCCAAGGATCAAACTGAATGTCTAGGAACTGGTCGTTACGCAGATGCTGTCCACCTGGGAGCTATGCTGATTTAGGACATGTATGTATTTTTCCAATGCTAGTTGATGTCGTGCTTTGTCCCATCTACTTTGTATGCATGTCAAAATCAGAAAAAGTATCATTGTTTATCTTAATGTTGAATAATCTTTCGTGTAATCTTCTTTTCTGGAACTGGGAGTTTTTTAAGATAATGTGCATATTGTCTGAAATTAATGTATGCACAGCAATTTTTCAATGCCATTTAACCTTATTACTCTGCCTCATGCCAGCTCAAGTGTGTTTCAGTAGATTTCAGATCAGATTTCTGCAATGTAATCTACTTAGTATTGCTTACGGCAAGTATCCGAAAACTTCAGTAGATGTACAATATGATGGCCCAGTGTCTTCCAATGTTTAAACAACACAACAGGAATGAATGCAAGGAATAAAACTATTTTCTTGGGTCACACAACTAGCCCTAAGTTCTAAATTTTCAGTTCTGACTTCAAAGTACTCAATGCTATTGCCTGGGAGTTAGTTACTAGTGAAATCATGTGTGCTGGTGGTAGCTGAAAACACCAATTGTCTGTAAATGTGTTGTTTCAGATAGGCTCCCTGCTTTCAAGCACCTTGTTTCTCAGGTTTTCTGAGATTGTGCCCAATATAATATGGAACGAAGATGAAAAGGTGCCTTTACATCATCTTTGTGACTTTCTGAATTTATCAATGTCTCTAGGCAGAATTGACCTGGATATTATAAGAATATATTGGCTACTGTGATATGGTAGCTAGTGGTCTTGATATGTTGGGATTTAAGAGGCTGGGCTCAACAAACAGAGATGCACCCATGTCAGGGTACAGTGTCACTCCAGGCACTGTAGCCCCTGTGCCAAGTAGCCTCGGGATGCTGCTTTGTGCAACTATTCTGCCAGCTCTCTATGATGCCAGAGAATGGGTAGCTGCCACGCCTACCACCTTGTAATGCAAGAGAAACTTCATCCTGGACTGCTCTTGCCATAAACTGTCTCCTGTGGATGCACTACCAACAGTTCCCAGAGGCCAGGCTTGATCGTTCCCAGAAAAAGCCATGTACCTAACAATAGCTCCCAGCTGTAGTTGCAATAGATTTTGTATAAATTAATAAACAAATAAGAAATATAAAATAATAAAAATAAATAAAACATAAAAATCAAATCACCAGGCTAGAAAGAGATGTCAAATTGTAATGTGAAGTCTATAAATAGATCACTTCAATTTCAAAAGTTAATGTGATGGTAACTCTGATGATTACAGCTTTGATTTAAGCACACACAGAAGTACCAGATCATCTCACAGAACCAACTGACCTCTCTCCAGAATTAAGCTAGATATGTACTAATGTATGTTTTGATGTCATGAGCAATGAAAAGAACAGGTTTGACCCAGGTGACCAATATAACACAATTTTTGGAAGCAATATCCACCAGTCCACTGTAAGATAACTGTGGCAGTTCTTAAACTTAGTGGGAAAGAAAATCCACATGGTAAATTTATCCACAATGAAAGGATGAGGCAAATCTTGCATTGGACAGGGAAGAAATAAAGAAACCCATTTCTGTGGTTCGATGTCAAATAACAGCAGCAAGATATAAATACCACAGTGGCTTGGTTTTTCTCTGACCCTTAACATACCCTCCTCTATTTATCCTTCTCTCTTTCTTTGGTTATGCATTCCCAGAGGCAAGGGAAACTAATGGCTTGTGCTTTGGTTTGATAGCACTGATATTTTCTTCCCACATTCCCAGAAAGGACACAGTGAGCCACCCACCCTCTAGCACGCTGCCTCGCACCCCCCCTTCCCCACTTGCCCCTGCAAGATGAGGGGATGAGGTCCACAGCAACCAATCCCCAGCAAAGCAACATTTCTGCACCCATCTCATTCCATGGGACCCAGCTGCCCTATTTCCCACTCCATGTCGCAAAGGCCCACAGGGCTGGGGAGCAGGTTCCCAGCCACCCCACTGACCCTGAGCAGGGAGATCCTTATTCTCTCCTTTGAAGGAGCCAGTCTTACTCCCAGTCTTCCATTCCCCTGTACATTTGCTGTGGCCCAGCAACTTGATTTCACATAAATATTAAGAAGGTAAGTACTCTTCAGCCAAAATGATCCTCAGGCTTCACACTCCAGCATATATTGATATTGCAGCCTGCAGGGTAGCACATTGGTATCTGTTCTAGCTCTAAATAAGCTAGCTGAGATACTGGGATTAGTTAGAACAGCATGGTGTTGTGCATAGGTTAACTTCTTTTCCCCAAGTGGATAAATTAGCCTAGAGCAAACATATCCTTGACTGCAATCTACATGCAGGACTGTGCCTCCCTGCTGTCCAGCACGCTGTCAGAAAATATTCACTCAGAAACTGAAATGGAATAGTTCTGATGTCTGCAGCTCATTTCAGCCCTAACATGTCCTATACCAGAGGCAGAAAGTGGCACTAAGAAAATTCATTATTGGTTGAGTTTCCCCCTACCCTGCAATGAGATTCTCCCTGGGGGTCTCCAACCAGACAAGGCAACTTGCAGCACAGAAAGGCATTAGAGTGAAGAAACGGTTCTGCTGTGTAATCAAGTGTTTAAATAGACATTTTAAGTAGGCTATGGTGCACATGTGCATGATCCTACAAATAATACTATGCCTGAAAAACGATTAGGCAAAATGTATTCATTAAAAGAATACCATTATTAGGATCAGGTTTTCCCCATAATTTTTGTAATGGAGCAGAAGTGAACCACAGAATTGGCCAGATCCTGGGTGTTACATGGTAGATGGAATTGGAGATCAATGGTAAAAACACTATATTTCAAACTCTGACCTAATCCAAGTCCTGTTAAAACTTTACCAAGGTCTACAGTTGCATGCGATCTTTTCCAAGCAGTGGCACATGTTCATGAGATTTTCATATGAGAAGAGCAGCAGCAAATTTGAATCTGTTACAGACAAGCAGCAATTTGGTAGCAAATAAGTTATTTGATGAATTATTCTCTTTTATTGAAACTGTCCACACATGGCTTACATGCTTCACCAAATTATTTGTTCTACGTCAATTATGAAACAAATATTTTGTGATGATATTTGTTTAACCTGTGAAGAGTTGGCAGCAGTTTATTGTGAATCTTTTATATTCCAATTTTCAACTATAGTGGTTAATTCTGAGTACATATCAGTTTCTGTTTATTGGCGGGGTAAGTTTAACTCCTATGATCAGATTCCTAATGTGGAACCTAACAATCTTCAAAAGACTGCGGGATTACTTATGGATTCCTGCTACTAAATATGTTTGCTAGAATAGCTGGAAAACAAACATGAAAGTGAAAAGTAAACAGCCAGAGTCCATGTGGTTATTTGCCCAGTGAATATTCAAAGGCAATGCAAAGGGTTCATAATACTCTAGCTCTTACAAATGCACAAAAAAATAATGAATACAAATATAGTATTATAATATACACATTTGAATTTCTTTTCCTGCTTGTTAAACTAGATTAATTCAAAAAACTTTTCATCACTTTAAAGAAAGGTGGGTGAGACACCACAGGAAAGAAGGTAGGAGTAAGTCTGTAAAGAAGCGGAAAAATTCCAAACTTCAGTCACTAAAAATAGGAGCAGAGAAGATGGGATGTGAAGCAATTAAAAGTGGATAAAACTACCTGTGGTAATGAACTACATGTCTAGTGAGTTTGCTTTGGAAGAGGGCAAAATGGGAGGGTGGGAACAGCAGTGGTGCCTCTTGCTCTCATCCCCAATGTAGATCCTTGTTTGGGGAGGCTTTACTGTCACCAGCCCTTTAGGAACTGCTATTTGTGTGGGAGAGCAGAATGTCGTTCTTTATTACTCACGCCTCTCAGTTGGCACAGCACAACCCAGCTCAAATAATCTGCTTGCCCTGAGCACCATTCTCCCAGTGGAACGCAGGGAATTCAAGAAGCTCCACGCAAAATCCCCGAGCAAAGAACTGATTTGGATCCTCGAGCTTTGCCGTGTAGCCATAGAGACTTCACAGCCTCATAGCTCCCATTGAAACCTCTGCTTAAAACTGAAGGGCTTTTCAAAACAGTTCCTGTTACGTTTCAGTGCATGCACAATGATATTCTCAGTTTGTACTGGTGAGGCAGGAATTGCAGCTGGAAAGAGCAGTATGTATGAACCTAGGATGAAGTTTGTGCATCTCTAAATAGCACTGCCTTGGCAGTTCTACTCTGCATTGTATCCTGTCAAAGCAAACAGCGCGCTCCCTTCGGTGCCTCCTTTTGCCCTGCTCTCCTGCTGTTCACCATTCTGTACATTACACTCATTTTCATTTATAATGTTTGTACTATTTTTTTCAAGCTTCTAGATCAGGAATTTTCATTATCTTCCTCACTTTAGAAAGTATCTTTCTTCAATTGTACGGGATTTTTTTAAACACAATTCATAGCAAGTAACACCATTAAGTTCATAGCTTCAGCTTAAGCTTGGTCTCAAGCGGAAGAGCCGGCAGTGTGCGCTCGCAGCCAGAAGGCCAGCTGTATCCTGGGCTGCTTCCAGAGAAGTGTGGCCAGCAGGGCAAGGGAGGGGATTCTGCCCCTCTGCTCTGCTCTGGTGAGATCTCACCTGTAGTCCTGCACCCAGCTCTGGAGCCCTCAGCACTAGAAGGACATGGACCTGTTGGAGTGGGGCCAGAGGAGGCCACAGAGATGATCCGAGGGCTGAAGCACCTCTCCTATGAGGAAAGGCTGAGAGAGTTGGGGCTGTTCAGACTGGGGAAGAGAAGGCTGCGGGGAGACCTTAGAGCAGCCTTGTAGTACCTGAACAGGGACTATAGGAAACATGGGGAAAATCTTTTTAGCAAGACCTGTTGTGATAGGACAAGGAATAATAGCTATAAACTAAGGGAGGGTAGATTTAGACTAGATATAAAGACGACATTTTTTATCATAAGGGTGGTGAAACACTGGAGCAGACTGCCCAGACAGGTAGTGGAGTCTCCATCCCTGGAAACATTCAAGGCCAGGTTGGATGGGGCTCCGAGCAACCTGATCGAGTTGAAGCTATCCCTGCTCACTGCAGGGGGATTGGGCTAGATGACCTGTAAAGGTCCCTTCCAACCCAAAGCATTCTATGATTCTATGATTCTGAGTCCAAAAATAAGGTCCTCTCATTCATCAGTGTTTAAATCATGAAACAAAAGAGCAGTAAGAACACAACCGAACCTCACACAGTAAAAGAAAAATCTTTACCCTTAAAATGCATCATGAAGTTATTCAAAGCATAAATAAAACATACACATGGGTGGGAGTACAATTCTCCCACCTAAAATATTCACAAATTAGTCTACACCAATACACAAAGGAGAAAAAGCAGGTCCACTGGCACTTGAGTTGTATATATATATTACAAAAAAACTTTTAAAAACAAGAAAAGAGCCCTGAGTCCTCCAAGAGGGAATGCAAGACATCTTTGATCATGTTCCTCATGACTGTCACTTGGGACATGATATCTCACTGGTTGCTGACAGAATGCTAAAATCCTGTGCCGCTGTATATCCAGCTGCAGCGAGGCTCTCTTGGCTATTGTATGTCACACACTTACAGTTCAAAGCAGATACTGCTCAATGGCATCTACTTTCTTCTAAAGAGGTGGACACTCACCTCTTCATCTCATTCATAGGTCCAATTGTCTTGCCACTGCTCCTTGGTGGTTAATGGTTATTTTCTAGCAGTAAACCCGTTTATGGGTCATTTAACCTTCAAAAGGTTAACAAAACTGTTAACATGCAGACACAGTAAAAAACTAATGGTGCCCCCAATTTCACCCAATCAGCCTACATACTTGCATTAACTAGGTTTACTAGTGAGAACTGGTTGTCAGGGATAGTTAAGTTTCCTGTTGGCAACAACCACATATCTTTTAAATGGTTTGAGAAATATTTGTGTTACTGTGCTGCTGCCAAATCCCTAGGTTGCCCATCAACATTCGATGACCTGCAGATTTCCAAGGGCCATAAAGTGTGAGCAGCACTCAACTATTGCAAGCCCAGAAATGGCAGTGAATCCACAGAAGACATCCATATGTATCAAGTTTAAATGTATAAATGCAAGCCAAAAAAAAAAGTAACTCCTCCAGATGGAGCTGGCCAATGTGTCACATACCATCGGGTACCTGTGAAGTCCTGGCAATTCTTGAAATCATTGCCAAGGGTGTTGATCAGGTGCGTATGAAATGGAAATCACCAAAGGAATTTGGGACTCAGCTCCCAGAAATGAAGTTTTTCCATTTGTAATCCCTAATACACTAGACAGGAAAAACTACAATGCATAAACTCAGTGCTATGATGAATGAGAAAGGAAAACGCAGTCACAAAGATAGTTGTTCAAGGCAACACATGCTTATGTGAGATATAAGTCCTTCTTGGGAACCATTTCTAATTCTGAACTCTTTCATAAAGATTCCCACAAACTTCACCCAATTTCATAAATGTAGCTCTGGAAACAATGGAGATGTCTACTTTTAACCACTTTGAGGAACGGACTTTCTATTCCAGCCCCTACTCCCCTCCAAGTGCCTGAACTGTGTATGGCTAGAGGCATGGTGCCATTTCACCTGAATTTCTACCACTTTCTTTCCGTACTGCCCTACTGGAAACATTACTGAGCTCAGTCTAAGTTAGACTAGATACCATGATGGTGTTCACACCTGTTACCTTCTGACTGCCTGTGTTACAATTAATAATACCATATTCATGTACTCACTGCCAGCTGACAAAGCTGAAACTTTTAAAGAACTCATAAACCAAAGCAGTAAAAAATTTTGCAAAATCAATTAACAAATATATTAAAATAAGCGCAAAGCTCATTTATGCACATTAATGATGTCACGATTTTCAGCTTTCAATTTCTGAACAAATATTAATATCAATTAATAATGCATGCCACTTACAGAGCTCTTTTCATCTTGAAAGAGCTTTATAAAAATTAACTAATTAAATTGCATGATCTTTTTTGTTGTAATTTTATATATATAGAAAATTGGGGCCCAGGGAAGGGAAAGGCCATTAGATGCCTAGGGACTTCGGTACCTCAAAGGCAAGAGCAGAAAACTGGTTTTAATTTATGCACAAGCTGCTGCTGCTTCCTCTTAAATGCTTTTCTTCTCCAAAGAAGCTCCCACCAAGGCCAGATGACCAGCAGAGGACATTATAAATACTTATAAAAATCTTAAGGGTGGGTGTCAGGAGGATGGGGCCAGACTCTTTTCAGTGGTGCCCAGCGTCACGACAAGGGGCAATGGGCACAAACTGAAGCAGAGGAAGTTCCGTCTGAACATGAGGAAGAACTTCTTCCCTCTGAGGGTGATGGAGCACTGGAACAGGCTGCCCAGGGAGGTTGTGGAGTATTCTTCTCTGGAGATATTCAAGACCCGCCTGGACAAGGTCCTGTGCAGCCTGTTCTGGGTGACCCTGCTTCAGCAGGAGGGTTGGACTAGATGACCCACAGAGGTCCCTTCCAACTGCTAACATTTTGTGATTCTGTGACATTCCTGTTACAATTAAATCAAAATCTTTCCAAGGTTGTTCTATCGCACAAGACCAAAATTAACTATTTTGGAATTATTTTTATGTTGTTTAAGAAACAGCAAATTCTTTGCCCTGTGACCTCTCTGTGGTCTTTTGTTGGTTTTTGTTTGTTTGATCATTGGTTTAATGGGGAAGATCTCCTTGTCTAAGACATCTTAGCAGCTAGACAAATATCCTGTATGGCTGTAACTATCCAAAATGTTCTCTCTTTTCTAGTGGTCCACACTGAAGTATTTTAACTCAACATGGAACCACTCTTGCCTCTGTTTCGTATACAGAGTCTAACCTTGCATTGCAACTCTTACGGGACTAATGAGAAACTCCTGTAAACAGAGTGCATGAATCCTTGAGGGGACACAGCATTTATCAGTTAAAATTGTGGTTTTCCCAGTCTTGAGGAAAGAGTTTATAATTCCTATACCAGGTAAATGTGTTATATAATTGAGCAGTTTTACATATATTTAGGCTAGAAAGTTGTTAAAATGGTTATACAACCTCTTAAAGGATCTTTTTTCACTGCCAGATAAAGGATTTTCAGCTGAATTATATATAACAGCGATGACACTGTAGGACAGGTTTTGTCAAAGATCATTGCAGTCACTAAAAATACCACAAAAATTCACACGCTCCATCCTTGCATAAAGTTGTTAATCAAAACTACAGATAATAAGATGCATCAGTCTAATGACTATGAAAATGCAAGTGTTTTTACACCTTTGGGAATGATCTCTCTTGATAACAATCTCCAGGTAGGAACGATTATCTTACTGACACTACCTGAGATGCTAATTCTATGAATTCTGTAAGAAAATTGTGTGACCTATTTACAGCTATGGTGAGACATACCTTTGCACTGAAACATAAAAATTTAAGTTGTGGGAATGACAAGCTCTGGCATATTTTTCGGGATCATGTATTATTTATTTTAATGCACTGTCAATAATTTTATTAGAATCAGTGATACACCTGTTGTTTGTGATAACATAGACATCATATCACAGTTTCATAGAATTGGAGCCTTAGCAAATTTCACAAATCATAATGCTCTTGATGGTTTATTAGTTTCTGCATATTTTTGATATAAACAGATTTATGAACACATTACATTTTAGTACTGCCATTAAGAAAATATGATTTTTATAGTGCTAGACACACTTGGAGTAACCCAACTTGCTTTACATATTTATGAGGGATTCTTTGTTACAATGTACTCATCAATAGCTAACAACCCAGTCTAGACATTAACAGATGTTTTAATTAATATGGGAATATTATCCAGGATGACAAATATATTACCTGTTTCTCTCCATGAACTCCAGAAGAATTACCATTATTATGACAACCAGTAGTGCTGCTGGTTATTTGTATTCTTGCAGCAACTACAGTTCCCAATGACAGAACATGTCCCTTTGTGTCAGGTCCTGTACAAATAAGTACCAATAAAGATACAGTACTTTACATGGGAATTTTCCAGTAATATATAGAAAACAAATCCAACAAAAGCAAGTAGCATGTTGTATTCCTCAACCACTACAGGAGCAGACTGAGCAAGAGGTTCCAGCTGAGCATCTGCCTGGGAAAATAATATCCTACAACATCATTATCATCCCACAAGATGCACTGTCCACTGCAGCATCATCATCCAGAACGGCATTAGCAATGGAAACAAAATCAAATCTGGATGCAACACAGTACTTGATATCACTGGATGATGTCCTGACCTAGAGAAATGAACAAATATTACCATAATAATGACTAAAAGCTGGCTACTGCAGTTTTTACTAAAAAGGCATCATTTTGAGCAAAAATTTTTATTGATGACATAACTAAAATGAATTGCGAATTGGAGGGAGCAACATGGTTGAGTGTCACTGTCAAAGAGTGAGTTACACAAAAGCTACTGGGAAAGAAAAGGAAACTGCTAACACATGAAAGCAGAATGCGACTTCCGGATAATGAGAGATTTCAGCATCCTCTTGCTTTTTCTGTTCATATCCTGGCACTGGTTTCAGAGCTTTTCTTCTTCTGTATCTCCTATATGTTCACAGAAGCCTGCGAATGCCATGGTAACATTTCCTCTGAATGCCACTGCATCACTGCCATCCCCAGAAACATTCTCATTCACCATCCTTGACTGTTCAGCCTCCAGATTTCAGCATATACTGAATGTGACTGCCTACTTCCAGCATGTAAAGAAAAGCAATCTCATACCCAAATATCTGTCCCACCCACAAGCAGCTGCCTTAATTTCTGTATGTAAGGATCCAGTTCTTCATTACTGTCTTCCAAACATAAATGTTATTGATGTTATTTGTTAGTGTGTTTGTTGTGCATAGTATTGTGTAACTTTTATTATATCTTCAGCAGGTGCCAGAAGATTTTAGATAGGAGAGCCTGCATATAAAAAATACTATTTTTGTTGATTACAGTCCACTGACATAAACAGGGACCCAGCTGCCCCAAAAGATTTGCAAAACCAAACATTTAATGGCCATCACACTACTTGCAGTGGCTGATGAGTCCCTGAAAGTGTACATTCCATGGTCATATCCACTTTAAGAACTTTCCCATTTTCCTTTGCCAACACAATGTATCTCTAAATCAGCTCAGTCAGACGGGCTATGTCCCTTTGCCTTTGTGACCTGAACAGGGAGAATGAAAATTCCCAGCAACCAGAAGAAGTAAGATATTGTGTATGAGAGAACCTGCTTACTGATGTGAAATTCAGCTATTCCATCAATTTCAGTGACACTTCTGCCTTTTACAGAAGCAGGAATTTGGCCAAGTGAGCCTTCAGCCACTTGAAAGCAACTGTACAACTTTCAGTTGTCCTCTGGGAGAAAGACGATCCCCTCTCCTTCATGTCAGCCACTGATTATCAAGTCAAACAGCCTTTCTGCCACTCAACATTCAAAACATCAGAGGCAAACAATCTTCTCCATGCACGCTAAGTGGCTGGTTGACAAAGTCTCCAGTATTGATTTTTCTTACCAGAAATTGAAGACCTGTCACTTTGAACACTGATGCTCCTCTTGACTCCCAAGGGAGCTTCGAGTAAGTTAAGGTAAAACCCATGCAACCACCAAAGGTGGCAGCAGGAAAAACACTCGCTTTCCATTTGAGGACGTCTGACTGAAAACCCTCTTCAGGCAACATTTCCAGCCCTTCTGCTGAGAGAGAAAAGATTTTCTTCTTAAACCTTTATGGTTTTCAGCTTGAAAGACATTTAAATTTCACGTTTAGGCAATTATGCTGAGATGTTTACTATTATAAGGCACAAAAGGTTCTTTCAGCATTTTAGGTTCTTCATTTAAAAATTAAAGGCAATATTAATTTTATTCATTAAAGGAAAATAAAATTTCAAATCACAGTCAAACAGACATAGTCCTCAAAAGGAGTTTCTTTCTGTAAGGTGACTAATAATTACACCTTATTTAGATTTGCCTTTTTTTTTTTTGACAGATCTGAATTTTCTTTTTTTTTTTTTTTTTTTTTTATCCAGAACCCTCATAATTTATACAGCATAAGCAAGAGCTTTTGCCACTTTGGCAAAAATTTCAACATCTGCACATTTGTATTGGTTTTAGCTGGCATAGAGTTAAATTTCTTCATAATAGCTTGCATGGTTCATATTGCACAGCATCATAGCCTTTTCTGCTCCTCACACTGCCCTGCCAGAGAGCAGGCTGGGGGTGCACAAGGAGTTGGGACACACAACTGGGACCCCAGCTGACCCCAACTGACCAAAGGGATATTATATCATACAGAATATCATAGAATCATATGATTCTACCAGCTTCTACAGGTATGTCCATCATTATATGATCCTACCGGCTTCTACAGGTATGTCAACCAGAAAAGGAAGGTTAAAGAAAGCATATCCCCCCGCCATGGACAAGAATGGCAACCTCATATCAACAGATGAGGAGAAGGCTGAGGGAGGTACTCAGCAACTTTTTTGCCTCACTCTTTGCTGGCAACCTCCCTCTTCACCTCTCCCCGGTTTATGAACTGCAAGATGGGGACCAGAGGGGCAAAGCCTCTCCCACTGTAAGGGACGATGAGGTTCTGGACCACCTGAGGAACCTAAACATATATAAGTCTATGAGACCTGATGAGATGCATCCCAGAGTTCTGAGGGAATCAGTTGATGTCATTGCCAAAACACTCTCCATCATATTTGAAAGGTCATTACATTCAGGGAAGGTCCCTGGTGATTGGAAGAAGGGAAACATTGTGCCCATTTTCAAAAAGGGTAGAAGGAGGACCCTGGGAACTACTGACCTGTCAGCCTTACCTCTGTGCCTGGCAAGATCGTAGAACAGGTCCTCCTAGAAGCTGTGCTAAGGCACATGGAGGACAGGGAGGTAATTGGAGACAGCCAGCATGGCTTCACCAAGGGCAAGTCCTGCCTGACCAAACTAGTGGCTTTCTATAGTGGTGTGACTAGATCAGTGGACAAGGGAAGAGCTATGGCTGTGATCTATCTGGAGCCTTTGACACAGTCACTCACAACATCCTTCTCTCTAAATTAGGGAAATATGGATTTGATGGGTGGACTGTTCGGTGGCTAAGGAATTGGTTGGAAGGTCACAGCCAGAGTGTAGTAGTCAACGGCTCGATGTCCAGATGGACGGTCGTGACAAGTGGTGTTCCTCAGGGGTCCGTACTGGGACCGGTGCTGTTCAACATTTTCATCAATGACACAGACAGAAAGATCGAGTGCACCCTCATCAAGTTTGTGGATGACACCAAGCTGAGAGCTGAGTGGTGCACACTAGAAGGATGGGATGCCACTCAGAGGGACCTTGACAAGCTCAATAAGTGGGCCTGTGTGAACCTCATGAGGTTCAACAAGGCCAAGTGCAAGGTCCTACACGTGGGTTGGGGCAACCCCCACTATCAATACAGGGTGGAGGATGAAGGGATTGAGAGCAAGCCTGCCAAGAAGGACTTGAGGGTACTGGTGGATGAACAGCTTGACATGCGCCACTAATGTGCGCTCGCAGTCCAGAAGACCAACTGTATCCTGGGCTGCATCAAGAGCAGCATGGCCAGCACTTCAAAGGAGGTGATTCTGCCCCTTTACTCCGCTCTGGTGAGACCCCAGAGTCCTGTGCCCAGCTCTGCAGCCCTCAGCACAGGAAAGACATGAACCTGTTGGAGAGGGGCCAGAGGAGGACACAGAAATGATCCGAGGGCTGGAGCACCTCTTCTAGGAGGAAAGGCTGAGAAAGTTGGGGCTGTTCAGACTGGGGAAGAGAAGGCTGCGGGGAGACCTGATTGCAGCCTTTCAGTACCTGAAGGGGGCCTACGGGAAGAATGGGGAAAATCTTTTTAGCAAGGCCTGTTGCAATAGGACAAGGAGTAATGTCTTTAAACTAGGGGAGGGTAGATTTGGACTAGGTATAAAGAAGAAATTTTTTATCATAAGGGTGGTGAAACACTGGAGCAGACTGCCCAGACAGGTAGTGGAGTCCCCATCCCTGGAAACATTCAAGGTGAGGCTGGACGGGGCTCTGAGCAACCTGATCGAGTTGAAGCTATCCCTGCTCACTGCAGGGGGATTGGGCTTGATGACCTGTAAAGGTCCCTTCCAACCCAAAGCATTCTATGATTCTATGATATTCCATATGATATGATGTCATGCTCAGCAATAAAAGCACGAGGAAGGAGGAGGAAGGGGGGACATTTGCCATTACAGGGTATGTCTTCCCAAGTAACCATTATGCGTGATGAAGCCCTGCTTTCCCAGGGATGGCTGCATACCTCTCTGGCAACGGGAAGCAGCGAAAGAATTACTTGTTTTGTTTTGCTTGTATGAGCAGCTTTTGCTTTGCCTCTTAAACTATATTTTTTTCAACCCATGAGTTTTCAAACTTTTACCCTTCCAATTCTCTCCCCCACCCCACTGGGGGAAGACTGTACTAACAGCTGTGTGGGGTTCATCTGCCCATCAGGGTTAAATCCTGACAATATTAAACACAATCCAGAGAAATACAACCTTGCTTGGACCTGAGGTTTAATCTATATGGAAATAGGGACATGTCTTTAAGACTCTCTTTCCCATTTCAACCTCATTCCTATTCTTTATTCTGCATCAGTTGGTGGAAATAGCAACACAGAGAGGCAAAATGTATACAAAACATGAAAGACTGAACTCCAGAGAATTAGTGACTGATATTCCCCCAGTAAATTTGAGAGCTTTAGTGGTTGACTTATACTGAAAAAATCAGAAGAAGTGATGTCAGACCACTTGTATTACTATCAGTGGATCACAAATAGTATCGTTAATATCAGACCTATAAGTAGTTTCTGCAGCATGGTTGCAATGTAACAATTCATGTTTGGGGGCTAGGTAGGATATTCTAAAACTTGTGAAATAGGAAAGACATGACGGGTATGTCTATGTGCGGATGACTCCACAATTGCCAGATGTAAGCTATTTTATTCAAGCTATACTTAATTTAAATGGGGCTCACGCCCACACAGGCACATGCACACTGTTCAGTTATTAAATGACAAAACAGTGTTGGTTCTGGCAAACCAGCTTTCTCCCAAGCCCGATCTGGGCATGATCTTGGAGTCAGTATGGGTCACAGACTGCTTCCAACGGAGGCTGTCTGGACACAGCCATCCTGTCTCAGGAAGGTAAGAGATCTTAGCTGTATGGATGCAAGCCATGTTGTGGTAGATTGGGGCAGGGCCAGAAAATGGTTTCTGACCTTTTTTGTTTATTAGTATACTAACCTCTTATAGCACCTGCTCAGATCATAAGTATAGTAATAAAGAAAATATGCCCAGATAAATATTCCAGCGTACATGACACCATTCACCCTCAGATATTCCTCTCAGTGCCTAGCTGGATGGCAAACCACATGAAGATCCCAGCTGGGATCACAAAGCTTCACAAAGCCTAGTGATCAAACAGGGTCCTCTCTTTCTTTGAGAGTATATGGAAATTCATGTCTATACTTGCTAAGGAGAACAATAAGCTTTTAAATCACATTCCTGTGACAACACAGTCCTGAAACCCTCCTTATTCTCCATCCTGTTGCGGGCTTTTGAGAGATACCCATCCTCACCTCTCCAGAAAAATCCCTGAAAGCCTTCCCTGCCTACATGGCTGGCATCAGGAGGGTCTGGGGTGTCACGGGTGACCCACCAGTGTCAAGAAAAGTGCCACTCTTCCAGGAACAAAAAGGCAGAGGAGACCGCTAGACCCATCAAGAAATTGTGCTGTATATTAGAAACCTGTGCTGCAGACAGACACAACTGAAAAGAAAGAGAGAAAGCTGTGTGGCAACAGCAACAGACAAAATTCAGAGCAAATGCTGGGTCTCACAAGGATGCAGGCAGAACAAACAAATTCCAGATGTTGGATGGACTATGGCATTCTCTGCCTCTCCTGTAACAAGGTGGAGAAACACAGGATGAAATCTAGACCCAAGTCTGAATTTTCCTTAAAACCAGGTGGCAAGTTGAGGATTAAGATTCTGATCCTGATCTAGAGCCACGTCAATCATTAAAAACCAAAAATCCTCAGGAGTGAATGTATGAAAAACAGAAGCGCTCACAGGTATAAGATATTGACAGTGAACAGACAGAAAGGTCTAAGATTCTCCTTCGCTTCAATCTACCAGTGAGACCAGATCTGAATTGCCTCAGTGCTAAGTCATTGCACCAATTCCAAGTTGTACACAGACATTCAGCAGAGGCAAATACTTCTGTGCCAGTTTCTGTAAGGTCCAAAGTTTAAGCATTCAGATGATAAATTTTCAAAATCAAGCTCAGCGCTATTTCAGCACTTTTATCTAAATGCATAATACCAATCTAACTGGTGCTGTTACTCTCTATATTTTCACAGTATCATTTTTTAAAAAAAGTTGGAAATTTTAGAAAGGAAAAATGACATCACATGGTAACGTACTGAGCTTCCTCCCCACCTCAGTCTATCATCATGGTTAGAGTCATCAGAGTCATACCACCATCCCCTACCACTTGTACAATGTGTATCAGCTGTGCGAGTGAAGACAAATACTTTTTACTAGTGTTCAAGTCTACTTGTCGTATCAACAAATAATGGGATCCGGACTCTGCAGAGGAGTTATTCCTGGAGGCTCTTATCCTCTGAGTTCCTGTCTTTCTCCATCACAGCTGTCAATCTACTATCCCTGTCCAGTTCATCACTTGGTGCTCCTCTCAGGGTCTGGCCTTGTTGCCCTTTCTCAGTCTCCTGAAGGCTTGAATCTTTCCCCCATTTTTTTTCTTGCTGGCACGAACCCACTAATTTATTCTCCTCCAACATCACCCTCTATTTTCCACTCCCGAAGGATGCCTACAGAGGAGCAGCATCGACACTAAGAGCAGATTATGGACATCTGTTCTCTTTCTTGTGAAAGTCCTGACCAGCCTTGGGTAGGCACTACAATGCATTCCTTTACAGATACCTGATGTTTCTGTTAAGCCAGCATGAAGATACTGGGCCCACTCAAAACTGATGGAGCTTCAGTGATTGCAGGGCCATATTCAAACAGACTCTACCTGTACTTATTATTTCTGGAACACAGGCCAAATCCAGCTTAATTTAGGTCCCAAACTCCCAAAGACTTCTGACAAAGGTAGAATATCAGCTACAATAGTAATCTGAGAGTCACAAAAAAGCTGTTTGTACATGTGATCTTTGGACAACAAAGGCAGCAGATAATTTCTCACACATACAGATGGCCTGCTGAAAAAAAGAAGAAAAGATCTCCCACTAGAATTTGGGAAGGAGCTACTTGACCTAGAGAACTATGTCAGAGGGAAAAGACCAATCACTGCTAGTTCATTATAGCTGAAGTGGCAAGAAAAGTGTTCATCTGCACTGATTCAGCTAAGACACCCTACTGTTTGTCTTTGGTTCCACTGAACTCATTGCTTAATATACATCCTAGTGCTTCCACAGTCTCTTCTTTCCTGGTTCCATGCCTTTGACTCTGCTTCTCACAGGAAAGTTTTTGACATGCACATTGAAGCATGACTTAATGAAAGAACAGAGTTAAAATTAACAAAAAGTTCTTATCTTTGAAGTCTTGTCATCCTCTGAAGGACATAGTTTTACTCAGTGCTAAATGAACCTGTGCAAGCATTTTATGGACCGCAAAATAGAAGCTTTTTCAGCAAGCTGCAACCTTGCTGTTCCAGATAAATAAATCATGTGGAATCTATGAACAGTCAGAGACTGAAGAAAATATTCTTATTTATTGTGAGGGTTTGGGTACTGACTAGATATTTGCCTGAAATTCTTTCATCCTTCGAAATCAAACTTGAATTCATTCTGAGAAGTACTCTTGCAAAAATAAAAAACAACAGAGAAAGAGTATAAAATATAGTCAATCAGTTAGCTATACCCTTCCATGAATCCCATCATCACAGCAGTTATTTGTCTCTAGGTTCCTTGATACAGAAAATCACGCCGACGGGTGAAAGGTAAAACTGAGGAGCCAATAAAGGTCTCAGAAAGCGTGTCTTCAAAAGACTGCTGTGTCCAATGTGCTCAGCAAAGATTCGGGTAGCCAAATCAATTGGCAAAATGGGGTCCACAAACTCAGCATTGGAAGTATACAGAAGGTCACACGAGTGCAGTTGTGTTGGCATTTCTACCTGGAGGGGTGAAGACAAGATAAACGAATTTGGTGGTTTTAATACTGTCTGGAGTGAAGGCTGGGCTCAGAAAGTTGGAGACAGCTCCATTCTCAGTGGGACTTGCATATGCTTCGAGCTGACCTTGGCCCTGAGCTCTGAATACACCAGACTGACCTTCTGAAAGATGACTTGTCCAACAGATCCGCGTAACAAAGCCACCAGGGAGACACTAGTCCTCCAATAAATTCAGCTCTAACATGGACACAATAAGTCCATCTGTTGTTTCTAAGGTAATCTAAAATACTAGTTTCCACACTCATTCTGCATCAAATCAGTGTCTTCTCTGACCAGTCTTCTACTGACAGTCACAATAATGCTGCTACTTTACCCTATGTTCTAGGAACCCAGAATACAACCTTCAAACGTTGCCATGAGATTCAGGAAAAAGTTGCTACATGCTTTTGTGGCATTATGATTTCAAAAGGACTTGTCCCACTAAGTTGCCATGCTTTCTAACGTTAACACAGCTTCAGGAGAATAAGAAAAAAGTAATTATGAGTACAATATACTAGACAGACTAAACGGGACATATGTTTTGCTTTCGTCTCTCCAATTATAGAAGTTCCTTAATTTCTCTCTCAGTTGTCCTTTACTATCATAACTATCTCCTTTCCTTCTGTTTTAACCCTTACCTTCAGATTTATTTTGCTTATTCGAAGACATTCCACACAGATTAGAAGCTTTTTATCTCTGCTGGCTCAAATTGTTTATTGATTTATCAAGGTATGCATTCTCTGTCTCTTCTATATTATTCTTTAACCCTTCCACCTAAACACTCTTTCATGTTCCACATCCAGCTTCTTCCAGGACAGTTGGACTCTGACTCCTGGGTTCAGGAAATGAGTTCTTCTGGTAATTTGTGTTATTCTGATTCTGATTTATTATTCTCTTACTCTCTATTGTTTTGACTAATTTATCTTCAGAAGATGGTTGGTCATACAGCAAGGATGGTTGAAAAGTTTAAAGAGATCAGTAATTCTATTGTGAGCAACAAGGAAATTCAAATTCCTGTCTCTTTTGGTAAGAAATGAAAAAGAAATTTTTCTAATTACATTATAGATTAGAAGACCAGTCATTTTCCCAAGGCACTACAATCTTCTTAGATTACTGGGTGAGGACTGTAAGATTTAAAAATATTTACCAGGCCAAGGCTATACTTCAATTTATTGTTTACTGGATGTGTACATTCTCACAGGAGCATCTGGAAGATTTACTTTTTCCAGTAGTAATAAAGAAGAGAAGATACTAGTAAATAATTAGAGCTCTTGAATGCAATGTACTAGCTTTCTAGTCCATAGCACATGATGGCTAATTATACCCCTGGCTGAAGCTGCAAACTGAAAGCACTCTTACTGTATCCAAGTACAGATGATATTCCTAATAAAGGTATGAAAAGGTTTGCTTTTAGCTCAGACCTGTTACTGTGACCTCCACATTTACGAATGACACTGGAGGGAGCTACTAACAATCCAAAACAGAGAGCTCAAAATAGAGAACATTTTGTAGAAACATTGGTTTGGGCATTTATCTGCCTTCAGCTCTTGGTATGATACCAAGAGCACGAGAAAGGAGAACCGATGTTAGACAATGGAAGCAACCAAAAGTCAGTGTGGGAGACATTATGGTGGTTCCATGCACTGTGAGTGGTTTTCACTGCATCTTTTGTAGTTTGCCAGGGGATGGATGACAAAAAAGAAAAGCTGATGAAATAAAGAAAGTGTGTTATTCTTGTAAAGCACAGACTGAACTTCTAGACTTCCAAAAACCTACTTAAAATCACTCCTGACAGTTCATTAAAAGTGAGATAAAAATGACAGCTTGATTGTAAGGAGTTAACCAGAAGATTCTAGTCACTGAAAATGTTGCTTCATGTTCTAAAAATAAATAAATGGTTTCCTAATAATAATGGGGAAAAGGTCCATTGTTTACCTGTATTTCCACCCCCTGCAATAACTTCCGGGCTGCAGAAGCTACAAAAAAAGGTTAATCAGTTGTATAGGCTTTCTGAGCATTTAATTTATAAGGTCAGCCCTTAACAAGAAATGTACTGTAAAAGTATTTACCTGTTCATAACAAAAATCTACTTAACTAGGTAATTGTAATCTCTGTGATATCTAAGCACATATTAAACTATGTAAATACAAAAAGACTGAAAAAAGGATTTTTATATTTTTCCTTACATTTATAATGTTTATCTAAGTTTCTTCAATAAAGAGGGAAAGAAACCCTTCAATCCTCTCTTCTTGTTACTTGAGGAAAAGATCAACAAACATAAGTGAAGCAAAAATATCTACCCTAATTCTACTCTTTTCTTTGTGGAAGAGGAAAAGAAGCAAAGAGGTAATAAGTGAAGGGCTATCTCATTGTAATGATGCTTACTTAGCTCTTTGTAAGTCAAATTATACAAAAATATGAACACAACTTTAAAATCATGCTGGAAAAAAGTGCTGGATAAACATTAGTTAATGTTGTCCCAAAAGGTGTTCTTAAGTAGAACTGATCTTGATTTTCATCCTTTCCAAGAGCACAGTCTTTCCTCATGTCTTTACTTCCTATATAATGTTTAGAGACTGAAAAACTACAACAAGTTTTGTAAATGTAGGGAAAATGTAGGTGGGAACTGCAAGAAGGGATGAATTCATAGAACCAGAGGAAGCAGATAACACAGTAAATATTTTTCATTCAGTTTAATCTAAATAAAATTCAGTGGTTAAACAACAATCTGCGGAAAGATAATGGGAAAGCATTGGGAATGTTTCCTTTCTCTTGATCCAAGAGCAGCAACCCTCTTCTAACATTTCATGCCCTTAAAAGCAGAGCAAGTCCTTCCCAGAGCATGGAGTAAGCAGGAAAATTTCACCGTGCTAGGAAAACTCAGAGGATCTTCACTTGTGTCTCTTGGTGATGAGGTATGGATTATTAGCTTAGTTATAATTCAGACAAGTCCTGCAGTATATAATTTGGAAAAGTCCTCCAGATGACTAGCAACACATAGGTCATTTGTTTGTTCCTTTCTCTGCTTCTGTTAATTTATTGCTCCTGCAGTTTCCTTCCCACCTACATTGTCCCTTCTATACTTCACTCACAAAACCTATTTATTAAAAAAAAAATGTTCTCAGAGTTTCACATAATTTCTTTGTTCCACTACTAATAATTGTTCTACATCAGAACTAAAAGTTTTTTTGAACTTCTGATCTGCCTCCTCTGTCCAGATACAGGCCTGTAACTAGTGGTGTCCCCTAGGGGTCAGTACTGGGCCCAGTCTTGTTCAACTTCTTCATCAATGATCTGGATGAAGAGTTAGAATGTACCCTCAGCAAGTTTGCTGATGACACAAAACTGGGAGGAGTGGTGGATACACCAGAAGGCTGTGCTGCCATTCAGCGAGACCTGGACAGGCTGGAAAGTTGGGCAGAGAGGAACTTGATGAGGTTCAACAAGGCCAAGTGCAGGGTCATGCAGCTGGGGAGGAACAATCCCATGCACCAGTACAGGCTTGGGGTGGACCTGCTGGAAAGCAGCTCTATGGACAGGGACCTGGGAGTGCTGGTGGACAACAAGTTGACCATGAGCCAGCAGTGTGCCCTGGCTGCCAAGAAGGCCAATGGGATCCTGGGATGTATTAGGAGGAGTGGCCAGCAGGTCAAGGGAGGTTCTCCTTCCCCTCTACACTGCCCTGGTGAGGCCTCATCTGGAGTACTCTGTCCAGTTCTGGGCTCCCCAGTTCAAGAAAGATGAAGAGCTACTGGAGAGAGTCCAGCGCAGGGCTACGAGGACGGTGAGGGGACTGGAACACCTCTCCTATGAGGAAAGGCTGAGGGAGCTGGGCTTGTTCAGCCTGAAGAAGAGAATACTGCGAGGGGATCTAATAAATGCTTATAAATATCTTAAGGGTGGGTGTCAGGAGGATGGAGCCAAACACTTTACAGTGGTGCCCAGCGACAGGACAAGGGGCAATGGGCACAAACAGAAGCAGAGGAAGTTCCGTCTGAACATGAGGAAGAAGTTCTTCCCTCTGAGGGTGATGGAGCACTGGAACAGGCTGCCCAGGGAGGTTGTGGAGTCTCCTTCTCTGGAGATATTCAAGACCCGCCTGGACAAGGTCCTGTGCAGCCTGCTGTAGGTGGCCCTGCTTCAGCAGGAGGGTTGGACTAGATGACCCACAGAGGTCCCTTCCAAGCCCTACCATTCTGTGATTCTGTGTGATTTTGTGATTGTGTGATATTCACCTTTCCTCCTTGGGTACAATATGTAACAAAATGGAGTAGCTACAGGTTAGAAATTAACAAACACCCCTCATTTATAATGTAAATAATAAAGTGACTTGTACTGTTGGAAAGAAAACAAGATGGGCCTTTGAAAGCAAGTGAGACTATTATTCCTTTTATATCATTCGTACCAGATATGTTTTTTCTTCAGTTTTCTTGATCTAAATGATATGCAGCATTTTTGTTTTGGCAAAGAAATCAGCAGCCACAACTGAACATAAAACTAGTTCCATGGTTATAGAAATGCCTAAAGTACAATGGTAACAGATGAAAAGAGGCTAAGAAAAACATGGTAAAAACAAAGTTCATAAGTAAACCCTTACAGTGATGTCTGCTGAGTTAACCTATTTTTTCATCTATGTGTGGAATTCTCTGTGCAATTTTCAAGCCAGTCAGAGGGTTTTTACTGTTTTGATTTTTTTTCCGTTTTTTTTTTTTTTTGTAACCAGTGTAAATTGAAAAGACTGGTAACCTCATAAATCACTGACTGTGATTTTCTTTTACTGCAGTGCAACTATGACAATCTGGCAAAGACAGCGTATTATGCTATCAACTCATCAGATTTTCTCTTAGTCTTGCCATGGAGTAGAACTAATAGAATTCAGAGAATCATAAGAAAAAGCTATTCTGGCACATTAGAAGTCACATTTTTGTGTTACTATAATTCTAAAGATAACTATTAAGAAAAGCGGTTCATAGTTCTTCCGCGACAACAACTAGCCCTGTCCTTCCACATCTTACGAATACAACAGCAATACAGAGCTTCAGTTCACATTATTTAACCAAAGCCCCATTTGAATCTTCATATTTACTAAAATTATCCCTGAGTACTCCTAGACCTTCCTTAGTCTCTAAACATCATGAAGTCCATTTCTTCTTCCAAGTCCACCTGAACCTACTTGATGTCAGCAGATGGGTGTGATTATGGAAATCAGAATTGCAGACTCTAAATAAATTTCAGAATATAATGCTGCAGTATATGGATCAACAAAAAAACATTTTTCAAGTGAAAATTTTGGGTCATATTATTCCATCATTTTAAAGAGATCTCGTAACTGATCTTTCTTTCAGAGCCGTTTTGCCTGACTTCCTAGACTTAGTGAAATTCACTGTCTTTATCTATTTTTAGAGTTAAATTTCTGTGTGCTTCTGACTGCTGCAGCATCCTGTTCTCTGACCTTCCATTTTATCCTCCAGGTCTGAAAAATGCATCTGCTAGTATCACTTTTTTTGCTTATTGCTTTAATTATGCCCCTCATTCCCTTGAGTTTCTCCCTTAATTCATTACATTCAAGCCTCTTTCAAAGCCCTGTGGAATTCCGTTCTTATTTATCCACCCCCAGCTGCCTCTGCTTTTCTTTCCATGCCAGTCTTGACCAGTCCGTTTGCCAGCAGAGCATATAAAGACCTTTCAGTTTCCTCACTTACTATTTTGGCCATAAATTCAGTCGCAAGATTTGCGCCATCTCTTTGATTAAGGTCTCCCTGAAGGCTCATTTCTGCTGTGCTGCCTGTGCATAATCTCTAGCTAATACTGACATAAACGTTTAACTGTAACTTTATTCCAAAAAGCAATTGTCCACACTGTTTGTATGCTCTCCATACCTAATCTATTTAAATGGGTCTATTGTGAACTCACTGGGAAGTGACGTGCCAGGAGTCTTATCGGAGAGGAGCACACATCATAGGAGGCATTTCATCCATCATCACACCCCTGAGGTAGCTATTTCTACCCTGGTTTAATAGAATTGTGAGGATCTGAAGTGGAAAATGCCCACTGGATGACTTCTGTCTCTTACAAGTGACTAGGTCATTCTCCTCAGGGTACGACAAAACAGGATGTCCAGTCTCCTGTTAAAAATATCCAGGGGAAGACCTTCCCTATTGCTAACTCCTTTATATTTTTTTTTAGCCTGGAGATTACCTTTCCTCAAGCTTCCTTTATTCATTGGTGTTTTATGCATACTTACAGAGCACATTTTTTATTGTAAATAATGGAACTGCAATCTATTAGTTCATAATTGATAGGTTCTGTACTCCTGCAGCCTGAGTACATTTCATGAAGAACCAGTGATACATAGCTCCTTTCGGAATATAGTCCATGATCTGTATTTTTTTCATTAGTCATTTCTGGAGTCCCACAAAGCCATCATCAGAAGACAGCTGTGCTGCCTTAAACTGAACGTCCATCCAGCTCCAGTCCTGCAGACTCATGGGCACCAGGCCTACAGCAGATGCCTAAGGTATAAGGATATGAGAAGCGGGTAAGTGGTGGTACCATAAAAATACTATACTTTTCTGTTTAGCCATGGAACTCTATCCTTTTTAGTCCTAAACAGAGGATTCTTATGTTACTTCTCAATACACCTTTATTTATCTAACTTGATTTTATGTCTTTTTTATGCTTTTAGCTCTGAGGTTTGTAAGATGCCTGTTAGAGCTCTGTTCCACAGTCCAGTTCTCCAATTTCTAGATCTCCTTTAGAAACATATATGCTTTTGGTCTGGCTTTCTACTGTCATGGATCCTCGGATTTTATCTAAATTTCCCTCTGTTTTCTACTTGTGGTCATTGTCCTATCTTTTTAGGGTATGCCTGCTCCCAAAGAGACATTATTCCTGCAAATGTATGATAAGGAGGTCCCACACGTGGACTATTTCCTTTTATTTTTTCACTTAAAACCTTCCTACATTTATTTCCCTTCATCAGCACTGAGGCCATTCGGATACAGCGGTTGACTTACCAGGAGACCTATAAAAGTCTTATGGATGAATTTCTGTGCTCGCCTGGGTTGTTGCAGTGAACTGGAGAAGCTGCAGTGGACAAGGAGCTCACTTGGGAGACCATAGGTGCCCCTGCACGCCAGGAGCTCGCAGGGTAATCGTGCACATAATTCCCCATGCACTAAGCTGGGAATTTCCACCTCTTCCCTCCCTCCTGCTGGATTCCTGTCTGCATGATGTTATATTTCCAGACTTTTTGAGGGGAGGGAAGGGAAAATGTTTTGCTATTGTTATTACAGAATGGTAACTCAGTGCTTCAGTTTCTTGGTTTTCCTCTCACTTAATAAGTTTTGCTTCTCTTTTTGTCCTTTGTTTCCAAGGTTTGGAAAAGAGCTGAAGTCTTCCTGCATTTTCCCCACTGCCTCCTTCCTCTCTGGGATTCTGCTCACTCGAGATTCCCAGCCAAGGAAGGCATTATGCTGTGCTGCACTATCAGCAACAGTCATAGCTACTTTTTACTATTATTATTCCCCCGGTGAAACTGCAAAAATACAATTCCAAGACTTTTTGGGGAGGGCAGGTCTGTAATGGATAGTAGTACAGAGATGCTGAGTTAGCAGGCATTGAGTTAATTCAGAACAAGAAGTAAGTGCAGAGATCTCCAGAATATAGCCGTGCTGGTGCTGTGCTGCACCCTCTAATGAACTCTTCTGCCAGGCTATACCTCACTCAGCTCCTCAGGAACCGAACCTCTCCTCTCCGCATGGCTGATTTGCACTAGTAAGCTCAGATATCTATGTACTTTACTCCATTCTGTAGTGCTTATTACATTAATACTTTACTGTTACTTGTATTTGTATGCATGTATACATATGTACGCAGCATATATATATGGTATATGAAAGAATTAAATTACCCTGAAAGAGAGTATATTTAGATCAGATATAAGGAAGAAATTTTGTACTCTGAGGGTGGTGAGGCCCTGGCACAGGTTGCCCAGAGAAGCTGTGGCTGCCCCCTCCCTGGCAGTGTTCAAGGCCAGGTTGGATGGGGCTATGAGCAACCTGGGCTGGTGGAAGTTGTCCCTGCCCATGGTAGGGGGGTTGGAACAAGATGATCTATAAGGTCCTTTCCAACCTAAACCATTCTACAATCCTATGATATGTGCAATATGTTCTGATATTAAAATACGTAATTATGCTGATGAATGTCATTTATTAATGAAGGCTCCTGTTAGGAAAAACCACCACCACAACACGGGTAAAATGCATTAAAAATCAGCTGAAGAAAATCAAATTAGTCTGGGAGACTGACAGCTGAACCAACCCTTGGGATGGTATGAGAAAGACTTCAATGAGTCAAGCGACCTTCACTTGCGATTCTATGCTCACCAGTTTAAATGTTAGGTGCTCCCTCTCCACAGAGCCTGCTATATTGACCCCCAGAGCCAGACCCGAGTCTATACTTAATGAAGACTCAAGCTAACAAATATCATGGCTGATTTATATGGATCTCTGGGCTGGTTGCATTTCTGCGGAGTTACTTTTCAACTGCCTTAATTTATACAGCTTCAGAACACAGCGTGTTACCTTGTGCCTTGAATACAGACACCACAGACATAGTTCGACTATTGTGAATACCCTAGAGTTACAAAAAATGTTTTCTGTGATAACTAGGAACAGTTTTAGCCTTCAGTTGATTATTTTTTGAAGTAACTTTTCACCAGCTGTACTGTGTATGTGAGGTTATTCAGGAAGCCGGACATTATCCCTAGGAGGCTTTTTACTAAAGAAATAATACATTTGCCAGATTATGAAACTGTTCTAGAAATGCCAATTATTGAAAAAAATCACAGAAGGAGAAGGCCAAAGATTTGATCTGTTTTAGCTGTATCATACTGCTACCTATTGATGTTGGGTGATTATTGAAAATCACTTCTCAACACTAAAGACCAAACTGTGAATGGAAACCAGTTCGCCTGATATTTCAAAAATGTATGTGAAGCTCAGAGAAAGGATAAAGCAGAAACGAATGCTAAAAAGCAGCACAAAGCTTTTTTAATAATGCATAAGGGCGGGACATCTTGGCATATTCAGAGGAGATTTTGACTTTAAAAAACATAATCCCCAGAGGATCTGCCACACTATCATTTATTTTCTAGCTAATGGGCCAGGTTCACTCAGAACATGGTTCGCATTCAGCAACAGCACAGCACACACTAGATGAAACAGCCTGGTCACCCACCCACCCACCCTGCCGGGCTCTCGCAAGCCTCTGTGTGTCTGAGCAGCGAGCTGGGCTGGGCACTGATATGGCTGGAAAGGAGAAAATGAAAACAAAAAGAAAGTTTTTCTCCCAGATCATGATTCCCTGTGCAGCTGCACAAACAGCAGGGCCAGGTCAAGGGCTGCTGCAATGGGGGATGAAGGGGAGTCCTCCAGCATGCACGGCCACCCAGCAGCCGTCCATTTCAACCCCAGCTCAAGCTGATTTAGGGGACTGGGAAAGGCACCTTCTAGGATTAGCTGATCTGAGTGCATCGGCCAGTACTACTGCTGCCTCTGACCCACTTGAATGTTTTCCGTAGCTTCTGGCGGCAGATCGAGCAGAGGGTATGGCCTCCCCCTGATTACGGCCAGCCTATTTCTTAGCCACTGCCGAAACTCAATTCCTGCTGTGTGTTTCCCTCGCCGTATCTTCCCTGCTTCTTCACAGGAGGGCTGGGATGACCGTAAAATGGTTTATTTTGGGCTGAAAAAGTGTGATTATATTCACTGTTTGTGAGTGAAGGCAATGCGATGCCCTCCCTAACCTAGAATTTAATCGATGGTTTGGGTGAAAGTAGACAAGAAGAAAGAATAGAGGGGCACACACTGGCCTTTAATCCTGTCCACAACGACTATTATCAGTACTGCTGCCAGTTCCTGACCCAAGATGTAATGGGAATTCCCTCTGAGGCTGTGAACAGATCAAGGTTAACCGCTTTGTGAAATCTGGGAAAAATGCACCTCTCTGCATGGTGTCAACAGCAAGGTTCACCATGCAAACACTGAGTGGCTGCACCACGGCAGCTTATAAGCAGCTGGTCTCCAGTCCCACCATACTGGCTGTGATGGGTCAGCATCATGTAGGCAGTGCAGCCCCCAGCAGTGGGGGGAAGTGAGGCAGCATCTGCTGCTGGTGCTGGTATTCCCCTGGAAATAACTGCACACCCAACCCAGTTCCTTTGGGCAGTGGAATGAGAGGGCCTGTGGGTGCTTCTGTCATGTCATGCCAGTTAAGCATCCCTGCACCTTTCATTCTTCCTTTCTTTCTCACTACCTTCCTTCCCTCCTTCCTTCTTTCCTTCCTTCTTGCCTCCCTCCCTTCCTCCCCTACGTGCGTCCTGTGACTCTTGGACCTGTGAAAACTTGGCACCCAGCCTGATTTAGACCAGTCATCTGTGATTTGAGCATAGGGTTGATCTCAACAGAAGGCAGATGAAAATGAATTTAAAATTAGAAGTGTGTTGTTTCTCTTGGATAACAACTAGATTTTCTAATGTAATTGGCCTTTTCCCCTCAGATAAAGTCTCTTTGATCTTAACATTGAAGAACTGTAATTTCTAGGGGTTTACTGCATGAATATCTGGAAAGTCTAACAATATAGGTACTCATAAAAATTATTGTAACGCTGTATAAAAATCAGAAGGTTAACTATTTCTCGGTGTTAGTAATAAAGTTACCCTGGAAAACTTTTAGACAAGAAAAGATCTAATACTAAATGTTCTGAATAATAATAGTCTGAATCTAGTTGTCGAGCTGGAATGCAAGCTAGGAAGGGATGTGTCTGAATCTGGTTTTGAGGTTTTATTCATACAAAGGATCATGTTTAAAAAATGCAGGAGATGCAATTAGTTATCTGGCACTGGGAGGGTAGCACTATTGCTTACTGTACGAGCCAGCTCACTTAGCTTTTGGCTCAAACTGTTACTATTCACAAAACATGAACCTAATTTTTAAGGTTGTTAATATTAACTACTGAAAACAAGCAGCAAGTTCTGCATGCGCTGTCAAGGGCTGGACTTCTAAGAGAAAGAAGTTTCATCTTGGTACAGAACATGAAACTGTAAGCATGCCAGAGAGATATGGAATGCCATAGGTAAGTCAGTCAAAATTAGGTTTATTGGCAAATTCTAAAGCAGTTAATGTTATACTCACTCTCCTGGAACCCTACAGTCTCATGGATTTGGAGAATATGAATGGCTATAATTTGCTTCCCAAAAAGATTTAATCTCTTTTAGAAACGGAAGTATAAAACCCACTAATGTTGTTGCATGTTGCTAACAGAATTTTCAAAATTGTTGAGAAAAAGAAGCAAATACTATGAAGTAATGGTGAGCGTTTTGAAGACTAGGGGTCAAATAAAGAGCATCTTCTTCTGCTAGCATGAAGGCAAATCGAAGGAAATGCAAAGATAACATTTCTAAAAAGCCAGAGACTTCAAAGAATATAAATGAATCTCTTAAACACATAGTATAGTAAATTGTATAGATATGCAATAAAATGTTTGCGAAGCTAGTGGCTGTGAATGTAACAAGAAGTCCTAATCCATTTTGACAGTAACCATAGTCATGGAGAATCACAAATCGCTACTAAGGATGGGTCTGACTGACTTTTCAGAGGCACAGTTCCAAGGAGGCCTTGTTGCGTCTGCGGATGGAAAACTCAATGCGAACAAACGCCTCTGGGCAAAACGCTCCTTTTATTACCGTAACACTATTGTAATATAGTCTTCAGCTATTTGAAGTACATGAATGATTCTAACAGTTAACTGAGTAGGAAGCACTCATTTAAAACAGTGCTAAGTCCTATTACAGCTTAAGACACTTCAGTAAGAAGAGAAAATCTACAGTACAGCAGAAATATCCATCAGGAAGTTGGTGCAGGAGACAGGACTGGACCTTCTCAGACTTTTCTTACTTTGTTATTTGAGTTTTCACTTGTGCTTAGGAGCCAAAATTTCAAAAGTTCCGAGCAAAGAGTAACTTTGAAATAAAATTTATCCCTAAGTGTGATCTGTATCAAGTGCATCTGCCCAACAGCTTGGTTTGCTCCCTGTTCCATATTTGGTTCTTGATCCCTCACCACAGACCCACACTACACCCATGACGCTGTGCTCACTGGCTCTCTTTCAGATGAGCCCATTTGGTATCTTCCAAATTATATTGTTGAGAACTGCTTATTGCACAAAGAGATGACATGAACTTCAGGTCAGAAAATGCCAGCAGCAGGTGGAGAAAGAGCACAGAGCTTTGCAAAAATGCTTAGCTCTCCCAAAAATGTCTGACAGAAGCAAGAAAGACGTTTGCACAGTCAAACGACTAAAAGAGGGAAAAAATCAACATCTAGCTCTATATTTATCTGTGATTTTTCCCTTATGCAAGAAGTTCCCAGACTTATAAATGAATGTTGAGAAATTAAACAAATGGACAAATAAATAAATACAAGTTGCTCTATGCTCTAGGCTTGATATTGTGGCTGCTTTGCACCTTCAGAGCTTACTGCAGTCTTGAGGAACTGAGACTCTCACACTGAAGGGGAGTGGATATCTGCTAAGATCAGATACTGATACTGCCTCCAGGGAGTGCACATTCCCAGAGCAAGAAGTAAACCCTCATTATCTCTCTTTTCCTTCACAACTCCCATTTTGTTTAAGGGACTAGGCAGTATCCACTTCCGTAGTGCTATATAAATATAAGGCCAATGAATAATGGAACTGCTCACCCAGCTCTGTAAGACTGTGATGGATAGCACATATCCATTTAGGAGATGTGAGCTGTCGAAGAAACAGACACAGGGAAAAACATAATAAAAAGATAGATCACCTTTGAAATACACCTGCTAGCCTTGCCTGCAGATAAAGTAGAAAAGTAAGGACTATTTCCACCTTGTCTGTAAACGTGATGAGAGATCAGACATATTTTCTTTCACTTGTAAAACTTTTCAGGTGCTTCTCCTAGCTGCCATGCTGGGAGAGACAGAGATGGGCTGCAGCTGTAATGTTCACACTAACATAAGGAGTGTGCACTTAAGGCTCCTCCAGCCCTGGTCTAGATCTCTTGCTCTGCAGAGGGGCAATTCTCATGGACCTCAACAGAGATAACTCATCTTCTTGTATTTCTCTTCTACAAACAGATCTTTTTCCAAATGCTCGCACAATTAAGACCAGGTTTTCAGAAGTGTGCAGCACCCAGCAGCTCCCGCTGTACAATATATGGCTGGGTAGAAAGCCACATCAGAGAAGCTGAAGCTGCTTTTACAGGCTCCAGTTGCGGGTCTTGAGGTTATTTGAATACCAGGCCCTGCTTATACATATTTCCAATTACAAAATAAACCATACATCCCATGAAGAGGCCAGTATAAAGTTTGTATATCAGGTCAATCCCATTAAAATCCAATCAGTTCTTGGGACAGCTCATTGCATAGACATGTTTTTCTCCTCCATGACCCTGACTATTTATTACTGCTTTAAAGCATACTTCACAATGGGACTTCTAGCATTGATTTCAATGTGTTCAGGATGCAATCCAGTGTTCCTAAGACAAGATGAATAAAATCTTAAAGACTGTTGCACCGTTTAGAATAACAGGCTGTGTCAATGAAGAATGTAGCACTTGGTAGGTAATAGAATGCAGCTAGAAACATTGGTTGTTTTTTTTATTTTACTTCAGCTAAAGATTTTTCAAGATATAATAATCTGTCTCCTCACTGCAGCAAGATGTTATTTTGACAGAATTAATTTTAAATAAGCTCCCAGCCTTTCATAGTTCAGTGCACTAACTACTTCCACACAATACAAATGCAAAATGACGCTTCTTATACATGGGCTTGTAGGGATGCTAGAGCCAGGGAAAAACAGAGAGTAGAGTTAAGGCACAGTGTATAATTTGTTCATCTTCTTTTACACACAGTGGTACAAAAGCACATTCAGGTTAAATGCTGAAATGCTAGATAAGGATATAAACCTGCAGGAAAGAGATACACAAAACTAAGGACCTTTTGTTCTTTTAATGTTAGAGCACAGAAGAAACACATAGCTGCTTCATACCGTTAGCCAAGAAAGTCCTCAAAAGCTAGCAGTGGGCCAACACAGCTAGAATCGTTTGACATATATTCGAGTCATCTATTTTATGATTAACAACAAAAAGAATCAAGACAATATTTAAAGTATGGGATTTTAAAAAAAAGAGATTAGTTCAGCACAAAAATTTTAATGGAAAACTATTTTTCAAATACATCATTTGTTCATTAGATAAGATAAATTATCCAAGATTTCTTCACAATGTCACTTGCTGCAATACAATATTAGATTTTTTTTAATTATTATTCAAATCATTTTCAACTCTGTGCAAGCCATAGGCTGGAAATTACAGAATGAGGGCAAAATCATTCTAAAAGAGTTTAAAAATAATTCTCTGTGCAAAAAGCAGGAATGAACCCTTTCTACGTCCATGGCTTTATTCAACTTTACTTCCCCCCTAGCCTCAGGGAAGGGAACAGCCGAGAAGGAGGGCTGCATCCCAATCGGAAAGCTCTCAAATCATAGTGCTAAGATTTAAACGCTGCAGTGCTCTGTATGTTAACTATGTTGGAAATGTTAGCTGGCAGATCCTCTACAAGCCTTTAGTAACTCCTTATGTTAATTTCAACATTTTGCCTGTTAAGCATCTATAAATCAGTTCCCAAACTCCTTCCTGTGCTCATGTAATAAGGCTATTTAATAGATTGCTACACTTAGTATACATACCAACTACTCAGAGTATTAAATGAGGTAGCTTGATCTCCAGCCTGAATTTAGATGAATCTGCTACTTCTCTGTCCTTCAATGCCAGTTTAAAGGTGTTTTCCTCTCTTGGGAAAGCCTGGTTTGGAAGAGACTTCATCTAGATTTCAGTGTCTAAAAATTTGTAGTCTAATCTAAGCTAGCATCCTACACTTTCTTTATAGTCAGCAGAAAGACAGTCTTTCTTGCTGGTAACTGGTTTTGGATAGGTTTAATCATCCTTCAAAAGTAGTTTCCCCTCTGCACCAGCTTTTGAGGGAATTGTAATTGTGGGTTATTTGCTTCCAAGGTTGAAGGTAAAAGTCAGGTCAGGTGAACCTGGGCCATTGGCTCCATAATCTGGTATAAACTTACTGTAATTACTTAACAGCCTTTAGAAAGAGAATGATTAGGACCAAGATTTACAATGATAGTCAGCAGACAGCTTTGCAGCTAGGTGGGAGAGAAGATAAAATGCCTTCAGGGGGTAGTGGGAGAGAAGGCAGGGCCTGTTCTCTAGTTGTATGAATTTTGCAAAACTGAAAATTTTATTAAAAGAAAGAAAATACAAAGAAGGAAGATCCCCAAAATAACTGGTGAATAGGACACTCGATCTGAGTGCTTTAGACCAGTGTTTACAGCCTGCTACACTTGGCTTGGATCAACTACAGAGAAATTTCTACCTTAACGGCATATGCTTTTCTTTTCATCTTGGACTGGAAATTTCATCTTGGACTTGCAAAATATTTTTTTTTTTCTAATGGGTATACTGCATTTCAAATAAAACTTTCCAAAATGCTACAGCCCTGACAAGTCCTTGTGAGGATACTACTATACCCTCTGTATGTGAGTTAACCCAAACCACAGCCTCACGCTGAGCTCCTGCTGAGCTGTTTCACACCATAAACCTTAGCTGGCCAACCAAACAGTGGGATGTGCACTTCGCCTCATTAAAGTGGGAAGACAGGGAAGTTCCTCTGCACAGCAACACACAACTGTACAGATTCCCCACAGGCTTTCCCTCTCCCTCCTTGTTCTGAGCTAAACGCTATTAACACTGTCTCATGCTAAATAAATAAAGGCTTTGGTACAAGCTTTACACATAAGGATCTCTTTGGCCTGAAGCGTCTTTCACTATTAGACTCTAAGCAAATAACCCTATACCAAGGCACGCTCTCAGAGATGAATGAAAGGAATATTTCACACGGACTAGTGCGAAGCCTAAATCTGCTGCTGTTTCTCATCTGAAAATTGCCCAGCAATGCACATGCACATTTGACTGGTGGGAAGATCATCATACAAACAATCCCAAATCCGTGTGTGATGGAAACGCCTTTAATATCCCTGAAAGATATGCACATTGATTTTCATACAGTCACTTCTAGTTGGTATGTTTGAGTAGTCACCTATATAAGTATGTGGGAGGAAAATCATTAGTGGCTGCTAGGAAAGTAATCTCACAAATAAACAGTAAAAGCAAAATGCTGCCTTTATTTTCCTTCTGTTTACCAGTATCTACACCACAGAGCCATTTAAGAAAGGTTTTCAGCTTCATCGTTTACAGGATGTAGTCCTTAAGCTTTTGGTGATTCATCAAAATAAAAATGTTTTATGCAAATTTCTTTCCTTCTTCCATGCTTTCAAAAAAAAATGAATAAACAGTACAATTTTAAAAAGTGTAAAGGCATAATTCAAATTCTTTTGATCTCTGGAGAAATATCCAAGCCTTCCTTATTATATTAAACTAGATAATTACATTACAAAATGACAAAACAAGGTGCATGGATGAAGTTTTCTTGTTATTTCTATAATTGTATACTTCGCAAAAATATTTTAGTGGGAAACTGCAAAATTTCACGCCTTCATTTGGTTCATATACAAGTTTCAGAGTTCTCCAGGAAGGGGAGGAAGAATTCTGGATGCCACTAAACCGAACTGAGCAGTGTCACCCCTCCACTGGGGCAAAGATTCAGCACTCTATAGACTCTAGTATAGGCTTTAACGTATATACTCCATGTACATAGAGTATATACACTAAATCTTTCTGACCTGCAGTCTAACCCAGATTTAATATCTAACTCCAGATGTAATATCTCATTCCTACTAGCGCTGGCAACTGTGGGAAAGACTTTTAAATCGCTGTTAACAATTACACAGCATACAGTATGCTATGGAACAAAGAGGAAGAAATTAGGCTTTCTATGAACTGGTCTTGGTCTCTCCACTTTCCCTTGCCATCACAGAAGAGAATGAACATCACAGGGTCCATTTCTAAGCACAGATAACTGGAACTTCTGAGTTCCTCCCCACATTGCAGTATAAAAGCCTGCACAGGTCTCAGTTAAGAACCCAGGTAGGCATTGAATATATTAAACAGAACATATCTAAGAAAATAAACAGGTTGTCAGAATGCCTTCAAAGCAGAAAAACCAGTAGTCTAAAAACCTACAAGTAACTGAAATTCTCACTCCACAAATCCTGAATTAGGTTCAACCGTGGTGAATTGCATTGCCTTCTGGCACTAAGCCCTGCTAATTACTTCAATCCTTACTCAGGGAGTGGTGAGACTTAATATTACCATCGAAGTACAGCCAGTCAGTCCTGCATCAGCCATACAGAGGCCACAACTAAATTAGACCTTGAAACCAGGCTCATTGTTCTTTTTTATACTGCTGGAGTCCTTGTCAACTGAAATTACATGTGAATCAACACAGAGTCTTCAAGACATAGCCATCAGTAAAAGCTTTTCGGCATGAGAGGGATTAATCACAGATAGTAATTAACATTCTAAGAATCAAATGCATCTATAAGATTATATAAATGCTAATAAACAGACTCATTAGTATTTATTTTCTTTCTGTTATAAAGATTAATCAAGGGTCATTACACTGGAGGTGACAGGATTCCTGTGTTTACAGCTCCACTATGCAGTTAACGTACCATAACGTTTATTTCCCTTTTCCCATAGACTGTCATCTGGCACTTAAAGAAAAATGGACAATGTCTAATGATTTTATCTAATGTCAGAGTGACATTCAAGAGCAAAACTCAGTAAAATTTATGAGAAATGAAATTCAGTATTGCAGTGAAATCCCAAATTCAGAACTATTTTTGTACTTTAAAAAAAAAAAAAAAAAAACAACAAACCACCCAACTATCTTATCTGTCCCTTTTGAAATACTTAATGCAATCAGCTGTTGATTACACCTAGGTAGATTATCTGCACCAGGAGTGGAGATGCACCCAGTGCAGTTTCAATCCTCTGCCTTTATGACCTGTGAAGTGCAATGTGAAAATATCTAAGCTGTTTCCAAGGAAGTTAACTCAACCCTGGACATATACAGGTGGCTCAGGTATGGTGCCATATGAAAACGGCAAAATAGCTTCCAGAGCCAACCCGGTTATCTCTATGCAGCACTGACCTGCGTCTTCGCACCATCTGGACTGCCTGCTCAGGTCAGTGCGAGCTCAGAGCTCTGTGCACCCAACAGTCAGCAGGGTCACAGACCTTTCTTTTCTCCATTACCTCCTCCTGGCTGGTTCTGATAGCCTATTTTATCAATGCTTTGCGTGAACTATGATTTTGCGCTTTTTTCAGATTATTCTGTCCTCCCACTTGGGCAGGAAGTACTACTTTCTTCCATTAATCTTAAATCAGGTGGTAACTGGCATACATTTTCCCTGTGAAACTCATAATATGCTGCCCACTGAGTAATATTCCTGCTGTGGTAGCACCTGGAGCCCACCAGAAAGAAAGACAGTAGAGAAGTAACTCCTGGTGCAGGGAGCCAACACTATTGTATCAGACAAATGATATGGAATTTACTCCTGGCTGAGGGCTAAGTAGCATTTCAAATCTTTTTGAGAGACCACATGTAAACCTTCTGGGTATGATGCTGTCCTAACACAGACAAACACTGATTCACTCACCAGCAGCTGAAACAAGTCTACAGCAGCATACACATATGCATACAGACATGCCCTAACACCCTTATTAACATCCCTTCCCTGCAATCTGGTGACAGAGTGAATAAGATAAGTAACCAGTGTGAATGAGATAAGTAACCAGTGAGCGAAAAAAAAAAATCTCAATTTGAATGACAGTAAGGCATGGTCTTTTCTTCCTGAAACACTGGCTACACTGCAAGCCTAGTTTGACATAGTCTTGATATTTCTCTGTACTTGTAATGGCTGAAGCAAGATATGGATTGAAAATCTCTATTTTCATGTTTCAGGGTGTCTGGGAGCCCATCTACATTTGCTAACCCGACCAGGCTTGAACTCTTCTTCTGTCCCCCTGGGGATCCCTCCTAACAAGGTAAATCCCTCAACTACTTCTCTGATTGATAATAAATAGCAAGAGAGCTACAGTTGGCAATTGTTCTAGCAGAGATGGAGGAAAATTGCCTTCTTTAAGACAAAAGAAGATGACTTCTGGGGCTGCAGCCAGGTAAACTAATTAATTTACCTACTTAATGAATTAATGAATTAATAAAAGAACCTGCCTAAGCCCCCCAAAATATAGTCTAACTCAATACTAATGAAGTGAGGGGTGAATGAACCTGAATTTAACACCTGGCTGGACCCGAACAAAACTATTTGTTTATCAGCACACTAGCATTTTTTTGGCAGGGTCTTTTAAATGAGGATGTTATGTTGCTAGTCCTGGAAGGCTCTACTTCAGAATACAAATACCAGATCAGCACAGCCAAATGCCTCTCGGTTGAACAGGATGGGAAAGCAAGCTGTAAATATGTTTAGAGGCATGCTAGAAAAGAAGAAAAGACACCATGAAGATTGGCATACACAAATCTATATGGTAATTTACATCAAGTTTTGATTTAAGTGTATGCCTTGAGGCTGGAAACCCAACAATACAGAATCACAGAATCACAGAATAGTAGGGGTTGGAAGGGACCTCTGTGGGTCATCTAGTCCAACCCCCCCGCCGAAGCAGGGTCACCTACAGCAGGCTGCACAGGATCTTGTCCAGGCGGGTCTTGAATATCTCCAGAGAAGGAGACTCCACAACCTCCCTGGGCAGCCTGTTCCAGTGCTCCGTCACCCTCAGAGAGAAGAAGATCCTCCTCATGTTCAGACGGAACTTCCTGTGCCTCAGTTTGTGCCCATTACCCCTTGTCCTGTCACTGGGCACCACTGAAAAGAGCTTGGCCCCATCCTCCTGACACCCACCCTTCAGATATTTGTAGGCATTTATAAGGTCCCCTCGCAGCCTTCTCTTCTTCAGGCTGAACAAGCCCAGTTCCCTCAACCTCTCCTCGTAGTGGAGATGCTCCAGTCCCCTCACCATCCTTGTAGCCCTCCGCTGGACTCTCTCCAGTAGCTCTTCATCCTTCTTGAACTGGGGAGCCCAGAACTGGACACAGTACTCCAGATGAGGCCTCACCAGGGTAGTGTAGAGGGGAAGGAGAACCTCCCTTGTCCTGCTGGCCACACTCTTCTTGATGCACCCCAGGATCCCATTGGCCTTCTTGGCAGCCAGGGCACACTGCTGGCTCATAGTTAACCTGTCGTCCACCAGGACACCCAGGTCCCTCTCCGCAGAGCTGCTCTCCAGCAGGTCCACACCAAGCCTGTACTGGTGCATGAGGTTGTTCCTCCCCAGGTGCAGGACCCTGCACTTGCCCTTGTTGAACCTCATCAGGTTCCTCTCTGCCCAGCTCTCCAGCCTATCCAGGTCACGCTGAATGGCAGCACAGCCTTCCGGTGTATCTACCACACCTCCCAGTTTGGTGTCGTCAGCAAACTTGCTGAGGGTACATTCTAACTCTTCATCCAGGTCGTTGATGAAGAAGTTAAACAAGACTGGGCCCAGTACTGACCCCTGAGGGACACCACTTGTCACCAGCCTCCAACTAGACTCAGCGCCGCTGATGACAACCCTCTGAGTTCTGCCATTCAGCCAGTTCTCTATCCACTTCACCGACCACTCATCCAGCCCACACTTCCTCAGCTTCCCCAGGAGGATATCATGGGAGACTGTGTCGAAAGCCTTGCTGAAGTCAAGGTAGATAACATCCACAGCTCTCCCTAACAATACGCATGGAAACAGTGTGTTGCTTGAGCTAGAAGAAGTGAGGCTTCGTGTGGATGTTTCAGGTAGGAAGTGTAGAGCCTTTTGGCATCAACTCAGGAAAGACTCAGGCTCCCAACTGAACCTAATACAGAATTATGAAAAGCTAGGCCCTTGACTCTTAGCCTTAGTATCTTCTTGTATACAGGTGGAAGAAAAGGGTCTCACCAACATGAAGTTATGGGGCAAGAAAAAGGCCATGAAACCTAAGAATGGCATCCTGGGAAGGATCCTCCATGCAGGAAGCTTTTATCCCACCCACAGATCATGTGGGAACATCCAGGTTTAGGAGGTACTCCAGCAGAGGGAAAAAGACAAAGGGTTTGAACAAACTTCGATGAATCAGAAATCAGAAGTTACATACATAAAAGCAGAACTCTGCCCTATGCAGCAACCTCTGAGGACATGCAGATTATGCGGCTTCGTAATTCTGAAGCCCTGGAAGCTCATTCTACACACATACATTCACATACATTCTTTATAAATGCCAAACAAGAAAGGGCACAGCTAACACAATAGACCGCGTGTAATCTGAAGATAACTCTTTTTTATTAATACGTAAATTGGAAGGTTGTTATCTATCCACAGTTTGTTAGTTACAAACATACATGGTAAATTGTATTTGGAGTCTCAAGGCAAAGTCTAGATTGCATGTTCCCTAGCAGAACATCTAACTTCTTCATGTGGCTGCTTAAAGCAGCCCTGAAGCATGCAAAACAGGCACTTAATAAGGATCTAAGTTATTATTACAGCTCTGAGTACTCCATTTATATGTCCTAGTTGGAAAATAGTTCCTCCAGCATACTTCTACTAGTTAAAAGATGATTTATCCCTAAACAAGCCATACTGTAACAGCTGCTAGTATAAGCACTAGGGCTCTACTCATCTTTCTTAACACACTTCATTGGGGCACCTTAACTGCTCTGCTGTTCTGGTAACTGATGGAAAGAAATAGGAACTTCTACAGGTTGTGGCTCCCTCTCTTTTTCATATCTGATGAATCTGTGCTCTGAATTTGACTCTTTCAGTTGAGTAAGCAAAGTCAATCAGGAGAAATCCAGATCTACGTCTTCTGGGAATGAGATAAATATATATATTGGATAAATATTGTTTCAGGAAGGCCTTTTAATTGTAATGAAAATCAAGTCAGTCTCAATTTGTCATCAGATGTATTTCATGTTCAGTTTTAGTATTTTGTAGTAGAACTGGCATATACCTGTCTGCACAACCCTGACCAAGTGCCATAGAGATTCCTGCATTCACCCAGACAGGGAGAATTTTCTATCATATAACATACTCTATTCTACTTTCTTATATACTGTGGTTTTAGATAAAACAATGAGTCACACAAGAAAAAAGAAGCTAGAAAGATGTGTTATCAAACTGATGGCATGTCACTTAATTTACTGGTGTCATGTTTTTAACATAAAATTGGTTTAAAAAATATTCTGCATAGAGAATGAGGGGTTCAGGCTTCAAAAATGCTGCCCTACTGACAGCAAAGTAAGTAGCTGCAAGAGGTTCACAAAAGTGCATATGTAATGTGGCTATGAGGAGCCTTGTTATTTACTTATTTTTAATTTATAAGTGTTGTTGTTACACCTACCATCTTGTATAGCAATGAAAGGCAGTGGGTTCATGTCTGAATGCTTGTCTCCTCTTGAAAAGTAGGCTATTGTACTGTAAGGAAGCAACTTTTCAGTCTTTTACTAGCTAAACCAGCAATATAAACCAGCAATAAAATTTTATTTTTGTGGTCATTTTCTTCCAATGCTGCTGACAGCGTGCTGGTGTTCTTAATAAGAAATCGTGACTTTGTACAAAGATAACATGGGCTGCACTCCCTCAGAAAGAGACCGAAAGAGATGTAGGAAAAAGAATGAAATTGGGTTCATGGTGAAATAGGGAGTACACGCATCTGAAAGGATTCCTCCTGCTGATAGTCCTAATGATACCATTTCAGAGGACTGAAGTGGTGCTGTCTTTTCATACTCAGCTACCACCACGGGGAGATTGGACTAGATAATGTTCTAAATCATATCTGAGAACAATTGCTCTTGATCTCAAGGAAGATGAAAAAGAGGATAAGAGGAGAAAGGAGAGAAATAGTATCTCCTGGAAAAGGAGATTAGGGAAACAATAACCAGATTTATACATCTTTTTCCTAGGAAAAAAATATCACACCGTGCTTCTCCAAGAAGCACCTGGAGACAGACGATGTTTAGGTATTGACTGCAACTTTCCTAGGATAGTCATGAATATGTTTAAATCGAGCTGTGACCTTATCCTAAAGATTCAGATTGCGCAGCGGTTTCAAACCCTTCATCATCTCTGAATAGCCTGAATGTAAATTAAATTCATTTAATAAAGGGTTAAAATAAACCTGTTTGTCTTTGCATAGGAACGGAGTGGAGGAGCAGGCATCAACCCTGCGTAGGGGCACTGGCAACCTCAGAGCTCAGACTGTGCTTCAACGTGTGAGTCTTTTTCCACTAGCAGGGTAAGCTGCCTCTTTGGCTTTGCACTGGGAAGGAGGAAGAACATGTAGGAATAGTCAGGAGAAACTGAGAGATGGTTTAAGGAGCTGCTCCTTGGCTCCCATCAGACTGAGTTTCTTTATGGCTCACTATTGTTCCACCGCCTTGGGAGCAGATGGGAAGAAACTCGAGTTGATCCAAGCTGATTAGGTATTCTTTAGGCTTTGGCTCCAACCAATTTCAAGACCTGATAGCCGGACTCACATAAACCTGGCTTCATGTTTACAAATGAAAGACACTAACTGATTTTCAGGTGAAGACAGAGCAGGTCATAGAGTAGGAGGTTGTTTGGCCAAGATTATGCTAAGGTGTATGGTTGACACAATAGCAAAGCAGTGCATGCAATGTCTATAATGCAAACTCGCTTTTGGAGTTCTGAAATACTCTATGCCAACAGATGTTTGAGGTAAACAGTATCAGGACTTCAGTGGACCAATAATACTGGATCACCCGTGCACACACAATGCAGATATATACACAACACAAAGCTTACATAAGAAAGGCGAGAAAATCTTTACGTCATTTAAGAAAAAAATCAATGAACACAGGCTTACATTCAATTCACACATTTGCTTTGTCAAGCCACGTGGCGTGGTTCTGTTCGCAGTTATGAGGGTTCAGCAAAATGGCACCATCTGACACTAGGGAGACCAGAGTTTCTTGTACACTTTGCAAGTGATACTAATGCAAACAGAAATGGCGAATCCAAATGTGAAAAACTGTTGCAATATTAGCAGCAGGCACACATGAGACTTGCCACTCATTTGCTTTTCAGCTGTGATGTGTCACCAGCCAGCATGGCACAGCTGCAGTACAGATGTGCTGAATGCCATTTTTCACTGATGATAGATTTCCCACCCTCTGTGAGATATTGTGTTCACTGTCACTCAGCTGAGTTTCCAGTGAGATAAATGGCTGGGTAGAGGGGACAGACGCTATTATTGCCCTGGTCAATGGAAAAATAGAGAGCCAAAATTGTTCATCTTCTCTGGTGGTAGCAGCTGACCTCACCACCAGCACATGCACACAAGCTGGTCACCAGCCTGTGAATACCTCATGGATTAATTGCAGCAGAAATGTTTTCATGCCTGGGCATAAAATCAAAATAGCTCTTTCTCTGCTGCCAGCCCCCCCCAAAAAAAACCCCAGGCTTTATTAGATCTGATGCTGATAGAACAACCTATTTACTAAATAATTTTTTAATCATTTTGCATGCAGTTTACACAGAGAAATTTCACCTTGCGGGTTGTTTACCCACTGTTCAATTTAACTGCTTGTTGGGCACTCGCTATTCACAGCACGCAGCCACTCGCACGACGCACATGGTGTTCTTCCCATTGACTCACAGGATTTCTGAAGCACTTCGGACAGATTTTGTAGATTTTTTTCAGACTGGAAGGGGGACTTTATTTGGCATGACCTTATGCATACCACAGGCCACAGATATTCCATAGCTGACAGAAGGGCTTGTCCACATGCTAATATGGGTATTCATATGAATCCCAAAACACAGTGTGAACAAAACCCTTCTTGCTTTACAAATATAAATGCAATGACTAAGATGACATCAAAAAGCTGCTCTGAGTCTGAATGAACAGTGTTTGACACATGCATTATTCAAGTCATTCTCTCTTAGACAGAATTGTTCAACCTTTACAATGCTTTGTTCCCAGATGTTAAATTCATCAGACTATGGGTAGTCAGCTGTAAAGTCGACTGGACCCTCCAACAACAACCCCAACCCCAACAAGCCACTTATTCCATGTCAGTCCACTTGCAGATGATGGACCTAAGCACGTGGAGACACATGGGTGCATTAGAAGGCGTTCAACATATGTCTGTATGTCTAAACAGCAGAAAAATATTCCATAAGCATCAGAGAAATATCAAATGGGCTGGTTTTGCATGCCAGGGGAAGATCTGTCATTTTGGGTAACTTATCCTCAAAATAATACTTGGGGATTAACAACTGCAAAATTATTCTTCTAGCACAAAATTTGGAACAAGGTAGAAGTGCCTTACCATAATTGACTTCAAAACCTAAATACCTTGGTCATCTTTTAACATGAAACGCAGGAACTAAAGTCTCCTTGAAACTCAGTAAGACTTTGGCTTCTACATGCTTATAGCTAGTGCTTCAGAAAATTATGCTGATAGATTAGATAATGGGGAGAGGAGGAGATATTCACAAATGTTAACTTGAGCCCAGGGACACAAGTCATTGAAGGGCTGACTACAGAACCATGAGTTTTCCTGCTGATGATACAGGGAGCCTGGGGAGATCAGATTTAATAGACGCTCAACCTCCACAGTCCCATTCAAGATAGTGGCCCAAGTTCACTCTTGCCATTCAGATGTAATTTTATAATTAAACAATGATAACCAAAAAGGGTCTGTAACACTCCTTTACAATGGCAAAATGAAACAGATGCACATCCTCTGCCAGGTGCTTGTTGGACCCTGTTGGAAGGGGTCCAATTAATTAGCTGCTCACCAGATGGGTAGCAAAACACAAACAACAATCTGATGTGTCTTCTGGGTATAGACAACTCTGACTTTCAGTGATGTAATAACATTAACATGTGACAGTATTTAAGTTGTCAGCATTTTGAGAACTTAATTTGGTAGTCTGCAGTCTGCAATGGTTTGATTCTCATAAACCAAACACCTACAGAAAGGAGATCAGGAATACAGCTGGCAGAGGGAGAATCTTGGCTGCCCAGTGGGACATAGAGATTTTGCTTCGTTACCAATAAAGGACCTGAAATGCTGAAAAACAAACCACTAGCAGGTATGAAAGTTATTTTAAGCATTTTTAGTAGATTGCAAGATTTTCAGCATCCATGACTAATTAAAAAAAGTCTGAGGAATTTTATTCTCCGCCCTGGAAAATATATGTGAAATATGCAGCACACCAAACAGGGTGACTGGTTTATAGTGTTTTCAAGCACTCATTGCAACAACCTTCACAACTCACCTCTGAGCTTCACTGGTACACAAAGCATGACCTGACAGAGATAAGTGAAGCTTTCCAGAGAAGAACATTACTTCTGGAAGTTTATTTTTCAGCCTTAGGCCTCTCAGGTTTGCAAGGATGTGGAATTGTGAAGGTTTTTGGTCCAGTGTAAAGACATATTTGAGGTGAACAAAAGCAGGCTCCTTAGCTGCTTTTTCTTAAATAAATAATGTGAAGATTTCTGCCAGCTGTCTGTACACCCAAGTGGAAGTGGCATATATTTTACTTAGAGCAAAAGTGGTTGAGTCTCAGGCTTTATGATTCATTTGAGCAAAGTTGCCAAGTCTCACAATTTTCCCATGGTATTAGGTATTTTTATTAGAGGCCCAGACCTTTGAGTCATGGATTATATGAGAATTTCGACTTCTCTCTTAATGAATAAATAAAAGCATTTTTCCTGCTCTCCTGTTTACACAGAAATATTTGGAAAACATGAGCATGGTGGCCCAAAAGGCTTCAAAACTAGAAGACAAACACAAGGAATGTATCATCTTATAAAAGGCATAATGAATGTCAAGTCATTGCACAACTAATTCTTAGTTTCTGAGGACCTGATACTAGCGAAACTGCCCGTGTAAAACCAAAATCCCAAACAGATTAACCACAGTCCTTGCCCTGCCCAACCCTCTCTGCAGTTTTGGATCTCAGGATTTTGCTGGCCCAACTGACTTCTCCATTTGTATCTGGTTTCTTACCATGGAAATAGTTGTCATTCCACAAAAGACTGTGATTGATTGCAAATCAAGAGTCAGCAAAGATCTTGATTCATTTCAGTTCACTAAGACTTCCTTTGAAATAAACCAGTAAAACATTTATATGGGCAAGACCAGAACTAAGCAGAACCAGATTCGTTCATTATTTTCTAAGCTCTGCTCCAAGCCCATCAATTTCAGGGGGAGGCCTTCTGATCTCCTTCCATGAGTTCTGAATCAGACCCTTTAAAGAATCACATTCATAGACATCTGTCTATTAAAACAGAAAATCTGGAGTATTTGCCAAACAGATTTTTCTAATTAATTCTTATTTTTGGCTAATAAACCCATAACATTTGAATCTCTCCAAAGAGATATAAAGAAATAGTACCATTCTTTTGACAGAAAAACAAACTCAAATCAAAAAAAAAAAAAAGGAACAAGCAGTAATAAATTTAGGATATGCCTAAAACTTCTGTCAGTAAAGCAATCAAATCAGTAACCAAACAATATGTAAATCACTATATTGGGATAAATAATTTTTGGGTAGAAGTTTGTTGAAATTATTTTTTTGAGAAGATAAATTCCTTTAAAAATAGTTATTGATCTGTATTCATCCAAGAACTTCACTTTAATATCACCCACAAAAAAGTATGACAAGGGTTTGAATGAAAGGAGATCACTTTAAACAAGTTTCTCCTGAAACTCTAAATGTGCCTTACTGGATATTTTCTACCTATTTCTTTCCAGATCTTGGCTTAAACTCTAATTTCACTCCGGTTGTTTATCATATGACTATGGATTAATATTAAACAGACTTATCTGTGTATATGTGCTATGCAGACACTGGGTATAAATATTAATATGCAATTGTAGGTATGTATGTATTGAATATACATATATTCAAATCATAGGAGTCTTGCATTTTGAATTACAGATGTATTGGTAACTTACGTAATTAAAAGATCTACTGAAATTCATTTCAAATGGTGGAAAAAAAAATCTGAACAACATCTGCTGGAACATACAGCATGACAGGATGTGCAATATTATGCCATAATAATACACCTTGGGTGCAGTACAAGGCATGAAGCCAAAAGGCATATTTAGAGGCAAAAATATCTGAACCAAAACAAACTAAACACCTAGAATTTTATTTAAGATATGTAATAACAGTTTCCTGTTCGGTTCATCCTCTACATAAAATTATAGAGCCTCCCTGAAAACCGCAGTACCCTGATTTATCTATTAGATCGCATTGAGTATTTCAAGAAATCCCATGTCTTGCAGAGAGGTTGCTTTCTTAATGCAAATACTTCTATATATTTTTTAACAGTGCCTATGCAACTGAGGAGCCTAATATCCATTGTCTTTAAATCACCTGGATGTCAAAGAAAATATTCATCTGTGGCTCAAAATGAGACAGGGACATCACAAGAAGTCATGAACCATGGAGACATCAATGACTAAGTGGAAGGGTTTCTTTCTACCTTGACTTTGTAGCATCAAGATGCTGTGGAAGGACTGTGTATATAAAGGGGGATAGCAAACTGCATATCAGATGTCTCCAATAAAAGAAGACATTTCCCAAGGAATGAGAACAACGCAAATAAGCTTATAGTCAAAAACAGAAGAAAATATTTTGTCATCATTCTAGCAGACTTCTGCCTTTCCTGCTTTTTTACATAAGTGGGTTTTGTTTCTCAAGTCTGTAACCTATAACAAAATATTAATTTAAATCAGTGATTCAAGAATATTATCCTTTGAGAAGTCTCAGGAATTCTGATTGTCTTTTTTCTGTGTCCCTCAGAAAGAGGGAAGATAATTGACACCGTTGTTCCCAAATATGTAACTGCTCCAATGTTTTGTAGAACTAGAAACTTGCGTGGTTATGTGGGGGGCTACAGAAAGCTTCTGAACAATGAAAAACATTTTAGCAAATACCGAATTACTCACTTTAAAATGGTATTTCTAATATCAACTTCCAGACTGATCTTGTTACATTTAATTTGTGACTCTTCCCCCACCTGCTTATTAATCAACTGTTCTCTGACACATGGCCAGTAGGCTGGTAACTCCATTCACCTAATTGTGGATCAAAAGTAGTGACAGAGCAGCTGTCACCAGCTCCTGTATCTAATGTTAGAATGTCAACGGCTGCCAGAGGGAAGAAGGGAATCATAAATTGCTATCTGTGTTGGCTGAATATAAGACACACATAGGGGTAACAAGGCAGCAAGGCAGATTCAAGATTAACTTTAGCTAATTATTCTGATAAGGACACAGAGTCTCGAGGTCTCAATCTTGTTATGCCAAGAAGCTTACTAATAATGCCTGTTTGAAAGAAGAAATACTATTTCATTGAACCTGATTTTCTGCAGTGGGAAGGTCTGAATGTGAGCAGGAGAATCTGATTCTGAGTCTATGCGTTAGAGAGTAATTTTGTGTTAGCAATACATCGCATGCATTTGTGAGAGTGTGTTGGTGTGTGCATGTGTGTGTATAACACGAAGAGGTGTGAACTTGATGAGGAAGTGGTTGAATGGATGAAGAGAGGCCTAATAATAAAATACATATGAAGAGCATGAAAAGTGTACTAAAATAAACAAATGCAAGGTGAAATATCTGGAATCTGTTTTCACATTCACATTACTGAAGATGAGGACTGCCCTGCATGTGTGAATTGCTATGAATAGCTTCCTGAGGATGGTCTGAAGCCAAGAAATCATCAGAGGCACTCAGAGCACAAACACACTGAATAACTAAGCAAGCATCTCTGGTACGTTGAACAAAAGCTATTTAAAATAAAAGATTAAGTAAAATTAGTGAAAAGGTAAATGACTGATCCAGCAAAATATTTTCACGTTTCATTTGTAATTTCATCTTTCATTGCCAAAACCTAGAAATCTATACCATTAGATAGGTACTTGTTTCCAGCTGCAATAAAAGTGTTTTGGACTATGCATGGTGAATGAAGTGGCCAAGCCCTGAAAGCCCCACCTTAATCAGTCAGCAGGGATTACTGGGTAGGGTAGAAAAAATGTGCTAGGAGATATCCTTCCCTACCAGCATCCTGTGGCAGCCCTACTCCTGGTTCATTCATGTCTTCCTGCTCTCAGCCACTTGCTGGATCCATTCGGTTCTGGCCATGAATGGGACGAATGCAACAGTGCAACACAAAATACATGACACTAGAAGGCAGTCAACAGCTAAACTAAAAATAGGTATCAGAGGATGTCAAGGCTAAACAGCTGAACTACATATATTAATGCAAACTAAAAATTTATATAAATAACTGAAACTTTTCTGTCCTGTCTTCCATTTTTATAGATAAAAAATTATTTCTAAGGTAAAAAAACACTTCTGAAAAAAAACAGATTGACATTGGTACTAATGAAAGCAAGAAGGCATGATAGATGGTGAAAAATGTTTCAAAACAAAATCAAATTTCCTGCTCGTGTTTTCCTTTCAGTGTAATGGGGTCAGACAGCCCTTCCCTTTACAGGAACTTGTGTAAATATAGGTTCAAAAGTGGTCAGTACAAGGGATTTGGTCACAGTACAATCATCAAGCCATCTTGTCCTCAGTTTTCCGTAAAAATGAATGCCAGACAGCCACAGCTTCTTTTGTTGGCTTGGTGGGAGAATGTGCTCCCATAGTTATTTTATTTTCATTTCTTTTCATTGCAATAATCAATAATCCGAGGATCTGTAAATACCCAGTGGTTGGGTATTTCTGTCAAACTTGTCAGATGCATTTGACAAAGTACAGCGTTTACTTTGACCCCATTAAAACACAAGACATGCTGTAACTTCAAGATAAATCTGTGATTAGACACCATGATTGTGCGTGGCAGCATAAAGCTCGTAAGAAAGCAAGTGGTATAAATGTCTGAAACATCAGCAGATTCCCAGGGAAAAACGAGCTCAAATTTAAAGTTCTAAAACCACTGGTCTTGACTCATCTCACCAATGTTTTCCAGATGCAAACTACTTAGGCTTTAAATGAATATGTGGTCCTTGAGAAAAAGTATTGGTTGTATGCATGTTCCATGCTCAGCTGCAGACTAGCTCAATATGTAGGTTCTTCCAAAGCAAGTTCAGAACAGCTCCACTCAGATCCTGACATCAGCTGAAAACATGAAAAAACTGAGTACCTTCAAACTGGCTATGTCAACTTTCACCACGCATTTACCTACAGGTGGAGGTCTGCTGCAGTATCAGGTCTATCCCTCTGTTCTGGTTCTCTTCGTGACCAGCGAAAACTGTAACAAGTCACATGTTTTGACACAGTGATAAGACAATACATCAAAGGTAAAATCAAGTGGATGGTGTGAAAATCAGATTTGAATTACAGAGAGTTGGGTCAAATACCAGATGACGTTACTTGTCTTGAGAAGTGGGAAGGCACAAGCAAAGACATGTTTTTATCCTTCCGTTCAAGCATCTTGGCCTTCATTTTCAGATACGTAATATGTAGATAATCTCCAATATGCCTCTGGGATTCCTGGTTGGAGAGTCTAGCCTGGTCAAGGCTTTGAAAGAGACTATGGAGGGTGATACATTTTTGTTTTACCAGTGCAGACACTACCCAAAGAAAGCTTAAAAACAAACACACACAAAAGCACGCGCACACACAGAGCCACCAAGAACTTCTTCCAGCCCAAGTTTAAAAATTTAAGCAAATCCCAAAGCATCTTGATTCAACCAAGCACATCAGCAGGTGCCAAATCACTGATCCAGAATCTCTCTCTCTTGGCAGGAGGAACAACTGAAATCCTCGTTCTCTCTTTTGGGCTTGATCTACTTCATCCTGGCTTACCAAGACTTCGGTGTCTGCAGAGATAGACCTCAGCCAGTCCCTTTTCACTTTCCTGCATGCTTCCAACAGCTACAGATAAAGCACCTTTCCTAAACTCATTTATTTCTCACGTATCTGTAGTGTATAAATTCCATCATGTTACTCCAAAGGGAATGGGCATGTGTCGGGATTTAACCCAGCAGCTGGTAACTAGGATCAGGCAGCCACTCACTTGCTCCTCCCCACCTCACGTGCGATGGGGAGGAGCACAGATAAAAAGTAAAACTCCTGGGTTGTGGAGTGTGGAACTGTGGCATAAGTTTTACCTACCCATACCAGCCACATCAAACTGACATGTAGCATGACCCTATTGTGCTCTAAGGAGTCCTGAGACACAAATTATTCTTAATGAAAAGCCCAGATATTATAAATTTGCCCTGCACTTCTAAGAGAAGATGGGTCCAGCTCCTCGCAGCCTGCCCTTTGGCAGGGGGACACTTAACAGTGTTTCTCACAGGAGGTCTCTCTTCTTTCTTTTGCTGTTGATAGTACCAGTTCTTGCACAGATTTGCACAGATCAGCAGGAGGCCGGTATCAGAAGTCCTGCTTTATTTTTCTGGGCTTATCACTTCAAATGCGGTTTGATGAGATAATTCATGTCTCAGTCACAAGGTCCAGTGTAATTATAAGAATTCTATCTTTAGAACAAATAATATAAGCTTTTGGATTTAAGCACCCCAAGGTTTGGTATGCAGCCTTCATTTATTTGAGTGTTGGCTTCAAGACAGGGTGCCCTCTGCCTGCCAGATTTAATTCAGTTTATTGCTTTAAACATTAGATGAGCATAAAATAAAGCAGCATTTATTATATAAAGCAAGTAATTGACTTCTTGATTATAGTACTATAAACAAGGGCTTGAATTTGTCACCTAAGTGGGAGAGCTGATCATTGTCAGCTCCATTCATAGCTGGTAAAAGAAACATCCATTCCTAGAACATATTTCATTTGATCTCTTTTAAAGGTCTGTCTAGGCATAAAAAGTGTTTGTTTCCCCACATGGACTGTGAAGGATTCTAGATCACTAATTGAAAGACAAATGTCCACACTATGAAAAAATGCAAAACAAAGTGAGACGTAATCCTGGAACATGCCTAAACAAGTATGTTAAGCATGGATGTCTTAAACTTCTGCTCCTCCTCAGATGCTCTGCTGTTTATTTAGCTTTACCCCGACCTGAGCTTGTCCTGGGGATTTCTCTGTTCATACACTTGAGACCTTTGTAATCTTCCTCTGTCTTGATTCATTTATCCCATATGACTTCAGGATCACCATTTAATCTAGGCATGCACTTGATATGTTAAGGTCATCCCCTTGTTTGTACCCCGTGACTGAGCTTTGAGATATGACATGCAAGCAGCACACTCCCTGTACACTGTAGCCAGAGATTTCTTTGAATTTTCAATCTTATTTCTAGCTCATAATTAACACATTCCTTCTGGTCTCAGTGGCTGCCTTAGAAGTTACAACATTTTCGTGACTGCTGCAACACTTGAAAATGACAGATCACTGAAGTGTAAACCATGTATCCCTTTTATTACATTTGTTAGTTCCAAGACACTGTCAACTTTCCATAAAGGCTACATATGACATATTAATAATATAATTGACAGATTTGGCCTTTACAAAGCTTTTCCTGTATGACTCTCCTTAACTCCCACTTTTTATCAGTTTTACCATCACAGCCTCCTTCCTCACAACGGTTTTACTAACCAAATTTGAAAAATAAAGCAAAAGCTAAGCCTGGTGTTCTTCCCTGTTCGATGATGGCTCACAGTTCACAACTGCTCTTCAAAAGCCTCTCCCACCTCCCTTATGTCTGAGTTCGGTATTAAGCTGCCTGCTAAAGCAGGCTGGGATGTTGCAGGCGCACAACACCAGCCTGTTGCATACACATGGCAGCCAGAGACAAACAAGCATCACTTGGCACTGTTCTTCAGAAGCGTGGAGGACACATGGCCAAATCTACCATGCCTCTGTTCTGTTGTTCCCAAGGTCATGGCTATTCTCAAATGTCATGATAGTGTGCACACTGTTCTCCTTTTTCCCCACTCTTACTTCTACTTGCATCATGCAACCACCACGTATGCTAGTTTGCAGCACTCCCTATTGTGGACCACGCATTTCTGGGCATCCACCTTGTCGCTACCTCATCTATTTCTTGCTTACTCTATGAATTCTTGCCTGACTCTCATCATTATTGATCAGTGTCTCATAGCCATAAAAAAATAAAAACTATTTTCAAGGGTAATAAATGACGTTTATTTTATTTTTAAAAGGGAGCGAGTGTGAATCTAAAGCCAGACTTAAATCCAGACTTCAGAGACGTTAGACTTTTCCGTCCCTCTGTCAGAGCTTGTAAGTTGGGAATAGATGTAGGAGGCATACTAAAAGGGCATTAAGTGAAAGTGTATTATATGTTTTCCCACCTTCCTACATATACTTGCACCACAAATAAAAGATTTGACAGTTTGGGCTAAAGACAAATCATTGACACTGGTGATTCTTTCCACTGACTTTAATGATTTTGATATGTCTTTAAGCTGTGATTATTCATTTTGTAGCTACACATGAAATCTAACAGATCTACAAAGTGCTAATTAAGGAAAGTAAAGTATATTCATATAATCATATACATTAGAGCTCAATATGACAGGTTGTTTTCCCCATCTCTAGTAAACACTTCACTATAAAACAAAATAGCTATTTGAAAGAGAAATACATGCAACAACAGATTTAGCACTGTCAATCAGCTTTTAAATCCAGTAGAAAATACTCTACAACATTCTGATATATGTTCACAGTAGTATGAGGCTGCAGGACTATAACATCATGTAACCAATAAAAAGGAACAAGATTTCTTTCCACTTTCAGTGCATTGGATAAGCACAGCTAAGTTCGTATTAGCATATCACAAATGTGAAACTGGGACACAGACTCCATGTGAAATTAGAACAGCAGCTGGTATCCTGTTAGCAAGTAAAGTGTGTTTGCTTGGGGAAAAAAAAGACCAATGCAAAATCAAGCCATGCAAATGAACAGAGAACAATCAGTCAGTAAAGGATCTGTGAACTGCACTGCCTGTCTCAGGTTGCCTCTCTACTGTGCTGTAAGTAATTTTGCAAAAATATATGTTTGGCGGGGTCAGATCATGTTCCTTAATCTAAATTATCAAGACTGTATTTTCCTTTATAGACAATCTGAAAATTACTGAAATTTAGACTCTGACAGGTTTGGCCACTGTTTTTATTCTACTTTCTTTCCTGCATCATGCAGTTCAATGAAATTTGAAGCAGAATTTCATATTCCTCTATAGAACACAGAATAATGCAATAAGTAGGCAGAATGCACAAAGTATTTTAAATTATATTTCACACAAAAAATGTTCACTACTTATTTATAAAAAAATAGTACGCCTTTTAACAGTCAGCCAGAGAACAATGAGCTTTTAAAGCCATGCTTTCTTCTTTGAATTCCTTTCACGCCATCCAATTTGCACAAAGGGAACCAGCCACTTTATTCTCCTGTTCTTCACCTGCTCTTTCTCCATCTCTTCCTCTCTCCCACTGAGACAACCGTTACATCTTTCACTTCACCTCCTATCCAGCAAGCTGCATTACCAACAGCGCGTTGGGGCAGTCCCTGAGGACACACACAACACTTTGCTCTGACCCTGTGGGTTCTCCAGCTACAACACATGGAATCCACGGTGACTTTTGTTTTGTTCTGCATTCCCTCTTCTACGAACAGCAGCCATCAGATGATGGTTTTATTCACCAAAATACAGCACCAGTTTACCCATAGACAGGCATGTCCCCCTACCTGGCCTCACAAAGCAAAACTTCAAATATTTCAACAGATCTATTATTTTCTCTAACGCTGAATATCTCAGCAGAGGCCCACATGTAAAGAGGCTGGTGTTCAAGACAGGAGGCAACTACAAATGCTCTTCCAGACCAGCTAGCTGAAGCCACTGAGATAGTGATTGAAGAACTCCCGTTATGTCCTCTCTTTTCAGCTCTTACCCCTTATTACCAGGGGTTTGCCAATATTTCATGCTTTTGGAGGAAGGTGCAGTCCTGAGGAGCTGCAGACACACTGATAAATATCTGCCTTAAGCCCAGTGAAGCCCAAGAGTAACTGCTGGAGCTGACAACCAAAGTAATGAGTATTTAAGGTATCTATGGTCTGGCAGTCTAACTTGCCTTGCCTACACTTCAATATTTATAAAATATTCTGAGTTTAATTACTTTAGAAACAATCCAGATAATCCGAGGTTCTTCAGAATACATGGACAGACACTTCATTCTAAGTATTATCCTTAATTTTTAGATTTAATTTGTATAGGTAAAGCAGACCCAAAATTACAAGGAAATGGAGGAACTGGTACACAATCCTTACATGCTCAGTGGCAAGGACCATAAAACTGTTCTCACATTCCTGGCATTGGATGGAAATGCAGCATCTACTCTCTTCAGCCTTCCCTGCAGCATTTTTTTCCCTTCTGAAAAATATCCACTTAAACAGCTCTTCTTATCTTGCTGTAGTAGTCTCACACAATGTGAACCTAGAACTCAGGTTCTAAATAAACCTAATTTCTGTACAGGGTCTTGGCAGCTCTGAGTGACTATTGAGTGGAAGATCCCTCAGCCAGAGGGATGGCTCGGATCTCCTCCCAGCATGCCACTGCAGAACATGTCTTATATGGCAAGGGAGGGGTAGATTTCTCCACATGAAGGACTGTAACCTCCCGTCTGCTTTTCTGCGAGAGGAAGATGGGCTGGACTAAGCTGGAATATGGTCTGTGATGGCCATATTCAGATCGCTTACTTAGACGCTGTTGTGCATCTAGACCAACAGACCTGCTTTAAAGGCCACAAAACTTGGCTCCTTACACACTTCGTAAGCAGAAGCCAGGAGGCAGGGATGACATTCGAGATAAGTTTCTACAGGAGAAAATCTCAGAGTCAATTACACGCCTTGACTGCCTCCAGTGACCCTGCATAGCCAGTGTCCTCAAGAACTCTATTAAAGTTGAATATTATAATAGTTACATCTCAGACTGCTACCCATTGCCACTTGAATACAGACTTGAGTGACTTTGCTTCTTCGGATTTGCTGTAGAGCACAGAAGTGGTGTGTTGCTGTTTAATAAAAACTAAAAATGTGAAATCTTAATTGCACCCTGATTTGGTGATTTAATAACATAATGTTTTTAATGCATCTGTTCTAGGTTTGCACAAGGCTTTAAAATATCATCACACATTGATAGTCTAGTTTAGTGAAGCCAAAACACCAGTATAAAACCTTTAGTCTCAACAGCCTCATTAACATTACAATGATTAATACCAGCCAAGCACCACTGCACCACACAGAATAGTGGGAGTTTTCAATGTCATAAAGACTAAAGATATACAATACTTTACACAAGTTGAAAATAGATTTGTATCATCCTTTCACAAATTTTTCAGGCAAACAGTACCACTTCCACCCTGCCAATAATAACTAAATTACATGTAAAAAGAATATATTGACTGCAACTTCACCTATGCATTTTTTTCATGCTTTTCATACTTGCTTAACTATTGCCTTCCTGGAATATATTCTGATGTAAACTGCTTGGAGGATGGCTGGTTTAACTATCACAGAATAGTCATGCCCATATACCCTTCTAAGTACTTAGCCTCCTTTTCTCTAAATGAAGTGATTAGGCTGAAGAGATGTCAAAATGTCAAACTGAAGGATTGCTGTCTAGTTGGAAAGTCAAGAAGGGTGACTGCCAGTAAAGGCTTAAGGACAGAGGTGAGAACATTTAAAACAACAGTGGGACATCAAATCTCATTTCAGAGGACAAGCTGCTCTACAAATACAAACAACGAAGTGGTCTGCACAACTGACACATTGTGTTAGCTCAGGAAAAACAAATTGGTCATGCTTACTGCATGGTTGAAGATCAATATGCCTGAAAAATTATGAAAAGGCTCTAGAGTTAGAAAAGACCAAGATAAAGGCCAAGGATGCATAGCTTGCCCAGTAACAATCAAGTGTCTTTAGAATTCATGGTCAGAATCACAGCGCCACCCTATAATGCGTACAATTCATTTCGAAGAAATGTTGGGGTGAAAATCCTCAGTGATGTACAACAGACTGTTAAGAAACAGAATTTTTCTGAATGTATTTGACTTAAGTGCCTTGCATTGTTGTTGCAGTGACTTTTTTCAATAAAATGTATTTAAATTTGGTACTGAAAATTCTTGAAAGTAAAAATTGCTGCTAGGTACCCAATACTGCTTTTGCACAGCTCCTCCAGTTTCTATAATAGAAAGCCGAGTCTTTCCTAATTATGCCAATAGAACAGAACAAAATTCAGTACAAACAATTTAGCAGGGGCACACGAGGTGACTTGAACCATGTCCTGAACTACTGAAGTGTTTTTCTCCAGCTGTGCTGGGTCATTTTAGACCATTCCAGTTGTGATGCTCTCCCACGGCTGAACCCACATCTCCTGGCACCATTCCCAGAGGCACCAGGTTCAGACAGGTTTTGAAAGATTCACAGTGACCTGAGATGCTGCTATACGAAAAATGCTTAAAGCTTTTGTGCTCCTATGCCCTTCTCTTCATCCACAATAAAACTTAAGATTAAGACCAAAACTGTCCATAGTAAGATAAGATGTAGCCAAAGAAAACACTGGAGCACTTTGATGTGGAGGCAGGGGTTGGACAAACATTACAAAGAATAGTACTAGTGGAGCAAGGCGTTTTCCTGTTATACACCTCCCAGCAAAATAACAGATAAACAATTTTTATACATGTCTCCTCTACAGCTTTGTGATTTGCTTCATTCTTGGGGATGGGCCTTACAATAGGGATCAGACTGAGTATTTCATTAATACATTAGCCTGTGCAGCTTGAGTGAAAATGACAGGTCCTAGAGAAAAGAAGGGCTGCTGTAGGTCAAGATCAGTTCCTAAATCCAGTCTTCTCCCTTTATAGCACTGTTTCTCCAGTTCCTAAGTCCAGTATGATGTTTACCACTGCAGGAGAGACACTGGAAACTTTATGCCTGAGCACTGGCCAGTGGAGTGTTGGAAGGAGTTGATATATACTCAAAAAAGTGGCTTCAGAGACTCAGACCGGCCATCGGTTTCCTCCTCCTTGCGGCCAGGCACTGCTGGCATGCTTTTAGACAACAATGAGCAAGAATGAGAATCGTTGCAAATATCTGGGCAGCACATACAATCCTCTCTATTCCCCTAGCAGTTCAAATGAAAGCTTCTAACGTGTTTTCAATCTACTTCAGCATTCAGTTTACTTCTTGAGTTAGAAGTCATGGAGCAGGTTAAGGAAAGATTAAGTCACAGCACGATGCCCATGTTTTTCCAATTAATCTAAGCACCAAATTTATATTTTTGCTTGATTTTTATATTCTTTCTTTTCCAGCTTTTTGATAGCACTTAGGATCAGTACACAGCCTAGAATGCAAAATAACTTGTCTTCTATACCATTAAGTTTCCCAAGAGCTTTACTATTTTAGTGCCATTTGGATTCATTCCCTCTGGCAATGCTTTCTCAATGTAAATGCTCCAAACTGTTCTCACTCTAATATGCTGCACTACAGAAATTCGCTGTGGATAGACTTCAGGATATTCAAAAGGATAGTTTAGCAACAGAATTTAAGCTCACTCCAAGTAAGCAAAAAGAAAGATCAGCATAACCCTGTAACAGTGTTTTTTTCTATGTTTTAGTAGAACTTTAAAATCCACTGACAAAAATTGACTGTGGTTTTTTTTCTTCCATTTTGTCCCATCTGAAACAAAACACTTTATGAAAGAAGAAACTTCAGGTGCTGTCTGTTCTTGTTTTGTATCTTCAAAGATACCTAGTTGAGAACACATAACAGCAACTGACACAGCCTATGTATATGCACTATCTATGCATACTTACTTCATCAAACTTAATTGCCTTAAGGATGCTGTCTTTTTTGTGTCAATTAATAAAAATCTTATGTCTTTGAAAGCCTGTCAGAAAGCAGAAGTATTAAAGAACAATTGCTTATATGTCTGTTTCATCTTGAAACAGAACCACATGTAATCATGCAAAGAATTGAGGAAGAGATGGTTGACGTATTTTAAAGCGTACAGATGAAAGCAATACAGCTCCAGAAAGAACTCTTGCTTGAAAATCTGAGCAACAGAATTTAAGACGATGTTTGACTTGAGAACAGTCAGTGAGGAAATGAGCTGATGATCTGAATCATGAAACAGCCACACTGAAATGCATTCTCATTTGCTTTCCTTAATGGAAATATGAACCTGCATGATCAGACAGACAGATACAAAAGTATTCAGTATTCATGTGTATTTTAATATACCTAATACGAAGATGATTTTTAGTTCATTTTAATGTGTAATCATATAGTAAATGGAAATTCTTTGATAAGTTTTCTGACCTCACTGCAGATAAAATTTCTCCACAATTCTGACTGTAGATCTTAGCTTCTTTTATGTAAGGCTGCTTTGGCTAGAAAACTGCTTTTGGAACAGCCATAGTTTTTCATCTTTTATCTACTAATGTGATGTAAAAAGAAACCACTGCCTTCACAATTGCACAGAAGAAGAGTTTTTAGCTAATAAAGCTATAAATATTAAACTGAAAAAACTGGGTTAATACAAGGCTACACAGTCAAATACTCAGATATTAGATGACTATCAAATTCATGTTTCCACACAAGCAACTGTTCCCATGCAGAACGTGTACTCACTTGTAAACCTCCTCTCAGGAAGCATAATTCCATCCTCACCAGCACGTTCACTGACACTGATTTTTTTATTTGAGGCATTCAGCATGGGAAGTATTGGAGTTATAAACTACTGGAAGCGTAGTCATATAACAGGAAGATTTTGGGAGTGCTTAAGGTCAGGATACATTCCTGCAGATACCTTGATATTTTGGGGCTTCAAAATTCACCCCAAAACAATAAATATTAGGGCTATTAGTTACAGAAAACTATTAAGACTTGGGATTTCTGAGGAGTTGAACGTTGGTATCCTTACATGCACGTAAAAAATGACATTTTCATCAGTACGTCTTTAACATTTTTTGCAGTGGAGCTTTTGCAGAACATCAGTGACAGTAACTGTGATAGAAGTGTCAATTTGTATGGATATAACAGGATGACAGATATTTCTTCCCAAGAGTTATTGGCTATTTATAGCAACTCCTTGTTCCCTGCCTCTCCAGCCTCTTTCTACCATTTCTTTTCTAATTTCCAGCCCTCTGCTGCCTACTACCACCTTCTCTGCTCTTTCCATTCCCTTTCTTCACCAATTTCATGATGCTTTTTACAATGCCTTGCCCTTTTCTACCAATCTCTATTTTAATTTTTTCATAACTCCAGCATAGCCCAGGGTGAGAATGACTCATCCCTTCGCTCTTAGCCCTAGACCAACCTGTTACACATTAATGTTACATCATTTGCAATAATGACCTTTTTAATTGTGTTTTAAGGGGGTACCTCAATGAAATATGGTAAAAAGTGGCTTTAAAACTGCTCAGGTCTACTAAGGATTCCAAGAACAACGTATATTTCCTTGATCAACTGAACATACTAGACACAAACCTACCCTAAATTTCAGTTTCAGAAGCAAATTAAACTTTGTAGGCTGCAGTAATTGGAGTGGGTTTACAAGCTTGCAAGGTTCTTCCCCATCGCTTTGCCTAATATATACTCTTCTGCTTAAAGATGTATATACAAAATAATGACTGCCACTCTGGTTCTGTTCCTGTGTTGTTCTACTGAGAAGATGAAAGAAATCCCAGGTGTTTTTTTTTTCTTCTTGTAACACAGTGAGCCTGAAGTTAGTAGGAGGAAGTCTTTTCTACCTTTGGCAAGCCTATTTTACCCACAATAGATTTTTTCCATTTTTAAAAATGAAACATTCAGGTTGTCAGAAGTCATGCAAGTTTGCTTAATAAAAGACAGCTTATTGCATAAAATTTTTTCAGCCTCACATTAGGACAATTTTCTACATGTACAACTTCTACTAATGTGACATATAAGTCAGGATGGAAAGCCCCATGCAAAATCACGTTTAGAGCAAACTGTCTCATAACGGAACTATACGCTGAATGACCCTAACAAGAAATGAAGCCAGAAGGTAACATTCTGATCTGAACGAAGACAAAGAAAATATTGCCATTTATTTCAGCCAGAACAAGATTATCCATGGTCATCTGCAATGCACTTTATACAGATGTTCATCATCCTGTTGTCAGGTTACCGAAAAAGAAGCTGCTTGAGTCTTCCTACTCACCAAAAAATGTAGTAGGGTAGGATTCTGTCACCCTACAATATTTTCTTCAAACTTGAGCTCTCCTGTAGCACACTGGCTGGCCAGTTAGACTGTAGAAACGTGTAAGATCACATCACACCATGTTGCAACTCATTTCTCCACATCACTGAGTGGGACTACGAATAAGAACCTTCTGTCTTGATCACAGTCAGCGCTTACAGTAACTGCTGATCTGCATTGCTTACTGGTACAGTAACAAAAATAATGCCTGTCAAACACTGGCATTTAATATCTTCTGTCTGGGAAATGGAAGAAAAACGTAGTACCTGGAACAGAAGACAGCCCAGAGTCAATTTGTAAGTGGTGGGTATTTCTGGCTTCTAAACTAATGAGAAAATGGCATTCCTCTTCATTAAAATTCAAGCATGTATAAATAATGTATAGATCTACTGATACACAGAACTATTCTGAGTTGCTTTGGGTTTTATTTTTGCCACTCTTCTCTTACTTCTTCTTATATAGTAGGAGAGGCACCATAGATACTTGTGAAAAAGAAAGTGCCTGGTAACACTCAGCATTGCCACGATCATGGCCTTGGACCTCTTATTTCTCAAAACCAGAATCAGACACCTGATCTGCAAGCTGTGATCAGGACAAGTGAAGCACCTGAGGCTGGGAATCCACTGCAAGACACACGCTAAGCAAGAGGAAACCAGAAAGGGCAATATGCCCTTTAAAGGCTGTGTTCAGACTCTCACAGTCACTAAGATTCAAGCTTCTCCTAAAAGTCCAGCTCAGACTGAGATTCACAGCTGGCATCTCCCCTCCTGGAAGTAATGCCTAAATAATTCCTTTCTGTACACCCACCTTGAGACTGACCCTTCATTTTCACTTTTCAAGATGTCTAGAAGCAAAACTGGCAGGGTTTCTTCTCATATGGCAGCTAAAGATCAGAGTGAAAGTGTTTAATGTGCTTAGCATGCAGGAGATCAACCCCACATCTCCAAGCCTTCAGGAGAATCCTCCACCTCCAGGTTATGGGGCCAGCAATGACAATGCTCCCTCTAGCATCTATCTCCTGTTGCTCTGCTAACAGCTGTAGAATATGCCTGATTAAGCTGTACTGAATGATAAGGATACTTCTTTGTATCAGGGAAATCCTGGCTACACTTTAGTTCTCCCAACGCTGCCCACACTATTTTCTCCGACAACTTCTCACTGAAGACATCTCTGGGAGCTGGCATGGAATGTTGTAGTAAAGAAAACTCAAGGTAATATGTGTTCAGGGCTCTGGATGGCAACCCGTTCTCTACATGGCTGCAGGTTGATAGGAGCACTTCTGGGCTAATCAGAATGGATCAGGTGTAAATACCTGTCTCCTTGTTTTATAGTAACTATGATCACAAATTCAGAGAAATGCATGTGGTATCAACAAAAAGCTGAGACATGAAGGTCCCAAATTTCCAACCCCACCTCTGAGTGAGAGCCTATTGTTGTGGGTTTTTGTGGCAAGGTTTTGGTAGCAGGGGGGGCTATAGGGGTGGCTTCTGTGAGAAGCTGCGAGAAGCTTCCCCTCTGTCTGATAAAGCCAGTGCTAGCTGGCCCTAAGAGGGACCCACTGCTGGCCAAGGCCAAGCCAATTAGCAACAGTGGTAGCACCTCTGTGATAATACATTTAAGGAGGGGAAGAAAAAACTATGGTGAAACACCAGTCAAGAAACAGGAGTGAGACTATGTGAGAGAAACGACTCTGCAGACACTAAGGTCAGTGAAGGAGGGGGAGGAGGTTCTCGAGACGTCAGAGTGGAGAGTCTTCCCTTGCAGCTCGTGCTGAAGACCACTGTGAGGCAGGCTGTCCTCCTGTAGACCACGGAGGTCCATGGTGGAGCAGATCTCCACCTGTAGCCCATGTAAGGGACCCCATGCCAGAGCAGGTGGATGCCTGAAGGAGGCTGTGACCCCGTGAGAAGCCCGCAGACCCATAGAGAGAGAAGCCCAAGCTGGAGCAGGCTTGCTGGCAGGGATTGTGACCCGTGGGGAATCCACGCTGAAGCAGCCTGTTCCTGAAGGACTGCAGCCCGTGGAAGGGACCCATGCTGAGGCAGTTCGTGAAGAGCTGCAGCCCATGGGTGTGTACGAAGGCCACCTGACTAGGAGGAGGAGGTTGATGAGGCCTTCTACAGGCAGCTGCAAGCAGCCTCACAGTCACAGGCCCTGGTTCTCATGGGGGACTTCAACCACCCTGACATCAGCTGGGAAGACCATACAGCTAGGCATTCGCAATCCAGGAGGTTCCTACAGAGCATCGATGATAACTTTCTAATGCAAGTGGTGGAGGAACCAACAAGGAAAGGCGCGCTGCTGGACCTTGTATTAACAAACAAGGAGGGACTGGTGGAGGATGTGAAGGTCGGAGGTAGACTCGGCTGCAGTGACCATAAAATGGTCAAGTTCAGGATCCTGCATGGAGGAAGCAGGGCGATAAGCAGGATCAAAACCTTGGACCTCAGGAGGGCTGACTTTGCCCTCTTCAAGGAGCTACTGGGAGGAATCCCGTGGGCCAGGGCTCTCGAAGGCAGGGGGGTCCAAGAGTGCTGGTTGCTCTTTAAACGACACTTCCTCCATGCTCAGGAGCGGTGCATCCCCCTGAGAAAGAAATCGAGCAAAGGAGGCAGGAGACCTGCATGGTTAAACAAGGAGCTTCTAGCGGAGCTCAGGTGGAAGAGAAAGGTCCATGGAATGTGGAAAGAGGGGCAGGCCACTTGGGAAGAGTACAGGAACGTGGTCAGAGCATGCAGGGATGCGACGAGGAAGGTCAAGACCCACCTGGAATTCAAGCTGGCAAGGGATGTCAAAAACAACAAGAAGGGCTTCTTCAACTACATCAGCAGCAAAAGGAAGGCTAGGGGCAATGTGGGGCCGCTGCTGAATGAGGCGGGTGTCCTGGTGACGGAGGATGCAGAGAAGGCAGAGCTACTGAATGCCTTCTTTGCTTCAGTCTTCAGTGCTAAGACTGGCCCTCAGGAATCCCAGGCCCCGGAGGTAAGAGAAGAAGCCTATAGAGAGGATGACTTTCCCTTGGTCAAGGAGGACTGTGTGAGGGATCGCTTAAGCAATCTGGACGTCCACAAATCCATGGGCCCCGATGGAATGCACCCACGAGTGCTGAGAGAGCTGGCGGATGTCATTGCTGAGCCACTCTCCATCATCTTTGAGAGGTCCTGGAGGACAGGAGAGGTGCCCGAGGACTGGAGAAAGGCCAGTGTCACTCCAATCTTCAAAAAGGGCAAGAAGGAGGACCCAGGGAACTACAGGCCGGTCAGCCTCACCTCCATCCCGGGAAAGGTGATGGAGCAGCTTATCCTGGAGGCCATCATCAAGCAAGTGGAAGAAAAGAAGGTTATCAGGAGTAGTCAGCATGGATTCACCAAAGGGAAATCATGCCTGACCAATCTGATAGCTTTCTACGATCACTTGACTGGCTGGGTAGACGAAGGGAGAGCCGTGGATGTTGTCTACCTCGACTTCAGCAAGGCTTTCGACACAGTCTCCCATAATATCCTCCTAGGGAAGCTAGTTCCATCTGAACATGAGGAAGAACTTCTTCCCTCTGAGGGTGACGGAGCCCTGGAACAGGCTGCCCAGGGAGGCTTTGGAGTTTCCTTCTCTGGAGATATTCAACACCCGCCTGGACAAGGTCCTGTGCAGCCTACTGTAGGTGACCCTGCTTCGGCAGGAGGGTTGGACTAGATGACCGACAGAGGTCCCTTCCAACCCCTAACATTCTGTGATTCTGTGATTCTGTGATTCTGTGACTCACATTGGAGCAGTTCATGGAGAACTGTCTCCCGTGAGAGGGACCTCACGCTGGAGCAGGGGAAGGATGTGAGAAGTCCTACCCCTAAGGAGGAAGGAGCAGCAGAGACAATGTGCGATGAATTGACCACAATCTATATTCCCCGTCCCCCTGCACCGCTCAGGGGAAGGAGGGAGAGAAACGGGAGTGAAGCTGAGCTCGGGAAGAAGGGAGGGATGGGGGAAAGGTATTTCAAGATCTGGATTTAATTTTAGTTCTCATTATCCTACTCTGATTTTGATTGGTGATGAATTAAACTCCCTTTTCTCCCCAAGTTCAGTCTGTTTTGTCCGTGACAGTAATTGGTGAGTGATCTCTCCCTGTCCTTATCTCGATCCTCGAGCCTTTCATTATACTTCCTCTCTCCCGTCCAGTTGAGGAAGGGGAGTGGTAGAGCAGCTTTGGTGGGCACCTGGCATTTATCCAGGCCAAACCAAAACACCTATGCTTCTGAATAACTTAATGAACCTAACAGCATCTTCCTACGGAAAATACAGGGCACGTGAACTGCCTACCTCCTATTGACAGGAACAGCATTGTATCCTTTTGTCAAACACTTCTTCGTGTTCATATATCTACGAGAACGTTCTGTCTTCTTTTCTGGTAGGCTAGACCAGACCAAAGAGCACTTCCCAGACCAATAAAAGAGGCCAAACTTTTACAGAGAGCTGTAATGACTACACAAGAAATTCAAATTAATATGGTAGCTACATCTGGTTTACCATATTAAAAGACTGTTTTGATAGTCTTTAGAAGAAAAGGTGAAGAAGGTGAGAAAAGTTATATTTTACTTTCAGTCCCAAACACAGTTCTGGCTTTTCATTTGCTATTTCCTGGCTAGTGATAAGTGAGCTCTCATCTTCTGATGCCTTCAGACTCCCTGCTTTGTTTTCCCTGGCAGAAGCTAGTGTTCTGTGGTCCCTGGAGAGGCTCTGAAACCCAGAGTGGCTCTCTCAAAAGTTATGGAAGAGTGGGACAGAATGTGTACTTGGCATGCTCGTCAAGGGTCATGGTACATTAAATGGCTAATCTAAACTTTGGAAAACTTCAATTAGTTTACTTTCATGAGACTGAGCAGAACTCCTGATACTACTTCACCCACAGAGAGGTTAGGCAAGCTTGGAAAAGACTCCATAAGAGTTCAACAGCCTAATATCCTTAAGGAAGAGTGGTTTTCATTATTTAAGCATGGAAATGAGACCCAGGAGCCAATAGGTTTAATCCAGCCTCTACCACTGCGTACAGGTTTCACCTAAATTAGCCTTGTCTCACATGCATTAGTTTTTTTACAAGTACTCACAATGTCTTCTGAGTGCTCTACATGGAAGTAAAGGATATTATTGCCATTCCAGGAAATGTTGATTAAAAGACCATATTAATAATGAAAAGACTCTGTCTGTCAAGTAAGTTTTGCTGTCTTTACATATGTCCTAGACTTCTCCTTGCAACCTCTTCAGATTACTGTTGGCTATGTGTCCATGCCAGCATACTCTCTGTATTCCAGGGCTTGGCACTTCTTAGGACATTGAGTAAACTAGTTAAAAAGAATTTCTGGTACATTTCCATATGTAACCTACACAAAGTATTACCTATTTAGTGATTTATCTGTGTTGACTACCACAATAGTGCCATGTCCTTCTCTATAAAATGGATGGAATCTGACCATTCAAGCTCAAATGTGCTGCAGCATTTTTTTTTCTCCACGTTGTATAAGTAATGATCTCATCTTTCTGAGAAAACATTCAGTTTCTTTCACAACATTGTTTACATATTGATGTATGTGTGAAGCATTGATATAAATTGGATAACACAGTTTGGACTGAGTACTCACAGTACATGCTTTTTGGACTGTCACCAAAAAGTAATAGCCTTCTTCACACAACCAGTAGGTTAGATCCAAGCATTCAGCATTCCAAAAAGGCATTACCTAAGACTAACAAATGAAGCACAAATAAACTAAATGGTCAATGTAATTAATTTCTGGAGAAATACCATAAGAAACAGATAAGTAGATAAATAAAAATACATTTATTTCTGAAATGCTCTCATTCATGCAACAGCATGAGGTGATCAATGGATATAACCCATTCTGTCATTAATAAAATTACCCCCTATCTAAGTTCATTGCCCAACAGGAACAAGAAAAAAAACAAAACAACAAAAAAACCAGAAACCCATGTTCACATATGTAGGCAGATTCATCTCTATATAACTTTTAAATAAGGATTAACAGGTATAATTATCATCTACCTAGCATGGAATGCATGGCAAAGAAAAGGATATAAGTGGCGGTTCAGGAACCAGGCAAGGAGAAATGTTGCTGAGTAACTAGGGGAAAATGTTGGCTGAGTAACTGGGAAGAACTGTCAGGCAAGTGATGAATATTAAAAACAAGAATGAATTCCAAAAGAACTTGTAGAAGACCCATCATTAGATAAAATTGAAATATTGGTCTTACACAAGTTTTCAATACCCGTAACAATATTGATAAAGCATGCAACCGCGCACTTTTCATAAAACAGAAATAGCCAAGAACTATTCATTCATATCAATGCTGGAAATTAATGGTTTTGGTCACATCTTATGTTTGCGATTTTATCTAACAAGCATTTGAGTGGCAATAGAATTAATTTTGGGACTATTCTCAATGACTTGAGCAATGATTCTTCCATTTCTTGTTCACAGAATGTTAGGAGTTGGAAGGGACCTCTGTCGGTCATCTAGTCCAACCCCCCTGCCGAAGCAGGGTCACCTAGAGCAGGTTGCACAGGACCTTGACCAGGCGGGTCTTCTTCCAGAGAAGGAGAATCTTTTATTTGTTCATTTATTTACCATCAAGAAGGTGTTCTCTGCAAATGAATGGACCAGAAAAAGGTTCCTTGTTAATAAAAGCACACTTTTCCTCAGTCTTACTCTAGGACAGAACCAGTGTTTGATCTGTACTTCACTCTAGTCAAATTTGAGAAGTATTTCTATGAATTTTGATTATTAATAAGTTCATGTAGACAGATTTATTTCTGTATAATGAGTCTTTAAGTGCAAAAGAGCTCCAAACCTTTACTAATGCACCAATACTTCACATCTATAAGTAGTCACTTTTCCTTTTGTCATTCAGCAGCTCAGTTGTCCATATACAAGAGACCTAGCAGAATGCCCTGCAGTGGGCACATTTAACATTACCAGGTATGTTAACAGGCACGTCCTTTTCATTAAAGGATGAAAAATTCTCTGCAATAGGACAACAACTATTTTTAATGACCTTTCCCAAGCTGAGTTATGAAGCAATACATCATCAAGTGGAAATGTCAGTGGGAGGTTAGCACAATAAAATCCAAGGTAAAATATAGTCTTTACGTAGCCATCAAACTGTCTAATACTCGTTAAGCGGTAGCGGCAGACAGCATGAAGTAATGGCAGCAGGCTTACACTTTGTACCCTCATGATCTTTCTGGCTCCTTCCTCCCTATTGTCATTTCTCCTTCCTTATGATCTTGCTGTCTTTCCTCTTTTCTTGCTTCTGTATCTTTGTCACCTTAGAAATCCAGTGAATCCCCCTTCCCTGAAGCAAAGCATCTTTGAAACAGTTAACAGAGGCCTTCAAAGTACCCTCATCTCATAGAACCATAGAATAGTAGAATGGTTTGGTTTGGAAGAGACCTTATAGATCATCTCGTTCCAACCCCCTGCCGTGAGCAGGGACACCTTCCACTACACCAGGTTGCTCAAAGCCCTGTCCTACCCGGCCTTGAATGCTTCCAGGGAGGGTGCAGCCACAGCTTCTCTGGGCAACCTGTACCAGTGCCTCATCACCCACATAATAAAGAATTTCTTCCTTATGCCTAATCTAAATCCACCCTCTTTTAGTTTAAAGCCATTATCCCTTGTCCTATCACTACACGCCCTGCTAAAAAGTTTGTCCCCATCTCTCTTACAAGCTCCCTTTAAGTACTGGCAGGCTGCTCTAAGGTCTCCCCACAGCCTTCTCTTCTCCAGGCTGAGCAGCCCCAATTCCCTCAGCCTTTCCTCCCAGGAGAGGTGCTCCAGCCCTCAGATCACCTCCCTTTTCATTAGGTCAACCAGAGTATAGGATAACAGTGGAGTTCACAGCTACTAAACTTAAGGCATGGGACTGCGTAGGAAAACAGAAACAAAATCCTTTTTTCAGTTAAAAATTGGTATATAACCTACACAAATGCAGAAGTAGAAACATAACAGCTGAAGTTGGAGACATGCCTTTGCACAGGACCTGAACCAAACCTGCATGATCTAGGAGCCATGGGAGCAGTAAGTGGTATCACAGTTTCACATGTGCTCAGGCCTCATTGAACACTGCTGCAGCTCTTCAAGACAAACAGGCAGAGTTTAAAATTAATGACTGACAAAACATCTGAGGAAAACAGGCCTCTGTTTCAGGCCTCCCACCAGAACACCAATCAGTGTAAGAGCACTGGGCTAATGGCCAGAAAACCATGTGTTATCATAAAACTTCCTCTACCAATATCCTTTCTCTATACCTACAGGCAGAACTGGGTTTTATGCATTTACTTTAACCCTCTACGTAGCAGTAACAGCTCTAAAGAGGATGATTTCAAGCATGATGCTATAACTTCAGCATATATTGGCACAAAAATGATCAGAAGGCTGGAACACCTCTCCTGTGAGGAAAGGCTGAGAGAGTTGAGGCTGTTCAGCCTGGAGAAGAGAAGGCTCCAGGGAGACCTTAATGCAGCCATTCAGTACTTAAAGGGGGCCTACAAGACAGCTGGAGAGGGACTTTTTATAAGGGCATGTAGTGATAGGACAAGGGGGAATGGCTTTAAACTGAAATAAGGCTAGATTTAGATTAGACATAAGGAAGAAATTCTTTACTATGAGGGTTGTGAGGCACTGGGACAGGTTGCCCAGAGAAGTTGTGGCTGCCCCCTCCCTGGCAGTGCTCAAAGCCAGGCTAGATGGGGCTCTGAGCAACCTGGTCTATTGGAAGATGTCCCTGCCCATGGCATGGGGCTTGGAACTAGATGATCTGAAAAGTCACAGAATCATAGAATCATAGAATGGTAAGGGTTCAAAGGGACCTTAAAGATCATCTGGTTCCAACCCCCCTGCCATGAGCAGGGACATCTTCCACTAGACCAGGTTGCTCAGAGCTCCATTCATCCTGACCTTGAACACTGCCAGGGAGGGGGCAGCCACAGCTTCTCTGGGCAACCTGTTCCAGTGTTTCACCACCCTCATGGTGAAGAATTTCTTCCTAATATCTAATCTAAATCTGCCCTCTTTTAGTTTACAGCCATTCCCCCTTGTCCTATTGTTAGAGATTGATTATAAAGATTGATTATAGAATAGAATAAAATCATAGAACTAGAACGTAGATTCAGCTGTGTAAACACAGCTGTGTTATAAACCATACAAATCGGTATGTTGCAATTGGGATAGAAATTCATTGTATGGATTGTATCAAACAGAATTTACAAAAGAACCCTGAAACCAAGCAAGGCCTGAAACCAGCGAGGGAGAATTCTATGAAGACAGAAGAACAGAAAGAACTTAATAAATGATATACTCAAAGGAACGGAACGATTGCTTAGAAACTTATGAAGATTCTAGACTTGATGTAATTGGTTTAATAAATGTATATAAACTGGTCTAGCGAGTTGAGCTTTGCCACTCACTGAGGTGATGGCCCAACTCTGAGTTGTGAATAAAGCAATACCTAGTGTAACCCATTCGTGTGAGGATAAAATTTTTAACACCTATCACTACACACCCTTGTAAAAAGCCCCTCTCCATCCTTCCTGTAGTCCTCTTCAGGTACTAGAAGGCTGCTAGAAGGTCACACTGGAGCCTTCTCTTCTCCAGGCTGAACAGCCCCGACTCCCTCAGCCCGTCCTCGTAGGAGAGGTACTCCAGCCCTCGGATCATCTTCGTCACCCTCCTCTGGACCCGCTCCAACACATCCAGGTCCTTCTTATGTTGGGGGCTCCAGAGCTGGACGCAGTACTCCAGGTGGGGTCTCATGAGAGCAAAGGGGCAGAATCACCTCCCTTGCCCTGCTGGCCACGCTTCTCTTGATGCAGCCCAGGATATTGTTGGCTTTCTGGGCTGCAAGCACACATTGCCGGCTCATGTTGAGTTTCTCGTCCACCAGTACCCTCAAGTCCTTCTCCTTAGGGCTGCTCTCCAGCCACTCTCTGCCCAGCCTGTACTTGTGTTTGGGATTTCCCCGACCCACGTGCAGGACCTTGCACTTGGCCTTGTTGAACTTCATGCGGTTCACGCAGGCCCACCTCTCCAGCCTGTCAGGGTCCCTCTGAATGGCATCCCTTCCCTCCAGTGTGTCAACCACACCACACAGCTTGGTGTCGCTGTCAAACTTGCTGAGGGTGCACTCAGTAGCACTGTCCATGTCGCCAACAAAGATATTAAAAGATATTAAGTGCTTTCCAACCATACCCATTCTATGACTCCATGATAACACTTGTGTGCATTTTGCATCAAGCGCTCAGCACATGAGTAGACAAAAAAAATTACACTGTCTTGCAAGGTGGATATAATTTGTATACATCATAGTGGAAAGATTCAGGGGGGTTTCAGGGCCTCAAGAGTGTAAGAGTAAGTCAATGTCTGGGCATGTAAGTTGTATGTGTAGCTCTTGTGCTTCAAGAAGTTGTTTTTAATAAAAGATGCAGTCATGGAAAGGAATGGAAAATCAATTTTTTTCTAGCATAACAGAGCACTCACTAAAAAAAAAACAACTCTGTGATTTAATTGTGCTTCATCATCCCTGGGATACGGACAAAAAAATCCCTGGTGGACTTGAACATGGACATTCACACGAAGTAGCAGAATCTGGACTTTAGCACGTGTACTATAAATGCTATTTTCTCTCATAAATCTTCACTCTGTTCTTTGATCTCCTACAGCCTTTAATTCCATGTGTTTGGTGTTCACTACATCTTTTTATTTATTCTCCTGTATATGCTCCGAGGATTATTCTGACTTCAGTTACCTGCATGGGGTTTTTCGTTTTTTTTTCATGTTGGCCTTTATTCATTTCAGTAAGACAATTAATAGCTTATTAAATCTTTTGTTATTACAAAAGCTAAACTATTTTTTGTAATCTCCCATTTCGTAAGTGTCTAATAGTGACTGTCTGTGATGAGGATTAATACTTTTTCCAAAACTCTTCAGTCCTTGTTGCATATTTCTTTATATGTCACAGTTAAGAAAAAAATACCTTATCTTTAAGTGCTGCTAACAAAGATTTTGAGACAGATCCATAAAATGGGTAGTAGCAAGTCATGCAAGCCACCATATTCACCCAAGAACTTTGAAAAACTCAAATATGACACTGTCAAGTATTAACTATGATGGATCAACCCATTGCTTCACTCCTCCTTTGCATTAGGAGATGATTGAAAATTGGCAGGTTGATGCTGAGGCATCAACCTTAAAAGGGCTATGGAAATACAGAGCAGACAATCTGTATTCTGTTCGGCAAAAAATGGTAGAAACTAGACAAAGGAATAAATTAATTGATTGAATACAAAGATGTGGCAAAACAGAGAGAAGTCAAGTTAGATTTAACGGATGGAAGACATTGTTCACACACTTTTGAAGTCTCTTCCTTCAGAAGAGACAACAAGCATACAGATGAAGTTGGTTATTCTGCTTGGATTTCAAAAAAAAATTAATATGATCCTTTACCAAAGTCTCTTAAAGAAATTATGCTCTTGGGAGGTAAAAGGACAGATTCTCCAATGAATTAACAGCTTGACAAGAATTGAAGATGAAGGCTAGCAATAAAAAACACTTTTTCACTGTAAAAGGAAGCTTTCAGTGAAGTCTGTTAAGAATCTCTGCTGGCACCTACGTAATTCAAAATAGTCATGAATCTGAAAAAGAGGATAACAGAGAGCTGACAATGTTTGCTGGGGATATTGAGTTATACACACTAGCAAAAATGAAAGTCAACTGTGTAAAGCTACACAATGTGCTGCTGAGTAATTCTGTACTACTTGGTGTCAATAAAGGGTGGGATTCACCGGCTTAATCATGTGTGTCGTGTCATTTCCCATGCTTTCAGGTACCTGTCCTCACCCCAAGCTCCCTCTCTAGAAGAGAGCTACATATCATCTCCCCTGAACCCTCCTGCATGGGTGTCTCAGACACACTAGGGCAAACAAAAAGGCAGTGCATTCTATCCATAGCAAAATTAAATGCTGATCAAAGTAAGAGAAACGTAGTAATACAATCCTGACCATAGGTATAAAACCATGGGCTTTAAATTAATAATGATAATTCAAGAAATAGTTCCACCCAAGTTTATTTTTTAATCTGTCAGAAACCCTGTTTTATATCCTGCATTTTTATTCTTTTTCTTTTATTTGTTACACACACAGACACACATGTGGGGTGAAAATATTTACTTGCAATTTATAATTCCAGGCCACTTTCCAAGTCCATACAGATTTTGCTGGATGACTTAGATTTACATCTATTATCTCAGTGACTGGCAACTGATAACATCACTTATCAGTCATCTTCAAATTTCAGGTCTATAAGAAGATGACACTGATAGAGAAGATTAATTTATTTTTACTCAATTGATCCTTTAAAACAAAATTTTTTGTTTTAACTTGTGGTATCATTACTGTCTTCACTGATCTCAATTCACACTGACTCCACAAAGTTCATAGAATCATAGAATCATAGAATGATTTGGTTTGGAAGGGACCTTTAAATGTCATCTAGTCCAACCCCCCTGCAATAAGCAGGGACATTTTCAACAAGATCAAGTTGCTCAGGGCCCCGTCCAGCCTGGCCTTGAATGTTTCCAGGGATGGGGCATATACCACCTCTCTGGGCTGCCTGTGCCAGTGTTTCACCACCCTCATTATACAATATTTCTTCGTTCTCTCCAGTCTAAATCTACCCTCTTTTAGTTTAAAACCATTCCCCCTTGTCCTATCACTACATGCCCAACTAAAAAGCCTGTCACCATCTTCCTTAGAAGCCTCCTTTAAATGCTGAAAGGATCCAGTAACAGCCTTCACTTCTCCAGGCTGAACAGCCCAAACTCTCTCAGTCTTTCTTTATAGAAGAGGTGTTCTATCCTTCTGATCATTTTTGTGGCCTCCAACAGGTTCAAGTCTTTCTTGAGCTGAGGGCTCCAGAGCTGGATGCAGGACTCCAGGTGGGGTCTTACCAGAGCAGAGTGCAGGGGCAGAATCACCTCCCTCGAGGAAACATCATTATCATCATCCATTTCAATTCTACCAGAAGTAGGACCCTATAGGAACCACAGCCAAAATATTTTACAGGGTTTTTTGATGTATTTTCTTTTTTTTAATTAGGTCCTATAGAGCTGCTGATTTCGCCATGGTCTTTACAAACACCTCCCTTCTTTCCTTTAATTCCTGAGTGGTTGTGAACTGGTAAAACCCAACTCTTGATGCACTTACATACAAGTTTGTTCACTAGTCACCCATTCGGTAGCCATTTGCCTCTTGCCCTCATCATTCAAGAGCTTTCTCCACTCTATTCCTCATGTTGCCATTGTAAGTATGTCTGATTGACTGGTCCCAGTTTAATCCTATGGCCCTCTTCCATACATTTTCTGCTTCCTCATAGAACATCCCAGAACCACCTCCTGTCTCTTCTTTTCATCTCTTCCTCAGTCTTGACCACTGGCTGTCTGAGGACATCTGTTTTGAATCAGACATTGTTAGCTTCAGTCAAATTTGCTTCCTGACATTTCCTTTAGCTGTGCTATCTCCCTTCCTTTTAGATTACTCTTAAAAATAACCACTATAATTCACCTTTTCTCCAGTGGAACAGATTCAATGTACGCCAACTTTGGAGAGCTTCCAATTATACAGTGGCAGAAGAAGAGTCCGTATTTAGTTCCAAGGAGTTCTGACAGGCAACATGCGTAAAATGATTTGCATACATTCATCCAGATTACTAGCTTCTCTTCAATCTCCCTGTAGAAAAGATCTGATTTAGAAGGGTGTGTCATTAGATGTGAGTGCTACTACATTCTTTCTTTGATCTGTCTGCATTAGTGACCCCTAAATTTGCTTCAGTCCACAGAGTAACTAGATCATTTGAAAGAATTCAGAAAAATATTCAGCATAATGTAACATTTTTGGAGCACCACTGTTTGTCAAAAGAGTTGTCAAATCTCTCTTTCTTCTCCAGGTGGTGTCTGGAATTTCCCACCAAAAGTATTTAAGGTCTGTTGTTCTCATGAAATGTTCCACTTTAGTTTTTGTTATTTGTTTTGCAGAGTGGTTGATGAGGTATGTTGGAGGGAGTCTTTGTTCTGCAGTACCATATTACCACATTAATGCTAACAGCTTACTGAATTTTGGGCCTTTATATTTCACTGGCATGGTGCTTTGAGCCTAACTTCTCAATCATTAAAGAAAATATAAAGCAAGTCTGCATACAGTACTGGTTCTGGAAGCAGCGCCAGCATCCCTCTGCAACTCAGTATATATCCATCTGGGCACAGTCACTCCTGGGCATCTAAGAAGTCATGTATCAAGACTAAACTCCAAGCCAGTTAGGATGAACTTTTCTTAGAAACTTCAGGAGATAGCGTAGCAAACTCATAAAATAAGCAGGAGGTGGGCGCCTAATAGCTCTTGATGTTTTTGAAAGTCTATCTCTAAAAAATGTAAGCAGCATCTAACAATTTAATAATTCTATCAAAACAAGCAATTAAGTTTGTCTTGTGTGATTTGTTCTCTATAAAAATCATGCTGGTTGTTTACTCAAACTTCTATTAGACTCTAGATTTTACTGATTTCATCTCCGGGTATTTATTCAATTATTTTATAAGGAATTGAAATCTAATTCATGAGCTACTCACAGTGACACCTAAATCTTTTCTCACAGCCAATCTGTCACATGAAGAGATGATCAGTCAGTATAAGAAGGACTATTTTTGCCAATGCATACCACTATATTTAGAAAGTAGAAAGTAATTGAGCTAGAGTGCAGTTAAATTCTATGTTCAGAGTTTGCTAAGCCTCCCAAATTATTTTAAATTACCTAGGTTTTCTAACTATTCTGCAGTGATTTGACTAAGCAATGCAATTTAATTAATGTAGTTCCTAACTCTTTCCTTCCACTAATCAGCGTAGAGATGTCCATCTGCAAAGACTTGGGCAAAGGTCCTGCAGCTTTGCACTGGACTGGTAGGCATTAGGCTCTGTCACAACTCAGTTTCATGCTGCTCACCCAGTTTGTTTGGGTAGAGTTTGCTCCTTATTTTTCTATGTAATGCATCTCAAAAGAAAACCTAGCAAATACATTCAGAAAAAACTGTCGACTTAAGTCCACAAGCATTACCTCTGCCTACATTTTATTACATTCTTCCAAAAGCAAAATAAAAAAAATTCCTACACCACCTCTCCAGCTATCAATACACACTATTTGCTTACAGATGCTCTGTCATGTTGGTGTGGTACACTACCCTGGACTTAATTAAAAATCTAAGTAATTTTCCATGGAATCAGTGATCTACATTCCGGCATACCCCTAGGCTCCATTCTGAATAAAGTCACTACCTCAGGGGGTTTCTGGTGCTTGTAAGGTGACACTGCATATTGTCATCAACATTTCTGCCACACTTTGAGAAGAGCACAACGGAATTGGTTGCAGATCCATAAAGTGTGCTGACACTACGAGCTGCCTGATCTGGTACTGGTTCCTGCAATGCTGTTCATGAAAATGACTAAAAATAAAAAGTAGCATGTTGGCTAGAAGCAAAGGGAAATGCCAGTAGGAAGGGAGATAAAAGCATATTTCGGAAATTCTGTCTCCTACTGTATGTGCCTGTCTGACCTTTGCACCTAAAAGAGATTACGATCACAGAATCATAGAATCATAGAATAGAATCAATAAATCATTACGGTTGGAAAAGACCTCTAAGATCATCAAGTCCAACTGTCCACCACCATGCCTGCATGTCCCAAAGTGCAATATCTACACTTTTTTTGAACACCTCCACGGATGCTGACTCCACCACCTCCCTGGGCAGCCTGTTCTGACTCCTGACCACTCTTTCAGAAAGAAATTTTTCCTAATATCCAAGCTGAACCTCCCCTGACGCAACTTGAGGACATTGCCTCTCGTCCTTTCGATACGTCATCTAAAGCCCTCAACCCTACTTACATACTTGAATTGTCCCTTTGAGTAGATTGCTTCATTCTTTCCCCTCAAAAGATGGATGGAGGATGAGATGCTCTTAGTATAATTGCATTTTTGTGAACGGAAACTCAGAGTTCAGCACAAGCTTCACTCTGGAGGTCAAATCCATATTTCCACCTCCCAGCAGAGTACTATGACCAGCAGCAAGAAATAAGGCTCAGATAGAGGAAGCCTCCATCCTACCTGTGAAAGGTGGCCAGTGGTACATAGAAAAATGAAAGAAGGATAGGAAATTTACTTCTGGAAACTGAAATCTTGGACACTTCTAAGCCAGGCAAAAGGGAGGGATGGGAATGGGCTTGGGCTTCATTAATTGCCTGTTTGGACCTGGAAACTTAAATTTTGGCTAAGCTGCACTTCAGCCATTAAATTGCTTCTGTGGGTCCAGGGCTTTGTAGTCCAGTGATGCACCCTTGTCTGTTAGACTGGCAGTTAGAGAGGGTGTTTCATGGTAGCCCGTCTCAGAGGACAGCGGCTAAAACAAGCAGCTATTTGTTATTAGCCAGCCTTTTCAATTTTGTGACAGTCGCGGTCTTCTGGCTCCTGTTCAGAAAACAAGATAAATTTGAGGCTTCTGCAAGTGTGACAGTATCTTTAGGTAGCGATGAATAAACAGAAAAAATAAGTTAAGAACAAAGATATAAAGATTGCAGTACTAAGCAACTGAATAAAAGACTGAGTAAACCGCTTTGGAACACCTGTTAAAAACCAAGCAGCATTTACTTTTCTATGCTTTTGAGCCATGTTATTTTAAAACAAAGACATTTAAACCACCTTGAATATTGATAGTTTCAATCTGTATCTATGATGCATAGATTCCTGAAAAAGTTTTTTTTTAATTAGATACTTAAATATGTTATTACGCCAATTTTTTGGATTTGCACCCAAAAACAACTGAACTCCCAAAATAACAAGCTGTTTTCCCACCCCCTGACTTGTCCAAAATAAAAAAAAAAAAAAAATTGAAATGTCAGGTGCCCTGTAATACAATAAAATATATGTTTTTCAACAAGCTTTCTTTTCATCCTCAATTTCAAGATAAAAAGGTTCTAATTCTTTAAAATTAATTGTGGAATCTGAAATCATATCACACTGTTATGCAGTACTGTACACATTAATAGATCTCAAAGAAATTTAGGAAAGCAGGGAGTATTTCTCTGTCTAGCTTGGTGTAAACCAAGGGACAGACAGGGTGATTTTTCTTAGGGTGTGTTGAGAGCAAGCCAGAACTTGGAAGTTCTTTTGGAAGAGTTCCTAGCTGCTCTATCCCAGTCTCATTCTGCCTCAGGTCAGCCATGATGCTGTGCATTTTATGTAAATTGACCGTGAATAAGGACTCAGAAACTAGCTGACAGTTCTGTTCATTACCTGCGAACCAGAACACCAACCAACTCACTCTCCCACAAAGATGTAGTGATTCTGTAGACTATCACTACTAAACAAAACCAAAATAAAGAATAGTATCCAACCTCCATGTCCAAAATATACCATTTGGAGGCAGTAAAATAATCAGACGCAAATGAATAAAGATGTCGAGCTTGGTTTAGTAAACAGGCCATTTAACCAGCTCCCTTTTCTGGGAGTTTACTGCTTAACGGAAGTTCAGCACATCTAAGAACCCAAAAAACATACAATATGCTCAACTACTACTGTGAATGCTATGAATCCACAAAACCTGACACAAGTTTTTTTGATTTTCAGAGGTGATAAACTGAGAAGACCCTTCTACTTTCATTTCAAAACCAATTTTGTTATTGATTTCACTGAAACAAAAGAAGGTCTTATGCAAGGACCTACTGTTAATTGGAAAAGAAAGAATGCGACTAACTTTACAAGAAGAGCTCCATAACTTCCTATCAGCCACAATGTAACAAATAATACGCAAAAAGCAGCAAATAAAAGAAAAATTAAAAGATCTGCTCAAAGACAATTTTTCTTACAGAGGATGCTGTTTCCATAGAACTGATGTTACAAAAAGTTAGTAGCAATTTGAATTTTATGAAAAATAGACAAAAAAATAATTGTTTAAAACACTCCGTAAATCTCTAAAAGCACTCTTCATGCACATATCTAAAGGGGGAGAAAATGCACAGCTGATCAGATTATATGCAAATAGAATAAGCCTATATACTACACTTGGAAGCTGATAAGCACATACCTGATAAGTAAAAACTTTACTACAGTTAAGAACTGATAAAGTAAATGCCAAGATTTTATTACGAAATCTGTTTTTTATTAAAAAAAAAAAAAAAACAAAACCCAGGAGAGGATCCAGACTTCCAAGGTTTAATCACTTTTACTAGCAAGAGAGAGAATGAGCAACCAAACCCTGCCCTGCTACGCTGGATTTACCATATCTGACAGCAGAATTTTGTTACACTTTTCTACTTATTTTAATGAGTTCCGGTCTATCAAAAGTAACTGCCCATCCGTAACCTCAAACTTAAGAAGCCTCTAAACTCCTGATTGATGGAAGCAGCAAAGATATTCCAATGGAAATATCACTCTGTACTTGACGTCTTACCACACTTTATCTCTAAACATCAATCACGGACATCTATCAGCTACAGAGGTCCTTTGGGACTTTTGTCCTATCTGCTATGGCCGGTCTAAAGTTTTATGAGCCATCTAAAGGGATTCAGTCTGCTAATGCCATATGTGACACGAATTGGCTTGTTAGCAGGCAGGCCTGGACTGAGCTTGGCATCAAAGGCTCCACCACGCAGAGATGCAACAGAACAGGACATGCAAGTCTGTTTTACAGTAAAGGGGCAAGTCCAGGTAGACTACAAATTCTCGAGTGATTCACCCGGTTTTTTCACTCAGACTAATCTTTAAATAGTGGCTTTTTGTGTTTCATGCTTTATCTTATCATCTTTACGCAGTAGCAGAGACCAACACAGGATCACAGTGGAGGTTAGAAGAGTGTGACTGAATCATTTCCAAATTCTTCAGTGACGTTTTACATAATGGTGTTCCCTGTAACAACAGATGACTGGGTTCAGTCTCCTGAGTTTTATCCCCTGTCCTTCAATCCAGTATTGCCATTCTGCTATTGTCATGATATTTAAATATTTCTAGGTGGCTATCCCATGTTAGAAATCACTGCTCTTCACTCATGACTGCTTTTTTCTGATTACCTATTCTACAATGATAAATGTTTTAAAAATAGTAAGTGTTTATCTAAACAGGATTTTCCCGCTCTAAGCACCTCAGAAGCAAGGACACTGCAGGGAAGAAAAAAAACTGAGAGCTATTCTGTGGGTGAAAAGAGATCACCAAAATTAGGAAGAGCACTCCCTTACCCCTCCCCTTCCATCCCAGAAATAATTCAAGACCCAGCCTTCACTCAGGAAATCCCAGACTGGTGACAGCAAAGGGAGTACCACAGCAGTCAGATTGAGAGGCAGGTGGCACAGCAAAAAAAGGATAGGAGCTGAACACCAACAGGTTTAGATTAGCTGGAGGCAGGGTCAGAGAGTTATTTATGCAGCAGAGATCTGAACAACCGGGGTAAGCTCAGGAGCTGGTGCCAGAGGCAAGAAGAAGGAGGTACTAAAGTGTCTGTATGAAAATACATATACAATATACATAGTATGGATTTGTGGGAGGAAAAGATTCAGCTTTTCTGTGGTTTTGCTTTTTCTTAATTATACAGCATCCTATTTTAGATGCTTCCACTCTGCATTATAAACAATTCAGAAGAATAAAGAATGCATAGCCTCCAAATGTAGCTGCCCCTGGAACTCAGCTCTCAGCAGACAGTGACAGCAGAGCAGATTGCAGATCTGATGGCTCCTACACCCTTTGGTTGTCCTGCTGCTCTACAGCTAGAGCACAGCTCACAAACTGAAAGTAAATCACTGAGCAAAGTGGTGGCTCAGGCTGGCAAAATAAGGTATCAAAACCCTTTCCTGAAGTTCCTCCGTTACCTATGATGGCAAATATTTGTGAAAATGTCTCTTCCCCTTCCACAAAAGAATAACATCCTGTTTTGTCATCCACTGCTTTGTTACAAAGCCCCAAGGTTTTTCCAAGAGCCAACCAGTTGTATGGTACAGTAAAATGGTTTACAAAAATGTGGCACGATGCTTGGACTAATTAGCTCTGTCATGGGGGAATTACTTTGGGTGCAGAACTCATTCCAGAACTGACACGTTTGGTGTACTTCCACACAATGTAGCCATGTTGGCCACCCTGAGATGCCCAGACACTAAGGAAACACAGTGAAGTATCCAAGGTAAGAAAGGAGACATGGGCTTACTGTGGGTTAGATGAATAGGTACTATTAGAATGACTGATAGGATGCACCTGAATACATAATTAATGCTAAACACTTCAAACAAATATTTATCCCTGTGACTTCACATACATGGCGATGCTTCATGCAAAAAAAAGCAGGTGCCCACCCAGAAAAATTCATGCAGGGACACTGACCCATAGAGATGTGTACACAAGCTTCATTGAGACTGCAAGAGTCATCAACAAATAGGGCTGAACTAGCACCTCTAGGTTTGCGCAAGGCTCACATCCCAGGAAGGGATGATACAACTCAGGTCTGCTTGCACAGACAACTGAAGATCTAGTTTGCAAACCCCTGAAAATACAGGATCTTTAGATCCTTAATTCATAGTTTTCCTGTGACATATAATGGTTTATTAATAATATGATTTACAGGCACTTTCCCGTTTACATTTCTTGCTTCCTTAGAGCACCCAAAACAAATAAATCAAACAAATCAAACAAATCCTGATTTGGATGACTGTTCCCAACTGTAAAAAAAAAAAAAATGTCCCAAGCAGCAGAGAAATGAGTATTTCACAGGGAAGAGTAACATCTATCAGCCTTTGTAGAAGAGTTTTATATTCATGTCTTCAGAAACGCCTGTACAACACCTCCCTGACACATAGGCTGCCCCAGTCCCAGGGCAGGATTCCCGTGCTCGTTTATCGTGGCATATGAGTGATATCAACAGGGTCAAAGGGAGGTTCCCCAAGCACTTCACGGGAGACATTGAGAACTTTTCAGGAATAAATCTTTAGAGAGCACATTCGCTAGGACAGCTATTCACAGCCATTTATGTGATAAAGAGAGACCTTCAGGTTTCCACAGCCCTGTAAGTGTAAATGGCATTACACAGTATGTACATAGTGAGTGAATAACAGGACTTGTAAGCTAAAGGTACAAATGAAAATGCCTCTAAAACTTATGGTCTATTATAGTTAAAGAGATTTTTTTTTCCCAAGGTATTAAGGAAAAAGGTGCTTGGTATAATACAAGGTTATGAGATGCTGTAATACCTCTATGGCTTGGGCTGTGCCTGGATCCAATCCTGTATCCATGTGCATTTTGCCTGGAGGTCAGTGGCAGCTCTACCTACCTAAAAAAGGATAGCTATAACAAGCTGCTTGTTTGGGGTAGCCTAGAAGGAAAGCCTTGTAGCTGAGTGTCTGATGTAAGCCACCACTTTGCCACAGCCTTTTGCAACACTGAGAAAATCCCCTGTCCTGGGACACATCTTCAGTTCAGCCACCTGTATGACAGCTAGTTGCATAGGTCTCCTTTACCATTAATCAAGAGAAACACACCCTTCAATAGCCCAATTCATACTTTAAAGACCAGCCTAAAGGTGAACTGCACCTCAAAAGTGTTTATAGCTCTCCTGGACAAATGAATTTCACTTTCAGTATCTCTACCAAATACTGCTGAACAATCACAGAATCATAGAATCATTACAGTTGGAAAAGACCTCTAAGGTCATCTAATCCAGCTGTCCATCCAACATGACCATGCCTGCTAAACCATGTCCCAAAGTGCAATATCTACACTTTTTTTGAACACCTCCAGGGATGGGGACACCACCACTGCCCTGGGGAGCCTGTTCCAATGTCTGACCACTCAGTAAAGGAATTTTTCCTAATATCCAATCTAAACCTCCCCTGACGCAACTTGAGGCCATTGCCTCTTGTCCTATCACTAGTTACCTGGGAGAAGAGACCTGCCTCACTACAGCCTCCTTTCAGGTAGCTGTAGAGAGCAATAAGGTCTCCCCTCAGCCTCCTCTTCTCCACACTAAACAACCTCAGTTCCCTCAGTCACTCCTCATAAGACTTGTTCTCTAGACCCTTCACCAGCTTCACTGCTCTTCTCTGGACACATTCCAGCCCCTCAATGTCCTTCTTGTAGTGAGGGGCCCAAAATGAAACACAGTACTCCAGGTGCAGCCTCACCAGTGCCAAGTAGAGTGGCACGATCACCTCCCTACTCCTGCTGGCCACACTATTCCTGATACAAGCCAAGATGCCGTTAGTCTTCTTGGCCACCTGGGCACACTGCTGGCTCATGTTCAGCTGGCTGTCAACCAGCACCCCAAGGTCTTTTTCCGCCGGGCAGCTTTCCAGCCACTCTTCCCCAAGCCTGTAGCGTTCATGGGATTGTTGTGACCCAAGGGCAGGACCCAGCATTTGGCCTTGTTGAAACTCTTACAGTTGGCCTTGGCCCATTGATCCAGCCTGTCCAGATCCCTCTGCAGAGCCTTCCTACCCTCAAGTAGATCGACACTCCCGCCCAACTTGGTGTTATCTGCAAACTTACTGAGGGAGCACTCAATTCCCTCATCCAGATCATTGACAAAGATGTTAAACAAGACCAGACCTAAAAATGAGCCCTGGGTAACACCACTCATGACCGGCTGCCAGCTGGATTTAACTTCCTTCACTATCAATCTCTGCACTCGACCATTCAGCCAGTTCTTTATCCAGCAAAGAGTACACCCATCCAAACCATGGGCAGCTAGTTTCTCCAGGAGGATGCTGTGGAGAACAGTGTCAAAGGCCTTATTAAAGTTCAGGTAGACAATGTCCGCAGCCTTTCCCTCATCGACTAGGCAGGTCACCTGGTCATAGAAGGAGATCAGGTTGGTCAAGCAGGACCTGCCTTTCATGAACCTATGCTGGCTGGGCCTGATCCCCTGGTTGTCCTTCACATGCCTGGTGAGCGCACTCAGGATGAATCACTCCATAATCTTGCCCAGCACCGAGGTCAGGCTGACAGGCCTGTAGTTCCCAGGATCCTCCTTCCAGCCCTTCTTGTTGATGGCTGTTACACTGGTGATCCTCCACTCATCTGGGACCTCCCCTGTTAAGCAAGACAGATGATGGAAAGTGGCTTGGCCAGCTCCTTTGCCAGTTCCCTCAGAACTCTTGGGTGGATCCCATCCAGCCCCATAGACTTGTAAGCATCTAGGTGGCACAGCAGGTCGTTAACAAGTTCCTACCCATTGTCTTCCACAACTGCTTCAGCCACAAGTTTTTTCTATACAATTCTACAGTGCCAGGCACAAGGAAGTTCCTTGCTAATGTGCAGTTTCCAGATACCATCGCGGCATGAGTTACTGAACACAAGTCACTGTCCTGCTCTTCCACTTGAGCCCCACTTCACCTGTTGGTTACATGCACATACACTTTTTTTTAATTTATATGATGAACATGTTCAATTTCCTAAAACAAATTAAATCACTGCCTCATTTTATGCCACAGAACATCTGAGAGAAAAATAATGAGAACTATTTAGCTCACCTTACTGGAGACTAGAAATACTTCTAAGCAGTTATAATAATCATATTTGCTTGTTATTGCAGGGTGTAAATAAAGAATGAAGCTAACTTTGTTTTTGTGTATATCTCGATAAACTCAGAACATTTCAATTGCTTGTGTTTGACCATACCATGGAATTCCCCATGTCAGGAAAGCGTGGCTTTTGGGTAGCAAATTCTCTGGCATATAACCCTCTAGCTATGTATTTGTTATCAGAAAGACTATACTCCAACAGTGCTTTTCCTCTAGGAATAATAAATAATAAATGCTGTGGAATTTGGATGTGCACACTGTTTTGAAACTTCAGTGATACTGTCAAATTGTTGCCTGGCTAAACCAGTACTTAAAACAGAATTTTAAAATAGCGTCCAGAAGAGTATGAAGTTTTGCTTAATTATTTTTTTTTTTGTGTAGAAATCTCATGAGTTGCAACAATCTTAAGTAGTTAAATCTATATTTGTTTTTCTGTAAAAGTTTACCTGTAAGTAATTGTTGTCATAAAAATCAATACGAAGTTTCAGCTTAAAGAAAATTTCTATAACCAAGTAAGAAATATTTTGTTCTAAATTATGCACTGCTACACTTCTGTGACTGGGACTGCTGTAGAAACATCCTGGTGCTTTCCATAAAACAAATTAAGCAATAACGACAGCAGATATCCTATACATAATGTATGCTTAATGAGGTTACTCATTGTAAATAACTCTTGAAAAATATTTCCTGATGATGATGTCAAGCAGCTCTGTGGGTCAATGTGCAAATAATGGTTTTGTACAGCTTCATGTTTATCATACCAGTTTTTAAATGAATTATCACGTTACCTTAAGGGTTTCTGAGCTTGTTTTGCAATTGTGAAACCCCTCCCTTGTTTCACTGGGATCACATGAACTGAAACGGGAGGAAGGACCACGTATGTCTTAAATTAAGTATATATATTTCAACGTCAAGGGGTTATTACCATTTTAAAAAATCTTCTCTTCCCTTTCTTCCCTATTCTTTGACAAAATAGAGGAGTAAATGGCTTCTTTTGCCCTATTTCTCTCAAAAGTTGCTCCTGAGCCCTTCTGTTAACACATACTCTGCTAGCATCTGCCTCTGTCTACCCAAGCATGAAGTATTCGCTGCTCTGCTGGGATCTGCTGTGGTTTGCTGCTAATCCAACACTACCTCAGTCTAGCTGGAACTTTCCCCACTGAATCCATAAATCAGATTACAGGAGGGATGTCGCAACTCCTCAGCACCTCGAGCTACAGCCAACAACAACAGGAACAGCACGTTTTTCCCCAGGGAAGGCTGGGGAAGGGTAGTGCAAACGAGAAGGAAGCATCAAAGAGCTATCCAAGGGGAAGTGGGATTTAAGTGGCTATTCTAAATGGCAGCTTTGTAGCTGGCAATTGGTGACAGACTGAGCAGAGTGCAGGGTGCAGACAGCCTTTTTAAATGGTAAAAAGGTGGACAGTAAACTGCCTGGAGCACTGGGCAAGGAGGGGTACAGAAGACCTTGGAATGAAGATCTGCAGGAATATAGTGACCCGGCAGAAGCATGCATCGCGTTACTTTAATACCTCCTCTAAAAATAAAGCTGAGTTTTAGCACTCAAAATTTTCCATTACCACCAGCACTGAGGTGAAAGATAGAAGAACAAAGCATTGTATTAATAGCTCAGTTTTCAAATATTTCACATTGGCCACAAAAAACATTCCCCACCACCCAGATTGTCTGTGGAATTTATTAGCCAACAGGGTTTTAATAGAAAAAGACTTAAAGCTTAGAGAGAGAGAGAGAGAGCCCCTGCAAAAGGCACTTTCTGGAGTGCAGAGCTATTTATTTATTTTATAGAGCACATCTACACAGGAGAGGACGGGACATCGTTACGAGGCACAACGCGAAGTCCCAGGAGGGAGCTGAGTCCAGCCAAACAGAGCCATTTATTTGTTTTGTGTTTAAAGAGAGCAAGATTGATTTCAGAAATTATTTTTTCAGACTCACAGCCTTAAAACAAAGCAGAATATGCATGTTTCAATATGTTTCTGCTTGGCTCCATTGCATAATACTGTGTCAGAACATTCTTTACATAGAGCACAACCATCAGAGCTAACATACAGGCATCTTCCAAAACTATGAATTTCTTAAAAATACTCCTGCGAAATGAGTCTTAATACAAAACCCTTGATTAGTTTGAACCAGGAATGTTTATGCGTGAACTCCCAGATCAGGCAAAATTCAGATATTGTGCAGGGCATTGGTGAATTCCTGTCCCTCCAGTGTTCCCAATAGACTGGAAAAGAGAAAGCCATGTACTGATCTATCCCACTTAAACAGAGCAATAATATCCTGCACCTGTATGCAGGTTGAAAGAGGAGTGACTTTTGCTCTCTTTCTGTCATGGATATAGGTAAACCAAGGGGCAGAATGACTGAGGGTTCAGCTGCGAAGCAGGCTGGCAGCCAAAATTTTCACTAAATTTCCACCGAATACAGCATCTCTGCAAAGCTGAAGCCCAGGAGCTATCGCAGCACACACGGCTGCTGCGTTTCCCCTGTGAGGACCCTTGTTCAGGTTTCCCTACACTTCAAATCGCTGTCCCCTTCTTCACATGGAGGGGACAGCTGATGCCGAATGAGGCTCTGCTTAGGGCATGCACCTGATCCTTCGCCTTTTGTGCCCACACGCCCTTTGCCACCCTCTCCTGCTGTTTCTCAACGGCAGAAAAACTCTCCAACAGGGAATATTTTGGTGGAAGGGGACGAGGACAGCAGCCCAAGGAGCTCTGCTGAGACTGCAGCAGGGAAAAGCAGAGGGATCCTGTTAATGCTGCAGGGTCAGGTAAGGTGAATGTTTGCACTGAATGCTGAACTCAAAAAAAGTCAACGGGGCTGGAAGAAAAGACAACCACCAACCACCAATGTTTTTGCAACACAGGTGCAGCCTGTGATACTTCATTATCTTTGCATAATGGATCTAGCTAGTGAGCAACCCCAGCGATAGGAGGGTTTAGTATGCTAAAGAGCAGTACAGTGAACTCCTTTTGGAGTATGTTATAATCAAACACTACAATCCTTCAGAAGACATGACTAAAAGTGCAAGTGCAGACAAAGCCACCCTTAGGTAATTCCCTTGATTAAAATTCTCTAACTTAAAATGAATCTAATTAAGGACACTGTGAAGGCACAGAAAGGCAGTGTTCACTTCTGCCCTCTTTCACAAATGGTGAGTTGCCAAACAGAATTGAGAATCTTAATTGGAAGAATCACCAGTAAATTCAAAAAGGATGGTAAATTAGAGGCTGCAAAGTTCAGACTGTTACATAACAGCACTGCTGCCAGATCTCCTGTATCTTGCATTGGATGGGAAAGGCGCTCCCGTGAGAGGACACAGTGCTCTTTATAAAAACTGCTGAAAAAGGAGGGAAAAACCTAGCCCAGACTCATGCCGTCCTGAGTGATGTAGCCAGCAAATTCGATGGAAGAGGATAGCCTTTCCACCAGTTTGCTTTTCCTTCCTTCATTATTTGACACCGTTCCCTGTGCCCCTCGAGAGGCATCCAAACGCACGCAATGGTCATCTAATGGAGTTGTCACAATCAGCTAGATCTCAGGTTTTCTTTTCTTTTGATCTTTCAGTCCTTCTATAGCTGGTAATATGCTTTGATGCACCACTGGAAAGTTTAATCTCCTTAATCAGCTTTCTATCAAAATGCTGACATTTCACAGATATTCTTCTCAGATACAAGCAAGGCAGTTAAAAAATACTTTTGGAATAAGATGGTGAAAAACACTGGACACCTAGAAGTTCACTTCTGTCTGATTTAATTTTCCCCAACTGTCTGCATTAGTCTTCCAACAAAAGAAATCTACTGAAGTATGGTAAAAAATGCTTACAAATACCTGGTACAGATAAGGTAGACAGAAAAATCTGTTTGGCTGCATAGAAAATGGTTTGATACAAAAGAAATAGAATGTACTTGGGAATTGCAACTTATCTGTGGAGTAGTGCTGAGCTCCTTCACTCCATTCAGCTCTTACAATCAAGCAAAATACAGATGGAAGCAAGCTCCAACTAGGCAATTACTTCAAGGATCACATGTTCTATTCCACATTAAAAAAAAATAGCAACTGAGTGGTTGAACTGTATTCTAATAGTAAAGTGAGGTGTTTTTCACAGACTCATAGAATGCTTTGGGTTGAAGAAGACCTTTAAAGACTATCTGGTCCAACCCCACCCTGCCGTGGGCAGGGACATCTTTCACTAGATCAGTTTGCTCTAAGCTCCATCCAACCTGGCCTTGAACACTGCCAAGGAGGGGGGAGCCACAGCTTCTCTGGGTAACCTGTGCTAGTGGCTCAGCACCCTCACCATTAGTAATTTGTTCATTATGTACAATCTACATCTACCCTCTTTCAGTTTAAAACTGTTACCCCTTGTCCTAGCCCTACAGGTCTTGGTAAAAAGTATCTTTTCTATAAGCCTCCTCAGCCTTTCCTCATAGCAGAGGTGCTCTAGTTCTCGGATCATTTCTGTGGCCTCCTCTGGCCCAGCTCCAACAGCTCCAGGTCTGCCTTGTGCTGGAGGCTCCAGAGCTGGACACAGGACTCCTAGTGGAGTCTCACCAGAGCGGAACAGAGGGGCAGAATCCCCTCCCTCAACCTGCTGGCCATGTTGCTGGTGATGCAGCCCAGGACACAGTTGGCCTTCTGGGCTGCGAGCTCACATCGTTGGCTCATGTCCCATTTTTTATCCACCATTACCTCCAAGTCTTTCTCCACAGGGCTGCTCTCAATCCCTTCATCCCACAGTCTGTCCTGATACTGGTGATTCTTTCAACCCACATGCAGGATGTTGCACTTGGCCTTGTTGAACTTCATGAGGTTCGCACAGCCCCACTTCTCAAGCCTGTTAAGGTCCCTCTGGATGGCATCCCTTCCTTCAAGCATATCGACTGCACCACTCACCTTGGTGTCACCTGCACATTTGCCGAGGGTGCACTTAACCCCACTGTCTATGTTGTTGATTACAATAATAAATAGTATTCATCCCAGTACAAGTTTCCACTCCAACAATTTAAAAATAACAGTTCTTGGAGTTAGTCTGATCTTAGACCACTTCTAGTGCTAACAAAGACAACAAAGCTTGATCCTCAGTTTACCATTGTTTACCACTTGTGACAATATAGAGATGCGCAAGACAGCAAGTCTTTAGATATTATCTGTGCATGCACACAAATCTGGTGTAACAAGAGACAATCGAAGAATACTCAATCTAAATGCTTTTATTTTTTACAGTTTAGGAAACAAATATCCTAAAAATACCCAAAGCATTTAAAGCCCCTGTGTGAAAAATCAGGTATTGGTGTTTGTGGAAATCATTGCATGCAGCTGCTCCTGACTTACTACAAATGCCCAGCACTCTGATTTCTCAGAGCACCACACTACCATACTTGTGCTCACACTACAATCTTCTTAACATAAACAAAAAAAAATAAGACCACATCACAAAGTATATCCAAAGCCTTTGAGAATGGAAACTAGTAATTAAGAAGAGTTACTCACTAGTTACTAGGCTAGATCCTCACCTGGTAAAAACCTGTTTAGCTCAACTGTTCAATCAATACTTTTAAGTGAGTCTATTTTAATACAGATCAACAATAACATTAATTTTAACATATTATAAGGACAACTACAGGTTTTGCAATCACTTGCAAGATTAGCGAGAGACTGAGGGAGAGTGAAAACTTAAATTTGTTCCTCATTCATCTACTCGTAAAAGGTGACAAGTTGATAGCTGTGGACCAACATCATGCTGTGGTCCAAAGCCAAAGAAAATGTCAACTAAATCCTGCCAACTCCTCAGCTGAGATAAATCATCATAGCTCTATTAGTCAGACCTTCGACTTCCAGCATCCAAGGATTTGGCTCTATCTACATTGTATGTTCAGACAAGATATAAATCAATGCAGTGTCAACTTGACTGCAGTTTCTTTTTTCTCTTGAAATACTACTGTGTCTTTGATAGTTAAAAGCAAATCTCACTGAAGTCATCCAATTGGCAGGAGGAGGAAAGCATTTAGAAAGGTCATTTCCTATAAATCCAGCAGACTAAAGTTCACTCACTGCCCATCATCCCAAAAAACTGTTGTTACCTACACTAGGCAAATTTTCTCACTTATTAGTCCTTAAAGCACTTGGAATCATCAGTCTTTCTTTTTTCAATGAGACAGTGGAAAAGAAAAGATGCATCTTCCCTCCCTTTTGTCACCACCTGGGTCTGGGGACAGCCTGGTGCTTTAATCATCAGTCATTTCTGGCAGACCCTGCAGGTGCTTATGGATGAATTCCCACAAATTGTGTCCCTGACCATGCAAAACCAGCAGGCTCCCAGTCATCATGCTCAGCTGGAGCCCAGAGTTACAGCCATCAACAGTAACTTCACATTCCTCTGAGCTGGACACCACCACCAACCATACGACACTTACCACTGATCCCCATTGCTCCATGTGGAATCAGTTAAGCTCCTGAAGAGCTTCTGGAGAAGCCCTGCTAAGCCACTACCCAACTTTCAACATCTCAGGCTTCCTAAGGCATTTGGTCTAGCCTTAGGATTTGTATCTGCTCTTTCTCAAATGCACTGAGTATGGAAATTTTACCCGACAGGGCTGCTCAAACAAAGAGACTTACCATTCAGTCTCTCAAATCTTTGTATTAAAAGGCTCAGACTTACGGTAGAGTGCTGAATGGGTATCCAGGCAGGTGTTTCGACTGAGCATTTGTGGGATGGGCATCTGCCATGGCTCTGCTGCAAATAAGTGAAAACGGCATTATACACAACACACTATGTGCTGCAAAGAACTAGGCGCAATGGACTCCATTCCAGATGGAGCATCTAGGAGTTTACTACTATGCATTACACCTCACAAAGTCATTTTCCACTGTCACGTAGGGAAAATAATCTGCAGTTTGCAGGACCGAAAATGCCTCAACAGTTACCCTTTAATTTTGCTTTGAAGTTCTCAGTTATGTGGGTGAACATATCCTTCATCCACTCTGAACCCCAAGCATGTGCCATCTGGCTTCCCTCCGCACTCGAGCATTCAGAGAACCACAAAGGAGCTTTAGGTAGTAGGTAAAGATTAGCTTTTTTCTCCCCATTTTATGGCAAGCCATTTCCATTAGTCCTCTCTGAACCAGTGATAGCTGCAGCTTGAACAACCCCAGGGATATTTTCCAGGAGGAGTAAGTCTGTCTCAAGTTTTTCGTCTGTGTTTCTTTGCCAGCGGAACGCTCTGCTTGCTCCCCAGATTGGCCCCTGGAGGACGTGGAGCAAGCATCCGAGGCTCCTGCAGTTCCCTGAAACTTCACAGAACCCAAAGAGTGAGGCACTAATTTAAAGTCTAATGTTCCACACGGCAGTGCAAGATACACCTATCAGGCCTTCGGGCTGATCTTCCTGTAATTTCCCTTGCATTTGCAGTGATTCAATTACATTTTAGCAAATGTTTGGAGCCCATCAGAACAAATTGCACAGCAGATTGGGTCAGAGTCCCTGAAGAAAAGTTCAGGATAAATTCTGATGTCTGCCACCATTACTCTCAGCATTTCACATAAGAGTCAAACTATTATTTAGTTCCCTGAAATGGAGGACTTTCATAATCATGTGTGTTTCTGAAGCTGGAAATAATGTGGGAAAAAAAGCTTCCTTCCTTTTATTTTCATTTCAGCCAGATACATCACAAGCAGCTACATTACACCTTTCTTTTCCCCATGCTGAGAGCAAAGGAGAGCAAGCTCTGCAAAAACTAATGATTAGGCTTCACGTGCTTTTCAGTTGTGAATCTGATTTAAGAACGTTAACTAACAAAGCACTATTAGTGCTTTGGTCTTTATCTCCAAAAAGTAAACATTTGTAAATATTGCAGTACTAAATAAATTTATAAGTTTAAAAAAAAAAAAGAAAAACTGCATATCTGTTTCAGCTTTATATTCTCCAAACCTTAAAAACTTGTTATCTTTTATATTTTCACCCAGACAACTTTAAGGAATATTCAGAAAAACAGATAGCAAGCAAGAAGCATTGTGCCTTTAGATTAATCTTTAGAAAGCCTTGCTTAAAAGAATTTTAAAATTCACCGCTATCACGGCAGCAATATTCTGTGGGTGTGTATTATCTCCTTCAAGGAAGGAATGAATGTAACAGCAAACTATGCAATCCTATCAAAATAATAAAACTACAAACTAATTTTGATCAAAAGACTGCGTGAAATATTGGTAATTATGTTTTCCTTTCTTACACAATTGTAGGTCTTCAGTCTTTAATCCAAGTCAAGATAAAGGCAAGAAAATTAATAATTTCCTTTGGACAGAAAACATTTTTCTGATTGAAGAGTCTGGTCTGACAAACTCAGGTAACCATGTTTAACGTGTTTGTCAGGAGAGTCCTCAAAAAGACTCATCACATTCTTAAAGAGGCTGCATCTGCACAATAAAAGCTCCAGATCTCATACCAGGAGGGGCCAATACTCTCCAAGTCTTCTTGACTTTGAGATTCATGCTAAAATAGCCCCATGGCCCAGAAACACCTGACACATGCTGCATATTCAAAGGCCAGAAATTCCGAGGTGACAGGGAATTGCTCACAGAAGTTCTCCAGAGTTCCCAATTTTTCAGCACAAGACCTGGGCAGAGCATGCATTGGGGCTGCAGGGTGACCTGCAGACTTTGGCCTTTCACAGCTGGATATTTTAATTACCTTGCTGGTAATATGACATGGCCCTGGTGTTGTCCAAGAAATGCATGTAATTCAAGGGCTAGGACTCAACACTTTTCTCCTACAGCTTTCTGGCATTTGGGGTTGTTTTTTTTTTTTTTAATAACTGCTGATTTCTTATTTGAATCATCACTACTTTTTGTACTGATGCGTAAAAAACAATGCTTTTCATCCCTTTCATATCTTACACCCTTACCTAGTTAAAGCAGTTCTAAGAAACAATGTTGTATATCAGCTGCTGGTAATGCTATTCTTCATAAAAGTGCTCTTTTTCTTTTTTTTTTAATCAGCCAAAAGCTCCACCTGTCACACCTAGAGACATCAACTAAAAAAAAAAAATTACCCAAAAGGTCAACACTACATGAAATATTCTGCAAGCATAGAAAACACATAGGAATTCTGAAAATCATTTGCAGACTTTAGAAGGAATGAATTCCATTTGATTATTACTGCTAACATTTTGACCAACTTAGGAGTTTTGTGAGCACAAGAACTGAAGACCATGGTCCACCACTACACTGGAAAGTGAAATACCTGAAAGGTGATGAAAATCCATCAGTTGAAATCTTTTTCTTTAGACGGCCTTCAAGGGAGAACAGAATTACCTGTAGTTTGCTTTTCATGTTTATTAATATTTGTATGCAAAAAGAGTATGTCTTGCCTTGCTGTTTGGGACAAAATGTTCCAATAAAAAGAGTTCTTCATCTGAAATGGAAAAAGAGACGCTGTTTCTCCAGACCTTATGAATGAGTGACTTCCAAAGTCTTGTTTTACTCCCTTTCTTTGAGGATACCCGGCCTCCTGCACTAAGCTTCACCCTTGAGACAGCTCCAGTGTAGTGACAGACACAGCTATCCAGGCGTAGGCTTTATCACAGCTTCATGCAATCAGAGCCTTCAAAATATGCAATAAGATATTCAGCTTGTGTAATTTTTGTATAAAGAGACCTTGGGACACAAAAGAATAAATCTATTCTCATTGTTGAATTCAGGATCAGTCATGGCTTTTTTTTTCTGGGTTGATGCTTTAAATCCTTGATAAATTGCACAGCAATAATCCAGTCAGGAAGCAATGAAGCAATGACCGAAGTCAGATAGCGATGCTAACCTCCTAGTCCATTAAAGACAGTGCAATTCCTTCTCTGGAGGCACTGTTACATGCAATTCCCAAACCAATAGCTTTATCAAGCATCTAGAAATGCAGGCTCCATAGGTCACCAGGAGACAGAAAAGCACCAACTTCATAAGACAAAACCAAGGCTGCAAGCCCTTCAGGGTCTCTGTGTCCAACCTCTACCTTCCTAGCATGCAACCTTTAAGGAAGCTTCATTCCTACATGCTTTTCTCAGTCAGGAGTTGAAATAACTGACTGCTGTTAGCACTGGTCAGAAACACTGGTAGAATGTATCTTGCAGACACTTTAATGTAATGCAGAGGGGCAGCATCAGTGCCCACTGTAGTAGTGCAGTGGGAAATATTGCTTATTGAGTATTGAATCGGAAGGTGAGAGCTTTGTGGCACTGCACAAGAGAGGTTTCAGCTGACAAAGACTCAGTTGCACATCAGCAAGCTCTGGGTGAGATTTCAAGGAAGAATTCCTCTTTTGTGTTGCGTGATCAACCATAGTGACTCCCAAGAGTGTTTGGAGGACTTTAAGAGCGCATACGTATAGCTTATTGCCACTTTCTCATAAGCAGGAAGAGATTATCTATGTATCTTCAACACCAAATCTGGACGGCCAAATATTGCCCAATGTGACTGCGACTGGAGACACATTGGGAGGCAGATCTTAGCTCTGCAGGAAGAGGCAACAAAATACAGAGAGGATATTTAGGAATACTTTATCTGCTAAAGGTTCAGGGCTCACTGAACTGAGGCATTCTTTAAGATCTGACTTAATATTCTTTCACAGAGAAGATACTAGTGATCAGAGTGAAAAGCAGTCACAGGAGTGATGCATTTTGTATCCACTAGAATGGCCAAGAACATGACTTGCAAATTATATACAAGTCCGTAAGTGAGGTCTCCAGTAGCAGAAGAGTTGGCTGAAGTCAAACCGAGTGGAACACACTTATCTACTCCTACACATCCTTGAAAATTATCTTCGCTGATGCAGATGATTCTCCAGAGAAATGAAAATTGTAGATCTCAACCAGAGGTCTCAGACTGGGTAGAATATAATCATATACTAGGCCATACCTCTGACCTAATAATTCACTCATAAATAACCATTTCCTTCTCCTTGACTGCACACATCCTCTCATTTTTTAGAAGTCTTGCATCAAGTGAAGAGAAACAGAAGGAGATTTGCATGGTACTAGCAAACAGATCAGAACACGAAAGAACTGCATGTTTATGTTGAGGACGCATGCCAGGAGACCCATCTTTTCTGCTTTTAGTGGCCTCTTGGACGTTGCAAAGAATCCATTCGGTCAGCTCCAGCTACGTGAGACGCATAGAAATGCAGCTTACCCTGGCACTAGGAAATTATCTTCCCACCTCACCCAGGCCCTCCAAACATTAGAGAAGGGACCTGCTAAGGATGTCTATCTTTGCTATCATTTAATTAATTAATTATCATTAATTGAGCCAGGATCTGGCTCTCTTGTTTTCTTTTTCTTGCTCAGCATCTTCCACCTTTCCGTACATCTGCAGCTCTCCACTGCTGTGCAGTAGTGTTAAGCCGTAATCGTATCTGCCTGAGCAGTTAATTGAACATTTTCTTTTCTCAGTTTATAGAGCTGTTCATAGATTTACGAAACATATCACCCTTCTCCTTTCATAGTTAAAACCAATCTCAATAAAGACATCTCCCTAACATCAGCAAATTATAATCTAATGAAATCTATTGAAGATTTCAGTTGCACTAAACAAGGTCAACGCTTGGAAGAAACGAAATGTCACTCAGAAATGGAGATCAAAGTAATTCCCTTCTATTCCTGCTGCTGCCATAGAGACCAAGGGAGGGGGAAGAGGGGGAAGAAGAGATTTAAGAGACTTAATTCTTCATGAAATTTATAATTAACTACAAGGGAAAAGGGACAATTACCATATTTCTAAAGAATAAAGGAGAAAAAAGTTGATCTTTTGACAAGATATAATTACAAGACACTACATATGCAATGCACATTGGTTTGTTCTGTGTAATTTTCTTGAGACTGCCCCCCCAAAATGATTTTTTTTTCTAGAAAAGACAACACGTGTCTCATCAGTTTACATTCATAATGTTTGAAATCCAAAAGCCAGAGGTTTACAATAATTGTTCCAAAATTTAACATTGGTAAATAAAGATTTGAAATAAATACCCGGATAAACTCCCCATCTGTCAGACATCTACGAGTATATTCTCCAGCTAAGATAAACGGTAATTAATGAAAAGGATCTTCCTGTTCTTCTAAGACTGTGCAGTTTAGCCAGCAGGCAACCCATAGTCATCAAAGCTGTCCTCAAGTACCACTTCAGAACAGAGTTTACAAAATTACATGTAAATTGCATGGAATCAGCACTATTACACTTGTAGGGTCTGGCAGGAAAACACCACATTTTGAAGTGCTCATCAGCACCTAATAATGACTATAGAAAAAGATTTTGATTTTAGCAAAGTCTGAATCTCTGGGGGGAAAATCATTATGTTTCCTTTGTTTCGGGTTCATTATAGCCGGGAAATTCAGTGCAAAGAACGTAGCTACCCAGTTTATGATTTCAAACTGCAATGATTCAAAGCCTGAAGTCTTGCAAAGAAAAAAAGAACAAATGTTGCCCAGATCTATTTAGCACTATTAGCAATAGGCAGGCACATAGAAATATGGTTATTTTTTTTGTCTCATATCCAGCTAAATTTAAATCAGTTCCTCATGTAGTGTAGCTCTACAGCTTTGCTGGTTCTGGTAAGATTATGCTAGTTTGCAACACCCGAGGTATGGGTTCAACCTCAGTATTTATACTTTGCTTTATCATTTCCTAATTTTGAGACTGACCTTACAGCCTCTCGGACACATATAGCTGATCTTGTAGGAAATCATAGAATCGTAGAATAATACCACAAAATAAATTGAACCTCAGTCTCTAAGTATACGCCTTTTTAAAACTCTGTATTGACTTTTTTCAGATTGACACAACATAACTGGGGGGGCGGGGAACAGACCTATTTTCTTCAGTAAGGCCTACTACAAAAGCACTTTGGCATAAACAAATATTCTAAATATTAGTTAATTGCATTGGTATTAGGCCACCATAACTGATAATCCAATTTAACCTCATAGTGGATTCACCTCTGCAAAGGGAGACTGACAGCTGGCACGTAGTGTGTGGACCTGCTCTCCACATCCAGCTGATGACCTGATCTGATTTACCATCCTGTCCTTCTGAGAGCATCTTGGAACTGTTTTTGCTGCTGCTCTAAATTAGAGAGGTTGGAACTGTGAGGTCACTCCAGTGGTGCCACCTCCACATTTTTCCATTCTTCAGCCAAGTTCTAAAAACACCCTTTAAATCAACTGGATTGGCACTGGGAGTCAGGTGTGTTGGCTAAACGCTGAATGAGAGTTTCTCGCTCACTTGGAGAATCCACAGTATCCTACTGGGACACAAGATCTGCACAGTATCTACAGGGATTTATAATTATATACTTAATGTAGACTGATAGTTTCAAAGTCAACTAGCCAAGCCACAGCAACTCCTTACTCAGATTCACAGTGATGCTGTTGAGGAGGAAGCGCTCTGAATTTTGCCTTGTCTTCAATTTTGGGACTATGAAGAAAGAAGAGCTGACACTGATGAAAAGACAAGGTGCAAATTGTATAGCTCTTCTCAGCTTTACTTTTAACTTCATGCTGCATGAGTGTGTGGAGTGGGAGAGACCTACAGAAGAGTCATACTGTATCCAGGGTCTAACCCAGATGTTGGTCCCATACTTGACCCCAGTGGCTTCTTATTTTCCATGACCACTGCACATACTGAAACTTTGGCTCACACATCTGTCACAGTTTTGCTTTAAGTGCACATATTGGTGTCTCCTGTTCCAAATATATTGCCAGATGAGCAGAAGAAAACAGAATAGACAGATGTCGCTGGCTCCTGGCAGCCTCGCCAGTCAGAATTGTACATGTTCAACCTTGGCATGGGTTAACAACATAAACAAGCATATCACCCTGCTTCCCAACACCATCACAAAACATTTTTTTTCCTTCAATTTTTATTTCATTCTTTTAAACAGGTGAACTAAATCATTAAAAAAGGTGCTGGATGGACAGCCATGGCAAGGTACTGTTAATTTACCAAACTAGATTAACAACGAATTTTAAAAAGCTGAAAAACTAAAACCCCAAAAATCTTCACTAGTGGAATGATTTGTGTCTTTCATTATCTCTAAAAGAACAAAACAAACAAAAATACAAGGTCTTTTTTTCCATTCACATGAATAATCACATTTTAATTTAATTGCCTGGTTCCACAAAGGTCAGGAAATAAACATGGAACCTGTGTAGTGAATGAACTGGCTCAAACCACTACAGAGTTAAGTGGAAGCTCAAAACAAGCATCTTGAAGAAGGAGTAATTTTTGCAGAATTTCTACATTTAGATGACCAAAATTTATTTTTGTAGCTAACAACCAACCAGTTCAAGCTGGGCATTCTGCCTTGGTCTGAAGTCAGCCAGTTGTCTGGTTTACAAGCTGGAGGACACAATTCAGGGTCACAGGGACATTACAGCTGCCAGCGTTCAGTGCTATGAACTTGGGAGTTGGCCAACAAACAGTGGTTTAGGTTTTGTGACTAAACTGGGATTATTTCATATGGTGTCTAGTCTTTCGGGACGACTTTGCAAGCTCTTCTCAAAACACAGAAGCTTTCAGGCGATAAAATCTGGAATTCTAAGCAAACCTCCGAATACAGCTCCAAAACAAAACAAGAGGTGACACCAGTGGCAACCAACATTGACAGTTCTTAGGGCCATTACTAATGTTAAAGATAATAAATCATTAAACTAGATTTCCCGAGAAGTTTTAAAATCTCTACCCTAGTTGAAGGTCTTTAACTAGCCCTGCTTGGGACAGAGGACTGGGTAGCCACTTGTGGCATTATTCAATTCTAATTTTTTGTGGTGCTATGATTGTCAGCTACAATTATCAAAAGCCTGAATCTGGCACCTAGAAATAATGAGATTTAAAAATAAAAACATATTTTGTTTTCCCTTCATTTTTCTGCGTTTAAACCTTTAGCATTTCCATCTCTGAGCTCTCCTTTATAGCAACAAGGTCTAGAAAGCTTTTTTTTTGTCCCCATTGAAAGATGGTCATCTTTTCTAAGCCACCCGATATCAAGAACTGGGGGTTTCGGTGAAGCAGCTCCTGTTGTGGTGAATCTTGTTGGGCAACACAATGCCATACATTTTTTCTTTCACCAGCGGCAACTACTATTGTATTCATAATCCTGTAAAAGGCAGAAGGATGGAAGGAGAGCTGATAGCTAGAGGAGAGGACAGCAAGTCGCCTCTGTTGGGAAGCACAGTGGGAACCTTCCTCCTTTTCAAAAACTCCTGGGGCTCCCACTGGGATGGAGTCTTGACCTGAGCTTTTATTTATAATGAATTCTTCCTAATGATAAAATAATGCCGCAAATTAACATGCTTTATGCTACAGTAAAACAAGCTATGTTGGGAACATGATCAATTAAAATAACCTAGGAGACCATAAGAAGTCCTCCTTGACTGATTCAGCATTTCTTAAGTCCTGGGTTCAGAAACGCAAGGAAGCATGAAGGAAATAAAAAAGCAGAGCAAGAATCTGTACAAATTAATATCTTAAATCTATCTTGAACATATCTTACATTTTGGCTGAAAAGATAATGTCAGTAGGATTTAAGATTTGGCAAGGCACATCAGAAATTAATTTTATTAGATGGTGTCTTTCACCATATAGAGTTCAAAGAAGGATCTTTTGATCCACTGTACGTAATCTACTAGGGCATATTCACTCCACCACCACACTTATGTCATTTTCTAGACTGGAAATATTGCAAATACCAGAGTAAATTTAACGACCATGTGTTAAAAATGTCAACTTTTTAAACAGCATTCATCTTTTGCAGTTTTAATAGCATTCATTTTTTACTCCTTTTTTTATTATTTATAAGATCCAAAGAATAAAACTGATGTATTTACTACCTATTCACATTAAGATCCACTTTTCCAAGAATAAGAATGGCAATTATTCGCACAAACCAGACAAATGGATATTCACATAAGGACAATTACCAGATCTGTGGCCAAAAATGACCATACTGCTGCTCTGTAGAATTCATAATTGAAATTAATTTTTTAAAAATCTCATATGTTCTGAAAAAGCTCTGCTCTCGCTATACTGGTGAAAATTGGCATAAACATATGCCATAAAAATTTGGTGGGTTTAAAGTAAGTAGAGTTACTCCAACACACAAGAAAGCAAGTAAGAACAGATTATGGATCAATACAATGTAATGTCACTGGTGCAGCTATCTAAATATGGCACCAAAACAAAATGAGGAAATCAACTAACTGATATTCACAGAATCATAGAATCATAGAATCATGGAAAGTTTTGGGTTGGAAGGGACCCCTAGAGGTCATCTAGTCCAAACCCCCTGCAGCAAGCAGGGACACCGCTAACTCGATCAGGTTGCTCAGAGCCCTGTCCAACCTGGTCTTGAATGTTTCCAGGGATGGGACCTCCACTGCCTCTCTGGGCAACCCGTTCCAGTGTTTCACCACCCTCATTGTAAAGAATTTCTTCCTTATATCTAGCCTAAACCTACCCTGTTTTAGTTTAAAACCATTACTCCTCGTCCTGTCACTGCTGTCTCTACTAAAAAGATTGTCCCCATCTTTCCTATAGGCTCCCTTTAAGTACTGAAAGGCTGCAATCAGGTCTCCCCGCAGCCTTCTCTTCTCCAGGCTGAACAAGCCCAACTCTCTCAGCCTGTCCTCATAGGACAGGTGCTCCAGCCCTCGGATCATTTTTGTAGCCCTCCTTTGGACCCGCTCCAACAGTTCCATGTCCTTCTTGTGCTGAGGGCTCCAGAGCTGAACGCAGTACTCCAGGTGAGGTCTCACCAGAGCAGAGTAGAGGGGCAGAATCACCTCTCTCGACCGGCTGGCCACGCTTCTCTTGATGCAGCCCAGGACACAGTTGGCCCTCTGGGCTGCCAGCGCACATTGCCGGCTCATGTCCAGCCTTTCATCTATCAGTACCCCCAAGTCCCTCTCAGCAGGGCTGCTCTCCATCCTTTCATCCCCCAGCCTGTATTGATAGCGGGGATTACTCCGACCCAGGGGTAGGACCTTGCACTTGGCCTTGTTGAACCTCATGAGGTTCACACAGGCCCACCTCTCCAGCTTGTCCAGGTCTCATATTTATTTGGCTTCAAGCCTTTGCAATACAAAAGTGTTCTGAAACTAGATTTTTGCCATTCAATTCAATTACATATGTTAATATGGTGTTCCCACATGCATGCAAATAGCAGATCACCTACAATTCACAATCCTATCTCATTCCAACACCAAAGTTGGCAGCTGAGAGTGAATATCTGGAGTTGAATATTTGAGGGTCATATGCTTGACTTTCACATCACTTCAGCCATTTAACAGCAGATCCAAGGAACAGAAGAGATGGGAGGAAAAACATTGTGTGTAGATGAAGTTGGCAGCCCTGCTCAGAGCAGCAGCAGTAGTGAGACGATGATGAGCCTACACTCGTTACTGCCCAGAAGGTCCTAGGAAAATGTTCAGTGGAAACATTCCTGATCAATTCATAAAATACATAAAGCGGTTTCTTCTGATATATAAAAAAAAGGCACTGGGCCACGTTCTTCTCCCAGTTATACCATCTTAGATGTAGACTCGTCCACCTCTCCCAAATTCAGTTACTACACACGTCCTCACCAAACTCTCAAGGCCAAGGACGGTTGCGATTGCTGGTCCCCACCACACCACCGGACACCCAGAAGCAGAGATAATCACAGCTGTCTTTTCTAGCTTCCTGCTTATTTTCTGTTGGAAAGCAACATCAGGGAGTAGAAATTGGATGTTTAGCACGATCCTGCATCCAGGCTTTGTTCAGCAGTGCTGCACCACCACTGCTGAGCACTTTTCAGTGGTATTGCATCAACGGGCACCCATGAGCACCTCTGCTCTGCTCCAGGGCAGGTTGAGGACATAGTCTCAGATCCAGCACGGCTTCTGGGAACCAGAAGGACCTGGAAAGAACAGGAGGTGAATGAGGCCACAGAAGGAGGCCTGCTGTGGCCTCATTCACCTCCTGTTCTTTTCCCATATGGGTTTTTTCCCCTGGCAAGATGGGAATGACAGCTCGTATGTGCTTCCACAGCTCCACCGTGCTCCCTGATCTCTGTGGCAGCCACCTCCCACACCTCGCTGCTGCCTATGGGTGCCAGGGGTGCCTCCTCCTGCCTTTCTCCATGTCATGGATGGGGGTCCCCGTTTGGCATGGCCACGACGCAAAAAATGACAGCAATGACGAGGGCAGTGCTAACTGTTGGTTTGACTTATTTATATAGCCTTCAGGTGTTCTGGCTACCCGAGGCATTTTGCAAATCCAATGGAAATGACAAAATTCATCAAAAATAAACCAGAACAGGGAGCAACTGTGCTGAACCCCAATGACTGGACTTTCCTCAGTTACTACTCCTTGTGGATACTATCACCATGTGCATATGCAGTAACAAACATGCGGTGAGCTGCCCATCCCGTAGCAACAGAAAGGGATTTCCCTGATTATCTCTCTGTCATGTAATATTAAGCTAGTTTCCTAAGTCTGAGATCATCTCAAAGAATTGTTCAGCTTATCTCTACCCTAGAGCTTTATGTTGGGAATTGTCCTTAACTCAGGAAGTGTCCTTAACCCCAAAGTTCTTAGCCTGCCAGCGTTGTTGTGGATAAAAACTTGTTTCCACACATGTTTGGAGAGATTTATTTAGAAGGACCATTCCCAAACAGCCAGGTTAGATCTAACATCAGTATAAGAGTCCTGAATTGGGACCAAGGCATTTTTATTTTTCAGGCCTGGAGATGGAAATTAAGCTATGTTTCTCCCCCAAAAAGCTACAATAAGCCACAAGAAACTTGCACCTCTCCAATCAGAAACATCATGACTATCTAAACCACATCTGATTGGCGTCTTTCAAATCCTAGGACCCATATAATGCCCCCCCCCCTTTTTTTTTTATTCTTTAGTTTACAGAATTAACTGATAAGCTAAGAAAATATGTGCATTATACCTTGTTCTCTGAAAGTGCTCTAGTAGCTAGAGATATTAATAGACATAAGCACAGACTAAGATAAAATATGAAATAATTTTCCTTTTGCTAGTAAAAATAAGTAAATTACAGATCATTTAGGAAGTGATATAGAAATAAACTGTATAATCTACAGAAAAGGAAAACAAAATGCTCATTGAAGCAAAGCTTATTTATCACTTTATCTTGCAACCTGACACAGTGCATGCTCGATCTATTTAATTACAGGAACAGAAAAATAGCAGAGAAATATGTACACATATCAGCAACGTTTCCAGTCCTACCTTGGTCGTGACAATGCACAGACAATCCATTCTGTAAATCTCCACAGGATTGTATGTAAATCATAAAAATAAATCAGCAAGGGTGAGGAAAGGCTTTTGAACAGCATGAACAGAACCGGAGGCTTGAATCTGCACAGCCTGCTTTTCCAAGTGGGGCCCTCATAAGAAACTCGAGTCCTCCTCCACAATGCTAAAGGCAGTCATGATGCTCACAGGGATCAGAAAACCCACTAGAAATCGTCTCAAGCAAAACTTCCAGGTGGCTTATCAGGCTTGATTGCTGCATTGTTCAATCTGTGATCAAAATATTCTGTTGAATGGTATGCAGCCTTCTAAATGGGAAGATGAGAACCACAACAAGCACAAAAGAGCAAAAGCATCACATTTCAGCCCTGGCTCTGGTTTCACAATTCTGATCTGCTGTTTCAGTATACCCATAAGATTTCCTTTGCCAAGTCTCTCTCTCTCTCTCTCTCTCTCTCTCTCTCTCAATCTCTCTCCCTCTCGCTCTCTCCTTCCCTGTCTTTTTTTTTCTCCCCCCTCTCGCTTGCTCTCTCCCTCCTCTTTCCTACCAACTCCGAGCAAGCACAACACACACAACTATCGGGCCCATCTATCAAAGTGCTGTCACTGCTCTGCCAAAACAACTGCTTCGGGTTGTAAGGGGTTTTATTAAGAGCATGATTCCTACAAACACATATTGCTTGAAGTGCATGATTGAAACATTAAGGTGTGCGCGAGAGCTCATGCGTCACATCTCCAGCCACTCAGAATTACTGGGTCAGAGCTGGATTCAGGAAGTGAATATAAATAACAGCTGGATAAGGCGAACTTTCAGAAAGTATACCAGAAAATAATCAGTCAGGGCGAAAACCAGGGAATTGCGTATTTACACATGCACGCAGAACTGTGAAGCACAGCAGTGTTATAATTATAGTTTACCATCCACAGAAAAAAAGCCCCACATTTATACACATTATTCAAAGCTACAGAGGGGCACCTTTTTTTTTTCCCACTTATGAAAAATACATCAAAGTTTTGACTAAAAGAAGCCACCCCAAAAAAACAGAGCTTAAAAACTCCTTAAGTTCTCTCCGAAACTTTTTCTGCATCTTTGACAGATCCACAGGCTTAATCGATCTGTCTCATGTTCTGTATGCTTTGCTCAGAGTTTTACAGACTGTTTAGCCCCCAAAGCCCTACCTTTCTTGCAGTGATGCTGGTGCAGAGCTTGCCTTTCAGGTGTCTTACATGAATCATTCTGCGTTAGAAAGCTTGCTGTCAGCTCTTAAAGTCTTCCCTCTCTTACAGATAGAGGAAGAGAGAGAGAGAGAGAAGAGGGAGGGAGAGGGAAAGAGACACAGAAGGGGAAAGATATGTAAAATGAAAGCTCTGGCCAAATAGAGAGGAAAATCAATGCTTCTATTCACTGGAAAAAAAAAATACAGCCAACTGGACTGTTGACAGCAACAAGAGGAAACGTCTAGACACCCATACATTACAATTCACCTTTTCAACACACTGGACAGCACAATTCCCTCTGGGTGTTTTGCTGAGGATCTCTCATTCTCACTCAGAGCTAAAATATGTTTTCAATAAAATAAGCCTTTCCAAGAAAATAAAAGGATATTTAAAAGTCATCTCTCTTCCATAAATTACTCAGGTTATAACCCTAATATTCTTGCGATTGCTAAAGCAGCAAGAGGCTCAGTAAATGACACACATTATTTTGCCAAAATGAGGTCACTGCTACCAAAGTTACAAAATCCATAGTGAATCAGATATGTGGTCAGAGAGCAACCAACCCTCCCCCAGCTATTAGTCTTGGTGAATGTAACATCTTAAAGAGAAAGTCTCCAGAGCATGTATGACTGTGTCTAAACCTTTAACTCGCTCTGAGCAACCACATGTGTACAAAACAAACTTGATTTGTGTTTACGGGCTCCACTGGAACTTGCAGGTTTTCTCCCTGTTGAGGTTTAGTCCAGTAGCCAAACAGTCAGACAAGTTTATTAAACTATAGATTATATGAAACAGGGAACTTTTCAAACATCCTTGTAGTAAGAACCAATCTGTTTTTCAGAACAAATTAACCCATTAAGATGGTCTAACCTAAGCCACGCTTGTGCTCTAAGTCTGGCAGGGTAAAAAGGAACTCAGTCAACTCTAAAATCAGGAGATATTTTAACACTTTGATGTAAAGCATCCAACAGTTTGTTCTCTTCCCATTGGTAGATTCAAGCTGATCTAGTAAGGTGTGAAATATTTCCATATATATAATTACCTAATGACTTGGTTGTAAAATTTCATATCATACTCGAAGCTGGCATATGGGGATATATTTTGAAATTGGTCTCCAAGTGTATGATCTGTAAATGCTTCTACTTGCAAGTAACTCTACTCCTGTGAGCTGGTCTCAGTGAATTCATGATCCTATTTACAGTTTATATGAAAAACAGTGTTTGAACCCCTTGAGGCTGTTTATGTGAACAATGTGACTCCTGTGTGTGTCTGGGAAAATCTGGCTCCATCAGTGTACCTAGAAGCTTCCTCCTGCACTCTTCCAGTTTTTGAGTGTCACCTCCTTCCATAAAATGCAACAATGAGCATTTCACAGTGCAGGATTTGCACGTGTGCCACCCAAGCTTAGTGCACCGTTGAGCAGCGTGGTCCCTCAGATACTGCCACCTGCTTTTTACTCTCAAACTCTCCTGTAGCCCCAGACAGAAGAAACCCATGGTTTTGGAGACACAGACCCAAGTTCCTTCCTTCCACAGGCTCATTCTGGCTGCCACAGCTCCTGGACATAGCTTCTAACACACATCTATCCGTGACTCGAGAAAATCAGGGCTGCAGTATGGGAACAGATGACTGTCAATGGGTCTCCAAGGTTTCTCCTAAGGATACAGTTTCTCATTTTCATTAACTACCCATCCCAAACCCATAAAAGAGGCTGAGCCCCTCCATTTTCTTCCTTCAGCTAGACACTTTCTCCATTCATTTTTTTACCCCAAGTATACCAAGTAGAAGATTTTCAAATCCTTGGCACTGCTTTACCCTTCATTAGCAACATCTCCTTCTGCTCTAATTTCTGCAGGTCGTATTGCTGCTTAGTTCTATTTTTTCCCTCTGCTCTTCCAGCCTTCATGTCATCTGTACATATCATCATGACTGAAATCTACTGTAGAAAGATTTGACCCAAAAACCAAACAAAATGAGAAGCAACCATCTGGGGTGAAAAGAGATGGTTTATAGCTGCTCGTAGTTGATTTAGGTGGTCAAAAATAACCTCTGTGATGAGCTCTGACTCTTAGGAAACCTTAATACAGGAAGAATAACAACTATTCCCACTGTGATACCAGCGGCTCTGCAGACCGCCGTGTGAAAACCACTTACCTAGCTGACTGCTTCCTTCTCCTTTAGTTTTACCAAGGCATCTATTTTTAAGTCATAGAAAAACAAACAATATGAGGTGAGTGGGTAAATGCGATGGTCTGTATAATGCAATAGTTTAGACTGGACAATTTAATGCTCCTTTCTGGCATTAAAATCTTCACTGTATCCAGGTACTTCCACTTGGATAACCAAAGCATAGGGTTTAATTAGGCAGTTATATTTAGAACCAGAGCCTGTAAGATCCAGCTGATCTGACTATTTGTAAAAGCAAGCTTCTGTAAAACCTAAAACCAGTAGGAAGGATTCTCTGATTTTTTTAAATCTTTCACGACACGCCTTTGTAAACATTTCTTAAATTCTTTGGAAACCCAAGTATTATAGAGCAAAAACTGCAAAGAGAAACTGAATCTTTCAAAAAAGCAAAACTGACTTCATTATTATCTCTAACTCAAAGAGCAGAAATTAAGAAAAACAAGAGTGCTAGATCTCCAAGTTTTGGAGTAGACACTAAGAAAGGAGACATTTACCAGCCTGCTAACACAGCATTAGTAGTGTCAGCATCTTGCAAAATTTAGCCAGTGACTATTTAGAGCTCTACGCACCTACACAGAGAACACATAAACACACACGTCCTCTTACAAATGTGGAGCAAGATTTACTTGCTCCTAGTGTATGTTAAATTGTGTACTACGGAACACTTGTTGATGGTATTAAATTGCAAGCCTTTCACATGGGGTTATATTTTCTTCTTTTCAGGTCCTGTATTGCACCCAAAAAGGCTACAAACAAATACTATCCTGACTACTTCTTTTCCAAGAGGGCAACTGATGTAGTCATGAACTTCTGTCCCTACAGTCAGAGTTCATTAATACCACTTGAGCCCAGTTCCAGCTAGGTTCCTGTGCATCACAATTAGTTAGTTAGCAGGTTAACACCAGGATAAGAGTTATCTGAGCAATTATATGCTAGAAAGGAAAATCTCATGAGACAGACTCTTATTAGGACTGTTTTGTGCTGCTCAAAAAAAGAAAAATGAGAAACTACTAATCTTGAAGATCCTGGATATGTAGTTAGGAGCTATAGTACAGATTAAATGTTGGATTAAACTCTGCTTCAGCCAGGAAGAAAAGTTAATACAAATTTCAGAAGGCGTGAAGTTCTCTATACCTTAGTCACTAAGAATTTTAATGCAGTTCCCAGGCTGAACCAGAAGCCCATGAGTGCTGGTGTTAGTTTAAAGATCAACAGATTAGCAATTCTGCCCCTCCTGACCGCAGCAGCAGCCCTAACCGCAGCAGCTCTGCAGCTGGCCTCAGGCCCATGAGAGTCTCAGGCAGAAGCTGTAATAAGAATCACTCCCTTCTCTCATGCATGGCAAATTTCATTGCTATTTAGCACAATCAATGTTAGAGTCCTGACCAATTTCCCTGGCTGGTAGCTTTCTCAAAATAAAAAAAGAAAAAGACAATTTTCTTTTTTGTAGGTAAGCACAGACCTCACTCCTCTGAGCCCTGCAGGTAGATGGTAAAATGGGCACTGGGAGATGTGAAGGCTGGACAGGCAGCTCCACTCCTTCCTCACAAGGACTCCACACGCAAGTGGCCACAGTGGACCCAGGCTCAACAGATGCAGAAAAAAGTTTGGTTTATTCTTCACAGCTGTGGGGGCGATCCCCTCTCTTCCTCCCACAAGCACACGCCCAGTTTACCACCCTTTTATTCAGTTCTTGGGAGCTGACACCACTTTAGCCAAGCACTGCCCAAGCACTCAAAAAGCAAGGAAAAAAGCTATTTTTGGTTTTTTAATGGACAACGTGCACTTCGCTGGCCCTGTTTGCTGAGGGTCTTATTATAATACCTGGTCCCTTGCTGCTGCACCCAGTGGTGTGTAATGTCATTTGCCTCCAAGCGTGCTCGGTAGGACAGCAACGTGGTTGCCTCCATCTCCAGGAGTCAATGTAATCAACAGATCACAGGATAAGTGACAACGGACAGGACCTGAGGAGGTCTTCATTCCAACCTCCTCCTCAGTGTAGGTTCAGCAATGAGGTCTGATCAGGTTATTCAGGCCATTATCCAGTCTGGTCTTGAAAATCTCCAAAGATGGAGACCATGCAACCTCTCCAGTCATCTCACTCCCACGAACTCACCAGCTTAGGGGCCTGTGAGAAGACAGCAAGGCAAGCTGGGACCAGAGTATGCCTTGTAGGGTTGTAGCAAACACATTTTCATAATCACAGGGTGTGGAGCAGCGGATGGGGAAAGGTCCTTGAGCCGTCCTACAGCTCTGAAGGGCCTTGGATAAGCTAGAGGTTTTGAACACTCTGCAATCTCCATTAATTTAGAACTTCTGCCTAATATTTTATGCATCTATTATTTCCAATACAAAGCCACAATTGTTTTCTCTTGTTTCTCACAGATCCCTTATTCAGAATGAATGTGCTTCAGTTACAAATGCTCCCCTAGCTTTACGTGGGCTGGGATGCTCTGCAATAGAAACGCACAGTACTCAAGGGCAATGTGTCCTGAAGTGGCTCTCAGCTTTCAAGATCCATGATGAATGAAGAGTTCATTTTAATTCTTGAGCACTCTGCCTGGGGAAGTAAATCTAACAACCAATTGATCACCAGCAACTGAAAAGCCCTGGTGCATATGTTTAAACATGTAGCCAGTCCTCAGCGGCTATGTGTCACTGTCATAGCAGCGTGCCACTGACACTTAAGCACTGTCACTTGAAAAAGAAATCAGACAAAATGACTCTTTCAAATGAACTGACACACTGAACCACAAGTTCCAGAAAATGAAAACAAAACATCTGCTATCTGCTTTCCTATGGTACTGGAAACTGAAGAAAATACCACTCAGAGCTCTGAATGTCCTAGAGTTTGGCAATGGAATTGCCAATTTTTGGAGTTTACGCTCATGTACACTGTGTGCAGGAGAGCTACAAACAGCATGAAAAAGTAGTAAAAAGAATTGCTGATGGAGAAACATTGAGTTCAGGAGTTTGCAGTATCACGACTCTGAGTAGCAATGATGGTGCATTGTTCAATTGGACATTGCTACTGGAAATGACGTTGTGAAACTGGGCTGACGTGCTACATCCCGTGATTTCTACAACATCCTCACAGACACAATGTATTTAGCGTATATATCAAGCTTTTGATAATTCCTTGCTCTGGGGAAATAATTTCTTCCATAAATATAAAGACAAATTTCAATGAGTATAGATATTCCTGTATTTCAACTCTCAAGTAGCACCATGGTCCTATACGGTACAAGTTTTTCTGATCATCTAGGAAAAAAGCAACACAAGTAACTCAGAAAGTCATGCTAGACAATTAGTTCTTTAGATCTTGGAAAGTTAAAGAACACAGAAATTGATCTAGAAATTTAAACAAATCCCATGGAAAAGCTTTAGTCAAGAGGAATAATCTGCAAGTTTCTGCTGTTAGAAACAATTTTCACTGAAGCCTACAAGGTATCACATAAGCATGCCAACTCAGTTAACGTCTCTTTTCTTTTCATTGTGTTTCCAGCTTGCTAACTTTAAAAGAAAACTTAATAATTTTCTTTCACTTAGAAAAGAAAAAAATATACAATGACTTCAAGGCTGAAAGTCTACATAATATATAAGCCCAAGAGAATTGTTCCAGTCAAGTTGCAAGCCTATGAAAATAAAGGAGATATGAAAATAAAGGAGATATTATAATGAAACACTTACAACTTCACTATTGCAAGCAGCAAGACTGTTACAAAGAGAAGTGTAACGTACAGCACAGCCACGAAGTCATATTGCTTTGTATATTATTCAGAGTAGTTTTATGGTAGGTATCATTCAACTGCCCATAGAAAAATCATCACTTTGCTGACATTCATATTCTTCCATACTGACTCTAGACCAAAAATAAACTACAACCACACTGAGAGACTGAAAACACCTTGAATAAAATTTACTAACTGTGAAACACCTTGGATTTCAAAATTACACTGAAATGAAAACATCGTGAGATCAGCAATCCTGTAGAACCATAACTGATATCAAAAACTTTTTTACATAAAAATAAAAAGTAAATCCTGCCTAGGACAGCATAAAATGCCCAGGGCTAGTAACATACAGCAATAAAGTGCAGCGATAAGGCTGAAAGCCTGATCTGAATCTGGTAATGCACATGCAGACATTAAGTAGCAAAAAAAAAATGACTGCAGGAGCTCAAATTCAATATATTCTACACATTTCACCTCCAGCAAAACTTGACTAAATAAGAATTTCATTCTCCATCACAAAAGCGTGGACCATACCTTTGTCTTCACATCTACCACACAATTTTCAAAAGTCTGGTTCTCCTTATTGCGTTCACCACATTGTCCAGATGCTTCTGATCCATTGGAAGCTGCAGACTAAAGAGGGGAAAAAACCCAGATAAAGTAGCTGAGATGTGCACTATAATACTATTACACTGTAATGTAAAGATTAGCATGCACATACAAAAGGGTAGCCTGAATTCAGACAAATATCAGGTGGCTCTTCCATAGGATTTTCACCTCAATGTTTTGTCATGCAAAAATTTCCGGGTTTAATCTTATAGCCACTCTCATGGAAGTCTGTGAAACTTTTAAAAGGCTAATGTACAAGGTGATGTTTAACATAATCTTTAGTTGACTTCAGAAGGCATTCAAAGTCCTCTGCAGCTCTCAGCCTCAGCACACAGAGATAAGGAAGGAAGTCAGTGCCCTGCCAGAAAGGCTCATGGACAGTAATGGGGTTCTTACTGGAGCAGCTGCAGGAATGCATCTCCTTACAGCACCAACTGAATTACCTGGTTTGTCTTCCCATTCCTTATTCAGTATATTCTCCTAAGTGACATATTTTTGAAAGGGTTTCATATTTGTGTGGTCACCATAATTGCAAATCTTTTCAATTCAAATGCTTTCTTTTGTTACCTTCCCTTCATTTACACAGATTTCAATCTTCTATTGCCTATAGAAAACCCTCATAAAACACATAGTATTTTTTCAAATAATGTCTTTAATAGAACATACAGTAAAAGGCTATATTTGTTTTTTTCCTGCTGGAAATTTAATACTTTACTGTAGATTTTGCTGTAAGACAATAAATATTATATATGACATCTCTGTTTACAATGCTTTTCCTTGCAAAAACGTGCTTGAAGAGTTAGCCTTTGAATGAAACATGATGACTGCCACTACCTTGGATCTTAGAAAATTTCTGGGCACTTTGCAAGAGCACGAACAGGAAAGCAGAGTGAATTCAGACAGAGTACAGTGTCTTGTATCTGTCGGTGCTGAGCATCACAGACACCGTGAGTGATTTAGACCCATCCTTTTTTAGCCTGTGCACCAGGAGCGCAGTCAATTTTAACACAACAGGCAAGAAATGGTCAGCCTTTTAAACAGACCAGCCATTGCCAGCACAACTTAGAAAACAACAAGCCAGTGCCACAGAAACAGCCAAATCACATCCACATGTGCAAGTGTTTTCTCCTCTGATACTAGATTGTTTATTTAGGGTTCCGTCCAGCAAAAGACTGAACGCTGGCCCCAATCCAGGCAACTACTTAGACACGTGCTTTTAACTGCACTGGAACCAACGGCATTGGTCTCGTGCTCCAGTAAAGAATGTGTTTAAATGCTGGATCAGGCCCAGCAGCTCAACACTACATCGGCCTGAGCACACAGGACTCCATGCACGTCCTCCCTAAAGTTTTAGCTTCTCTAACACGCTCACAGTAATGGAGAACCATGGATTCCTTCATTTTGTTTCTTATCACCGAAGAGTGTTGCATAGCCCTCGTTTCCAGTCTGGGAGGGAGGAAGGCAACGAGGCCAAAATTCTGCAAGCTAGCAAAGAACTGAACCCAGGTCTTGCATCTTGCCTCAGAGCCTACAGAAATATCCAAGCAGCTCCCTAGGTGTTTCTTTCAGGGTGGGAAAATTGGATTTATAAGGTGCAAAAAAGCATGCATTAAAATTTTCATTTCATCTTTGCTTTCTTTGGATACCTAAGTGTTTTCCATTGTTGTTATTTACAAGCAACAATATCAACTATGCAAATCAATATATTATTTATTTGTTCTAGTCATCAAGACCAAACTCCGCCTCATCCTAAAGGAGCTAAGCTTCTTCAACTTCTCACAAGAGGCTTCGAAATTTTCAGCAGAAAGTACAGACTGTATGGTACCATTTATCAAGGGAGTGCAGCTGCGAAATTGGATAAGGAACTGAAGTTTGTTTATATTTTACATTTTTTTCCATCAAATTTTTCACCATTAGCTGACTCCAGTATTTTGAAAGAACATAAAGTCATAAGATGCTATGAAATGTTTCAATTGTTTTGCTTAGGGAAAAGGGACACAGATTAATTGTGAAGAGCAGCAAACCAAGGACATTAGGAGGGTACAAACAGTTCAAGTAAGTGTAATTATAATAAATCTGGAACATCTTTCTCTTCCAGTGTATTTAGGTTCAATATGTATTAGCAGAATAATATACAGTTCCCAAACTTGAACAAAGTATACGTTAGCAATCCATCTGAAAACCAATAGTCACTTTGTGTTATGAAATAAATGGGTCTGTATAATGCAAGAGGTAAAAAGGGTGCTTGCTGTGTGTTCTGATAGATTTGTTAAAAACTAGCATTTTTGGATCGGAGTCTTTTCTTATCCTTGATTATATACAACCCTCCCTTTAGAGGTTAACCAAAAGCCTACACAGTCTAAAATTGTTTGTACACTTCTTATCCAAAAGCTGCCTACTCATGCAAAAGAAGTATTTCAGCAACACCTCATTATTCCTGAACTGAGCAGGTCACCACGAGCAGCAGAACTGGCACCCCCAGGGTGACACAGTACGACTGCGGTGCAGCCGTGCACCATGCTCGTACCTCCTTGTAGGAGGCTCTGGAAATAATGAGCCGAAGCTTGAATTCAAACTGCTGATAAAAGTCTAAACTATTTATCAGCCTCCTGTATGTAGAAGGCTGGTAGTTGAAACAACACTATCTTCCTCTTCAGAAAAGAAAATATTATCTTATCCTTCTCAAGTTGGACAGAAAAAGAGATTTTACAAGCAAACTTTGCAAAAGCAGATTAAAACTTCACTTGGTGACTTAGCTCACATGGGCAGTAACCATGAGAATCATAGATCACAACAAAAGCAATCTTCCAAATTGTGTAAAATTAATGCTAATCTATTTAGATTATAATTAACAGGGACTATTTTGACCATAATCTCTTCAGGGCAATGTCTCTCATTGTGCAAATTTACATCATTATTTAAATGTTTATTAATAAAATAGTAATCATATTAGCTAGCTTATTAATTTTATCTAACTTTAACCATGCTCAGCAAAGCTCTTCTGTGCTTATAACATATTTCTTGTAGCTTATTAGGACATGCATAACTGTCACAGTCAACCGTCAACAAAATTCTCCCTGATTAGTTTTTTTGCCAAAGTACACAGTTCTGAATTATGAAAGACTTGTCACTGGTTCCACTTTCAGCAGGCAGCGCGTTCCACTTCATGTCTGAGCCAGCAACCAGCCAGAAGAAGCATTTGCCCTCAGAGGCAATGATGGCATATGGGGTTTCCAAGAGTTCCTACAGCAGGTCTTCCTACAGCAGCCAAACCCTGTAACGGTGGATGAATTCTCTGGTCTATTGCATGGCTCCAGAATTTATACCTAATATATCAACACGAGGTACTCATAACCATCCACAATAGCTAGCATGTGTTTACTTCTCAGAGTGAGGCCCAACATTGAGACTATAAAAAATGCAAAAAAAACATGAACATACATGCAAACATTATCCTGCTCTTCCATGCTCTTGTATGTTTCTGCTAGGGCTTCGAATTCTTTCACACACACCTGCGTATAGGATATTTTCTAGGGCATATATACCACTTTGTGGGTAGAAAACGCCGATCATCTTCGCAAAGGGACCAGGAGCACCGGTGGGAGCGTGGGGGAGCTACAGCCCACGAGCTGAAGTAAATCTGCCACTGCTGTAGGGTTCAGATTGCTAATGCACCTTCTACAGCTGGCAGCTTAGGAAATGCTCTTCTGCGTGCTTTTAGAGAGAGAAATTCAAACTAGAAGCTGAACTGAGACCTCTTTTGGCATTTTGTATCATGAAGTGGTAGCTCTGCTCCAGTCCCATGAAAGCCTGTAGATAAATGCCAGCTTGCCCCAAATGATTTACATTAAGAGAGGAAAGGTGAAAAAAATAGTGATCTGTTAATTTTTGGATGCCTGTCAGGAAATCTATCAACTTGGTAATCAAATGCTTCCAGGAATATATAGTGCTGAGAGATACTGCTTTTATTTAATTAACTGTTTTGAAAGTAAGCATTTTAAAAAGTCATTAGAATATTTCAAGAAGCTGAAGGGGGAAAGTAAAATGCAACACGACATATGCTGGAATTATCCATTTTAGAGGACATTGATGCAAATTAATTCATTTAGCAGCTATGCTGGAGTAGGAAGCAACCTGAGCTGAACCGAGATGCACCGCAGGATACTGATACTAGCAAAGAAGGCAGCACACCTCTATGCCAGGGTACAGCCAGCCCCGCTCACACTCGGCTCAAGCCATGTGTGAACTAAAACTGGACGCGAGTCAAGTTCATCCTTCGTAACTTGCCAGCAACAGCAAGAACGCCTTCTGTGCCTGTGATCCCTCCGCCACGGGTGGCACCTTTTTGCTGTACCTAGGCAGAGTTCTCCCAAATGTCTTGTGAGCATCTCTATTTCAGCTCCTGCTGCTGACAATCTTGGACCACAAAAAAAAAAAACACCAGTAAAAAGAGTTCTACATCTTGGACAGTTTGTGGAAGACAAAGCGTCACGGGGGACTTGAAGAGTTTGTTCTGCAATGCCATGCAGAGAAATAATCCTAGACACCATAAGATGTGCTTTTCTTTTTCTGTACCCTGCTAGTCCTATTTCTATGCTTCTTGTACTCCTTATTACAGGAAGAAATGTCATTCAGCAAATTTTTTGGCAGGAATTAACTTTTACCGATATCACAGATGACTGAAAACTCAGACAATCCCAGAGCAGTCCATGCTACAAACTAAAATCAGAAATAAAATCTCACAGAACCCAGGCAGAGTGTCATTTGCTTCAGCTGGGCCTAAATTTCAGTCCAGAAATAATAGAGCAGAGCCCTTTTCTTGTCCACAAAATCCTTTAAAAAAGAAGGTGCCTAAGTAGGCACCTAAGTATGGTTCAGTATCCCCAGTCGAATGATTTAGAGGTCAGAAAGGATTTTGTCTGTATTTCTGTGTTGGGGTTTCTGGTTTGTTGTTTGAAGTTGTCAAGGTTTGCCCGACATCATATCTTATCAGCTCGGTCTTTGCAGCTGTCTCAAATCAGGGTGATGTTGTAGACTGCTATGAGGTCTCCTGGCCAAACCTTGTAAGGATGTCACCGCAGTCCCTTCTGCATCATTCTTCCCAATACAACCAGTAAAGGTGAATGGAGAAAAGAAAAACATAAATTGGGGCATGGATTTTACTGCACAAATTGCACCACGAGTGTTTGAATGTTTTTTTAAAAGTTATTGAATTCAGAAGTGAGCATAAATATCACAATAATATTTATTTTACCCTGGGATTTTTATGATTCCACTTCTGCTAGTATGGATTCAACCTTTCGGAAGATTTTATGACAGACTTACAGCGTGTCAGAGCTCGGGAACAATTATGTAGCTGCGGGCTCATGTCTCAGAAAGGTCAGAATCTGATTTAATGCTACTCCACCCTCCTGAAAGCCAGTCTTGCTCTCAGCAAGTTTCTGGATGTCAGAATGTCACTAGCAAACTTTGCCTTTGCTCATCCCCAACACAAATCTGACCACCCATCTAAAAGCCGTCGTCCGAGCTGCCAGGTACTCAGTATTCACTTTGGCTGGGCTAACACAAAGCCTATACTCAGACCCGATCCCTCTGATTATCCGTAATTATCCAGCAGCATTGTATCTCTGGCGTGGGGCAAGACAACTGACTTTCCAGGCAGGAAATCCAGGCAGGGAGGAGACACGAGCTCATGCTACAGCTTTTTTCCTGCCGGACAGAGTTCAGATGAAGCTGGCCTGAGTCTGTTGGCTCCAGAAACTCAAGCCTTGTGACTGACCAGAAGACACACCCAGGAGCTTCATGCTGCTGATCCAGGCTCCATCTCCAGTGTCACTCATGCAGAGCTTTATTTTCAGCTGGGCTACAAAACCAAGGCACTCATGTGTCTCCTCCTCCAGGGAGCAGAGCATCATCAAAGTCACACAGTGGTGGACCCTACCAAGTGCGATGGTTCATGCAGCCGGGAGGGACTGTGGCACTGTGCAGTGACCAGAGTCCTTGCAAACACAACCCTCACAAGGGCTGTTGCTCAGGTCCGGTCTCTCCCCTGCTGAGACCTGGCACACCAAACAAGGATCTGCTGACCTGCTGCATGTGCCAGAGAGGAAAACTGGAGAAGCAGAGCATTGCAAAGATGAACCCTGCTGCAGGGATGGAGAGGTGAGTGATGCATAGTTCAGCTGTACGAGAATGAGACTCCAAGCATGAGACTGGACAGACTGCATACAGTTTTCAGGCAAAGACCTACCCTTGCTGTAGCTCCATGCCAGGCAGCTATCCATGTAAGAAATGGAGACAATTAACTTAAGTATGGCTGAGTTCTTACCCTGATAGGCTATTTTCCAAAACATCCTTGGCAATAATGTTACCAAACACCCTGGGGCAAATTCAGACTCCTTTGAACATGAGAATGAACAAGATGAAAACTTTAAACAAATAAATGAATTTCCCTTTGCTCACTGGGATTCAGTCAGATCCTGAAGCTCATTCTCCCCGCTCCTTACCTTTCAGCCATCAGACTGCACTTTCCTGGGCATACAGAAGATGAAAAATGAAGAGTAATTTGGGATATTAAAGATCTATTTCTTTCAGATAAAGCAGAAGCTATTACTGAACTCTCCTGAAGGCTGGAGAAAAAGGAAAAAAAATTAAAAGGCTGAACATAATTAATGAATGCTCATTTAGAATTGGCTATCATACAACATCTTGGAAGCTAAATTTAAATCTAAAGAGGGCAGGCTGTATGCAGAAACAGGCTCTGGAAGGAGCTCCATGTGCACTGTGTCAAGCTGGGGGGAAAGACAGGGAGCTGTGGTTGCAGGGAGGTCCCCTCAAGCACGGAGCGATGACACCTGCCAAAAGCCCCTCTGAGCATAAAGGTCAGCTGCAGTAAGAATAACATGTTAAAGCACATGGTTTGGTTCCAGTTGTGCCCATCTGCACACATTTTATTCATTAGCTTCAGTGGAGTCCCTCCACATTTAAGCTCATATTAGTGAAATCATAATCTTGCCCTGAAAATACAAGCGGACAACAGCTGGAAGCAAATGCAAATACTTGGAAACAGAAAACAGAAAGTAAGTCATTAATTGTAAGAGAAAACATGACTAATGATTTTAAATTAAATAATATTTGCATGATATTTTAATTAGCAAGGAAAATGTTTATTTTACTTACATAGAAGTTCTGGATACATAAATTCCAACCTACATATTTCAGTTACCATAACAACTTGATACATTTATTCTCTTCTGTCATTTTTTATTGCATCAATGCTGCTTTTTTTTTCAAAACAACCAAAAAAGCCCCAACTGCTTTAGTTGCTACAATAACACAACATTTTTTAATTGTTCTTATTACATCTAATTCTTCTTGAAACCATTATACTTTCCCTCCAAAGACATTCTTCACAGCACAGTGTGGGAATTTGACTACCAATTCCAGGGCTCAGTGCTGGGTTTTCCAGAAATCCCAAGGATATGTACAGCCCTTTATCTCATACCGCTACTTCAGTGGCCCCCCTTAGGACACCAGTCATACAGCTTGAGGTCAAGATCTTAACAGGAGACCTACACAGTAACACATCCCCAGTTCATGCATTTCCCCCTCAAAACCAGAAATAAATTAAATGAGCACTAGATTCTTCACAAAGGTGCATAGCTATAGTAGATTTGAGGCACCAGTGGCAGCAAACAGCTGCAGAGGGGCAAAACATGTAAGTAAATCACTGCAGTGCTCTCCAGGCCAGGAGGATATTACAGACCAGTTTCCACACTTCATACACACTGGTGTAGCATATGATGAGCTAGACTTTGTTTGTATCCAGGAGCAGGACCGGTTCCTACATTCCTGGGGCCTCCAAGGAGTTGGCCTAAAGCTTTTTATAGATTGAGACAATCAAATGGTGGGAGGAACAGAGAGGATGAGGGTGGCCTTTCTCCTCTGCAGCTCCAGCTAGCTGTGAAGTGTAGTAGAGCCTGCTGTTGCCCGTTCACCTTTCCCAGCTCTGCACCCCTGCAAATGGACCCATTTCAATTAAATCGCAATTACCTAACTGCTGATGCTGCTTTTCTCTCCAGTTCCCTGTAACAACCATAATGAGAGAAACTGTATTAATTAATAATAATTATATTATGGCACAAGATGAGAAACTGCTTGGTAACCATTCTTCCATACAGCTGGTGTGGAGTGACCTTAGATTAGAGATAATAGGGCATTTATGAATGTAGGTTAGAGTTTTTGATGGAAAAGAATTAGTGCAGTGGCTCCTGTGGACTGCCTTGGCCTTTGGGGACAGCTCTTCATTTACTGTTAACTATAATAGTCGCTACTTCAGTCAGAAGAGCTGTGATGATTGGTTTCAGAGGACTGTATCCCTCTTAGTTCTGAGGAGAACAAGAGTGGGCACATGTATTACCACACATAGTTTAGGGCAAGTTCTAGCACTATATTTTTACTATGACAAGCATCGTATCTCTTTTTGTTTCTGATCACACTATTAGTAATTATAAAAGTTATATGTAACATACTACCGTAAGGAAAAAAAGAATAAGCGAATTATAACAACTCCAAACAGGAGAAACACCCAACAGTGCCAGGTACTTCATGATAAACTTGTAGGAAATACATGTAAATAAGAAGCCATTCAGGTAATGTGATTGAATTCTGATTTATGTCATGAAGCACTGCAGGTCCATAGCAAATACAGGAATAGAATCCAGTCTCCTGTCTCCACCACTGTCCCACACAGTCTCTTCCTATTTACACACACGTCCAGAGAAATTACAGAGGAGGAAACTACCCACACATCACTTGAGATGCAAATTTGTGCCTGCTTTTGCCAGAAATGGTGAATTTAAGTCAGTCTACTCAATAGCAGTAATAAAACCAGTCCCATTTTGAGAACAAGACAGGCACATCATAAAGTGACACTTAGGAAGACCAAAGGTGTTTTACACTAATGCAGCGATATAAAGCCAGTATTAAAGACAAGAGAACAATACCAAAAAAAAAAACCCCACAAAATCAAAACTCCAGAGAATATTTTAAAGACTTTTACTTCTCAAGATAGTTTTGCTTGAAGCATCCTACACCTTGGTATAGAAGAATATTTGTTTCAGCCAGAGCCACAGGGAGGGGAAGTAAGCAGTGGCTGTCAGTACAGTGGCAGGCTGCCTTGCTAAGTCATGGCTGCTGAGCTACACAACCATATATACTCCTGCTGACATGCAAAAACACTGCAGCTAAACAAAACCTTCGGCAAAACACAGTGCCATCCCTCTTCATTCAGCTTCCCTCCTACAGAGCATTACAAAATGCTTCTCACCGATATATGTAAAAAGGAAAAGGACTTGAAAGGTAACTTAACTGGAATGACTCAGGTCATTAAACTGCAGAATATGTCATCATGCTCCCTAAATGTTGATAAAACAGATGACGATGTGAAGTGAAAGGGAAAACAAACATTCTCTTTGCAGAAGGTTGGAGCTCCAGGGATCTACCAGACAATTTACTTCATGACAACTCTCATGAGCTAAATACTGGATAAGAATCTGCCACTGCCTAACAGACACATGGCAGAAACCTGTGTTTTCATATGAGGACTCCAAGAAGTATTAAAACTAGCCACTGATCAAGGTTGTTAAAAAATTATGGACTGTACAGGGATTTCAGCTTCTGTGAGATTGCGGTTGTAGAAGCACAGAAGTGTAAGGGCAGCTTCATTAAACAAATATCACTGTCAACTGCATCATGGGATAAGAAGTGAATGTCTCCTGTACCAGGTGATGCCAAGGGTGGTAGGGGGGAAGTATCCTCATCCATGCAACACTCCTGCCATCCATACTACCCTATGTAGCCCGTATGGTTCATGCATGTCCCCCTCGGGTTGCCACAGGGACCAGCAATCCTCCAGAGCTGCCAGTTGAAGCTGATATTTCTTTGCTTGAGAAATGGTGCCCTTGTCATGGCTCACTGACAGCGAGGTCTAGATGACATTATCAGAAGGGGAGCCTGGATGAGGCAATAAATTCAGTCTCATGAAAACTGTCTCTGACTCTGCAACACCTCATGCTAAAGCTGTCTGCTACTTTATGCACTTGAAATGTGTCTAGGCAGCCTAGATATATCTTCCTCCTTTTTGTTGAGATGTATCCACCATCAAAGTGGCTGGCTCAGGTAGAGACATACATATAGGCTTGGAGGAATGCCAGATGAAAAACTTATTTGAAAATATATTCACTGTTGATTAAAATTTACTTGAAACATCCCAAATCACCTTCATTTACTAGTTACTCCACTACTTCACTTCTCATTAGAAGGGGCTCAAATTCCAAGTCTGGTTGTATTCAGAAATCTCACAAAAACTTAGGTGTTTGTCAATGTCAGCAGCACACGGCTCTGTGTGCTGTTCTTTACAACCTATTGCATTACTACTACCTATTCAATTCACATTTCACTAGCCTATAGACAAAGCTGAAGTCAAGCAAGATCATACTCTTAGTGCAGCACTTAGTAAAATAGGGTTCACAAGAGGTACCCCTAAAAGAAATGGCCAGTTCTAATACTGCACTTCTAAAGGCTACTGGCAAAAAATGCAGTTTCTACTATTAAGACAAATATCTGTAATCAGTGATGTAATCTCACAGTTTGGAAACTTCAGAATGTCTGTTTCTCTAGCTATTGGTAACTAGCAATCTTATTCCATTTATCTGTGACCAACAACCTGATCACAGTTCACAAAGACAATCCAAGTCTTCGCCATCTTTTGACTGGGCTGCAACGAAACACTGTGAAGCTGGGCACAAAGTCTCTTGGTTTTCCAAGTTCACTTCAATTTGAACAGAAAGCTGCAGTACTCCCTTCTGCTCAGCACTGAGCAAGGACATCAGATCAGTCCTCCCGTCTCTGTGATGGCTCTCCATAGAACGAACCACCAATACAAGGAGGTTTTTTGTCCTTGTCCAAGGGTAAGTCGATCATCACAAATTGCAAGTGAAGAGCAATATATGACATTTCTAATCCTCAAAAGTAACAGAAGTCTCCGCTGTGAGTGCGGAGATATGTGTGTGTATCAGGCACATTCCCTAGGTGGGAACAAAAGCAAGGCAGCCAACTAAGAAATAAAGTGATACTGAATTAAGAAACAGCATTAAGAAATACACCCATAACTGCAGAAGAAAGACTGTTTTCAGGCAAAAACATAGTCACCATCCTGCATACTGAAAGCTCTAGTTACAGGCTCGCTGCTGACCTAGCAGAGATACCGTTGGGTATCCTGGGAGCATTTACTGTCAAAAAAGTACAAGCTATCTCAAAAAAAAGAATACTGATTCCATAAGTGGAGGCACATGTCTGTCATGAATCTTTCTACTCCTTAGGAAGAGACAAATATGTCTGTTTTGTTACCTCTGGTTTTATACAAACTACCGCAACACCAAAAAATGTGTGAGAGAAGACACCAGTCTGACGTAATGAATGACCTGAAATCTTTCAGCAAATCTCTTCTTACTGTAATTAACCAACTCCAAAAAACACAGATCAAACTTGTTTAGTCATTCATTAAAACAGTAACAATTTAATAGTTACCATTGCTGTTTGCATCAGAATTTCAAAAGCTGCCTTCTGAGAAAGTGGACTTTAGATCCACTCTGTGTGTTACTCAATGTAATTTTTTTTTCTACCTTGTACAGCAGCTGTTTGCCTTGTCTCTTCTCAGAGACACCTTGACTACCTGAAACTGCTGAGCCAAAAAAAATACATATGTACAGTGACAGGGCACAGCATTTCAGAAAAACAGGTAGGATCCCGTACACTTGTGGAAAGAACTGAAGGATCCAAGAAACCTTTGTTGCTTTGGTTTGTCCTTTCAGCAAAGAAATTTTATGCAGCTGCAACAGTGAACCTGACACCACTATGGGCATTATAAATGTGTAGTAACAAGGCTGACCTCCTGACGGAAAAGCAGGAGCAGCCATACATATCAGCCAAGCAGAGGCTGGAGGGCTGAACTCATTCACAGGCACAGAGCCCCATTAGTGGATTCAACCATTTTTCCCCATTGGCACTGCATAGGTCTATGCAGGCTGACAAAAGTGTGAGATTCACCTAACCTGACGTTTTTTAAACATGAGATATATGAAGTTGTATTAAAAATTCAGTTTCAGAACTCAACTGTAAAACTAGTTTTCTGGACTTGGAGGGAATCGGCACCTCACAGAGACGTGAGGCTGCAGATATCCAGCCACAGATTACATCTCCTTTGTGCTACAACACGGGGGTTCTGCTCCATCAAACTGTCATTTCAGTTCAAGATGACAGAAATCAGAGAATCACAAGCAAACAGTGGGACAATATTGATCAACAGGAGGTGAATGTCATATCAGGAATGATTGCTATGGCTGCAGCCACCACTCTTGTGGAGAAAAGACAATTGTAAAGATGAAATGAGATAGTCTCACAGCTCTTTCCAAAAAGCTCCTATACACTAAAGGTGGTAATAGCAGGAAAGTTCCTCCCTGAATATGTCACGAAGAGCTGAGCAACCAGACGTGGAGGTCATTCACTAGAGAAGTAAAAGAGAAGACATGCAGAGAGGAGGTCACAACAGGCCTTAAAAGTAAGACAAATAGAGTAGTTTTGATATGGTGGAGATGTGAAAGTTAACAGAGGCTTTCAACCGCAAGAAAAATATAATTCGAGAAACAAGCCCGGAACATGATCTCCACACAAGGCTGATCGGGTGGGTAAATGGATCAGATTACATAGGAAAAAAGGATGATGCTCCTAAAGGCTCTTTTCAGGTAGGAGGAGAATGACTAAGGATGAAATTCACTCCTTCACAGACCACCAAGATCTAGACAAATGCTTTACTCACGATTCACCTAAACATTATCATGGACAATAAGCAGTAAGTTGTCTCACCTCTCAGGGGCAGTTTTCACCACAACGTTACAGATTAAAGGGGTACAGGTGATAGCTAAGCACAGTCAAATGCATAAAACGTACAAGCTGAAAATGCATGAAGTCCTGTGGTTCTAGCCATATCATCTCTAACTACATGTGGTTTAACCCCGCAGCCAGCAAGTAAGCACTAGACAACCGCGCGCTCACCCCTCCCTTTGCTTCCCAGCGGGGTGGGGAGGAGAAATGGACAAAAGGTAGAATACGTGGATTGAGATAAGGACAGTTTCATAAAGGACAGTTTCATAAGGCAACAAAGGAAATACTAATAATACTGATGATAATGAATATGCAAAACAAACTATATAAAATGCAATTTTTCTCACCACTTGATGACCGATTCACATCCAGTCCCCAAGTAGTAGTTGCAGAACCTGGAAATTGTGAATTTCGTGGATTTTGTGAAATTTCTGAAAAAGACCAAGCTCCTGGAAGGCTCGAACTCTTGGACCAGAGAGGGTTTGAACACATGGAAGCGAGAAAGAAAAAAAAAAGATTCCTGCCCCCTGGCCAACCCCCATTCATAAACTGAGCATGATGCTTATGGTACAGAATATTTCTGTTGGCCAGCTTGGGCGAGCTGCCTGGCCGTGTTCCCTCCCAGCTCCTGCACACCCGCTCATTAGCTGAACATGGGAGACAGGAGAAAATTCTTTGACCCCTTAACAACTGAAAACATCAGTGTTATCAACATTCTTCTCGTACTAAATCCAAAACACCACAGCTACTGGGAGGAAAATTAACCCTATCCCAGACACCAGGACACTATATTATGCATATAAAATGTGGAGAGAAATAATATTTTCAAGTTGACAGCTTCCCTTTAATTTCCCAGGTTGTTGCATTTGGGATTGTATTTACTATTTATTAAAACCTGCAAGTACTTGTCCCAGCTTACAAAAAACTAAACAAAGCAGGAAGGATATTTTCTCTTATATATATATTTATCTTACTGAGCAAAGACATATGCACCTATCCAAGAAATCACTCCCGGGGTGATCTATATATAATTCAGAAGTCTTGGGGCGATATCTTTCTTTATTCTTGGGAACTATTTAAGAAGCATTTTAATAAAGAAGTATTGGTAGACTGCAGAAATATATAATGGGCTCTTAAACCTCTCTGTGGAGACCTGTGTCCTTTGCACATGAAGGGCAGCGAATTCTCTTGCTTAGTTGCTCAGATTGGTGCATTGAGTTGGTGACCAGAGTTAATAAACATGTAAGTGAGACAAATTGCTCTGAAATATTTTTAGAGTGAAACTTAACTAGAGTACATTCGTCCCTGAATATCAATTTTACAGAACCCTTACGGTTTTACAGAGCAAAGAACTATATTCTTAAGAGTTGATGTATTTGTTTTTGCAGGTGGTTAAAATATAACTTCTCAGAATCTTATTAGAAACAATAAATTATATCACATACCCTTTGGAGGAACTGCTAGCTTGTGGCAGCCTGTTGGGACATGCTGATATTTTTATGTAGGCAATTTTTTCAGCTTACTCTGGTATGACAACAGCCCTTGTTAAAACATATAATGTTTTAGAAAAAATATTTTAGAAAAAGTATGTTAAAATTGCAAGAGCTTTTTGTTAAGCCATGTTTTCATAGTGTCTTTAAGTACTAGATCTATCATTTTTGACCTTGATACACAGAAGTGGAATCTACACAATAGTCTGACCTCAGTGCTTATCACTATAGAGACATATTGATTAATTAAAAGTTTGACTAATTCTGTATGTTGGTTAATATTCAGGCACATTTTCATTGGGGAAGATTATTGTTTCTGGTCCTTAGCAGCTGTTCTAGCCTGCTCCCAGTCCTTTGCAGATGTAATAACAAATCCCAGATCAGAAAACTGCCTAGAGATTGTTTGATAGGCATCTCATATACATGTGAAAAAAACCTAAACCAAACAAACCTGTTGTGATGGAAGTGACTCTTTCATCATTGCTGATCTGGTTTTGTTTGTTTAATGCTAAGATCCCAATTCTGTTCTCCCTCCCTCCCACCAATATCAGTACAAAACATCTATGAAACTAAAAAAATAATTATTAAATTAAATCAAATCTCCCCATCTGAAAAGACCTATCAGACCAATGGGTCCTCTAAACTCTCTTGCAAGGCACACCAATATGGTGGTGATGTCAAAATAAAAGCGAGAGGTAACAAAGGAAAAAGCTTTTTATGTGCGTATGCTTAACTTCATGCAAAAGTAGAACGATGTCTAGCTCCGAGACTTGTCCGGGGGGACAGAAATTGTCTAGAGAGTGGCAGGACGCGCGTGTTGCCCTGTGCTCAGCACAACAACTTATCGGAAAACTCTCCTGTAGGGATCTGAGATATGGAGGCTGGAACGCTGCACTCTGGAGCATTTCTGTCCACAGGATGACACTGTTCTGCATACATACAGCTTCTTGGTTTAAAATGGAAACATTGGCCTGACCACATTAAAACACACTCAGAAGCAACTCTAAAGTGGCATTTAACAGACGTGCTGGCACTGAAGTTATTGACAAGCTAGAGAACAAATAACAAACTTATAAATAGAGATCCAGCATGGATACCCAGTATGGGGAAGACATTTAGCTGCAGCTAGTCATAAATCAGGCTTTTAATAACACAGTGACTTTGCAGTTACCCATTTCTAAACATTAGCTAAACCATTTGAGAAGGCAAGTGTATAAAATCATCTCTGTGAGTAAAGCATACCTTATTAATGCAGAGAAAATAAAATTGCAAATTTATTGCACAAAAAAAACCATGAAGCCAAGATTCAGAACTGTTGTTAAACAGTTATCTAGCTACGGTTGTTACACATCCTTGGGTGCAAAAGAAACACAACTAGCAAAACACAAACCAAGATGTCACTTCTACTGCACCCCTTAAAAGGACTGCTGCCTTCTTGAAGGAGAACTTAGTGCCAAACAAAATTACATGGGAATTGGCCCTGGTACAAAATCAGCCCACAGGCACAAACTGCATTGGATCAGATAAATGTATGCGGTAGGAGCTAAATTCAGTGAAGAAACAGACACATAAAACTGAACGTTTTGAACCCTTCTAATGAAACATTATGGTTGATCATACCTAATGACTCCTGCATAATAAGTATAATCACTTAAACACAATCAGATTTGGCTCCTGGGAGTAAACCAAACCATACAAATTAAGCTGTAGCCAGTTACAAAGAAGGAAAACAAACAAAAATCCAGAGAAGAGACTGATTTTTTATACACACTTATAGCAGGGTCTTGGAGATCCACTTTTTTTAGACGAGCTGTTAGTGTGAAACATATTAATGGTTTGATAATTGCTCCAGGCAGAAGACTTTTAAGTAAGGTGTTTACTATTGGAACTTTTAACAAGCCAGTACTTAAAGGACAGAGAAGTAATTAGGAAGTTTATAATAGCTGGGTACGAGGACAGCAGACATTCCTGTAGCAAGCAGAAATAGGGGGATTCATTCTGCACACCACAGTTGACTGCTTTTGCAAAATGAGCCTCCAAACATAAGAAATGCATGGAGCAACAGGAAATAAATGACAAACCGGAATCTTTGGGGACTGTCTCAAAGCAATGATATCACACTGTGCTGAATGCAGATTGCGCATGTGAGATTGGGGTGTGATGACCAAACTTGCAAACTAATTGCAAACGATTCTCGTTCAATATGCTGAAAGTATCTGCACCATATGCCCTATAAGTAAACAGTCTTTTCATGTTATGATGCAGGGACAAGCAGACCTTTGGCGACCAGATTTATATGCAAGTGCCCCAGCACTGTGTTCTTTTCCTTCGCCTCAATTATCCATCTGAATCACAGAATCACAGAATCACAGAATGGTAGGGGTTGGAAGGGACGTCTGTGGGTCATCTAGTCCAACCCCTCTGCCAAAGCAGGGTCACCTACAGTAGGCCGTAGAGGACCTTGTCCAGGCGGGTCTTGAATATCTCCAGAGAAGGAGACTCCACAACCTCCCTGGGCAGCCTGGTCCAGTGCTCCGTCACCCTCAGAGGGAAGAAATTCTTCCTCATGTTCAGACGGAACTTCCTATGCTTCAGTTAATAAATGCTTCAGTGAATAAAGGTCAAAACACTGCTGACCAGAAATAAGTAGCACTGAAAACCAAACTAATGAAAACAGAGGTTAAAACAAGGGTAAATTCATGTGTGGAGCTGAGCACAAGCCTGCAACTTGAAGCAGTGTTGCTATTGACATAACCAAAGAGCAATTCAATTTTTGTTTTACCAGATGGATACCTCCATCTAGGTACTTTTATGTTCTCCATTATCGTATTTTCTGAGCATCTCATAGTTCTAATTGTATCTATCTACACAACATTTAAGTGAGAGGCAGTGACTGTTTAACGCAATGCAGAGACTCCTGGGAGGAAAGTATACTTTCTCCCAGGCAAGCGACCATTTGCTAAGCTGAGGAGCCAGGCTCAAACCTGCACACTCACTCTCAGACTCTCGTAACCCACTAATTCAGCTGTGCAATTGCAACACTTTGACAGCAGAGATGAAGAGTACCTTTCTCCAGCCTTATCTGGAACCAGGTAGGGCGAGAGCACTCTTCCAAGCAGTGGAAAACCTGAATTTAAACCACTTCCAGCTAAATCCCTATCTCACATTTCCTAGGGATGAAAAGAAATCAGTCTTCTCTCTCCAACAGGGACAATTTAAGAGCCCATATTTCAAGAAAATTCTTTCAAGCTGTGAATGCTGGTCTTATAAAGCTTGGTCCAAAGAAGTAATGAAGCTCTTTGGTAGAGGTGAAATTACAAACAAACGCTGTCTTCACAGTTTTCAGCAGCAGACTGGGCACGTCCCCTGTCAGCATGCTAGCTGCGGTGAATACGATGCTGAATGTTTACAAAAAAAGGTAATGCTGCATTTCCCAGCACTGAGCACTTTCCGTGCTTCTAGTCCAAACAAATTAAGATTAGACTTGCAAAACAGCTAAAGCGCCCATTATACTGGCTTGCCCTTTTCTTACTCTTCCCTGAGCATCTGCTTCTGGCCTATGCTGGAAGCCAAGTACCAGGCGACATGGGCAAGATAATCGTTGCTTGGTTTAAGCCAATGTGGGAACTTTATTGCTGCAACTTGAAATGACTCAGCTTAAAAGTAGTTGAGATCTCAGGATAACTCCGGCGGCATGTTATCTTCATAGTGTCAGCTCTCCACAGCCATGTTCTCCAGGCAGCTACCTGGCATTTGTTTGTTCCCAAAATAAGCTTGTCTGGATTGTACCAATCAGCTCAGTGCCTAAGCACTGTCACCATCCAGAAACCACGTGCTCCTGGCATACCTTCTCAACCTGCTCAGCCAGGTGATCTCTGAACACACTCCCTCCCATGTGCCCCCAGCCCTCCCACTGAACACAGCATCCTGCATCCCCCAAATGCAGTTTGAGAAGACTGAACGTATGGCTCCGGTGACAGTGCCTTACATACTAGGCATTTGGAGTGGGGTTCTTAATCTTTTCTGCTAATTTCTCCCGCTTTCAGATTTGTGGCGGTGGCAATGGGGGGGTAGAGAAGGGTTGAGAGATAACAGGGAGAAGAGCTTTGCATCTACGACTGTTCAATGCTGATGTCTGAGCACTTGTTGGGGATGGAGGATTCCACCCTTGGGTATGCCAAAGAAGACAAAATATGCTATACCTTAACAGTCATCAGAGCAGTAACAATTATCAACTCTAGGCTATAGAGTCATGTGTCAGCACTTTGTCCTAACAAGTATTTAACTATTCCACGTAACTTCGAAACATCCCAACAAGAAAAAGCAAAAAGATACCTGCTGGTATAATGCATAGTGTACTGTCACGGGTCGGAAGTGAAGAAGTATCAGCTCCTCTCTGGTCAAGAAGGGAGCCAAACACAGGTTTCCACATCCTTTGAAAACACCCTAACCATATAGCTTCTTCACAAGGAAAATAGTGTCAGTGTGTTTATACACGTTCAATAGAAGTCCAGCTATGGTCTTCTTTACAGAAAAGAGATCATGATTCTGAACCTTTGGGGACCTTATAAATGCTTATAAATATCTGAAGGGTGGGTGTCAGGAGGATGGGGCCAAGCTCTTTTCAGTGGTGCCCAGCGACAGAACAAGGGGCAATGGGCACAAACTGAAGCACAGGAAGTTCCATCTGAACATGAGGAAGAACTTCTTCCCTCTGAGGGTGACGGAGCACTGGACCAGGCTGCCCAGGGAGGTTGTGGAGTCTCCTTCTCTGGAGATATTCAAGTCCTGCCTGGACGTGGTCCTGTGCAGCCTGCTCTGGGTGACCCTGCTTTGGCAGAGGGGTTGGACTAGATGACCCATAGAGGTCCCTTCCAAACCCTACCATTCTGTGATTCTGTGATTCTGATTCTGTCAGGGTAAGGTTTCATCATTTTAATGAGGCAGATTTTAAGGGAATGACATTTTGTCCCATTTTTGGAATTCGTTACTTGATAATTTATAGGTGTGCTCTGGTTTCTGTGGACCTTAATCCTGGACATCAAATTCTTCCCATGCAGTGCACCACAAGATATGGTTCTTAACTGATACCTGGACATGGTGAGGTACTTCACACACTATAATTCTGAGTTCCTTTTGTGACTCAGTTCTTAAGTTCTCCTCTCAAACCTCACATACAGTCCTTCAAGAAGGACCCAGAATAGCAAGGAACTAAAACCTGCAGTTGCCAAATCTTGAGTTAGTATTTTCATTACTAAACAAATCGTGCAGAGTAGCTTCCAGGAAATGTTTTTATACACATGGAGCTGTAGAGGTATGTAGCAAGAGATATAGCTGCTGTGCTGTCAAGACTACTTGCCTTCCATAGTGCCACAAGACTTTTTGTTTTAGAAACTAAAATGTTTCACATCTCTAAGTACAGCTCCTTTGAGAAGAGTCTAAGCCAACTAAATATTTTCTTTCCCAAAGGACCAGATTTTTCATGAGGACTCAGCATTTGCTGTTACATGGGCACATTACTTACAACGACAGCACTGCTGAGGAAGAACAGGTCACAAAGGTCATTTTAAAAGAGAGACAGAAAGGTAGAGAAGCTGGAAGTTCCTGTTATTATATATGATTAGTTAAACATATGTTTAAGTGCTTTTTTGGAACAGGACTGAATAAACTGTTCTCCATGTCTGCTGCAAATTGAACAAAAACTAATGGGTTCTAATTGCAGCTAGAGAAACTCCAGTCTGTTGTCAGGAAAGACTTTCTGTCAGTGAGGAAATAAGTTACCTGGAGAAGTTGTTGACTTTTCACCATGGGAGGTTTTAAAGAACAGATTAGACAAACATATGTCAGGTACAGTTCAAATACATTTGCTCTGCCCTAGGGCAAGCGAATGGACAACATGTTTTTTTTCAAGTCTTCTTCAGAACTATATCCTAGAGTTCCTGCACCATGACTAGTATGTTGGACTTTTTCATTTATTACCTCACATGTCACATTCCCTGCTTGCTGTATAAATATATGAAACAAATAAAAGCCTTCGTAAGCAGAGCCCAGTAAACATTTTTAGTGAATAGTGAACTTGCCCCAAAGATTTTCATTGATTCTGAAGCTATTCACCAATTTAAGTTGATTTTGTCAAGTTGAATTTACCAGAGGGAACAACAGGGATAGATTCACACACAGAAAAAAAAAAAATTCATATATGTCCTTCTTTCTTTCTTATTCACTAACACCCACCCACTGAAATTATTTTGGTCTATGATATTTACAGCTCTGTCAGATACATTGCCACATATATTTAGTTTCTGTACAGGGAGAAATGCAAGAATAATATAATGACAGGTAATATTGCATTTTGCATCTGGAAACTTTAATATCACTTATCATTCTAATGACCAAAAAAGCTGTTAACGGTGGAGTAAAAAGTAAGGATGTGGTGTTTAAATGCACAGGCCATTAGAACATGCATAAACCAAAACATTTATCGATTTCATTTCAAGGTCAATGCCTGAGCAGCACACAGTTTAACTAGAAGCTTGCAAGTAAAGAAACTGAGAAGAAAAAATAAAGCAGCAGTAATTATCACTGAACCGCAACTGTGTTTTGTTAATCCCATTGTTTGTAGCCATGGGGTGCTATGTGGGGCCATTCCCACCAACAATTTGGATGCAACTGGTTCTGGCGTATATGGGGAGCTAATATATTCCCCTGACTTTTCACTTGCTTTTACAAAAACCATTCAAAATTACATTTTCTGATTTGGGAAATGTCTCTCTTCTAAGGCACTCCCTGAGAAGGACAGGAGATTATAGGATGGGTTGTGATCCTTTCATCTCTCTTAACTGATAAAGATCCAGTCCCAGTACACTGTCAGATCTGGCATCAGTTTGTTACAAACCACTATGGTGATCATAGATGCCAGGTGAGACAGTTTAGAGGCCAGCCACCTCTGTATGGCAAATTTTTACAGTATTGCAAACAACAATCTAAAAACATTTCTGTTATCTTGAAGTCTACAGTTTTGCAAAAGCAAATCCACCACCATGAAGGAGGGGTCACAGGATACCTGACCTGGACAGTGAAAGCTGCTTTCCTTTTTTATCAGCGATTATGACTGGAACAAAAACACAGAAGAAGAACCAATTTATATAGAAAATTAACAGATAGAGAGCCAAAGAAGGTTTCAGTTGCAAGGCATGAAAGGCCTCTAGACTGAAGGATCATACTTTGGCTTTTACTGCAGAAGAACACTGCATGAAAGAGGGGAGGTTTTTTGTTTCCACTTTTGGGACATGTAATTGAGGATGGAAAAGGAAAGTACAAAGCCATCATTTCCCATAAGAAATAGACCATAAGTATGAATTTATGTGATGTATTAGATTATCCAGCTACATTTTCATATGGCAATTTCTCATAGAAAGCAAAGTACGGTATCGGATTTGTACAGCAGCTGTTACATTCAGCATGTGCTAATCAGTTCTGACTCGGAACTGCCGATAGTATGTTGTGCTGTCGAAAGGAAAAAAAACAAAAGCCTACACTTGCAGTCTGTTTTTCCTGCAGTTGGATCCTTCAAACATATGTAGGTACGATTTTTAAAGGGAATCAACATTTTGTGCTCCCATTACACTGATGAAATTTATGGATAGACAGCAAATTTAAAAATTAGGGTACCCTGGACTCTGACTGCCAGCACCCTGGCTTGAAATGATTATTCCAGTTTCTAAGAAATAGTTTCCTATTTTTTTTGCTTTAAATCAGAATGTCCTTTCCATAAGATAAGCAAAGTTTGGAGTTAGCTCTGTATCTTCTATTATTCTCAGCGTAGAAGTTGAAGTTTAAATTCACCTGGAAAAGACTAGCAGCACACCTCTTAGACAGCAATGAGGTTAAGGAAGATGGGGCTGAGGGTCAAACACTTTGATGAGGCTGGAATGAAAAGAGTCTGTGATCCACTGTCTTTGTCAGATGCTTAAGAGATAACATGCTGGAATACACTTTCACGAGTTTAAAGCATAGAGCTTTGTGCAAAGAAAGACAGGAATTAGCTAGCTGTGTCTTCAAACTGGGACTCAAATGTTAAATCATTCATGGGATATATCCTACATTAATGTTAAGACTCATTTGTTCTGATTTCACTCAAAATCAGAATGCTTGTTCTCATTAATTCTGCAAGCTTCTTTTGCTAATTAATTTTTACAATAAATTTCTTCATTTCTTCAGAGAGTTTTGTTCTAGCTGCCTGCAATTCTGATTTATGTTTTTAAAGAATCACATATAAAATGTCATGTAGAACTGTAATTTGTTTCTGAGTTTTACATTTTGTAAGAAGAGGAAAGCTCTTAAAAACAGTCATGCCTATGGAAAGTGCTTTGAAACAAGTTATAAAACTCGAAATTCCTTTGTTACTGTAACAACAATGGAAACATTTATACATTTCTTCCATCTTTAATTTTGGTCTGGAGATTTGCAGTTTGCAGTCCATGCCCACTCTATTTCTGTTTCACTGTTTCAGAACAGAGCAATTCATCGCTTGGTTCTGTGGGTTTTGTTTTTGTCTTTGAAGTACAAACTTGGTGGGAGGCAATTAGTTTAGATTACTAATTTAGTTAAAAATAACCTGCAGGCAGGCAGAGGCAGATTAGAGCCAGTGGTGACAATGGGAGGTTTTGAATCCTTCCACCAGCTACAGAAGAAAAGCAAAGGTGTGTAACCTTCTGTATATCTGTCCCTCAGACAGAGACTATTTTGGTTAACATCTCTGTGCACTTGGACTATGGAAAAATTCAGCCCAATGTCAGTCCCAGAAATATGAAAAGTCCTATTCAAATTTTTACACAAGATACAATGCCTGGAATATTAATAACCTCAGTGGTTATTAGCAAGCAGAGAAGATATATTCTTTATTCTTTTTTGGGGGTAATCACCAACACCAAGTATCAGGTTAAGTACACCAAGGATGAGAAAAAGAAAGTTTTTCACTTTCCTTTTGACAGATGGCAATTGAAAGGATGAAGAAGCTATACATATTCAAGGTCAGCAAGATGACACTATACATCTTCCATATCCTAATCTAATTCCTTAATTAATGCCACTTTTTAAATCTTAAAAATCATTGCTTTGCCTTTCTCAGGCTTGAGACATCTCACTCATCATATATATTTTAATTCTTAATCTGTTAAATTACCTCTTGATTTTTCTGCAGATTTTCATGGTCTGTAGCAGATGTTGTCTTCTCCCATTTCTCTGCAACTTGATTTGCTTCTTCTATTTTTTGCTCATAGCTTTTCTGAGAATTTAGCAGTGTCACTTCATAAAACTCTTGAATATCTATTTGTAAAAAAGAACAAGTAAAACACATTATTTGACATGTTGGCTTTTGAATCCCTGGTGGCTTTCTTTGGCCGATATATACTTACACACTATCATCTTAACAATATACAGGTATTACAATTCTAGCAGAAAGCACCAATATGCAAATTTGTTTTCTAAAATGTCAATAAGATTCTTGAGCTATATTCTTATTTTAAAGTGGTTCTTACAAATCATTTCAAAGAAGTAAAGGAGCAATACTTACAAGAAGAGATTCAAAGCACATGCTACATGCACATCTGAAGAATATAGTTAGAACAGACCCTTACACAGGGAGAAGTAAGTCACAGACCATTTCGGCTGGTAAACTAGAAATTTTCAGACGTAGAATACCCTAAGAGAAGCTTTTTCCCGTAAACCCACCGCAGGCACCTGAGCCACCCCCAGCCCTATCTGAAGGTGCACTTGGGAATTTTTTTCAGTGGGATGGACAACTGGAAGGAAGACTTTGTGCATTCATTGCTTCAACCTGTCATGCAGAAGAGGTTAGTTAATGTCTGGATTCAACCAAGGGTAAGCAACAAGTCAGGTTTAAATATCCCATTCAGATGTTGCTATCACAGTTATTTCCATGGGTTGTGAACAGCTTTGCCAGATCCAGCAGTGAAAACACTCTCACTGAAACCTGTGCATGTAATGACTTAAAGGGAGGAATAAAAGCAGTGTTTCCCTTCCTCCGCGCAAGAAGTTTCTAGTCAGATAGTCACGTACAGGCAGTGACACATCATCTAACAGAGATATTTGAGTCACCAAAGAAGAAAAAAACATCAAATTATTTTAATTAAGAACAATGGACAGAGTGTCTTCTGGATAAGAACGAAAAAAAAACATTTCAGGGAGAAAGATTGCATCTACTGGGATACCCCGTGGGACTTCAAAGGAGGGACTGGTTATAGAAACTATCATGGTTTCAATGAATGATCTCACTAACGAGCACTACCTAAGGCGTAACAAATGTAGGAAGGCATGACGCTTGACAGGTAGGTGTTAGGAAAGGAAGAGAAGGGGACAGAAGAACCTTCCTGGTATTAGGTGAAGAAATTATAGGGAAAAATCAAGCTTACTGTACTTACACAATGTCCTACATAAACACTTGTGACTATGTTTTTTTATTTTATATTTTGTGAAGAAATGTTCAGTTTGCATGTTACCTTAAATTCGATAGAATTAATAGTAGCTCAAAAGTAACCAGACAATCGAAAACATTTCTTAATGGAAGCTGTGGTAAATCTATACCTGACAATGTCAGGAGCCCAAACACCCCAGGATGCTTCAGCATGTCTAAAAGTAAAGAGTATGTTCCCCAGGAAAGCTTCTTCAACCAGAAGAGAAAATCCTTCCACCATCAGCCATAGAGCCTGCCTGTCAGAGAGGAAAATATTGGGGTCGTGACTGAGTTTCAGAGGCAGCTGGGGATATTGTCATACAGGGTCAGATCCCACATCTGTGCCAGGAAGACATAATTTCTAACTATAATAAATAACTGCTGTGGAGGTACCTCTGCATTTTTGGTTGTACGCTGTCTCATGCAATAGGAGACTGAACTGGATTGCACGTGGCAAGCAGAACTGAGAGAGCAGGAGGCACAGAGAGGCACACAGCAGAGCACCCTGATTGTCTGTATCGTTCAAGGACCAGTCTAAAGCACTCAGCTGGGTCTGTGCTCATCCTCACATGAAGTCTCTGGCCAGATTTCTAGGCGCCTCTCTTCCTTCTTTAGTAATGACCGAAACTGAACTTTTCTTGTAACTCCTTTTACAACTTCCTGGCTCATTATGTACTCTATTTCTCATGTACAATGGGAAAAATTAATCAGAAATTTTAATTTTAATGCTAATAACTGTGATCCATAGGAAGTAGATACTAATCCCTATTTCACAAATACATTTATAAGAATTTATATTTCATGTTGCTAAGAACATTTAATTCCACCATTAAAACTAAGAGCTACTTCTAAAATTAAAAGCTATAGGATAGTTGCAATGAAAATGGAAGTTTCTGCATTCTCGATGTGGGGAATTTTTTATGGCAATTTTGAACACTCATAGTTGTAATATATGGTTCGATGCCAGGTCAATTTGTATTGCAACTGCAAGTAAAACATATCAGGCTAATATGTAATTATCTCTAGATAAATACTTTGCAGAAATAAACTAGAAATTGCCCTCTGGCAGTGGCATTCAGCTGGCATAGCTGTCATTATCGGAGTATTAATTGGGTTGATGGTAGTCAGTCAAGGAAGAGCAGAACAGAGCTTTCGTTCTACCTTTAAAGACTGCTTCTCCCTGGTGTTTTCATTAAAAATAATGTGAGCCCTATGTGCATATCTATGCACGTGTGCAAAATAAATATTAAAAACTGGTCTCTTTGTAAAGGTCCTTATCTACTCTGAGGAGGCTGTGGGCTGCTTTCAGGAGAGTACGGATCACTGGGGTGCAGAGCAGAGCATTTCAGTGTGCCTGCGCGGTTACAGAAGAAAGCACAGAGGATTCACTGAGTTGGTTGCTTTCTTATTCTGTAAGCTGAAATTGCTATTTCTATAGAACAAGGGCAGCCAGAAACATGCAGTCAATCAAGGTTAGCACAAAATGGGATCTGTAATTTGCTCTGAGTAAAACCTGCTCCATCGAGTTATCTCCATTATGTGAGAGGTACAATCATACGAGGAGGGGAAAACGTCTGCATACTACTGAGGATGGGGAAAGCAGTATAAAGGAGGTGATGGGATCAAGCAGTTGTAGAATCAAGCTTGGAGCCAAGGTCATAAAAAGTAGCTGTGAGAGCATGGCAATTGTTCTGTAAAATGACCAAAATACTGTATCCAGTATTTCTTGGCACTATATTCCCTCCCTTCCACGAAAACAAGTTCAGATATCATTTAGAAATGTCAATATTACTACTGATGAACTCCGTGAACACAAAAGACCTCTCCAGATAGTTATTCAAATCTCTGTACCACTCCAAACATTTTGTTAAGCAATAAATTCATGTTTGTTTAAAATGTCTGTGAAACTGGATTTTCAGTCCAACTGCATTTGTTCATTTACTTCTTAAGAGATGATTTACTTTATTTAATAAACTTTGCTTGCTCTTCCTTTAGCCTAGTCCAAATGTTTTGTCAGTTTTGCTGTATAAAGATAAATTGTGTACAAGAAATTATATATATATTCTAATATGAAGTAATCCTAAAGATACCATGACATATTTTATTTTGGATAATTCCATCACTGGGGAAGTGGGAGGACAATTTTTCTCTACATCAGCATGGTAGAGAACACATCAGTATCACTTTACAAATGCCCATGGACAAGTATACCATAAATCACTGCATCTGTGCTCTGCAGGCAAATTGCAAGGACACCCCTCTTCTGTCTTACAGACCTGTGTGAAGCCTCATTTTCTTTATGACTGCTTCAAAAAAAGAGACATTAATTATTTAGGCTCAAATTTGAGTTGTGCTCACTCTTACCAATTTTTTTTTTAAAGAAATTTAAACAAAAATAATGTGGACAAAGAATAAGAACTGGAGGAGACACAATGTCATATTCGCATAGGAGAGCAACCTTTCTTTCTGACAGCAGCTACATAGAAAGAAAAACGTGATCAGACAAAGCTAACCAGGCTGCCCAAACTCTGCCATTTCCAGACTTTTGAGTGACTGGTGCTGCAGCCCTACGACCATTATTCCAGTGCAGTTTCTGTTCCAATTTACATGCATCACAGTATCCTTTTGTGATAGGAACCTTTTACAACTCATAGCAAAGGGGTTAAATAATATGAAAAGGCAAAAATGTTGAATAGCCTAAACTACTTTCTGTCTTCTGTGACCACGGGCTTTCACCAGAATTCTAATGAGGAAAGATAAATAAAGCAATACAATTCCTCATTCATCTGTAAGCACTTCAGCACCAGAAAGACAGAAGTAAATTGAAGGGAATTCAGACAAAGACAGATGATTAAAGGTCTGAGAGCACTAACTTTTGAGCAAAGATTAAAGGAAGAGAATAATAATAACATATACTTTCATACTTCCTTTCATTTCAGAGCAAAACAAACATTAAGAACCATACAGTGTTGGCTGAGAAAATTGCACAAGGCCTCAAAGTGAAGCAAAGCAGCAGGGTTGAATGGTGGAGGTACACAAACGAGCACATCATGTGTGTCCATCCCTTTGCAATCAATAACCCACTTAGAGAGGCTTCATAATTACCAGTGGATTCAGGACAACATTATTCCATTTTAAAAAGTCCTCTTTGCAGTGAAGAGCAGTTTCAGCTTCATGAGCAAATCTGGAACGATCCCCAACGGTTCTCCCATTCTCCCAGGCAGCAGCCATTCACTCCTACAAACTTTCTCCTTTATTCAAGATACTCGCTGGTGTGATTTAAAGTCAGAAGTGAAAGGAGGTCAGGATTTGCTCCTATTTATACAAGAGGCTACATACTCACAGGCTCTCATCCTACTGGGGGACTTCAACCACCCCAGCATCTGCTGGAAAAGTAGCATTGTGAGCTGTAGCCAATCCAGGAGATTCCTAGAATTCATTGAGGGAAGCTTCCTAAGGTAAGCCAGGTAACAGACAATAGCCAGGTAATAGCCTTACCCGAGGGGATGCAATACTGGACCTGGTGCTCACCAATGCAAGTGAGTTCACTGGTGACATCAAGATTGGACACAGCCTGGGCTGCAGTGATCACGCATTGGTGGAGTTCGTAGTCCTGAGGGATAAGGGTCAGGCGAGGAGTATAATCAGGACCCTAAGTTTTAGGAAAGCCAACTTCCAGCTCTTCAAGGAGAAAGTCAGTAGGATCCCCTGGGAAACAGTGCTCAAGGACAGGGGAGCAGAACAGAGCTGGCTTTTCAAAGAGTGCAAGAGCTCTCAGCCCCCAGGTGTAAGAACTCAAACAAGGAAGGGAAGAGACTGACATGGCTGAATTGAGACCTGCTGGTCAAACTAAGGAGCAAGAGGGAACAGCACAGGCGGTGGAAGCAGGGACAGATATCCTGGGAAGAGTATAGGGATGATGACCGGTTGTGTAGGGATGGGGTCAGGAAGGCCAAGGCGCAGCTGGAGCTGAAGTTGGCAAAGAATGCTAAGAATAACAAGAAGGGCTTCTACAGGTATGTCAACCAGAAAAGCAGGATTAAAGAAAGCTTATCCCCCCAATGACCAAGAATGGTAACCTAGTATCAACAGATGCGGAGAAGGCTGAGGAACTCAACAACTTTTTTGCCTCATTCTTCACTGGCAACCTCTCTCCTTGCCCCTCTCAAGTCGACGGTCCACAAGATGAGGACCAGGTGAGTAAAGCCCCTCCCACCATAAGGGAAGATCAGCTTCTTGACCACCTGAGGAACCTGAACATACACAAATCTATGGTACCTGATGAGATGCATCCCAGAGACCTGAAAGAATCAGCTGATGTCATTGCCAAGCCACTCTCCATGATATTTGAAAGGTCATAGCAGTCAGGCGAAGTCCCTGGTGACTGCAAGAATGGAAACATTGTGCCCATTTTTAAAAAGGGGGGAAAGGAGGACCCTGGGAACTACCGACCTGTCAGCTTCACCTCTGTGCCTGGGAAGATCATGGAAGAGATCCTCCTAGAAGCTCTGCTGAGGCACATGGAGGACAGGGAGGTGATTCAAGACAGACAGCATGGCTTCACCAAGGACAAGTCCTGCCTAACCAATCTAGTGGCTTCCTGTGATGGAGTGACTGCATCCGTGGACAGGGGAAAAGCAACAGATGTCATCTAGCTGGACTTCTGTAAAGCCTTCAATACGATCCCCCACATCATCCTGCTCTCTAAACTGGGGAGATACAGATTTGATGGGTGGACTGTTCAGTGGATTAGGCATTGGTTGGATAGTTGCAGCCAGAGGGTAGTGGTCAATGGCTCGATGTCCATATGGACACTGGTGACAAGTGGTGTCCCTCAGGAGTCTGTATCAGGACCGGTGTTGTTTAACATTTTCATCAGTGACACAGGCAGCAAGATTGAGAGCACCCTCAGCGAGTTTGCAGATGACACCAAGCTGAGTGTTGCAGTTGACACAGCAGAAGGATGGGATGCCATCCAGAGGGACCTGAACAAGCTGGAGAAGTGGGCCTGTGTGAACCTCATGAGGTTCAACAAGACCAAGTGCAAGGTCCTGCACCTGGGTCAGGGCAACTCCCACTATCAGTACAGGCTGGGGGATGAAGGGATTGAGAGCAGCCCTGTCGAGAAGGACTTGGGAGAAGTGGTGGATGAAAAACTGGACAGGAGCCATCAATGTGGGCTCGTAGCCCAAAAGGCCAACCATATCATGGGCTGCATCAAGAGAAGCGTGGCCAGCAGGGTGAGGGAGGGGATTCTGCTGCCCTGCTTTGCTCTGCTCTGCTCTGCTCTGATGAGACCCCACCTGGAGTCCTGCGTCCGGCTCTGCAGCCCTCAGCACAGGAAAGAAATGAACCTGTTGGAGCAGGTCCAGAGGAGGTCACAAAAATGATCCGAGGGCTGGAGCACCTCTCCTATGAGGAAAGGCTGAGAGAGTTGGTTTTGTTCAGCCTGGAGAAGTGAAGGCTGCGGGGAAACCTTATAGCAGCCTTTCAGTAATTAAAGGGGGCCTACAGGAAAGATGGGGACAATCTTTTTAGCAAGGCCTGTTGGAATAGGACAAGGAGTAATGGCTTTAAACTGAGGGAGGGTAGATTTAGATTGGATATAGGGAAGAAATTTTTTACAATGAGGGTGGTGAAACACTGGAACAGGTTTCCCAGAGAGGTGGTAGATGCCCCATCCCTAGAAACACTCAAGGTCAACTTAGATGGGGCTCTGAGCAACCTGATCTAGTCAAAGATGTCCTTTCTCACTGCAGGGGTGTTGGGCTAGATGACTTTTAAAGGTCCCTTCCAACACAAAGCACTGTATAATTCTATTCTATTATATGCATCTTGGTGTCCTCTTTACTACTGCCCCGTCTTCAGTTGTGTAAATCAGCATAACCCAGCTGGTAGCCCCAAGGCTGGATGAACTACATGAGATAGCTTTGCCATCTGTATGATTTTCACCTACACAAATAAGCACTAGCAGGTACCAAATTCATCTCAGTACTTTTATGCACATTCAGAAATTTAGCCACCAATGCACACGCGTCCCAGTGCACTGAGCAGCTGGGGTTATCCCAATATATCTCTTTAACAACAGCTGACCTGTGGTTGCACTTTGCACTTACTTGATTGATACGAAGGGTTATGAATTGAGAATATCAAAAGATGGGTTTTCCAAGTAATACGATGCAAAATGCAGAGAGGCTCAACTTCAGCTGGTACAGGTTTGCAATGCAGCTATGCAATGAGGGTAGATTTGCAGCATGTCAAACTCAGGATTCAAAAGACAGGGAGCATAAAGAAAACCAGAGCAGGAGGGGAGAGAAAAATCTCTTGTACCTCTTTTGCATTTAAAAAAATAAGGGAAGGAAGAAGAAAGTTTGTATTCCAGTAACAAACAAGCTGATGCCAGGCTTTCTGATACCGTCTATATTTTATAGAACACAAACAATTAAGCTTAAGAGGATAATCTTGTACATCGCTTAGCCTGAAGTCGTACTGCATGTGTCAGCAAATGCTGCCTCCCCAGTGACTTGATGGTACATGTGGCCACTCGTAAGAGAAGAGCGCAAGCTATTCCATGCACCAAATCTTACCCAAAGTCCACTGAACTCGCAGACAGCTGCCCATCGCAGCATGTTTTGACCTCCAGGAAGAGACTATGCTGTGCTGACGGCTGTTCCAAAAGCTGTTATGTTCGTCTGTGCTTAACAATGAGAGAAGATTTCCTTATGACATACACCTTGCTACCACCCCTTGTCACTCTATACAGATGATCATAGAATCATAGAATGGTTTGGGTTGGAAAGGACCTGTAAAGGTCATCTCGTTCAACCCGCTAATGACTTCTTGAGACCATTTAGAAATGGCACCAATATTCTGGTATCTGCAGTAATTTTGTGTTGCCTCTGCAGATAGCTGTATCATATCTTGCTTCTGCAGATAGATGTACATTTTTGCAATTAGCTGTAGTGTCATTGACAAGGTAGAATCCCATTACCCAAGAAATGAGTTCTCTGTGCATCACATTTCTGTAGACCCAAACTGGGAATTGGAGAATTCTGTAGAATAAAAAGAAAAGGGTTTTTTTTTTCTACTCCTTCTAGAGGTCCTTAGCTGTGGAATTCATTTTCCCTATTCTGTGCCAGTGCCCTGACTTGCTTTGCGGTATAAATCCCATCTGTTTTTCCAGGGCATTCAGGGACAAGGTGGAGTGGGGGTCTGAGGCAACATGCAAACACAAGCTGTTCCCTTTCCGGGAAATTTGGGGCAGTCTTTTTGTCTATGTGTAGGATAGTGTCTGATATGTACCTTTTAATGTTGTGTAACCCAGCACAAATGGCTACTGTCTGGCAGAACACTGTGAATCAAAATAAAGTCAATTGTTACAGGCTCTTGCTGCAAGTCTTTTTTTCAACTAAGGGAGCATTACAGCGTACATCTAAATGGCATCATTTATATCCTGGGGAGCAGATTATGCTGGGTCAGCTTCACCCATCTGGTCTGAATTATTAGGTGGGAGTAAAGAGGATTGAGCAGGATGTTGTTCAAGACGGAAAACTGATTCAAACAGGAGAAGTGGCAGGGAAGTGATCAGAGATTGTACCAGCCTGCCAGTAAAGGGCTTTAAAGGCCCTGCCCATGGAAGCAGTCCAAACAGAGGTTAAATAACATGCTTCACCAAACACATCTATGGTTTGTGGTTTTCTTCAAGTCAAATGTTTCCATAATGAGTAAAATAGCCATTATGAGAGAGAGAAAATAAAAAGTAAGAGAAGAAATAAACTTGATTTGAAATTGGATGAGTTTTCAACTCACACAGGACTATGGCACAGACCCTACGTGAGAGGTGGCAGATCTCCAGTTATCAAGCTGTTACAGAGCTTTACGGTCATGGTGAGCTCAAACCTGCCCCCATTAGCCCCCACAGTGCAGCAGCAGTCAGAAACGCCTTTCCCATTTCAGTTATATCTGTCTCATCCCCAGGGCTCCACACATATTTGCCTTGGGTCTGTGCTAATAAAGGTGGCGTGAGATCGAACAATAAAGGAAAAGCTCAAGACTTGTTTATTGCACTTGGCAGGGGTAACACCAAGATATGTCAAGTCAAAATGAAATTTAGGAGCCCTGTGGCAAGGTTTTCAAACATAAGCTTCTGGTGCATGAGAAACATAGATGCCAACCCAACAGCAAGAAGGAGAGAACAGGTTCTCTGTTCCACGCAGGCAGTGAAATGGTGCAGTGTAAGCCAGGGAAGCAGCCTTCTGCCAAATGCCTAAAATTGATAAATGTTCCTAAATATATTAAAAGCAGCATACTCCAGTAGAACATGTACCAAAGCAGGCAGCAAGAAATACGGTTTCTTTTATTAACCTGTCTTGGTTCTCGAGCTCAGGCAAATCCCTTCTATTTGGCCACAAGAATCTTTTGAGGTCCCTTCCGATCTGAATTATCCAACAAACCTACGATCCTTTGCGCATCTAGGTTGTAAAGTCTTTGGAGCAGGAACCATTACAAAGTAGGTACATACCTGAGCAAAATTATATCCTTTTGTAAAAAAAGCTCTGAAACAGTCTGCAAGCTGTAATAAATGGCTAAATGGTTAGTAATTAATGACCTTTGCAATAGTTATTTGGATGTATGGAAAAAAAATGGTTTTGAATACTTCTGGATGTGCTGTACAACTGTATCATGATTATATTTTGTAACATACCCAAAACACAATCAAAGCTCTCCCAAACTTCTCAGCTAGGAATATCTGCCTCAAAGGCAGCTGTCCAAAATCCAGGGAGAATGAAATATTCAACACAGATTGCTGTGCACAGAGAAGACAAAATAATTGCTGCATCCCTCTCTAGGTGAGCAATGTTTATGTTAACAAATGAAAACTAGAAAGCAGTAAGTCAGACAGTAAAGTCAGTATTTAAGCCTGGTCAGTGATGATATTGAGTGTATTACTACGGTTTTGCCTATATATTCTAACCTTTTACTCATACTTAAGCACCACAGTCTGGATCTGAGCATTCACCGTTGACGATTATGGTTAACATCTATGGTTGCTAATTGTGTTTTCAATGGAACAAGACAAGAAACTGTGAGACAGGTTCAATGATGCACAGTTGAAAGTGGGCACATTAGATTGAACTAGTAAACGCTGCACTCAGCTCTGCTCATTCTGTTTCTGAAGCTTAAGCTGCAGAAGAGCAGAGCAGCAAAACCCCAAATCCTGCGGCGAGGTGTCATTTCTAACATGCTAGCCAGGGCCTGCAGATCCGTGCCCAGGCTGCGAGAGCCAGAGCAGGATCACGAGCACACGCTGGCTGCTTTGCGCCTCCACACAACCAGGCATATAACTGAACCTCTCCCAGGATTTTTTACTGATAGAAAACTATGTAAACAGAAAGTGCTGTTAATTTTACTACGAGTTCTGAAGTGACAGCTAAGTAAGCACTAAGAGGCCAAGGAAATGTTACCTGTGCTTCAGAATACACCTTTCACAGATTGACATTTCCCTTTGAAAAATCATGGTTTGTATCAAGTTTTTTCCCTATAAGCTTAAGCACAAACCTGCTTTTTTCAGCACTGTGTATTGTTTTGCATGTAGCAGGAGACTGTGAAAATTATTTACGAACAACAATAACATCCACCTTCGGGAAGAGGCTTTATTCATTGTGTGGAGAGTTGGATGCAAAGCCATTACTGGAGAGATTTTTGTTTCTGTGCAGCAGTTAACAGTTATTACTGTGCCTTTGTGATCCTGTCAGAGGATCATGCAGCCCCACTGTGGGTCACAGAAGTTATGAACAGACTTTCACTTGAATGGTTCCAATATGCACTTAAAAAATGGTAACAGAGAGTTCAATACTGGAAACCGGTTCAGTTATACCATTTCTATATTGTGTGATATTGTTTGCTGCTCAAGTGCTCAAAATATTATTTCCTTAAATAGGGATAGTTAGGAAAATTCATCAGAATTTGACTGTAAAATATTATATAAAAACTGCAGGTGTATTTTCATTTCTGAAGTAAGAGTAATAGGAAAAAAACTAGATTATAGATTTCCTCACCTTTTTTTTAACTTTGGAAAGGAACCAGCTGCAAAGTTAACTTCCTACAGAATATGGAGGGAAATACTGTATACCAGTCCAGAACCAGAACAGGATCATAGAATCATAGAATCATAGGCTGGAAAACACCTCTAAGATCATCGAGTCCAACTGTCCACCCAACACCACCATTCCTACTAAATCTGAATTCCTGAAGTGCCATATCTACGCTACAATCCTTTCTAAATCAGATTAATTTTATATAGGCTTTTACACTGCAGCTGCACATAAAAACGTCGGGAGTGGGTAGGGTAAATGGAAGATCTAGTGCTTAAAGCATATGTCTTGGGACCTGCGGGCTTTGGGGTAGCTGCAGATACTCAACAGCCCAGCCAGGGGCCACCCCATCAGATACCTCCCAGCAGCACCCAGTTTACTGAAACTCTAAAAACCAGCAAGATTTGGCTCCCCATCTTGCCCCCTCAGGTGTTTCGCTCCAACGCACGAGGCAGCACAAGCAGCCGGGGCTGTGCAGAAGGCAAAGGGGTCAAGTTATGCCGTTGGACCAGATCTGCAGCCCCTGGGTGCCAGCCCAGGTTGATAACACGGTCCAGGAGCTTCACACACCACATGTGCCCGCGGTTCCTCTGGGGAGAGCTGAGGCAGCTTAGGGCAAGCACAGAAATCCTGATACCGAAAGCTTGGCAGGAACCTGAGAGGCTCTTTCACATGAAAGAGTTTAAAACATAGCTTATGTTGCAAAGGCCCACAGAACTGCACGGCGAAGACATCCCTCCAGCCTACCAGACACAGAGCCCTAGCTGCCAGCCAAGGAGAGGAGAAGGCCAGGAAGGGAGCAGCTTGTCTAATGCACATCATTCACCATTTATATCCACAGCATCTGATCTTTCAAAAGGTACTTGTATATTTTACTTTCCAACACACACACGGCAAATTGCAACTTTGCTGTTACAGCACATCCTGGTAACAAACTCAGCTCAGGAACGGCTGCATCAGCCTCCTCACACTGTGAATTTCTGCCTTCCCATTTACCATGGATTGTTAACATCCTTCCTCCTTTCTCCAAGTTGATTTGAAACCCCATACCATGCAAAACTTGCCATCATGAAGCAGATATCTGCACAGAGCTCGTACTTCAGGGTGTATTACATTTTTTCCAACTGCTTTAAAAGGAAAGACACCGATACAATTGATGGTGTCCGTGCTGAGAATTGGCTGGGCATGCAGTATGAACTGATGTGACCTCCAAGCACAAGAAATGCCACGCGCTGGTCCCATGCCTTTCCCAGCATTTTCTTTCTTTCACCCCACTGAGTTTGTCACTGAGTGGTGCGGGAATCTCAGACACCCAGCCCTTACCTTAAGCAAATGCTGATGAGCCATACCTGAAAAATGCAGTAATGGTAAATCGGTTTATTCTTGTGTAAGGCTTCAGGGTGTGGCCCATTAGGAACCACAAGAGCAAGAAATCCAAATTAGACTCACTTTACCAAAGCAATGTAAGCGTATTTTTAGGGAAACCCCATGGCAATTTATCAGGATTTAGCAATGCTTGCTTCTGGCCTTTTTCTTCAACCTACAAAGAAGTATCTTCATACCCAGCCCCTTTTGAACATCACTTTAAATATAAAGCTAAGCCAAAGCATTAAAATACAACTTTCCTTCCCAGTTCTTTCACCTTCCAGAGCAACTCTTTACCTCCTTTAATCTCTCCACTTCAAGGTCTCACCTAGGAACACCTTTCTCTCTACATCTGTCTTACCCTTGCACTGAAAACACCTCACAGTCTCCTTTTTGTGGAACAGCATGTATCTGCTCAGCCCAAAACTCTTGTTTTTAGCAGGGCATTACCCTCTGTACTCAAAAAAACCAACTTTATTCTGATACGAAAGCACACAAGCCCATTTTCTCTAGCGCGTGGTATCATATGCCCATCAGGTAACGTGAGAGGCACTAAGCCACAACTCAGTCCTTATTCCTGGTGAAGTGCTTTGCAAAGTCAAACTACTATGGGACTGCAGCCTTCATCCTCATCTCCCAGCCACACTCGTGGTGCAACTGGTTGCCTGCCCATAAGCCAGGCTAAGCGGGGGCAATGAGCACACCAGAGGACCACGTCCACGCAGTGGGCAAACCCAGAGCCTCACAAGTGCTGCAGGGGACAGAGGTTGATGTGTAGAGTTACATGCCTGAAACTCAAGAAGGTTGACTCTTACTGCCCAGCTATATTTAATTCTGAAGATGTAAGTATTTCAATGTTTGCACTCAAAAGAAAGTATGCAAAGGATAGATAGAGAATCAATGAAGTTCCAAAAAATTTAACACCAACCTATCCCTTTGATATGTGCCTAAGCTGCAGAAAAAGCAAGAACACGTGTAGAAAACTGGGTTAACTATATTCCAAGTCTCACCACTTCAGCCGCCTCTTTCTTCCCCTGCATTTTACTGGTGGGAAGTGTAATGTAAGTGGTAAAAACAGGGAATGAGAACTTCAGGCTGCTGATTCTATTTGTAGTTTTTCCACTGACTTGCTATGTGACCTCAGGCATATCAATCTCTCTGCACTTCAGCTTAACCTTCTGTAAAATTGAGATACGAAGGCTTTGACTTACCCATAGGCTCACAGTAGGGTGTTATACAGCTTAATTAATTAATGTTTGTTAAACACTTTAAATTAATGTTTCTACACAAGTTTAAATCATTATGGGTTGTACTTTTATCAACTCTGGCTTATGACCCTTGAACATATTCGCCACAATGTCTAGTGCAATCCCTAAGATTTCTACCCTGATGTAATAAATTATACTTTAAATGAACCCTTTCACTGGAGTGACTGTGACTTTCGTTGTCTACACTTAACATTTACAGTCATTGCACTAATTGGTCTAACCTTGTATTGCAGGTTTCCATGAACATCAAAAGACTTCACTGGTCATGCTTGGATTCGTTTCACTTTATATTCTCATGGGTTTAGTAACAGCTAAGACACTTCATGTAAATTCATTGACATTTGCTGGTCTCCATCGGAACAAAATCTTGTATCCCTTACACAAGCCCTTGCAGGTCTAAAATCTCTTTACTGCTCTCATTATCTTCATTCTCATGTAGTTGATCGGTTTATGGACTCAGTACAAGTTCTTTTTAACTTCAGTAATTTAGGATTTCACTCAGTATGAACTTATGTATTTATTCATGAATCATAAAATCATAGAATCACAGAATGGTTTGGGACCATTAATGATCATCTAGTTCCAACCCCCATGCCATGGGCAGAGACAAAATGATGTTGCAAATTCTTCCAGGGAAGAAATTCTGTGCTGTGTCCTGAAGAGGGCCTCTCACCCACTAAAACTTACAGTAAGCACCAGGACAGGAGGAGGAAATTTTTTTGCATAAAAATATGTTCCCAAATTCACCTTTTCTTACACCAAGTTTGATCTTTATCACAGAGAGATTAATGTTATGAGAATAGTACTGCGCTTATTAACAAAATACATTTTCTCAAGAGAACTCATTCATAAAGTTTTATTGCATCACCTTTAAAAAACATCTGACATCAAAACCCAAGGAAGCAGGAAGGGATATGCTAATTAAAAGATAATATATAAATATGAATGAAGTGACCCCCAGCCCATGAATTAGCATGTCACGTTCCCCAGTGTCTTATCACAGAAAACAAAGAAAAAAATGAGTACAGCTCCATATAATGGTGGACTGCTAACAGAGGAAGATCCCATCTTAACTTCAAGCAGAGCAGGAGCTCAGAGCAACCATCTTAGACACAGAAATGCTAAATCAAGCTGGATTTGAAGGGGACAGACAAGGCTAACATTGTTAGTTGTTGAGTTAAATACAGGTTACAAACTTTAGGGATTTGTATCAAGCCTTTCCATGAACTGAGGTGTGTTCTGGAGACAAAGTAAGTTTGTCACATCTGCTGCAAAGGCTTGGTTGGATATGGATGCTGACAGCAGGAGCAGCAGAGATGGGTTGGCACTCGCATGTGCTAAAGCCCTTTGTGAGAAGCCACAAGAATGTGGAGCAACTCAGGACTCGCAGAATGATAGGAACTTACCACAGATTCCCAGGAGCAATGGCTCATTGTGCACATGTACATCGCTCTCCATTCAAGCTTTGTAAATGCCTCCCGGTCCTATTTCACCTCAGGAATGGATTCATTTTAAAACCCAGTAACCTAAGCACAGCTACATATGTGCCTCTATGTGAGTCAAGTGCCTGAGCTCCTGTAGGCAGTGCCAGTGCCTTAAACATCTGCTGCTATTAGGGTCCCCATGGGGTTGGCAGATATGGCAGATAACTTACAGCGATCTGGGCCTTTTTAGAGATGTGAATGAAGGCTGGGCAGGCATCTATGATGGCACCAGACTCTTAACTTACATGGAGGGTAGAGGGTGAACCACCTGTCTCTGGGAACATCACCACTTCAGCTGCTTTGCCAGCTGTGTTGACGCCAACTGCTATTCATGACAATGGGAGCTGAGGCAGTGCATGTATCAACACCTAAAGGCAAGTGTCCTAACCTGGAACTACACCTCAGCCTTAGCACCCTTCATGTGAGAAGGCAATACTGAAAACCTGAGCAGACTCCAGGAATTCTCATGCTGCTTCCTTCCTTGCAGTCAGAACTTGATCTTGGGCAAAAGCCTGGTGGTTGTATGTGCATCGTTTTTCATATTTTTATTGATTTGTTTTCTTTGTTAGTTGATAAAGATCTAGGACCACTTTCAGTGTTGTAGGTCTCCTCTTTTCATAGTTCTTCAGTAACACAGGATTAGCTTTTAAAGAATATACATTGTTAATGAGCCTTCTGAAAACATCAAGATCTCAGTAAAGACAGCTGAACAAAATTAATTTTTCAAGTTTTATTTCAAAACAATTTTTGTAGACAGCTTCTGAATGAGTGGTCCAAAGTCAAAGTTGGAGCCTGAGGACAGTGCATCTGCACCTACAGAAGTCTGCTGCTAATTCTTTTTGCTGTTAAAACAATCTTAAAATATGCAGTGGAACATGAAGAGCACTCATAAAACTTGGAAGACGGCGTGCTTTTCTTGAGTGTTTTTTCTAGCACAATGCAAATATTGATACAAAAAATACTTTTTGTCCCTAAAAAAACTAAAGCAGACAGTGAAACAGAGCCTTAACAATGATTCTACCTTAAGGGAAGGTACCTTAAAGATCATCTGGTTCCAACCCCCCTGCCATAAGCAGGGACACCTTCCACTACACCAGGTTGCTCAGAGCTCCATCCAACCTGGCCTTGAGCACTGCCAGGGAGGGGCCAACCACAACTTCTCTGGGCAACCTGTTCCAGTGTTTCACCACCCTCACGGTGAAGAATTTCTTCCTAATATCTAAACTAAATCTGCCTTCTTTTAGTTTAGAGCCGTTCCCCCTTGTCCTATTGCTACACACCCTTGTGAAAAGCCCCTCTCCGTCCTTCCTGTAGGTCCCTTCAGGTACTGGTAGGCTGCTATAAGGCCACCCCGGAGCCTTCTCTTCTCGAGGCTGAACCGCCCCATTCTCCAGGCTGAGCAGATTTTTCATGTCTAAACCTGCTTAAGCTTCAACTTATACTTCACCTCCTTTTGCCTGGGTGAGTGGTCTCAGCTACTGTCTTGAGAGAAGAAAGGGTAAATGCATCACCATCAATGAGCAATGGAAGAGGAGCTCTTGCAGGTTGTGTTAGGCAGGCTCAAATCTCCTCAAGTGTGCAGGCACTTTACAAGATCTTACTGGGCCAATATGTGAGCCCTGCCAAGGAGGAGGCAGTTCTTTGCACACTGAACTCTGCAAAAAAACCATGATAGACACTTCAATCCTTTTGTAGTGCAGTGTCTCAAAAAGGGGATGTCTCAAAGGTATACTGTGCAGATAAATTCAGGGAAGATTATTAGGGCAGGCTCTAGCAATGGGTCACAGTTTGGATTTAATTCACCTGTTTATGATGCTGCGGCTTGTGCTTTTAACTTCAAGGTCTAGCATAAGTAATAAAAATGAGGCTTTCCACATGAAACCAGCTGTTAAAGGTGAGTTGGGCTGGAAGAGTGCAGATGTGGTATTGCCAGAAGGTCTACAAGTGCTAGTCAACACTAAAGGTCAAGTGATCACAAAAATGAGGAGGTGAAGAAGTGAGACTGAGATTATTCCACCCACCCATGCACAGAAAAACCTGTCCTCAGCATTGTGAGAAGCTGACTTCTACTTGTGAGACTCTGTCAAATTGCAGGATAATGATTCAGGCAGCAAATAATCCATAGACATATTTACAAACCCAAGAAAGAACAAGTTATATAACTGGAGAAAACTTAGTGCTCTAACAAGGGAACCAGCAGCGGCTTTGGCTGCAAACAAGCATGCTGAAAGATGGCATTATGCCTGTATATTTAATTTACTTCTAATTTCTCTTACGGCTCCACATTGTAAACAGAGTAGCTGCACAGTGGTAAGAAAGAACATGCCAGGTGGTTATGGGCTCAGAATTACCATTTTGTATATATTATCTACTTACAAATGCAACGTTAATTAAGGTTCAGACGCGGCAACTGACAAATAGTGGTCTGCAAGTGTACAAGTTCTTCAACGTAATGAGAAATTCTTGCATAAAGTAAAAGTGCTACAGTGTTGTATTCAATATGGAAATCTGGGACTTCATTCAATGAACGCATGCAGAGCACGCTGCTGTTAATAGAGAAGTTGTAATTAAAGTACCCACGAGCCTCCAGCATGTGGGGACACCTAACGGACATTACAGAAAGCAGTGCGCTATGTTGGAATACTATTCTCAGCGGTTTGTTTCCCAGAAAAAGCCGCAGCTGAAAGCTGATGCTGGTAAGCAGAATGCCAAGTGACATAATCCCAGTCATTAAGTCATAGGAACCAGCTCGACTGATCAATCAGCAAAACCCACATGGCTGCTCAGGAGCCTTGACTGACGTGACAGAAAAGTAAAGTAGCTGCTAAGCAAGTTTCCAAGCCTGAAGACCATGAGTACAAAGTCCAGCAGAAAACCCCACACCTTCCTGGTATGAAATAGGGAAGATCTACACAGAGATGTTGAAGGGGCCACCAACTCCGTTTGCTTGCCCACAAAGAACAGATCTCATTCTGCTGCCCCATGGATGTCCATCAGAAGGTACAAACCTCTGGGCAAGAGCTAGGAGGACATGCCTGCAGGCTGTAACTATTCCTTCTACACCAGCTATCCCTGCCTGCAGAGGTCAGAGCCCTGAGATATTTTGACAGAGAGGTCAGACTGGAGAGGTTGCTCTATTATGACCTAGAATGGCACTTTTGATGCTTATAAGGAACTGCTCCAGGCCCCTACAAATATCAGCAGGGTTATATTGCTGGTGAAGCAGTCAAGGGCATTGAGAGAACAGCCTGAAACAGAGCAGCAAGCCCACAGCTGCCACCAAACTCAGGTTGCTGAATGATTAATGAAGTGATGGGTTTACCCTCCTAAGAGCAGGGAATAGCTTGCGGTCCTTAACGGTGAGAAACGTAAAACCGATAAAATGAGGGGGGTGGGTTTTGGTTTAAGCAAATCATAAGACTACCTGGGCCCCTCGCTTCCACTGTATATTTGTGAAGTACACCCCAGCAGACAGACATAACAGATAACACGAACAGAAACTATCGCATTTGATTAACATGGTATTATCTTAGGGCTGTTACAGCAGCTGTTTGTGCATGTGAGCAGTATTATCAGCCTGAACTCATTTTTATGAAATGAAATCCTTAAAAAGTTTTCTACTGGCTGAAGTAAAGTAACCCGTGGCTTTAGATATAAATTTTAAGATTATGAGAGCTCCTTCAAACTATATTCAGTATTCATGCAAAGGACTTGTGATGCTTAAACTTCTAAAATCACATAACTCTTGATTTGTTCTTTGATCAGAATCTTGTTTCACTCTGAGGAAGCCCATCATGTTGGGGATCTACATCTATAAGACAATGATGTCTAGGTAAAACCACAGAGAATCTTTATATTATGCCCTTAGGCTAACACACACAGAACTGCATTTGTATGCATAAGGGATGCAGCTAGCCCTGCCACTTGTGAAGGGGTTGCAAAGCTGTTCTACTTAGATTAAAAATACAAGTAAATAGTCTTCTTAGTGCTACATACATTCAGTGCAGAATAATTCATCTAGAGAGGAGCCAGAGTGCAAAAACTAAGCATTCACAATGGATTGAAGGACGTTGGACAGGAAGGAGGTTGTAAATGAGTACGGGAATGGCAATTCGTTAATTAACACTGGATTCTGCTTTTCTAAACTGTACTTGAAGTGTCACTGCTACAGCAGCAGTCAGGTAAAACCAAGAATCTTTGGAACAGAGCTGAGACAGAATTAAATCAAGCACTGAAAAACAACTGCACTGAGTCAACTGAGGGGATGAGTGGTCATTTCTGTCCCCTTGGTGTTCACACTGCAGAGCTGCAGTTATTTCACGGGCGCCTTGACTCTGCGTAGAACAAAGAACATGACCCTTTAATGACCTGTCTGGGACCAGGAAAACGTGTTTATTAAAAAAAAAGAGTATGTCATAAAACTTCATTTCCTTCTTTAGTCATTATTTAAGACTGGATTAAAAATTTCCAAAACTCCTGGTGTTATCACGCCTTTAATGCTTCAGATCATGTTCATTATAAATAAGCTCCTTCTAGAATAATGTGATCTAAAAGACAAGCTGTCAAAAATCTTTGTTAAATATAAACTGACAGCATTGGAAATGTACTAAGCTGAAAACCAGCAAAGTTTATGTATAAGATATTACTAACAGTTCATGATCTTTCTCATACACTGTTCATTTATTAGAACCTATGGTCTGAAAGTTGCCGTCAGCTTATGTTTAAAAAGAGATTTTTCTTTAGCTGCTTTTTCTAAATGTCCTGTCAGTGACTGTCCATAACTCAAATAGCACTCTGGTTTTCAACATGATGATTCAACCTCACATTCTATTGCCTTGTTAAGAAATACCTGTAAAAGCTCTCCTTCTTCCCAAAATCACAAAAATCTTTTGGGGAACCAATAGAAGCAAATCTTTTTTGCTTTTTCTGCAAACACATCTCCTAACGAGGAGTCCTAAGCTGTTTGAGGAGCTTTTTCAGTTTAGTTTGGTGAATGTACTCATCTTCAATGAGCCAAAACCCAGACATTTGAAACAGGGTTTTACAGATGTTTCAAAAATATTTTCCCAAACATAGCCCACAAACATAGCCCCCAAGAGCCAGTCACAGACTCAGCTGTCTGGAAAATGGAAATCCGTCATCACACGTAAGGTTTTCGCACCACAAACGGCATCAGAAATCTGACTGCCAGAATAACGCTGGGCGTAGGAGAAAGTCAAAATGTAAAGAATCAAAACATAATTTTTGCCTTCTCTCCTCTCCTGCAGGTGGGATGTGCAGTTCCCTGAAGTCCCCTGATGCCTCTTTGGCAGGATGGCAGGAACCACACAGCAGATGAGCTGCTTGCCGGGTAACCAGGCCAGCGACACAGGGAAACCAGATGCCTGCTGGGTACCAACTGTTGCCCAGCACACTATTAAATGGAAGATAAGGAAGGGGATAAGTGCATAGGTAGGTGCTGCTCGAGCTGCAAAGAGTTAAGGCCAGATCCCACACAAGCACCTGGCTCATCTGGATCCTGTCTAATTAGTATTTTCTACAAGAAAAATCTTTCCTTCCTGAAAATTCCCAGTAACTCTGCTCTCTACTATTGACCTCTCCTGGCAATTTTTCTCTCTGTAACAATAAGAGCTTCGGTCTTGGTGCTATGAACATATTTGCATAAAACCATGGATAAAGAATTAAATTAAAATATGAGTAAATAGTCTTTTTGTTGTTTTATAGTTCTGTAGTGATAATTGGACCTTTTATTTTCTCGGTGTTAGAAATTACATCCCTGAAACACTTTGATATAGACTGATTAATCTATGGTATAAATGCATATATAATCCTTTTTTCTTCTCCAAAAGCTATTATCTCTAGCATCTTTTAGCTTTCTTGCTTTATTTATTTAAGATTCAGTACTCAAGAGCCTAACTCAGATTTTAATATTTACCACACACACACACCCCACCCCCCCCCACACCTGACAGTCTGACACCAGGGATACAGCTACAGAAATTGAAGATTACATCTAACACAAGTGGTGAATAAGAAAAGGAGCAGTAAAAACTCCCGAGCAACTGGAGCTCTCCAGAAACGCGGGAGGAAACAGAAAAGTTAAAGAGTCTGGCAAGCACAGATAAGAACAGGCAGATTGTCTTCAATCACAGATGTACTAGATTTGTACGTTAGCCTGTAACTGAGGCAGAGAAAATCATTTGTCAGAACGAGCGGCACAAACATGAATATTGAGCTCCTAGACACAAATGACGCTATTGAGAGAGATACATTTAATAAGAGACCTCAGAGGAAAGAAGCAATAGTTGAATAATTTATAACAGATTTGACACCATTGAGGCAAATGTGCAATTTTGGAGGGCTTGTGAAATTCCTAATTCTGGAGATCAGATTGAATTGGGACTAAAAGCCCCAAATCGAAGGGGGAGAGTGGGGGGAGAATGTGAAGAATTCCTTATTCAAACTCCAGAAAAAAGAGAGGACATTTCCAAGATTTCAGACCACAAATAAACGCAAGAGCAAGTTTTGGAAGGAAAAGAAGACGAAGTGAACAAGAATAGAAAAGTCTCTCTGGAGGAATCTGCAGAGCGCAAAATGAAAGAATTTGCAAAACCAGTGTGAAAGACTGAACTAGAACAGACCAAAGACAGTCCTAAGCTACATCCCACCTTGGAAAGACCTTCCATATTTGCAAGAAACAGAAGTCAGAATGTACTAAAAAGAAGCAAATTGCGATCATGGCATTGTTGAAGAGGCATTTGCGTCCAATGCACGCAATAAGTTTTTACTGATCTGTTGACTATGGTTGGACAGCTTAATGTGATATCTCAAGTTACAGGAAACCATCTGAAGAGAAAACACACTTGCATTGAAAAGAGATGAGTAGCCGCACATAAAGCCATGGAGAAATCATTCCAGTTGCAAGTTTATATGAGTTTGATGTAAGGATAAAGGAAAATCTTGAAAAGATAAGGTTTGTAATTGTTTCAGGGAAAGAGCGTATTGATTCAAGATCTGAAAACACGGCAAATGCTCAGGCTTATTAGGAGAGCTTATGCTGTAGGACAGAAGCCTCTGAAGGTAGAAAATCAATTCTATGACGTCTTCAACGGCATTGGAAAGCTGTCAACAGAATATAAAATAAGGATGACGAAACTCAATTGTCCTGTCATAGGTGTTCCTAGAACTGTCCTTCAGACACAAATGCCAACAAGTGGAACAAACACCTGGGTCTGATGTATGCATGTATGCATGGTCAAGAAAACATCTCTGTCGCAGGTGCGTTTCTCTGCCAGTGCTACAGCATGAGCTGAAATAACACTATGAGAAAATACGAAAACGGAATGTCTAGCTTTGCATACGCACATCACCATGTAAAAGACTTTACATATAAAACCCTGGACCAGGCATGCCTGATGTGCTAATGATAAATAATGCATCACAATTCGATTTTTCTGAGTTTAAAAGCTTTGCAAAAAATTAAGCACATTGTCTTGAATACAGATCATCCACAATCTAATGGTTTTGTGGGAAAAGCTATCAAAATTGTTTGAAGGATGCTTAAAAAATGCACCTGTGCATTAAAATCTAGGTTTCCAACGGCATACCTAAACTAAAAAGCAGTGTCTTCAACTCTGGGCCTCAGAAGTACAAGCCATGTGGAGACAGGCCCAAGAACAAGCACTTTGCTCAGAAAAGGATTCATAAAAAAGAAAGAGGTGGAACTGAAGTTTTGGACATTTTGATTAAGTTCTTGCCTTTGTACCTCGCTTCTCAGTAACAGAAACTGTATGTCAAATAAGTTTGTTATTAATTTTAGAGTATTTTTTCTGAGTTTAGTATTTGGTTAAATAGAGTAGTAAGTGCATTCATCGCACTAAAAGATCATTGTTTGTTTCTGTTTATCTTCAGAAGAGGGCTATCCTGACACCCAGCCAAAAATAATAAATAATTTACATACACTTCAAGTCTGCTTTATTAATTTATACCACAGGAAAATAAATTTCAGCACTCGATTATAGTGGCTTCACATCACATTAAGGATTTTTTGTTTAATCATTCACAGGAACTACAAAAGAGTGTCAGACCACCAGCCTACTAGTCCAGTCCCAACTCTGCAGGATCTCACCATGACCAGTCAGAGACTCATTAAGGAGAAGCATAAGAACTTCTTGATGGGCAGGCGGGGTAAGGCCTGTGCCCATCCTTGTGCCCGCTGGTGGCAGGCTCAAGCCAAAAGGCATGAAATTTCAGATCCTTTCCCTCAATAGCAACTCTGGATTTTTTTTTCATACACACATATTTTATGCACACATAAAATGTACAATTTTTTTTTTGTTTACTTTATTTGCCTTGGATTTCTTACTGCAGCCACTTTCTATCATAAAAAAATTGCTTCTGTAGTTTCACAGTTTTCAGTTCTTAATTATCTAAAATAGCCTTTTTCATGCCAAAAGGAAAAAAGATCCAGCTTCTTTCTTGTGGTTTTCTATCCTCTTATCCATCCTTCTTATTTGTCTCTTTCCTAAATGAAAAATCTCGATTCATTCAATCCCTTTTCGTATCAGAATGTTTCACCTCTTTCAGCTCTATCATACTCCTCGAGCTCTGCTATCTTTTTTTTTGCAATAAAATGGCCAGTCCTGAACAATATTAAAACAGGCTTCACCAGCTGATTTACGTGAAAGGCTTTATAAAAACCTTTGTGTTGTTTATCACTCCATTCTTCAGGAATTCTCACATCTTGTCAACCTTTCTTATTACAAATGTGTATGGACCAGAAGCCTTCATTGTACCTTCTACAACGATGCCATGTCCCTGCCTATTAACGATACACAAGTTGTGACATTTATTTTGTTTTTATTGTGACATACATTATATTATTCAGATACATCACATACACTCAGAATATTAAGGTTCAGCTGAAATACTCCCTGGAGAAGGGAAAATTAGCTGTCAGCAAGAGACCTTATAAAGACCAGAAGCAAATAAAAATACCAAGCTGAGTAAGGGAACACATGGAAGGAAACAAAGAAGAAAGCAAGAAAATTAATTAACAAAGTGAAACTCAAAGCTTTTCTTCAACTCTGTCTTTACTTTTCCAGTAAAGAACTAAATGGATTGCAAATTTGGATTGTCTCTCAACATATATGCAAGTATATTTCAGTTTTAGATCACTCTTTCATGTCTATTCCAGCTTAATAACAGGGATATCTAGTGATCATGACCTCTTAGCTATTGGAGGTCTCCATAACATGGGTGGACGAATCTGCATCCAAAACACTCTGAGAAAATCATTATATATATGCCAAGGGCACTTCTATTTCTGATCGCTGTTTCTACTGGCAATCCCATTAGAGAAACCAAGCATTGATAAAACCAAAATTCATCTTATGTTGTGTGATATCCAAAAATAAATAAGTTGTGCCAAACTTCTTTAAACAATGGTTAGGTAAACTTGAATCTGTATTAATTTTTTCTGTTCAGCTGCTGAGTTTAATTAAAACAGTAACAAATGCCTAACTGAGCCTCTTTCTGAGATCTTTGTAAAGTTATTACGACAAAAACTCTGGCTTCACAGAACCATAGAATTGTAGAATAATTAAGGTTGGAAAGGACCTCGAAGATCATCAGGTCCAACTGTCAACCCATCACCACCATGCCTGCTAAACCACGTCCTGAAGTGCTGTATCTACTTCAGCTGAATGCACACAGGTTTAACTTCATGAACGTGAAGAGTCGTGTTCAAGACAAATGGATCACTCACAATTTCAAGTTAAGCACAATGGTACATCCCTGCAGAATTGGGTCTCAATGTGAAACTCCCACTGAGTTTAAAAATATAATTTGACAATCCCAAATAACAGCGTTAGCCATGGCATCAGCCATTTATACTGAAAACAAAGAAAAAAACCTAGCAAAAGCACTAAAGAGAGCTCATAAATATTAATTTGACATTTCTACCAACACAAATAAATAAAAGCTATAAAGTCAAGCATTTATAATAATGGGAGATGTTTGCGTGTGCTGTAACCTATATGTGGTGGGTTTTTGTTAGTGTTTTTCCATTGTTTATATTTCCAGAGCAATTTGCTCTCCAAAATATGCTGCATCTTACTGGGAATGCAAGCATGAATTTCAATTTTTTTTTCACTTCAAAAAGGTAGATGAGAGAAGTGGATAGGGGACCTGTCTGTTTACTTGCCATTTGAAATGCAGATAGAAGTCATGCAGTTGCAGATAAAGAGAGTCTCTCCTTATCATACCAAATAGCAGTGGTTAATTGTGATGCATCGTGAAGCATATGCATTGTCAAGAAGCAGACACATTAATCTTGGGAAATGTCATCAGGCAGATCAAGACACACTGGTCAATAAAACCCAAATGGCTTTGTCACTCTGGAGATAAAAAAAAAAAGAGATGACTTAACTTTAACGAAGGAAGAGGAGTGATAGTTCTGTTTTAATAGGATTTTCCTCATGTTCAAAATTGAGACTCTTACCCACTAACTTCAGACAGAATTCATGTGCTGTACTCCTATATCAGTTTCAGAGATTTTTTCCTCCTAATTTCTTTGCTCAAACAACCTAATCAAGGCCTGCATCCTTCTTTCACACTCTCTATAAAACCACCTCCCTCTGAAAGTCTGCTTTATTTAGAGATATGACATACAGACATTCAGCACCTTTATGAGACACCCTCAGCCACAGCACCCACCAGCACGTGGTTGGACAAATACTCTGAGCACACCATGAAGCTGAGGGCATCTGCCATGAAATGGGAGTCTGCTGCAATATACCCACGGACACATTCACCACTGGCTGGAGCTACCTAAGGGAAAAAATTATTTGAATTGCACCTAAGACAAAATGCAAGGTTTTTGCATTGATTATATTCTTCTATCAAGAATATAAAGGGATTCTGGTCCTACAATAAACCTTTCAAGGTGCCTGCCATCTATCTGCCTCACGCTTGTGCTCTTCTGCTTGCTTGGGACAACTACAGACTTTCTGAAGAAGAATATAATTTTTCAAGCTGCACAGAACGTCCCCAGCGCTCAGGTCCTGTCCTCCCACATCTGGAGGACAAACAGTTGAAGGTACTTGTGAAAACCACCTCTGTAGGAACCCGACCCTCATAAGTCATTTGCTGTAATGAGTTCAGCGACAAAGACTTCTTCACTGCTGTGCAAAACCCATTTTTTACTTCTACCTGGCTCAGGTTCAACAGAAGTTGTGGCAAACAGCAACAAAACAAATTATATTATTTATCATTAGGCGATGTCCAACTTGCTAGTTTCTAGGAGACGTAGCGTTGTCTTGGCTCTATCACCAACATTATGAAGCTGAGATGATCAGAGTTGTAATGTGGGTTGGCGTGGAGGAGGAAAGGAGAAAGACAGAAAGACAGGAGAAAGAGTGGCATAGGCTTCAGACAGTTCCTCGTCTGTGCCTAGAGTGAAGAAAAATTTATTTCAGTGTCCCTCAGATCAAGGACCAGGCCTCTGTTGAGATAGGTGACTCAAAAATAAGATCTCTTTTTGAAATAGAAAACATCTGAGGCTCCCAGGCAGCCAGGGAATACAAGAAATACCAGTCAGCATGAAAAGGATCTGCCTTGGCACACTATCAACTTGTCAAGGTTTCTGTAAGGCATCACAGGAAAAAAAGACTTCTAAAATGACTTGAAAGTTGTTTTGTTGCTGTTTCAGAGAGTTCCTTCCAAACGTGAGGGTAAGCATGGGAAAGGTGATGATTTGAAGATGTAAAAACAAGAGGAAGGGAGCTGGCGTCATTAGCCCATCAAAGATGGAAGCTGACATTTAAAACCAACAAGGGATGACAAGCCATTTGGGGATGAGACAAGTAGGTTGTTCAAAATGAAAATAAGATTATGTTGTATAAACAGGGATAGAGGAACTAATAGAAGAATGCAGGAAGGAGGTGACACTGTCAATGTACTGGGGTAGCAAAATGCCTCTGCATGTGAATTTTGAATTAATTTAACTGGGAGAAAGCTGGAGAAAAAAATCTTGCAGTAAGTGAAATGCCAGGTGATAAAAGCTTGGACAAGACCTTTAGCTATGTTACAGATACAAAAAGACCACATCCTTAAAAGAAGGTATGCAGAAGGATTTGCAAGATGTAACCAAACTGGATACAGGAAAGCTCACTTTCATGACTTTGCCCTCAAAAAGAGAACAAAACAGACAGCAACAGAAAATATTAACAATAGCCATGTGTTGGTGGTGGCTTGAATTGATATCTAGATGTAAGTCAGACCTGTCAGAAAAGCAGCCCCAGACCACTGTTTGTGCAGAATAAAAATGGCATGGAGTAAGCAGGCAAGTCTGTGGCCCACCAACATAGACATAATAAGATATATTCCTGTTTGTGGATACCAGTACCAAGAAACAAGGAGCAAAGTCACAAATGAAGATCAACAGCAGGTCTTTGTGGCACCCTCACAGAAAGATGGAGGAGGGTCAGAAGATGACAAAATGTTCTTCAAATTGTGACAAAATATGACAAATTGATTCAAAATGTGACAAGATCACAAAAGGCAATTCAAAAGACTTTAGAGTCACTAAAGGGGAAGAATATCCTGGGAAAAGGGTGTGGTCAATGGCATCAAGTGGAGCTGAAGGTCAGTGAGGTCAGGGACACATACAGAGTCTTGGCTTCGTAAGAGCCACTGCAGACTTTGTTGAAGGCAGGTAAGGAATGCCAGTTGGACTGAAGAAAGTCTAAATCAGAATCAGAAGATAAAGTTTTATTTTAAGACAAAATGTCTCACTTCATCTGTTCTGCATTTTTTCATATTTTTGGCTGCATGTGCTTAAAATTTCCTACTTATATAACTCCTAGAAAGTCTATGGATGGAGAAGAATTATTAGGATTGTGGTCCTACAGCTGGATAAATGCTAGTGGACAGCTGCCACGCACCCACTGACACTTGTTGGGATTCCTTACAGAGATACTGCAGCCAAAGCGGCCAGCCAGCGGCACTGCCTTTCGTCCCCAGGCGAGCGCACTACCAAGGTAAGGCTTATCTTCACCCAGGGGAGGGCTGAGAGCTTGTGTAATTCACTGCTTCTGCACCACAAAGCCAGGCACAGCAAGCTGGCAACGTCTTCTGCTCATGCGATAGCAACTCTTGCTTTCTGCTCTGGAGCTCCCTGGTTCAGTCAGCAAGGTGTCATTCAAAAGCAGAGGCTGTCACAGTTGCAGTGCTGCTTCTCTGTGCTGTGTTGCCTCAGTGGATAAAGACTTCATTTTCTAGAGCTGTGGAAATGGCACCTTGTAGAAGAAACCAGCTTTTGAAAATTTGTAATAAAACCAAAGATTGGCTTTAATAGCTAAATATTTGTGCTCTTACCTAACTTCATTTGTAAGATTATTCTTCTATTTCTCTATTACTCCCAGTTTGTTAATGGATTCCCCTAGTGCTGATGGGCTTTCTTTTAATTGAATATACTCAGGATTACAGTTTCAGTAAATTATTTCGTGAGAAAGGAGAGAAGGAGAGAAACCTTTACCTCTCTCAACAGATGAACAGAGCTTCAGTTACAGTGAAATAAAAACACACCCTCATTAAACTGGCATTTAACTCAGTGTCTCAATGGGTGTAGTTCCTATTAACAATCATTTAAATGAATAGAGCTGCAAGCTCTAGACTAGTTAATGATGGATGCTAATCAGCAGCAGTTGAACAAAAGAAGCCATCTTAACTAAACAGACAAATTTCTGCACTAAAAAAGCCATCAAGCTCCCACTTCTAATGAGGTTAATTTAAACCCACTGTTGAACAAAATCAGGCCTCCAGCTTGAAGGAGATACTCAGCTTCCTTCTCCTAATTGCAAAGGGGAAAATAAGTTTTAGGTTGAAAACCCCCAGTTCTGAACTCGTTGTAGAGTGGCCATATAGGCCCCATCCTTCTCTCCCAACAATCAGAGGCAAAAGTCACCCTGTCTCAATTGCTCCAGGGTTAGCCCACATTGCTAGGGACAAGCCCACCACAGAACAGTGGATGCAGACTCCATGTCACAGAAATCTGAATCCTTGGTAAACATTGCAGCTCCAGTGGTGGTGTTTCACCCAGAGCATCTACTCCTGTTCTGTAGCTTTCAGCTGCACTACAACATCACTTATCTCTGAAGCCTCCATTTAAGAAACCTCAAGTGATATATTGGACATAATATTACAAAATTAGGTACATGTTCCCTATCTCTGAGTTTTCATTGCTCTCCTGAAACATGCTGATCTATAACCCTCTGGGCTTTCTCCTTGCTTGTTTTATTCCATTTGAGCAACCTGATCTGGTGGAAGGTGTCCCTGCCCATGCAGGGAGGTTGGAACTAGACGATCTTTAAGTGCCTTCCAACCCAAACCATTCTGTGATTCTATGATTCTTCAGTCTGTGTCAGTCTCAGCCAGTACGGTTCTGCAAAACATAGCAGTCCGTGCCTGGTGTGGGATCACTTCACGTGTTTCTTCAGCTCCTTCGTCTTTGTTCTCCTTCATTTTCCTTTTCACAAGTCTGTATCACTAGTTTTAAAGTCAGCCCTGAAACTCAGCATGCAGCCCAAATGAGGCTGCATCCCTTCCACAGTAACTCCTCTGACCAGGTGTAAAAGCATTTAGAGTAACTAGGTCAGTGATGCCATCAAGGTCTACTTCTAGACGCGATGCTTGGCCTCGCACCTGACACTAAGTAAAATATTCCACTAATGGCACATGGGAACAAGTAGAACTCAGTTCCCACTCTCAAAGTGTTTCCAGCTCAGTAAGACCATTAAGACAGAAAGAGACTGGCATTCCAATTGGCAGATATGCCTCAACATACAAAAATTGGAACTATGAAGAAAAAGGGTTGCTGGCTGATTTTTTCTCTAAGAAAATTTTACTGAGCATAGTCATACCTTTTAAAGGGACATTGATCCACTCCCACCAGCAGAGACCATTAGGATTAATGGTTAATACAGATGGACCTCCGGTGAGAAGATTTTCCATAATTGTCAGATATGTATTAGTTCTTTGTTTCTTGGCACTAGTCCATTTTTTCAGAGGAAGGAAGGAAGGATGGGCTGATTTGCTTTAAAGGATTTGCAAACACAAGTGGGGAAGGTAGGAGCTTCTTAATACTGTCTGAAAAGACCACAGCTGTGAAGCAATACAGAGCATCACCTCATTAACAGTAAATCTAAATCATTTTTGGACTCTCCGCTGACAGTTTACCATGCTAAAAGAAAACGTAGCTCAACCGAAGTGAACAATATTGGGCTTGTTCACAGCTGCATTCAGAACTAGCAATCGCCTGTCACAGCAAGACGAAGTTAATGCCAGATGTTACTACCGCAACTGAAAATAAAGTTCTAGAATGAAAACAATAACATCTCATTCGGGAAGATATGTGGAAGATGTAAGAAGCCAGATTCTCAGGTGCTGGGAACTAACACAAGTCAGTTTGCGTCAGCTGAGAATCCGGCCCCATATCTCTATTTCAGAGGGTCAAATTGAACAACTAAATTAGAAACTGATAACTTAGAAAAGGGATACAAATCACAGAATCACAGAATGTTAGGGGTTGGAAGGGACCTCTGTGGGTCATCTAGTCCAACCCTCCTGCCGAAGCAGGGTCACCTACAGCAGGCTGCACAGGACCTTGTCCAGGAGGGTCTTGAATATCTCCAGAGAAGGAGACTCCACAGCCTCCCTGGGCAGCCTGTTCCAGTGCTCCATCACCCTCAGAGGGAAGAAGTTCTTCCTCATGTTCAGACGGAACTTCTGTGCTTCAGTTTTTGCCCATTGCCCCTTGTCCTGTCACTGGGCACTACTGAAAAGAGCTTGGCCCCATCCTCCTGACACCCACCCTTAAGATATTTGTAAGTATATATTAGGTCCCCTCGCAGCTGTCTCTTCTTCAGGCTGAACAAGCCCAGCTCCCTCAGCCTCCCCTCGTAGGAGAGATGCTCCAGTCCCCTCACCATCCTCGTAGCCCTCTGCTGGACTCTCTCCAGTAGCTCCTCATTTTTCTTGAACTGGGGAGCCCAGAACTGGACCGAGTACTCCAGATGAGGCCTCACCAGGGCAGTGTAGAGGGGAAGGAGAACCTCCCTTGACCTGCTGGCCACACTCCTCCTAATGCACCCCAGGATCCCATTGGCCTTCTTGGCAGCCAGGGCACACTGCTGGCTCATGGTTAACCTGTCGTCCACCAGGACACCCAGGTCCCATTCAAATAAGGAATGTAAATCAAAGGTTAATGAATTTTGCCAGAGATTACTTTTGTATTAAAGAAGCTCTCAAAACATTTAAACAAATTTGAAAGACATCTTTGAAGTACCTGAACACGACTTTCAGCTTTTGTAACAGTTTGCTTTGTACCTATTCAGGGACCGGTAGAATTGAGTATGTTTGATACTGGGAGCAGCGAACTGGAAGAGCTGTGTTCTCACTTGAAGACAGCAAATAGGGGCCTACAACAAAAAGCCTTTTTTAAACAAAAAAAAAAAGGAATAAAGCACTGGGATCCCTGCTTGTGAAATTCATGCTGGAGATCAGTTAGAAATAAATGATGCATTTCGTTAGAAAATGAAATATATGGTTTTCTATAAGCATAAATTGTTATTTTCCCCCAGACATCCCTAGACAGATTACAGAAGCAGTTTTTAAGCTAATAAATAGGAAATCTTCTCAATACCAGTGAGTTTAGCTTTCCTGTGCTCCTGAGAATATCAGAGAACTGCCTAATTTATATTTTCTAAGTAGAAGATAATTGTTTTTAAGTAAAACAATAATTGCCATTAGAAGTTAATTCCCGTAGTAGACAAAATCCCAGACACCAATTTGTAAAAGAGAGATAGTTCAATCTTCTGTTTATTTGTGGATAATCTAGTGATTTGCTCAACAACGAGGTCTAACCAGTGGTTTGCTGTTGTAACCACAAATGCCTAGCAAATCTGGTGGAGGTTTTTCTCACAGAGGAAAAACTCCAAGCACTTCTAAGGAAGGTTGACTAGAAAAGAAAACACGAGGAGAAAGAATAACTAACACTGGTGGAAACAACTGGGGGATGTGGGGTGTGGAAGAGTTCAGACATTACAGATCCAAACTGGATTGGTAAGAGACCAGAGTGCAGACACTGGATAAAGCTCCTCCTGTTCTGGGAAGGTCTCCAAGGAGCTGGTGGATGGTGCCCCGTGGCATTCTGCCCAGAGCCATGAGAGGAGCAGGCGAAGGAGACCTCGTGGTCACTCCAGTCTCCCCATCCACCTTCTCCTGGTGGCACTGCACCCCCCACAAAACCCTCTGCAGCCTGCAGATGCTTAGAGGGTCATGCTGGAAGGAGGTTGCAAACCAGTACTCAACTGCTATTTGTGCACCCCTGTTGTAGTCTTAGCTCTTTTTTTCATCATTCCTCCAACCATGTTTGTGTATTCACCTCTGTCCAACTTCAAACTAACATGAGCTCCCTCTTCACTGAATGGACTGCAAACTCACCGGCTGAACATACGGAAAAGCCCTTAGCTCTAATGAGCCTGTTGTCACCTTATGGCCTGCGCTAAGAGGAACCCTCCTTGCAGCAGCTTCTGTGACAGTATCATTTTCCTTCGAGCTCACTATATTTCAGATTTCTATACAATAGTTTCACAGTCAGCCTCTGCCTGACATATCTGGATATTATTAAAACCAGAAAGGCCTCCAAAATCTGTTGTCAAGAATAAAGCTACCTTCTGACTGACTTCCATTTGCTCGCACCTGTTGTTGACACAGAAAAAACTGCAGTTTAAACCTTTCCCAGTTGTTCTCTCTATTTCCAAACCATTTGAGGACCATCATAATTTTTTAGTGCTCTATTTTTCCACCCAGAGTATTTCCTTAGATTTATTTGCCCCTGATACAGTTTAATAATGAAGGCTTACGATCCGATCCTCTCCTTTACCTCAGCAGCGCTACTCAAAAGACTGCAGTACAGAGGAAATCGTTTTCATTCTGTCCCCAGCCCAAACCCACACACTTAGCAGGGAAGGCTTAGGACCTCAGCTTGTAAGGACATAAAGAAGCTTTAACAGAGGAACAAGTTACTATAGCAACACATGTTAAAAATGAGAAATAATATTTTGTGGCAAGAAGGGAAGAGGGTATTATTAAAAAAATATGGGCCTCAGCCTGTCAGCTTGCATATTTTAAACACATGAATGGTCCCATCTGGGGATACTCACAGTGTCACTGCACACTACAGATTTCTGAGCTTTCTTCTACATTGCATTCCTGTTTGCAAATCTTTTCTTTGCACTCACAAGGCCGAGCATCCAACCTTCTGTTTCATATGAAGCGTAACATCCTTTCGCTATTTTGCCTGACTCCGGTAGCTGGAGGAGAGTTTACACAAAAACTCAAAGCATTTTCAAGCATTATACTCCACGCTCACTTTTAACCATACACCAGCAGGACCAGAGTCCGGTTTGCTCAGGTTTTGTGCCTTAAAATAACACCACCACGCTGCCAACGTATTCACATGGTTTTCTTCCAAATACTATAGTTACCCACGAGAGTATTTCGGTCACTTTGCCTGTGCATTTCTCTGCCTGCTGCTGCTAGTGATGAAAGCCACTTGCCGAGCTGCAGGCGTGTCAGACCGAGCTCTCCAAGGGCACGCACAGCTGCTCGCAGTCAGCTGCACGCATTCCTGTCCGGGGAGGTACGGAACGGAGCCGGACGTCCAGCCACCTGTTACAACATGTTTTAATAACTAAGGCTTACCCTATTTTCTATAGAAACAGAAAAACTTACTTCTGGTTTATTACCAGAATGCCCCAGAGTTTAGTAGACGATGTTTTGTTGCTTCTCTAGGTAGACCGGGTAGATGGAGCTGATCCGTTGTGGATGAAAGTGATGAGCAATGGGAAAAGCGTGAAAAGTTAAGTTTGAGATCAAGCTTTCAGGTAACAAGAACTTAATTCCCTCAGCTGCAGAAAGCCTTTGTGACATTGAACGAACCACAGAGTATTTCTTTCTCTTAGCTTCCCAGGTGTAAAATGGTGACCTTACCTCTTTGCAGCTGCAAAATTCACTGTGCGGACTTGAGCATTAATACGGACAGCACTGCTAGCTCCATACCACGGGGAGAAGGAAAATCTCCTCCCTGATGTTATAGACATGAGGCTATACTCATTTCCAAAGCTTAGATAAACTTCAAGGCCAATTTCCCTGCTGCCTCTGACTGCTCTTAGAATATAACCTCAGATAAAAACTCAGAGTTATTGAAATTCAGAGAATAACGCTAAATTTTGAGTGTGAGTCAGTCAAACTGATTTCCAGCCTGATTGGCATTCATGCGTAATTGTTTTTGCATATTGCAATTCATGCATAGTTGTTTTTGTTCAAGCAGCTCATACATTTACCAATTCTCAGAATCGCAGGAGTAAAGAATCAGTTCTATTGGAAAACACCTCCTGAGTCACACAGACAACTCCTCTTCGGGTGCATACATCCAAGAGACAGACAGGCACTTTGAGCAAGAACCTCACCCGCGTCAGTCAGCCTACAGCTCCCCTCACTTTGCTGCTTCACAACACGCATCCCTACTTGTATGGAAGCAGGAACTTCTTCCTAGAAATCCAGGAAAAAATCTACTTACAACTAGCTTTCGATAATGTGACTTGAACGCTGGCAATGCAAAATTAAAATGCATTTTTAGTACTTTTCTCTGAGTACATCAACATGTCTTTTATCTCGTTGACTGGACAAGTGACTATTCTATCATATCAAAATTTACACGTGACATTTCAGTAAAACAGCAGCTATATAAGAAGTTTCCAGGATGTAAGCACGTTCCAATCTCTCAAGCTCCGTGACTTGTAAAAAAGCTAGAAAGTTCACAAACAAAGGCATTGAATTGTTTTCTACCAAAAAAATAAAGACTTAAGACCCTTAACTATTCCACGGTTCTTTTCCTGGCTTATTTTGTTCACGCTGTTTGCAGATTCAAGGAGCGACTGCTCAATCAAAGCTTCACCCGTAACTGCAGGCAGGAGGTATGGAAAAGCAATCACTGAATGCCACGACTGCTTAAAATCATATTATCAAAAATATGTTGCAGAGTTAGTTTTGTCTCTGTTTAGTATTCTATTTTTAATACAGTTAGAAAGTAAATTAAGCCACTTACAGTGAACCAAAACTTCCCTTGTTTCCATGGAAATGTTTAGCAGGCTGATCTGAAGTTAACCAGACTGGTAAATACAAAGGCTTGTTATCAGCCAGCTTAATCCCCACGGCTGCCTCTCTTGCGCACCATCACACCCAGGAACCTTCCACACTGCGAAACACTCCTTAATGACAGCTGATTTCTAACCCAGAGCAGAGACCGAGCAAGATCCTCGCAAATACGTGTCACGCTGATGGGGGCAGGGGGAGCCACCAAGCCCGCACACTTGTTCTCTAAAAATTTCATGCCATCAACAGACCCTTTAAATATTTTACAATTCAAAAGATGACCTGGTGTGTTTTTGTTACACTGTTACTCTCTGCCATTACCAGTTTGCATGTAACTCCAGCAATTTTACACTGGTGTAATGCTTGTATCCGGTGAAATTACTGCTGCTTTATCCCTGGGTAAGTGAGATCAGAATGAAATCCTTTGTGCTTTATTTATTGGAGAGATACGATGGATAGCTATTCAAATATTAATGCTGATGTTTGCAACAGAAAGACCATATGTAATACATCAGTAACGCACAGCAAGACTCTTGCCTGTAGGTCGGTTTGCAGGGGATGGGTAGGGCTGTCTTCAGAGATTTTGTAAGGGAAAGGAAGGTATATGAATATCGCTACAAAACAACTTATAAAACTCAGCCATTTGTGCCTACATGAAACTGGAAACTTCATGCACAGATCAATTTTTTGGCCTATTCAAGGCAGAAAGCTGGCAAAACAGAAAATGAGAGGCAAGTTCTGCTTGGCCAAAGTTTGGGCGCAAGACGAGCTAACATCTTGCTGCTACCTGAAAGAGTGTACCCTCTCCTCCATCCCGCCTTTCCATGTGCTTCCTTGTCCCCACACCAGACACCTCTTCCAGCTTCATTCCTTGCACCAGCTTTCATGCTTGTCAGGCATTTTTCTGAGGTAATTCAGCTCATTAATTTGGCAGAATACTACACAGCGGTGAGGGGAGTTACTTTTCTTGTAGCTCAGCAAGTCAAATTACCTCAGCAAGGGACCGATGAATGCCAAAGCCAACATGCACAGCCAGAAATGAGTGACCGCCTGAACAGCAGAGAGTCTCCGCTGAATATCTGAAATGTACCTTAACTCAGTACAGCACTCTGTCACACCAGTCCATGTTTAGCCTCTGTGCCTAAAAATACCTGCAAAGCTAACTTCTGCAGCAAGCAAAGAGATTGGAAAACAAAAGTTGCAGCTCTACCCAGCACTGGAGCCACTCTAATTTTTTCAAGTGCTTTTATCACGTGAGGAACTTCTCTCTGCTGCAACTGCCTTTAGTCATTGAGTTTGGTCTGGAATTAACTTGATTAAATGGACTGTGTGTGAAGTTCAACATGTCTTGTACTCCTAATTCCCTTAGGTGCTGTGGGAAACACGTTTCAGATTAGGAAAACACAAGATTAATATGTGTTATTTCTACCAATGCTTTGCTCAGCACCATCATTTTTTTATTCAGCATAGCAGATCTTTTTCTCTTTCTTGGAAGACCATCATAAGGAATATAGAATATACGATTATTCATTTATTTAACTAAAATGTTACCCTTCTGTACATACAGATAAATATATTCTTCCATACAAAAGGCTGAAAAACCCAAAACATCATGGACAGTGACAGTTTGTGCAATTACCTTGTGCCCAGCTCAAACAGAACTAACATCCACAATATTTATTTCACTGAACAATAGGGAAAAGTAGTGGCAAAAAATCTCAGCTAAGCTTTGGATGAGGTGTCAATCTATCACCGTGCTGCAGCAGTATATATGGCTCCCAAGAAAAATAAGACCCATTATGGACAACTGGGGGGTGGGGGGAAACAGAGAAGCAAGAGAACAAATGTTGGTGTGTACAAGCCCTGGAAGCAAGCAAAAAAACTTCAGCTCTTAGCCGGAGGGATTCAAGTCAATGTGAACATATTTGGAGAGAATGGCTTATCAAATGTTTTCAGGAGAAAAAAAATGCAATATCTGAAAGTGAATCATAGCAGCAATTCAGATATTTCTGCTGTGTCACCCAAGGTCAAGCCTTCTGACATTTGTCAAGCTGGAAAACAACAGCAAAACTTGAACTATCTTTTACCGTGACTTGAGTCAGAGCAGAGCCCAGCCCTGACAGCAGCTGCACAAGAAACAGCTGGCAAAGACCTAACATGCCTGAGCAGTCTCATCGCCCCAGATTATCAGTGTCTCAAGTCTTCTGCTGGAAATAAAAAAAATAACAGGAACCAAAAGTAATCTCTTTCCCGATCAAAGTCTTCTGAGCAGCATAAACAGGAGAACTGCTCATCTTCCTGGCATGCTGTATCTGCTACTCTATGCAGAATACAATAGTGTTTCTTTTAAAACACTTGTCCAAAAAAAAAACCCCTAAAAGATAGGGCAAGGCAGTCACCTGATTTACAAATTTAAATTATAGAATTTAATACATTTTTTAAAAATTTATAAATCGGTGTTGCTGATGTCAATTCTGGGAAAACAGAGGTACTGAGTGAATCAGAAACCTTCAGTAAAACTGAAGGTTCTCCTTGAAGCACTTTGGACAGTCTGAAGTCTGGCTTCTAGTTTCCTGAAGATCTCTAAAGCAAGTTTCCCTACAAGGACAGACTGAAAGAATCAGGTTTGTTCAGCCTCGAAAAGAAAAGGCTAAATAGGGTTCTCATCACTGCCTTCAACAACATAATTGGAGGGTATAAATAAGATAGGTCAAGGCTCTTCTTAGACATGCACAGTGAAAGCACAACAGGCAAGGCGGTAAACACCTACTCACTGTAAGCTGGGGGGAAATTGCCATGATGGTGGTCAAATATTCAAAAAGGGGACCAGAGAGGCTGCAAAATCTCCAGCTAATGAAGTCCTGAACAACCTCATCTAAGTTGGCCCTGCTTTGAGAAACAGGTGAGACCAGACCCCCTTCAAAGATCTCTTCCAACCTCAACTGTTGTGTGTTTTGTGTGTTTCTCTCTCATCAAAGTGGGCAGAGAGAACCATGTCCTCTTCTTCCCACCAGTTTCCAGGACAGTAAGCATGTTTGAAAACCACCTGTGTTTTACAACAGCTTTCTTAAGAAGATACACCTCATAAAAAGTTAGAATCATAGAATGCTTTGGGTTGGAAGGGACCTTAAAGGGTCATCAGGCCCAATCCCCTGCAGTGAGGAGGGACATCTTCAACCAGATCAGGTTGCTCAGAGCCCCGTCCAACCTGACCTTCAATGTTTCCAGGGATGAGGCCTCCACTACCTCTCTGGGCAATCTGCTCCAGTGTTTCACCACCCTCACAGTAAAAAATTTCTTCCTTATATCCAGTCTAAATCTCCCCTCCCTTAGTTTAAAGACATCACTCCTTGTCCTTTGACAACAAGCCCTGCTGAAAATATTTTCCCCATCTTTCCTCTAGGCCCCCTTCAGGTACTGGAAGGCTGCTACTGAAAGTTCCGAGTTTGTTGCAGTGAAGGGAGATTGCACCACAGTAGTCTGAAGCGAATCACACAAAGCTGAAATTTTGTATTCAGAGTACATCTGAGAGATGTCTAGACTAGCAGCATTAGTACCAGGGCTTCCAGTGGAGAAAAATACTCAAGTCAGTAGTGGGGTTGGACCCAGCGGTCCCTTCCAACCCCTACCATTCTGTGATTCTGTAAAAAAGAGCCCACCTCCTTCCCCATACATTAATGAATAAACTCAAGTCCAACTCAGAAAAGCTTATTAGAAGTTAGGAAACTAGGTGACACAAGTAAGTTGAATGCAGTCTGGGGTACTGCTTTCACCAGCAGTCTTGCTGCACAGAATTTCACCTCTAGTTTGCCTCACTGAAGATGCAGTTTCATGTCACAATTAGCCTAATCAACGGCCCTTTTGCAAAAGGGACAATCCTGTCCCTATTTCTCAGTCACAGTCATATATTCCTGCTCTTTCCCTTGTGCCAGCCTTGGCATGGGTCTAAACATAAGGCGAGCTTACACAGGACCAATATTACTGGAGCAGAAGTGAATGCTTCTCTGACTACAACTAATGTCTCTCTGTGGATCCAGATGAGCAGCAGTGCTGGGGCAGGAGCAGGGAGGGGCACGAGAAGACAACCGTACTGCCGAGGGTTCAGGGATCCACTGAGTTACAACGTGAAACTACAGCTTGAGACGCAAACGCTGCCCAGTGCCGAAGAGCAGTGTCACGAGAGCCCCCCCTAAGCTGTGCGGAGGGGCTCTGCTCAGCAGTGAGCCTGACGCATGGCAGAGTGCAGGACGTGGCTGGCAGTCCCACACCAGAGAGCTGCCAGGAATTGGCAGTTCAGGAGTAAAAACCAAGTCCACTGCTCCCACGGAGCCGCAGTCCTTTAGAGCGAATGTTCTGGTTCAGCAGGATTTAGGACCTACTTAGCCGTAGCTGCGTCTCCATTATCCAGCACTTCAGAGGTTCCCAACAAACTGTTGTGCTTTTCATCTTACCATTAACTACCCACATCAATATCCTGCTCTAAATGATGCAAATGGGAGTTTCACCGCAGAGTTCAGGAGGGCAGGGATAGATGAGTATAGTGGGAACACCAGGAGTCTGTCTGGCTTCTGGCACACAGCCCAGCAATTCATGCATTCAGAACAGACCATCAGATCATTTAGCCTGACCTGCTGTATATCACAGGCCATTATCTTTCACCATCTCATCCTTGCACTCAGTCCAACAAATATGTACCAGATACAATAAACTGTTATTCCCTGTAATATTTGCCAGCCTGAATGAATGAGATATTTTTCTCTGAAAAGGTACCGAGTCATTTCCAGTATCCTACAGCCTGTGGTAGAAGACTGCTTTGAATAACCCATGAAAGGGAGGAGAAATCTCTGAACAGTGAAGGCTGGTAAAAGCTGTTGTTTATGCAACCAATATATTTGATTAAATCAGCATCCTATTGCAAGGAAATATGCAGTTGCCAGTAGGAATGCTGAGAGAAGTGTTTTCAAGAATCCAGGGTATGGCACATAATTCAGTGCATGGTGCCTGCTTAGATTAATTAACTCCAAATGCTTGAGTAGCATTGCAGTTTTATGCAAGCAGTAGTGATGTATGGTGACGTATGGTGGACTTAAAGATGCCTCATAGCAGAGATGTCAGGACTACCATGGTCATTCTCCAGGCACCCCGCAACTCACCCACAGGTCTCATCTTCAGTCAAGATCCAGTTACTTGCCCTCTGGCTTAGCTCTCTCACTCTGGCATGAAGGCCAGTGCTTGAGTGTTCAAAGCATAGCTAATATAAGATGTGCAGAATTCCTGACTACATGGGAGTGCCTTCGTTTAAACAAAAGACATGAGCCTTTTTAGGATATGAACCTTGCAACTGTTCACTGAAAGCTCATCATAATCCTTCATTATTTATCTCACTGTGCCTGCAAAGTGGCAGAAATCAGTAAAAGCCAAAGACAACATTTGCACTGTCAAAAATGACTACAAGTTCATGCATTTTGCTCAAGTGGAAGAGTATAATCATTAACTGTACCATTATAACTTAGACTAGTTGCCTTCTCTTGCCCATGAAGACTCAGGCTGGGAATTGTCTCTCCTAACTTTAGAGAAATACAGTGTAAATATAAACAGCTGAATTTGTTGCTTTCATAATCAATGTAGAGAGATGGTCCCTCTGAGACACAAAGCATCTCATCCTAAGGTAAAAAAAAGAAAAAGCAAAAATAGCAAGTCTGGAAGGACCTGTTTCTCTCTGCTGGCTATAAAAAAATTGAGTGACCCACTGAGGTGTGGATGAGAGTCCTCAAGTCCAAAAAGAAGAACTCCAGCCCGTATGATTGGAAATTGGGTCTTGCTTAGCTCTAGGCTTTCACCTGGATTAGTGTATCCAGTTCATGGTCCCCAGCACAGAAGGATATACCGGAGGGAATCCAGGGAAAGAGATGAAGATAGTCAGGAGGTTGAAGGACATGGGATACAAGAAGAGGCTGAGGGAATCAGGTTTACTTGACCTTAAGAAGACAAGGTGGAAGGAAAGAGGAAATCTCTCTGCTGTCTACAGCTTCTTAATGTAGTCGAGGGTGTAAAAAAGATGGAGCCAGACTCTTTTCAGAGGTATAAACGGAGAGAATGAGGGGCAACAGTTGCAGCAACGGAAATTTCAGCTTGGTGTAAGGAAAAAAAGAGCACCATGAGGGTTTTCAAAATACTGCAACCAGGGACCAGAGTGGTTGTGAAAACTCCCGTGTTGGAGATACTCAAAACTCACTGGACAAGTCCCTGGGCAAGCTGATCTTCCTTCAAGCAGGAGGTTGGACCAAATCACCTTCAGATGTCTCCTCCAACCAAAACCACTCTGTGATTTGTGAAGACAACTAGAGATCTTCCAGTCTGATTTTACGTCAGGTCTCAAAGCATTAGTCTTAAAGGCATGATATTTTTAAAAGAACAAACAGATCTTGTTTATTCACCTGCTTGTGGTGATTACTACAACTCACAGTTGCAATCTTTTCTTCTTTGATGAGAGTTTTTTGTTTTAACTGAAAACTAAAACACCCTGGGAATCCCACAGCTCCAGGATATGGTCCTTCAGAATCAAAAATATGCTCCACAAATACGGTTACAAGAGTTGGCAACACTGGGGACTGCAGTTCACACTCGGTATTGCAGAGTATGCAGTGCAGTGCTGAGTTACCTTAGAGAGCGGTCACTCTGGTCCTGGCTGTATTTCAGCTCTTTTTGACACAGTGAATGAATACATGGCAAGCACGGTACCTCAGCTTCTAAGCAATGTATAGCCGTATTAGTTTGCAAGGCACCACACGGATACACTCACTGCATGGGTTTTTTCTGTGGATAAGATATAAAGTACGCTAACTTCGTGGCTTCCTCCCAGTGACATCCATTAACTGACTCCCACTCTGAACAGAACTGTCTTCTCTCGCTGCCAGTTGTTTGTCAGCTGGTACACACTGCATTGGAAGTGTGCCTAAAAACTTGAGTTTACTTAAAATATAACCCATTTTTTAGGACGTGGAAGCTTCTATTAACAGAGTAGCTCAACATTTACAATGCCAAGGTGCAAAGGAAGTCCAGTCAGTTAGCAGATCTTAGAAGAGGTCCATCTGAGAGCACAGTGACCTTTATAGTTCTTGTGTATTAATTTGTTGCAGAAAGGTTTAGAGACAGAATGAGAATGGGAATATCATTTTACATAGAAAGAAAAAAAATTAAAAAACAAATTACCGGCACCACGTTTTGTTGAACATTCAGTATTCCCACTCACAAAACAAGACTATATTCTCTGTTCATAATAACTTCAAGCTAATGAAGCACAGCTGTTTTATATGCTTCAGAAGCTGATTAAGACGCAACAGGATGTTCAATAACTATGCCAAAAAAGCAAATTCCTTAATGTAACTGTATCAGTCAGTCTACGGAAAAAAACCTGCATGCTGAAACTGGCTCTGCACTCTCACTATCCTTCTAATTCCTTCGGAATAACACATTCTCTTACACTGGATTCAAAAATGTAACAGCAAAGATGATGACAATTAAATTTTGATTCAAACCCTCTCCTGACCTGTCTGTATAAATGTATGCCGAATCTGAATTTGCATTCTTTCTTACATCAAACTCACATCAAAAAAGAGATGAGAAAATTTACTTTAACAGCAACTACACAGTTATCTAAAGTACTGATACCTATGTAAAATATGTTTGCATTTAAGTCAGTGTTGAAAATTGATGCTGTAGGTATTAAAAAAAAGGACAAAATATGAACATTTTGCTAAAGTTTTCCAAACAGCTTTAATTTATACCTCCTTTTTCATATATTAGTGTGTTGTCCAATATTTCCCAAAACTAATACATTTGTAAATTAAGGGGAAAAAAAAGTAATAGAAAGTTACACAACTTCCGTAAATATTAAGAGGAGAGTATTTGTAGCTTCATATTATCGTATAAAACAGTCCTGACATTTGAGTTTTCCTTTGACCTTTGCAGCTCAAAAACTTCTTTTTAAAATACTTCATGCTATTTTCCAATCACTTTTCAAATTGCCTTTATGCAAACACCTTTGCTGTGCATCACCCCTTACTTAGATTAGGTCAGATCCTGCTCTAGCTCTGGCTGTGTAAATCTGGTACAGGGGACCCCATTCAAAGTTACTACAGACTTGCACGGATGTAATTTAACACAGAGCTTGAATACCTTGATACATTCAGTACCAGTTTTAAACACCAATCCTTTAAGGTCTTGATGACTTGGAGATTTAATTGTGTGTTACGCTTCACTGATACGCTGAAAATTATCTCCCAGTCCAATATAAACGGAGCTTTATTTTAGTTCTTTGCTGGGTTTCCATTAACAATCCGTATACGGTTTGCAATGATACACATGCTGTTGACTATGATGTAAACCTAGAGAAGATCCAGTGATGTCACTGGAGAAACATGTATGTAAAAAACACAACAGAGAGCAGAAAGAGTCGCTGTGTAACACATCTACCATGCTCATACATACACAGACCCACCTATTGCTATCATTTATGCATACTTAATGCAAGAATCAGCTGCTTGCTTTACAAGACACTATTATGGATCAGGAGCCTTAGATCCTAAGGAGATGCAAAGGTGGTAAGTGTTTGGTACTGGTATGCAGATACACTGAATAGAGCACTGTGATGATTAAAAAAAAAAGTAAAAAGCTCAAGATGAAAACTGTAAGGGCTCTTGCTCATGATCACAGATATACAGAGACAGGGTGGCAAATGGGATGACAGGTCCAGTTCTTCTCCCATAGGTTAGAATCAGAGAATCATAGAATCATTTACATTGGAAAAGACCCTTAAGATCATTGAGTCCAACCGTAAACCTAAAACAGCCAAGTCCACCACTTAACCATGTCCCTAAGCACCACGTCCACACGTCTTTTAAACACCTTCAGTGATGGTGACTCCACCACTTCCCTGGGCAGTCTCTTCCAATGCTTGATAACCTGTTTGGTGAAGAAATTTTCCCTAATATCCAATCTAAACCTCCCCTGGTGCAACTTCAGGCTGTTTTGTCTCATCCTATCACTTGTTACCTGGGAAAAGAGACCGACCTTCACCTTGCTACAACCTCCTTTCAGGTAATTATAGAGAGTTAATGTCCGTTTAGCAGAGAAGGTCAGAAACAGTATGGATATCTTCTGCTCAGGCTCCTCGCTTTACATTTGAGCATTAAGGCAAGCTCTAAGTGGGGCTAGAATCTGCCGTTTATATACTCCATTCATATGTATGTCCCATTCAGCCATTCCTCCAGGCTGCAGCCTGGAGGTAGGAATCACACCAGCATCCTACCCACACAGAAGGGGATCATGAATCAGAGCCCCTGGGATTGCTTTGATCCAGCAGGGAACGCAGTGAAATCCTACAATCCTACAATCACGTTCTTGTCATGACAGCTTAATGGTTCATAGAAATAAGTATTCACTTCGCTACACTCTTAAAGCAGCGTGGGTGCTCAGCAGACAGAAACAAAGCTATTTCTGAGCTAGAAAAAATGAAATATTAAAAGAAAAAATATTGCAAGAAAAAACAGGCAATTAAAAGTTATCTCTTAAATCTGACAAGCCTTTAACTTATACAGCCTTCCCATAATAAAACCATAAGAGACTCATAAAGTGGCTATGGGAACTTCTATCAGATAGATACAAGATTTCGTTGACAAGAGAACAAGAGCCAACAGATGAATGAAGCTTAGTTCCATAACATTTGTAAAGTCCTTGAAAGTTTAATGTATTTTGTAAAAGCTTAATATCATTACCAAAGTCAAGGGAGACAAATCCCATGTGTATCTCCATTTATGGGAGTAGTCAGAGGGGTAACCAGGAAATTACTTCTTCAGATGCTAGTAATGGGGAAATGGAAAATTTTCATGAGAAACCAAAAAATGTTTGCAAATGCTCTGATTTAATTGCAGTAGCCATCCCCATATCTCCTGCATCCCCTTCCACTGTTGTCTGTCCTTTCGTTTCCCAAGCAGGATGACAGGCCTGGTAGCTCAATGGCTTGGAGGGATATATGTGTGAAACCACCAGCACAGGCTTCCTGGAAGCACAAACATGAGCTCATTGCTCCAATTCCTTCTTCTCTAGCCCTCTGCACAGAGCTATCTGTGATTGCCATGTGACCCTCAGATATTCCCTCCATAGTAGATTAGACACTAAATCACTTCCACATTGCAGTCCTATTGGTGAAAATCCCATTTCCTTCAGAGCAAATTTGGGATACAGATATGGTTATGACTTATGGTTCCAGAGCTACTAATTGATTGATTCATTTTTGTGATCGTGATTGATTGATTTATGTAAGATCTATATACACTGGTACACTATTGCAGGAAACATTCAAAATATCTAGTTTATACACCTAATCTAATATACATCTAGTGCCCATATATATATATGTACAATGTGTCTAATTTATATAGATTCAGAAATGGCACAGATATTCCTTCAACAGGTAAACAAAAAGACCTACCCTTTCTTCAGTGAGATAAAAATAACTAATTTACTTATTAACCATGCAAAGCAGCAACAGTTGCAATGGGAAGTTAGAGAGAGTTCAGGAGGACATGTCAGAGCATCTGCTAAAACGTAATATGTTTGTTTCGCTCAAACTCCCATTTGTCAAGTCTTTAATACAAAAGGAAGCATTAAAATTGTTCAGCATCCCAGATGTTGTGTATTTCTGTGATTTTCTCACATGCCTCACCACAGACCATTATGAAGGACTACCAGTTCATTAGTTGCTCCTCACTCAGCAAGACCACCATTTCTTTTCATCATGAAAACAGCTGAAGCCAGAAAGGGAGGTTCCATTCTCTACAGTCCACCAGGAGGGCGTACAGGGTTAACCACCGCCTCTCACTGCAAATCAGGGCCACCAGCAGCAGAGATGCACACAGGAAATTGTGAGCCACGGTTAGGAGATGGGGAGAAAAGACTGAGAAAGAGGAGAAAGTGGTGAAAGGCAGCAGGCAGTGGTGATGACCCTGGGAGACAGAACAGCTCAGAAAAAGAAAAAAAAAACCCAAAACTGTTAACCCTGGAGGAAGAAGGTAAATGGAGCCCCCACAAGTGGCCAAGAGGAAGGAGGAATGTGGCTACATCACTGCTCCAGGCTTGACGCGACCCTTAAAATATCACACCCTATTAGGGCAGGCAGTTTCCCCTCTAAAGGCTTAGAAACCAGAACTGAAAGTAAAACTCTACACACATTTACAATATTAGAACATCAAGGAGTGCTGGGGATCGACTCATATTTTGAACACGTAATAACGGCAATATTATGACATTAACAGCTCCAATTTACTATAATGGAATCCTCACGGTACGCATGGTGGAAGAACACAGCTGCAAACACTTTCATGGGGAGTATTATATGTTTCTTTATTATTTAGGTTGGTTTAATGGCTCAGTCCTCTTTCAGATGAAGATAATGGGAAGAAAAATTCCATTTACTTGATGATTGTGTACCCCGGCATTATTGGAATCCACAATAAAATGTATTATTAGTCACTTTTGTTACTGATCAACACTTTCAAACCAGAGCCTGGAGTAAGATCCAAATTCATATTAAGGGTTTTTAAGCACATTTGGCTCAATTTGATACAGTTGATATAAGCAGCCATTAAACATTTAAACAGCTTCTCCAAAATTGGATGAAAACTGCAGAGGAGATCCGGTGTTGGATGTAGAATTCTTTGTGCAATCAGATATTAGAAGTTATGCAGGATGATCTTCATCTGCAAAGTTTGGTTCCAATACAGCTCCCAGCTTCCCCAACAGTTACAGAATTTAGGGTCATTTGGAGGTTCAGTGGAAAGACCTTATGGCATGAAGCTGTGGATGGAATTTAAATTGAAATGATTTATATCCTGTTTTATTTTATGCCAACCTTTAGTGTTACTCCATAAAGCCAATCCTAACATACCTGTAAATGTGTCCGCATTGCATGAGCAGTGTCAATGCATTTGTCCTTACATAGATGCAGTTCCTGAAGGACCCCTACCAATGTCACCCTTCCCATGCTGATCTGCGTACCTTGGACCCAACATAATATGCTGTTTCCATCCAGAACTTCTATGCCAGCAACAGACAAAACAAAACATCTCTAAAATAATATGCAGGCCTCATGGAGCCCAAAAGATGGTGAAAAGAAGGTAAAAAACAGGTGAGTAGTTCTCAGCTGAATACAAAGCCTGTAGGAAGTCAAGTCCGTCCTGCTCGTTGCTGTGACAGCTGTGATCCTTACTGAACCCTCTGGCCACTTCGGACAAAGGGATGCCACTAATAATACCTTTCAAGTAAGTCCTTCTGTTAGCTCTGCTTTACAGTTCCTATTTATTAAATTACTGCCTATCCTTTTCTATATCTGTTTTCAAAACAGAGAAACACACGGATAGGATTTATCAAAGCAAAAAACAGGTCATGGTTCAGCTGCTGCAGGCTACATTAAGAACCAAACAAAAAGACTGCTAAGCTGCCTGTCATCAAAATCATCCTCATCTAGGAGTACCACAAATACACTTCACGTTACAAAAATTTATGTTACTAAGAAAATATTTATTTGCTATTCCAAAGCAAAGGCCACTACTTACATAACCAAATTTTATCTTCGGTCACTGCAGATCCAAGTATTTAAACCTTTTTTTCCTTTCAATTACTTGGACAACATCACGCTTTTTGAGACCAAGAAGCCTGGCTAGTGTTATCCAGCCCCAACCACTCTTCCTTACCCTCGTCTTCGTCAACCAAATGTTAGCTACGACGCTGGCAAGCATGAAGCAGGCTGCATGCATTTTCCCCAGCAGAGATGGTTGCTATTGGCAGCCTGCACACAAGGAACCCACACCAGCATCTCCTTGGCCTACAGACTGCTGTTGAGGGGCTCTGCTTGGGGGCTGGACTAGGTGACCTTAAAACGTCCCTTCCAGCCCAAACTGTTCTACGATTCCATGATTATACTCAGGGCAGCATTTGGTCTACAAGTCCTCCTCTTCCACTACTTCCCAAAACCCCTCTGCTCTCCCACTGCAGCATCACTGTGGTACTGTGAGGTTGCATATTCTAATACAACAGACCGAAGAGAAAGCTAGTTTGACTATTTAGATGAAAGAGGTTTTCCTGTCTTTCTGAAATGTTATACAAGCTGCTATTTAATGACCACTGGCTGTTTTTTTGCAAAGTGATGGCTACAGTTGCAAGCATGGGATTTTACTTGTCTTAAAGAATTACTTTTCATATCTAGTTTTGCTTTCCAGCCTTTGTAACACACATCTCACACTTCAGCAAGTCTCTGATACACACTAATATTACAAAAAACCCCCAAGCAAAACCAAACCAAAGCCAAAACAATCTGCAATGAATCCCACAATGCTGACTGAAGAAGGCGTACCATGTCATCACATGATTTAGGACCTGCTCACCGCTGGCTTGCCAAGAACACTTAGTATTATACCTCCCAAAGCACATTTGCTCTTCACAGCCTGCTCGCCACATGCAGCGGAGAAAAATGGTGCATTTCTTGTCAAGCCCTGAGCCACAGATTAAAGACAGCAGCAACAACAAGCACGACCTGCTCGAGGTTCCATGAACCCAGTAGCACGCACCGCGGCCGGCAGCTGGGGGGCTGCTGGGGATGCTGCACCTCCAGCTGGGCTCTCCCGCATGCATCGCTCGTGCCCTGCGGAGAAAAACCAGGCACTGCCCCGGGGGGCTGGTGGAGATCGCTGCCAGCAGCGATGCCCTGACCCTGTCCTCGTGGTACGGATGCTGTAGCCCACCAGCAGCAGGGGCTGATTCTGTGACAGGACGGCGTGGATATAAGATTCACATTTTCCCCTGTGCCCCCCCAAGCTATGCCAGAGGCTCCTGCACGGCTGGGTTGGGGGCACATCCTGATGACATGTATCACCCTCCCATCTCAGCACATCCACAGCGTCCTTGCATTGCTGAGAAAGCAGGAAAAATTGGAGTTTAAATGTACAAAAATAGAAGAAGGGGAAGATAGGTCTGATTTTTTTGACTCTCTGGTCTTGAGCATTTAATGCTTCAAAATAATTGTGATGCTCATTTGTGCCTTACAGGATGTGTCACACGGACAAAATGTAAGAGACAAATTCCACCCTGTGGATTTTGTGAGTGAAATGATCTGTTTGGTAGTGGCTAGGCAACGCTTTCTGAAGCAAACATTACATCTACCCCAGAGGTAACTTTTTATTTCTATTGAGCAGCATCTTCTGACCATTTCCTAGCTCATACTTTTCCGTAGTCAAAAGCAGCTTCATCACTACTGCTAGTGAACACACGGGGCTTTGCGGTGCTGCATGCAGGTTTGGGGTGCAGTTTCTTTCAAAATGGGGCTGGATCAGTTTGCTCGTGCAGAGCCCCCCACCCCAGCCCGTGCTTCTGAGAAATCAGGCACGTCACCACCAACAGCTGCAACTCCGAGCCCACACAACTTCATAGCCAAAGTCAAATCCGTGTTTGGGTGGGGCATTGGGGATTTTTTATTTTTAAAATAAAACTGGAAGGAGCGGGGGAGGAACCGAGCCAAAACATTGTGTCCTCATAATTGTGGGTGGGTTGCCATTAATTGATGGTACAGTAAAGTGTGTGTGACGTGAATTTGCTCATGCCCCTAGTGATATTCTGCTGTTCTTTGCGGTTTTGGTTTATCAGTGAAGAATACTAATTGCTGAATAATACAAAGGCCTCTACACAGCTATTAGATGTTAATGACCTCTGCTTACTACGCTGTGCTGGAGCTGAGCCACTGAGCTGCGGCGAAGGGCCACACGCTCTTATTAATCCCCCTATAAAAGTTGCAATCAAAGAAGGCATCATAGTCTCCATAGAAACAACTGAAAAAATCTCTGTAGATATCACAAATAACCGAAAGGGCTCTGGTTGGAAATACTGAACCGCGGGTGCAGCCCAGGGCCTTCGCTTACCCTGCTCATGGCCCAGGACCCCCTTTCAGCCCGGCCTGGGTCCACCAGTCCCTGCCCCAGCGATGTCGCAGGATGCCAGTCTCCAGCTCCACCCCAGCCGGTGCCGAGGAGACATGAATTTGTGCGCTCGTGCTAAACACACGCCGAGCCCGGCAGTGCTTCTGAGGAAAATAGAAATATCACAGATGAGCAGCATCAGGGCAGGGAAAACAGAGCCCTGAACGCGTAGTCAGGTCCTCAAGCTCACACTTGGTTTTGAGGAGGCAGGAGGGGAAGACGCACAACGCTCATCAGGGCAAAGACGGCAGCGGCGACCAGGTCTGCTATTCTGCTTGTTTCATCTGGAAAGAAAAAAACAGCCACATGGTTGGAAAACCAGGGGACCTCTGTGGGCTTTAGTGTGACCAGGAGAGAGAGCACAAGGGAAAGAGGGAATGATTGCTCTCTGCAGCAGCAGAAGAGGGATCACATCAGGCCCAACTCAGAAAGGGATCTGAATATGGCCCAGGAGCAAAGACAAGAGAGACGACAGGTAGCTTTGGCAGGAGGCCACCCTTATCTTCTATGCCCTTTCACAAACCAGCCTTCATTTGGAAGACACCAAAGAAGAGAGGTAGAACTGTATCTGTGTAAGGAAGCACCAATGGGCAAGCAAGTCAGACCTGGAAGATGTTAAAGGGCAGAGCCCCATTAATCACAGAATCATAGACTCATAGGTTGGAAAAGACCTCTAAGATCATTAGGGCCAAAGAATACATCTGTTTCCTACCAACAGAGATGTCTTGCTTGGAGATACCTACTTCGAGCTCTGTGCCACTGGTCCAGACTTGCTCTGACACCCGAGTTGCGCTGGGCATCTCTGCTTGCTCCTGATGATACTGAAATGTGCCCATCACAGGCGTCTACCACTTGCCCCCTAGGGCCATTGCACAATCATATCTACCAGTCCTGACCTCAAAGAATTTTTTCTTGCCTATGTTCTCCTTGATCCTTTTTACCCCTTATACCTATGCCCCTCTGCTACCTTAAATGTACTTGTTCCTCCTTGCTATTTACTGTCTTCAGGTTTTTGTAGAATGTTATTCTTTCCAACTTGAATTACTGCCAAGCTATATAAAATATATTTTTAATCTTTCTTGTATAAAAAAATTCTCTCCAACCCTTCCCTTTCCACGCTTTTTTCTGAATTCCCTCCAATTTGTTCAGGTCAGTCTGGCATGGATATGCCAGAGCCAGAGATACTGTTCCACCTGTGCCATATACAGCTGGCTCATCACCTCCCTGGAAGATAATGGTTTTGCCTCTGTGTGTAGCCCCAAAATCATACTCTTTAGTGCCAATACAAGCCCACGTCTAATTGGCTTCCCACTGCTATCTCTAGGGTTTTTTTCATTTCTAGTGCTCTCTAAGTATCTCTCTCCTGCAGAACAGCTGAGTCTCCGATTATTTTTCCCCAGATGTATGAGACTGCATTTTCCAAGCTAGATCTTTTCTGTTACTATTATTCCCTATTTCTAACCTTTACCTTTCCTTCTACCACTTCCACCCTTGTCAGTCTTTCCAGCTCCTTGCAAGGCAGCATCCTCTGCTCTTTTAGGGATAGAGCATATCCTGAGCAGAAAGCAAACCTAGGAACACACTGTGCCTTGAAGCTGGCAATTTGTTCCCTTGTGGGAGGCATCTGTTAGCATCTATAGATAAATGGCAAATTATATTTCCCTCCATGCTTGCTCCTTGCTTCTGCTTGGCATGCTGGAGAGAAACAGAGGGCTAAAGCTGGGGGGGGGTCCCTCTCCCACCCATTAATGCCCGTGGCTGCTAACCCATCTGTGCAGAGGAAACACAGCTGCCCCACGGAAGCTAATCCTCTTCCTCCTAACTACAGATGCTCGCTCGTGTCATCTGCATGGGGGAAGAGGTGATCTTGTCCCGCTTGTGCTGCTTACAGTTCCTTACAGCTCACCAGGGAAGCAACTCCACAGAAATAAAACACAAATCCCAGCCGGCTCTCTCCGGGACTCCTTCCCATTTATCATTTCTCCCTCTGTTTATCACCTTCCTTGCCAGTCTCAGGCAGCGTAAAAGTACTCTCAGCCAAGAAGAACTTCTGAAGTTGTTTTTTGTGATTCAGTGAATCAAAAGCTCTCCTTTGTGAGACAGTTTTCTCTAGAAATACTCACTATTACTACATAACCTCCCACACGAGTCAATGAGGGCGCAGATGTTTTCTAATCTTCCTCTTGCCATCTACCTCCCATCAGCGCCAATGGTCAGTGCTTCGGCAGACAGGCTGGATGTACCGATTTCAAGTGCTATTTGAATGTTTTCAGCCTCTTGCTCTGTCTGTTCCCTAGCCAGGGAACAGAGATTTTCCTTCACAGCTGCTATCAGGGTGGATCAGACAGCATTGAATTCAGAGAATTATAAATAAACATGTGGGCAAGAGAAGTTATAAAGTTCAAATCCTCAAAGCACAACATTGATTTCAAGTAACAGGTATCAAACTTTTACTTGTTTTTTTGAAATCTCACGTGATCCTCGTGTGGAGGCAGACAACTGTCCCCATGCTGAGGAGAACACCACACAGAAGCACAAGGTATGTCAAAGCGCACCTTTGAGTTCTGCTGCACCCAGAAGCTCTCAGGGCTATTTCTGAATTTTCCCCAGAAAGATTAACAACAAAATTTTCTAGAGACTGTTCTTTATTGTTGGTACCAAACGTGAGAGTCCTTCAAATCTGATCTGCAAGGTTACAGGGGTCTTCTAACCTATGGTTCCTATAGCAGCAGTGGCAGATCTCAGCTTGCAAAAATAGCCCCAAGGCACTTGGTCAGGTCACAGGATGCCACTGGAGGAAAATGTATCTTTGTGGGTGCTGCTGCCACCATTCTTGATGAGTAAGAAGAGAGCACAGGTCCACCACAGTGCTTGGAATAACCTCTGCAAGTGAAGGGGTGAGGGGGAATCAGGGCAAAGCTCAGAGAATTTGGATGAAGGAAGGGAAAAGGCTGAAATTAAGAAATGGGCTTGGGCAGCAAAATACCTCACTGTGGCACTGCAGGCTATGACCATGTACCTCCATGTGTTTCTTCCTCTGAATTTCAGGTATTCCTGGCTCTTTTTCCCAGACAAAATGCTGCTCTGAAATGGGAGCTAACAGCATACGACTCCTCGAAGCGCTGCGGCTCTGAAAAGAAATAGCCAGCTACTTCTGCAGCCAAACGTGAGGGATGAATGCATCTAGCCTCAGGTCTTCGGAACTGCCTTTCCTACCCCTGCAGAAAAAGAGAATGTAAATTGCCAGTGAAACCCTCAGGTGTCCGGCATATGAGGATAATAAGTATGATATTAATGCCCTAAGGAAGCAACATAACATAAAAGGATCCCCTTTTTCATGACAGTAATGTGAAGCAAAATATACATATATATGTGTTGTGTATACATATTAATCTATACAAAATATCAAACTCTACTTTAATCGTTTCTTTTACAATAAAAGTGAGATGTAATATTCAAAAAGGGAATGTAAATGAAACCTGCAAGCACCACTTCAAAGGTGGATGCGAAGAGAGACAACAGTGGCTATTTATCTCTTTTTCCTGATGTCATGAAGGAAAAGATTAACAGAAGGCAGAAGCAAAATCTATGAGGTCAGCTTTGATGGCTTATTTGCTGCTGTGTTACTTCTGATACGCCCAATGAAAATCAACGCACCTGAACACCAGAGCTGGGCAGGAATAAAGGATTTGCACTCTAAAAGGAGGAGAGAGAGAACGGTAGTAATTCAGATGCAGATTGTCAGTCAGGGCTCATCTTACCAGATGCAGACATGCAAAGTGTGGATGTGTCCAAGAGAGGCTCTTCAAAGGCACAGCTCCTCTTATTCTGAAGTCTGCACCTGAAACAGCGGGCAGCTCTTATCTTGAAAAAGCCTCTTTCTCCATACTGAAAATGAAAAGGGTTGCCATTGAATACCTTAGTCTTGCAGACATCTAAAGTTACTCAGAATTAGTATAGATATGATATAATTCATCGATGGCACATGTAGCCATCAGCAGAGCAGGGGATTTGCCCCTGGGCCATTCAGGACTGGTCAGTTGTACCATCCTGTGATTAGCAGCCAGTTACGGGTCAAGGCTAAGGGAGTACAGGCACCAGGCTGGGAGCTGGCAGTGGTGGGAACTAAGAATCAAGCACGAATATTTTTTCCAGCCCCAGATCTATGATAGCCACTGGAAAGTACAAGGAAGAGAAGAGAGAATCCTCATACAAATGATGTCTTGCAGCTGTGGGCTACAGCACATCTAAGCAGGCAACATATCAACCTCATCACTAAACCCTGAGAACTTCTCAGCGACTCTAAGATAGAAGGGACATTCCTTTGGATGCAGATAATACATACCCTGAATACTACCACAGGTATCACAGTGCCCTTATACTAATCACTGTTGCCCTCTCCTCTAGAACACTGTGGGCAACTCTGATCACTCGGTCTCAAGAGGAATACAGCGGAACTAGAGAAAGGAATATTCAAAGCAGGGCAGCAAGGCTGGTGAGGATGACAATATTCGCACTGTGCATCTCTGAGAGGAAAGAAATGAGAAGAGGCATGAAGAAATACATAAGACAGTAACTGAGATGGAGAAGAGGGATTGGGTCTATCCAGTTTAGTTCATATAAGTTTGAGATGATTGTTGGTGAGTCAGCTTATGGAATTGAGGACTACAGAAGTGGATCTCATGGACATCACTTCCTTCTTCTCCTTCCTCGTTCCCTGCCCCTTCCTTCATCCCTTCCTTGGTTAGCTTTCTGCTGGACTGGGGACCAGACTACCTGCCTGCACAGCTACACAGGCTCAACTGCCAACAGAAGAGAGGGGACAAGAATGTGCGTAGGATTTGTGTAGCCTCCCCAGACCAGCAACAGCATACATTAAGGTTGCCTGAGTCAGTCACAACGTCCCATCTCAGCTTCTCCAGAACACAGCCAATACTTTTAGCCTGCATAAAATCTCTAAACTGGTTGGTTTTCAAAAAAGAATCAGACTTGAGAATATCTGCATCTTTCTCCTAGCAGACTGTGAAAAGCCAGAACCCTCTGTTTGACTCCAAAAAGGGAATATCCCACCGAGGAGCCAATACTCCAACTTCAGTTTCAGGCAAGGGAACCCTCTACCACCGATGCCATTCTGCAAGGCAAAGATGTAAGCACTGAGGGTAGCAGTCATACCAGTGTTACTGGTTCATGTCTTTGCAAGTTCCCAAGTTCCTCTGGAAACATCACAGAAATTAAAACTGTATCCTCTTGTCTGTGGACAAAGCCATTGTCAGATCCTCGTGACTCACATGAACCTATCACAGGTGCAGTCAATGCAACTGGAAGTGCTACTTCCACAATGGAGGAAAATATATTCTAAATAGAGCAGAACTGGACTGGGAAACTCATTGCTGCCAGGCAGGGCCGAGATCTAGATCTTAGCTCAGTAAAAGAAAAAAAGCAGATTTCCATTTAAAACCAATCATTCTGGAATGTCATTTAATTTTAAGTACAGGACTGAACTGCATAGGACACTGCACTGACTCAGCAGGGCAGCTCCTGTACGCGTGTATGAGATAACATTGCCAATAAACCAAACACAATTCTTCAGCAGAAGTACATCATCATTAGAGCAGCAGGATAAATTTCAGTTTCCAAGAACTAGTTTACTCAGCAATCTGCGTTCATATTAAAGAATACACAGTCATCCCAGTGTCTCGTAAATGACATCACTCTTGCATCCAAGTCATTTACATAGAATAAAGTAAAACAATACAAAATTTATTTTAAATTAAATAGGAAATTACAAATTAGACAACTTTTTAAAAGTCCTTATTAATTCATTTGATGCTAAAAGAAATATGTCTAGATAGTTCAGTTCACCTCTCATAGACAGTAAGCAATGCTTCCCATCATTCTAGATTTCCTATTTGCTTTGCTTTTCTCTGCAATTTCATCTTCTTACTCTTTTAAATCTGTTCAAATGGTTTTATTTTCCACTTTTATTCTTGCTCACTTATTTCAAGAACTGTTGCTATGTTAACCATTACGCTTCCTCCCATCTGTGATTTCTTTTTTTCAGGAGATAAATCATTTTTCTTTATTTGTAACAGCTTATGATTAGTAATTCAGTTCTTCTGAGAAAAGTCTAAGTTACTTTATACGTGAAAGCCATTTATTTCATGAACAGCAGGACCAAGCACTAAAAAAGTTAAAATGATCCTGCTTGAAATACCTGAATTGCTCAATCCCACATTGAGTTGCACTGATTTCAATCTATCTCCACCTGGGAAGAAAACAACGTGATAATTTCATGCTACATCCCATATGTGTTAAAAGAGATTTCCTGAACAAGCATACTCAGAGGCCTCTGTCATAGACTCAGGAGAACTAAAAAGAGCAGAAATCGAAGAACTGGAATGATGACTTTGAAGCAGGATGGCAATGAGAAGCAGAAGGCAACTCAGTCTGCATGGACATGCTAAATTATTATCCAGTTCTCAGTAAGTCCATTGCCTTGTCTTTGGAGGAGCAGAACAGGAACCTGCCTAAAACTAAACTCTGCAGAGGTCAAGGATCTCAGAAGAGGAAAACTGAGATGATCTCTGAGAGACTTTTAGTTCCATGAGTAAGTCAGATTTTGTTCTGCAAATGAACTTCTAGCTGTGCAACTAAAAGTACCTGAGAGTCTTCCGTCATGTTGGGTGTTCCACTGGCAAAGGAGCAACCATGGGTGGATTAACCTAACTCTCACGGGTAGGGTAGATTACCCAGGCTTGCTAGAGCAACCACGGACTGTAGAAACACTAGAGTCAAAGAAATGCCTCACTGAGAGGCACTTGAAGAGTTTGCTCTATTTAAACAGACACTCCTCTATCCCTTGCCTTTTCTTTGGCAAGGTATATGATGACAATAAGCTAGGTATTAACATATCCTGATTTACCCAAAGGCATAACAAGAAGCAATGTCTGGAAGGTGCAACTGGGCAACTTTAAATCAGAAATAAGCCATACCTTTTAACCGGGGAAGCAATTACCTAAGAAATTAATGATACAGACTACTGTAGAAGTTGCTGATTCGTCCTACCTTGATATATTGAAGCCAATACTGAATGCCTTTTTGGCAGACATGTTACCCAAGCATATACACCGCTGGGCTTGGTAAAAGGGTACTGCATAAAGTGCAATTGCTCGTGATATATGGGCCATCAGGCCAGATGAGCCAATGATCCCTTGTGGCCCTCTGCTTTATAAATCTATTAACTAAAATTTGAGATTTATAGAGTAGTGGGCCAGAAGGAGCAACTATGATTGAGGTTGTACAATCAGTTCCTATGGACTCCATCATGTTCCTTTTGGAATTGCTGGCAATAGTCCCACTGTATGGGCAGTACTTACCACAAATCACAAAAGGAAAAGGCTTTTATAAATGAGGGTGAGGAGGCTGAGAGGGGAGAAACAGCATTTTTTAGTTGTTAAACCTACAAATATTTAGGAACTTCTTTCTTTATTAGCGTTTAGAGAATTTAGACTCAAAGGCAGTTGCCCTGATGGAAATATAGATCTTTGCAATGACCTGCTGAGAAACAACAAGAAATATGCTAATCACTGCATGAGCTTGAACTTCGACAAATTTAAACCCAGTTTTCATTTTCTGTTCCATTTCTACCAAAACCTAATAACACGAAATTTGACATGTCTCTTGTTACCTTACAAAACATTTTATTTGGAATGCTTAGCCTAATCAAAGGGAAATGACCCCCAGGTAGAGGAACTGCATCGCTGACCATCAATTACCCTCACTGTAAAATATATATTTTTAAAATGTCCTAACATTTGCTTTAATGCCAACTCTCAGAATGAATTTACCTATTACCTTCAATTTTCCTGTAGTGCTTAAAATACAGCAGACATAAAGAAACAGCCCACAGGCCTGGGCGCCTGTGAAAAACCCTGACCAAAAATGGGCTTTAATATAGACAGAGACATTAGTGAACTGAACGCAGAGTCCAAGTCCCAGTTGTTTAGAGTTGTGTTAATAGTAGTCTTGTGTTAATATCATCACGTGTGCCATATAATATTACTGTTTAACAGGCTTCGAAACACTGACTCTGTGTTTTCCATGCTCAGCCACACCTAACAGTGCCAGAAATAATGGCAGCACTACCACTGATCCTCTATCATGCTTCCAAAGTCTGTGTTGTGCCATGCACACTTTGAAAATAGGTCTGTATCTCTCTTCTGGACAGCCAAGAAAAGCAGATGGCAGGTTTCAGCAGGGTGGACTATAGGTCCAGCCTGGAAATAGAAGAAATACAGACAAGTGGGTAATATGGGAAAAAAACCTGACATGCAGAGGTAGAGGAGTGCCTAGGGGTGGATGAAAAGCATCCTCAGCTTGGTTCAAAGACGAGGGTTAATACTGAGGGATGCTTCTCATGGCAGCAGCTGAATGGAGCTGCTCCCTCATGGTTCCCCATGTTATAACCCATGAGCTCCCAGTGCTGTGGGCACAGAGCTATCAAGACCTGGTTTCATAGAATCATAGAATGGTTTGGGTTGGAAGAGACAGAATCACAGAATCACAGAATAGTAGGGGTTGGAAGGGACCTCTGTGGGTCATCTAGTCCAACACCCCTGCCGAAGCAGGGTCACCTACAGCAGGCTGCACAGGACCTTGTCCAGGCGGGTCTTGAATATCTCCAGAGAAGGAGACTCCACAACCTCCCTGGGCAGCCTGTTCCAGTGCTCCGTCACCCTCAGAGGGAAGAAGTTCCTCCTCATGTTCAGACGGAACTTCCTGTGCCTCAGTTTGTGCCCATTGCCCCTTGTCCTGTCACTGGGCACTGCTGAAAAGAGCTTGGCCCCATCCTCCTGACACCCACCCTTCAGATATTTGTAGGCATTTATAAGGTCCCCTCGCAGCCTTCTCTTCTTCAGGCTGAACAAGCCCAGTTCCCTCAACCTCTCCTCGTAGGGGAGATGCTCCAGTCCCCTCACCATCCTTGTAGCCCTCCGCTGGACTCTCTCCAGTAGCTCTTCATCCTTCTTGAACTGGGGAGCCCAGAACTGGACACAGTACTCCAGATGAGGCCTCACCAGGGCAGTGTAGAGGGGAAGGAGAACCTCCCTTGTCCTGCTGGCCACACTCTTCTTGATGCACCCCAGGATCCCATTGGCCTTCTTGGCAGCCAGGGCACACTGCTGGCTCATAGTTAACCTGTCGTCCACCAGGACACCCAGGTCCCTCTCCGCAGAGCTGCTCTCCAGCAGCTCCACCCCAAGCCTGTACTGGTGCATGAGGTTGTTCCTCCCCAGGTGCAGGACCCTGCACTTGCCCTTGTTGAACCTCATCAGGTTCCTCTCTGCCCAGCTCTCCAGCCTATCCAGGTCACACTGAATGGCAGCACAGCCTTCTGGTGTATCTACCACACCTCCCAGTTTGGTGTCGTCAGCAAACTTGCTGAGGGTACATTCTAACTCTTCATCCAGGTCGTTGATGAAGAAGTTAAACAAGACTGGGCCCAGTACTGACCCCTGAGGGACACCACTTGTCACCAGCCTCCAACTAGACTCAGCGCCCCTGATGACAACCCTCTGAGTTCTGCCATTCAGCCAGTTCTCTATTCACTTCACTGACCACTCATCCAGCCCACACTTCCTCAGCTTCCCCAGGAGGATATCATGGGAGACTGTGTCGAAAGCCTTGCTGAAGTCAAGGTAGATAACATCCACAGCTCTCCCTTCGTCTACCCAGCCAGTCATGTCATCGTAGAAAGCTATCAGATTGGTCAGGCATGATTTCCCCTTGGTGAATCCATGCTGACTACTCCTGATAACCTTCTTTTCTTCCACTTGCTTCATGATGGCCTCCAGGATAAGCTGCTCCATCACCTTTCCCGGGATGGAGGTGAGGCTGACCGGCCTGTAGTTCCCTGGGTCCTCCTTCTTGCCCTTTTTGAAGATTGGAGTGACATTGGCCTTTCTCCAGTCCTCGGGCACCTCTCCTGTCTTCCAGGACCTCTCAAAGATGATGGAGAGTGGCTCAGCAATGACATCCGCCAGCTCCCTCAGCACTCGTGGGTGCATTCCATCGGGGCCCATGGATTTGTGGACATCCAGATCGCTTAAGCGATCCCTCACACAGTCCTCCTCGACCAAGGGAAAGTCGTCCTCTCTGTAGGCTTCCTCTCTTACCTCTGGGGCCTGGGATTCCTGAGGGCCAGTCTTAGCACTGAAGACTGAAGCAAAGAAGGCATTCATTAGCTCTGCCTTCTCCGCATCCTCCGTCACCAGGACACCCGCCTCATTCAGCAGCGGCCCCACATTGTCCCTAGCCTTCCTTTTGCTGCTGATGTAGTTGAAGAAGCCCTTCTTGTTGTTTTTGACATCCCTTGCCAGCTTCAATTCCAGGTGAGCCTTGGCCTTCCTCGTCGCATCCCTGCATGCTCTCACTACGTTTCTGTACTCTTCCCAAGTGGCCTGTCCCTCTTTCCACATGCCATGGACCTTTCTCTTCTGCCTGACCTCCGCTAGAAGCTCCTTGTTTAACCATGCAGGTCTCCTTCCTCCTTTGCTAAATTTCTTTCTCAGGGGGATGCATTGCTCCTGTGCATGGAAGAAGTGTTGTTTAAAAAGCGACCAGCACTCATGGACCCCCCTGCCTTCGAGAGCCCTGGCCCACGGGATTCCTCCCAGTAGCTCCTTGAAGAGGCCAAAGTCAGCCCTCCTGAGGTCCAGGGTTTTGATCCTGCTTATCGCCCTGCTTCCTCCACGCAGGATCCTGAACTCGACCATTTCATGGTCACTGCAGCCGAGTCTACCTCCAACCTTCACGTCCTCCACCAGTCCCTCCTTGTTTGTTAACACAAGGTCCAGCAGCGCGCCTTTCCTTGTTGGTTCCTCCACCACTTGCATCAGAAAGTTATCATCGATGCTCTGTAGGAACCTCCTGGATTGCACCTGCCTAGCTGTATGGTCTTCCCAGCTGATGTCAGGGTGGTTGAAGTCCCCCATGAGAACCAGAGCCTGTGACTGTGAGGCTGCTTGCAGCTGCCTGTAGAAGGCTTCATCAACCTCCTCCTCCTGGTCGGGTGGCCTGTAGTATACACCCACCGTAATGTCACCCGTGTGAGCCTGTCCCTTAATTCTAACCCACAAGCTTTCAACTCCTTCTTCACTTGCCCCCAGGCCAAGCTCAATGCATTCCAGTTGCTGCCTCACATATAGAGCAACTCCCCCACCTCTCCTTGTTGGTCTGTCTTGTTTTAGTTATGTTTATCTTCTTCTAGTACTACTAGAGCTTTATATAGATAGAAATAACAAGCAATTAGTCCATGTAGAGTGAGATATTTATGACTAACACCATGATGTAGCATAGAAAAATACAAGCCTGGCACAATGGCAGAGGCCTTGAGAAGGGGAAACACAGAACACGGTGTAGAGGAGTACTGGCAGGGATGATAAGAGATGGGGCACAGGCTTGCACTGGAGACCTCCTCGCTATAAGTAATTCACCCACGGTCAATTAAAGGAGATGCAGACCTGAAACTGGATGAACCTGATTTTAGAGGAAACAAAGAGAACAGAGAAATATATCTAACATACAAAAAAGGCACCAAATAGAGAATATTTGGATGTAACCTGAAGCTGCAGACCAATGAAAAATGAGCAAAGATGTAAAAGTGTGTTAGAAAACATAAAAACAGCCCCAAGTGAATCCTAGAGGGAGGAAGAACAAATCATCAACACAAACATCACATTCCTCTCAGCAAACAATTCCAGATGTTGATGATTTGTCTTATGAGCCCGCACTCCCCAGCACCATTACCAGACTGAAACCACCAACCCTAGGACCCAGAGAACAAATGGAAGAGTGAGCACAGCACCAGGAAAACCGGTAGAAGCTAAAAAGTGTGAGCATAACTATTGTAACTGCTTCTTTTATTCTGAAATAGTTAAATCCAACCTTATAATGATTAGACTCTTAATATTTCAGTTATACTAACAATGGCTTTACTTATATGTGACATGTGCTTACTCTTTGCCCATAAACAAGATTTTGAGCGCAATAACCCAAAAAACAGTGATTGCTACTCTCCAGCCCCTTCCTTTGAAACAAAAGAGATATTAGGAATCTGCATCCTCTACTGCTCAGGCCCACTGAGGCTAAAGGATTGAGCCTACTTAATAGGTGGAGAGGGTTGTCTGAGGTATCCTGCTGTTCTAAGGAGTAGATTTAAGACTGGCTAGATTAGTCACATGAATTCTTTCAACATTAATACTTAGTAACAAATGGCTTTTGCCTATAGGTTGCGATTTATCATCTTAGGGATTTTGTACCTAAAGGCAAGGTCCCCTCACACTTAGGATCTTGACTGGGAAGGACTAAAGGAACACCCCTGTAAGAAGCAAAGCAATTTATCATCTAATTCTCCCACCTCCTATACTTCCTGTTTTGCCAAGGGTCCCCAAGGATTCAAACCTACTCGCCATTCCCAGGTGCCACAGCTACAGGGAGAGATGTCTCACTTCATTGCTTCTATGCTAAAGCTATCAAGATTTCCATATATTCAGCATGGGGCTAGAAACTAGTAAAGACAGAAACCATCTTTATGATTAGGGCTACTGACTGTCTTTGGCTAATTGACTTGCTACAGATTCAAAATAGTCCATTCAAGACCTGCCTGGACAAGGTCCTGTGCAGCCTGCTGTAGGTGACCCTGCTTCGGCGGGAGGGTTGGACTAGATGACCCACAGAGGTCCCTTCCAACCCCCACCATTCTGTGATTCTGTGATTCTGTGATTTTAGGGTCTATGTGAAAGTTATTAAATAAGTTAAAATATAGGTAATTAACTTCTATACATAGTCATTATATATACCTTCATATGGGGGGCAGAGAGGAAGGTTAAAAATACCCATTTTTAAAAAACAGTCTCTTCTTCCTCTAACAAACCAGCCCCAAAGCCTAGCTCTTACACAGATGGCGCAGCACTGACCCTCTTGTTGCTAAAATGGACAGAAATAATGGCACTCCTATTTTCCCAATGCTTTTTACATTCGGCAGTTTCTACATTCTGTCCCTCCTCCATCGCGATAAAGAAAACCATTGCTACGGCACAAGGTGAAGCCAGACAGCTCCCTTTCTCTAGGAAAAGGAGCACAGCCTACCTCACCAAGTGTAGCAGCTTGTGACAGGTCTTTCTCTCAGACCTGACTGGAAATACAACAAGTTTCATTTCTAAGCTTTGAATTCCCCTATGAAAATCTGAATAGAAATGCACAAAACATATATATTCTACTGCTCGCTGCCAAAGATGTAAAAATGATTCTTCTAAGCCTGTACGTTATTAAGACAGCCCCCTCGCAAAAACCTCTGGCTATCAGTAAATGAGTCACTAAATCTCAATCAGGAGATAAATAGCCATTTTAGGGAAGTAATTGTGATCTCAAGAAGCTCCTACTTATTTCACAGTACAGGCAAACTGGGAATTGGAAGAAACAGTACCACCACCTTCAGCATAAAAATCTCCAAGCAGTGCACAACCACGACTGGCTGAAATCCCACAGCGTGCTAATAAGAGAGATGCTATCCACCTCTTATGCCAGACTGGAAAAGAGCACACAGCAGTTACATGTCCTGCTGAGGTCTCAAAATAAGCCAGCAGGAGCTCTCAGAACTGAACCTAGGGCTTACAGGCTCCTGCTCCAGCCACTGCAACGAAGGAACAACGAAGGATGAAAGCTTCAGAGCTACCCCGTGGACACAAAGATAACAGCAGGCCAGTTTTCCTGCTAGTGCGAGCACATGGGCATGTGTGTAATAGTTGTATACAGAATCTTCTACATTTCAGACACGACTTTTCACTTGGAAGAAGTTAGATATACACAAACAAGCTCAGAGCATCCATCCATGCAAGTCACTTCCTCAGGCTTGTGATTAAAGGTGTTCCTCTTTCAAAAGAAACACCTTAGCAGTTCCCTCTCTGGTGTCTGTCAGCAAATAATTAATTCACAAAACTGACACTCTTCTTCTTTAAACAAGTAAATTTTAATTACAAATGTTCAACATTTTAAAAATTACATTTTAACTCAAAAATCACCAATTTTTTCACAAACTCTTGGAGATCAGGGTATTAACAATATAAAATATTTCTTCATTTAAGACAGAATAGCTGATAGATAAAATGATTTGTGACTTGCAGTACCGTGCATCTAAGACTGCAAGTTCATAAACCCACAAACAGAATTATTTCTTCAATAAAATGGAAAATCATAAATCACATGGAACATTCGATTCCTGCAGGCCACCACACCAGTCCCTTAAAAGTGAGGAATGTTGCTTCGATGCCTTCACAGCAACTCATGGGCTACACTGTCTCCAATTTTCAGTCCAGAAGAAATATGCAGCTTAAAAGAATTTAGGACTAGGAAAACTCATACACATGCTAAGCCATTCGCTAAAAATTATGGCCTGTTAAAAGAACAGTGATGACTTCAGGAAGATGGAGCTGACTTGAAGAATGTCCATCTGGTACCCTGTCACATGTCAACTGCATCATGTCAGTATCTGCTTCTACTCAGCTCCAAGATTCAAATGAATAATGTCCAAGAAGTATGTCTTTCCCTGACTTCAAGATGTATTTTTCTGCTGCGGATGCTTTTAAATTATGTCTCAGGACCTTATCCAACGGTACAGAGCTTTTTCCTCAAGTGGAAGTAATTCAAGGACACAAATATGCAGGCTGGTCTTTATGTCCACATTCTTTATAGCAGAACTGTTGAGTTCTCCTGGATGTTGAAAAAAGCCGTGGTGCAAGTGATGCAGCAAACTGGAGTAGTCAATAACGGTCCTACGGTGCAGGCTGATGGCTGAAGCTGAACTGTGAAAAATACCAGAGTGGAAGAACCTGTCAAAGAATGAATATGATAAGTATATTAAAAATTAAGCATAATATTTTATTGTCTTCTGTAAATAAAAGCCATTCATTAGGAATTCAACACATAAAAAAGGCTAAAAAGGAGACCTTGTCAAACCCATGCACGCTCTGTACATAGTAGTGGCAACTAAACCTCACAAGGTACTGAGACGATCCTGCCCAGCGCTACTGTGACCCTTTATATACTACCAGCTCCAACAGGATTTAAAAGTGCTTAAGCGTCCCAAGAGCAACCATTCCCTTTTCAAACAGTTGCCTTGACTTCTGCAGCCAAAGAATATTTGCTTCCCAATTAACTTCTGCTACTTTTTTTGAGCTGGGTTGGAAACATCACAGCCAGATTTAATCATCCCTCAGCCCCAAGTCACACTAGGCGAAGGTTTCTTCAACATGAACTTGGGAAGACAGTATCTGGGGGGAAAAACATACATAAATTCATGCGATACTGTGACAGCTCCCTATCTGGAATGAAAAAATGACAGTGCAGCATATGAGAATGAGAATTGGTAGCATAATAATTCTTTCTGAAAACTGACTGGATAAAGTCTGAGTTTGCTTCAAAGATGACTTTAGAGACTATTGAACTAGTCGTCCATCCCTCCATACTGACCACATCCAAAACTACTCAATTAAAATAGACTGGGGGAAATACTTTCGTATTTAAATAGATGCTTGTAAGCTAGTAAAGGAAGACTTCTGTCATTTTAAAGTAGCTCTAATGAGAAGCAGATCCTTCACCCTCCTCCTTAGACCTTCAACAATCATTTGGAAAGTAATATACATGTTTCTGTACATTCTCCTGTAACCAGCAGGCCTTGAAATCAATGGTACCAGCAGAACAGAGACAACACCCTTATTTTATTGTTCTTGCCAGTGAAAGTTCTTCCCATTTAGATTATTCATTTCTCACCTTCAGGTAAAGAGCTGTCCTGGTTTCGTCTGGGACAGAGTTAATCTTCACCAGAGGCTGGGAGGGGACACAGTCAGGACAGCTGACACAAACTAGCCAAAGGGATATTTAATATCATATGATGTCATGCTCAGTATATAACTGGGGGAGTTGGCCGGGGGGCAGGAATCACTGCTCAGGAATAGGCTGGGCATTTGGTTCCGGGTGGCGAGCGACTGCTTTGAGTATCACATGCTTTGTATATTCTTTTATTAGCACTACTGTTATTGGTTTTTCTTCCTTTGCTGCCCTATCAAACTGTCTTTATCCCAACTCACGAGTTACACCTTTTTCTTCCAATCCCCCTCCCCATCCCACCGGGGCAGAGGAGTGAGAGAGCATCTGCATAGTACTTTGCCAGCTGGGACTAAACCACGACAAGAACAAAGTTCAGCCAGTAACTGCTAAGTCCACTGCCACACTAAAGCACCAGATCACTTGGCAAGCATGGAACCTCAGGAACAGGGCTGAGTGCTGGGAAGTTCCTGCAAGGCTCTGAGAGAAACAGATTGTTTTTTTCCCATTCTACCTGCACCCTCTTTAATGGTGGAGAGGGATTACCACCTCATCTTTTCTCTGCCTCCTCAAGTGGAGTTTGGCTTTACAGTCATGGGATAGAGGTATCTGCATGGCATCCATGTGTGCCATGGAAAAAGGGGTGCTTCTGCTCTAACAAAGACAAATCCTTTGATGGGGGCTGGAACATGCCCTGTCTCTCTGAGCTTGTAAGAGTTTCAGCAGCCTGCTCTGAGCAAGGGTATTTGACCCAAGGTGAATGAAAGCTCCTGTGCAATGTTATTTCACATGCCTGTAGCCATCCCATCTTGCAAACTCAACACCCACTTTAAGAATCTGATAAATCTTAGAAAGGAGGAGAAAACTGGCTGACATCAGCATGGCTGTCTTTTGGAAAAATTGTCAAACCAACCTGTCTGATAAGACTTTCCTTCTAGGACTACAGTCACGCACACAACACGCACAATCATCTTGCTCCAGAACAGCTCTTCTGAGCAGAATACCATCAGGACAGCCAGAGACCTCTGCTGTTCCTGTGGGATTTGGGAAGAAACCTTGGCCAAATTAACATCAAAACCAGTTTTAAATAACGTCATTAACACTCTGTTACTGATAAATTAATAAGCATTGAGCATGCTCAAATACTACGTTGATATACTCCAGGCAAACAACCTAAGACAGCACCAGAAGTAAAATGTCTAAAGTGCCAAATTAATGCCACAGTGCATTACAGAGGAAAGTTTAACAATTGTAAGACTGAGTGTTAAAAGGAAGCTTTTTTCCCCCTAAGAGTTTATCATTCTACTAAGAATGCTAAGAACTGAGTTGAAGGTTTAAAAGCTCATCAAACAAGTGAGACAAAGCAACATGTTTTCCTACCACATTACACTGAATACCAAGTCTTCCCCGAGCAACAGCTCCACCTAAAATCAAGCACTGGCAAGTAATAGAAGGGTCAGTTCTTAATTTAAAGAGTACTTTTCTGTCGCTCTTCCCCACAATAGTAGGGTGCCTAAAACACTCCACCTGTTTGCTCTTGTCTCTGTGTTTCTCATTACCCCACTGTTCTCGTCCTATGATACAAACATACTTTCTCAGTAATTTAAGAAACGAGGAAAATTTGTACTATTAATCATGCTTTTCCACAGAATATATCAAACAGTGAGCGGATTAAGTTTCCGTATCACAGAATCACAGAATCACAGAATGGTAGGGGTTGGAAGAGACCTCTGTGGATCAGTCCAGAACTGGACAGAGTACTCCAGACGGGGCCTCACTAGGGCAGAGTAGAGGGGAAGGAGAACCTCCCTCGACCTGCCGGCCACAATCCTCCTAACGCATCCCAGGATCCCATTGGCTTTCTTGGAAACCAGGGCACACTGCTGGCTCATGGTCAACTTGTCATCCACCAGGACACCCAGGTCCCACCGAGCTGCTCTCCAGCAGGTCCCACCCCAAGTCTGTACTGGTGCATGGGGTTGTTCCTCCCCACAACCCTGCACTTGCCCATGGTGAACTTCATCAGGTTCCTCTGCATCCAACTCCCCAGCCTGTCCAGGTCATGCTGAATGGCAGCACAGCCTTCTGGTGTATCTACCACTCCTCCCAGTTTGGTATCATCAGTAAACTTGCTGAGGGTACATTCTAAATCTTCATCCAGGTCATTGATGAAGAAGTTAAACAAGACTGGGCCCAGTACTAACCCCGAGGGCACACCACTAGTTACAGGCCCCCAACTAGACTCAGCGCCACTGATGACAACCCTCTGAGCTTTGCCATTCAGCCAGTTCTCCATCCACCTCACCGACCACTCATCCAGCCCACACTTCCTGAGCTTCCCTATGGGGATGTTATGGGAGACAGTGTCGAAAGCCTTGCTCCAGTTGAGGTAGGCAACATCCACTGCTCTCCCCTCTTCTACCCAGCCAGTCATGCCATCGTAAAAAGCTATCAGATTGGTCAAGCATGATTTTCCCTTGGTGAATCCATGTTGACTACTCCTGATAACCTTCTTTTCCTCCACTTGTTTAATGATGACCTCCAGAATGAGTTATATCCTGCCTTACTGATGTCTGTTAGTATTGATTAAAAGAAAAAAGACTGGGAACAGCAGATCAACTTATAACACAATTTCATCTTTACTCTCTCTGCCTGCATTTGCCCGGTTATTGCCAGTTTTGATTCAGTGGTGTGGGCATCAAACTATTGAAAATTAGAAACCAGTCACTGGAAAGCAGTGTCTTTGATTAGGGTTCATGAGATCATGACTTCTTTAAAGGTGCCTATGAAAGACTTGTCAATCCTCTTACAGTTCCACTAAGTCTTCAAGAACTGTAGCAAGATGTCAGATCAGTAAGAAAATAATAAGTGACAAAATGAAAGAACAATGTTTCTTGGAGCAGGTTCTTCTAATTCTATGAAGATTAAAATTTCACATGTAGTCTTTTCTACGCAGTGAACAGGATGTCCTGTAAGTAGGCTGCACCACTGCCTCTTATAAAATTGCATGTGAATCCCTGAAAAAAATAATTTTCTGATTTTGTACAGAAGGAGGGGGAAAGCAGACCCAAAGTCAACAGCTTTTATTGAACAAATATAGAAGACAAACAGCGACAAGATGGATTTTAAAACAAACACCTAAGGGAAGAGTATAGTGTGTAATTTCTATCAGAAGACATAGAAAGAAAAAGCAAATGACACTACAGGAAGGAAATAACCACAAGGCTTTATGTGTGCATTGCCTGGATGATGAGATACATTGCAAGAGCTGTGCTTAGATACATGCTACAACCAATCACAAGATAATCTCAAAGCTGAACTGTTCATACTGACCTGTTAATGCAACTTGTTTAGAAGAGACGAGAAAAAGGGAGACTGCAAGGCACACATTAATAAGTTGGTCTGAGGGACCAAGGTAAAAAAACGCATGTTTCCAGCCTGCTTTGAGACAGGAAGAAAGAAAAGATCAAAAGCTGCAAGACACAGAGAAGTGAAAAATGTAAGGCTTGAGATTTCTGGCTTGTGAAGAGACTGTAATTGCAAATCCACCTCCGGATAGCACACCAACACCATCTGACCCATGCATGTATGATAATCACTGCACTAGAAAGTCCAGGTAAACAATTTATCTTAACCAAGCAGCAATAGCAAAGAATAACGAGGAGCTGAAGGGAGTGAGAAAAAAATGTATTTATAGCAATTTATTACTCTCTAAAGTAAAATATCTTTTATTAATCACTGTCAAATTGGTAACTCTAATAAACAGGACCTAACAGAGATATTTAACATCAGTTATTCTTCACAAGTCATAAATAATAGAAGGAAAACAGGGATTCTTCCTGGGAAAAACTAGTAATACATTATCTCTAAAATACAGTGGGAGTAGTGAAGGTGGCTTTGCAGGAAGGTTAACACACAACTACTTTGAATTTCTTCTTCCTCTTTGTATTAAGAAAAATATTTAGGCTGTACTCACTGAACATAATTACAGATGCTTTCAAAGGTCTTTAAATATTTAACTACTTAATCTTTACAGTATCTCCATTAAATAGTTATTTCTTTGTAACCCCAATTTACACAACAGAAACATCTTTTAAAGCTTATTTTTAAAAGTGGTTTTGTTTCTTTCATGTGGTGCTGGAAACTGCAAAAAAATATTGTATCGATGCCTTTGCAGGTGCAGCTTTATAGACGCAGGCACAAATGAGAGGTTTTCAGCTCTTTGATTATTGCTGCCAGTCAAGCCAATATTCACTACAGGCTTGAAAATGTGGATGCAATGAAGTAAAAGGACAAAACCATATCTGCAAATTTCCAGTCCAGCCAGAGGCTCCTTCAAAGTTCGGCGTGGAGAAGAAGGGCCCTGCTCAGGACTGCACACCGCGAGCACTTGGCTGTGCCAAGAGCAGACTTTGCAAGTTCTTGGCACTTCAGCTCCAGCTCAGTCTATTGAGGGATGCTGCTTTTCTGAGCCAAATTTCCAAGGAAGAAGGCAGAAAAGGAAGGCAGTGGACTTCTTTAAACTTGACAGTTCAGCAGAGAGAAAGTGTAGAATAATTGGAAAGACTTGCAACAAGCTTATAAATTTTACGCATAGATTTTGACCAGAGAATTACTGGTTGATGCAACACTAGATTGAGAACCTCTATACAAAAGAATAAAAAAATAGTACAGCTACATGAATGAACCTGGATGTTCCCAGGGCACACTATTTTTTCATAGATGATCTGAAAGATAAGACAGCTGTACCTTAATTAAATTTTTAGAAGTTACCAAATGAAGAGCAGCTACCTGACAGTGAGAGAGAACAAAAGGAGAAAATGGGGCTTCTGCACCCAAAGTACATGCACACAACTCTGCTTAGTCTTCTTGGGTATTCTGCTTGAGCATCTGATGGCGGAAGCTGAATCTTAAGTGAGATAACATTTCAGCATGTTTATTTTCATTTAAAAATAAAATAAAACAGATCCAGAAAAAATGAAGCCTAACATTACTCATTTCATTTTAAGCCCGACACTACCTAGCAACAGGACAGGAGTGCTGGGTGACACAGCAATGCAGAGCGCACACGTACGTGCGTACGCGCGTGAGAGTCCTCCGTGCTGCTGAGATAACAACAACGCAAAAGTGCAGCGTGGTGCACATCTCATAGCAATGGGAATGGCTACATTGGTTTACTGAGCTACAGACAGGGCAGGCCCAGCACAGCTTCGAAACTTTGGATAAAACTTTGCCGACTGGAAAAAAGCAAAAACAGGCAATAATGCTCATGTAATAACAATACTCACAGATTTAAGTATAACACCGTGATTAAGAACACGGGAATTTGAATTTACAGAATGATACTCAATGCTGCATAAACACTAGATGAAAGTAATTTAATGCATACAAAATTGTAATCCTGCAAGTATTTGACAGCAATGAAAATCCAGGAGAGGAAACATTTGCCATAATTGCTAACAGCATTGCAGTTAAGAGAGCAAAAGATTAAACAGAGCCTGGCTGGATGTTTCCCCCACAAAACTGATCCTCCACAGCCAGGAAATTTAGAGAAAGGGCAAAGGGGATGAAACCACGGGGTAAGATTGCCCAGGACCATTGTTCCAACAGCTCCACTAGCAGGCTTAAAAGGAGGGCTTACTTTGCTTAGGAAACTCCTTTGACTGGTGGCAGCACTTCCAGTCAAAGAGAATTATTATGCCCTCACTATCTGCTCCCCACCCAGGCCTGGACCAGTTGTCCAGGGCTACAGTACCTGTGCAGTGAGTGACAGACACCATTATATCAAAATTCTCAGCTACATGTCCCAGAATTAGCATTTTTCACCTACTTTGTACTCATATGATTAGAGCAGATAATGCTCCAGCTTTTTTGCACTTCTAAAAACTTAAAGCAGCCATAAAAGCATCTTGACTGGCTGATTAAATTGAATTTAGAGCCAGTTTTCTTTGTTGTGTCTTTAAGCAGCCAAATCATCGCTACGAATGAATAAAAGCCGGCCTGTTTCATACTGATGTAAATGATGACCCAAATCACGAGGCTGAACGGGGTCTGATAACTGCTTAGAACAAAGTAGAGGACTCGGTGGTATTTACTATTATATATACATGTGTGGAAATGTCTGTATGAAAATATTTATGACCCTTGCTGCACCAGCAATCCTTGGGCCAGATATTTGAAGGCACATAAATAAGCAAGCAATATGGCTACTGGGATTTACCAAAGCGTATGTAAACCTTAAGAATTCAAATTCCACCAGAAGTCAATGTGTGCAAAGATATTTTATAGATCCTAGTAGATGCTTTCCTGCAGATACGAGTGCCCAAACACCTTTGTCATTCTGCACTGAGGCCCCATGAGGTTGCTATAATATATATATATACCATGCCATGATTTCTCACAAGGCAAAAACATCTGGAAGCTGTAAATATGCAAGATGTCAAGTCTTCAGTCCACAAATCCACTTGAGTTAAGTTGAAATTAGTGGCACCTAGGGACCTATGCATTTTTGTGCATCTGGCCTAAAACCCGTCTTTCATGCCAAAGTTCTTCATCACAAGAAAAAAAAGGAGAACAAAGTATTAGCAAGTACACAGAACTCTCTCTAGTTTGTTTCTCCAACGAGAGTGAAGTATCGGGTAGGTTAGTTAATAACTAATCAAGTTTGTAGATGCTCTGTCTTGTTTAGGGATCATTTCTGGAATCCAGTCTGAACCAGGTTGAGCAAATCACCCCATTGCTTCCATACGCTCTTGGTGTGGTGAGATGATTTCTATACAATTAAGTAGTAAACAGCTGCCTGGGGGAGCACATTGCAATCAGAGATGACATTTCTCAGCTGAGACGTAGAACGGAAAAGCTGATCCATTTGTTTGGCCCAGAGTGAACTTCATAAAGGATTCAGCTCTGTGCCTCACCCAAGTAACTGAAGATCTTCCAGAATATTTAAGCTGAGGCTTTTATCCTCTGCTTTCTAACTTCTTCCAGAAGGACAAACTAGTGGTCTTATGCCAATTTCTGAACTTGATTAAGTCTCATCATTGCTGTCAGTTTATTTCAAAGCAGAGTTTCATAAGCAGGCAGTCTTCCCTGTAGTGCAACCATCTTTGCTGAACATTTCTAGGGGCACTCAGCATGCTGGGACTATAAAAGGACGGAGTACTTCTAGCGTAAACCTGATGTATAACCAGGGACTTTCAATAGACCTAGAAATAAGGTATAATTACAGAAAGCTTTAAGAAGCAATGGGATGTGCCTACTACTAGCAATGTGTCTACTACTAGCCAAAGAATCATTAGCATTCAGGAAAGACTGATTCAGAAAGAACAAAGCATCATCCCAGATGTAAATGACACCACTAGAAATCTTTGTCACTGAACTTCTGTTTGGTTAACCTGATTAGAACTTTGACAACTGCTGACTCAACATAGCATCTCCAGTTTAACAGGTTCAGGGTCAAAGCCATATGCTCTGACAAGGGTGTGACACGAAAAACACTCCCCACGACACGGTACTGTAGGACAAATCTGTCTGATGCAATCTGAAGACAGGTGCTGGTAGGCAGTGATGACCAGCTGGCAAACCGCTATGTCTCAGGACAGATAAGGTAGGAAGTGTTCAAACATCAACACATGCCGAGTAGCACCATCTTTCTTCAACTAACATGCTTTAATTATTGAATACAAGTGAAAACTGAGGCAATGCACGGCACTGCCGCGTGGCAGTTATGGGAAATGTTGCCACTTTAAATAGTAGCTAATAGTGCTCTCAGTTCCTGTTAGGAGAAACTAAACAGATAATTTAAACCTTCCCACATACAAACTTTATCACTGAGTTTCAAGATCTCTTGAGGAAGACGCTGGCACAGGCGCCGCTGCATTTTGTCTCCGTCTGTTGCACACGCACTGAGTGGCACAGGGAGAACGCAAGCACCATGTATTACTGAAGGACATCTGAAGAGCGAGAGCATGGCCACTTTGCTACTCGTACAGCTTTGACTTACGAGGTATAGAGAGATGCATTCAGGATTGTAAGTATAAGGCTAACAGGCTCGCTGAAGATAGGGGACAGCCAAAAGGAAGAAAAAGCAACCACAGGAAGCAGAATTCAATAGCGGAGCAAAAGTAGAGTAACTGGTTTGAAAAGAGCTTTGTGTCTCTGTGGGGCATGCATATGTGAGTGAAATATCTCCAATCAGAAAGTGTTTTAAGCTAATTAAAGCATTTTCACATCTTCAATGTCCCCTAAATGACCAAAAATGTCAAGGCTTCATCCATTTGGAGCGTTCAGCAACACACACACAGAAAAGCAAAAGCTGTTGTCAAAGGCCTGGTGTCGCGAGATGCTGAATATTTGGTGAGAAGAGCGCAGTGCGTACCAGAGGAGCAGGTCACGTCGGTACGAAATGATGCAAGTGCAGGCTGCAGCGTTATCTAGGACGAGTAATTCTCTAGTCAGAGAAGTTGCTCCACATTTATATCGCCGTAAGTGGAGAAAAGAATTTGTTACACTATTTCCAGCTACAACCAGAGAGTGAAAATACCAGCTCAAAGCCACTTGTACTGGAATAAAAAATACCCATAGCCCACATATGCACAGAAAAGCATATGCACAGAGGCAAAAACTGACAGCTATATTTATATCCACATGTAGGGCTGATTTTGAGATTACTCTCACCAGTCCCAAGACAGATGAGCCGCCCCAACCAGGTCAAGTGATGACTCTGAAATCATCAAGGTTACACTTAACCAAAGTTCAATGTGGCTCCTTACAGAAAGCAGGGACAGGCAGCTGGGGGACTGCAGCTAGTCCATTCTTCCTGATCGCAAGTACATCACATACCTCAAGGACTGAAGGGCAAAGAGGTGAATAGGTTTGAACATGGTCTTGTCCTTGGAAAGACAGCAGAGATCCAATGTGTAAGTTCAGTGGGAGCTCATGGTCAAACCAAGTTATCAGTATAGTCACGAAGACATGGGAGGAAGGGAAGGATCTGGGATGGGGGCAGTCAGCCCAAGAAGTATTCCTTGGCTTTCTAGCAATGCTGAGGAATTACTTTGCGATTCTTCTTCCACCCATGGCACCCTCACCATAAGCCCAAACAGCATGTTAACTGAGACTGATCTCAGAGAGAAAGCACAGTCAGCCCAAAACCCCCAAAACCTGGCTATCAATGGCTAACAACTAATTTGATAACTGTGAGGAAGTGCTGGTTTTACTGGGATCAATCCAAAAGGCAAAATTCAAACATAAAAAAAGAAAACAGTTGTGAAAATGTGTCTATTTTATTGAAAAAGGCATTGAAATTTTGCTATGATTGAAACCAGAACTGGGTATCTTTTAGATTTTATTCTCTGATTTTTCAAGTTGTTTATTTTTCTGGTTCATTTCTAGTTATATTAAACCACGCAAACTTTTCAAGATTCCTGACTGCTTCCTCTTCTCCTACCTGCCCTGAATGACGTACTGAACGTTACAGATGAAACAGTTTGATCCTTTCCATGTTTTTACGTAAAACATCTCAAATAAAACAGAATGTTTTCACAATTTTTACACAAAGTATTTCATTTTGACCTTATGAATATGATAAATTTTCATGTTAGCACTTCTGAAATTAGACGGTTTTGACTGTTCATAGTTTTTTCTATCACGTCAGGCTGAGAAACAATTCTGAATTCCTAGTCCACTTATTGTTAGTATCTTTCCCCACACCTCTCCTCACAGTTACTGCAGCATAGGTTGTCACTGACTCTCCTCACACAAGGGTTTCTCCAAAAAGCAACCGTGCACCTGCAAAAATATCCAAAAATGTCTCTAGAGATAAAAAATTCCTTACTCACAGTCAACTGCCACAACACCGCCCATGCTAGGCAGTACTGGGGTCTCTGTTTTGCAATTAGGGAAACTGAGGCATGCATGTCAACGGTTTGCGAGTCTGAAGGTTTGTGGCAGAGTCCAGTATGACACGTGGGGACAGGTATAAGCAAGAATCTACAAACTTACTGCAGCTATCCAATTCTGTAGGACATGAATTAATACTAACATAGGAGAGGGGGACAGCTTGGTTAATTCTCATGACTGTGAATGTTCCAGCTACTCAGTATGGATTATGAGAAATGATAACGCCGACTTCAAGGAGTCTTGTGAGGAAGTAACACTCAATTTCTTTTTGCAGCTGCATAACCTGTGTTACGCTGGGGAAAATCCAGAGTATCTTCCAAATCCATTTTACCTACCACAAAAAGTAACAACTCTGAAGCGACGCATTAAAAGCAAGCAGAAGTGGAAGCCAGAATGATTTACACACAGAACTCTGTCACAAGAAAATGCAAAGCTTTGGCTTTCACTTCTCTTGTGCCTAAGATGCATTTGTCTCTGAAGGGCTGGATGTAAGGATTTGTAGCAGAAATAGTAAGGTATAAAATAGTCTTGTTCACATCCTTGTCTATCCTACTGTTTGCGGGGGGGCAACCTATACCCTCGCTCCTTTTTTATGTTGTCACTGACCTTCATTATTTGTTCAAAGCTCTGACATCCAGCAGCCCAGTCAAGCAGGGGCTGCAAGGAGGCCCCAGAGACCTTCCCAAGAGGTCAGATGGTGTTCCCAGGGCACAGTTCCCATTCAGGCTCTTTGGGGAAGGAAACCGGTGTTTCTGAAGCTCAGCCAGTCTCTGGCAATATCTAAAGCAGATTATCAGTCAAACATACCAAGCTATAGAGATCCCCAAGATAACTTTAGCCATCACAGTGTTTGTGTATTTTTTAATGAACATTTTCATAGAAAAAGAAGCAGTCCTCCTAAATCCAGGGGCTTATGGGACTTGCATCACTGGTTTTGGCAGCAGCTGCAGTCAGACAAATGGGAATATCTAATATCTCCTGGAATGCTATTAAATGCCAAGGGAATCATACAGCACTATCCTAGGTGTCTTCAGTGGTTTTCCTGTACTAGTTCTCCTTTATATCAAGCTGGCTGCAAGAAGGGAATCCCTAATGTGTCTCCTATGCTAAAGGAAAAGGCAGGAGGGAAGTCAAGAAGAGTGTCTCAGGAAGGAGAATACAGTATTTCCTTTTTACATAGTCAACATGGAACAATTATACTAAAAAAATGTGAATCTTCTTGTACAGCTGGTAAAACAGAGTATTTGTTAATGGTATCCCTTTCATACGGGACTCGTCTCACTGTAAGGAAAGACTTTTGTAGTATAGTGGTCTGTATTTGAGCTAGTGATCTAGATAAGATTTTTACCCAACGGAGACAAATAGGCTCTTCGGGGAAAGGATTCAACTTATCCTGAGAGGATGGAGGAGACTGGATGACTCATTACTGTAAAAGAGGTTATTTCTTTCCAATAATAAAAGGACACTTAGACAACCATTTCAGAGAAGGTCACCGCAGACCTCCAAAATCTGGAATGATGAAGTTCACCCCGCCATTATGACTGCAAAATCCATCAGTCATCAGTAAAACTCATATTGTGGCAGGACGATACTCTTCTCCTTCACTATCCATTGTTACTCCACCCCATCCCAAAGGCAGTCAGACGATTTACGTATACATATACACACGCATACACAGAGTCTCTCTTCACTTTCGATCTTTACTTTGCAAAGTTCTAATACCTTTCAGATGAAAAATGAGAAAAATCTGAAAAAGACAAATCACCTAAACTTAGAGGCTATGTGCAGTTATTCTCATGCTCTCCTTTCACTTACACATTTCCTTTTCTTCTCTTGGACATTCCTCTTCAAAGTTTTAATCTTATCACTATTCTCTCCTTCATTTTCTACGTTTTTCTCCTTCTCTCCTTTCCACCTTTTTTTTTTTTTTTTTTTTGTGGTAATGTTTTCTTCTCCTCCTCAGTTTAAACATCACTTCCTCCATGCTCAGGATCGGTGCATCCCCCTGAGAAAGAAATCTAGAAAAGCAGGCAAGAGACCAGTGTGGATGAACAAGGAGCTTCTAGTGGAGGTCAGGTGCAAGAGAAAGGTCCATGGAATGTGGAAAGAGGGACAGGCCACTTGGGAAGAGTACAGGACTGTTGTCAAAGCATGCAGGGCTCCCTGGTTCAAGAAAGATGGGGAGCTACTAGAAAGAGTCCAGAAGAGGGCTACAAAGATGATTGGGGGGCTGGAGCATCTCTCCTCCAAGGAGAGGCTGAGGGAGCTGGGCTTGTTTAGCCTGAAGAAGAGAAGGCTGAGAGGGGACCCTAGAAATGCTTATAAATATCTGAAGGGTGGGTGTCAGGAGGATGGGGCCAGACTCTTTTCAGTGGTGCCCAGCAACAGGACAAGGGGCAACGGGCACAAACTGAGGCACAGGAAGTTCCGCCTGAACATGAGGAAGAACTTCTTCCCTCTGAGGGTGACGGAGCACTGGAACAGGCTGCCCAGGGAGGTGGTGGAGTCTCCTTCTCTGGAGATATTCAAGACCCACCTGGACAAGGTCCTGTGCAGCCTGCTGTAGATGACCCTGCTTCGGCAGGGGTGTTGGACTAGATGACCCACAGAGGTCCCTTCCAACCCCGAACATTCTATGATTCTGTGATTCTGTGATGCAGTGGGCTGATTTTTAATTCAGTTTCGTCAAGCCATCTCCTTTACCTTTTTGCCCTGCCTTCTTCTTCGACTTCTTTCTCTATCCTTTTTTCTCTGATTTCTTGGTACCCTTCATCAAGACAGTATTTTGCCAGGAATCTCTCCCAAACTTATTCCTGTGCTGCTACATAGAAGAAGAAAGTTAGTAAGGCTTAGTTATCCCAGATCTATTATTATATGTAAACTCCTTAATCACTACCACAGAATCATATAATCATAGACTCATTTAGGTTGGAAAAGACCTTTAAAATCATCAGGTCTTACCATAAACCTAGCACTGCCAAGTCAACTACTAAACCATGTCCCTAAGTACCACTTCTACACGTCTTTTAAATCCCTCCCCTGGAGCAACATGCAGCCATTTCCTCCCATCCTATTGCTTGTTACCTGGGAGAAGAGACTGATCCCCACCTCACTACAACCTCCTTTCAGGTAGCTGTAGAGAGCGATATCCTAACCGGTCTGTGACCTCAGACCTCTGCACCACTTAGATGTTCATACTAAGCATATTTTATATCATGATGCGCAGCTATAAAATACATATCATGGTGCAAAGCTATAAAACCCAACGTAATCTAAAATAAAATATAAAATATAAAATTCCATGGATGCAGACACTGAATCAGAGAGAAGGTGATCTTCATTAAGTCAAAGAGCTATTGAAATAGCCAGTATACTGCAGGAGATGATACTTGGTCTAAGATATTAAGACCCTTAATTTTCGCTAAATGACTGAAAACATACTGAATAAGTATGAGGGGAAAAGAAGTACATATGTTAAGGGTAAAGATTAAACCCATTCAGATCCTTTAAGGGACTTGCTAAAGATCAGCTCTGATAAGCTGATGCTTTCTGCCAAGAATAGGTTCCCTTTGATGTATTGTAAACCTGAAATGTAAGACATGCACAGACAAAAGAATTGCTTAGAAGGTGTGCATCAGGAACGCATTTAGAGCAAGTCTGCAAGATAAAGGGAGACAGACTCGTGATTTAATCTGTGTGTAAGAAGAGTAAATCTGTTTCTTTTTTCCTTGCTTCACTTCTATATAGTCCATTTGGTCTTAAGTAAACAGTTTTATTTTCACTTTATTCAAGAGCATTCATCTCCCAAGGATGTAACCTGAGGCACTGGGGCATCTTAAGTGCTGCAGGAAAGAAACAAGTATCTTAACGTGACAAGGTAAGCAGAAAAGCTCTCTGACATGTAAAAAGACAATACAGAGCACATCTAAACCAGAAGAGTCTTATAGGAGTTTTGTGAGAGTGTCCCTATAACCTCTTTGCATCGCAAACCTTCTCCATCTCCATGATCCCAGTCTTATTTTCAGACTCTTCCCAAGCTCCCGTGACTTTCTAGCAATGCCTGCATGGGCCTCTGAAATCTTCCTGCCACTCTTCCCACTGCACAGAGACGCACATTTTCCATCACTGAGACTTTGACCCTGTTCTTGCAAAGCCTAATTCCTCTTCAGCGAGTAATGAAATCCCTTCACAATGACAGACCAGCACATCTAGAGGTAGAGGAGAGTATAAGGAGTGCTCTAAAGTGGGCACAGTTCACGCCCACCTACATCAACCCAGTTGAGCAGAAATTCAGCCAGGAAACTAGCAAAGGTATAAGTGTGCTTACACGGAGTTACATCCAGAAATATCCAGCTTTGCATGTCAGAAAGGCTTTACAAGAATTTCAGAAACAGCTGCTGTACCCTACTAACAGCCTGTGGATATATCCTGGCACAGACATCTCATGGACCACTGTTTCCTGGCCATAAGGAACAGACACCTTGTCAGAGGTCAGCAAGAAAAGCCCAGTGAAGACTGTTCCACCTTCTTTGGTGTCTCAAGAAAACATTTTGGTGTCAAATACCTTCAGTAATTAAGAATCCAAATGTGATCAAACTTAACCTTCAGTTGACGATGATGTGTTTAGTATGACAGAATTATTGATTTCTCAAGAATACACATTTTCCGTTAGATTAAAAGCAGTTGTTTCCTCTTAAGGGGAAGATAAGGTTTGGCAGTTATTAAGCTTGCATTAAGAAAAATAGAAAAAGATAGCACGAAGAGAGGAAAATACTTTCTTCAGGTTTAATGAGCATTAAATTAGAAGTTTAATGACCCAGTGTAATAATCCTCTGAATTTAAGAAAGGCATGTGGTATCCAGCTGGCCAAGAGCGATTTTGACTATGTGCCACCACAAATGTAGACTCTCATTTAGTATCTATGGAACCAGACCAAAATATGAACACAAATTTCACACCAGGCAAGTGCAAAATACTTGTTCGGTTTCAGGTTTTTGAGCTGATCTTTCACACATTGCAGCTGACAATCAGATGCCTTTCCAGCTGTCAGAATGTGACCTTACTCTCTGCACATTCTGGTCCTGACTGAATGTCCGCTGAGATGCTGAAACTTCATCTAATCTCTGACTTTCTGCTGTAAATGAACTGTAGCTGAGATTTAGTAATTGGGAGTAGAGGTGCTTTTACCTCAAGAGAGATAGAAAATGTGCTTGCCATACAAAGACTAACATTTGATTAAATAAATAAAAATACCACAGAAGAAAATTCCAGACTGGTGAATATATTGAGATGATCAAGTCACAAATTAAATCTGTTTTTTTTTTTGCTTTTGGTGTTTTTTTTAACAGAGTTCTAATTTATGAAAATAAAAATTGGATGTTAAGTTCCCACTGGCACATATTCTGTCTGTTCATACTGAGAACATGAAGCAATTTTAAATGATACCTTTTTTGTTGCTCAAAATGCATTGCCACATGAGAGGACTGGTCCACAATTTTGCCCCCTCAAGAGTCAGATGTCCCTATTAATTTTCTCAGACAGTAACTCAATTTGTCCTCTTCATTTTCAGAGAGCTGCAAAAGAAAAGAAAAGAGTAACAAATTTTGCACTTCAAGATACATAGTCTCCACAAATCGATCTTTCTTACGCTGTGTTGTGTTTTCATTTATGAAATTTGTAACAACTAGCAGAGGCAAACAACTTTGTGCTTTAGCGTAATTAAAAAAAAAAAAGGCTTTAACACTATGTATTATGAAAATATTGTGCAACTTAGTAAAAGGATACACTTACCGTCAGCTTAAGTTTGTAGATGGAGAAATGCCTTTGATCTCTGTTACATAGGCCAGATGGATCAGACTGCCCAATCTTTTGGGCATCCAAGGACATCATACGCAACAGCCGCTGGCAGCAAAGGGTGGGAGATGTTTCCATGTCTGGTTGCTTCCTTTGTGAAGCTATCTTGAAAATGAAGAGATGTCTTTTGCTTTTTTATCACCATCTTGCAAAAAGCACGGATGCCACTATTGGCAGGATTTCCCTTTCAGGGTATTGTTCTGTTAATGTAAGAGTGAATTTTGGACGTATTTTATTTTCTTACTGATCTCCTGTCTTCTGGGCTTACTTAAATCCTAATCTAACCAATTTCCAGCAGCAGTCAACAGGAATGAAAAGAAGAGCAATACTGCCTCTTATTTCCAAGGATTTTTCTATTCTGCTTATTTGTGTTCATCCTTTGTGTTTCTTCATGAAGAATCACCAGTGTTTCAGCAAAGGACAGGTTGTTTAAAAACAGAGAAGCTTCAACGACACATTTCCCGTCAGTATGACATGTTTAAATGTTAGAACCAGCTAACCACACAGAAAAAATCTTTCCCTTGTTATTTCATAGGTCTGTGCTGACCACGTTAAATGTCTTGAGTACAAATGTACTGGGGGAAGAGACGGCTGAGAGAAAAAAGCAATCAAATAAACGCCACGAAGAGAAAACATCCAGAGCTGTGCAGATCTGATCGTTGTTACTAAGTTTCGATAGAATCATCCACTTGCTACCTACACGGCAAGCACAGGATCATAGTTTGGGTTACACTGACAAATCCAACATGGAGAGGAACTTGTTCCATTGAACACCCTTGCCTGCCCCTGGTACCTACCCCGGCAGCACCTCAGCCACCCTCACCAGCACGACGCCCGCGCCCATGTACAGACACAGGCACCTCTGTCCAGTTAATTTATTTCCAGTTCTAGTGCTGACCTTCTCTGTGAACTACACCAGGAAAGGTTTGTGTATTCAGGTGATTCAGAACTAAACTCATGGGAATTTTAATTTCTAGCAGGGCTACAAGTAAAACCAACCAAATAGGGTAGAGACCAGACGCAAAGCAGCCACCCTGACGGGGAGGTAAGCAAACAGCCGCTGGCTGTAAAGGAGCAGACTTATGCAAACACACCATTGGCTATTCACAGGTTGATGGTTTCAGGATGGCGGAACATTTTTCTTGGTTGAAAGGCTATCCACTGGCACAGCCAGGAATCAAATTCAGAGGAGTTTTCTGCAGAATGAGCTCTAGGGGTTGCCCAGCGTAGACATGAGGCCAGGACGCAGTTTTCATGGGTACAAGGAACACCACCAGCAGAAGGGAGACTGACGTTGCATTGTACCTCTTATCTCAATGCACAGCCAGTGCTCCACAACCACACTGAAAACAGTTGTGTACAACTGTATCTGGGTTGGAATTTAATTTCTCAACACTCAAAAATAATTGTTAACTTCCAGCTCTTTGGCATATTTATAAGCCGAGATTCATTTGGATTTTACGAAAATGTGGCCAAACACCACTATGCCAACGTTTCTGTGCATCTTCTTTAGACCCTGCCTTTGCTGGACTGTCTTTCCTTATGTTACACAGTAAGCTTCTTTAGCTATAGCCATGGAAAAACGCTTTCAGAGTCATCTGGGTGACCGGTATCCTTTTCAAACTTGATTTAGGCTCTTAATCAATTAAATACCAAAGCAAGCCAATGATACCAGGGCTCTAGAGTCACACAACCTGTGAAAATTTAAGGAGTATGCTCTTCCAGAAAGTTCTTGGATATGTCTGATGTGTAGCTGGTAAAACAAAGCAGAGAAACATGCAAATTTATAATTTACACCTATATCAAAAATTTTGTAAAAAAGCCAAAGTCAGACATTGTTGCATTTTATCTTGCTTGGAGAAAGCGTACAGCAGTTGATTGAATTCAGTTAAGTTGGATTAATTATTCTAAAGTGAAGGAGATGATTGAAAATTCAAATTTCAGAACATAGGCAGAATGGAAAAGCTGTGCTACTCACTTGGTAGCTCGGTCAGTAACACGCAGTGAAAGCAAGCGGGTACATCTATCTCCATTCCCCCAAACAGGAAACTATTTGTCAGCTGTTGCCTAGTTCAGTGACATATAAAATGCCTTTACGTTTTCCTGCAGGAATACGGAAAAGGAACCAAAATCTTATCAGGACCCTCTTTCCTTCAGCATTAAAACAACCCTCTAATGTGCTGCTCTTTAGTGTACAATACGAAATAAAAGTGCACATAAAAAGCTGCCCTGGTTAGCGCAAGGTTTCTTATTGAGAAGGATGAGGAGACACAAATTCCCAAGGGATTTGCCAGAAGCAGGGCTGAAATACTCACCAAGCAATACTGCTGGGGGAGATAACGCCCAACGTTGGATGGACACACCGGCGTTGATATCTGGGCTGGGAACAACGCTGGGAGGACGCACCAGGGAGAGGGGAAAAACCTGACTACGTGAACCAGAATGGCCCAATGGTTCTCCCACTTTCCACCAGCATGGCAGGGAGTGGGTCCAAGCAAGGAGGTATGACCAAAGCAGATGGTTAGAAAACTTCAAAGGAAGGATAATCCAATGGCTATGGTTTTTCTTCAGACTCCAAGAATAACACTCGGCCTAGTTCTCTCAGAGTAGACTTCAAGATACACGTAGAAGTGGTGGAAACCTTTAAATATCCTGATGGATGGCCCAGGTATGTGTGCAGATCTCTGAACGCCTGAACAAACTTGACATCTGCCTTTCCTGAGCTTCAGTTCTATAAAATCCAGCCAATGGCAGCACCCTTTCAGGGGACCTCTCAAGTGATACTTTTTAGTCTAAATTGGTTAAAATTGATCAAAAGTTATGAATGGCATGAGAATAAAAGGAAACACATCAGCACATACCCTACTCATACAGATTCAAAAGCTCTGGTTTCTTAGGAAAGTAGCCTAAATATATTTTGTGCTTAATTTACTGCTTCATCTAACTTAAAAATGGAAAATAACCTGTGCTTTTAGAATTGAAGTTTCTATTATTTTGAGGCAGGTGGGCTGTCAATTTTTTAAAACATATTTAGCTACATTCTATCAGGAAACAAAATACCAGATTTAGAAAACATTGACTTTAAAAATCATTGTAATGTTTCCTTCTTCTAGTGGTCATGACCTCAAGCCTGCCAGAGTTCAAGGAGTATCTGGATGATGCTCTTAGTCATATGATATAGTTTTAGGTAGTTCTGAGAGGAGCAGGGAGTTGGACTCGATGGTACTTACGGGTCCCTTCCAACTTGAGACATTCTATGATTCTACAGTTCTTTTTCAGCCAGCAGTCCTTGTCAAATATGAACGTCATTTATAAATAATTTTGGTTATTTCAGATTTATTTAAAAAAAAAAAAAATCGCTTACAAAAAATTTCATCCAGATCAGGATTCCTGAAAACTCCTGATTTAAGTTTATTGTTAGTTTAAATCAGATCTGCTCCACTGAGCCCCTCCAGCAGTCCTGTGTCCAGCTCTGGAGCCCTCAGCACAGGACAGTGCTGGAGCTGTTGGAGCGGGGCCAGAGGAGGCCACAGCAATGATCCGAGGGCTGGAACCCCTCTGCTGTGAGGAGAGGCTGAGAGAGTGGGGGCTGTTCAGCCTGGAGAAGAGAAGACTGCGGGGAGACCTTACTGCGGCCTTCCAGTAATTAAAGGGGGCTTAAAAAGAAAGACGGGGACAAGCCTTTTAGCAGGGTCTGTTGCGACAGGAGAAGGGGTAATGTTTTTAAACTAAAAGAGTGTAGATTAGACTGGATATAAGGAAGAAATGTTTTTACAGTGAGGGTGGTGAAATGTTGGCACAGGTTGCCCAGAGAGGGGGTCGATGCCGGCAACATTCAAGGCCAGGTTGGACGGGGCTCTGAGCAGCCAGGTCTGGTTGAAGATGTTCCTGCTCAATGCAAGGGGGTTGGACTACACGGCCTCTAAAGGTCCCTTCCAACCCAAACTATTCCATGACTTCAGTTAAAGCAATCAGCTGTCAGTTCTGCTACATTTTAGACAAGTAACACATAAATTATCACCTGTGTGCAAACCCCTACCAGAAGAAGAGATAGAAACCATTCACAAGTTGTCTATACGTGTGCAGGTATACTTCTGGAAAGCCTACAGGAGGTCTACAGGTCATACAGACACTTCAACCTGAAATCATGCCTAATGTAACTGCCACTGCCACAGTTCACCACTGACCAGCCACTGAAACATTGCCATGAACTGCTAGACTGTCAGTGATAGATAAATTGCTTTCTTCCTATGTTTACCCACAGTTTTCCTCACATATCAGGGCTTGTGGAAGAATTTCAGTATCAGTGAAGGCTTGCAGGCAAGCAAACAGCAATAATTTAAAGCTGTCAGGAACAGAATCAGTTATAAGCATAGGCAGCTGCCTGCAGCATCACGCCCAAGAAAACATCCCGGTCCTTGTGGTACTTGCTGGAAATCCAGACAATGCCCCTGTACAAAATCAATGACCTGCTACTGACCACAGGAAATCAAAAAAAAAAAAAAAAAAGGCAAATCAAACTAAACCAAAAAACCCCACACACAGAGCTGTCAAAAAAATACAGAGAAATAAAGAGGAAATCTAAAAATTAAAAAAACCCACAGGAAAATCATGAAATGGGTTAAAGTATTATGAACATTTTATGACACCAAGGAATTTAGGATTTATGTTTAGGATTTATGCTATTACGGAATTTAGATTTTATGGTGCTGAGGGCTCTACTGAAGGCAGCATCCTAGATGAAGAGTTTTATCTAGACATCAGATTCACTTCCCTTTTGCCACCAGGTTCATGTCTCCATTTATAAGTGAGAGAAACTGGAAAAACACAGACAAATACAATATCATGACTCAGGAGTGATATTCCTGTTACCTGATATGCCACTTGGATTCTTCAAACAGTAAAAAAATACAAAATGTTTTGGACCACAGATGAACTTGTTAAGGTCACTGTTTCGGATTGCCTTTATTATATAAACCAACACAATGAGAATTAAAGAGGCACTCTTCCAGGCAATCTCCTCCTCAGTCCAAAAAAACCCACTTGCCTGATCTTGTTTGCTCTGCAAACCCTCCCTCACTTTCTTCCTTACACCATCACTGTAATAACACTATTATTGCTGCTACTTAAAATGTCCACTGAGTCAGCACACTGAAACTTGGAAAGGTATGTTCTGTACCTACAGGATATTTTATAACTGACAATATTTTTGCAAGACGCTTAATGGTCCTTCTTTCTTTAAGACATTGTATTGCTGAATCTTGCTACTTTCTGTTCATTGTTTAACCATGCACACTTTCTTCCTTGTTAGGGGATGAAGATAAATGGGCATTCACATTACCTATTGTGTTGTAATGGTAAACATCAGTAAAAAACTGCATGGTAATGCAAATCTCGAGAGAATTGTTCTTTCCAAATGCTCTGAATATTGCCCTTCTCATTACAAGCAAGGAGTCTACCTGAGAACAGTTCTGCAGTTTCCACACGGGGCATTTTGCAGGCTTAATTAGAGAAATTCAGAAGTTCCATTTGCCAAGACCTTTCTTCTGAAAGACACAGAATCGGTAAGTGGTTGAGGTCGGAAGGCACCTCTGGAGACCATCTTCTCCAAACTCCCTGCGCAGGCAGGGTTAACTAGATCACATTTCTCAGAGCTGCGTCCACTCGGGTTTTTAATATCTCCAAGGACGGAGACTCCACTGCCTCTGCGGAGTCTGCACCGGTGTTTAACCACCCACACGAGGACTGGACGCTGACACAAAGACTGCATAATCACTGACTTTCACAGCTGACCAGAGAAGCAAGCAAAGGCAAGAAAACACATCAAATATGTATGACTTAAATTACAGCATGACTTGCAATCTAGTAGAATGCAACCCTACCTAGTAACGCCCTGGAAATCACTGAGACCAGAGCTTATGTTCTACTATAATCAACCTATTATTTTAATGTGACCTTACGATTCACAGTTCACATGAACAAGACACATTTCGTGGTTAAAAAAAATAATAATAAATAGTTAATAAAAAGTTAACAAAATAATCTTTTTAAGTATAAATCTGTTTTCATGCTTACTTTGGTGAGCTAAGTAACAACGACAAGCTGCATCCTACCACCACGCTTTTAAGAACCCCAAAGGTTGCTAGCTAAAAAATTGCTCCCTTTAAATACTCCAGCCTATTGAGAAAGAACTAGCTAATGGTTTGTTTCTTTAACACCTGATCAGAAGAAGAACAAGAATTTTCTGTTTCCCAAGAGTCACTCTAGTCTCCTATCATTAGGTTAATATCATCGTTTAGAAAAAAAAATCATGATACCATTCTAAGTTTATCATCTTAGGATCAAGCCGATAAAATTCACCAAAAGTCATTTGGAAAAGAAGCTGACCCTATCGCAAGAAACTCCCCTTTTTTAACCCAAGCTATTTAAATGTCTGCTACTGGAAAAGTTTTGTTCTTTGCTTCAGAGGACAGCTACACCATCCTGCGAGTGCCGAGAAGCAACACCAGCAGACAGCGGCTGCAGCAGCTCTGGCACGGAGCGGGGCCACCACCGCCGCTTCTGACTAGCAAGCAGCGATGGGACTCCTCATCTGTTCTGCAACGTGCACGGTGCTACTCATTAGTAAGCAAAGGATAACCGATTTCTTATTGTTTGGGTTCATAGAATATGGTCCAAACATGTTCAAACAATATTTAGACACAAACATTGCCATATGAGAATTCCGTGGTCCTGTTCTGGGATTTCACTAGGGAAAATGAAGCTTTTTGATGCACCAGATGTGCAAAACACATAAGAAGGAAGGTGTTTTATGTAGAAATACAGGCATGCATTTTACTTAACGTACACAAAATGTGGAATATTCTTGACCAGATTATAACACTGCAATTGCATGAAATAATTTTAAATGTGGCAGTGAACAGAAGAAGAATTTGGCCTATTCTCTGTGCCGTGTTTTTACTTGGGCTCTGAACAGAGGTGAAAAGAGCAATCTTTCTACTAAATTCCTTTTGGACATAACCTTCACTGCAGTCACCTAGCTGAAGCATAACTTAGGTTAATGGTGCCACCTGGTGACAAGTCTTACCCGCTGTTCCCATACCTTGTGATGCAAGAAAAAAGAAATTCATCTGCTATAAATCTTCCCTTGAGAGTAATCCCCCCCCCAAACCTGCATCAGCTGCAATAACTACTTGTCCTAATAAGCATATTGTACACCTAGAAAGAACAATAAACAATAGGAAAGAAAAAAATTCTTAACAGACTTTCATTTTAGATGCTACCACAAACTCGGAGATCTTAGCTTGTGAAGAGAATGTACTTCTTAGTGCACGAAGGAAAAAGAGAGAAGCATAGAAGCATAGAAGCATAGAAAGTTTTGGGTCGGAAGGGACCCCTAGAGAAATGACACTGATTCATCTGAACCTGCTGGTGACGGGGGAGCTGGGCATTCCACCTAGCTCAAAAACTTCTTGTTCGCTGCAGTGGTGTGTGTGGCTCTAGAACCCCCTGGTAGGACTTTACTACCCCTGTGACTGCAGCCCCTAAACAACAAAAGAGTGTTTGAGCCATGTGCTCTTTGCACCTTACCTGTCAGTGATAACTCACACGAGAAATTAACTCTGAAGCCATAAATTGCTCTGTGGATCTCTCTCAATGTCGCAACACCGCTGAATATGACAACCAAGAATTTAAGGGGCAGCTCTTTTTGTGGGGTCAGACTCTCGCTCTGTTTCCTCAAGGTAAATCAGTATTAACACTACAGGCAACAGTATGGGGGGGGGGGGGGGGGGGGGGGGGGAGCACCTGGGGCAAGGAGAGGGCAAGCATGGTCATGTGAAGCAGGGCTGGAAATCTTGTTCAGAGGGAAGGTCAGGGGATCAAGCCCAGCAAAGACCTGCAGCCTGTTTGGTATCCAGTGAGGTGTGTAACCAACCTTATCACACTACTTTCTGTCATATGTATGACATAAGATATTACATATGTATAGCTTTAAAATGCTAATATTTAAAGGGATGGGTAGACAAGCGCAATAGAAATGGAGAGGGAAGCTGGTATTTTGCAGGAGGTGCCCAGGCATAAAGTGGGGAAAGACAAACTCCACATCATGTCACCCAACTTACCACTGTTGCAATAGTTCTATAATAAAAAATGTAGGATTTGGGTTATGGATCATATTGATGATTTCTCTACAGCTTTGCTCATATGCAAAATACAGGTTCCCAACAATCACTGCCCAACTACCAGCTTCATTACATTACAGTAAGAGTCACAAGTGAAACCAGTCATTTAGGAGTCTCATTGCAGCTTTACGCCTACCCAGCTGCCACAGTATCCCATTTAATACACACCTGCAAACCTGCGCAACAATTTCAGCAGCACAAATGCTGACTAGTCCTTCACATTTATAAAAATGAGGACATTTAATAGCAAAATGCTTATTTAAAGGCAGTCTACTTGCTTTATGGTTTGCCATGCTCATCCAAAAGTTGCTAATTTGCTAATGTTTTGCTACAACTCAGCATTTTGGAAGGGCACGTGAAAGTACTGGACAACTTCAAGTGTATTAATGATATCTGTGCTCTTGAATAAAGGAATACTGCATCCCTTCACCCCCAGGACCCTTTACAAACTGGGATTTCCCGTCTATGGAACCTAATCAGGGACCTCTTTAATTTAACAAAATAGGACCACCTCAGCTGGATTATGGACATTCTTCTCTTAGAAGTCGACTTCACATAATACAGTCACATGCGGCATATGCAAATTACAGAAGTATCCATATGTTTAATTTATACGACTATTTAACCAAACTGGCATAATAAATATGTCTAGTTAGATACTTGCAGTAAGTGTGCAGCTGTCTGGAAGGAGGTACAAAATCACCATCAGTGAAATCCAAACTGCAGCTGTCGTTAATCAAAGCTTTGCCCTTGAACATTCATCACTGTGATATTGCTGTGACAAAGTGGACTTTTACTGCCATGTGGGATGGAAGATTTTACGTCCTTAAAATAATTCAAGGTCTGTAGTGGTGCAGATGCTGTGAAAAAGCCAGTTTTCATATTTGCTTTCAACACAGCAAATAAGCAGAGGAAAGATTGTCAAAATGTTACAGAACACTAAAATTGCCTGTAAAATGCTGCATATTTAAATGCTGAACTTTTGCATGGTCTGTAGAAAATCCCTACTGCAAGTATTCGTGTTCACTGGAAATCATAGATGTTTCTTGGATCAATGAACTGGAGATAACGCAGTCAGGGAAGATTTGATTGTTAGGTCAAATGAAGATTTTTACAATATTGAAAAGGTGGTGTAGAAGGAGCTTTTGTCAAGATAAGGTTCCATTGCTAAAGATACGCCATTCACTAAATCCTTTGATCAGAAAAGGGCAGTGGCTGTCAAGGTTATTCACTCACTGGACTGACAGTGAAGGAGAGGTTTGATGAGCTCAGGGAATGAAACCAGAGCAATCCAGAAAGCTTTCTCATGGTGAATATGGCAAATATTCACATCACAGAATCATAGAATGGTATTGCATTGGAAGGGATCTTTAAAGGTCATCTAGCCCAACCCCCTGCAGTGAGCAGGGACATCTTCAACCAGACCACATTACTCAGAGCCCCGTCCAACCAGACCTGGAATGCTTCCAGGGATGAGACATGTACCACCTCTCTGGGACACCAGTGCCAGTGTTATATCTAATCTAAATCTCCCCTTTTCAGCCTGAAGTCATTACATCTTGTCCTATCACTACATGCCCTTGTAAAAGGCCTCTCCCCAGCTTTCTTGTAGGCCCCTTCAGGTACTGGAAGGCTGAAATAAAGTCTCCCCAGAGCCTGCTCTTCTCCAGGCTGAACAGCCCCAGCTCTCCCAGCCTTTCCTCCCAGTAGAGGTGCTCCAGCCCTCCGATCATTGCTGTGGCCTCTTCTGGCCCCACTCCAACAACTCCAGCTCTGTCCTGTGCTGAGGGCTCCAGAGCCGGATGCAGGACTCCCAGGGGGGTCTCACCAGAGCAGAGCAGAGGGGCAGAATCCCCTCCCTCGCCCTGCTGCCCACACTGCTGGGGATGAAGCTCAGGATACAGATGGCCTTCTCAAGGCTCACCTGGAATTGAAGCTGGCAAGGGATGTCAAAAACAACAAGAAGGGCTTCTTCAACTACATCAGCAGCAAAAGGAAGGCTAGGGACAACGTGGGGCCGCTGCTGAATGAGGCGGGTGTCCTGGTGACGGAGGATGCGGAGAAGGCAGAGCTAATGAATGCCTTCTTTGCTTCAGTCTTCAGTGCTAAGACTGGCCCTCAGGAATCCCAGGCCCCGGAGGTAAGAGAAGAAGCCTACAGAGAGGACGACTTTCCCTTGGTCGAGGAGGACTGTGTGAGGGATCGCTTAAGCGATCTGGATGTCCACAAATCCATGGGCCCCGACGGAATGCACCCACGAGTGCTGAGGGAGCTGGCGGATGTCATTGCTGAGCCACTCTCCATCATCTTTGAGAGGTCCTGGAGGACTGGAGAGGTGCCCGAGGACTGGAGAAAGGCCAATGTCACTCCAATCTTCAAAAAGGGCAAGAAGGAGGACCCAGGGAACTACAGGCCGGTCAGCCTCACCTCCATCCCGGGAAAGGTGATGGAGCAGCTTATCCTGGAGGCCATCATCAAGCAAGTGGAAGAAAAGAAGGTTATCAGGAGTAGTCAGCATGGATTCACCAAGGGGAAATCATGCCTGACCAATCTGATAGCTTTCTACGATGACATGACTGGCTGGGTAGACGAAGGGAGAGCTGTGGATGTTATCTACCTTGACTTCAGCAAGGCTTTTGACACAGTCTCCCATGATATCCTCCTGGGGAAGCTGAGGAAGTGTGGGCTGGATGAGTGGTCGGTGAAGTGGATAGAGAACTGGCTGAATGGCAGAACTCAGAGGGTTGTCATCAGCGGAGCTGAGTCTAGTTGGAGGCTGGTGACAAGTGGTGTCCCTCCGGGGTCAGTACTGGGCCCAGTCTTGTTTAACTTCTTCATCAACGACCTGGATGAAGAGTTAGAATGTACCCTCAGCAAGTTTGCTGATGACACCAAACTGGGAGGTGTGGTAGATACACCGGAAGGCTGTGCTGCCATTCAGCGTGACCTGGATAGGCTGGAGAGCTGGGCAGAGAGGAACCGGATGAGGTTCAACAAGGGCAAGTGCAGGGTCCTGCACCTGGGGAGGAACAACCTCATGCACCAGTACAGGCTTGGGGTGGACCTGCTGGAGAGCAGCTCTGCGGAGAGGGACCTGGGCGTCCTGGTGGACGACAGGTTAACTATGAGCCAGCAGTGTGCCCTGGCTGCCAAGAAGGCCAATGGGATCCTGGGGTGCATCAAGAAGAGTGTGGCCAGCAGGACAAGGGAAGTTCTCCTTCCCCTCTACACTGCCCTGGTGAGGCCTCATCTGGAGTACTGTGTCCAGTTCTGGGCTCCCCAGTTCAAGAAGGATGAAGAGCTACTGGAGAGAGTCCAGCGGAGGGCTACAAGGATGGTGAGGGGACTAGAGCATCTCCACTACGAGGAGAGGTTGAGGGAACTGGGCTTGTTCAGCCTGAAGAAGAGAAGGCTGCGAGGGGACCTTATAAATGCCTACAAATATCTGAAGGGTGGGTGTCAGGAGGATGGGGCCAAGCTCTTTTCAGTGGTGCCCAGTGACAGGACAAGGGGTAATGGGCACAAATTGAGGCACAGGAAGTTCCGTCTGAACATGAGGAGGAACTTCTTCTCTCTGAGGGTGACGGAGCACTGGAACAGGCTGCCCAGGGAGGTTGTGGAGTCTCCTTCTCTGGAGATATTCAAGACCCGCCTGGACAAGGTCCTGTGCAGCCTGCTGTAGGTGACCCTGCTTCGGCGGGGGGGTTGGACTAGATGACCCACAGAGGTCCCTTCCAACCCCTACTATTCTGTGATTCTGTGATTCTGGGCTGCGTCAAGGCTTCACTGTACTTCAGACTACGAGCCATTATTCCTTTTCAAAGATGAGTAACATTTTTCCAAAGATTTTTGTTTTCATGTACTTGTTAGGAATATATGAGCCTTATTTTATATGCATTGACCAGCAGTTAACCGAGGCGCTTCACAGACCACATGATATCAGTCCATAGAGGCTAACAGGCCAGTGGACTTACTCGGATTCACCAAAATCAAATTTAGCCACAAGGACAAAGTTTTAGGTCACTGCCATCAGACATATTATTTAGGGTAGATGAAAGATGATAAACTTGAATTAAATCAATGTGGACAATCTGCAACATCTGAATAAGTGTCTGAAGGCATATTCTGACAATGCCTGTGAGATCTCTCCCAACAGCCTCCATACGCAAGCTGTGCCACATAAATCACACATGCTTGGGACCATCTTCTAGCACTAAGCCTGGACTCATACTTTAAAATTGTCTTAATTGCCAGAACCAAGCAGCCACATGTATCAAATTCTGGGCTGTGAATTGTTTGGGAGAATGCTGGTTGGATGGGCCAAAACCTCATCAGAAACCATTCAAGCAATTTTACAGTACAGTTGATTGAGTGCCCCCCGTGCAGAAACATGCCTGTTCCCAGGTTAATTCACTAATAAAGACATTTCCCAACATATTTCAGCTGTCAGGATGTTCTCAGACAGTGGTTAATTGGACAGTGAGAGTGTGCACGTGGGCAGTTAGTTCACTTGCTGGAAATCCATGCTTCTGCTTGCCTTGCCATGACTTTGTCATGTACCCATACTTGAAGCGAATTACTGAGAATTTGCTGACTGCAGCTTCTTCCACATTTGTGAGACATCTGTTTGGTCCTAGCATTTGTGTGTATTGCTTGCACACAAGATCTACACCGCTTTACTGGATGCTGTTTTATGAGAATGTTTGGGGACCTAATATATACTTACAAATATCTGAAGGGTGGGTGTCAGGAGGATGGGGCCAAGCTCTTTTCAGTAGTGCCCAGCGACAGGACAAGGGGCAATGGGCACAAACTAAAGCACAGGAAGTTCCATCTGAACATGAGGAAGAGCTTCTTCCCTCTGAGGGTGACGGAGCCCTGGAACAGGCTGCCCAGGGAGGTTGTGGAGTCTCCTTCTCTAGAGATATTCAAGAGCCGCCTGGACAAGGTCCGCTATAGACTACTGTACGTGACCCTGCTTCGGCAGGAGGGTTGGACTAGATGACCCACAGAGGTCCCTTCCAACCCCTACCATTCTGTGATTCTGTGATTCTGTTATCCAGTTCAGAAGGAGCAGAGATTCCCCTCACCCTCAGCTGTGCAGTCACCCACCAAAGGTTTCAAATGCACTCACGGTGCCGTTGAGAGCCTTTAAGGATATAACCTACATATAGCAACCTCTTGAAGTATTTTTCCTGCACTATGGCAATTGTATTTCAAAGCAGAAGACTGTGTTTTAGCCAAGAATTATTGTAAATCTATGGTTTTGTGAAGGTCTCCCCAAAACCTTGTTATTTGCCCAACACTTGTCAAATAGCTTCTGGTTCAGGAAAAAGCACTGCAGCTGGTGACACAGTTCTAGCACACAGCAATAAGTGATGAGCAATGGGCCTGAGATAGATGGCTACCATGTCTCTCATGTCCAGTGATTTGCAGGGAAGGCGCTGAAGAGGAATTGTAACACTCTCTGAGGCATTTTTTGCAGCAAAAAGAAGAGGTCTGGCAGCGCAACTACCTCAAACTATAACATTTTCCTTTTCACCATGACTACTTTCATACTACTGTTTTTCAAACAGATGATGAGGACTGGCACTGAAGAAGCTGGAGGAAGTTGACAATTTGAATGAATGACAATCCTAAAAAATGCTTTTGAGAACTGTGAAGAGAATAATTCTGTGCGGGAACATCCATATCTCCTATGCTTTGGCAGGGCTTAACACGTGTTTGCCTTCCACAATGATACAAGTCCTGTTTCAAAGGAAGGTTCTTCCAGAAACTTTCACATCAAACTTCTTTGAGTGAAAAGCTTGCAGAACATGAATTCTGACTGAAAAATCTTACAATTCTTGTATTTCTCCTTAAAGTGGTGCTGGATGAGAGCACTTTGTCAGCATAGGTTATGTCAGAAACCTGGTGCAACAATACGACACAACTCTTCTTACAAGTTATTTATAAGCCTATTCAAGTTCGTAATCCACTTTCAAAATGTGTTTATTCCACTGAAAACTGAGTATACACATCTAGGGTTCCTGTGTCTTCATCTCTAATCCTTTGCTTACCACCCACACTGCTTAGCAAAAGTTCAGGAGTGGTCCTTTTGTTTATGCAGATGTCCTCCACTGCTGTAGGGTTGTTTTGATTTAATGACAACTCCCCATTTAAATGCAAAATATACCTGGCATAACATCATTACAGCACTATTACTGTATCACGCCTCACAACCCCATCTCTATTTCTCCAGAGATCCATATCCTCACCACCTGAAAATCAGTATGCAAAGCTACAAGCACAAATACAAATCTGGTGTTCAACAAAAGGCCATTGGCGTTCACTTCTTGGACCTCCCTTTAGTGAAAGTAAAGCCAACCTGCAAGAAAACCGGGTACAAAGAGAGAAGGCCAGCAGTTCTTCATCTGCATGCCCTTATTACAGGGACCTTCACAATTTATCCTAATCTACACCAGGAAAGCCCAAATTCTGTAGGCAAATGCTGGAGGAAACCCCACAGCACTCTGGTACTCCAGGAGACTCTTGACATCCTGGGGTTGAGGAGCAGTATGCCAAAGAAGAGGCAATTCCCCTCAAAGGCACAAATCCCATCCTTCCACCTCAACTGCAGAGGCCAAAGGTGAAAATGTAGTGAAGATTCTTAATTCACAACCTCTTTTTTAAATTTACTAACTTGTTCTATTGATTTTCTCCTTCAACTGAAATTTTAAAAGGAAGAAATGATCTTGAAAGAAAAGGTCATGAGTGACATAGGAGATAAGAGAAAGGCACTCCTATGGGAAGCTGGTGCTTGGCAGCAAGTCCCACCCAAGCCAAAACGTCTTACATGACAAACAAAACACTCAGCAAAGCTAACAAATAGTGCCTGTCCCTTACCTTCCCCAGAGCCCTGGCAGTGACTTTATCTCATTACAGCACTGGATGTTCTTATCCAATATTTACAGTCCTGTTTTTAAGTTATTCTAACAATTGCTATAGTCTCAGACAAGCAGTCAATGAAAGATGCATGTATTTTGTGTGGAGTATCCGCTGGGATTCTTATGTTGTCACCAAGACACCTCACTTAATCCCCAGGAATCACCGACAAAGCTTTCGAGAGATCTTGTCCTTCTCTCTGACGTGCAACCTCTGCACCACACACAGGAAAGATTTTCTTGTCGTGGTGCTTCTTCATATGTGTCCAGCTTAGACTATTTAAGTAAAGAACATTGAAATTTGTGCAAAAAATCCATTGCACAATTACACATAGCCTCCCAACTAAAGGTGGTTCCTTCTCCTTCAGGAGTGCCTGTTCAGAAAAATAAGGATGTTTCAGAAACAATTCCAGCTCCACCCAGAAACAGATCTTCTAAAGCGTGTTTTAAAGCAGAAGTTGTCTTCACTGTTCCTGTACATTTGCTGTTGTTATTGTTCTGCTTTGGGTTAGTTCTTAGTACACAATTCAGCCAATCTAACGAAGTCATCTCAGCTCAGGCAAACAGGGTCTCCTACTTTCAAAGGCACCACCTCTTTCCATTGCCTCCAGAGAGTTATATCCTTCTATTTAGGGGTATAACCTCATTGCAAAGGCCAACCCAGTTGCGGTGCAACTTGTGTGGACTGAATCTAACCCTGCAGTTTCTTTTGGCCTGTGGATAATACTCAGCTGCAGGTTACAGGCATCTAGGCTGACCTCTGTTCCTAGCTCATCTCACAGAAGACTGGGAACTAAACAAAATCAGCGGACCCTCACTCGCAGGTGGTTGGGATAACCGCAAGTTTAGTAGAGTATTATAAAATATCTGGCTTTAATTTTTAATTTCCATTAAAATATTGATCCTTCTTGCATTAGAGTCCATCAAGCTGGTTTATCCAATCAGAATCACTCAGATTTCATGTTACAAGCAAGTACCATCCAAAGCAAGACTGGCAGTAAAAAGTCTCATAGATGACAGCTCCATCCACAGACAGACATACATTTGTCCAAACTGTAAGACAAATAATTTCCAGTAATTAACAGATTTGTAAAAGTAACAATTTACCATGAACAATGCAAAAACACAGAGCTATGTATTTAGTAATAATTTGTATATCAAAGCTCATTGTCCCCTCCTATTTTCATATATTCAAATTGCTAATTACTGCTTGCCATTTCCTGACCCACTCTTGCTCTAGGTGGATATCATATCCCTTCTTCCACAGTGAAGACATCAAAACTGAACAAGAACAGGGCCCTGACTGGGTCTAAATTCTCTCCAAGAGAATGAAGGCAGACAATGCTTTCATTATAACTTGAGTCTGACAGCCTAAATCTGGATGATCCCATGGTGTGATGTAAGCTTTGGATTCCTCAGTTAAGCTCCATGTTCAGTCACAAGTGTCCTAGGAGGACTTGGGTCAGTCACTAAAGCCTTTGTTCAGATCAGCTGGGGTTTGCAATTTGTAAACCAAGTCCCAGCAGTGCCATGGACAGCTGGGCACCACGCCACAAGCATGGGACTCCTCGAGAGGCGTCTGGGTTATTTAGACATGGTCATTAGAAGTCTCATTCTTACCAAACACATGCACTGCGATGCTGCTTAGGTGTCAAACAGAGGCACCAAATCGTAGCCAGTTGCAGGGTGAAGGAGCACTGTACACACAGACACCTAAAATTTCTTCTTGATGAAATGGGGAATACTAGTTATCTCCCTATTCCAAAGGAGGGCTGTGAAGGTGTGGTCTTCAAAATAAAGAGGCACTCCTCTGAGACCATCCAAATCTCTCAGATTGGTTGTCCTTGCTGCAAACTCAAGTATCAACTCACGAAATGTAATGTTGACCTCACATAACACATTCATTTTAGAATGCTTTATACACCCTGTGTTATGAGCAAAAATTAACAGTCTAAAAGGGCTTTCTAATTCCTCATCTAATGAGACTCTATACAGAAAAGTAGCTGGAGCTCCTGCTCGTAAACACCTTGCTATAATTACAAGATAAGCAAAAGAATTAGGCTTTCTAATCATAATAAATTACCAGCAGAAAATGTAATAAAATCTAACAAGGTCTCTCTATATTGCATTGTGTTAATATAACCTTTTTTTATTACCATCTATTGCAAAATGCTATGCATGCAACTAATTCAGTGAAGAGAGTTTTTCTTGGGTTAAGTAGAGCACCTACATTTCTGCAGTTACCATACCTTTGGAAAGTCTGTCCTCATTCTGTTCCCATTCAAAGATGGGAAGAGAAATCGAGTCAGCATTATAGCAAGTTTTGTGTGATTGTTCTGAAGTGCATTTAGCAAATGCTCAAAAAGGCCAGGTAAAAGAGTTCTAAATAAACAAACAATGCTTTGCACAGCCATAGTGCCTCTCATCCAAGGACTTCAGTGCATTTGATAAATATTAACTCCCATACTGCTGCTTTGAAGTAGGCAAAGAATGTATTAAAGTATGACTTTGCTACTGAAATGCTTTCCCTCTTTCCGCTCTTGAGCAGGATGCAGCAGCTGTTTAACAACACACATGAATATTAAACATGAGTTTTAGAGAAGAAGTAAGGAATACTTAATCCAAAAGAAACCCCAGAGGGATTTACATGGGTAGAAAGCAATTACTTCTAGCAACGGCCCCCAAACTCCGTGGGTGACTTTGTTCTCCTTCAGCCACCTCCGCTTTAAATTTAAATTTGCTGCAGCTATTAATAAATTGGAAGATTTTGCAGGCAGCCTGTCACCTCTGAGCTGTAGAAAGAGGAACAGCAGCACAACACCTGGCCCACAATTGGTAGAACCTTGGTTTTATTCTGACAAAATCAGCCAGGGGACTTAAGTGATCACAGCACAGTAAGAATTGGCTTTATGCTGCTGAAAGAGGATACGAATTTCTGGTTGGAGTTCAGGGGATTCAATAATTATGCCCCATTTCTCTTGGTGGTTGCATCAAAGGTGGACAGGTTGTACGTGGCAGGGTGCATCTCCTGCCAGTGCACAGAATTCACCGCCTGGAAGTCACAGCTTTGGGGAAAACTGTGGTTTGCACAATGTCATCTCAGCCTCATGTCCTGCATTACAGGGAAACCTCTGTACAGTCTCATAGTGCATCATCTGCTTAATACCCAGCTGTCTCAGCATGAAGACTAAGTTCTTGCTCAGGCAGATGAAAACTATTACAGAAGACTCAGATTCATAACAAGTCAAAATTTGCCAAGCAGCCACTCAAAAACTGCAAGAGGGATGCTGCTGACTGTGCAGCAGAAATTAAATAGAAAGAGCAGGTAGCTTTCCTTTACCATGAAACATCACCAGTTGTTTCCTGTTGTGACAACAAGTGAGGTAGTTCAAACAAGCACAGCACTAGTTTGGTACCTAAATTTATACCCACAAATTTCTTCACTACTTCAACGGTCTCTGTTGGAATGGGTAAAGACAATTTGCCAAGGAAATCTCCAGGGTTATCCCTGTAAATATGTGATTTAAACACACTTTACGTACTTCAAATACAATTTTTACAGGCTTTTCCTAAACTATATTTGAGAAATTTAACCAGCCAGCCTATTCTGATAGGCTATCCAAATTATTTGCTTATTTTTACACCAAATCTACATCAGCGCTTCCAGTTCCAGTATCAGGATTATATTAACAGTTTAACTTGTACTTCGTTATTAACCAGAAACAATTCTGGCAGGCAAACCAAACATTCATCTTAACTGAAAAAATCACGTCTTTATTTTTCCATCAAATTAATAAATGAGGTCACCACATGGCCCTTTTAGGATCACTCAGTTGGGCTTCTTGGGTCTTACGTTCCTTGTATGCTTTACCACGAAGCTAAAACTCCTGAACATTGCCAGCACATCACAGGAATCACTCGCCCAGCACTGGCACTCTCATGACCAAAATGCCTCCGGCAAAAGCCTGAAATACACACACACAGAATCCTTTCCTGAATCAGGTCTCCCGTATTCACAGTACCTGACAGCAGAGCTGGGACCACACGTTATGAGTGATGCACCACGGAGGCAGGAGGTGGAGGGACTTTCCATTTGACATGAGTTAATGAAGCTGTTCCCTTAAAAAGAATTTACTTCTTAGAAAGGTCAAGTGTCTTTTACTGAACAGTTAATTTTGCAACCAGGTATTCAACCTGCCAGACGGGCACTATGGTAACATTGATCACCATTATATGTAGTTCAAACTTGACCTAGCAGAATATTAGCATCTTTCTCCTCTTCACTGTTGAGGAACAGGAACAGACCTTCGTATGGCTGATTTGAGAGAGACCGTGCCAGGCAGTACTTTGTTTGGCCTGACAATAACTCTCTATAGGGCCAGGGCTCCTGCATTTCTGCAGAGGGCTTCCCAAAAGAGAAAGCAAATCTTCCATGTTTTCCCAAATCCTTTAATCTTCTGAACACAAAACCATCCTACACCCCCACCTTGCAGGCTGAGCAGCTGCTAGGCATTTGGATGAGGTTGGGTGGTGGTGCATTTACACCACCTAGTACCTTGGAGGCTGATCCATAGGTAGAGAGTGAACACACTACTGCAGTACAGATCCTACACAGGCTTATGTATTTCTACATTGACAAATTCTCCACGCCGGCTTCCTGGCCATGTTTATCCTTACCTAAAACCAAGCAAATCTTTGGACAGCTAATGAATTAGCACAAACAGATGTTGCTGAGAGATGTCGCACTCCTGTTTGCTTTGGCATCATGGTTAATTGAAACTTTTTGGGCAATTCCAAAAGATAGTCAGCTGCTGGAAGAGCATCAAAACATCTTGAACTGGAATTCAGAATACTGGGAACTCACAGGTATTCACAGGATAAACTTCATGCAGTAAAAGATAAAGCATACCTGTAGGATCTTACACCACATAGCAATGTTTTCTCAGATCTCACAAAAGCCCTAGTGATCCTCAGAAGTCACTATACACTTCTGCTACACAATCCATAACATTTTCAAACAGAAAACACCACGCTTATTGTGGACAAAATAAAATAAGACCAACAGATATGTATACTTGAAATCAATGTTACCACAAGATGTCACTCTAAACTTTATTTAGAGAAAGGGTTTGACTACTTCAACTTTCGGGAGCTCAAAGTTACTTTTTTCCAAGTATATTTATGCTCTTCCAAATTGTACTGACAAAACTTAGAACATAAATTAATTGCTTATAAGGAAAAAACAACTAAAGATGAGAAATACAGACCACCACATCAAAACTCGCTGGTAAATCCTCAGAAGGCAGGCTGGGTATGAAATGGTAACGAGTAAAAACAGAACAGTCTTTTGGTTTTAGAGGTTAAAGAAGAAAAAGAATGAAGTTACAGTTCTATATTGCAGTTCAACACTGGAGATTAAAAATAATTCACGAAAAAGCAGAACTTGGGAGAAAATATCCAGTACACAATGTAACCCTGTATCTATCCTCCTGTCTCACCGTAATTAGGTTGGATTTCTCCTGCTATCTAATTACTATCAGTTTTGAATGATACTCCTCCACAACAATTCCTCCTACCACCTGCAGATACTTGGATTCTGTGAAGATAGTGAATCTCCTAACAAATTCCCTGATGAAAATGAGCATTCATATATATGACTATATATACGTAAAAATATGCCATTATATCATGCATGTGTGTATATATGTGCATGTATAGATACACATAATATCGTGAATATATGTAATTTTTATGTAAATATATATATATAACACCAGAATTTCGGTAGGAGAAGGCAATGAGGACACTCAAGCCACATCTCCACCCATCTGTGGTGGAGGCAGAGGACCGGCCCTGGGCATGCAGCAAGGCAGTGGCAGAGCCAGGATCTCAAAGTGAGTCCTCTGAGCAAAGCTGCTCTGACACCATCTGCTCTGACATTTCCATTACCAGTAACACATCAAAAATGGTGGTGCTCCCAATCCCAGGGCCTCCAAGAAATATGCCTTCATAACACTTATTTTGGAGAAGAAAACCATCTCATTCATCTAAACCATGTAACTGTTGGGACATTGGGACAAAATTCAGATTTAAGAGAAAGGAAGCAGTACCTTGGGTAGTGACAGCATCTCCATTAGCTAAAGTAGCAAAGGCTGGTGTGAAGCGTCCGACAGTTCTGACCTCGCTTTAAAACGAGTGTGCTATCAATGTCATCACACAATGGAATTTGCGTTGAGAAGCTCTTTTTACTATCCTTAGAGTCTAGGATATCACCATGTAAAATTAACTTCAAGACATTGATAAGGTTGTAAAGGTAACTCCCAAGGTTAGAAAGTGTCACTATTTTAGAATAGGGTCACGTCCCATTTTTCTCTCTGCTCTGACACTTTATTCAGTAAACCGAATGGGCCTGCTCTGGGGAAGCTGTCTGAGCAATCTTTGCACCATTTATCTCAGGAGCTGAAAGGCTGAGAGCGATAAGAGCATTTCTTGAAGGTTCTTTAGCTTAAGAGCATTAAATGCCACCCCGGGAATCAGATCCTACCTCTGACTGCTACAGAGAAGCTCAGTGATGGTTGGGAAGTCAGGTATGCTGTATTTTTCCAAAATGATCACCCATGATGATCCCCATCTTTTAAGGGCCCGAAATGAGACATTGGGACAGTCTTGCTGGAATAGCAGTACTCCCTGCTGCAGGTGGACATTGAAAGTGGTGTATGTGGTGAGGCATCAGGTCAGAGGCGTCTCCCATCAGGCCTCTAAAACGTGTCGGTGTTTTTACCTCTATATCTCAGGGCTTCAGTACCACCTCCATAGCACAGACCTACAATCAACTCATCACACAGTCAGTAACGACAGGAAAGCAATGGACTGAATATCTGCTCACGAGCTGAGTCCTGCCCCTTCTGCACACTGAATGAAGCAGGATTTTTGAAGGAATACAGTTTGAGGTCAAATAAATAAGAAGTATCACACTGTATGCATGTACAGGAATTGAACTCAGTTCTCAGATGCTGCCTTAGTTATAGCACTGCCCTACCTCTGACTACAGACCTAACTCTCTTCTTTTCACATTGTATTGAAATACCATATAATTTCTGTGTAACATAATTATTATAAAAGCTACTTTATATTTCTAGTGGCTGGGATTTTATGCAATAGTGTGTTAATCAACCACATCAGCAGAAATTCAAAACCACACAACTATGATGACGAAATGGAGACAGGAAAGAACAAATGAAAGCCATAAATTCAGTCTTCGTTGAATAGAGCTTGCAATTATCTTAGTGGCAGATCAGGGTGACAGAGCCCAAACAGTTGCAGAAAATGGACCACACAACAGAATAAACACGCAATGGGAATGAACACCACAGTCTGCAGTATTTCTTGTCAAGACATGTTTTAATACCCAACAGAGCTCCAAAGTACAGAACCATACCTGAGCAAACTACAGTAGAATCTGAGATAAATAGGACATCCATGGTTACGTGTTACTATCTATATATTCATTTATGTAAGAATTTTATATATGTGTGTACATATACACAAATACACACGTATATGTGTATATAGGCTTAACTAGTTTACCTTCATGCATCCTTCTATTCAGTGTTCAATCCCAATTGCACTTAAATCCCTTCAATCAGTGCTTTCCACTGACTCTCACAACACTGGAAGCACAGGGTTAAGAAAAAGAGTCCCGGGATTTCAGAAGAGCCATAGGGGTGGTACCAGGCAACAGATTTGGCTCATTTATAGCAGCTTTGAAAACCATAAGGTATAACATTCTTCAAAGCTAAAATGTTTCTGTGATTTTGAAACTACCAGGCAGTTTCTTACAAAAAAATCACACCACAGTCTAATCTAAAATGACTCTGCAGACGAAAACATTAGAGAGGGAGAACAGCTCTGTTATTTTAGAGACAAAAATAAACATTGGGATTACTGACGGAACAGCTTGCTCCAGATTACTTTCTTCCATTTTATTAGTAGATGTACAAACTACATTAGGAAGATATAAATCCAGTCTGTCTTTATTTAACACCAAAAAAAAAAATTCTTTCTCATTGTTCTTTCATATTCCATCAGCTAGAAAAAGGAGAATACATTATTCAAAATAAAACCAGATTATCTAAATGCATCTCTTAATAATTTGTCTCTATTTCTCATCACAAACCAAGAATAAAGGGCTATCCCTATTCAAGGCAAAGAGAAAGAAAAGCTTCACACTGGGACAGCAGCCACACAGCAACAGCTGCTGCAACTGCATTTTATTAATTCTAATTATACACGGCCAAGACACGCTTCAAAAAAACACTACAGGAACAAAACCCAGCTTTTATTCTATGCTGGATATTGAACACTAACAAGCTCAACAATTATCATATTGCTTATATTAAAAACTCATCTTAAAAATGGTTTATTTCCAATGCAGAGCTTTTGCATTTTGAATGAGAAAAGTCCACAAAGCTCCTGAATTCCTCATACGAGATGCAAATGCTATCATTACTTGGTTAAAAGGCAGCAAAACACGAGCAGAGGGTTGCATTAGGATTACAAGTGATTATGTATTACCTAGGTTGATTCAGTGCTGTAATCGGTTTCTTCTTGTATACAGATAGGCTGAGAATCCAAACACAGACCTGGGCTGGGATTCAGCATTCTATCCAACTTTTCTGTGCAATTCTTTAATGAAACAGTCAACAGCAAGGATGAGATCCCAATCAAAATCCTCACAAATGTAAGAGGTATCCGAGCTTTGGTTTTGGGTTGAGGTCTTTACTGCTAATTCACAATACGAGAAATATTTAAATTCTTTCAAACAAAAAAACAATTTGGGGTACCCACACAAGATTGCCACATCTTCGAACTCACACCTTCTCTGAAGGTGGAGAATAACCAAGTGACTTTAATATTAAGAAGTTGTGGTGGGAGGGCTACTCACATCTCCAGGTTGGCCAGTAAGAACAGGGAGTGCCATGCCCCGGCTCCATTTGCTCCTCATCTCCAACCAGTAAGGCATCACTCTAACACCCAGTAAGTTCCAAAGGCAAAAGGAATTCTGAGATTTTCGGAGATACAGAAATATTTCAGCTCCTCTGGCACAGACACAAGTAAGAAAGACTGGGTAACATTTCAGACCACAGTGAACCTCCCCTCTCTGGACATCTTCAGCCTGATTTCCCTATAATAATGTGATGTCTGTCTGTCTTTACCCTGCATGTGCATCCGTCTGCCAGCTCTCACCGGCTTTGAACCATCTGTCCAATGTCAACGCAACTTCATAGAAGCGAAGAAGCCTCAACTCCTCCAAAGGATCTACAGGTACCATGGAGTGGGGAGAATGAGAAGAGCTGGAAAGAAATGAAGATACTGCAGGGTAAATTTCACTGCCATGGAAGCAAAAATAGCAGCGGGCCAAAATCCACAGGAAGCCAGTCATGTTGGATCTGCCATTTTTTGGAACAAACATTTCACTCTGCACAACCAGACGTTTGCTGGAGAACAGCGAGGGTTAGTTCCTGGAGCTGGCTGCAGTCCAGTACCCAGCTCACAAAAAAAAAAAAAGAGATGCATGGCTTCAAACCATCCCGAAGATCTAGCACTGCTACCTTTAGCTGTTTTGAGAGAAAGCACAAATCTGCTTACTAAGAGAACTGGACTTCAAGAATAAAAGCAGCTGCAGCTGTCTTCAGGCAAAACAAAAGCTGCCCTTGAATTCAAATTTCAGTTCTGCTGTAATTTATGCCGCAACAAAGAAAGATGCCAGTCTGGGAAAGTAGGACTCTCTGCGGAGTAACAACAGGCTTCCCCACTGTCAGAGATGTCATCTGAGTGCTTCTCAGATGTGACAGAGCACTGAAGGGTTTTGCACACTTCTTTTGCTCCTCGACATTTGTAATAGTCGGGAAGGGTTTCAATATATTTAGCTACAGAAGAATCTTTATTTCTGTCAGGGAAGGTCTGAACATAAATCTCTGGAAGAATCACTCCAACACACAACCGAAGGCAAGTGAAGTGAACAGCAGCTTTCTCTATTGACTTTGTGAATAGGGACTCAGGTGCTCGGCGAGAGGATTGCCTAACGTCCCCGGGCCAGACGCAGGCTTCACCGCACGGGATCGGTTCCTGAGGAATTCAGTTACAGGAGGTGAAATAGCCTGACATGACCAGAAACCAGCTCACTGGGATTAAGTCTAGAGAACAATGACATATGAGATCAGTGACCTTACATTCAGGAGCACTGTAAGTAGCTAAGCACGCCGAACACATAAGCGGGCTAAAAACATCTACCAAGAGAGAGCTTGGCAAGTATGAATAGATAACACCCGATTGTGCTTTCCTATTAAAAAATTTCCCAGTACAGAAATTCACTTAATATCCTTTTGGTCCCTGAAACACTGACACAGCATCAACTGCTGAAACACGCTTCCTCTTGAGCATGGAGAAAGATTGATATGAGCGACGGCCACCATTGCTTTAGAAAGCTGATTGCCAGTCACGTTCCCCATTTTGATATCCTCAGCTCTAGCAGCTTTATCAGGCGCCCTGTGAAATGTGGCGTTGCCTTGTTTTCCATAGTGCCATGAACGTCAAATCTCACTTTCACTTGAAGGAAGAAGTACAAAAGAGGTCTTGGTGGTTGTGGAGAAAAGCCTGAAAACATGAGTGCGGTGTTTCTTAAAGACAGATCATAGAAGCAGACAGTAACACCCTGTGGTATTTTATAGATTATTCTATGCCTTTTGTGCAGATCTCATGAGCTTTTTAACACTGAAGGCCAGCACTACCATGTATGAGTAGCACTGCATTTCTGAGGTGTGGCATGATCCTGACTCCTCCTCTGACGTCTACAATCGTTCTTCAACACCTGCTTTGGTGCAGGCTCTGTCTCCAGCCCTGGACGGCGTTGCAGGTCTCCTGCTTTTGTCACCATTTATCCTGCTGCTCACACATTTATCCCCCAGCCCTGACCCACCTCCTTCCCTCTAGTCTCAGATTTCCTTCTGTCACTATTAAGGGTTTCTCCTTAAACACAACATGCCTAAACAAATTCCTTGTCTTTCCATTAATTGCCTCTACGTTCTTCTCTCTGTATGATCAACAGCATAATTATTCTTCTCAGCATTAAAGCCTACAAATGAGGGGACTTTTTTATCATTATTCCTAGCTGACATGCATAGCTACGTCTATCAAAATCTTTCCCATTTTCCATTCTTAGGGCTTTTATTTTGTGACAGGGACATGTTTCAAATTCCCATCAATACTCCTTTGATAGGTTTCTCTCCAAGTTTTTTCATATTTAAAATATCCTGAAATTATCCCCTAAGTGCAAGGGGAGTTTCGGTCGCAGCTCACAGCTTTGTAGACACCAAAGTCAATCAAACGAAGACAAATCCATAGAAAACCAAGCTTCTTAACTTGCTTCATGCTTACTATACTAAATGTTTGCATTTATCAATAGCTATGCTATCTCTCAGTAGATTTATACATCCTAAAATAATTAAAGCAAAGGGGAACTTGCTTTGGCTCTCTTAAATGGCTGTATTTTATGTCCTACTCATATACCCTATCGGTCCTACAGCACTCTCCAGTAACACGGAGGATCGCAAGACAAGACTAGATTCCTGGAAGTCTGGACACTAATATAACACTACTGAGTTATACTGCCACTTAATTTATACAAACTTTTAACAGAAAAAAAATATGTGATTGCAGAAGAATAATCTGACTTCATTTTTTACTTGATTTAAAAGACATTATCACTCTTTTAAAACAGATTCTTATAACAGGGCTTATTTAAAAGTGAGCTGACTGAGGTAAAGAGTCTAAAAAAACCCTCTTAGTAAAAACACAAATCTATATCCTAAATCACTAAATACAGGCTGTGGCACAGACGACCAGTAAATTCTGTAATCCTTACAGTATTCATTACTACAGCAATTTTTAAGACAGGCAGTTTTATAACATCCACTCATAAAAAAAAAAAAAAAAGGTCATGCAGATTTTAGTTGAAAATATGCCATTTTAAAATTCAGGCAAAGTTACGCAAGCATGAGAAAAAGACATAAGATGTGGTTTCAAAGACCTCAGGAAATACATCATCCACTGCACACTGGGTTTATCCGAATTTTAGAAAAACCTACTGAGATTAGTTTTTACCTAATACCGCATAAGATGATTACAGCTATTTGTGGCACTTTAATTCCTGCTAGAAACAAAATGATGTTTTACAGAGATGTATCTACAAAAAAACAAAAAAACAACCCTGACATAAACCTCTTTCATATATCCTCATTTGCAGAACAGCCTTCTCAGCTGTAAAATCATGCACTTTTCTTAATGAAATGAAGGCTAGGCAAATACAGAGCAGAAGCTTTTAGAAATAAATTGTAGTAAACCATGTATTCCATTCTAGAAACTGATTATGATTCATAAAGAACAGAACTGAAAAAAAAAAAGTTTGGTCATTTTGACATATCCAGATGACTATTACTACTCTCTTTCATGGTTTTCCTTTTTTATCTCTGCACAGCGCCTCCAAGATGCCCCATTAGGAGACAACCCCAACAAACCTGGCCTTTGGATTTCTGCAGGTTTCATTTCCGATTCCTTGCAGGGTTTAAAAAAAAATAAAAAATCACATCAGAACATGTGCTACAATGTGAGAGGACTCTGACCTAGCTACGGACAAGCCTACAAAAAGCAAAAATCCTAGAAAAACAGAATAGTAGGGGTTGGAAGGGACCTTAAAGATCATCTGGTTCCAACCCCCCTGCCATGAGCAGGGACATCTTCCACTATACCAGGTTGCTCAGAGCTCCATCCAACCTGGCCTTGAACACTGCCAGGGAGGGGGCAGCCACAACTTCTCTGGGTAACCTGTGCCAGTGTTTCACCACCCTCATAGTGAAGAATTTCTTCCCAATATCTAATCTAAATCTGCCCTCTTGTAGTTTACAGCCATTCCCCTTTGTCCTATCACTACGCACCCTTGTGAAAAGTCCCTCTCCATCCTTCCTGTAGGCCCCTTCAGGTACTAGAAGGCTGCTCTAAGGTCACCCCGGAGCCTTCTCTTCTCCAGGCTGAACAGCCCCAACTCCCTCAGCCTGTCCTCGTAGGAGAGGTACTCCAGCCCTTGGATCATCTTCATCGCCGTCCTCCTGACCCGCTCCAACACATCCATGTCCTTCCTATGTTGGGGGCTCCAGAGCTGGACGCAGGACTCCAGGTGGGGTCTCACGAGAGCGGAGTAAAGGGCCAGAATCCCCTCCCTTGACCTGCTGGCCATGCTTCTCTTGATGCAGCCCAGGATAGGGTTGGCTTTCTGGGCTGCAAGCGCACATTGCCGGCTCATGTTGAGCCTTATGAGCTTGTAATAATAACAGTACTATAACTCCTCACCATGTGTAGAAGGATCAGTACAATCCTTTCAGTGAAAATAATTTGGAATTAACTGAAAAGTAATGTCAATATCTAAATTTGCGTTCTTCCCCTTGCAAGCTCCTTCTGCAGAGTTTCTCCTCCTCCCTCCTCTTAGGGCTGGATTCTCAAAGCATTGTGTTTGGGCCACCGGAGTGTAAATGTGACTCCAGAGACTGCAGCTCCATGCGTTGCTTTGAAAGTGCGCGTCCTGGCAACTAACCCAGCTGTAACTGAACACAGGCGACCCTAGTAAGAACTCCAGCAACAAGAACAGCCCAAAGGGAGAAGGAGATGTTTTTGAACCAAATTACAATGTAGAAGGACAATCCTTCAATAATCCTTCTGTAAATCACTTGCAGAACTTCTAGTTCCGTATTTGTAAGTCACTTCTTGCATGTGTAGAATACACACATGAAAAATATCGAATCCTCATTTTTCTCGTTATTCCCCCATTCAGTAGCCAACAGTTAATATTTCTGAAACACACTGACGATAAAAACACACTGAAGATAAAAACAAGCACACGTGCATTGAGAGTCCAAGTTCAAAGATGGCTGGTTGAATCAAATCACGCAAGCATAAACTTGAGAACAAAAGGAACTGGACCATACTAGATTTGAAAAGTGCCTCTAATTATAATTATTTGTCTTTAGCTGTTCTTGTTACAGCCCATTTGAGACATCCCACAGATTTTTAAAGCATTTTGGAAGTTAACGAAAACAGAACACACACTTAAAGGACAGGGATGATTACAATAGCTGAATATCTTTGTAAAGGAATCAAATTCTGCTGAAGCTGTAGCACCTACAAAAACTGAATTTGGCACATAAAATTGTGTTAACTTTATGTCTGGTAGGAATGTGCACTTCTGCATGCAGGTTAACAATTCTGTAGAAAAATCACATTTTGCATTAGTAGTTACAGCCTAAAGATTCAAAAGGTCAATCAATTCTGGATAAAACCAATATCTGACAGCTGTAAGTGAGATCAGGTTTTGGAAAGCAATGAACACTCAGACTCTGAAAATTAAGTCTAATTAAGATTAGGCACTCAAAAACGGACACTTTCAAGACTATTAGATATTCTGTAAATATAAAAGACAAAGGAACATTAGCAGGACTTAGAAAGAGACCAGCAGCTCTGCCTTAGGCTTTTCTTTGTGTGGTGGTCTGATTTATAGGTGAACAGAAGAAACTACAATGGAAAGCTAAAACAGAGGTCATGGAAGTGGGTTTTTTTTAAATACCGTTTATGCAAGAACCTCTTTATTGATCATGTAATAACATCATCTACCACACTTAAAATACTGATGAGAGGTCACTCTTTTGTGTTATTCCAGAATCTAGACCAAACAAATAGCAAATCAAATGTAATAATGAAAGACTTTGAACACATCTTGCGATTCCCAAAACTCTTTTATAAAGAGAAGCATTTAAGAACAAGGAAAAGACATCTAAAGGCCTACAAATTAAAATGCTAACTCCCATAACACCCCACTCCTCAATCTGTTATTGTGGCAATCAAAAGATCATTTATTCTTTGGATTCAACCTTAACATAGCTATAATCACTTTTACATTTCTGGTATATGTAATACATCAACAAGTATTGCAGTGTAGCCACACACCAAGCACACATGTTGCTAGAACATTTTGAAGGACTACCTCAAAGTACTGCAGAAGTAAATGTGCAGCTAATGTCGCTTCTGTGACTTGTGTATTTCTTCAGCAGATACTGTTCTATCCATAGCAATAATATAGAAACGTCTTTATCTTTTTTTCATTCTATAGTTCAAATCTATTTGTTATTATTTGGTAAATACCATTCAATTATTAATCTATTTCCTTTTTTAAAGAATATACAGCAATTAAAAATTATGTAGGGTTCATAAAATCAAGCTATTCACTTTAAAGAAGCTGAGAGAAATTACAAGTAAAATAGTATTGACATTAATTACTTTCATTTGCAGGAAACGTTAGAGAGTGGTAACACACATTTTTCATAAATGCTACAGACATTACTGAAACTCTTCCCGGACCTCCGTCGTCTTCACAGTGACAGTGCAGTATTGATGTGCTTCTAGTTTTAAGACGCATAATCAAACTTTTTCCCCAAACTGCTACTGATTGTAGCTCTGCAATGAGCACAATTGGTACTCAGGCTTCAAAAACCCATAACTTGAAGGTACGTGTGCTTCCACAAACATCATTTGTGTTAAGAAATTCACCCTTCAGACTTAGTTCTGCAGAAAATTTACAGATGTTTGTGAAGGAGTAAAACACCGAGGGGCCAACGCAATGCGAGCAACAGGGCAAAGGCAGGTAGAGCAAGGGGGACGCACAGTTACTGTCATCACTTTCCATGACTGGCAGCACAGGCACAGCACAAGGGACAACAGGGATGCTATAGCAACCAGGTACATTCATGACCTTGAAAACATATATAATAACTTATGGAGGTTATTTTACATAAAGCTCAAAAAAAAAGTGCTTCATTTTGACAAATGCCATCATTTACAAGGTGAAATGGGGACTTTCAAGTAAATGGAAGAAAGACTGAGTGATATGCCAGCACGTCTATTTGAAGACTGCAACATCGCATGGATGGGAACGTTCTGCCAAAGTTTCACTGTGTCCTTGAGCATTTTTCTTGACTCATTTCCGAGTTTCTTTGGCTGACACTTTCACAAAAACATAATGCAAAAGACACAAAGATTTTACACGTTACTTGATGCCAGTGAAATCAATGAAACTTTGGCCATTTACCTGTGTGGAGATGGCTTCACCTTCAACTTTGCATAAACAGTTATCTCCTGCTCTGGTTCAGTGACTTCCGTTAAAGGAAAGCAGCAAGGGTTAGGGATAACCATTTGATGCCTTATCGTGCATGAGTTTTTTGTTACTCTTTCTTTCACTATAAATACGAAAATACCTTTGAAATATCAGGACAATGAGTTTCCCCACAGAGAACCTGGAAGGATCATCTCAACATCCTGTTCCATTATAACCACAAATTCAACAGTGACTGGTAAGAAAGTTACTAGCTCTGACCTAGCTCTGGCCTTCAAAGGCATATGTCTAGTATTAAATATCAGTACCTACCTAGAAGTGCCTGAAACAAGCTGCTCTTGAAGATGCCCATCACCTTTCTGATGGCTCTTTTCAGTTGTTGCTCCTCTGGCTTCTTTAGTTTTTTACAATATTCTTCCAGCAGCACTAAAGCTCGGTCAGTATCTAAAAATAAACAAGTACAAAGAAAGTCTTTCATTGGCTCTGGGAAGTATTCAGATGCTCAAATACTAACTTCACATTTCTAAAGGCATTGTTCACGCTTGTACGGAACATTTACAACAAATGCTTTTGCATTCTGTCGTTAGCTCTATGCCATGAGCAACCCAGGCAAAAGGGAGAGATAAAACCAACACCAGCACAGGAAGACGACTGCATGCCCAAGGTCTCCCTGCAAAGAGAAAACGATCTTTTGAATGGCACCTGTAACAAGTGTTCAACCTTCATTTTTCCAAAACCAGCTGGAAGCTATGGGGTTTGGACCAAAAATTACACTTTGCAGAAGCTACAAAATTATAGACAATAATTATTATGGATACCCTTGCAGGAAAACTAGCCTTAAAACACATTCAGAGAAGACACAAAAGTGTTTGCTTCTCATCTGCAGCATTCAATTCTCTGTTCTGTGAATAGCAAATCTGTATATGAAATGCAGATGTCCTAGAGCATAGTGGGGGGTTTTTTCTGCTCAGTCACTACATAAAATTGCTATCTACCTCTGGTAAGAATGAGACTTTGACAGCAGACTTTCATTCACGTGTTGGTTCAAACGTAGCAATCCAGCTTTTGTGTAAGAGCCCAGAGAAACAGAGCTCTATTTCTCCTGCTGCTATTATCCTCATGTAGTCATTTGCTAAGAGCACGCTTGACATACAAAATTGTATGAAATCCAAACATCATCACCTTACATATAAGAAAATAGAGGAAAATGGAGTATTGGCTGTTACCTTTCCTTCTCTCCATCCTAACTAGCTCACAGACACGTCCACACATGCATGTATATGACACTGCAATATCTGCACACACTTTTGTAATTGTATTGCCACCAAGTTTGTAATAAGATTTCCAAACAGTAAAAAAAGATACAAATATATAATTCTCGTGAAAGAAGTGCCTCAATCTAAATCTCTTACAGTAGAGTTCCATGCAAGCGTTGTCACCAGGAGAGGCTCAGACTCTTTAGTTAGATTAAACTCAATAAAGGACTGTAAAAAAGCTTGGAAAGGCAAAATAGACTGCTTTTATCATTCTTTTTTCTGAATAACTGAAAGAAAACTCCTTTTTCACTTTTCACTATATAAAAAATGATCGTCTTTGTTCATCCAAGGATCTTAAATGTGATCCCTGTAACGTGGGCCCTGTGGTGTGACAATTAGATGAGTTTACAGCAGGGGCAGAAACATGACTCGTATTCTGTAAATTGATAACACTCTCATAGTAAAAAGGGGAAATATTTAATCAATGAATAAAGTTTAAGAAAATACAACTTCTTTTCTTTCTCCTCACAGAAATTCTGGCTGATCACAAGCATTTAATCAGAGAAATGAAAAACATTCTGAATAAAAAGGAATGGTATTTAAATGTGTATATATATATGCACACACATACATAAAAAATATATGTATATATCCTATATATGAAGATTAGGGAGCATTTCATAGCAGTGTAGACATTTATACAACTAAGGAGCTCATACATATAACCTACAGCGAGAGATCAGCTCTTCTAAAGGTCTGTTCACACCACCTGGGCTGGGCTCCCACCACAGATCGGCCAAACAAAAAAAAAAGCACAGCCTCGAAACAAAGTACTCAGTCCAAGTGGGATACGGTTGGGATATTCCTAGTAAATGGCTGGGAATAAAGAACTAATTCTACACGTGAGCTCAGCTTCTTTTGCCTTGAAAACCTTAATCACGTCATACCTTTCACTGACCTCATGACAGTGATTCTATGATTCCACTGGGTCCAAGTGGGATATGGCTGGGATTTTCCCAGTAAATGGCTGTGAATAAAGAACTAATTCTACACGTGAGCTCAGCTTCTTTTGCCTTGAAAACCCTAATCACGTCACACCTTTCACTGACCTCATGACAGTGTCTGACCCACCTGTGCTTTCGTTTATGTACTGAGAGTTCTGGCTGACCTCAATAAAATAATTAGTTCATAACTTAAAGCAGGGGTTGGAATCAGCATTCACCTTCCCCCCAGTACAGACAGGCACACGCAATGAATACATGATTATTTATATTAAAGTGAAGCAGCACAGAGTGGTGGAAAACCACTGCAAAGTATCCGTCCAGTACTGAGGACAGGATACTTATTCACAAGTGGACTACCTGAGCAATGAGGAAAATGGGATTTGAAAACCTGTTCCACACCAGAGAGATGCCCTACCATTCCCTCCTCTTAGTCACCTGGTGAAGTGTGCTGACATCCTCTCCTTCATTAATCATTCCTTCCCTAAAGTGTATGGTTCTTATAAAAAAAGTAGCATCCTTTGGGGGTATGAGCAGAACTTTTCACTTTTATTATTGTTTTTCAATTCATCAAGATGAAAAAAGCCTACTTTTGGTTGACCCCAAAACAGTCCTAAACTCTACAAACTGAACAACCGGCAACAGAGCACAGTTCTAGTGTTAACTCTAAATCTTGGCTAAATCCCAGATCAAGTAATTATCTTCCTGCCTGATTTTCTTCTCTAGCTTTAACGGGATAATTAATTATTACTCCCTCCCCAAGCTCCTGCATGGAGTTGCAGTTTTTCCCGCACAATCACACTCGGTAGCAGTATATCTAGTTTTTCAAACAACCTGTGATGGGTTGCTTGTGCTGGGAAATCCAGTCACTCCCAGGCTGCCCTGCTTTTGCTGAAAGCCACCACTGATGTTCTGGTATCAACCGGAAACATATATTGACCAAGAGCATTTTAGCATGTCGGGGAGAGGGCTGTGTCACCACTGCTACTGGAGCACTCCTGAAAAACCAAGGGACTTATGGAGACTGTTCAAATATCCAGTCATTCTGGCACTAGACCAGGCTTTCAAAAAGCAAGTTGCAGCTTTTTTGATGAACTTTACCAATTATAAATCACTTGGGACCAGATCTGCATATGGATTTCACAGAATCACAGAAACACAGAATGGTAGGGGTTGGAAGGGACCTCTGTGGGTCATCTAGTCCAACCCCCCTGCCAAAGCAGGGTCACCTAGAGCAGGCTGCACAGGACCTTGTCCAGGTGGGTCTTGAATATCTCCAGAGAAGGAGACTCCACAACCTCCCTGGGCAGCCTGTTCCAGGGCTCTGTCACCCTCAGAGGGAAAAAGTTCTTCCTCATGTTCAGATGGAACTTCCTCTGCTTCATTTTGTTCCCATTGCCCCTTGTCCTGTTGCTGGGCACTACTGAAAAGAGTCTGACCCCATCCTCCTGACACCCACCCTTCAGATATTTGTAAGCATTTGTAAGGTCCCCTCGCAGCCTTCTCTTCTTCAGGCTAAACAAGCCCAGCTCCCTCAGCCTCTCCTCATAGGAGAGATGTTCCAGTCCCCTCACCATCCTCGTAGCCCTCCGCCGGACTCTTTCCAGATTTGTCTGTATTCAGCATGATGAGGCATAACCTGTTCTGCACTGCCACACAACATCCATACCTCTGCACAACAATCAAACAGACATATGAAATAACACAATAATATGGCATGTCTGAAGAATACTAAGTGCTCCCTCCAAGATGACCACCATCTTCAACTCCCAGTTATTTATACCCAAAGTAGATGGGGACATCCAGCACTTTGCCTTTTGGGGCTGTCTGACACCTACAAAGTTTAAATAATATTTGTCTGCAAGAACTGCCTGCCTGGACTGCAGCACAGCAGTCAAATAAGAACCATATCCCCTGTCATCACCGTATGTATGGGATTACAATATCCAATGGAGCACGCGGTTAATTTTTAGCAGCCAAAATAAGTTCAGTACCTCACAGTCAGAGTATACCACCAATGCAATCAAAAAATCTTTGTTCTATGGTACCACTATTCTTCAGCGCTAATACCAAAATCAAATTCAAGCAAGACCACAGATCTACTGAACAGACACTTTAATATTCCAAGTTGTGGACCTCTGTGTTGATCCTGAGTGGGTCCTTTGTCTGCTAACAAGAGACCACTGAATAGCCACTATCGCCTGTGCCCCATGAGGTCCACTGGACATCGTTCTAGTTTTTCTTACCGTTTCTTTGTATACTATGACAGTAGTTTTAAATTGATCCTACTGGCATTGAAAGGTTACTTTGACAAGAACCATTCAGAAGGTACAGTCCTACAAAACTCACATAGGTTCTAGACAGTATGCGCATTACTGTTTTGTGTAAATAAATTATACTCAAGAAATTATTTAATTTTTCTTTCACAGAATGAGTCTCTGCTTAATGTAATTTATTGATCTATCTAAGAATCAAAAGAAGACAAATCCTTCCCTCGGAGTTATTATTCTAGATGAGATCATTAGAGAATAATCCACACTTCATAGACCCCACACTTTACAGAAACACTTCTATGTAATGCACATTTTTAAAGCTCCGTAAGTAAACAGCTATACAACAGAACCAAAAAATCTTTGCGGCAATGCTTATACATCTGATGCAACAAATAATAAAATTTTATAGAAAATGCATTGTGAATACTCAAGTTATATTTTAACAAAACATAGCTTCAGTATATCTTACAGGGAAAAAGTTTTCCAGCAATATTGTCAACAAGAAATGAAGCCGTACATACAAGCAGGTACAGAGTAATGTGTATTATGTATCAGGAGAAATTAAATCCTCACCAATCAACAATTGTTTCTTAAAGCATTCATCTTAAAATGTAAGCTACACATATGAAAGACTATATGTCATAATTACAAATATTTAAAAGCAAGAAAGTAAATTCTGCAATTAATTTATTTTACCATCTACTTTGATAAAATGACATCAAAACTAATTCTACCTTATCTACTTCTCAGGGTCTGTATCCAAGATCTGGATGCCCCTTGCAATACCAACCAGTACCTTAAAGCCAAAGGATTCCCTTCCTCTTCTAGTTTACTGCTGGGTCTCTGCCGTGCTTCCATTTTTTGCAAGCACATTTTAGAATCACTGAAACTGCATACAAACAAGGAGACTCAGAAAAACTTGAGCTTCAGTTTTCAGGAGTGTAACAGGCAGGCACTCTTTTTGAGTACACGAACATGTTTAGGTGACTGGAAATTCTACGGGAGTTATGTACACAAAAACTGAGTTATGTGATTACATGGTGCAGGTGCACAGTGCTTGTGAGGACACCCATACAACTGCACGTAAATGCTGTAAAATCAGAATGTCATTATTTTAACTACACCTTCCACTGGTCTAAACAACTACGCAACTGCAGCACCACAGAGGAACAAGATCCATGGTGTCCTCTGAAATACTTGTACCTTAGTTTGACCCTGTAGACCCAATGCTCAACTATTTACTTAAGCAAAATACAAACACCCCTGTGAACTGCGCTTGCTTGAAGGCAGTAGGATTGGACTTCACTTACACGCCATTTGAGTACATCTAACTATACTTGGTGCAGCACCTGAAGTGTAGTACCCGTAGAGTTGAAGCACTGCAGCTCTGCTGGTGTGGAGACAGTTGTGTTGATTAAGAAGCCTTTGATACGTACTGTGCCTTCACATGGGATAGAGGATGACACAGCCGTGCCCTCACACAGCAGTTCACCCAACACGACGTCTATGGGAACAGCTATAGGATACAGGAAACAGTTTACCTTAATATCTCCCAGATGTTACTCAAACCATTTATCCTTTAGATGAACTAAATACATTAGATCTGAAGATCATTTAGGAATATCTATGAATTTCAACAATTAAATTGGAAAAGATTTGACTTGCAGGATTAACTGAAACTATATGAGAAAGATAAAACTGATTCAAAACCAGTCTCCAAGAAGCTCCATTTTCGTAACTCCTCAAACTACGGCATGCTGAATGATGACGACTCCAAACAAAGAAACAGATTATGGAAGCACCACATAATTCAGGCAGATTTTTCAAGCCCTTAGAGCTCCTTCTGGCCACAATAAAGCTGTATAGGTAGAACTCTATACGGACACGTATATAATACTGGCCAGGACTAAACACCGGTCTTGCAGACAAAGTGCTACGCTTTGGACACCCGCAAGTCCACTGAGAGCTGCTGCTGCTTTCCATAGGGGTATCACCCTGGCACCCACCTCCTGCTACAAAGCAAGGTATAGCAACATAGAGAGAAAAAAAGCAAATACAATTCCAAACTCAGCAACAACGGGAAACTTCTGCTTTGCACATGCAAGAAATGACAGTCAGCTGGTTAACAGTGCCCTACACCAGCCCAAGGTAGTATCAGGAAGCTACTGCCTCCCAGGGAACCCCAGATTTGCTCAGAAGCCTACAGGAGCCTGCTGCTAAGTTTAGGATCATATTTGCATTTCTTTTCTCTCATTGGCATCTGAGTTTGTGAATTAAAAGACTTTTGGGTTACAACAGTATGGAAAAATACTGACTTCAATGAAAATTACTATTGTTTCATCAGTGACGAGTGTTTAAAATTAGTTGAGCTCTAACCCTGAGCTGATAAGAGTAAGAGCTTTTTTATTTTTTTCATAGTTGTATCTGCTCCCTTTCCTTAAGAAGGATTTTGATTATTTTGTGACTTGTGAAGTCTGTGGCACAGGTGAGTTTTTAAAGAAAAACAGGCCAACACATTTCAGGAGAGCCTTTCCAGCTTTTGGACAACCAGAACTAGGAAAATGTAGGGCACTAAAGCTGGAAAAGGCATGAAGAATGGGGGAGGAAAAATGCAGCAGTCAAAATAGAAGTGAGAAACGAAATTGGAGCACCAGGAAAGAGAGCAAAGACATTTTCTCAGTGAACTTTGATAACTTTAGAAGAAAAGGATCTCACAAACTATGACTTCACACCTTCATGTAGACAACCATTGACAAAAGAGCAAGAGGTCTGAGCAAACACTGCTCCCTGCCTCAACTGTGTTAAGATCTTTTGATTTGATCCTCTGCCCTGGAAACCACAAAAAATTCAAATGAGTTGTTATTGTTCAACGGGAGTGGATGCACTATTTTATATGAAATTTCCAGGCAACCTGCCCTGGGACTGACCCAAGCCGAAGCCATTAGTAACTCATTTACCTTACTTAATCTTCACACACCACAGCAAACACCAACAAATAAATCCTGTTAGTACACAATGCTCTATACGCACACATGGGCTTTAAAACTCCTACATGAGACTGTATTTTAAAACCTGAAGTTTCTAAACTGGAGGTGTAAGCCAGCTAAATTTCAGAAAGAAACACAAGAAACAGTACACTAAGACAGCTGAGAAAAACACAAGCTGTAGGCTCCAATGCTTCAAAAGGCTTGAGAACTATTAGATAAATGACAATCATAAAATATCTACATATAAACATAAATATGAGATGCAAATTAATCTAGCAGATTGCACAGAGAGAGACAGGGAATATATGGCCCTGTACAAACCAGCAAGCTCTGAGTATCTCGGGCCCTTCATATCTGCAACAGGACTTCAATGAACTACCAAGAAAAGGCAACATATGGGTTACGCAACCCTGTAGGAAACATAAGGCATTACGTATGTGACAAACACCATCACCCAGTGTGATGAGCACTCACAACAAATAAGCAAAAGGGTTAAAAATAACAGCTCCTGAGAGTACATACGACACGTAAACCCACCTTCTGTCCTGCTAGGGAAAACAAGTAGACAGAAAAAGGGGGCTTTAATCATTTAAGGGATTACCAGGCAGGCTAATTTCTGTGGTTTGAGCTTTTAGGAACCAGATCAGCATACAGAGGAGACTGACACGTGGTCTGTGAAGATTAATCTTGGGCCAGTTGAAAGCTAAGGTTGTATTCCAAGCTGTCTTCCTCCTCTGTTAACTGTAAAAACAAGTGCAACATCCCTAAATTAACCTTAACCTTCTCTGCACAGACTGTTTCCCTGCAAAACACAAATTCAGGAACAGTTTAGTTGTGAAGTGCTGTTATTCTAGACTCTGATGCTGCTAGCAGACAAGAAATGGGCCAGATATTCTCTGAGAAGAACCGCTATGCAAGTACCACAGCAAATTTCACAGAACAAAGCAGTATTACCTGCTCAGGTATATTAAGGGGAAACCAGGCATCCAAATACCAAGGGAAACTGGACTGGAGTGAGGAGGACGGACAGCTCTGCACTGAACGGTGTTAACATGGAGTCGGCCAAGCAGCCAGCGCAGCGGCAGCAATCAACCGGCAGAAGCTGCACGGCAGTCTCTCGCTACAGAATATTGATTTGCGCAGACGATGCAACGAACAGGGCTAAGCGCTCTGCAAGCCAGATTGCTCCGAAGGGCAGGAGTTACGCGTCGATGTGTCAGCTGAATTCTCTGCGAAACAGAACCTGCAGACACACAGAGCCTGGAGGAGCACTGTTAGGTTTTCCGTCTACCTCCCTGCTGTGCAGGACCCAGGCTGACATTCCTCCCACAGGTGCCCGTCTAACTGCACTGGTAACCTCCTACAAAGCCCACAAGATCCCTCACCATCTGATTTTAGCGCTTGGAGGTTCTAGAGTTTTTTTCTGCTGTGTAATTTCCATCTTTTTTGTTATAAATCAGGACTACTACTTCTTGTCCTCCAGATGTTGACGTGGAAAGCAAACCACCACTACTCCCTTTATAGCCCCTTGTACACTGTGTGACATGTCACGCCCCTCCCTTGCTCAGTCGCCTTTTTCCCAGGCTAAACAGTTGCGGCCCCTGCAACTTTTGTACATGGTTTGCATTTTCAAAGCCTCTTGATTTCTTTTCTGGAATTAAATTTATCTGAAAGCACAATCTCTAAACTCTGGCTGAAAACCCAGTAATGCCACTGAACACTGACTGGTGGATGAAGCTGCACAGAAGCAGTGTCAGCTTTACGAAACACCACGCACCTACACAAATGACCAGGGAAGCGATGATAATAAAGAGAGTTCTGTTTTTGTTTGTTTGCTAAGAATCAGGTGTTTTGTCTTATTTACTATAAGGAAAACTGGTTCCTTAAGAAAAATTTCAGTTATCAGTGATGGTCAGCTGCAACGTAAGTTTGTCATCTAAGTATCTTCACACTTGATTTTACAGTGTGCAACCATACATCTACTCTGTTAACCTGCTACCTTTACATATTTTTTAGTTTTAAATACATTCCTTTAAACTTGACTAACTGTACTTACCCCAGGAACAGGGTAACTATATAAAGATCAGTACGTGACTGGCTCAGCATAGAATCACAAATTTCTCTCCAGCATTTCTGCTTACCAGCAAGCATCTTGAAAACCAAGCTGCATTCCCGCGTCAGTGCCCCACATGGGAATATCGGACCCCTCCAATCCCACAGATAGCCCTCCTCTACTCATCCCTTCCTGTAAACTACAATCAAACATTCAAAAAAAAAAAAAACCTTAGTATTTAGTGTATAATCTGTTCATCTTCTGTGTCATGCTTTACCATGATAAGGAAGAGTCCAGTTGCTTCTTCACTATCAGTGGGCCACTCCGGGACCTGGATTTTTCCTACCACATCATTTCTTTTCAGGGACCACAGAAGGGCTTTCGCGACTGCCAGTATCAGCTGCTCACCCCACCAGGGCCATTCCATTTTTACAGTGAGCTCTTTTTTCCCAGTCACGTTGAAGGTAATGTGGGGCCTGCCCGTTAGCAATCCTTTCTCTAATTTCTTGACCTGGCTACACAGACTGTTCGTGTCTCTGGCACTAGAGTGAGCAGATTCTGGGGCCCTGAGACTCCTTCTAAAACTACAGAAACCCTGCAAATGTAAATAGCTTCACCTGAACTTGCTGTTCCTGCCTTTCAAGTATCACAATGTCAAAATCTAGGTGTACAAACGCTAATATTAAACCAACAATGCAAGTATGAAGACAGAATGAAAATGAAGCCACAAACCCTCAGAATGATGTAGCACCAAATGCAAATCTCTTATTTATGCACCAGAATAAATGTAAATTGACTTCTTAACAGTGTAAAATTATCAAAGTGCCCTGCTTTGAAGAGCTTGCAATCTAATTGTATGGAATACACAAAGCTAGTGGAACTTGAGGTATAGTTACAAGAATAAAAGCCAGAAGTTATACACTTATTACAGCTGCTGTTTTGCGGGGGGGTTGGTTTGGGTTTTTTGAGGATTTTTTTGCTCTAAGAGAACATTCAACATCATGCCTCCAGGCACCAACAGAAAATGAATTCTACGTTTCGGACATTAAACAACTGAATCTGTAGATCCTCAAAGTTTGGTTTGGGGTTTGTTTCTGGTGGTTTTGTGGGGTTTTTTTAAGAGCACAGCTCAGCGGGCATCCAACTGCAAGGCAGTATTATTACAGTGCGCAGCACCGAGGACTGAACTGGAAGGTGACTTGAGTTATTCCACTACAGCATAATGCAATACAAGCCATACAGCCAGGGGAGAGAAGAGCATTGTAAAACATAAAATACTGGTTTCTGTTTGTAAAACCATAAATTGCCCAGATTCCCTCTTACCAGGAAACTCTACACGATTCAATTCCCTGATGAATGTGTTTTGAGGAAAGCACTGACCTCTTTATCCCCAAAACGAAGAAAGACTTAAGGACATTTGCACTAACTTGTCCCGGCAAAGAGAATTTAGTGCCACCGAAACCTCCTCTGGACCACAGCCATTAGAAAGCAAACGGTTTCTTAACATATTTTGTATGCTGGTTACTACTGTCATCACCCATAGGGCCAAGGTAGCTTCATTGGCTATTTCTGGGATGAATACAGCAAGAGAAAACATGATCTTTATGTTTATAAAGATGATGTTTGGCACTGTTTTAATCTACAGTAAATACAAGAAGATACCACAGTGAAACAGACCATAAATAGTCTTCAGAAGCAAGAACCTGGTATGACCTGATCAAAATAAGCAAATCTGAGTCAAGCAGATTTTTCTCATTTTGCTGAAGCAAAGACTGCAAAATCATCTTTTACCACATTTTGCCACTAGTTACAAATTCAGCTTTTTCTCCATGGTCACCCTCTGACATCCAACTTGACCATCTGGAATAAATTCAGAAGGGAAGAAGAGAGGATTGAGAAGGAAAAAAATATGCTTACAGTGCAAGACACCATTACTTCCACTGAGTGCAACACGCATTTAGCCGGAATGGAGGAGAGGATGCACAGCTGCCTCTTGCGTCTGTATCAACACTCTGTTGCCTCCAGTTCTACTGACTAACAGTACAATAATTTATAACACTTTATTCCCCACAAATCTAATGAATAGTGTTAATTTATAGCACTCATAGAACACGCAGCATCAGCTCTCATAAACATCTCAGATAAGGAGATGGTTTTTCCACTAAAATTTATATGAGAGACGGAGACGTTGTCTAACTGAGGCAAGCGCGTTAGTGTGGTTACCATGTTACCTCTGTTGTCTAGGGGAGAGAGATGACAATTGCCAAGAAGACAATTCAGATCTTAATGCACCAGTACAGGCTTGGGGCGGACCTGCTGGAAAGCAGCTCTGTGGAGAGGGACCTGGGAGTGCTGGTGGACAACAAGATGACCATGAGCCAGCAGTGTGGCCTGCCTGCCAAGAAGGCCAATGGGATCCTGGGGTGCATGAAGAAGAGCGTGGCCAGCAGGTCAAGGGAGGTTCTCCTTCCCCTCTACTCTGCCCTAGTGAGGCCCCATCTGGAGTACTGCATCCAGTTCTGGGCTCCCCACTTCAAGAAAGATGAGGAGCTACTGGAGAGAGTCCAGAGGAGGGCTACGAGGATGATGAGGGGACTGGAGCATCGTCCTGTGAGGAAAGGCTGAGGGAGCTGGGCTTGTTCAGCCTGAAGAAGAGAAGGCTGAGAGAGGACCTAATAAATGCTTATAAATATCTGAAGGGTGGGTGTCAGGAGGATGGGGCCAGACTCTTTTCAGTGGTGCCCAGCAACAGGACAAGGGGCAACAGGCACAAACTGAAGCACGAGAAGTTCCATCTGAACATGAGGAAGAACTTCTTCCCTCTGAGGGTGACGGAGCCCTGGAACAGGCTGCCCAGAGAGGTTGTGGAGTCTCCTTCTCTGGAGATATTCAAAACCCGCCTGGACAAGGTCCTGTGCAGCTTGCTGTAGGTGACCCTGCTTCGGCAGGGGGGTTGGACTAGATGACCCACAGAGGTCCCTTCCAACCCCGAACATTCTGTGATTCTGTGATATTAGGTGGGTTACAATGCTGACCAAAGCAGCCCTCCAGGATGACAAGCTGAGCACTTTACACAGGTGAGGCAACTAAAATGGGATGAATCCACATTAAACATCTGACACATACCAGAACAATGATAAAACTGGAAAAAGAATATCAATTTCACTATTCCTAGTCCAGAGCACACTTGGCTTTGCGGCCTGCGTTTATATAACAAAGACTTGTTCTGTATAATGCCTGCTCCTATAGTCCTGATGTGTGCAAAATATATCAGTTCCTCACAGAGGAAACAATGTCTGTCTGGAAAAAGACTACTGCCATAAAAGCAGCTACACCTTTAAATCAAAGCTTTCTGGTGAAAGATGGCAAGTTTAGATAGAAATTTTCTGTCACTTGTTTGTTTCACTCTTGGAAAACTAAAACTCTTCTTTCCACAGTCTATACACATAACCTACAACTTTGCACTGCTCCCATTCAATTCACAGTAAAAAATGAGAGGTAGTTGAACAGAACTTCACATGAAAAATGTGGCCTTTTAGCCATGTACTTATTTGAGAATACTTATTCAGTAATTGAAAGGACAAAAAGCGTGTAATACCAATGACTTATCAGAAGTAAAAGGGAAACAAAAATCTCCAATATGTGCTGGATTTCCTGCTATACACTGTAAGGAGCTTACAACTACATTCACCAAGATTCTCCAGCACAAAAAGTTAGGCTCCTAAATTTAAATTTTATTATCTAAAAAGAAGTTTCCAGTTTAAAGACATTTAGGGCATGAAGAAATCCAATGCATTAATGGGAGCTAGCTTTGGTCCTTTATGAAATTTGCTTTAAAAGTTCCTGCTGAGTTGTTTTCAGACCCCTTCCCCTCAACAGACCAGCCACATAAAAGTCAGCATTACCACTACAAAATCTGGCATTTCACAAAGCGTATCTGTCCGGTTCTTCTAAATGGCACAGAAGTAGCCCACATGGGATCAGACTTCAGACTTTTTAATTCTTGACATTGGCGTGCTTAATAAAACACGTCCTTGAAAGCATTTCTTTACGTAAGAGGTACGATGAAAAAAACTATTCCATGACAATGAGAATCAGCATGCCTTTCTAAACCGGCTACAAAGTGGAGCGAGTCAAGACGGTATCAAGGTTCATCTTTGTTTCATCTGGCTAAAGACACAATCCCTCCCACTCTCAGAGACAGAATGCGGGATGAGGGCTGTATAAATCCCAACATTCAAGTATCTCTTACTACCTAGACACAGCTCAACGTGTAAAGATGATGACAGCATTAGTCTAGCAGCACACGTGCAGCCATCTCCATGTGAATCACAAACAGCGCTCCAAAACTGGAATCTGCTCTCCATTACAGAGGAGCATGGATCTAATTAGTTCCTTCCGTCACTGTGAAAGACATGAATGAATTACAGTAACATTTTATACTCTTAACTGTTCCGTAGATGAATCCAAAATATATGCAATTACAAATCTAAATATAGTCCCTTACAGTTAACAAAAATCAGCTCAGCTAAGTAACTCAGGGAGGGAGGGAGGGAGCGAAGACATCTAAAACCACACAAAAACCTGACTTCACTTAGCAATTTGACTTCAGGTCTTCTGTATGGTAGGACTCTTTGAAGTGAAGCTTTCCTCAAGAAGTTCCATCAATTTGTTATGAATAGTTGAATTCAAACATACCCCAGTTTGTTTGTGAAACTAAAATATAAGCAAAAGTAATTAATTTATTTCTCAAATTTGTTCATCCCATATCATCTCTAAATAGCACTGTCCAAACAAATAAATTTGTAACTAAAATCAAATGTCTGCTTTGAGTTCAAATTTTAAGTAGACTGAAGTGAAAGATGACCAAGCAAAAGCCAAATAGACGAGCCATTTGTTTAATGATGCAGCAATTGTGCAATAACCCATACAGTGTCTCGTCCCTTCTCTAAAAGGAGCACACTCAGCACCTGCAGGGTCCTCCATTCTCCTTTTCCAGCTTTGCACTTTTTTTTTTTTTTTTTTTTTTCTGAGATTGACAGCAAGCATGCCGACTCTGTGAATATTCTTGGGAATGTGGAGCTTTATTTCCCTCCAGAATGAAGTGAGAAAACAAAATCCTTTCACTCTAGCACACCAGGCAAGGGCAAACACATACTGACACAAACACGCTAAGGACCAGCAGCAAGACAGTTTTTCCACACCCGTAAGAAACCAATGCTTCCTCCAAGTTACGTGTCTTTAACTTAAACTGGATTTTTTCCTGACTAAACAGGCCTAGACTTTTAAAAGCAAGATGGCAGACGTCGTATCAAGCAGCAAGGTAAAGTGTTAATTAGGTCCAAAGCTATGTGAAATTTGAAGACCAGTACTGAATGCAAGAGCTCTTACAGAGGCAAGTTCTCAAAATGTGTTCACTGTTCTTTAGGAAGACCCAGAACCAGTCAATGCCAAAGAAAGCAGTGTTTGGTAACAACTTCCAGTGATAACCATCAGGATATTTTAAAACTTGCTTTTACAGGCTTCTCTGTCTCAGTACTGATTTTAGCAGAGTATTTTGAACAAATCCAAAACTGCAACACATAAAGAAGTGCTGAAAGGGAGAGAGATAATCCTGTCCTTAATACTGCTATTGAAATACATACTTTTGCACAGCCTAGAAGAGGGTATCCCACCAAGATTCCTGCAGATGGCATGGGAGGGAAAGACAGTTAGATATGAACTCTCAACTACATCAGACCAGAAAGGGAAAATAAATCATCACCAGAAATATGAAACTACCTAGACACAAAGTGCTGTCAAAAGCACAAAGCAAATAAATGGGGAAAAAAACCCCACATAAAACAGGGGAAAATCCCTTCAATCTCCCTAATATTCCTAGGAGTAACAGGGATTACTTGTAACGATAGCAATTTTTTTAAAAATGATAGCATGTTTTCAAGTTGCCAGCATGCTTTTAACTATGTTTAGAAAGTAAAAGTCTAATGCATGAACTAGACAAATCAAGTCATTCAAAATAATTATAAAGTTGCTGATTTCTAACATTTTTAATCCTGCAATTTACATGCTTAAATACATTGTTAACAATAACCTTTTGACACTCAAACACATTCACACTGACAACTTCCCTACACTGACTGATGTGACAGTTTAAAGTATTTCAAGGAGGATACATGGGTCTCTCAAGTTCATATTTTTAAATTGTCAAAATACACATCCTCACAAGACAGAAGAAGAAACTAAAGCCTTGATGTACATAAAGACTGACCCAGACTGTTTGAAACAAATGGGAAATCCACAGATTTTTAAGACCAGAAGGGACCGCTCTGACTGCCAATCTAACTTCCTGCACAAAGGAGCCCACAAAATTTCACCAAAAAATCCTGCAGCAAGTATTTTGAAACTGAATTACAGCTAAATATCTGGCCCAGAAACATCCTCAGTGTAAATCACCTAAATCAGGATTAAGACTTCAAATATGAAAAGATTGTCTTAGTTTTCCTTCTGCAAACAGCTAGAGTACACAAGCCTCACCAGTACATCAGGGTGACATGTTTACAGCACAGCAGGATGAATTATTAAGGGATGGTACTCCTCCACACATGTTCCCATCTTTACTACACATAATTGTAAGTAATTACATGAATAATAATACGAATCATTAAAATATTTCAGTTTTGAAAATTCATTTCTACACTGTCATCTCAAAACACAATCATAAAATCCCATTTATTGTTTTTTGTGCGAAAATAATTCTAGTAATCTGTGTGTTTTTATCATTATTTACATAGTAAACATTAACTCATTACTAATACTGAAGGGTTATTCCTACAAGGAAAAGAATCCATGGTCACATCGACCGTATCCCCATTTCTGTTGCGTTAACATTCACTTTCTGCTCCGTCCCTCAGGTTTTGGTACCATCAGATCCAGGGATGTATCAGATCCAGGGACATCTGGACAGATGAGCCAAATAGAAAAGGTTCACATGCCATTTATTCTACTAGCATATTCTGAAATTTTAAATTGGTGTCATATCTGCCAGGAACCAGAAATAACCTAAGGTCTACAAGTGTTTTCAGAGTAAGAATTTACCCTCATATATGCCCCAATACTTGTCTGAACGCTGGTAACAACATTTTCCAAAGCTGCTTCTATACTAGCTGTATCACAAACTTTAGGAGAGAAGGGACAAAACATCAGGCTGGTCATCTTTTCTTAAATGCTGCCATACTACAGTCACAAAGATAGCACTTTTATACCGTATTAAAGTACGGAAATCAAAGTTAGTTAAAATCACACTTAAAAAAAAATACATTCAAATTGCCTTAAAAACACAACTCTCACAACTTTTATTTAAAATTAGCCTTGAAATCTTTTCATTTATTTATGCTGCTACTGATGGCTGATGTTTATCCGCCAAACGTGAAGAATAGATAATAGACTAAACCTATGATCTTAAAATTCAATTCATTAGCGTTTGTAAGAGAGGCTTCTCACAAAACTAAATGCCAGGCTTTCCTCTTGATGTTTGTTCAAGATTTCTGACGGCTGATCTTTACAAAATTATTTGAGGCCAAATCTGTCATGACAAGTCTCAAAACATGGCATAAAAACACTTTTAAATATTATTCTTGTAAGTGTACAGATTTTTCTCCCATTTTCAGCGCAAAAGAAAAACAATTTCAATCCCCCATTAAAACACTTTTAATTTGAAATTGTAAGTACTAGAAATCAACAATCTAACAAAACGACGCAATACGAGATATGAAGCTTCATAGCCCACCTTTCTTCTTGACTGGCATTCTTCCTACTTCTGAATCTGGTTGCAAGCACTTATTTACAGGTATTAACGACGTACTACTGGAACACTCTGCGAGGTCAGGAACTGGCTATCTATTGCAAAACACTCCTACAGTTCAGTTAGGAAATGCAGCTTCAATCTTCATTTCTATCAATACTTGCTGTTTTCTTGTATTGGACTTCCGATGCTTCCCACAAATAAGAAAAAAAAGGGGGAAAAAAAGAAGCTTTTTGATTTTTTTAAGAGATGTTTTCAATTTCTTTAAAATATATTTGAATCTATAAAAATACAAGAGAAAATGTTCCTTGGCAATATAAAACCTTATTATAACTCCTCTTCTGGCAGCAAAGTTTGAAAATTAAAAGGTTTTATGTATTACAATTAAGGCACAGTCCATCTCTAGGCAGCCGTCTCAATACTCCACCTGTACATGCTCAAAAACATATTATTTGCAGGACAAAAACGCCCAAATAATCCAAATAAGGAGGAAGACAAAAACAATCCAAAGTGACTCTTTAAACTTCTTGCACTTCTTGAACGAATTTTGCTAGCTATGCATTAGGTGACTACCCAGCAGACTGAAAAGGTCCCTTTTTTCTCACCAGACAACAGCCTTCAAATATCACCCTCTTACCCAACAGAAGTCACCGGCCAGTCACTTTCATTTTTATTATCGGCAAGCCACCCAGCCTTACGGTCTTTAACGTCCCTCTGATCCTCCCATGTATTAAAAGAGAGGATTGAAAACCAGGAAAGCAATCCCTTGACCTGGAATCGTTAAAGTGACAGTGCTGCTGGCGGGGCACTTCGGCAAAGCAGACTGCTTTGTACCGGAGTCATTGGCTTCGCGCCATTTCTTCCCTTGCACGGCAGCCACCTCGCGAAAGAGGAATAAGGAGAGTTAGAAGAGCTTCACAAAAGGTTCGTTTTCAGAGATAACGAAATGTTAAGGAAACAAAATGCGAGCCATGAGATCAGTCCGGTTTCCCACTCAGAAGCGCAGCCGTCTGGCTTCAGCGGGAGCCTCTCTCTCTCCCCCCCTTTTTCTGGAAAACAACAAAAAGAGAGAAACAGAAACGGGATAGATTTTTCCTCATCTAGCTCGTTAAGAAAAAGTACGAAAGAGGGGGCCGAGCTCGCACGGCTTCCCTTCCCCGCCCGAGGAGCTGCCATGCACATGGCGGGGCTTTGCCTGGCACCGTCTCCTCAGGGCACGCCAAGAGGGTTTGTGAGGGGGGCGGCTCTGGTTTGCCCCTTGCTGGTCACTGTGGGGGCCCGCCCCGCCCCGCTGCGCTCCGGGCAGGGCCTCTCCCCTCCCGGCCCCGCAGGGAACGGGGCTGCTGCTTCCCGACGCGGGACGGGACGGAGAGGGCGGGCTTGGTCGGTGGAGGGCCGGGGCGGGGGGCGGGCGGGCCGCAAGAGCAGGGCCAGGTGTGAGGAGGAGGAAGAGGAGGAGGGTTTTCCCGTCTGGCTGCTGAGGGACAGGCAGGACCCGCGGGGATGGCGCTGGGGCGAAGCGGGGGGGAGCGGGGATGCGGGGGGGGACAGGCGGGAGAGGGGCGCCGGGCTGAGGGGAAGGGGCCGCGGGCAGCGCCCGGCGCTGAGGCCCGGGGAGGGGAGGGGGGGGGGGGGGGAGCGGGTTACCCCGAGGACGGGGCCTCCCGCCATGGGAGGCTCCTCGCTCCGCTAGGGGGAGTCCCCGCGTCCCGGCCGCCGGCTGCAGGGTCCCCGCTCAGCCCCGCCGCCATGGAGGAGCCGCCGCCCCTGGCAACGGGCACCAGGCCGGGCGCCGACCCCGCCGGCCAATCGCCAGCCGCCGTACTGGGTCGGCGGGGAGCGCCCAATCAAAGGTGCCCTCTGAAGCTTTGGGTCATGTGAGGGGGTAAGATGGCGGCGCCCATGGGGAAGGGGGCGGGAGGTGGGAGGAGCCATTTTGTCGGCGGCGGGGCCTTCGCGGCGGGAGCGGCTCGGTAAGGGGGGGAGGCGGCTCAAGGTCGTGCAGGTCGGAGCGGGGAGGCCGTGAGGGTGAAGGTGGTGCGGGGACGGCGCTGAGGGGGTTAACGGCGGTTGGTAACGGTCATTAACGGCTCTCGGTGGGGTGAGCCGCAGCCTCCCGGCGTGGGGGCTGCTGCCCCGAACCGGGCCCCGGCGGGGAGGGGACTCGGGGCCCTCCGGCTGCCTGACAGCGAGGGGGCGGGCGGGGAGGAGAGAGGCCCCGGGGCGCCGGCTTCGAGCTATGAAAGAAAATTCAGGTGGGTATGGCCGGCAGAGTAAGCGTGGGAAGCTTTTGTCGGGGGAGAAGCGTTTGGGTCACCGAATGCCGGGTTTAATCGCAGGGTGCTTGGGGGGGTTGGCCTCGGCTGGCTGCCGGACGCCCACCCAGCTGCTCGCCGTCCATCAGCAGGGCTGGGGGAGAAGGTGTGATGGGAGGCTCGGGAGTCGAGAGAAGGACGAGGAGGGATCACTCACCAGTTACCATCACAGGCAAAACAGACTCAGCTTGGGCAGAAAAAGGGAGTTTAATTCATCACCAGTCAGATCAGAGTAGGACAGTGAGAAACAAAACCAGATCTTCAGACACCTTCCCTCGCCCCTCCGTTCTTCCCGGGCTCAGCTTCACTCGCGTTTCTGTCCCTCCTCCCCCCAAGCAGTGCAGGGGGACGGGGAATGGGGGTTGCAGGCAGTTCATCACACGTTGTCTCAGCCGCTCCTTGTCCCTCAGGGGAAGACTCCTCACACTCTGCCCCTGCTCCAGTGTGAGGTCCCTCCCACGGGAGACAGTTCTCCCATGAACTGCTGCAGTGTGAGTCCTTGCCACGGGCTGCAGCTCTTCACGAACTGCCTGAGCATGGGTTCCTCCCACGGGGTGCAGTCCTTCAGGAACAGGCTGCTCCAGCGTGGGTCCCCCACGGGGTCACAAGCCCTGCCAGCAAACCTGCTCCAGCGTGGGCTCCTCTCTCCGTGGGTCCGCAGGTCCTGCCAGGAGCCTGCTCCAGTGCGGGCTCCCCACGGGGTCACAGCTTCCTTCAGGCATCCACCTGCTCTGGTGTGGGGTCCCTTCCACAGGCTGCAGGTGGAGATCTGCTCCACCATGGACCTCCATGGACTGCAGGGCGCAGCCTGCCTCACCATGGTCTGCTGCACAGGCTGCAGGAGAACCTCTGCTCTGTCTGCTGGAGCATGTCCTCACCCTCCTTCTTCACTGACCTTGGTGTCTGCAGCATTTTTTCTCTCACATATTGTTACTCCTCTCCAGCTGCTGCTGTGCAGCATTTCCGCCTGCCCCCCCCCCGCTTAACTGCATTATCCCAGAGGCACTACCACTGTTGCTGATGGGCGCAGCCTTGGCCAGTGGTGGGTCCATCTTGGAGCTGGCTGGTACTGGCTTTATCAGATATGGGGGAAGCTTCTTGCAGCTTCTGAGAGAAGCCACCCTTGTAGCCCCCCTGCTACCAAAACCTTTCACCATAAACAACTGTATGGTTTTTGCCTTGATACATGTCTCTGGCTAGAAGAACCGATAAAAAGCCTCCTTACATGAGGAATATAAAAGCAGAGTAGATATCTTCATGGTTTCTTTAAATTTTTACAAAATATGGGTTTATTTGTTTTTTTAGCCTTGCCATTCTCTTTGACAGATAGGTCAATTTAAACCTGGATTATTGCCAAAAGCCATTGTTTCGTTAGTGTCTTTGCTTGTGCTGCTGGCCTTAGAGATTGTTGTGATAGAAAGTGATCCAGCTGGAAAAAAACAAGTACGCTGCCCGTTGTTCCTCTGAGCAGTTTTGTCTCTGTGTTTCCTGATCCAAGCTGCTGTATGGCCTCAGGATTGGAGGTGCTTGGGCAGGAGTGTCTGGAGGGCGAGACCATCATTTTCATCACAGCGAGTACTTAAGTTGGCTTAGAGCAATTGTCAGTCCGCAGCTGCAACATCACTAAAGAAAGCAGTTTGTTAGGGTTCATGTAGTCATAAATATCATAGACTTCTGTAGCTGGATTGTGCCCTTTGCATCAGAAAACTCCAGCATGAAAAATAGGAAATGCATTTCTGATTGCACAGTAGCAAAAGAGTCTGAGTGTTTATTTGATACATACTGGGGCTGTGCAACTTTGATTACACTTGTTTGTTTGTTCCTTACGATGCAGGACTTCAAGATGGCAGGAAGAGAGTTTCTTGAACCAGATGCTCCGCAGCAAAGACTATATTTGGAAAAATTTAAGCGGATGGAAGTCATACAAAAGATTTTCAATGAGCTTCCTAAAGCAGATCAGTAAGTGCTGGTAAAATAAGTGAAGTGCATCAAACATTTCAAGTCTTTTGGAGGCTTTTCTTTCACCTTACTCTTGTGTTGCAAATCTTTCTTGCAGTTACAAAAATATATAATTGTGACGATGCTTATTGTTGTCCAGAATGGAAAACTTGTTTTGTGTTTTTTAAATATGGTCAGTTCACTGTTACCTCTGGTCCTGCTCAGCTGGTTTCTGGCACATGCTCCTCAATGCTTTAAGGTTCTGGGATGGCTGATCAGCCCTGACAGGCTCTGAGCATTCGTACAGTCCTGTGCTAGAGCTAATAAATTTTCTAGGAAACTGAAATGTTGGAGAGCAGAAGGCAGGTACCTTTGTGGTTCTGCAGGAGTCATCTGGCGTCCTACAGGGCTGGCCTGGGGCCAGAACTGAGAGAGCGTCAAGCTGCTAGTTCCTGCATTCCGTTTGGCACCGCTCCCCGTTGCAGGAAGGCGAGACTGAGGTGTCCAGGTGGTGGTGGACGCGTCAGCCAGCGTCGTGCAGGCTCACCAGCAGGGTTCTGTGCAGCACAAAAAGAGCTAAACGCCTTCTGGGCCTCACAAACCACCGCTTTGTGTTTTGTGATACTGCATTTCACTGCAAAACCTTACTGAACCTGAGCTGGTTCCGTAAGGAGCCGTTTGCATGTGTCTGTCATCTTGGGTAAATTCGGTATAAATAAGAGTAATAGGAAGCTGCTTTTTTTTTTGATAAGGCTAAATTGCTGGCTAAACAAGCTGCCGGTAGTAACACAGGGCCTCCCTCCCCACGCAGGTGAGAAAGCAACACCAAGGCTTTATCCCTCCTGTTGCAGTCAGCGGTGCAGCTTTGCGTGGGATCTGCTGTGCTCACATTCAGCTTAACAGCACTTCTCCTTCCCCAGAAGAGCTGGGGAGCTGAGGGGAAGGCAGGTACCTCAGTGGTGAGGTGGTAACGTCTTGATAGAAACTGTGGTACCTAGGGACTGCCGGGCTGTGGAGGGAAATAGCTGCCGGGCTGTGCCTTTATTTGAAACTACCCTGGCAGCACTTAAAAGTTTGTGGATCCACAGAGGAGGCTGCTAATGGCTGGAAGGACAAAGGAAGCATTCTGCAGTCAGACTGAGAGAGTTCCTATTCACCAGAGCTCTTGTTTTTAACACTAGGGAGCTAGTACTTAGACAAATAAACAAAAAAAAACCCACAACAACAAAAAAATAACAAAAACCCTGAACCCTTCCATCCTCCCTCTCTTGTGCAGTGTGGCAGTTCTGTACATCAGTAAGCCTGAGTAGATTCTGCTGGTCCTGGGTATATTAATTTGCTCTATTTTGGCTTCGTGAATATGCTGCTAAATCTTAATCTCAGTCTTCCACATTTATGTATATATATTTTGCTGGCTGTGACTGTAAACAGAATGGAATGGGTGGTTTGCAGGAACTACTCTGGGGACATTCTGTGAATAGCATCCAGTATTGGGAGCATGGTGACTTGAAAAGCAAATTTCTTTTTAAAACACAACACGAAACAAGAAACATAGCTGCTAACTAAGGGCAAGAAAGATATCTGACTAGTAAATTTTTTTTGCTATATAAGATCAGAATTGAATTGTTAGTAGCTTATTTTCAGGTTTGAAAATCTGGTATATGCCCAAGAATGAAAGTATTTTCCTATTCAAAATGAGAAATAGCTGGTGTCGTTGATATCAGATGTTTTTAATGTTTTAAGTTTTGCAGAATTAGCATCTACATCTCTGAAGGCTTGTTTGTATGGTTTGTCAGTGCTTAATGTTACTCTGAGCATTAAAATGTTGAAGACTGTTAGTGGATTTTTAAAAAAAACCTGTATTTTAATTGCTAAATGGTTTAGAGATTGTCACATTTGATAATTTTGGAAATAAATATGACATTTGGCCTAGCATAAATTTTGTGACCGGTTAAGCAGTTGGTTTTCTTTGGGGCTTTAGTGGTAAATCCAACTTATGACGCATTTTTAAAATACACTTTTAACATAATAATATTGGCAGAGCCTCAGAATCGGAGTGCCTTCCAGTTCATTGCTTTGCCTGGCAATAGTTATCGTTCCGGGAATTTTAGATTTGTGGAAACCTAAAGCAAGGAGTTGTTTCCACTAATCAACGGGTTATGCCCGGTATGACGCTATAGGTAATGCACGGCTTCCTTCTGCGAGTCAAGTGCAGTAAGTCATACGCTGTTCACCAGGCTTGTGAAGCTGGCACGCCTTTTCATTCCCTCTCTGGCGTTACCTGCTGCGATGGAATGTACTCACGTGGAAGCTGTTTGACAAGATATTAAATACTGACTGTCTCTAAGATATTAAATGCTGACTGTCTTTGACCAGACTTCATTCTGTTCTGCCTTCACCGTATTACAGATTGCAACAGGAGTAGCTGCTCTAAACCGTGCATTAAAAACACGACAGATAACAGGATCCAGTCCCTCTGTTACCGAGGGAAAAACAGAAGCTCCAGTTCTGCAAACCAGCACGTTGGGCTTCTGTAGCCTTTAACTAGCATAACCTCCTAGCAAGGTGGGACCTTAAATTCACATGTCCTGTGCACAGAAGGCAGGCTTACAGCCCGTCAGCCTGCAGGATGACTGCAAACGGCCTGCCAGCAGCTGCCGGCGTCGGTATTGGAGAGAGTCCAGCACAGGGCTGCGAGGATGATGAGGGGACTGGAGCATCTCTTCTATGAGGAAAGGCTGAGGGAGCTGGGCTTGTTCAGCCTGGAGAAGGCTGAGAGGGGACCTTACAAATATCTGAAGGGTGGGTGTCAGGAGGATGGGGCCAGACTCTTTTCAGTGGTGCTCAGTGACAGGACAAGGGGCAATGGGCACAAACTGAAGCAGAGGAAGTTCTGTCTGAACATGAGGAAGAACTTCTTCCCTCTGAGGGTGACGGAGCCCTGGAACAGGCTGCCCAGGGAGGTTGTGGAGTCTCCTTCTCTGGAGATATTCAAGACCCACCTGGACAAGATCCTGTGCAGCCTGCTGTAGGTGACCCTGCTTTGGCAGGGGGGTTGGACTAGATGACCCACAGAGGTCCCTTCCAACCCCTACCATTCTGTGATTCTGTATTGCAGGTCTCAGTTGCCGTAGTTGTCCCACCTGATCTTTTCTGTAAGCTCTTATGTTGAAACTAAATCTGTACTTTGGGGTAAGCAGGCTAGAAGCAAGGCTGATTACAGGAGCTAGCTATGATTTTTTATATATATATATGGTTTTGGTTTTGTTTTTTAAATATCTTAGGAAAGATTCTCCCTAGAAACATACTGATTAGGAGAGCAAATTTCATGAAATTTCCATTATATAAAATAAAAAATTCTGTAGAAAAGTCTTCTCAGCCTTTCTGTCACTTCATTCTTGAGGTGTGTGTAAACTCAGGCATACAGCAAAGAATGCTGTACTGGTTGCTTTGGAAAGTAGTTACTCTCCATTTTGCACCAGCGAGAGATTTACATCTCTTACCTCTTGTTGCAGGATATTCAGAAGTGAATTGTTGCACTGAGTAAACCAAACTTTTTTACAGTTCTCAATTGCTGAAGCGACTTTCCTTCTCTCGCAGGAACCTTTGTAATCACGGATCGTACTTCCTCGCAGCAAACTCAAGCTTATGTGGCTTGGCCGCAAATAATTTCTTCAGGAACATCCTGCACATCAGAAGGGCTTTCATGCTCTCTGCTGTGCCAATGGCTGTTGTTCCGTTCCTTTCAACAGCAGCAGTTTACGAAGTTTTTGTGCGTGAGCCTTTATTTTCAGGTAAAAACCTCATTATTCCTTGTTTTCAAAAAGGCTTTGCTTTCTGTGCACAGCGTAACGCTCGAGGAGCTTTTTCTCTTGGCAGAACGGTGGTCTTGAACTGTTGTGGGCTTGCAAAACCTCAGTTTGTAAAGTAGGGTTTGAAAACCAGGTTATCTAATGCATTGGACAGCACCAAGTTCTTGAAGACAAGTGAGAAAGGAGATACGTATGTGTATTTATACGTTTATAAAAAAATTCTGTTACGCATCGCTGATTTTTAGTATTTTTCACTCAAAGCCATGTAAAAGTGACTGCGGCAGAGCAGTTCAGTCTCCCCCATCTGTATGATTTCATTTGAACATCAACTTGAGAGTGATAAATTCTTCATGGATTGGAGTGAGAGGGATTTGTTTTCTTTTGCAAACGGAAGAGTCCTCCTTCTGAAATTTCCGTACCTGTGCAGCTTGGCCATTGCTGTCAAGCGCCTGTTCCCATGTCGTTGCATGCAGCTTTGAAGTTGATGTGGTGGAGCTGTGTGGATATTGACGGTGAAATATTGTGTGTCGTGCAGGTGAGCTAAGCTGTGAGGTCTGCGCTGTGGTCAGAGGAGGACTGATAGGGGCTGTCGTGGGTGGGTTCTACCCCGTTTTCCTGGCTCTCCCCATGAACGCAAGCCTTGCCGCCAGGTACGTCTCGTTAACCTGCAATGAGTGAAATGCATTTAGAATCAGATCATAGAATCGTAGAACGGTAGGGGTTGGAAGGGACCTTGAAGATCATCTGGTTCCACCCCCCTGCCATGAGCAGGGACATCTTCCACCAGACCAGGTTGCTCAGAGCTCCATTCAACCTGGCCTTGAGCACTGCCAGGGAGGGGGCATCCACAGATTCTCTGGGCAACCTGGGCCAGTGTTTCACCGCCCTCATTGGGAAGAATTCCTTCCTAATATCTAATCTAAATCTGCCCTCTTTTAGTTTACAGCCATTCCCCCTTGTCCTATCACCACACACCCTTGTGAAAAGTCCCTCTCCATCCTTCCTGTAGGTAGGATGGAGTACCTTCAGGTACTGGCAGCCTGCTCTAAGGTCACCCCGCAGCCTTCTCTTCTCCAGGCTGAACAGCCCCAACTCTCTTAGCCTGTCCTTATAGGAGAGGTACTCCAGCCCTCTGATCATCTTCATGGCCCATTTGTTGGTCAGATCTTCAGTTCTCAGAGTAATTCTGTGGATTTATAGTCTGCACACACCCATCTTCTTGTAGGCTTTTAGTACGTGGGAGGGGATTTGTTTAAGGTCACCTAATGACAAAGCACAGTTAGTAAGAGCTACACCAAGGCTCCAAAGTGAAACAAGGTCTGCAAACTGAGACACTGTAAAGCACTTGGCTTCAGCTGGAACCTTGCAAGCTACCCACGATGGTGTGTGAAATGCCGCGTGGTGAAGGCGGCTGCGTGGTGCCGTTTGGGTGGGCAGCATTACCAATCACAGGCAGGTTAACACTGGGCAGCGGGTCTGAGCACGGTGAGGGGACGGCGAGACGTCAGGAACGTGCTCAGGATGGGTCATAGCATTTATACAGAGAGCCCGGTACCACCAGGGGAATTTAACTTAGGAGAGGAAGAAGAGAATGAATATCCACCTAAATATTTTTAATGACTTCAATGTTAAATATTGATGGTTAAACTGGATGGAAAAAAGAAAGTGAGTTTCTACCACTGTTTATGTTATTCAGGTACTCTTCATCTCCCTTGCCAGGGAAGGAAAACGTGTTACGCTTCTGGCTCACAACTGCTCAGCCGGTCTTTAGAAAGATGAGTTTGGGTGTACTTGTACAGGTTCTAACTGGATTGTATCTTGCCACTAAGCATCACGGAATATATGTCAAAATACTGCAGCACATGAACGCCAGCAGGGATCCTGAAGAGTTACAAGGATGAAGTTAAGCAACTTTTCAATTGCCTTGGATAAGTAACTGTAATAAACAAAGAAAGCAGTTGTTGCTCGCTGTCTTTTTTAATGGAAGAGCAAAGTTAAAGACTCTGCAGTGGCCTTGTTTTCAGTTCTGAACTTAAATATGAGTTCAGTTTTTCATGATGTCCAGCTTAGTGTGCACACTGAATAACAGCTTTATAAGGACAGGTGTTTTCTCTTTGGAAATGGAGGGAGGGAAAAAAAAGCATTTCTATTGCCTGTTTAGTGTTTGGCTCTAAGGGAGGGGGAGGGAGAGGATCAAGGCAAGGTTTTTGTAGATGTTCCTCAAAATCTGAGTATTTTTCTCCCTGGAACTTTCCTCCATTCTGCTAGCACAGAATTTCTGTCACAAGATTCCCCCTTTTCAGCTGTTACAAGGGTTGCTCCATTCGCTGCAGAGAACAGTTACCGCAGAGCAGTCGGGAGCAATACTTGTGTCAGCCTTCCCAGCATACGTATCCAGTGACCAAAAAAAAAACCTCGTCTGAGCACACATGGTCCTTGCAACCAGCTTGCCTCGGAATCAGTCTTTTCGTGAAGCGAGGAGCTGTGGTGAGGCCTCACGTGGCTGGTGCTGTTCCTGTGCTATCATCTCAGCTACCTCTGGCTTTAAGATTAGTGGTCCAGAGTCATTCACTTCTGCATCAGGCTTGTCTTCACACTAACTGTATGTTCTAGAGCAACATAAATGGCTAATTTTCCTGCTGCATGAGGTATCTGTAGTGTATTCTGCAGGTTAAAAACTAAATCAGGAACTTCTATACATTTTTCTGATGTATGGTCTTAATTGTAAAACCCACACGCTTACTGGTCAGCAACTGTCTACACTTCAGTTAAATTCTAGTATCCCCAGAGATGCACATGGAAATATTTATTAATGAGAATTAAGAATTCAGCATTGAGACCTTTAACTGAATTGGTTTAAAATGTATGTTCTAGCACTGCTTAAAAATGTATTAAAGGAGTTTTGTCACGTTTATCTCCTTTTTCCTAACAAATCTGTGGCTGCAGCAGGAAAATCACACTGTTTCTCTATAACCAGAAGGAGCGGCCTGACTTGCACAGGGAAGCAGCAAAGCCAGAGTCCCTCCACAACGGTTGTTATGTAAAATTAGCTTAGTTTTCTTTAATTCAAAGTATTTTATTGTGTGGAGTTCCGACACTGGCCTGCATCTAAACAGACACCTTGACCCTACCGTCACCACCCCCACCCCAGAGATTCTCACGGGGCAAGTATTTTACAAGACAGTGAATTATGGCCTCTCCTGTGGTCATCAGACTTTAACCAACAAAACCACTTGCCTGTGATCATACAAACATAAAATAAAGCTATTACTTGGCAATATTATCTTTAAGAACAAAAAGAATGGCTCATGAATTGTTATTGCGAGCGTTTAACGAGCTATAGTTAAGATACTGTGAACAGGCCCTAGCGCTTTTGAAGTGTGAGATTCACAACCATTTTCCATTCCATGTGCTATTTTCATTTTGGTATCAACTCAAGTGATAATTTCTCCTGGAGCGATCAAAATGCGTGCTCTGATATTTAATGATCTGTCCTGGACAAACCCCATTTTTTTAATTTCTTAGGGTGAAAGGTGAAGATTGTATGTAAACAAGAAATAAAACATATTCTTCTATTTTTTTTAATAAGTTGCAAAGACCAATTTTTGTTTCCGGCGTAACTGACGAAGACACAGATTGCAAATATGTATTTTAAGCGTCCAGCAGTGGTCATGTCAAAGGTCAGCTATATACTCCTGAGGCCAGAAAGGGGTGTTGATAAAAAAGGAAACTTTTTAATTGTATGCTGCGTACTCCTTAAACAACTGGGGTGGGAAGGGGGAAAGGAATAAAGAGTTCTCAAAAGGAAGCTGAAGACCAAAACTGCTTCAGAATTCAGCAGGACACTGCTGTCAGTAAGTTCTGGAGGAGGAGTGCCCTCCTGGAAACTCTCCATTCCACACGCGGGTACAACACACCCCGCACGACTCCGCAAGTCGGAGGATGAGCTTTTACCGGTTCCTGGCCTCCTACCAACTGTATCTAACTCCTTGCAGACACTGCGTCGCCACTGGAAAATCTGAGTTGGAGCAGGGTCCAGTCGTAGCCTTTCTTCTACCGTTTCAGCAGGAAGAAGCCAGCTGCAGGCTATGGCTAAAATACACTCTGTATGGGTATCTCTGACCCCACCATAGAAGAGCAAACACTTCCAAAGCAAGCTACGTATCGCAGCAACAGCTTTCAGTGTGTTCTTAGAAGACCCTAGAAGAGCTAGAAGTCTAATACAGAACCTGTACTGATGGACTTCTGACTGGTCCAAGTTTGAACTACTGCCACCAGGATGCCAAGAGACTGGCTATGGCTAAGCACCAACGGAAACACTAAAACACTGATTTTTATCTTCTACGTGTACCAGTTTTTGACGGTGAATCTCAATATTACAATTTATTTCACACCCTCCTCTCCCCCATACCCGCCCGAGTCCAGCGCCCGGCATCCTCCTGCCTACGAGTAAAGGCAGAATTATTTCTCCAAATCTGCATATCCCACTTAAACTGGCTGAAAACTGTAGAATCAGCTACTGTCGATGTACAATTGTACACAGCGTGTTCTTTAAACACAGAGCTGCTTGGAACAACCCGCATGCCTAACATATCCCTGAGACTTTTACCGTCTAACTAACAGCAAATACAACCCCGTAAACAGAGCGGTGTTTGTTCTAGCAGAAAACTCTCTAACTATGAGCTCTAGCGAACATAAGTTTTTAAAAATCAGTAACTTTGCAAAAAGCCTTTGTGTTTTGCAAAAGATCTGTGTGCTTCACGGGGAAAACCAATTACGGTTTTGACAAGTGGCATGAGAAAAGCGATGATCTGGAAGGACCAAGAGAAGCCAAGTTTTGGAACGTGGTTCCCTACATTTACTTTGATACCACCTCTCCAGGCAGCCAGGCATCGCAGAACCACCCATTTTTCTTCTCCTCCTGGATGCTGCTGAGCTCTTCAGAGGAAAGCGAGAGAAGTCCATTTAGAATGCTACTAAGGGTCACAGCACCGCCATCAAACTGTTAAGGGCTAACAGAGGACTAAGCATGAAACTGTTTCTTATTTAAATGCTAAATAGTCTTCAAGCGACTGTGGGGTGGAGAAATACTGGCAAATGAAGGTAGCGTAGCCAGGCAGTTTAACATGAATCACAGAATCATAAAGGTTGGAAAAGGCCTCTGAGATCACCCAAGTCCAACCGTCCAGGTTGGCCCTTGGTTCTGTGGTGCCTAGAGTTAAACCAACACAAATTTCCGCGCTGAGCAGGGTGTTTTCTACAACTGGAGGCCAAAAAGGCAGAGCAGACTTAAAAATTTAAAAGCACACTGACAATGTTTTTTGTGAAACGTTTCTTTTTATCACGCTGCAGACTACTTTCACTAGAATGCCTGGACGCTAGAAAGCCAACATGCTATTTTAAACTGCTCTCTACAAATAAAGCATTTAACAGTCACCCTGGAGCTTTAAAAACATCACGTCCTCTCAGCACCCTCAAACCTTTTGTCACAGTCGCTCCAGCATTTAGTGTGGAAATAACAATCTGATGAAAGATTATGGTTTAACAGCATATTAATAACTAGTCATCGAACTTCTGAACCTAAAAATGGGAGAGAAAGGAGGAAGACACCAATAGACCATGGAAGAGTTTCTGTAAGTATTCTGCTCCTCCATGGTTTATTGATCAAACATAGCCACATTAACAAAATATTAAGAAAGAAAAACAACTGTAAAATACAAGGAGTGGTGATTCTCAGAAGTACAACTCTATCTTTGGTTCAAGGAGTAAAGCCTTAGTTTTGTCCTCACCACAAACTGAACTTGAAAGACAGATGAGCAACAACAACATTTCCCCTGGACACCCTGCTCCGTTTTACCTTGCTATCTCACAGATGAGCCACACAGACAGCACTAACAGCATTTTTCCCCTTTCTGTTTTCCCATTTTGTGTAATGAACCACTCCATTAAAGCAAGGCATTAACGAGAAGAAAAAGATGAAAAAACATTTGAGCCCGTAAATTGAAAGATCAACAAGTCTGTTTTTATTATCATATTGTATTCTTATCTGGATGGCACATAATTACAAAGAAACATTTACAATATATTTTCAAGTATTAAGTTATGTCATTTCAAGGCTTCCACTTCAAAAAGCTACATTAATAATACACCATACAGATAGTACAGTCGGTTAGAATTTCAAATAACTTCCTCCCCTCTATTTGGTTTAAATATGAATCAGTAGGCACTAGAAATGCCTGCAGCCACTTACTTTCTTGGGACTCAACCTTGGTCTTGTACCGGTATACATCATTTTGCATGTCAGAAAATCAGCTACTCTCAGACACAGCTCACAGGTAGTTGCACGGCCAGAGTGATGTGCAGGTTCACAACAGAGACCAGAACTACGTCCCTGACCTCTACCGTTTAGCAGTGATGCAAAAAGAAAGAAGGCATATTTAAGTTAACTTAAAACGCTGAAGTAACTGTAAAAATGCCATTGTAACATCCCACACTTGCTACATTAGTGCTTCTCTTCTCATCAAGCATGTTAAACTTCAAAATAAAGCACGGTCACGAAGTCTGAGCTAGGCAGACTGAGCCTAGGTTGAATCTAACCCAATTATTTCCATGTTGCGTATCAGTCAGTACGGGTGTTGACGGTTAACTCTGCTTCCTGCAGCACTGGTATAACCCATCAGTTACAGCAGGGTTACACAGTTTAAGCCTGAAACTTTGAACAGTCCCTGCTGATGCCACCGCAGCGGTGTAAGGTAACACACATCCCACTTAAGTCCCTTTTTGTGCTGGCAATATACCCTGAACAGATGGAATTCTGCATACAGTGGAGTAAAACCTATTTGATAGGATATTGTCTTTTAAAAAAACATCTTGGATGACAGTAAACGATCCCAGCATTCAACCTTTTTCTTTTTTTTTTTAACCAAAGACAGCAAAAGCCCTGTTACCTCTTTATTCTCATTTCTTATACTACCTTTTAAAATAAAGCAGGAAATGTGGCCAGCAGCTGGTCCCGTCTCTTCTGCCCCAACACAGCTGAATCCACTTTAGCATAAAGAAAAACAAGGATGCTAAATACACATATACTTCATCACACAGTGATGTTTCACAAAGAAAAATCAAACTCCTTTTATACTGATGAGCACTCGATAAGGTCTAGCACCAATAAAGCAAATGACTGGGAGAAAACACTTTCACCTTCTACATAGCCTTAAACACAAAATTTAAGGCTTTAAGAAACAGACTTCAGAAATTCTAAACAGAATCTTTTTTTTTTTTTAAGTTAACAAATGAAACTGATTTGGGAAAGTCTATTCTTTGTGAAACCTCACTTTACATATCATCATTTTCACAATCTTTCTTCCCCCACCTGACATACATATAAACAACCTAAACATAATAATACAACTGAAAAAACAACCCACTCATCTTTTGTGATAGGGAGAACCACTGACTAGTACAAGAAAACACACGCTACTGTTTCTCAAACTATTTTTCCTCCTATCTCAGTTAATTATGGAGCATTTTTCAGATCATTAGCCTCAAGATACATATTTGCTCATCTCTGAACTGTGCTTAATTATATAAACTTATAGATTTCCAGATACTGTAAGAGGCTAAATTAAGAACTCTACAGTAAAATTAAGCACATGCATATACATGCAATATCTTTAAAATTTAAAGCTACTTTGAAGTAACATAGGAATTTCAGTGTGCATGGGCACAGAGATTTACTTATGGGAAGCTAAAGTAACGAGTTACTTCAATGCACTGCATTCTCCAAACTGCAATTCTCGTTAGAGGTCCATGCAAAAAAGTGACTCCTCTACATTAGGATTCCACTGTACAGACAGACCCAGCATTCAGGTTCTGTTTAATCAGGCAAAACTCCGCATCATGAATTAGAGCAAGCTAGAGAGGACTTTTTAAAGATACCGTGCATCCTTAACACTAGACAGTATTTTAAACCAACAGGTCACAAATTCTCTTTTTTTCCATTTAAAAAGCAATTTACTTACACTTTTGGGACGGTCCCCTATGATAAAAGGCTCTAAATGTCACATCCCCCTTATTAGCATATTTTCCCTTTTCAGCTCATCAGATACTTAGTTGAATGGAAAATTCCTATTCCAAATGGCACAAGCATTTATTTTTTAATTCAAAACGTAGCCCGTGTATTGGCTACTACGTGCATATTCATTTAGAAAAGAGGAAAACAGCCAATTAGAACGACACGATTGTTATTTTCACTATCAGTTACCATCCAGAGCTAGAAACATTCTGGCAGAGTAGGCCAAGGACCAGAGAAATCATTTCCTGAGCCAGTCCTTACAAGAGACTGGCATAAGCAAAGCAAGCCGTCTGATACCGCATTATGGGAATATATTGATCCTTACCAGGTTGCGAGGTGGAAAACGACTGTTCTTTAACCCCTACACAACGGAGCCTGGCAGGGCAAGCACCTAAAAGAGAAACTGTCAGAGAGGTTTTAATAGTAATGTATAACTGAGATGCAGTACAATTTTATATGCATGCTTTCTTTTGCCGATCATTACTATTTTCTTAAGTCTGTCCAGTGACGATGTCTTAATGGAAGTTTTTGGTTTGGTTTTCTAAGCAAGCATTTTCGGCTCCTCAGGATAAGCAGGCTAGACATTATCTGACTCAAGACTGGGTAGTCAGCGTTATCTCTACCGGCAACTGCGAAGTGGAACCGAGCACACCTTCGTGCGTCAGGTTGGCAAGATCTTTTCACCCAAGTGCTGCAAACGGGCTCTGGCGGCACCTCTGCGTGTACACGCGCGTGTCAGTTTGCACGATAATTATCGCACTGCCGTACACAGCTCTGCACGACTCCTATGCCAAACAGGCTCAGACCACTACCGTCCACATGCCAGACTGGGGGAACCTTTCACCAAGGCCACCATCTGGCTCCCAACGTACCGTTCAAGAGAGATTTTTTTTTTTTTTTTTTTTTTTTTTTTTTTGTTACCCTGACCCCTCAAGTGCCAGGTTCCCTTCCTCTGCATCTTCCCCCTCACCACCCCATCACCACTGTATTCATTCTTTTTCCTCCGCACCATCGCCTGCTTCCTCCGCCGCGACGCGAGGCCCCGAAGGGCGAGAACCCCACGAGTACTTGCAGCAGGTACTTGACCCTACATTTTGAACGAGGCCGCCGCTCGCCGAGCGCAGATGGAGCAGAACTCCACCGACACCTGATCCCGGTCCACGTGGAGGCAGATCCCGCCGGGGGCCGCCCGCTCCTCCTCCGTCTCCGTCGTCACCACCGCCGCCTCCTCCAGACCGGGGGGCCGGGAGCTGGGCAGGGCGTAGTCGTGGTCGCTGCTCTCGCCGGCGGGCTGGAGCTGCTGCTGGTGGTGGTGATGGCGGCGGGGGCTGCCCCTGTCCCTGAAGAGGCTGGTGCTGAGCTGCAGCCCGCCGGCGCGGATCCCGGCCAAGCGGCTGAGGAGCTGCCCCAGGGCGCTCTGGTTCGCCAGCACGGCCCGCAGGTAGCTGCTCTCCCGCTCCAGCTCTCGCAGGCGGCGGCTCAGGCCGCGGTTGCGGTCCCGCAGCTGCCGGTTCTCGGCAGCCAGGCCCTGCAGGCGGCTCTCCAGCCCCAGCACGTACTGCTTCTTCTTCAGCCGGTTCAGCCGCGCCGCCGCCGCCGCCTTCAGCCGGCTCCCGGCCCCGCCGCTCCTCCGCCCGCCCGCCGCCGGCCTCTGGCCCTGGCCCGGCGGGGGCAGCGGCTCCGGTTCCCCGCAGAAGCAGCCGCTCAGCTCCGCGTCCAGGTCCCAGTCGGGCCGGGCCGCCTCCAGCAGGTCTCCCAGCTCCAGCCCCGGGAACCAGTCCTCCTGCTCCCACACCTCCAGCGGGCCGCCGGCCGCCTCCGCGTCCTTCTCCTGCCGCCGCGGCTCCAGGGCGCCCGCCTCCCGCCGCGCCGGCTGCTGTTGTTTGGGCCGCGCCGGGCCCGGATCCCCTTCCCCGCCGCCATCCCGCCCTCTCGGGGCCTGCCCGGCGCCGGCCAGCGGCCAGACGGCGCCCGAGGGGCTCGCTCCGCCGGCGGAGGCGGCCAGCAGCTGGGTCAGGCTGTGCCGCATGGCGGCGGCGGGCGAGGGCCCGGCGGGGCGGGACGGGACCGTACGGCGCCCGAGGCGAGCGGCGCCAGGCTGCGGCCCGGGGATGCCGCCGCGGTGCCTGCCGGGAAGCGGCGCGCGGGGCGGGAGGGGAGGGGAGGGGGTGCCCGGCGACTGCGCCCGCGCGCGGGAAAGCGGCGGCGGCTGCGGGGGGTGAGAGTGAGCGGGTGAGGGGGGGGGTGAGGAGTGAGTGGGGGGGTGAGGGGTGAGTGGGGGGGGGTGTGAGGGATGGGGGTGGGGGTGATGTGTGAGAGGGGCGTGAGTGTGCGAGCGGGGCGTGAGTGTGAGGGGGAGTGAGTGTGTGTGAGGGAGGATGAGTGTGTGTGTGAGGGATGAATGTGGGGGCGAGCGGGGGATGTGAGGGGGGGTGTGAAGGGTGGGGATGTGTGTGAGGGATGAGTGGGGGCTGAGTGTGTGGGGGGGATGAGGGGTGAGTGGGTGTGTGAGCGGGGGGATGTGTGGGGGTGTGAGTGTGTGAGGGGTGAGTGTGTGTGGGGGGGGTGTGTGGGGGGTGTGAGTGTGTGTGTGAGGGATGAGTGTGGAGGATGTGAGCGGTGAGTGTGTGTGGGGGGGGATGTGTGGGGATGTGGTCGAGGGAGGTTCTCCTTCCCCTCTACTCTGCCCTAGTGAGGCCCCATCTGGAGTACTCTGTCCAGTTCTGGGCTTCCCAGTTCAAGAAAGATGAGGAGCTACTGGAGAGAGTCCAGCGGAGGGCTACAAGGATGGTGAGGGGACTAGAGCATGTCTCCTACGAGGAGAGGCTGAGGAAGCTGGGCTTGTTCAGCCTGAAGAAGGCTGAGAGGGGACCTAATAAATGCTTACAAATATCTGAAGGGTGGGTGTCAGGAGAATGGGGCCAGACTCTTTTCAGTGGTGCCCAGCGACAGGACAAGGGGCAATGGGCACAAACTGAGGCAAAGGAAGTTCCGTCTGAACATGAGGAAGAACTTCTTCCCTCTGAGGGTGATGGAGCACTGGAACAGGCTGTCCAGGGAGGTGGTGGAGTCTCCTTCTCTGGAGATATTCAAGGCCCGCCTGGACGAGGTTCTGTGCAGCCTGCTCTGGGTGACCCTGCTTCCGCAGGGCGGTTGGACTGGGTGACCCACAGAGGTCCCTTCCAACCCCTACCATTCTGTGATTCTGTCTGTGAGGCGTGGGGGTGTGTGGTGTGTGTGTGAGGTGGGGGGGGGTGGTGGTGTATGAAGTAATGTGGGGGGCGCGTGAGTGAGGTGTGAAGTGGGCAGGGGGGGTGTGAGGGGGGTGTGAAGTGTGTGGAGGGTGGTGTGGGTGTGAGCGGGGTGTGTGTGAGGGGGTTTCTCCCCAACAGATGCCGCTGAGGGGAAGGAACAGGGATGCCCCCTAGGTACTGCCGTGTTTTGGGGGCTTTCCTGCTGGAGGCTTGTGGGGCTGCTCTGTCACACAGCGAGCGGGTGTCCCCTGCCAAGATTTAGACTATTCAGGTACCAGTTTTTAGGCTCTCTTGTAATCACCGAAGGGGAACAGGCACTCCTCGCTGCATATCAACTAATTAAAACAGAGCAGCCGACTCAAGTCCTACTGTGTTCCTTCCTCTCAGACCACGGGCCTAGTTTGTAGCCTGGGTTGGTTGGCGTTTACATTAGATAGATGTAGATGCCTGCATTTACATTAATTAAATGTGCGTGCGCGGTGGGCACAACAGAGGGAAAAATATGGGTGAAAAGTAGGAGGATTTGGTTCATAAAACAGGTGTGGAATGACACTTGTAGGAGCCAGGATCAGAACAAAAGGCTGTGGTTTGTCGTGTGGCAGGTATTGGAGCAATACTTCTCATCTGGCTTTGTGAGGGTTCAGGGAGTCCAGAGGAGTTCAAAAGACAAGTCTGTTGACATCTTAGAGGCCATGTCTGGTTCAGTAAGTCCTTGAGATGAACTGGTCGCAAGCTGGAGGATCTTCTGGCCATGTCTGTAGATTTCTGAACATGTGGCTCAACAGACAGCAAGTCTGACGTGGTGCCGCTGCTCAGTACCAAGAGCTACCCAAACAACTAGCTAAAATGTTGAGTTACCCCGAGGTGCACATGCACGGGAAAGAATTTGGAGAGCTCTCAAGGCAGCTGCCTCGGGCCCAGGTGTAGGACGCCATTTGGCCCATCACAGGCTTTTTTTGCTGGAGAGTTGAAGATTAGGAGCTGAAAATCAGCAGCCAAAACCCTCCTCCTTGGCTGGGAGAGAGGCAAGAGAGGTGGGATGGGTGCCTCTGTATCCCACGGTGCTGACAGGAAGGGGAAAGATATTTTTGTTAAAAATTGGCATATACCCTTCCTTTTTGTGCATCAGTGCGATTTTCTCTACAGAAAACACCAAAACACCAGAAAACACTTAAACTGGCAGAACATCTAGAACCTCATCCTGTTTCAAAGACTATTGAAATCACCTCAAGACCTGTTCACAGAATCACAGAATCACAGAATAGTAGGGGTTGGAAGGGACCTCTGTGGGTCATCTAGTCCAACCCCCCCGCCGAAGCAGGGTCACCTACAGCAGGCTGCACAGGACCTTGTCCAGTCGGGTCTTGAATATCTCCAGAGAAGGAGACTCCACAACCTCCCTGGGCAGCCTGTTCCAGTGCTCCGTCACCCTCAGAGAGAAGAAGTTCCTCCTCATGTTCAGACGGAACTTCCTGTGCCTCAGTTTGTGCCCATTACCCCTTGTCCTGTCACTGGGCACCACTGAAAAGAGCTTGGCCCCATCCTCCTGACACCCACCCTTCAGATATTTGTAGGCATTTATAAGGTCCCCTCGCAGCCTTCTCTTCTTCAGGCTGAACAAGCCCAGTTCCCTCAACCTCTCCTCGTAGTGGAGATGCTCCAGTCCCCTCACCATCCTTGTAGCCCTCCGCTGGACTCTCTCCAGTAGCTCTTCATCCTTCTTGAACTGGGGAGCCCAGAACTGGACACAGTACTCCAGATGAGGCCTCACCAGGGTAGTGTAGAGGGGAAGGAGAACCTCCCTTGTCCTGCTGGCCACACTCTTCTTGATGCACCCCAGGATCCCATTGGCCTTCTTGGCAGCCAGGGCACACTGCTGGCTCATAGTTAACCTGTCGTCCACCAGGACACCCAGGTCCCTCTCCGCAGAGCTGCTCTCCAGCAGCTCCACCCCAAGCCTGTACTGGTGCATGAGGTTGTTCCTCCCCAGGTGCAGGACCCTGCACTTGCCCTTGTTGAACCTCATCAGGTTCCTCTCTGCCCAGCTCTCCAGCCTATCCAGGTCACGCTGAATGGCAGCACAGCCTTCCGGTGTATCTACCACACCTCCCAGTTTGGTGTCGTCAGCAAACTTGCTGAGGGTACATTCTAACTCTTCATCCAGGTCGTTGATGAAGAAGTTAAACAAGACTGGGCCCAGTACTGACCCCTGAGGGACACCACTTGTCACCAGCCTCCAACTAGACTCAGCGCCCCTGATGACAACCCTCTGAGTTCTGCCATTCAGCCAGTTCTCTATCCACTTCACCGACCACTCATCCAGCCCACACTTCCTCAGCTTCCCCAGGAGGATATCATGGGAGACTGTGTCGAAAGCCTTGCTGAAGTCAAGGTAGATAACATCCACAGCTCTCCCTTCGTCTACCCAGCCAGTCATGTCATCATAGAAAGCTATCAGATTGGTCAGGCATGATTTCCCCTTGGTGAATCCATGCTGACTACTCCTGATAACCTTCTTTTCTTCCACTTGCTTGATGATGGCCTCCAGGATAAGCTGCTCCATCACCTTTCCCGGGATGGAGGTGAGGCTAACCGGCCTGTAGTTCCCTGGGTCCTCCTTCTTGCCCTTTTTGAAGATTGGAGTGACATTGGCCTTTCTCCAGTCCTCGGGCACCTCTCCAGTCCTCCAGGACCTCTCAAAGATGATGGAGAGTGGCTCAGCAATGACATCCGCCAGCTCCCTCAGCACTCGTGGGTGCATTCCGTCGGGGCCCATGGATTTGTGGACATCCAGATCGCTTAAGCGATCCCTCACACAGTCCTCCTCGACCAAGGGAAAGTCGTCCTCTCTGTAGGCTTCTTCTCTTACCTCCGGGGCCTGGGATTCCTGAGGGCCAGTCTTAGCACTGAAGACTGAAGCAAAGAAGGCATTCAGTAGCTCTGCCTTCTCCGCATCCTCCGTCACCAGGACACCCGCCTCATTCAGCAGCGGCCCCACGTTGTCCCTAGCCTTCCTTTTGCTGCTGATGTAGTTGAAGAAGCCCTTCTTGTTGTTTTTGACATCCCTTGCCAGCTTCAATTCCAGGTGAGCCTTGGCCTTCCTCGTCGCATCCCTGCATGCTCTCACTATGTTTCTGTACTCTTCCCAAGTGGCCTGTCCCTCTTTCCACATGCCATGCACCTTTCTCTTCTGCCTGATCTCCGCTAGAAGCTCCTTGTTTAACCATGCAGGTCTCCTGCCTCCTTTGCTAAATTTCTTTCTCAGGGGGATGCATTGCTCCTGTGCATGGAAGAAGTGTTGTTTAAAAAGCGACCAGCACTCATGGACCCCCCTGCCTTCGAGAGCCCTGGCCCACGGGATTCCTCCCAGTAGCTCCTTGAAGAGGGCAAAGTCAGCCCTCCTGAGGTCCAGGGTTTTGATCCTGCTTATCGCCCTGCTTCCTCCATGCAGGATCCTGAACTCGACCATTTCATGGTCACTGCAGCCGAGTCTACCTCCAACCTTCACGTCCTCCACCAGTCCCTCCTTGTTTGTTAATACAAGGTCCAGCAGAGCGCCTTTCCTTGTTGGTTCCTCCACCACTTGCATCAGAAAGTTATCATCGATGCTCTGTAGGAACCTCCTGGATTGCGCCTGCCTAGCTGTATGGTCTTCCCAGCTGATGTCAGGGTGGTTGAAGTCCCCCATGAGAACCAGAGCCTGTGACTGTGAGGCTGCTTGCAGCTGCCTGTAGAAGGCTTCATCAACCTCCTCCTCCTGGTCAGGTGGCCTGTAGTATACACCCACCGTAATGTCACCCGTGTGAGCCTGTCCCTTAATTCTAACCCACAAGCTTTCAACTCCTTCTTCACTGTTGATTTATTTGTGAGCTGAACAGGGATATGAATAATGCTATGACATTAAATAAGAAACCCACAAGACTGCTAGACTATTACACATGATGATCTGCTCAAGCACCAGGTACTGTGCGATACTGCTGTCTGTTACTCTGTTCAGGCCGGTCAGCCTCACCTCCATCCCAGGTAAGGTGATGGAGCAGCTTATCCTGGAGGCCATCATGAAGCAAGTGGAAGAAAAGAAGGTTATCAGGAGTAGTCAGCATGGATTCACCAAGGGGAAATCATGCCTGACCAATCTGATAGCGTTCTACGATGACATGACTGGCTGGGTAGACGAAGGGAGAGCCGTGGATGTTGTCTACCTTGACTTCAGCAAGGCTTTCGACACAGTCTCCCATGATGTCCTCCTAGGGAAGCTGAGGAAGTGTGGGCTGGATGAGTGGTCGGTGAAGTGGATAGAGAACTGGCTGAATGGCAGAACTCAGAGGGTTGTCATCAGCGGCGCTGAGTCTAGTTGGAGGCTGGTGACAAGTGGTGTCCCTCAGGGGTCAGTACTGGGCCCAGTCTTGTTTAACTTCTTCATCAACGACCTGGATGAAGAGTTAGAATGTACCCTCAGCAAGTTTGCTGACGACACCAAACTGGGAGGTGTGGTAGATACACCAGAAGGCTGTGCTGCCATTCAGCGTGACCTGGATAGGCTGGAGAGCTGGGCAGAGAGGAACCTGATGAGGTTCAACAAGGGCAAGTGCAGGGTCCTGCACCTGGGGAGGAACAACCTCATGCACCAGTACAGGCTTGGGGTGGACCTGCTGGAGAGCAGCTCTGCGGAGAGGGACCTGGGTGTCCTGGTGGACGACAGGTTAACCATGAGCCAGCAGTGTGCCCTGGCTGCCAAGAAAGCCAATGGGATCCTGGGGTGCATCAAGAAGAGTATGGCCAGCAGGACGAGGGAGGTTCTCCTTCCCCTCTACACTGCCCTGGTGAGGCCTCATCTGGAGTACTGTGTCCAGTTCTGGGCTCCCCAGTTCAAGAAAGATGAAGAGCTACTGGAGAGAGTCCAGCGGAGGGCTACGAGGATGGTGAGGGGACTGGAGCATCTCCCCTACGAGGAGAGGTTGAGGGAACTGGGCTTGTTCAGCCTGAAGAAGAGACGGCTGTGAGGGGACCTTAGAAATGCCTACAAATATCTGAAGGGTGGGTGTCAGGAGGATGGGGCCAAACTCTTTTCAGTGGTGCCCAACGACAGGACAAGGGGCAATGGGCACAAACTGAGGCACAGGAAGTTCTGTCTGAACATGAGGAAGAACTTCTTCCCTCTGAGGGTGACGGAGCACTGGAACAGGCTGCCCAGGGAGGTTGTGGAGTCTCCTTCTCTGGAGATATTCAAGACCCGCCTAGACAAGATCCTGTGCAGCCTACTGTAGGTGACCCTGCTTCGGCAGGGGGGTTGGACTAGATAACCCACAGAGGTCCCTTCCAACCCCTACTATTCTGTGATTCTGTAGACATTGCGAGGTGGGATTTCTTTTTTGGAGCCTCAGTGTCACCTTTTACATGCCAAACCTCTGTTGCACTTCAAGGGAGAACCGAAGGCAAAAGGCTGAGGGTTGGAGCTTTGGTCCATCTTGAAAATAATGTGCCTTTAACTGTAAAAAATGAAAACCTATGATGCAGCAGAGGTTAGGACCAAAGAAATCATATTTTACGTTTTCCATCCTAATCTTTCATGTCAAGGTTTGACTAGTTCAACAGTCCCCATTCAGATTTAACACTGTAGAGCTCTTACATAAAAGTGTAACAAAAAACAAGGCGACGGAACTTTTAGGAGGATCTAAGCTGGGAAGTACATGGCAGAGAAATGTCAAGCTGGTCTCTGTCAGAAGATGGTCTGATGGAGAGGAACAAAACGCAGTGCTGTGTTATGACAGAGGCACCTGCCGAGACGAGAACAGAGGAGAAAGCCGCAGTTATGCAACAAAATGACGGAGTTTGGCATTCAGCGCTTTTTCCTTCGTCAGTAAATCCCTGCTGTGCTTTCTGTAAGCATCAAACTGCAGCGAGAGCTCGTTGTACGCCTGCTTGCTGCTCTCGAGCTGTCGATGGAGCTCTTGGACCCTCAGATCGGTGTCCGCTGCCTCTTTCACAAGGCGTTTTCCTGCTCTCTGCCTGGCTTCTTCCGCCGCCTCCAGCTTCTTCCCTAGCTGCTCAGTTTCCCGTTGCTCATCTTGCAGAGCTTTGTCCCTCTCCGTGGCCAGGTTCAGTAGCTGCTCTTTCTCCTCGTTTGCCCTCTCCAGCTTGGCCTGCAGCTTGCTGCTCAGAGCCCTCCGCTGACTTTCTGCCTGCTCTGCCTGTGCAGTGGTTTGTTGGTGCTTCTCCTGTAGGCGCTGCAGCTGGTTTTTTAGTGAATCCACTTCCCGGGCGTAGGCACTTGCTTGCTGGCTCTGAGCTTCTAGCAGCTCCTTTTCTCGCTCCTGGGCTCTGCGGCTCTCACAAGCACGTTTCTTCTGTAAGGACTCTAACTGCTGCGAGAGCTTTTTGGCCTGAGCAGTGAGCTGGAGCACTTCAGCTTCCTTCTCCCTCAGAGTCTGGTTGAAGAGCGCTTCGTTCTCCTGCCGCAGGCGCTTATTCTCCTCCCACAGCTGCATGTGCCGTTTCCTGTGTTCGTCCTTCAACTGGATCATTTTTTCATGGTTGTCGGCCAGTTCCATAAAGCACCTCTCCAGACGCTGAATCTGTTGGGTCTGGCTTTTCATTTTCACAGCATCCTCTGTCCTCAGTTGCTCCAACTCTGCGTTGAGCTGCTCCAGGTCTCTGCAGCGTTTGCAAGCATCGTCTGCTTTTTTCTTCAGTATATAGATAAGGTGATGCTGTTGTACTAGGCGTGAACGTAGCAGAGCCTGCTCGCTCTTCTCCTCTTTGGGGCTCTCACCGAGTTCCTCCAGGCATTTTGTCAGATCTTCCATGTCTTTGCTTGTCTTTGGGTCACTGATGGGGTTGGCCGTCCCTGCCTCTCTCTCATCCTGAGCCATGGAGCCCCTGTCTCACACAAAGATGAGACAAAATTTTATAGTGACCGCTTCTCTTAGCGACGTGCAACATAATTAAACAGTACTCAATGGTTGCATGGTCAACGCCATGGCGATAAGCTGGTGGAGTTTCTCTGGAAGTCCTAAGAAACCGGTGCAGGGGGACAGGACCTCCTGAAACCAGCAGCAGCCTGCAGCCCTCCTCACCTGCTTCGCTCTGCTTCAGTCAGGCCTACCCACGAGAAGGGTGCCAGGCTCGATGATGCAGAAGCAAAGAATGTAGGCTTAGTATTTAGGCAAGCCTATTCATTTGCCGATTACTAGCTTTGCTCATTATTCCTGCTCAAAGCACTGTTGTTGTAGCTACAAGAAGTACTATTATGTTTAGGTAAAAAGCTTGCAAGTGATAAAGCTGTAAGTAATTCCTTAAGCAATCCTTTTTCTCTGCCTTTATTTTCTCCCACAGATCTAGTATTCCAAATGCAAGTGAAACATGGAGGGTTACATCAAACTTCTAATTGATTTATAAGATTTTAATAGTATATTGCTCATTAAAAATAACTGAATAGCCTTATTCTGGGCTTAGAGATTTATGACTAAAATAAAAGCTCTATCCAATGCTAATAATTACTGAATGCCCTGTGATACAAAGACTTTGTGCCTGGAGAAATGGTTCATCATTTGAGTTTTGACACTGATTTGCTGGATTATTTCAGGCATGTAATTTTAAAAGTCTGGTTCCTCGTGTAAAAATAAGGGAAATGTCTGCATTACATTGGCACCAAACCCATTACTGGTGCCTAGTCATACAGCATGCTCCCCAGGCGTGCTAAAAGTCAGCCTAAAACTGATCTATGAGTTTTTCATTCAGATGCAGACCTGGAACTACACAGCACATGAAACGGCGTGCTGATAATCAGGTTTTGTGAATTCCTGGGCTTTGACCGGAGATGAAGATTGGACATGGGAAGGAGCCAGCTTAAAAAAAATACTAAAAAATAACATACAGCAAAAATGAGTTCAAGCCTGCGAAGCACGGGCAGTTTCAGCACTGCAGAGCAGTGACCGTCGGTAGGGACGCTGCCGCTGTCCCCACCATCCAGCGCTCCCCTGCCGCTGTTGTTACCTTGGATCCTGCCAAAACACTTGGAAATAACAGAGGAGAGGGGGAAGGACTGAAAGGTTTAGGCCATCCAGCGGAAACACAATGAAGAGCAGGGTTTAAGAGAAGAAAAAGGTTTTCTTACCAGGTGTTCTCTGTCTCCTGATGGTTTGTTGCCACTCCTGCTGTGGGGTTTCTGTCTCCATGGAGATAAGAGGCTGAATCCAGTCACCCCAGAGCTCATGCCTTCATCTGGGCTGGCTGGAACTGGGCCAGCCCTAGGAGAGCGACTGAGAGAGCTGGGAGTGTTTCTTAGCAAACAAATGCTGCTGACAGTGTCAGAAGCACCCAGATTTGGTAAAGGGAAGAGGATTTCCAGAAGTCTGAAGAACTCCTTTCTCTCGGCTTGCGCCCTGCGTGTGCCAGAGGATGTCAGAATGGCAAGTTCCAACCTTCTCAGAACACGCTGAAAGTAAGTAAGGACACAGCCCTTGCCCTAAACAATTTGCAACTTTATTCAGCAGTTAATGAAAAATCTGAAAGATTGGATCAGGAAGGGAAAAACAAATGCAGCTGGAAGGAAAAAGTTGGTGCAGGTTTTGCTGACTGCACTGGAGAAGGATACGAAGCAAAGAGGAGCGAGGGATGTGGGTAAAGGATGTGCAGCAAACAAGACATGGAGGGCACAGGACCAGATCTTTGAAAATGAGTACGATCAGAGTGGTGCGGGTTGCCGCACCAGCTCAGGTTTGGGGGCTTACTTGCAGAAATGGGAGGCAGAAAAAGGACCAGGAGGTTTCTGAACACAGAGCATGAAAGGAGAGCTGGGGCTTTGAAGCACCTGGTTCATAGGAAGTAAAAGTAGTGTCATTTAGAACACATACATGCATATATACATACATGTGCACCAAAAAAACCCCAATCTGGGCTAAAGGTGAGCTTGTAACGTTATGAAATGAAGGAAAAAAAAAAAGGTGGAAGTGGTATGTTTCTTCCAGCAAGGATGGATATATGCGAAGACATGCCAGGAGCACGGCTGCTTTGTCACAAAGGTGAACTGGAACTAAGACTAAAAGCATAGCTATTAATAGATCAAACTGCTCTTTAGCGAGTAACTAACAATACACCTTTAAAGTTTCATTATGGACAACTAAAACCTTTCCTTTTGACTGCAAAGCGCAGAAACGAGTTTCTTGAAGCTTTTTGTCCTAATCAACTTCATAAATTTGCATTTCTCTAGCAGCATATTATTAATCTGGAACATAATACTGTAGTGAGGAATGACTGAATTTGTTGGAAAGCTGTAGCTATTACATGAACCACATTCAGAGGAATGTCAAAAAATACCAATAATCTTTTTTGAAAAAGTAAATTTTGCATGACTTCAGTTAGATATTGTCAATACAGAATTCCTTCTGGGTTACATCATTAAATGTACCTTCAAGCACCTTTTAATACATCGACATAGTATCTTTTAACAGGAGGTGAAATTGTAATATTTCTACACTCTGATTAAATCCTACAGCATGCATAGGGTACTGAAAGTACTTTTTCCACTGATAAAAGAGCTTGGTTTATAATCTTCCTTTCTGCTGAGGTTCACCTCACCAGGACAGCTTTGACTTTCCTTGTGTACGACAACAGTGAAACAGAAAAAAGCTCTGCTGAAAATCTTTAAGTTAAAGATCTACAGCTTGATGCAGACTCCATGGCAGACTAACAACGATAACTTTAAAATATCCAGCATTGTTAAGCGCTAGTAAACTCTCCAGAGACATTCCTGTGACTGGCTGTGCTGACCTCCCATAAATTTGGAAGCAGGAGGAAGACTCGCTTTTGTGTGTGGTGACAACTGTGCTTACAGGTTCACCTGTAATAGTCTCCATTTTCTGCACATGCCAAAAAAAACGTATTAAAAACTGGGGAGGAGCACTGAATTTTTGTGCTAAAGGGCCCATTTTTGTTACTTGATTCAGTTTCTTGATTAATCAAGGTAAGTACATAATACTGCTGTGTCATTAGTTGATCCCGCTAATTAATTACAAGTGCAGTGCACAAGTAAATCTTACCTTCATGTTCAGGTAGCTTTTTGAAATTTAAACTGAGTATTGATCTGTTTGGTGTAGTGGTAAGCAGCCTCTTCTGAGGCGATGACAAAATGCTGTGTCTGCCTCTAGGATGGTTCAAGAATAACAAGACAGAAGATGTTCTACTTGACCCAAAGACAAGGAGATTGTCAAAGCAACCTACTTTTTCAGGTGAAAAGGAACTCGTACAGGCAGTGAATACAAATAAACTGGGTCTCTGCTTTTCCAGAATACCACCCTTTCAGGAGTGGCTCTTCAAGAACACAAGCAAAGCAGCTGCTGTACCATGTAAGTACAAATAACGTTGTTCTGAAGTGTCATACCCACACTGTTCCCTAGTCCTACAAGAATAACGTTTTGTATGTATCTGGCAAAGTGGCACCTGTCCCAGCTACCAGCCTCACCCCAAACCCCTGAAGCGCTAAGAGATCAAGACTGACCGCTGCTTTGGGGATCTGTGAACTCCACAGACTGCCTGGTGGATGGGAGACAAAGTGGGTTCCCTGGCAGGCTGAGTAGCACCTTTCTTCCCAGTCACAGTGTGCAAACACAAGTAGCATTTACATTTCTATGATTAAATGAAGCAACTGAGTTGGAGCTGTGAGGAGCCCCCTCTCTACTCGCTACTTTAACTAAGGTGCAAGATTTCACCAGCGTTTAGAGCTACACAGTTGGAGCAAGTAAGTGTGCATTTATTTTCAGAAATGTTTTCTGTCTGCATTTTGTTATGGTGCATGCTGAATTGCTAACATAAAACACTGGGTTTTAATAAACATTGAATTCCTATTTAGCTTTAATAGGCTGATTTTATTTTAAAAAAAATAGTAATACATTTCATATGCATTTATCTTTCTTTAGTAGCTTGCATTTCTACAAATTACAAATTCCAGTCCTATTTCTTAGGCTGCAAAGCCCTCCAAAGCAAGAGCACCCTCATCCCTGCATTCTCCTAACGGTGGCTCTGACACACAGATAAATTACTTTTTGAAAACAAGCTAACGGATACAGGTACAGATGAGTACACTTTACAGAATAAATACCTAACGTATTTGTCATCACTAAAATTGGCAGCTTTAGACCCTCTAGAGTAGCATTTGAATAAAAAAAAGTTTGACCTCTAGGCCTTCAGCAATTAAGAGTAAAGTTTGTGTAATAGCAAGACAATTAACACATATGTAAGCAAACTTTTCATAACCCTGATTTTTTTATAGTACATTGGAATGAACAGTCCTCTGCACCTTGCAGAACAGGACATCGCCAGTACCACTTCATGTAATGCTTCTTCCCTTACAGAAGTGACTTTCATGTCCTAGAAATGTCCAACTACAGATAAAGGAGCTTTCAAACAAACATCTTCATGCTCATATTCCTTGCTGGAGAGATGTGACATGGCATAATGAGGATACAGACACATACTGAAAAACATGAACAAAATGTGACCTGTTGCTATCTTATTAGTGACACTTTGTGAACAATCCTAGAAGCGTACAGAAAGAGTTGACTTGCTCTTACTGTTTTTTGCTGGCAATTGAGATTATTTATGGGATCAGCAACACTTCAGCTAGGCAACACAAGCATCCAGGTATCACAGCTGCCTCTACAACTGAATTCTCTAAGTGCCTTCTTCCTTGAAGTTATTTTCAGTGGATGAGAAATAAAAGAATCACTTAAATTTACATAACAATGTGCAGGCAGAAGTTTAATTTGAAATACGAAGTGACATTTGACAGCACAAAACCAGAACAGCAATGGAGCAGAGACGGTCAGAAGATCTACTGTGTTCTCTTCCAGGTTTCACCCCCACACCTTTAATTTCATTCCCAAGGTCTCTGTTGGACACTAGCAATTAAAAAAACCACCTTATTTTGTCAATTTTGCAACCATTAGCATCCTGAGAGGTAGTGTATCTTCTATCCACGTGTTGGGCGAGTTCATCATCTTCTCCCAAAGGGCAGTTTCATCTGACGTAGAATCCATCCAGTCGACCACAGTTCCATAGCTTTTGCCTAGAAAAATGTCAGTTTGAGGAGAAACATCAAGCACTTAATATGCTGCAGAGTTGAGAGCAGACAATCAAATTCGCCTGTCTTCTAGAACAGTTTTGCCTCCTCAGGTAGCTAACCTGGTACTTTGAAGATCCAGTTCCACATTATTACTGAACAATTCTGTCAAATACAATTAACGACAGTTTCACGTGAAAACTTGATCATCTTTCTCCAGGGATTTTTTCCTTGTTATGCTTAGTCTTTTTGTCACAGTCCCAAGGAGAAAGATGTACGGGCGATTAACATCGAGAGGGTGTAAGAATAAAACGGGACAATGATTTTGTACTGCAATACAACCTTGGGTACTCTGAAGTTCAAACTGAGATTTACTACCCTAATTTGTATTTTAGATTACTCTGGTGAACCACGCAATAAGTTAATTTGGGAAAAGTAATTTTTTTTCTTGTATTTGCTTGAAAAGACACCAAACACATCCTCCCCTCAGAACAGAGGGGACAATGAAAGGGACAAACAATGACAGGGAAAACATACAATTCTTCTATCTGCACATCGTATGTTGCCCTTACGCTCAAACCTTGTTTGCATTTATAAGATTTTCTATCCAATATCTTCAAATTGTCATGCATTCCTGACCCAGCCTTTTATGTCCACCCAATATTGTCTTTACACTACACACCTAGTTTTTGCATGCGCAAGTTTGCAAGACGTTATTAAGATGTTGGGTGCAGGAACAGCACATTCTTGTACTTGAAACAGTAGCAGATACAAAGTTGGAGTAGACAAAGGCTTATTTCTAATATTTCTCCTTACTTGTCAGTCATCCTAACCCTCGTAACGCTGCTGTCATTTACATTGCAGGATCTGTGCTGAAAAATAGGTAAGGTGCTGAATGAAACTCTTCAGTAAATAAGTTACTGAAAGGCTGTTCAGTGATCTTTGCAAAAAGAGGAGAAATGGAAAGGAAGAGGAAAACAGACTGTATTTTGTCAATTAAGGGTTAATGTGTTAATTGTCCAGTACCTGTTCCAAGGCCTATCCTGAGACCTCCCAGAAAGTGGTTGGCTAGTTTGTTGTGATCCCAGACTGTGAGTTCTATGCAGGCTTCTTTCAAGTCTTCTGGCCTAAAGCCATCGTAGACCATGGTGTGGTTGAATACCGGGTTTGTAGTTTTTGCCACCGTTCTTGTTTTCTGGCGACTTTTTCTGCTAGTGTCCGGAAGAATGGTGCTTCAGAAAGAGAAAGCATTGTCAGTTTACACCTGCACACCATAGCTGGCGTTAAACGTACTGAATAAAGACTGCTGATTAATGCTGCCCTTTGCGTGTTAGGACGCGACTGCAGAGAAGATGCTTTAGCATCATGGAGAAGAAGTCAAAGGTCAAAGGTCAAAGGTCAAAAAGTCAAAGCACCCGTGTGCTGTGGAAGATGGAAGGGAAGGAGAAGGCAGGTGGGGAAGAGGCACAAGTAGTTTATTTGCTGTATTATCACTAATGACACTGAAACCTTTTTGTTGCTGCCAGAGATTCCCCAACCATCTCATCATTCCTATCTCTTTACATTTTTAGTCTGTTTGTGGAAAGGAAGGAGGAAGAAATACAACTATTCTTCTCACTTCTGTCTCCTCCCACGATTTGTTAAGCTAAACCATACTCTTGCCAAATGTGCTTTGTTTAAATCAAAATCAAAGCAGGCACAATTTTTGCTAGCCCTTCCACCACGGAGCTGAGCAGGCAAAATGAAAGAGTAGCGATTAGGCAGGGAGTTCTCCCTATATCTTTTCCCTGGTGCTATACACTTAGCAGCTTGAAGTTGTAAGCTTTGCAGGACAATTTGCATTACAATGAAGGAGAATCAGAAAGTAATATGTGCTTTTTTAATTCGAATGTAGAAAAATGCAGATAAGATTAGAAAGCACAACAGTAGCATTATTAGGCCACCACGTCTGATGACTTCAAGCACAGTTCTTACCACTTAATAAAAGCGTTGAGCCTGTTGCCTCTCAGAAGAGGAAGGTCATGGCATTCCTTCACCCAGATGTGGACCTCACCAGTAGATGGAGTCTTCTTTCCTGTAAAAGAAAACATCTGATTAAGCCTTGTAGATCCTTTTTAAAGGTAATTTCTGTCATGCAGCAGTTCCTGTCCATTTGCAGAGGTGAGATTTGGCCTGGACTCTCATTATCTCACATCTTAATTCAGCACTCCTCTCTGTGCCCTTGAAGCTGCAGTCTTCATCCCTGTCAAAGTCCTGCAAGATCACATCACATCTGTATCCCCACAGTGACCTTTCTCCTATTGTAACTAAACAAATGCATGCTACTGGTCTTCTCTTACCAAGCCTCCTAGATAAAGAGATCAGCTTGTCTTCAGTCTATGTGATGTTAGCATTTATTGCCGCTTGTACTTTCAGATAATCTCCCCTGTGCTCTTAATACATTTGGTTGTTACTGACTGACTGGCTGGATTAAAGACCTGACCTGGCTTCACTGTCAGGTCAGCCAGTTATCAGCTGCCAGACAAGACTGAACCAGACAGATCACACTGCTATAAATTGCTGCATTCTAAATACTTCCTGCTATTTTATACTTCTAATATTGCTTGAATTTAATGTGTTGTCATTGTTTATTTTGTAAATTACAGCGCCTGCCTGAAGATTTATAATCTCTAAAATTATTATTGAGAAAACAGAATTTTGTTACACAGACAGACTGCATTTTAAATCTAAGATTATAACAGTGAGGTAATTTCTTCTGTAGCAACATTAAAAACAACATAAGTTCTTGAAGTGATCTTTGGATCCCAAACTGAATTAATGATCAGGGTGACTCAATCCTCCAGGAAAAAAAAATAATCTACTTTTATGTTAAAACAAGATGTCTGAATTGGCTAAAAAACATCAAACAGTTTGGGTTTTTTTTTAAAAAAAAAAAAAAAAAGAGAACAAAAATCGCAAAGGCCTGACAAGCACAAACAAAGCAGCAGTGCATACCTCCAACAGGGTGTGGGACATACTGGAGGGCTAGTTTCATCTCCCCTCTGCTTTCTAGTTCAAGAGCCATTGTTGAAGTCTGAAATTTAAAAAGACAGCCCCACAGATCTCAAACCTTGCTGTTCACACACAGAGTTTACCATGCAGAGTTTTCCACTGGAACAAGCTTGACTTCTACATGACGAAAATTTTTTTCTTGTTTCTTCACCTGTTAGTCTTCCTTCAGTTTACAGGACATGAGAGATCTTAGGGCAAGTTTAACCACTTCACAATGCCTCAGATGTACAGCTCTTCCACTACAGCAGAAAACGAGACCCAGGAGAGGCCAAAAGGCTTTGAGGGCACCTCTTTTCCACTGTTGTGCACTTCTTTAAAACTAGAACCTACGCTCGTTCCATCAGGAAACTTATTCTTTGTGCAACAGAAAGCATACTTTACAAAACTCATTTCTGTAGGAATATTTTGATCTAAAAATCAGCCTCAAAGAGTCACCTTGCAAAAAGGCACAAGAATACGTCATTTCTTCAGACAGTCATGGACCGTTTGTAGATGGAACATGGCACCTATTAACATTTAGTAAAGTTCACCTACCCAGAGCAGTTTTAAAATCAGTCAAATTAACCTAGTGCTAAAGACTACCATGACATCCCTGTTTTGTTCTACAAATCATAAAACTTCTCATTGAGCTAATTTTTGAATTAACTAATGAAGTAAATGCAAGGAAAAAAGAGGGAAACAACTCAAAAAAAGAAACGAGAACCTCTGGCAGTAGCATAAGTAAAAGTTTAGCTTTTGGCTGAAAGCCATTAACAAATTAGGCATACAGGCATGGAAGTCATCATTGCATCTGACATTAAAACGTTGCTGCACTTGCTCTGTATTCTCAGTAGGTTTATTTCATATTTTGGGAACAAGTCTCTTCAGGTATCTATTGCAGCAACATGACGTAAGTGGAAAACACCTTGAAATCCCTACTCCTTAGACTACGAGAAAGTTTTTCCTACCATAATAGCTCCTAGATGAATAGAAACCTCAGAACTCTATTTTCCATTTTCCAGTAAAGAGATATTTATGATTATAACCAACACAAAAACCATAGAACACACAAGACCAGGCCTAAATAAATGACTTGGTTTTGCACTTACACAGCCGAAAATACAAGACAGCTGACCCACCCTTAGTAACCTACCCTTGGCTTAAGTGGAAACCAGTTGATCTGCTTGTTGGATTTATCATTCCAGTCCCAGGTTCCTAAATCCAGTTCCACTTCACCAAGGAAGCTATTCCTCCCAAAGGTATCATTGTGCCAGACAGAGACATTAAGGCTTTGGTTCTTTAGGAGACCCTTCTCAATTTTATACTGCCAGGAAGAAGAAATAAGAGAATTAAAACAAGCTGGATTTTTCATCAATGCTGTGTCTGAAAGTGACAGGGTTAGAGAACAACATGTCCGGGTTTACACGTCTGTAACTGCTCACTTCATTTCAGAACAAAACTCTCTTCATGTTTTACTTTTTATTTCGAGCATTTTAAGCTCATACTCAGCTTGTGTTTGTCTGCAAGAAGCACACAACAGTGTGCTCAGTGCTGTACTCAGAGTACACTGCAGAGTCAACCTATAAATGGAAGGACATAGGTCCTTCTACGTAGCAATCCACCTTATCCTAACACGGACGTCTCGAGAGCATCTGGACCTGTGCCTAAAAGTTAAGGCTCCTTCACTCGTGCAGTATTTCATGTCCAGTAATACCCGCAGTATTTCATTGTAGACTGGATTGAAAGTTTTCTTTTTCACAGAAGTCTTCCGTTTGCCCAGCTTGTATTTCTCTGGAAGAAGGTAGGTCTTTACATACCTAAAATTTAGACAGGTTGGTCAGAAGAGCAAAAAAAACACCCTTTCCAACTTCCCCTTCCAAAACACACCAGTATTTGCTTATAAAGTAAAAGAAATCCACTTAACTAGCCATTATGTTGTTCAGCTTGTTACATATAAGAAATAGAACAGCAGTGGTGAAGTATGACAATAGTTTCCAAAGTGGAACATTAACCTTCTTCTACCAGGGGAAATCTGTTGAAAGGTCTCCTCAGCGCATACAGATACAGAGTATTTAACTACAGTATGCCCAGATACCACATTTACAGGCGCTAATCTCATTGAAAGCTTATCAAAGCAGGATTTACCACCAGTAAAGTTGAATTTTAAACGAGAATTTCATATTCTTAAAAGTTTGAGCTTCCCATGTTGTTCTTATAGTGGCAATTCTGTATTCAGTTCAGACTGGAAAACCACGTAAAGCATGTTATAGCCTCTTTGTTTATTTATGGGGTTGTTTACTCCAACAGGTTATAGGGATTGGAAAAAAACATCAGTTTTCATTTTCACATTAAAAGAAAAACTTCCATTAGGAAATACATATATTCTTCTGTACTTACGGGTCTGAACGCTGTCGCTTAACATCTGCCACTGCCAAGTCTTTACACTGGCAAATAAAAATGTGGAGCTCGTTCAGCTGTTCTACGTAATCGATAGCAAACTGAATGTTCCCCTTCACATCAACATTGCCAAAGTCTGCACTGTAGATGCTCATGAGACTTCCGCTCACCTGCATCATACAAGAAGAGAAAAATTTTCCAGGCATTGCATTTCACCAGATGCTTCAAGATTAGGGTAGAAGTTGCACTCAGAATTCAGACAGTAAAGAAATCAATTGTGTTCTTGTAGATGTAATTACAAAATGTAACGGACACTATTACACAAGCTTCTCAGCAAGCAGATTAACAAAAGAAAGTTATTTATAAACAAAAGGCATTAGGCCAAGTTTTCTACAAAAAAAATGTGAATGTGTTTATTGCACTGAGACAGAAGAAATAAAATGATAGGATGCTGTGGATCTGGAGAAGGCCTGTGATCAGATCCTTGAAATACTACTTATCTATCTCTTCAGCTGATCTTCCTTGCAGAAAGCAGAGCCTAAGAGTTTAGGACAAGAGGCCTTCTGAAAACACCGACAAAAAGATCAGTGATGAAGTCTGTGGTTGAATTAGATGCCTAAACAAAACATACTTCAAAACTAAACCCTACACAGGTAGAAAGAGAAGGATGTACAAATGTTTTTAGTCTCAATATCCTTCTCCAAAATTCTCCTTTTCCCAGTAAAGTCTGCATAAATTAATGCCTTTTGGTGAGCTAGTTCACTGACTTAATTAGCACCCCACATACCAATACCATCTCTATTTCACTTATTTCTCCCCTACCCCCCTTCTCTTTTTCTAAAAGTTTGTTCTGTGTAAATTGATCTTTACTGTCAGCTACAGATGTTAGCTCCCAGGGTAAAAGCCACCTCTTTGTTCAGTGTTTCTAGAGTATGCGGCACAGTGGAGTCCTGAACAGGCTCCAGTATATTACTAGAAAACAAGAAAAGTAAAATTGATTTTAATTTGGGTTTTTTAGGCAATTCCATGCAAGGGTTCACATAACAGAGAGGGAAAGGAGGAGACAGATGCCAAAGGAAGAAACGTAAGAGTAAGAAGGGAGCCAAAACAATATGGAAGGGATTAGCAGAAGCAAACTGCCATTAAAAAGGCTTTGGTTTACATACAGAGGATAAGGAGGCCATGCCAGAAGAGCCGCTAAGATTGGTTAGAGAGCTGGGACTCTTCTTGATTCTGCCAAGGGAACAACTGCTTTCTGATGCTGTATCTGTCTCTCTGTCATCACTCTACAAAAACATCACAGAAAGAAAGTCTGTGTAGGTTCTTTGTAGTCACAAGAAACATTAAAAAACAAACAGAATTTTAATGCAGGTTGGGACTCGGAGAAAACCTGAATTTAAATCCCCTTATAGTGCAACATGAGTAATTAATGTTTCTTAAAGTGGGTCATGCGCTTAGAAAAAGTTGAAAGGGAATTTTTCCGATGGAAAGCCTACATGGAAAATTATTTAAAGCAGTAATGCAACCAGGTTTGTTTGGTTTTAAATCTCAAGTACAAAGTACAAAGTTAACTTTGTTGGGACAATAACACTCAACCTACTTCCCTCTCTCATGCATAAACTTATACAAGTGATACTGCTCAGGTCTTTTACCGGCCCCTTTCTGTTACACAGCGAAGGTAGCGTGCACAGTAGAGCAGCACCAGATACAGTGACTAGCTGTTGCAAACAGCCTTTCTTGCAAGAGGGCAAGCAGGCCCCTGCTTTTGCCTCAGGGAGCTGCAGTTTTGGTTTACTTGGTCATTATCAGGTCACGTGCTTACAACACTGCTCTGTCTCCGTGCTACTACCGTACTAAAGAATCGATGCTTTACTTCCCACACGTGCTTTGGCACCTTCCTGTGCAAGCTGGTGTAGAAAGCATCACCGCCGTGCGGTGTTCTACCCATGAATCCCTCACAAGGCTTCCCCCCTCCTTTACACAGTTTTGAACTGCTGTCACAGATCTACTAACAAATGCAAGATTAGTAAACAATTTCTACACACATTAAGAAAATGAATATTTATAGACATAAATATCTAGCACATCAGCATTTTGAGTAAGTCTCTACAAAGATTCTTTTATTGTAGCTTTTCTGGCTACATCTATACTGCTAAGTAAAAGCAGACCAGGATTTTTCCCCAGTTCAGAGGCCAAAGGTAAGGACTGGCTGATGTCCATCCTGCCTAGGGCGAGGCTCCTGGAGAGAAAAATTGTTTTGGAGAGCACTGTGTGGGACTCTCCAAAATCAAGCCAGGGAGTGAGGTAACAGGTTCGCAGTGTGAATAATCAGTCCCGTTACATGGACTCCTTGAAAGACAGGAAAATCCTAGGCCCTCTTCTAGAGGGAAGATACATGGTTTGCCGAAGACCCTGTCAGCTGCTGTCCACACAGCAGGTCAGCAGAGAGACAGGACTGAACCTAGTTCTGCTGACTTTCAACCCTGTCCTTAATTCACTCAAAGCCTGCTCTCTCTACAGGAACAGTCACAGCTCTTCTCGTGGAGGTTTGTGGAATGTCTGGTAGTTCAGAGACAAGGAATTATTAAGCACCGGGGTGACTGCATACCTCCAGAATGCAGTCACACATGTGATACTTTTTTTAAGTTAATTCCAAACATTTAATAGGATATTGTCACTATTCACAAGTAGAGAACCCTTAAATTTTTAGGCTGTTATCTCTTTTAGCCAGAAGAAAAAAGACACTGGTACTCCAAGAGAAAGATTTTGTTGTATTTCTTCTTTAATTAGAAAGTACGTTATAATCAGAATTCATTGTTTTTAAAATAATTCCAGAACTGAACTAACACACAGAAATGAGTGTTAATACCACAATGACTACATGGTGTCTAGAATGCTTATTCCCTAACCTGTTATTTCTACCAGGTTTACATTTCATTAGCTTTGTGTTTCACATTGGCCAGGTAGCACTGCAGTGATGATAAACTCCGAAGTAGAACCAGCACACAGTATACATAGATGCTATTTTTATAGATATACACCATCTGTGAGCTTGATAACTCAAGACAGTATTGAGACTAATCACAATTTTAAAGATAAATTTGGAGGGCAGAATAAACAGAATTGGGTGCTGACAATTTTTTAGAATATAAATACGAACCACCCCCAAACCCCTTTCACGGTGACCAGACTGATGACGTGGTATTTCGGCTTTCAAGTATTTGTCAGAGTGTTTCATTCAAAATCCACGAATCAGCCTTTCAGAGTCATAGAACGGTTGGGGTTGGAAGGGACCTTTAAAAGTCACCTCACCCAACCCCCTGGCAGGGAGCAGGGACATTTCCAACTTGATGAGGTTGCTCAGAGCCCTGTCCAACCTGGCCTGGAATGTTTCCAGGGATGGGGCATTGACCACCTCTCTGGGCAACCTGTGCCAGTGTTTTTAACTGGCTGAAGATAAAAATTAATTTAATTGTTCTGAAGATAAAAAAAACCTGTTAGTTTAAGTACAGAGATCGCCTTTGGGAATACCAGCAAGCATTCACTAGTCTTCAATCTCCTAGATAAAACATGCTCTGTATGTTTAGCTGTACAATAAACCTCTGGTTACTGGCCTACAGCTTTTGAAGGGTTAAATAGCCACAGATTGTTTGGGATCATCTCCCGATTGCTACATCACCAGCTCAACTCCACGCCATGGTCCGAGAGCAAACTGACTCGGCAGACCCTAGAAAGCACTATATGGCAAATGTGTAACGCCACAGTAATCAGAAGGTTCCGTTACGACATTTCAGAGATGGAACTTGCCTCTTCCTGTAGGAATGATGGTACCGACTTGCTAAGTCCTTTGAGTTTTTCAGGATTGGAAAACAGCTTGTCAGGCTGTGCAGGCACTGTGGAAACTGAAGAGCAGCAATTGAAAAGGTTTCAAAAATAAGTTTGTACATCAAAACAGTGATATTCCATAACAGGACATGGTTAGAAACAAACAGCTTCAGATGAAATCCATGCACGTGCACAACCAGTTCACAGCTTGGATGCAAGAATTTCCCCGCCCCTCCCCATAAGGCTCAGAGAAGCTATCACTAGGAAGGACAATCTACTTTGACATCTCCTGTAGCACTGACCAAAGACCTTGGTCTGCCAGGAGCAGGAATGTTTACTTCGCTTGACATGATTTACAAGCCTGGGTGCTGCAAGCAAATTCTGATCACATGCGATAAAGAAAACATTTTCAGTTTACCTTCCAGATTTTCTTCCTAGAACAAGGGTAAGTGCACTCACGCACTAACCGTACCATCATCGATATTAGAGTCATCATAAGGTTCTTGGTAAGAAGTCAGTTTACAAGCTAAACTCTGTTCTTTTATATAGCCAGTCTAATTAATTGCAAAAGGAACGTTTGTGTAAAACAAGCAATTTTTAGAGCCGAACAAGGAAGTTTCAAGCATTCCTAGTTATTTATAAGATGCATATCTCATTAATGATGCAGTTTTTTGCAGCCAATCTCTTCAACTTGTGTATACCTCTACTGAACTTCACTTCTATGTTCTTTCACTGTACAGAGCTTAATTGCACAAGCTGGCCTTGCAAAAATCCAGTTTGCAGTAAGCCCACAATTCTCAGAATTTTCCACGCTCTAACCCTACTTTTTAATAATACATGAAAGCTCTCTAGCTTCGGACTGGATACGCATTGTGAAACGTGCCAATACTGAATGCTGTAAAACAGAATTATTTGGTAACAAACAGCCAGCTACAGCGGCACTTGTCTATTGCATAAAATGAAACACTGCATGCGACAGAATTCTTTGCAAGGTGAGTTAAGCTTTTCCAAAGTTTCTGCTCTTGAAGCTCAAACAGTGCTCAACATATCAGTTATTGTCAATATGCAGTTACATGCAGTTTCCCCACTGAGCAAGTATCTAGTCCAGATGTATAACTTGTTAGTTGTTAGATAAAAACGGATTCGTAATGTGTTAGTTTAAAATCAGTGGAGAAGTCTCTCCATTGTCTGCTGGAAGAATCCTGTTACTCACTTCCAGCTGCATTTTCACTCCTCTCTTGATGCTGATCAGGTTTCGGACCTGCTCAGTGCAGTATTGACAACAGTCATTCAGTAGCACAAACAGCTTTGCAACGTTATAAATAGCATCGATATATTTTATACGTGGGGGGGTTTGACTTCCCCAGACCCCACAGGTTTCTGTTTTGCACTGCTGTCCTCCTTTGAGGAGCTAGACCATGGCAAAGGGAACATGAGCGTATAAGCCTAAGCAATGCGAAAAGATGAAGAGTATTTTCAAGAGAGCTTGCCCTGTTCTGTTTTTCAAAATTTTCAAAAAACTTCAAAATTTTTTCAAAACTTCACTCTTAATAAGTTTAACTCATAATCCCGCACCCTTTTTGAGATAAGTGTCTACACGTTCCATATTGAATATGTAACACGCTTTCAGTAGGAGTCTCCGTCTGAAATCAAAGTGCAGTATGGTACTTCAGTCCTGTTAATGTACTGGATCTTGCAGGCATCCTACCACACTACAGTCCTATTGTTTAAACTATAGGCCACTAACATGCAAAATACTTTAAAGCATCTAAAAAATGACAATAAATGCAACCATGTGCAACTTTCTTAAAACCGTAGTGCCACAATGCACTAAAGGCACACAGAAGAATTGAACAGCAAGTGATCAATCCATCAGTGCGTTACAGATGGCAGCAACAGTAGCTGATCTAGCAGTTCACCTACTGCCCGGTGATTCTGCTGTGCTGGATTGAGACGGGGATCGTAAGAGAGGCTCCTTTTCAACTGACATATTCTGAAAGGGGTTTTGTGTGAGCAAAAGTCATCTTGCATATTATAATGCACCAGGTGAACCAACAAATTTGGTATTTAGTCAGCCAGGCCCAGCACTTCAACTGAGCTAATGTTCAAAGCTCTCGATGGTTTCAGTAACTGTTTCGTAGGCTGAATGACCAAAGGCCACAATAACGCACTGGCAGGTGGCACAGTTCCTACAGATACAGCAGGACATACATATATTCCTTAAGAATAAAACAACACAGCAAGATTCTACAGAAGCATTTAAGTCATGCTGAAGTTAATCAAATCTAAAAGAGCAACACAACTGTTGGTTTCAAAAATCCTTCACTAGCAAACAGAGGGTATTGAAAAAACAAACTCCCATGCAGACACAAAAGATATTTACCATCTTCAGCACTAAGAGCTAATTCTTCCTTTGGATTATTTATTTTTCCTTTATCTGTGCAGGAAAAGAGTAACACACAGTTAGAAAAGTTGCTGTTCAGGATGACAAAATGGATGGCAGTGGTAACAACAGAATTACAGAGCAATGAGGACGAAAACTCCAATAAACCAGCAGAGCCATGAGAATGGTTAAATTCAAGAGGTGCTTTCTACTTCCCACGCTACATCATGCCTACATCCAAGCAGCAGTCTCACGTTGACAGTTTCCATCAGCGGGCTGTTGCAACAATGTTAGTGCATACCTAAAACCTAGAAACTAGTTAGAAGCAAGCAATAGCGTGAGTGGTATTAGAAGAGTAGTTTGCCAACAATAGCCAACATCTTTCAAAATCTACATCTCCACACTTCAGTTTACAAAATTAAGTTCAGCTTATGTCTTTGCCATCAGACACGAGATAAGCGTGAGAACACTGAGGGCTGAAGGGAGACAGAAATGATGATTTAAAAACAATCCTAGGAGGCTACAGAGGGAAGTCGAGTGACTTTTAAGTACAATCTTGTCTCACTGTATTATCTTAAACTGAGTTTAGTGCATGACCTGCTAGAACATGCAGGTGAGACTACTAAACTAAAATGATTTTTTCATAGTTCCACTGTCTACTAATCTGACACAAGCGAGCAGCCAGGAAACAATGGCAGTTGTTGCTCATTACTGATTTGGGTAGTTGTCAATACTTTCACTGCTGAAAAACTATCCAAGAAACAGTCATCGTAGACTAACACAGTGCATTTTTGGAAGATGTCCGCTTTATAGACCGGTGTTGTTTCAAAGTTAAGACAAAGAACTGAAAACTAAACTGTATGAGGAAAGAATTCAGTTCTACAGTACAAGCTCCATACGGCTTATTGAGAAACAAAGACAAAAACGCTACTTGGCAAAGCCATACGGAAGCCCAGCATGAACATGTTTAAGCCGAACTGGGGTTCATGGGAGACACACACAAGCTTTGTGCTCACTTGAGGTGGCTGATGGAATGTCCTCTAGACTTTTGGAAGGCATTTTCCTATCTGCACTCCTTTTCAAAGCCATCAAAACAGGGTTTAATTCTTCTTCTGAACCTGTTACGAGACAAAACACATGAATACTGCACACACAGACATGCCCTTTTAAGCAAGTCACTAAAAAAACAGCCACAGATTTCTCACAAGAATCTATTTTGACACAGTAAACATTCAATGAAATTACAAAAGAAATCCAAAATAAACAAATGTCTAATTTTAAGTATCCATTTGCTCTCTCAACTCTCTCAGCCATCAGTAGGAAGAAGCAGGCATCTTGATTTGCCCTGCATAGGTACGTCTGTCTGTACTGACTCATAAGGGGGTTTGGGGCAATTATGGCACTTCATTGTGTAAGAACAATATAGGATAAACTCAGACTTTAGCCATTTTCTAACCATCTTGTTATGAATCAGAACAAAAAAAAAGTTCACAGCTGTAGTTTTTTCCGTCTCTAAATTTTTCCATTATATTTTCTCCCCGGTGAAAGTAATTTTGTCTCAAACTTGAGTAACAACCAAAAAAACCCAGCTATAGAGATATTTAGATCCCTAAAATTGTGCAATTTTCCCCAGGGGCAGAATCAAGACAGACCTCCTTCAGAAACCTCTAAAACCTCTCTCCCTACCTCACCTTCCTCCCCATCCACCAACCAACCAAGCCTTACAGTGCTGCTGTCTGTAATTATGGGTAAAAACAAATTACGTTTCATTTCTCCTCATTTGTCTTGAGTTTTCACTGACTTCCATTGGAATCTCACTTTCAAAACAAGCTCAAGAGTCAGTTGGCAGACCCTGGAAACTTCACGTATTTCTGATTCTCCAGGTGAAGAAAAACATTCCCAGTCTCTCAGCAGCTCTTAAGCTCTTCGATGACTATCACACACTATACATCGACTAGAGCTGCCATTCAACCAAATAACAAGAATCCCAGCAAACAGCCCACTTCATTTCTGTGGCCACTTTCCAGGGCCACAGGCAGCAAGGTTGATTAAAATAGCATGGGGTATCACTGTTGTCTTTATATCCAGCTGTTCCACTGACAAGCATTTACCTTTGAAGACCAGCTGGTCAAATGAAAGAATGAACTCAGTCAGCCGCTGATTTTTTTTTTTCCCCCCTCTTTTAATCGAGTATATTTAAAAGAAATACCAGATTTTGAGTGTTACAGTGTTATTAATTTTAAGGACACGTCACAGGGGAAGAAGAAAAGGGTAAATCATGAAAATTGATGCGATTGATTCGTGCTGCTGAACTCCCCTGAAGCAAAATGGGTAATTTGGCTTACCCACATGTAGTACGTGTTTGTGAAACACTTTCCAATTAAAGGACTTAATCAGTTCTTCCCATCCTTCCCAAACAAATATCCAAAGCATTCAATTAAGAAATAAGTATCACACAGGCTTTTGGTTAACATATTTGAAGTTGGCTACCAAGAAAAATCGTAGCCATGTTTAACAACCCAGCACCATGAATTTTAGAAATCAAATGGCTCACGAATTGAACTTCCGGTTCCGGAGTGGGAATCCGAGTTTTCATCTGAAAACTTGGACCCCAAATTTGAGCCGTCCCCTTGCTCTTCATTATCCTCATGCTGAGACGTTAGGCAGAGTTGAGGTCCTTCTGGCTGGGGGCAGTTGCTCTCATCTTTAAGTGGTGCGCTTGCTCTTCTGAATTTCAACAGCGCTTTCAATTCTGAATTATTTTCAGAGACATCTAAGGATGTGCTTTCATCTCTCCTTCCTTTTTTGTTTATGTCACATGGCTCAATTGCAATCATACTGGCCTCTCCTTCCAAGGGAGGAAGATCAACTGGAGCCATATTTCTCTCTTCTATTTTATTAATAGCTCTATTTCTTTTAGGAAGATGAGAAGCTTCAGTTTCACTTACTGCAAGATCATTTACTGACGCTTTGATATTTTGTTCTGGAGCTCCCCCTTTGATAGCTATCTTCATCTGTGTATGACAGCTACTTAAAGCATTATATGGTCGTGACACTGGCATGAAGAGAGTCACTTTTTGTAATGGAGACATAAGACCCCCCAACTTTTCTTCTTTATGTAACTCTTTGGATATTGGAGATGAGACTTCAGATGCTTCTTGACGAAGTCTTTCTAAAGAGCTATTGAATTCATTGAATTTTGCAACATTTGAAGCAGAAGTTTTTTCTATCATTTCTTGTATTTCTTGAAAATGATCTCTCTCTTCTTGATGTGGAGCATGCATACTTAGACTAGTCTGAATTTTACCTTGCATTTTCTTATGCATATTTTCCAGCACAGAAGCTGGTGATTCAGAGACCTCTTTGGGTAGCTTCTGCAAATTAACATCAAATACTCCATATTCAGCCTCAGACAGTGCAGATCTCTCTATGGTCTCACCAATTTCCTGAGGCAAGTCGGCATCACGCTCATAGGTCGTGCTTTTGACCTCCACCTCAGCGGTCCCCCGTGCTGTGCTGTTGGCACGTTTTGGTTTCGGAGGCGGTGTTTCAAAGGCTTCCTTCAGCAGCTTCTCTAAAGCAGAACTCAAGCCACTGACCTTGGATGGGGCAACAGATTTTTCTATGATTTCACCAATTTCACCAATTTCCTGCAGCAAGTCGCCATCATGCTCATAGGTCATGCTTTTGACCTCCACCTCAGCGGTCCTCCGTGCTGTAGTAATGGCACATTTTGGTTTCGGAGGCGGTGTTTCGGAGGCCTCCTTCAGCAGCTTCTCTAAAGCAGAACTCAAGCCACCGACATTGGATGGGGCAACAGATCTTTCTATGATTTCACTGACCTCTTTAGGCTGACCAGTATCTTCAGGCCATGCTGATTCTACACTACAAATAGTTTGTGAGATACTATTTGCATCATCTGCTTTTTTCATTCCCACTGTTCCATATTCAGAAGGTTGAGATGCAGAGGTTTCTCTGAGCAGGTTCTGCAAACCAGCTTGAGGCCTCTGAGAACCCCCATGAGTATCATCCTTGTCTGCTGCCTGATGTTGTAGACAGAAAGGTTCAAACTCCCTAAACAGTTTCCTGAGGTTGTTCTTGTTTTCATGCTCATCTGCTGATGGCACATTCACTTTTCCTGTGCTTTTGCTTATTTCTTGGTTTTGATCAACAGGAGAAATATTATGGCTCTGCTCTACTGTCCTTTCAAAGACCTTGCACTGATTTGAGTGAAAAGTTGTCTCTTTCAAAATGTTTTCTTTTAGGTTCAAGCTAGATGACATCTCAGAGGCTTCCTTTTCTAACTTCTTTAGGCCTAATTTAAATACATCAAGCTCAGTTTTAGGCAGAACCACCTTATCCACAGTCTCTGTAACTTCCTCTTGAGGAAGACTGATATCTAATGGAGTAGTCTTGTTCTCCACTTTTTCTGTAGGTAAGCATAGCCAGTCATCTACTGCTGTCTCCTTTAAAGCACATTTATCACCAGGTGACTGGAGAAACTGCATGGAAGTATGATGTTCTGTTGAAACAACGCTTTTATCTACGCATTCTTTAACTTCTCGCTCTGGAAGATCCACCTTTTCCTGGGGTTTTGAAATAACTGGTTTTCTGTCCAGCTGGACAGAGTCGGTATTTTTTGTGTGTGTCACATTCTGACACACACCTTTCAGGGTAGGAGATCCGAGAGGCAGTTCACACACCACAGAATCTAGTTTCTGTGTTTTTTCTCTCTCAGATGTTTGGGCTTGCTGTTGAATTAACTCTTGCTTGCTGACATTATCTCTGCCTTCATCTCCCTTTGATTTTCTTTCACAGGTTGAGCTAGTATTATTCGGCAATGAAACATCTCCCCTATCAATGCTACTCTGTAATTTAACTCCGGTATCCCAGAAGTTTCTCAAATTCTGGAACTGGGAAGGATCTGAAACTTGATTCTTGGACTTTTCATTAATTTTTTCTTTTAAAGACAAAGCCTGGAAGCTGGGCTTCTGTTGGGAAGAAGCAGCAACTTTTCCTTTCAGTGTTTCTTTCTCATCTTTTCTATCTGGGGAAGCTGAAGTGGCACCAACTCTTGGCCGCAAGTTATTGGATTTTGGCAATTCTGTATGTTCGTGAACTTCACCATCAGACAGAAGTGTTCTTTCTGGCTTTTCAACTGCATGACCTAGTCCAGACTCAAAAGAATTTTGATGTTCATTCCTTGAAGCCTGGCCTGCACAACTTAGTTCAGCATTTCTCAATGTATTCTCGCTTTGATCACCTGATCCAGTAGGTAGGTGCACTGCAGTTGGGTTTATTTTGTCACTTTTGCTGAGACCTTTCAATGCACCACTGCCTGATGCATTAGTATGGATAGTAGCTTCTTTCTCTCCATGACTGGGGATAGTTTTATCCCTTTCCCAGAATGCTCTGATCTCCCTTATTCTTCTTTTTTCTCGTATTGCCTTCTCCAATTCATGTTTCTGAGCTAGTGGCTTGTGTTCTTGATGTTCAAAGAAATTTGATTTTTGATTTTGTAGCTTGATTTCTTGACCACATTCTTTTTCTTGAACTCTTGTACAGTCAATTTCAGTTAGTGATTTGTCATCTTGGTGCTCGTTCTCCTCCCCTTCCTTAGGTTTCATCCTCTCTTTTATCAGCTGTATATCTTCTGAAATAAATGATGTAGGTGAAATACTATTCTGTTGTTTAATTTTTCTAAAGGGTAACTCTTCTGTAACTTCCGTTTTTCCATCCACACTAGGCCCACTGTGCTCTGTAGCAAGAACTGCTGTGCTGGTTGAGAAATCCACTTCCTCTTTGGGTTGTTCCCTGCCTTGGGATCTAGCCGACACATGTTTCCCATCTTCAGCACCGGAACTTCTTTTAAACCAATCTAAAACTTTTGATACAGATTCACCGGCCACTTTCACAAGTTCATCAGCATGTTTGTCAGGCTGGAAAGTGGTTTTAGCATCTCGCTCCTCAACAAGATCAGGCTTACCTTGCTGAAGGCTTGTAGGCTTGGTATTTGACACCTCATGTGCTTCTGTCTTAGCAGAGAGCTGATGTTCATCTACAATGTAAACAAACTTATCAGAGTTAGGAATCGGACACACTACTCTACAAATGTCCAATCTGTGTTGAAAAACTCTCAGATACTTCTAAACTGTTAGCAGAGAAAAGTTCTCTGTCCTTGTGTTTTTGGAAAGAGTCATACTGCGGGCAATAGAGTGCAAAATAAATTCCTGCCCCAAGATATCCTACTGGAAGATCACTCATATTACTTTTGAGGGTGCAAGCCGATAAGATTGGTTATCCCCATTTTGAAGGAAATGGCTACGTTGAAGAGGGGGCTGGGTCTGTGGGGACAACGCAGCATATTTATGTTTAGTCCCATGAGCAAATCCCCAAGTCACAACTGGATTACTACCAAGGACAGTCGACAGCAGTACACCAAAAATTCTTCAGTTCCTGTGCAGACAGATCTAACCAGGCCTTATGACAGGAATTTTATCCAAATGCCATCACTTCACCTTTGTCATCCACAATAAAGGCGCCTATCCAGGCTCTGATCTGATTGTTAATTTGTAAGAATACCAATAGAATATCCTCTAAAAAATATTGACTACGTTAGAACGTTAAAATATAAAAAAGTGATTTCTTTTTTTAGTGATTTTAGCCTGGATACAAGGAAGAAATTCTTTACAATCAGAGTAGTGAAACACTGGCATGGGTTGCCCAGAGAGGCAGTGCAGGCTCCATCCCTGGAAACATTCCAGGCCAGGTTGGATAGTGCTCTGAGCAACCTGATCTGGTTGAAGAGATCCCTGCCCACTGCAGGGGGGTTGGGCCAGATGACATCTAAAGGTCCCTTCCAACCCAAAGCATTCTATGATTTAGAATTTAATTCTGCAGTAGCACATTCCTACTATTTCAGTTTCTTAGGTGTTCATCAATACAAGTGATTTAAACATTAATGAAGACATGCTATATGCTACTGCATCCTGTTCTTCCCTCCTATTCGTCTCTTACCAGTAAAGTTTGTGTGTGACTTCGATTCCTGGCTCGGTAACTGGTTGGATTTATTTTCACGTCTCCCATCAACACTCAGTTCATTCTGGCTACTTGGCAGGACATTGTTGGAGGGCTTCTGTGGAGTTTCAAGTTTCTTAGGAGTAACTGTCTTCATCTGCAAGGTTTCATTAACCAGGAAGACAGGTCTACTAGTGTCACAAGGGCCAGATGCCGAGGAACCTTCTTGTAAGCCATCTATTGCTTTCAGTTGTAAAGCTGATGAATGGGTTCCCAGAGGCTTGACAGGAGAAATGTGATTGTTCCCATGTGAATCTGATCTAATAGCATCACTTCCACTACTCTTCATTTCATCAGATTCTAACAAATCAAACTCTCCTGTTTCTCTACCGTGGTGTAGCTGTGGGCTTTGCAGAGGTTCTTTACCTGTGCTAGATGAGAACCTCACTTGTTTCAGTTTTTCCAGTGAAATGTGTGTGGAGTCATCTGCTTCTTCCCTAAGAGAGGAATTCTCAGCTTCTCCTTCAAAAATAGTTGCAGTAGGAAGACCATTCTTCTTCTGAACATCAAACATCTGGCTAACACGAACTTCTGAGTCAGTGGAACTTGAACTTGAGCTGCGCTTCAGAATGCCCCTGGGTGGTGCACCAGTGCCATTAATCCTCTCAGTTCGCTTGGCTGGCTTTGGAACAGTGTCTTCTCTTTGTGACACAGGATCGGTTGCTTTTTGAATTAATTTTCTAGCTTTTGGGACAGGACGCTTAACTAGTCCTTTCTGTGACTCATCAGCAGGTTCTACAGAAGGCTTCTTCTGTTTCTCTGTTTCATCATTTTGCAAGGTTGGTTTAGGTTGGCTTTCTTCTGAGGGTGACAAAATTTCTGGAAGACATACACGGAGAAAAAAAAAAAAAAATCATAAGTTTACCTGACATTCATCTGCATATACAGAGGAGTATAACAGTGCCTATCTGGACTCTGCAGCAATTATATTGGTTTATTTAAAACAATTGCAGCAAGACACAGGAGGAGATTCAACATAGGTGTTGGTTTCATTTGTATGTAACAGAAGTTTTAACAGATGAAAATCCTGCAGTTATTTCTTCTTCTAGAAAAGCTAACTATGTGATGATTCCAAAGAGAGAGCACACCAAATTTTTGATCAACGTTATTCCTGCAAGGGACAAACTTTGCAGGGAAGGGCAGCTTTTCAATATGCACACACCTTTTCAGGTTCAGAACATAAACAGCAGCCTACCGAAATGGAAGCAGGCTATTGCCATGTTCATAGGGAGCAAGGTAAAATGCAGAAGTGATCTCCCAGTAGGGAGACGAATTTTTTTTTATTCCCAGTGCGCAAGTCCTTCTTTCTGCCTGTTGGCAAGCTTCATAACAGAGACAGGAGAGTAATTTCCACATGTGAGCTTATAAATTCAACTGCCTGTATTGTGATAGATCATCACTCGTCTACTTGCTTGCAGAGAATACTGCAGGAAAGGGAGTATTCGAAAATACACCGGACTGAGAGCATAAAGGAAAAAAAATAAAGATCAAAGAGAGTTAGGCTTCTTCCATGAAGCCGACAGCAGCAATGACGGGAAGCTCATGAAGACAGCTATGCCACATTCAAGGAAATTTCTTGTTTCTCTTAACAGCAGTTCAGGACAAACAGCTCTCTCCGATGGAGTGCTTAATACTGACTAGAACTGTGAGTAAAAGACAGGAAGCAAAACCCATTTATTCATGTAAACAGCTATTTCCTGAGTATATTCATATTTTACATGGGGTTTGAAATCAAGTAGTTGTTAACTCCAGGCAGTTAAGGTAAAACAGGGTTTGATATCTTACAAAAACAAGCAATGAAATTACAAATAATTTCCATATAAACCTCCAACAAATTCAGTCATACGCTAAATAAGTATATTTACCCTTATTTGATAGCTGAGGTAGAATAGCTGGTCTGTTTTCTGACTCCTCGCTGTTCAAGTTGTCACCTGATGCAGTGGAATTAAATGGATTTCTCCTTTGCTAAAAAGGAATGGACATTATAATTGCAGTCAAACTGCTCTATCAGTACAGTCTTGACAAAATAAATGGAAGTGCAGGGATTTCCTCTGCCTCACTACCCTGGCAGCAAAGAATCTGTAAGCATGCCTCTTAAACTGGATACATGACAAAAAACCTAAACAACATGAACCAGGGAACTATCAGAATTGGTAGTGATATCCTCATCCTGTTCTTTCCGAGGTCACCAACAGCAGAGATAAGCCACCACTTAAAGCTACTTGAAAATCCCAAGTTGTTGCAAGTTAAATCATTTTATCTCTACTTCTATGACTCTACAGATAGCGGAACACAGCAAGATAATTCTTTTCAGTGGCTGAAAAGACTGGAAACAGTGTCAAGTACAGCCAGCCACTGATTATAGCCCGAACAGCATTTCAGTGCTGAACGTTCAGTGGTTTCCATCGTCTCCCTCTGAAACAAAAAATACTCTTTTTTTCTCAATTTTATATCTTTCTTCCTCAAATCTTTAATTATCTTTACCACTGAAGCAAAGGAACACACAAAATGTAAAAGATAACTTCTGCTATATTCAATACCAATCATACCTTTACTGGCGAGACTGCTGTCTTCATAGGTTTTTCCTCTGCTTGGTTTAACACAGAGGTTATTGGTTTAGAACTGCAAAGAAACAGCACATAACTTCAGCAAACAGGTCATTAAGCCTTTTTCAAAAAGCAAAACAGAGATTCCTTTATACATACTCAAATATAATATCTTGGCACCTAAAGTTTTTTATTTAGCCTCCTCTTATCAGATTTAGAAGCAAACCTTCTCCTTTCAAGGGGAATTCCTATCAAGGGGATATTCTCGATGCTTTGTTTCCTTGCAAAAATTTCTTTGCTTGTTAAAGTATTCAATACAACTTGTACTTGGCATGTCAGAAACCATATTTTTGACATCTTTTAGATTTTTGAGCAAGCTTTACGTAAATATAGCCACCCTCCAAACAATATCAATGCTGCTGTCTCCGTCCTTGTCCTACATTTAAACTTCTAGGACTGAACTAAAAGTGGAGGGAGGTGCAAAAGTCTGATAAAAATAGTGTTGCAAAGTGTCCAGGTCAGAAAAATCAGAGGAACCCTAGTACCACTACAGCAAAGATGTGACACGCCACAGATGACAACACATCCCCTCAGAGGCACAGCCTATAAGTTATTCTTGGAATTAAAATCTATAAAATCTGTGGTCTGATGGCATAAGTGAAGTTATTCCTTGTGATCCTGACTAAGCATAGCCCAGCTAGAAGAGATAGATCCTACATTATATAAAGAAATATTTCATCTATCTGCAGAATAATATAAGGGGTTTTTTTTCCAAAATAATCAGATTTTTATAATTTGAGTTTATCTAAACATCTCAGATATGAAAAAGCATTTGTTTATTGAAGATGGAAGTTAGATGTGGATATAAATATGGTCTTCATATAACAACCACATTCAGTATCTTAACTTCATATAGAAAATGCTGGCACTAACCACCTTACACGCTTATGATTTGGGGGATGGGGGAAACAGTACAAGGCAGGAAAAATGAGTATTCACCAGGTAGGAAAGATGACTTCAGACTAGGAAGGAAAGCAACTCCTACAGGTTTTTCCCCCACTACAGATGTACAAGGAGATTACAATACTGAATATTTCTTTGGTCAACAATCTTTGGCATGGGTGCAAAGACTTTTAGATATTGACTGGCAAGCAGCAGAGCCACAAGACAGTGCTTTTCAGGGCAGAAGTGGTATCTCAGGACAAGAAAACAGCTCCCAGCTCTCACTAAGTTCTAGGTTCAAACAGGAGCTGCCTCCTCACCTGAATAAAGATCTCTCCCATCAGGTGACTGGCAACAGTCTGCCCAGCTGAGAACAACTTTCATCTTCTCCAGGAGAGATGATAGCCTCTGAACTGCCAAACATATCTAAGAAGTGACATCACTCACAATTTACAATGGGAGACCATTGTAAATGGAAATGGAAAACCACCATTATGGAGAAGATAAAGATGACATAGTACTGAGCAGCCTGAACATAAGGCTAGGAAAAAAATACCTGTTGTAATCCGAGCTATAAACTTCTGTATCTCTTCCTTGCTCGTTTGGTTTAACACAACCTTAAAGAAATATACCACCATGCACAGCGATACAAACTTAAGGAATGTGCTGATCTTGTAATCGAAACTCTCTCATGGGTGAAGAAATAAACTACTCGTATTTCAACAGTAACTGCAGCAGCCTCCTATATGCACACACCAGGTATAACAGATTATTATTGTTCTTTCTATTCTTCTCTGATACTAAATAAATAAAAAAAATTTCTAGTTCTCAAAGAGCTCAATATTGCAACTTCTAATTGCTTTTCAAAAATATCATTCCACATTACAGTTTAAAAAAAAAGTATTAAAACTAAGGTTAAGTCTGAAAATACATATATTTAAAGAAACTTTGTTCTGCTGAACTGGAGTTTGTGTTCTTGCTTTTGTAAGAACTTGAGGTTTTGTTTTTATGAGCACACTTTGTGTCTCATCTATACCATCTGCTACCCAAAAGAACAAATGTGATTTTTTTTTTTTTTTTTTAAAGGTCTAGGTCATGAATGCTTCAACCCTTCCCTCATTTTAAACAAGGAAAATACTGTTATGTACCCTCAGCTGCAAGGAACTGATAAGACATTCCTCCGTTTGCAGTTTTTACAGGTGGGGAGGTAACTTTAAGTCTCATTGAACACACAGAATCCCACAATATTTTAACACAATGCTACTTCAGACTTACCATAGAATAATTAAAAAGTTAATTTGGCATTACCTATTGAAAACCTTGCTCTACAGAAAACGTAAGGTAGAGAAAAAACCACACCCAGGATCCTATAACTAGATTTCACAACAAAAGGTCTGAAAATATGAGTTTACCCTCGCCCCATATAGATGGGAAAACTGAACAAACAGTTCCCAGATACGCTGCGTTCACAAGGCTAATCTAAGAGAGTGTAAGAAGCCAAGCCGATAAATACACCCAGATTAAAAAATTCCTGCACTGCAGTTCAGCGAAACAAAGTGCAGAGAACCACAACGAAGGCCCAAACTCCCTACAGACTGGACGGCACCGGACAGGAACAAGAGGCAACAAGGCGAAGGCAGGAGCAGAGCTGGAGAAAGGGGTTACAGATCTGCAGGCACTGTCAATACAGTCTACTCAGAAATGGCCTCCCATTCAAAAAAATAAGCTTTCCTGGGCTCATCCTGAAGGGCAGAGAACTTGGTGTGAGTAAAACTTGTGCAATTTAAGAGTGCTCCATAAAAACGTCCTCCTCTAGGTATCCCAGCACTCCTATTATTCCAGAAAAGTTACATGGAATTTAAGAATTAGGGCTTTTGTGTATATTTTCACCATGGAGAACTCTAGGAGCCACACTTGTCACCTGGTCAACCTAGGCTATAAATATTTTCTAGCCTAGGGAAGAAAACAACCTACAAGTCTTAATTGGAAAGATAAAACCCCTTTAACATCGCCCTTTTTTGAGAGTCAGCATATAGACAGATGGTATCACTGAACAGAGCCAATATTGACAGTCTGAGTCACCCTATGAAAACTTGTTCTGTGCCTTCAAAGATGCTTCACACACCTGGCCTGTAAAGGCTATGGTATGCAAGAACAGTACCACAGTGATATAACACCCAAGAAAAAAAGTGTTCGTAGTTTCATTACTGAATTTAGATATTTAGGGAGTGGAGGATGAAGATCACTGCTGTTTTTAAGAATGTAGTTGCGGGCTGATTTCTGATCCACCTAATGTACCAGGACCCTGACTCAACAGCAGCTGGCCCCAGGGCTGGGTTTGACACTCAGCAGTTCACAGACCTACCAAAACTGAGCCACCTTCTCATTCACTAAGAATTGCTTTTGTTTAAGAATAGGATCCAGGAAAAAAAGGTCAGGGTAATTTGTTATCACATATCTTCTGGTCCCAATCCTCAGGTTAACAGCTGTTCAGTTTATGTAAAGCCTGCAAGCCAGTGCTGGCCTGAAGCCCACTCTTAGAGGAAGAAGTGGAGGAAGAACAAAAAATCCAAAACTCCCACAAACCTACCCTTAAAGTAGCACCTTAAAACATTTTAGGAGTCCAGGTGGCTGAATGACATGTAGCATTTGGACACCAGAAGCTGTGAATTCCCTTTATGCGACCCCAAGCTCCAGGACAATACTCCGTTTCACCCTCTCCGTTCTAGCCATGTTGCGACTATTGCGTTGCAAGAGGAAGAATCAACGGAAATTAATTCCTTGCAGCGCTGCTACCCTAACAACCAAATTAAATGTCTGTAGTATCTAGGCTGTCCCTTCCCACCCCAAATGGTAGGGTTATTGCTTTCCCAGCTCTGTGCTTCCCCTCAATCCCCCATCAGCTGCTGCCATTACAGACAGGTCTGCAGCCATGTCAGACCAGTCTCATTGAAAGTCCAGTATTAAGGGAACAGAAAGGAGCGTTTTAAAAACGTATGGTGCCTCCTGCAATTTCCCACGTGCAATGCTGTGTACACTAATCAGTCATAGCGAAATAAGCCCATACTGAAATTGCAAGCAAAGAATTGCACATAGTCCTGCCATGTTTGCTTGCTTCAGCTTCTCACATTTTAGCAGCCAATAGTCCGAGACATCTAATCAAGTATTTATGAAAGTAAACACAAGTAAGTGTCCAGCCCCATATTATAGATCCTAAGGTCCACTTGCAACTTATGATCTCAGAAACCCTGGACTGCGTGAGCTTGCTTTAGAGGGAAGATCTTGAGCTACTGGTGAGAGCATGAGCACACATGTGCAAGGCATACGGGCTGATTAACTTCTGGCACAATTTGGAGCAGAGGGCAGGAAAGGGTCCTGGACAATAATTATCAAGCTTTGCATGGGTACGACCTGAAATCAGTCATCAAATCACCTCAAGTTAAAGACTACAATCAAGTTGGTCATATTTCAAACAATTTTTACATGTTCTTAAACCTTGTTACATGTTTTTGAAGAGTCTTCCCTGGCAGTTTATGGAATGTATTGCTCTATCAATCACACACAATCTGTGGAGTTGTAACGGTAAATAACATTATAAGGCTGTACTACTTTTAAAGTATCATCATCTTTTCCTGATGTGCAAGATGACGTGCAAAATATTTTAAAAGATATATTAATCAGCAGCATGTCTTGTGCTGTCTAAAATAAGTAACTCCATAACAATCTCCTGAAGGTAAAACCTAAGCAACCTTTATTATCCTTACTGTACAACTTCATTTTTTGGTAGGTCTATAACAAAGCAGTTTATTTGACCTTTTTCAGCAGTATGTCAGATGTGGGTAAGACAAATACCCATTTGAGTTCCCTGATAATGATATGTAAATGATAAGACCGACCAGTAATGCAAGCCAGAGTTGTTAAGACTTACACCAACCTTTGGTGCCATTCATCATGACCGTGCGTGCCCAGTTTGCAGACCACGAAAGTGAAAGATTCAACTGCTACTAGATATTGTACAAATGCTTAGGAGGAGACAAGCCTTGCTGCAAAGAAAAAACAGACGTACAGAGAAGGACTTGGAAAACAGACAAGAAAGTGAAAGGTTACAGTGCTGATCAATGGCACAGCCAGAATAAAAGTCGCCCTAAGAAGTATCTCTGCTTCTTACCTCACTCTGTGCACTGGAAGCACAAACAATAGCTGTGTTACACCCTGGTTCTTGTTTCCTCAGTGGTGCTGAGGAATCTGGCTACGTAAAGACATTTCCACCTGTTGTCACCCCAGCTAAGAGATCACCACTCTCCTTCTCAAATGCAGGCTTTTAGAAAGCTCTTCACACAAGCCAATGAATCACTACATGTAGGTATTTTAAAGAGGAGACACGTGTGTGTGTCTCAGAAACCAACTTGGTATATTTCAAAGCAAAATGGAGCTGTTTGGGATGTTTACAGACTTGGGATAGAGCAATGTAATACAAAATCCTCTGTAGTTCTGCTTATCATCCATCTTTCCTGCAACAACTACAGCCACTGCGGCATACCTAAGCCGACCATCCTGCCCTTACTCTGAATGGAAGCCTCTCCCTTCCAGAAAGGCATTTATCTTTGTTGGTAGAATCTGACTTATTTTCTGCAATCATCTGAAGATCCTCCTGAAATACATTTGGTCTGCTTAAAAAAAGTCTCAGAGGTCTTAAACTGTGCTCCCAAAAATCTGGAAAATTCTAAAGAGCAATTTCTCAGTCTCTGATTCTTTGTATCATCGAAGTTTAAAATTCTGAATCAACAGTCTGGTCTCCCTGAGTGACTGCATGAAGAGACGCAGAGGTTATTGTCCGTCTATAACTACAGAGGACTCATTGTGGCCAGCCACTCTAACCAGAAATTCCTGGTCTCACTTCTGGGAACCAGACTACGTTGTGATACAAGAACGTGTGTGCCACCATTCTACACACCACTGACAACTTTTTTCCTTCAAGAGGTACGCCAAAAATTGTTCTGCATTCAAATGCACAACAATTAACAATGAACAACTACGCGAACAGGCTGAGAGAGTTGGGGCTGTTCAGCCTGGAGAAGAGAAGGCTGCGGGGTGACCTTTTAGCAGCCTGCCAGTACCTGAAGGGGCCTACAGGAAGGATGGAGAGGGACTTTTCACAAGGGTGCGTAGTGATAGGACAAGGGGGAACAGCTGTAAGCTAAAAAAGGGCAGATTTAGATTAGATATTTGGAAGAAATTCTTCACCATGAGGGTGGTGAAACACTGGTCCCGGTTGCCCAGAGAAGCTGTGGCTGCCCCCTCCTTGGAAGCGTTCAAGGCCAGGCTGGATGGAGCTCTGAGCAACCTGGTCTGGTGGAAGATGTCCCTGTCCATGGCAGAGGGGGTTGGAACCAGATGATCTTTAAAGTCCCTTCCAACCCTTACCATTCTATAATTCTATGATTTGTCAGCCTTTCACATGCATGGATTCCTTGGACAATTCTGAGGAAACATTCGGTGATCTTTGAAATAAGAGGAAAGTACAATATTTTGGATGGAACTCAGAGCTCACGAGTTTCACCAGTCCTGATGTGTACATACCAACTGTGATTAAACAGACAGCTTACCTTGAATGAGATTTCAGCCGTTCTTCTTGATGTTCCACAATTCCATGTAGTTCTGGTGGCACAAAGACTTCTTTATTAACATTGCTCACCCAGCTGTTCTTTGCTTTGTTTGATTTGCTCTGACTCACTTCAGCTAAAACATGAAACAAGAATGTTGTCTCCCATATGTTCATAGAGGATTTCTTCAGAAGCAAATACAAGTATTTGCATTCAGTCCTACAGCCATTGCAAAAGTCCACTACACTTGAACTGTGTACAGAAGCCTGTCTGGTGCCTTCTGAAGAATAATTTTTTTATTGCTGCTAGAAACATCACATACTGCTTTGAATACTTCACTCTACTACTCCAGGTACATCTGCTTTAGACCTTAAAGTGATCCTAAATGGAGAAGTTTTCTACAACAACTCTGGCAGAGACTGTTCTTGCAGCTAAATAAACACTGAAAATTCAACCTTGGTGTCCTGAGGAAACCAAAACAATTAAACCATAGGAAACTGAAAGTATGCTGAAGTTCAGTTAATCAAGTAAATTATTCACTTCCTACAACAGTCAACTAGACATTGGTCATAATGGTCGTTTAAGCAGGTGGCTAACCCTTTATGGATAGAATTATAAGAAGTTAAGAAAGTATTAAAAAAAAAATCAACCAAACAAAATGTCCCTCCTCATTCAGCAAATGCTAATACATTTACATTTCTTTGGGGTGGGACAGAATCCTATTCTGATAACCCCTTTCAGAGTCAGAACATTAATTTGCATTATTTCCTTTACTGCTTCTGTTACTTGAACAGTTTAGAAATGAAGAGTATCTTTGTGTGCAAAAATAAGCAAGACTTATTCTCGCTTTTGCTATCCATACCTGCAAGTAAAAATATCTTGCCAACTAGTCATTGAAACCAAGCAATTGCACATAGTTCTGAATGTACGAGTACACCCCCTTCTTCAAGTAAAGACTGTGATAATTAACCTTCCTTTAAGATAATATGGCTTTAAGAACCCTCCTTTAAGCTATAAGCTACTGTAAAAGTTAGCTGGAATTTTACAACTGATTTTCATAACCTTCAAGTCCAAAACCAGCCGAAACCACAAACATGCCGCACTAACCACCTGTGAACTTCTACATTCTTTTCTGTTTCAGGCCTTTTCTTATTAACTTAAAATCCCAAAACCACCACACAGTAACCTCGAATTGACTGAACTGCCATTATCCAAACTGATCTCTGGGAATATGGAAATTGAGAAGGTGTCACATTGCAGGATCGGACACAGCAAAACAAGGCTAAGTTGTAGTTACAAAACCTACAGAAAGTAGCAAACTTGGAACACTAGCATACAGAAAAATCCCTTAACAGAACTCAAAACCATTAAGATTACAAATTTCGGTACAATCTGATGAGAATAGTAAGAGTCGTACCCTTCTGAGTCAAAAGGATTTAGCAGAACCAGAGGAGGATAAGAGGGCATGGGGGTCAATTTCTCCAAGAAATAAAAAAATCCCTTTCTGTACAAAGAATGACAAAATAGACCAGGACTCCTCAAATTAGAAAGTCAGATGGTTAGAGATTTATAACAGAAGTCTATAAAATCCTGTATAGTATATTATAGATTTTTTTTTGCGATTATAGATTGACTTTCTCTCCCAGGGATAATGTTAATGGTGATCAGCTCAAACACAAAAGGAAACGGTCACTTCTTACAGGCAAAACTTTCATTTTAAAATGCCTCAAGACAGGACATGTTACAGAGGCATGGCTTAAAAGAACTTCTTGAACAAATCCACAGGGAAAATCCAATCTAGAAATACCTCCTCTATTTCAAGAGTCTGAGGGCTGGTCCTGGCCTTGGAGCCTACCCATGCTGCCGGGCACTCTCCGAGGCAGGGTGCTGGAGAGACAAGCTTCTGGTCTGGTCCAGTAGAGCAGTTCTTACGTTCTACTCTTCTGTTTTGTTTCTCTCCAGATAAAACACTGTATTTACTTCTGATGTTAAACACAGTGCACTATCTTCCCACATTCTGATTTTTTAAAATAAAAGTTTCAGAATGTATTTGTTGTCAAGCACGCACCAAGCTTGTCAACATTACTCAATTTACACTAGGACAAGGGGTAATGGCTTTAAACTGAAAGAGGGTGGATTTAGATTAGACAAAGAAATTCTTTACTCTGAGGGTGGCAAGGCCCTGGCCCAGGTTGCCCAGAGAAGCTGTGGCTGCCCCCTCCCTGGCAGTGTTCAAGGCCAGGTTGGACAGGGCGTTGAACACCCTGGTCTCGTGGTAGGTGTCCCTGCCTGTGGCAGGGGGTTGGAACTGGATGATCTACAAGGTCCCTTCCAACCCAAACCATTCTATGATATGACATACTACTACCTATCTGTCCTACTCAATGTCTGCAACTTATCTGGCACATGAACACAGGTGGTTTTAACAAATGTTTCTAACAGACCATTTGAATGCTCCCACCAGTCCCCACATCATGGTGGGTGCCCTCAAAAGTAATGCGGACACAGGATGCCAGTTCTAGCTGCCAGAGCTCCCAACACATATTTCAGTAGGTATAACCACTAGCTGTAGCTCATGGTGCCTATCATTTCAAATCAACTTGAAGTACCTTTGGCCTCCTTAAGAATAACAAAATAAATTAAGCCTCAGAGTGAGCACCCAAAATTTTGGAAAACCATACTAAAGAGCAATTTCCTCAATCTCTGACTCTTTGCACATTCCAGGATAGCGCACAGGACCAACAATGGAAATGAGAATGCAGTCCAGGAGTGCAGAGGGCTTTTAGTCCTACACAAACATAAGTCAGTCCCTCTCGTTAGCAGTCATCACACAGAATCCTCTCTTTAATGCACAGCATTGGGGGAGAGCAAAGCTTTCTCTGTAAACTACATGGCAAATCTCTTTTGCATCACTTTCTGCCTGTAGAGATATTAATATTAATTCTTGTATTTCACAGAAAACAGTGTGAGGTTAGCTAAGTAAGAGCCACCCTTTCCAAAATAAAATATAAACTCAGTGCTTACCAACAGTGGCAGGCTTCCGTCGCATGGAAGCTCTAATAATATCTGCTCCATGTATCTTATCTCTGTGCCTCTTCGACTTTGCTTCATAAAACCACTGCCCACTCATATTCTTTAGCTGAACATCATCTTTGACTTTTTCTGGTAAAAGCCTGGGGAGGGAAAAAAAAAAAACAATAATGAGATACACACAATGTACTTAACTGTGTAGAAATCTCCCGTAACTGCACATCTTTACTTCCTGCCTCCAAATGCCAGTTCTCCAAGGTTAACACTGAGATAAGCTAGCAGGGCAGCATAAGAAGTCTGCACCAAAATTAAGTTCACGGTTGTTTTGAGGCTCAGAAGATGTCTTTTCAGGCTGTCCATATGGCACTACTTGTACACACACATTCCATAAGTGCACTGGAAAGATGATGCCATTTTTTCCACAGGTTACACAAAAAATCCTTACATGAATACAATGAGTTAAAGGAAGACAGCATCACATGGAAGAAACAACGAAATAAGTTTGTGCACTTTATTAATCTACATGTATCCATCACATGAACTGCAGCCATTTTAAATACTGTGAAGCAAATTTTTCATAATCTAATTTCAAGCTTCAGGGTCACCCTGCTTTTATGAAGCATACCTTAACAGAAGAAAGAGTTAGTGTGTGCAATTTGTGAGGTTGTTTTCCTTCCTCGTTAGGCATATAACACATTAGGCATATGCTTATACATGGCCTGGAGACTAACCTGCAGACCAGGAAAGTTACTACACAGATTTAGAGAGCACTTAACAAAAGTCAAGTCAGGCTTCATCTGCCTTCTCCATGTATGTCCTTTCCTTCAGGAAACAAGCTAACAATGGAGCCCAAGGGAGAAATCAAGACAAATCAAGTTACTTAGACACTTTAAGGCCAAACACAGTCCACGTTGCTGTGGGATAGTGATATCTTCCACAGCTCTGATGGCCAGTTATAGAATGGTTTGGGTTGGAAAGGACTTTCAAAGGTCATCTAGTCCAACCCAAAGCAGTTTAGAAGGAACTTCTAGTGCAATCAAGCAGCTACGATGACAGTCCTTTTATTATAGGTTGTAGATTTGATTGTCAAGTACAGACAACCACTTGCAGCATAGACAGGACACTGAGCCAGTCCCACCCTCACACTAAGACAGGCCATTCTCACCTATCACTCAACCTCTCCATCTTTGTACAGCCAGAATTGAAAAGGCTTATTTGCATGCATCAGCTATATTAGAATTTGAATACCTAAACTTCTTTTTGAAAGTACTGTCAACAGTCAGTCTCTCCCAGGTGCATAAACAACTTCTGTCTTGAATCAGCTACACACAGTTGAGGCTGCCAGGAGCTGAGGTCACCACTGGCATTTTTAATGCCAAGATTCAACAGTCCGTAGCATTATTGGGCCATTTAATTTTGGCCCTCTCTTGCTTATAACTCTGTGCTTCTCTAAGAGCCAAAATACACATTTCTCTCATGCTGCAGGTCTTCCAAGTTGAAGCATCAACAGAGCAGTAGCTTCCCTCTGTCCTCAAGCAAATATATTACTCAGCTATGAGCCAGCTCCTCATTACTCAGCCAGCTTATGAATACAGCCAGCAGGAACAGTGGAAATGTGGCACGCAAGAACTTTTTACACAGATGATTGCTTCCCCCTTTCACATTCTTTCCCATGCATTATTTGCCTTCTCAGAACAGATGTCCTTAGGCCTAGGGACTGCCTTTTCAGCTGTCTGCACAGGCTGCAGAGCAGCAGAGCTCTGACCCCAGCTAGTGCTTCAGGGCAGCAAGACAACACATGCCGAGGGAAGTTCTCTAGCGGGAAGGTACTGAGTCACTGGACAAGTATCCAGTGCCCTCATCCTGTCTGACTGAACTCTTTTACCCCAAACACTGCTCACTCCTTTCCCCTTTGTATTCAACCAGTGAAACTAAGGCGCGGTAGGAGACCTTTACCAGTCAGCTCGGACCAATAAATCACTGCAGAAGTGGACAATATCCCAGGCCTCTCAGCTGTGCCAGCCTACTCACTCGCTTGTTGTATCCTCAGATCTGCGGTCGATTAACATAACACAAACAGGACAGAGGCATGGATTTGTCATGGCCCTAGACTCTCGTTAAATGTCACCCATGGCCAACGCCGCTGTCATTTTGGTTGAAAGTGAAGGTCACCTTGCTCCCATCCCTCCTTGCTGCCTATGGAAGTTAGCATACCTTAACTCCACCAGCTCAACAGATCTTCTAGACTCTGGGAGATAATTATGCTTGCTAATAAAGGTATAAACGTGCTCTCAGTTTCCCCAGTAATTCCTTTACAAATGACTCGTCCGGACCATAGGGCTTGTACAGTCAGAAGTGACAGAAGGTGACAGAAGCTGACTTACAAACCACTTCTTATGCATTCTTTTCTCACCTTGATAGCACCTGACCTTTGTTAGGTTGGCTTACACAACTCTTCAAGAGAAGTATTTAGCCTCTCAGTCCCATCTTTTGAGGAGCTAAGAGCAACAGAAATACTACAGCTCTTCCCAGGCATTCCCCAGCCACAAATAAGCAGATTTCCATTACCAGAAAGACAATTAGTTCTAAGTCTTGGTAAGGAAAAAAGCTTTTAAGAAGCCTGTCTTCACCAATGCATCATACACTTGTTGCAAAAATAGCTGCTGAGGTTACAAATGGGAATTTTTACAATGCTGCTCAAATTGGTCAGGCATTGGAACAGGCTGCCCAGGGAAGTGGTGGAGTCACCATCCCTGGAGGTGTTCAAAAAACATGTAGATGTGGCACTTCAGGACATGGTTTAGCAGTCATGGTGGTGTTGGGGTGATGGTTGGACCTGACGATCTTAGAGGTCTTTTCCAACCTACAATTCTATGATTCCATGATTCTTAAGCTCTGCTACAAGCAGACCTCAGCAGTAATATCAAACTGCTTGCCCTTTGTGGGTCTCTTTGACTGGTAGGCATTAGATTTAAAGTGGTTTACATTGAATGGAATAGTGGAGAAAATCAGGCTACAGCTGTGGTTTTCCACTGCGATGTACGCCTCCCTGCACACCACAACAGGATTAGAAGCCAACAGTTGATTCTACACCAGCTCCCCAGTCAACAGAAAGGCTAACCACGTTGTCATTACATTATTTTCCTCTTGGTGACTAAAAACCTAGTAGGCATCCAGATTAAAGATTCAGATTGCAGGCTCAGTTGCCAAGTTTGCAATTAGGAGAAAACGCAATAATGGCTTTACATATGATGTAAGCATGTATTCTTGAGTCCCTTGGTGGTTAGAAAGCTGTTAGCCTATGTTGCAGTTTTCAGAGTGAAACAGCCTAAAATTATAATAAAGCTAGCACCCGTTTCTTCTATAGGAATACTAAACTCAAGAAAATGAAGGTACATAGTTAAAAGGAATTCACTCTAAAATCCTCTTGTAAAATAAGCCTGAGTTCCCCCATTACTTCATACAATTTTTCCCGCTATGCCTAGGTGAAACATTTTTGATGGCAAGATGACAAATTTTTCATCCCATTACGGCATTAAGTAGATGCTGAATTACATTGAATGGACATACGAAGCAACTGCCCGGCACTCTGCAGGCAAACAGAAAATCTACAGATGTACTAACTGGGTTGTTTCTCCCCACCTGCAGAACATCTGATAGTGGGCTAAATCACATGGTACCACTGCAAGGCAGGAAATCTGCTCCGATACAATCAGTCCCTGCCAACCTTCCTGTCAGCAAGCGCAGAACGGTTTATCTCATGCTTTGCAGAGGTCTAACAGCTCATTGCATGTTAGGGCAAAGTGATAATGACTGCTGTTTCGTCTTTTGAAACAACAGTATCTAGCAGTACATACCTGTATCTAAAGCTGTTCAGCTGCACCTCCTCAGTGTGTCTCAGTTCCTTCCCCTGTACTCCCCTTGTTCATAGGCCATACTACAAGCCACCACAGAATTCGCAAGATGTGACAACTGACATCTTAACTTCTTTTATTGCCTTATTCCTCAACTGAGAGCTTAAACTGAGCTTTTTGGACAGGGGAGTCTGTGTGGTGCTGGCACGTTCTAGAATTTCTTATGACAAAGTAAATAGCTTTTAAATTTGGGTCTACGTTTGGCTTAAAGATACAGAATAATTAGTGTCTAGCATCCCCTATTCCAAACATATGGAAAAAGCACCCCAGTGACTGGTGGCAAAATAAAGGCTTTTTAAGGTCTGATACCATCACCTTATCTACAAACTTACTTCCAAAACATCCCTCCTGCAAATGAAATACCAAATGAGTAGAGAAGGTGGAAGGAGAGATACTTAGGATGAATTTATCCCCAATTCTATTTGCTGCAAGCATAACAAAGCCCAAACCAAAAAAAAAAAATGGCGACAAAGAGTTTAGGTTCTGCGTCACCTTCCAAACACTGACAAGCTAATCTTTTTGTAGTATCACTCATGCAAGAACAAAAGTAAAAGCATATTAGACCAGGCAGTATCAGTGTCAGACTTGCTGATTAGATTTTGGGGTGGTTTTTTTTCTTTTTTTTTGAGAATAGAAAACAGCCATAAAAAATTTACAAGGCAAAAAGGAGTTTGCTTTGTAAGGGAATGTTTAAACATTCCACTTCGCATGAGCATGCCTCTTTAGTCTGCACATACCTAGATAAGGTGGAGCAAAAAAGTCTGTTCTGGCATTTGTTAGAGAACCACACCCAAAGTATTTATAATGGGCAGTCCTGAGCTAGGAATATTGATTATTCCTTTTGCATGGTAGCTGCACACATGTGACTCAAAAAAATCAGTTACCATTTGACATTAGTTTATTGCTTAAACAATCATTTTAAACTGGGTGAGTGCTATACTGGGAAGCATAAAGCAAACCAGTGGGGTTATGCAACATTTCACCATCCTTGTCATCACGATGCCTCATTAGCAACACCTCTTGTGTTCTTGCCTTTGGAGTCTCTTTGGAGAGTGAAGTTCTGGATAGGTAGAAATAGGTGGAGACATGAGAAAAAGGCAGTGTCATTCTGTCTGTAGTCATGCATGTTCTTCCATTTTATGCCTGTTCAGAATTCTGGGTGTGTTAGGTCTACTAACTATACCCTGATGAATTAATCTCAGCTAGCATCTTGCTTTTAGATCCTTGGAGAACTAACTCGGCTGTACTCAGCACAAGTCTTGATGACTAACAAGACAAACTGACATTTGTTCTGAAGTCAGAAGGGACGACAGACACATCCGGACCTGGAGCATTAGAATGAGTTTCAACTGACTTCTCACACCTACAAGCATGTTTTCGGAGAGGAAGTTGCTAAAGCAGGTAGCTCTGTTGCTCATTGAAATACAGTCTCCACCAGAATCTGGAATGAAAATTATGATCCCAACTTCTGTGCAGATCAAGTGTCTGTGGAAGACACTGACCAGATTAGCCCTGCTACACATCCCTTCTCTCCAAGGAGATGGCCACAGACTAGCATGTTGTCTCCATATTTCATTTACACCATAAATACATTCTGTACTGAAGACGAAGTCCTTCATTCTGATACCCTTTTCAACTACGTCACCTGCAGTTAGCACTCAGACTTACTCTCCTATTAGTAGTTGCACTGTCAAGTTTGAAGCAAGCTTCATTTTGCAAGTAATACGTTATAAATCATGTCGTTAGATATTCCCTAGGCAGACACACAGAATATGTAAATTTGTTTAGGGATTTCCTACTATATGGAAGCTTAACTTTACTCCATTCGGGAAACTTGTACCAAGACTGCTGAGGTTACAGAGCATAGGAGCTAGAAGTCTTTCAAGGTCTGCCAGCCTTCACAGTTTCTATTAGCTTCCACTTCTTCCATTTCCAGAACAGCCTTCCACTGTTTAGTTCATGTGCTTGTTTTAAAGGATTTGCACAGTGGCTCGCCAGTGGCCTCCCCTCCCTCTTCATACACAACCCAAGTAAACCTGCCATGGAAACAACCAACCAACAAAACCTTCACAGCGAAGGAACAGCTATCCTGTGAGAGTCACAGAATCACAGAATCAAACAATAGTAGGGGTTGGAAGGGACCTCTGTGGGTCATCTAGTCCAACCCCCCTGCCGAAGCAGGGTCACCTACAGCAGGCTGCACAGGACCCCGTCCAGGCGGGTCTTGAATATCTCCAGAGAAGGAGACTCCACAACCTCCCTGGGCAGCCTGTTCCAGTGCTCCGTCACCCTCAGAGGGAAGAAGTTCTTCCTCATGTTCAGACGGAACTTCCTGTGCCTCAGTTTGTGCCCATTGCCCCTTGTCCTGTCACTGGGCACCACTGAAAAGAGCTTGTCCCCATCCTCCTGACACCCACCCTTCAGATATTTGTAGGCATTTATAAGATCCCCTCGCAGCCTTCTCTTCTCCAGGCTGAACAAGCCCAGCTCCGTCAGCCTCTCCTCGTAGGGGAGATGCTCCAGTCCCCTCACCATCCTTGTAGCCCTCTGCTGGACTCTCTCCAGTAGCTCTTCATCCTTCTTGAACTGGGGAGCCCAGAACTGGACACAGTACTCCAGATGAGGCCTCACCGGGGCAGTGTAGAGGGGAAGGAGAACCTCCCTCCTTCTGCTAGCCACACTCTTCTTGATGCACCCCAGGATCCCATTGGCCTTCTTGGCAGCCAGGGCACACTGCTGGCTCATGGTTAACCTGTCATCCACCAGGACACCCAGGTCCCTCTCCGCAGAGCTGCTCTCCAGCAGGTCCACCCCAAGCCTGTACTGGTGCATGAGGTTGTTCCTCCCCAGGTGCAGGACCCTGCACTTGCCTTTGTTGAACCTCATCAGGTTCCTCTCTGCCCAGCTTTCCAGCCTATCCAGGTCACGCTGAATGGCAGCACAGCCTTCCGGTGTATCTACCACACCTCCCAGTTTGGTGTCGTCAGCAAACTTGCTGAGGGTACATTCTAACTCTTCATCCAGGTCGTTGATGAAGAAGTTAAACAAGACTGGGCCCAGTACTGACCCCTGGGGGACACCACTTGTCACCAGCCTCCAACTAGACTCAGTGCCGCTGATGACAACCCTCTGAGTTCTGCCATTCAGCCAGTTCTCTATCTACTTCACCGACCACCTTCACTATTAGAGTCAGCCTGGACAACTGTACAGGATGACCTGAATCTGGGGAGGAGAGTTTGCTACAAAGTACATGTGTTTGCTCATGGGTTCTGCTCAAACACAGTGTTCCCAGTACTTCATAGGCTTTAAAAAAATAGGTGTATAAAGCATAAAAAAGCCCTGGTCAGATGATATCCCACAGGACACATACAAGCAACTGTTAAGTGAGCAGAACAGACTGCATCATAGCTTTCTTCACACTACCAGCAAGGACATCTCCATGAAATTGATGCTGTGATAAAGAACAGGTTGCATTTTTGGATTTCAGGTGAGCTACAAATCAAGACTAATCTACCCTGAAAACAAAAGCTTCAGTTTGGCACCAACAATACAACACAATCCCAGGTACAAACATGTGATAGATCTTACCAAGAGTTTTTGTGCTGCAGGGAAAACCACACTTCACAGAATCATAGAATGGTTTGGGTCGGAAGGGACCTTACAGATCATCCAGTTCCAACCCCCCTGCCATGGGCAGGGACACCTTCCACCAGACCAAGGTGCTCAAAACCCCATACAACCTGGCCTTGAACACTTCCAGGGAGGGAGCAGCCATAGCTTCTATGGGCAACCGGGACCAGTGCCTCACTACCCCCACAATAAAGAACTTCTTTCTAATATCGAATCTGAATCTCCCCTCTTTCAGTTTAAAGCCATTACCCCTTGTCCTATCACTAAACACCCTTGTGAAAAGTCCCCCTCCAGCCTTCTTGTAGGCCCCTTCAGGTACTGGAAGGCTGCTAGAAGGTCTGCCCACAGCCTTCTCTTCTCCAGGCTGAACAGCCCCAACTCTCCCAGCCTTTCCTCATGGCAGAGGTGCTCCAGCCCTCAGATCACTGCTGTGGCCTCCTCTGGCCCCGCTCCAACAGCTCTAGGTCTGTCCTATGCTGAGGGCTCCAGAGCTGGACGCAGGACTCCTGGTGGTGTCTCAGCAGAGCTGAACAAAGGGGTAGAATCCCCTCCCTCGCCCTGCTGGCCAGGCTGCTGGGGATGCAGCCCAGGACACAGCAGGCCTTCTGGGCTGCCAGCGCACACTACTGGGTCACGCTGAGCTTCTCATCAACCAGCACCCCCAGGTCCTGCTCTTCAGGGCTGCTTTCAATCTGTTCTCAGCCCAGCCTGTATTTCTGTTTGGGATTGCCCCGACCGAGGTGCAGGACCTTGCAATTGGCTTTGCTGAACTTCATGAAGTTCACACATGCCCACCTCCAGCCTGTCCAGGTCCTTCTGGATGGCAACTCTTCCCTCCAGTGTGCCAACTGCACCACACAGCTTGGTGTCCTCAGGAAACTTGCTGAGGGTGCACTCAATCTCACTGTCCATGTCACCAACAAAGATGTTAAACAGCAGCAGTCCCAGTACTAACCCCTGAGGAACACCACTCATCACAGCATCAGTCCCAGTACTAACCCCTGAGGAACACCACTCATCACTGCACTCCATACTTACTGAGGAGTACTCAATCTAGAGGTTAAAAAGCCTTATTAGTATCCACTTTTTCCCTTAAGCACACTCCTTTACTATACAAAATGAGCTCCATCCTTTCTGTTTCACTAGCTGTTCCAAGGAAGCATCACTCAGTCAAAGAAATCGAGCAAAGGAGGCAGGAGACCTGCATGGTTAAACAAGGAACTTCTAGGGGAGATCGGGTGGAAGAGAAAGGTCCATGGAATGTGGAAAGAGGGGCAGGCCACTTGGGAAGAGTACAGAAACGTAGTGAGAGCATGCAGGGATGCGACGAGGAAGGCCAAGGCTCACCTGGAATTGAAGCTGGCAAGGGATGTCAAAAACAACAAGAAGGGCTTCTTCAACTACATCAGCAGCAAAAGGAAGGCTAGGGACAACGTGGGGCCGCTGCTGAATGAGGCAGGTGTCCTGGTGACGGAGGATGCAGAGAAGGCAGAGCTACTGAATGCCTTCTTTGCTTCAGTCTTCAGTGCTAAGACTGGCCCTCAGGAATCCCAGGCCCCGGAGGTAAGAGAAGAAGCCTACAGAGAGGATGACTTTCCCTTGGTCGAGGAGGACTGTGTGAGGGATCGCTTAAGCGATCTGGATGTCCACAAATGCATGGGCCCCGATGGAATGCACCCACGAGTGCTGAGAGAGCTGGCGGATGTCATTGCTGAGCCACTCTCCATCATCTTTGAGAGGTCCTGGAGGACAGGAGAGGTGCCCGAGGACTGGAGAAAGGCCAATGTCACTCCAATCTTCAAAAAGGGCAAGAAGGAGGACCCAGGGAACTACAGGCCGGTTAGCCTCACCTCCATCCCGGGAAAGGTGATGGAGCAGCTTATCCTGGAGGCCATCATCAAGCAAGTGGAAGAAAAGAAGGTGATCAGGAGTAGTCAGCATGGATTCACCAAGGGGAAATCATGCCTGACCAATCTGATAGCTTTCTACGATTACATGACTGGCTGGGTAGATGAAGGGAGAGCCGTGGATGTTGTCTACCTCGACTTCAGCAAGGCTTTCGACACAGTCTCCCATAATATCCTCCTAGGGAAGCTCAGGAAGTATGGGCTAGATCAGTGTTCGGTGAAGTGGACTGAGAACTGGCTGAATGGCAGAACTCAGAGGGTTGTCATCAGTGGCGCTGAGTCTAGTTGGACGCTGGTGACAAGTGGTGTCCCTCAGGGGTCAGTACTGGGCCCAGTCTTGTTTAACTACTTCATCAACGACCTGGATGAAGAGTTAGAATGTACCCTCAGCAAGTTTGCTGATGACACCAAACTGGGAGGTGTGGTAGATACACCAGAAGGCTGTGCTGCCATTCAGCATAACCTGGACAGGCTGGAAAGTTGGGCAGAGAGGAACCTGATGAGGTTCAACAAAGGCAAATGCAGGGTCCTGCACCTGAGGAGGAACAACCCCATGCATCAATACAGGCTTGGGGTGGACCTGCTGGAGAGCAGCTCTGCTGAGAGGGACCTGGGTGTCCTGGTGGACGACAGGTTAACCATGAGCCAGCAGTGTGCCCTGGCTGCCAAGAAGGCCAATGGCATTCTGGGATGCATTAGGAGGAGTGTGGCCAGCAGGTCATGGGTGGTTCTCCTTCCCCTCTACTCTGCCCTAGTGAGGCCTCATCTGGAGTACTCTGTCCAGTTCTGGGCTCCCCAGTTCAAGAAAGATGAGGAGCTACTGGAGAGAGTCCAGTGGAGGGCTACAAGGATGGTGAGGGGACTGGAGCATCTCCCCTACGAGGAGAGGCTGACGGAGCTGGGCTTGTTTAGCCTGAAGAAGAGAAGGCTGCGAGGGGACCTAATATATGCTTACAAATATCTGAAGGGTGGGTGTCAGGAGGATGGGGTCAAGCTCTTTTCAGTGGTGCCCAGCGACAGGACAAGGGGCAACGGGCACAAACTGAAGCACAGGAAGTTCCGTCTGAACATGAGGAAGAACTTCTTCCCTCTGAGGGTGACGGAGCACTGGAAGAGGCTGCCCAGGGAGGTGGTGGAGTCTCCTTCTCTGGAGATATTCAAGACCCACCTGGACGAGGTCCTGTGCAGCCTGCTGTAGGTGACCCTGCTTCGGCAGGGGGGTTGGACTAGATGACCCCCAGAGGTCCCTTCCAACCCCTACCATTCTGTGATATAATCAATCTGTTACTAGTAAACAAGTTACCTTTTCTTCCCAGTATTGATTGCTATCAGGCCTGTTCCTAGTACAGCCCAATGCCATGTCTGTTACCAAGACCAGTCAGTAACATCTCTTCCTTAACCTCAGTTATCTCACTAGATTAAGATGAAAACAGTCCTGCTTTTCTTTCTGGCTCTTCACAAGGTAGGCTGACACCAAGGTAGTTCACTGTTGCTTTGGTCTGATGAACCTGGCAGAAATTATAGAAGCTGCAGAAAAGCTTTCTGGAGGATACACACCCCCTTATTTTTTTGTCTGTCCAGTGAGAAATGGAGACTTAGGCAAAAAAAGGAGTTTGCTTAGAATAGGGTGGGTTTGTTTTGGCTTTTTGGGGTGTTTTGTGTTTTTTTAAATATATCTCTGGAGAGCAACAACCAACATCTCCACCAAACCCAAAGTCATTCTTACATCAGTTGGCTTTGTTTAAAAAGAATAAATAACGGCATGCACATTTTGCTAGAGAATAAGATTGGTCTGTTCCCTGAACAGTCACGGTGTTTGGAAAGTTACATTTGGTGCTAAGCAACATCCATAAATGGGAATTAATCCAGAAGACATGAGCTTATCCTTTTCCACCTGGACAGGTACACCTTACAGCCCAAAGAGGAACGTTCTCATCTGGGTGTATTTACGTACTTACATAGCCAAGAAATCAGCAACTGTGAGTGCCACTTGATACTCTGATTATTGTAAAATGTCTCAGAAATCCTGCCCCATTATCACATTAAACCAAGCATTAAAAAAAAAAAGCCATTTTTCAACTGCTAAAGCTAAAAAAAGGAAAAAAGATACAGATGTGCTGGATCTTCCCTGTCTTTGGCAATGGGAAATGCCTCTGAGCTGCTTTCATCTCAGGCAACCACTGCACAAAGCCAAGCAAAGGAAGGCAGGCAGGCACCGGCAGCAGGCAAGCACAGTCTTATCCTGAGGCTCCTTTCCGGGAGCACTCGCTGTTGTTCAGGGCGATGGAGCTGTTTCTCCTTCAGCAGATCTGCCCAGCTAGAAAGAAACCAGTCAACTAAGGGCACAAGGAAAGAACTTGCAGGATGCCCCTGATTTGGCTGAAGGCAATCTCCAAGCACATGCTCTCATGCATACATTTTGACTATCAACACACTATACTTATTAACAAGTAAGCCCGTTAAAATTTAATCGGAAGTTCCTGGTATGACCACTAGACACAGGTATATGATTTCAGAACTAGTTGTAGAAATAGCATGAGTTTCAATTAATAACAATTAATTTTTATTTCTCCTATGTCTGAGCAGAGTTCAAAGCCACCTAATTCTTAGTCTCTTACAATAAAGCAAACTATGGAGATTTTTTTAATCACTAAGGGTAGAGTTATTTTCAGATTAAAAAGCTTTGCTCACATTGCAAGCAAGCTCCTTGTTGACACAAATATATGATCTAGAAATACAAGAGTTAAATCCGTCACAGCGAGTTTCTTCTTTTCTTTAACATGTTTTTAAAATCAGCTCCACAAGAACTGTACCTTATTTTCTTATTAGCTGCTCTTTTTACTAGACTAATTGGAATCCACCAAGGCTTAAGGGTAACATCAGTACCCCGACAAGAACCTCAGAATCACGTTGCTAGCGGGGATGCTCTGACAAGATCTTAACATATTCTTAGCTCTACATTTAGAGAAAGTTATTGTTGTTTCTGGCACCCCGGATCCATAGCCCAAGCAAGCTTTCAAAAAAATTCAGCGTGGGTCAGAAGGGATGACAGCCAGCCTAAGAGACCTCAGGTAGACACACGAAGTGCCGTTCTGTTTACTGATCAGGACAGACCACAGAGCACACACAGATACACTGTGCTCTTGCCTTGCCTGTATGCCACACCGCTTCTATGCGTTATTTTTCCATTGATTTACAGATGCCCAAACTTTTATCATGAAATAGTACAAATAATATATATTAAGGAGTTTATTAAAAAAGGGATGGGGCACAAGTAAAATGAACATTTTTGGGGAGATTTAGGTTTAGCCAGAGTCCCTAGGTATTGTATGGCAATGAGAAGGAGTAATGCTTCAAAATTCAGAAGTTATAATTAGTGCCTTTATATATATATATAAAAAACTAAACAGGCACTACCAGGCTGGTACAATCATTTGAGTGGATACTGAGGACACACTTTGAAAGTTTCTAGAACATTTTGAAAAAACACCCTGGAGGAAGAGTAGAAAAAAATAGGTAGTTCTTTTCAGAAAGAAGGTGGTTAGCTTTGACAGCACCTTTAAGACAGCATCTCTAAACTCTATCTTCAATCAGCCCTTTAGACTTCAACAGGCACCCATGTTCAAAAAAAATCTCCACCAAGAACCGTGCCTCTTAAGTGCACCCCCAAAACTGTTACATCTAACAGAAAAGTCTTTTACAAAGATTTTAAGAATGTATTCTTGTGACAGTCATTGAATGTCACTTTCACACTGCAGGGGTAGAGTGCAGTTCCCCCAGTGCCAATGTTCAGCTCACTCCAATACCTTAAATATATCCTAAGAAACAAAACACCACAAAAAAGCCTTTAGAGTCTACAATATAAAAAGACTGCCTTGAAAAGTGACTGAAGAGCATAACTGTTAAAGCTGACCAGAATAAAAAGCCATTTACACTGGGGTTTCCACAGCCACACCCTCTCACTGAGCATTATGAAAACGGTTAAGTGTACGTAGCACCCAGCAGAATCAGACCCCTGAAACCTTCTCTTTTTTTGCAATGCCACACCAATGTATGCGTTAAAGGGGTTTGGCACACAGCGGCCACCACCCCCCACACAAACAGCCCCACATCAGAATTTCCCTATCACTAGCTTCCTCCAGTTTACCCAGCAAGCAAACGATCCCAAGCACAGCCCACAGCAGCACTGCCAGGAGGTTCTGCTGGGAAGGGCCGACAGCCACAGCAGGGAACCCCTCTCGCAAAGGCGGCCACAACTGCTTTCTGCCTCAGACACGCTGGTGCCTGGGGGCCAGCCACTCCACCGCAGAAGAGTCACCCAACCACAGTCCAGAACTTCAGATACATTTGTGTTCCATGTCACTGTCTCCAGAAAGGGCCCAAAACTGCATTAATTCTGAACAACACGGTCGTAAAAAGAGCTAGGGGCTATGCTGAAGCTACTGTGAAGAAATCAGTTATGTGCTTAGCCCACTCATCTTTTTGATACCCAAAACCCAGCTGGAACAGGGTATATCAGAAATTCCTGGACAGGAATGAGAACAACAACAACAAAATAAATAAGCCAGCAATACGCTGAAAACCAACTTCCAGTCCTGACAAACTGTCACTCAGCTCTTCCACTTCATGCTGTTTTTCCCCTCCCCAGCAACACTGCCATTCAGGGGCTAGCAGCAGCTCCTGGGGTAATAAAGCCAAGCAAGGCATCTTCTTATACTGGGAATAAAAAAGGATGCAATGTTATTCGATCTCCTTGCATCACACCCTCTTGTCATCTCAGATTTCCTCATCACCCTTTTGCCAGTGAGAAGGACTTGTCAATACCCCCTTTTCTTTGGGACAGACATCAGCAGAGCTAGAGTAGAAGCTGTTCCCAAAAGGATCTGTTCTCAGAACTATCAGCTTGATTCAGAACAACACAAAAGGAGCCACAGGACAGGACAAACGCCTGTCACAGCACTCAAACAACCAAGAATTAAAGCAGAGTGACTAAAGAGGCTGCGTGGGCCAGTCTAATCATCACAGTTGTACTACAGATAAGCAGTATTAGGAGCTGTTAACAGAGAAGGGAGTCCACCAGGTGATTTTTAAAATTCCACTAGGAAGTTGCTCAAAGAGGATTTTGTCATGACACCAGTTTGTCCACGCTCCAGTAACATGGCACAGATTATTAACACAACCTGCAAACCTCAGAATTCCTTCTAGAGGGAGAAAGATCACATTAAAAGACTGCCATTATATACACACACAAACAACACTTTGTCAGAGAGTGATGTTTGTATGATGACATTCGATCCTAGCTCTTGGAATCTTCCAGCCATGCAAAGCTGTAGAATTCAAACTAAAATACGGCATCTCCTTGGCTGGAGATATAATTCAGGTACCGTTTTAATATATAATATATAAAAAGCAAACTCTGTGTGCCACATCTATGCAGAAAAATCAGTTTCATATGTAAGCTTCCAGCTTTTCAGAAGTTGTAATATTCAGAAACCAGAAGAGACACTTTATTGTAGAAACAAACATGCTGATTACAGACTGCTACAACCTGCAGTCCCTTGCATTTTCCACCACACCCTCTTGAACTAGAATTACAAATGACAAAAGTGAAGTTATACAGACAAAAGTATGTGTCGACAGCCCTTTCAGACCACTACTGACAGTGACTCTTTTGATTTTCTGTTCCAGGAAGGGTTCCTTTCCCCAGATACTGTTTTCAAACTCACATCTACAATTACTTTCCTGAGCACATTCAGACCTGGCACTGATGTAACATTCCAAGATTAAAGTCAGTGTTTTTCTGCCTACAGCAAAGAAAAGAAAATGCCTATTCTGTTACAGCAAAGTCAGTTTTCTGCTTTTCGAAGCAGGAGACAAAACTATGTAGTGAAAACGTCACCTCAAGTTGCATTAAAATAGTGGGGAAAAAATTGGGAACTTTGCCTGTAATGATTTTAGTCTTCAGTCAAGCAAATGCCTTGAAAGCAGAAGCCTTTTTAACCAGACGAAGAAGCTGGTTTGCCCTTTATTGCTCTTCCACTGAAAGGAGCAAGAGGAGTAACTCAACAACATGCTGATCACACACTGACCAAATGACTCCAAGGCTGCACAAGCAGATGCAGCAAAACAAACGCTGCTCTTGGGGCAAGTGGCAGGCCGCCGTTCCATTTGCAGCGTAGGGTATGCCTACGCAGAGGGCATTTATCAAAAAACATTTCTCAGCAGAAGAGAAGCATCACAGATGCATCACAGTTGGAATAATTTTAAAACCTTTAACTAGAAAATACGTGTCTTCATTAAGAAGATCACAATGAGAAAGAATCCTAGAGAAGATTACTGAATCAGAGAAAATCCTGCCTCAGCAGAGACCTGTAAACATCTATTTTTGTCACAGCACTTTGACCTTTCAGCATTTTTTCATTATTCAGCCACTTGTCATTTTGTGTACCTATAATAGATACTTTCCTTCACACTGAAAAAAGCCTGACTACTAAAATCCTCATTCGTGAGCAGGTGGCTGGCTGTGTTAGCTGCAACCACTATTCAGCTGCTGTTTGTACCTGCGTAGATGGCTCTCTCAGAGTCAAGTCATCTGGGAAATGCTGCTTTCCATGCATACATCTCTACTCATGGTAGTTACCCTAGTAGTAGCTGCTGTAGGAAAACATCCCAGCACAGAAAACACTCCAGAATAATCCATTACTCTGCCTGTGACACCACAAAGAAAACAGAGAGCACTTTTCTGCTTTAGCCACAGATTGCAAGGACTCCTCTTGGCAACGGAGCATGATGTTGGTACCTCCTCTGGACTGCATCTCCAAAGCTCCACATATTTGAGGTTCATCACTTAGACATACTGCTGACTGCATCTCTGCATCTATCCTGACTTTCTTGTTTGTTTGGGGCACTAGTGCTCTTTTTGAATCAAATTTCCCCCCCCCCCCCCCCCCATTATGCATTAGTTCAGTCTGCAGAGGTTTTGATACTGGCAAACTGAATCCTTTTCTGAGCAAACCAAGCCAGATGCATGCCGAATGCGCTTCATCCCTTAGGGACTTGTGAGGGTACAAATCAACAGTCTTTTGCCCAGTAATGAATGATATGCATGGTAGAGGCATTTCATCCAGGGATTATACTAGTCCAGAGTAAAAAAAATCTCCAAACCACATACACCATGGAATATGGGGTCCCCAGGTTTTATCTACTCCTATGCTCTGAACAACTCAACATATGAACTGTCTGGGTCTTCCCAGGACAACCCAGGGCACCAGATCCCTTACCTGACTCTCTCTTCTTCAGCTCTTTTAAGCTCTGCATCCCGTTGTAGCACCTTCATTATTGCCTCTTGTTCCTCCTCCGTTAGGAAGCTTAGGTCAATCATCTTGCTGTGTGTGTAGGGGCTGGTAAAGTGTCCAGGAAGATCTTAAATCCTGTGAGGAGGATAGTCTTGTAGTCTGCTTTAAAGGTATGGAAGAAGAGAAGTCACTGAGAAGGCACTGAGAAAGCTGGACAGGTTACAGTCAGCGGTTTAAAGAGCCCCAGATGCTGCTTTCTTGAAGCACAGTATGTTCATGCTTCCCTAGATGACAGACTTCTGGGAAAGCATTTCATTTCTGATTGCCATTGTAATGATGTCTTCTCAGCTCGTCCTCTCAGCTCTGCTTCCTGGAGTAACAGTTCATTGACCCAGCATAACCAGTGTTCAGGAATATCCCCTAAAAAAAGACAAGGAAAAATAAGCTGTAGTATCAGGGAAGTAGATTATGCATGCATTTTTAATTAAAAGAAACAAGATTTTCAGTGTGATTAAACTACTTTGTGAAGTTCAAATGGTAATTTCAAGTCAAACCTGTTTTACAGGCCTCTTGAACAAGGCGGCCATGAAAATATATTCCTTTCCAATATGACAACTCACACCCTAAGAACACAGAATCAAGTGTCATTCAAACGATACATTTTAAAATGAGTGCATTTTAAGTTGTCCTTTAAGTCAGCAGAACAATTTGGAGAGGGAAGGGAAAAAACAAGTTTAAAAGATCAAGAACACTTATCACATTCATTTAAAGTAAAAAAATAACAAAACAAAAAATCAAAATGTGTAGTCACAAGTATTCACATCATACTCAAGAGCACACAAGAAATCTGTGTGTATGGCTATCACATACAGACAAGAGCCAGCTATCTCTGAAGAAAAATTCACTGCTGCTTGCAGCCCTGATTCACAGCAATGCAGTGGACAGTGAGGCAGCCCAACGTGCATCCACCATGTTCACCTTCTGTCAGCACAGACTTGGATCACATCCGTGAACTCTATTCACAAGAGCTAGAAGTTGGGTTTTGTTTAAATTATTTAAAGAAAGATTGCCTGAGCTCCAAGAACAGAAGACTAAGAGGAAAAATACAAACCACTTGGGCTAAAACTCACCAGTTTGCCATGCCAGTTTACTTATCATTAGCAGATTTCTATGACACTGTTTTCGGCAAGTCAAAAGTCAAAAACAGAGCAAAAGAATCAACCTATTAGGACAACCCATTGAACTTTTGGACCTTACTCCACTCCTACCAGTGTGCTTTGCCTTCCACTCCTGCCTTCCTACTCCAAGCCTTCAAAGACTCCTTTCGCCTTACAGGAGATCAGAAAGGCAGCAGTCATCAGAAGCCCTGCAGGAAAAACCCTGAGGAAGCCATCAAAGCGGCCAAATGCAACATGTTGCAGCAGTGAGGTGGGAGGAGGCTGGGAATGTGTTAGAGGAATTTGTATGCTCCAGTTCAAGACTTGGGGAGCATGTTCTCAAATTGGTACAATGCCTCTTTCTACAGGCTTTTGTCTTCTATTTGCAACAACAATGGGTATCGCTCATAAAAGCTTCTCACGTGCTACTCAGAACTAAAAGCAACAGAATTAAGAGATTATTTCCTCAGAATCTCCCCAAATGGGAATGCTATAACAGACTTTTAACCAAAATACACTTCCCCAGAAAACACACAACACTCCTCACTGAAGGGTCAGGTACCAGGTTTGCAAAGTCAAGTTCCTTAACAGTAAACCTTTTAAACTTTCTAGAAGCTGTTGTTAGCTGCTGGAGTCAGAACAGCTATGGCATTCTGACTAGTTACCCTGAGGTCAAGAAGCGAACATCTGAGTCATTTCCCTTTCCTTTGTACCAGCCCTTGCTCCGGGAACAAAAGTCAGGGTATCTATGGTCACCACAGGCCACAATATAACTTAATTTACAAGATATAAATGTAACTTTTACTCACAACATTTTACCCCTAATAGTATATAATAATTATGTCAGGAATATGATGCCATGCAGGCCCAGTCACTGTCCTACAGAACATATGGAATAAGTATGAAATAATTTCTATATAACTACCTTGAATACGTGGAATTAGAAGTCATGCAGTAACATGAACCTCACTGCTTTATCCAAACCAAACTGCATCTATAAGCAGTAATTTAAAACACTGTTTTGCCTCTAGTTTATATGCCATGGTTCCAGATAGCTAAAAAAAGCAGAGGACTATTCACTTACAAGGCAATCCCAACTGTCAAAGGCAAAAATGCCTTCTTCAAAAAAAAACTCCTAAGGAATAAAAGACAATGGGGGGAGGGGGGAGTCAGATGCATCTGGAGTTGAATCTCTTGGTGCCTCTGGGTAACAGCACCATGGATGTAATGAAGCCAGAGAAAAAGAAATAAAAAGCTTGAATTTAACGTAAGCCTCAGAAGCATCCCTAGTGACAAACCTGGTGAGAGACAGAAGAGAAGCAGATGTAGTTATTGCACGTGTCTCAGGCAGCTGCCACCAGAATCCTTCAGGTACGTGTGCCTGCCTTAGGCCCTTGCAGTCTGACACTACCACCTGGCAGACAGGACACTGGCATCATATTGATCTAATGAGCACTAAAATCACGCAATGAGTCATTGCGCTTGCGCCGCTGGCCACAGAGTTCAGCCTGAAGGCTAAAGCAAGATATCGGCACTGACGCTACTCAAACAGAAAATTCAGCTCTAAAGATAACAGCATTCCTTACAGATGTGGAAGGCAGCTGCAACCAGGTTAATGATGATCTCCCCAACAACCTTCTGCATGCGGTTATGTTTGGCTGCCATATTTATCTTCTCCATGATTTTCATTGTGATTTTGTTCCATGAGGTTGATATAACCATATCTCAAACAACCTGCCATCTGTAACTTCATTTATATTTATAGAATGACAGTTTTCTAATTAGGCAGAAGAAAAAAGTGCTTACTATAGGGCTACCAACAAACGCAACAATCCTAAATTTGTTGAGGATCTCCTTCAGCTTATGCACAACTATGGATATTCGTTTTGACTATCATGTAAAAACTTTTCACACCATCTGATACACCAGTCAGCATCCACAGTGCTAATCCAAAGCCCTGGACACTAACTGAATGGAGTGCACACAGTTGCCAACAGGCACAGAAGCTTATGTTGCAACCACAAAACCTGGACAGATGTGAACTGGAATAAAGAATTTTTCTTGTAAATTGGGCAAATTTCTTGCCTCAGATGAAGCAAGTCTGTAAGAAAGCTGCTGTAGGAATGACATCTTCCCATGTCTTTGTCTTCATGTTTAAAGAAGGCTGAGGGAAGAAGTGTTTTTTGTGTATTAGATTGACAAAGCCTGCAGCTTGTTTTGGGAATGCTGTCCAACATTTCTCTTAGATTTTTAAATCAATGTCTCACAGTATTCAAATTAATAAAACTAGTGGAAGCAAAACTTCAGTCCTCCCCAACTGAACAACAGTTTGCAAGGGCTGAGCAACCACACAGGCTGTGGGAACTCACAGCAAGCTGCACTTCTACTAAACTTCCCAGGTACCATAATTCTGTGTAGTAGTTTCTGCAACTAACGTTGCAATCACATTTTGTTTTCAATCAGGCACAAGACACCTACACTGGCAAGCTCTTAACCTTGTTTTTTTTTCCCCTGGTAGGTATCATACAACATGGTTCCACAGTTCACAAAGCTGTGTTCTGCTAAATTTAACATACCTACTATGTCTGATTTAACTGGAGCACAGTTCTTCGGAGGGAAATCCTACATGAATTCTGATCCACTTGCACTCGTCCTGTATTCAGATTTACATGGCGCCATTAGCTGGCTTTGCCCCCACCGTAGGTTATGATAAAAAGCCTCTCCTGCCCCAAGTAATGCAGCTGACACCCTTTAGGTTCCTTCGCAAAGCTAACAACGTAATGCTTCGGTTAAGGCATGTCTGAGTACTTGAAAAACTATCCCCTCATCTCACTGGATAAGCAGTTGAGAAAACTAGCGATAATCAGTTGGGGGAGTTTTACCCCCTTTAATGTGTATCATCCATACAGTGCAAGTTGTGTCACATTTCACTATGATAACACGTCTTTAGTCACTGGAACCATGCCAGTCACAAACTGCCAACAGAGCAGTTTTTAGTCTCTGCAGAAACAAGAGGAAAACCTCTTTGTGTGGGGGTACTTGGCCTACCTCATGAGACCCACTGATAAATGCTACTGCAAGGTTGGCTTTCTGCAAAAGATTGTTAGCACTCATTCCAAGCACAGACAGTAAGAACAGCTGGCTTAGAGTATAGCACCCATTATAAGACCTAAGGCTAATTAAAAAATAAAAAAATTCAAAAGAATAATCAAAGTCTTCCTCCAAGTCACCCACTACCACCAGCCCAAGCTCAACTCTTTTGATTTCCTTTTTGACAATTTTCTCTCTTAAAAGCTCCCATACATGCCAAAAGGTCTCAACAGTTTGTTTGGTGCTACTGCAAGTTCAAGGGGAAGTTCTCCTCTGCCAGGAAAGTTTTCAGACCCAAGTTTCAAATAAGACTGAAAGATCCATGTCAGACTGATTAAATCACGGAAATCAAAATACCACATTGACTCATTTCTGGAGAAAGGTGTCCTGTGCTGTAGACTAACATTACTGAGTCTTAGGATACTTGACTTTTTTTTTTTTCCTTAAACCTTAAATTCAAGTGAAACCACACAAAGTTCTTCCCTTCCATAAAAGATTTCTAGTCCCTGTAATAAACAAGAATCTGAAATTATGTTTTACATAACTCATGCATGAAAGCTTCTATGTTTTAGCAATAAAAGAAACAGAAAAAAGACCCAAGATGCAGTTTCTCCTCCCCACTTTTAGAGCTACTCACAACTTCTAAGTGCTTTGTTCCAGGCACCCATCCAATAATATTATCTCATAAAATTTCTCAAAACCTTCTGAGGCAGTTATGCACCCCAATTCCTTTAAGTGAGACTTTACATTTTTGTAGAACACAAATCACAACAGAAAGACAACCTTGTCCACAAACTTGTTTGCCCTAGAGAGAGTTCAGTTTGCCCCCTCTGCTGCCTTCTCCCACAAAAGGGGAACGTTAATTCAAATACTGCATTCCAAACATTATGAGATACCACATTAAGAAGTACCACAACCATAGCTTAGATTTTAAAGTTTTGTACTCAGTGTATACACATGGGATGTAATGAGGGAGAAGCAAGGAAGAGGTTGGAGTAGTTTGCCATGACTGACATTAAGTTCATCAACAAGATCAGAAAACAAGCAGCAAAACCCCAGAGTCAGCTGTTCCATCCAAATCAACCATATTTCTTTTTGCATGCAGAAATCTCAATGTCCTAAATTTACATTGCAAAATTACTTTTCAAGTGATTCTTGTACAGTAGACCTCAGCTGCCAGAGCTTTGCTCCAGAGCATGTGTCTTGCAGCCAACCTCTTCAAACAAGAGGAAGAAGGAGACAGCCAATGCTACACTTCTGGCTGCTTTCACACCCTTCTTTGTGCAAACTCCTTCAGTTGAACAATTACCCTGCCGGCCTGGCTGATCAGCGACTCATTTCCAAACATCATCATCCCATAAAGCATTTGGTTACAAGAAACTATTGGCTCTTAAAAAACGATAGGGTTTGGTTTTATGCATTTGAAAGCTACACATTTTCCCAACTTTGTATCTTCACTGCCACAACATATCAGCACTAGCAACAAGGAGGAGCTAGAAGTCCAGACATAAGGCTACAGGAAGCTGAGGAAGACAGATAAATGAAATTGTAAAATATAACAATTTACTTCTAAGAACGAGTTTCTCTGCTGATGCAACTCAGTTTGGCCTACACCCATGCTCAGGCAGTAATAAACCTTAAATTTGAAGCAAAGAAGCCAAGAACATAAGGAGCAACAGGGGCTTTGCAGAATTGGCCCCTATCGCCCTGGGAGGTCATATTAAGCAGTAATGGTACCTCTGACTGAGGCCTACAAGCTACAGCTTGGGGGGGGGGGGGGGGGGGGGGGGCGGGATGTGGAGGGAAATTCACACTGTCCTGAAGAAATTTTATTCTCCACTGATATTTATGCAGTACAGTCACAGGTAACTCAGCACCATCCCAAGCTTAGAGAACGTAATTTTTCTATAAGTACATGAAGCAAATCCCATGAAGAGAGAATAGCTGATTAATCTAAACACTAGTGTTGATACAAGCACAAATAGTTTAAGATGGTCATGAACATATTTGTGCAGAAGATCAGAGGATTATGGATTTCAGTTTGAGTAGTGGAGAAAGGAAAGCTACTAACTTTCAAGAGGGATTTAAGTCATCATTCAAGAGAGTCTTAAACATGGTTGTCCACATGGTAAGGACCTGAACTTAAAGCAAACACAAGAAGGCCTGTTGTCATTGTAGTTCTTGAAGAGGCAGAAGGGAAGAGATCATCCAGTATGATACGCATATCGGTAGCCAGTCCAGCTGCTCCTTCAAGAGGTGTTATCAGAGCATTTTCAAAACGGTAACAGCTAAATGTACACAGCATATCATATTTTCAACAGTCCCAGAGATTAACTTAGAGAACAGTATTTGCCATCATGTATGTTTAGTCAGTAGAAGGTAGAGAAGTTCTTATCTAGCTAGTTGTGAAGTGGAAGGTGGTGCTGGAACAGGGACCTCTCCAGAAGTGGGGGATTTATAATAACGCAACATTGAAATTGCTCTTACAAACACTGAAATGCTTTATTTTATTCCAGTAATAAACCTACATGTTCTCCTATGCAGTATTCATTACAATACAGTTAAGGGGAAGAATCTACTTACCATATAATTATAGGACCATACAACTGCTCAAAAAAGCTACAATGGGGAAAAAAAATTAAAAGTACAATATACAACAAGCTTTGCTCACACCTTGCTCAGTACCAAGATAATCCCTGTTGTTTTTAAGCTACAAAATAGCTGCAGTCTTAAAATATTCTTACTGACAGCCTTAGTTAACAATCTTTAGCTGGCTAGAAGAAATACAGCTAAAGTAATGCAAGACTTGAGAAAAATTCCACTTTTCTGCAGGAATATCTGCTTTGCTGGCCCACACAGTTCTTGCTGTGATTTAATTTCACTCTTGTTCGGCAAGAAGTCAAGACCTTCATCACTTTGAGGATGACACAAGCAACTGTTCTGTTTTACACAAAATTTTCTCTGAACGAAAGAGCAAAATGTTACTAACACAAAGAAGAGTATAAAAGTTAACAACCGAAAATGGGAAAAGAACAGTTTGCTTTGGTTGTGGCCTAATCCCTCTAATCACCCATGGCAGCTTGTCATTCTTTCACAGGGCTTGGATATTGGCAGCAGTGCCTGAGAATGCCAATCTCTATACCTATTATGGTATACAATGATTAGGCCAGTGGTTTCAAGATGATGTGGTCTCTGGAATAAGAGATTCATAAATTAAAGAGAAGCCTCAAAGAGACACACCCAGATTTTTCTTTTCCCTGTGACCACTATTTTCCAGAGCCATTTATTTCACATTGCCATAAGTACAAATCTACTAAAAAAGAAACATTTTAAAGCAGCTTCAAAATTACAGACACTCCAGAAAGTTAACATCAAGAACATCAGCATATCTCATTATAAATCCTGAGGTTCTTCAGGTCTAGTTGTATTTCCTTGCACATCATACCATTGGCACTTTACTGTGGTTTAATCCCAGTAGGCACGTTATTTGAATTAATAACAGTTCATTTGAAATAACTTCATTCTTCTAGTTGTAACTCTTGATGAAAAGAATTAGCAAACACATAGAATATTTTCTTAGGGTAAAGGACCCGAAATATAGTAATGAAGGTGGTTCAACCTTCTAGATCTCTGAAGGCAGAGCACTGTCTATTGTGTAACAATTATTCTCATCTCTCTTCATAGAGGGAGTAGACTCCCTCCAAAAGCAGAAGCGTGGGGGCTCAAGACTCAAGCTCCTGTTGTCACTTTCTCATTCTTCATGTCTGCATTTGCATTAGATCCACACCCGGTCCAGTTTAAGAGAGCACTTCTATGTCTTTGAAAACAGATTTAAGTAAAACACTAAAACATTTAAGAGAGATTGGAAACAAACTGAAAGTTTGGTGGGAAGTTCTCATGACCCTACTATGCTTATCTGACACACTTCTGCATTTAATGGATGGCTCTTTCTGAATGTTTTACCTACATAATTACAACACATATTCAAACCCTAGCAAGAAAGTTCCACAGCAAACAGCCACAAGATTGCCCCTCCCCTCAAACAAAACCTTAAATTCATAATGCAAGTAATTAATTCCTTAAAAAAATTTTGTTAAGACACCAGTGGCTTCCTTTCATTTTACTGGAAAGAAGTGCTCATCCTCTTTTTCTGGAAACTTGGCATCTTAGATGTACAGATTCAGTACAGAAGATGAAAGTGAGAAAGGGCCAACAGCACCTCCATTCCATTCTCACAAACTTTTATGGCAGAGTGGAAAACATGCCTCTTCCTCTCACCCACAATGTCCCATAGAAAGTATTCGCATATAACCAGTTGCTAATGAATCCCTTTTCTTCCCTTGCCCCATTCTTCAAAAAAACGTATGTATTCCAGTTTGAGGTTTCATATTGCCTGCGCTAGGCCAATGAGCATTGTTTCTTAATGCACGTCAAAGAAACATCCATTATATACTAGGAAGTCCTTAAAAAAAAAAAGAGGCAAAACAAAACAAAAATTATAAAAAAGGCTAAAGTGGCAGAACTCCCCAGGGCAGACTGTGCTGTACTTCTCCCTCATCTAGCTTAGGCCTTCCTTCACTTAAGTGCTTGTACCTACAAGAAATCTAAAATAAACTTTCCCAGAAATATCAGAACAACAAGGAGTCTCTGCCTAGTTTGTAATTTTTCCTGTGCAACCAGAAATTCAGAAAGGCAATTAACCCTACATTCCCTTCCTCTTTGCTTAAAAAAAAGCCCAGATTCTGTGAACAGTTATAGCCCCTTGGTAAATCATATAATTAGTGATGTACTTTACTTTGTTTTCTTCCTAGGCAGGTGTTCACAAAGTCTTTAGTCTGCCTATAAGATGTTTCCTGCATTAATTCCCTTGATATGGATGGTCAAAGAGAAGCGCTGTGGAATTCATAAAAAACCCTGTTGTTAAGCATATTGTTCTTGGTTTTAGCAAATTTTAGCCTTAAGCAAATCAAAGTTACAGTGTTCCCAATGTAGAGGTGTTGACAAGTTTAGACACTGGGAACTTCAGGGGAACTGTCCTACCTGTACCCTGCTTCCTTGCTCTCCTACTATTTAGCAAGTACTTTGGTACTTTTTAGCTGTGTTCTGGAAACTACACCACTCAAGAATGCAAGTGTGCAAAACAGTGTGACTAATTAACAAGTATTTCCTATCAGTGGCTACTGGGAAGTGACATATTTCCTGCATCTTGGTTAGATAATCTTCTCTACATAAAAGCAATGAACTAAACTGCAGTTTAAACAGTGTAGTCCTGACTCTGCTAATGCAGACTTTCTAACAAGGGGACTTCACTAAGGGGCTAGCAGTGCTGATGCAAAGAAATTCACGTTATAAATAGCAAACATGGATTTGAACTGAAATGCTTAGACTCAGAAGACATTTTATAGAGCAGTTTCAACCTTTCAAATCAATTGTCAGACTCTCAAGTATACAGTTTCTGAAGAAACTTTGAAAAAGGTTTGGGAATCCATCAGCCAGTATCTGTTGCATCCCTGCGAGTTTAAGAGTCCCTCACTTCAATTGAGGCAATGAGCCAGTTGAGCAAGTACAGCCACCATCATTGACAGCCTGATTTTCCTCCACTATGTTTGTAAAACTGGGAACCTGTGAGCTGACAGCTCACCCCCTTTTATGCATCGCTTAGATCTGCTCTAAAGCACTGTCACAGCCAGCTGCTCCGGTCACTGATGGTGGCACGTTTGCCCTGCAGGAGGGTGCACAGTACAGCTTTGTGGTACAGGTTGAGCACAAAACTGCCAGATCAGGAGGGCAACAATTCACATCATCTTTGTCTCCCCTGAGGGAGGACACTGATCTCAGCTTCACCATAGCAACTTTGCCTGTAGCCCAGCACAAAACTGAGATCACGCAGAACATTGCAAAAGGCACTCCGTTCTCAGACACAATTAACCATATAAACAAGGAGCTCTGGGGAACAAAATCAACCCTTACTCACCTAATTAACTCTAATTTGTCACTGCAGACACCCTGCTTCTCAGCCACCAACCTTGTTATTGTAACTACAGCTCTGCTTAACAGATTACTAATGTGCACAAAGACCCCGAGAACAAAACAAGCCCTTTGGCTGTCTGTTCTCATGAGGTGACTGACTAACCACTGACCTTAGACACTCACTCGTGCAAGTTTTTAAGGTTAAAATTACCCACCTAATAATTGATGTAATCTGAAGGCTACTAAGAAAGCTTGCATCAATTAATCCAGTCCTTGCAACAGTAGCTGAGCACACCTACCTGAGAAGAGGGCCTTACACAGAAACCAATTACCAGCAGAAATCAGGTGCCAAAGGAAAAAAATGTTCTTTAGGAGTCCTGCAGTCCTACAAACAACAAGTAAGCTGAAGAGGGAGGTTGGAGAAAAAGCACTCTGGAGAAGTTAAAAATCAAAATGGTTAAAAAAAGCTAGCACACAGTCTGCAGATAGAACAGTCCAAATCGGATCTCATCTCAGTCACCAAAAATAACTTAACCTTCGCAATGGAGTATTTAGTTCTGTTACTGTCATTTTTTTTTTTAATAGATACATTTAAAAAGCTTACTATAGCTCCCTATTAAGAGGAAATCACTCATCTCCCCAAGTGTAACAATGTTTTAATTGATAGCTCCATAATATGAATATTCCAGCTCCTAGCAGGTTCATTCTGGCTAAGCTGAAACCAGCAAGCAGCAACGTTAGTCCTCCTTAATAGTGAATAAATATAAATTGCAAGAATAACAGGAAGTCTATCAGCCATGAACACTCACGAGATTGTTTGCACTGCTGGGCTGGGCTGTATCACGCAAAACCCAGTCTCTTCCCTCACTGGTACCAGTTTCACTGAATACTTATGGCCAGATCCAAACAGAGCACTGGGACACTGCGCTACGATGCAAGGCGAGAGCTAAACCCAGCTGCTACACACGAGAAGTGGGAAGCCGGGAACAGTTTCTGTAGCAGCCTACGGCTGCACTGGGTGAGGTGTGGTGTCAAATCACACCGTGTGAATGGGATTTGCCCTTTAAATGCTGCTGAATAGCACAGAGGTGGGAAAGAGGGAGCAGAAGACTGTGGCTGAAATTGCTTCTCAGACACAAGTAGCAAAATCAGGAGTTCTAGAGTTTGTGAGGCCAGGGTGTGGAGTATAATGCCTGTCCCTGAACAGATATTTAGTTTTGCAGGAGTGGCTCATGCTTTAAAGAGCATAGCTATGCAAGGTGCTAGCTCTCTCTTACCCAATGGCTACAGCACATACTGAGGAAGCAGCCAAAACCATAGCCCCCAAAACCACTTAACCCAAGAGGATTCAAAACTCGCATCCCCTTGTTTACCAAAATATATGACAGTCTCTGAAGGTTTCACTTGGTTCACTTTTAACCCTTCCTAGGGCTGCACTACCAAGGATTAAACCACCCATCTCACACAATGACTATTAGTTTAAAGCAATGCCACAATCTTGCAAGCAGAAACAAGAACACAGGTCTGCTTTCTCTCAGTCAGGCTACCACATTACAAATCAAGCTCGCTCCCTCCTGACTTCACTCCTCACCCAGCCAGCCCCACATTCCTGGCTACACAGCAGTCCAGTTCTAGCAGGGCAGAAGGAACAGGAGAGTAACCCCAGGTATTAGCTTTTAATCCAAGTCTCTCTATCTCCAGACAAATACTCTAATCACTCTGAAACAAGGCAAATTTAATGACATGTCCACTAATGTAAATTATCCCAGGTTTGAAAAAACAAACAAACAAAACCAACCCACAGCTCAAAGAGCTACATACTCATCCAGTACCCAGGTGAAATATAGGCAACCTGCAAATTCAGCATGGTCAAAAAAAAAAAAAAAAAAACCAAAAAAAAGACCATAACCATTTTGTGTGTGCAGTATGAGAACAGAAGGCCAAGGGCTTGCTGCTTCTGGTTGGTTGATAGATTTCTGCCTCGAACTTAGACACACACCTTTCACTTGCAGTGCCTAAAGTGCAATTACACAGGATTTTTGGACCTTACCCTTAATTCTTCTAACTGATGTGAAGCACATAAGCCATTTACATTCAGTAGATAAGAAAAGCATAGGGGAGACTAAGATCTAAAAAGTTGATGGTCTAAAATCATTCCTAACCCAGGAGTTCTGGAATACACTGATCTACTTCTGGAGCTCTAGTTACATGGCTGAGATTACATAGTCCAACTGTAGTCCATCCAGTCTGTACAGAATTAAATCATTATCAATTTATCAGTCAGAGTCAGACTGTTAGTAACACTGGGCAGGCAATTTCACATGGAATTTACTGATATTCTGTTTGATCCTTTTGTACAACAAAATCATCTAGCTCTGCTAGTTACTCTGCAAATAAGCATCTCCTTTGTTCTTACCTTTATTTTTACTTGTACACATATGTATTTAGACAGAGAGACAGACAGAGACAGAAATGCAGACTTTCTTTGACTGGGACAGAGAAAAAAAAAGATATACTTTCAGAAGATTTATACTACAGAGGAAAAGCAGTATAGCAAGATGGAAGAAAAACAAATTTGTCAAGCTGTTCATTAATTTGTTGTATAGGCATAGGATACTGAGCAGGATTCAGATCAAAAACAGTCTGGCATTATCATCCGGATAAAGAGCTATAAAATAAGACCATACATTATATCTCTTCCCTTTGCTGCTCTCAATGCAACACACAGTTAAATTACATATAGCAAGCAAACTGTATACCATGAAGCAAGAATCTAGCACTGCCAGTTGCTATAGCCAGGTGAATTGGAATGACTTCCTACCACGAGACTGAAGCATGAGTAAGCCTGTTAAAATCTGCTGTCACTCACTTCATGCCCAAATGAGTTAAAGAAGTGGTGACTGCTAGTACAGCAAACACAAGATCCCTGCTTGACATACTATGAAGCGTAAGTGTTCTGGCACTGGAAGACCAAACTAAGGAGCTTCCTTAAATTGACTTATAAGCAACCTAAACAAACTGACTTTAAACACAACAGGTGATGGACTTCGAGCACCAGAAGGTTACCTACTACTTTTAGCAGTTATCTGTCAGTCAGCCATCCTGGATGACAAGCACTTGCTGTGCAGAGAAACACTTTGTTTACTACAGTGGAAAAGAAGTCGCTATTGAATGAAGACTGATTTCCACAGGACAGAACCATCACTTCATTAAAGACAAATAAAATTAAACATTTTTTTTCCTACTGAGAGATGCTGAATTACTCTTTCCCCGCAAATAATGTTTTCTTAGCAGGTTTTTGTGTGAACTGTGTTGTATTCCCCACTGGGAAAGCCAATTCCTTTCTGTCACAAGTATCAGAAACATGATACAGGGTAGAAAAGTAGTAATTCCTTCGACTTCATCCCAGTCTTAGAATCATATGGTTTGGGTCGGAAGGGACCTTTAGAGGTCATCTAGCCCAACCCTCCTGCAGTGAGCAGGGACATCTTCAACCAGATCAGGTTGCTCAGAGCCCCGTCCAACCTGGCCTTTAATGTTTCCAGAGAAACTTTAACTTTCCTGGTTAAGCTTTTTTAACAGTTAAAATCTCACCTTCTGTGCAAGCATCAAAGGTTTTCTCCAAACACTAAATTGGAGCAGTACTTCTGCCTGGAAGTCTGACAAATGTCTCCTGCAGAATAATGGGAGTTTACTCCAGAGAATGTATCTGTCCATTGTCTCTACCCAGTGCTCTAGAGAAAAGAAATTCACCTTTCTGTCATTCATTTTTGGAGGCAATGGAGTGTTGTTCACGCTGGCCTTTGTCAGCACTGGTAAACAAGAACAAGAAGACCTATTTCATCGCATTTTGAAAACCTGACAGTGAAACTGATAATACATTGTTGCAGGCTGCAAGAGATGACAAAAGGGAATTTCTTTAACATAAGACAGGTCCAATGACAGCTTCAGAAAATTCAAGAACGTGCCCTGCAGCCAAAGCAGAGGCCTACTGCACCCATAAGGCAGAAGCAGATTAAGCTAGATGCTTATAATTTCTTTGCCTTAAGCCCAGACACAAGCACACTAAAACATGGTAATTGGTAACAGTGCATAAGCATTTTCTAACACTGCAACATTACTACTAGTAGTATTTTACAACATAGTTATGCATAAGTATATAAATAACATGTAAGTGCAATTGGACAGCTACTTACAGTATACTTGCCCAAACAGTGCACAGGAAAACACTTGCAAATAGTAAAATCTGCAAGATAAGAGCAAAGGATATAGAGAAGGCAGGAAAAATGTCAGGTGAAATCAAAATAAACCTGCAGAATGAAGAGGAGATACTTATTTTGCAGGATTATTCTGGTTCCATCAGACATAAACAAGATGCCTAGCAAAACTAGGATAGAGTCTTACTCCCCAAAAATATTATGAACTATGTCAAAGGCAGATGAGATCACCCCCTTCTCTTCCAGGGAGGCAGCAAGGTGCATAAAACATTCATAATAAGCCAAGAACGATGGTAATTTATGAGAATCACAAAATGCTCACCTTGATTCCAGCTTCTCTTACCAAAGAGCTCTCAAGCACTTTACCTTAACCTCAGTAAACTGAGACCATCAAGAACCGTAGTCATGAGCACTACGGACATTATAGAATCATAGGTTGGAAAAGACCTCCAAGATCATCAAGTCCAACTATCAACCCAACACCACCATGACTGCTAAACCAGGTCCTGGAGTGTCACACCTACGCATTTTTTGAACACCTCCAGGGATGGGGACTCCACCACCTCCCTGGGCAGCCTGTTCCAATGCCTGACCACTCTCTCAGTAAAGAAATGTTTCCCAATATCCAATCTAAACCTCCCCTAATGCAACTTCAGGCCACTGCCTCTCAGTCTGTCACTATTGACTTGGGAGAAGAGACCAACACCTGCCTCACTACACCCTCCTTTCAGGTAGCTGTAGAGAGCAATAAGGTCTCCCCTCAGCCTCCTCTTCTCCAGACTAAACAGCCCCAGCTCCCCCAGCCACTCCTCGTAAGACTTGTTCTCCAGACCCCTCTCCAGACTCATCGCCCTTCTCTGGACACGCTCCAGCAACTCCATGTCCTTCTTGTAATGAGGGGCCCAAAACTGAACACAGGACTCCAGGTGCGGCCACACCACTGCCGAGTACAGGGGCACGATCACCTCCCCACTCCTGCTGGCCACACCTGATACAAGCCAGGATGCTAGGTTTACTACCACTTACAGATGTGAGCTGTTTGGAAAATGTAGTGATAATGACTGATGGTAGTTAAGAACTAATGACTGGCATTACCTACTGTCAATATATAGCAGTTCAGTAAAATGGTTTGATTCATCAGTCTTCGTAAACACACAAATACTGTGTTGCAACACTCCGATTGCTTCTTTTACCAAAGAAAATCAAGTTTCTTTCCAGAGCACCCTGTCAAGCGTGTTTTAAGTCCCCTCCCCTTAGGCTTTTGAGAAAGTTCAGAAACACTTGTCTCGCCACTTGATGGTCTGCCCCCAGATTTAAGTGACCTTTACCCTGCAAAGGCAATCTTATAAACAGACCCTTCTGCTCACACAGGAAAGGCACAACCCGGCGCATGAGATTTTTAGGGCCAGGTCCAATCCTGCAAGTCGCTCCGGAGACAGCACGAAAGATGTAATTAACTTCAGTGTTTCAGAATGAAAGCGTTTACCATTTACATAAATCTCATTAACACCTCTCAACTGAGATCGAAGTGCCCTCTTTATTTAAAGAGAGTCCTTTCACAGGTCTCTACAGAAGCGAGGTGCAGGCAGGTTTTTACAGGTACTCAGCTCTCACCGCCGGCCAGGAGCTCCCTCCAGCAGAGCCGCGATGTCCCGGTGGGGAGGCTGCAGTTCCTCACACCGGCTCTCCCGATGGGTTTTGAGGAAAGCCGCTCTGTGTTCTGAGGACAGCGCGGCACCCCCGTCTCCCCAGCCCCGCCGCGGCTCCCCCAGCCCTTCCCTCCGCTCAGAGACAGCCCCGGTTACCTCATCCTGCCCGGCCGCCGCCGCCCCGCTCGTCTGAGGCGAAGTGAGGTGGCGGCGAGGGGCGAGGCGAGGTGAGCCGAGCCGAAGTAGCCCCGGCCCGTCACCGCCCCCGGGCCAATGGCGGCGCCGCGTCCCTCAGAGCGGGGCGCGTCCCCGCGCCTCGGACCCGCCCTCCGCGGCGCTCGCGTTCGTGACAGCTGTGGCGGCGTGGGCGTCGTGAGGGAGCGGGAGCGGGAGCGGGAGCGGGAGCGGGAGCTGGGGCGGCCCAGCCCGGGCCGGCCCTCGGTGCAGCAGGAGCCGGCGGGGCGGGTGTGGGAGGGCGCTCTGAGGCAGAACGTCGTGGGGAATATGGTCTTGACTAGCTGCCTTGAGGTAAAATGCCCAGTATTCCACTTGAACTGGTGATAAGCAGCCACTCTGAAGTAAAATGATCAGTATTTCGCTTTACTTTGGTGATAGGCAGCCACCTTGAGGTAAAATGACCAGTATTTCACTTTACCTTGTGACAGGTGACCTCAGAGGTGTGAACACACGCCCCTGTATGCAGTAAACATACAGGCAGCGATAACGGAGGTTTCAGTCATCTGTTTGTCCAGGAAGCTGCTGTAAGTGCTTTCCTGTTTAATTAGTGGCACAAGATACACATGCTGCCGTTTCGTGGGACGTTTCAGCAGGACCTTCCCCTCGAAGCACGTCTCGCTCAACACCCACAGGTGACTTCTGAAGTCAGAGTGCCTCAGGGAGCAGGGTGACAGCACCGACCCGCTGTCATGTGGAGAGCTGGCACAGTGGTATTTGCATGTTACATGTATTCTTCTCATGATGCTTGCTTCATGTTTTAATTCTGTTTTGGGGCAGTTGGAGGATTTCATGTATTTTATACGTGGCTCTTCCTAACAAAGTTAGGGACTAGAGCATGCTTTATGCACTATGCAGTAAAAATCTGGCTTAATAAGACTTTAATAAGGCCTTTATTCAGTTCACAAGGATCAAAGGGAATCGGAGACTCAATTTTTCCCCACAATACTTTTCATTCAAGCATCTCTCATCCCCATATCCTGTTTATTCATTGTAATGCGTCATACTAAGCTGTACCTATTCAAACCCACCCTGAACTCCTGTTCAGTGCAGTTCAAGAAACATGGCTTGGTACATTAATTAGAAGCGGGGGCCCTTTTGGCACTCTTTTTCTGTTGAGTTAAATATCTCTTTTTTCCCCCTCTCACAGCAGTCCCGGAGAAGGAAAGGTGGCAGGGGTAAGGCTGAGCTTTTTAGACCAGACACGCTGTATTGGCTGGCAGCTGTGGGTATGCCTGGTGCCTGCTGGATGGAGACGGAACTGGTGGGCCTGGTGTTTCTGTTACCTAAACCAGTTCCCCTTTTAATCACGGACTTTGGACCCAAGCTTAGGGAAAAGCAGCTCCTTCCTACTAGGAAGCTCCAGGTGGCAGAGGCCTCCAGCATCGTGACAAGTGACAGCTGCAAAACTGTGTATGGATTGTGTGTTGTTTCATGTTATGTGTTAAAATACTTCTGCATTCTCTCCTACTCACATTTAGTTTAGTGATTTGTTCTTGAAATGTATTCAGATGAAATCTGTGGGTTTACGTATGCAGGGGCTGTCCCAGCTCAGAGCAGTTGCCTGTTCATAGCTTGAGTGATTATAGCACTGAAAATACCTGAACAACATGCATGGCAAGGACCTTCAGACCGGTTCCTCAATAACTTCACATGGAAAGAGCTTGCAACCAGTACACAGCCAGTCCCCACAGTTGCTCTGCACTGGTGTGGTAGATCTGAAGGACCTGTTTATTTGTGTAAGTGTGGAGGGACTGTTTCTCATGTGAATTGAGCCTGAGCACTCTCGAGGTGGCACCAAGAGGACCAAAGTTAGTGGTGGAAGGATAGGCCCTACCAATCCTCTTGTTAGTCCTCCCCATACATAGTCACAGAGTTGTTAAGCTCTCTGAATAATGGAAAGATACAAGCATGTTTTTGATTGCAGTGCAACACAAAGTGGTGTGACATCTTCAGGAAAAAGAACCTGCAGGTATCTTTGTGTAGCGATATTCCTATCAGATTCAGAAAGTGGATCACCTTTCTTCCCTCACCCTCTTATTCAACATGTCTTTCTCTCTAGCTATTATCCAAAGCAGAAAAGAAGTCATTCCATCTTCTCGCATAAATAGAAAAATAAATGAGTGCTTCAGTGTCGTTACAGATGGCAGGTATTAGTTCCAGTGAAGCAAATCCAGCTGATACTGCTTTCCTTCCTCCAGCTTCATCCAGACAGAATCTCAGCCTCTTGGTGTCATTTGAACACTCAGCTGCTGCCTGATGTGAACTAACACGAATCACAGCTAACTCAGATGACACTGATTTCGTTGCTGCAATGGTGTTTCCCTTTGACCACATCACGCTTTGCTTTGCATCCTTCAGTTGGATCCTGGGCCCCAAGGTTTTTTTTATTTCCCCTTTAAAACCTTCTGCACCGTTAGGTTTGTCCTGTCGCACTCAGTGGGTAAGGGGAGGTGAGCTTTTTCAGTTCTCTGCGTGGTACCCAGGAGTCACGACACAGACCCGAGGCTTCACTGAAAACAAAGCTTTACTCTTGGAATTCAGTGAGATTACAAAAGATGGTAACTTTGTGACTTTATAATGGCATTACTTTTAATGCAGTGGGGTTAGAACAGATATTGATTTGGCAAAACTTACGACAAACTACGAAATATGGCAGATTGACAAAATTACAACATTACCCTTATGTGCCTAGAAAGTCAGAGATAGAGAGTAAAACAGAAGGAAAAAGAAAAGATATCACCCCCCCTTGGAGCCAGAGACGACTTCTGCTGGTGGTTGGGGTCCTCTGGTGGTGGGTGCACGCCAAGGAGCTTGATTTCAGGGTTGCACAAGCCTGGGTACTCGGTAGTTTCCCACAAGTGAAGCACACTTTGGCTAACATGCAATAAACGTATACATTTCAAGCAACAGTTACCAGTACTTTTACAGTTACGCTTAATCACTCTTTTTCGTAGTTGGTCCTTACACGTCTCGTCTCTGTTTAAAGTCACAACATCCTCCCTTTTTAGTGCGCATGTTCAGTGAATAAGGATCTTTGCTTGGGCCGGGGTCTCCAGCTCAGGGGGTGTGATTTTTAGTATTATAATGAGGGTCGTTCAACTAAGGATACATAAATTCTCAGTCCTGCTGCCAAGTTTGCAGCATTACATAACACATTCTGATTAACTGTCCTTCTCAAGGGCCAGCTGCTCCAGCATATTCTTGTTTAAAGATACCAAGTGTTTGTTCTTCTGACGGGGAGTGATTCATTGTCCTCGGCTGAGCAGGTCTGTAGCCCTAAGATGTTCCTTATGCGGAACACTGACTGCTTAATCTGACTGTTGTGCTTCCTGCTCGAAAGGAGTCGGTGGGCCGGGTGGGGTGGGGGCGGGGGAGTAGGTCTTGGTGGTCTCACACCCCCTCTCTGCAAGGCTGGTTGCAGCCTCGCGCAAGTGCTTGACTTCCTTGCCTGATTTTGGAGCTTGCTTAATTCTGGCATCTCTGTTTCTCGAGATGTTTGAGACAGTTGCTCACTTTCAACTGGGGCTGTACAAGGTTATGTGATGAAAGGATCTCATACCCTGCCTGGCTGCTCCCAAGCCCAACTGCATACCAGGGGGGCTGGAGCTAGATGGTCTTTAAGGTCCCTTCCAACCCAAACCGTTCTGTGATTCGTTGATTCTATGATATTCAGGGCACAAGCCAAAGGTCGGGGAAAAGGAGGAATAAAGGTGGTTTGGAGAGGAACAAGTGCGGGAAAATAGAGGGGTGAGGGGATAAAAGGGGCCAGTCACATGTAAACAGGGCTGGTCGGTGCACTTGTCTGCCCATACCCTGCATCTGCCGGGCATCGGCTGTCCTGGCTTCTATCAATCTCCACTTCCACCTTTTTTTTTTGAGTGCTCCTTATTCTAAATGCATGCATGTGTACACGAGTATTACTGCTGACCTCTTTGCTGGGTCATGTCACACGGGAGGGGCAAATCCTCTGCCATTTTACCAGCACAAGACATTTCTTTACATCTTTAAAAAGTAAGTCTGCAAACATCTTTAAAAAGTAGTTTTAAAATTCTTTTAAACCATTAACAAGAAAAAGTATACCAAAGATGTAAACTGTGAAAGGAAAGAGTGTGGGTAATTTAGCTGTACTTGGTGTTATCTGTGGTAAGAAAGAGATTGGCTTGATAATAATGATCATGAAAGAGATGGCTTTAATGAGCAAATGTGCATGAATGGGGCCCGATCCTTTACCTGCTCTTTTGCTCTGAGACAAAACAAACATAAGTCCTGCTGCCACTCACCAGGGCATCTTTAAATTTGAGCTATTATGCAGCATTTCTAGAGATCGCTCTCAAGCGCCCAGCTGAGGAAGAGGCATGAAGCCTTCATTTGCTGTTTGATGATTTCTAGGAGGTGGAAAGGGGTCTGAATAACTGCAGTTTTCCTCAAGGACTGATCAAGATAGTTTCTGCTTAGCAATTCATGAGAAATGCTGTCTCATGTTCAATTAGATAGAGCTTTGTCATTAAAGTCTTTATACTAGGTGCTTTCTGGTCCTTTCCATATGTAGTTTTAGCCTGTGATAATTGTCCTATATGTGCACATATCTGTAAAATTGTGAATTTGACATTTTAAACTTGATCAGAACATGGAACCAAATCAAGTTCCATGTAACAGTGATATGTAATACATGCTTTGGCACTTTGAATGGAAATTTACAACCTTGCCGTGACTTTACCCTCTCTTATCAGATTTCCAAAGTTAAAAAAAGAATAAAGAGGAAAAAAACAGTTTAAAGAAGCATGAGAACATATTTTCTAATTGGCAGGTCAGTGGGACAGCTCAGTGCGAAACTCAGCATTAAGAATGGGGTCAGAACAGGAACCAGCTCTCTGAAGCGAACTTCGTTATAATCTTTTCTCTCAGCAGCACCTTCCGCAGCCCATATTAGAAGCGCACTGAGAAGGAAACCACATTCGCTGCATTGCCTCTTTTTGGCACAATCTGTGTTTTCTGGATTTCTTTCCTTCAGGGTGCAAGGCTGAGAATTCTCGAATGAAACGCCCTAAAAGAGTGAAAGCTTCTCCTCCAGTCCTTAGAGGGTGTTCACAAAAGCTTTAATTTGATTTATCTAGTTACTTAAATAGGCAACCGCTTAAATAGCCGATACTTCCTCCACCCTTTTATCAATATTGATATTTATTGAAAGCAGCAGGACTTGACAGTTCAAAACAAGCCCTAGCAGTACTCTGCCGTCTTACATTCTGTCTTGTGATGGGCATTTTGTTGGTGGAATACAGGACTTCTAGAGTTATGTGCTCTGTTTCTGCCTTGCTCCCAGGTCCCGTACCTTTCAGAGCCCTTCCCGGGTCCTACCTCTGCCTCCTCAGACTCTCAGTGGGCTTTTTGTGTGGCTCAGGAGGTCCATGTGAGAGAAGAACATCTTCTTGGTCCATCCTTCCTTCGTAGCCAGAGCTGTTTGTTTCTCCACCAGGAACAGCCCATCACCTTCACCCCATCTGATGCTTCGCAGAGGAGCAGATTTTAAAAAGAGCAGAATAGGACTGCCGATGCTTACTGGAGTACTCAAACACCTCTTGGGTATTTTGCAAGAGAAGGAACAGGGATTCTTCTTCGCTCCTCAGATCTTTCCTAGGCTCTTCTTGGGCAAGCCCCCACTCCACTGAGGTTTAGGCAACATAAAAAACAGAGATGAAACTCCCAGAAGTGATCCAAGGCTACACCTCGAGACAAGGTCTTGCCAAGAGACCCGGGGTCCCAAAGAAGCACCCCTGAGTTCTGTTCAATGTGTGATGCTTTATTCTTCTCTGCTGATTGCCCTGGCTCATGGTAACACACCAAGCCAATGCTTTGTGGCCTGGTGGCTATTTCCTTGCCGGTGTGGTCTTCCTATTCCTCACTTTCCTGTGGGAGGTGCTCTTTGATGACTTCTTCCTTGCTCTGAAGGTTTTGCAGATCTGCCCAGTTGTCCCTCAGGACCTGAGCTGCTGCCTGCTGTGCAGTGGGATCCTTGTCTTCCTGCTGTCAGTGGAGGGCTGAAAGGGCACAGGAAGATGCATCAATGACTGCAAAATCCCGGGTCAGGACGGTCATGCCTTCCCTGGCTTCCCGAGCAGATCAACGCTTGAGAAAGCTTGAAAGCCTTGCCTGGGTTCAGTCTCATACCCAGGCTGTTGTTTGGGACAGGGCACCAGAGAGAAGAGGCAGCGTAGGACAGCAGAACATGGTGACATCTTTCCCCAATCAAGGAGACAATGTAAAAGAGGAGGGGGAATTTTGACCTGCATATCCTCAGAATACTCATACCCTGCTCTGTCAGATGGGACATCTGGCCGTATACATACCCTTGAAACACTTCTTTGTGAAGAAGGAGGCCCATCGTAGCCACCACAGCCCTGACGATGGCCTGATTGAGCTGCAGATAGGGAAGGGAGAAGCTTGGTCCAGCTGAACTTCACTGAACTCAGCATCCCCCAGACAGAAGCTGCCTCTTCACAAAAAGTTATATTTCCCTCATTCCTCTGGAGGAACAGGGCTTGCTCGAGAGGCCAGGGAGTATTTCCCTTATTTTGTATCATAAGCCTTCCAGTTGAAAGGCCACTGGGATTCAGCTGGTTCTCAACAGGGTTTCTCCAGGCCGAGGTAGGGGAAGAGGTGGGAAGATACAAGCCCCACACGCAGCATTTCTGTGCTCTTTAGCAGCGCCTTCCAGCTGCAGACCTTTTCATAGACAAGCTGCTCCCTTCCAAAGTGCTTCTGACACGCCGTTGTTACACAGAAAGGCGGGTGAACTCCTCACAGCCACTGCTGAAGGGACAACAGAAGCAGCAGTTCCCACCACTTCTTCACAGTCCAGCCAGTTTCTGACCACATTCTGACCAAGGGTAAATCCTGTCACAAAACTCATCTTCTCCCATTCGAGGGAAGGAATATTCTTCCCAGTCTTGGAAGTTGAGATTTACGCCTTTTGATCGCCTTTCCAGAAGTGCATCAAAAGAAGGGGGTGGAGAGGAAGGTCCCTATGTAATGTGTGTACCAGTGAGCGTATCTTGCATTATCACCCAGGTCTGTCTCAGATGCTCATCAACGTTTGATTCTGAACCAGATTTGAATTTATAGGCATGTGTGAGGTGTTATCAAATTCCTTCCTTGAAATGTTAAGCTGTTTATCTCCTCCATCTTCTCTTCCTAGTTCCCTTTAGGTAACTCCTTTATACATGTGCATTTCTATACCATAGAATCATAGAATGGTTTGGGACCTTACAGATCATCTCTTTCCAACCCCCCTGCCATGGGACACCTTCCATCAGACCAGGGTGCTCAAAGACCCGTCCAACCTGGCCTTGAACACTGCCAGGGAGGGGGCAGCCACAGCTTCTCTGGGCAACCTGGGCCAGTGTTTCACCACCCTCAGAGTGAAGAATTTCTTCCTTATAGCTGATCTAAATATACTCTCTTTTAGTTTGAAGCTGTTACCCCTTGTGCTATCACTACAAGCCCTTGTAAAAGGTCCCTCTCCAGCCTTCTTGTAGGCCCCTTCAGGTACTGAAAGGCCACAGTAAGGTCTCCCCAGAGGCTTCTCCAGGCTGAACAGCCCCAACTCTCCCAGCCTTTCCTCACAGCAGAGGCGTTCCAGCCCTCAGATCATTGCTGTGGCCTCCTCTGGCCCTGCTCCAACAGGTCCATGTCTGTCCTGTGCTGTGCATGTATGTATATATTACATATACCTGTTCCTGATGACCATCAAAAGGCAAATATCACACCCGTTTTCAAGGGCAAGAAGAAGGATCCAGGGAACTACAGAGCAGTCAGCCTAATCTCAGGCTCTGGGAACATTGCGGAGCAGATCTTCCCAGCACCCGTGTTCAAGCTTATTAACAGAGGGTGAAAGAAGAGCTGAAAGTGCTGCCTGAGCCTGGCAACACCGTTAACCTGCAAAACAGGAACTCGAACTTACCACAATATTTTCTTTTTCTGGATGGAAGACGAGACTTTCTAACAGATGTAAGCATTGTCTGCCCATGCAAATAGAAAGAGGCGAAGGTTGCCCACAGTTAAGTTTAAGCACTCTTATTTTTTGGCATAGTGGGATTTAAATATGTCCTAGTTAACGATCTTGTGCTACAAAGTGTGAAGGTAAAGGTTGCGTTTATCATTGCCAGCTGACTTAAGACGCTGCTTTAATTTTTCCTTGCTTTCTGTTCAATGCCTGGCTTATGTGTTAGCTGGCTCCTGTGTCCTAATAGCATTATTCAATCCGTAATATAGGGGAAGGAAATTAGAAGTCACTAGTTTTTTATGATTTGGGGTTTTTTTTGTGTGGTTTTTTTTTTGCTTTCTCATCTGAACAGTTACGTGGGGCCACTGAGTGAACATAAACAGCATCTTCCCGCTGTCTTCAATATAGATGTGCTGAAAATTATGATCCCTGCCTATAAGACTTCAAGTGTTTTGTCCTTGTTTAATGACTATGCCTTAATTACAGAGACTGCTGTACTATGTCCAACGGGACTTGTCATAGGACAACGTCAGCTCCTACAGGACTGGCCAAAAACCCTGAACAAAGCAGCTAAATGTGAATTTTGATGAAGAATGAGGACAAATGCATTTATTGTAGTGATTCACCATTTATTTCTGTGGTAGACAGGGTTACGTGGCTCAGGCACTGGTGTCCTGTGAAGGAGGACGACACAACTCATCCAAAACCAGTGGAGGTCTGGTGGCCACCAAGAGTGAAGCAGAATTAGTTCGGGATCAGCCTTCTCCAGCCCTCCTTTCTCGCTTCCTATGCCCTGTCCTCACTGCTGGGGCACGGCTTTTGGCACAGCGCTGCGGTATGGGGCGGAGGGGGTCACAGGCACTAGTTACTGGGGTGGAGGAACTTGCTCTGTCTCAGTGCCTCGGTGACTTAGGGAGCTTGTTTCTGAGAAAGCAGCGCTGCAGCCGTGGTTGGCCCAGCTCGCGTTCGCTGTGGAACTGCAGCTACCACTGCGGGGCCTGGAAATTCACTTTTTCTTGAAGATAGCTGCAATTTTACTTCATGATTTTAAGCCTGCCGCCATAGGTATCCATTTGGGTGAAACTCAGGCCGTCCCATGACCTTCGCCACGTAGAAATCATTCTCAGGACTTCAGTTACCCCTGTGCTGCTGTTGACGTTTGCTTTTCTCGTTTCCTAAGGTGGGAGTGCAGGAGTCACAGAGCAAACACGCTGCCACGGCACCTGACAGTGATTGTGGAGGAGAGGCTCCTGGTGTTCCGCCTTACCCTCCCCAGTGATGGATCCCTCACAGCTCCGGTGAAGGGCACTCTCCCCGGAAGGGACTGTGGGCTGGATGAGTGGTCAGTGAGGTGGATTGAGAACTGGCTGAATGGCAGAACTCAGAGGGTTGTCATCAGCGGCGCTGAGTCTAGTTGGAGGTCGGTAACTAGTGGTGTCCCCCAGGGGTCAGTACTGGGCCCAGTCTTGTCAACTTCTTCATCAATGACCTGGATGAAGAGTTAGAATGTACCCTCAGCAAGTTTGCTGATGACACCAAACTGGGAGGAGTGGTGGATACACCAGAAGGCTGTGCTGCCATTCAGCGAGACCTGGACAGGCTGGAGAGTTGGGCAGAAAGGAACCTGATGAGGTTCAACAAGGCCAAATGCAGGGTCCTTCACCTGGGGAGGAACAACCTCATGCATCAGTACAGGCTTGGGGTGGACCTGCTGGAGAGCAGCTCTGTGGACAGGGACCTGGGAGTGCTGGTGGACGACAGGTTGACCATGAGCCTGCAGTGTGCCCTGGCTCCCAAGAAGGCCAATGGGATCCTGGGATGCATTAGGAGGAGTGTGGCCAGTAGGTCGAGGGAAGTTCTCCTTCTCCTCTACACTGCCCTGGTGAGGCCTCATCTGGAGTACTGTGTCCAGTTCTGGACTACCCACTTCAAGAAAGATGAGGAGCTACTGGAGAGAGTCCAGCGGAGGATTACAGGGATAGTGAGGGGACTGGAACCTGTGAGGAGAGGCTGAGGGAGCTGGGCTTGTTCAGCCTGAAGAAGAGAAGGCTGAGAGGGGACCTAACATATACTTACAAATATCTGAAGGGTGGGTGTCAGGAGGATGGGGCCAAACTCTTTTCAGTGGTGCCCAGTGACAGGACAAGGGGCAATGGGCACAAACTGAGGCACAGGAAGTTCTGTCTGAACATGAGGAAGAACTTCTTCCCTCTGAGGGTGACGGAGCCCTGAAACAGGCTGCCCAGGGAGGCTGTGGAGTCTCCTTCTCTGGGGATATTCAAGACCCGCCTGGACTTGGTCCTGTGCAGCCTGCTCTGGGTGACCCTGCTTCTGCAGGGGGTTGGACCAGACGCTCCCAGATGTCCCTTCCAGCCCCCACCATGCTGGGATTCCGTGACGGCCGGGCCCTTTTCGCGGGCTTTCCGCCGGCGGCAGCTCCAGCGCGCTGCCGGCAGAGGGCGCCACTGCCCTTCGGAAGGCACCGGGGGGCGGGGCGGGGGCTCCCGTTGCCTTGGCGACCGGCGGCTGGTGGCGCCGCGGTGGCGCCGCGGCGGGCGGGGTGCGCGGCCGGCCCTGAGTGACCGCCGGCCGCAGCCGGGCCGAGGGGAAGGAGGGAGGGAGGCCGGGAGCGACGGGCCCTGCGGAGAGACCGGGCCGTGGGAACAGCGTGTGGGTGCGGCGCGGATACCCGTGGTCACTGGGCGGGGGCTGTGGTGGCCATTGAGGCTTTGGGAGCGGAGGTGCCGAGGGCCATGAGGGGCACTTGGGTGTGGGTGGTGGCAGGGTGAGGGGAGATACCTCGGAGCTTTTCAGTGGTGGGCGCTCAGAGGTAGTGGAGGACAGTACGGAGGAGCTTAGGCACAGAGTGGCAGTACCGGTGGGGCTGGTGGCTGAAGACAGAGAGGCTCTGGCCGCTGCAAGGGGTGGCCTGGCTTCCTCCGCTGAGGAGCAAGGTGATGAAGGGGACGGCGAGGAATGTGTGCAAGGGACAGGTGGGAAGGGATTGAGGGCAGAGGGAACTGTCGACTTTCAACCCCTGACAACCCCTACCGTTCTGTCATGCTGTGACCTGCTCTGGGGGTTGGAAAGGGGTCGGGGGGTGGCTGCAGCGCGCTGAGGTGGTTACTGATGGAGACTGAAAGAGCAGAGGCTACTGCTAATGGAGCTGCTTGAGGTACAGTGGTAACAGCGTGGGTGTGGCTGACGCTGATGGCAGCGCCTGAGCTCATGCAAGTGGTGGGCTGCCATACAGGTGATCGTGGCAATGGGCATCTGGATAGTCCCAATAGCTGGGCAGCGGTGTCTGGGATCTGGGTGCTTCTTCTGAGGGTGTAGTGGCAGCATAGTTACTGACTGAGAAAGTGCTGGTAGCGATAGTGGGGGTGTGTCAAGAGTTATGCCGCATGATTTACTTGTTTAGGAGAAGAAATAGATCTTGCCCTCTGAAAATGTTCTCCTGCTCCTTTAAAATCTGCAGTCAATTCTCAGTCCCCCTAAATATGTTCCCATCTCTTTCATGGGTGTGTATGGTTTGAAAAATCTAGCAAATCTGTAATTATAGTATGTGGGGTTTTTTACCTTGTACAGCTTGGAGGCTTTCTTGTTGTTTCCTGCACAGGAAGAATTTAATAAATACATCGCTGCAGCTCACCTGGGGCTGGAGTTCCAAAAAAAAAAACCAAACCAAAAACCCAAAACCTTTTCAAAGTACTGCTGCTCAAATTGTTTCGGTTTGTATCCAGTTTTGAGCAGGGGATTTGATTATCCATCAACAGGGGACAGGAATAATTACCAAAACAAGTTAGGGATCGCTGCAGTGATCTTAATTTCTGAGAAAACTCAGTAAAATAAACTCTCAAGTAAAAGTGGAATCAATACCAGTCCAGTTAATTCTGTACTGAAGAAGGGTGACAGATTCTTTTTCATACTTAAAAAATGTATCCTCTGCTTGTGCATTTGGGCTGGAAATTTCAAAGGGGTCTAGGGGAGCTAAGTACCTAGCTTCCTTTCTCAGTGAGATTTTTTTCGTAATTCACTTGGTCTTTTTTTTAAACCTTAGTCTTACAACAGTCATGTGTTTAGGATTGTTATAAGTTTCATGAAAAATATTGTATTGAATTGGTATCTGCAAAAGTTGTGTGTGATTATTAAGGACGTAATATGGCTTCGACTCAAGTGGATGCTCAGGTACAAAAGGATTTTTTCTTGGATGGTAGATGTCAGTAAGGTTTGATGAAGTCATGTGGTGATACTGTGACACAGGCGTGATTGTATTGAAGTTCCACAGTAGAAATATTTTACTGATGTGTAGCAACCATTGAAATTTTCATCTGGGACCTTTCAGGAGTTCAAGATATTGCTGGTGGGTGTCAGAATTTTCCAGGTTTCTGCGAATGTAATTAGCTGTGTTTGAGACATAAATAATCAGGAGGTGCAAAAACGGTGATCGACAGCTCTAGACAACTGTCCCTGAGTGCAAACTTTTCTTCAGCAGCAGAACAGACAAAATCTGCACAAGCGGGTTTCCAGCAGAGTGGGAGCGAAATTCTTCTGGGTAAAACATTACAAAAAAGATATTCCAAGGTCTGAGGAGCTGTGTGGGGACACAGACTCCAAGGTATGTTTAGCCTTTCTTTCACTTACCTTGTGGAGCTGCCACACAGTGAGCGTTCCTTTTACATGCCTTTCTGCAATATCATGGGATCAGAATTATAGAATGGTTTGGATTGGAAGGGACCTAGGTGCTCTAGGTGACCCTGCTTCGGCAGGGGGGTTGGACTAGATGACCCACAGAGGTCCCTTCCAACCCCGAACATTCTGTGATTCTGTGACCTTTAAGGGTCATCTAGGCCAACCCTCCTGCAGTAAGCAGGGATATCGTCAACCAGACCAGGTTGCTCAGAGCCCCATCCAACCTAGCCTTGAATGTTCCAGGGATGGGGCCTCCATTACCTCTCTGGGCAACCCATTCCAGTGTTTCACCACCCTCACGGTAAAAAACTTCTTCCTTATACCTAATCTAAATCTACCCTCCCTTAGTTTAAAACCATTACTCCATGTCTTGTCACAACAGGCCTTGCTAAAAAGAATGTCCCTATATTTCCTACAGCCCCACTTCAGGTACCAAAAGGCTGTTCTAAGGTCTCCCCACAGCCTTCTCTTCTCCAGGCTGAACAACCCCAACTCTCTCAGCCTTTCCTCACAGCGATCATTTCTGTGGCCCTCTTCTGGTCCCGCTCCAACATCTCCAGGGCTTTCCTGTGCTGAGGGCTCCAGAACTGGACGCAGGACTCCCGGGGGGTCTCACCAGAGCAGGGCAGAGGGGCAGAATCCCCTCCCTTGCCCTGCTGGCCAGGCTGCTGGGGATGCAGCCCAGGGGACGGTTGGCCTTCTGGGCTGCAAGTGCACATTGGTGGCTCATGTTGTGCTTTTCCTCCACCAGCACCCCCAAGTCCTTCTCGGCAGGGCTGCTTTCAATCCCTTCATCCCCCAGCCTCTCTTGATACTGAGGATTGACCCAGATGCAGGATCTTGCACTTGGCCTTGCTGAACCTCATGAGGTTCACACAGGCCCACTTCTCCAGCTTGTCCAGGTATACATATACAATATACAGCACCGCTGCCTGCCCTCAGCACCCTCACTTGTTTCATCAGCAGGCATCAACTACTCATTGAGGGTAGAAAGCTATTTTGTATACAGAAAGCTGACATTGCTTTGCTTGAGGGTATGATGAGTGCAGCAAGAAGGCATGCGCCAGCATAAGGATTAGAATGGTTCTGTCAATAGTTTAACTTCATTCTCTTGATTTTACATTGATTTGGCGGACTTTCAGTGTGGCTTTCCACTGTTTTCCTGTTTCCTTGTGCTCATTTTAATAGCAGAAGTATCTAGCCTGCTTTATTTACAGATATTTATATCACAGAACAAGTTTGTACCAATTATAGCAGTTAAAGTGATAATTGTGAGAATTCAGAACTTCAATTCAGAAAAGCAATTTAATATGATAACAGCTTGTATACAATGTTTCTACTCATTCAATAATAATACCTCCTATGTTATATGAACTAATCTGGTTTAGGCATTTGATTATGAGACCACTCAAAGTGAGTAATCTTCTTATGTGCCCTTTTCTTGTGACTTTTTTATTTTATATAAGATATGCTACCAGTTCCATCACAGGACTATTCATTGTCAGTTGAATTCTGAGGTTGGTAGTTGTGACAACACACCCAGGGAATACTGCTGACATGCATAACCCTTCACAGAGTGGTTTTGTTCCAGCTCTGACAATGAAAACTGATATCAGAGTTGCAGTGAAAGGCAAATATTCATCATGCTAGGAGAACAGAAGGAGAGGGAGAGAGATGCATATTAACAAGTGGACGCGGTAAAACAAGCCTGGTAAAGACTCAGAGACAGAGGACTGGAAAAGGAACAACTGCTTGTTTGATTTGCAAGAATATAAAAGACAACCCACAGCAAGGGATGCAATAAGCAACTAGTGATAGAGGCCACTGTTCACAAACGTATCTTTACTCAGGACAACGCTTCAGGATGTCCCAAAAACATGGGCCTGAGTACTGCCCCGGGCAGGATTATTGTTGTCTACAAAACGTTTTGTGTATTTCAGACCTTTTAAGAACTTGTCACAAGTAACAAAGACTGGTGAAGATACAACATTTTGTAAATCATTAATTTATCTTTTTTCTTCTTCTTTTCTGCTTGTCCTTTCTTCTGTTTAGATCTAACTTCTAGCACAAGTACAACAAAAAGTATGGAAAAGAAAAAGAAAGATGAGAAACCAGAAGAGCAACTTACAGAACCTGAATCAGCTATCCCAGAATCCTTACTCGAATTTCAGTAGGTTTAATATATTTAACTCATATAGAAAATATCAATATAGATATAGAAAATATCAATAACAAAGACAACTTATCCAGTTCAGAGCCTGAGCTGATTGTGGCAGTTGTGTACAGTTTTTTTCTGTTTTTGTTTTGGCTTTTCAAGGCTATTTCAGAAATACACACTTTTTAAACTATACCTATAAGAAAGCATTTAAGCAGGTCAGAAATAATGTTATGCTGTTACGTTATAACTGGGGAAAAAGAGTTTTGTTAAAAAAATCCCACATTTTTGTCTGTTAGTAGGAAACTTTTGATCTGTATATTCTGAAGTTGCAAGATCACATTTGACTGTATTTTTTAGGATTGCTTGGTGTTCACAGAGGTATGTAGTCACTAGCCAGAACCTCAAGACCTATAGTTTGCTCCCTTGGTGCAGCTGAGGGTGGAGCACAAAGTGGTTTATATTGAAAATGATGCAGGGATAACTTAAAGGTCTCTTAAAATCAAGCAGAGAAAAATAAGAGCTGAGAGGGGACTATCTGAAGTAGTTACTTTGATCCGCAGTCTCTTGAGTAGGTGATTGGAAGGAGAAAAATTAAGCTCTGTGACTTTTATCAAAAAGACAGAAATTGAAACCAAAAAACCTTAACAGCATCCAATATTCAACAACTATCAGCATTTAGGGAGCAAGGAGTAGTGCCTTGGTGTAGAAATGAAAAACGGGGTAGTCGAACCAAAGAGCAATCACACAGATGTCTAGTAACATCTATAGGAGTTTACAGGGAGTCGGCGGGATCTTCAAAGAACAGAGTACAAGTTTCCACAGTGAGACAGACCAGATTTACCTGAATCGTACCACAAATAAATACAATCCAAAAAGTCAACAAATGCAGCTATTTTGCTAAGAAATAAGCAAATTGTATTACTAGTCTGAGAAAAAAAAAACACATCACTTTCTGATAAAATTATTGTTATGCATATTCAAATACCCAAACAAATGACTCATTTGTCTGAACAGTCTTCCACTGAAACGGGTGCTGTACTGACACAGGATATTAATTTCTCCAGCAAAAGTAGGGGAAAAAGGGAAGAAATTTATTTTTCTTTCTGTCTTTATCTTTCTCCCTCTCTTCCTCTCTCCTCTCTTCCTCTCTCTTCCTCTCTCTCTTCACCTCTGTAATCTATAACTTCCCTGTACCACTTGACTGAACAAAGCAGCATATGCATATAAGTGAATATCTGTCACATTACGCTTTAGGATTTATGAAGTGTGTAGCATTTATTTAACTTCCATTCCTGCTTTTTCTTCTGCATGTGAAGAATGGGTGCTGCTGATAGCGAGTTTGTTATTTTGCATTTTCAGTACAGTTTTCTGTTTCAGGATCAGTTAGGAACAACAATTCCGTGAATTACTTGCCCTAGTAACATCCTATAGATGACTGACAAAACTGTTATGGTACTGGAGAGGAGTGTTGTCTCTAGATGATTAAATCATCTAGATGAAACCTAGTATACAGAGCTGAGCAAAATAGTATCAAAGGAATCATCAATCTAGCCATTTTGTAGCTTTAATCTGACAAATACCGTAGAAAAACAAAGACAAAAGTTCCAACATGTAGCAGACAAAATAGCAAATTCTCCTCATACGAGTTTTTGACATTAGCAGAGTGACGGATATAGACTGCCACTTCATGGAAAACCTTAAAGTAGCAGAAATTCAGATCAGTATTGAAAATACAGAAATGGTTTAAAATGGCAGGTGATTTAGGAGGTCACACTGTGTGGCCAATCTGTCACCTCTGTCTAAGAAGTGATATATTTTTGCTGTAGCCATCAGCACCATATCCCCATATCTCTGTTCTAGTGTCTCTTAACTAATATCCTTGTACTTAATGGAAGACCTGAATAATACCTTGGAGCACACTGACACTAGAGGATGCAAATCTAGTAACCTGCCATTTGCATGGCTGAATGATGCAAACTTAGCCAGGAAAAAAATTATCTTCTTTTAAAACAACTTAATACAATAGGGATGGGCAAAAAAAAAACCCCAAACTAAAAACTGAAGGAACAACAGCTGTTGAAACAGTAGAAGATATTGTGATAATTGTAATACTTGCCTCTGTTGTGCCCTATGGTGAAAGAATTCTGAGAGCAGAGGGTAAGATTACAGAGAATTTTGCAAATAGACACCATTTGCAATCTAGCATTTCTCATTCTAGAAGAGAGACCACCAGAAAAAGTACTTTCTACAGCTGTGGCAAAGAGGATGACAAGTAGTCTGTGAAAATTGTGAAAGCAGTGAGCTAGTTCTTTGAGAAAAATGTGTAAAAATACTTAGAGGATACTACTCTGGCTGCAGTCTCTATTCCCTTAGCGCTTCTTAAAAGCGAACAAGTTCTTGGTGTACAAATGCAGTTTATGAAGCTCCACAAACCACATTTGCAGAAGAATTGAATCCCATTTAGTTCTCCAATTTGGGATTCACCTGACTTATGTCTGAGTGAGTTGCCTAGCTTTCTTCTGTAGTGACTGGTGAGTGATAAATATTTCTGGAGCACAGATAATCTTGTTCTAAGAGACACCTGTGCAATAGTTCAGCTAAACCCCATCCAGAAAGAATAAACCAGCTAAATCCTCTCTAGGCGTTAGGAAGGAGCAGTATAATCAGGGAGTCTGTTTCTCAGCAGGAATATGAGATCCAAACTAACATGAAGGTCCAGATGTACAAGGGAAATAATTTCTTTATGTGTATTAAGTGGACAGTGGTGTCTACCCAAATGAGTCAAGCAACACGGTAACGAAAAAAAAAAATTCAGTAGTATTTACATCTAATCTAGCTTAAAAAACATGCGCCTCTCTTCGGGTTTTGTAAGAGCGTCTCTTTGTTTTTCTCCACAGAATTGAGACAAAAGAAGCAGCAATTGACCGGATTTTGTTTGGTCTGAAACAACTGGAAAAAAAGAACAAAGAATATCGTGAAAGAGTAAGTGACCATGCATCCTTCTCCCATCACATTTTATATGTGGTATTTTAACTCACAAATTCAATTTTATTCTTTAGATCCTCATACCACATTCACTAAAGCTTGTTATTGCAGTGAGTTTCTTACAGTCAATGGAACTAGAGTTACTGGGTCACTGTATGTTCTCAAAAGTTGAAGTGTTATCTGAATTAAATGTGACATGAAGTATAACTGTCCTAAATATAACCATGCAAAAAAGTTGCCACAGGAGTAGAACACTGCAGAATTTCATAAAGCAGTAAGGTAAAGTGAGTACAGTGAAGGTGTTTTCCAATGCACATGAGATCCTCAGTAATAGCTGAAGTATTTAATCTTCCTCTGCAGCAAACATAGGACAGCCAGCCCCGCTTCAGTAGGTAATTTTACTGCACTACATTCAGATGTGTCTTTTTAAACAATCCTGCAAATATACCTTAAGGAATTCAGGAACACACTTTCAGCACACAAAGAATAAACAGTATTAACTTCATTTTTGTCCCTAGTATTAGCAGATCTAGACAAGCATTGAGATTTGTTGTCCTTCTGATTCGCTTCTGAGGTAATTGAATTGCACAGGTTTCTATGAGAGTTTAGTTCTTCTTGCAAACTTAGTTACAATGAAAAATAGACAAAGAAGAAAGAGCATCACACAGTTGTCTAGGTGCAATTGTTAGCACTGCTTGATGAAGACTCACTTTTTTGTGGATTAAAGTTGTGTTGGGTCATTTTTAGAACAAGGTAATGTAACTACTGATGGCACCTGAATGACACTTTAAAGAACTACATGTATGAACTGTGCATAAAGAACTCTATATAAAAGAACCATAATATGGCATGTGATGATTGAGAGCAGTGAACTTTGAAAGTGAGTATGTATACAGTCACCTAAGCACAGGAAGTTCCGTCTGAACATGAGGAAGAACTTCTTCCCTCTGAGGTTGACGGAGCACTGGAACAGGCTGCCCAGGGAGGTTGTGGAGTCTCCTTCTCTGGAGATATTCAAGACCCACCTGGACAAGGTCCTCTACAGCCTACTGTAGGTGACCCTGCTTCGGCAGGGGGGTTGGACTAGATGACCCACAGAGGTCCCTTCCAACCCTGAACATTCTGTGATTCTGTAAAGAAATGAATTCACCTCTCAGTGTTGCAGCCTGCACTGACTATAGCAGTGAAACATTCAAACAATGTCCCTCTGTCCTTCCCATGCCTGATACTTGCTCTGCTTTTACAAGTATCCATCTGCTTAGCTCTCCTTAGCGGTCCTTTCAGTCTTGAAGCCTGGATGGTGTTTCATTTGTGGCCTTAACTATCTGTGGAAGTGGCATTTGGCTCTTCTCTCTGCAGATGTCTGAAGTCTGTTATGGTTATTCCCCCAAGTTGCTGCTAGTTCATGGTCTCTCAAGAACTCCTTCGTATTTTAGACTGTGCAAGGTACTTCAGGGCATGCTTGAAGTGCTGTTTGTTTAATTTATGTGTGTTTTGACAGTTCTCTGAGCTTCAACCTTTGTTTCCTGCTTCATGTTTCTGAGTGGTTTAGAGTTAATCCTTCTGTAAGTGAGGAATGCTTGAGACACTCTCTACTGCACAGTTACTGTTACACTCTCGCTACTGTGGTTATTTGCTCCTTTATGGTAATCTTTGGGAGCAAATGATCAATGGTTTCAAGTAAGTTGAGTGTCACTTGAGAGGGTCATGGCAAGGGGTGATAATCACTGTTGTGGAATCAGTAGGTGTAACTAATTCCAGCTCTGACAAGACTCTCTGCTCTGGTTATACGCAAGTGACCTGATTGTCTGACGACATTTCTACATGAAGGTGGTACATTGTCATGAAGAATGTTGACGCAAAGTAAATAACTCCTGCAAATAAATATTGTTATTAAACTGACCCACAAGGGACTGACTTTCCAGGAAATGGAGGGCTATTGATGTGCTCTACCAAGTACAGCTGTCATTTGTCTCTCATTTTCTTGTAACGGTCTTGAAGTTACTGAGAAACTTTTGAGACTTGCAAAGTCTCCCTTCTGCTCCGTCCGTTTTGAATATGAAGAACAAGCTGCGAGGTTTTGCACTAGGTCAGATTTTACTTTTCTCCATTAATTAAGTTTGCAACTTTGGAAACTAATTTGAAAATGTTTTAATACATTCCTTTTCTTCTGTTGTTCTTTCATAGGACAACATTCTGAAGGAAGAACAGCAGGCACACATCAGGCGTATATTAAGACAAATAGAAGAAGAGGAGAAACAGCAAGATGAAAAGGAGGTTGTAACTAGGGACGATGTGGAGGAGTCACTGAAAGCACTATGGCAGTATGTTAGGGACGAAGAACAACTGCTGAAAGGTACGTTGTGAGTTTTGGAAGTCTGGTTTGCAGTTTACACAGTTAGGACTGAGTACCTTTTTTTGCATTTTAAATAGAGATTCAACTTCCTTGTTGCATAAAAAGCATAAAGGCTTTCCTCCCCAAAGTTAAACTCTCTAAACATGGCATGAGATTGTAGAGGGCTTATAAGTAAATCTGTTAATTAAAGTTGAGTTAAAATTTAAGACAAGTGGGTCTTTTATAGAAACGGACCGTGTATATTAGACTCTGTTTTGTTCCTTCCAAGTGATGTATATTACTTGCAAGTAGAGAGGCTTCATATTTTCCATTAAGTTGAAACTCATGAAAGCCCTATGCATTGGCTCCACTGGAAGATGAAAAAAATTATTGATGGCAGCAAAAATGAGCGGTTCTGATTGTTGAAAGTTCTGGCTGCCATCCCTGCGATTCTTAGTGGGAGTGAAGTCACGTGTGTCTTCGGTTACAACATTTCAGTGAGAACCGTTGTCTCTCCTCGGCAGAATAAGATCAGGCAGTTTTCAGCAGTGACAGTGGCCCTTGACACTGCGTAAGGCATTCATGTTGTAGTGTATTGTAGCATAGAAGAATCACCCTTCTTTCTCCAATCCCAATGATAGTGCTTTTATGAAAGAATTTGATGAAGTCATAAGAATTATGAACTATCAGTTCAAGAAATTGGTAATGAACTTGTCTTCTGACATTCTTACTTTAATAGATCTGCTCTCCCAGATTGAAGAAACTGAGCAAAAACTTTCAGTAAAGCAGAGTGAGAGGGATTATTGGTTGGAGTATATAAATGTAGGAAGTAAAACACAGGCCGACAAGATTATGAATCTGGAAAAAGACATCAAGGAAGTGAAAGACGACCTTCACCGGGCTACAGGTCAGTTTACAGCTAGTGTAATGCAAGTCTTACAAGCTCTTTCTGTATTATTTCTGGGAATTAATTAAATTATAAATTTAGTTTGGTGTCAAGTTATAGTAAGTTGTATTAACTTCTGCAAGACAGTGCACCTGAACTAGACTGCATAATCCTGTGAAAGGGAAGAACTCTCTATCTCCATGAAAGTCCCTTTGTGAAAGAATTTTGTGAAGTTGCAGAAATTATGAACACTTAAAGAAACTGATAACCTTGTCTTCTGATGATTTTCTTGTAAAGTATAGGCAACCCATATTTTAAAATCGTTATTGTGAAGGACAGCAGTTTTCTAAAAATAAGTCTACATATATTTAGGTCGCCTATACACAGGTCTCCCTTAGCAGTCATACTTGAAAAAGTTGACTGCGCTCTGGTTGCTTCTCATCATGCTACAAGCACTTCGTATGTTGAAAACTCCTTTGACAGGAAAGTAGTATGAGCTCATTCTTGGAACAGGGTCTTTCGAATTGATCGTGCAGTTTTAAATGCAGAACTAGAGGGAGCTGTTTAGCCAGTGGTCTGAACTTTGCTTCCTTGTTGCATAGTCTTGGTGTATGAGGCCCTGCAACATTGCCAGCACAGATATATACAAATACTGGGAACTGCTTCAATACTGACACAGCAGTGGAATTAATTTGAGAGCTTATGTATTCTCGTGCTGAGTGCTTTAGAAAGATTTCTCTACTACTGCATTATTTTAAAATCATTTAATGATTTTGCTGTTACATTATCCATGCTTCTAACTGGAGAAGGATGTCCTGGTTTTCTTCCTTTATGTCCCTCTCAGTATGCACGACCACAGCCAAGCAGCTGGTAGTAACAGGCAGTGACACTGCTCTAAGGGTCTCTGTATATTCTGTGCCAACTATTACCAGGCATCGACTCCTGTGGATAAAGGCCAGCTAGCTATCTTTTTGTCTCTTGAAACATATTTTATCACAATTAAGATCTGCACTGTGTTTTCTACATTGCCAGATAGCTTGTCAGAGATCTGTCTCTGTATTCAGGAGAGGCTGATATTTTTGATTATGCGCTTCCTGTGTTCTTTGTCAATTTAAAACTTCGCTATACAGCTGCTGAAATATGAAATGAAAAAGAGAATGGGCTTTTATGTAGAATGCCAGAATGAGCCAGCAGGAACATTCAGTCTGACCTCCTGCATGTCACAGGGTACAGAGCCAAAAATTTGTGGTCAAACGGAAGTGTATTTATAGGACAGTTACAGAGGTACATATAGCAGTTGCCCAATTAACATACTGCAAAATTATGCTGCCAGTACTGGATGTTAGCATTCTATTTTACTCAATTTCCTAAAACCGAACTTACAGAGTGGACTGGGGAGCACTGTCTTCTAGCCTACTGAAAAAAAAGAAATCTAACAAGCTTCCAGAGTGATGCAGCAGCAAACTGGGCTTGTTCACTCCTCAGATGGGTAACAGGCTTAGGGAATAAGCATAGGTGAAGACGTTTCTGTCTCTGTAGGTACCATTGAAAGCCTAGACCCTGGCACAGTTCATGTGGTCTGGAGATGAACTTTTAAACAAAAAAATGCTCATGTGAAGTGTGGGGAAAACAGTGTTGCAGTGAGAGAGTTAGGGAAAATAGCCTTCTTAGAAACAGTAAGTATGTCTGAACAGTTCCTCCTTTTCTTCATTCTCCCACAGAATCACAGAATGTTAGGAGTTGGAAGGGACCTCTGTGGGTCATCTAGTCCAACCCCCCTGCTGAAGCAGGGTCACCTACAGCAGGCTGCACAGGACCTTGTCCAGGCGGGTCTTGAATATCTTCAGAGAAGGAGACTCCACCACCTCTCTGGGCAGCCTGTTCCAGTGCTCCGTCACCCTCAGAGGGAGGAAGTTCTTCCTCATGTTCAGACGGAACTTCCTCTGCTTCAGTTTGTGCCTGTTGCCCCTTGTCCTGTCGCTGAGCACTACTGAACAGAGTCTGGCCCCATCCTCCTGACACCCACCCCGGAGAATATTTATAAGCATTTCTAAGGTCCCCTCGCAGCCTTCTCTTCTTCAGGCTGAACAAGCCCAGCTCCCCCAGCCTCTCCTTGTAGAGAAATGCTCGAGTCCCCCCTCATCATCATCCTTGTAGCCCTCCGCTGGACTCTCTCCAGTAGCTCCTCATCTTTCTTGAACTGGGGAGCCCAGAACTGGACAGAGTACTCCAGATGGGGCCTCACTAGGGCAGAGTAGAGCGGGGTACTCTACCTCCCAGTACAACTCAGGTTGTTTACCTGTCTGAAAGAATTAAAAGATGAATTAATTATAGTGTGTGAGTACTTCCATTTCATTCTGCCAAGTCTAGATGGTGGACTGATTAAGGCAGGCCAGCTTCCACAGTGTCAGATTAAGAACTAATGCACAACTAATGCACCTTTCATATTTGACTGCCTTTGACTCCACAGCGTGTCCAAGACCAGATACTCATTTATAGCCAGATCAGCAATAGGCTGTCTGCAACACGAGTGCAGAGGTAGGCTGAATTTCAACCCTCTGGAAGAAGTATGAAGTGCCTGCCTTCAAAGAAAATCAGTACGATCTCATTCCTTCAAAAGGAGAAAATACCAAGCAGCAGTGGGTTACTTAGAATAGCACAAAACCAACTGAAGAATGAAATAATTAAACAGCAAGTGACTGGAACCTGAAGCCAAACAAATTCAGTTTGATGTAAGACATACTTTCTAAATAATGACCACAAGTAATGATGAAAGCAAATCATTGAGGCAAGTGCCACGTTCCTCATTTTGTCCTGTTGTCAAATGAGAACCCTCTGGAAGGCTTAGATAAGTCAGAAAATTTATTAGGCTCTGTATAATAACTGTCTGAAAAAAATGCCATGTGCATAAGATGATCCAATATGCTTCCATACCTAAAAAATAAGTTTTCTAAGCAAATCTCTCGCATGACTGCAGGAGCTCTGCTGTTTATCGATAGAGGCAAAATTTATTGGTAAGATACCAATATTTTAGCGGAGAATTGCTCAGCTCACTGCTCAATTAGCAGTGAATTGCTCAGCTCTTGTAGTTGCCAACAGAAATCTGTAAGCCACTTCAAATTTCTAGTTTTGTAGCTAACACTACTGTCCTTTGGGTTTAGGAGGGCAATTTCTACGGAGAAGGATGTTTGAACTCTTTTCTGTGAAGCATCTATGCATGTGATGCTGGCTGATAAGTTCCAGTTTAGGAACAACATGCCACTTATCTATTTGTTGTCAGGAGAAATGGATGTCAGATAATGATTTCTGATTTTTTTTTTTGTTTGTTTTGAAGAATATTATAGGAATGCTTTGAAAGCAGTCAAAGAAGAAAATGACAGACTGGTTGAGTGGCACATGAAGTTAAGTAAGGAACAGGCCCTTGAGGTATTCCTTCTGCCTTTTTTAAAACTGCTAACCGCATCATAGTTAGGACTCATGTACTCTGCATTAATAATTATTTTGACTCGAATTAAGACTTGGAACTTTTCTAATAAATTGAGAGTAAAATAAACTGTAAATCTTCTTACTAACATGGCATTGGTTATTGTTATACACACGTACCTTTTTTTTTTACATCAGATTAACAAGGAGTAGATGTGAGGGCATTTTACAAACCAAATATGGGAAACTGGGGCACTGTGCACTGATGTGACTGGTTGAAGAACATGTCGCTTTTGCTATGACCTTGTTTTTGACGTTTGCATAGACTTCAAAAAACAATAACACACTAAGGGATTGTCTGCATGGAAATACACATCAATTTGAAAAAAAAAATGTTGTTTTCTACTTGTAAACTACAACATTTTTAAAATGCCAAAATAGTGCAGTCTACAGTAAAATTTAGGCTTATGGATATACAGAATTTTTTGTTAGCTCTGCCAGCTCTGATTTGCAAACATGATTTACAAAGTATTTATGGTGATGACTCTTTACACTCGCAAAATGCAAAGCAGTACTTCACTGCAAACCACTGGGTGGGGTCATTAGGTGTTTAAATTCCTTGACTTCAGTGCTGGGATTTTCAGTCGTGTGAGAACATAATCCAAAGGACTGCGCTGATGGTCATCTACATGAGCATCTTCCTGCCCAGCTGTTGCTTTCCACTTACTGACATCAGTAATTAAATTGTAGCCTTGGCTCGTTAGCATAGACCTCTACATGTTTAAGTCACTTGTCATAGATCAATACTGCCTCATTTGTGATTTTGCTTGAGTTTTTTAATAGCTAAAGGTTTGATTTCCTGAAAACAGGAAGATTTGAGCAGTAGTGGGAACACAGCAGAACTTGTTAGGCAAAAAGAATCTGTTTTATTTTAATATGAGAAATTATAAAGTATTGGTAAATTGCTTGACATATAAACTGCACTGGGCTGGATGATGGAGAAGAAACAGCTGGCCTTGTGGACTAAATCTCCTCATAAGCCCTCAGGGGATGCTACAGTCTGCTGTGTGGATGTTTCTGAATTATTTCCTGCTAAACATCAGAATATTCTTCTTTATAGTGTTCAGCACTGTCAAAGTCCTGCTTTCAGCTGTGATGATCTTAAATTCTGTTTCCTCAGAATGCTGTAAGATGCTTAGACAAAAACTGTCGCAGAGAAATTGAAGAGAATGAATGGCTAAAAGAAGAGGTAAGAGGATCACTTGCCTACAGTCTATCATGGCAGTTCAGGTTTGAAATACCATGGCCTACAGTCATAACTGTTTCCAGTGGTGGGCCTCTGAGGACTATCGTAGGAAAAGGAGAGCAATTTTCCTGCAATTAATCTGTAATGCTGAGTAGCAAACAGTGTATGTGGTGAGTAAAGGTAAAAGGTGAACATCTACTTTCACAAATGAAGGACGCCTTTTCCTGCCTAAGCAGTTATACGAAGGACTACAACGTTCCATACAATTAAGTACTTATTTCTGTAGAGAACAGGATACTCTGTAGTGTAAAGGCTCAACCATGCAAGTATTTGAAGAGCTCTGTTTTGAATTGCACGAAAGTTCTAGTGCTGCCGTATTGAAAGAAAATGGAAATGGATTTTGGAAACATTTCTGGAGAAAGGGCTTGAGACAGCTTTAAGTGGGAGATAATGAAGAAACCCTGGAGATTAGTACACTGAAGAGAGGAAAATCAAAATCATATATAGTTGTAATTGATTATTTGATAGCTTTTATACTGTCCTTTAATGGCAATTTAGGGCTATGTATTAGATAGCTGTAACTTTTCTTGTCAAGAAAAAACTTCTTTGTGAGCCAAATTTGGCAAACTGATTTTTCCCTGGTAAAAGTTTGATTGTGTTTGTTCCAATCAATACAGATTCTTTGTTGCAATCAAATCTAAGCAAGAGATTGGAGGGGGGAAATATACCCTTCTCCACCTTTACAACCTCACAGTTTAGAACTGCGCAAAACTTTTTTGGAAATTAATAAATTAACTTATTATTTTTCAGTGTCACATCAACCATCCTGGCAGAGGTTTCTCCATTTTACTTATTAGTTTAAGAAACTTGCCAGTATGCAGGGATACAGCTTTCCTTCTTCCCCTTAATGAGCTCTGAGCCTACATCTTTAACTTTCCAGGGAGGGTGTCCAAACCACAGCTTCTGAGGCAATAAGGTAGGGGTCAACAGGAGGGAATTAATGTTTTCATCTGTATAAAGAAACAGGAGCCTGAGTCTATACATCCTATCACTGCATGATTATGAATTCCCTTCCCTTCTCTTTGTCTCACTGAACACTTGACGAATTTTACACACATTAGGCAGTGCCAACAGGGGAGATTCACTCTGGAGTACACTTACGTTCTGACAGGCCCTCTCCTGAGAGCTGAGGGATGTGAGTTTCTTTCCACTCAACTAGAAGTTTCCTACCTTATGAACTAGTTTCCCATGTTACTAGTTTCCTATGTTATGAATTAGCACTTTGAATTATTGTGGAAAATGAAACTATTATCACTAACTTCTCCAGTCCTCTGAATTCACCCATTCATTTTCTCTGCTTTTCTTATACAGATGAAATATTTTCTTTCAGGCTCATGTTTATATGTAGTTGACAGACTCTTCTAATATTTTCTTTTGGGGAGAAAAATAAAAAATTTCAGTGTTGTCTTGGTTCAAAATTCGTAATTTTTTCAGTTTGGCCACTGAACTGAAAAAGGACTTACCAAAACAGCCCTAAACTAGTTACCTCCAAATTTGAACAGATTGGGAGACTTCAGTCACATTTTTCCATGGTTACTGTGTCACACCAAGAGGGTGCAAAGCTGCATCACCTCATTGTGCCAAGCCACATCCTGGTCCTGGTTAATGTCCTCTCATTTTCACCTTCTTTAATCCCTGGGAGAAATGGGAACTAGTTTTTAACTGCAGACTTGGATGATTATAGCTGGGTTAATTTGGCTTTGGTGAGAACAGATGCATTCAGATCACTAGATACTGTTTTTAAACATATGCATATGGCTAGGATTTCTGGGAAGGTATTCCCCCCGTAGTACAGTCCACTTCCCAGTAAAGGGGTAAAACTTGCTTGTACGTCAGGAAAAGTGAGAGGAATTGTGGAAACCAAATAACTGGTATCCTTTGGCTAATGTAATGATTACCAGTCCAAAAGAAAGCAGAACCCAGGGATTTAGCCAGTGGCATGGCTAACTTGGACTGAAAGCTTCACTAATTCTGAGTGAGAAGATTTTGTGTATAAGCAGGAATTAGAAAAGCAACACTTGCTGAGCAAGAGCCTGAATTTAACTCTATAGAGAAGAATTTTCTCTCTTAAAGCTCTGATGCGAAAGCAAAGAAGAAAAATCCAGAGCTTCTGTCTCCCAGACCTGTTTGGCTACATGAGAAGGTTCTGCTGTCAGGGTTGCATAGCCCAAATGTGTGGCTGTGATTGATTGGCAGAGTTGTGCCAGTAAAGGGTTATAAAAAAGAAGTGAAAGAACCAGAGAGGCCTTCCCTTTGCCTGAAAAAGTGTCACTGTGTTTCTCCACAAAATATGCAGTCTTGCTGATACAGCTGCATTCTTTCTAGGTACGTGCTATTAAGATAGTTACTCTGAAAGCTTTCCAAAATGGGTACAGTATTTCTAAGGTGATCCTTTTTTTTTTTTTTTCCCTCAATTGTCAAAAGGTGAAGATGTACCAAAAGGAAATAAGTGATTTGAAAGCTTCTATTCAGCTCCTGGAAGAAGAAAATATCGGTTTAGTGACAAAGCTGATTGATGGCAGGCTTCAGAATCTGAGAGTACCCAGGTAAAATGATGCCTTGACAGACTCAAAAATGATTTAATTTTTTTTTTTAAAAAGATAATGCCTTCTTCTGCCTCTAGAACTATTTGGTCTCTCCCACAACAGAGCCAAGGTGGTTTTCTAGTTGAAGGGAAGCAGGATTTGACTGAGTATGTGTGGGACTTCTATGTCTGAAGGTTGCCAGTGACATTGTAACCTCCTAAACACCAAAATTCAGGGAAGAAACTGGGTTCTTTAATAATCTACTAAGACCTCATGACACTCATTTTCTTTTAGTGGGGATACCATTGGGGCTTGGAAATAGTTTCTTTCTGTTGTAATTGTCACAGACCCAGCTTCTCAGACCAAGAGCTGAGCAACAGATTTTTCCTTTGCTCTTGGCAAAATGTTTAAGATGTGAAGATTAATATGCAAACATACATGGTTTTGCAATCCCGAGTGAAACAGATGACCCAACACTGAGTAAGGAAGAGGCCTTGGGATAGATCTGTCTGTAGAGGTGTCTGTAGTATTAGTTTCTTTTATATTGAAATTAGTCAACTTGTTCCCTAGAGAAAGATTAATTTAGCTGCAAAATGTGAACGGTAATGGTGTCAAAAGCACAATATAACAATGGGAATGATCCATCCTCATTTTCCATTCCCAGCTCAGTGATTTCAGCCATATTGCATAAAAAAGTTCCAAGTCTTAAGAAATGACCATTTTTCTCTCCTTTCCAAACTTTGGACTGCTCTTAAGTGAAAGCTGCCAGCTGTGGTTTGAATCTTGGACTGACTGGAGACTATAACATTTGTTTTCTTTTAGTCTCGTGGACATAGTTGAACTTAGGCGCTAAGAATAAAAACGAGCAGCATATTAGCCACTAAGCTACCTGGCTGCCTCCACTGCATTTTTAAACTGTTGCGCTATTCTGTATTTGTGGTTAAGCAGCAAATGGCTTTCAGAAAGGGTGCTCTCCCCTTCACCCCAAAAGATTGCACAGGACAATTTAGAGAGAAAATTCAGACCTCTAATATGACTTTCACTTTATGTTTTTAATTTCATAGGTGTTTTTTTCTTAGCCAGGCAGCCGGCTTGCAAGATGAATTTCCTAAGGATGGAAGGAAAGAAGTAAAGTACAAAGAGTATGCAGGTAATGTGCATGCCAGCATCTTAAAAGAACTGATAAGTCACTGAACGTTTACATAATTTTTATTTCTTCTTTATCAAACTGCCTGTTTTACATGGCGAACACTTAATTTCCTACTTAATTGCAGCCACCACAGCAGTGATAAACTGTCGTTTGCATTAAGACGACAAAGCCACAATCTACCTGTAATACAGTTTTAAAATTAAAATTGATGTTTAGATTGTTGAATGCAATTACTCATACAGAGCTAGCCCTGAATGTGGTTAATAGGATGGGCCATCTTTTATGAAGATATGATTCATATTTTAATCAGTTCTTTACTGTTCCGTATCATCATAACTTCATTATGTCTTGCCCCTGAGAGGACACACTTGAACTCTACACTGGCTTGCACTTCAACTGTACATGCAGCTTATAGAGATACAGTGGAGTTAAAATATAAATAAATCCCTAGCAAGAGCAGATGAAGCTGCATGGAGCCCAGCCTGAACCAAAAATCTTGGTAAGCAGTGCCGAATCTCCATCTATTCTGGTAGGTGTGCCCAGGGAAAGGATGTACCGCTAGGCAGGAAGGAGCATGTGAGTGCACTTATGTCCAGGGTGGTTCCTATGGATTCCTTAGTATCACATATTTTATTTTAACATCTTTGTGTGAGTACAAGAAAGAGGGGGACAAAAGGATAAAATTAAATCAAAGAGGTAAGTTGCAAAAATTGAAGCCATACAGTTTTGGATATGTGAATAAGTCTGTTGAAGATCTGATCAGTTACAGCCATAGGTGGGCCTTTCTGGAACCATCTGGTACCAGCAAACTTGTTGACTAAGACTTCTGAATTAGATGTGTGTTGACTTTGAACAGTTCAGCTCTATTACCTTTGCTAGACCTTTGCAATAATTACTGGGAGGAGTAAGTTTTGTTCCAACGGGCTGGGGTCCAGTCACTGTCCCAGGCAACAACATAACTTGGCAGTCCATGTCCAGAACTGTCTATCATCCTGAGAAACAGTCAACTGAAAATGTGAGCTCTTCAGCGGAGTTGTAAGGGGACTAGGTGTCTTTCAGGAACTTGTATATATCTATATACAGAGATACATACATGGATATAGAAAAAGTTTATACTTGTTTTTGCTGCCTTTTCTATTTTTTTAACTATTCAGGGCTATATAGGATCTAAGTCAAACTGATAAAAGCTCGTTTTTTTCCCCTGCCCCGTCCCACAGACCCATTACTTCTAACTTCCAATCTCAGTCACTGATCTTGATCAGAAATTGTGAACAGAAATAAACAGAAAAATCAGTGAGCAAAATCAACATTTGGCTTGGATTGCCAATTAAAAATCCTACCAAGCTGTTCTTTACACCGCACTGGCCAAATCATATTAAAGATTGCAGGTAATGCTCACACCAAGTACTAATTGTGATCTTCCTAAAGCTTAACAATTACATATACTTCATTGTTGTGTCTTTAAAAAGCAAAGACAGATGGAGATGAAAGCCTCAGAAGTGCCAGAGTCCCCTGTCAGAAAAAAAAAGCCTTTCCAAAGAGTCTGTCAGAGAATGAGAAGCCTCAAGACAGGGATGAGGAGCAGTGGGAAAAGTCATTCACTCCAGCTGTTGATAGCTTGTTGTCTGAAGATGAGAAAGATTTCCAGGTATGAGTTAAAGTAATCGGGTCTTTCACTGACACAAACATATTTCAGTGTGGAGCATGAGCTACTGCCAGGAGCGTTCTGTTCCCCGTGGTGGTACAGCAGAGAAAACTCCAACGTCTTTAACCTAGTGTACAACTGAGATGCTTGACCACAGGTGTCGGGTGCGGTTTGAGATGGTGAGGACGCTCCCTGTCCCTCAGATGGTGTTCCCATAGGTTCTGTGTCATCCAGGCCAGCCTTGCGTGGATGTTTTGGATGCCTTAGTGCATTTCTGACAGCACGAGACACGTGGCTTTGGCAATTCAGTGGTGTCCTAGGAATCAGCGTACGTGAGAGCCAGGATGAAATTCCCCCTAGAGCGAATTCTGACTGTCACCAAGTGACAGTTTTCTATGGTATTGCACAGACCTGTTTGCTTGGATGCGGGTCTTTGGAATTCATGTTGCATAGTAACAGTAAAGGATCAACAAGTAATTTATTCCTTCAACAGAAAGCCAAGATGAAGGTGTTCCTGGGTGCAAAATACAGGGGTTGCGAAAATAAAAAGGTACAGGTTATGTGTTTGTGTGGTTCGCAGAGAGGTGGTGGCACCTGCTTCGGGAGATCCTTGATCCTGGGTTGCAAAATGATGTTTCCTGGGTGCCTTCGATACTACACACCCTTGAGTTATGAAAACTTGAATACATTTCTAAAGAAACTAATTATTCTCAGAAAATCTATTACTCTACATTATCGATTTCTACTGCAAATTAAAAAAGATGATATAAACACAGTGCAGACTGCAGGGCTTGCTGTGTAAAGATACTTCTCCATGTTTCTTTACTCTTGAATATTCTGTTCAAATATATTAAAAAAAAAAAACCAAAACCAGCACCAGCAACTCCTTTTCTAGAAATTTGGCATTAGTTTGATAAATATCCTGCAACTTGTGTTCAGAGAAATCATCCCGTTGCCTTCATCAGAGACTTAAGGAGTGGCTCTGTCCTGAAGAGTCATTACACAGAAAAGCTGAAGACTTAACAAACAAAAAAAAAATGTGTCCCGGTGTTTGTTCCCTTGCAGTCGTTGCCTTGGGAGAGGAACACCGCTAGCCTGACTTCTTTGTTCCTGCTGTTAGCGCTGCAGAGCCCACCCTGCCAAGGGATATGGGTGCCGCTGACAGTCTTGTACTTTGTAACAACGAAGGTGTAATTGCAACCAGCGGAGCTGCCTTGGCCACTATTATGAAAGCGTTTACTAACCCGAGGCAATTCCAGAGCTTGCACTTGTATGGTTCCTTCTGCCCTCTCCCTGGCCTTGGCTGGATGGTCCTGCTCCTGCCCTTGGGGAACCCCTAGCGCACATCGGCCTTTTCTGTGGCTGATTCACTCGCTAACCCCGCAGAAAAGCTCGCCTTTTTGTTCCTCCTGAATTCAGTTTCTGTTGGGTTGGTTAACTGAGTGGACTCAGAGGTTTGGAGAAGACCAGAGCCAGCACAGACGTGGTGGAAGCGCATGGCTGGACTCGGACCTCTCTCTTTTGGCAGGAGCGAGCTGTTGGATTGGTTTCATTCTTCTCACAGAACTGAATTTAGGAGCAGAATTTGGTTTGCAGAGAAAGTGTTACTGGTGAAAACACACAGGAAAAGAGAGCAGCAGGGCTGCATCCTCCGAAGTTGAGCTGGCTTGTAAACCAAGCCTGTTAACACTGCTGTTACCAAACATAGCAACCCCAGGGCAGCAGCTCTGCAGCTGCTTTTAAAAATAGAGTTACTTGTTGGGTTTTGTTGTTTGTTTTTTTTGAAGAATGGCTGCTTTTTGATGCAATTAGAGAAGAATAATATTCTTTCTGTTTAAGGAACACTTAGAACTGGGTCCTCTGGAGACAAGCCTAATGTGTGTGGTTGGAAGAGCCATGCCTATTCATAAAGAGCCAGAAGAAATGCCAAGCAGGAGCCACAAAGAAGACGGCACTACTGGTAAATCAGAAGGGCACATCACAGCTCGGATGATCAAGGCCTTGTTAGCTAAAGAAAAGGTCGGTTAAAAATAGACCAGCTGTGCTGTTAACACAGAAATGTAACATTCTCAGTTCATTAAATATTTGCTCTGTTCTTCAAGGAGTGTGTGGCATCTGGCCTTGTGGAAGCTGTTTCTGAGTGCCCGAATTCATGATTTACACACGCAAGTTTAACGAGAGCTATGTCCGTGTGCAGACGGCTAATTGAAAGGCTGCTTGCCTCACCACCGCGAGAACTCCTGCGCACTTTTTGGGCTTCGCAGTCCAAGTAGCTGCACACGTATCTAACAAAGGATCCGCCTTAATATTTAGCTTTTGTGGGCCTCGCAGTCTGTAAAATGTGGAATTCCCTCTTGATCAATCCCCGCTATCAATACAGGCTGGGGGATGAAAGGATTGAGAGCAGCTCTGCTGAGAGGGACTTGAGGGTACTGATAGACGACAGGCTGGACATGAGCCGGCAATGTGCGCTGGCAGCCCAGAGGGCCAACCGTGTCCTGGGCTGCATCAAGAGAAGCGTGGCCAGCCGGTCGAGAGAGGGGATTCTGCCCCTCTACTCTGCGCTGGTGAGACCTCACCTGGAGTACTGCGTTCAGCTCTGGAGCCCTCAGCACAAGAAGGACATGGAACTGTTGGAGCGGGTCCAAAGGAGGGCTACAAAAATGATCCGAGGGCTGGAGCACCTCTCCTATGAGGACAGGCTGAGAGCTGGGCTTGTTCAGCCTGGAGAAGAGAAGGCTGCGGGGAGACCTGATTGCAGCCTTTCAGCACTTAAAGGGAGCCTATAAGAAAGATGGGGACAATCTTTTTAGTAGAGACAGCAGTGACAGGGCAAGGGGTAATGGTTTTAAACTAAAACAGGGTAGGTTTAGGCTGGATATAAGGAAGAAATTCTTTACAATGAGGGTGGTGAAACACTGGAACGGGTTGCCCAGAGAGGTAGTGGAGGCCCCATCCCTGGAAACATTCAAGACCAGGTTGGACAGGGCTCTGAGCAACCTGATCTAGTTAGTGGTGTCCCTGCTCGCTGTGGGGGGTTGGACTAGATGACCTCTAGGGGTCCCTTCCAACCCAAAACTTTCTATGATTCTATGATTCTATGATTCTATGATCAGACATGGAATGGGTAGATGCAGGCTGCCATAAAATGTAGACCTGTTACAAAACATTTAATACCTTGCTAAAGCAGAATCTACTTTATCCAAACATAATTCAACTATTGCTAGAAATTGAATGTTTTAACACATTTTTTCTGTCTCTGTAAAACCCCTACTTAAATGTATTGAAATAACCAAAACTTAATTGAAAAACACTAAAAAAGAGCATAAAAATCAGCAAAGTATTATTTTAATTTTTTTTTTAAAGAATTGGCCAAATATATTGTGTAACCCTGTATCTTTGGTTCGTGGCTAGTCTCTGTGAAGGTGTATCTTAGTGCGTTGATTCCGTGGGGGGTTTTTCCCCCTCCCATTGCACATCCTGGACACCCTGGATTGTAGGGCCAATTACGGCTCCTATTACATTTCCATATTGCACATCACCAGAACAAATTAGTGTATGAACAAGGTTCAAGAACTCATGCTTACAACAAGCTTGGCCCCTGCCTGTTGTCCCATTGATTATATATGAATGACAGTTAATGACAGCATCAAGACTATAAATTAGAATTAGTAACAACTTCATGCGTAAATGGCGTGAAGTTAGCTGAGTGGGCTTGGCTGAATCTAAGCAGCAGTGGGTTGTGTAACAAAACTGAAGAGCTATCAGTACAGCCTGGGTCATGCTCCTTCCTGATCTTGAATTTTCAGCATATCAGAAATCCAGGCTGAGTGCTTCTGTTGCAAAAATATGTTGGGTTAAATTTCATGGAACTATTTTAACGCTGAGGCTTGCCTGGCAATTCTGAGTGGATTCCTGCAGGTAGTCGGTCGTTGTGAGACAAGATAACCCAGGACAGAGAAAGCCAGCACATCACTTACTGTGCTTGCTGCCTCACCATAGAGAAGTGAGATATCTGGCTCTCAGTAACTGTCCGTTATCAGGGAGGTTTCGATGCGTTCCCAGGAGACGAGATTAAGACGCAAATGGAGTCATATGCCGTGCAATCTTGTAAACTTTATTTCAGTGAGCCGGGAATCGGAGGTCGGGCGGGGATGGCAGTGGGGGGAGGAGAAGACGAGACAGAAAAAAAAAGGAGTAAAGTCGGAAAAATCCCAGCGGGCGAGGAAAAGAAGCGCAGGGGGTGGATCAGTTACCACCACCACAGATTTGACGATGTCCAGCGACGTACGGTTGGCTCAGTCTCTGTGCAAGCATGGAGGCCCTAGCAAGGGCGGAGGCCAGGAGCAAGGCGGTGAGGAGGAGAGCAAGAGAAAGAGAGGGCTCCGAGGAGCATGTGCTGCCCTTTTAGAGGGGGAACTGGGCATGCGCAGAGTGTGTCCACATACGTGCAGTTTGTGCCATGCGTGCTGCCCGCTTAGACAAGTCCGCTCTTGCCTGTCCATGTGCTACTCTGTGCACAAGCGGTGGTTGTGGTGGTTTTTTCAGAGGCCAGGAAGAGATGACAATGGCAATGTCGACACAAAACCAGTTTGTAGCAGTCTTCTACAGTAACCCACTGACATCTTACATGACCCACAGCATCTCATCCTGTACTTCAGCACAAACATTTGTCATTTTTCAAGGGAGCTCACTACAAGAAGGGCATTGAGATGCTGGAGCATGTCCAGAGAAGGTCAATGAGGCTGGTGAGGGTCTGGAGAAAAAGTCTTTTGAGGAGCAGCTGAGGGAGCTGGGGCTGTTTAGTCTGCAGAAGAGGAGGCTGAGGGGACACCTTATTGCTCTCTGCAACTACCTGAAAGGAGGTTGTAGTGAGGCAGGTGTTGGTCTCTTCTCCCAGGTAACTAGCAATAGGATGAGATGCAATGGCCTCAGGGTGTGTCAGGGGAGGTTTAGATTGGATATTAGGAAACATTTCCTTACTGAAAGAGTGGTCAGACATTGGACCAGGCTGCCCAGGGAGGTGGTTGAGTCCCCATCCCTGGAGGTGTTCAAAAAAACCATAGATGTGGCACTTCGGGATATGGTTTATTAGGCATGGTGGTGATGGATGGATGGTTGGACTTGATCTTGGAGGCCTTTTCCAACCTGAATGATTCTGTAATTTTATCCCTGCCCAGTAGGCCTCTCCTTGAGTTGCAGGTGCGTGTGCCTGTTCTCTGGGCTCCACTGACTACAGCACCTCAGAAACCAGGCTCACAAGCAGACTGTAGAGGTAGGAGCCTTCATCTCAGACTGAATCTCACTTGTGTTGCCACATGGTAAACAGTTCACCGAGTTTGGACAAGTCCCTGCTGTAACCCAGCTGAGTTACCGCACAGATGGAGGTGACTCAGGACACGGTTTAGCAGGCCTGGTGGTGTTGGGGTGACGGTTGGACTTGATCTTAAAGGTCTTTTCCAACCTTAAAATTCTATGACTTCCAGCACTCGCGTGTCGAGGGAACGGGGATCCGTACCTGCGAGGTGCTAATGTTTTCAGCACAGCAGAAGCCTCCCCTCGGCTACACGGGCTTTCCTTGAGTGAAGTGCAAGCCCTGTGAAATGGCTTGCTGGAGAGAGAGATTAGTTCTGCTCAGCGATTAGTTTAGCTTTTCGTTTAGTTGCAGAATTGGAATATGGCTTACGCTGAACAGCTTTTCAGTTAACGAAAGGCCTCTCCTCCTCCCCACCGCTCCCCAGAGGGCACCGACATTTCCCAGTGATGTAAATGTAGGGCCCCTCTCCAGGCCCCTCTTTGCTTACACCCACAACGTGTGCCACCACGGGCAGGACATACGGCAGCACAGCTTAAACTCGTACCTTGGGGAAAAAACAAACTTCCCCTCTTGAAGTCACCGTTCAGCCTTTTACCATAAAGCCTGCGTGGGCGAGAGGGAGTTAAAAGGCAATCTGCAGCACGCTCACGAGGGCGCAAGCCACAGGCTGCCTGCACGAGGCAGGAGCAACAGCCTGTAGCAAAACATACTTAGCCAAGTGTCCCAAATCCCCTCCATTTCTCTAGGATTAGTGTTAAGGCCAGTCTGAGGCGTTCACAGGGAGACAGTTAGGTCTTCAGCAAATGAGGCATCTGGATTTGATAATTTTGTTACTGGAAAAAGCTCTCAGAAAGGAGCAGCGTGTTGAAACACTGAGGGCCGATTGGTCCACCTTCTGGCAGCACGGCCAGTGCCTCCAGCTCCTACTTAATGTGAGTCAGGGCTCACTACTCCAGATAGCACAAAACTTAGAGGAATCATCCTCAAGTTCCCAGCATTATGAAACACCTTTTCTTTACTGTGTTTCTGTTGCGCAAGACAACTCTAGGACACCAGCTAGGCTACAAGATGCAGAAAAGCGTCCGTGTGTCCCCACAACTACAGTCCGAGCAAAGCCGCGGTTGCGCTGGACTCCTGTATTTAACTGGCACACAACTCTCAGAAACTCAGTTTCAACAAGGGAAAAAAACCTCACAAAGGTTCACTGGAAATTCAAAGTTAAAGAAATAAGAGCATCACCCAAGTGGCGTGTCAGTGTGTGGTAATAAAGCCGTTTTAACAGAACTGCAGTCCACGTGCTGGACCTGAGGAACATCAACCCACCAGGTGCCTCAGAAGCGCAGTGCAGCGGGGCGACTGAAGGAGCTGCTGAGCGCAGCACACCGCTGGCTCAAGCCCTCTCTGAGCAGTTTCCCTGCAGACTCAAGCAACTGGATTACATTGCTTTATAGTCTGGCCACGCAAGCATGATCCCTCCCCAGCCTGCGCTGCGGGGAACGGGGGTTACTTGACTTTTGGCCTGGTTTTTTGAGAGGTTTGCAGCCTCCGATGGAGCTCGGTTCTATAACAAGGCGATCTCTCGCAGGTTCAGACCTGCGTGCTTTGGGAAATGAGAGTAGGAGACTCATTCTGCAGCATTTGTTCTTGTTTGGCTGCTTTCAGAGAGAAATGTTTATTAAATGCTGTGCTTCTGTGGGCTGAAAGGAGTTTGCCAGAATAAGGTCAAGGCAGAAGCTGATGGACTGAAAAGTTACACTGTAGTGACAAGCAAGGAACAGGGAATCTAATGGTATTACCGTCTGAAGCTGCTGATGGCTTGCAGCTGGATGTTTCTCTGAAAAAGACTTTCCCTTGGACTTTAAGTCCACAGCAGAAGTCAGGATGTTTCTCTGTAATGCTACACTCCAGAGCTGATGTTCTGCAGACTGCCACAAACACGGTGTTGTTTTAGGCCATGATGTGGTAACAGGAGGCCAACAACCGATCCCCTATGTGACCCACTGAACACCTCCACCGAGGCACAGAAAACTCGGATTTGACATGGTGCTGGTTCTTTTCCTCACTTTGGCGATTAAAGATTGTTTAGTCTGGAGAAAAGGCTGAGGGGGGACCTTATCACTCTCTACAACTACCTGAAAGGAGGGTGTAGTGAGGCAGGTGTTGGTCTCTTCTCCCAGGTAACTAGCAATAGGACAAGAGGCAATGGTCTCAAGTTGCATCGGGGGAGGTTTAGATTGGATATTAGGAAACATTTCTTTACTGAAAGAGTGGTCAGACATTGGAACAGGCTGCCCAGGGAAGTGGTGGAGTCCCCATCCCTGGAGGGGTTCAAAAAACGTGTAGATGTGGCCCGTCGGGACGTGGTTTATTAGGCATGGTGGTGTTGGGTTGATGGTTGGACTTAATGATCTTAGAGGCCTTTTCCAGCCTGAATGATTTTGTGATTCTATGAAGTGCAGCAAGAGGCTAAAATCATATCAAATAATGCTTTTCTAGAAAAACAATACTTTGGCAATTGCTGTAGCTGGCACAGGGAAGTTGAGCAGTTACCACTACGAACAAAGCAGAGCTCTACACTATGAAAACAAACACGAGAGCTCGGCTCTCCTACAGGGCAGCTGCCGGATATCCAGTGCACCGTGCCGGCATCCAGCGCCTTTGCAGTTATCAGCACATGAGCATTATCACTGACCCAACAGAACGCTGAAGGAAGTCAGTGCTTTGTTTCAAGGCTTTTTGATCTTCGCCTCCGGAAATTTCATCAGCAGAGAAGCAAGAAAAGGAATAAGAAACATGTTTTACTCAACTGATTTGTTACCCTGGGCAAGTCATCCCCCACAGGCGCCGTGGCTAGAGTAGTTACTCAGCCTTCAGATACAACAGGGTGCCAAGTGAGCAGCTGCAATGTTCTGCCTTCAAGGGGAACCTGCTCCAGGCTCTCTCCTCCTCACTCACTCTCCTGATCTAGCCAGGACAGGGCCTGCTGATCAGGCAAGGCCCTTCATTCTCCGATCTGAACATGGAAAACATCCCTAACTCGCAGATTCTTCTCGTTGGGCAAACTCAGCAGAAGATGTCAAGACTGTTTCTGCTCTCTCCCCTGCAGGGTGAGCAAGCTGCCAAGGTCAAGTCAAGAGACTGCCAATGGGCCAAGGAGAAAGCTCTTATTTAGTTTACGTACGCTCCCATTAATGTTGATTTTTCTTCTGTATTCAGCACATTGCTTCACAACCCCTCGCATTATCTTGTCAATCTTCTGCTCCCATCAGCAGTCCCTGTCTTCCTCCGTGTTTCCAGCACCTCATTCCCCTTTTTCTGCCACAATCTTTATCTCAATTATGTCACGGCCTTCAAGCTGCACTTCATTTATGTCGCTACAAAATTCATACCCGGCTCTGACAACGGGCACTTTGTGTCTAATAAAAGACGCAGGGCTTCACCCCGTCCCTTCTTCTCGCTGAGGGGTGGCTTGGCAGCGGGGGAGCCTGTGACTTACCCAGTAGCTGGTTCAACAGACCGTCTGATGTCATGTAAAAACAGCTTTTAAACGTTTCCGGAGGTACTGTCAATGTCAATTTATTGCATACAACAGCTCGGTTTAGTTTGTGACTTTGAAACAAAGAACAGCAGCAGAAGAATTTTGGTTTGTCTTCAGACGAAGATTCTACATTTGGGCTTTTAGAAAACAGCTGAAGTCAGCAGCTGCTCAAGTTCTTGTTCTGACAAGAGTAATTGTCTCAAGAGGTAAATCCAGTTGCTTTAACTATGTATTTCTTTGATTAGAAAAAAAATATCATGACAATTTGACACGCTGGTTTCCTTCACAAAGCTCTAAAAGGAATGGCAGCCCTCGAACAAAGCACTGTATCCTCCACGGCTTGCTGAGAGCAGGCAGCTTTCCTAGGCAGAGTTTGCTCTTCGAGATCAAACAGCCTTTGGCCTCCCTTTTGAGGGGAACCAGGTTTTCACAAGCCCCCATTACTGCAAACAGCCAATAACTCAAAAGAAACAGGTCCATGAGCTATGCTTCTTAAATTAAGCTGCAACTGAGGGTTATTCCAGCAATACTGAAGGCAAACCTACTTATTAGGAGCAACATAAATGGGAAAATAAGCCTCAGGAAAACTCTCCAGCCAGTTTGTCTCTGAAGAGTAAACCAAATGCAAGGTTTATTAGCAAGGTCTCCAACATGAAAGCTAACACAGCTGCTGTGCAGACTTAAGAAAAACACAGAGCAACTACGAGCAAGCCCTAAAGGATAACAGACGAAGAATTCATCATCCCTGCAGAAGAGATGGTTTGATTTGTTTGGGGATTTTTGGTACCTGCATAATTTGCAGCCTCAAGTCTGCAGCCCCACAAAGGAGGTCCAAGGGATCAAAAAGATCTAAAAACACAGATCTATCTTCAGTCAAGAGCCTCAAAACAGAGGCTGAAACCACTGAGCAGAGAGCATCGGAGACCTGAGCAGAGGACAAGGTTGGTGTCTGCTTTTGTCATAACCCACCATACTGGGCTATGGAGGGGGAGGAAGGTCTACCTTAGTCCTTCACACAAGCTACAGACCGATTTGAACAGTTTGTACCCTGGTAGTTACCCATTTAGCTAATGGGACACAAACGTGCACCTTTATTCCAGCCAATTCAGACAATTCACATTTTTGATACTCTGAGTAGAAGGAAAAAACAAACAGAAGTCACTGTCGGGTGGTGCAGGCCCACATCGAACGCCTCAGAGGAAGGTGAAGACTGAAGTAACCTGTACATGAAACTCCCCAGGCCTGGGCACGTGCATTATATACTCCAAAAGTAACGGTTCAGGGTTTTTTTATTCACGCTTTTAGAAAGAAATTTTAAATCTGCTGATCTGACCAGATAATTTTACAATGTACATCCTCCAGGACAAGGCTCAGCAGTGACAGGAGGGAACTTCCATTTCTACCACAACTCCCCCTGATGCGAATGAGCGCCTAATGCAGACGACAGTCTGAGCAAGCTGTTGAAAGCTTCACCAGCGTCACCTTCCACTGGAAGATTAGAGAAGATGCCAAAATAGTTATTTTGGCATATTTATACTCCTTGCTCAGTTACAAACAGTACAAGTTTATTGCCATGGAAATTATGAAAAACCAGAAGAAATATCATATTAAGGAATCCAGCTCTTAACAAGACAACTCATGACAGTGGAACTCCGGCCGTCTACCACAGCACCAGGGGGAAGAGGCGGTCTAGGTCACATCACTCTCAGAGTCACAGCGCTGCGCGTTCCTGTAATATAATCTGCACATAGGAAATACATTTGGTATTTTATTAAGTAAACAAAGCAATTATCAGTGCACATTTTAAGCAGCAAAAAGAAAAGAAGCACCTCAGACTTTCATACCGTAACAAAAGTTCTGTGGAAGCTGCATTTTATTTGAAAATCCACCCATTTTTGCTAACATACATTTTAATATTTTGAACAAAAATAGAATCTGCAGAGACAATGCAGCAAGTATGCTGAATTCATGTCCAGAATTGCTTTCAGATCAGTGACTATCCTTCCGAAGGCCCCGCTCCCCACAGAAGTTATGATGTATTTACACAAAGCACCGATCAACAGCGCTACTTTAATTCATCGTGAACTAAATACCCACCAGACGTATGTAAGGAAGCTACTTCCCCTTTTTGAATTGCAAAAGGTACAGGATCATAAACATGGCACTAGCCAAATGAAAAGGCTTCCCCCCTTCCCCCCCCAAACACACACCACCTCAATTTTGGTTTTGTTTTTTTTATTTTACAGAAAAGAAGGAAAGTCTTCAAGTGAAAGCAATTCCTCACATTCATTTTGGAAAGGCCTTATAATGTCCAATGTAAAAATAATGACATGCCAAGCACAAAGCAAGAAAGTTCCTTCCCAACGCACTAATGCTGAATTAAAAATGTAGTGCTTCTTCTAGTCAGTTAACTGTTCCCTTGCAAAATCCTAGGCACAGAATTGACTACAAGGATTAATGCATTTTACAGCTCTTCCCCCAATTCCCATATATACTGAGAATTCATTAGATTCAGACCTTTAAAATATTTAGTGCTCTGTATGTCAGCTGAAAAGCATTCTGAATCAGATTCATTCTTCGTGGATAAAAATCAGACATACTGTATACACCCATACTCATTTTCATAAGGAGTTTTTTTTGATACAATATTAATGTTAAATTGATAATCATAAATAAATACAAACAATAATACATAAGGAATGTCTACTGCAAACTGAATATATAATTTTTAAAAAAAGTTAATTTCCATTACTGCTGTGCCTACATTTGTGAGGACTGAAGAAAAGGTAACTGCAGAATTAAGAGTTAGGATTTGACCCTCCCCTGCCCAAAGTCGTGTTTCGAGTTACGGTAAAGGACACATCTCCATTCCAGACAGCATTTCCAAACACCAAGCTCAATCTCCAGAGTAAAGGCTTCTCTTCGTATGTTACCGATTACGGATATTATTAGAAGCTGAAAGTATCGACAAGTTAGTCACCAGGACAAAAAAAAAAAATAGATCTTAGTCTTAATTCATGGCAATTCTTGGCTTTGCCTTGTATATTGATGTTTGCTTACGGAGCTGTCCCGGCTTCCTTCATTGGTCTTCATCACTTCACTGCATCACTTAACGGAAGAGGAGAGTTTGAGAGACTGAAGTTCAGTTTTTCCTGGAAGTGGGGATTTACTGGTGAGCACATCTTTTTGAAAATGTTCCTTGCTCTTCCATCTAAAACAGTTACATAAACTGAATCTGGAAAGATTAAAAACCTTCGTGTTAACATCCATAAGAAGTAGGACTTCACTACAAACCTGTTTCTTCAAAATTTTCCATTCTTCAAATGCCCAAGCTACCCCAAGATCTGAAGTTGCGAACAGAAATAAAAATTTTCCAAGATCAGGGCCAGAAAACCACCAAAAGCCATCAGGATGTTCTACCAACTACACCAGCCACAGGAACACCTCTTTGCATTAAGCTGGTTTGTCCAACAACAAAAAACCCCTACTTATCCCTGCAGTATCGTCATCAACATCATTATGAGGAGAACTCCAGGTCACTTTTCACGCTGAACCAGAAGAACTGCCCAAAGAAAAGCTGATGCTGTGTGCAATGAAGTCTACTCTTTCTTTACCCTATGTATTCTTGAATTTTTTTAATGTTTTTTAATTCCCACCTGCCCCTAACTGATAAAAAAAGACAGAACAGCTCCAGTGCACATCTGTACCCAAATGCAACCCTCGCGCCTCCTGCATGACGTGAACTCTGAGGTCAAGCAATGTGGTGAAGGGGACGAGCCGGACGCCAGCAGCAGGCGTTTGCTGCTAACCACGATCCCTGAACATTTTCCTGATGAAATGGTAAATGCCAGGTCCTAGCAAAGTACCCCGTGTGCTGGCTCCTGGAGTTCAGAAAGGAACAGTCAAACTTGATTTCCAATGAACTGAAGCAAAACCACTTGATTGGGCCTTTAAACTGCTGCAGTCAGGTACACCAGGTTTCCAAGTCACTTCCACAATGCTTCCAACTCAACATGACTTGTTTATTTTCGTCAGAAACAGTTCTAGTCACATTCATAAAACCTGAATTAGAACTTTAGTTTTGTATCACAAAAACCAGCATCTCCCCAGAATAACGGACAATACCTAAGTTGTTCTACAAGAAATCCTGGAGAGAGAGCTCTGCAAAGGGATCCTTTCCTGAGGCTCTGTGAGGACTCTGACTGGAAGGGCTGGATGCTGCAGACAGCTAGTAGGAAAGACGACAGAGAAAGGGAAAGAAAAAGAAAAAAAGGTCTCAGAATGACAGAATATGAAAGCTGAACGTGTAATGAAAGGACAAGGGGAGGTTAAGAGGCAAACTTGGCAGAAATCAACTATTAAAACAAGGTGTTTGGTCATATGGAAGACAGGAAGCCTCTTCAATGGTTGGTGTAATGCAGAAACAAGCTGGACATGACCCTCCAGAAAGGAAACTGACTTTTGCCAAATAAGCGGATAACCTCGTGCTTTCACAGCAGCTTTCTTTGAAAGAAGATACAAAACAAAGCCTGACACTCCTGTGAAACACGTTAGCACTCTCCCCGCTTTACTGGCAAAACTATGTACTGGTGGGGAGCGATGGGGCCGGGGGTCTGGGAGCTTTCCAGACGCCTCCTCCAGAAGGAACAGCTCTCAGCATCTTCTCCTCTCCAAGCAGGATGTGCATAAAGAGGCTGGAGAGCAGGTAATGGCTATTGCTCAGTTTGGGGGCTAGAAGGAGAGAACGTGGGGATATATTCTGGGGGTAGAAAAAAAAAAAAATAGATGCAAGTCTGTCAGCCTCTGTCGTTTTAGGTGAGACGTGAAGCCTGAGACCGACAGTTTATACACTAACAAAAATCACGTCCTACAGCCACGTATTTAAAGCACCACACCCCAAATTCAGCTGTGTAAAGCACAATCTACAAGGAGCCAATACCGGCCTTCCAGCTGCCGCTGCTGGAAGGCACCAGTAATCTGCAGGCTGTAATTGCAGGAGTGTCTCTCTGTTGATTCATGGGTTTTAGCCATTTTCCTTCTAGGTTAGTGCTTTCCCAGTTACAAATGGTGCTTTATTAAATTCTATTTGTCCTCCTCCTTTGTAGAACTTGCATGGTTTTGCACTTACAAATAAAAGTCAGCTTTCTCCAGTTCAGATTCCATCACTTTAACAGTTTAGTCGTAATCGAGTCACTAACGGCCAGTGCATACTTGCACTTCATGTCCACTGCAAAAGACTTTGTAAGACAACAAGTTTCCTCTGGAAATACCGGAATGCCTGCCAAGCCACGCATGACAGGGAACGTGCTTATGGGAACTGCTTGCACAAGTGCCCAGAGTGCAAATATTGCCATTGCAAATTGAAATTTTTCCCATTAATGTCTCTCTCAGAAACCACAGGGAGGCAAGTTCTTTCAGGATCAATACTGTCTATCCGTGCTGGAATCTTTATCTCCCTCCCGAAAGCCCACTCCCAAAGGGGCACTCGGACCCAGTCCCCATAAACAGATCATGGAAGAGTCATGAGACAGAATGGGAAGTGCTTGAGAAGCAGCTTCAGGATGTCAGAAGTTCCCCTTGTAAACTCGGTTCTTCCCTTTGGAAAGCCGCAGCACACCATACCCTGCCGCTCTCCAGGATTTGAGCCAGACTAAGGATGAAGCCCAGCAGAGCCCTAACTTCAGCAAGTCCTGCCCGCTGCGACGGGGTTTCGCGAGACATTCTTCCTCTTCACGGACAAACGGCTTGAAGTCGCACATTAAGAGTCCTGTTAAATCGAGCTGGCAAATCTCCAATTGGTATCAAGTCCAAAGTAATGTCCCAGTTTGAAAGCACTGTGGAAGACTGGTGGGTTTAGAGCTGTCGTTTGTGCAACCTCGGGGTCTAACCAGAATCAGAGGTGCCATTTCAGGAAACCTGTTCAGGTTAAATACCGGGAAAAAGAACTCAACAATGCTACTTCCTAGATGCCACAGCCAGATTCAGGCAAGGCATAGCACCTTTCAGTAAATACATATTTTAATGTAATTCCTCTAATTATTAAAAAGGAGGCCTAAAAAAAATGTGCAAAGTACAGTTAGACCGTTTCCTGCATTGCATCTATCCACAATACCACTTATAAACATATCTGAAACCAGAACCTACCTCGGCAGCTTGTAAGAAGCATTTGAAACAGCGGCACTGGCCACCAGTTTCTCCAGCGCTGCCCTGCCCAGAGCTGTGGATTTGGCCTCCTTACTGCCCGGCGCTGGTGCGATATGAAACGCAGCGTACTGTGCGGCAGCAGGCCCAAAGCTTAGGCTCACCTCCAACAGCAGTAAGGGGAGAGCACTTCTCACTGCTTCCAAGGACGACAACAACTCCCCAGAGTCACAGTAACACCGAAGAACCCATCCACAGGCGAGTGTCATACCAATTACCATTGTGAGCTAGAGTGGTTTCTCATTAAACAAGTCTGCCAAGCTGCTTTAGCATCTATTTTAGAACTGATGTGCCAAAAGGAGCACCTGTAAAGTCTACTTTATGGCATGTCTGTCCTGAACTTCATACCCTGTTCTTACAGCTTCGAAAAACCCCACCAAACCAAAAAACATCTCCCCTCCCCCCCCCCCCAACCACCTTCCTCATCTGCACATTTACCCCGTTCTTCATCGTCAGCAGGTGATCACTCCTATGACCTCCGCTGTACAATTCAGCATTACACACCACACGGATCCTGGCAGCAGGCCAAGTAATTTCTGTATACCATTTAAAAAATTTTCACTACCCAGCTGCTTCTCCTCCTCAGGCTACGTCCTTTGGGGCCCATCAGACCAGAACACGTTAGCGCTTACAGGCACGTCACTGATCTGTCGGTGTCGTACCGTTTTACACGAGCCGACACGGCAATGGTTTTGGTGGTGGTGAGCATCCAAGCACTGCTGTTGTGCGTGACGACGCCCAGGTCTTACCATGTGTTGTTTATACCCCGGTCAACTGGACGTCAGAGCTGGCCTGTCAGAAACCCTCTGCGTTTGCCACTCTGCCTCACGCCTGCCATGACTCCGGCTGCTCTTCAGCCTCGCTGGGACCACCGACTCCGCCTGTCCCTCCCTCACACACACGCTCTCCCCTTCGCTGGCTACAATTTAATTACACAGCGCCGGCCATTCTCACTCTGCTGGGCGCACGATACAATATTCTGCAGTGAGGGAAGCCGGCTATTTTATCATGACGAGAATTATTTTCTTCCTCAAGCTGGAAATACTGACCCTAATTCAAGATGTCCCTGCTCGCCACAGGGGAGCTGGGCTAGATGACCTCCAAAAGGTTCCTTCCAACCCAAAGCACTCTACGATTCTATGAGTTCAAAGACATAAAGGCACATACCAGTTTCTTTTAAAACTACGAATATCTTCTGCACCTAGACTGTCAAAGAAGCAACTGCTCTAGTCTCTTTCTCAACAGTTTCAAATTATTTTGCCCTTAAAAAACCCAAACTACTCTTGCTTTTGATAGCAACAATTAGAAGTAAAGTTGCATGCATGTAAACAACACTTGAGAGAGGCAAAATAGGTTTGTCTAGACATAGAAAAAGTATATTTACAAAGACAAATCCTTCAGAGTATCAAGTCAGCAATACCAGTTTAAGTTATAAAGAAACTGGACAGCACTGGGATGCCTGTCTTACCAGGCTGTGCACACAGCAGGAGGAGTTCCCAACACACTACAACTTGGCAATATAATTTTCTGGCAACAACTTTGTATCTGTCATTGTGCTTTTAACACCGTCAAGTTTCTTTACTGCAGACAGCAACCAATATGAAAACCAATTTACTTTTTGGCAGTGATGACACTGGATAAAACCTGTATTAGAGTAGCGGTGTTTCGAGGGATCCATGCGGGATGAGGGCAGTGTGGACTGTGCGCCTTTCAGATAACCTTTATTCATTCATTAAGATTTACTTACCCCAAGAACACACATTTTTATGTCTTTATTCTCCTATTTCTGGCACAACAGGAGTATTAACTAAACCTAAACAGACAAATACGCTCTCAGAAGAACCTCAAGACTAAGCATGCAGTAAATTGAGTGTAATCATGTTGTAACTCCCCTCCATGGCTGTACGTTAGCGAGTGCCATCTCTGCGGCGTACGGGGCAGCAGCTCTCGCAGGCAGCCTTTGTTCCACTGAAGTTGCTTTATTGATGCCAGCCTTCTGAAAATGACGCCTACAAGCAATGCAGACCATGTGTCTGTGGGAAAACCCTTCCCCGCCACACAGCAAAGCACCAATTCAGAAAGCATGTTTTCCATCAAATTAATTCTCACAGGAGCCAAACCTGTTGTCAGAGAAGCACAATAAACACAGCTCTACACACCTCAGTTGTGACTAATTCCTCTTGCTCCTGTTGTGACAGCCAGCTAGGATTCAACCTAGACCCAGCCCTGCAGTGTCAAATGGAGCAGAGAGGCTCGCCGAGCTACTCAGACCTACCTACCTGTTTGTAACTGAATCAGGCAGCTACGCAGATTTTTTGGGGGACTTTTCAAAATTGACGTTTTAGGAACTGTAGTAAAACCCCCTCTTATCCTGGAGAATCCTTTAACTTGTTCTCTATTTAAGAAGTGTCAAACACATCTTCCCCCTTGAAATAGGATCAAACTCACGTGAAAGATACTGAGTCACTTGTCTTAAGCAACAGTGAATGTGCAAAGCAGCTCTCAGAAGTTCAAAAGAAAGTCAGTTGAAAACTGTGTTTCTAGCTAAGGAAATCTAACAGCGTCCCTTCCAGATAAAACTTTTTAAAAGAAATAATTTAAAACTGTCTGTTTTAGCATAGAAAATGGACGTCCTGCCCACTGCCAGCACACAGCATAGCCTCTCCTGCTAAAGGATCAGATTCAGGCATTGGAGAAACATTTATGGCTCTTTTCCAATCTACAGCCGAATTAGTTTCCCTCCACACTCTAGTCCCAAAAAGACCCTTAAGTGAATTTATCCATGCATGTTTTTAAGCAGTCACCTATAAAGACAGAGCTCATTACAGTAAGATCAAAATACAGTCCCAATATATTACATTTTTTTAATAGAGTCATGATGTACCATGTCAACTTCGACAAAGAAATGTTTGACTAGGAAGTAAAACCACACTGCTTTTGTTTCACAAACACACCAAAATCTTCATGATCTCAGTATTTTCTGAAAACAGTATGAAGAGGTTCAAGGTTGTCCATCCCTCCACCTCCCTGTTTTTCTTTTATTTTCTTTTTTTTCCTACTGCAAAAAGCTATCTTCGGGTGGCTATTGGGTTAAAAAAGTGACTTCAGATGGAAACCTCCCAGTGACAGAAGTCTGCAAACAAACAATACGAGGTATGTACAACGCCAGTGTCGATGCAGTCCGTTGTTCTCGGTGTTCGTCAGTAACCCCGCAGCACGCTCTTCTACTCCGGTACATTAGGTAGCAAGTCTGTACACGACACATCACGAGAAGCAGAAAAGCAGGCAGTTTAAGGAACGCTCCATTGAACGTGACAGGGAAAGGCCAGATAGATCAGCGTAGCTAGTGAATATCTACCCTGTGCTGTAAATGCTGCCTGCTGCAAAACCGTGGAGGAGTACGAAGACCTTTGGAGAACACAATAGTTAAAGCTACATGAACGGGCCACGTGCCTCCCACCGAGAGGGGTCAGTACGAACAGCCAGGTGTTGGGCTGAAGTTTCACCACATTTAGTATCATGTTCTTTTCAAACCCATCTATTACCTTCTATATATAACCTAAACTACAGCATTAATAGACTTCAAAGGCTACACACACCTTGTTCATCCCCTGCAAAATGCTGTCATTAAGCACTCAAAAAAAACTTGACAGATACTGCCAGACTTGGTCACATTATAATCTAACACTTGGACATGTAACAGGTCTAAGAACAGCACCACGTATCCTTCGGAGAAAGCTGTAAGAGCGCAATCTCAAAGCCACACGTAGAGGTAAAGCAGCAGAGAACACAAACGCTGGGAAGAAGCCTGTCTGCAGCAAACAGCACAGCCACGAGCTGTTCTTATCCTTTCACCTCAGCCACATCCCCTGAAAAACGATGCCTTCACGCGCTACCCTCTTCTCTGTAGAATGAGCTTTGGTGCCGCCAACCTCAATATAAAAACCTAGGAAGCAACCCTGACATCAAGTCCTGGGCTTGTGCACCACACTTGTCCAACACAAGAAGATACCAATATGCTTTTAAAGGAACTGACCCAGCTGTGATTTGTTCCTAGCACCAATGATGTCGAATGTACGCACCTGTGCTCCTGGTACAGGGCCAAAAGGGTTTGGTGGTCTCATGACTGGCTGACTGTATATTAAAGTTGGCTGTGTCATTACTGGTATGCCTCCCATCTGTGACGGCTAAAAAAATCCAGACAACATCAAGTCACACACAGCATTAACACATTGCAAGTATTTAAGGAGAGAAAGGAAAATGGTAAACAGGTGAAGAATCTTGCTCATATTTGATATACGCAATCATATAAGATCTTTCTACAATATTCTGTAAATAAAGATTACTGGAAAGGACCATTAGAGCCTTTTCAAGGAATACTCTCAGTAACAACTGAGCCCATTTAATGTCTTATTGCGAAGATCTGAAACACTGCAACACTTGTTTAAGCACAAGCATTTGTCCTCGTCCTCTTGCTCCCCAAACTGAGGTCTGACAGCGCTTCCCTGTCTACCCTCAAAAGCACAAGAACAGTTTTACAGATACCAACGCAAAGCTGAGAGTTGAAGAAAAATTGAAAATGGAGAACTATCATAGAATCATAGAAAGTTTTGGGTCGGAAGGGACCCCTAGAGGTCATCTAGTCCAACCCCCCCGCAGCGAGCAGGGACACCACTAACTAGATCAGGTTGCTCAGAGCCCTGTATGGACAATCAATGCTAAGTCATTATGCAGTTGAAGTCTAAAGTGTTACTGACACTCTGGGCTGAGCCAAATTAAGAGTTTAGCATATCCTAATGGTCTTAGAACCATGCCTTAGGTCAGGCAGTGTCACAAGCTTGCAGTTTTGTAGCATCAATCATTTGGTGTTCAAAAAAAGTGCAGATCTGGCACTTCAGGACATGGTTTAGCAGGCATGGTGGTGTTGGGGTGACAGCTGGACTTCATGATCTTAGAGGTCTTTTCCAACCTTAATGATTCTATGATTACAGACACCTTTTGCTGAGGTTGGGAGCAAGTATTTAGGAAACTTCACCGATAAAATATTCCTGTCATGAATGTAGCTACCTATACTCACAGGATACAGTTATTTCTATGTTACACTTATTTCTACACCAATAAAGCCCACCAAGAACAGACACTGTCTTAATCTTAAACAGTTTATGAAAAACTAAGTGAGGTAAGAAAGAGCAGACTTAATTTCAGAGAAAACCCACTGAAGTAGTTCAGAAAACCAAGACTTCATGATCTGGTGAAGAATAAACCAACAGGAGCTGAAATTCAGTCTTCAGTAAAACAGTTCAGAAAAACAAACGCTATCAAAGCGCAAGTGAGCAAACGGCCCCCAGCCCCCGAGCGCTGCGAGTCGCGGCAGTTCCACTCACCATCCCGTAGCCCATCATTCCTGTCGGCGTGGTGGCAGGGTATGCCATTACCGGCGGCGCCTGGGGCGAGAAACAGAGGTGAACTGAGAGGAGAAGAGACCAGCTGCACACTGGTACGACATCGCTTTCTAAGGGTCAGCTGCAGCACTGAGCTTATTATCAACACAGCACAGAATCAACAGGTTTTGCAGTCTTGTGTATAAGTGTATCCAAATTATTTCAGATGGAATATGATGCCTAAGCTGAAGTTTCTAGGTGATCTTGGCAAATCTATAGTTACGTATCTGCTTTTAACCTGCTGGGATTCTAGCTGATTACACTAAAATTGCAGGCTACCATTCCTCTCAGCATCCTGTTTAAAGAATGCCGTGTGAGGCGGAAGTCTGGGAGAGAAAACCCAGGAAGCAGAAGCATTTTTTTAATCCCATGAAGTACATACTTATATTTCAAAGTTAGTAATGGTGCACAAGGAGTCTTAAGAGAGAATTTCTAAAGACTCAAAGACCAAATTACCATTGCTTCTACTGACATTACAGGAATTCTCTTCTCTTTAGCCAGGATGTACACGCTATGGGGGTTCTCCTACCATGCTTTAACATGCTTTAACATGAATATTCAGCTTGCATTCCCTCTCTCTCACCCACTTGGCACAGAGAATTTGAACAGATCAAAAGTCCTCTTAGTCCTCTCCAGATAGGTTTGTTACCCTTAACCTGAGTTAACTGGTATGAAGTTACAGTAAGATTGCTGTCAACAGACAAAACCTGCTGGGGTGAAGCTACATTCTGTAAACAACTTGGCAACATCTACCTAAAAAACCATCTGATAACTCTTAGAAAGAAAAATACATTAAAGACAGTTCTTCATATCCTTACCATATTCTTTGTTCTACAGTTTCATGATCTCCTTTCTAAACTAGTATTAACTCTTACAAGGACAAAAAAAAAGTTGGGTTTTTTCAAACTATAAATTGGTGCTTATAAATATTCAGACAATTTGCTGTTTATCCACTCCACTTCCTGTTAGTCACTCCTCCAAAAAAAAAAAACCCATCTAGTTTTCATGCTATCGCTAGGGGATTATTATTCACGACAAGACAAAGACCACATGTATTTCTTGGTGCACAGAGATTACTGATACAGAAAAGAGGGAAGTGACAAAGTATTAATATTACTGCATTAATCAAAGCAGATAAATTGTAACATCACGAATAGGACATCAGCAAAGCTGCTTCTGACTCAGTTCTAAGATATCAGCTGCCTCTGCACAGGGAGTAGCCAGTGTCGCTGGCATTTCAACTGCCATCAGAATGGATTTCTCCCATCATGACTTATCTAGGCTGAGTCCTATGCACATATTGCACACAACTGGCAAAGCTATCCTAAAAATCACTTATTTTTTTGTTTTGCTTGTGTATCCCCACCTACACACAGACAAACATGCTGACTAAATTTATTTTTGAGTGCTCAAGTATGGACCTACCATCCTTTAGTTACAGAGTTACCCTGCAATAAAAACAGAACACAGGGAAAGACCAATATCATTGGTGACAAAGAAAAAACATCCTTTGAAATGAAAGACTGCATTCCTCAGACAGCAAGCACAGGTTATCGCTTGCCCTTTGTAAACTGTCAGCATGGATCTTCTTTTTTCATCTGAGCATTAGTGACATATTGGTCTCTCCCCATTAGAATAAAAATAAAATAAATCTACCATAAATGTGGATAAAGTGCCAAGTATAACAGAAGCCCGTGAGGTTTCATGCAGTTATTCAAACACAAACAATTTTATCTTCATTCAAAATTCACCAAGTGCATTAAAGGCAGCACAGACACACACCCCAGCTCTCTGGCAGCAAATGGTACAGTTTAAAGCAAGGAAAAATAATCTCGATATTTCCCATGCCATCATTCGAGTCAAGAGCCTGCAGACCACCTATGAAGTTTGTGTATGCTAGGAAAAGCTCAATTTTTGGCACACCAAAGATTTTAAAAATGAGAAATGTGTAAATAGCAAGAAGGTTATGAGATTCTGCAACAGCAGTGGTTAATATCAGCATGCCAGTTGATTGCAAAAAGGCTGTGGGTTGTTTCACTTACGTATTGTGGAAAATGCATGCCATTCTGTATTTCCCAGGGAGAACAATTACATAATGCAATAACACTGGATTAGAAGCAAATACTTACACAACGGAATATACACAGATAGCATTTTAGTTCACAAATACATTAAATGTTTATCCCGACACATTCTTGTAATTCAAGTCATTTACTGGGACAACGTACACCTGTGATACTGTCACTGTTATTAGGTTTGCAGCTGTTTTGCATAGTCCATTTATTTGGTATATGCCTTTTTTCCAAAGACAAGAAAGCCTTATTTTCAAAAGCATATTTATGTAGCAAGCAGCAGCAACTCCACAATAAATAGACCAGCAGAGGAAAACAAACTTCTTTTCCCCCCCTTGATCATTTCTGTTTCAGGATTTTTACGTTAATGGAACAGTTTCACAGGAAGAGAAGTGTCTCAGCAGTATCTCTAAATAATAAAAGCTGTTAAACGTAATGACTGATCACAAGAAGATGTATATACAAGACATGAGTTATTAAACAGATTCAAGCACACAAGTGAACTCAAACCACTAGTCATTAAAGCAATGAGTAGCTACGGTTTCTTCAACACCTACACACCCTCCGGGAATGCCCACAGACATTTCTCCCTACATAGTAAGTGGTGTGAGTTGGTAGGGGACACCCAGTAGGGAAGAGGTGGTGGATCCAGGGAGACAAGATTGCTCTCTCCCAATCCACAGCGTTGTATTGTTACACTGCGGAGTCAACCTCCCCCCCATCAGTTACAGAGTCAGATGCAGTAAATCCTCGGGGGCGGTTTGTTACCTGCTCTGTCCACGTACGGTTCTCCAGGTGGGTGGTGAAAGGACAAGTAGGATTCACATGCAGAAATGCTCTGTTACCATTGTGAAAACTACTCATGTAAACTCTTCTTTTCTTTTTTGACATGTGATTAAGAGCCCTCGCTCTACGTGCTGCCCCCCAATCCTTGCCAATACTACCTGCCACAACAGACACCATGAAGTCCATCACCAAAACTGACACGCATCAAAAGCAACTGCGCACACTGGGCCAGGAAAGCCGCAGTTACATTAAGAAAGCTACGGCCCACATGACTGCACAGACACCTCTACAAATATCAAGAGCATTAACTCCTCGGGCTCTTCTCACCCCCAGCGGGGACCGAGTTCTAACATATCCATACTCGAGGTATCAGTGCACCCAAACAACACATTTTTCACACTTCTACTTTCTAGACTGCAAAGTGCCCCCCCTGCCCCCCCCCCCCCGAATTCAGTTTTATGTCAGCCCAGTGAAACGCGAAGGCTGCTATCTTGCCACGAGAGAGACCAGAGAGGCTGGTCAAACACTACTGAAGTTTACGCTAAACCCGCACATGTCACATCACAAACTATTTACTAGAACTGCACAGCTAAGAAAAACAAATCGAAGCACTGCACATCTCAGAGTGAGCACTTCAGTCTTCTGCTACCCTTTCACTGCAACTGTAGTGGCCTACAGGCCACTTTCAGATTTCTCTGTTATAGATCAGCATGCATCTCTCAGTTGCAGGGAAGTTGCTATTTCAAAATGAGTATTCGCTTACCAACGTTGGAGCATTCCACGCAGTTGTAGGTGCAATCTTGGGTTGCCAGTTGGAACCACCTGTTAGTTTCTTTTCACCTGGCTGAGTCCAGTTTACATCACTTCAAATAAATTTTTTTAAGAACTGTTAGAAAACATTGGATTTTCTTACAAACTCCCTCAAGTAAACAATGTGTCCTCTTGGAAATGTGGCTTCTTCTGTTAGTGAAGAAACTCATTTGGCAAAGGAGTTGATAAAAGGTCTCATGACAGCTTGTTTTGGCTACGAAGAGTAAGGCGAGATGTTCAACACGAGCCACCTCAGCTTTACCTGATCTCAGTCCAGCTCCCCAGCAGAGGTAAGTTAGTCTAGTCTAGCTGGCTTTCCGTGGGTCAAGACAGTTTAGTTGGGAGCAAACACATACTAGATTAGTGAATGATTTCAGAGTTGGCACAGATGGGCCCAATCAGCCTGAAATTTGCTAATCACATGCCCAACTTTGCTGCTAGAGCAGGTGTTCGCTATTCAAGAACACAGCCTGCTTCAAAATTCACCTCTCTAAAGGTCAACCGCAAGTCAGAGGCTGTCGTTTCACAGTCATTAATACAGCTCTGCACACACTCGGATCACACAAAGTATTTCTAAGGTGTGCTAAGATTACCTACAACTACAAAAAAAAAGTTTTGATGAATTTATTTCCTAAACATATACAAAGCCTGAAAGGAATCGGAAACAGGAGGACATCTTGCCTGCTGTTACTGCTGTCACTACCACTCAGCCTACAGTCACCTTCCAGCAGCTCTCACAGCTCACTATAGCTCATACGCGAAACAAAGCGCAATCCCAAACGTGCTCCGAAAGTTCACGTTATGCTATTACACACAGGCTTGAACCTCTGCTTTCAGAAAATTGTACTATCAACATCAAAATGCTCGACTTTTGACTAAACATACTCACTTTTTAGTAGTTCCATTTCCAATGCCCAAATCTGCCACAAAGTAGAAAGAGATACTATTGAAATTCTACCCGTTTGAGAGAATTTAACAAGTATTTATATGTTAGTGGTTCAATACTTACTGCCTACAAGATTGGCTAAAGATGAATCCAGATCATCTGACACTAATTTGTTAGGCGGTACTTTGGCAACTGGAAGACTCTGGTTTTGAGAGGCCACTGTTGGTTTTAGGAGACCACCTAATTCATCAAAGCCTTGGGATGATAAACACAAAAGTGGTGATTTGAATCACAGGCCTCCCACAAACGTCGTGACATTCAATTAAACAGACAGCAAATTCAACACCATGGCTACACTGATTTAACACAGTGATGCTACACTACACAAGAAGGATAAAACTCGTTGTGCCTCTTGGTAAAGCAGATATTTACTACAGAAAGGAGATTTTACTTGATCAGCTTAACCTACATAACATCAGTTTTACATGGAATGGATTCACAATGACTGCAAAGCAATCAAAATGTAAAACAAAATAAGCATCTTGAGTACTTCAGTCTTACAAAAACACTTCTGTATTTGCTTTTAACAGATCTGTGGTTTGCCCAGAAAGAATCCAACGTCAAGAGTCCAATGTCAAAAGATCCAAAGTATTTACTTTCCAGATGCTCAAAAGAACAGAAAGAGTACTATTACTACAATACAAATTTACTGTGTATGTTTGGATAATTTATCATTTTCTGAAATAATCTTAACATCAGGAGTAACACGTGGGCAAAGAATTGCCACAAATGTGTTGCACAGATATATAAAATGAAGATGCAACTTTACCTCTCCCGACCACACTCTGCAAACACAGACCTAATTTCAGTGGGAAGTGTGTAAAAATGAAAGCTGTTCACTGTGTAAAGTTTTAATGCACAAATTATTTAAGTGAAGAAAACCTATCTAAACATTTCAGAAGGGTGCATGTAGAAATAGCATTTGAGGAAAACTTATTTGATTACCAAAGAAAATTTGGACGAAGAATGCTGCTAGTGACCTTTTAAAGCCAGCTTTCTTTTCTTCAGCCAGAACACTGTCACAGCAGTATGAGTAAATAGAGATTAAGAGATTTATACCTCAGGAATAAAAAAAAAACTTAAAGGACATATGTCATCTATTTTAGTGAGTGTCTTACCACCAGAATCTAGGACAACACTGGAAGATTTGTTTCCAAACACAGACTCAAAGTCAACATTAAGGCCAGCTGATGGCTGTGGTTGAGCAACAGGAGATGGAGTGAACCCTGGGGGGAAAAAAGAAGTTGAATGTTTTCATACAGCATTTCGCATGAGTCCGTCGTCTTTATGCAAGACAAGCCAAATAAATATGTAGATTATTTAAGTACCACAGAAAGACTAGGAATACCTCAAAGGTCCAGATTACACCCTGACACCGAGAAGCATGTAAGAGAAAGAGCTGGAAGCAGTTTATTGGAAGTTTATTTGGAGTTACTCCTCAAAAAAATGGTTTTGTCTCAAAAACTGGAGAGACAGGCCATAAAAGACACTCCTCCCCCAGCCGCTAAATCTGTGGATTAACTATTCACATCTTCCTTATTCTTTCACCAAATACTTACAATAAAATTATTGAGGAAATAATCACCATGCTTATCCTGGAAGAGAAGCTGGCTGGGTACAGAATCAGTTTCGAGACTACCTGCCTGGAGATTATTCCCTCCGTGTTTTGTATTAGGTGAGCAGTTCTTAGATACAACTGGATCAAGATCCAAACCATCCCAAGGTGCCTGACTAGCAATGTCTTCAATGAAACACGTTTCATACTAATAATTTTTATAGTGCTTAGTTATTTTTGGACACACATTTTGCAGGCGACCATGTTTTGCAGGCAAGGTTCTAGTAATTATGGCAAGATACAGGGGGTTAAAGCCAAGTTTCAACTCCTGTTCATGTCTGAACTCACTGTATTTGTCTCCTGCTTTAAAACAGTTCTCCAGATGCACATTTTTTTCAATACTGTGAAAATTCATTGCAGTACAAAGCCTTGCATATGATGTTTGGCAGTGTTGATACTTCAGTAATATGGAACTAAATATTGATTTATTTCTAAAACTATATTTTTTTAAAGTTATATATGAACATGCACACAAGCATGCATGTACATCATCTTGCTATTCAGGCAATTACAGAAGCAATTATTACTTTATATGAAAAGTACTAAAAAAATTGCAATGCCATCTTGAAAACCAGCTCTTCTTGTTTCTAACAGGAATTGTGATGATACAGAGAAATCAAAGAAAAGGATGACAAGTACTTCAGCAGTAAAACATCGTGGTGAACAGAAAAAACTGACCAAGACTACTTCTTGGATTTCATTTTGCTTGCTGTGGCATTTCAATCTTACTGTCACAGATTTATAGAATGGCTTGGGTTGGAAGGGACCTTAAAGATCATCTGGTTCCAACCCCCCTGCCATGAGCAGGGACATCTTCCACCAGACCAGGTTGCTCAGAGCTCCATCCAACCTGGCCTTGAACACTGCCAGGGAAGGGGTGTCCTCCTGAAATAAGTCACATTTCACCTACAAAATTAAATAACTACAGGATGCTATCCTTGAACAGAAGCTTAATGGAAATTTGGATTATGTGTTCCTTCCTGTTTGTCTTAAAGGAACATACAACTCATAACTCAAATGCATCCATCTCTACAAATTTAAACAGCGTACTTATTAAAAACAAATAAAGAAAACAGCATACAGCAAAACATGGGAAGCAGTAATGTGGGAAAAGATGGAGAGTAAATAAACAACAAACCAAAATGAGTATCTTTATGACAAGTGTACCGTCAAGTTGTAACAAGCCATTTCAGAGACTCTGATTGGAATTCCTTTGATGGGATGTCCTGCAACTCTTAAAACCGTGCCTGTACCAACAGAAACCTTGACTTACAATAGCTCTTATTTTTCTTTAGAAATGGCCTTAAATGAAACAAGCTGAGTTTCCTGCTCTCGCATTTTAGGAAATTCCAAGCTGTATGAAGCTAACGAGATGAGACGAGCCAGAAGGCAAAACAATACATAGGACTCCTTTGAATCAGGCTCTGAAAAAGATCAAATCCTACTCCTGGTACCAACCACCAGCCCAGGGCATTTTGTCTAACCTGGATATTTTGAAAGGTGCAAAGGTCAGTATTTTTAATGAAGTTCCTTAGAGGGAATAAACCAACAAGACTTGACAGAAACTAACCATCCTGCTTTTTGGACATGGAACAAAGGAACAGAGCCATACGCAGTATTTAACCTTTTGTTAAATTACTCTAGCTAATTTCTATTCAAAGACACTAAACCAAAATGTTACTTTATGGTGCTTTTACGAACTAGCTCTTCCCCAAACCGTTCATTGAAGGTATTCTAAACCTTGCATAGCAACAATGTTAACACGCCCTGTTCAGTCTGGTTTAGGTAGATCACCATCTGCCAGTCCACAGCTCCTCTAGCAGCTCTCAGGATGGTATTCCAGCACCAGCGTCAGTACCAGGTTACTATACAGATGTGTGCAGCTGGGCAATGACTAGCCAATAATTTAATGCAGCAGATACCTCTTTCTCATGTTCTGTTGCAAAGCTTTGTACTAGTTTAGTGCACTGTTTAAGAGTAACATATCAACAAAAACGCCATAAGCAGCAAAAACATCCCAATCCCTTTATCTTAAAAGCAATGAGGCAGAGTAAGATGAGAAGATACTTATAACATGCAAGTCTTGTGTGGTATGCAGCAACACGTGAACTACAAGAGATCCTGAAATGGGGAGATACTCATTTCATGTTCAGAGTAAATAAGCCTCAGTTTAGCACAAACTGGAAAAATATATACCATTTGTGACAACACACCTAGCACAAGCACATGAATAAAAGTTGGAGCCACTGTAACGATGCACTTCTGTAGCCAATAACATACCTACTAGTTCTAGGCACACAACACATTCAAATTTCTGTGTCTGTGGTAAGGCTGCATCCCATTACCTACCTCCAAATAGACCAGCTACAGAAGAAGGCTCATTGCGGAAATGAGAAGCATTAGGGTAAGCTTGAGGACCACAAAAAGAATCTGATAAGGCATATCACACAAGAGAGAGAGCCAGGAAAGGAGAAGAGGGAGAGTTACCGAAAGAGAACCAAGATATACTGTTTATCTGCTATTCACAAATTTAATTTCAGGTCAGTATATAAACCCACATATACTCTAATAACACAGAACCAATGGAATGAAATTACTACACATCAGACATACAGTAAGGAACAAGTTTACATTATCTATAATACAGAAGGGAACAGCACAGTTTCAAAGTTACAGCTATATTAGGACAAATACTTCCCTCCCTCCCCCCCCAAGCAAATGCCACGTTTTACACCCTTGGAAGAAAGGAGTGTAAAAGCTTCAAGGCATTTTTCTTATACCTGAAGTATAAGGATACAGCCCAATAGTGGATTCATATTTGGTTGCCATAAAGGGGTTTAGTTCAGTAAATGGATTGTAATGATCTAAAGAACCAGAAAGAGTCATTTTAAATTCACATTATTGCAGCAGCTTGCTTGTGCTACAGTGAAAACTGCATGTACGTTTCACATATCAATTTGTCAGGAGCTCGCCCTTTGCTTCTAGATATATTTGTAGAGTATGAGACACTGGGAGGGAATGCAGCATATCAAACACCCTCCATCTCCAGCGACTTCGGGGCTGTCGTGTGATGAATCCTACACAAACCAGCGAGCGTCACAAAAACCCACCAGGCTCCTTGTTCACACAGCCCTGCACTGCCACAACTTTTTGTACGACTGCAGAACAAACTACACAGAGGAAACCCATCTGTCTGAAGAACCACCCTACTAAACACAGCTGTATTTCAAATGATCATTCTACATTCACATGCAGCCATACAAATACTACTGGAAGCGTGGGAAAGATCGATTAGAAGCATAGGCCAGATTAGTACGCAGTAATACCAGCGTAAGGTACTTGTATACTACTGCCTCAGCCAACTAATCCTCCCCAGGAATTGTGGAGAGAAGTTCACAGCAAGAGTTCTTGTGCTTGATCTTGCTTGCTTACTCTCTCCACTAACCAAACACAAGCTGGGAAACTGCTTAGCGAAGGTGACAAAGCGTAGGTGGTATGAATATCTCTAAAGATATCTAAAGAGATCCCTTTGTTTTCTCTTTGTTAACAAGTATCAGAGATACCAAAGATCTCTTTGTGTAAGAGCCTGGATTCCTCCATCATCACTTCTAGTGGGTTTCAACCAGCAAAAGAAAGTCCGGCTGGTGCAGCACAATTGTCTTTAAACCTAACTTTGCTTAAGAACAAAACTGGCATGTAATTAACTGATTTTTAGTCTATGAAAGCTATAAAAGTAATCAAATGATCACATAGCTGCACCAACAGAAAAGTGAGAAGGACTTCTAATCTGACAGCCATGCTGAACCACATCCGAAGTAGGATTTCAACAGTTTTCAAAAGGCGAGTCATTAGTTTATTGCCTCTCAGGTAAACAGTGCGAGTGGCCCATGCACCAGAATGTGCAGGGCTTTACCAGCTTTGTTCACGCCAACAGGACTGAGGGAAACACGCCCGCTACCAAGAGAGAGTTACATTAAGCTCCTATGTTTAAAAAGCACATTTCAACCTGAGGAACAAAGCAGTAGCATTTTCTTTTCATTCTCAGGCATACGCAGTATTTTACCTTAATATTCCGAAGCATGAGAGACTGTGTAAAACCACACTCAAACAACTGCCTTAACTAAGTTCCTTTACATCAGGTAGAATCCCATCTTGGCAGCCAAGAAAGGACTTCAACACCATTTTCATGGTACAATTACTAAATCAAGTTCTAACACAGCCCAAAAATTGGCCCCAACCAACCAGTTCTGCATTTCTGAAAGGCCCCACATATATACTTTAGAAACTGAAACAATGTTACAATTTTTAGGAAACAGGAAATTAGTTTAAAATGGTACTTTACCAACAAACATTTCATGTGTGGGTGTCCTACTGGTGAAAGTAGATACATCAGAAGACACAGACAGATGAGCAGCATCGTTAGTTTTTGTAAGGAAAGGATTTAGGTTTGGAATGGCATCATCAACACTATCAACAGTAGCAGAAAAAGGATCTGTTCAATTCCAGAGAGCAAGAGAAAGAAGAAAAGGGAGATGGATTTAGTCACATGCTGCTTCCCAGGTATAGAAGAGTAAGAGTTAAAAAGAGTCCAGGAAGTATAGTTTTCTCCTGACATCTCTAAACTTGGCATGACCTGGAAAATTGTTTAATTTTCAAATTGTCCAGAATTATCTGTTCTCTGCTCAAGAAAAATGATATAGATATTAGCTACACATTTACTTATTTTTTTCAAATTAATACCATCTTGGTCTTATGAAATGTGCTTCTCCCATAGTGTGTTTTATACTGGAAATTACTATGTTACTCCTCTTTAAAGATGATCACTTTTGGCTTCTCAGTCACGACCTGCCACTTGCAACAAATTCTCTTGAGCAGAGCCTGCCTCTTAGCATGAGAGAGCCCCAGGTGCTAAGTGAGGATTCGATGCAATACCATCCTAAGAATAGCTTTAAAAACCCAAACAAACAAAAACAACCGAGCTGTACTTTTCCTTCTTTAAACTCTGTTTATGGATATTTTTGTAACTGGGCATCATGAAATTTTCAAGAGCTACAAATACACCGAGGCAGCACACAGGACAAAAGCACTTTCCTTACTACCTGGGGCATCAGGAGCAACAAGCTTGTCGTGGCTATGTCACCCACTGCAAGCAAGCAAAAACCTGCTCTGCTTTGAGGGACAACAGCCAGTGGGCAGCAACGACGAAAATGTCCCTTATTAAAAAATGCCGGATCATACCGGGGAATGAAGGAAACTTGGATCTACGCAAGTCACTTCCCGAGGCAGATATGTGACTTTTGAGGTTTCCTGAGGATGGATACAGTTGCCAAGCTAAAACACTCCTGTGCTCCGGGATCGGACGGATAACCAGGACAGGAATGACAGCTACAACACTTGCTGACAGAAGGAGCTGTGGTTTAGCTGCCTGGCTTGAAAGGACACGAACCCTTGATGGCAAACAAGAACTCACTAGCGAGATCAGGGCCGCCCCTAGCCCTGTTTGTTTTATCACAGTGCCTAGAACTGCAACTTAACTCTTCTAGGCAAAGCCACTACAGAGGAACGTCTGAATAATAATTATACGAGAGATTTCCTGAGGACTCAAGTTTCTGGCCTTTTTTTTTTTTGCTTCCAAAAATCCTGGTTAGATTACCGATTTATCCACAACTCCTGTAAATACTGCTGTGCTGTGTGCAGCAGCTTCAAAGCATAAGTTCTTTTCTCTCCCTGAATCTGACCTCCTGATTCTCAGCTGTAAGCCCCACACAGCTTGATAGCACGTGGATTTCAGCCACACGCCAAGTCCTGAAGAAAACAAAATTTTAAAACCATTGCTGCATTATTCTTTGCAGGCTTAATACACACTTTGATTTCCTGCAAGCTGAAGGTATCTTACTCAGTAAGACCTGACTTCTCTCCCAAATTGCTTGGCTATGCTGCAAGAACAAGTGAAGTACCTTAAAAAGCCTTTTTCTAAACCATTCAGTCAGCAAAATGACAGTGTCAAGCACTGAATAAAGGATAAGCAGAATAAGCTACTACAGTATTTGCAATATGAAATAGCAATACAAAACTTTGTATTGTCTGATGCACATTTTGGATAGTAATATTACCACCTAATGCACTTGTGGACATGCCACTCGGCCAGTCACCTGAAACTGAGTCCTGGCTTTCAGGCACTGCTTACAATGCTATTCTAGAAGCTGTCGAACAAACAAATCTGACAATAGGACAGGTCAGATTATCCTTTAATGAGCTCCTGCTGGCTTTTTCTGTTGCTGCTTCACATTCTTCTGATTCTACTGTTTCTCCTTGCAATTGGAAAAAATCCGAACACATAGGTCAAACTGATTATTTCCATATTACTATATTGTTTTGCTTCTGAAGTTTAGGTACAAATTAATAGCTGGCAAATACACCAAACAGCTGGAACAGTCTCTGAACAATCCCAATAAACAGCTCAGATAAAACAACATGAAAGAAGCTAAAAAAGGACAAAAAGTTTTTAACTGTGTGTGTTTGAAACTACTACCCACTGGAATTATTTTACACATGCACTCAGCAGGATCGTTACTACATACTACTTTCTGTTCCCAAATCCCAAAGTTGTGTACGGAGTTTCATGTGCTTTGACTAGCAAGACAATGCAACACAACTTCAGATTATCAAGATATTCTCAGACTGTTCTCAGACTCTCGTCTGCCTCATTCTAATTCCAGCCGGTGTGTTCAATCTTGTCCGAGTCTCAAAACTTGCCAATGCTAGCGACAAAGGTAACTGAAAATTAATTGGATTTGGGTAATTGATATCCTTGCATATTCAGATTTTTAAAATTTCTGTCTCTCCTGACAACACCACCTCAACGTTTCTGAAGCCCAATTTCATCCCTGAATACACGACATCCCTTTGTGTCAATGTAATCACTCTGCACCTTCAGGATATCATTAGGCATTAATGATTCAGGTGCATTTAAAAGTAGTTTGAATTTTGCAAACTTCTACCATTACATGATCCAACTAGAAGTATTTTACCTGCGAGAACAATGATAAAGGTTTTTCAGTGGCATCTCTTACAGTTTGAAAAAAGCAAACTGAAAACATACAATTGCAGAATGCACTCTCCAGGAGTTTTTAACATCGTTAGCTTTAACATTTTTGGCAGCACAAGACAAAGGGCAGCAACCCAAATATAATGCCTTTGTAACAAATTATAGTTTTATCACACATCTAAGAGCTGCTGCATCAAATTTTGAAAAGTAACTGAATTTATTCCATTGCAACTTGTAGCTGGTTCGGACACTCTTCGCAAAGTCACCGTATATACCAAATACAAACATCAGCATGTCAGAAAATTACCTACGGGAGGGATGCTGCCCAGTGGCTAGAGCACAGGACTGGAAACAGCTCAGGTTCCATTGCTGGCTCTGCCACTGACTTGCCGCATGACTTCAGACAAATGTGAGAAGGTGCACAAAACACAGAGCACGGAGAAAAAAAATAAACAGGGAAGCAGAGTACATACACTGCTTATTATGAAGATACATGAGACAACTGGACAGATGTTTAGGAAAAGCTATGGATCATAAAAGAAATAAGTGAAGTAAAATTTCAGAACAGGGCTATTCCGATGCCTACAAAGCTTTCTGAAGCAGCAACTCCCAAATTTTCACATGATACAAGAAGACATTTTTTGCAAGCACCTACTTTTTTGAAAAAAACATCTGGAAACAGCCACATAGTTCAGGAGTTTACTATTTTATTAAGCATCATTTACGTAGAAAAGTAAGATCTTTATACAAGATTTTTAATCCTCCACCGGTACAACCAACAGTGCAAGCAGGCAATATGTTACCTATATCAGAAGTATTGTGGAACGCTGCAAAGCAGCAGAGAGAAAAACGGCTTTGAGTAAATGACTCAATGCTCTAACCCTCAAACTAATTTGCAGTAACAGTCAGGACTTTCTAGAACGCTCTTGCTTGCCTCCTTGGTTTAAGGACTTGCCTGTATCAATAAGATAATCTAAAATCTCATTCAGTCCACCCTAGCAACCGGTCAGAACCATAATTTGAGTGTTCTGAAGTAAATTTCAGAGGGAGGAGTTCCTTATAATTTTTGTCTCGTCACTTAAGAGATTCAACCACAGCTTTTTATTAACTTGCCTTTGTAGTGAAAAGAAACACAGCAGAGCATTTGTAAAGAGGTGTCTTATTTTTTTTTCAATAATTAACTCTGGATTTTCTCGCTTTCTATGTATAGTTGTCACGACTACTCCTTTCAGACCTCATCCAAGTTCTGCTCTATCGCCTGCAAATTTGATTTAACATAAGTCAAAATTTAAAATGTGCATTTAAAAAAATTCTGTATCCAAGTTCCTGTGTATGCGGCATGGGCTATCTGGCAGACATCTTCACAGAACTGACTTCTCACAGCTAACTCTGTAGCTTGCTACATGACTTGAAGACAGCAGTTGAGATTGACAGAGCTCATCAACAGTTAAAGTAACTTTGCTACTAAGAACTTTCATATCAAAATTCTTTGTAATCACCATGTGCCACTATACGATTTTAATCCATACCCAGATTTGACTTTTTCTGCTCCCTTCATCCACTCATAGCTCGTCTTTGCAACATCTCTGTTTTTAAGGAAGAAACAGCCCAGAGGAAACATTTACAGGAACACGGCCATAGGAACGAGAACCTTAACGCGATTCAGAGTTCTTACCTCCCCAGGTACTTCCTACTTGTGGAGCAGCAGATATAGGATGTACAGATGGATGAAAAGTTGGCTGCAAATCAAGCAGATCATTTGGCAGCTTTGAAGTGCTACAAAGACAAATTAACACAACTGAACTACGTCACAGTTTTCAATACAAGGCAAACGTTAGTGACTGTCAACAGTAAAGAAAGCTTTGTTTCAAACTGGTTGTTACAAAAAGGATAAAACTAAGCCAAAATCAGAGTCTAGTGAACTTCACATTTTCACTTCTGTAGAAAAGGGTTAATATAACAAGCTAAGTCCTATGTCATGCCAAGTGACTTTTTTCAAAGCCAAGACAGAAAGACAACCAGTCTTCTCATCTTCCTCACAGGCCAACACCAGAGCTAGAGCACGTTATGTTCAGCAATCTTCAGCAACTCTTAAAATCACCTCATGCAAGCCCTACAGTATGACAAAAGCAAATTGAACTCTAATGGGCTGCACCACCAAAATGTTACATCTAAATTCCACAATTCCTGTCTTTCCACTATCAATCTCTGCTGAGAAACTGGCTTGCACCTACGAGCTGCTTTCCCTAAAGTTCTTCAGTAAAATGTAAGAAGGTAAGAAGCCTTGAAACACTGTCACAGATTAGTCACATGAATGAAAACTCATTTAAATGCACATTTTAGACTATTCAAAACCAAACTGAGACCTAAGAACATCACATGGAAATTAAGACTTCACTCCAACACAGCCACTACAATAATTTCAAGAGTCAAACAGGAACAGTAAAATTCATCCTCTTGCAGAGAGCTCATTTCATACTTTAAATTAGTCCTGGAGAAAAAAAGACAAAAAAAGGACTACTGGTGTTCACTCGGAACTTTTTAGCACACAATGAACTAGAATTTGTGTCTACAGCTGCTACTATGGACAGAAGCTAAGTCGCTGTCGCACCCAAGCATCTTTCGAAATGAGACTGACACAAGAATTAAAGGCTAGCAGTCACATCCTAGATCTCTGTATATTTTCTTGCTGACCCCATCACTTGTATCACTCTGTTTTTTCTATTTCGTTTCTACAGTGATTGAAATCACATTTTACTACAACTGCTCCTATTAAAAAGCAGTGTGGTCTGACACAGCCCTGTACTGTGGGCAGCAGAACCAAGATAATTTTCAATGTAAAGCTTGTTCAAGTCAATGATCGGGACTAATAAGACACATTGCATCTAACAGCAAGCAGCTGAACTTATGACCCAACACCTCGCCTCCATAGCAGCTCCTGCTGTAAAATCTGGTCTTTGCTCGTAGCAGTCATTCCGCCAGCAACTGAATTTAAACATAAAGACAAACTAGCATTTGCTTTTTTAGAAGAAAATGCTCTTGTCTTCATTATGTAGCATTTCTGGCTGTTTGAAGAAGCATTATCAGATGTTTCTATGTTTCAGACCCCTTAAAAAGCAAGATCAGATATTCAAAGTTACTAGATCAAAGCATATGACCATTTCAAGTATTTTGGCCTCTAAAAAGCAATTTAAAATAATCTTTTTTGAAGCTCCTTATATGCAATTGAGCTATTTTCCACATGTGCTGTGTCAAGCAATTTCGCACAGTAGCTTTCTAATAGGGAAAGGCGGCTGTCAAAGAGCTAACTACTTCAAAAGAACAGCAAAAAGCTAAAGGAGACAAGGAGATTCTTATGTGAGCTCTAACAGAATGACCAAGCAATCCTTTAGCTTTAGGATCACACTCAAAGCAAAAAAAAAGCCTTCAGAGAGTTATTTCCTTCTACATTGACAAAAGCACTGTACCTTCTGCTTGATTTGACAGCTATTATACAGAATGAAGATCCCACACTTACTCATACCAACAGCTCCTGCTAGTCTAAGATCAGGATTAGTGTGCAGTGAGTACTCCTGCACTCTCTTTGCAAGTCCTTGCAGACAGAGATGTTCCAGATACAACTCAAGACTGCAAAACCTGCCTCTCTTCTTTCAAACCCTGTTTCAGGCTTTCCTTTTTCTGAAAATCCATCAAGAACATTTGTTACCACTCTATTTAAAAAGATCTAGAAATGCAACATTAAATGTATTATCTTTATGACTATTAAAACATGTATTATCTTTATGACCTCCCAAACTGAATTTTCATTTGCCTTTTCCCAAATTAACTTGTAAGGTTCTCTGGGGATAAAGCATGTATGTTGTCTAGTTCCCGCCGTCCAGGCTCACCGACTCAGAACAGCTACAATGGTTGTCAGTTGGTTCTTACCAGAAACTATTCTGCAAACGGACGATGAAAACACAGTTTTTATGTTATTTACGGCAATAGGTTATCTTCCCATCAACTTTACTGAAAACTTCATATCTTATCACATCATTAACGTACTCTACACCCAACCAACTGTCTGCAACATACGCTCTGCAGCAGAAATTTAGAGGAAACCCCAGCTGCAGCACATCTCACAGAGAAGCAACACCATTAAGCATACCTGTTTGAAGAGCTAGGGGTAGAAAAAATATCAATGGCTGGTGTAGTCATTATGCTTCCCGCTGCAGTCGACACAGGAGAAGCTGCAGTTGTTAAAGAGGTATGAGGTTTCTTTGCAAGTTCTTTTAGACGTTGCTCCTGTTGGGAAAGTGAGCTGGCATAAGAAATCCAGAAACAACATTTGTGTATATGACTTTGGAGGTAAATAAAGCAGAACTTAAAGAATTCTTTTTACTTATTCCACACACTAGTAGTGTCAGCTACTTATAATCACAAGAGTCAGTGGTGCCACAAATACTTCAGAAACTATTTAAACAAACCCTCCATAAGTTGCATGGTACATGTACATAAGATTCTACTTCCAGCACTTTGCCAGCAGTAGATGTTCAGTATTACTGTTTTTTCCCCTTTGCTCCTTTAAGGATCTTAATAAGCTATCAACAAGAACATAGGAAAAGTGTTTTCAATTTAAAATTCTGTATGCCTACCTTTAAAGCTTTTAAGCGAGCCTGTTCTTCCTCTAACGCAGCTTGTTTTTCCCTTTCATCAACCTTCGTGAGGGACAGGCCAGTGCTTGCAAGGGAAGAGACTGCATTGGAAAGGGTGGTAGCCCTGAAGTAATTGGACAAGAGAAAAACTGGCTGTTGATAGGTGACACGTGATAGGAACACCTACGGAACACTTCGCTTGTATCCACCCAGTCTCCTTCTGAACTGTTTATAACATTTATACCTTACACTGTACCTTCCAAAGCAACAAGTTTAAATAAGGTATAATGTATGAACCGCAAAATGAAAACGCCTAGAAATCACGCCATCTACTCTTACACTCTGGATTTTGGATTCTCCCCCTTAAATGTTTCCCCTCCAAACTGCATCACAGAATTCACGTTTGAAGCCTTTGCTCCCTTCCTGTTTGCTCAAGATGGCATTATTTGTAGATACGTAGGAATCTCCAATAATCTGGGCTCCATTTCAAATTGTTGCTAATTTAACAGGTTTAGTTAAGAAACTACCAATGTAACTAGTATGTCGCAGAGGTAAAGTTCGCAATTTATCATCATCCTTAAGAGAGTGCAAAAATATTTAAAACAAAGCCATCTTACAAAAAAAAAGCTAATATTCTGAAAAGTACCTACCAAAATGGTGCTAAACCTTAGTATTGTCACTCCGATCAAAAAGAACACATTACTGCCTTATTTTCAAGCATGCAATAAATAAACGCTATTTAATTTTGCAATTCTTCCCCCTCCAATATTAAGCTTTTTTAAATTTAAACAACGAAGTTAGTTGCCTAGAGGGTTTCTCTAGATTGCGCTTTGTGTTTTAGCAAGCACTTAAAAATCCGTGAATGCCTTTTGCCATATACAGTACAGCTTTAATCCCCAATTACTTTAAGAATTGGTTCTTAATTTAAGGACTTCCGGAAGCATTTTCTTGCTTTTGACAAAAAAGGGATTAAAGTTGAGATACACAGTCTAAGGGCATTAATAAATAAATGTTGCATACCTTAGTCTAATTACTAACATAAAAAGAACATCTGCAGGCAGTAAGTGAAAAAACCTTAGTTTCTCTCCAGAAGTTGAAGATTAGATATTAAAAGAATTACTACTAAAAGATGGATTCTACAGCAAGTGCTTGCAGCTCCTTAGATTCCAGTTCTGTTGAGCTGTCTTAAATACTCAGCAAAAGACATGGTAACTTGCTATTCTATCACTACTAATACAATATAGTCATCTTCAACATAGCCTACACAAATATTAGCCTATTATGAAATAAAAAATAATAGCTTTAACATTCGATTCAACAATTGTTTAAAAGGACAAGGGCATATGCACCTGCTTGCAGCTGTGGAATCTTTGATTTTCTTCCCTTCTAGAGAAGCTAAATGTTGTTCCAAAGCATCAAGAAGGCTACTTGGTGCCTGCAAAGAGAGACACGGAACAGATCTGAAGAATCTACGGCAAAGCAAATCAGAAGTTAAAAGACTTTCAAAGAATGCAACTGTAGGGCAACTGGTACAACAGCTCAGAATACTTACACCACATCTTGGCATCCTGTACATATTTAATTACTTAAAATATCAGATGACGGACTCTCTTCACTAAATTACTCTGTCATACTGACTCATCATTAAGTACTGAAATATGCCAAGAGATGTTAAAATTAACAGCTAGGAAACAACAAGCAGACAATTGGAAGCAGTCTGTGTTTCAAGAGACACTAAGAAGGAAATTGCACCTAAAGTCATCTCTGTGTGCACGCTCTGCAAGCCCTCAATGATTTAAATGGGCATACAGCAAAAAGCAAGCTTGGTAAAAACCACAGCTTCATAATATCGTGTGAGAGTTTCAGTACGTGAACACACAGATCCAAATTGTGTCTTCAAGCGTGATATAAATCAGGTTGCCTTAAAACTCAATTAGAGTATGACAGAAGTTATCAATAATATTTTACAACAGGATCACTGCACATTAAAAGCCAGGCTCTGACAGAGACTGGATGTAATCACAAACTTGGAAATAACCTAGTGACAACGCATGCAAGAAAGCGTAAGTGAATGCCATAATGCCAAGTTTTTCTGATTATGCAACCCCAAAACAGACATGTACTGGCAAACACATAATAGGTTTAGCTACCTGTGAGAGATCTGGTATGTCTCCTCTGTCAATTCCAACTTGCTGTAATAAAACAAATGAGCTTTAGAACCTGTTTGCTTTTCTTAAAGGCAGAGATCCTCAAAAAGCAAACAACATTAAGATGAGTCATATAAAAACCACAAACCTGTCCATATGCATTTTAAATTTCTGTATAATGGTTGGTTATAATAATTTCTTCTGTTCAATGTATATACATTTGACATGGGCATGTTACAGAGATATTTTAACAGGTACAACCTTAGAAATAAAACAGAGTAAGATTCAAGCATTTCAGAATTTTAAGGCTAGAGAAGTTTGCCTATCCCGTAATTTATGTGGTAAATTCTCAGACCTACTGATACAGAGCATATACTTGCTACAACAAAGTACCTTCAAATTTAAAGGAGCTGTTTTCTAAAACGCAGATCAAACTTAAGATGTTCTACAGCAGGACATATATTGTTACAATAGAAAGAGTAATACTTTGAGCTTCAGCTGATAGTGTCATTGACTGAAGACAGCTGAAGGCAGTATCTCCGACAGAGATATTCTGTCAGGACAGACAGCAAGCCAAGCTTCATGGCTTAATTTTGTGTTGAGAGATATGAATAATGAAGGAAAGCCAAACAAGAACAGGAGCACTTCCTGAGCAATTCCATAATACTAGGACATCAATTCAGCAAGGCTTCAGAAACAAGAATGCAACTGACTAAATACATTGAAAAAAACCCCACAAACACACCATTTTGCAAGGTAACTGCTTTTTCCTGTATAAACACACCTGCAGCCAAGATATCTTTAAAAAAAAATCATCACATGTTCATCTGCTTGTCCCAATTTCTTATTTGTGAACTGTTATTTCATCTATAACTCATGGTAGAATTATGGGTTTCAAACTAAAATACAGCTAGAATCATGGAAAGCAGAAGATCACCACAAAGTTACTTAATTTGTTTAAAAGCAAAGCTGCTCTTGAAAGACGGTTCATAGTTATCATATAACTGAGGAAACTTTAAAACACGTATTTGTAAACCCTCCCTAAAATAAGCCAGTTTATAGTCAGGTTTTTCAATACAGCCCTCAAATGAACTAATCACCAGCATAGAGACTGACAAGGTGACCCTTGATGGAACTGCAATTAGGCTGGAAGAAAGAAGTATCAGCTTTATGACAACATAAGCACTTTATAAGCTGTTTCAAATCAAGGGCAAAGTTCGGCTGACTAAATTTTACCTCTGCAACTTTAAGGAACTCCGAGATCCGTGTCATTCTAGTGAGGAACTTCTTATATATATCAAGGCCTTCTTTGCACTGGTTCTTTTTCATATCAAAGTATTTTTCTATAAACAGTAAGAATACTTGCATTAAATAAGAAATCAAGCATTCCGCAAAGGATATGCAAAATAAACACATATAAAAAGACAAACAGAAAACGCCTGCAGATCTGTCTACTTCTACCATCTGGCAGTCAAACTCTATTCCCATGGCCACGTATCAAGATTTTGATATTCTCCGCCAGACTGATGCCTCTTGTTACGGTGTGGTCTACAATGAAGGTGCAACTGATGAAAAAACATCAGTGCTGAAAGCGAGAGGGTCCCACGCTCCTTCTTGAAACAGCACTTTCAAGGCCTGTTTCTGTATTAAGCTTCACTCAAAACATGAGTGAAAGCAACTGTGTGCTAGTTCTTCTTACTGACGGAAAAGAAATAGACAGGAGCTGCAGACTAGAAGCATGACTATCCTTGACTAAGTCTGGATTTTGCTTTCCAATCTTGCAAGCATTGCGTAACAGCAGCAATCAGGTAGCCTGATCCAATAACAGAATACAACCAAACCAAGCAAATCAGATTTTCAACTTCATTATTTTCCAAATTTAGGTTCCCCTGCATCTTCAGTGTGTGCAGGTGAAAGGGCCTGAAGCCTGAATTTGTAAGTCCCCTTAAAACATAGGATATATTTTAGAAATATAAGCCAGTCAATCATTAAAATGCATCAACATTAAAGTTTTGATAGCCAAGGAATCGCAGAGGCTGGGACTGCAAATTTGTAACTGATCATAACTTCTTCCATATAAAAAGAAACAAAACCTGATCTTGTTTCTTAAAGCCAAAACCATCAGTATCAGGATTCAGGTTTGCCACACAGTTCAATGAGACAAAAAAAAATGCCAAACAAAGCAGTGTAAGAAAAAAAAAAGTGAAGAAATTCTCAAATTAGCTTCACTTCCACAAATTTACCCATCCCTGTATACAATGCAATGGAAAAGGCAATTGGGCACTAAAATCTTGGAAATAAATGTGACCTGGAAGTAACAGCAATATTTTGATGGTTTACAATAAGACTATTTCAACATCTCAAAAAAGAGCAGCTCTCTGCGATTGTTTACTGAGTGCCCTCCCCAAAGTTTAACATCACAGAAAGCAGTTACATTTACCCAAGAGGTTAATAATCCCTTCGTTGTACGCCGCGAACAGTCTAATGGCATCTTTGAAGAGGAGCATGAAGGCAGCATTAATTACACCATTCGTGAGTTCATTGCTATTAACCTAAGAAGATCAGAAAAAAGTTAATTTAACTGAATTGATCCTTTATTGGCAAGCTTCTAGTTGAACTCCAGTATGCTATGCCAAGGCGTGCTTTCCAATCATCTCACTGGCTATTAGAGGAAAGTAGCAGCACAGCAAATCAACACAGGAACACTCAGCACAGAATTAAATCGAATCATCATGTGGATCAGGTTAGCCATGAGCCAGCAGTGTGCCCTGGTTGCCAAGAAGGCCAATGGGATCCTGGGTGCATTAAGAAGAGTGTGGCCAGCAGGTCCAGGGAGCTTCTCCTTCCCCTTTACACTGCCCTAGGGAGGCCCCATCTGGATTACTGTGTCCAGTTCTGGGCTCCCCAGTTCAAGAAAGATGAGGAGCTACTGGAGAGAGTCCAGTGGAGGGCTGCGAGGATGATGAGGGGACTGGAGCATCTCTCCTATGAGGAAAGGCTGAGGGAGATGGACTTATGTAGCCTGCAGAATAGAAGGCTGAGAGAGGACCTTAGAAATGCTTATAAATATCTGAAGGGTGGGTGTCAGGAGGACAGGGCCAGACTCTTTTCAGTGGTGCCCAGCGACAGGACAAGGGGCAATGGGCACAAACTGAGGCACAGGAAGTTCCGTCTGAACATGAGGAAGAACTTCCCTCTGAGGGTGACGGAGCACTGGAACAGGCTGCCCAGGGAGGTTGTGGAGTCTCCTTCTCCGGACATATTCAAGACCCGCCTGGACAAGGTCCTGTGCAGCCTGCTCTGGGTGACCCTGCTTCAGCAGGGGGGTTGGACTAGATGATCCCAGAGGTCCCTTCCAGCCCCTACCATTCTGTGATTTTGGCAGACATTTCTGTTAATGTTAACTAACATACCTAAAAGATAGAGGGCAGAAATAATCAACTTTTAAATGAACAAACAATTCTTACACGACGTACATAATAAACAACACCAATTTAGCAGAAAGCATTCCCTCCAGTCAGAACATTTCTTTTTTCTGGATTATTGGGGGTGTATCAATGAACCAAATGATTTGTGCTCTTTAAGCTGTGCTGATAACATGGAGCCAAGTTAAAAACCTTTGATCTTGATCTACTTTACAAGCTCCTGCATGTTTGTACACCAAAGTCAACAGTACGTTAGACATGTACATGCTGCTAAACTCACATTGAAGTCCAGAAGTGCATCCATTTGATTTTGTATAATTGGTACAGTTTTTAAGAGTTTTTCTGTGCTCATTGTTCTCATCACTCCATCAGCCCTGTTGTGCAAAACAAAAGAAAATTCTCCAGCTGAATTTTGAAGGCAATTGTTAGTGAGAAACACAATGTAAAACTAAAACAGGTCATCACAGAAAACATTTAAATCATTGCCATTCAAAGTAGGCATTTTGATGTTTAGGAATGCTGTCTAGCCAATACAACCCTAATAACTGCAGTGTAAAAAAGCAACAACTTCTATTTGGTCAAAATATGAATCCAAGATGAACTATTTTTCAGAGGAAATTAAACTGATAGTGCTCAGAAATATAGCAGAGCTATGATGCATAATGTAACCAACAAAATCCTCTGAAGGTTATTTCTGAAGCAGATTTTTACCTACACTTTTTTCAATCACCCTATTATTATTTCATGATCGTTTGGGTGATTTTCTTTTCAACTAAAAGCAGTAAGACAGAATAAACAAATTTGACAATATATTTTTCAAGCTTTTCCAGAAAGATTCTAGAGACTACATGACACTTCCTTTTAATGGCTGACCACCAGTACTTGGTTGTTTATTAGCTGTCCAGATTAAATAGACTAAGAGCAAAAATACCCAAGAAAAGCAACAGCCAAGGAAGATTAAATCACTTCAGTGACAAGAAACAACTGCTTTCTGTAAGACATCTCAGACAGCCTTGTAGCTGCATCAGCATGCACACAGCAAACCAAATGTGTCCTGCAAGTGCAGATCTCACAGTGCATCTGCACAGAAAGGGCTGGGGCTGTTCCCCTGGCTGGGAAGCCACAGGGAGCACACTGCTTCCAGCCTTCCACTTGGGCCATACACTCCCCTCCTGACAACCAACAGCGACTGCAATATACCTAACGTGCCAGGGCACAGGAGCAGAGGCCCTGAGAAAAAAAAAAAAAGCTATGTGGAAAAGGTAGATTGCAGCCACTGGAACAGTTCTTCCTTCTGGCTCACAGAAGGACCTCCAGGCACGTGCTGTGGGCTAAATAATTCACCATTAGGCCTAAACCACCTGATTATAAAGCAACTGTGCAACTCCCCAGTGTATCTGCAGCCACCTGACCACACACATATCCTACATGTGGAAAAGGCTAAGTGTTTTATGTTGCTGGGACTCCAACCAGCTTTAGAGGCAGAAACAGTGGAACCACCCAAGCATTCCCCTTTAACATCACTTTTCCAAATAAAATGGGCTGTACAGTATTAGCAAGGAGGTATATGGGATTTGGAAAGTCTTCTCACGCCAATTTCAAATGGCTTTATAACACTAACAGATCTTGTTAGGCAGCCCACTTAACTTTTAAGTATAAGATAAATTATCCTGCATATGGATGACAAACAATGCCCAAACGTAAAACTAAAATTATGTTTTTAAACTTTAAAAAGCACTGCGTACAGAGATAACGGATAAAGATGGAAAGACTTTCAGTTGTGACCAGTACATTCTCTCCAGCCCCATCAATAAAGGAGATCACCAGATTAATTCAATCGTTCACTATAACTTGCATGTTATCTAACTGCCCGTGCTCTGCACTGTATTATTTCACATGTAAATAGTTACCTATAGTCTCAAACAATTGATTTCTCTTAAAGGAGCTCACCCAGGGAAAATCTGAATTCCTGTAGCCAAGCTCTCCTAATTTTGGGGTAGCATCTACTACAATGTTCTGTTAGAAGTATGAATTGTACTGCCTTCACAAAGGTAGTAAACTTCACACAGACATTTGGGCACAAGAACAGAAACACCAGGAAGGACTGCAAGGTTTCACCAAACACCCATCGTCTGAACATTCCAGAGCTAGAAACACAAGTAAACTGCACAGTCCCCTACACTACATGCAAGACAAAGTAACTTTGTGATCTATCATGGAAGACTCGTGCAAACTTCTACTTTTTTGATACATACTTTGAGGCATATCATTTTTCATTTCTTAATATTAAACTGTTAATGTTTAAAGAAATAAAATTACAATAACTGAAGTAAACTATTTTTGCAATATACATAACTGGGCAGTTGAGCCTTTGTGTGTCATGGGAGACATCCAACTGAGAAAAGCAGACATTACTGTCTGTACTAAGCTGGAGCCAGCATCAGTATTTCCACTTGAATTACAGGACATAGACCAAAACCTCAAGATAAGCAAAAACAAAAATACAGTGCTTACCCTCTTTTTACTTTTGTGAAGTCAAATGCCACTTGTCTATAGGAAACTGCCTTTTCATTCAGATATCTACTATACCGTCTGATAAATGTTGACATGTCATAGCCTAAAAAACAAGTTTCAGAAGCTTATTACTCACCTAGTCAATTAAAGATCAAAAACCTTACTCTAAATAAAGTGCAAGATATTAATGCAAGACAGTTTTGTTATATTTTTGCCTGATGTTGCACAGTTAATCTGTGTTACCAAGAACAGTGTACATCATCCTAGTCACCATGTAAATCAAACAACACTACAAATATCTTGAAGACTTGAACTATGTAAAAGTTTACATTTCACTTCCTAAGGAAATTACTTCCAAAAGAAAAACAAAGTATTTTTATGCAAGTTCTCTCATACTCTACTAGAAATTGCTACCAAAAAAATTACACAACGCATTCACAAATATGTTTGCATCAACTCCACGACACATTCTCTCATTTACAACTGAATAGAAAAAAAAAAGGCATTGAAGGAGACATTAGGACACAACAGAGATTCTTCCGTGTTAAGACAGTGACAATAGGAAATATTTTTAATAACTGTCAGTCTCAGGATACAGACCAAGCAAAAGATCTATACCGAGATCATGGAAGTTAAGACTCAATAAAATAAGGCAATCTGGTAGACTCTTGGTTATCACTGAGGTGGTTTCTGTGCTCAGGCAACCACTCTGTATGCCCACTGCAGTACAATGGTGGCAAAAATTGGAAGCAGCTGTGTAAAAAGTAATGCAGAAATTAAGAAGCCATCTCAGGAGAAAAAAGATGGCAGCTAGATGTACGATCAGAACTGCACTGAAGTGCAGTATAACAGTTTGGAAGAGTATTTCACTCAAAAAAATCTGAACCAGAGAACACTTACTTGACCATAGAAATAGTCTAAAAGATGGATGGAATGGTCTTTGAACAATTTCCCAAAAAACTTAATTTATTTTGTCTTTTTTAGACACAGTTCTTGTCTCACTGACTTGCAGTATCTGATGCACACATGATGCATTTTTTGAAGTATAACTTAATCAAAATATACCTTTCCAAATGAAGAAATCTCTTCAGAAACAGGAGGAATACTAAGTCAGATCTGTTTAGCTAAGAAAGTTAGACGTACTTATCAGTAAGCCCTTCCTAAAAGATGCAACAAATTCCTCCAGCGGACAGCTTCCGCCATGCCACAACAGCACTTTAAATTAAGAAATGCAGTCTGGGGTAAAACAGACAGAAAAATTACATCTTAAATGACACACTCCATTAGAGTTACCAAGTTGCATTTTACTGTCCCCCAGCACACTACTAACTTTTAATGAAAAAGACGTCTTACCTTGCAGTCCACTTTTGTCTAGGAAATTGCTCAAATTAAACAATGTGTTTCTGGACGCCAGATACTGGATAAAACGCTAGATGAAAGGAAAAGTTTGAATGCTTTTACTATATTACCAATGAGCTGAAACTGAGGTAACAGTTCTAGAAACTCTTTTTATCTAGCTTATGAAATTCAGCTTTTATTCTTTAAGACTGATCTCCAATCTGGAAACTATCACAAAAAGTCAGACAAATTTTCAAATGAATCTAGTTATTTTATGTATAAATCCATGAACAAATCAGTCACGCAGATATGGCATGAAGGCCTCTGACTGAAAGACTGACTATTTTAAGCCAGAACATGGAACTGGAAACTTTTGTAAAAATCCCCCCAAATGCGTTCTCATTTCACATACAATAGTTTCACTACAATTTTATAACAATTGATTTCATTTTACCAGTCAGCCAAGGAATCTTTGTTCAGCCTACAATTGTAATGGTGCTTAGCTTAAATATGAAAATAAGGTGATGTAAAGGTTATTTTGCATATAAATCACACAATAAACAAACACAAGAAACTATCTAAAACATTAACACAGTATCACACAGAACATCTCAGTTACACATAATTCTGAATTATGTTTTGCAAAATGAACGATGCTATTTTCATCTTGTAAAGACACATTTCAGATCACTGGCAGCACTAAATTATTAGTAGGAGAAATAATTTTGTCTTATGAACCATTGTACAGAGAGTTGCTACAAAAACAAACCAATCATTCACTCGCAATAACATCTCGACAGAGGAAAAAACAGTTACGATTAGTGTTACAGGTACTACTGAGTTATTTTCATTATTTAAATACATAGGTTATGTAGAAAGAAGACTCGAGAAGAGTAAAGGCACTGAGTAATTAGTATAAATGAATTAAGCAAAAGCTGGAGGATCGAACGCTTTTCAATTCTTTTACAAAGGGATCTACAGATTCCCTATAAACTTCTAGACATTTTCATAAGCACTTGATTTCCATGTTCATTGTACAAGTACTATTTCTAACTGAAAAGTTTCATCCTGAGCAGCAATCTTACCCTCATTACTTCTGTAACACATTTGGCAAGCAAAATTTGTTTGACAGTTCTGTCCGTAAAATTGAAAGTATTTCAGACAGTGGTCCATGAAATACCTTTAATTACTATGATGTGTATCGGTATCAGTTTAAAATTTGTATGACTCAAAGTGCAAGTACAGCAAAAGCATATAGACTCTATTTTGGAAAGTGTCAGTTATCCCGCTGATGATGCTTCAAGTCAACATGAGAAGTTTGCCCTCTTGTGGCTTACTTAGCTTCAAAGAACAGATTTTCACCAAGACCAGAAATACTCTGCAGCTAACCTGCAAGACAAATCAGTATTTTTTTTTTTTTTTTAAGAAAAAAAAAAAAAAACTTAACCCCCATCACCACCATGCAGCCAGTCAGCCAGAGGAAGCAGTTACATGACCTCTAAGAACTCCGAATGCAATCCAAAAGTTTGGGCCCTCTCCACAAAATCCTATTTGTAATTTTCTATAGCTATCCCTCTTAATTCCAAAATTTATATAGCTTACTTTATACTGACTGTTTGCAGTAAAAATGAATGTTTACAAACACTTTCTAAGAAAGCCATAAAAGTATAGTTTTGTTTTTTTAAATGCAGAAAATTCAAGCTGCTGCTATGCTTGGCATTTTGAAAAATAAGACCCCATAGGAACTGAAGTCGTGGAACAAAACAAGCTTATTCCTTTTTTGTGTAAATTGAGGCTTTGTTTAATTGCTCTACGGTATTTGGCGTTATTCAGATGTTCACACTCAAAGCCAGCTCACAGGCACACATTTGTCTTCACTGGAAAAGGTTAGGGGGCGATGGTGGAAATCAGAATTGAGTTACATGGGAGAAAAGCATATCTGGATTAGTTAGAGCATGAACCTAAAAATGCTTCCATTTTCAGCTTTCAGAATCCCATTCAAGAGAATTTCTGTTGGGTTTTTTGTTTGTTTTATTATTAGGACAACATCACAGAAAAAAAAGTACCTCCAGCATTCAGGACACTTACTTTTGATTCTAAAATTACACACTTTCAAGTAAAAACAAACTAAACAGACAAACATATGGTGAGACCTTGTCTAATTCTGCATGAACACAAAAAGGTAAAAATAAAGATTTTTCTTACAAAGATAACCAGCGGAAGCATTTAGCTGACTTTTATAAGAACGAAGTGCTGTAACTGTTCTCCGATATATCATTTTTTGTATTACCTCATTTCCATACACCATTAGATGATGGGTTGTGATGAGAGATTTGAAGACCACTACCCAGCTACTGTTGGTAGTTCTTTCAAACAAACTGTCTGCCAGCTGTGGGATGTTCACATTCATCTCATTTGTGCACTGGATTAAATCTGCAATACAGAAATTTTTGTTATTATTGTTACAAGTTCTGTGACGGAATATCAATAACATACAAAAAAATACCAGTACGCTCCTTTTTTACATTGTAATATTTTCTTTGGAAACTGAGGGGTTTTCCAGTAAAATACATAATTTCTTGAGAAGTACCACGGCACTGGTCTACCAGAACCTTGTAGTACAAACTCCACTCTGCTCACCGCCAAGATTCCAGGTCCTCAATCGCTTTTGCAGTTGCCTTAAAAGGTCCTGGAATAGAAGTACCATGATGACTTACACTATCTCTGACTAACAACTCCCAGCTTTCAAACATCTAAAGCATTAAATAACAAAATAATTCTTACATGCTACCACTTAATGAAGTTTTACTGGAAGATTATGGCTAGAATTAACTGTAACCTCAGATTTCCGGCCTCTTAATAGACCAGTAAACACTTCTAGACATTGGTTCAATGTGTGTAATAAAAGATTCAAATATTGCTTAGTCTTCATACAATGCAATCAACACCTTCAAGAGGTCAAGAGGAAATGTTGAATGAAAAAAAGGAGCTTCTAGCTACAGTGCCAGAAGCCAATGCACGAATTTAGTTAAAACAAAACGGGTTGTTAACTGAAAAGATGGTTAGCAGTACAGCAAACCCCAAGGTCGGCTAGCTAAAACAACGCTATCCAATTTTTGTTCAAGCTGGACTTCCAGTAGACAAGACCTAGTGACTCTTCAAATAGTTGTTCAAAAGAAGTTATCCTGTCTAAGCTTTCTGCTAGATTTGGTACTGTCACAACTGTATAACCAGAAGGAGCCATACTTATAATACAGCCAATATAATAATCCAGTAACACATTACTAATGCCGATGAAGGAAGCGATGACTTAAGATCATGATGCTACAATGACAAATACAACAGAAGCAACTATATTAACATCCAAACATGGTATAATACCATACAGCTTGCTAACATTTAATATTGAGCTTAAATTTAGTGCAACATAGTAAAGATGAGATTTTACTACACCAAAAATAAAACAGTAATTTTCACTTAAACTGCGAGCCCTCACCAATGCCGTAGCTCAGTAAGTATCAAGACTTGAGTAAGGCCTACATCTGCCCATCTAGGGGCTACTAAGACTAACTGGAAACATCCATTTAATCTGAAGGCAAACATTTAACCTTTGAAGACAGTTTTATACCTTGCTATGAATGATCATTCATCATGAAGGACTCCTGAAAGACAGAACCCTCCTTCAGCTAGAGAAGCAGGTAAGCATGGCTACCACAAACTCAGAACTAGTATGGTCAGAACTGAAACATTGACATTTACAAGTTTAAGTATTAAAGGAAGCAAGCAGGAAATGATTTCTACATTCAAAATGTAGTGAGATGGAGAGATTAGCCATTCCTTTATCTACAAGTAAAACTGTCATGACTACAGGCGTTCATGACCTCATTTTTAAGTCACGGTTATCTATGACTGGATCATGATTTGGGGCTGTTAAGACAATGCTAGGATATTACTCAGCAAGAGATGTGCTCTGAACTGGATCATTAAAACTAAGCCCTGCAGCTTGATCTTCATGTCTTCCTACCTAAGTAATAACACAAGCAGTTTTGTGCAAGGCTATCTGTCAGAAACGCACATTAAATACAAAGGTACGTGCTTCACAGGATGTCCAATCACACATTTCGGCAGAAGAGGTGCAAATACATATTAGAAAGTGAGAATTGCTATTCTTAAATGCAGTATTTGCCAACTAGTCAAGAGTAACAGAGGTGTCACTTGAAAATCCACTCTCTAAAATTACTAAAAAAATTAAATCCATTTTAGATTATATTTCATGCCAGAAATGTTTTCTAAAATGCCACTGGACTTTCAAATCATGTTTTGGTATCTGTTGCAGTGTGTGAAAGAAAACAGGCTCTGTTACGCAGCAGAAAATCATCCCTCACAGGACTGATGAGTGTTTATGTGAAAAGCATATGAATGAACTTGGGAGGTGGGAGGAGGGAAGGCAGGCCCATTAGGAAGGAGAACCAGAAGCTAACTGGGAGAGAACACAGGCAAGAACAGAAGTACGCAGGCAAGTCTAGCCTTGAATGGAAGGAAGTCAATTTGCAAATGCAAACATGGGAAAGAGTCACTGTGATACCAGTTACTACAAACTATGTTTAGCAAAACATGAAGTTTCTTTCTCTACAAAACACAGATTGAAGACCACTGATGCTCAGTAACCTAGCATGTCCCAATAGACCAAAGTGCCTACGTCGTATACATTCCATAGAAGTTATATCTATCTGAAAGTGTCTTTGAAAGTACTCGCACAAGCGATGTTAATTAGGTAAAGAAATATTTGTACAGTTAAATCCAAACTGGATCAACAATTTTTGTGCTAACCACAGCATAAGAAGCACAGTGCAGACACAGCAGAAGAGAAGCCAGTACTCTGCATCCCACACTGCTACACTGCCTGCTCAGGAAGACTGTCCCATACAGCATTCTTGCTTATTTATCCTGTTCCCACAGACACCCTTCATTAAGTGAGAGGAACAAATATATAATTATTTTTACATCCTACATTTTAGACAACTCATCTCACACCCACCTATGAAAATACAAGGTACATATTTTGAAACCTAAGTGCCCAAAGCAACATATCTCAAGACTGCTAGTTACTGAGTACGGTATGAGCAATACCACAGGCAGGTATATAACCAAAGGGCAAGGCACTAAAGGGAAAAGGTTTAACCTTGGAAAAGAGAAAAAAAAAAAAATCAAGCAAATAAAAAAGGATAACCCTTGGTGAAAGGGTGATGACTTTCAAGGTTATGTTTCATCTTTGACCTTCTTGTCATAGAAGAGAAGGATGAGGGTTGAATACTTAACCCCCATCAACACTACAGAAAGGAAAGTCACTCTACTGACCTTCTGCATTAATGCCCACAACACCTCACAGCTGAAAAAGGAACCCCCTGGGGAAGTACAAACCATCTTCCCAACTATAAAAACTGCTACAACTTCCATAAGACACACAGCATAGAAATATTAAATAATAAACATCAATCATTTACTCAAAGGCAGCAGCAGTTAGCACCAAGAATTTTAAGTCAAGCTTGCAGCTGACTGGGAGAGTTGTACGAGGGAAGCTTTGACAGCAATGAACACACAGTCATGTCCACAGATGTAGCTGAGACAGCCCTGACAAAGGCCATCAGGATGGCCAGGGCTTAAAGCACACGATGCACAAGAAGCGATTGAAGGAGGTGGGTTTATTGCATTTGCAGAACAGAAGCCTAAAGGCACAGAGGGGGAATATAAACTGTCTTCAGTCAGATGTTTCGTGAAGGTTCACAGCAACAGGATGAGAGGCAGCAGCCAGGCTGCAACAAGGGAAATTCTCATTAGTTGGAAGAAATTAAAAATCTTCACAATGAAAGCGGTCAGGCACCAGAGCCCATAAGCAACCACATCTTTTAAAGTCTGCCATGGTTCACGTAGGGGGTTGATGGGAAGACCTCTGGAGTCCCTTCCAACCTAAAGTCATCTACAATTTTACATACTGTCTATAGAAAGAGAATAAGAAAATGGAGACAGACAAAAACAGAGAAGTGACTCACAAAGTAAGCTAAAGTCCAAACAAGTAGTCCAACAGAAGTATATTTCTAAAGATATCAAAACCTTAGACCCATTTACATGATTGATAATACTTCTGTTTTGAAGAACTCCATCTACCTACCTACACTACATCATACACCAAATTTCAGCAGAGATGTCAAAAATTACATGATTTTCCTGGAAAACAGTTCTAGTTTGTTTTCAAATAGAAGAAGCTGAACCGTATTTTTGTTAAATCAGTTTAAAAATTTTACTGTTACCCAATTTTCACATAATTCAGTTCTGTTTGGGTTTATGGCTTTTTTTCCAACACAGAAAAGATTTTGCGAAGAATCATGACAAAGGTCTGGTCTACAAACATTGAAGATTTGCAATTGCACCTGTACCAACGCAACTGTATTGCCTAATCCTGCTGAAGTTAACTAGTACAAAATGTGCAGTAAAATAGAATACTCTGTGTAAGAAAACGAATGTATTTGTACTCCCAGCCAAGATACCTACAGTCTTTACAACTGTTCTGGCTTCATTACAGGAAAGAACCAAATGATTCATTGCTTTACACAATTGATAGTTATTAAGTCAGAGAAGTATAAAGGTGAAAAAGTACAGCAAGACTGAAGGTTCATACCCAAGAAACAAGCAACGATCATCTACACAAAGCAGCTACTACAAGGCTAAGATTTTGATTTGAAATACAGCATCTGCTCCACACTAGGCACTACTACACATGTAGATGTGGATTAGCCAACCTGTAGTAAGTGATCATATTATTCTTAACTTATGGCAAACATGAGGCAGTCAGGCTAGATAATAAAGCAAAGGCATCTGCCACAAATGCTCCTAGAGAACGTGTGCGCTTTCAGAATGTGCCTGTGACCTAACTCCCTGTGCAGAACCTCTTTCTATACTAAGCAGCCTCCTAAGACAAAGCTCTGAAAAACTAGTTTACTTGCCCACAAAGAGAACCATCAGGTAAACCAAACGTGTCTTTACGAATTTCATTCCAGAACCTCACCCATATTCATTCACAGTAAGATTCTAAAAATTTGGCTTGAACATAGACTAACTCAGACTGTATCATTTGCAGTAACTTGAACAGTAAACTGAACATAAGACAGAATTAGGTACTTCATGTACATACAATATCTGATTGCTTCCAATGATTTAGCCATACCTCTCATTTTGAACAATGTTTCTATTCATACATATCAACCTGAAAATATTTATAAGAATCAGATCTTCCTGGCCAGCAGAAAGAGTGCCTCACACCTCTAGTTACTCCAGAATAGGTCAAGCAACCATGACAGATTCCCATGTTGGTAACTACTGCCTTTTCATCTGTTCTACCCAAGATGCTATCTAGAGTAAACACATAATTGGTTATATTCTTCAACATACCAACAGATTATTTTTTTATGCCACAGACAGTACCCATCCAGTAAGCAGGCAATTAAAATATTGATCCTTCAACATTAGTATGCAACACACAGTGCCAAGAGTTAAAAAAATTATATTCTTCAGTAAAAAAAAAAACCAAACAATCCACAAAACCATAAAGAGAAAGTGAAGTAAATGACATCCCACTCGCAGTTAATTCTTTATTTATATATTCCCCTAGATACAGATATAATTCTTTCAGCCCCTCATATAAAACGTTTTGGCCAAACAGCAAAAAGATTGAAAATGCTGAACTGCTTTATCCGGCCGTCACCTGCCCATTTTCTACATCTCATTGAATCTGAAATCATGTCTGCTAAAATGACTAAAAATATGTGAGATTCAACAATGCTCAGTGCTGGGTCCTGCACTTGGGTCACAACAACCCCATGCAATGCTACAGGCTTGGGGAGGAGTGGCTGGAAAGATGCCTAGCAGAAAAGGACCTTGGTGTGTTGGTTGACAGCCAGCTGAACATGAGGCAGCAGTGTGCCCATGGGGCCAAGAAGGCCAACGGCATCCTGGCTTGGATCAGGAATGGTGTGGCCAGTGGGAGTAGGGAGGTGATCATGCCCCTGTACTCGGCACTGGTGAGGCCACACCTGGAGTACTGTGTTCAGTTTTGGGCCCCTCACTGCACGAAGGACATTGAGGGGCTGGAGTGTGTCCAGAGAAGGGCAACGAGGCTGGTGAGCCGTCTACAGCACAAGTCTTAGGAGGAGCAGCTGAGGGAACTGGGGTTGTTTAGCCTGAAGAATAAGGAGGCTGAGGGGAGACCTTATCACTCCCTACAGCCACCTGAAAGGAGGTTTTAGTGAGGTGGGTGTTGGTCTCTTCCCCCAAGTAACTAGCAATAGGACAAGAGGAAATGGGAAACTCAAGCTGCACCACGGGAAATTTAGACTGGATATTAGGAAAAATTTTTTTACTAAAAAGAGTATCAGGCATTGGACCAGGCCGCCCAGGGTAGTGGTTGAATTACCACCCCATAGTTATTTAAAAGATGTGTAGATGTGGTGCTTAGGGACATGGCTTAGTGGTGAACTTGGCAGTGCTAGACCAACAACTGGACTGTATGATCTTAAAGGTCTTTTCCAACCTAAATGATTCCATGATTCTATGATTCTGGTGCAAGATTTAGCAGCTGAGCTTGCCCAGGAGAAACTATTGCAAAATCAGTTTCTTAAACACTCACGTCAAAATTAATTGCAAATAGAAAGTATTCTAGAATACACATTGCCTTCCTAAATTGTGAAGCTACAGTAGCGTGAGTGATCTACGGAACAGCATCTCCAAGTAACAGTTGCAACAAAGGAGCTCGTTACCTTAGTGTTGACAAAAAAAGTGAAAATATGGCAATATGTAGTTCTTCCAGACTGACTAAAATTGGCATAAAACAGGACCAAAACAAAAAAAATCCTCAGAATAAGAGCACTTTGCTCTTCGTTCTCATATGTATGTGGCTATTGCAGTTCTACAAAGTTTCCTAATGATTTTCCAGCCAACAAGTACTGCAATTCCGGAAAGTAGCTCATATACAATATTCAGACTAACTACAACTAGAAAAGACACAGTGTCCCAGATCCTGATAGAAACTCAAGAAGTTTGTATTCTAAGAATTAGCCCAATTTATTTATTTTAAAAAAGATATTGAAAAACACAGTTCAAAAAGAGCAGCTCCACAAGACAAGCAGCTCATTTTACTGATCCCTTCTTCTCCTGTTTAAAGGCTGCAGTTCTCACACTGCAGCTACCCAACGTGCGACCGGCTTTGGATGGCATGTTTTCTTTCGCTGTCCGCTAAAGAAACTACAGTTATAAAATCTGTAAGAAGCTGTTCTGGCGGACATTGAGGAGTCAAGTCTGTGTTTGACATCCACCCACAGCCACAGAAACTGGTGTCACAAATGCGGCACTGCAACTTAGTGCAACATTCAATATGGAAATGGCCATCTGAACAACAAAAGGGGCAAAATTTGCCTTAATGCATATTTTATCTTCAGAAACTAACAAACACTAGAAGTACAAGACATGATTAAAAACAGGCACATATACCTTCACCACATAAACAAATATTTGACTTCTCCCAAGCCAACATAAGTCAACATACCAAAGCCACTACAGATGATTAATCAAGTAAAACCATCAGCCTGAGCTTATACATTCAGAATACGCACATGCCTAGCTTCAGGTCCAGTAGGAGTCTCCAATTTATTCTATGAGCTTCCACAAGCACACATTTACACAGCTATGCCTGGTAACAAGTCCTATACATGAATAGTTCTTTTTTTTTTTTTTAAAGATTAATGAAGTACCACTCTACTAAATTAAGCAAATAGCTGATTTCTTTGTCTCATTACCTCTGGGCAGATGTGCACATTACATATCTCTGTGCTACCACAAGGTACTGTCAAAGCTTAAAGGTCATTCTGAATAGACTACACACTTTCCAGATAGCATATGCTGCTTTATTTCAGATAAACTCAATGCCCAGACAAGGAAAATACTATGATAAAAGGGATACATATATAATCACACACAAATTAAAACTTCCACAAAAAATTCTCGATAGCCTACTCTTCTAGAATAGTCTGAAACTAAATAGTCTAAGATCCCAACTACCAGAAGTTCAGCATGCCAAAACAAGTGAAGTTACCCATCAAACTACAAAGTTGTCAGGAACTTCTCATTTGTCTTAACACTTCATCTTTTGTTCACAAGATGAAAGCTAAAAAACATTATTAGAATTTAAATACATATTACTGCATCCAAAGTATAAGCCAAGTATGCATCATATCAAGTTTACCTAATTGATAAACCTATAATTGAAGCCAAAACACATAGCAAAGCCTTTATTTTAAAATATAAAAGGAAACATAAAATATTTCTTGAATGAGTTGAGTAATTATTCACATGAAATTATGTCCACATAGAGGAGTTCAACAGAACACAACTCATTCAGCACAGGGATTAGCTTTCAGACTGAAGAGACAACATGCTAAGCACTGACATTCCACTTGCAGAGGGAACACTTGTGGCCAGTCACCCATGGTGGAGTATGGGACCGTGTCTATACTTAAGGTAATTCTACACAAGAGTGTGCACTTGCTTATGATCAATTCCCCTTTCACCTGAGGCCAGACAAAATTATTTTAGTAAAGTGCTTGAACTAAAGATTTAAAAAGCTATTGATACAGGATTTTCTTCTTTTCTTCCCCCTCTAGGGGAACAGTTTCTCCACAAAACGTAACATTCAAAGCTGGAACAGTTTCATTTTTATTACACTTTTGAAATCATGTGCAATGAGGAAAGTTTTGGTGTCCTCACTTAACTAAACAGCTGAAACAAAAGAAAAAAGAGATATAGGTGTCTGCTCTGCAAAGACTCAAGTTCTATTCCTTCCTTTAGCTGTCTAAATTTCAATCCATATCATAATTTCCAAGTTATACTACTTTCCACTTCCTGCTCTACACAAATATTTGATCACTGGAACAGAGCAACAAATGCTAAGAGTTCCCTCATTTGGTAAGCAATCTTAACTGAAATGCAAATGCTGAATATAACCATCCGTTACACAGTTCCACACGTAAGGCATTAGCAAGGGGTGGATGAGAATGTCAGCAGACCCACGACTGTTTCCCACATAATGACACACAGTGTAGCGGCAGCTAACGCTGTCATTTCTTTCAGAATTTGGCGAAAAATTTCAAAGATCAGAAGTTGGCAAATTTGAGCCAAATTGGTTAACAATCTGAAGTGATGGGGTTTATGATGATAGGAAGTTTGCCACTAGACACAAAACTCCCTCCTTTGATTTTGTGTTAGGAATACAGCAAGCAGTAGTGGTGGTGAAAAGGTTAATTTACTATTTCTAAAGAAATTTCACAGGGTCAGGATTAATTTCCTCCCACCCACTTAAAACAACTGGCATGATCCATGTACCCATGTTGACTTTAAATAGGCTCATCACACATTCTGGCAAGGCGCACACGCCTACCACATCTTTCCTTTCCAGGAGGACACGGAAAAATGTTCTAAAATAGGGACAATAGGTGTTATTGAAGAAAAAAAAACAAACAAACAAACAAGCACTCCTGTTAAATTACTGGAACATTTGACAGCAAGTCTTGAATGAAGCAGAAACTGAATTTAAGCACACTTTGCAGCAGCCGTGAAGTCTTCCATGGTCAGTTTTTATTCTGTCATTTGCTGAACTTAAGATTTCTTTTTAGCCTTGGTGGCTTGTTTGAAGTTTAACATGAAAGATTAGAACTACCCAATCTCTCCATATTAGATATTTTTTCTAGTTGATTTGTTCAAATTTCCATAACAGAACATCTTCCTACCTTGAATAGAATGCAAGTCAAGATAACCCCTTGTTTTCAAACACCCAACATAAAGCATTAAGGAGAAGAGTTTTTCAACTGGCCGCTGCTGACAAGTATTTTGGATTACGGTGGTTATCTTTTCCACTCACCCTGACAAGCTGATTATGCAGGTAACAAGCACTTAAGATCTTTCTTATTCTAATTTTATCCAGTTTCAAATAAAGTATTTTTCAAAAAACCCCGAAAACTTGAAATTATTTCACCAATACATATCAGTTTTATCTGAAAAGTTTAAGAACTCTAGCAAAATCCTGTGAAAACATTTATAAAACATTTAACATGTATTCTTCTTCAGTATTTAAACACTAGAGGGTTTAGCTGTGCCATGAAAGGATTTTGGACACTTATAAAAAAACGAGAAATCAGAAATACTAAAATAAGAACAAAATACAGAGGTTGGCTATAAAATTTATTATTAAACTCTACTTCTACAGATTAACAGCTCTGATGACTGAACAGACACGTTCAGCCTGATTCTATGCATTCTGACATTTTAAACTCAGATAACTTTATGTATACATACAGTAAATTTTAAATAATTAAACAATTTCTGTCCCGTTCCATAGGTGATGTCCCTTTTTAGACGTGGAAAATAGGACTAGAAAGTTCCTAGATGAAAGTAATTTTCAGAAAACCAATCTGTCTAAAAACAATAATCAAAGTAGTTTAGAACATTAATTCAAGCATGCAATATTGACAATTATTTTAAATTAATTTCTTCCTCAAAGAGATACATTTGGTAACTGCAAATGAAGCCTGTGCCAGAACAAAGAAACCCCAAATGGCATACTTCAGTGATCCAGTTACAAAGAGAGCAATGTTAAACTTCCGTCTGAGCCAGTAATTGATATTCAATCTGACAGAAGAATGTTATACACCCAGCATGTATTTGAAAACTAAGTGATACTGAACTGTTTTCACAATTACCAGAAAATACCTACATTTGTGTTTTAAACCAAAATATGCCATAAACTATATTTACTCTAAATTAATTTTTGTTTCTCTTCTGAATAAACCTATTTGTACCAAACTGCTTTACTAAGAGGAGTTTTCTACAGCAGACTTCCCAGTGGTTTCACCCAAGTCACCTCGAGAGAGGAATGAGGAAATCTGGACCACACATTTCTTATCATTAGACAATAAAAATTCAAGTTGAAAATTCTTCCTCTGCATATAACATTATTCCAAGAGCTGGGTACACTGACTCAGGAAATAATTTATGAGAGAGTTACGGAAATCTGTGAAGACCTACTCTGTTCAGTGCTTTCCATGTTTAAAAAGGAACGTGATTTAATCTTATTTATATTAGACAAGCAGAATAAAAAAGACAGAAGGCAGGTTTAATACAACGTAGAATAACTTGTTCTACAGCCAATGATTTATATTTTCATTTCATCAAGTTCCATCTTGTCTTTTTCTTCCAATTCAAGTAAGACTATCATGTTCTCTTCTCCTATCTAAAACTGCAATTCCTAATTGCAATTTTTAGAAACTACTTTAAATCTCCATCAGTAACCCTGTGAACTCAGCATTATTGCCTCAGGTATCTCTAACTGTCTAGACTTACTTTTACAGCAACTCTTTGACTAGCCTTTACTTCTTATGTTTGAGAACTGTAAAAAACGATTAAGATGTTTTCCTGTGAAAAACAGAGTAAAAACAGGTTCAGCTGGACAACTGCTTCAACAAAGACTTCTCTGAAGAACATTAGGATTTGTGTACCAAAACTCATCAGCAAACAAAGCATCAATAAATAAAATATTAAAAGAAGTTAAAAGAAGGGAAGAGCAACTCAAAAACCAATAGGTAAGTCACACTGACAAGATTTTTTTTTTTTTTAATTTACTTTTCTTCTTAACTCCCACATACAAGTAGGTGTCAAATTGCCATTTTGATCAACCATTCATAATGATTATTCAAAGTTCTCCACAGTTACAAATATTGCAGGAATGACAAGTCTGGCTAAGCTACCTTTACAGAATCAATTTCAAGACATCACAGAACATCGCTTCCCAAATCATTTCTTACCTTTAAACTTGTTGAGTATCCTTACCACACTTTAATGGCTACACTGCTAAATTTTGTCTCAACAGCTCCAGCCACATATATTAAATACAATACTCTCACTTCAACTATATTTGTCTCATTAATCCAGAAACAGTTGCAGGCACAATTACACAAGCTAAGTGTACCATGACAGCATATAAACAAGTTAGAGCAGTTTAGAAACTGAATATAACAACACCATGATCCTTCCTCATATTTGCTTAGATAAGCAGATACATTTATCCTTGGAAAAAACAACAATTTTAAGCCATTCCGTTCATCCTGCAAGCACCACCACGTTACACTTTCAGACAAGAAACGTTGCTGGTATTCTGTTAAGCTCAATTCAAGAGCATAACCTGAATTGTTAGATCATCATAGCAGAGTAAATAAAATGAGTTATACATACTTAGGATCACCGAGTGATAAAACAATATGTTGGGCAGAACCTCTGGAGGTCATTTACTGTAATCCTACATCTGACATAGGTCCATTTAGACCAACTAGGCTTGCCAAGCTCCACTCAGCTACTGCAGAGTCTTGACTAAACTGATAGGTTGTTGGAGCCTAGAACCCTCTGAGGAACATGTTCTCAAAGACATCCGACTGTGGATTCAGTATCAGTGACAACTAGTTTTGCTGAGTTTTATGAATCTTCCTGTCCCTTTTTATATAAGTAAAAGGTTATCAAGCTCACAGCTGATCAGACTTGGAGCTAATGAATCTCACTTATGCGGCTCCTCCTACAAGCTAACTCATTCCTTCATTCCCCCAACACTGATGCAAGTTTAATGTGTCACGTAAGTTAGTTTTTTTAGATCAACACAAATTCATAAGAACAGGTCAGGATGATTACACGAACAGTTAGTCTAGGAGAACCATCAACGTGGAGCAAGAGTGAGCTTAAATTACACTCCCCTTCTTACTCCCTCAACTAACTACCCCTTGTATTATTTCAAACACCAGCTACTTAATTTTCAAAGCCCCTTGTAACTGAAGTTCAGCCTATCACATCTCAATCACTATCAAATCACAGTAATCAATAAAAATTGGAAAGAACCTCAGTTAACATGTAATTTCCCTGCTTCATCTTAGACGCAATTAATTACCCACAGGATATGTTTTCATGACAGCTCACTCACATGAAACAGGGTGGTCCAATTCCTGTCTTTACCCACTAACAGCCACACACTTACACTGCTTATGTTATGCCAGCACTGGTGTACTACTTTCCAAACCACAGTAATTTCTCAGAAAATTTAAAAAAAAACCCACCTAACTTAAGTGGTGGTGGGTGGAATGATGGGGGATGACACATGGGGGGGACACAACCCTGCATAGTTCTTCCATTGTCCTACAGGATAAAAAATGTCTCACAGAAGATCAAAACTGGCAGAAGCCACTACAGAAGAAGTGATGACATGCAAAAGTAAGAATAAGAGCAAAAAGGGAAGCGGACAAGTCCTCCCACTTCCAGCAACAATGAGCTATTATATTACTCGACCGTCCAACTACAGTCACTCGCTGTTCTCCAAAGATGTCTGCCTTGGCCTTCAGTGGTTATGCTACATCCCCACAATTCCAAGGTTCCTTAGACCTATCTTATATCCCAAAAGCCCGATGTTCTGGTGCAGGTTAAAAAAGGAACTTCCTCTTGTCCTTCTCAGTAGAGCCCTCTGCAAAAAACCATCAACACAATGGAAAAACACTATTCTCTTATCTACCTTCTTAATAAAACAAATAGTTTTCTTTCAACTTTTCCTAACTTTCCAGTCACCTTAATTCACCTGATCTCCTCTGGATTCTCTACAGTTTCCTTTTTTTGTTTTTTAGTATAGTGCCCCAGCCTGGATACTGAAGCTCCCCAGCACCAAATACAATGAGAATTTCTGTCTCATAATACATTCTTCCATAGACATTTGGAAGGACACCCATCTTTCCTGCAGCCTCACAGTGGTAGTTTATAATGAAAATGAAATGAGCCAAAGCCTCTTTGACTGCTCTGCACTTTCAGATAATCCTTTCATACTTAACTGTGACACCTTTCTTACCCTTCAGAACTTTTCACTGCAATCATTCATGAACTACTATTCCACTTTATCAGTGTAACTTTGTCTTCTAATCTCGTTCTGAAGAGCAGCTGCAAATATTCCCAGCACAGTGCTATTCTCTGTTAACACATGGTGTATTCCAAAATACTGGTTATTCATAAAAGCATCATTAGAACCAGATACGGACATACTCTCCCCTTCAAATATCCTCCCATTTGACAGCAAAGTGATGGAAGCAGCCTGCAGTGAAGCAGTTCTCCCATGCACTACTGAGTTCGAGGGTCACGGAGAAAAAACGTGCCAAAAAACACACCTGTTACCTGCACCCATCAAGATCAGTTGTTGCAACAGGAGAGAACTATCTCTTAAAATCTTAACATATTAATCAATACAAAAGTACCTAAAATATATTAGTTATGTTTTTAGAGATTAATTTTCCAGGTCCTCTCCTCTCCCTACAATTCCTTTGCCTTCTGTTCATTAGTATTCACGTTTTCTTAGAGACAGCTGCCAAAAGTTTAAGAGATTATTTAAGCTAGAATAAGAAATTTCATTTCAGAGGATGTTTACCAGGTCCTGTCCATTTGAATTCAACTAACGTAAGTAAATATTCCTTAGCACAGTTGTTTTTTGTTGGTTTTTTTGTTGTTGTTTTTTTGTTTTTTATTTTTGAGGGGGTAGGGGGGAAGATAGCATTCCTTTCATCTTGTAAAGAATAACTGTACTAAATATCTTGTCACAACTACCTCTTGCGAAGCTTAAAGAAAAAAGGCCTGGTAATGTTTGAGCCATCTCAGTATCATATTCTCCCTATTCAGATAGGCATGTTTTAAAGCTAATCATCATGAAATTAAAGGTTATGGATCTCTAGAGTGGATATGGCATACTGGCAAAAAAAAAATCTTTAGATGAGTAACCAACAGTGAGTCCACATGTTTCTGCAGAAGAACTGTTCTGACAATGAACTACATCTCCACCGGGGATTTTTGCTGGTATTGGTTTTTTCATCACAGCTTTCTTAGTAAGCCATTTTAAAGAGTGAGTTAAGCTCTTTTCAGTACAAAAACCCCACATTTTTATTACAAATCCAACCTGCAGAGACAGCTTTTAAGCACACATGTATAGTGATTTTTTTATATATGCTGAAGTCACGTTTGATGAATACAAACTAAGAAGCCAAAGAAAAGGGGTGCACAGCTATACTGAGCACAAAACGTGAACGCCGATACCCAACTGATGTTCATACCAGTGGACGTTTCTGTCAGCTCAGCCTACACCGAAGGATCCACGGCTCACTGGAACTGTCTTGGCTGAGGATGTGTAAGACCAACTTTCAATTGTTTCAAGCTTCAATGCGACAGCATTGCTCTCCTTCTCCACACCACAGCAGCAGTTTGAAAGACCTCTCAAAAATTACAATCTCCCACATGCAACACTACTATTTAACTGAAACATCTATACCAACTTTAACAAATTTAAGCTGGGGGGGGGGAACCTATCAGCATGAAGGATCCAGGTCACAGCAATAAAAAAATTTTGCCAAACACTGTTGTCAAACTTCTCTTCCTGTACACCATCTATCCATGGTAATTTTCAAGAAGTTTGTTAACTTCTATTTGCCTGTATTTCATACAAAGAAGAGATGGATCTATAAGATTACTTACACAGGTAAAATTTTTCTCCCCCTCTGAGTAAGTAACACTTGTTACTTACTGAGTAAGTAACACTTGTTATGGCGGCTTTTCAGATATCCAAGTATTTTCTACTGTTAAAGAATTATCCTTACAAAGTTCCAAGTTTTATTAATATTGCATTACTCTTCAGAAAAGACTTGAAGGTCTTCCTCCAACCAAGACAACAAATCAACTTCTGCTTCAGCACTCTAAGGCTGGGAAATACACAAGGCATGCTAAAACTACTGAACACTTTTGCTCTACATTCAATTCTTACAGTACCTTTCAAAAGAATTTTATCACGAAATCTAGTTCAAAAGAAGTATTAGCTCCCACACATACGCTAGTACATTATTCCCACTGAAAAGTACCTGTAAACTTAGAGCCTTGATCCTATCTTTACAAGCACGCTTAATAATGAGCCTATGAATCATATTCTAAAGATGATTCTTGATTACAAGATGAAAAATGCATGTATCAGCCAACTAACATGACAATTCTTGCATAAGCAGTACATTCAATCTGAGTATTTGACCATTGGCCTATTTAAACCATGGAGAAACAAATATTCTTTTTAACTGATCACATGCTAGTTTCAACGCATCCATGAACAAAAATATCAATAGTTATTTGTTTAACATGAAGTCGGTGTTTTCATAGCACACAACTGCAAACACTTGAGGATACATTCACTTCTCTAGATTCTGACGAGCTAGAAAGCAGGTACGTACCTTAGTGGAACTGTGTGAGCAGCACTGTTTGAGAATGTATGAGGACAGGTGGCCAGGCAGAATTTGATTTTGAATGACAGTCATCTGATTCAATATTGAAATAAATATTTAAAGTTTAATACATCAGAGTATAATATTAAATTACTGTGTTAAATATTATGATAAATCTTTAAGTATCCAATATAATATTTATAGTGTGGATAGTCATACACAGTGGAAGGATGGAAGTACAATGAATTGCATTAGGTGGAACATTTATCTTTTGATGAACACTAATTACTTTGAAAATCGTATAGCTTTCACACTTTTCATCTCCTGCTGCATTCATGAAGCTATTTCAAGCAAACAGTCTGCATACATGCGAGTTTATCCCATGATTCTACCTTAAGGTGCATAGAGAAGGCACATAACACGGTTTATAGATAGCTGAGAGATCAGTATGTGATGCCAAAGATATTAACCTTCAGGTCTCTTCATTATCATGTACACATTGAATATGTTATCACGCTGTTCTCTCTTTCTCTCTGACAAGAATAGTGCCCAAGCCATCTGCCTTTGCGTACTGTAAATTTTTGGTTACAGTATGCACTTAGAGCCCTTTCCTTCTGCTCCAAAGGAACTTAGTCTGCAAATACTCCATAGCTATTACACCTAGACACAATAAAAAGAAGTTGTGCTAATGGACATGCATTAAAAACAAGACCCGTGAAACACACATATAAGCTGCTGTTGTACTGCCAATAGTACGCAACTAATCCTTGCAGATTGCTCTGGAATACCTCCTAGACCCATGCAAAGCACTAAGAAATGCCCTCACCTGGCAGCTTGCTAGTAGTGGTACAGTAACATTACTGTAGCCAGCCTAGTGGAACAGAGAAACCATTCTGTCAACAGCAGACACTGCAGAAAAATCCTCTACGAGCACAACTCTACAGTAGTTTTGCAGCAAGATGACCTATTTTTTCAAGAAGGTGGGCCTTTAACGTAACAAGGGTTCACTCCTCAGTCCTGCAAAGAACACCTGATCTCAACTTGTGGCACTAAGTCCTGTAGTTATTGATGACACCATTTGTGATAAAGTTAAATGGCCTGTCTCCAAGTGTCCCAGAGCTCACCTGGTCCGTATGGGATTCAGCTCAAACCTGTTAACAAGCATACCCAAAGGCAGCTGGAGTACCTATACCACCTTGCAACATCTGTGAGAAAACACGCCTGACTTCATGCACAGCACATCTAGTCAGCAAACACCTCTAGCACAGTTTCTGAATCTAAATCTATGTATCTTCTAAACATACAAAGTATTGACAAAGCATCATTTACATGTTTCTTAGAAGTTTAACTTCCACATCCTTTTATTCTCAAAGATGCATAAGAAAGTAATTCTGTAGTAGTGGTGTACCATCACTCTATAGCACAGTGAAACTGAAACCACCATCAAGCATTAACACCAGCCTGACCTCCTACCACCACATCGCACTGAACAGATTTTCAAGCCAAAAAATTCTCCTGATCTTTGTTATTTTAGAACTAATCACACACACGTAATTCCCATTTGAATGCTAGTGCTGCATCTTTAATTAGACAGTTCAACAGACAAAACCAAAGATAAGAAATAACCAAAGCCATCTGACCTGAGGTTTTCCTACTTCAATATTGTGTCTCATTTTACTAGCTCCCAAGTCTTACTCACTGTAGAAAAGTTGTTTGGGATATCCGTTTTAAAAAGACTTCAGAAAATGTATTTCCTTCTAAACAGAATCTAGTTCAGAGCAAGAATAGCACACTTCACCCGAATGCCTCTGGAAGCTGTCAGGAAACGAGTATTTGAGTTAAAGGAGTTACGCCTCTGTATTTGCCTACCTCCACCAGAGCTGAAACTGCCGATGAATATGTGTATATCCATCTCTGCACAGCAAAGTTCTCTGGTCAGACTATGACCTTTTCTACATCAAAGGTTTTCCAGTTTCTGGAAAGCATCCATGCCAAAACACATCATCTACTATGCAGCCTCCAAGACTGTACAACGTGTCCTCAGCAGAACAGAAGTTATATGGGACAATAAAAATCAATGTAATTGTAAAAATATTTAAATGCATGGTAGGACATCTTTCTTGGCAGATACCATTCTCTACAGTTTCACCTACAGTAAAGGGCTGTCTGGTTAATTACTGACAAAAAGTCCCATACCTATCTTTTCATTGAAATATGCCTTCTTTTGTCAAGAATTCACATTAGTTTGTCATACAAAATAAGCTGTACTGTCAAGAGATTCTAATGGTGCAACAGCATTTATTATAGGACCTTTTGCCCCTGCAGTACATTAGATAAAAACCAACACTCCACATTAAACTGTTTTCATATGCTTACAGAGAGTGGCAAAATTGAAAGCTTAACCTGATAAAGAGAAAAATCTGGGAAACTTTTGCACCTAACAAAGAAGTTTAAGCCACATCCTAAAAAGGTATGCTTATTAAATCACGTTCTTCCACCACCAGAAAGATGCAAAAATGACTAAGTCATTTGGGTTCATTGTAATATAGAAAGTATCAAAAACCCAGTACATAAACTTACTGAAAGTGGTGGGTTTTCTGGCATATAAGAAACAGAAGCAAGTCCAAAATATTTAGGGTTTTTTTTTTTTTAATTAGTACTATATATTACACAACAGTGCAACATGTTAATTTCCTTATAAACGGCACAATGCCCACCTGTTGGAGCAAAACTCCTCAGGTCATAGGTTTCAGCTCAGATTCTCACTATGGGGAAACTTTACACACATCATGCCACAATCCAGGCATTCAATATTTCCTATTTTGTGTAGAAAATCTGTTTATCTTACATTTCCATTGATCGCTCAGAAAATACTCAGAGCATGCCTCCACACTGCCCTGTCAGATGATCGCTTGCTGGTTTAGCTGACTAAATAGAGTTTAACAGCTCTTAATGAAAACTAGTTCTTATTTAAGAGCTTATAAACCATGACAAAAGAAATAGCCTAACAAAAGTGGAAAAAGGGAAGAAGTGGGGAAAACAAGGCAAAGTGGAGAAAAATCACACTGCTAATAAGCAACAACACAAAACAAACCACACATTTCATGAGTGAGTTCTGCTGAGGAATCAAATGTTTGTTCTGTAGTTTCTATAAAAGAAGCTGGTTAATTCCAAACTAGTAACCATCAAGATATTACCACAAAAGTTCTCTCTCCGCTGACAATGCAGGGGCAATAAAAACATTTGCTCAAAGTCTGCTGCACAGTGTTTCTTACCAAATCTCAATTAACAGACCAAGGAGGAAAGCAATTTAAATTATTTGACTATTATATGATACAATGCATTTTCTTAAAGAAAAAAAAATCTTGACAAATTATTTGAATGTACAGAGCAGAAAATCCTCAAATTTCAAATATTTATCATTCTACGAAAATCAAACATCAACATTCTACAAAGTCACTGACAGAAAATCACACAAGACAGCATCGGTTTACACTGTTGGGTACTTGGGCTAGTATCTCAAGAGATCAAACAGGCTAAGTTTTGTAGTCCCTTATGTTATCAAAACAGCTTAAATACATAGTTTGGCAGAATATGTCTGAGATTTCTCTTTTTCTGTGCTGAAAAACTGAAAGAAAAATAGTCAGCTTTGTAACAAGGCATAGAAAACTGAGATGATAGTATAAAGTCTGAAATGAATTCTAGACATTAAATTGTGCAATTGTGTTGATTTCCTTCTATTCCTTGCTCTTTCCCCTAAATCTCACAAGTGATTTCTTCATGTGAAAGGTCACCTACATACCAGCCATCTCCATATGACTTCTGTCTACTCCTCAGTAGGACTAACCTTCGTTTTTCCCAGCAGGAATAGGAGAAAGAAGCATAACAACATAAAGCTGCTTCTTCCATGCTAACATATCTTGTGACGTGCAAAGTTCTACTAGTTTCAGTTAAAAAAGCATCACTACTTTCTAAGTTACCATTCTTTTTTAAGCAACTAAAATTCAAGATACCTGGATCTAGAGTACTTCTTGCAGCCATTTTAACACAAGCTCCATCAATTCCATACCATCTATTTCATATCTTGCACTTCAAGTAGGTGAACTCATTCATGGAGATTTGTCACCAACAGTCACTTTCATACCTTTCATTTTGGCCAATACAGGATCAGCTTTTGACATGAACTGTGTTAGCAAACTGGATAGAACAGAACACCGGAGCTCATTAAAAAAAAAACAAAAAAAAACCTCACCCCTCCCCCCCATTACAGCACAGGTGTCTTCACAAAACTGTTTCAATGGACACTCGTGTATTGTAAGCGCGCAGCTCTCCCATGAAGGGAGGCAGTCAAGTAAAGGAACAGCTAAAACCTCCTCCATGCTATTAATAGAAATGTTGGAAATGCCTGCCTAATTTAGCTTTTACTTCCTTCTTCAATTTAGACTAACATCTCCCATGAGATATTTGGAGCTCCCCGAGCAAACAAAACTCATCCTGGCTCATCCCAAGTACAGCTTCAACGCACATTTGCATAGCACCCTTTCACACGGGCACAAGAGCTAAAGGATCAAAAACATCCTTTACAGCCCACGCCAAAGTTGCACGAGTAGAAGTTTTAAAATATACTGTGATACTGCTCCTGTGGAGCAGGAATGGTCTTCATTGAACATGGAGAGTGAAAATGAAGTTGTATTTGTCCAGCACCACACGTTAAGCTCTACCAGGTTTCAGTAGATAAAGCAAAAGACTCTACAAAGGGGACCCACCCTCTAACAACAGCGCTGTTATGTCCGAGTTTCATAAACCCAGCTCAGCTCTTCGCCTCATCCCCCCCGTTTTAGAGACCATTGGTGAGCACTTTATTAAGAGTGGCCATGTAGTTACAAAGTTTCACAAGTTTTAGAGCAAACAAAGCTTCAAACCCTTCAGTTTGAAACTGGACGGGTAAGTGAAGTTGTATGCAGTAAGAACTCCTCCCTATCCCACAGCTTTCAGACGGGAATTTCTCTATTCACCACGCACAATGACACATCCGTATCACAACCAGCCTCTAAGATAAACTAACTGCAAGAGCAGAAGTAACATCTGCCTTTTTGTCCTCAGTAAAAGCAAAGCTGAGTTCAGCCAGATTCTATCTTCAAAATAAAATTGTTGCATGAAGAAAAGCTCTAATGATGCAAAATATAGTTATTCTGTCTGCTTCAAAGCAAGCTTTGTTCACTGGTTAAAACCTCAGAGAGCTAAAAAGAATATGGAGCTGCAGTAAAAACTAGGTGTTATAACATCTTATGTCAGCCCTACTACATACCAAGAGGCTGACCACATTCCTGTCTACAATGGCTCCTCATTAACAGTTTAAAATAAGGACAAAAGCATCTCCTCCAACGCATTGTATTTTACTTACAGATAATTAAATCTGAAGAAAGTTTCCTCAAAAAAACTGTGTGTAAACAAAAAGCAAAAACCAACAAAACAGAAAATCAGCCCCTGAAATGTAAGGGCTTCAAATTCATAACAATGCAATTCCAAACATCAGAGGTCAAACTAACTGTGCTGTTCCCTGGTATTTGAGAGCTAACACAAAAGTTTCTCTGGATTTCCATCCACTTACACGTCAAAATCAGCACAGAAACAAAGTTCACATATTCCATATTTTCAATGCAAATTAAGCTACTAGGAAATTTAGTTAACTTATGTTTTAGCTTTAATTAAATTTGATAGGCTTAATGATGCTACTGTCGTGGCAAAGCATTCCAGATGAACAGATCTAGCAGAAAGTTTGAGCTAGCTACCTATTAACTATCAAGAACTTAAAAATAAAAGTCTGTATAAAAAATAAGAGTTATCATTCTCCCCCAAAGCACACCACAGTGGGCTAGTCCCTGTGTTTCAAACAGTTCACAGCTAGGAGCTGTGCATCAGGAGCTTTTCCACGAGACAGTTAATCAAATGCAGCAACTTACTAGGCATTTCACATCCCTGTTACAAATAACTACATCCCAGAAAAGCCGAAGTGTTCATATTTGTTTTCCGTTGGCTTTTCTTTCATTCCTATGATTAAAATCCATTTCACATGTATTTTCGATACTCTAAATTTTATTCTGCAATGCTGTACTGTGACACTTGTGACTGAAATGCAAGCACTCCAGGGAGAAGTAACACCTATTGAATTTAACACAGGTTATTAATATATTACAGAAAATTTCTTAAACGGGTAATAAATCCAAATTCAGCAATTTAAATAAAACCCAGCTAATTAGAGCACATCTATACCAATGAAAGCAAAGTCACATGGACTGTCACGCTGAGAATTAATTCAAAATTAAAATCTACTTAAGGATTCCAGCGTATTTCTAAATGGTAAACAAACTTGGTTTGTCAAGAGGAAAAAAGAACACAAGAACATTGTTCAAAAACCCATTTTTTCCTATTTAACTGCAGCTATAATTTAAACAGTACTAGTTGTAGCTTGCAATCAATAAAAAGTAATTGCAAGTAAAACACCTGAATTTCACTCTTAAAACTTACAAATTGACATAATCACTTACAAAAATATTAAATTTCAGCACCCCTTGTAAGACAGAAGAAAAGGATGAAGGCATTTCATGAGTAAGAGACACTCAGCGAGGTTAGCTTTACATCAAGACAGAAACAAAGAATTGCTTTGCAAACTACAGCTGTATGTAGCTGCTATACATAATCAAGTAAATATTTCTAACAGACTAATTTTTAAATGAAAGTTATTTTTATTCCGTACGTAACAGTATATTTGCAGAATTCTGAACATCAATGCTTTCCAGAAAACAGAAAAAGTGACAATCAATCCAATCAAATTACACCACCATTCTCAGAAAAGGGCTTAACCATCACAATGAACAACTTTTAATATTTCACATAAAAATAAGGTCAGATCAAGAATACAGAGAGTTGTGGATCAGAAACATATTCATAAAGTTTGAAGGAGGTTGCAATGACAACTGCAACTATTAATACAATACTGGGTGGGGAGGGAAGAGGTTAAATCACATTCAAATTCACGTGTAACCCAATTTTCAATTAAGTATCGACCCATTTGTCAGCAAGAGCAGAGATATCAGTCGAATAAACCAAGTGCAACTGCAAACACATGTAGGTGAAGTGCTGATCACAGAATCACAGAATAGAAGGGGTTGGAAGGGACCTCTGTGGGTCATCTAGTCCAACCCCCCTGCTGAAGCAGGGTCACCTACAGCAGGCTGCACAGGACCTTGTCCAGGCGGGTCTTGAATATCTCCAGAGAAGGAGAATCCACAACCTCCCTGGGCAGCCTGTTCCAGTGCTCCATCACCCTCAGAGGGAAGAAGTTCTTCCTCATGTTCAGACGGAACTTCCTGTGCTTCAGTTTGTGCCCATTGCCCCTTGTCCTGTCGCTGGGCACCACTGAAAAGAGTCTGGCCCCATCCTCCTGACACCCACCCTTCAGATATTTGTAAGCATATATTAGGTCCACTCACAGCCTTCTCTTCTTTAGGCTGAACAAGCCCAGCTCCCTCAGCCTCTCCTCATAGGAAAGATGCTCCAGTCCCCTCACCAACCTTGTAGCCCTCTGCTGCACTCTCTCCAGTAGCTCCTCATCTTTCTTGAACTGGGGAGCCCAGAACTGGACACAGGACTCCAGATGAGGCCTCACCAGGGCAATGTAGAGGGGAAGGAGAACCTCCCTCAACGTGCTGGCCACACTCCTCCTAATGCACCCCAGGATGGCATTGGCCTTTTTGGCAGCCAGGGCACACTGCTGGCTCATGGTTAACCTGTTGTCCACTAGGACACCCAGGTCCCTCTCCGCAGAGCTGCTCTCCAGCAGGTCCGCCCCAAGTCTGTACTGATGCCTGGGGTTGTTCCTCCCCAGGTGCAGGACCCTGCATTTGCCCTTGTTGAACCTCTGGGGAGAAGAGGGGAAAAGAGGGGCACCACATTAGGTAACAAGACGAAAGCCAAAACAAAAAGCACGCAGTTGAACAGCAAGAAACAGGTACAGAAACACTGCCCTATCTCACTACAGCTCTTTACCTACCCCAGAAGAATCCAAACATCGCCAACAGCAAAGCGAGTTACAAGCAGCCTTTAAGAATGCAAAGAACATGACTCCAAATTCTACTGTTTGATAGCCTAAACACTCAATCTTTTGATATGGCAGACAGAATGACAAATCACAGACAACCAGAACCACCCTGAGTGGACTTCCAGCCATATGAAAGGCATTAGAAAACCTAAAAAAATAAGCAAATAAACTTAAAACATGTTTACTTCTGTTTGTAACTCGAGTTTAGTTTCAAACTTGGTATATTATCCCTTCTGGGTCTTGAAATCCAGTTTACTATTGTTACTGTAGGAACTTACGCTGTGCAGTAGAATACTAGCAGGTTGTCTTTGTTAGGGCTTGGGGGAGAGGGGGGAAGGGGGACAGGGGAGATGTGTGTTTTGGTTTTTAACAAGACTAATCGAGGAATGATTTCATTATCACCTTTGTCAACCAGATAAACACACAGTTTTTACAAGCTATTAATGTGGAAAAACTTTTTTTATACACTGAATATTTGACTAGGAAACAGTGTTATTAAGGATTCATAATAGTTAAGTTACTAGAATTTAAAGAACTGATTAAAAATCAGCCAAGGTTACAAACAGTGTAGATACTTTGTTGATGTCATAACACACAGCTTGCAACTGGAGTAGCTGAGCCACATGCTACTGCAAGTACCATATTTAGAGTAAATATGTGAAATACCAGAGTGCCCTTTCAACCCGCACAAACTTACCACTTACTACATAAGCAAAAGAATCACTGCTGCTAGAACGGCACCCCTGCAAGAGCGTACAGATGTTGGGACTGAAGGACTGCTTGCTTGGGAGGAAGCAATAACATTTAGTTAAGATTTCAAAAGTCTTTTCAGCAGAGCATGTGGAAAGGGGAAAAACGAAGGTGTTGATCTGGTATGCTCTTCCTCAGTAAATAAACATAGGTCAGAAGGAAATTGCATAGGAGAGCTCAGAGTGAGTATAAAACCCACTTTCTGAATTTTTTATTTTCTAGACCATGTATATGTCACAGCATGACTTAAAATAAAACCACAGGATTTCCCTTTATGCCACCAGCACTCACTCCAGTAAATTTTCTTATTCTTTGTGCTAGGAATTGACACTCCCAAGTTAAATTTTGGTATAGATCTTTGTTTTCTACACCCTCTGCTTTGAGGTAAAACTTATAAAAGTCTAATTTACTCATGTTTACTATTGCAAATGATCCAGATAAGCATTACTTTAATAAAGCTCCTTTAGCAAAATAGCACACCGTGTTTAGTCACAAACGGAAAATCCAACATATTTGTTAAATCTTTATGAAACGCTTAACTTCATTAAGTTATTTTCACACAGTTAAATACAGCTTAGGTCCCTAATTTCTCAAATCTCAATACCTGATTTGTCACATATTGCTTATAACTTGGATTTGCCATTAGGAGACTTGAGAGTACTAACATTTACTAACATTATTCTGAGCTTTAGAAACTAACAGATAATTGATACAGCTCTGATGTAAAGCTAGGGGTGAAATACAAAGTGTAACAGGACTTCTACTTCCTTTCAGTTCACAAGGATAGATAGTTAACAAAAGTTCATACCCTGCCTGCTCACAATCACCTTTCACAATGGAAAAAATTGCTGAAAGAGCAAGAAAAACATCAGAACCAACAATTTTGTACAATCAGGTTTTTTTCCTTTCCACTTGGTTGCAGCTTTTTGGCCAGTTATTTCTTGTTTACTTCTAATCTGGTGCAGACGTAATCAGTAATAAAATCTCTCTGCTACCTAAGCCTTTACAAGATAACATTCAGCTCCAAATTACAACCACCTCTAGCATTCAGACTTCAACTGGCAGGAAATCTAAACGGTTAAACTCACATACTGATGGACAAAAAATCCCCAGTTCTTCCACACAAAGCAAAGTTTTCATTGCTGCAGCAGATGAATTTGCAAAGATGTCCAGAAGTAAGAACACATACTTGAACTTTTGCTTTAAACTGGTATTATGAACTATTTGAAAGTTTTTAATAGCTGTCCCACTACAGGACTTCAAGATTTTATAAACAAGTTATTTAAAATACTTACCTGATTTCTTCCAACATACTTGAAGAATAGCTTCTGTATGGTTTGCAGAAAAAAATAAGGGTGCTCATATCTGACCAGTAGTAGACCAGTGGGCTATTTTTAAAGAAGTAATTGATGTTTCAGAATTAATAAAAATATTTTAAAGATATAAGCTTTCAAATACAAAAGGTGATTCTGCTTCAGAAAACGTGCTGCATTTTCCAGTGACAGCAAGAAGTCAGTAACATTTTACAAGTGAGTTTTCCCAGCATTCTACCAGCATCACTTGCTACTGTAGCGTACTGATCATGTACTTTGCATCAGGCAACATATACAACACAAAAAAGAGAAGCTTGAAATTCCATGTTGGAGAAGTCCTCTTTTGTATTATGCAAACTAATGTTACTTTCTAAGCAAAGTCACCAGGAACAACTTGAAACTTTCACATCTACAGATCAAAACCTGATCTTAAGATGAAGAACTAAAGACTGAAATAGATCACTAGGTCACAGGCTGAACTACAAAAAAAAGCCTCTTCCAAGCATCACTTTTAGAAGATATGAGATGACTGCACCATGAAAAAAAATAAAAATCACAACTAGAGCTACAGCCAAAAGTTACATGACACCTGAATAACCACAGTTGATGGGAAACAACAGCAGTGTGAAGATTCACAGTAAGCTGATTGCAGGTGTCCTACAGCTTCTCCTCCTTAGTTCCTGCCTCTTTCTTCATCTGAAGCAGAATTCTGCTTCGGGCTAAGTAAAATAAAACAACAGCTGCAGAACTAAATGGCTATTCTTTCTGCAAATGAGCAGCTGTGGTAGAAAATTGGCCCTCTGGCAGTCTAGAGGAGTATGATAGTTCTCATACTCTGCTACAAGGCACAAACAAATATTCCAGAGGCATTCTAGTAAAAAGTTACGAAAAGTTGGCAAAGGAAGAAACAATAAAGGAATCATGGAAGAACCCAGAGCGAAAAATGAATACTTCAAAAGAAAGGTGTAATAATGCAATTATCTCTATCTAAAATAATTACAGTTACACAGAACAGTTCTAAGCAAAAACAACAATGGACTGCCTCCAGAAATTTAAGTCAGCTATAAAACGGGAAGCAAAGCCACAAGAAACTTCAGGTAATCCTGCCAAAACCAGAAAGAAAATATGAATTTGGTGAAGTACTGCAATACCTTACAAGGAATGTGGATAATCTATTTCTACTCGAGAACACAGTAGTACCCGCAGACACCAAGAGTTAACTCACTGCACCACTGAAATAACCCAGTTACGCTTCAGTACATAAAGGCAGGCAAGCACTTAAAACACTGGTCTTCCCAGCTTTACCACCAATCTCTTGTGAGATATAGGAAAAAGCAATGATCCTTGTCCCTCAGTTCAAGACACCCTCCGCTTACCACTTCATTTGGAAACAGAAGCTGTCCCCAGTACAAAGCAACTCTCTAGCTGGACTTTTATTTGCACTAGTAAATAGCCTCTAGACAACACCAAAACAGCTGACACTAGGGACTTGGGAAGCAAGTTCCCAACAAGCTCACTTAAGTTTACTTTCACTTACATACCTTCTCACAAACATCTGCTCAACACAGGGCAGGGTTCTGGTTTACCATCTTCCTTAAAAATACAGATTTTTCTTCACAATAAGAAACCAAGGAAGTTACACTCTGGCATAACTACAGCAAGATTTCCTGTTAAGAAGGGATAATTACAGCATCGCAACTTCCTTCCAAGCTATCCATCCACATTCTCCTTTAAATAGCGCTACTCCACTAGCTACCAGCAGATACGGTTACTATGCACCGTACTCATTCAAGCACCCAATCCTAAATAGGTTTCAGATCAAAGCTGTTTTAACTACACTCCACAACATGCACAAGTACACAAACATTTTTATGACACTGAGATACCACTGCTACAGCACTTTCACTGAACCGACCTAGCGAAACTTCCTATTTGGCATTAACTATGTATCTTCTAGTTTTCCTAGTATGAATTATCCACCACACATGCATGCTTCTAAGCGGGGGGGTGTGCCTGCATATGTAAAAAAAAAAAAAGTGAAATCTTGCAACAAGTTTTCCAGCACTATTTACATTCAAACAACCTGAAGCACTTGTTCTTAGCATCACTATACAGCAACAAAAAGCTAAACACAACAGAAAGGGTTGTATAAATCTCAGTGTACAAGTTAAACCACAAACCAGTTTAGAGCTATCACTGCTCAGAGAGGTGTGAAAACTAGGACAAAGTCCTAGCAAAACTAGGTTTTCTGTAAAAAAAAAAAATCAGGAACTATGCTTTGAGGGTTTCAAGACTATTAAACCTGTCTGATTACTGCAAAACAAGTAATCCATCCTCACAAAAGCAGCACCTGGATTAAAAAACAGAGAATCCTCATCCCAGCTATAAAACTGGACCTTCAGAATAGGAGAAAAAAACTCCCACATATCCCGAGAGCAAGCATATGACCATAAGATGATTGTTGCTCCCTGAAACCAAACAAGCCACTAAGCTTTGTAACAGGAGAGAAAGAACGTTCTCTGGAGTAGATTACATTTTTATCATCACAGGCTACAAATGCCTTTTCACATTCTTTAATTATTAAAGTAATGGTCACTAAGGGAAATACAGAGGGAATACACAAACCTAGGACGGGGAGCACTTCCGTTTTGGAACTCCACAGACAGTCAAGAGCAAGATAAATAAGGACAGGAATAATGACGTGCGCAGGTACCTACACTGGATTTTCCCCCCATCTGTATGAGTTAATGCGAGGCTGAGCTACCTAAATGTGTTTATGACAGCTCAAACTTAACAAAGAAAGAATTCCGGGAAGAGGACAGCCAGAGATTTGAGATCTGTACAAGCAACACAAATACCATATTAACAAGAATGTATGTCACGGTCACAGAAAATGCTACAAAACTAAGACTTCATTCCAGGACAGTATTACAAAACTCAGCTTATTGACTCGTCCAGTACGCAACCTTTAACAAAGTAAGTTTTAACTGTCATTATCACAATAAACACTAATTAGAAAAATATTTAAGCAGCATGCTACCTATGAAGACTGGTAGATTAATTGTCATTCACAGCAAGATGTCAGTTCATAGGACTTATCTAGCAGTTAAACTGCTTGTTGTAAAATGAAGATACGGGCAAATAATTCATAGGTCGGGCTTGAGTCACAGCTTGTGCAAAAAGCATTCTTTTTAAACATACAACCTTAAACGGTACGAACAAAGAAAATTTTCAAAATACAAAACCGTGTGTCATTTCCTCATGCCAGGAACAGAGACTCCTAACAAACTTCTTAGGGGCAGCATACAAAACTTACCTATGCATGATCTATTTCGACCACGAAAATAAAGTGACTAGTAGTAAAACTAATAAAATAAAAGTTTGCTTTGCTCTGATAGAAGAATTCTCTGAGAAAGAGGTAGGAACTGGGATGTTTGACAGTCTAGAGTTGACAAGGGAAATACAGCAACAGTCTTTTCATCCAGCAACCATCAGGCAGCTTGCTAAGGAAGTTCCAGCACCCTTCTACTGCAGCATCCTATAGGTCTCTATTAGGATGTCCCCTAGCAATTGTGTTCAGAACACCATCCTTGTACACACATGCCAGTCTGAGGAGCGGTTGCCTGGTCAGTTTGATGTTCTTTTTCACAAAGCCTATACCATGAAATAATTCAGCTGCTACACGTTCTACTACTGAAACTATACTTTTAGCACTATTCCAGGCTAAACCTGGCAAAGATTTTTTTCTAGAAAGCCTCCCTTCTGTTGTGTGAAATCCAGTAACATCATGGCTTCACACATAAGCCATATGACAAGGTGTTTTCTCTACCTGAGACCAAGTTACTTAGAGCCCAAAGATTTCCTCAGCTTTCTGACACCCTGGGCTGACCAAAAGTAAGAGCCACTAAGCTACTACTCAGTCTTCAGCTAAGAGATTAAATGGAAAAGGGAATACCAAAAAGAAACTCAGGCAACTGTTCTGTGGCTACCCTAAAAAAATGGATTAGGTACAGAACAAGAATTTCTTAAACCTTTAAGTCAGACTTGTTTTGTTGTAAAGAAGTAAGTAAGTACACTACAATTAATCCCAGTTCTATCATATGTTTTTCTCATTTGGATACAGAGGGACTGAGGAGGCACAAATTCAAGACACATGAAGACCCAACCTTCTCCTCACAGACGTAGATGGGAGGAAAGGAGAAAGCACGCATACAGAAGGCACAGCCACACATCTCTCTCCAGTAGCTTTCATTACATACAGGGGGGAGTAAAGGGGAGGGGGAGAAGGCTCCTTAAAGGGCCTAATATAAATAGATTCAAGATAATCAGGTATTCAAGCCAAGAACATCCTCAGTCCTGTGACCTTACAATTTAGTGAAAGACACATTAATACAAATTTCGGTGCTCATCGTTCTCTTCATAATCACCTGGATGGAACTGAGTTGACAGAAAATCTTTTAAGCCTTCCCACCTTGAATCTATTTTTAATAGAAGCTGAAAACTGGCCAGTCCCTGTATGGGATGTTAAGCTCCAGTACTGAAGGTCTGAAGAAGCCCTCTTGGGCCCATGTTCCCAAGTGAAGGAGACAGACTAGAAAGGGTAAGGCTGAGAAGAACACCCTTACTGAGAGGGCACTCATTTCACATTCTTCTACATGGAAGAGTTACAAGAATGATACAGAAGGAATTTTTTTTTTCTAGTAGACTATCTGGGAAAGAATTAAGATAACCGATCAGCTATTCCTTCTTGAAACTCTTGCACCTCCCATACAGAATGGGGGAGTGCTGCCCTAGCGAAACACAAACGAAATCAATTTGTAAGGAAATTACAGCTCATTCCTCTGCTTGGCCTCCGCGGCTTTCCCTCTCCAAGGAATGGGTATGGGGCAAGCCCAGTCCTTCAGGAGCTCACACCGTCCAGGGCCCTGTGCATGGGGCAGAGCTAAGGAGGCCCCTCCTGGAGAGCAGATCCCCGGAGCAGCCTCTCCCAAGCCCTCCATCGCCACGTCCCCGATCCTACCCGCCCCCCTCGCCAAGAGAACGTCCTACGGCGAGACAGACGGAGCTCCTCCGCCTCGACCAGGCTCCACGTCCCCGCCAGGCCGGTGGGAACGGCGGCAGCCCCACAGCCGGTGCTCCGGACCCCGGGATGGGGCGGGGGGGGGAGCCCGCCGGCCGCCATCCCTCCCCGGTACTCACAGTCCAGGTGCTTCTTCTTGGGGCCCATGACCTCGTGGGTCGTGGCCTTACAGACGGTTTTGGAGACCGCCGAGCCGGTCACGCTGTGCTGCGCCGCCGTGATGCGGTCGGTGAGGCTTTGGCCGGACATGGCGGGGTCGCTGGCGGCGCTGGAACCGAGAGCGGCTCCGCTGCCTCCTCAGGGGCCGGGAACGGGAGGACTGGCCGGGGGATGGAGCCGCGCGGACGCCTCACCCCGCCGTGCCGCAGGCGGCCCCCGCTCCGCCCTCAGGGACGGACCTGTCACCCGAGCAGGGACCCCTCCTCCGCCCACCCCCCTCCCCCAGCCGCCGTCCCCTCCCCCTGCGCGCCTCCCGCTCGGCCGGGGACAGGGGACACACGCTGGGCGCCGCAGGAAAATGGCGGCGGCGGCGGCTCCTCCTCGGACCTTTCCGGGCCGCCCGCATCACGTGATCCCCCGGCGCCCCGCCCCGCGCGACACGCCCCGCCCCTCCCCGCCGGTGCGACAAGGCGGGATGGGGGGATGTCACGTGGGGCGGGGCGGGGCAGCTCCGTCCCCTCAGCGCCGGGGGCTGAGGGAGGGGAGGGCGGCGGCGGCGGGAGCGTCCGTGGTATCGTGGGGTGGGTTGCTATGGAAGTGACCTCACAGATCACCCAGTTCCAACCCCGCTGCCACGGGCAGGGACACCTTCCACCAGCGCAGGGTGCTCAGAGCCCCGTGCAACCTGGCCTTGAACACTGCCAGGGAGGGGGCAGCCACAGCTTCTCTGGGCAGCCTGGGCCAGCGCCTCACCACCCTCAGAGCACAGAGTTTCTTCCTTGTATCTATTCTAAACCCACCCTCTTTAAAGCCATTACCCCTTGTCCTATCACTACATGCCCTTGTAAAAAGCATTGGTGGGCCACTGTTTGGGTTCAGCAGGGTGGGTTTAAAGCACTGTGTAAAATCTCACGGAGCAAGCAGGGTGTCTCCATCCTGAAGGAAATTTCTGTGTTTCTCGGCTTGGAAAGTTTTGTGGGAACTCCTTTGATGTCATCTCAGACATTGAATGTGTAAAGGGAAAATCTGGTCACAGGCAACAAGGAGTCTGGAGCTGTGTGGTTGCTGCGATCGTGCTTCTCAGAGCTATTTTTATTTGAAAGCTTGCCAAAAATTTCTCAAATGTACATCAAGCAGAAGAAATTGGTGGTTTCCAGGTCTGTCATGACCAGCCTCCCACTGTTTTGCTACCCAGCTAATGCTTCGCAGGGCTCTGGGACTAAGTCGGTGGCTCTGTCCTTGGCTCTCTGGGATTTTTTACAAAGTTACTTAGTGTTTCTGTTCATAAAAGTTAGCTAACTGTTCTCCCAGGTGCCTTCTGCAAGCCTGGTACCTATCTGACCCAGTTGCAGTGGCGGACAATGAGGAACAGCTACCGGAGTCGTTACATCCTACTGTGCATTGCCAAAGTGCAGTCACAGCCTCCCAGCTATCTGCAACTTTCGTTACTTGCTGCAACAGGGCTCTTCTCCTCCTTCTGGAACTCACGGCAGTGAATAATACAGCGAAACCACAGGATTCCAGCAGACAAATGCTCTTCCTCTCCCAGAAGTGCATTCTGATGCAGTCTTGGAACTGTCCCTGATCCATGCAGCTGTCGAAATATTGATTAGGCAACTTAAACAGAAGCAATATACAAAAGATACTCGGCTCTGTCTGCTTGACAGGATATACAAGTAGGATTATCTGTTTACAATGCATAAGGAGAGTCGGTGTCAGAGGAAGGACGTCTGGCGAAAGCTGGACCCAAATAATGCCATTGCTCTGTGTGTGTAAGGAGCACTTGCACGTGCAGGACTTGCTTCCTTCATAACGCCAGCCTCTTTGAAGATACTGTCGTGTTTGTATTTCCTGGCTCCTTCTGAACTGCTTCTGGAGTCACAAACTGGGGAAGTCAGTTGCAAATCCATATTGGGGAAATAAATCACTGGCGTATACAGCAGCGGACTCTGAGATACGACAGCTTTAGCATAAAGCTTTGCACCATGAAAACACCGAGACTGCTATAGGCTATTGATACAGCAACACATATTGCTGTGAATACATCGTCTTTTTGTATTGTTTCCAAATTATACTGTAAACCAGCGATCTAAGTCATTTTGACACTTCTGGTATTTTTTATACTAACTTCAGCTAGGGCCAGGATTTCAACACCCCACTTCAAGTTGCTATTTGGAGAAGTTCCATGGAATTGGCCTAAGTAATATAGGCTCCATCCGTTCTTCTCTGATTATGCCTGTTGCTTTCTCCAGGAACAGTGAAACTATCCAAACAGAGGAAGTTTGTGAGTCTAGGAGTTACTGAGACCAGATTTGGACAAAATATCTCATTCCTAAGGGGACAAAAAGTGACCTTGCTCTTGAAGGTCCAAAGCCAAAAATATATTTAGCCTTTTTACAGCTCTTCATACGCACAGAAATCTCACAGTTAAAAATTCTGCTTGTTATTTTTGTTCATAAGCAGAAATGGGAGAGAGAAGAGATGGAAAAACATATTTTCGTAATTGTTTGTTGCTTTTTAATTGCTTGGGAGCCACTTGACACCATGACAGTGAGGAGCTTGAAGAATTGTGATAGATAATATCTGAGCACCTCCCAAAGATTTGGAAATTGAAATCAAAATATTATCTCTTTTCCTTTCCAACCTGAAGAAAACAAGTTTGATTAGTTTATAACTCACTTGTTTTTGTTTGTGTGCCTGGGTGTGCTTAAGAATGAAAAGAGAAAGGAGTATGTATCAGAAAAGAAGCTAATGCAAAGATAGGAGTCCTATATTTAGTGAAATGGCAAATCTAAACAGCATTTTTTTCTCTTGTGAAAAGTTCTTCCAGTATCTGGATACAGCCACTGCAAAAATGCTGTATCTTACATTCACAAGCTCCCAAAAGTGTCAGTGTTCCACCGGCATCCAGCTATCCTGGAAGGACAGACACGCTGACAGGGCTATTTCTCCCCATGTGTATTGTATAGCGCTGAAAACCTTTCCTCAGCATGACCTCTGTAATTTATTATGTATATCACTTCCTTGCAACAGTGTCATTTCTACTCTGTGTGGTGCCTGCCACGCTGTAATGCCTGAAACCCCACTGGGTGCTTTGGCGTTCGCAGTGCTGCCAGCATCCACGCCTTCTTCCACACTTCACACTATTGCAAACGTTAGGAAAGCTGCGGGTTGGGTGGCATGATTAATCAGACATAGCTTCAGATTTAAAATAGGTGTTTCAACTGAATTTCAGGTTTATTAGAAATCAGCACTCGTGGGGCACAAAACTGGTCAGGCACAAAGCTGAGCACAGGCTAACAAACTGTAGCCAGCTCATTACCAAGGATTTGAGGATGTATCTGGAAACAGCAACAGAAAACCCCAGCAACCATAATCTGGGAAGTGAAGGGGGCTGGTGAAACAGATTTGCAAGGAGGCAAAAAACGTGGAATAGGGCTGCGTCAAGGGAATAGAGATGGAACTGCTGAAGGGAATGGTAAGAGGGACAGCGGTGGGAGAAGGAGGCAATGGCAAGGAAAACCAGAGGTAGCGAAGCCACCTGAATAAGATTGGAAAACACTCTTTCAGCGTTGTATAAATGGTTTAGAAACATGCTACAGTCCAGATGTTCCCCGTGACCCATTTCAAGGATCACCACAGTTTTATCTGCTGTTAAGGGTTACAGAATTTTCCCCAACTTTTAAGGAAAGGTGTATTTGGTGTCAGCCCCAGGAATTTAGCATCTGTTTGAGTTAGAGACATAAGATTTGGAAAATATTAATAGACTGTAGGAAACAGAAAACACCAGCTCTTTAGCTTCCCGAATGTAGCTAGCTATGACATATGCCCGTGTCCATGGCCTCTTGGGACTGTATGGTTCATTTCTCGTGCACCTCTGGCAATACAGAACTCCAGAGCAGCTGCACAGCTGGAACCAGGCCACTCACTGGCTGTATACACCAATCTAAGGTTGTTGATGCACTTCTGAGTAGCCTAATTGTGCCCCGCCTAGCAGAACTCTGCACATTTAACTGCAGTATAATAATTTCAAAACCATTTTCAAAGAGTTTGGCAAAGCTTAACCCAATGTTTCTTTTCTGCGAAAGTCATTTAAACTCATCCTCCAGCCTGACTATAATTAGAATTCAATATAATTTGCGTCACCATAGCAACTTCATAAAACAATTTTATGGACAATAATTAATTTGTTCTTCTAACACCTCCAAGAAGCTTAACATGAAGAAACTGGGACATAGAAAAGTTATGGTCAAAGTGACACCTGTTAGTGGCACAGTGAAATGAAGTAGCCCAGGCGTGTGGTTCTCGCTGCTCACTCACGCTGCCGAGAGGATCAGGCAGCCAGCAGAAGTTTGCAAAGCGGCCAGATTACGTGTCAGGAGCGGAGGAGGCAGGGCCACTGAGGACTGCTGGAATATTGCAAAATAGCCATAACACACAATGGAGTTTGGCTACTTTTTAAATTGATATCCCTTTCCACTACTCCAGATGTGCTTGTTTACACCTCCAGCATTCCTCTTGCCCACAGGTAACATGATGACCCGACAGATTTTGTTTTTGCTTCTCTTGTATCCAATTTGTATGAAATTGTGTTTCTGACCCTTCAAACTTTAAGCACTCAGCTCATCCCTTTCCCAATGACCATTATTCCATGCCGCTCAGTTCATTCCTGCTTCAAATACATCACTCTATTCCATCTAAATACCCACCTTGAGCCCATCCAGAAAGTTCCTGCTGAAATCACCTATTGCTCTGCATTCCTCTTACGGCACCTGCTTTTCTCCTAGCTCCTCACCATCCTCATACCTAGTCCAAATCTTGTCCTTGCAGACAAAGCCAACTTTCTCAAGTCCACGTTGAATCAGACATCTCTTTTTCAGTTCTCTTCCCTCTTTCCGGAAATGGTGCCAGCTTTGATGTTTCTTTTGTTCTTCTCACATTTTCTCCTTTGTGCCTCTCTAGGTAAGACCAATATCCACCGTCCTTCCTCATACATAGTATTCTGATCTTCTTCTCATGCAGTCCCAGTTAACCAGCAGTTGATGTTTGTTGCTGTTCTGTTCCCTGAAGCTGACTTTGTCGAGGAAGAAAGCAGCTGCCTGAGAGCTAACATAACTCTGACACGAGGAAAGCAGGTAGGAAGGGATAAAAGTAAAGCAGTACTGTTTGACAGGAGGGGAGCAATCAGAACTAATTTTACTGCATTCACTTAGGAGTAGGATACCTGGGTAGCAGCTCCTATGCCATATGAGAAGATCTCAGTAGAGGTGGAAAACAAATACAATGCTTCTGAATTCTGTTGTCTTATAACACCTTTCTCTCCTTGCCCTGACACGAAACTTGCACTTTGCAAAATTGATCGTGTCATTAATGCTATGAGCAAATGCCTTCAAAACCAGGACTGCTACCTGACCGACAAATGCGTGTAACAAATGCCTTCTCGAGTGTGAGACAGAAAGGAAACAATATCCCCTACATTTTGTTCACACTTCCCAGTGGATGTGTCAAACACTGACACCTCTGAAGAGCGAGAGGTATGCCGTCCCCTGTGTCTGCCGTGCACTGCCCATCAGCAAGCATTCCTAATGCACTCCTGCTGCTCTTTCCTAAGGACCTTTTTTTTACACATCCTTTCTTGGCAGCGGGCACTCTCACAGTAACTCACTCAGATACTCCACGGGGAAAAACAAACCTTGCAACACAGCCTTACCAGCATGATTACTGCACCAATATACTTCCCCAAAACTTCTGGAGACCGTCTTTCATACAGGAAAAACAAGTGGCCCGATCCCAGCTAGCGACGCTGTCTCCATCCCTCCCCCCTATAGTTTCATCTCGAAAACCTAGGGCTTTGCTGCCAAATACTTCTTCCCATCATTCCAGGCTGGCAGCGTTCGTGAGACTTGGCAGGAGATGGCACTTGATAAGAATCCTTCTCTTCTGAGAGGGCACTGTCATTCATTTCGCTCCCCTGCCAGTTCACAAGCAGCAAGCCAGCCAGACAAGTGCAGGAGGAACTGCATTCCTTTCAGGCTTCTGTAACTCGGCTCCTATCATTTTCTTCCGTCACCTTTAAGCCAAAAGCAAGCATAACACACTTCAGCCCCAAAGGAATATTTTTAAGGAAAGTTATAAGCAAGTGAAAATGCAGGGTATGAATGGAACAGCCACTTCAGCCTGCTGCCAAACTATAATTGGTACTTACACTCACACTCTTGCACACACATACATGCAGCAGAGCTTAATAGATTCCCTCATTAATGTTGAGGCTCATGTGCTCATGCACCATGTCTGGGAAAGCTTTACACCCACATGAATTTTGATGTGGAGCTGAAACAAAAATGTTGATGCTGGCAATGACAACTATAGAGAGTAAATAGCTGGGTCCCGTCCTGCCAATGCTGACTTGAATGGGGCTTCTCACCCAGAAGAAAACCTATGTGTGAAAAGTATTCTCAAGACCGGGTCTGTGCAGCAAGTCCTGGTTCCCTTCCTCAAATGAATAAACCCATTTATGCCCATGGGCTGGTTTCAAGCCTTGTATAGCTAGGTCCCACTCGCTGGTCTTTGAGATCTGAATCTTGCCCACTGGAGTGAGTCAGGCTATCAGTGTTTGGCTCTGTGCTTCAGGGGTCAGTGACTGCATTTACAGGAGGGCAGAATTCATGTTGATGAAATCAAACTGCTACACTGAAAAGGACATTAGCTAAATGTCGCCCAACATTCTGATGGTGTATAAGCTATTCTGAATCTTAAAACAAATAGAGTATTTATCCTAATTCATTCCAGTACACACAAATACATAAATGAAGGTGCTTTCTGTTCAGTGAAATGGAGGAAATGCATAAAAGAAGAAATGAACTGGATATTTAAAATTACTTTGTTTTTCACAAGCTGAGAAACAAAGAATTGCAAGTACTATCAGAGTGACTGTTCTCACCTTCTCTCTAATCCTGGGTTTCCTACTTTTATTCCTTAGAGCTCAAAAAGCTATACTTTCCAAGCAGGAGTGGTGCTGGCTTGTCTTGAGAATATGCTTCCGCCACGACCCCTGCCTAGAAGTGATTGAATTATATGTTCTGCTTGTTTCCTCCAGTGATGCCTGGACAGATGCAGGACAGATGTGAATGGCAGGGACTCAACTCTTCCTTCACAACCAGATGTCAGGCACCCACCCTTCTGCAAGCTCATCAGCCTCGGGGAGATCCCACGGGGGAAGGCCAAATGCAGGGGAATGCATACTCACAGTTCTGCTTCAGGTCGTGCCTTCTCTCTGGCTCTCCACCACTCGCAGATGGAGTTGAGGTACCAGAGAGAGGATGAGGTGATATGCTGGGAACAAGTGAATTGCCAGCACTGCAGCGGAGGGGTGGGAGAGGGGCTGCAATAAGGCTAAAATTCCTTCGGTAGCCTCCTGGTAAATCCATATCAGTTTAAGGCTACAAGTGAATCTGGCAGCAGACACCTGTGACTTCAGATCAGAAGACACCTACTGTGTTGGAAGTTGTGTGACGTGGACCTTTCCACTGGCAGCTGGCTGCAGGCCAACAAATTCAGTTTCCATGGATCACAAAATCACTGAAATTTTTACTGGTCATTTTTATCTGAATGCAGGAGGAAAGAGTGACAGAGGATCTGTGTTGAATTTCTAATGTCTCCACCTATCCAGTTCTTCTCTTTGGACCAATTCTTCTGTGTGCTTTCACGAACCAGTTGAGCCCTCCCTTGCCTTTTCATACAGTGTCCCTTTTCATTGGAAAGCCAGACATGTTGGCAGTGCTTGCTAGCGGAGAAATAAAGAAGGAATAATGATCCAAAAGGAAGGATTATAGTCTCTCAAATTGCACTGGGATATTCTCAAGTCAAACACTAACCTTGCATGTGTTGGCGCTCACTTTTAATACTCTTCAAGAGCCTGTTCATTGCTAAAGACTTCGTGCATTGCAACAGCAGCTGAAACCTAGGAAGAACTACAAAAGCAAGACGCTGATGAACATTCTGTGCACCTGTGGTTTTTAGCCCTCACAAAAAAGCCAGCGAAAGATACAGAGCAAAAATGAATATCAGATGCATTGAACGGATTCAGATTACATAACTCAGTTGGAAGAAATAGGAGAAGGTAAGTAGTTTGTGCAACAGCTTGTTGCTTGAAAGATCGGATGCCTAAAAGAACATTTAAGTAAGAACAGCTGTAAAGAAATCAGTAGTGTAGGCAGGTAAACCCAAAGATCAAATACTTTATGGGTCCGTATTTCATCACACGCAGCATGCTTTCAGATGCCAGATTCTGTTCCTATTGAGTCTATGGCAAAATGCCCACTGACTTCAAACAGAAGTAAGCTGAGAGTACGACCAGCAATACCAATGTAGTATAGAATTAAATTGTGTAGGTGAGGAGAAGGGAGCTGGTACTACAAATTTAGTGCCTGCCTGATCTTAACACTTTTATTTTCAAATTAACAAAACCCTTTTACTCTTGGGACATTATATCGATTTTTTTTTCAGGTCCACAATATTTTGAAGTTTGTTGGCTGGAGTGCTTAATGCTAATAAATATTATTTAGTAAATAATTTTAAATGGTCAAAAAAAGTGCTCACAAAAGTTAGAAACATTCTTTTCAAAACAGAACTTTTTGGTGTCATAGCAAGTTTTGTTCAGCAAAGGTCTTTAAACCTTGGTGTTGCTATTCTCTCTCTTTTACCTTCTCTGCTGCATGACATTCTGTTTACTGAAGTTTATCCGGATCTATATTCTTAAGCCTTACCCTGACAGTGGATTTGATAAATCTTTGTAATTGTTTGGCATCTTTTAGCATTATGGCATGTATCTGAGCATGGGTCTGTGCATGGATGGCAAGATGAATAGCGGAAAACAAACTACTGAACTTTTTGCGCAATTAACTAATTTCGCATCAAAACAAGTACAACTGCCAGCAGTGTATCTGTAGTATTTTAAAATCAGATAAAAGTAGGATTGCTGTATTCTTTAATTAACATAGCTGGTAGTTAGCCAAATCAGCTTCGGACACAGCAGGAGACGTACAGTTTGTCCTGATTTTGTGGGGAACAAAAAAATGTAATACTTGGCACATGATCTAACTATGCTAACCGAAAAAGTTATTAAAACATATTCAACTAAATCAAATACGGTGGTTTACCAGAGATTAGCCCACATGGTTTAGCAGAACAGAAGAGCACAGTTTTAAAGTTGTGGACTACTGAAAGAAACAAATAACAGCTAGAGAATGTGATTATCAGGGGCATGAAAATTTTAAGGAAAACTACTTACATATTGAAATCAGTAAGCTCCTTTTGCCAAGCCCTGGCATTCTTACTGACACGGAGTAATACCATCCCCTATGAACAGTTTTGTTGATTTGGGAATTCAGTCTTTTATTGCAAATGAAAGTGCAAGGTGTTTCAACTTGAGCAAACATTTTCAAATGTTAAGAAGTTAAAATCTACCATTTTTTAGTTTCTGTGTGCCCAGTTGCATGCAAAGGGTTTTGATGAGGTTAGAGGTAAAATATTAACATGGGATAAATTGTTTATTAAACAGGAATAAACATCAGCTGAGTAAACTTCTTATTAGTGCTTACAACGTCTAGCCTAGATGTAATCCCTGCCTGTGCGTGATGGAACTGCAGTGTCTTACTAAGCAGATACTTTCTTGTGCAAATTTAAGGGCAGTTTTCTGCCATTCTCCAATGCACATCCTTAAGCAAGGATACTCTCCAGAGTAACGAAAAACTTATGAAAAGCCCAATAAGAAAGCCTCTGATTAAATCAGATGCGGGCTTCAAACCAGTCCTGTCACAAAAAGGTAAAACTGATTTTTCCTGGAACAGTGAGTCCTGAATCCAGATAAATGCCTTGAGGAGGGGCACTGCAAAGTTTTACTGCTTTAAATTGCAATTTGAATTCCTGCCAGTAAGGTTATGAAGGATATTCAGTAAATTAGTGCACGTGGCAGCTGCTCTCACCATTCGCTTCTCCGTACACAGCCCAGCTCAGTTTGGGAGCAACACTGTCCCCTACACTGGGGAGCTATGTGCAGATAGCTACCCAAGTTACATTTACTGGCCTTTTCTGTCTTTAGAAATGCCTACTATTTTTTTTTTCAATAACTTAATTATGAAGATTTCCTTGTTCCCCGATGTGACATTTCACAACTTTAGAAGAAACAGTTACCTGAAGAACTTACCGCAATTCCATCACAGAACATATCTCTCGATGTTTCTCTAATGGTTTTGTTTCCTGGAAAGGGCAGCTCAGCATTTCATAGGACTGACTTTCCCCTGCACAGATGGTTTTCCTGTTAAAAAACTATCCTTCAGAAACTGCAGTAGAACATCAGCACGTTTAGGCAATACTTCTGAAATTTGGGTTTCTGACCCTTCATGAGGTTGTAGCAGTCCTGAGCGAGGTTGTGATTACAGCCAAAATTAAATAATTTAGATAGTTCTGGGGCTGTGAGCCAGACTGAAGGGGAGCTTACAAGCAGAAGAGGAATTACTTAAAAGACAACTGGACCACATCTTACTCTTGTACCACCTTCCATCTTTTGAAACTTTCATGATTATGCACATCAGACTGTCTGTAAGATGTATCTGACAGTCAAAGTGGGTGATGATTATTACAGCCCATCCATTTTACAGACAATAAACACCAAGACAGGAGGCACAAAGACAAGAAAGCCTTGGAAGATGTGAGGGTGAGGCAGAAATCTTGCCTTTCCTCAAGTCAGAGCTGCTGATTCGCTTTGCAGCACGCTCCACAGAGCTGTGACCTCTTTAGGTGTGAGACATTTGTTGGCATCCTTCTTCAAAGATCCTCAGAGCTCTTTTCTACCCCAACCCCATATCCCATTGGTGGGGAGAGATGGGATGGCTCAGTCACCCCACAGGCTCTCTGTCACTTCTCCCTGATACATACTCTGAAGAAAAGTGGAAAGCATTCTGGTTCTTTGGTAAACAAAGGAATGTGTGGGAACATTTGTCCCCTCAGAGACTTGCTAAACATCTCAAGGGTAGATGGAGAACAACTGAAAACAAAGACCTAATTCCAGTGCGCTTGCAAAAACTTCTGGCCAGCACTGTCTCTTACAAAAACAAACTGGAGGAATGTAAACATGTGTTTGGCCAGCAAAGGAGTCGTTATATAAATGTTAATTATGAGGAGGATTTCCCATGAGTACAGGGCGTTTGACACAACTTTGATCCCATGCAAGACACAAGCCTCAGGAGTCAGATGCTCTGCATTAGAATTGTGCTGACACTTCTCCGAGCCCTAAGAAGCTGCAAGGGCACTTGCTGTAGCACAGGAACAGAAGAAGCTTTGATGATTGAAACTGAAGCTTGCACAGCATCATTGCTGAAGCAACCCTCTGTTTAATTGAAAAGTTCCATTGGTCAGAACATGTGAGTTTCTAGCTATGATCCCTGGGTGCCCATGAATGCCAAAATACTGGAAAAAAATATTTTAATGAGCCTCCCAAACTCTCTCTTGTTCCCCATAATCTCATTGAAACCAGCCATAAAATCCATGTACCTTGTCTGCTCATCCAGCTATTATCTTCTCCCCAGGTTTAAATGCCTTCCTTTGGTCTCCCCTCACCTCCTGCATCATCCCAGAGGTCTTCATTTTTCTTTGCAAGGCCAATACATCTCAGGCTACACCTACAGAGTACACTGTAGCAGCCTACTGAGCAGGTAGGTGTAGTAATGAGATGGATTGCTGAGCTAGAATACCTACAGTGTGTACCGCAACCCAGCTGGTTCATTCATTATAAGGAGTAAATGTACCCTTAGGTCTTCTCTGTCTCCTTCCTGACATTTTTTCCATCTTGTCCTTGCTTCCTATGCCTTTCTCTTCCTTCCCTCTCCCTGCTTACCTCCCTCCCAAGACTGATTGCGCCTCGGTCTTCTTGTGCCCTTAATCCTGAACTACACTCTGCTGCTCTCCTCTTGAGACAGACTTTTTTAAAGTAGGATGCATTGCAAGCTGCTTTTCCCTTCATGAACAGAAACAACATAGCCAATAAAAAAGAATTAAATAAAAGCCATACATTTGCTGTAGCATGGACTATGGAGTCATTACATTTTGCTGTTATGCGTGTGAGACTCTTCTCTTTGCTTTCAGTGTTTTGAGCTGTTAGGATCTGACTTTCATGCTTTTTTCCTCCACAGCCAGGAGGGATTTAAGTTAAACTGACCTTTCCCAAGGGATACTGAGATTCTCACATGGGTAACATGACTCCAGGCTCCCACAAAGATCACAAGAACTGAGGACAACCTTAGGCTTTCTTTGCTGTGAACAGTGCCTTTTAGCGAACGGAATGACTCACCATGTCCAAAGTGAAGCCTGTCCTCAGAACACTGGAGTGAAGACACCAGAGGACTAGTTTAATAGTCAGCCTGTCAGCATTGCTGGCGGTTTAAGCAGACACTGTGACATTCCTCTCTGAATGAGCCAACCATGTCCTGGGCTGCATCCCCAGCAGCGTGGCCAGCAGGGCGGGGGAGGGGATTCTGCCCCTCTGCTCCGCTCTGGTGAGAACCCCCCGGGAGTCCCTGCGTCCACCTCTGGAGCCCTCAGCACAGGACAGACATGGAGCTGTTGGAGCGGGGCCAGAGGAGGCCATCGCAATGATCGGAGGGCTGGAGCACCTCTGCTGGGAGGAAAAGCTGAGAGAGTTGGGACTGTTGAGCCTGGAGAAGAAAAGGCTGCGGGGAGACCTTAGAGAAGCCTTTCAATACTTAAAGGGGGCTACAAGAAGGCTGGAGAGGGACCTTTTACAAGGGCCTGTAGTGATAGGACAAGGAGTAATGGCTTCAAACTGAAAGAGTGTAGATTTAGACTGGATATAAAGAAGAAATTCTTTACTATTGGGGATGGTGAGGCACTGGTACAGGTTGCCCAGAGAGGTGGTCGATGCCCCATCCCTGGAAACATTCCAAGTCAGGTTGGACGGGGCTGTGAGCAGCCTGGTCTCTTTGAAGATGTCCCTGCTCATTGCAGGGGAGTTGGGCTAGATGACCTATGAAGGTCTTTTCCAACCCAAATTCTCCTCCTTCTACTACAGCCACTGCTTCCTCATGCTCTGCCCTTGTGCATGTAGCATTTGTGCTGCTGGATGGTGAATCCAACCGGGGAACTTATCTGACCAAAAAATAACACTGGCCGTTTTTTTTGCAGGGTTACTTTTTCAGTCGGAACAGAGTTCCCTGATCCAATTTGCGATGTGCCTCCAAAGCGTGTCAGCACCGAATAAACGCGATGAGAGGTGGGAGTGTACAGGCAAGAGTGGGAATTCAGGGATATGAAAATTGTGCAAGTGGTCTTTGTCAGTCCAGTGGCTGAATGTTGAACCATGCTTTGGGACTGAAACCTTCTGTCTGACTTGCCTGGTAAACTCTTATTGCATGTGGTGCTCTATAAATTATGTCTTTTGAAACCACTGCAAGGCTATTTTAAAAGAGAAATACAGTTACTGAATTTCCACTGTGATTTATCTTCCAGCCCTCCTCCCTTCCCAGTCCCCTGTGGCTGATCATCTCATTTATGTATTTAACAAATGTGAAACAGAATACTCCACTGCTTTTCTCCCCAATCATAAATAAAATGGTGAGAATTCGGCCTTTCAAAATGACTAAGCAAGGCAACAGGACTTCTGCTGAGGAAGAAAGACAGAGATCTTCATTTGAGGCTTTACAGGGTTTCAAATAGCGAGAAAGAGTTGAAGCATTTAAAAACCAGAATTCTTAAATGACCTTTTAATTGAAGGAATGTTTTATATATCAGAATTTCTGCCCATATCCAAGGGACTGTACAAGAGTTCTGTACTGGCACCAGAGAGAGTTTGTAGTCACAAGGTAAATGTAAATGTCAACTTGCTTAAGAGATTGGTGTTGAAAATAGCATTTTTATCCCAAACAATAAAATGTGAGTTAGAGATCTGAAGATGACAGAATTTGAAGCATGTTTATTTGCAGTAAAAATGTGTCCCTGAAGGAGGAAATAATGGTTTGTTGATAATATTGATCCTGAAAGAAAGAAACTGAATGGTGTCAGAGGGCCAGCTTTTCCACAGCTTTTTCTGTGAGTGCAGTCGGTACCCACAGAGCAGGCAATAAATTATGCATCCTTGATCTATAGCTTCTAGCCATGTTACCTTTTCTTCTAGTGATGTCATAACAAGCTCCAAAAGGGAGCCAAAGCCTCAGCTGTATTTCATATTGACTGACAAGCTTTTGTCAAGGGCAAGCATGATTTCCTGATGTCTCTGACACACAGCAAAGAAGGACGACTGAGAGATCTCTGAATCTCGAAGTCCTCTTTCAGACGTAACAGAGCAAAGGAGAGAAAATGACAACGTAGCATTTACATGGTCAAAGTACTACAGTTGTAATAACCGCCCCAATACCCTTGTAAAGCCAAGGAGTAAACACTATTATCTCCATAAAGAAGCCTGCCAAAGGTGATATGCACTGGAACTTATTTTAAGTAAGATTGAACTCTTCAGTTCCTCTCTAGAAACTAATAAGCAGTTGCAAAACATGCCTGTAGCAGAAGTAAGAATAGATCCTGGGACTTGCTGGGTTTCAAGCCCACGCCACCTCACAATCATCAAAATTTCCTGTAGAAGAGGTAGCTGGAAGCCATATTAAAAGCTGGGGTTTATTGTGTTGTTGCTGCAGAGTGGACCAGTTGTCTGGAATTTGGGTCCTGCAAGTTGTCCTTCATCTGGCGTGTCCCTGGAAAGAAGTAGTCATTGTTTCCACTTCTGATGATAAACCACAAGTTAAAACAAGCAGGTTTTTTTTCTTGAATGGCAACCAGCTATTATTATACAATTTGTTATCTGATCAAAGCAAACATAACCTTAGCCCTCAGACAGTGCATCATAGTGCCATACTTTTCACATGGAAAGAGGGAGGAAGGGGGTGGAGAATGCATATCCTGCTTTGCTCTCCAGATGTGACTGCAGGTATTTTAAAACGCAATTATGGAACCGGCTAAGCTCTTTGGCTTTCGGACTGATTGGGTATCTCGCCTCCTCAGTTTATTTCTGGGTGCTATAAATATTGCTGCTCATGTAGCAGGAAAGCAACTGAGCCACAGCCTTGCTGGCTAACGACTCAAAAATGTGAGGACAGATAGAAGCCATACCTATTTCTGAAATCACTTGCTCAGCAAATCCTTACAAATCTCTGCAGCCTTTATACCCTAGCAATAGTCCTTGCTGCATAGAGGTGATTTTACATGTGAGGGATAGTGTTGACACAGGTCTCCTTCCCTCAGCCTGCCCCTTTCTGCATGTTATGAGAAGCGGACAGACCAGAGCCCAAACTTACCACCTGTAGGAAGCCTTTGCCAAGAATAGAAGATACTTTGAGCTCTTAACGTTCTTTGCATTTCACATTAAAGCGCAGCTTGTGGAACTAAGTGGTTACATGAGAAATTCAACCTTTTTTTATTTCTTTGGAAGGCTTCTAGTGTTCAGGTTTGCAAATAAAGGACTTAGGAATTCAGGGATCAGAAGTTAGAAGGAAAGGGAACCCCACTCCACAATTGCTACCTATAGGAAATGTAGAGATTTTTAAGCAAATTTCATGGTAACGAAATCTGAGTCATGATGTTTTAAGATCTGGGCTGCTGATAGTGCCTCTTTTAATGTCCTTTGCATAGTCCCACGGACTCTTTCACACCTGGTCATAGACCAAGCGCATAGTTCGTGCTGCGTAATAGCAGTACAACAGGTTTCCTGATACCGCTTACGTCTCAAAGGCCGTGTCAGATAGGCACTGCTTGCACCTCCACAACTATTTATTTTCCCTCTGAGCAAAGGAAAAGCCTGATTTAGGTCAACGTGGCTGGCGCTTCCCGCAGGTGGTGGCTTTTCCCCACTTTCCTCAGTACAGAGTTTCCATCAGCATTAAGAGTGAGCTCAGTATACAGCGCTGCTGTTCTTAAAATGGCTCTTTCTGTAAGGCATCGCTTGGGCTCTGAAGGTGATCCCTTTTTCACATGCTGCTCACACTTTTCATTACAACATTTTGAGCAATTACAGAACGCTTTACAGGCGTTAATTAATTTACCCTTCACAACACCCCTCGGAGGTGTGCAAATGTGCTTTATTATCCTTTTACTGATGGGGAAAGCAAGACGTGGAGATTAAAGGCGATATTCTCTCCTTTGTTTCCATTCTTGGAAAAGAGCCAGATTTATTAAATTCTGGCTGAAGTAGGGGGAGGAAAGTCAGGATGTGGGGGCAGGTCTGGGGCGAACTCCTGCCATTCCTTGGAGCTGTTAAAAGCAGCTCTGCCACAACCTTTGGAGGGCACATCTCTGTGAGGTCCTGGGGAGGACAAAAAGAGGTAAGAGGGAGTTTTGTGATGGTATAAATTTTCCGTTGGTCCCAGCTGAAGGTTGCAGTTTGTTGCTGCAGAGACAGGAGGCAGCCAGTAAGTGACACAGAGTTTATAAGAAGTCTGTATTTACAGGGACAGTGAGGTGGCCATAACAAGTGTCAGGGCTTCTTGCAACGTTCACTAAATTGATGTGGACCTTGAGAGGAGGAGCTGCTGGCAGAGGAGTGGGGAACAAACACCGTGAACAACAGGAGGCTGGAAGGCTTGCTGTGATGCCAATGAGCCCTCCCTGCTCTCGCTGCAGCTGGTGTGTTCCTGGCTTACTGAGGGAAAGGCCAATCCATTAGGAAAGAGAAAATTATGTTGATTTAATCAAGCAGAATTTGGAATGTATTTGCAAAGACTGTAACTCCCAGTGAACAAGGTATGTAATCTAAGTACAGAGGGCCAAAACAGGGCCTCTAACTTAATAGGAAGACTTTATCTGAGTAGGTGAATGTCATAGTGATAGATAAGTATCTTCCCCTCACCCCTAGGACAAGGCATTCCTTGTGGGAGCTGGATAGGATTGCCCAAGAGAATTATGAATTCTATGTTAGATGAAGCAACTCCTATACTTTAAAATCATCTGAATGAGTCTCCAAAACAGCTGGTACTTGGCAAGAAAACTGTGGTCTTGCACTTAAATTTATGCTACAAACTGGTCTTCCTCCATCCAGCTGTCTGTCTCGGTAATGACTCCAGTTTCCGGAAAGGGAAGGAGATGCCTCTATCCATCATCTGTTTAAGACTCAGTTCACCTACAGCTGTCATTCCAGAGAGGCAGAGAGAAATATGTAGTTCCTCTGAACCCTAGGACATTCTGTAATTTTGTTCAGGGTTTAGAAAATAAGGTGATAGATGTTTTCTAAATGTCACAGATAAGACAGATAAGTGTTGCCTCCTTAACCTACCATTTTCTTTTAAAGTCTCCCTGCCTGTTTATTGTCTCTTCTTGTACTGGTAACAGTGCTAGGCTCTGTCCAAAACACATGCAAAGAGGATCCAGTCATCATGCTGGTATCTCTGTGCCTTCGCTTCTATATCCAGAGGAATCACTAGCCAAGATATTCTGTCCTGACAGTGAAATTTCTTCTTTTCATGTTTTCTTGTTCACTGATCTTCGTTAGCCTGGTATCCAGTCTCCCACTTATATTCTGATCTAATCCCTGTGGTCACTTTAGACATAAAATGGAAAATTCCCACTCAAGCAGTGAAATTCCTGGTGATGAGGCCCTGGCCCAGGTTTCCCAGAGAAGCTGTGGCTGTCCCCTCCCTGGTAGTGTTCAAGGCGAGTTTGGACGGGGCTTTGAGCACCCTGGTCTGGTGGAAGGTGTCCCTGCCCATGGCAGGGGGGTTGGAACCAGGTGATCTATAAGGTCTCTTCCAACCCAAATCATTCTATGATTCTATGGTGATATGACACAAATGTGTTCATAGAGCAGCTTAAGATGGTTCTTGATTTATGCCTTTTTTGCAAGGTGAGGCCTAGCACACATTTAGATCAAGTTTGTCAGGCTGCATTCCCTCTTTCTGCTCCCCCAGAATCTCTTCCTAGAGGCTGCACTTTTTTCCTCACCTTTTTATTTACACTTGTCCCAACTAAGACCCCACCACGTTGTGGGACCTCCTCACCTATCTCCTTCTGGCTTTGGCCAAGCCAGCCAGTTGAGCTGAAAGGAAGACTAAGCTTGACTGATCCCCAAGGCTTGTTTCCGTTCGTCCTTCTGCTCCTGGACAGACTAGCACTGCTGTTTCAGTAGCTCACCAGAGTGGTGGTGCTGTTGGGAGTCCTTTGCTCTTTGTCCAGTTCCTCACTTTTCAATTTTTAAACCTTTGTTGCCAACTCTTTCCTTCTTTTCAGTCACTGTTCCCCGTAGTCATTTGGCTTCTCCTATTCTCTGCTTTCTCTCTTTCTTCAGCCCACCTTTGTTTCTGAGTGAGGGCTTTGAAGTTGTTTCAGAGTTGGGCTAATCCCTGTCCCTAAAATACAGAGACAAAAGGGACAGTGGCCAAACCATTGAATGAAGAGCCATCTCCTTTCATCTGTTCCACACCTGGCCTCTCCTAGCTTCACTTGGTGGCCTCATGCTCTTGCACTGGAAGAGACAGTGGAGAGTGGCCTAAAGATCTTGGCTGTTCTGTGTCACCCAGGAACCACAGGAAGGCTTTGAGGAGCTCTCAGCATTTCTGTGATTTAGGTTGCATATTCCGTGTAGAGCAGTTCTCTTGCTGAGAGCACAATGGTATGACGTTTTTGTGGGATGCAGGAAGGGGGATAAAGACAACACTCAAAGAAAAGCCAGAGGTGGGAGTGATGAATTAATTTCATTCATCTCTGTGCTATTTTCTCAGCTTCTTCTCTCCTTCACCTCTCTCTCCAGTCTCAAGGCCAGACTGTCTGTCCAGGGCAGTGGGACACTCCTGCGGACATGGGTGGAACAGCTGTGATGGAGTAATAGCAGATTTTCAAACCCCTTACACAACCCCGTGTCAGATGTTTTCTCCGCAGATTTAAATGCACAGCTCTTAAACCAAGCTACAGTCTCCTCACATCGCTTATACCTGCACGTGTACCCTCTTTTTCTGAGTGAGATTTACCAGTACATTCTTGGTACCTTGTGCTGTTTGTATCACACTGGGCATCCCAGTAGATTGGTGGCTGCTGTGCATCACTGGAATGGGGCAGCCAACACGCACTCGGGGCACCCATGAAACTGAGCGAAAGAGAACTTACTTTTCTAGCTTGACTTCATAGTATTATTGTATATGCAGTGCTCCATATGTAATAGCTACATATTTGTACTGGGTCAGTCTTATGCCATTTAAACAGCTGTTTAAACAAAAGCCCCCCAGCCTAAAACCACTTAATTCTGGCTGCTATTATATTTGATCTCCACCTTCAGTCACTGTTGGAAAGCTATTGCTTTTACAGTGCCTGCTCATGACTAATGAGGTGCCCAAGATGGGCTATTCCCCAGGTCATATAACCCCCACACTGCTGCTGAGCTTGTTAGCAGAAGATATTGGTGAGTGCAGTCGAATATGCTGCCTTGAGATCTCCGAGATGCAGTTTTTAACAGATGCTAATCCTGAGCTACCAAAAAAGCCATAGGTACAGGAAAGGCAGATCATGTTCTGCAAATCGTACACTGGGATCTAGCCAAGTACAAAAGAAACTAAACAAAAGCCACAGCCAGGCCTTTGAAAGTAAAACTGTGTGAAATATTTGCTTCTGTTAAAAATACTCCAACTGCTTTCTTTTTTTTTTTCTTTTTTTGCATCAATCTTCCTGCAAAATCATTTGCCTCTCTGGCCTTTTCTAAACCCAACTTTGGACACAAAATGCACACTCTGGCTGGCTGCCAAAATGGTGAGGTAGCTTCTCTTAGGTCGCTTAAAGAGGGCATCTGAGCATTTTTGGTTGGATTTTGTCACACGGCAAGAGGAATATGAGATTTTTCTGCTTCCCGAATGGTACAGCCTCTTGCAATACTTCAAGCAAACTGTTTTCATTGCTTTTCTCAGAAGGGGCTGCATTATGAACTAGCCAGAAAAGTGAAGCCAAGCTGGTTATCTCACACAGCTTGCAACATTATTAAGAAGCTGGTTCCCTTGTGGCTAAGATTTTCCAAAGATACTGATGATTTGAATGCACTAACATCTTTAATATCCAAGTTTTCCTCCTTGAAATATATCAGAAAGCCTGTTTTCAGAAAAACTGTGTTCCTCAGCTGTGAAATTGAGCCCTTTCAGTTGTCACGATGTAAATGGGTAGTATCAAAAATCACAGACACTTCTGAAAATCTTGTCAAAGTTAATCTTTGCCCTTATAGTTACTATATATATTTTTAAAAGACCCTGCAAACTTGTTTGTATTATTAGAATCGACCTGCGTTAATCCTGCACCCTCCTCAGAACTGTCTTATTTAGATAGGTAATTAAACAAGCAAATAAGGACCCATTTAACAGAGAATATGGGAGTAATTCAGCAGAATTATCAGTGCTGGCTTTAGCCTATTTTCTGAGGTAGACATGAGTAGTGTCTTCCCTCTCCCATTAACTTCCTAGATTCTTTGTTGCCAATTTGAACAGGAAACATTTAGTGCTAGCAAATAAGAAGTATTTCCCGTATGCAAATTTGCTTATTTGCTGCCCCTAACTTCGTGTTAAAGGAAGGGGTCATTTATTTTGCTTAAAGCTTTCCCTGGGAGCTATTTAAATTAACAAGACGCTAAGTGCTTTACTGAGGAGGGTCTTTAATTTCCTCAGCTGGTACAGCTGGAAAATCCACATTTATTTATTCTGTGCTCTGAAACTACTGGGACAGAGACATATACTTGCTATGTAAAATATATTGTTAGTTTCTCAGCATGTATCATCATGCTGGGTCAGAGTTAAGAAGGTTAATGAGATGTTTAAAGTGATTTTTCACGTAGCATTTTTTAGTATTGTAATGGATAAAAAACAGAGACAAGAGAATGTTTATGTAGGGTATCTAATCAATTGGTTTAATCCTATATAATGCATAAAGGCTATTATCGAGATGTTCTTACACCACTTGGACAAGATTATGCTTTTTATAAATACACTTTTAAAGGCAAATTTGAAATTTACTTGTAAGGTTGTGTTGCTGGAGTGGTGGACAATAGACTTGATGCCTCTCTGAGTTTGCTTTAATTTATGCTAGCGGCCAGACTGGCTCTAGCTGTTTTTAGGACTGAGATTTTTAGGGGAGGCACACCTGTGTCACCCCTGAGTCCAAAAATCAGTGGAGCTCCAGGGGTCCGAGTCCATCATGTACAATAAAGACAGTATTTCTGGCTAGCTCCCTGGTCCAAGACATCCAGACCAAGGCACCATGTAATGGTGATTTTCTTGCCTTGTATTTCTTTGCAGAACTCCTCGAGCAATGGAATTTCTCAAATGTTGTCAAAAGAAGTCAAACCCAGATGCAGGCTGTTCCTGCTCGAGATGTCAGAAGTGAAAGCAGCTTTCTGTAGCTTCCCATGCTGCAGCAAGAAAAGGATTAAAAAATAAGTTGTTTGAACACCACTAAATTACCCTTAAATGGAGCAATGGATATGCTCACGAGGACTTTTTGCAAATAAACAAATAAAAATGTCACCACTTTCAGACAGTGAGGCTTGAAAGGAACGTGCCCAGCGCAAATAACATCTGGAACTGAAACAATCTGATCCACTTCATTTGCTACTTAACAAACAAGAAGCTTGATTGATAGAAATGCTCTTAAGCCTTTCTAGCTTTGATAGATATAAGGTCGTTCCAAAGTGGTTTTACAGGAGCAGGCTGTACTGGTGGAGCATGGTGACCGTTTGACTTTTTCTAAGCAGTGGGTTTGGCATCTGCTGAACAGATCATAGAATCACAGAACGGTTTCAGTTGGAAGGGACCTTTAAGGTCATCTAGCCCAAATCCCCTGCAATAAGCAGGGACATCTTCAAGAAGATCAGGTTGCTCAGAGCCCCATCCAACCTGACCTGGAATGTTTCTGGGGATGGGGCATCTGCCACCTCAGTGGGCAACCTGTGCTAGTGCCTCACCACTCTCATTGTAAAAAATTTCTTCTTTATATCTAATCTAAATATACCCTCCCTTCATTTAAAACCATTACTCCTTGTCCTATTGCAACAGGCCCTGCTAAAATATCTGTCCCCATCTTTCCTATAGGCCCCCTTTAAGTACTGAAAGGCTGCTCTAAGGTCTCCCCGCAGCCTTCTCTTCTCCAGGCTGAACAGCCCCAACTCTTCCAGCCTTTCCTCACAGCACAGGGGTTCCAGCCCTCGGATCATTGCTGTGGCCTCCTCTGTCCCCGCTCCAACAGCTCCATGTCTGTCCTGTGCTGAGGGCTCCAGAGCTGGACGCAGGACTCCCTAGGGGGTCTCACCAGAGCAGAGTAGACATGAGAGCCAGTGCTACAAGCCAAACATGTAGTCCAGAAAAGCCTTGGGAGCCTAGACTTCAGTTTTATTTCCATCCTGCATTTATAGGCAGAAGCTACCATCTTCAGTGAACTTGTACTTAGCACCGATGAGAATGATACAGGGCAAGTTTCTGACCCCGTTTCTGGTACTGTAAAGCTAAAGCAATTCTGACTGTAGCGATGCTTTTCCATGGGTGAGCTCTTCTACGCATTTAACTGTTTATTTAGCCCCTTCAGTAGAATCATTGATCTCAACAGCAGCCAAGCACGGCCCCAGTTGGCCAGTTATTAGATAAAGAAGACAAGATTGCAGTTTCGAGGGCATTTGACACACACGGCACCACTGAGAAGATCAGTGTAGAAAGATAAACTGCCCTGGTTTTAGCAATACAAGAACCAGGCATCTGAGACAGAGATGGTTTCACTTGTGTATTCTTAGAGGCATTACAATCTATTTGTTTGGGAATTTGCTTGTTGTTTATCTTTTAAAAATCTGGAAATAAGCTTTGTCCTTTGTTTCAGCAGAGGATTTTTCAGAAGTTTCAGCTAAATAAATATGAGGCATGGGATCTTGAACAGGTACGGTTTTCTTCAGGATATATGCCAGAAATTGGAATTGATGGGTAGCAACAACAAAAACCAATGCAAATTCTAACTTTAAACAGTCGGCAAAAAACTTTGTCCTGTTAAGACTCATTTTGGGTTACTTTATAGAAATCTTTTGCAAGTTCTCCAATCTCTTCTCCAAGTAAATGTAAAACAGAAAAAGTCTTTTTACACCTTCTGCGGTCATCATAAAGAAACAAAGAATGACATCAGCCTTAAAAATATCCAGGTAACCTAGCTTATCAGATGAGAAACATGTTGGTTGAGCCAAAAATTTGGCCAGCAAATTTGAAAATGATGGTAATTCATAATTGCAAATAACCCAGCCACGCTAGTCAGAGCACTCAATATTTTTTAACGTTATAACTGGATACGGACAACAAGTCAGTGTCTGCCTTAGCAAAACCAGACAACAGGAATCCACTAGCTTAAAAGGAGGATTGCATTACGCATGAAGGGGAAAAGCCTGTTCAAGTGAACAGTTTCATTTGTATCTCACAGCAAACTAGATTCCTTCAAAATCTCCTCAAGGGAGTGTGGCATCACAAAGCCTTTCATCAGGGGCCCCAGACTGGGCTCTGCTTCAAACTTCTTCAGAAGAACAGAGCAAACATCCTCCTTCCACTGAGCCGGATGTTTTCAGAAGGTGGAACAAGGTATGCACTGTAACTCAAAGGGAGTAAGGATCACATAACACCAGGCGTAAATGTGGAGTTACCACTTTTCGCAGGCTTTTTTATTATTGTTATTTTTTTAAACCAGGAAACTTTTCCACATCCCTGTTAGAGCCATGAAGTTCTCTGGGTTTCCTCTGCTTTGGATCGACTTATGTTCAAATCCCAGGCTCTCAAACGCGGTCATTATGTGCCGGGCGTTTTAGCAGAGAGAGTGGCTGGTAGAACATTTCACTCGCATAACAGCCCTATGACAAGTACAGAAACAGTGTACATGGAAAAATATTTATCAGGAAGCATTTGATGTATTTTTAGGTTCTCCTTTAAAGCAATTTAGTGGCTGGAAAGCAAGTTCCCTGAACGCTACCAGTAACTTCTCCATAGACTTCAGATTGGAAACATGGTGCTGACCAGTTACACCAAAACCTCTTGAGAGATGTCAGCAATTCAGATCCAGGTTGAAGCACCCTTCTTATGGCACCATGCAGGCAGTAGTTCCTGCTGTTTTCTTCCTTTAACCCAATGTCCCGTTGTTAGACAAGAGAGCAAAAGTTGTTTCTGTGAACTTCTTCCAACTTTGATCATTCTCCAGAATTCAATAGGTTTGTATTCCTGTTGTGGAGCTCTCCAGGATGATGGAACAAACCACAGAAAGGGTCTTTTTCTCTAGCAAACTACACAGAGGTTCAAGTAGGAGCCTCTGTGACATTCGGTCACTTTAAAATAGAACATGTTCCTCCAGACTTTTCTGTCATTGCTTTAATGGTTTTGCATGTTTTGCCTGCATATGCAAAAAAGCTTAGATGGAGATGTTGTTTTAAGTGTTCTTGAAAATTCATTTTTTCATTCATGCCGAAGAGAGGAAAAGTCCTGATCAGCTCAAGGGATCAGTAAAAAGGGATTTGAAGTTTTTCACCTCCTGGTGACTCACTTCTGGACTGCAAGCTGTAATGATTTCAAGACTGGCCAGAAGCACACTGAAAAATGTTTCACATTTGAGGTCCCATTTCCATACATGGGAATGTCTGTCACAAACCGCATGCTGCCTGTCATTTTCTGCGAGTTTCTGGGCATTTCCAAGCTCATAAAATGAAAAATGAGTGGCGGGGAGATGACTTACCTCTTTACTCGTAGAGGGTATGTCTCAAGGACAGAAGAAAGTCATTCTGTAGTCCTTTGTGATGGATTTATTATATTGGTAATGAAAGTTGTTTTCTTTTTTACACCGTCAGGCTGCCCTTCTGATAAACTCATGTTGACAGAATAAGGCGTCTTTTTGGACTTCATTAAAAAACAAGAACTGCATAAACAGCAGCAATGGAAGCTTTAACATCTCTTCCATCCCACATGTTCCAGTCTTTATTTGGAGAGACAACCTTTCAGAAAGAGAAGATAATTTCATTAATACACTGGTTAAATATTGGCTTCTCTGCCAAGATGCTAGTGTGTCCTGAGCAATGATAGTGTTACCTATCTGCTAGGAATGAGACCCAATTCTCTTTGTAGAAGCTGAAAAAGATAGTTACATTTTTGATGTAAGTGCCTACTTAGCACTGTGAATTACATTCCCAGAGGTCAGCGCTTATCTCTTAAGCTATGATAAGTATCATAACTTGAAAATGTCTTTCTAGCCCTAGACCTTAACCCAGAGACACTGAAGTCAATATGAATCTTTCCACTGACTTCAGACTTTGACTTTGGAAAAGTAACCAGGTGGAGCAGTAGATGGGTGAAAAGAAAGATGGGTGGAAGAATAATCAATAATAACTGAGATTATTAGCAGTTGGTTAAGAGCTTGAGTCATTTTTTCAGAAGATGATGATCAAGGTTCCTACACGTGCACAAGACACAGGTTGCAGCACGTTAGAAGTGATGTCCTGATCCAAATCAGAGCAATTTCCCAAGCAGTCCTAATCCTGAGCTTGAAGTCCTGTGCAGAACTGGTATGAAAAGGAGAGAACAGACCAAGAAGCACTGAGAAAGAACAGACTCTTGGCTCAGCCAGCTTCGGAAGATAATCACAAGCTTTCTGGAAGCCAGTTTAAGTGCCATGCCAGAGCACAGTCTAATTTCTCTGTTAAGCCCTTTGCCAGGAAATAAACTATTTCATTCACGAGGTTATTGCATTAAGCAGAAATGACTAAGGCTGAGATTCTGAGATCCAGCTCAATGCTGAATGTCACCTCACTTGACAAGCAGACCTTAAATAACAAGAAAGGTATTCAAAAAGTGAGCTTTTAATTCACAGTTATATTTTTAGCTGCGCCTCCTGCTTAACTCTAGATATCTGGTTTCTTATCAGAATGAGTTAAAGCTTCATGGAGCATAAGATGGAGGAAAGCTGAGCTGCTGTGGTGCATGACTTTATTTACTGAGTAGGATCAATCAATCAGGTGAGAAACTGGGGATGCGGGATGGGAGGTAGCATTCCCTTCTCTGCACAGGGCAATGCCCAACTGTGGTAGCAAGCTGAATCTATCGAACAATACAAAATACCAAATGCATTCACAAATACTTTAATGAGTTTGTTTTACTCCGACTTCTGCGATCAGAATAATTTGCAAATAGTTGGATGACAACCAGATTTGTTTTTCAGAAGAATGCTATTCCATTGTTCTGCTTTAAAAATTTCCGTCATTCAATTAGGGAGCTGAAACAATGTCTTGGACAAAAATGACATGTTCGCTGCAAAGCAAACAAAAAACAAACACAAGCCCAGTGTTTTTTTCCATTAAAATAGCTGTCTTTCTCCAGCTGGCTGTCCCAGTATAAATCCTAATGGAAGCAAGGCACAGCGGTTTCTATCTCTGTAAACTCAAAGAAAAACACAGCCGGGGGAGCAAAGCTGATACAGCCCAGGTACCTTGAAGTGAAGAATAGATCCCTTCTGCACTGAAGACAAAGCCTTAAGCAATCAGCCACATGATGTGAGTAATGGATAGTACAGTATGCAAACAAATGATTCACGAATAAGCCATAGGCTGAGGATTATTAATTGATTTACTCACTGGATTCTGACACACACCACATTTTTAAGGCTTTCCTAATCAAAAAAGGTATCCTATTTGTTGTACATTTTAGCCAGAACTTTAGTGTGCCTAGAAAGAGCTGCGTAGTTCCGAATTCTGATTTTTTTAAAGTTAGAAACGGAATTGAAAAACCTTCCTTTGAATGAAACATGAGGCCTTGACCACTTTTTTGTCATTACGGCTACGGCACTTTCTACAGAAGTAGGGTGGTAACCTCTGAAGAAGTGGCTACGTTCCAACTCCGATGTTTTTCTTTCTTCCTGAATTTTCTCTGGAGTTTCTGTTGGATGACGTATTCCTCACTTCCCTTCCTTTGTGTAATCCCGGTGGCACAGAATGGGAAAGGCTGCTGTGCCTCCCACCACAGAACTTGCCCGCCACTGAGATGCAACTAGAGAGGGATGGCTGCACAAAGAGAACCCCACTCATACTCTTCAACGCATTTAAGAGGAGCTGCACATCCAAGAGGCAGACTTTGCCCGCAGTTTAATAAGCGCGCTGGTATCCTCCTTAGGGAATAGCAGTGCAGAAATGGGGAGCGGTGTTAACCTGAGGGTTGTTAGCTGTCCATTCTTCATCTGGAAAACAAGGGTTCTTTTCATCATGCCTAGAAAGTGACAGAGAGCACCACGATTAGCTGATGAGCTGATGAACTCCAAATTTAAGAAAGAAAGGCAATTCTGCAGCATAATAAAGGACAAAACCTCAAGAGGAACAAACAACTTGTAGATGGGCCATCTTTATGATACATAAAAGAAATCTCAAAGAATTAAAAAGGAGGCCACTCTGGTGTTCACTCTTCTCTTTTACATTAAATCCGCTTATGCCTGAGTATGAAAATCTTTAGCACCTTTCTCTGCCATGATGTCTTGTCAGTAAGTGGTGCCTTTTGCAAGCAAAGACATTTTTCTCATGTATTCTGTAGTACTGTTATAAGGTGGAAGACTACTACTCTTTTTTTATAGGCAGGAATATGAGGCATGGGCAAGTTAAAGGCCTTTCCAAAACACCTCTGAAAGGTCTGGGCTGGCATTTTTCCACTGCACCACAATCTCCCTCCTAATACAGATACATATCTGGGCCTGGAAGGAGCTTGGCTGGTATTTCAGCAGCCCTCAACTTAGAAGTAATGGATGAAGAAGCACTCAAGATACTTTTCAGAGCCTAAGAAGCCATTCAATAGAACCAGGGCAAAGTCAGTCTTGATATTGTTCATATTTCACAGAAAATCCACCTCATCCCAAGATCTTATTTTTATAACCTTTCAGGATTTCTTTGGATACTATAAAGAGAGACACAGAATAATTCCTTGAGGAGAAGTTCTAAATCTGCTTCAAAGAAGTACTGGAGCAATACCCCAGGATCTAAATGCTTCAAACTTTTGAACCACCCAGATCTGAGATTTGCAGCTTAGGCCCATCTCTGCTCTGAAGGTTAGAAAGCTATTCCTATTCCATCGGTGTGATTTTAATTTTAAAAGCAGTTTTTCTGGCAGGCTGCTCTGCCCTCAGCCGATTACGTAAACTATTGACATATGCAGACCAGTTGAGGCCATTTTCTCTGCTTAAATTCAAACCTTGTTTTAAAAGTGCAGTTTTAACATGTTGTTCTTTCTGAAATATTCCACAATATGTGCTTTCACGTTTGGTTATATAACATTAAATTCTTTTACAATAATAAAGCCGAGTGTATTTTGGAATTGTTCACAGTCTGAAGCAGTTTAGCAAACGGGACACATCCAGATGTGAAAATGTTCTGCGGCTTGGCTAGACATGTTACTAAACCTTTGACTCAGACATCCAAATGATGCTCAGGATGAATTTAGATTTCCTTTCTGAAAGGGACCTGGCGCTTTCCTAGTATGCACAGGGGAAACCAGGGGTTCCTACTTCTGAAGCTGAGGTTCTGCCGTTCAACACAATTTAGCATAAACTTAACTGAATGTTAATTCAGTAAGATCTTGAAACTGTTCATGAGTTTCATTTAGGTACTTATCTAGTCTGCTAATGGCCTTGATACAGGAGAGTACATCATTAAATAGTAATGTTGTATTGAACCTGATGTCTTCAAGCTTCAGACTAGGGGCAGAGGTGACTGGTAATAATGTGTGAAGAAAACTCTGCTCGGTAGGTTTTCACGTATGGGCAAATTGCTATGACTTCCAAATTCATCGGTGGGTACTAAAACATAAGCAACAAGGGAATCTGCTATTGTAACAGAATAAATAAAATAATTTGTAAATACGTGGGGTTTTTCTGTTTCGAGAAGCTCACGAAGGGATGTGGCTTGGTAAGGGATATTGCTATAGAGCAACCTCTTGGGTGGAGATTGGCAGGCAGGGTGTTGCGCCAGGAGATTTTGCCAGGGGACAACTCTTTCCTATAAGGGCATTTTCATGACCCTGTGGAACAGAAAGCAACTCGGGCCAAAGCTGTGGTCTGCATCTCCAAAGAGACATTTGAAGTACTTGCATAGCTCTGCCAAGGGTGTGACATCTGCAACATGAATCTTGGCACACAGGATCTCTTGTCCAGATACCATCCGTTGTCTCCGTCTGCATTGTCATATGTTGCCATCCCTGGTGCAGCTACATGACCTGCACATTTGACTGCTATAGCATACTGCATCACCCTGGCCCTGTACTATCACAGAATCATAGAATCATAGAATGGCAAGGGTTGGAAGGGACCTTAAAGATCATCTGGTTCCAACCCCCCTGCCATGAGCAGGGACATCTTCCACTAGACCAGGTTGCTCAGAGCTCCATCCAGCCTGGCCTTGAACACTGCCAGGGAGGGGGCAGCCACAGCTTCTCTCGGCAACCTGTGCCAGTGTTTCACCACCCTCATAGTGAAGAATTTCTTCCTAATATCTAATCTAAATCTGCCCTCTTTTAGTTTACAGCCATTCCCCCTTGTCCTATCACTACACACGCTTGTGAAGAGTCCCCCTCCATCCTTCCTGTCGGCCCCTTCAGGTACTGGACGGCTGCTAGAAGGTCACCCCGCAGCCTTCTCTTCTCCAGACTGAACAGCCCCAACTCCCTCAGCCTGACCTCATAGGAGAGGTGCTCCAGCCCTCTGATCATCTTCGTGGCCCTCTTCTGGACCCGCTCCAACACATCCAGGTCCTTTCTATGTTGGGGGCTCCAGAGCTGGACACAGGACTCCAGGTGGGGTCTCACGAGAGCAGAGTAAAGGGGCAGAATCACTTCCCTCGACCTGCTGGCCACGCTTCTCTTGATGCAGCCCAGGATACGGTTGGCTTTCTGGGCTGCAAGCGCACATTGCCAGCTCATGTTGAGCTTGTCATCCACCAGTACCCTCAAGTCCTTCTCCTCAGGGCTGCCCTCAAGCCACTCTCTGCCCAGCCTGTACTTGTGTTTTAGGTTGCAAACACAATGTCATCTGTGCAAATTTAGGCTTAGGACCTTACAGGATAGATCCCACAGGACTTCTCTGTAAATCAGTCCTGTATTGTCTCTGCATAAGGAGAAATTCAACGGACTTCAGGAATTTCATTACAGCCTTTGCATGCCACTCACTGCTGTGGTCCTTCACCATATCAGCTACCTGACACTTGACTTATCTATGGCCTGGGGAAGTCAGAGGACTAAAAGGTCTCCACTAGGATCAAATAATCTGCTTCAGCTGGTTTACTGCAATCTCAGATTCTGGTCTGAATCAGTCAGGACCTGTCTCATTAACTCAACAGCATTTCCGCTGGTATGAAACAATGGGTCTATGTCAACAGCGTGCTGCTCTGGCTTTACATCACATTGAAATCAAAGCAGTCATCATGTCATCAGCTTGTAGAAACACAGTGGTGAGTTCGTCCACAACAGTTATTTTAAATCTGCCTTCCCTTTTTTTTTTTTTTAAACTGACTTTGATGGAAAACTCTGGGCTGACTGCCTTTGAATTTGCTATTTTATGTTGTTTGTTGTTCTGCTTCCTGGTTATTATTGATATCCCATGATTACCCAAATACTTTCTAACCACAGGAATTAGTGCAGCTACAAATTCTCTCTCTTTCTTTTTTTTTTTTTTATTTCTCCCCTTCCTCTGTAAGTTATGGATCTCTATTTATTTGTAGAGGCCAAAAGTCACGAAGTGTTTTCATCTTTTCCCTGTGTACAGGCACAATACAGTGATTTACCATGCAAACAGACTTTAGATTTATTACCTTACAGCATTTATTGTTTTATTTATTCACACAATTATTATTTATCCATTCAAAGGATTCACCCCATCACAATTCAGTTTATTGCAGCGGTGAGTTTCTGATCTGAATGTTGAGCTTTGGCTTTCTTTATCAAAGTTACTATTTTAAAAATGTGCTTATCTCCAAATACTCTTCATTCCCAGCTGCGAGATATCTGCGTGGGAAATGACAACTTCAAATTCCATGCCAGATCTGCTTTATTTACAGATGTGCCACGTGCACAGGACGGCCACCTGTCCTCGCCAGCAGTAAAAGAGCCGTACGTTCATGTCTGCACTCCGCTTTGCAACGACGAAAGCTTTCTTTTCAAGGAAAAATCTCTGGACATTTCATGCACTTATATGGTATTTTGTAGCCCTCGTACTTTAGAGCCAAAGGAAATGTACATGTCCAAGAGAGTTTGCTGGATACACAGACAGTATTCTTGGAACCGGGCTTAACTGTAATCATCAGGGAAATCACTTCGTTGCTTTCCTTATGCTTGCACAGCCAATGTGCAATGCAGCACGAGCCTCCATCCAGAGCAGGAACTTTTCCACTCTTTCTGAAAGCAACAATTTCATGCACAATAGGTCAACCAGCAGCACATATACACACAAACATACAGACTTCTGTTCTGTTTGCACTTGATCTCTGGGAAGTCTCACACTCATACGTATGTTAATCTACTGAGTCTGTTCTGGAGACTTCCAGTTCTGCTCCAGATCTGCCTCAAGGGTTGGGAGTCATCTCACGTAATATTAGGCATCTGTAGCATAGATGTCTACAGCTAAACTAGGCATCTGAAGTGCCTTTTGTAGTCAGTGGAGAGAAATAGGCATTTTTAGGGACCAAGGTTAGGGACCTTTTTATTCAGAACCGGTCCGTATTAGATATTTAGCCTGAATGAAATAAATTTTGCCCTAAAATCCACTTAATAGATCTCCATTGTCTATAAAGGGAGCTTGGGTGATTGGCTCAGTCATAGACATATATTTAATAGTGACGCCTGAGTCCTGTGCCGTCTGTCCAAAGTAAAATCTCATCCCGATTTGACATCTTGTGTGGATGTGTAGTGGGTTTATACTCTATCTAAGAGAGACTTTTCAGCCTTTGCTACCAAAACCTATTTATCATTTTCCCAGTCACCGTGTACCGTATCATGCTCTTGCTTGCCAGTCAGATCCATATACTGGGTATCAGTTTTGACTTCCTTGACCTCTTTTGAAGTAATTTAAATACAGATTGTCCCAATTGTTTACATTCCACTAAGATAAAGCTTTTCCTATGAATCTCACATGCAAAAATTCTGTGCAAGCTTTAGGTCTTTTCCATGAGCACGCTCTAGAAATCGTCTTCAATCAAACCAGTTAAGAGTATGAAACTCATTGATAACTTTACGCAGAATATGGATAACTGTAACTATGCAGCTACTATGTACAATCCATACATTATATGCATAGCCATATCAATACTATTTTACTGGCTTCCGCTTCTGTGTTGATTCAACCTCAGCTCTATCTCTTCACCTTCACTGAGGTCTATAGCTTTTCCTTCCTCTCTCTTTCTATTATCCATACTGAGAGAGCAGCTCCTGCTTCTGCCTTCATATTTGCCACGTTTTCAGAAAAAAAACCCTGTTCCCATTAAATATCTATCAGCCCCATTCATTGTTCTCCTTCAGATTCCTACTCGTAGTTCTCCTTGGCCCTGATGCCTAGAAAATACTTGGCAAGACACACTGTCTTGCTGACTAATGCAGTTGCATCGTTTCCTCTCTCTCCATATAGGTCTGTTCTGTTGCCTTTTACAATTTGGATTGTAAAGCTATTTGCCTATCTGTATACAGGGCTGAGCTCAACTTCTCCCAAGCTGCAATAGTACAACAAGTAAATAACAATAATCAGATAAACACATTTTGAAAAAGTAGGGGTAAATAACTTTTCACAAAAAACTTTCTGGTGGAGATTTCCATTGCCCTCTTTCATAAACACTAGCACTGTGCTCCTTTTGTTACAAATTCGTCATTCTTCTGGTTTTAATTCTTTCATGCTTCTGGTTGAAAAACTTCAGCTAGGTCCTGAAGCCAGAGTACTGTTGGAAGCATGTGCTTTTTTGGGGGGAAAATTCTTTTATTTTGCTTGTGTTTGCAAATTGCCATATTTTAGGAAAAAAGATCACGACCTTTTTGAATATGCCCAAGGGAGGCAGGAAACTTCCAAGCTGTAGCAGGTTTCTACCATCTGTTGCTCAGACAGAAAGGGTTACATTTCAATTGGATATTGGTGAGACAAGGTTTATTGATAACCTTTTCTTATTAGACTAGCTGGTATAGCTTGAAAAATTAGACAACTTTCCAAAATATAAGCCCTTCCTATATCCCAAATATGTCCAAATTGTAACATATATAAAATGGTATAACATATCTCATGCCATAGGAACAAGAAACAGATAAAACACACCAGGAACTGCCAAGCCCTGAGATACCATTACATTTGGTGTGGAAAGAACACAGTCAATGCTACATCAATAATCTCAGGATTATTTTTACCAAAGGATGCTATTCTACTTCAGTACACGGAGTTTTTGAAATAGGTACTTTAACACCTCATATTCAGACCAGAAAGAAAACATCCACTGATATTATGGAGTGGCTAACAAGTGCCATCCTAGCCTGGAACCCACACAAAGGAGTTACTGCTGTGATTACAGTCTTATGAGATAAATATCCTACTTTGAAAAAGTTCTTCTATCCAACCCTCAAACAACCCTCATGTCTGAAACTAGGGTGTTATTTACAGAGCTGCCGATTCTTCAGGTCTTTTGTTTTGTTTGGTGTCTCACTTCTCTTTTATCTCCAGTGCAATCCAGGTGAGGAGATAATAGGTGGAAGAATTAAACTACTCCATGGCAGTAGTTAATAATGCAAATAACTTTGAGGGGTGAGAACTATGTATTCACTGAACTTGTTTCTCCCGAATGTATGAAAACTGAGCACTGTTGGGAGGCCAAATCAGTTGATGAGGGAAGTAGATCAGGTGCCTGTCACCATCAAACATCTATCAATGCCTGTCCTGGGGATAAAGCATCTGTTGGTGCAGGCTGTGGCAGAACGGAGCTGCTCAGAAACGGATATAGATGGCTACAGGAGATTCATCAGGAACAGAAGTCCATACAAGCTGTATCTCAGTGAAATCAGTCAGTAAAATGAAATCAGTCAGCGTTCCCTCTGAAGTCTGCTAAGCCTTTTACAGGCACCTCCGCAGTTTTACCTTGTCTTGTGTGCCGTGTTTCTCTGGATGTGTGTTTTCTGCTCTCTGCTAAGCATGCCGTGAGTGTTGGGAAATGCTGTTGATCTAGCATGTTGCCCCAAAGCTTTTGCAGATAGGCAGAAATGTTGCATTCTGATAAAGAAAGGGCTCCAGATGCACGAATACCAATTCTCATGACAAAGGGAGGAGAAAACTTGGTGGAATGGAAATAAGCCTCCTTTTTTCAAGGATGTGAGATGTGCTTAATAGTTTTTCTAACTCCCTTTTGTCTTGACAGCAGCAGCTTGTGCTCTACCTGTTATTTTGTCTGTGGAGGAGGACCTAATCTTCAGCTTGGTGCTTTATCATCCACACAAGTAACTTTTAAAAGGGGCCATGAACTTACCTGATGTTAGTCATTTGATTACAACCATTGCGGCTGCTTCAAATCTGTTGATCCTGACATCCTGGTAACATCTGCACACAACTTTCTCTACTACAGTTCCAGGCACTGTCACTTCTCTTCACCAGCATCTGCATCTGATGCAGTGTCTGTGCAGCACTGTGAAATTAGTGGCCTTTATGTAACACAGCACCGTTCCAAAAAGCAAATATTTTTCAATTTATACTTCAAAATTTCAGCTCTTATTTACCAGGATCCACTCAAAAGGGGCCTATTCACACCAGGTATGAATGTGGTCTGAGAGGAACTAAAGACTGAGACATTAAGCCCTGAGTTAGCCTGTTCTATTTTTCCTTCTCAATTGTAAGATTAATAGTCTTGGATTGTATTGCATCCCTTTACTATGCTCTTAGCAAGACACATAGGACAGAAATCACTCTGTCCTAAAGCAAATGTCTAAAGCAGACTAGAAGCATGGTGCTGCCTCCTCCCCTGGTTGCACATGGACCCCAAGGGGATTAGCTGAGACAGAGTCACCTCCGCTATGGACGCTGGGCACTGGGGGCAATGAATCCCACCTAAAGTGTCTGGAAATCCCTGAAAATACTGCAGTAACTGTGTTCTGGCATAGAGTATGTACGCTGACAGTTGCTATGGGACAACTACCTCTTTGTGCTGCCAATGAGTGTAGTTTGTCCCTACAGCTTGAGCAGCCCGAGCCGTCAAGCAGACGGGTCAAGATTCGCAATAGTTCTACATGTGCAATATTTGTTTCTTTCCTCATCCCTGAAAACCTAAGAAATAAAGGTACTAGTTGTTCAACTACAGCATGTATGTTAGGATTACATCTTTGTTTACATAATGACAGGCTATTTTGTCCTGCAGAACAATGTGCAGAGTGATTTCACAGGAGGAAGGAATTAGGACAACCTTCCATCTGGCATCTGCTTAGCTTTCCAACCTATATGCATGACGTTTTGCATAGGGTATATAGGATATATAATGGCAAGTTGTCTGTGAATCCTGTTCATAATGCAGTCAGGGAGTGAGGGGAACGGTGAAGGATGAGAAGACAATGCAGAAAAATGAAGTTACTTTCTAGCATCAGTTTTCTTCATAAAGCTGAGAAGAGGCAGAGAATGGGAGAAAAAAATTAAGTTATTAGCAAAGACTGTGGAAGGAAGTTACAGAAGAGCAGAATAAATAGTAGCGTGAGTCAAAAACTGTGGATACTCATTGCAGAGCTTTGAAAGAGTTTAAGATTCAATGAGATGCCAATAAAACTATACAGCATGCTTGTGAATGCTCATTCAGTGATCTAGCGCTGAGAGGACAGGGGAATTCATGTTTGTGTCTGGAAACTCCAGTATTGGTTTCTGAAAAGGAGCATCAGCAATATGTGCTTCATTTAACCTGCTTTCTTAGGTGTAAAACAGAGGCCCTGTCAGCCCCATGGTTGCTGCGCCAGTAGGACGTCTCACTCTTACATTACAGTACTCTGAATCCATGAATAAAATAGGAAGCGGAGCACAATCAGGTGACAGAGATTTGGACTTGAATGAGCCTTTGAGTAAGTTCTTCACAAGAAATAACTAAGCCATGTGAGAGAAGTAAAATACCGTCATAGGCCAGAGATGGGAGAAATCAGTAAGTGCCTACTGCACCCATGTCCATCACAGCCGAGAGTAGCCAAGAGTAGCCAAGAGCTGGGAGTAGAAGCCCAGTACTCAGCACAGCCTCGCCACGCTGCCGAATGGCAGAGACAGCCCAGTCCTCACAGTTTGGCATGTTACTGCAGTGCTTGCACTGCTGTGGTACTAACATGTTACACAGACCTGGGAGTGATGGTGGGGACAGTGTCACCGACATTGTCATACATGCCAGAAGCAATGCTGTCCCAAGAGCTGATCTGGTGACAAAGATTAAATGAGAGAAGAAATGCTCTTTCTGCTTGCCATGAATTCTCCAAAGGAGAAGCATCATAAAACTGACATCAATAAAGCATTTTCTACCCAAACTAAACTCTTGCTTACGTAACAAGAAAAACAACTGGTATTATTATCTGTAAAATTGCCATCTGGGGGCTACTCACATTATATTCCTTGTTTGGAGTGGTGACCATGGATTTATTCATGAATGTTCATTACTGAGCTGGAAAAGAGGTGAGAGGTAGGGAGGCAAAACCTGCAGACAAGTCAGTATTATTTAAGGAAGGAGAGACCTGGAGACAGAGCAAAGAGTTTCTGAGGGATGTTTTGGAAGAATGTGCTCAGCTTGACCACTGTGTCTAATAAAGAATGTAGCTGAAAGCAAAAGGTTGAGAGATGGGCAGTAAAAATCACGTAAGAATGGAAAACCATGGGTATTAAAGGAAAAATGTTGAAACTTAATTTTAGAAATGGGACATCGAGGGGAGACTGTGATGAAGTGCATGAGATTAACGCTTAAAAGCAGCACATTGGGATTCTTCCATTCATGTGCCTTTCACAAGAAGCCATTGACTGAAACAGAACAGTGGTGAGTGTGAAAGGGAAGAGGGAAATATTATTTTAAACACTGTGCAACCTCCATTGACTTACAGGGTATTGGGCTGAGAGATTAGCTGGGCTGAAGAAAGTATTTTCTGAATTTTTCCTGGGTATTTTCTGAGTATTTTCATGAAAATTCTAACATCTCCACTTAAAGGAATAGAGAACAAACTGTGGTACGGAAGAGATATAAGCCCTAAAATTCCACAGCATGAATGCAGCCAAACTGTAAGTGACACTCCTAGGGAGAAACCACTTACCGCAAGTATTCATGCGCTTGGTTTTATGGGATCTGACCGTCACCAAGGATAGGATAATTAACTAAATAGATCACAGTGCAGATCCAATGTAATTCCTGTGCAAGCACCAACGCTGTGGTAGGCATCCTGACTGAAGATGATGCATCGCTGCCACAAAAATTTAGACATCTATGTTGAATGGCCTTGTTTGGCTTTGGGTATCAACAGCATGAGGTACTGGGATCTGCTTAATCTTGATACAGTGTTTGTAATTTCTTCGTAAAAGATCTGCAGATCCTCCCTCTCACTACAGTGACACTTGAAGTGTCTCATGCTGTAGGTATTACGTGGGAAAACGTGTGCAATAAAACCTTTGTCCTCAGACGTCTCTGAAATCGTACACTCTTGATATGAAAAAAGGCTCCCACTGAAGGCAGAATTTGCAGGGGATTTTCCATTTCCTTCTTCCAGCCTTTTTGTCTTTGCAAACTCAGCACAGTATTAAACTCTTCAATAGAACTACAGCGTGTAATTACATCTGAGAAGGTGTGGGAATGCTGTGTATAGAATAACTGCGTGTGTATGTGCATTTGAAGTTAGCCATATCTTTAATTGCTGTGAAATTGTGAAACCAAGAACAATCTGTTTTTAGTATTGGACACACTTCTTCAGCCTAGAAACAAGGTAGGAAACTCTGTTTTGCTTGTTTGTGGCAGCTGGCTATACTCCAACGCCTATTTAAAACATAAAGCCATGCCAATATGAGCCATAATAATTCCTGGGATTATATTAGAAAACAAAGATATGTGAATTATTTTCTTTACTCAAAAGCTTTTGAGACTTCTCATTCTGGAGGATGTGTCACCAGCTTTTGGTAAGGAATTTATTACTTTACAAATTGCTATGAATCAGAATTACAGTGCATATGCAACGAACACGCAGAAGGGGAAGACAGACAATCGGGACCAGCAGCCTGACGGCCAGCGCCTGTTCAGCTGCTGTGGGAATCTATGTGTGAGCCTGAGGATTATTAAGATATTACATCTTCTTTAACAGTGAAGTGCTATTCCCTGGGTGAAACAAAACAAAGCCTGATCACCGTTGTTAGAAATCTTAAACCAGAACAAAGCAGTCTTTCTTTTCTTTGCCAGTATTTAAACATCTCATTGCTGAGCCAAGAGTAAAGTAACGCTGTGCTGCAGAAGCCTGTACATTATCCTGATGTGCAGCAGCTGAAGATTTAGTCAAGGCTGCTAACTGGGACCTTCTCCCTAAACCTCTGGCCTCCAGTTCAGGTCTTTAACAAAGTGGCTGCATTCCAGTGGGTGTCTTCAGGGACCTCGAAAATCTGCTGATCTCTGGTTTTCTTTGCAGTCTGTAGTCCAAGATGTAGGCAGGGCTCCTCCAGCAACGATTTTAAAATGCAGTCCTAATATTACCTCTTCCATGCATCTGTATTGTACTGAAACTTGACTTTATAAATAAAATGGTCAGCTTTGAGGTGGTTTTATCTCTACAGATGAATTGTGAGAATGGTGTTGAACTGTGGCATTTCGCTATGGGGTCAGAGGAACCTCAGGCTGTAATCCATGGCCACAGGCAGATTAAAAACGGCTGTCAGGGCTGACACCTATACTACAAACACAGATTTCAATGTTCTTCATTGCGCTGATGCTGGAACTTGTCCAGTCCCTCGACGAGCTGGTTCCGGGCACCAGAGTGGTAGGAAACTACTTCAGGGGGAATAAAAAGTGAAAGCTGTCTGCTGATTTATTGCCTTGGAGTGGGTCATCGAGGGTGATGTGAGCAAGAGAGTTGGCAGTAGGAACAGAGTGGGATCATGTAACCAGGGATGGATCAGACCTGTGGCAATCAGATTGGCTTAAATTGTCACAGAATTGTCACCAGAGTTGGACAGCCGCTGTGGGTGAGACCCATATTTATGGAGAGAGATCCTTCCCTGTGCCCAGCCGTGCCAGCCGCTGGTCCCCAGCCTCCTCCTCCTCCCACCAAATGGTGCTGTGGCCTGAGATCTGCCAGGAGAGCTGCCCTGTGCAGTCGCAGTGAGCTGAGATGCTGTTAAAGGAATGAAGCAAACCAAACTGGTTGGGACTCTGCTGGGCTGGGAAACAGGTCTGCCCTCAGACAGGGGCAGTAACCTCCAGAAGAGGAATGTGGCGAGAGGTTTAATGGGCTGGGTACACAGGGTACTGGCAGCTAGTACTCCTGTGGTCATAGCAATTTCCAGTACGTGTGCTGGTTTCTACCCTTAAAGAGCCTGTATGTGTCATCTGTGAAAAATACAACAAAACCCAGAGACAGGCTACTAGGTGGCTTGAGAACAAAATTTATTCTTATAGGGAAGAATTACCAGGTCTCTTTATTTTAGTGGAGAGAGACGTAGCAAGAAGAGATGGTAAGAGCTGGAGCCAGGCAAATTTCACATGAGAAATAAGGCACAATTGTTCAACTGTGAGAGTGATTAACCAGTGGAACAGTCTACCACGGGAAGGAGTAGATTTTCCATTTATTCAAGTGCTCAGCTCAGGACTGGATGTCTTTGTGGAAAATACTTTCAATAAACATAAGATTTTGGGCTCAGCACTAACTCACTCCGTAAAATTCTATTGCGCTTATTAAACAGGAGATCAAGCTGGATGATATAATACCCCTTCTGCTCTTAAAAATCCAAGAAGTGCAAATGAAATAGCTATTGAGCTCCACTGGAACTGGTTAGGGCACGCATTCATACGCTTTCCTTGTCAGTGGCAATGTTTGAGGTGGAATATTGCAGCTCCTGATGACCTGGTGTCCAGGACAGGATCCGACTCCTGCTCAAGCCTCCTCTGAGGTCAGCCCATCTCTGTCTGAAGCCCCTTAGCTATGATTACCTCCGATTCAACATTCTTTGTTTCGAATTCAGATTGTGTTCTATCAAAGTAGAACTACAAATTATGGGAAAAAGAAGTATGTTTTAGTACCAAGTAAAAGGTAAGTAGAAAGAAGCAAATTTAGTTAGCTACAACAGATGCTACATGTGAATGAAGGCTGAGTAACAAGCTTTTCATGTGGTCTTGTATCTGCAATTTTCTCAGCGACTCATCTCAAAAGCTCTCAGAGTCCTTAAAAATCTGGGTTTTTTTCTCCTGAAAATAGTAAAACAGCTTTTAAAAGAGCACTTTCCCTCAGCGGGGTCCAAAGTCCACTAGTGAGGAAATCAGCATTATTATTTCCTTCGGTTTTATACATGGAAGTGAAAAAAGTGAGTTGTCCATAGCTAGTCAGACACTAGTGAGAGTGCTCCTGCAGTCTATATCTCAGGTAAGTATCTGACAAGATTACAAGTATACAGATATCTTTATTTTATTACAAGAAACCCAATTTATTTTCTTAAAAGAGTTTTCTGTGGTTCTCTTTTGATACTAAGCCTGAAGGAAGTGGGCTAAGGGAGTCTTTTGCTCATAGTTGGAGCTGGCCCTGATAGTTACTGTCGAATAGAGTCGAACAATAGACAAGAGATAGTTAGAAGCAGTAAACATTTCTGGTATCCTCTGGAGTGTCATTGCCATCCATTTAACATCTCCTTTAGATGTAGTTAAGATGTTAAGAGTCGTTCCGTAGCCAGCAGTGTGGGTAATGTGCAGCCCAATGGCAAACGAATGATATCAAGTGGGAGGAGAGTAGATGCCAAGTGCGTGATGCTCAGCCTGAAATCCAGCGCGCAGCCGTGCAGCTGTTTTGCATGCGCAACGCTAGAGGCCTGCGTGCCACCTGAGCGTTTGCACGAAACCCTGATCAGGAACGGTTAGCATGCAGGCACTCGAACTCTCTGTGCACTTGGCTATACAATTTAAAAGCAGGCCGTCACAGAATGCTTTGTTGTTGGAAGGGACCTTTAGAGGTTGTCTAGCCCAACTGCCTTGCAGTGAGCAGGGACATCTTCAAATGGATCAGGTTGCTCAGAGTCCCGTCCAACCTGACCTGCAAGGTTTCCAGGGATGAGGCATCGACCACTGCTCTGGGCAACCTGTGCCAGGGTTTCACCACCCTCATTGCAAAAAATTTTTTCCTTATATCTAGTCGAAATCTACCCTCCCTTACTTTAAAGCCATTAGTCCTTGTCCTGTCGCAACAAGCCCTGCTAAAAAGATTGTCCTCCTCTTTCCTACAGGCCCCCTTCAGGCACTGGAAGGCTGCTAGGTGTCCCCGCAGCCTTCTCTTCTCCAGGCTGAACAGCCCCAAGTCTCTCAGCCTTTCCTCACAGGAGAAGTGTTCCAGCCCTCGGATCATCTTTGTGGCCCTCAGCCTGAAGCTGAACTAATAAAATAAGGTGGCTATTCCTATCATTGTTTTACAATATTGTAACACTGCTTTCATGCACGAAAGTCACAGCAAACAGCCAAGCACAGGCCATGGTACACAGAAAGGATATGAAGGCTCCACAGTCTTCGCAGTCAATTTTTTTCTGCCAGCCAACTTTATAAACCACTTCCCAGCAATAAGCCAACATGCTCACTGTGGAAACATGAACTCTTAAGTTTCTCAAGGATTATCAGAAATATGTAGTTACCCTGAGCTCAAATCTTACCTTGGCACTGAGAGGAAAGGAAACAGGCCAATGAGACTTTCTCCTGACTCTGCTGCTGTGTAATCTGTGAGACTACTTTATTCTCTACTAATCCCTATTAATTTTGTGCTTCCTTCTTGTCTGCCCTGCACCTGGAACAAGCCTGTGTAGAAGGAAACTCAAGAGGCCATTGGCCACATTGGCCTTAAATAGGATCAGTTAAGCCTAAAGTATTCCTAACTGGCATTTCTCTAACCTTAAAGTCTCCATATGCCATCTTCCACAGCAATCTATTTCTATTAATTATCTATTCCTATATTTTTTTCCTATACATAAACTGAATCTTCTTTACTATAATTGAAGTCCATTGCTTCTTGTCCTGTGGAAAAGAAATTATTTCTTCTTTTCAATGGCCTTTCATTTCTTTCTGTCTATTATCATCTCTCCTCAGTTTTCTGTTGTTTAGGGCAAGAAGTTCCAGTTTGTTCCATTTTTCCATTGCAGGTCATGTTTTCAACCCTCTCATCATTCCCGCTGGTTCTTCTCTGGACGCTCTCCAGCTGAGTCATATTGTTCTTGAAGCACAGTGCCTGGAACTGGATAAACAGATGAGACCTTAGCTGCAGTAGCTGACATTATTCAAGGTGTTGTCTGTTGCAATCCCCTCACCCTCCTTCCTGAAACCTGGTCCTTACTTGTGCAGTTGAACATGGCTGCCTAAGTGCAGTATCTTCAATTTATCCCCATTAAAAAAAATTTTCAGACCCTTTTAGAAATATGTGAAGCGCTTTTGGAATTCTAATCCTATACCCCAGTGTATTTTCAGGCCCCTCCCACCTCTGCCATTTCCATGTGGAATGTGCCCATTTTCCATTCCAGCAGCAAAATTATTGAATAGATTGAAAAAGACTTAACGAGGGAGAGTCCTACTTGGTAATGCTGCTATACCAATAAAGGATGGCAGCAAGGAACAGCGCAACGCAGTTGTGACAGCACTGCGCTAGGCTGGTAGTACCCAGAACAGAGATAGACCAGCTTTGTCATCTCCAAACCTTTCATAGAATCATAGAATCATTAAGGATGGCAAAGACCTCTAAGATCATCAAGTCCAACCGTCACCCCAACACCACCATGCCTGCTAAACTATCTCCTGAAGTGCCATATCTACATGCTTTCTGAACACCTCCAGGGACGGGGACTCTACCACCTCCCTGGGCAGCCTGTTCCAATGTCTGACCACTCTTTCAGTAAAGAAATATTTCCTAATATCCAATCCAAACCTCCCCTGATGCAACTTGACGCCACTTTTAAGGTCTTCAAGTAGAAAAGTGGTGCAAAGCCGTGTTGGGCCATGGTTTAACCTGTTAAATTTTTAAAAGCAGCATCAGCTTATGTATTCTGTTCCCTGCCTTCCCTTTGGCACTTGCTCGTATGCCTGCCCAGGTTCTTCTGCCAGGCCAATGCAAATATTTGTTTAGTCAAGGGGTAAACCAGGTTGGGGGAAAACTGGAGCAGCACAGGGAGAAGAAGTATAGTTCAAGATTAGATGTACGCTCTGAACCAGTTCATCACGGAGCTTGTGCCCACACAAGAAAGAGGACAGGGAAGTCTGACTGGAAGTGTATGCTTACAACGGGTTTAAGAAAAACTCAGCCCTTGCTGCTGCTCAGATAAATGGCCCTGTGCACCTCTCTGCTCTTGTCTTCTCTCTGACGCTGGGTGTAGTGCTTAAAACCACTCTATTCTTTTTGGCTCGGTTAGTTTTCCATCAGATCGGATCCCTGATCCGGCTGACTGAATATTTAAACAGTCAGTAATGTTGGCTCAGGACAGGTGGTGGATGTTCAAAGGCCTCTAGTTGCATCAGGTTGAGGAGGTTTAGACTGGATATTAGGAAAAATCTCTTTACTGAGATCTTTACAGGCTAAGGGCCTTCCATCGTAACTCCGGACCCGCTTTCCACCCCCAGCTCTGTGTCCTCTCACCCCAGCTGCCTTGGCAATGTTTCCCAGTGCCTCCAGGCCAGTATCTTTCCCTTGTTTTTCTAATGCTGGCATTCTCATGACCTTGCACCTGCAAACCCTGATAGAGTTCTCAGCAGGTTCTCAAGGGAACCGATTGCGACCAGCGTGAGAATCACATCTTCTTGCTTGGTTTACATTACAGGGGGCACAAAGCTTGACAACCATCCACCCTGCAGCACCTGCAACATAAGCGGTTACAATCAGTAGCATTTGGGGGGTTCCCAATAAATATTGTATCATTACTATGGGAAAAGTGCTGCAGGGGGGCGGTCCTGGAGAGGAGTCCAGGAGAGGATGCTTTCTGGGGACCCTCTCCTCACATTTTTCTTTGCTGCCCACACAGAAGCATTCTCCCTTTCCCTTCTCTTTCTCAGTCTCTCATTTATTAGATTCAATGTATGCCCTCAGCTATGAACCCCTCTAATAAATCTCTGTGCATGTGAACTTGTCCCCCAGCCCCATGTGCAACAGGGGAAAGGCATGGAAGGCAGGAATCCCCCTGAGAGCCCCCTTGCTTTAGCAACAGCACAGTCTGACACCAGCTCTGCGGCACCTTACAGCAAATTGTCCAGTTCCATGCAGTTAAAATTAATCTAAACTGGGTTTGCCACCATATGTAATGGAGGGAAGACCCATGCCGAGGCAGGAGGGTGAGTGGAATAGGAACGTGCTTTTTGGTGGCAGCCTGCAGCTGCACTGGATTGGAGTAAGAGTGAAACCATACCCGAAGTGGAAAGAAAAGCCATTATTATCCAAGACTTTCCTCTTTGTAGAGAGCTAACAGGTTTACATGAACTGCTGTGACCAGAGGAACGGTTCAGGAGCCGCACGGCTGCCAGGCACCACAGAGTCAGGTAGATCCTGGGGAAGAGGGTTCCTGGGAGAAGAAAGAGCAACAGCAAAGCTATGAAGGGATGGGACACAGGAGCTGCTCCAGCAGCTCCGCAGTTGTGGGCTGTTGCCCTCTTAGCACTGCTGGCAAATCTGTGCCTGCACCCTGTTATGTGCCTGCACCCTGTTCTGTTATGAGGTTTCGCAGCCGCTTTGGAGTTTTTGCAGTACAACTACTGAAAAATTAAACCGAAATATGAGCTGAGAGAATAACCCATTTATTTAAATATAGATTAACCTTAGGTGTCAGACCATTTTTCCCAGCAAATAATTCCTGCACCGTGAAGCTAAAGAAAGCCTGAATTAGAAAGAGTAAGTATGTCTCTAAGGCATTTCTAAATCATCAGATCTCGTTGCAGCTAATCATTGCACTGGTATTTTAGCACTGTGAGTAGATTCTGAAGATGATGCCAACACAGTCATCATGGCTGTGTGTGTTTCATCGGAAAATATTTTGGGCTAAGTGTTGTGTGTGGCTATTTCAATAGAAAAATATTTAAGGCAAAGTGTATTGTCATGGCAAACTACATAGAAAAACTAGGGTGGGGCATGGGAAAAAAGGCAAAAGTTATGTACAAACAGGAACAGGAAAAAGCCCGACTTTGCAAAATTGTATTCAATTACCCACAGATTTTTTGCATGAGCTGCTCCTCTGGTGGGTGATACTTACACAGAACAGACAATGCGGTGCAAGGCCTGAGCCTGTACTAACATCCCCACGGACTGGCTGTGCAACAGGGCTGTTTGTGGAAGAGGATTCCCTGAGTGTTAAGGACAGAGCCAGGCCAAGAACAGCCTGCCCAAGAGGTGCCGAGAGGTTCTGGAAGCACGGGGCTTCCCTGGATAGTCCCGACCTGTTGCATCTTTCCCGGGTTGAAAGCAAATCTCGGTGGGGATCACCCTTGTAATGTTTTCTGGGGAGATGCAGAGAAAACTCTAGGGAGGTAGATGCACATGCTCCTGCTCGCTATACAGACAGGGCATGTGAAACACAGTTTATCTGAACATCAGTTTCTTCTACTGGCCTTTCAGGTTCTTCAATGCTATGGTGACAGACTTAGTACTTTTCTATTCACACTTCTAGGAAAAAGTTCTGGGATGGCCCAAAGGGTGGACATCAGCCCTTAGCATTAGGACATTTTTAATTGCTGCTGGTACAGGCGTATCTGCCACACCAGCAGCTGAACTCCTGTTGATGGAGGTTGTGTTGCTACTGGACTCTGTCACAGGGCCAGCGTGGGGCTGCAGATCCCCAACATTTCTTCCATAAACTGGGGTCTAAAGTCCCTTTGTAAATATGCTTCATACACTCTATGTGTGCCTTGCTGGTTCAGTGAAAGCTCCTTCACACACAGGACAAGCCATTCCGGAAGAAAGGTCACTTTAAACTGGACTAAAGGCTCTGTTCACATGAGCTGTGGGTCCATGAGGATTTATTTGGTGACGATACTGGCTTAAGTAATCCTGGCTTTTTTCCTCCCACCTCCTTCTCTTCCCACCAGTTGTTCATGTGCCACCCCCTGCACTGCGCCAGCAGAACTGTTTGTGCAGCTACACTGTGAACAAACAAGGGAACTGATCTAATACAACAAGGCAAAATGGAGAAATGTTGTTTGTTTTCTTCTGCCAGATTGTTTGACCTGTGTGATTCATTACGCAGCTATGGAAATCACTCCGTGGCAGCGAACGGGAGGGCAGGTGGAAGTAGAGGAAATCAGTTGGCTGGGCAGGAACGGGACTGCCTGAGCAGCGCTGCTGCTGACCATGAAACCACAAACCGAGCCTAGGCTTTACTGATGCTAACTGCATGTTGTTGCCCTTCTGTCACGACAGCAGAAGAGTTGGTAGAGCAGTGTGGACGGTCCTACACCTTGGGTCCAACTCTTTCACCCTTGAAGACAAACCACGAACTAAAATGGCACACTGGGAGATTTCAGCAGATGGCTGAGCTGTAGCTCACCACTACCATCAGGATGAGATCTCGTTTCTCAGCCGTCTTTCACTCCTGTCTGCAGCTGCCAGCCTTGCTTTGCACCGGTTCTAGTGGTCATCAGACAGCTTGCAGAAGTCTGGTCTTGTTCATTAGCTAAAGAGAAAAGATCAAGTTATTTTGTGCTCGATCCATCTGCTTCTGTGTTAGTGAGCTGAACTGGCTCATTGATAGCCTTTGGGAAAGCAGAGCTCATGGAAGAGAAGTGGTGGAAAACCCGAACTAGGAACATGGAGAAGGTTTGGAAAGGGCGAGTGGGTGAGATATCCTTCCTTCAGCAGTGCTGAGTTGTTAGATCAGCTCAGCTGTCTCATCTTCTGATTCAGACACACCTTCCATTTTTACGCAGGTTGTTAGCTCTAGCAGATGGATAAAATATATGACTTCTATCCATATCATCCTGAACTTCTGCAGCGAGATTTAAATGTGTGAGCTGTTCCTTGCTTTCAGAGTATGAGTCAGCTAAAGGTTTGACCCATTAATCTTTCAAAAGTGAGAGGGGAAAACACGCTGCAGCCTTTTCTGGCTGTTGCATTCCCACTGTGCAAAAGGGATGCTAGGGGTTTCTGTGTTAAAGCTTTTGCTTTGGTTTCTAAATTTGCTGTTTTCATAAGGCGAAAACTACGATGTTAGCTTACAAACTCAACTGGTGTTCTGAAAATCCAGCTGTGTGTTCAGATTCTTAATAAAAATACCAGTAAAACAGCCTCTGTAAATGGAGATTAACTGACGGAGCTCTCAGCAATACATGGAGCAGAACAGAATCCACCTCAGTTGCCATGGCTATGTTTTCCCATCGAGCTAACAGAATTAAAAAAAATACTTTTTCCAGTTAATTCAGCAATTTTGACCTATACACACACAGAAAACAGTTAATATCAATTAGAAGGTGCACTTTTATACAGCAGATGTCGTTATCAGGTAATTTAGGTGCAGAGCTACCTCTGTACATAGGTAAAATAACTGTTACCTAAGGCAGCATAGGATCAGGGGCAGCACAAAGGCCAGGGCCCCAGTGCAAATTCCGGAGCTCTAACAAGTCAAACTCACAGCTGCTCCACTGAGTATCCATATAATACTCAGTGAATATGCCAGAATACCTCTCCAGCCTTTTCCATGCTCCCTGTGGCAGTGGTGTTGTCCTTTTGGGACAATTTTCCAGGGCTCTGCTCCTTCATCTGTCTGCCCACAAGCTCTCTATTTCAAGTATCCTCCTTTCCCAGCACAGCCCAGCCCCTTCATCCTTAGAATGGCAAAATTCAGTGTTACCTACACAGCTGAGAAACCCTGAGCTTACTCTAAGTCTCTCTAAACCACCACAATTAATTACATTCTTTCTTACATATCCTTTACTGCCTGCTCTTTGAGAAAAAAATACTGGGCTCCCTGGACCAGCTGATTGCCAAAATCACCACCAGAAGAATGCAGGAGGGAGAAGATCCTTCTGTTTTATATAGACTACCAGAAGCATTTCAAGGAAGAAAGATGCCAGGGCAGATGTCATGCTGGACATATTACAGTCAAGAAAGAATTGGTCAAAGATGTGAAAGCGCAGTCTTGGCTGCAGCAAACACAAGACTGTAGAGCTGAAAATCTGGAGACAGCTGAGCAAGGCAAGTAGTACAGTCACAACCCTGGACTTCAGGGAAGCAGGTTTTGACTTACTCAGGAATCTTCTTGGCAGGATCCAATGGGAGACTGCTCTAGAGGGCATGGAGCCCAGGGCAGCTGATTGATCTTCAAGGAGAACCTCCTGTAAGAAAAAGAGCAGTCCGTTCTGATGTGCAGAAAGTCAAGCAAGTATGGCAGGAGGCCAGCATGGGTGCACAAGGGACTCCCAGCTGCGCTCCAGCACAAAAAGGAAGTGTACATAAAGTGGAAGCACAGATGGTCTGCCCAGGAGGAATACAGAGACATTGCTTGAGCATGCAGGGCTGGTGTTAGGAAAGCCAAAGCTCAGCTGGAGTGGAAACCGGAGAGGGAGGTGGAGGTTAACATGAAATGCTCCTGCAGGTATGCTGGCAGCAAAACGAAGGCTGAGGAAAATATGGGTCGGCTGCTCCATGGATCAGGGGACACAGCGACAGAAGACATGGAAAAGGATGAGGTACCCAATGCTTCTTTTGCCATGGTTTTCGCTGATATGGCCTGCCCTTAGGCTTCCCAGTTCCTCAAGCCTAGCAGCAATCTGTGGGAGCGAAGCAGTACCCAGCACAGCAGTTAGGGAGCACTGAAGCCAACTGGATGCACACAAGTCCACAAGAGCAGATGGGATGCAACAAAGGCTGCTGAAGGAGCTGGCCAATTTCATTGCAAGGCCACTCTCTACCAGCTTTGAAAGGTTATGGTGATCTGGGGAGGTTCCTGATGACTGGAGATGGGTAAAGGTTACACCTATCTTCAAGGAGGGCAAAAAGAAAGATCCAGAGAATGACAGACCAGTCTGCCTAACCTCAGTCCCTGGGAAGGTGATAGAACAAATCCTCCTGGAAGCCACGTCCAAGCATGGGAAGGACAAGGAGGTAATTCAACAGCCAGCATATATTTATCAGGTCAAATCGATTGCTTTCTATAATGACATGACTGCCTGTGTGGACAGAAGGGGAGCTGGGGATGCTGTAAAGCTTTTGCAAAGCTCTTGATGTGTTTTCCTATAGTACCCTTACAATCAAATTGATGAAATATGGCTGGATAAGTAGATGACAAGGTGAGTGGAAAGTTGCCTTGGCCATTGGCTCAAAGAGTTATCAAGGCTACAGAGCCCAAGTGGCTGCAGGTTACCAGTGACATCCCTCAGGGACTGATACTAGCACCAGTACTGTTTAATGTCTTTTATTGATGACCTGGATGATGGGATGGGGAGCGATCAGAGCAAATCTGCAGACAATACTAAACTGGGGGTGAATGATTTATAAGCTGGAGGTTGGGGCTTCTATGGAGAGTGTCCTAGAATGGTTGGAGGAATGGATTCATAGGAACCTCATGCAGTTCAACACAGGCAAATGCAAAGTCCTGCACTGGGGGAGAAATAGCTTTATGCAATAGGAAAGGTTAGAGGTCAACAAAGGAGCCTAGCAGGAAAAGACTCGGAGGTCCTGGTGTACAGCGAGTGCAACATGAGTCAGCAGAGTGTCCTTGCAGCAAAGAGGGTTAACCACACGTGAGCTGCTGTTAGCAAGAGCGTAGCCAGTAAGGTAAGAAAAGTGGTTCTTTCCCCCTATTTGGCACATGTGAGACCACATCTTATAAGAGTTCAGTTTTGACCTCACCACTACAAGAAATACATTGATAGACTGGACGGAGCCCAGTAGAGGGCCACCAGGCTGCTCAGGGGACTGGAGCTCACGACGTATGAAGAGAACCTGAAAGAACTGGGTCTGTTCAGCCTCAAGAGAAAGCTGAGGAGGGAGCTTATTGCTGTCTACAGTTGCCTAATGGGAGGATGTAGAGAAAACAAATGCACAGGGAAATGATGAGAGGCAAGGATGAGGGGCAAGGGACACAAACTGAAGCACAGGAATTTCTGACTCACTACAAGGAAAAAAAAAAACCTTACCATGAGGGCAGTCAAACACTGAAAAGAGGGGACCACAGCAGCTGCAAAATCTCTTGCATTGAAGGTATTCAAAAGCAGACTCAACGAAGCCTTGAGGAACTAGCTTTAACTGGCCCTACTTTGAGCAGGGGTTAGAGATGATGAGCTTTGGAGGTCCCTTCCAGTTTACATGATCCCATGATTCTGGTAAGAAACGTGCCTTGAAGAAAATGAATGAAAGGAGTGAGACTGATTTACTTTCAACCCACATATATTAAAAGTATTTCAACGTTCCTGAATGATTCAGAAATATTCTGGTATGTAAAAAATACCCCAAACCAGCTCATCTCTTAAGACACCACGTCTTGAAGGCATTCCAGAAATTCTTTCTTTTTTTGACATTTACTACTGCAATCCTATGAGAACTCACATTTGGCAAAATCCTCCCATATATATCAAATCTAGCTCTCCCACCGTATGCTTTTAAAATACCACTAAATCATCATTACTTGAAACTGACTGCAGATTTAAAAAAAAAAATTTTTTGTTCTCCCGTTTTCCTCTATAATCTATGTCAAGGGCCCTATTACTTCTAGCTAATGTATGTATGGTATTCGTAACCTGGACAAGCTCGAGAAGTGGGCCTGTGTGAACCTCATGAGGTTCAATAAGGCCAAGTGCAAGGTCCTGCATCTGGGTCGGGGTAATCCCCGCTATCGATACAGGCTGGGGGATGAAGGGATTGAGAGCAGCTCTGCTGAGAGGGACTTGGGCGTGCTAGTGGAGGAAAAGCTTGACATGAGCCACCAATGTGCGCTCGCAGCCCAGAAGGCCAGCCGTATCCTGGGCTGCATCAAGAGAAGCGTGGCCAGCAGTCGAGGGAGGGGATTCTGCCCCTCTGCTCCACTCTGGTGAGACCCCACCTGGAGTCCTGTGTCCAGCTCTGGAGCCCCCAGCACAGGACAGACCTGGGCTGTTGGAGCGGGGCCAGAGGAGGCCACAGCAATGATCCGAGGGCTGGAACCCCTCTGCTGTGAGGAAAGGCTGAGAGAGCTGGGGCTGTTCAGCCTGGAGAAGAGAAGGCTGCGGGGAGACCTTAGAGCAGCCTTTCAGTACCTGAAGGAGGCCTATAGGAAAGATGAGGAAAATCTTTTCAGCAGGGCTTGTTGTGATAGGACAAGGGGTAATGGCTTTAAAGTAAGGGAGAATAGATTTAGACTGGATATAAGGAAGAAATTTTTTACCATGAGGGTGGTGAAACACTGGCACGGGCTGCCCAGAGGGGTAGTGGAGGCCCCATCCCTGGAAACATTCCAGGCTGGGTTGGACGGGGCTCTGAGCAACCTGGTCTAGTTGAAGATGTCCCTGCTCACTGCAGGGGGGTTTGGCTAGATGACCTCTAAAGGTCCCTTCCAACCCAAACCATTCTATGATTCTATGATCATACTAATTAAACAAATCATAAACTGTAATACATCTATCTTCATATGTAAGAGATGCTTCTCCCCGAATACAGTCAAGAAACTGAGATACAGAAAAGCACAGAGCCTTTCCAAATAGAATTTCAGCAGAACACAAATTAAAGCAAATTCTCTGAACTTTCAAGCTTGTGTTTAACCACACAACTCATTCTTTAAATAGAAGCTTGATGAAGTGCACTATGACTTTTGAAAACTCAACTCCCCTAGTGTACTGACCTTTCCTGTTTTCTGAGAAAGCAGAAAAAAGGCAAGTGGTTTAGACTAAGAACAGTCTAGAGAAGCCAGCAAGATTGTCACCTGGTGAAAGAAGCCCTCCAGCACCCAGAAGATGGGAGAAGGCATAGACCAGTCTGGGCCCAGTAAGTTGATGATGGAGACTGAACTGGTTGATTCTGGGTGTCAGTGGGGAACCTCCCTGCATATAAGCCAAGAAGCACGGGGAAGCTGAGGCTTTTACTTTCCTTACATTTTGGATGAGCCAGTGAAACGTGGTGGAGTTGAATAGGTAGCTGGCCATCTGCAGCACGTCAGCTGACAGCTGCAAAATGAAGGGGAGCTGTCTTCTCTCCAGCAGCTCAAGGGCACCCACGGGGAGAAGTCAGAAACCCTCATCACTGAAAACTTCGTGCCTGCCCTTCTTTCGACAGATCTGCAGCGCCGCCGTGATTTAGTCTTAACATGCCAGTCCAAAAACATCCTGTCATATTTTAAAAACATGCCTGTTCTCTGTATATTTTCCCACAAACACTTTTATCACAACCTTGATCTAACAGCACAGACCCGAGTAGAGCTTTTATTAATTGTAAACTATAACCTTTTGCTGTGTATTATGTAATGCTTCATTGGAGCCTACAGTTCTGCAGATGAAAAGAGAGTGTTTATTGCCAAAAACACTATAGCATGTGCACCATTTTAACCGTATCTCTTCCTCTTTATCTCTGAAGGTTATGCGAGATTAAATTTTACATACAGGGCAGGGCTCACCTCTGTCACTGCCCTCAAAGCAATCACTTTTCGAGAATGGAATGTCTCCCTCGGGGAGGAAAGACTTGTTTCTGCCCCTACCAGAAAAGCAGATAAGACGCTGCGTCTGTGGGCATATTACTTTTTCCCCTTTGGTAGAAGTTTATTTAGTGTTCAGAATTATGGTGACTCTGGGACCTGTGATTTCTGAAGTAAATAAATAAAAACCTGGCAACTGCAGTTATGTCACCGAATCACAGAATGGTAGGGGTTGGAAGGGACCTCTAGGGATCATCTAGTCCAACCCCCCCTGCCGAAGCAGGGTCACCTACAGCAGGCTGCACAGGACCTTGTCCAGGTGGGTCTTGAATATCTCCAGAGAAGGAGACTCCACAACCTCCCTGGGCAGCCTGTTCCAGGGCTCCGTCACCCTCAGAGGGAAGATCTTCCTCATGTTCAGACGGAACTTCCTGTGCCTCAGTTTGTGCCCATTGCCCCTTGTCCTGTCACTGGGCACCACTGAAAAGAATCTGACCCCATCCTCCTGACACCCACCCTGGAGATATTTATTGGCATTCATAAGATCCCCTCTCAGCCTTCTTTTCTTCAGGCTGAACAAGCCCAGCTCCCTCAGCCTCTCCTCGTAGGAGAGATGTTCCAGTCCCCTCACCATCCTTGTAGCCCTAGCAGGCTGTGCTGTCATTCAGCGTGACCTGGACAGGCAGATAATTATTGGGCAGAGAGGAGCCTGATAAGGTTCAACAAAGGCAAATGCAGGGTCCTGCATCTGGGGAAGAACAACCCCAGGCATCAGTACAGGCTTGGGGCGGACCTGCTGGAGAGCAGCTCTGTGGAGAGGGACTCGGGTGTGCTGGTGGACGACAAGTTTACCATGAGCCAGCAGTGTGTCTGGTTGCCAAGAACGCCAGTGGTGTCCTGGGGTGTGGTCAGAAGGTGGAGGGAGTTTTCTCCTTCCCCTCTACCCTAGTGAGGCCTCATCTGGAGTACTCTGTCCAGTTCTGGGCTCCCCAGCTCAAGAAAGATGAAGAGCTACTGGAGAGAGTCCAGCGGAGGGCTACAAGGATGGTGAGGGGACTGGAGCATCTCTCCTACGAGGAGAGGCTGAGGGAGCTGGGCTTGTTCAGCCTGGAGAAGGCTGCAAGGGGACCTAATAAATGCTTACCAATATCTCCAGGGTGGGTGTCAGGAGGATAGGGTCAGACTCTTTTCATTGGAGCCCAGCGACAGGACAGGGGCAACGGGCACAAACTAAAGCACAGGAAGTTCCGTCTGAACATGAGGAAGAACTTCTTCCCTCTGAGGGTGACGGAGCACTGGAACAGGCTGCCCAGGGAGGTTGTGGAGTCTCCTTCTCTGGAGATATTCAAGACCCACCTGGACAAGGTCCTGTGCAGCCTGCTGTAGGTGACCCTGCTTCGGCAGAGTGGTCGGACTAGATGACCCACAGAGGTCCCTTCCAACCCCTACTATTCTGTGATTCTGTGATTTACAGCTGTAGCAGGAACTCACCAGTGAGCACAGCGGCAGGCAGCAGAGCAGAGCTTGTCTTCCCTCTTCGGCAACACCATTCTCAGGCTAAAGGACTTTTTGTAGAGTGAGAGAAAACAAAACAAAAAAGCCCCAAAACGCCAAACCCCTCTAGGCGCGAGAAACGGCCCCCGGGAGCCGCGCGAAGACGGACAGCAGCCCCGCTAACCCCCGTGGCGACGGGAACCGCTTGTTTCTACCCCACACGCGTCCTCGGCCGGCCGCGGCCCCGCCACAAGCAGCGACCCGAAGCCCCCCGGGTTGTTAAGGGATAGGTTGGCGGGCGGCCCGGCCCCGCCGAGGCGGGCGGCGACTGCCCCGTCCCTCAACCGGCGGCCCCTCAGGCGCCGCGCGCGGGAAAAGGCGCTTTTTATTTTTCAGCAGTGTGGCAGCTCGCCGCTCCCCGGCCGGGGAACGGGCGGCGGGGCTGCTTTACGGCAAGGCGTTCCGGCCTCCCCGTCCGCGCTTTGCGGCTGCGTGGCGGCGGTGGGGGGCGGGGAAGATGTCTGAGCGGGGAGAAGCCCCGGTGGCGGCGGCATCGGCGGGAGCGGGGGGCGAGATGCCGGCGAAGAAGCAGAAGCTGAGCAGCGACGAGAACAGTAACCCCGGGGACCTGTCCGGCGACGAGAACGTGAGGCTCGGGCTCTGGAGACAGGCGGCTGCGGGGCGGAGGGGGTGGGCGTGAGGCGGGAGCGCGCGCGGCGGCGGGGCCTGAGGCGAGGGGGGAGCTGCCGCCCGCCCGCTGGGCCCCGCCGTGAGGGGAGCTCCCGGGCCGGCCCCCGCTCCCCGTCAGACCCCGCCGGGGCGGGGACGAGGAGGGTGTCAGCCCGCCCGTCTCGGCTCGGCGGCGGCCCCGCCGGGCAGCGGGAGGGAGGCCCCCGGTGCGGGGAGACCGCCGTGGGTCGGGGGGAGAGGCGCTCGCTTTTCCGCCACGTGGGTGAGGGAGAATTTGAGGCCCAGGCTCCGAGCGGGCTCTGGCTCGAAGTGGATTTCAAAATGTCAGGCTTTTTCTTCTTCTTTTTTTTTTTTTTTTTTGCTGCACACCAACAAAATTTTCCATTTTTCTTGAAGTTTGTGTCGCGTGCCTTCACTGTCGTGGTGCGGAGTAATGAGCAGCGTAAATTTGTGTGTGCAGCCCTGTGGTTAATGAGGAAGAGGGGATAGTGCTCATCAGCTTCTGTCAGCAGAAGGCGGTGGCAGGGGCTGAGGACTGTAACCTCGAAGCTAGGGTGAAATCTAGTGTTCAGAGCAAAGGTAATGTGATTGACATAGAATAGCTTTATGCTTGAAAAACAATCTTTATCTGAGATATCTAGCAGTCATCTTATGTAGTTACTGAGTTGGAGCGGGGCCAGAGGAGGCCACAGCAATAATCTGAGGGCTGGAATCCCTCTCCTGTGAGGAAAGGCTGAGAGAGTTTGGGCTATTCAGCCTGGAGAAGAGAAGGCTGCAGGGAGACCTTATTGCAGCCTTTCAGTACCTAAAGGGGGCCTGTAGGGGAGATGGGGACAAACTTTGTAGCAAGGCCTGTTGTGACAGCACAAGGAGTAATGGTTTTAAAATAGGGGAGGGTAGATCCAGACTGCATATAAGGAAGAAATTTTTTACCATGAGGGTGGTGAAACACTGGCACGGGCTGCCCAGAGAAGTGGTCAATGCCCCATCCCTGGAAACATTCCAGGCCGGGTTGGACAGGGCTCTGAGCAACCTGATCGAGTTGAAGATGTCCCTGCTCACTGCAGGGGGTTTTGGCTAGATGACCTCTAAAGGTCCCTTCCACCCCAAACCATTCTATGATTCTGTGTTATTTGGGTGTTAGCTTTCTGCAGTGTGGGTTTCTCTCTGGTTAGAGCACTTACCCAGAAAGTGAGGGATCTGGACCACATCCTCTGTAACCTGTGGAAGTGCTGCTTGTGAGGTGACAGGCAGGTTTGAGGTGCTCCACACCACTGCTAATGCAGTTTTTTACTGCTCAGCAGCATTTGTGAATCCCAGTGTAATTCGATGATAAAGGCATTCAGGTTTGCTTTGGTGTCGGTTGTAAGCTATCAGTGACCATGGGATGTTATTGAAAATGCGACTTGTCTCAGTGGTAAAAGGACTCAGTTTTCAAGAGTTTGTTACTGGACTCCACTACTCCTGAAAGGCTGGGATTCTGCTTAAAAGTTGGCATAATAGTGTTGGTTTAGAGAAAAGGTGCCTTTTTTTCCACAAGGATCCTGGATGCGTGTTTGGCAGTTATGGTGTAGTTGCAGATACCTGGTGAGTTGCATCTTACCAGGTACCTGGTGTTGTTATATTGACAATATCTGACTAACCCAGAGAAGACTTCAGTCTTGTGAAGTATTACGACTCTCACTAGGCAAGTGCGCTTGGGAGATGAGAATTTGGCAAGATCTGAAATGTCTAAGGGTAAAGGAGAAGAAACTGGAAAACATAAAAATTCCTAAATGCAGTTATGCTTATTTGGGGAGGGTTGGCTCTTTTAGGGGTGCAACGTGAAGGGAATGACTCCAGGTGTGGGCAGTTCACTTACAGGCTTATGTGTTGTGTTTCCTTGCTGTCCTCTTGATTTCCTAACGTTCAGAGTTGCTGGGCAACCAAAGGCCAGTATACCTCTACTGGCTTCTGACAGTACAAAACTGGGACAAAGAATGAGTGTTTGTTGGAAATTGGTGTATTAATGTTTATAGTTGACCTTATTCCATATTGTTAGTGGGGTTCCTGATGGAGCTTGGTGTTGCACTTAATATCCTCTGGTGACAGGCTGTTGCCTCTGCCTCCCTTAGTTCCAATCTGGAAATCACGTGGCTTTGGGATGAGTTGTTTTCCCCCCAGTGCTCTGATGGGAGCGAACAGGCTACTGTGCCAGGGAAAAAAAAAAAGTTGATTTTTAACAATCTGAACTTGCTCATATGGAAGCACAGGATTGGCGGTTATGATGCAAGTGAAGTTGAAGTGTACAGTGATGGGTGATACAGAGACAGAAAAGTCCTTTTGAGTAGTGTCCTGCAGTCAGACTGCATATGAAATTGTAGTTTCTGTTAGTTGTCCAAAGCTGATCTAAAACTGCTCAGCGACTGGGTCGGTTGTTTTGTGCAGTCCTTTTTTTCAGTTCTCCCCATCCTTACCTTAGCTCTGGCTGGTGACGGTTGGAGGGCCAGTTAGGTTAGTTAGCTGTTCAGACAGCAAGCTAATTTTATTTTTGGTGTTTTTTTTTTTCTTTTTTTTTTTTTTAACTTAGCTTTTAGTTGAAGCAAGTGTCTGTAGGAAAGAGCAGGAGGTGGGACTTCCTCTTCTAGTGGCAGTGCTGACTTATTGCAGAACTTTGCTGTGCCTGCTGCTGGTGAGGGTGCCCAGAAGTCTCAGAACGGTTAGATTCTTGGTATGGCTAAGCATAATGTTCTTACACAAACAACCTCTTCCTTCACTACTTGAGAAGTACTCATTTCATCTACATCAAAGATGTTTTCTAGGGAAAGTGACCACTTTATCTTAGATGTTATCTTTAGAGCAGCTACCAATATTCTGAAGAAACTTCACTAGAGCACAGTTCAAGTCTCTCCCTCTTGGCTTAGTCCTCATGTGACTCGTGTTCTGTTTCTAGGGAACAATGCCATTATGTTAGTAATAGGTTTAACACCACATCCTAGGAGATCTTCTCTTCTTATGGAGGAGAAGGAAAAGTGAAAAGGCCAAGTGCTGCAAAATGAGTTGAATTTATACAGCAGTTAATGATATCTTTACTACATTCTGTATAATTTGAATATTTTCAGGATGATGCTGTTAGTATTGAAAGCGGTACTAACACCGAACGCCCTGACACACCAACAAACACTCCTAATGCACCGGGAAGAAAAAGCTGGGGGAAAGGAAAATGGAAGTCAAAGAAGTGCAAATATTCCTTCAAATGTGTAAATAGCCTAAAGGTAGGTATGTGTCAGCTTTGGCATGGGAATGCTGGTACTGCTTGCTGGCAGTAATGTTGATGTTGACTGTGAGACAGTGACAAGACAGAAGTTTTTAAATGTCTGTATATAATTATATTCCATGCTTGTTTGAAGAAGGTACCTTTCATATTTGGAATAGCTGAAGTTTTGAAGAAAAAGGATACTGAGAAACAGGAAACGGTAGTGCTGCAATTAACCCAATTCTTGTACAGGTTTTCAAAGTTGTGTGATATGTTGTAATTATATATTTCATTGAAGTTGTAACTGCTTGAGATAAAGATAAGAAACTGGATAAACGAACTCAAATGAAACAAAACCTGTGACGACTTGATGCAAGGTGCAGAACCTGTACAGATTTTTCTACCTGTTGAAATGTATTACAAAACAAACAAACAAACAACACCGAAACAACCCAACAATCTTGGAGTAGCTTTTTCTTTACACTCACGAGATCAGGCATTTTCTGTCCTCTGGCAATTGTCATAAATGCTAAATAGTGCAATTTGGTTAATTTATCGTGAGTGGTGTGAGTATGTGTTTGCACCTGATCTTCGTCATATTTATCTTCCCACGTAATACCTGATGGTATTAAGGAATGTGGATTCATGGTCTTTACTCCCTGTTCTTGTGTATTAGGGTATTATTGTTTTCTTCTCCACTGATGGTAGACTACGCTGGACTGAATGAATTTTCTCTTTGGTTCTTTTACACTGTCAGGATGTTGTTTTTTCATTCCCCAGCACTGTTTGGGATATTTATGTGGCAAAAGCTGTAAATATGCCATCTGATTTGATTTTTAGGAGATTTCCAAATAAAGAAAAGATTGCATCTGGAACAAAATGGGAGTTTTGTTAAGCTTTATATTTAGCTAACAAAAGGATGTGTGCGGCTCCATAGTGGATATTTTCTGCAGAATTGCTTTAAGAGTGTTTTTGTCATTCCCCCACACTAAACTGTTGAGCTGTGCTGATGTAGCTGTTTCTGAACTTTGTCTTCAGACTGCCTCACTGAAATGCTGGGGTAGCTGAGTGGGAGGGGATGAGAGGTTTGGAGCATGAAAACCTCCTTTGCTCAGGGCAGTGGTGGAGTCACCATCCCTGGAGGTGTTCAAAAAACGTGTAGACGTGGCACTTCAGGGCATGGTTGAGCAGGCATGGTGGTGTTGGGTTGACAGTTGGACTTGATGATTTCAGAGGTCTTTTCCAACCTTAATGCTTCCATGAGTCTATAAATGATCTTTGCCACGGGAGAAATTGTGATATGAAGGACTAGATGACCCACAGAGGTCCCTTCCAACCCCTACTATTCTGTGATTCTGTGATTCTGTGAAGTTATACTACAAAGGTATCTGGGAAACAAGTTGATCTTAATGTGTTTTTTGAAGTATAAAAATGATCTCAAGTCCTTTCAGGGTGTAGGAGGAAGGGGAAGCTCTTTCATTTTCGCCTAGGCAGGCAGCTGTTCCTGTGATTCGCATGAATTGCCCCCGCAGGTAGTGCTTTTCGTGGCTTCAAGTCATGGTTCAAGCACAGGTGTGGGCCTTTCAGCACCCAAACCCTTAACAAGTTCTGAGTTTTGCTAAGTATATTTGTTTTCTGTCTGCAGACCAAATATTCCAAATGGGTTAGTACTTTTCAGGTGTCTTCTGGGAAAACAGAACATTCTCTCACCCCAGCTTCAACTCAGGCCCCACTATAGGGTGACCCTATGAAGTTAAGCAGTCCGTGACTTCTGTGGATTTGGATCAGGGCCTGGGAACAGATTCCTGCGCAAGTGGAATCAAGCTGTGAGGGAGTAAATGTAGCATTTCAGCTAAGTGGGTTATTTTTATTATCTTTGCTTTTTTCCCATTTCTCTTTGAACTGAAATTAATGCTAATGATAATAAACATGCATGTTAATATAAAGACTAGGTAGCAGCCAAGTTTGGTAACTCCTTTTTACTTCATGTTTGAGGAGGCCTCTCTTCTTTTCTTTTTCCTGGTCCTCCATACTAATTTTGCAGATACTGTGGAGATAAACTCCAAGAACTGAATGTTGTAGATGGGTTCAGAAAGACGCTTGTGACTCTCTGGATATTCCATCGTATATCCCATAGTTTATATATAGTCTTTGAACTATGCTGTAAGGTGCATGTACTGAAATTAATGAAAAGTCAACATGATTTAAAGACATGGAAATTAATTTTAATGTTCTTTAGGGATGTGTAAGTTATGTGTTTTTCCACTTTCCTACTCTTGTTTTTCTCTCTACTTTTTTTTCTTCTGTGGGGAAACAAAGAAATACGGCCATTATTGTCTGCTTTGAATGTTAAATGGCTATGATTCAGCCTGAAAAATTCAGTGCTTGCTAAATATGCCTTTTAAACACTACTGTGGAAGTTATTTTGGGTGAAATTTAAGCATCAGGAAAACAAAAATATAACTTGGAAAATGACAGGAAATAAAAAACTGCCCTTTTTTTCTTTTTGCCATACTAAGTTACTGTAAGGTATACTGTGGGCTGAATGGAAATGTAGTTTATAAATGAACGTATACAGCTAACAGGCACATCCTCACATAGATCCATGTGGGCTTTGCTTGTAGATCTTTCAGCAAAGAACCGTGTGCATTCTGCTTTGATGTGCTCCCTTTAAAACAATGCTACTGTTTGCCCTACCCTTTGCTCTTGCTTAGGGTGTGCCTCAGTGGTTGTTAGCAGTCCAGTGTTGTCGCTCAGCTACTCGCTGTTTCCTGAGCTGGGAATCAGTAACCAACCACAGGCAAGGTTCTAGCTTGTTGATGCGTAAAGGAGAGGCAACTAAAACCACTGCCAACAATGGCATGCTTCCACTTCAGGGAACTGGAAATGCGTGTGTGGGTGACAGCATATTAAAATATGTTCATGTAGTTGCAGGTGATTATTTTTTATGTTGACATAGTATTTACTTCACTGCCTTCAGTCTAAAAACAGGTCTAGTCTTATTGTCTGACTGAACCTGAGTTGGTGTTGAGTGAGGGCAGAACTAACTATTGATTATTTATTTACTTGCTTTTGTATCAATTGTAGGTCTGTTTTTTCCTCTGCTTTCTTTCCCTGGTGTGTAAATAACCTGAGTACTTTGGGTTTTGTGCCCTTTATTCATACCAGGGTCATGATGGCATATCACAATTCTACTTTTGGATCAGCATCTGGGTCACTCTTCTGTCTGTACAAACCAGTGGTCAGATCTGCATGACATACTTGGCATCTCATGATAACCGTAATGTGAAGCACCTAAAAGTGCAACATTTTTAAAAACCAGCTTCATTGTTCAGCACTTGGGACAAAAATTAGAGCGGACAAGTATTATCAAAAGAGCTACGTGCTATCTCTGACCAGTGAGGCTGATGGTAGTTTAAATGAGGTGAGCATAACTTCTTTAGATAGCCTGGTGACTTCCTGCAAGAGCCTCTGCCTCGCTCCTTCATCCGTTAACCACCAGAAAAACTGCAATGTGTACAGTCAGGCTCTTGGAGGTTGTAGCACTCTATGTAAGGAGTGTGGTGTGAATGATGTAAGTAGTATAAAGACATCTGCCTTGCAGAGTAATTTTTCCAGGGAAATAGGTTGTCTTTGAAAAAGCTTAATAAATACTTTAGATATGTACTCAAATATAGAAATACAGAAACAGTATAGCCCTCTGTTGTATCTCTCTACTTATTATGTATCACCCTAGTTTGATCCTACCTAGAAAATCACAAATTTATCGCAGCTTATCCTGTCTTGAGGGGGGAAAAACATCTTCCTCTTCACTTTTCCCATTTCACTAAATTTACCAGAAACAATGCATGTGACTGAGAACAAGCTTATTCCAGAAAAACAAGCACAGGACCTGCTAATATATCTCTGTAATAAAGCAATAAGCATCCATGCATTTTGCCTGTGTTATCTTCATGCAGTGTGTCAAAAGCCCTCAGTATTTAGCAGTGTGAACTCTTTCACACAGAAATTCAAAACCAATTCATTATTAGTGGAAAGTTTTTGCCTAGTATTTTGTATTTGATCTCTCAGACATTCTTTTCAAGGAAGACTTAATACACTCAAAAATAAACCTAGAAAGTAACATTCATAACTTTATTGGACAGTAAAAATCATGGCCTTATGTATGCAATTTTATGGCGTACAGTTTTCCTCACTAACAGAGAAGGACTGGTGGGAGATGTGGTGGTCGGAGGCTGGCTTGGGCTTAGTGACCATGAAATGATAGAGTTCGAGGTGAAGTGAAGAAGGGCGCCAGCAAAACCACCACCATGCAATTTTGAAGGGCAGACTTTGGCCTGTTCAGGACTCTTATTGAGAGAGTCCCCTGGGAGAGAGTCCTGAAGGGCAAAGGGGTCCAGGCAGGCTGGACATCCTTCAAGGAGGAAGTATTAAAGGCACAGGAGCAGGCTGTCCCCATGTGCCGCAAGACAAACTGGTGGGGAAGATGACCGGCCTGGCTGAACAGGGAGCTCTTGCTGGGACTCAGGGGGAAAAAAGGAGGGCTTACCACTTATGGAAGAAAGGGCAGGTGTCTCAGGAGGAGTACAGGGGTCTCGTTAGGTCATGCAGAGAGGAAATTAGAAAGGCAAAAGCCCAGCTAGAACTCAGGCTGGCCACTGTTCTAAGGGACAACAAAAATTTTTTTTACAGATACATCAACAACAATAAGAGGGCCAAGGAGAGTCTCCATCCCTTACGGGATGCAGAGGGGAAATATTGCAACAAAGATGAGGAAAAGGCTGAGGTACTTAGTGCCTCCTTTGCCTCAGTCTTTAACAGACTGGTTATTCCCAGGGTAGCCAGCCCCCAGTCCTGGAAGATAGGGAAGGAGAGCAGAACAAACCTCCCATAATCCAGGAGGAAGCAGTTAACGACCTGCTATGCCACCTGGACACTTGCAAGTCTATGGGGCCAGATGGGATCCACCCAAGAGTGCTGAGGGAACTGGCAGAGGAGCTGGCCAAGCCACTCTCCATCACCTGTCAGCAGTCCTGGCTAACAGGGGAGGTCCCAGATAACTGGAGGATCGCCAGTGTAACAGCCATCTACAAGAAGGTCTGGAAGGAGGATCCCGGGAGGTACAGGCCTGTCAGCCTGACCTCTGTGCAGGGCAAGATTATGGAGCGATTCATCCTGGTTCAATCACTGGGTGTGTGAAAGACAACCAGGGGATCAGGCCCAGCCAGCAGGGGTTCATGAAAGGCAGGTCCTGCTTCACCAGCTTGATCTCCTTCTATGACCAGGTGACCCGCCTAATGGATAAGGGAAAGGCTGTGGATGTAACCTACGTGGACTTTAGTAAGGCCTTTGACACTGTTCCCCTCAGCATGCTCCTGGAGAAACTAGCTGCCCATGGATTGGATGGGTGTACTCTTTGCTGGATAAATGGCCAAGCCCAGAGAGTGGTGGTGAATGGAGTTAGATCTATTTGGCTATTGGTCATGAGTGGTGTCCCCCAGGGTCCAGTTTTGGGTCCGGTCTTGTTTAGCATCTTTATCAATGATCTGGATGAGGGAATTGTGTGCTCCCTCAGTAAGTTTGCAAATGACACCAAGTTGGGTGGGTGTGTTGATCTGCTTGAGTGTAGGAAGGCTCTGCAGAAGGATCTTGACAGACTGGATCGATGGGCTGAGGCCAACTGTATGAGGTTGAACAAGGCCAAATGCCAGGTCCTGTGGTTGGGTCACAACAACTCCATGCAATGCTACAGGCTGGGAAGGAGTGGCTGGAAAGCTGCCCAGCAGAAAAGGACCTTGGGGTGCTGGTCGACAGCCGGCTGAACATGAACCAGCAGTGTGCCCAGGTGGCCAAGAGGGCCAACAGCATCCTGGCTTGTATCAGGAATGGTGTGGCCAGCAGGAGTAGGGAGGTGATTGTGCCCCTGTACTCGGCACTGGTGAGGCTGCACCTGGAGTACTGTGTTCGGTTTTGGGTCCCTCACTACAAGGACACTGAGGTGCTGGAGCTTGTCCAGAGAAGGGCGACGAGGCTGGTGAGAGGTCTGGAGAACAAGTCTTATGAGGAGCGGCTGAGGGAACTGGGGTTGTTTAGCCTGGAGAAGAGGAGGCTGAGGGGGAACCTTACTGCTCTCTACAACTACCTGAAAGGAGGTTGTAGTAAGGCTGGTGTTGGTCTCTCCTCCCAGGTGACTAGTGATAGGGTGAGAGGCAATGGCCTCAAGTTGCGTCAGGGGAGATTTAGGTTGCATATTAGGAAAAATGTCTTCCCTGAAAGAGTGGTCAGGCATTGGACCAGGCTGCCCAGAGAGGTGGTGGAGTCCCCGTCCCTGGAGGTGTTTAAAAAACGTGTAGATGTGGCACTTCGGGACATGGTTTAGTAGGCATGGTGGTGTTGGGTGGATGGTTGGACTTGGTGATCTTAGAGGTGTTTTCCAACCTATGATTCTATGATTCATTCTTCATTTTTAATTAAACTATAATGCTTTACAGATGCTGAGTACCTGCTTTTTCTTCTGTTCTGTGGGGTCACTGGATAACCTTGCTACTTTTCCGTTTGCTAATATCCCATATCCCTCATCGCATAAAGCCACCAGTCTGTTCTTTCATGTAGAGATGGGTAATACTTCAAGTTCACAGAATCACAGAATAGTAGGGGTTGGAAGGGACCTCTGTGGGTCATCTAGTCCAACCCCCCTGCCGAAGCAGGGTCACCTACAGCAGGCTGCACAGGACCTTGTCCAGGCGGGTCTTGAATATCTCCAGAGAAGGAGACTCCACCACCTCCCTGGGCAGCCTGTTCCAGTGCTCCGTCACCCTCAGAGAGAAGAAGTTCCTCCTCATGTTCAGACGGAACTTCCTGTGCCTCAGTTTGTGCCCATTACCCCTTGTCCTGTCACTGGGCACCACTGAAAAGAGCTTGGCCCCATCCTCCTGACACCCACCCTTCAGATATTTGTAGGCATTTATAAGGTCCCCTCGCAGCCTTCTCTTCTTCAGGCTGAACAAGCCCAGTTCCCTCAACCTCTCCTCGTAGTGGAGATGCTCCAGTCCCCTCACCATCCTTGTAGCCCTCCGCTGGACTCTCTCCAGTAGCTCTTCATCCTTCTTGAACTGGGGAGCCCAGAACTGGACACAGTACTCCAGATGAGGCCTCACCAGGGTAGTGTAGAGGGGAAGGAGAACCTCCCTTGTCCTGCTGGCCACACTCTTCTTGATGCACCCCAGGATCCCATTGGCCTTCTTGGCAGCCAGGGCACACTGCTGGCTCATAGTTAACCTGTCGTCCACCAGGACACCCAGGTCCCTCTCCGCAGAGCTGCTCTCCAGCAGGTCCACCCCAAGCCTGTACTGGTGCATGAGGTTGTTCCTCCCCAGGTGCAGGACCCTGCACTTGCCCTTGTTGAACCTCATCAGGTTCCTCTCTGCCCAGCTCTCCAGCCTATCCAGGTCACGCTGAATGGCAGCACAGCCTTCTGGTGTATCTACCACACCTCCCAGTTTGGTGTCGTCAGCAAACTTGCTGAGGGTACATTCTAACTCTTCATCCAGGTCGTTGATGAAGAAGTTAAACAAGACTGGGCCCAGTACTGACCACTGAGGGACACCACTTGTCACCAGCCTCCAACTAGACTCAGCGCCGCTGATGACAACCCTCTGAGTTCTGCCATTCAGCCAGTTCTCTATCCACTTCACCGACCACTCATCCAGCCCACACTTCCTCAGCTTCCCCAGGAGGATATCATGGGAGACTGTGTCGAAAGCCTTGCTGAAGTCAAGGTAGATAACATCCACAGCTCTCCCTTCGTCTACCCAGCCAGTCATGTCATCGTAGAAAGCTATCAGATTGGTCAGGCATGATTTCCCCTTGGTGAATCCATGCTGACTACTCCTGATAACCTTCTTTTCTTCCACTTGCTTGATGATGGCCTCCAGGATAAGCTGCTCCATCACCTTTCCCGGGATGGAGGTGAGGCTGACCGGCCTGTAGTTCCCTGGGTCCTCCTTCTTGCCCTTTTTGAAGATTGGAGTGACATTGGCCTTTCTCCAGTCCTCGGGCACCTCTCCAGTCCTCCAGGACCTCTCAAAGATGATGGAGAGTGGCTCAGCAATGACATCCGCCAGCTCTCTCAGCACTCGTGGGTGCATTCCATCGGGGCCCATGGATTTGTGGACATCCAGATCGCTTAAGCGATCCCTCACACAGTCCTCCTCGACCAAGGGAAAGTCGTCCTCTCTGTAGGCTTCTTCTCTTACCTCCGGGGCCTGGGATTCCTGAGGGCCAGTCTTAGCACTGAAGACTGAAGCAAAGAAGGCATTCATTAGCTCTGCCTTCTCCGCATCCTCCGTCACCAGGACACCCGCCTCATTCAGCAGCGGCCCCACGTTGTCCCTAGCCTTCCTTTTGCTGCTGATGTAGTTGAAGAAGCCCTTCTTGTTGTTTTTGACATCCCTTGCCAGCTTCAATTCCAGGTGAGCCTTGGCCTTCCTCGTCGCATCCCTGCATGCTCTCACTACGTTTCTGTACTCTTCCCAAGTGGCCTGTCCCTCTTTCCACATGCCATGCACCTTTCTCTTCCACCTGATCTCTGCTAGAAGCTCCTTGTTTAACCATGCAGGTCTCCTGCCTCCTTTGCTAAATTTCTTTCTCAGGGGGATGCATTGCTCCTGTGCATGGAAGAAGTGTTGTTTAAAAAGCGACCAGCACTCATGGACCCCCCTGCCTTCGAGAGCCCTGGCCCACGGGATTCCTCCCAGTAGCTCCTTGAAGAGGGCAAAGTCAGCCCTCCTGAGGTCCAGGGTTTTGATCCTGCTTATCGCCCTGCTTCCTCCATGCAGGATCCTGAACTCGACCATTTCATGGTCACTGCAGCCGAGTCTACCTCCAACCTTCACATCCTCCACCAGTCCCTCCTTGTTAACTTTTGAAAGTTGTTACCTCTCTTTAAGAATTGCAGGAGGATCTTCATCTCCGAAGGATTTTCTCCCTTCTCTTCCTAGCTCTTCTAGTTATGTCTGTTAATAACAGATATTGCCTTTCTCAGTAAAGAATGCTATTTTAAATTTTTCCAGACTTCCTTACTTTTCTTTTTCTGAGTAGTGTTGGCTTCCCCACCCACACCCCCTCCTCAAATTTATTCTTTGGTTCTTGGGTAGGCCAGAGCTGCCAGGGCTAATATTTCTCCTGTTGTCTCTGAAGCATTGCCATTTGAAGGCTGCTTAACAGCCGTCATGAGACACTTCCTTCCTGCCTGCGCTGTCCCAGACAGTCCCCTGTGGGGAGGCACTTTAACGAACATTATTCTTACTGAAAACATCCTGTCAGGACAGGCCAAAATACTGTTATCAATTATTAACAAGCACCACCATATTCATCACAATACATAAACATATCTGCTTCTTTTTTCTCTATTAAACTGATGTAAGCTGTATAAAAATAATACTTGGCACTTCTTTGGTAGCTGTTTGTGAAGGCGATCTGAAAACACTTTGTAGACACGAGCTTCGCAGCAGCGTTGTGACGTGCTGGAGAGAGTTCGTTGTGTCTGTGGTAGAATTGCGAGACCTAACTGTGCTGCAACAGTTAAATGTGGCCCTTCTCCACCCTTACACCCTTCACTGTGCTAATAGTTCTCCTTTGTGAAGCTGTAAATCCTCATGTGGAAGTAATTATAACAATGAAAAATGCATATAGATGTGGCCTTAGATGCAGAGGTTGCCTTGCTGAGAATTGCAAAACAAAGTAGCAGTGCTGCGAATAGAACACAGGAGTTCTGCCAGCTTCTGGCCATAACTGTGAGACAACAGTTCCTCCCCTTCACTTTTTAAAAGCTTGGTGGGAGAAGAAAGAGGAGGGTGTCAGAACACTCCTTCAACCTCCCTTAAGGCAGCCAAGTTAAAATGTGATGTTACAAAACTGTTCTTTTTAACTGTTCACTATCTGAAATTATACTGGATGTGAACCCAGTAGTTTGAGGAGGACAACACATCAATTAAACTGTTTACCACCACAGCTGAATTTCACACAAATAATATGCCTGTGGGTTTTATTTTTTTTGTTTCTAATCTTACTTTACATCTACAGGAGGACCATGGTCAGCCTTTATTTGGAGTGCAGTTTAACTGGCACAGTAAAGAAGGTGATCCTCTCGTTTTTGCCACTGTAGGCAGCAACAGAGTGAGTAATCTGTTTTTAACCATAAGCCTTTCCGTGTGGTTCTGCTTGCATTCTTTTCTTCAACCAATCCCTTTACCTGTGTTTAGTATGGACACAGGATACTTCATACAGAAAGCTTTGTTTCTGAGGTTTGTAGCATCTGTTATCTGGGAGAGTTGCATCCTGTGGATTGTTTTATGAAGAGTCATGTGTTAGCTATTTGGGACTTAGCCTATGTAGTGAAAAAAAAATCCTTCAGTAGTATAAACATGGGATAAGGAAGAGAGGTGCGTAAATGTATCTTTGCACTAAAATTACTCTTCATAGATGGTACTGTTTCCAAAAGGTCATATGCTCTAAAATGGGATGAGAAGTGTCTGCAATGATGCCAGGCAGCTGAGTAGCTAAATTAATGGCCTGTGTGGAGTGAATTTATAGACTTTTTCTGAACAAGGATCTATGTCATTTCGTCTTGAAAATAACTCCTGGAGTGCATTCTATGCAAGTGGTGTGAATAAACAAGAAGCCTTTCATTTCCAGGTTTGTTCTTCCTGGCAGTTAGCAGAAGTGAACTAAGATTAATCAAAGTATCAATGTCTCATTAAAAGACCAAGTCATGTTAAAGATGGCTGCAGTAACTAATTTTAAATAGAGTTTAGTCTTACTATGATAATTCAAATAATAGATTTTAGTATCTGGGAAGGACTGCTGACGAGTCCTGGAGTGGTGCTTTACTGAAACTGCTGTGAGCATTCTGTTAGCAAACCATTTCCACCTGTTGGAATGATGGATGAGATCTAAACCATGAAGGCACACTACCTCTCCCCATCTGGAACTGAATACACAGGTGCATGTGATTTCTTCTTGAAATACCACAAGTGAGCAGCAATCTCTCCCATTTATTTTTTTTCTCCTCCAGGTTACTTTATATGAGTGTCATTCCCAAGGTGAAATCCGTCTGTTGCAGTCCTACGTGGATGCTGATGTATCCTTTTAAGTTAAAAAGCCACCTGTTTGCTGCCTGTTTATCAAAAATGCAAAGGCTTTGTAGGAAAAGGCACATGAAGGTTTTGTCTGTGATTTGATACTGTGCTCATGTGGCACATTCCTTATGTTAGGTCCAAGTCTTGCCTCTTTCCCACATCCTAGAGTTGCTCCTATTGAAAAAATATAAAAATGCAGACTCATGGACCGTGCTGTATTAAAATATTTGAAAACTGATGCTCCATCAGTCTAATCTTCCCAAGACTAATATTTGTTAATGTTTCACATTCACTGCTTTACAGTGGTCTCAGTTTCCCTGTGAATTGGAACGGGGTTTAAAGCTTAAGAATTATGTTTTATGCTCTGAAGTGATAACAGCTAGTGTTGATCACTTTGAGTACACAAGTCAATAACATATGAACTCAGTCTTCATTTGTCCTCATTTTACTCCCAATCAGTCTTGATTCATCCTCATTTTATTCCCAATCTTCAGATGTTTTGGGGAATGAGGTTGAAAAGTAATGCCAAGTGAGAGGAGATGTTCCTTGTATGTTATGGAACAGAAGTGTGGAAACTGCCATCTATAGAAAAGGCGATCTTGCTTGTATTTGCAGATGCATAATCAGATATGTATCTTTTTCTTACTGGGTCCAGCAGAGACTCCTGGGCACTTGCAGAAAATAGCAACAAGTTTATTTAAAAAAAAAAACCAACTTTTTTTTTATTATTTTTAAATCCTGTTTCTTCTGTATTCCTTAACATGAGATGTTGTAGGCAGATGAAAATTTCTATACCTGTGCATGGACATATGATAGCAATACAAGCCATCCTCTTCTGGCCGTGGCAGGGTCCAGGGGTATTATTAGGATAATTAATCCTATTACAATGCAGTGCATAAAGGTGAGTGCTCCAAACTTCGAGATACAGCTTGCGTTTCAGTAAGGCGTGAAACTTATGTCTTCTAAATACGTGTGAACATGAGGGGAAATGATAACTTGGTCTCTGAATTCTATCCCAGCACTACGTGGGCCATGGAAATGCAATCAATGAACTGAAATTCCATCCAAGAGATCCAAATCTCCTTTTATCTGTAAGCAAAGGTGAGGAAAAAAGCCTCTTTTGTTTTTGTATAAATCAGGATACTTTGGATTGGATTTTGCTCTTGAAAATGGCCAAAATCTCCATGAATTTTTTTATGAGCGGCACTGAACAAGTTTACCTTGAAAGTCGAGAGCAAATCTTGCTCTTTCATGGCAATATATCTTGTACATGTTAAATCCATGGCCTACGATAAACATAACTCCACCTGTGGTGCAAAGGGATTGTGAACAGTGCTGCTTTTAGGAAAGAAGAAACAAGAGCATTGGGGTTGCTCTGTCCTTTCTAACAGTCGAGTTAAATTTTTTTTCAGTTGTTGAATCATGTTGCCATCTAGTGGGGGTGTCTGAATGCTGCAGACAGCATTCAGCGCCGTGTTCATGGGGAAAACGTCGATTCTCTGTCGCTCAGGAGTGGCTCTGGCTTTAACTGGACTTTGTGTAAAAAGCATATTAGTGAAGGGAGCAGTGAGTTTTTGGTATGGTGTCTGACGGGCTTGTCCAGAACATCTGAACAGTCACAGCTTCCTAATCTCGACTGTTTTGCTAAGTAAGGAAATACTTGATCTGCCGCAAGAGCAAGCCTTCAGGAATGCTCCAGTTGGAAACGTTCACATAAGTGGATTTTTGACTTTAGCATATTTGGCATTACTGATGAAGCTACACAAGAGTAGGAGTTGGGGACCTTTCTGATTCTTACAGCTGTGAAGTTTGTGCTGTGGGTCTGTAACGTTGAATTTCTTGAGATCTATATATTTTTGAGGTTCTCTTTTTTAGTAACATTTTAACATCAGCCATAGTACTACAAGTTTTAATGTGCAATTTCTGGATCAGGTACTGTCTCTGAGAGGGCATAAGGCAGGAGAATATTGGAGTCTCAGAACTGCTTGGCTGAGAGATAAGTAGAAAAAGAGGAAAATATTTGGGACTGTGTGGCCTTCCAGTTGATGTTGCTGTGATTCAGTGCAGTGTACTTGTGGAATCCAAAGGGGAAATATAGTAGAGGTTCCCATTTCCAAATGGGAAATACAGTAGAGGGTCTTCATTAGCATTTGTTAAAACTTCCGTTAAACAAGTGGATTAGTCCGATGGACTGTGGAGTACATATTGTTTACGGAGTTTCTCCCATCACCACAGTCTGTGGTTCATATGGAATAGTATGTTAAAGATTAAAAAAATGAATGCTGATAGTAGAATGGCTGAAAGGAATTCTAGCATTTTTTGATACATAAAATTGTTTTTGAGATAAGACTGAATAAAAGCGTTTTTATCCAAGATCAGGCTTTTCTTTGCTTTTCAGATGATCTAAGGATCCAAGTATATTTTCGTTAGAAGCTGGCCCTAGGGGAGGGGGGTGGGCACACTTGCTCAATTACAGAATTACTCTAACAGTAGTTTAGTTGCAATGGCAATTTTACTTAATGCAGTTCTTTTGTTTCTTACAAGTGAAGAAGAATTAAGTGCCTTTTTGATGTTTACATGAACACCTGTTATTGAAAGTAGTTAAGCTGAAATATATTATTCATATGTACATATAAAAAGCAGCATGTAATTTTATTTGTTCTTTATAGATCATGCATTGAGACTGTGGAACATCCAGACAGACACGCTGGTTGCAATATTTGGAGGAGTAGAAGGGCACAGGGATGAGGTGTTAAGTGCAGTAAGTGGAAGACTGTGGGGCAGTAATTTAGATTTACAAAGGGTAGTAAGCCTGCAATATGCAACTTTTTATCCTCTTGTGCACTGTTCTGATATTACACCTACTTTAAAAAAAGCCCTAAAGTGCATAAATACCGTTTTAAGGGGATAGACAAGTTTAAATCCAGGGTGGTTTGATTAATCTGGCCACCTCTCAATATACAGGACAGGTGTTCACATTCTGTGTCTTTTAGTAGCTAGTTTTCTCACAGTGCAGGCTAGAAGTAAACAAAATAGAGCTCAGTGGGGCTAGAAAGAGTAAAAAGTTTTCATGATGGTCCCACTTTTGAAGTTCTTGAGGTCTTACCAAGCCAAAGCAGCAAGAACAAATAAGCCTTGAGAGACATGGTAGTGAAGGAAAGAAGTTATCTCAGGTGAGTTACGCTGCTTTTCAGTGGCTGTGAACAGACACTGGTACCCATCAAATATCAGCTAGAATAGTTGACTGTTAATATGCTGCTCTTAAGAACTGTTTCCATTCCTGTTGTATGACCTGAAAGGTGAGGAGTGCATCTGTATGAAACCTGACACTGTATTATTCTCTTGTGGTTCTAAATAGTCATCACCCATGCGGTAGCCCTGGAATTCTGCCAGAGTTGCTCCATAAAATGAAACCTCAGGAACTGACTGAGGGGGGAGCACTAGCAGTAGATTCATTGTCTGTCAGTGCTGTTGAATGTGCCTCTCTTTTTTGAGAGAGAGTAAATATAATACTGTGCTTCTTTGCAGTGAGCAGGATTAAGTTATCAGTATTTTTATATTTGAAATACACAGTTTTTTGCATTCTTTAAGCCAAAAATGCTGTTTTGATGGAAATGATGGAATAAAATCTGAGTTGCTGTAATGCAGTTTAGGTTGGGGGTCCTCAAAACTATTTCATATACATAGGATTATGATCTTCTTGGTGAAAAAATCATGTCCTGTGGGATGGATCACTCTCTAAAACTCTGGAGAATTAATTCCAAGAGAATGATAAACGCCATCAAAGAATCTTACGAGTACAACCCAAACAAAACTAACAGGTACGTAGTCTTCATCTTCTTGGCTGTCTTTGCAAAACATGAATGTTCTCACCAATGGCCGAGGTTAACTCCTATCCAAACTGGGAGTTCTTCCGAATAGTGAGTGACCTGGGGGTTGCGCTGGGTACTGAATCTGTGTAGAAGGTGTGCCTTATTGATGTTTGCTTTGGTAGTTATTGAGTTCAGATTTAAAGTTCTGACACTTTTATTTTTAAATACTGGGCGATAAGCAGGATCAAAACCTTGGACCTCAGGAGGGCTGACTTTGCCCTCTTCAAGGAGCTACTGGGAGGAATCCCGTGGGCCAGGGCTCTCGAAGGCAGGGGGGTCCATGAGTGCTGGTCGCTCTTTAAACAACACTTCTTCCATGCACAGGAGCAATGCATCCCCCTGAGAAAGAAATCGAGCAAAGGAGGCAGGAGACCTGCGTGGTTAAACAAGGAGCTTCTAGCAGAGATCAGGTGGAAGAGAAAGGTGCATGGCATGTGGAAAGAGGGGCAGGCCACTTGGGAAGAGTACAGGAACGTGGTGAGAGCGTGCAGGGATGCGACGAGGAAGGCCAAGGCCCACCTGGAATTGAAGCTGGCAAGGGATGTCAAAAACAACAAGAAGGGCTTCTTCAACTACATCAGCAGCAAAAGGAAGGCTAGGGACAACGTGGGGCCGCAATGCCTTCTTTGCTTCAGTCTTCAGTGCTAAGACTGGCCCTCAGGAATCCCAGGCCCCGGAGGTAAGAGAAGAAGCCTATAGAGAGGACGACTTTCCCTTGGTCGAGGAGGACTGTGTGAGGGATCGCTTAAGCGATCTGGACGTCCACAAATCCATGGGCCCCGATGGAATGCACCCGCGAGTGCTGAGGGAGCTGGCGGATGTCATTGCTGAGCCACTCTTCATCTTCTTTGAGAGGTCCTGGAGGACAGGAGAGGTGCCCAAGGACTGGAGAAAGGCCAATGTCACTGCAATCTTCAAAAAGGGTAAGAAGGAGGACCCAGGGAACTACAGGCCGGTCAGCCTCACCTCCATCCCGGGAAAGGTGATGGAGCAGCTTATCCTGGAGGCCATCATGAAGCAAGTGGAAGAAAAGAAGGTTATCAGGAGTAGTCAGCATGGATTCACCAAGGGGAAATCATGCCTGACCGATCTAATATCTTTCTACAATGACATGACTGGCTGGGTAGAGGAAGGGAGAGCCGTGGATGTTGTCTACCTCGACTTCAGCAAGGCTTTCGACACAGTCTCTCATGACTCCAGGGCTACGAGGATGGTGAGGGGACTGGAGCATCTCCCCTACGAGGAGAGGTTGAGGGAGCTGGGCTTGTTCAGCCTGAAGAAGAGAAGGCTGCGAGGGGACCTTATAAATGCCTACAAATATCTGAAGGGTGGGTGTCAGGAGGATGGGGCCAAGCTCTTTTCAGTGGTGCCCAGTGACAGGACAAGGGGCAATGGGCACAAACTGAGGCACAAGAAGTTCCGTCTGAACATGAGGAAGAACTTCTTCCCTCTGAGGGTGACGGAGCACTGGAACAGGCTGCCCAGGGAGGTTGTGGAGTCTCCTTCTCTGGAGGTATTCAAGACCTGCCTGGACGTGGTCCTGTGCAGCCTGCTGTAGGTGACCCTGCTTTGGCAGGAGGGTTGGACTAGATGACCCACAGAGGTCCCTTCCAACCCCTACTATTCTGTGATTCTGTGATTCTATGATATCCTCCTAGGGAAGCTCAGGAAGTGTGGGCTGGATGAGTGGTCAGTGAGGTGGATAGAGAACTGGCTGAATGGCAGAACTCAGAGGGTTGTCATCAGCGGCGCTGAGTCTAGTTGGAGGCTGGTAACTAGTGGTGTCCCTCAGGGGTTAGTACTGGGCCCAGTCTTGTTTAACTTCTTCATCAACGACCTGGATGAAGAGTTAGAGTGTACCCTCAGCAAGTTTGCTGATGACACCAAACTGGGAGGTGTGGTAGATACACCGGAAGGCTGTGCTGCCATTTAGCGTGACCTGGATAGGCTGGAAAGTTGGGCATAGAGGAACCTGATGAGGTTCAACAAAGGCAAATGCAGGGTCCTGCACCTGGGGAGGAACAACCCCATGCATCAATACAGGCTTGGGGTGGACCTGCTGGAGAGCAGCTCTGTGGAGAGGGACCTGGGTGTCCTGGTGGACGACAGGTTAACCATGAGCCAGCAGTGTGCCCTGGCTGCCAAGAAAACCAATGGGATCCTGGGGTGCATCAAGAAGAGTGTGGCCAGCAGGACGAGGGAGGTTCTCCTTCCCCTCTACACTGCCCTGGTGAGGCCTCATCTGGAGTACTGTGTCCAGTTCTGGGCTCCCCAGTTCAAGAAAGATGAAGAGCTACTGGAGAGAGTCCAGCGGAGGGCTACAAGGATGGTGAGGGGACTGGAACATCTCCCCTACGAGGAGAGGCTGAGGGAACTGGGCTTGTTCAGCCTGAAGAAGAGACGGCTGCGAGGGGACCTAATAAATGCTTATAAGTATCTGAAGGGTGGGTGTCAGGAGGATGGGGCCAAGCTCTTTTCAGTGGTGCCCAGTGACAGGACAAGGGGCAATGGGCACAAACTGAGGCACAGGAAGTTTTGTCTGAACATGAGGAAGAACTTCTTCCCTCTGAGGGTGATGGAGCACTGGAACAGGCTGCCCAGGGAGGTTGTGGAGTCTCCTTCTCTGGAGCTATTCAAGACCCGCCTGGACGCGGTCCTGTGCAGCCTGCTGTAGGTGACCCTGCTTTGGCAGGAGGGTTGGACTAGATGACCCACAGAGGTCCCTTCCAACCCCTACTATTCTGTGATTCTGTGATTCTGTAATAATTTCTTATCTGCTTGACTAGAAAGTGTCTGGAATTATTGTCTCTATTATTTTTAATTAAAGCTTGTATTTCGCTGTTTTTCAAGATGCGTTTCAGCCTGGAGTAGAGAAGGGTCTGGGGATACCTTCTAGCAGCCTTCCAGTACCTGAAGGGGCCTGCAGGAAGGATGGAGAGGGACTTTTCACAAGGGTGTGTAGTGATAGGACAAGGGGGAACGGCTCTAAACTAAAAGAGGGCAGATTTAGATTAGATATTAGGAAGAAATTCTTCACCATGAGGGTGGTGAAGCCCTGGCCCACGTTGCCCAGAGAAGCTGTGGCTGCTCTCTCCCTGGCAGTGTTCAAGGCCAGGCTGGACAGTGCTTTGAGCACCCTGGTCAGGTGGAAGGTGTCCCTGCCCGTGGCAGGGGGACTGGAACTGGACGATCTTTAATGTCCCCTCCAACCCAAACCATTTGATGATTCTCTGTCAATGGCTTTTCTTTCTCTCACCTCAAAATTTCTAGGTAGGAATGAAATCCGTGTAATTAAATATAGCAAATAGTTCTGGATTGGGTAGTTATTACTAATTATTGTATATGTTGTCTGACTTTGGGGTGGGTACAAAATTGTTTATGTAGTAATAACCTTAATTTTCATCGTTCTTGGATCTGACCTCAGATATGAGCAATTGTCAAGTAAACATAGCAATTAGATACATGATAAATAAATCCTCCTTTATGAAGTTCATCAACTTTTTAATCTTAACTTCCAGTTAAACCATTGAGAGAACTGAAGAGTCTAAAACACACTGAACATGTTCAGCAATGAGACTAGCTGTGAAAATACTCTCGCTTTTTTTGGTAATGTTGCCAAATATTAAATGATGCTTTTTTAGCGTGCTCATTTTAAAATTATGGTTTTTTCCTAGTGTGCTTTTCTGTTTAACAATTTAGATGTTGCAGAAGGAGCCGTCAGGAAAACTGAGCTTTAATGAGTTCTTGAAGTATTTGGCAGTGGAAGCTCTGAAGGAGTGGTTTTGTTTAGCCCTGTCTCTGCACAGTCTGGTGCAGTGGGAAACGTAATTTCACTAGGAATGAGGATGAAAACACAGAGACTGTTCCCATTATTTAAAAAAACCAACCAAACAACAAAACAACCTACAAAATCGACTTTGTTATAAAACCTGGTTGAAACAACAAAAAAGACAGGCTTGTCCTTTTAACGTATATGTTAATATTTAACATGTCTTAAAGCTGGCCATTAAAAATTAGACTTGTGCTCCTGTGTTTCTCTGAACCTCACTTGGCTGTTTTCTCCATAGGCCTTTTATTTCCCAGAAAATTCACTTTCCTGACTTTTCTACGAGAGACATACATAGAAACTACGTTGACTGTGTACGATGGTTGGGAGATCTAATTCTTTCCAAGGTAAAGCGGCAGCTTTTTCAGGTCCATTACTCTTACTTGCTGGTTTTGAGGATCTTAAACAGTAGAAGCTTTACTAGAATTTCGATTGTAGGTTAACTTAATATGCTGTGTCAAATGATTTTGTGCAGTGTATTTTGAATTTAGTCAGCTGTCAGGATGTGTGGGTAAGCAGCTTGGACTTAAAAAGTAAAGATATTACTACAGCTGTACCTCTGCTAAAAGTACAGGGATACCAACTGACCAGACTGGTAGAGAGTACAGACAGAGAATGTGTAGATCCTGATGAGGCTCTTGTCGCCAAAGGGAGAAATGAGGGTTCCCGTAAGGGACTACCTTTGGTTTGTGCTCGTTGTGTCCGCCAGTAACATGTACTTGCAGAGACTGCACCAGGCGGTCTTACTGCCTCTTTGGCAGAAATTGGTGCACGCGTGGTCCTGATGGTAAACAACCCTCAAATCTAGGTTAATTTCAGCTGCTCGTGGAAGTGTGTTTGAGCACGTCTGGTTGACGTCCTCTGAAGTGGGTGAGGGAGGGCTGCTGGGGTCCTGTTGCCTGGCAAAGCTGTGAGGGCAGCAAGCTCCCAGCGATGGGCAGTGACATATTGTTTGTTGGTGATGCAGCCATGATCTAAGAACAGAGGTGAGATTTTCGGTTTTCTGGTTATTTTTAATGTAGTTGGGGAAGATGTGAGATGAAATGTTTGGTTCTATTTCTAGTTAGACTGAATGTGTGGTATAAATTGTAAATATAGCTGATTTTTTTTTTTTTCTTCCCGCTGTTTCCCCTCAGTCTTGTGAAAATGCCATTGTGTGCTGGAAACCTGGCAAAATGGAAGATGATATAGATAAAATCAAGCCCAGTGAGTCAAATGTGACCATACTTGGGAGATTTGATTACAGCCAGTGTGATATATGGTACATGAGGTTTTCAATGGATTTCTGGCAAAAGGTATGTGCGAGCTTTGCCTTGGCTGTGTTTGAAGGTGCGTAGCTTTTCATTGATTCCGTATTTATGGATGTGGGAAGTCTTGGTTGGTGTGATGGGATGTTTGAGAAGCAGAAGGATTTACTGCAAGGGGCTTTATATGAAACTGGAGGAGGTCCACATTTTTCATTCTGGGTTCTGCCTGATGGAAAAAGTTCCACCAAAGATATATTTATTTTCCACTAAAGATACATTTACTGATATCTTCCTGCTCTGCCTGCAGAGGTGAGTAATAAAGTTGGAGGAAGGAGGCAAATCTTACAGAATTTATGGCCTCTCCAACAAACTCATGAAATCATTCATGTTCAAACACTCAAAAACAATTTATCAGCTGTAGAGCCTTTATAAAATTCTGTTTTAATTCTGCGAGATGGTATTTTAAAACTTCTGTCTCCTCTGCTTTCCCTTAAAGATGCTTGCTCTGGGCAACCAGGTTGGCAAACTTTATGTTTGGGATTTAGAAATAGAGGATCCTCATAAAGCCAAGTGAGTACTTACTTTTTTAAATTTTATTTTTGTTAAGACAGGGAGGAGTTGGGGTACTTTCCTTTTTCCATTACTGATAACTATAGAAATTCTTTAATAGTAATAGTCACTTTCCATTGTAACTACCGGGGAAACAAACATTCTGAGCCAAAACATACTGAAAAAACAAACATACTGATTATTTATATTACAGGAGTGCCAAGAGGCCCCAGTCAGATTGTGCTGGGCATCATATGTAGATACAGTAAAAGACAATTTATTCCTCAAAGAGTTTGTAAACTAGTTAGGTGGAAAATTTACAAAGTGATTAAGAGAAGCTGTGCTAGGTGGGTGTGTAGCACATGGCAAAAGAAAAATAGGTGAAAAGACTAAAGTAATGAGCATGTAAAGGTTAGCTGTGAGCATAATGTGGAGAAACTGGTGTGCCTTTCCAGTTCCTCACCTGTGTGCCCAGGAAATTTGACAGCATGTCTTTTATATATATATGTATGTATCTGTCTCTAAACACATGCAAATACATATAAATATATAAAAATTAATACATAGATAAAAATAACACATTATATGTGTAAAATGTATATACACTATGTATGTAAATAATAGATGTATTATATTTGTATATACACGATATAATGTTATATATACTTAGATATCTTTTATATATTAAATATAATCTATATAAATATGTGTATATATATACATAACATATGAAGTTCTTGAAAATGCTGCAGTCTTTAATCACCCCATTTTGATACTTCATTCCTGACCACTGGGAAAGGACCCTGACTACAAAGTGCTCAGTAATGTGATCCAATAAGCTTTCAGTCAGTGCTTCAGTGAAAATTGGGTGGACGAGGCATGGCAGTGGGCAATCAGGAAATTATTGCTTTCCCAAGGCCACGTTTGGAATACAAAATACTTCATGAAGGGCATCATCCCGTTGCCCTTCCGTTCCTCCTGGGTCACATAAGTGAGAGGTTGGTGAGACAGCGCTCCGTAATGTAGTTAGCAAGTGCAGATTTAACGTCGCAGCTGAATAATTTTCTTTTATTTATAGGTGTACGACTCTTACTCATCCTAAATGTGTCGCTGCCATTCGACAAACCAGTTTTAGCAGGGACAGTAGTATCCTTATAGCTGTGTGTGATGATGCCAGTATCTGGCGCTGGGACAGACTACGATAAAATACTTTTTCTTAATTCAAAGTAGAAAATATATTTTCAAATTATAATCTAGTCTGTTAACTCGCTAGTACGGTAGATGCATTTCGTGTAGACTTTCTCGAAGGTTCGGCGGGCTAGAGCTGAACTTAGTGATGTTTACATTCTGTGTATTGTTCTGCTTGAAATTGCTGCTTTTAATAAAAAGAAGTATTTTTGTAAAGTTTTCTGAATTGTCCATTTTAATTATTTCCCACAACGAGTTTTCGTTTATAGCCTATGAAATTGCTTTGCCTACAGCCATCACATAAATACACGGTAACTTGCTAGAAATTTGGTGTGTGCGTGCTCGCAGATGTCTTTGTGCCTTTTTTGACTGAAAACCGAATGAAGCTGTTGAATATTAGCCAGGGGCCACACAGAGGAAATAGGACACTTACGAGTATGGTATAAGTAAATGTTAAATCACTGCTAAAAACATTCTGAACTCCCTCCTTATGTTAGTTGCACATGGAAACTGATAAAGCTTTAACAATCTCAGATTGGGATGTGCTTTTCACCATTTCTGTTATTGATTAGGGGGAAAAACTTTACTGGCTTGCTTTGTTTTTTTGTGGATCACATTGACCTCCTGTTTGGATTCTGGCTGTGTAGTTACTGCGATTACCTTAAATCAAAGTTAGTTAGAAGAAATATCACAGAGTCACAGAATGTTCGGGGCTGGAAGGGACCTCTGGCGATCATCTAGTCCAACCCCCCTGCCGAAGCAGGGTCACCCAGAGCAGGCTGCACAGCACCTTGTCCAAGTGGGTCTTGAATATCTCCAGAGAAGGAGACTCCACAACCTCCCTGGGCAGCCTGTTCCAGTGCTCCGTCACCCTCAGAGGGAAGAAGTTCTTCCTCATGTTCAGACGGAACTTCCTGTGCTTCAGTTTGTGCCCATTGCTCCTTGTCCTGTCGCTGGGCACCACTGAAAAGAGTCTGGCCCCGTCCTCCTGACACCCACCCTTGAGGTATTTATAAGCATTTCTAAGGTCCCCTCTCAGCCTTCTCTTCTCCAGGCTGAACAAGCCCAGCTCCCTCAGCCTTTCCTCGTAGGAGAGATGCTCCAGTCCCCTCATCATCCTCATAGCCCTCCACTGGACTCTCTCCAGTAGCTCCTCATCTTTCTTGAACTGGGGAGCCCAGAACTGGACACAGTACTCCAGATGAGGCCTCACCAGGGCAGTGTAGAGGGGAAGGAGAACCTCCCTCGACCTGCTGGCCACACTCCTCTTAATGCACCCAGGATCCCATTGGCCTTCTTGGCAACCAGGGCTCACTGCTGGCTCATGGTCAACTTGTTGTCCACCAGGACTTATATTTTAATTGCCGCTATTGTCAGTATCCCCAAATAGCCTCATCAATGTTTTACTTGCTCTAGGAATAACGAATCCTAAAATCAGTACTATTCCACATGGCTTTAAGAAACACACAATTAATAAAAATGAAAGAGGGAAAGTGGATAAGATGGCAGATGTTGTTAACAGTGATAATCTGTGTTCAAAACACTTGTGGGTATCTTGTCAGAGCGAGTTGAAATGTTGGCGTTTGCATTCGGGAAGCTGTCCATGACACAGAGCTATTGCGCAGAGCACCTGAATGAGGAGGAAGATTCATAACATTCACTGAAGCCGAACCATTTATGTACTTTTTTCCTGCTGCGCTTTTCTTACCCTTCACCATAATGCGTTACTTGAAAAGAATGTATTAAGATACTATATAAGTACAAGTACACTATTGTTGTAACATAATACATAAGCAACATCATAGTGCTTTTTTGATCAGTAGCTTAAGTAGTCCTCTCTGCTACTGACTTCTCATCGTTCAGGATGTTGTTTTTTCCTTTTCGTTTGGGAAGTGCTCTGTTTCGATAAACTGCCTGTTCAGTGTGAAGTAAAATGACTACGCCACTTCTGATTTGCGTCCTTGGGAACCCGCAAAAACTGAAACCTAGAGCTGGCAAGTAGTTTGTAAGTCTTACTCTAGAATATTTGATTTTTCTTTTTCCCCCTGCCTTTCCTGTTTCAAATCCTTGTCCTTACTGGTGGGGAGGTGCGGTGGTACCATTGTAGCACAAGTTCTTCCAAGACCAGCATTCCATGGCGCTGTATTCTGGACCTTCTGCTTCTCGCATGAGCCAGGGGGCCAGCACACTTGTTCTGTGGAGGGGTGCCCTCGGCTGAGTGCCGGTGGGGCCATGGTCAGGAAGCCAAGTGTGAAACCACAGAGTTGGGCAGAACCAGGCTGGAGCGGAGGAGACCACACTACCTGCAGAGCTGAACACAGATGAGCTGAAGTGGGCAGGGGAGAGAGGTGAGGCTGGCGCTCAGAGGCAGTTTCAGGTTGGAGGCTGGTACCACTTAGCAAAGGCTTTGCGGGAGCGTGCCATCGGACAAGGTTGTCCGTGTTTTCCCATGCCCAGGGTTGAGAGTGGAACTGGATACAAAAGCAGCAGGGATTTTCCCGACGTGGTTGGTTATTTTGGTGTCTGAGTGGTACCTCCTGACAGATGAGCTGCTCTGTTTCTGAGAGGGAGGGGAGGGGAGGGAAGGGTGGGGCTTGACTAGACAGCAGCCTAACACACCTAAGGCCAGCTTTAACTTTTGTGTGAACTGGGGAATGTGCTGAAGCCTGTTCTCTTAAAACACAGACGAATGTTCCAGCAGCTTTGCTGTGAGAAACCTGGATGGAGCCGCAATCAGATTCAAGGTGTTAATGAAGGGAAGAACTAGAGACTGTGAGCTTGCAAAAGCAGAACTGGAGCAAGCTGTCGAAAAGAAAAATTTCTCCTTTATGCAGTCAATCCCATCTGCTTTTAGGATATAAAATCAAGTCAGTGTTGGCATAAACAATACCTTGAATATAGACCACAAGGGAGCAAACTGCTTTTCTATGTTCAGACCCCGTAAAGCTCAACTGAACGTAAAAGTTGTGTATTTGATTAGGAAGAAAACACCCCAGAGTTGCCTAGTTGTAGCCTAAAAAAAGGGGAAAAAATTGTATTATTTTTATTGTGTGTCTTCTGGAAGATACAGAGCTAGTAGAGTTACAATCACTGGAAAAGAATTTAAAGAAGTTTCATCTTCTCTAAAACCTTCTAACCTTTTAATATGTATCTGTGTGTGACATACCTTGAGAGCTCCAGGGCCTAACTTCTTCAGCAAAACGTGTAGTTTGACCTTAGTATGGGAGAAACCTACCAAAAACATCCTGAAAGACATTAACGTGTGTTCTTCTGCGTTGGCTGCAAGCCAGCTGCAGTTCTGATGTTTGACAGGTTCTGTAGTCGGCTCCTCCTGCTTCCCAGCTCGGCAAAAGGCGGATGAGTAGGAGGTAAAGTCGGGCTCTGCTGGGCTCCAGCTCCCCTGACTGGCGGTTGCAGGAGAGCCAGGAAAGTGTTTTGGGAGGCTGCAAGCGTTACACACATCTCTTTGGGATGAACTCCGTGTGAAGAGCGCAGTAAGGCTGGGAAGTTGCCATTTCCTTCAACTGTTGCACACAGAGTATCTCACTGAAGAGATTCATCTTTCATCCCTTTGTAAAAAAAAATTAGGCTGGAGAGATGTTCCTGGAAGTCCTTGTCTGTCTTCACCAGCTTTCAGAGACTTGGAAATTGGCTCAATGAGTGGCTTGGACTACAATCCTGATTTGGAAAAATTGTAGAAAATTTGTACTGTTGAGTGTAAAAAAACAGGTTCCTGATTGTTAAGTCAGTGGTTCAATTTGAAAGGTCTCTCCGCCTCAGAGCTTCAGGTCCTGTTTGCTGGGGTTTAACTCCATCTGGTGGTGACTGAATAGAAAAACCCGTTACCACAGTGTAATTTTAAATCGGCGTCTTCTTGAGGCTTCTAATTTTAAGCCAAAGAAGTTCATGCTGATGTGGATTGAACGTGCCCTTCCTGGTAAGGGGGGGGGGGGGGGGGGGGGGCGTGTTTTCTTTGGTGGGTTTCATGCTCGTGTTTCACTGCTGATGGTGTTGGGGAGCTCTAGTTCTGGGGCTGAAGGTCAGGAGATGCCAGGGCTGGGGGGAAGGCTGCAGGCTCCACTGAGGATGCTTAGCTGCCAGCATGGGAGAGGATTCGTGTGACAGAAAAACATTTGCTTCATTTCATTATTGTAACTATTTAAAAAAAGCTACAGCAAACCATCTGTGCAATTAGAATTTTGACTACTTCTCTTGGGGTTTGTCTTAGCAAAACCCAGTAGCAGCACATGTACTTGTTGCTTCTTCTATTTTTAAATTTGCCTCTGGGCGTGGTGCTGAGGTGAGGGCAGAGTTTTACTTTTCAAAAGCCAGCTGGACCATTGAATAGCGGCAACTACTGAAGAAAAGATACCTTCTCATAGCCAGCTGAAGGGGCATCAGCGTCTTCCAACCCTTCCGGAAGAATTTAGAACAATGTTCCTTGTGTTGTTGGAGACTACGGAGATGTTCTGTTGTAAGTTCCGAGTAGAACCGCAGCCAAGTTCAAAGGCGAGCTCACAGGATTGTCAAAACAAGCCTCCGTTCACTGCCCTGCAATGAGTTTCTCAACGTAGAACATAATGGATTCCTCTCAAACAGTGGAAAGGAGACCCCACAAATCCTTGACGTAATTTCAATGTAACCCATTTTCCTCACAGAGAAACTCTTCCAGGTACTAACAGCCATTAGGCTTGTTTTTCTCCTCCTCCACGTCATTCACACCATCATTAGAGAAAGCAATATTCAAATTCATCAAATACCACCACTGTCAGTAATTTAGCAGCTCTCATCTCACTGAACAGTCCTGGGCTGCAAATTACAAACCTAGAACTCTGCACTGGCCCCTAAGGGCCATCTCAAAGCTACTTGTTCTCAGCTCACCCTTCAGACTGAGGTAAAGAAGGGAAAACTACATCTATTTTGTTGACAGCTAAACACCCCAAAACATCACACAAGTACAAAACAGTGCTGCCATTTTTCATCTTCTAGTTTCCTCCACTTCAAATGCACTTTCAAGTGAGTATTTCTACACCTGCACCGATTTCTTGTCACAGCCAAGTACACCAATTAAAAAAAACCACGTAGGCAAGTAGTTTTCACGGATTTTAATTTTAAATAATTTTCAGGAGTAATACAAAAGTTACAAGTTTGTCTATTCAGACTAATCGTTTTTTTCCCCCAAAATTCCTCAGCAGAGTTGCTTGGTGCACCTTTCAGACAGCACTGCTTAGAAAGCACTTCAGATGACACCATTAATTTAAGCTTATGTTTTCCAGAAGAGAGGGTTCTGTGTCAGACGTCTTTGGAAGTTCTCATACCTGGGGGGAAAAAAAAAAACAACACAAAACACAAAAGCTGTTGCAAATAAGATGGCTTAAAAAATGATATAAATATTTTGGTCTATGCAGAGAACATGATCAGTTACATCTATTCCACACCAGGACATGAATAAATCCAAACTCCTCCTTTCTGATTCCAGAATCCTCCCAGCGAGACTTGTGCGCTTCAACAGCAAGCGGGGTCTCACTGAAGTGCTAGCCCCGAGGATGCTCATTCAAGCTTAGCAAAACTGTAAGTGAATTAAAAGTGGCTGTTTTGTGCATAACATTTTTTGGGCCAGGAAATCAAAGTTGGAGCAGGTAGAAGCAGGAGTCTGAGGCTGCCCATTATCCGAGTCCTCAGGCCAGGCATCTCGCAGAAGAAACCCCACCAACCCCAAACCAAGAGAGCCCCGTGCCGTTTAGGGACACGCCGCGATACTGGGAAAACCAAGGTAACGCCGCTGCTGCTGCGCCCAGCTCAGCTGTCCCTGTAGGACCCCTCGGGGATGCACAGAGCCAGCTCCGCACTTCGCTGGACTGCGGACACGAGCTCGCACAGAGACCGCAGCCTCTGATCCAGGATCGCTTCCCAGCTGGCGATGGGTAACCGGCTCGCAGGTACGGACGAGGGGACTGCAGAGAGTTCTGCACTCAAGGCTATGCATCGATTCGCCTTGTAGTTCTAACAGAAACCTTGAGAGAAAGTAGTCCCCGTTATTTTTCCACCTTTACTAAATAATTCTAACCTCCACATTTTTTTTTATATATGGTAATGTTTCAGTAAAACCTAATGAGGAAAAATAACTCTCTAACACATAACAGAATCATGTATGCACACATGCTGTCCTAATTTCACTTTCCATACTCAGAGACAAGCAAACCACAAACACTGAAGGTCAGAATTCATTATTGACCTACAGTGAAGAAACAGGGGAAGCATACAATTTCTGTGACTTTCAAAAAAAGAAAAAAAAAAAAAACTTACAGGCTTTGAGCTACAAAAGCCTAAAAACTGCTTTCAATCCCCACAAACCCAGGCTGTAAGGTATCAAAAAGTACTGCCAATGGAACAAGGAAAACAAACCAAGAAAAGGTTCTCCTCCATCTCATAGTTCCTACCCCAACTCAAATGAGAAAAGAGACTCTAAAGGGTTTCAAACTCACTGACATTAGAGAAAGGCTTATTTATGAATGAATTTCTCAGCCAAACTATTGAATTTCCATTGCAGCCCGCCCATTGCGGAGATTCCACATATTACAAACTGTAAGTCAACACATTATAATGGCTCACAAACATATGAACAGAGCCAGAAAACATTGGTTTTCCGTCCTGTAATCACATTAGCAAATTTCTATATATGAATGTGTTAAGTGTATTAGAGCTACACCTCACTTCACTATACTGTTCTGAACAACCAAAAGCAACTGCAGCAACATCCAGGCAATAGCAGCCATCACCCTGCTTCTGCAGCCTGTCTTCCCTTCGATTCCTCTCATCAGAGACCTGACCCACACATATTCATGGAGCGCGCAGAGTACCTTCTGAACAGAAGGGATCTGCTTCAAATTACACTCCCAAAGAAAATACATTGCTTACCTTAACTGCCTGCATATTCACGAGATCTGTACTAACAATAAAACTGTATGCAGAGAGCCCAAAATACTGTTTTGAAAGGGTTTCGGTTAATATGGGAGAGGCTGAAGAGGGCTGAACTGGAGGAAAGAATTTTTCAGACATCCTATTTGTGACTGCCGGCAGTTCACAGTTTGTCTCCAGACTACACGCGCTGTCCCCCCAGACAGTTGCTTCTTAAACCAGTCCCTGGAGAACAACTCTGAGAGACTTCTGCATTTGTGCTCGAGGGTCTTGGTGATGGAACCAGGCCAACTAGGAACACGATTTCTCCGCCTCTCCCATATTCTTAAGCAACGTAACTATGCTGGAACTACGTCTAGGAAGAGAGTAAGCATAACAAATACGCACAAACTGACAAGTCTCAGCATGTTGTGTCTTCCCATGACTCCAAAGCGTTTGCATCATCAGCAACGCAGTGCAACTCCACACGTGTCAAGGGCGACATTTCCAGAAGCAGAACATTTAGAGGCTGTTTACCACTTTAATAAAAAATTGCTATCAAGATGCTGACAAATTAATGCAAAAACAGTGGATGGAACATCTCTATACTTGAGATAAAAAACAACAGACCCTTCTAAACATTTCTGCATCATCTCACGGAATAGCATGGCAGCAGTTCAATACTTCGAAATCAGCCAGTTTAATGCCTAGAAAAAAAGCACATTTGGGACTAGGGATCATTGCCATTACCATTTCAGAACTACATTTGCAGGGATGAAAGCTTCAGAAGGATTTGGGGTCATCTGTGCCTGAGTAACAGCAAACGAGGAAGCAAAGTTATAGAAGTTATCCAACATCTTCTGAGTGAACTGAAATAAAAAAAGAGACATTTTAAGTAAGTTCTTTTTTCAGTTTGAATTTTTGTGCAAAAGATTAACAGATACACAACTCCTATATGAAGTAACATTAGCATTGCCATCTAAAACACAATGGGAAAGTGGATATAGTAGGTTCAGGAATGTACATTTGAAACTGGTCAGCACACCCTAACTCAGTCTTGCCTTCAGATCCATCCAGAATTCATCTTCAGAATCGGCACTTGCCCACTCCCTGCCCAATTTCATCCAACTGGATTAACAGCGTTGGGAAGAACATTTTCTTCTAGTGACAAAGTAGTGATGCAGTGACAAGAGCTGTCCCTCTCCTCCAAATTAAACCATCGGAAGAACTGTAGACCAGGTCAAAGCTGCCACTCCAACTCACAGCAAAACACCGGTTGTTAAACCAGCTGAAGAGTCTGCGGTCTGCCTCCTTACCACTCGCCAGACTCCAGGGACAGGGAAATTTCCTTTAGCTTTCACCACAGAAGGGCTGCTATCCTGGCATCCTCTGCCACAAGATCTTGCTGGGAAAAACAAAACAAGACGCATAGGAAACTCCTAAACTGTAGGAATAAGGCAGTAAAAAAGTGCAAAAAAGGCCAAGAAGCAGCAAGCCCTGGGTGCAGCAGATGAGGCTGCAGGACATTCCCACTCAGTTTACAAATAAATAAGCCTACGGTACCGTCTTCTTTCCTCTATTGTTTTTATTTAAACAAAAAGTATGCATTGTTTTGGTGAGAGAACAAACTATTTTCGTAGGCCATGAAAGAATGGAGGAAACCAGAGCCTGGGGCAACATATGCACACTCCTGTGTTTCCCTCCACCCGCTCTGACAAAAGGAGTGGAAGAAACGATGTCCTAGAATGTCAGAGCCTACCCTCAGTCTCGCCCCATTCATATGCAGGGCTCTCTGGTTTTGTCCCACTTTTTCCACACATCTTTTTGATAATATAACTCTCTCTCTATATAAATATATACACACAATCATAAAGCTTCATAAAACGTAATAAAAATGTAGTAGGAGAGCAACCCCTTAGCTCAGAGAAGCAAGAGACCATTTTGCCTTTAAAAAAAAATACTTTTATTGCTATAATGTAGCAGTTCCAAATAGATGACAAAGTATTAAATGAAAGCTATTGGCCGTTCACAAACCTGCTCCCAGTCATATCCCCTTCCTCTGTGATCTACTCCCTCAAGTCTCTCCTTCAACTATGACTTTATATGTTTTCTCTAAAGGAGTAACGATTACTTCAACCTTTTGTTGAACTGCATTCCTTGAAAGCAATATGCACTTTCAGTTAAGATGTTACTCTTTTTTTAATAGAAAAATCCACCTAACTGGAAATAATATTTGTAAAAATGTTATGCGTTCAGGAGGTGGCTTTTTTTCTTTAAATATTATGGCCAGAAAAATCCACCAGCCACGTTGCAAATTACCTTACGTGGCACATTATGACCTCATGACATAACTACTACTATTATAAAAACTGATGGAATCAGAAATATTATTTCATAGAATCACAGAATGGTTTGGGTTGGAAGGAACCCTTAAAGGTCATTTATTGCAACTGCCCTGCAGTGAGCAGGGACATCTTCAAACAGACCAGGTTGCTCAGAGCCCTGTCCAACCCGGCCTGGAATGTTTCCACGGATGGGACATCGACCACCTCTCTGGGCAACCTGTGCCAGTTTCACCACCGTCATTGTAAAAACATTTCTTCCTTATATCCTGTCTAAATCTACCCTCTTTTAGCTTAAAACCATCACCCCTTCTCCTGTCGCAACAGACCCTGCTAAAAACCTTGTTGCCGTCTTTCTTTTTAAGCCGCCTTTAAGTACTGAAAGGCTGCTCTAAGGTCTCCCTGCAGCCTTCTCCTCCCCAGGCTGAACAGCCTCAGCTCTCAGCCTTTCCTCAGCAGAGGGGTTCCAGCTCTCAGACATTTTTGTGGCCTCCTCTGGCCCCGCTCCAAGAGCTCCAGGTCTGTCCTGTGCTGGGGGCTCCAGAGCTGGATGCAGAACTCCCAGGAGGGTCTCACCAGAGCGCAGCAGAGGGGCAGAATCCCCTCCCTCAACCTGCTGGCCACGCTGCTTTTGCTCCCCCAGTCCCTGTCTTGCTGTCCATTTAGAATGTCACTTGCCCCTAACAACTCCAGAAAAGCTCAATTAAACATACAAAAATAGCTGTTGGTCAACTGCTAGTCACAATAACCTTCTCCAGGAGACCTTACCTATTTGGAGCTATTATGCGTATAAACTGCCAAAGGACATCAGCTACATTATCAGGGTTACTGTTCAACTACCAATGTACCTCAGCAAGCATCTGTAAGGAAAGTGAGTAAGATAAGAAAAAAAAGCCTAAGAAAAGCCTCAACAACTTCTGAAATGTCAAGAGAGAATACCAGAGCCATCAGTGTTAGGGAAATCAAGACCTGCCATGAAGATCTGGAGCTGCCATTAGATGGCCAATGAACTGCCAGTGCTGGCTGAGGATTTCCAGAGGGTCAAACTAATGGACAGGCTGGGTAAAAAAAAAAAAACCAGCAAACGTTTTTACCTGGTCCACAGGTAAAGAACTGAGAAAACAAAACAAAACAAAAACATCTTTCTGTGGGAGGGGGCATGATTCTGCAGTTCTGCAGAAAGACACCAGAAAGATTTCTCAGGGGTCAGTGGTACACATGGATATCTGTCTGCATCCATGCCCGTGTCTGCCCTGACTTTTGGGTAATTTTTGACCATCCCTGCAAGTCTACGCACTGGAGTTCCAGCACTTACAAATCACCGAAGATCCAGTGTCTCTTCCATGCATTTAGTCATAGCTGCTCCTATAAGGAAGTATCATAAATACTTTTACAGTAGAGTGACATCGACACAAGTGAGTCTGCTGGCCTCACTCCACCGAGCAGGCACAATCCAATGCTTTACAGGAGACACAGTTTTCCAGTGCAAGAAAATACAATTTCAAAATACCAAAGCATCCAGCCAAATTATTTGACAATTATTAGGTTGGTTACAATCCTATAGCCACCCACAGCACCATTTTTTTTTTTAATTAGTTCTTAAGAGGCTCAATTCTAAAGAATTTCGTACGACAGAGAACTTCTGAGAACAGAATGTCCAAGCTACCTCTGTGAATGAATCTACTGATGACACAGCAGCACTTGCAACAGGAGTCTGCTGGGCCAGGTTCTCCAGCAGTTCCACTGAGATTCCAATCTGGGCGACCGTTGGCGTCTGAGGGAGGTTCATGGCACCAAAGGGATGTTGACTTCCCTTCCCTGAAAGCACCACAAACAGCAAACGTTAGATTTGGCATGTACATAGAGACTGTGTTACTTCAATCACCGTGTTTCTTGTGTCAAAGGTATTCCTCAATTCCCACGAGAGAGATCTCCCTATCTCAGAAACACAGAAAAATCATGCAGTCCGAGCACAGGCACAAGTACACACAAGCACAACAGATGGAACTGTGCGATAGGTACGTTTAAAAAACACAGCAGATCTTAAGGAAATTTCTTAAAAAAGGAAAACCATAATTTTCAAGCTCTCTATGAAGTAAATGGATTCAACAGGAAATATGATCTGTGCGTAAAAGACAGCAGAACCTTTCTCTACAGGTACCAACCTTTAATTCACAGGCTCAAGACTGAAGATCTCAGAAACTTGACCATTCTTCTGCAGGGATACAAGGCACCGCCACAAAGAAGCCCCCATCCAACCCATACAGAATGCACACTGACAAACCCAGCAGCCTTTTCAGCCGAAGCCAAGTGCCGCTCCTCACTCCAGACCCTACAATTGCAATATAGTGCTACACTTATGAGTAAAGCACTCACTATTAAATTGTTACTTTAACACAAAGCCAGCAAGCAGAGAGTTCATCTCCTGAAGTGCTGTTTAGAAGCCCTTTTGAGAAATGCCGCTGCTGCAGGATCGCAACATTTACTGTAGATAGAGGCTCGCTTGATGAAGGTAAAATTTATTAAAGCATTAAAAAAGAAAGAGAAAAGCTATTAGAAACCAAGTATCACACAAGTGCGCTACTGAAAATTCCAATAGCAACAGAGCTGGCAGAAGTTTTACACCTTGCAACATCTTCACCTGAGCAGCTGACGTTTACAATAGAAGCAAAATCCTCAGACAACAGGCTCCATCAGAATGTGTCATGACTTTAGAAAGACACTCATGATCTAAATAATAAAAAATACTGTCACTTTGTATGCGCTCCCATGGCACCACTCTCCTGGAAAGATGTCCACCTTCAAGGGCGAGAGAAAAGCATCCCCTGCCATCCTGACACCAGCTGAAATACACTGCACGTTTTCAATCCTTGGCTCTTGCAATTAACATTCCAAACCTTCCACATACAAAGAACACAGTATGTTAACCCGTACCGAAATACAAGCTCAGGCTTTCGCATTCAGACCCTACACTCTCCAACACGCTGTCACAGCAGAGCAACTGCAATCAGTAAAGTATTTTTTCCACCCCCTTCTTTCCCTGTATTGAACCCTTGATTGAAGATATTGAGCCTTCGTTACCTTTCAGCCCAACCATGTCAAAAACCTTACCCATGTGTACGCCTCAAACGCAGACAGTATGTTAGAGGCTGTATTTGTAAGTGGAAAGCAGAGCATCACATGCATCACTGCACAGTGGAAAAAGTCTGTAATGGAAAAGGCTATCCTGTAACTTTCATCCCACTTGTTAACTTACTTCCAGTAAGGGTGCAAAATCCCAGCCCAAGGTTTGTTTTCTACTTCTGCCACACTTTCCAGCACAAGTGAAATTAAAAAATCTTAGAGTTGCAAGACAAGGAGTATTTTTAAGCCCCTTCTTTATGCACAATCACACGAAATTCATCTACTCTTAATCAGTAAAACAACATACAGTCAGAGAAGAACATATAATTGCATGCACTGAAGTATTACCAGCCATTATTCCTCTCCAGATCTGAAAGCACAGACAAGGCACTAACAACTGCCAGCAACAGCTTTTTTCTAAAGCTTGATTCTCCAGGCCCAAACTGCTTCCCTGCAGCACGACTTCCTGCTTTGAAAAGGAAGGCCAGCAAAATATTCTATCCACAGGTTTTCCAAAGCGACCTAAAGACACCACCTGTAGGTAACACCAGCAGAACCTACGTCCTGCCTTCCACGAGCAGCCATGCTCTGCAAAGTTGTCAGGAGCCCAAGCAAAACACTTAGAACTCTTCAGTCACACCATGCGAACTGGCCACAGTTCCTTGTGCCGAGTGACAAACCTCACAGCGATGCCATTAGGAATGCCAGTGACCTTAACGAACGAATGCCTACAAATATCTGAAGGGTGGGTGTCAGGAGGATGGGGCCAAGCTCTTTTCAGTGGTGCCCAGTGACAGGACAAGGGGTAATGGGCACAAACTGAGGCACAGGAAGTTCCGTCTGAACATGAGGAGGAACTTCTTCTCTCTGAGGGTGACGGAGCACTGGAACAGGCTGCCCAGGGAGGTTGTGGAGTCTCCTTCTCTGGAGATATTCAAGACCCACCTGGACGCGGTCCTGTGCAGCCTGCTGTAGGTGACCCTGCTTCGGCGGGGGGGTCGGACTAGATGACCCACAGAGGTCCCTTCCAACCCCTACTATTCTGTGATTCTGTGATTCTGTGAATACAGTCAGCGCTACCAGTGCCGCTCGAACAGGCACCAAGGGATCTCACCACAATGTCTGATCGCAGCTGCAGTTTATTACACAAGGGCAGAAATCGCACAATTTCAAGAGAGCAACTCAGCCTCGTTCACAAAGGTATATTCCTACTTTATTCCTCTTGGCACTAAAGAGGTCACTCAGCTTTGTTAAGGTCACAAATATTCTACTTTTCCTTGACCACAGCCTGTTAAACATTTCACCTGTAATAAAAAAAAAATCCGTAAGTGGGAAGAGTAAGAGACTGAAAGAATACATGTTGACTGTCATCCTACTGTGCGGTGGGGAAGTGACCAGAAAAACCCAAAACCCATGTTATTCAGCTTTTCACATGAATTCTAACTACCAATGTTGATGGGGTGGGGGGGAAGTTGATTTAATAATCTTCCAGCAAACATGAAGATTGGATCTGAAAAAAAAAAAAAAATCAGATGTAATGCGTATTGCAAAGCCTGTCACCATCCTGCATGATACTCAGTCCTCAGAAAGAAACACGGAATAATGCTGGACACTTTGAGCCTTTAACTACTACACTTATAGTCAATATCAGCAGATGCAAGACTTCACTACTAAATCCAGGGGTCAAAACAACAACAACAAAAACAACAAACACAACACTCCCACAAGCCACACATGCACTTCTAGCCTCACAGCACAGCTTTTAAGAATGGTTAGAAGTTATCAAGAAGAAGAACAAAGGAAAAGCCTGCTTGCAGATATATTAAGTTTGTACCGAGCCTACTATGAAACAGAATTCAACAGACTTTTCCTGATTACTGAGGAGCTCTTATGGAATCTTTTAGAGGGTACTATGACATTCCTGTGAGGCACCTTCAAGATCCAATCTGGAAATCTCTTATTCAAAGAAGGTTACCCAAGTTTAAACAGCACCTGTAGTCAAGCGTCCAGGTTCATAATTTAGTCTCTACTCCACAAACCACTTTTTCACATTGAAGAGTGTATTCCACAAAAGCCATTTCCCCTTTAGTGCGTGTATTGAGACAACCTTCTGGTATCCCACTTGGAAACACTGCAATGTTCACCTGCATTGGCTTTCTTAAGTCAGCACAGGACAGGAGGGACCAGAGAAGTGAACAAAAAACCCTGGGGCAACGCCATTTTACTTGACCCTCATAGTCCAGAAGTCAAATACAGGATCTGGGGATGTGGTATTAAACAGCCCAACCAGTCCTTACAACAATGTGCAACCCCGACAAGTTACACACATCACCAAACCTGCACAGTCCCAGGGCATAAACTTAACACAAGAGTTCCAAATGATACATTGAGCCTTCCCCAAAGTCCGTGTACTAAAACACTACGTCACTTCTGCTGCCCACTCGTGTCCACGTAAGAAACACGCTGGCCCTCTTCATCACACAGCAAGAAACACTGCCACAACCACGGCTTCACAGGGGGCTGACAAACAATTAGGGGCACAAATTTCTTCCTCTCAACAAGGAATTAAGTTCAAGCAAACACAACACTCCACAGTATTTTCAATCTGCAGCACAGCTACTAATACAACTATATAGTACCCCCGGAAAGCAAGCTAATGTCACAAAAGACATTGCATCCGTGCTACAAAAATTGTATCTTTTCTAATAATTTTTAATGCACATATTCCTAAAATAACGTAAAAAAGAGCTGACATAATCCAGACACTTGTAAAAGCTCTCCACGCTGTTCCAGCTCATAAAGTAACAGGCAGTCTCTTTATTACATTAGGTTTCATCCCACTTGTTAACTTACTTCCAGTAAGGGTGCAAAATCCCAGCCCAAGGTTCGCCCTCTACTTCTACCACACTTTCAGGCGCAAGTGAAATTAAAAAACCTTAGGTTTTGCATTAGGTTTTGCATCAACTTCATCTTGCTATTAATTCTCCAAATTAGCCCTCGGCATCCTCACATTAGCCTGCACCTACCGAGTTAGGAATATCCACACAGCCTCTGCATTTCTGATGAGCCTCACCTACAGCTTCGCTTGCCACCCCCAGTGCCCCCAGAAAAAGTGACAAGGCTGAGAACACCTTCATGGCAGAGCCACTCAGCTTTAAACTGCTATTTTACATGAACAGAGCCTCAACAGCCAAGCTACAAACATAATCACCCAGTATTTCCTACGCAGGGGATAAAACTCTAGTTCAACTTCTTTATTCAGTCTCTTCGCAGAACGGCACTGCTACCTACTACGCTGAATCAGGAGACATCTGAGCACCCCAACATCTGTTGCAGGACCTGCCATTGACATTCGCCCTCCTCCTCCTCACCCATTTCACAGAGGCATGAGGTCTATCAACAGCCCGCTCAAAAAACCAGCCTGAGGTAGTCAAACCCAAAATGCAGATTTCAACAGGCAGTGATGTCTCTCAGCGACTCCAGCTGTCTCTAATCCCTCTCTCGTCTTGCCTTCCTACAGCCTCAAAGTCTTCTCCACCATGTTTATGGTCATGGAAACTAAGGCTGTGTAGCTTACACTGACTCTACAGTCAGAGAGAAGCTGTAGAGAACCATGTGAACGGTGGAGGTCTCTGTTGTTCAGATCAAGCACAGCACTGCCTCACGGCATTGCAAACGCATTCAGTTATGTTGCGGAGTTCTTCCTTGAGAGCAGCCCTTACTTGGAAATTACAGCTAATCATGCAAAGAGCATCTGAAAGTGTGTTTTCCTATGCAGCTGTCTGAAAGCATATATGGTTAAGTCTTTCCAACGTGAGAAACACACGGCAAAAGCTGGCAGAAGAACCAGTGATACGCTTAACTGTCTCACTAACAACACAACTTCGGAACATACAGAAACATGTCCCCCAAAGCCCCTTCCTGTGGCTGTTCTCTCTTCTGAAGAAAGCCCGAATTTTTGAGGAACTTTATGATAAGAATTCATTTTGCTCTGCACCTTGAGAGCCCGTATCTCATGTCACACTGCCATCCAGGACTGACTCAAAAGAAAGCATGCCACGTTATGAACGAATACATTTTATCACAGCAACCTCAACGTGTACCTAAACAGAGATTCAAGGCTACGCTGAAGCCTATAAAAGATGTATATTACTTTATCACCGCAACACTTTAAGCTGCTCGACTGATATATCTGTTCCTTTAATAAGGCAAAGGCGTGCCACTGGGGCACTTCATCGTTTTTATAATATGCATGGCAAAACCCCCATATATTTAGGAAAAAACACCCACACCTACCTCAGGAATCCCCAGCATTCGCTGGCTCCCAAATGAGTCAGATTTCTCTAACTCAGGTCTATTTTGAAAATACTAAAACATCAGGAAAGCTGCTTTCCAATAACACCCTCTACTGGAGCACTACATAGCGCAACCGCACCGCAACGGGAAGCGGCTGGCTGAAATCACTGCGCCAGACTTTACTCACTACAAAACCGGTCTCCGCACTACAAAGAATACCACCGCTTAACAGCGGAAGCCGAAAGAAAACGTGGCAGGCATGTCTAGACAGATGCCTAAAAACCACACTATGGAAGCTACAGGGTTGTTCTGCCTCAGATTCTCTGTGCAGAAGCACTGGAGCACGTGCCAAGCCTGCTCAAAAGAATTTCCAGATCAACACCACGTAAAAGAGAAAACAAGTGAGACATTTTGCTAGGAACATTAATGGACAGACAGACGTCCATGAAGCTGACAGATGGCTTCGAGTACCCCATCTGCTAGGGACAACCTGAAAATGCACAGTGGTCTGTCTTTTCAAGCAGCTTTTTGTTCAAAACCACCTTCAAACATTTATCCCCTTCTGCATGCAGGAACCCATCTGTTTCACTGACTGCTACGTTTTACCAGTCTTACCAGATTTCAGACCAGAAATTTTGAAGATGGCACTCGGCTTCTCATTAGTGACAAACCCCAGCAGCTGCCACACCGCCATCCCACTCTGGTCCGGATAACAAAAATAGACAGATCCTCCCATTCCTTCTGGAAATGGAATCGTTCCCAGCATGAAGACCACTACATGGTTGATGTTTTCATAGTCCGGTAAATCAAATACAAATTTGTCTTCCGCCACTTGTTGGGGAGCTGCCTGTACCTGAAGAGAAGAAAACCTTTATTAGTATTACTGTGTTGTTTCATCTTTGGAACTGTGAATTTCCTTTTACAGAAATACACCTAAAGTGGAATGTAACAACCTAAAGAGCAAACAGCCAGATAAAAATCAAACACGGCAGAAGAACAACTGCAAAAAAATATTACTAAAAAAGGCACAACAGTCTCGTTCTACCTGCACTGAACACGTATCCCACCCGGGACTACAGGATCAGAATACCTTCGCTCCCCATGCGCGTAGGAGGAAAATAGGGTGCAGAAGAGGTTGCCAAGTCTATAAGCAGTGGCTGTTGACCACCTGGCTGGCACAACCCCAGGATCATGGAAACCTGTTCACATAGGAAATACAATAGACCTTGAGACAGGCGGCAGGACGGCGAAACGCCAGAGCAAACGATACCCTCCTCTTCACCCGAGGTGCCACACCCCTGCAGCCAACGCACAATCTAGCCTTAAAAAGCTTCTTTTAAGCTCCCAGCTCGCCCCCTGAGAAGCCCCAGCCTCTCCGTTAACAGAGGGGACGGTGACTGCCTCCGGTGACGGGGCTCCACATCGCAGCTGCCTCTGGGGATGCGAGGCAGGAGCCCGCCGAGGAGCGGGGCCGGCGTGACGGGGCCGCTGCCCGCGGCCAGCCCCGGGCGGAACCCGGCGAGGGAAAGGGGCGAACCCCGCGGGGTGGCCCTGCCTCAGCTCCGCCCCGGCCCCGAGCGGGTTGAGGGCCCCGCCCGCGGCCCGGGCAGCGCTCACCAGCCTGCCCGCCACCAGGCAGCCGAACATGGCGGCGGCCCCCGAAACCCCTCAGACGCTTCGCTGCTGCTGGGCCTCCATCAGCGCCGTCTCCCGGAAGTCAACGCGCCCCCACTCACCCCCGGGGCCATCGAGTCACTTCCGGAGCGCGGCCCTAGGGGACGGGGAGGAGGACTACATCTCCCGTGGTGCAATGCGCGCTTGCGCAAGGAGCGAGGCGACGCGAGGCGGCGCGGGGACTGACGGGAGATGTAGTTCGCGTTTAAACCCAAGCAAAACTGTCCAAAGCCGTTCGGAGCGAATAAAATCTGCATTAGAAAGTAAAAGAGAGATAAAAAGGAAAAAATAATCCGAAAAGCTACCTGAGTGAACACAGAATCATAGAATCACAGAATGGTTTGTGTTGGAAGGGACCTTAGAGATCATCTGGTTCCAATCCCCCTGCCATGAGCAGGGACAGCTTCCGCCAGACCAGGTTGCTCAGAGCTCCATCCAACCTGGCCTTGAACACTGCCAGGGAGGGGGCAGCCACAGCTTCTCTCGGCAACCTGGGCCAGGGCCTCACCACTCTCATGGTGAAGAATTTCTTCCTAATATCTAATCTAAATCTGCCAGTTTACAGCCATTCCCCCTTGTCCTATCACTACACACCCTTGTGAAGAGTCCCCCTCCATCCTTCCTGTCGGCCCCTTCAGGTACTGGAAGGCTGCTAGAAAGTCACCCTGGAGCCTTCTCTTCTCCAGGCTGAACAGCCCCAACTCCCTCAGCCTGTCCTCATAGGAGAGGTGCTCCAGCCCTCGGATCATCTTCGTGGCCTCCTCTGGACCCACTCCAACACATCCATGTCCCTCCTATGTTGGGGGCTCCAGAGCTGGGCGCCGTACTCCAGGTGAGGTCTCACGAGAGCGGAGTAAAGGGGCAGAATCACCTCCTTTGCCCTGCTGGCCACGCTTCTCTTGATGCAGCCCAGGATAGGGTTGGCTTTCTGGGCTGCAAGCGCACATTGCTGGCTCATGTTGAGCTTCTCATCCACCAGTACCCTCAAGTCCTTCTCCGCAGGGCTGCTCTCAAGCCACTCTCTGCCCAGCCTGTACTTGCGTTTGGGATTGCCCTGACCCATGTACAGGACCTTGCACTTGGCCTTGTTGAATTTCATGCGGTTCATGCAGGCCCACCTCTCCAGCCTGTCAACATGCTGATGTACACCAAGTATACTGAAAGGCAACTGCTGTAACAGCTTATGATGCTGCGTTACCAAAAAAATCGATTTTTCCTCACAGATGCACTTCAGGTTCGGGAAGTTTGCACTGAAGCAGCGCACACACCATGTATATTTACTGTGTGAACTGGTTTTCAGTGCCGTTACAGAGTATCTACTGTCAGTCTGCATTTGGTGCTCGGAGCAGAGTCCTCCTTGACTTCCATAGCAGCTTCCAGTAGCGAGATACCCAAACCTCCATCAAACCTTCCACAGATGCCTGCAGGACAGTCTGATGGCCTGGCTGACATCACAGATGGACGCAGAGGCACAAACAGAAACAATTCTAGTTTTCCAGGCTCAACCCCAAAGGTGGTCTTTGCCATGCCAATGCGTCTCCATCCCTTTTTGCCTACCAAGGCCTCTCGAGGTCTTCCAACTCTCGCAAAAACAGGGAAAGGTCATGACACCAACAGGAGACCTTAAACTTCAGTGCCACGTGGCAGCGGAAGGGGACTGGAATCCTACGTGTGCGTTTCACAGACATTTGCACAGTGAAGAGGAGATAAGCGAGAGAGCTTGTGCTGTGTGCCAGATTAAAAGCACAAACTTTCTTGTAGGTGGAAACTTCTGCTTGGTCCTACTGGGCTCAGGCCCCTCTTCTGCCTCTGCCCTGGATCCTGAGAAGTCTTGGTGCTCTTGCAGTTTGTCTGTCCAGTCCTCCCCTATTTTCCTAAGACTCTCACCCCGCAGTGTCTTAGAACCATAGAATCATGGAATCGTTAAGGTTGGAAAAGACCTCTAAGATCATCAAGTACAACTGCCAACCCAACACCACCATGCCTGCTAAACCATGCCCTGAAGTCTACATGTTTTTTGAACACCTCCGGGGATGGTGACTCAGCCACCTCCCTGGGCAGCCTATTTGAATTCTTGACCACTCCTTCAGTAAAGAAATTTTTCCAGATATCCAATATTGTCTTGTTAAACCTCTGTTCACAGCCATTTCCAGTCGCTTGGTCTACCCAGAGTCTGCTTCCAGGACCCTTCTCGGGTTCCTCATCTTTCTCAGTTATTCATAGCTTTCTGTATCCCTTTTCGGCTCTGTCTTTCTGCCACCCCTTTCAGTCTTCATCCTCAGAATCTCATTTTTGCCACTGCCTTCCTGCTACCTGTATTTTTTCCTGGCAGCATTTCTCACAAAATTCCCTAAATCCCAAATTCAATCTTTATTCCCCATTTCCCCAATTTGTGGTGTTTTTAAAAGACGTGCCACAAACAACTACAATACAAGAGATTACCAGAATGCATCTTTTTCCTCCAGAGTGCTGATGTCTAGTTAATGAACTAAGCAACTGAAAACAAGGGATTTCCACAGGGCAGTTTCAGCACAAGTTGCTGCTGATTACCACACGGATTTTAAAGTTATATCTAACCAAATATGGTTTAACTGAAGGAGGCTAAAGTGGCTTAAATGCTTTGAAAGAAATTTTTGGTCAACTGTCATATGAACTTCCATTTAAAACGTAAAGGTATCCCACCTCTATCCCATATCCTTCACTTATCTTTGAAGAATAAAGGCAAACCTTCATATAAATGTTATGTTCAGTATGATATTACGCTTTAGGATAGGCAGTATTATCAGAGTTAATGAGGAAATCCCAGAAATAGCAAATGCATCTCTCCTTCATCAGAAAATATTTTAGTATGTCCTACTTGGAAGAATACTAGCTGAAATTTCTTCAAAATCAAGTAGTCATTGACTGCCCTTACAGTAAGAAAATCCAGACAGCAGTAAGACATCTTTGGAGCATCTTCCAATTAATAAATGCATTGGCTAAGCACAGAAAACTAAGTAGCATATCATTAAACTGAAGTAGGGTATCAATTGGAACTGGTGGAAACAGTGGTTACTATATCTAAGCAATGTCTCCTGACCTCATTTTGACACCAATGGGAAAGTCACCATGAAAATGGAAGTTGAAATATTACCTCCTCCTGGGTGAAGGACAAGAGGTAGGTTCATATAGTCCAGAAGGAGCCTAGCAGAAGAATACTGATATATAAACAAAAGGGGCAGAGCTCAGATATCCAGAGGCCTAAGCTGATCTCCAAGCTCCTTAGGCTACGCAGAGAGGTAAATGAATCTGCTGGCATCTCTTTAATGAATGCACAAGGTCAGCTTTTCCAGGAGGATTTGATGCTCTACCTTAAGCCCAGTAACAGAGAACCCTATGTGCAAGGATGAGTCTCAGTTGCCCTGTGTAGCAGTAATTCCTTTATTTGCCTGGGGTTCAACATACTGAGAGCACTTCTCAGATCGAACGTCCTACTGAGGGGTGGGGTGACTAAGCAAGGGAAGGCAGGACAGAAGGCAAGACAGCCAGTTCAGCAGCCTGCACACAGTTTCCAGGCTCAGCTCAGTTTGAGGTGGTTTGAACCTGTTACTGCCATTCCCCAGGGCAGCACCCTACATTAAAATGATTCTGTATGATTCTCAACATCCCTGCCCTGGTAGCTGGATCACAATGTACAATGGAGAAGAAGATTAATGAACCAGGAAAGAATTAACAGGGAGACATTGACGAGGACTTTCTGTAAGGGAAAATACAATCTGTAGTTCAGGTTTATGCAACATCTTTTCAGAATAGGATTCATTAAGCAGATACAGAAGCCTAGAGCTCCCCCGTGAATATGGTCAGCAATGACCCAGTCACTCAGGAAGATCAGAAAAGAAATAAAATAGAAGGTAACGATCCATTTACACAGTGCAATTCTTTAAAACTTTGTTCACTAATCAACAAGTTAATCAAATATGTATGGACTACCTCAAAGGCACTGTTCACAGGTACTAATCTCCATTAAAAGGAGATGCCATACTGCCTTCTCCTTCATTGAAAAAAAAGACTAATTCTTTGAAGTTTAAAAGCCCAAAAGAGTAGCATTATTGCAGATACTAAGTTAATGACAAGCTTTTCAAAAGAATGCTACTGCTCTAATACTTTTTTTCCATATGTAAAAGAAGTCTATTGCTTATTTCCTAGGCATATAAGCTTTGCACTGTCAAGTCTTGTTAGTGCTGAAAGCAGCCCATCAGCTTTTTAAGCTTTGAAGAATGTCCAATGCTTGTACCAGAAGCTGGAAACCAGCACTCACCATCACCTACATGAAGCATAAAGGTGAACATCTGGGTGTTTCACATGAAATGTAGAGGTGGAACACCCACTGCTTTGGCAAGGCTGCTGGCTCAGAGCTTGCTTTTTTGGGAGGGGAGTGAGGGTTTCCAATAACTACTCCAAACCTGGGAGAAAAAAGAGATTTTCATCAGGGTCAGACAGATGATTGCTGTCTTCACCAGGGGCTTTGGGAACAGGGCACTCACAAGCACTGCCACTACCACCACTACTACTAACTGCTACCACCACGAGATATTTTGCTCGAGAAAGATTGAGATTGTTTTAACTGACTGGCTCCAGGTTGGCTGCTGAGGCTCAAGCAGAGAGAGGCACCCCTCAGGATTTGGAGTCCTTTTAGTATCTCTTTTAATTTGATGCTAAGCAGGGCCACCACTTCATTATGGACCACACCAAGATGCCTCTTCTGCCTCTTTATCACTGCCGTCGTATCCATGGAGCAGTTCACCAGAGAACTGATCTCATACTCCTGGCAAAATCAGTTACCGCAAATTAGAAACTGACACACTAATGACATTATCAGCTTTGGGAGTGGGGGAAAATGGCCAGACTTTGCCTGATTGCTCCCTCTAAGGGACCTCCTCTGCCCTCATCGAAGGCAGGCATCTGCTTGTTTTAAAACCACAAGACCTGCCCCTGACAAAGAGGTGACTAACAGAGAAGATGTGCCTGACCTATCTGTGGACACCTGAAAGCAGTGGGGATTAACTTCTCCCCAGGTCCACTCTGCATGGAGACGTGCCTTTCAAAGTTATGCAGGGACAATGGGTGCAGCAGCTTGTTTCGTAAAATCATGGTGTAGTTTGTGTTGGAAGGGACCTTAAAGATCATCCAGTTCTAAGTCCCCTGCCATGGGCAGGGACATCTTCCACCAGACCAGGTTCCTCAAAGCCCCGTCCAACCTGGCCTTGAACACTGCCAGGGAGCGGGCAGCCACAGCTTCTCTGGGCACCCTGGGCCAGCGCCTCACCACTCTCACAGTAAAGGACTTCTTCCCTATGTCTAATCTAAATCTGCCCTCTTTCAGTCTGAAACCATTACCCCTTCTCCTGTCACTACATGCCCTTGTAATAAGTCCTTCTCCAGCACTCTTGTAGGCCCCTTTAAGTACTGAAAGGCCGCGCTAAGGTCTCCCCACAGCCTTTTCTTCTCCAGGCTGAACAGCCCCAACTCTCTCAGCCTTTCCTCACAGGAGAGGTGTTCCAGCCCTCAGAACATTTTTGTGGCCTCCTCTGGCCCCGCTTCAACACATCCATGTCTGTCATGTGCTGAGAGCTCCAGAGCTGGACGCAGGACTCCCAGTGGGGTCTCACCAGAGCAGAGCAGAGGGGCAAAATCCCCTCCCTCAACCTGCTGGCCACGCTGCTGGGGATGCAGCCCAGGAGGTGGCTGGCCTTCTGGGCTGTAAGTGCACACTGTTGGGTCATGTTAACTTTGCTTCCACCAGTACCCCTAAGTCCTTCTTCGCAGAGATGCCCTCAGTCTTGTTCTGCTCTTTCTTCTGGTGTTTACACAGATATTTTCTTTTATGCTTCAATCTTAGAGGCCTGTCACTGGGGAAGCTCCCAGGGTTGCTTTTTTTGCCCGCCTTGCAGTACTAGAGTTGTTAACAAAGGGTGATGCTGCCTTTCCAAATGCTAACAACTTAAAAAATACAAATTAAAGACCCTGGTGCCTGCTACCAAATGGAGTAACCAACCTACGGGTTGCAATGTGTTTATGTGTGGGAATTATGAGAGTAAGGTCTGTTAAAAACTCTGGTGCTAGCCCACAGTTATTTATATGGGCATAATGGAATAAGTATTTCTATCTGATTCACCTCTTGGATTTAGCAAGAAGCCCAGGTGTGAGAAATGTTGAAGCAGTAGTGCAGAACTGCCCGAGTCCCAGGCCGCATGTTAGATGTGAACCCTTGCAAGTGAGTTCTCCACTTGGCAGGTGCTTTTCCAGCTGGCCCCGATGAACTGGAATGAAAGAAGGTGTTTTAAAGCTTGAGATGCTGCAAATTCGTGGAGGGTGGCCAAGCTCTGCAGTGCAGTCACTGAGGCACAATGAGAAATCTGCTAATTAGGCAAGACCTCATCTCACATCGCCTATTTGCTGCAGACCTCTGAGATTACACCATGTCTAAAAGGTGCAGGGCAGCATCATCTTGCAGGCCTGAGCTCAGCAGGGTTCTTATGCAGTCTTGCTGAGGCATTAATTCTTTATATTTGCCTAAAACTTGCTAAGCTTTCCGTGCAAAGACAGCAGCAGAGTTTTGCTGCACTCCCTGCCAAAGGCTCATCTCAGCCTGTCTATGATGTTGCCCTAGAACATACTTGTGACACTTTGATCTCTGCTGGAGCCGCTACTAAGACCGGTGGGTTAGTGTTATTTAGGTAAAAGAAGATCATACAGAGCAGGCATGTCCACTGTGTGCAATAAGTGAAAGCATTTCCCATTCATTATTAACAGGTAGGAACACAACACAGGATACAGTTATGTGTAAAGAACCTCTGAGAAGAAGGTAGCTGTTCCTAGGTGAGGCAAAGGCCTGAGTAAGAGGAAGAAAACCCAGGCAAGTTGGGGCCAGACCGACATACAGCTTCACCCATACAATGGTGGGTGGTGTGCCAGAACACATACTGGGATCCCACCTGAACACACAGACCAGCAGCATCTACAGGTATTGCAACACAATCACAGAATTACAGAATCACAGAATGTTCGGGGTTGGAAGGGACCTCTGTGGGTCATCTAGTCCAACCCCCATGCCGAAGCAGGTCACCTGCAACAGGCTGTAGAGGACCTTGTCCAGGTGGGTCTTGAATATCTCCAGAGAAGCAGACTCCACCACCTGCCTGGGCAGCCTGTTCCAGGGCTCTGTCACCCTCAGAGGGAAGAAGTTCTTCCTCGTACTCAGATTGAACTTCCTGTGCTTCAGTTTGTGCCCATTGCCCCTTGTCCTGTGGCTGGGCACCACTGAAAAGAGGCTGGCCCCATCCTCCTGACACCCACCCTTGAGATATTTATAAGCATTTATTAGGACCCCTCGCAGCCTTCTCTTCTTCAGGCTGAAAAAGCCCAGCTCCCCCAGCCTTTCCTTGTAGGAGAGATGTTCCAGTACCCTCACCATCCTCGTAGCCCTCTGCTGAACTCTCTCCAGTAGCTCTTCATCTTTCTTGAACTGGGGAGCCCAGAACTGGACACAGGACTCTAGATGGGGCCTCACTAGGGCAGTGTAGAGGGGAAGGAGAACCTCCCTCGACCTGCTGGCCACACTCCTCCTAATGAATCCAAGGATCCCATTGGCCTTTTTGGCAGCCAGGGCACGCTGCTGGCTCACGGTCAACCTGTCGTCCACCAGGACACCCAGGTCCCTCTCCATAGAGCTGCTCTTCAGTAGGTCCGCCCCAAACTTGTACCGATGCATGGGGTTGTTCCTCCCCAGGTGCAGGACCCTGCACTTGCCCTTGTTGAACCTCATCAGGTTCCTCTCTGCCCAACTTTCCAGCCTATCCAGGTCACGCTGAATGGCAGCACAGCCTGCCGGTGTGTCTACCACACCTCCCAGTTTGGAGTCATCAGCAAACTTGCTGAGGGTACATTCTAACTCTTCATCCAGGTCATTGATGAAGAAGTTGAACAAGACTGGGCCGAGTACTGACTCCTGAGGGACACCACTAGTTACCGGCCTCCAACTAGACTCAGCGCCACTGATGACAACCCTCTGAGTTCTGCCATTCAGCCAGTTCTCAATCCACCTCACTGACCACTCATCCAGCCCACACTTCCTGAGCTTCCCTAGGAGGATGTTATGGGAGACTGTGTCGAAAGCCTTGCTGAAGTCCAGGTAGACAACATCCATGGCTCTCCCCTCATCTACCCAACCTAGTTGCAGTGAGGTGTGAATGCTGGATGAGCAAGAGCTGTGGACAGTAAAATTTTTCCTGAATTAAGAGTAATTTTCTTGTTGTATGAGCTTGGTCTGTTCAAACTGGTCAACAATAACTTGTAAGAGACTGGTGTGGTAGGTTTTTTTGTATCTCTCCTTTCCTCCTTCCCTAAATACCTTCTTCTCATGGTTTGCCAGTGTATTTTTCTGCTGTCTGTGTAGTCTCCAGACCATTAATGAGTTCATGAGACTATGTCACATCTCTTTCCACTCACATCTTTTTGAACAAGAGGAGTCCTAGCCTATGTAGTCATTTATTGTACAGAAGCAGTTCCATAGTTTTGATGATTTTTGTCATTTCTTGGTCACAAGGGAGTTAGGGCTTTGCATTTGCTATGCCAGGGACAGAGATATTTTCCCCTCTGCTGCTCTACAAGTGAAGAAGGAACTAGAGAGAATTTCTTGTTAATGCTCACAGTGTTTCAGGCTGCTGCAACTGCCCAACTATGTACCTGCTGGATCTAGGCTGAGGAAGCTGCCCATGGCCCATTTGCCGCAGGTTCACTGCAGGGGGAGCAGTCAGCCCTGGAGCCTGTTCTGGTCTCGGCAGTCAGATAGGCACTACCCAGATCTGCCCACAGGTGGGTGATTCTCCCATTTCGGGAAGGTGGCAAAGCTCTCTTTTTCGGCCACATGAGAATAGATGATAGTGCAGAACACGCTGTTGACCTGTTCCCCTGACTTAACAGGCCTGCGACATTTCATGAATTGAATCCTCTATGTAGCTGATGTATCTCAGAGCTCTGCTTCTTGAGAGTGTGGATGAGATTGCGTAGAGACACCCAGGTGCCAGAAGATAAGAGGCCTGAGGACATTTGGGGTGCTGGAAATATGTGACAGGAAGGATTTGGTTGTGTAATGGTGAAGAAGGAGCTGCCTCGTGGGACAGAGGAGGAAGAAGGCTAAATGGAGCACACAGGAACGCGACGTTGAGTGGTTCAGGGTCAGTCACTCTAAGGTCAGTTCAGAAAGAGAAATTGTCTTTCTGCCGGGCATTGGCCTGTATTTACTGTGTTGCTGCTTTCCTCAGTGCTGTTGACCAAGTGGTATTAAACTTCACAATTTAAGAGCCAGTGAGCATTTTGTTTACAGAAATAGTGATTGGGAAAAATTACCAGATATATCTGCAGGGGATGAATATTTGTTTGGAGATGGGAAATAAAAGAGCAAGCTTAACAGCAGACTAGCTGTGTTCTTTTGGGTCTGTTCAAATAACAGTGTAAAGCAATCAAAATCCAGAGACAGTGAGCACAGGTGCACTTGGTGGCACTGGTTTATATGAAAAGATTTTAATTTATGTTAGAATTTGCTGTTATTATAACCTTTCCTTCGCTGCTTCTCAGCTTTCACCAACTTTAACTGTTAGGATTAAAGTTCTTTCCAATGAGTGCCTGCCTGCGTGCCTTAGATTATTTTTTTTTTTCCTATATGTGAAAGTTTCAGCAGGAATATTGCACAGAATCACAGAATGGTAGGGGTTGGAAGGGGCCTCTGGAGATCATCTACTCCAATACACATGCTAAAGCATGTTCGCCTAGAGCAGGGTACGTTGTTTCCAAGTCACCTGTCAGAACACATGTTCTTTTACTCAGGCAAAAAAAAAAAAAAAAAAATCAGATGACCGGTTCTTTCAGAAGCTCTAATTTCCTGATATTGTAAAGGAGGGACTTGCAATTTGGTGTCAGGAAGCCTTGAGTCAGAAATGACGCCATGAAAAGAAACTCACCTGTATCCAGATACAAAATATTTGAAGAATCCCTGTTTGTACATGCTCAGGGGAAACTCAGACAACACCACAGACTCCATCCATGCAGAACAGGTCTCACGGGGGCCTGCAGACGTTCCTCTGTAGCTGCCTCTAGGTTGAGCACCAAGCCAAGCAGGGAGTACTGAGGTCTCCTCACCTAACTCAACAACCTGAAGGAAGTACCTACGTTAAAAACATGGTTTTCTTCTGTTCTTTTTAGAGTTAGTGGCTCCTCTAAGACAGAAATTGTCCTCTGGAAGAGTGTCTTTGTTGCCAGTAACTACAGAAGACATCTGGGTGGTATAGCCTTCTAACTGAGGAGCCCCAGCTACATTGGAATTGAAGTGGGATGAATCCAGTCATTCCTCCAGCTCTCGGTGCTGGTGTTTAGGTGGGATAGGAGGTACCAGAGGGGAAAGAAGGAATAGTGAGACTGGGAGAAGCCATAAGGGCATCAGGTTGCAGCAAGAGGCAGGAAGGAGGGAGAATGTAGTTTACTTTTTAGTAGTGGTGCTTTTTTGAGGTTTGAGAAACAGTTGTAAGACCCTCTGGGCAACTGAAAGAGATGATCACTGGGCTTACAGTGGTTAAACAACGTCTGGCTTACTGCCTTTGCGCAACATTTTGTTTTCCAGTGACAGAAGAAATCGGTGTCTGCGCTGTGAATTCTATTTTACTTGCCAACAGCCTTGAAGCCTTTGTCATGACCGTGGTATCTGACAGCACCTGACTGTGGCTCAGTGAAAGATTTAGCAATTGCAGAACAGATTAATTGTGGGAAAATACAGGACACTGTGCAATTCCTGTCTGTTCCTCACATGACTTTTTGGGACCCAAATTCCATGGAGGTCTTACTAGTCCTTGCTGCCCTCGAGACCTTCGAATCTTTGTGGAGATGTATGGCATTTTGTGCAAGAAGTCACAAGTTTTACGGCTGAGGCTGAATTTACATTTTACATGCATGACACTGTGTTCCCAGCAGATGGGGATAAAATACCAGGGTTCGCCCTGTTCAACCTCCCAACTGTTCGTGTCAGAAACTGGGGCTGGCTCTGATTGTACCTCAGAGGAAAAACTGCTCAGTTCTATTTAAACCATAATCGGGATGAAACAGTTTATAAATGAATTAATTACATGTAATTAAATGGCAAACAGTGAACTAGACATTCAGGATCAAAACTGGTGGTACAACAGATAAACAGTAGTGCTAGAAGCTTTATAGAATGTTAGTAAAGCTCCAGATACCTTTCTGCAACTAATCCCAAGAAGTCTGAGTCCCTTTTTTGCTGCACACACACACACATATGTACCCCCCACACCCCAAGGTCTGGGTTACAAGCAAACCAACCTTTTCTGGGCGTGCTATCCAGCGCTTAAATTTCCATTTGCATTTAGAATTTAAGATCAACTTCACAGCAAAATTCTTTTTTGTAGATCACTGTATAAGGATTTTTTTTGAAGACAACTTTATTTGGTTATGCAAAATCTTCTAAGTTACACAACCCCATTTGAGACCTACACTGTCTGAGTGTCTCTCTGAACACGACTTTTCTTAAACACTTCAAACAGCCAAAGTTATTAACATCAGTTTAGTTCGATTTCATCTGAAGTTTCTCTGTCTCCTTCCTGTACACATGAATAAAAACTAGCATACAACAGCACAAGGGAAAAGTTTGGATTGATTCATAGCATAAGCGAGACCCTTATTCTCTGGACTTTTTTGATGGGTGACAACTAAAGGTGTTGTCCAAACACACTTTTCTTGGCCCAGCTCTGCTGGCTCCACGGGTTTGTGTCTTCTGCTCAACTGTAGATGTTCGTCAGTCCTGCTATTAAAGCTTTTTCACAGAATCATAGAATCATTTAGGTTGAAAAAGACCTTTAAGATTGTGGAGTCCAACCATTAACTTAGCACTACCAAGTCCACCACTAAATCATATCCCTAAGTGCCACAACTACATGTTTTTTAAATACCTCCAGGGATGGTGAGTCCACCACTTTCAGTAAAGAAATTTTTCCTAATATCTAATCTAAACTTCCTGTGGCGCAACTTCAGGCCATTTCCCCTTGTCCTGTCGCTAGTTACTTGGAAGAAGAGACCAACACCTGCCTCACTACAACCTCCTTCCAGGTGGTTGTAGAGACCAATAAGGTCCCCCCTCAGCCTCCTCTTCTCCAGGCTAAACAACCCCAGTTGCCTCAGCTGGTCCTCGTAAGACTCGTTCTCTAGACCCCTCAGCAACCTCATTGCCCTTCTCTGGACATGGTCCAGCACCTCAATGCCTTCTTGGAGTGAGGGGCCCAAAACTGAACACAGTACTCCAGGTGCAGCCTCACCAGTGCCAAGTACAGGGGCACGATCATCTCCCTCCTTCTGCTGGCCACACCATTCCTGATCCAAGCCAGGATGCCATTGGCCTTCTTGGTCACCTGGGCACACTGCTGGCTCATGTTCAGCTGGCTGTTGACCAGCACCTCCAGGTCCTTTTCTGCTGGGCAGCTTTCCAGCCACTCCTCCCCAAGCCTGTAGCATTGCATGGGGTTGTGGTGACCCAAGTGCAGGACCCAGCATTTGGCCTTACTGAACCTCGTACAGTTGGCCTCGGCCCATTGATCCAGCCTGCCCAGATCCCTCTGCAGAGCCTTTCTACCCTCGAGCAGACTGACATTCCTGCCCAATTTGGTGTCATCTGCAAACTTACTTCCCCTCATCCAGATTATTGATAAAGATGTTAAACAAGACTAGACCCAAAACTGCGCCCTGCGGAACACCATTTGTGACCGGCTGTCAGCTGGATTTAACTCCATTCACCACCACTCTCTGCACTCGGCCATTCAGCCAGTTCTTTACCTAGTGAAGAGGTTTTGCAGGTTGCCTGCTAAGCATTCCCCAAGATGTTTTGGGCAAAAGAAGATGCATTAGTTTAAACAGATTGAATATTAGATCTCTGCTAACAGGGCATACTGTGAATGAAATGTTAGTGGGTAAAATGAACACTAGACAATGTGACACTGCAGCTTCAGTACTGTTCTTCTCTTGCTTGTTGATCCACAATGCATACCAGGGCTCCTCACCCTTGGTTCTTGTTTGCACTGTCCTGTGATCTACAGCTTATTAAACGCAGTTACTCAGCTTCTGATCAAGGCAAGGCCATGATGCTCCCCCAACAGGAATATTCACAAGAGCCAGCATATCTTAGATGCCTGATATCCTCAGATACATCAAAGATGGGCACAGCATGGCTTTTTCTCAGTGAAGAAAACTGCTTCTCTAGAAGTAGGGTTTTTCTACTTTGTGTGTCTTTGGTGTTGATATTCAGTGGGCAGAATTGCCCTGTTTTTCTTGCTGTTCTGAAAAGAAGGAATAAAAAATTGTACACCAAGATGACTGTGTTCAGTGTTGGAGCTGGGAGAAGGTGAGAGGAATGTGCAACTGCTTGAAGGTGAGGCGTGAACTGATCTTGAGGGTTTGTTCACAGGATTGCAGGTGGCTGACTTTGCTTCTCTTGGTCCAGTACAGCTTGACATTGAGACATCATAGCTGACCATTTCTGAACTCATTCTGTCCCAGAGGAGAATGTAACCTCCCTGTGTTTCACTTTACAGCGTGCAGTCAGGTAGACTATGACAGCTGCAGGTCTCAACTGACACATGCCAGCTTTCTGGCTCACTGCATATGGAATGGACTAAGCCTTGTCAATGTGAGATTGATAGTAAACCCCATGGGCTGTTAATTCCTGCACTTAGAAACTGTAGTAACTCTTCGTCATACCTGACTATTTTTTACTTCCCCAGACAGAGTGGAGAATCTCTCTACATGGTCATTTGACCGTGCTTTGAATCCTCAGCTTTGCTGACATTCCTTACCCTTACTGTTTTCACTCATGACTACTCTCTTGGTGGAGCTAACCTGAATGTCCAGCAACTCCAGCTGCATTTAAAAAAAAGCTAAGTGCTTTTTCTTCAGTTCCGTCTCAATAGATACAATAGGAGTGAGATAATTGTCAGCTTGAGCCAAGGTGCACCCAGACTCCGGATCTGAGCTTGCTGTTCATGTGTACTGGAATACTTCCACGAAAGGCAGTTTTAGCTGAAAGAAGCCCTTGCTCTCATTATCATGCTGATAAATTGATATTCCACAATACACGTACTGCTGTCTTTGCAAGCAGAAGTGTAGGATGAGGGGCTGAATCCAAGGCCTTCATGTATGAGCAGTTGGTGAGAAACAGCAGTACTTTTAAAAACTTGGAGTGGAATTTCTCTGTGTAGAAGACTCAACATCTGAGCTGTGTACTTTAGGCCATCTCACGCTGGGTTACTTGTTGGGTGGTTTGGGCTGTTTAATAAGATAAATGTAAAGGAAGACAAAGTGATTTATATTGTAGGGGTTCATTTTAGAACCTCTCAAACTTTTAAAAAACATTTTATTCAACCTGAAAGAACTTTTCTTAACAAGAGACCTTGCTTTTCTGGGGGGTAGTTACTTAAGAATTTCCAGTGAAAATACGGAATACAACCTTGTAGCCCTTCCTTGTGTAAGCAGTTTAATGAAGTTCCATCAGGGTTACAGGATTTGTGTGATTAAAGACTTAATCCATAATAACTAGTCTCTGCCTATATGCTAACTAAAAATGCGTGTTAAGAATGCAGTTAGCCTTGGCTTCCAGGATTTGGAAAAACATATTGAGATACGTAGCCAATTCTGAGATGTGTTGAACTTCTTTGATTCCTGGCTTTGATTCAAAGGCTGTGATGGTGTAAGTAAACCTTGGATGCAAGTCTAGAAAATAAGTGGGGGAAAAAAAATCTTTTTTCCTTTGGGAAACATCACCTTCATTCTGGTCAAGCCAAGCTGTAAGTGGCTACTGGCAAACACCATCCTACCAGGTGGATGGTATATCAGCAACTTGGACAGACTAATGCTTCCTACCCAGTGCTGGAGAAAGGGCATAGGGCTGAAGGGCGGACAGGAGGTGTTACGTGTCTCTAGGTGGTGACTTCAGTGAAATGTGGCAGTTTCCATCAGTGGAAGTTATTGTCCATGTCTTCCCAAGCTGCCTTCAGAAAAGCAGTGCTTGTACTTCCAGGGAGCTTTGTAATTAACAGTCTGCACTACCACGGTGCTCTTAAAACAGTTCGGTTGGTATTTGTCTACTGGACACAGAAAGAAGCAGCCTGAGTTCAGAAATGCTTTCAGTTTTGCAGCCAAATTGTGGATCTCTCCCATGAAGACACTTAATATTGCTTTTTTTCTTGTACTCCAGCCAGTCCGGCTGAGCAATCCCTCAGAGAGCTGACTATAACTTAGCTCTGTTTAAAACTCCTTTTAAACTGTGGGTGTGTATTTCAAACACAACTGATATTATTTAAGTGTTCACGCACATCAGGCCAATGGAAGAGATGGACAGTACCAACCGGCCAGCATTTATAAGCTCCCTTAGGAAGAATTGATGCTTTCCCCTTCCTCATCTGACACATCCCTGTCATGTCAAAGATGTTGTAATTGATCTTTGTCATTAAATTCAATAATGTTCAAATTTACAGATCTACCTTGTTTCAGGCTAATGTAGATAAATGAGGTTCACGGTAAAATATTGACTTTTACTTGGCACCTATGCACCTCAGCACTTTATGCGTTTGATTAACATGCAAGCTAGGCTGTAAAATCAAATAAATGAATGCAAGGAGTAATGTTTTATTCTCCTTAAATGATATATGAGATTCAGCTATTTATAGCAAGGCTTTGGGAGAGAAATGTAAAGCTAAGCCAATTCTAGGAATGCTGATACAGGAGATTCAGTGAAAAATTGATATTTGTATGAGGAAACTTCTGTAGGGAGAGTCAGAACACCATGTAGTGGTATAAAGCTCATTTGTTTGTGCCTTGATCACGGTCTCTACCCAGTGCAGACAAACATTACATAAAAAGCATTTTGGGAGAAGTAAGGCAAATGCTTTTAATGTTTAGCTGCTGAAATACCTTGCTAGGGGCTGTGTTAGATCATTTGTTTGGAGGTCTTTAAAGCGAGATTTTATACTTCTCTGCAGGCAGGGCTGCAGCTCAGCCATGAATACTGGACTTAATAAAGAAAATTCTCCAGCAGGTGATCATTATGCAGAAGCCCAGACTGGTTGATCGCACTGATCCCAGCACGGATGTGACACACTCAGAGAAGGCTCATGAAAATGCTGTGATGTGGCTGAGCTCTGAAGAAAAGATAGAAACAATTTAAGGAAGGATCCTCTCAGAGAGACGATTCCCTTGAAAGATTGTTTATCCATTGCAAGGGGAATTGCTCAGATCTCACTGAGCCCACAGCCAGGGGAGTTTTCAAACTATCTCACTTGAGCACAGGGAAAATACTGATTCATTTCAGACTTATGCTCTCACTGTTTTGACACCTGCAAAACACAGATGGATCCTTAAGTGATGCAAATTGCTAAAGCTCCTATGACATCAAGGGAAAGTCTTTAACAGATGAGACGGATGCTGCATCTCTGAGAAGGCTGCATATGAACCTTTTTCCTCCACAAATAATGAGGACAGGTACAAAAAATATGAGAAGTGTGACCAATGTAATCACAGACCATTTATATGTTTTCCTTGCCGGCAGAATCACTGTGGAAAGAGCACAATTTAGACAGAAATCAGAGAATCCTAGGTTCAGCTTTCAATTGAAGGAGGAGAGATTTTTCAGCACAGATACGGTAGAAAATGGCTGAATGGGGAACCTGAGCAGAACAGCTCTCCCACCAGCAGAGGCAGATCACTATGGGACTACTCCTATTTCAGAGTGATAATTATTTCATTGCAGACACTTAGTTTGCTCCTAGAACAGAACTGATTTTCAGGAACAGAAACTTTTATTTTGGAATAAGGGATCCACAAGGGAAGATCACAGAATCACAGAACCATGGAATGTTAGGGGTTGGAAGGGACCTCTGTGGGTCATCTAGTCCAACCCTCCCGCCAAAGCAGGGTCACCTACAGCAGGCTGCACAGGACTGCGTCCAGCCATGGTTGGAATATCTCCAGAGAAGGAGACTCCACAGCCCCTCTGGGCAGCCTGTTCCAGTGCTCCGTCACCCTCAGAGGGAAGAAGTTCTTCCTCATGTTCAGATGGAACTTCCTGTGCTTCAGTTTGTGCCCATTGCACCTTATCCTGTCACTGGGCACTACTGAAAAGAGCTTGGCCCCATCCTCCTGACACCCACCCTTAAGATATTTATAAGCATTTCTAAGGTCCCCTCGCGGCCTTCTCTTCTTCAGGCTGAACAAGCCCAGCTCCCTCAGCCTCTCCTCGTAGGAGAGATGCTCCAGTACCCTCACCATCCTCGTAGCCCTCCGCTGGACTCTCTCCAGTATCTCCTCATCTTTCTTGAACTGGGGAGCCCAGAACTGGACACAGTACTCCAGATGAGGCCTCACCAGGGCAGTGTAGAGGGGAAGGAGAACCTCCCTCAACCTACTGGCCACATTCTTCCTAATGCACCCCAGGATGCCGTTGGCCTTTTTGGCAGCCAGGGCACACTGCTGGCTCATGGTTAACCTGTCGTCCACCAGGACACCCAGGTCCCTCTCTGCAGAGCTGCTGTCCAGCAGGTCTGCCTCAAGCCTGTACTGATGCATGGGGTTGTTCCTCCCCAGGTGCAGGACCCTGCACTTGCCCTTGTTGAACCTCATCAGGTTCCTCTCTGCCCAACTTTCCAGCCTGTCCACGTCACACTGAATGGCAGCACAGCCTTCCGGTGTATCTACCACACCTCCCAGTTTGGTGTCATCAGCAAACTTTCTGAGGGTACATTCTAACTCTTCATCCAGGTAGTTGATGAAGAAGTTAAACAAGACTGGGCCCAGTACTGACCCCTGGGGGACACCACTAGCTACCAGCCTCCAACTAGACTCAGCGCCACTGATGACAACCCTCTGCCATCCAGCCAGTTCTCAATCCACTTCACCGACCACTCATCCAGCCCACACTTCCTCAGCTTCCCTAGGAGGATATCATGGGAGACTGTGTCGAAAGCCTTGCTGAAGTCGAGGTAGACAACATCCACGGCTCTCCCTTCGTCTACCCAGCCAGTCATGTCATCGTAGAAAGCTATTAGATTGGTCAGGCATGATTTCCCCTTGGTGAATCCATGCTGACTACTCCTGATCACCTTCTTTTCTTCCACTTGCTTGATGATGGCCTCCAGGATAAGCTGCTCCATCACCTTTCCCGGGATGGAGGTGAGGCTGACCGGCCTGTAGTTCCCTGGGTCCTCCTTCTTGCCCTTTTTGAAGAGTGGAGTGACATACTGTAGAAGAGCAATCCGTCTGTGTATTTTGACTGCCCCACATTTACAGAGGGTCAGAAAACTCTGCAGCAAAATGCAGTAGCGGCACTGCTATTTTCCACCTCTTTAGTGATGCAGCTGCCCTGGCCCCCTGCTCCAGAGCAGATTTCTGGGACAATATTCTCATGCTGCCAAGCTGTGAAATCAGGACACCCTAGTTAAAATTCCTCCCAGACAACAGACTAGAGAGAAAAGAAGAAAGTATTCAGAAGGACTAGGTTTCCTCCAGAACCTGTTTTGCAGATGGATGTCTCTGTAATGTCTTCCTAAAAGATTTCTCTCTGTCGTGGTGTTTCTTCTGTGCGTTTTTCTGCCCGTTGGATTCGCCAGCTATTTCAAAGGGAAAGAAACTATGCTTCAGTAGGAATGCATGATGTCTTGAAACGTTGCAGGATTCAGCAGTGTTTTCTCTTCTGAAGTTAGTAGTCAGACAACATTGCAGAAGTGGGTCCTGGGAGGTGTGAGTCCACTACCAGATCCATCAGAGACATCTGTGAATCCTGGAGCAACTGCACGGGATCCATCATGACTACCAAATGTAGACATTTACTGAGTCACTGGACTTAGTAGACTGGACTGTCTTTACAGCTAATGGAAGGAAATACATGCTTTCTTCTGAGCTATTCTAGATATTTACTATAGGATGTAATACCCCACAAAGATAAAATGCCTGTTTGTTTCCACCTATCCCAAAGCTAAGCCAAGATGACTAGCTCTAGTTATAGAGACCTAAAGAGTAGATATCTACAGTTAAGTGAATTAGGCTGAAACCCTAGTGTCTTTTAACATTTTTTATATAGTGAACCTGTGTCTTCTAACTGTGATCCTCAAAGGGGGATAAAAGGATGTAAACACGGATCATGTGCTTTCCTAAACAGATGGGCTTCAGATCAGGATATTTGGAGGTTCTGAGAAGGATTATCTCCTCTTCTATCATGTAAAAATGTTTAATAGATCCTGACAATTTTGGAATTTTTTCTATGGAAAAAAGAAAGTCTAATTGTCCTTCACACAGTTTCTTCGTTTCAAGGTCATCAGGAATTAATTTTAGAGGTCCATGGAATCAGTTGTCTATGTCCAATAAATTATGACAGGTAATTAAGCTATTCATTTTATCTTCAGTGCTTCACTCCAGTGTCCTTGAGGATCTTATATACTGGGTGCTTTTTTTGCAAAAGAAAACTAGGATTTGTAGTTTCCGCTAATTTTGATAAGAGTGTTGGTAGAATGGTGTCCTGTGATATTTTTTGTGTGAAAACTTACTGTGATTTGTTCCCTGAGCAGGAAGGGTTTTTTTTCCTCTTTTCTTAGGAATGCTCTTCCTCTTCTACCCAGATTTTGATCTATAGAGTTGCATGAATAAGCAGGCCTCTGTAAATAACTAATATTATTTGTATGTTTGTAGCTCCATGGTTCCTATCTCCTCATGATCTTTGACAAGTTTACACAGGTAAGACTATCAACGAGATAAATCTGAGCTATCACCTTCATTTTATGTGTGTGAATGTGAGATGCAAAAGGATTTCCATTCGCTGCAGTGAGCTTTGTATCAGTCTGCAAGTGCTTCAGTCAAGTAGTCACAAAGTTTGTGGTGCATTTGGGGAAAGAATCCAGAAAATCTAAATCTCATTGAGTGTACAGAAGTTAACACAGGTCATTAGGATTAATTAGGATGGCAGATTGCACTCAACCTTCTGTAGCCCTTGCTTTTTGTTTTAGATCACTGGTGTACACTACATTTAGATCACCAATGTCCATTGACATTTTAGACTGGACCAACACAGAGCTCTGTGAGGCTCATCAGAGCTGAAATACTGAGCTAAAATGCATTCACTTCAACCAGTGCACTATTACTTGCGTCCCTAGCAGTAGTAACACCCACAAAGAGGATAGCAGCCAAGTTTCGTGAGAAAAAGTGGCAGGAATAGAAACCTCCTTGAGGCTCGCTCTGTAAAGCATCGACACATACACCAAGGAGTGTCCCCACCCTCTGGGTTCCTGATGGCTGCAGGTCGCACAGCCAGTGGACTTCTGAATCCCATGGATGCCAACCCACTGCAGCTGCAAAAGGTCTTTCACATCTATGGACTCTACTGCAGGGCATCTGAAGAGTACAAAAAAAAGGCAGTAGGGTAACGTAAGCTGAAGGAGGAGTTAGCATAGAAATTATGCTGTCAGAAATCATGTAGACATTGGAATCCAGGGGAGTTGCTTCTCTGGTCTGCTAAAGCCAGGCTGGGTTTTCAGGTCCAGCTGGCAGTGAGTCTGTGTGCCCAGCTGGTGCATACACATGTGCGTGTACACACAGACACAGACACACACACACACACACACACACACACACACAAACACTACAGACTGTCTGGTAGCTGTTCCTCAGACCCTGATCTCTTTCAGTTGCTGGCACCCAGACCTAAGAGCCCCTCAAGCTCCTGGCTGGCAGATATCAGCTAGAACCAGCAAACTTGGTGTTGGCTGCTGGATGATGCACACACACACACACACACACAGAGGGAGCACACTCACACAGCTTTTTAAGAAGAGCATTTAGCTGTGACATTGCTGTGATCAGGTGTGCGGATTGGACAGAAGTAATGACCAGCAATTGCTTTACAGGCAGCTGGACCTTTTTGTCCCTTCTTTCCTCTGTTTTCACACACTTGCTCCTCCCCAATCCACCTTATTCCCTCCCTTTCACCACCTTTGATCTCTCCTGTAAACATCTCATAAGTTTTGTACCTTTCCACAGTCCTCTTAAAATCTCCCATAACACATTTTACACAATCCTCAGTTTTTATCTGTTCCATCCCTATGACGCCTGTAATAGGTCCTACCCCACTTTAGGCAATAACCCCTTTCAGTTTGCTCAGATTTCCAGGGAAAGAATTTTCTTTGGCTGAATCATCTTGGAGGGTTTCACCCTAGGTCTAATCCTTCTTCTCTGGGAGGCTCAGGAATAAGTGATTCAGTGCTCCGGCTTCAGAGCTGAGGCTCCTCCACCTCTCGTTGTTCCTCTGGCCCTCCCTGGGTCTTTGATGAATGTGGTTAGCCATTAGTCAAATCACCTCATGGATGCTTCAGCTATGCTACTGGAAATCCTCTTCAGAAATTTCTGAGCCCATATTTGATTTCAGCTTATAAATTTTCTTTTATTTCTCACACTGAAGTTCGGTTAACTATTTGTAAGAATGTTAAAGAGTGGCCTGATCAGCAGTGTGCTGACATATTTGGAGGCAGACCTCTCCTGTTACAAAGTGGCGTGGGTCAGTTGGAATGAAGAGGGTTATCCGGTTTCAGTCATGTTGGGACGGTTCTCTGGTGCCTGATGTTCTAATGTTTGCTTTTTTGTAGATGTGGGCAGCAAGTGCAATCTGTCTAGGGACTAGACAACTGCCATAAAATCCTGTGTTTTTTAAAATGTCTATTTTCCTATGAAAATGGCTAGGAAAGATGTAATTTCTCATACTGTAGGAGGTTTCAGAAAGTAGTAGGATTACATAGAAGTCTAAGTGAAGCACTGATCTGCAGAGGAGCCAACTCAGAATGTTTATACTGAGCACAGCAAAATTGCTTCTCAGGTTCAGTTCCTTGTCGATCTTGAGAAGCTAGTCTAAATCTGACCTTATAAAATGTGATTGTAAGTGAGGGAAATACTGTGTGGAAGTTCAGCGATACAAGATGAAGAGTACAGTAGTTTCCATAAGTTGGTTATGTAGGTAAATACACTTCACACATAAGACAACCATTTATCTTAAGAAATTTGACGTTCGAATTATGATGAATTGCAAGAATTTCCTAGAACCATGTGAGGTAGTACTTCTGTGCTCATTTCTTTAACGTGCAATGTGCAGTTCAAATTTAGACCTACATGGCTTTGGGGGTTTTGCTGGTAGGTTTGCAGTTGAATTTAACTCTAGAAAGATCTCAAATATTGGACTAATCCATTAATAACTGGGTTAGTGTAATAGCCTTAGAACTAACGGCTGCTAATGTTCTTTCAGGAAGTCTCCTGGTCCCTCTGCACAGGGCTGTGATGCTTGGTGGGTCACAGGCACCTTTGGTCTGTAACACAGGGTTGCTGGGACCCTGTCCTTGCTCTGCTGCTCACAGAATCAAGTAGTTTGGAGGGGACCTCTGAAGGTCACCTAGTCCAAACCCCTTCTCAGCCGTGTCAGATTGCTCGGGGCTTTATCCACTTTGAGACTCGAACCCAGTTCTGTCAAAATCCCATTTCTCATTCATTTCCTTTGAGACTTAGATCAGGTTATTTATCCTTATTCTACCTTTCTCTCTCTGTGAAGTTGGGCGTAATGCTATTTCTGTACCTCAGCAAGGAGCTGTGAGGATAAATGCATAGTAGTTTTCTCAGTTATTGTGAAAGTGGAGTATTCTGGAAACATCATTGCTAGACAGTGAGTCAGCTTTGGTAGAAGGCATTGTCCATAATGGAAGAGCCTGGAAAGGGCATGTATGTTATCGGGTGAAGGGGCATCTGCCAATGCACTAAACTATCTGCTTTTTCTCAGAGAAGCTTGAAAGCAAAATGTTTTGTACTGACTTTCTTTGTGTGTCTGTGTATGTCTGTTCTTCAAGGCATATAGAGCTTTCTTTGGTTTCTAGAGATATACTAGAGATGTGTGTGTGTTGTCTTGAGAAAGGGGGTGGGAATGGTGGGAAAGAGCGATCCTCCTTGTCCACTTTTGCAGCTTTTCAATAGACAGCAAACTCAATGGATCTCACAATCCATGTTTCCTGAACAGAAGATATAGTTTTACATGTTGCCCAGACACAGAATTAATTACTGCCCTGAGGCCTGGCTTGTCTCCACTCTACATCTCATCTGTTATATGCAGTCCCATTGACCCCTAACAAGACTGGTATTCCTGGAGCACAAATGTAAGCTCATGATCAGGTCCTTAGGACATAGCAATCTGCACAGTGATCCATTTGTGTTACACTGGGATTTATTCCATGTTTTGTCAATATTCAAGATCTTCTGAAAATGTTGCTATATGGAAGGGAATTAATATCGGATGTGAAGAAGGTGTTTATTCACCTTCAAGCTGGCGTATGCCAGAATAAAACCAAGATGGTAGTATTAAGTGTCGTCCCAGCTCATGGGTGAAGTATTGTGTTCAGACAAAAGTGTGGAAGTGAGTAACTGCTATTCTATTATGTTTACTATTATCTGACCTCCAAATCTGTGAAAGTGTCAGCATATTCTAGTTTTCCTTAATAGGCAGAATGTTGAATTTGCATTGGAACAGGTAAAGATAAATTGTGATGCAAGGGTAAATAAAAGCTGCTGCCTTACTCCTGGAAAAAATAATGATGGGTTGGTTGCGCAGGGGTCTGGCTCAAAATAGCAGCATAAACCAGAAATAAGTTGTCGTGCAAACCTGTTTGTATTCAAAAGCATTTTTCTCACAAACCTCTGGCAACATTCTTGTCCAACTAAATTTGCCCAAATGCAGATGTACTCTTTCTGGGTATCTTTTCTTCATTCCTTCCAGCTCCTTTCTGCGTATGATGCCTTAAGTTCAGCGGGGCTAAACACTACTATTTGCCTTCTCCATGTAATTTTGCATGTCATAGGCCGTTATGTCTCATTCTTTTGGCTTTTTTCCAAGCTGAAGTCCTAGTCTACTGAATTTGTCCTTGTACAGAAACAGTTCCACATCTCTCATTGTCTCTGTGGCTTTCCTTGTTTGTCTCTTATCTAGCTGAGACGGGGCTAAGGTGCAGTACTGACAATGGCATTTTAGCATTGTTCAGATAAAGGAGAGCAAAAGGGCCTTACACCTCCCAGGACTGGGCTTTGTCTACCCTAGGCTGGTCAGAATAAGTTCTCTTTTAAATAAAAGAAAAAAACAGAGATGAAAAAAGGACGAAAAGATCTAAGTTAATAACATCATCTTCATCATGACCACATTAAGGTTAATAAAATGTTAAAATGAGACAGCGCTCACCCACTGTTTTATCTTTACTTCATTTCTTTTTCCTACTAGCAGTGCATCAATAACCCGCAGTATATTCTAACTGATTGAATAAAAAGTTATATTTAATTGGGAAATCAATGAGCAGGAATAGGGCACTGAGGTCATATAGATTGTATCATCCTGACCAATCTAACTCACTTGCCCTTTGAGCTGGTCTTTCATCATTATATTTCACTTGCCAATTCCTCAACAGTCTTAATTATGGGCACAGCAATTTGTCTTCAAATATCACACTGCACTGAAATCTATGCATCAATAAATACAGCTCAAAAGGTGTTTTCCACACTGCTGGAGAGTTAATTGCTTCTATGGTTAAAGCAAATGCTGTAATTCTTTATATTTGTGGTGCTTTTCAACATCTTCAAGTGGCTGAAGGCCATTCAGAATTGCTAAATTAAAGAAAAATATGTCTTTCAATATGAAGATTGGTTCTGAGCAATTTTCGACACTTTATCTGTACAGAACATTCTGCCTTGTGCTGTAGTTGGAGCATGGCTAAGAAATAGCAGAGGAGACTTTAGAAAGCACAGCTAGCGTATTTGGAAGGATCTGCTGGCCGTTCATTTTCTACCTACCTCTTCTAAACACCAGTTAAATGTAGGGGAAATGGTGAATATTATATTTGCAAATTTCGCCCAGTCTAGGAAAAACAGCTTTTTCTGTTCAGGGAATTGCAGTTCTAGTGCTGCCCTTGTGTTTGTCCTCTCCAAAGCACGAATGTTCTCTAATGTGTTAAAGCCACTTGGAAAGCACGGGGTGCAAGTGAGCCTTGAAAAATCGGTCTGTGAGCAAGAGTAGTGGTGAAGTCCACGTCTGTGGAAGTGGTTGGGCTGGGTGACTTCGTTACAGGCTTTTGTGGAGTTACCACAACCAACCCTCTGGGCTATATAAAGCATCTGTGTTTTTATCATGCTCTTCTTTTTGCATGCAGTAGCTGTTGTGCTCAGTGTTATTGCCTTTTGGACAGCAAAGTTGGCAACCATTGGGATGAATACTGAAAAAAACCCCCTGCTTTTGAGGCATCTGGAATTTGACATTCTAGATGAAGGTCCCTAATTAATATTCCCTAAATACTAGTCCTGCATGTTCTGACCAGCTGTCTAATTTGTGTGGATTCCATCACTTTCCATGGCAAGCTCCATTAAGCCTATCTGCAAGTATGGTGATTAGATGGTATGTGCCTATCTGGGGATAGGCTTTATAGAATCTTAGAACCATAGAATAGTCTGGGTTGGAAAGGACCTTTAAAGGTCAACTGGGCCAATCCCCATGCAATGAGCAGGAACGTCTTCAATTATTAATTCAACAATATTAATTAGGGACCTTCATCTAGAATGTCAAATTCCAGATGCCTCAAAAGCAGGGTTTTTTTTTCAGTATTCATCCCAATGGTTTCCAACTTTGCTGTCCAAAAGGCAATAACACTGAGCCAACAACATGCCATATGCCGCGTCCTATTTTGACCTCTGTGCTCATGTAGATCTCAAGAAGCGGGAGATCCCACAGCTATTGGAGGATCTTGTGGTGAGCCTATTGTCCCCAATTCGAGGGATGAGGATCACTTTCTACAAGTATAATGTATTTGTTTGCAGGTAGTTTATGGATGGAGAAATTGGGGTTAAATAAAAGACATATGGCTTCCAGACAGTGAGAGTGCTAGAAAGAAATCACAAACCATTAATTGTGAACCTGTGTCCTCATCTCAGGTCCTACCCCAAGATCCACAGCTCTGGTGATACACAAGAGAGACAGGTGCTCCTTTGTCATTAAATCTCTGTGGTTGGTCCCCCGTCTCTGCATATAGAAATTACTTGCTGAAATGCTACACCAGCAGATACCTGATCTTCTCTAGCAGAGCAAAGCATGCATACCCTGTTTTTCTTCTTTCTTTGGTCCTAGGATCTTGCTCTATCTGTTTTATAGAGCTCTGAAAAGCAGTCAGGTTTGTAGGCTTTGTGCAGATATTGGAACTATTATACAGTTTGTTTTGTTTTGCTGATGGGGATATGGCTAGATTATCTCCCCTCAGCACATAAACCCTAACTGTACATTTTCTATACATGACTGGCGTGGTGATATATCATCCTACAAAATCTGGAATAGAGTGTCTTGTGACTTTGACCTGAGCAAACCGACCTTCCTAAAAACGAAGCTTCACCTTTATGAATGCTGCTTTTGTGTTTCCTTTGTAAGATAATTCTTTTCATAAGTGACAAACTCTACAGCTATGTATTGCAACATTTTCTGGCTACAAAGAATTTGATCTTCTTGAGGAAATAGCAATGGTTAAATGTTTATTTCTGTTACAGAATGTAGATCTGATTATTCTCCAGTCAATTCAGTGTTTTTCTCGAGGTTTTCTCTGCTAGTCACAGGCAGTGAAATAGAGCAAAATTATGAAGGATATCACTGTAGACAGCGAATGGAGAAATAATTTTAGGAAGAGGTCACCTTTGTATACAGACACTATATCCAGATTTAGTGAGTACTACAGGCCACCTGACCAGGAGGAGGAAGTTGATAAGGCCTTCTACAAGCAGCTGCAAGCAGCCTCACAGTCACAGGCCCTGGTTCTCATGGGGGACTTCAACCACCCTGACATCAGCTAGGAAGACCACACAGCTAGGCAGGCGCAAACCAGGAGGTTCCTGCAGAGAATCGATGATAACTTTCTGATGCAAGTGGTGGAGGAACCAACAAGGAAAGGTGCTCTGCTGGACCTTGTGTTAACAAACAAGGAGGGTCTGGTGGAGGATGTGAAGGTCGGAGGTAGACTTGGCTGCAGTGACCATGAAATGGTGGAGTTCAGGATCCTGCGTGGAGGAAGCAGGGCGATAAGTAGGATTAAAACCTTGGACTTCAGGAGAGCTAACTTTGCCCTCTTCAACGAGCTACTTGGAGGAATCCCATGGGCCAGGGCTTTCGAAGGCAGGGGGGTCCAAGAGTGCTGGTCACTGTTTAAACGTCACTTCCTCCATGCTCAGGAGCGGTGCATCCCCCTGAGAAAGAAATCTAGCAAAGGAGGCAAGAGACCAGCATGGATGAACAAGGAGCTTCTAGCGGAGATCAGGTGGAAGAGAAAGGTCCATGGAATGTGGAAAGAGGGACAGAACACTTGGGAAGAGTACAGGAATGTGGTCAGAGCATGCAGAGATGCAACAAGGAAGGCCAAGGCCCACCTGGAACTGAAGCTGGCAAGGGATGTCAAAAACAACAAGAAGGGCTTCTTCAGCTACATCAGTAGCAAATGGAAGACTAGGGACAATGTGGGCCACTGCTAAGTGAGGCGGGTGTCCTGGTGACAGAGGATGCAGAGAAGGCAGAGCTACTTAATCCCTTCTTTGCTTCAGTCTTCAGTGTCAAGGCAGGCCCTCAGGAATCCCAGGCCCTGGAGGCAAGAGAGGAAGCCTACAGAGAGGATGACTTTCCCTTGATTGAGGATGACTGTGTGAGGGATCACTTAAGCAATCTGGACGTCCACAAATCCATGGGCCCCGATGGAATGCACCCATGAGTGCTGAGAGAGCTGGCGGATGTCATTGCTGAGCCACTCTCCACCATCTATGAGAGGTCCTGGAGGACAGGAGAGATGCCCGAGGACTGGAGAAAAGCCAACGTCACTCCAATCTTCAAAAAGGGTAAGAAGGAGGACCCAGGGAACTACAGGTCGGTCAGCCTCCCTTCCATCCCAGGAAAGGTGATGGAGCGACTCATTCTAGAGGTCATCATCAAGCAAGTGGAGGAAACCAAGGTTATCAGGAGTAGTCAGCATGGATTCACCAAGGCGAAATCATGCCTGACCAATCTAATAGCTTTCTATGATGGTGTGACTGGCTGGGTAGATGAAAGGAGAGCCGTGGATGTTGTCTACCTCGACTTCAGCAAGGCTTTCGACACAGTCTCCCATAACATCCTTCTAGGGAAGCTGAGGAAGTGTGGGCTGGATGAGTGGCCAATGAGGTGGATTGAGAACTGGCTGAATGGCAGATCTCAGAGGGTTGTCATCAGTGGCGCTGAGTCTAGTTGGAGGCCTGTAACTAGTGGTGTCCCTCAGGGGTTAGTACTGGGCCCAGTCTTGTTTAACTTCTTCATCAACTACCTGGATGAAGAGTTAGAATGTACCCTCAGAAAGTTTGCTGATGATACTAAACTGGGAAGAGTGGTGGATACACCGGCAGGCTGTGCTGCCATTCAGTGAGACCTGGACAGGCTGGAAAGTTGGGCAGAGAGGAACCTGATGAAATTCGACAAGGGCAAGTGCAGGGTCCTGCACCTGGGGAGGAACAGCCCCATGCATCAGTACAGGCTTGGGGCGGACCTGCTGCAAGTTGTGGAGTCTCCTTCTCTGGAGATATTCAAGACCTGCCTGGATGCGGTCCTGTGCAGCCTGCTTTAGGTGACCCTGCTTAGGCAGGGGGACTGGACTAGATGACCCACAGAGGTCCCTTCCAACCCCTACCATTCTGTGATTCTTTGATTCTATGAGGATTAGGCAGATTTCTGTGTGTTTCTACATTTATTAAAGACACTGCTAAGATGTAGTGGTGGGCACACACACAAAAGAACTGAAGTCATGGGGTTTTTGGCTTTTTTTAGGACAAAGATTAAGTAGGGCTACTGCTTCACTGGAATATTTCTTGAGACCATTATCAAGTTCTGGTGACATTTCCTTATGTCCAGCCTGGGCACCCTTTAGTTATACCAAAATGGAAGCACCCATGTGATAGCCCTAGTACATCGGTAATGTGGACAACATTTGCCACCAGTACAGAGTAAAGGAGAAATTAAAGTAGCAGAAAAGAGTTATGGCAGGACAGAGTGAAAAGAGTCTTTGAAAATGATTAAATAGACGATGGATTGATTCTGATCTTCCTGAACTGATGCATATAGAAAGACCACTTTTACTTTTAAGGAAGTGCATGCTTTTCACACAACTGAATGGAAGGAGTTTCAGATGAAATAATTTTTTTTGCTGAATTCGACTAGGCAGAAACTTTCTTCACCTTAAAAAAATGAATTAACAAAAAAATACAGTCCATTCACAATATGCAAAAGAGAAGCTTCTACAAATGACGGGTTCACGCTGTGAAGAGGCTCATGTCTTTGCTCCTGGAATGGTTCTGTGAAAATAAAAGGGAGTAACATGACTTTAAATCATTAGGAACCTTCAAAGAAAATAATCAACTGGGAAACTAAGCAAAGAGTTGTTGGTGGGGGCAAGTAATAAAAATCTTTGAGGAGCTGTCTTCAGTAAAAGGAACATTTGTACTAGAAGCAACAAATGTTGATTCCTGATTCTTCAGATTATACTAAAATCCTTCTCCAGCTTCTCCACTTCTGAAACGGGAATAGTCTCTCTTCACTTAAATGGAGTTGTGAAGTTTAAAGTTCAGCAGATGACTTCCATAAAAGTCCACTGTTAGTAATGCACTCTACCATCTCAAACAGTGCCAGGGCTCTCATGTGTCTTGATTACACAGCAGTTTTCCAGGATTAGGCAAATTCATGCCAACATACCCACCCTTGTGCCATTTGGAAAATTGGAACTGCAGCAATTTCCGTTATTGAAGGGATGAATGAACGGAAAGTTCATGTTCAGTGCCAGTCTCCTCCAATAGGAATTGAAGGTATTGCTGTTGTTCAAAGGCTTTCACCAATGTACAAGCTTTTGCTTCTTCTGGTCTCATAGTACACATCCCTTAACTCAGAAATATAAAATATGAAAATCTTTGGCAACAGCAGATGTTAGTAATTTCAAGCTTGAGTACTGAATTTTGGAGTTGCTCTGCTCCTTGACATCTGAAGTTATTTGTTTTATTTCTCAGAACTCCAATAGATTTACCAGTTGATTTCAGGTCAGGCCTTTATTTGGGTCACGGAAGGAAACTGATTTTTGTAAGGAAGCAGCCGATTTTTGTGAGGACATGGGAATCTTCGTACTGTACTCAACCAGACATCCAGAGCTAGAATAATGATACATGCATTTCTCTTTAATGGGGTGGCTTGTAATAGTGGAAGTTCAAGAGGGACATGGAAAAGGAAGTGTGAGTCAGTGTCTGGGTCCTTTTTGCTTCAGAAGAAGAAAGCTACTGTAGCTCTTCCTAAATTATCAGCAGAGGCTGATGAAGATAAGGCAAGATCAAGGCTATTCAGCCTCCTACCTATGCTCTGCTTCTGCACCAGCTTGATTGAGTGGGATGATTGGGTGTGATCTGGATGAGCTGATCAGGAGTTTGTATTTGTGTGTGCGTGTGTGTGTACAGAAGAAGAGGTTAAAAGGGAGGACAGCTCAGTCCTCACAATTTCCTTTAGTGGACAGAAAAAGCAAAGCCCAAGCTAACCCCCTTTTGTGTTGCAATTCTGGTAGAGGATGTGCAAGGACACAGTTCCAGTACGCTAGCCAACACTGACCTTCTGGGCAAATTCTGTGGCTTTTAACAGTAATTACTCTAAGAAAGGCATGGAAAACCTCTGTAGTTTGTCCTGATAAGTCAGGAATCTGCCAAATTCAGGGGGAAGACTGGTCTAGATAGAGCTGGACAAATCTCAAGGTTATGGTTGACTCTTCTCCAGTGCTGTGACCTCCTTTCTGGTCTGTGACTAAGCTCACCTTCTGCACATGGGATTTCAACATGAGGAGGGGCAACAGAGGTCTAAATGATGGTCACAGTCCCTGGGGGTAATGCTTTGCTGCAGTCTGTCCTCTCACATGGACAGACAGTGGTGGGTTGACCCAGGTGCCCACTAAAGCCGTTCTATCACTTCCCTCCTCAGCAAGACAGTGGAGAGAAGATAAAATAAAAGGTTTGTGAATTGAGAAAAGGACAGGGAGAGATCACTCAGCAATTACCTTCACAGGCAAAACAGGCTCGACTTGGGGAAAATGAATTTAATTTATTGCCAATCAAATCAGAGTAGGCTGATGAGAAACAAAAAACAAATCTGAAAACATCTTTCCCCCACCCCTCCCTTCTTCCTGGGCTCAATTTCACTCCCAATTTCTCTACTTTCTCCTTGTCAGCAGGGGATGGCCAGTTCATCGCACGTTGTCTTTGCCACTCCTTCCTCCTCAGGGGGAGGACTCCTGACACTCCGCCCCTGCTCCAGCGTGAGGTCCCTCCCACAGGAGACAGTTCTCCACAAACTGCTCCAAAGTGAGTCTTTCCCACGGGTTGCAGTTCTTTATGAATTGCTCCAGTGTGGGTGCGTTTCACCGGGTGCAGCCCTTCAGGAACTCCCCGTGAGGTCACAAGTCCTGCCAGCAAACCTGCTCCAGCATGGGCTTCTCTGTCCATGGGTCCACAGGTGCTGCCAGGACCTTGCTCCAGAGTGGGCTTCACATGGGGTCACAGCGTCCCTCAGGCATCCACCTGCTTTGGCATGGGTTCCTCCATGGGCTGCAGGTGGATGTCTGCTCCACCATGGGCTGGACATGTCTGCGTCACCATGGTCTTCTCCTTGAGCTGCAGGGGAATCTCTGCTCTGGTGCCTGGAGAACCTCCTCCCCCTCTTTCACTGACCTTGGTGTCTTGTCATGGTTTAACCCCAGCCATCAACCAAGCATGACACAGCTGCTCGCTCACTCCCCTCCAGCAGGATGAGGGAGGGAGTTGCAAGAGTAAAAGTAAGAAAACTCGTGGGTTGAGATAAAGACAGCTTAATAGATAAAGCAAAAGCTATGCACGTCAACAAAGCAAAACAAGGAATTCATTCACTACTTCCCATCGGTGGGCAGGTGTTCAGCCATCTCCAGGAAAGCAGGGCTCCATCAATGGTTACTTGGGAAGATCAACACCACCAGTCCGAACGTCCCCCCTCCTTCTTCTCCCCCAGCTTTATACACTGAGTATGACGTCATATGGCATGGAATATCCCCTTGGTCTGTTAGGGTCAACTGTCCCAGCTGTGTGCCCTCCCAGCTCCTTGTGCACCCCAGCCTCCTCACTGGTGGAGTGGGGTGAGAAGCAGAAAAAGCTGTGACTGCTCAGCAATAACTAAAACATCCCTGTGTTGTCAAGACTGTTTCTAGCTTAAATCCAGAACATAGCCCATATAGCTACGATGAAGAAATGATCTCAGCCTAAACTAGAATGTGTCTGCAGAGTTGTTTCTCTCACGTATTGTCACTCCTCTCTTCTGACTGCTGCTGGTGTTGCGCAGTTTTTTTGCCCCCTTCTTAAATACATTATCCCAGAGGCACTACCACTGTCGCTGATGGGCTCGGCCTTGACCAGCGGCATGTCCATCTTGGAGCTGGCTGGCACTGGCTCAAATACAGTACACCAGACACACCAGTGGTAACTGTGACCAGCACTGAATCTTGAGAACAGTGGCCAGGTTGTCCCTGAAATGGCTGAAAGAACAATAGGAAAGGAACAGGTATGGAAGAAAAATGACATTTTGGAGCTGTTTGACTTTATGCTTCATCAGAGGATGAAAGTGTGTCCTGGAAGAAACTCAGATGCAGTTGAGATACGTCCTGAGCTTGCAAAATAGCTGGCTAGCTTACATGCAAGAAATTAGGAAGAAATTACACAGAATACTGTATGAGGAAAGTAATCCTCTCCTCAGTTCTATATGAAGGCTTTAAGAGGCACTGGCTTTGTATTAAATTTACAGGTCCCTTTTTTCCTCACAAAGGTGATCTCTCCCCTGTGAAGCAATTAGCTATTAAGATTCAGTTTCGTCTTTGTCCTCATGATTCATGCCACGTATTTGTGTTCATTGCAGAAGGCAAGTTAAGTCCCTTATGGAGAGAGTCCTATATAATTTTATAGTCAACTGCAGAAAGGACATAACTCCTGGTAATTTGTGTTGCACAGCTCACCTATTGAGTAGCACTGGGTACACTTGCAAAGCTATCTATTAGGGGAGCTGTCATGATGGTTGTTCAGCAGTATGAGCTGAATGGCTCCTTTTGGGAGGTGACTTGGTAAGGCTGTGATGTATTTAGTGAATGGCGATGCTCAGAAGATAACTCCAGAGGCAGACAGTTTGGCACTGGGATGCTCTTGCATCACATTTTCAAAAAATAGTGTGTGATGTTAATAGTTTTAACCACCGTGGGCAAGGTAGAGGAAACAAAATTTTTGTCTTGTAGCAAAACCATTCTGTTCCATTCCGAGCGAAATACCCAGGATTCTGCCACTGCTGTGGCTCTGGAAAAATACAAAGGGGATACTTAGGTTAAATGCGTAGTTAAAGCCACATTTGATTAAGTGAAAGACAGTGGTGATATTGGTATGGCTTTGAGATGCCCAAGGGAATTATTTCTCTCATTGTCTCTAGGCCTGGTATAAGGATTGCTGTCCTCCTTCCTCTGAGTAACCACGATACACACCACACATAAAAGAGGCTCTGTCTTTTCTGAGTCTTCACCTTTCTCTCACTTAGTGAAGAATGTATAAAAACAGCTAGTGTCTGATTGCCTGGCCCACTAGTCAAGGTCACCAGACCTTGCTAAAGGGCAGCTTTACAGATGGATACGTGTGATCAAATTCTCAGATGTTACGAGAAGATGTACAGTATTACAGGTAGGAGAGTCATCCCAATGCACACAGGATGATGCAGCATATGGGCTTTGGCCCATATTCCTCATTTATATCTTTAGAGTCACTTAATAAATCCATTATACAGGTCAACAGCTACTAATCCTCTGCACCAGCAGTTTTCATCTAGGATCACTCTGGTGCCAAAACACTAAATCCAAAAGATCCATGTGTTGAAGTCCCTTGTGAACATGTTTAGACTTGTTGTTCAGGCATCTGCATGTCCATTTGAACCACAAAGAAAAATTATTGAAAGCATTAGAGTTAACAACATAATCCCTAGATGAGATGACTTTCATTAATAGAATTTAATTTTCTGTGCAGATAGACATCTTGAAGCCGATGAATAGAGAACAGAGAAAGTTTGTAAAAATGCCAGTCAGTTCAAAGGTCAGCATTAGTACAAAATCAAATAGAAGATAAGGAACATGAGGTCAAAGAAAGCAAGAAAATAAGAAGAAAGTCTCCAGACAAACCCATGATGCTTGCAGTTCTGGTCATTCTTTTCAATGATGCAGTGGGTCAAAAAAAAAGCTATCTAGAAGAGTAGGAGTCACGTCAGAGGTATTGCATGGATGTAGTTTCTTCCATTGCTGAAGAACAAAAGAGAGTATTCAAGGAGTAAGGATACTGCAATAAAGGAAAAGAAGAACAAGACTAGAGAATGATGAGTTCTTACCTTCTGAAGCAGAATAGTTAATGGGACATCCAATAAAATTTCCAGATAGTGGATTTGAAAATAACACCAGGCACGCTTTTCCACAAAGTGGTTTGGCCATCCCAGTGAGCTGCTGCTGCACCTGAGCCAAGGCCTGCAGATGGTTGGTCCTGCACAGCCCTGGTACCGAGTCTAGTCAGATGCTGGTCGTGGGGTTTAATATTAAGCAGAAAAGATCCTGAAACAAGGTATGAAAATGAAGGTCAGATAGATGTTAAAACCCTGATTGCTTGTTCCGGATCTGAGCTTGGGTACAGGCACAGTGGGTTATTCTCATTTTGAATAATACTATTCCACTGCAGTCTGGGAAAAGTCAGACTATAACTCGTTTCTAAATTCACCTATTTTGCCTTAGATCCATCTTTAAACAGAAAATATTTATTAAATAATGTTTCAAGCAGAAAATATTACATGTCCAAAAGGCAAAGGAAGGCTCAGGAAATGAGGTCTTCGGGAACATCCCACACCCTGGCTCTGGAATATCCTAACTGGAACCAAAACAAGATTTTTCTTTACATAGCATGTTTAATGTGAAGATCTTTAGTTCTAAATAATTTGTGTTATTTTGTTGTGAATTTTTGAGTGGATAGCATTCTAATTCAATTTTCGGTAAATCTTTTAGAACACTTTCATGACAAAAAATGTCCTTGCTTGACTGAATTAATTTAATTCAAAGTGATGTAAAATGCCAATACTGATAATAATTTAACTCAGTAAATGGGCAGCCTTGATTTATGTAATCTATTATAATCTTGTTTGGAATTTATAATTATAATTATTTTATCAGAGACAGGTTAGTTCTTACTAATGAATAACCATTAAAACTACTTGATTTGGGAATTAATAGATGTTTAGAATAAATTTAGTATTTTTCTGCTAACCAAGACAATGTTTGTATACATATACCATACATATCACAGAATCACAGAATCACAGAATCACAGAATGGCAGGGGTTGGAAGGGACCTCTGTGGGTCATCTAGTCCAACCCTCCTGACGAAGCAGAGTCACCTACAGTAGGCTGCACAGGACCACGTCCAGGTGGGTCTTGAACAGCTCCAGAGAAGGAGACTCCACAACCTCCCTGGGCAGCCTGTTCCAGTGCTCCGTCACCCTCAGAGGGAGGAAGTTCTTTCTCATGTTCAGAAGGAACTTCCTGTGTCTCAGTTTGTGCCCATTGCCCCTTGTCCTGTCACTGGGCACCACTGAAAAGAGCTTGGCCCCATCCTCCTGACACCCACCCTTCAGATATTTGTAGGCATTTATAAGGTCCCCTCTCAGCCTTCTCTTCTTCAGGCTGAACAAGCCCAGTTCCCTCAACCTCTCCTCGTAGGGGAGATGTTCCAGTCCCCTCATCATCCTCATAGCCCTACGCTGGACTCTCTCCAGTAGCTCTTCATCCTTCTTGAACTGGGGAGCCCAGAACTGGACACAGTACTCCAGATGAGGCCTCACCAGGGCAGTGTAGAGGGGAAGGAGAACCTCCCTTGTCCTGCTGGCCACACTCTTCTTGATGCACCCCAGGATCCCATTGGCTTTCTTGGCAGCCAGGGCACACTGCTGGCTCATGGTTAACCTGTCGTCCACCAGGACACCCAGGTCCCTCTCCACAGAGCTGCTCTCCAGCAGGTCCACCCCAAGCCTATACTGGTGCATGAGGTTGTTCCTCCCGAGGTGCAGGACCCTGCATTTGCCTTTGTTGAACCTCATCAGGTTCCTCTCTGCCCAGCTTTCCAGCCTATCCAGGTCTCACTGAATGGCAGCACAGCCTACCGGTGTATCTACCACACCTCCCAGTTTGGTGTCGTCAGCAAACTTGCTGAGGGTACATTCTAACTCTTCATCCAGGTCGTTGATGAAGAAGTTAAACAAGACTGGGCCCAGTACTGACCCCTGGGGGACACCACTAGTTACCAGCCTCCAACTAGACTCAGTGCTGCTGATGACAACCCTCTGAGTTCTGCCATTCAGCCAGTTCTCAATCCACTTCACTGACCACTCATCCAGCCCACAATGTGGATGCGGAGACGTACGTCTATACCCATATAGAGATATATGTGGGATTTTGTGTGTAAGTAGCAACATAGCGCAACATATACTTATTCTGATAGTTACGTCGCACATTTTCACTATATAGGATGATGAATGATACATTTTCTTTTTACTGGGTGGTTAATGTTGTGTGTGAGATTTGTGTCAAATTACATTTAAATGGGAATAAAATTCAATTAAATCCACAGAAGCTTTTAAATGATTAATTTAATAAAACTACCTTCGGTAAGGTAGATGTATAAGCGAACAAAGTTAGTGAAAAATGTTTGATATTGAAAACATCATTTAATAACTAAATGAAATATTACCATTAATTAGTTAGCAAATCTTATTTCTTGTCATTATGTCCTTTAAGATTTTAAAGCTACTGATCTCATTTGCTCTGATTTTATCTTTTGTCCTAAACCAGAGGAAGAAAAGGAAATATTCTAATTTTCTGTCCATATTTTGAAAGAAATATTGAACTGATATTTATTAAATGATTTTTTTTTTTAATTTTGGAAAATTAACATTTGCACCTGGAAGAGAGAGTCTGAATGTCAAAAATGGTTTAATAACTTTTTAAATAATATATAAAATATGTATATATAACTCATTTATATAATGAGAAAATTCTGGTTTCAGGTAAGATGTTGGTAGCTTCAAGCGATTCAGTAGTTTGCATTTCCATAAAAATTTAAGCAGTAAAAATTTATCTTAATTGAAATGAAGTTAACTATATTAGTTTAGACTTCAGTACAGATAGTGATAATTTCAAAAGGCTTATTTTAAGGTCAAACACATTTCTGTGAAGTAAAAACTGATTTAAATAAGAACTGCTTTTTTATCTTCTTTATTAACACACAGACTTAAAGCAATTGAAAATGACAATTAAAATGAAGGGCAGTCATATCATCCAAGGAAAGGACGTCCACAAGTCATCCTTTCAAGGGCAAAAAACACATTGACAAAACCAAACCACTGCTGAGCAGCACTAGACATCACATGTTCCAGGTTTGACTACTTAATGCAGGACATTTGTTAGGACCTCCTGACATTTATTTGACTCTGAAAATAACTATGATAGATTAGTTGTTTTTCTTTAATCTTGCTACAGCAGAGCGGGGTTTATGGTCTGTTTTTGTTAGTGTGATGGCGGCTTCCACATCCTTATGGACAGACATCTCCAAAAGGGAGGGCGAAGGGGTGCGGGAGGAGAGTGCGCAGACTTGCCTGCAGTCCCTGCCTCCGGCCAGGCTTGGTCTGCACACCTGGTCTGTGCCCTGCCTGCGTCCATCCAACACGACTGCCAAGCCAGGAGATTGTGAATAAGCATGGATTCACCAGCCAGGTGATTAGCTTGATATGACAAGCACTATGATGAACATAGCTTTTTTGAATGGGAGCTGGTGTGTCCAGCTTGGTTTGGAGTCCAACAGCAAGCAGGGAAACAGCTGCAAAATTCAGCGTAGACTGACTTCTTGCTATGACTGTTACTCAGGTCAGGAGCTGAAGTTGTCGACCTGGAGCCCTCTGTTTACTCCACCTTTTGCTTCAGCCAGACACAGCCATCCCTTGTTTGAAGGCTCCTTGCTTGCTGTGGGGCTCTTGGGTGAGCTTGGTGGCAGCCTGCTTGTGTCCTTCTGGCCTGGAGCCGAGGCACTGGGCGCACCTCTGTGCCAAAGCCATACAGATACCCTGTCACCAGCATAAAGCCGAAGCTCAAGAAAATCCACTACTTCTCCTTCAGACTTTGACTTCTGAAGTAAATTCAAGTGGGGGTTTAGCTTGGGGCACATTTAAATCCTGATGGATGTGCGGAGCAGGGCGCAGCATGAAATAGGTTTGTTTCTTGTATGAGTGTCTGTCTTACTGATGTAAACGTGGTATGAGCAAGTGGCAGGTGTTTGCAGACATTTGTAGATCACATCTGGATTTTTTCTGGTGCTGGGTTAGTGCTCTTGGAGCAGAACTTCAACAAGACGTTTCATAACATCCTTCCCACTTAAAGTAATATTGCACATAAATAACAGCCTTTCAGTGAGCATCTTTTGAGTAGGGTGAAGTGGGATTGATGTTTTCATGGGTGTCGCCTTAAAAAGATGCTCACATTCTGGAAGGAGCCAGGATTCCTGTTACACAGGTGCCAGAAATAATTCTGCTGCAAGAGAAATCTTTCACTTTTGTTTGTCTTCAGACTCAGGGGGGTGGCACTGTGTTATTCAGATCTAGATGTTTTATTTTTTATTAACCAGAATAGAAATCATGTTGAGGGCAGGGGGAAAGCTATACAGAGTTTTTTTTGTCTTGAGAGGACAGTATCTTATCTCAAGGACTGTGTTCCCCAAGCCAGAACAGGAATGCAGGCCAGAAGCATTCCTCAGGAGTAGAAGAAATGACTGCATGGATGTTTGTATGAGAAGTCAAGATGATTTTTTCTATACAGGAAACAGAGGAAAACACCTTCAAGGTATAGCTTTTATTAGCACAGCTAGAGTTCAGTTTCACAATTTGAACCTTATGAGGCATTTACTTTGGGGCCCAAAAGAGTGAATTTCTTGCTGACATCAAAGATAAGGTGAACAGAAAGTTACCTCAGGAAGGATAGAGAGAACTGGTTTAACACATAATAATCTGATAATTTGCTTTTCTCTAATGTCAGCAAAACTGAAAATACCCTAAGTACAACGAAAAAGGAATGATCTGTGTTCCTAAGTGCTTACTTTGCTCTTGCTATCAGGTAGCTGGAAACGATCCTGTCAGATTGATGCCTGTATTTATTAGTAGCTGTGAAAATGCAACCCCAGATCACACCTGCAAAACCGAAAGTCTGCTATATATGACTTCACTGCAGCCCCGACCACGACAGCAGAGGGGTGCTTTGGGCTGTGATCACCGAGGAAGGCAGAACACAGCTTGCTTGTGCTTTAGAGCCACTAGAAATCTAAGATCTGTCTGTTAGCTGGTTTCTTACTTCTGGTTCTAAGTAATATTTTATCTTGCTCAAAGCCTAATTTTAAGTCCTAGATTTTGGCACAGAAGAGTTTCTGAGGATTTAGGTGATGCTCTGGAGATCTCTAGTAATCTCTGGAGAGCTGCTGATGGGTACCTACTCACTCTCCTAATCCTTTATTTACTTTTAGAAAGGTGGCAAATGTAGCTCCTTGCTGTAGCTCTGTACTTAGTGGGTGCAATTTTCTTCAGCTTTCCATTCTGCACGTTATATTCTAATTTAGTGACTGGCTGAATGACATATGGAGCCTTCCAGGTTTTAATGCTGCCTAGTAGACAAGGAAAAAGTCTGTGCATTTCGGTAGTAATCTACTAAAGGAATCTATTGTAGATAAAACAATTATGTCTTTCATTTGTTCTTTCTTTTTTCCCTTGAGCTGACGTACAGTTCTTTCCAACTCTATAAAGGTGTTTTATTGCACTTACTAAAAATGTCAAGGATACTAAACAGCAATGCATAATTTACAACAGACTTTGTAGGCAATGGAGTCCTTACAGCCACAGCTTCCTGAGAATATATTTATTACTGTTTTACTACCTGCTATAGTATCCAGGCTCAACTTCCAGCACATTTGGTGAAAAAACAGAATGGTAGGAGAGACAGGGACTGCTGGTAGAAATAACTGGGTTATTACTGGACATTTGCCAGTTTACCTAAGACAAATGGGTATTTTTAACTTTGTTGACCACATTGAAGTGCTTTAATTATGCAGAAATGCAGCAGGAAGACATAAAGCCAAAGAAATGTGCTTGAATTAAAGTGTTGGGGTGCTGAGAAAAAGAAGTCATCCCATCCAGCAAGATTAAAGTGACCTCGGTTATTGGTTAAAAACAAAATGAAGATAGGATACTTTAATTCAGGTTTGATGCCTGGATTCTTTGCTGGTCTTGGTGTTGGCTAGTAATGAAGTGCAATGTTCAGCTGTACAATGATCATGATGACATGCTAATAAGTTGATGTCAACTTGACGAAAGTGATCTGTGTAAGCTATGCCTAAAACTATGATGTTTCAGTGTATTAACTGAGGAGGTTAAGAAGTCCCTAGGAAAAGAATACACAGGTGGGTACAAGAGCTTGCAAGCTGTGTTTGAAGGGTAAGCTTTGTTAAGCAATGTTTTTAAGTATGTATGCCACATATCCTCTGCTAAAAGAAAGCTATCACTGCAATTTCAGTCAGAAATAGCATTTTCTGTCTCTGTATTGATTTCTGCTTAAGCAGCGTGCACAGGTTTGTCATCATTTCAGTGCGTTTGTTCAGAAAAGAAACTAGCAAAAGCAATGAGTGTTAATTGGGCCCAATTTCATTTTAATTTACTCTGACAGTCAATACCTCACCCTCTGTGTAACAGCCCTTTATTTACCATGGGATATGTCTTAAATGCTGAGAGGAGTCAGCCTGAGCAGAGGAATATTGAGGAAATGTGTTCACATTAGGGACTGCTTGGGCTTGTGGTAGCCTTGAGCAAGCTAGCACACAGCTCTTTCACCAGGGCTCGCAGTCCAGGCACAATCTTTTGAGTCTAGATACCTTTTCTGAAACAGGATGACAAGATCTGTCAAGTCTTACAATCCCGTTAGTAGTTATTGGAGCAAGGAATGGTGTCACAGCACCCAGCTGGAGAGATCACACACCCTGGTGGCTTTGTCTTGCAGTAGGAACTGAGCATCAGCCAGCCTTTGGGAATGAAGTTCCTTATCATACCATTTTCATTAGCTTTGCTCAAAGAACCCACAACTACACTTGGGACCACTTGAATGTACAATGCTTAGCACTTTGGTAAGTGTTTGCATGATTGAAGTTGTTGACTGAAAATGGCACAGAAAGAAAACTAGATGGTATTAATATCCTGGAGCCATTAATTCTTGCATATCAGATTTTCTTCTTCCATAGCAAATCCTTCATGATAAAAATGTGCAAGGTAATCGAAGTGAGCTGTGCATTTATTTTCATTTTTTTTCTCACTTGATTCACTTTATATCTTTAGCTAAAGACCATAAGATGTGGCTATCAACAATGAAAGGAAGCTTGAATCCGCCAGAAGAACAGTGGATTTTTCCAACTGATCCTTCTAAACGAGTCTCACCAGTGTTCTATGCTGTTGAAGACTGACTTAAATTGACATGCTCAGTTTAGGGCTTACTACTTTTCTACACAGGCCTCTGACAAATATGGTGTTGCCTTTGCTAGTAACAGGCCACGAGCTTTGTGCAGTATTCGCAAGGCTGCAAGACTGAGGCGTCAGGTTTCACAGAATCACAGAATCACAGAATAGTAGGGGTTGGAAGGGACCTCTGTGGGTCATCTAGTCCAACCCCCCCGCCGAAACAGGGTCACCTACAGCAGGCTGCACAGGACCTTGTCCAGGCGGGTCTTGAATATCTCCAGAGAAGCAGACTCCACAACCTCTCTGGGCAGACTGTTCCAGTGCTCCGTCACCCTCAGAGAGAAGAAGTTCCTCCTCATGTTCAGACGGAACTTCCTGTGCCTCAGTTTGTGCCCATTACCCCTTGTCCTGTCACTGGGCACCACTGAAAAGAGCTTGGCCCCATCCTCCTGACACCCACCCTTCAGATATTTGTAGGCATTTATAAGGTCCCCTCGCAGCCTTCTCTTCTTCAGGCTGAACAAGCCCAGTTCCCTCAACCTCTCCTCGTAGTGGAGATGCTCCAGTCCCCTCACCATCCTTGTAGCCCTCCGCTGGACTCTCTCCAGTAGCTCTTCATCCTTCTTGAACTGGGGAGCCCAGAACTGGACACAGTACTCCAGATGAGGCCTCACCAGGGCAGTGTAGAGGGGAAGGAGAACCTCCCTTGTCCTGCTGGCCACACTCTTCTTGATGCACCCCAGGATCCCATTGGCCTTCTTGGCAGCCAGGGCACACTGCTGGCTCATAGTTAACCTGTCGTCCACCAGGACACCCAGGTCCCTCTCCGCAGAGCTGCTCTCCAGCAGGTCCACCCCAAGCCTGTACTGGTGCATGAGGTTGTTCCTCCCCAGGTGCAGGACCCTGCACTTGCCTTTGTTGAACCTCATCAGGTTCCTTTGTCTGAACTCTTCGTGTCCCGCCTAAGCTTTGTTTTACAGCTTTGTAGCCCTAATAGCAATTTTTCTAATTAAGCAGATGTTTACAACTAATTTATTTCACTTTTCTTTGTCTTTCTGTTGTACCTCCATGGTTTTATGACTTTAATGTAATGATGTAGTATAGAGAAATACAAGCCTGGTAAGATAGCAGAGAAGTGGAGACACAAGACACAGCGTAGAGGGGCACAGGCAGGGGATGATAAGAGATGGGGCACAGGCTGGCACTGGAGACCCAACGACAGTAAACAACCCACCCAAGGTCAGTTAAATGAAATGCAGACCTGGAGCTGGCCAAATCTGGTTTTAGGGGCAACAAGGAGAACAATGAACAAGTATCTGACATACTTGAAGGGCATGATATATAGTAAATTTATATGTGACATGGAGCTGCAAGCAGATTAAGAAAGAGCAAGGGATAAAAACATCTTAAAAAACATATAAAATGGATCCCCAAATGGATCCATAGATCAAATGGATCCTAACAGGAGGAAGAAGAAACCATCAATATGAAGATCATATTCCTCCCAGTCAACGAGTCCAGATGATGATGGCTAGCCATAACATGCCCTGTTCCTATCTCTGGAATGAAACTACCAACTTTGTGACCCAGAAGAGCAGGGTAACGGTGAGCATAACATCAGGAAAAGGGGTAGGAATTCAGATGTGTGTATATAACAATTTTAATTGTATTATAGTGGTTATTATGAGAAATTTTTGCATAGAAGTATTCTTTTTTTCCCTAATAATTAGATCTGGAATAATAATGATTAGATTATTAAGGTTTTAGTTATACTAACAGTAGATTCTTGGCTTTATGTGTATCGGGTATGCTTACTTTTTTCTCATACACAAAATTTTGAGCATAACAAAGCACAACAGGTCTTAGACCATTAGAAGGATAAAACAACTGGGCTTTTGTCAAGTGTAGCTGAAACAGAAAGGACACACAATGCTTATTAAAAGTCAGGCTGGAAAAAAGAGGTAGGATAAGAATGACATATTTAGGAATCCCTTGTATTTTTTTTTGTGGGGGCTGGAACTTTCTATGTCCCCTTGTCTCTCACCATGCTGACAGATGATTGATATTCTGATGATTTAACATGTCATTGTATGTTAACTGAGCTGAAGTCACTGTCCCTGCTCTCCTGCTTAGTCTGTGATTAATGTAAAGTAACACAACTTTGCCTGACTTGTTTTCACTGTGAGATGTGAAGTTATCTACCTTGCATTCACCATTTGTTAGGGACATGCATGCAACTACTCAGGTTCACCTGCTAAGGAGCAGCTCACATGCTAAGTGTGAAATTCATGTTTTCCTACTCACATTCTTGTAGTCTAGTAACCAGAAATGCCATGCAGTTGTATAAGGTACAAAGATTCCTATACAAAAGTGAACAGTGTGTATTCTAGCCTACCTACTTATCTGGCTCAAGTCTAAATACAAATCCAGACAGTGCAGTAGAAATAATGACAAGTTCAGGTCTTCAACTGTGAAGTTAGAACAATTTGTTAACAAATCTTAGAGTCCTATTGGAGGTCTAATGTGCTTGTCTTTCCTCAAAATGTATTTTTTATTTTGCAAGGAGAAGCAACAGATTTCTTTGCCTGTAGCCTGCTGGATTCTTGCATGAAATTGCTCCCACCTCTCCAAGGGACGAGGAAGAGTAGTGAAGTTAGTTCTGCTGGTTCATACAGCATCTTTCGGTTCATTCACATTCACTTCATTTCACATGTTCATCAATTGATCAGTCAGTCTGTGCAATGGGCCATGGAACTGACTGGTTCAGGTTGTATGGCAAGTTCTAGGTGGATTCCAGATTAGAACATGAGATGCCTCAGATTTTCTAAGCATGCTCTTGCCTCTAGCAAGTAGAGGCTAGCTCAGATACAGGATTGAGAACTATGAGCAGGATGTATGCAAAATTAAAATACCCAGGTCCAAAGTTCTGATAAAAGCATCTTGCTAAATCCCCTGTGGTACATTAACCCACTATTCACACTTCTATTTGAATTCAAGGTATTTTAAATCCAAAGAATATCACCCCTTCCTCAGGCCAGACCCATTTCTGCTTGTGCAGCTGGATAGTTAACTCCACAATAACCTGACAGGGAACTAAATATTGCCCAGAAAAAGTCTTCTGGAAGCCTACTCGGGCAGGTGAGTTAAATGAACTCCAAAATACACACAAAACATTATTCTACTTGTGTTTTTTTTTTGAGAAGTGCAACTGCTAAGGATAGCACACCCCATGTGCTTTATTAGTTAGCCAGAGGATTAGAGGCTGTATGAAGGAAATAATGGTCAGTGCATTCTTCAGGTGCATATCCCCAAGGAGGATGAATAAAGTCTTAGTTATCATCCCAGTTAATGTGTTGTGGCCATTCTCTGTCCACCTTTATGACTCTCTCTCCTTTGTGGTGCATACTCTAACCCTTGAGCTGCAAGACACAGTCAAACAGTAGTCACTTACTGAAAGAAAGAACCACCTCTCTCATTTTTGGAAGCAATGACTGTAGGTGCCAAGAAAGACAGAGGGCTTGGACCAGACCCCTTATTCTCCTCAGCGCTGGCTGCTCACCAGCAAGGGTCAGCTCTTTGTCTGAAAAGTCAGGATGTCTTCACTGAGGCATATAAAGTCTCTACAGTCAACACTATTTTCGTGAGTGCATAAAGGCACTGTGGGGTCTGTATCATCCTTCAGGAATCTAACTCAGATTTCAGGTCCAGCAGCTCAAACTGGACTCTCAGCTGCATTGTACATGTACAACATACGTTCTATGCACAAGGCCTTACATAGAATCCACATGGAGCAACTGGTTTTGTGCACTGCTGAGAAAAGACAATAAGAAATCTAAAACTTCAGAGTATTCTGCTAGCGGTGTGTCCTGGTTTTGGCTGGGCTAGAGTTAATTTTCTTCCCAGTAGCTGCTGGGTTTTGGATTTAGTATGAGAAGAATGTTGATAACAGGGATCAAGGAAGTCAAGGACTTTCTCCAGTCTCCCATGTTCAGCGAATGAGCAAGTGTGCAGGAGCTGGGAGGGAGCACAGCCAAGCAGCTCGCCCAAGCTGACCAAAGGAAATATTCCATACCTTAGACATTGTGCTCAGTTTATGACTAGAGGTTGGCGGGGGGGCAGTAAATTTTCTTTCTTGTTTCCATGAGTTTGAATCTTCTCTGGTGCAGGAGTCCAAACTTTTCTTGGAGTTCGGTCTTTTTCAGTTTTGTGAAATTCACAGAATTCATGAGTTTGGTGTTCCATGATTACTGCTCGGGGACAGACTGCGAATCGGTCATCAGTGATAGAGTGAAGTGGATAGAGAACTGGCTGAATGGCAGAACTCAGAGGGTTGTCATCAGCGGCGCTGAGTCTAGTTGGAGGCTGGTGACAAGTGGTGTCCCTCAGGGGTCAGTACTGGGCCCAGTCTTGTTTAACTTCTTCATCAACGACCTGGATGAAGAGTTAGAATGTACCCTCAGCAAGTTTGCTGACGACACCAAACTGGGAGGTGTGGTAGATACACCGGCAGGCTGTGCTGCCATTCAGCGTGACCTGGATAGGCTGGAAAGCTGGGCAGAGAGGAACCTGATGAGGTTCAACAAGGGCAAGTGCAGGGTCTTGCACCTGGGGAGGAACAACCTCATGCACCAGTACAGGCTTGGGGTGGACCTGCTGGAGAGCAGCTCTGCGGAGAGGGACCTGGGTGTCCTGGTGGACGACAGGTTAACTATGAGCCAGCAGTGTGCCCTGGCTGCCAAGAAGGCCAATGGGATCCTGGGGTGCATCAAGAAGAGTGTGACCAGCAGGACAAGGGAGGTTCTCCTTCCCCTCTACACTGCCCTGGTGAGGCCTCATCTGGAGTACTGTGTCCAGTTCTGGGCTCCCCAGTTCAAGAAGGATGAAGAGCTACTGGAGAGAGTCCAGCGGAGGGCTACAAGGATGGTGAGGGGACTGGAGCATCTCCACTACGAGGAGAGGTTGAGGGAACTGGGCTTGTTCAGCCTGAAGAAGAGAAGGCTGCGAGGGGACCTTATAAATGCCTACAAATATCTGAAGGGTGGGTGTCAGGAGGATGGGGCCAAGCTCTTTTCAGTGGTGCCCAGTGACAGGACAAGGGGTAATGGGCACAAACTGAGGCACAGGAAGTTCCGTCTGAACATGAGGAGGAACTTCTTCTCTCTGAGGGTGACGGAGCACTGGAACAGGCTGCCCAGAGAAGTTGTGGAGTCTCCTTCTCTGGAGATATTCAAGACCCGCCTGGACAAGGTCCTGTGCAGCCTGCTGTAGGTGACCCTGCTTCGGCGGGGGGGTTGGACTAGATAACCCACAGAGGTCCCTTCCAACCCCTACTATTCTGTGATTCTGTGATTCTGTGATCAGCTAGTGATAAAATTGTATCATGTGTAGTTTGTTTTGCATATTCATTATTGCCATTATTATTATAATTTTAATTATTATTATTAGTAGTAGTGGTATTAGTATTTCCTTTGCTGTCTTATTAAACTGTCCTTGTCTCAGTCCTTGAGTTTTCCCTTTTATCCATTTCTCCTCCCCATCCCACTGGGGAGAAGGGGAGGGGTGAGCAAGTGGCTGTGAAGTGCTTAGTTGCTGGCTATTCAGTTAAACCATGACACAGTGTTGTGTGAGATATTTTACTGGATGGTTTTCATGGTTCAAAGACAGTTACTTCATTCCTTCTGAAGTGTATGACATATATACACAAGGGATAATCGGATGTTCAGTAGCCCTGGTGACATTAAAATCTCTCCAATCCTCTGCCCCCTTCCGCCTAATACAAAAAGTATTTCATATAACTAGTTTCACATGGTTACTAACAGGTAGTTGTAACAAGAATATAACAAAAGATGTTCCACAACCTATAGGGAGGTTGTTCTTTATTCTTTAAAAGACCATTGTTCCTTTCAGGAAAAATCAGCTTTAACTTTGTGATGGCATGATAAAAAATTCATGACTTCCTGCTGCCCGGTTCCAAATGTGAACATGTATGTGTTAGCACTCTTACCACCAGAGTCTGTGGGTGTCAATAAATTCTCAGTCTGAAGGCTCCCTGTTGAAGGGTATCACTCTGGATGTCAATTATCCATGATGTCCTTATATCTTGTTTCACACTATTTTTCCTCTTAAATCAAATGAAGCAGTTGCATTTCCAAAGGCGGTTAACTTTACTGGCTGTGGTCCCCCCGTGGAGATATGTGCTTCTTAAGTACTAATTCCCTTCAATTTAGCTTCCTAGATCATGCTGCATTGATCAGGCCATTAACTGATTGCTGAAGACTTACCTGAAACAACAAGTCAGCTGTTTCTGTTTCCTACGAGTTACTAACCCCCCCGTTTTTTAAACTCTGCACAACTCAGAAATATGGCATTCATTTGTAGTTTGGTGTAAACAGGCACCCTTTGATGCATAGAGCATCTTGTTTCTTGTCTCTGTTTCCCAGCACAAAGGAAAGAGCAGCCTTACTTCTAACATCACAGAAAGCTGATGGATTGAGGGCAGTAAATTGCTCTGCGTTTCCCTATTTTAAAAAAATCAAGTGGCCATTAGATGAGGTCTGGAACAGTAAGCCTCATTCAATTGTGCTGAGTTGTGGTGCTGTGAATAGACATGTTTCATCTTCCCTACTTTTGTGGGATAAGGGCGTCTTGTTTCTTCTGATGCTGTGGGAAGTTATTTCCCCTATAGAAGCTATTTGTTTGAAATAAGAACTTGGCAAGTCCTAGGATAAAAGAAATATAAAAAGAAGTCAGACTGCAACTAACCATAATAATTGCACATTCAACCTTTGCTCTGTAAGTCAGAACAAACCAAAATGTTGGTAGCTGTCAAGCACAGGAGTTGAAGATCTTGTCTCTGGTGGGTGTGAATTCCAGTGGCTGGCCAGATTAGCACGATGTGCTTTCTGTTCTCCAGAGGTTCAAAGCAAATTTGAAATAACAGGGACTAGAAGATAATGTTTGCAGTAATAAAAAACTGAAGGGAATGTTGGTTAAAGAATATAGTCCAGTTAGTATTTCCATACTACAGACAGCTTTCCTGGAGCCCGCTGCAGCGAGTGGGAATCCCTTCATAGTCTTCTGAGGGTTTTGGTTTTGACAGCTCATGAGCTGGAGGAAGAGTAAAGTAAACAGTAATATTCAGATCCATGGTGGAGGCTGCTTAGACACACAAAGAGAGGGAATTAATTTCACAGTGAAGTCAGACCAAAATTTAATTTCTGTTAGATCCGTCATGAGAAGCAGCTGAATGCTCAGGCTCAGGGAAATGTCCATGGACAGCACATGACCATGCTGGTCCTGGCAGAAGTCTTTAGCTGCAGATGGAACCAAAACCAGGATTCAGCCCTTTTTTGAACCTAAGTTCTAAATTGGATATATGAATAGCAAGTGAACATTACTTGCTTGGACAATATGTTGCCACAGAGAGGTGTCTGGCTGGCTCACTACAGAGTAAGCACAGCTGTGGGACTAGTTGCACACATGAGTAAAAGCATGCCCTAAATGTCTATAATAATAATAGTAATAATAAAAAACAACCTGACTGTAAATATTGCTCAACTCCAATTGCTCCAGATGTGTGTTTGCTGACTTTTAGTTACCCATGTTGAAAAGATTCCTCCCAAATGTGATTAACATTTTAGAGACAGAAGTTAAGCAATGAGGTAGGATTTTGCTTTCATGCTCGTTGTTGTAAGCAAGAAGTGACTCAGAGAAGTTTTGAAGGCCTTATGGTGATGACAGTTACAAGTGGATTCTCACTTAAGAGAGAATCCTCAGGCTCAGAGCATTTCTGCTGGCACATATATAATTTAAGGAAGAGGTGAATGAAATTTGGCATCTCTATTCCTCACACTCGACTGTGTAAGTGAAAAGAGAAAAAGAGGAATGGTGCACTATAACCATGATTATTGATTAAACAGCTGTGCATGACATACTTATTTAGGCATGTATGACATTTATTTAGGCATGTGTAGATTTTATTTCCGGTTAGGATCAGGACTGAAGGAAGAAATCCTCTGAGAAATCTATGCATGAACTTTCAATATTTTTTTTCAAAACCATCTTGCAGAATTACTGCACATTGGTTTTTGTTTTGTTTTGCTTTCAGAAGTCATTTTTTGTAAGCATTCTCATATGTAAAGGCTTATTTTAGTTGAACTCAAATTCCAGATCATTTGTGCTCTATTTATCTTTGCCTTAAATATGAAATGAAATCATAATGGCTGTTCTTGGTCTTGTCCTTCTGTTCTGCAAGAGTCAGGAAAATTAATATGAATGAGATTTTAAAGACAGGCGCTATGGTAGTGACCTGTCAGGCTTCTATGAATGCAGTTTGTATCTATTTTGATTTAAAGCAAATGATTTGTTCAAAAACCAAAGGGGCAGGGAACTAGATCCTATGGGAGGAGAGGGCTACAGTACCATTCTTTGCATCCCTACAATTTAGTCCTTGACTAATGACTGTTTCCCCCTAATTGTGCATGCATAATGCATGCTCCCCTACTTTATGTCCTCGTGTTTGTTCCTTGACATCCTCAGGGGCTTCAGTTGTGGCCATACATATCAAAATATAACCAGTGACAGCAACCTTGTCACTCTTGCTTCTCCTGCCCTGCCAAACTAGCTTAATGTATTATTGGCATGTGACAGTTTAATCAGCCCTACCTGTCTGTCCAGTCATGTCCTTTGCTTGTGACAACCTAATCTGAGAGGAGCAAAAATGGTTTAAGAAATGACCTGTGTCAAACCAGCATTTCAACCTATGTTTTCTATTTTCTTCTGTGGATGTGAAATAGCTTAGGTATTAACTGCAGAGCGCCATCTCTTGTAATTTTGGTCTGTCTGCTGCTAAAATGCTTAGTGTAAGGATGGAATAATTTGTCAAAAGGCCTGCTCATCTTAATCTTGGATATTTCCAAAATTGCTTTTTGTGCATCTTTTTGAAGCTTCCTTCAAGCTTTCAGCAAGGTGATATATGGAGATAGCTATGTGGTGTCTATAAGAATATTTCTGGGCTGCCTGAATGCTGACTACACAGTACTCAGAAGATGCATACTTTTGAGAGATGCCTTCCTTTTCCTAAACAGATGCAGCTTGGCCCATTTATTGACATTCATGAGTTCTTGGATTGTACTTACCCATACTTGAGCTCCCCACAACAAGTATATTCAATGTGGTAGTTACTGGGGCAGCTCATGGATCCAAATGAAAGAGATAAAGGAGAATCCCATTTCTACAGTCTGTGGACAGAAGCTACAGGCCAGTTGGTTCCCTGCATTATATCTTCATTTTCCGATTGTTCACAAATGCCTGTGAGCATCAACTGCCTCATGTCCACATGCTAAAGGCCGTTTTCCTCTAGAGTTTTTGTGTTCTTGCTCCTTAGTGCTTGGCATGCTGGGCCTGCTTGGTATCCTGTGGTGTCCTGGTGACCCAAAAATATAATTTTGTTTTGTTTTGTTTTGTTTTTTTCCATTAAAATGTCAGAAGCAACATGAAAGCTGTGTTACAGCCGGAATGGTGTTTTCATAGGATAATAATGAGACTATATGCTACATGTCATGAGAGCCTGTGAGGAAATTTGAGAATAGGGGACCCTGCTGAAATACTGTTGAAAGACTCTAGGGTGATGGAACCAAACCTGATGCAATCTCACCCATACTGCCATTCGGAAGCTGTTCTTGCGGGGAAAGATCTCCCGGACTGCTCCAGGGCTTTATCTTGGAGAGTGATTTAATTAGGTTGCTCAAAGTAAACAGATGGGATCCAGTATTCAAGCTTGCTTTTTGGCTGGCTGTTACTTACTCTGCAGTATCTGCCTACTGGGTTCAGATATTGGCAGATGAATGTCAATGAAGAACAAGAAGAGAACAAGTAAGGAAAGAATAGGAATAGAAACAAAGAATGGCAATGGAATTGCTTTTTGTGGTCCATGCAGAAGATGGTGGCTCAGGAGAATTCTTCACACATCGCATGTGCAAAAGGTGTCTGAGGAGAAGGACCATGGGCTGCCAGAAAGACTGGCAGTAGCTGAAATGATAGTCAGTGGTATTCTAGTCCAGAAAAACATGAAGAAGAAACCCAGCCAAACCGTCATGGCACTGCTCATGGCATGCAGGTGTGCAGCTTGATCCACTTAGAACAAACAAATTATTCTGATCTCATCCTAGGAAAAGGAGTCAGTGGACCTGATCCAATTAAAGTGGCAGCAATGAAGTGGGAAGGACTGAAGTAAATCTCACTGATGTTCTTGAGCACTAGCAAGGGCAATGAGATCTCCAAAGCTCTTCTCTTTGTTTCGTAAGGGGAGAAGGGTGGATGTGGCTGGGTATCTTTCATGTAAGCATCACTACGGGGAGAGAAAGAAGTGTGACATTAGGAAATTTAGGTCTGAAGAGCAACTGAGAATGAGATAAGTGGACAGAAAAAATAGAAGGAAATGATTAGTCCTGAGAGACTTTTCGCTTTGCAAGGTTAAGAGGTTAGAGAAGCTGTTTAGAGGAAGGTAAATGGTATTTGACTCTTGGTATTTTGGTTTCTGTGACCTATTTACAGACATGAACATTTACTGATACTCTCAGTCTAAATATAACAAAAATGCAACCAGGTTCTCCAAGGCCTCTTACACAGTCTACCTCTCCATCCTTGAAGCAACTTGAGAAGAATGGTCTTTAGTTAACTGACTTTGATGAGGCATTTTCAAATTTAGACTTTATAAGAAAATAAAAACTTTGGAGGGACAGAGAAATGCACAAAAGGTTAGCTTTAGAGCTCAGAGTCACTCCGGATTTGCAAATGGCATTGTCATTCTTGCAGAAGCCCTGGAGAGACAGGGAAAGAGTAATTACGGAGAAGTTCACAGTAGGTGAGGAATAATTAGGAGCTGCTGAGAAAAGGCTGATGAGGACAACTTGGATGGTGCCTGTGAATAAGAGCACTGCAGCTCATACACATGGAAGTGAGGTACACTTGTGATCAGAGGTTAGAATTTAGATATAGGGTCTCTTTTTGTATCCATCAGCACTCCTTGATTCATATACCTTTCGTCGCTTTTGAACCCTGGTACCTTCTGTCTTCTGAAGCATTGATATTCTTCTTGTTACAGTAGTAGTTGAACCTGTTCTTCCCAGATGGGGACAAGAGATGAGGAGGCAACTGGACCCAGATGTTAGCAGGACATTAAAGTTGCCTCGGTAAAGAGATTCTCGAGTTTAACTCTAAATGCTGTCCTCTTTACTCTTTGGGGGCTGGTCACTAAAAGACATCACAATGCCCTCATAAGTACTCTTGAGCTGATGTGACACTCCAGGCGAAAGAAAGATGCAGCCCCAGCATTACTTTCCATACAGGGGTCATGATGAGAAACAGGAGTGAATGAGGAGGCTTCACCACCCAATACCTGCAGTTCCTGTGATGGTGCATAGTTATTGATTTAATATTGCAAAAATACAGCATTGGCCGTCATAGGCCATCTTGTCTTACAAATCAGAAGGGCTAAATTAGTCAACTGTCCTTACTGTGAATAAGAATTGTACAATCAACATTAAACCCAACCATTATATGTTTAATCCATTAAACTGACACATGGAAATTGAATATGCTAAGTCCATTTTCCCTTCATTTTCCATAGTGAGTTATACTTAACAAACAGGTAGGAGATTATAGATTTTTTTTGATCTCCCAAAACAGGGATATTGTCTAACCAGATGATGAAGAAAACTCTTGGTTTTCCATTTAAATACAACAGGAGCTATTGGATCTTCACCTAGGGAGAGTCTAGAGGCAGTATGTTGGCACATGTGACTATTTGAGGGTAGTGTTTCTAGCCTGAATATGACTTCTAGCCAGGGTCCCTATGTCTGTGGTAGTATCTGGATCTATTTTTAGATCTTCTAAGCAGGATTTGAACCACTGTGTCAGTATAATTGAACTCAGGATATCCAAGGGTCAGTTTGTCTCAGGGATGCGATAGGAGTGGGTCTGTGGAGTGACATAGCTGAAGCTGAGGACGGGATGACTGCACGCTGGGGTTTTGTACTTGGTACTATCTCTGGCCTTGTCCCAAGGACTGAATAGCAGGTGGTGGTTTGAATACATTAGTTGTGTGCCTGGAGCAGTTCATTTGGTTGCTTTCAACAGAAAAAGATCCTGTTGATGCTCTTGAAGATGGAGAAGCAAAGCATGGTTCAGCGGGAACAGGCAGCAGAGTCACCTCAAAAGTGCATTCCTGATCCCAGCTACAAACTAAGAGCAGATACCCCAGACTCTTTCTGTCCCTCTGGTGCCCGTCTGTGAGAGGGAGAGGAGGTCTCTTCTGCTCTCTGGCAGTGAAAATGGTATATGGCAGCCCTAAGTGAGAAGGGAGCTGAGAGGAATCAAGTGAGGAGAAAACACAGCTGTGCAGACTGAGTAGCCACTCTTGGCTTTGGTTTACCCTGGTGAGGATCCCTGATGGGGCTATCCCATGATCACTGGTGAGATTGCACGAAGATTCTCCACTTGTCTTGTGTCCTTTCTCCTGTCCCTTACTCAGGCATATGGGAAATTGTTCCACCTGTAAGGGCCAACTTCACCTGCCTGTATCAAAAAAGACAGGATTTATACCTCAAGAACAAGAGTTTCTTTGCCAATGCACTGCATATTGTATTGACATTGAGGTATTTAACACTGCAAATTGAAAATGATGTCATCATTGTTTTAGAGTTATGCATCATGAAAATTCAGCTTCTTTGATTAATCTAGTGTTGGCATTTAGGCATCATGATGTCCCTTTAGCAACTTGATGTTTTAGGCAATTTCATATTTTTTAATTTACATTTATTGTTAACAGTAGGAAGAAAACTGTTTTTCTTCTACACAGACATCCAAAGAAAAAATCCGTTCCTGTCCATTCTTATGATAGATGATCTTTCTATTTTCATTATACTTTTATGAAATGAGCTTATTAAAATGTGAAAATAAAGCTAAGCAAATCCACCGTATCAAATAAAATGCACCAATGCTTTTCTACTATTGACATGGAGAAGTTCTTTTCTCCATCAGGCTACCTTGCTTTTCAAATGAAATGTCAAGTATCATGTCTCCCCCAGAGATCTGAGCTATAGAGCAAAGTTTAGCTTCGTCAACTACAGAATTATATTTACCTTAATGCTTATTACATATCAAATTACTGTGCTGTAACATGAATAAGTATTGGATTTCAATGTTGTTCCATTCAGAGCTTTACTGAAAGAAATTTCAATGCTTTAGTACAGCTACTTGGCAGGCCAAAAAGGTCATGTATTTCAAGTGAACATTAAGCTAAAACCATGGCTGTACTCAAAGGAAACAGTATTTCTCTTGCCTGGTTATTCAGCACATCTGTTGTTGAGGGGTTGCACTGGGGCACCAGCAATCCATACTGCAATTCCACTCGCAACGCCATTACTAGGCAAACAGGCGCTGGATTTCATGTTCTACAAAAAGAGGAACTGTAGCGTGAGGACAGGTACTCGCAGCAACAACCTGACATACTAGGAGGCTGCTCTGCTCTTGCCCACAACAAGAATGCCTGAGCTCTTGTGTTTGTCTCCTGTGTTCAAAGCATGGCCTTCAGAGGGCAAGAGTCATGTGGCTCAGAGCAAGTTTTGAGTGGCCCACACACCAAGGATGGGACGACTCTGGCCAGAGCTAGCGGGTGTCTGGGGTGGAGGTGTCCCCATTGTGGGTGTGGAACTGGGCAGACGTAGGAAAGAACATGTTAACGCACCAGAAATCAAGAAACATGAGAAGATGTTATAATCTAGGCTCCATACTCCTTGTCACCTGTTTCTTGACCAGACTCTACCATTGCATCCCTGCTGTTTATTCACAAGCTGCTGCTATAATCTACTAGACAATCTTTGCTTGTTTGGCTTTGACTTCCCTCTCCTTTCCTAGACTCATCCTGTGAAGTATTGGCTTGTGGGTCAGATTTTATGCCAAACCCTATGTTGTTTTATTTTTTTTTTTTATGATGAGAGGGAAGTGTAGAAAAAACTGATTTTGCTACTGTCTCAATTTCCTTCTAGTCCACTGCCTCCTTTTATCGAGATTTCCTGCAAGTCAAAGTAGATGCAAGTACAGAATGAGACGGTGTTATATGTCAAAGATCATGTAGAACTGGGAATAAATACGAGGAAACTGGTGTTTGCCAGCTGCTTAGACTGAAACATCCTGATCTGCTGTTCCAGGATTCCTGGGCCATTTACATTGGTACAGTCTCTTTCAGGGTGAGGATCTCATAGGACTTAAATTGTCTTTGCCTGATTAACTTCTGATTTATATAAAATCACCTCTAAATTTGCCTTTATGTTTGCATCCAACAGACTGGTTTAAACCTGTTACCTAATATTAAATTTTAAGACTTCAAGTGAGTGGGTCATGGTTGTTTGGTAATACTGCCTTGGATAAAAAGTGTGACATTATTCCAACAATATTAATCTTTATGAGATGTGCAATCTTACCATGTGTGTATCAAGGACACCATATTTGTACGTTAACTTTATTATGCCAGTTAATGCAATTAGCGTAGTGTTGCTAATGTAGTTAAAAGTTTTACAGTAATCATATAATCTCAAATAGGATAAGTATAAAGGGTTATTAATGTGGTAATTTATTATTAGCAAGCAGAGAAGCAGCAGAGCAATAAACTTAGCTTTGCTGCTGCAATGCCTTTATGTGCCAGCACATTTTGGTTTTCATAGCATGACTGAGTCATTCCTTACACTGACTACTGGCTGCTGCTGGATTCTGTCTAGTATCATGTAGAAAGGACTTGACACCCTTTTGAAGATCTTGGTATCCCTCAGTCAGTTATATGGTGGATAATTTTCTTTCACTTTTTCTCCTTCCTTTTGACAGCTTGCAGCAGGTCCGACTCTTATCTGATCTGGATTCTTGTCTGTGAGAATGATCTTTAAATACCTTCAGTTCAAGGACACTGTAGACTGTCTCTTTCAACTAATATAAGATCCCAAAACAGTGAAATTTAATGAGATAGAACACCAAATTGATTGTCTCAGAAAGAGTACCTGAGAGGGTAGTTAAGATAATGTGTCAATCACTTTGTCTTAACAGCTTATACCATCATCATATGACATTTCTACAGAATGATATGAGTTCATGTGGTGTCAAAGGGCTCATATTTGCACTTTTGATTTAACAAGCAGTCAAAAGTCATTACAGGACATGGACTGCTTTCCTTAGTTGAGAGGAAATGACTTGTGTGGTTTTGAACAATTTAAAAAATATTGATGCATTAGTTTTAAGACAACTTTTAGTTTATTTTTCATAAAATCATAGAATGATTTGGGTTGGAAGGGACCTTATAGATCATCTAGTTCCAACCGCCCTGCCATGGGCAGTGACACCTTCCACTAGACCAGGTGGCTCAAAGCCTCATCCAATCTGACCTTGAACACTGCCAGAGAGGGGACATTCACAGCTTCTCTGGGCAACCTGTGCCAGTGCCTCACCACCCTCAGAGTGAAGAATTTATGCCTTATATCCAGTCCAAATCTACTCTCTTTCAGTTTAGAGCCATTACCCCTTGCCCTGTCACTACAGGCCCTTGTAAAAAGTCCCTCTCCAGCTTTCTTGTAGGCCCCTTCAGGTACTGGAAGACTGCTAGAAGGTCTCCCTGCAGCCTTCTCTTCTCCAGGCTGAACAGCCCAACTTTCTCAGCCTTTACTGAGAGATGTTTTTCCATTACAAGTGTTAGAATTTTGGGGAGAGTCTGAAAATATTTTAATTCTGCCAGGTCATTTGATGTCTGGGAAACAGACAATTACTCACCATACTACAGAATGGTTATCTAGAGGCGCAAAGTTGAGTCATGTCCACTTGTGTTTCATGATTCAACACGAGTCATGATCTAGGTAAAATCTGATTAGCTGAGGTGTGTCTTCAGATTTTTCTCAGACTGAGCCTTCTTCCAGATACAATTACTTGGGTGGGATGTGGGCTGGCCTGCTGTTTACTGAAGGGTAATAGGATAAAGCTGGCTGCACAGCTGCTGCATGTCACAAGGACAACATAAATCAGCGAAGTGACACTATATTCTGGACCAGTAACTATGAATCTGGATTTAGGGGCTTTGCCTGAATAAGAATTGAAGGATGGGATTACAGCTGCTTCTATGCAAATGAACACAAAGACAGTTTTCCTGCCCTCCTGGTTTCCCCATGTGCATATCTGAATTCTGATTCAGTGCAGGAAGTGCTGAGAATATGTCAGATATATGATGCAATCTCTTGAGCTCCTGGTGCCACAGACCATTTGGGATTCAAATAAGGATGCTGGCAGGTAATTCCTAGGAAGGAGCTTCAAGCCTTACACTTTGTTCTCTCCCTAGCCCTCCAGAATCTACATTTTGGTTACATTCAGGATCTTCTGTGAAAGCAACATGTAAGTTCTTCTTGAAGGGATGAAGTCCGAAAGAGAAAGGAAAGGGATTAGGAAGAGAGGATTTACTTTATGCACTGCTGCATCAGGTACTTTTATGTGGATTAAGAAGGAACTCTCAAAATTTAGGGACAGCATGCAAGGAGATACAACTGTGAACACAGAAACACCTGTGGAAGGAGCTTGTCTGGAAGCAGTGGAAAGCAGAATGGAATTAGCAAACTACATAAACCTGGTCTTAGAATTAGAAGTAGGCTTCAAGAGCTGTGTGGTTCTTAAATGACATTTAAGTTAGGGCAAAACTCTCCGGGCTGTATTTAAGATGGATTTTGGGTTACTTTATGAAACAGGTCATATAATCTGATTTCTTGGATAAGGGGTTTGGACTTGGTAAGCCTGTCAGTCTTCAGTCCTATCTTCTTCAAAGGTCTGAATAATATGTTAGCAAGAATAGTGCCTAGGAGAGTCTTAAGGATCAGCTCAAAGCTGTTGTATCTTATACAGAACTATACACAATCTGTTCTTAGGAGGATATTAGTTTTATAGTATGTTAGTTACACCACACTGTGAGGTTGCTGAAAATCTGTTAAACATCATTTTGGGTGCTTTCTATGCTTGCTAATAATGGCAGAAATATAGGACTGAGTTAATGTAAAGCTGCCCATTCAGAAAGATCCCGAAGCATCTATATTCTGCTGTGCCTAATGAGAATCATAGGCTTGTCAGCCTTTCTATTGAAATATAGCCGTCAGATTCTCAGATGTAACCAAAGAGAGAGCAAGATCTACCCAATGACATTTAAAATTCCTTTCAAGTAGTCATAGATAGTAAAATGCCAGCAACAGGGTTAGACAAGTTCATAACAAGCCTCATAAATGGGTTACTCTAAATGAGAATGTGGAGGTCTCAGTAATAAAACTCACACACCTGCTTCCTCAAAATGAACCTTTTAATTGAATTTTCTGCTCTTGACATCTCCTTTTTGAATCTGTTTCCCCATCTCTAAGTTGCAGCAGTGCCCCCAATCTCAATCTGAGCCATCTGTTCCACTTCTAATATTAACATTTTCTATCATATAGCATAGCATACCCAGAGAAAAAAGAAGAGATAAGATCATTTTCTCCTGGGAGGAAACCTTATATTTCAGCAAAAGGTTCAGCTGTCACTTGAAAATGACACCTTCCCCCACACAAATATGCACCTGCCACATTATAATATTATTAATAATCCAGTCTTCATATGTTTGACAAGGCAAATAAAATTAACCAAAAAATGTGAAAAGGTCTAAGAAAGGTGAGAGCATTTCAACATTTTTTTCAGAATTACAGCACCCAAACTGATCCACAGTAGAAAGTAATTACATTTTAAATAAAGTGTTCTAACTTCAGTTAACTCCTTGTATATGTCGCAAATTACTATTAATTTCCAATTGTACAGATATCTGTTTAAGAGCAGTGAAGTTTGCTGAGTTGTGTTGACTCTTCTTAATCCCAGTCTGGAACTATAAATCCCTTTTCCTTCCCTTCTGTGTTGTTGTGGTCCTTCACTAGCTAATAGTGGCCATCAGACTTCCACCACTCTTAGTGTAATCCCAAATCCACAGGGATCTGTGGGTTGGAGAAAGAGGTGATACTGGTACTGCTCAATTTTGCCTGTAACTGCAGGTTCAAGCTGAGCTAAAGAGCTGGCATCCCAGGGAAAATAGAGCTGTAGTGGAAAGAAAGGAATAGACTCAAGGTTTGGGGTTGACCCAAGTAAGTTAAGGAAGAGAGTTTTAGTGGGAGAGTTTTAAAATGTGATGAAAGCTTGAAAATCAGCCTGAGAGAACTAGGCTGGGATGAGAAAATAGAAACTAGAAAGAAATCATGTAGGATCAGGAAGCAGTTTGGAAAGATGAGGTGAGGAGTCAGGTTTGGTTGGAAGAATTGTGAGGCCTGTAAGGAAACACAAGATGTGATACTGGCTGGAGCAATTTTATTGAAGAAATATTATGTGACCAAGGAACCGGTTGTGTATATTTGTACACATGTACATATATAAGCATATGTACATATATACATGTGTACATATATAAGCATATGCAGAAGTGACTGAATTAAGTTTAAAAAGAACATCTTAATTTTGACTGCTGTTAGATTCTGAGTTCCTATACTTATGAAAAATTATGATTTTTAGCATATATATTTCTCACATAAGAGGAATGTATAATATTGGGTTAGTCACAAATTTCCTGTGTATTGTACCCTTCATTCTTCTCTTCCTTTTATGGTTCATTTTTAATGTTATCTTTTTCATGGCTGGCTTCACCTTTTGTGAGTTCTACTATGAACTAACCATCAACAAAGTAAGAACAGTGAGATTAAAGGAAAACATCAGTAGTACTAATCATCAACATACAGTAAGAATAATGAGATTAAAGGAAAATATTGGTATTAATCAGGGAAGAGGAAATGTCAAATCTTCATATTTGCGTTATTGCAAAGGATGTCTAGATTGAAGCAAACGGATCTGAAAGTCACTGTTCATCAGATCCAGAGAGGACTGGTTTTTTGTCTTGGAGAGATTTTGGCATTAAATGGCAGGAACTACATAATAAAAGTTTGGGAGTCTTGATGCACTTTGTTCAAAATGCCTCTCTTGGTTTTGTTTTTCCTGATTAGTCTTTCTTCCTAATCTAGACACTTTCAGTTTATGACCCTCAGGGAAGCATCTGTTTCTCTAGTCATGAAAATTATCATCCAAAGCACCATATTGACTCAGGCATTGGGTTCCCATTTACAAACAAGGATTTGGAAATCTGAATTCTAAGGATTTTTGTGGAGACTAGGACCATTGAGTCACACACAGGTTAAGGCTTTGAATGTAGCTCAGAACAGCTATTCTGTACTAGTGCTTCTTGTGGACAGTCTGGTTTCGGCTTAAGCTAAGCTGCAGAAATGCACCTGGGGTGCATTAAGGGGAGTGTGGCCAGCAGGTCGAGGGAGTTCTCCTCCCCCTTTACTCTGCCCTAGTGAGGCCCCATCTGGAGTACTCTGTCCAGTTTTGGGCTCCCCAGTTCAAGAAAGATGAGGAGCTACTGGAGAGAGTCCAGCAGAGGGCTACAAGGATGATGAGGGGACTGGAGCATCTCTTCTATGAGAAAAGGCTGAGGGAGCTGGGCTTGTTTAGACTGAAGAAGAGAAGGCTGCGAGGGGATCTTACAAATGCTTGGAAATATCCTAAGGGTGGGTGTCAGGAGGACGGGGCCAGACTCTTTTCAGTGGTGCCCAGCGACAGGACAAGGGGCAATGGGCACAAACTGAAGCAGAGGAAGTTCCAGCTGAACGTGAGGAAGAACTTCTTCCCTCTGAGGGTCACGGAGCCCTGGAAGAAGTTGCTCAGAGAGGTTGTGGAGTCTCCTTCTCTGGAGATATTCAAGACCCACCTGGAAAAGGTGCTATGCAGCCTGCTGTAGGTGACCCTGCTTCAGCAGGGGGGTTGGATTAGATGACCCCCAGAGGTCCCTTCCAACCCCTACCATTCTGTGATTCTGTGATTCTGTGAACGCACACTCATGGCCAGCTAGTTACTGAAGTTATGAACTGGCTTGTAGAGTTCCCTACATGTTCAATGGTATAACATAGACAGAAGGCAGTTCAGCCAAGCTGAATCTTCCTCTGAAGTTCTGAAGTCTTTCTCTGTTGATTAGAGAAGACATTTAATTTTGGGTTCATAAACTGAGTGCCAACAGTTAAATAGAAAGAATCTTAGCTGTAGGCTGGAATAATGGCATTGGGGAATGGTACAGGTCAACTTATCAATTTCAGTCCTGCAACAGTTATACTGTCCGCCAGCCAAGAGGAAAGGTAAATGACTGCAGGATATTTGTGCTTTACATTCTTATCACAATTCACTTCACTTACCATGATTACCCTGATTCACTTCACAATGGCTTTGTGTTTGAAGATGGCCTACATGACTTGAATTAAGGGCCTTGGTTTGAGAGACACGCAGATATTTTGGAAAATGTTACCTGAAACCTAAACCATATCCAGATTTCAACATCTTTTCACTGATCCTGCTTCTCTGTATGGAAAACGCAATTAAGATGAGATTTGTATGGTATAATATACATACATGATTTAAAAAGTTTACTACTGGAACCCAGAGTTTTCTCTGTGAGCTACAAAGTTGCACTGACTGCCTTTCTGTGGGAAAGTAATAAGGCACCTACTGGATAGGATGCCTCTGGTTATTGCATGTACCCCATATTAATGAAATGGCTTCACCTACCATAGGAACTCATCTAGGATTAAATAACTATGTATTTGACCACCGGAGTATGAGACAAAAGAAACAGATGTATTTCCTGGATCCTACATAGCTTCAGCTTCTTGACAAATGTGATGAAAAGGAGAACAACCTTCTGGCAAAGTTGAAGAAAGGCATGGGGTGTATTTTCACAACTAATTCCTACCCCATAAAAGTTGAATGTGTGCAAGGCTCTGGAAATGCAATGCTACAAGTAGCTAATTGGAGTTACAGGTAATGTTAGGAACTAAACCCAGGAGACTGCAGTAGAAAGTTCTGTGTGTCAGAAGAAAGTCCCTTTGGAGTGTAAAAATAACCCGCTGATTAGTGAACAGAAATGTCAGAATTTCAAAGATATTTTAAAGAAAGAAGGTAACTTTAAAAGCCACTTGTGTCTCCTAGGCACATTGCTGTATTCAGCTCAATTTATAGCATTTTATCTTCAGAGACTCCCAAACGATTGGCTCAGGCATGAGAAGTTCGTGTCACATGGATGGCCATGAACCATGTCCTTTGGTAAGAATTAAAAAAAAAAAAAAAAAAGAGTATACTCAGGGATTTGGAACGTGTTTGTCACCAAATGGTCCTTAATTCCATTAGAGCATCTGTCAATATTGTTGCTTTCAGACTGGAAAGATACTCTTTCCTTCTGACCTTGTGACTTGAGGCCCTTTTTCCAGTAGTTTGGTCCTGATGAGCCCAAACTCCCATAATTTAATAATTACTGTCTAAAAAATGTCTTTAGAACCCATACAATTTTCTTAAAATGTTAACAGTTCATTAAAATCACACCCATATGTTTGGAAATGTAATCACAGTCCCAGAAATTTGACAAAGCTAATGAGACACAGGAAGCAACAGGTCTGATTAATGCTGAAAATGACAGTAGGGGAAAGTGGAAGGTTTACTGATTATCAAGACGTATCCCTGCAGGGCATATTTAGTACTGTCCTATTTCAAATAAGTTATTATTCTCAGGTATGTTTTTATTGCAACTTGTCTTAAGACAAAAACATGTTCATGTTCTCGCTATGTGTTTGCGTATTCATTGAATATGTTCTAGAATGTGTTCCACAGAAAGTGAGCCTCAGTTTTGGATGGCTGATCACAGATACCTGGTATATCAGACACATGGACAGCAGGTAACAATACGTTATATCCAAACAAAGCTACTTGATCTTTTTGGATGAAATATTATTTTTAGAACACACAGAAATAATTTTCTGCAGATTGTTGCTTATCAAGAGAATCTACTGGCTGACAAAACATGGCTACTTCTCAGACCAAGAAGTATCTTGGAGCAAAATAAAATGTCGTGATACTAAATAGAATGGTATGTCCTCATATAAAGAAAAACTGTCTAGTATTTGTCTACACATGGTTTTCTTCAGGGGAATACATGTGTTGACTGAGGACGTGAGTTAACTTTAGAACAAAAGAGCTATCCCACTGGGTTGGACCAACAGACCATCTAATCTTGTATTCTGTTTCCAATAGGGACTGGTACCAGATGTTTAGAAAAGAGTGTAAGAAACAAGCAGTATACAAAGGGATACTTCCCACCTTGCAGATATATTTTTTATGGACTTCCTGAGCTGGTGACTATTTTCAGACCATCTGCTTACTGCACCCATTCTCCATGAATTAGTCTAGGGCTTTTAAATGCATTAGTGCCTTTCGTCTGGGCCTCCACAGCATCCTGTGGTAATGAGTTTCACAGTTTTATTATGCATGATGTGAAAAAGTACTGTTGATGGAAAAAGGTATTTCCAGAGGGTGATTCATCCTTCCTGTCTTAGCAGAGGATTAATTACCCTTTGAAGAGTCTCATCTTTCCGCACTGACATTACAGATTTAGCTGATTACTTTACAGTACATATCTACATTTTAGATAAATGCAGATAGGGGAGAGTTATTCCAATATTAGGGTCAGTTTAATGAAGTGCAATAACCTCTTTTGGTTAAACACCCTCAGCATAATATCTTTCTGTAGGTTTTGATGATAGGAAATATCGTAAAGTTTTCCACAAAGATGTACTTGAATGAAAAATTGCTGCCTACCTTTGTAAGCCTGATGGCAAGGCTTTCCCTCTGATAGTTTAAAGTAATTAACTTTGTATGTAGATGAGGCCTAAAGGATCATTACAAGAAGAGGAACATTAGCTTCTATTTTTTCCCTTTTTTATTGAAGGATTTTGGCTAAAACTTGTGGATGGATACATTATATGAACTGTGCTCTGAAATAGATGGCCAAATTCTTGTTGTCCTATCAGTTAATGGTTCCTAAACAAATATTTTTTTCAGAGAAAGATGTCCTCACTACATTTTGGGAAGGGAGCCATAAATCATATATCAATTATAATAACAAAGGGGGTGTTTTTCACATTCAAAAGGTAAAGGTTTGTACTTTGGGAGATGACAATGCACACAATACTGATCATGTAGATGTAAGGTTTTTACGCAAAGTAATCTTTCAAGCTTTCCAAGCACTTATTACCTCAAAAAAGTAATTAAATAATGTAAAACTTATTTTTAATAGCCCATGGCATAGACTGAAGGAATTAGGTTCTAATGAATACATATTTTTAACTCTTGGGATAAGAAATCTAAATAAAATATGCATTTACACAATATGCTGGAACCATTATAGCTCTGAAATAGTTCTTATTTGGCAAAAGCACAGACAACTACTTGGCATTAACTAACTTTGCTCCTGTAATTGTAATCAAGGGAAATCACTGCACCAGTAGTCAGTTTCTAACAATAAGCTTCATAAAACTTGTTAATGAAACACACTGTTTAAATATTTTTTGTTTTTTTGGAGAATAGTTCTTTCCCTGAAAAGTAATAAAGGTGTAAAAAAACCCCCAAACTCAGTGAAAATACCCCTTTCGCTTAAACTTGACTCTCCCCTAGCTTTCTGAAAAGTGTCGTAGAAATAGAAACACTGGCAGTTTGCAGCTCTAACTGCAGCAGGATGAAATAAAGTGTTCAGCTCATTAATGCAAGCCCTGTGAGACCTCAATTTCTTGCTCAGCCACTGATGTCTGGTGTCCTTGTCCAATTCACTGGTGAATGGCACAGTACAGAGACGTCTAAGTTCGTTCTCAGGTGGGATGTCCACTGGAAGCAGTAAGCCTGTCCTAGCAATGTGCAGAGCATAGATCACTGATGGAATAAATACATTCAGTAAAAGTTTTGCATTACCTCTGGAGGAGGGTAGAACTGCACCCAGAAGTCAGTGATGGGTGGGTGCTCTTGTTGATCTTTTGCATGTGAGAGGAGTGGGACAGTAAGACCTGTTTTGGAGTGAATCTTGGATTGATAAGGATGTTGTCAGAGTGTTTAAGTGTTTGTACCTAAAAGTCTCAGAAAGCTTGGATGGAAGATAGATATAAAGCTGTCAAGCAATGCCAAGATGGAGCCATTTAAAGCAGAAACTCAGTGGAAAGTTTTCTGTCAGAAATCCCACTTGTTGACTTGTTGAACTTAGGGGCTCTCCAAAGTTAGGCAGTAGCCAAAGTGGGATTAATTTCAGTGTCAGTCAGGTGCCCAAGTTTCTTTGTGGCTTTATCCTTTAGTTTTTTTTAATTCCTTCTAAACATGGGGCAGTGGTAGCTCTCTGCCTCACAGTGACATTTTGAAATAAAAGAGTGACGGTTTTACAAATACTGTGAAAAACAGGCATTGCTCTAAGTCAGATATGTAGATGTCATTCAGAAACGGTCTCACTATTTGCTTGTGTGCTGTCTAACAGATTCCCTTTTCACTTTTCCCGTTGCCAAGGTTGATTTTTCATAGAGGCTGGACTTGCTGACAGCAGATGCATAGGATCTTGACATTCACTGTACTGACCTACCTCATGGAAGTCATGTAATAGTTATTTAATGGTGATAAAAGTGTTTTGAGAGTCTCTAATGAACAGTATTCAATGTTTGCATAGTTGCATTCTTGAAATAATTCTGTTTATACAACTATGCTTCTGAGGGCAGCAATAGAAGTCAGAATGTCATTGTATAAATAAAGTGTTTACTCATTAAAACAATGTATTATTCAGGAAATTGCTACTACAGGCTATGATTTCTGGCACATCTGGATGAACTATTCTGTAGGAAGTTTTTTGTTGATTTTCTATATCCTTTATGCTTTGTGTGAGTGCAGTACATTTCATACGTTTGCAGATATTTCAGTTTGTGGATGGTGTTTGCAGACTACTTATTCTATACTGCTTAATTATTGATCATTAGATTAAAAATTCTAGCTGTGATTATGGAGTTTGTGACAAATAGGAGAACGCATCTTTGACAGATGGTGGACTCTACTTTTTGTTGCCTCTTCCATTTGTTCTTTTGGAATGAAAGTCAACAGTATCCTTCACTTCAAAGGAAGTGAATATCACTGAGGACTCATTAGAGCACACATGAAATCCTATGTCCAGTTTTGGGTCTGTCAGTACAAGAAAGATGTTGATAAACTTGCATGATGGCCACCAACATGGTGAGGGGTTGGAGCACTTGCCCTGTGAGGAGATGCTGAGGGAATGGGTCTTGTTCAGCCTAGTGAAGAGATGGCTTTGGAGGGACCTAACAGCAGCCTAGTCATACCTGGAGAAAACAATGCAGAACGGAAATGAATAGCCAGTTGCTGGGATGGCCGTGAAAGATGTCAGTGTCAAATCAGGTCCTCAGGTTTCAGAGGACTGGGAGACAGGAGAAAGGCTATGCATCTTTATGGACCGAACTGTGGCTAACTTATGTTGTGCTAGCTTTCCGAGTCAGTGACTGTAACTCTCTGGGGTGAGCATTCATAAGGCACAACTTCAGAAAACTTCTGTGAGTGTCCTGCAGCACTGGTGTACGATTGGATCTGCCAAGTGTTCCCTGGCAAAATTCTCTATTGGAAGAAATTCCACTAAAGCCAATAAAGTTAGATCAGCAGATGGTTTGGTATTTCACAAGTGTGCTTTCTTGCTAGAGTGTTTAAAGTAAAGACAAAAGAGCTGAAGCTGAGGTAAGAATCATTGTCAGTGCTTGGACATGCCATGTGGTGTATGATCACGTTCTAGAAAGAACTAAATGCCTTCTGCAAGGCCCAAAAATTCTGGGATGTCATTGACTACTCTGCTGCGGTGCGATCCCACCTGGAGTCTTTCATCCAGCTCTGGAGACCTCGGCGCAGGACAGACATGGACCTGTTGGAGTGAGACCAGAGGAGGCCACAGCAATGATCTGAGGGCTGAAACACCTCTGCTGTGAGGAAAGGCTAGAGAGTTGGGGCTGTTCAGCCTGGAGAAGAGAAGGCTTCAGGGAGACCTTCTAGCAACCTTCCAGTACCTGAAGGGGCCTACAAGAAAGCTGGAGAGGGACTTTTTACAAAGTGTAGTGACAGGACAAAGCGTAGTGGCTTTAAGCTGAAAGAGAGTAGATTTGGACTGGATATAAGGCATAAATTCTTCACTCTGAGAGTGGTGAGGCACTGGCACAGGTTGCCCAGAGAAGCTGTGAATGTCCCCTCTCTGGCAGTGTTCAAGGTCAGATTGGATGAGGCTTTGAGCCACCTGGTCTAGTGGAAGGTGTCACTGCCCATGGCAGGGGGGTTGGAACTGTATGATCTTTAAGGTCCCTTCCAACCCTTACCATTCTATGAATCTATGATTCTATAACTTCTGATTATATTCTCTGATTTTAAAGTGATGTTTGTGATGATTATGCACGACAGGCATCTTAGTTTATCACTATGCTGCTGATTATCCTCCATCTTCATTAACGTCGGCATATCCAGATATACAAGGGGGTCTAAGCAGCCTGTGGAAATAGGATGTCTCTCAGACCTGCGGGGTGGGTTTGTGGTTTGAGACTGAACAGACAACAGATTAAAGGGACTCGGATACCCCAAAAGCTTTTAGTCACCAATATGTTTGGCATTAGTGCATGACGTGGCCTCCCCATCCCATGGGGAGACACCGCGGTCCAGTCCCAGTCTGTGGGGGGATGGAGCCCTCCTCTCCAGGAGCCTTCAGGCCACCTCTCAGGGGGTCTCTGCCCCCTTCTGTTAGTTACGGGATTTGGGGGGGATATCCTTGATTCTGATAGGCTCACGTTCCCACGGTGGCTGGCTATTGGCTGTTGTCTGCTGGTGCTCAGGGCCCACCCTTCTAGAAGGTTCAGCCCACACAGTGGCCAGCAGCTTAGGTACAGGGTGCAACCTGAGGGTAAGCCAATGTGACCAGTCCCAACCACATGTCCGACCACTGTTCAAATCTACTGGTTTTTGCGTCTGATCACCCACTGGGCATTAAGCTCAGGACATATGGAGTGGCATATGGGGGGTCCAAGAGTACTGGTCGCTCTTTAAACGACACTTCCTTCATGCTCAGGAGCAATGCATCCCCCTGAGAAAGAAATCGAGCAAAGGAGGCAGGAGACCTGCATGATTAAACAAGGAGCTTCTAGCGGAGATCAGGTGGAAGAGAAAGGTCCATGGAATGTGGAAAGAGGGGCAGGCCACTTGGGAAGAGTACAGCAATGTGGTCAGAGCGTGCAGGGATGCGACGAGGAAGGCCAAGGCCCACCTGGAATTGAAGCTGGCAAGGGAGGTCAAAAACAACAAGAAGGGCTTCTTCAACTACATCAGCAGCAAAAGGAAGGCTAGGGAAAATGTGGGGCCGCTGCTGAATGAGGCGGGTGTCCTGGTAACGGAGGATGCGGAGAAGGCAGAGCTACTGAATGTCTTCTTTGCTTCAGTCTTCAGTGCTAAGACTGGCCCTCAGGAATCCCAGGCCCCGGAGGTAAGAGAGGAAGCCTACAGAGAGGATGACTTTCCCTTGGTTGAGGAGTACTGTGTGAGGGATCGCTTAAGCAATCTGGACGTCCACAAATCCATGGGCCCTGATGGAATGCACCCACGAGTGCTGAGAGAGCTGGCGGATGTCATTGCCGAGCCACTCTCCACCATCTTTGAGCGGTCCTGGAGGACAAGAGAGGTGCCCGAGGACTGGAGAAAGGCCAATGTCACTACAATCTTCAAAAAGGGCAAGAAAGAGGACCCAGGGAACTACAGGCCGGTCAGCCTCACCTCCATCCCATGAGGAACAACCTCATGCACCAGTATTTCTTCATCAACGACCTGGATGAAGAGTTAGAATGTACCCTCAGCAAGTTTGCTGATGACACCAAACTGGGAGGTGTGGTAGATACACCAGAAGGCTGTGCTGCCATTCAGCGTGACCTGGATAGGCTGGAAAGCTGGGCAGAGAGGAACCTGATGAGGTTCAACAAGGGCAAGTGCAGGGTCCTGCACCTGGGGAGGAACAACCTCATGCACCAGTACAGGCTTGGGGTGGACCTGCTGGAGAGCAGCTCTGCGGAGAGGGACCTGGGTGTCCTGGTGGACGACAGGTTAACCATGAGCCAGCAGTGTGCCCTGGCTGCCAAGAAAGCCAATGGGATCCTGGGGTGCATCAAGAAGAGTGTGGCCAGCAGGACAAGGGAGGTTCTCCTTCCCCTCTACACTGCCCTGGTGAGGCCTCATCTGGAGTACTGTGTCCAGTTCTGGGCTCCCCAGTTCAAGATGGATGAAGAACTACTGGAGAGAGTCCAGCGGAGGGCTACAAGGATGGTGAGGGGACTGGAGCATCTCCCCTACGAGGAGAGGTTGAGGGAACTGGGCTTGTTCAGCCTGAAGAAGAGAAGGCTGCGAGGGGACCTTACAAATGCCTACAAATATCTGAAGGGTGGGTGTCAGGAGGATGGGGCCAAGCTCTTTTCAGTGGTGCCCAGTGACAGGACAAGGGGTAATGGGCACAAACTGAGGCACAGGAAGTTCCGTCTGAACATGAGGAGGAACTTCTTCCCTCTGAGGCTGACGGAGCACTGGAACAGGCTGCCCAGGGAGGTTGTGGAGTCTCCTTCTCTGGAGATATTCAAGACCCGCCTGGACAAGATCCTGTGCAGACTACTGTAGGTGACCGTGCTTCGGCGGGGGGGTTGGACTAGATGACCCACAGAGGTCCCTTCCAACCCCTTTTATTCTGTGATTCTGTGATTCTGTGACGAGGGAGGTTCTCCTTCCCCTCTACAGTGCCCTAGTGAGGCCTCATCTAGAGTACTCAGTCCAGTTCTGGGCTCCCCAGTTCAAGAAAGATGAAGAGCTACTGGAGAGAGTCCAGCGGAGGGCTACGAGGATGGTGAGGGGACTGGAGCATCTTCCCTACGAGGAGAGATTGAGGGAACTGGGGTTGTTCAGCCTGAAGAAGAGAAGGCTGAGAGGGGACCTTATAAATGCCTACAAATATCTGAAGGGTGGGTGTCAGGAGGATGGGGCCAAGGTCTTTTCAGTGGTGCCCAGTGACAGGACAAGGGGCAATGGGCACAAACTGAGACACAGGAAGTTCCGTCTGAACAGGAGGAAGAACTTCTTCCCTCTGAGGGTGACGGAGCACTGGAACATGCTGCCCAGGGAGGTTGTGGAGTCTCCTTCTCTGGAGATATTCAAGACCCGCCTGGACAAGGTCCTGTGCAGCCTGCTGTAGGTGACCCTGCTTCGGTAGGGGGGTTGGACTAGATGACCCCCAGAGGTCCCTTCCAACCGCTACTATTCTGTGATTCTGTGATTCTGTGATTCTGTGATCCCGGGAAAGGTGATGGAGCAGCTTATCCTGGAGGCCATCATCAAGCAAGTGGAAGAAAAGAAGGTGATCAGGAGTAGTCAGCATGGATTCACCAAGGAGAAATCATGCCTGACCAATCTAATAGCTTTCTACGATGACATGACTGGCTGGGTAGATGACGGGGGAGAGGCGTGAATGTTGTCTACCCAGACTTCAGCAAGGCTTTCGACACAATCTCCCATGATATCCTCCTAGGGAAGCTGAGGAAGTGTGGGCTGGATGAGTGGTCGGTGAAGTGGATAGAGAACTGGCTGAAAGGCAGAACTCAGAGGGTTGTCATCAGTGGCACTGAGTTAAGTTGGAGGCTGGTAACTAGTGGTGTCCCTCAGGGGTCAGTACTGGGCCCAGTCTTGTTTAACTTCTTCATCAACGACCTGGATGAAGAGTTAGAATGTACCCTCAGCAAGTTTGCTGATGACATCAAACTGGGAGGTGTGGTAGACACACTGGAAGGCTGTGCTGCCATTCAGCGTAACCTGGATAGGCTGGAAAGTTGGGCAGAGAGGAACCTGATGAGGTTCAACAGGGGCAAATGCAGGGTCCTGCACCTGGGGAGGAACAACCCCATGCATCAGTACAGGCTTGGGGTGGACCTGCTGGAGAGCAGCTCTGCGGAGAGGGACCTGGGTGTCCTGGTGGACGACAGGTTAACCATGAGCCAGCAGTGTGCCCTGGCTGCCCAGAAGGCCAATGGGATCCTTGGATTCATTAGGAGGAGTGTGGCCAGCAGGTCGAGGGAGTTCTCCTCCCCCTCTACACTGCCCTGGTGAGGCCTCATCTGGAGTACTCTGTCCAGTTCTGGGCTCCGCAGTTCAAGAAAGATGAAGAGCTACTGGAGAGAGTCCAGCGGAAGGCTACGAGGATGGTGAGGGGACTGGAACATCTCTCCTATGAGGAGAGGCTGAGGGAACTGAGCTTGTTCAGCCTGAAGAAGAGAAGGCTGCGAGGGGACCTAATAAATGCTTATAAATATCTGAAGGGTGGGTGTCAGGAGGATGGGGCCAAGGTCTTTTCAGTGGTGCCCAGTGACAGGACAAGGGGTAATGGGCACAAACTGAGGCACAGGAAGTTCCGTCTGAACATGAGGAGGAACTTCTTCCCTCTGAGGGTGACGGAGCACTGGAACAGGCTGCCCAGGGAGGCTGTGGAGTGTCCTTCTCTGGAGATATTCAAGACCCACCTGGACGTGGTCCTGTGCAGCCTGCTGTAGGTGACCCTGCTTTGGAAGGAGGGTTGGACTAGATGACCCACAGAGGTCCCTTCTAACCCCTGCCGTTCTGTGATTCTGTGATTCTGTGAAATATGGACATTTAGGTGTCACGCAAATAATATTGACTCACAAAACCATGACACAAAACCCTTTTGGTGGAGTGAGAGTGACCTTTAGGCTTAGCCCTTCAAGAGCAGCAAAGGTCTTTCTATCTTTCTTTTCTGCACATCCATCTGTCATTTCTCTCTGAGTCTGTCCTCATTCCTCAATGCCAAGCTGCTTTGGATAATTTGTCCCAATTAATTAGATCCCAGAGCTGTTTTCAAAAGCTTGTATCATTCAATCCCCATGCTGTTGACTACCTATTAAATGACATAATCTAGGACCATATAAAGGAGATCAAGCATTTATCTTGCTTTTTGTCTACGTCCATAGCACACCAAAGAGCTGGTATTTACATGGAAACCCATCTGAAATGCTAATGCAAATAATTATCTCCAGCCTGCAACTCCATTCAAATTGCTCACTGAACCCCACACTGTCTCAAGAAATGAAACTGGAAGCTTTTTTTTTAATGAGTCTTTTCTTAGTATCGATTAAAATTGTGATTTAATCTTTTGTCTGTATCTTCCTTAATTTGAAGTACAATTAAAGGATGTCTGTAATTGCCAATCCTTTTCTACAACACAAAACTTTTTAGCTGTTTCATTCGGTAATTCTTTCAGGAGACTACATAACTTCTAACAAGGCTCCCCAACCTCCTTTTAATGTCCAATAACACCAGCTGCCTTCTTGCGTCTCTAATGAATGTATCTTCCTCGTCTCACTCCACCACCTCATCGTTTTCATCGTATTCCCCTTCTTTAACAGGTGGTCTTGTGGGTATAATGACATCATTAAATAGCTCTAAAGCTGCTAGTAAGAAAACAGTTATTGAGTGAATCAGAATATCATCATGTGAAATACCTTTATGGCTATAGCTGAATGAATAGTGTTTTCTAAATTTAACTGTTTCTCCTCTGGCTGAGCTTATCCAACAGATTCATAGATTTTGGGTTTCTGTTGATTTCTATGAGTCATGATAGAGTTCTGTTCCCTCTATAAAGAGGTTTAGGGCCATGTGAAATATTTGGGGCTGCCCTCCCCCTGCCCCATCATAGAGGGCACATACGACAAAGGGTCTCTGGGAAGCTCATATCTCAGATAAACATATGTAGGGCGTGCATGATAGCCTGGAACACCTACAGCAGCATTACGAGCCTACGTTTAGGCAACAAGGCATCATAGTAAACAAAATTGCCAGCACTTGACTCACACATGACTGTGACTTGAAAGGTGATTTGTTTCTTTTTCTACAATCCAAAAACACGCCTTCAGAGAGGTAAAAAAAAAAAAAAAGTTGGGAAGGAGCACTGCTCTAAAACTAATAGCCAGACACAAGTAACTCCTGTCAAATGCTTCTCATATTTATTATTACTACAAGGAAAACTGCCTAACGTTCAGCAGTGAAAACACAGACCCAGGTCACAATTCAGTCCTTCAGTGATTCATTAAGGAGAAAGAGGAGGAAAAATGAAACCATATCCAAAGAACATGGAAATCTCTACAGACTGGAGAATTTCGTTTTCTGCAGGACTCTGAAGCACAAAGCATCCAAAGCATTCACTCAGACTGGTTTTCTCAGTGTGGAGATTTAGTTTTGGAGACAGTAGGTGAATCTCCAGATATCTGATTAAAGAAAAGGTTAGGAGTACTTCCTCATGGAATGTTTTTTAATCATATTCTATTTAAATGAATAGTTTTAGTGGCAGTGAATGGATTGCAAAAAGCAGTCAGTTATTTCGGAGCTCTATTACCAGTAAAATCCCTGATGCAGCGTGTCCATTGAATCTTGTTTAAGATGACCCCTAGCACTCAAAAAAGAAGCAGGACAGACCTTTTGCACTAATTTGAAAGCTTGATTAACTGCTCTTAACAATGATTGTGACCTGAAAGGCCAAGTCCAAGTACACAGAGGGTACAGTCACATCCTTTTCTCCCATTACCCAATGGCAGAAGTGCTGCTCTCTTTTCCGGGTAGATGAGAAGAGGAAACGTAAAATTAGCAGTCACCGTCGGAAACAAAATTGCCAGCACAACCGATCCCTGGGTGAAGACAGGTCTGCTTAGATTAGAGTTTTGTTCAATTGATAGTCAAGCAGCAGCAGATGGGCCGCTGACAGTCTGAGGTTTTGCTCTGGACGTTACTGCTGGGCATGAGCCACTGGTGACTGTTGAATAATGTTTCACATTTACATTTTGCAGTTCACAAAACTATGACATCTCGTGTCAATGCAAATAAACCTGTCACAGTCTGATACTGTATGTGAGGAAGTAGATTGAAAATTGATTGTATGACTTGCCTGAATATAAATCACGTATTTATTTACCCTGAACCATGGACTTGCAATTAGTCAATACATATTCATAAAATATGGGTTAGGTAAATTAACAGTTGCCTATTGTAAATTACAACTGAGAATAATTTGCAGTGTCTGGAAAGGCAAAAATGTAGTTAATTTTAAAATGGATTTGATGCATTGCATTATTTAAGCATTCCCTGAATAATTTCAAGCCATGAATTTAGATACAACACAAAGTATTGCTGACATGCAGAAGAAATTTACTTAGAAGAATAGCCTTCCTCTTCCATATATTGATGCTCTTTTGCATATATGTTTTAATTGACCAGTTCAGAAAAAGAATTTTTCAGTTTTGGCCCATCCTATCTGCCTTGCATTTCTGTTACAGAGAGATCTAAACCCTCCATAAATTTCTGATACCTTTATCCTTGCTTCATGGTTTCTTACTTTGTGAGTTAAAGTATAATGTATCATGTATAGTCTAGGTTAATATTGGCTTGCATTGCTCCCACCAGGATGAGTTATAGTACTTACTTGTCCTGGTGAAATAATTGTTTTGAAATGTATGGAAATGGGGGCCACTGGGAGAAAGGACTTCATACTTTGGCTAGAGATTGCATGAAAGATATCTGTAGCCCTTCTCTGCCCGATTTAAATCAGCCATTTGAACCTAATTGTTTTGCCTCTTGGCCGAATGCCTTGTCACCTGGACTACTAAACATAAATGTGGCCAATGCGTGGTCTGCAAAACTGGTCCATAGCTGTTGCCAGTGGAGGAGTGTAGAACCAGGGCATGTCTGGAAAGCTGTCTCTTCAGTGTATGTCGCAGCTTTCAGTAATACACAGTGAAGATACTTCCTCAGCAGTGGTTTTCTTTGTGTTTATAGCACTTCCTGGCTTTTCAGCCCTTTTGAAGATATTTGCTGTGTTCTTTCTCCCTGGTATTTACTGTAAATTAAATCTCAGCCCTGACTGTCCTTTCAGAAATACTGAGTACCTGTGTCTTTGGTGAAGTGCTTCTGTGTTTGTAAATTGTTTTTTTTTAGAGAGAATTTGTTGTTGAACAACCTGAAAGGAGGTTGTAGTAAGGCAGGTGGTGGTCTCTTCTCCCAGGTAAGTAGTGAAAGGACGAGAGGCAATGACCTCGAGTTGCATCAGGCGAGGTTTAGATTAGATGTTGGGAGAAATTTCTTTACTGAAAGAGTGGTCAGGCATTGGAATAGGCTGCCCAGGGAGGTGGTTGAGTTCCTGTCCCTGGAGGTGTTCAAAATATGTGTAGATGTGGCACTTCAGGAGATGGTTTAGTGGGCATGGTGGTGTTGGGTGGATGGTTGAACTCGATGACCTTAGAGGTCTTTTCCAACCTATGGTTCTATGAAAATGAAAGACCCGCTCCATTACAGAAAACGTGGACTATGTGTGGAAATGGGATGTCGGTGGATGTGAATTTCTCAGTGAACAGGTCTTCAAAGAGGTAAGGGCCACACTTGAGAAATTACTTCCTTCAGCCAAAGAATATATGGTACAATGACCATATTCTGCCATTTTCTGCTAAGTAATTTATAACTCTTGAAGCAAGTACTGGGGTATTGAAGTCAGCATGGGTAAGGGGTGTGTTATTTGGCCTAAATAAAAGATCAGTTCAACTGCCACAGATATGAGGAGACGAGAAGGCTGACTGAAATTTGTAAAAAAAAACTGTGGAATTGTAAAGTTTCTTGTGGTGAATGTTCATGGCTGTGTGATACATTTTTGTCCTTCTGGGAAAGCAGAAATGTAGAATTTTAAAGTAAATTCATGAGCATGAATTTTCCACTTTCCATTCATGCACTCAGCAAACATTGCCCAATGTAGAGTTAATTATTTTCTCTTTTCTTCACAGAAATAAGTTATTTTGTAATTAAGAAAAAAAGTAAAATGTTTTTGTGGTTATATCTCTCAATCACAAAATACTTTTTTCTATGGAAAACTTGAATGATATAAAATTACATTTGGGTCAAAGGGTATAATGTCTGTCTTGGCTGTTAGGTCATATGGAAAGTTTTATATGGACTAGTGAGTATTCTTCTGTTTGTAATAGTAGATAAAGGAAAGTAAGATGATTTGCCTCTGGTATTCTCGAGGTGTTAGCATTTTCAGCAGTACTTCCTCACCTGTTTGGAGGTGCCTAGGTACCAAACAAGTCCATGTTCAGATTTTAATTCTAAATATCTACTCAATTTAGAAAGAAAACTAAAAGATAAATGACTTCCTTTCTGTAACTGGAGGCATATGCATATGTTTTTTCATCTTCACAACATTTGAAGTATGTCCCCAGCATGCTGATGCTCATGGAGAAACGCTGCTGGAAATCACTCACATGGCATGTTGCTCAGCCAGTGCGGTACAGATATGTAAGGGAGAGTGTTCTGGAGCTCCTGAAAGCTGCTTTTTGCCATGCTGTGGAGAAACTTATACCTGCTTTCGCTGGCCCCTTTCGACAGTATGGGACTCTCTGCTTTGAGCTTGAGAGGATAAAGGCACTTGGCAGAGGTAGCTAAACTTACCGAAGCAAAGTGGGATACTTCTGTCGTATGCCTCATTGCCATTCTTTGTAAATCGTATGGGTTCCTCTGCTACAGCTGTCACTACTGTCTGGGTGTTTTCTCTCTGTTCCTCCTTTCTTGGACATCTGCAGAGGAAAGCAGATGACGCTCCTGAAGACTGAATGGACAGAGGATTTCACTCACTTGCACTCCCTTAGTAGCTATGGTGCTAAGTCCAGCCTGCTGTCAAGGAGCAGGCTGGAAACCTGAAATCAGTGTGGGACCTTTGGTGTGGAAGCATCGCTTACTTAGGTGGTGTAGAAACCTTCCCACCAAAGACTTCCTTTGACTCAAAATAAAATGTACAATATGCTGGTAGTTGACCTGCTATATTTAATATTATTATTTTAAAGGACATCAATTTTTGAAATAAAATTAGCTTGAAAAAAAAGTCACAGTATTACATGTATAAAACAGTAAATCACATTCCAAACAAATAAATCATATTATTTAAAAAGTGTTACACAAATAATTTTCTTGTTTTCTGGAGTAAGATTTTGGAGGGTTTTTTTTTTTGATACCTAGGAAATTCAGTGTTAAAAAATTAATTTACTACTGTTTGAAAAATACTGACATAAGTAAACTCTATGTCTGTTTCAGTGAAATGGGAATAATGTTGCTTCTGCTCAAGATAAGCTATATTCTATATATTGAAAGCAGTGATATTCTCCTCATTTTGTAAGTTACACCACATAAAATGGGCAGAATATTCCTAATTAGCAGAGTAGTCTAAAGCATGTCCATCTGTAGAGGGCACTGCAAAGTGGAGGACAGGATTTTTAGGGGCCAAACATTGAACAATTTTTGCCCACCCCCTCTGTGTCTCCCTGCATTGAAGAACCATGTGTTTAGTCTTCCCCTTAGCCAACTTAAAAAGTGAGATATGAGTTTTTTCCTCCACTCCTAGGGAGCCACGTGGCCAGGAATTCACAGCACAGGCTTTTAAGTTTTGCAGCTCTCTGGCAGAAATTCAACTTAAAATACACATAAATCACAGGTCAGCCACCAAGTAGACACAGCCGTAGTTAGAACTCCAGAGTGTATCTTGTCTTCAAGGTGCATCTATATTAGTGGTTTAGTTTGTGTCTGGCGAGAGTGTTCGAAGAAAACCATCTGTTCATGTCCTTTACTGTGCTTTTTTTCCCACACAGCGGAGCAGTCTTGAAGTGCACAAACTGGATTTCTTTGGCAAGAAAGTGACCACAAGATGTGCTCCAGGGTTGCTGCCAAGGCACTCCAGCTGTTAATGGACCTTCAGTTCGCAGGAGCAGGCTAGAGCTAGGCTAATGTAAGTCCCACTGACAACGTATGCATGAGTGCTGGTACTTACCACCGGTTGTTTCTCTCCATGTACCTACCCTTGGGCCACTCACTAATGTAGACATGGTTTTTCCTGTGCAGGAGGAGGAAAGAGGTGGACTAAGAGATTATTTCCCTATTCTCTGTTTCATGTGTTCTCAGTGATCTGACAGTCTGACTCTCACTCATGGCAATCTGGCTTTTATTCACCTATTTCCTTCTCCAGTTTTGGTCCTTAGGCACCTCTCTGCATAGACCTAGCCTGGGTGACTGCTCAAATTTTTAATTCTATCAGGCAAATAGACAAAGCAGCTGTGACCAGACGAGGCTGAGGCATAGTTGAGGGAGGGCAGTTAAATCTCACGTCATGGATGATGGCATGGGGACAGAGACTTGACCCACTGCTGAGAAGGATTCAGCTGCATCTGCCTTAGGGAAAAGCTCAAGGGCTCATCCAATCTCGTATCGGATTTCTGTGACCTTGCCTGAGAGCAGAAAAATGAACTGAGATACAGAAGGTAGCAAAGAATGTGCTGATGGCAATGGATTTTGTTCACCACTGAAGCTGCCTGCCTTGGCGTGATGTGAGTTGACTCCACCTGTGACTTGCTTTGAAGCCTGCTCACAAATTAGTACATAGTTTCCCTGAGTTGATGCAAAAACACCTACAAGAACCTTATTATAGTTCCCCAGAGATTTATGTTACACTACCTTGTATTTCTGCTTCTGACTGTAGTCTGAGATGATGATGATCTATACAGCCAGTAAGATGGATCTCATATGGTGTCCAGTGGAAAGATGCATCTCTCTGCATGTATCTGCACTGTGGGTAGAGGGATGCTCTTCTTGAAATTCACGGGGTATCAGGTAGGTGCTCTCTACTGAGACCTTCGATCCTGAATATGTTTCTTTCACTGATCCTGCAGATCCTGATTATCCTCAGAGTATGTAGCTGAATGATACTTTTTCTGGACTTTTTTAAAAGGAGAATGATCATGGTAGGATAAAACAGAAAATTACTCATTCTCTGACAGCTGCTTTTAATCTTAAACTTATGGGCATTTTTAGGAATAAATAATTGTTTGCAAAGGACAAACCTGTAATACTGTAGTTGATGTCCCATTGCTGACTTCTGAAGGTTTTTTGAGCTTAAAAAGAAGAAATTTTGAAGGGTAAAAGAACAAATATAAGTTTCTTCTATGACCTCTAAAAGAACTTAAACCATTAGTAATTCCAAAAGAGTTGCCTAGGAAAATGGCAAATGAAAATGTAGGAATTTCCATTCCCTGTAGTAGTCAACTACGTTTTTCTTACAACGGTAAATGGAAAAGAGGTGGATTTTCTGCTGATACTGAATGAGGTGGTATGCCCAGCAAAAAGACAGAAGAGAAGAGGAAGGATTTCAGGCAATCATAAACAGATTGCCTGAACAACAGTCACACATCCCAAGTTAAATGTTTGGGAGAATTTATAGGGTATTTAGGAGACAAACTGTTCACTTTATATCACAGCTTGAGCGCTTCAACACTGGTTTCAAGTAATATGGGAAGGTGCCTGGCCTTAAACATTACTGCAAATTGAATGACAGAGGTAATCCAAATATTTAGTAGGTTAGTTACTGAGAAAGATGAAATTTTATAGCTGAAATACGTATTTTTTTTGTTTCATCTTCTTTGAAACATCTGAAATTGTTGTGTTGTTCATTTTATCTGGTGAGAAATATAGTAGTTTATGATTTTGTGAGACCTGTGCCTTCCAAAATGCCTTCCTATCCCCTTCAAATTTATAACTTGAGGTAGTAAAATGGATTTTACTCTTCTGTTGGAAGTCCTTGTTTTAATTTCTCCTGCTTGCTTAACAGTCTACTGAGTAATTCTTTTACTTGTGACCTGTGAGACGGTGAATCACAGAATCTCTGCAGCTGGAAGGCATCTCTGGACATCACCTAGTCCAAGTCCCCTTGCTCAAAGCAGAGTCAGCTAGAGCAGGGTGGAAACACCACAACCTCTCCAAGTGGCTCATATCAGTGTTTGAATACCCTCCCAGTGAAAATGATTTTTCTTCACGTTTGAATGGAGTTTTCTGTATTTCATGTCCTGTCCATTGCTTCTCAGACTATTACTGGGCACCACAGAGGAGAGTCTGGCAAGGGTCAAAGTCTGCACTGCTGGAACTGGTGAGTACACAGGCAGAGAGTCCTTCTCATCAGGGCTATCATGCCCTCCACTCCTCATCTGTCCCCCTTACCCAGAAGGCAGCCCAGCAAGGGTCTCCCTCACTGCTCGAACACCACCTCTTTGCCTCCTTCCTTGTTTTGGTAGGAACATGTGGCTTTGGCCCCTTCTCTGTGAAGGTGCCAAAAGCCAGACAGAAGGCTTAGCAGGGTTCTTATGACCAGTTTTCACTTTATTTCTTTTCTGCATACATAAACTTTGTGCCTTTTCTTATTCCTCCTTCCATCATCCATTAAAGGAGTGACTTGTGATGGGATAAAAATAATTTGACATGTTTCTTTTCATACTATGTATTTAATGTATTCTATAATATTTACTATTTTTTTATTATAGCTGGAGTATGTGTGCAAGAAGAGTCTGAACCAAAATGTATCCACAGAACCCACAGAACAAGTTTGGAAGGGACCCTATCTTCAAATGTCTGTTGCCACTCTTGACTTGAGAGGAATTCTTGAAGCAAGTCTTTAAAGGTGACATTTACACTGCTCGACAGCTCCTCTAGAGTGTATTTTCTAGTCTCCAAGTCAGGGGATAAAGAGTAGCTCCCAAATACGATCTGCAACAGAGGTGTTTTGAAGAGAGAGTTGGTTGTATTTGCAGTGCATAGCACTTGTCCGAAGTCTGCTCCAAGTCCAAAATAGCCGCTGTGTGGCACTAAGAAATAATTATCAGAAATTAATGCCTTTTCAGTTTCAAAAGCCTGAAATTAAGTAATGCCACTGTCATAGCCCCACAGCTTGCCATTTTGTGGCAAGTATGTCCCAGAGCATGTATTGAGAGGCTGTGCAGATACTTGAGGGAGCAAGGCTTTGCAGGGTAGCACTGCAGTACTCTGGTGTGGATCAGAGTAAATTGTTTAGTTTTATTCTATACTGCCTGTAAGTGATTCTACTGGAGTCAGTAGTGCTCGGAGCTATAGCCAGGCTTTGTCTGGGAAGGACCTAGCTGGTTGCTGTTGAAAAGGTCTAGGAACAAATCAAGGCATGCGAGTTGGATCTGGAAAGAAAAGTCAGAGCGAAGCTGATGGTGTAGCACTACCCAAGAAATGTTGCTGCAAACCATGTTGTTCCCACCAGAGTTACAGCTGAACATGCCATTTCTGTGGCCTTTCTAATTTTAAACTGATTCTTGAAGATACAGTGACCCCCTATCCTTCTCCTTCCCCATCTATTAATCTGACAGATCCACATGAGTGTCATTTATCTTGGAATCTCATGGGGTGGTCAGAGTGAACTAAAGCCAGCTTTTCTAAGTCAAAGCATCAAATGTACAGTCCGTACAGGGCTGCTAGCTGCAGTTTCTATCACATCTCTGTTAGAATGTGTCTATTCGATTAAAATTGACACATCCTTAGCATCTACTGAAATATTGACCACCATTCTGGGATCTTTTAAGGTATTAAAATTCTTTTTCTCCTAGTTGATGTCTGGAAAGGCTTAATTGTGCCACCCATGAAAACTTTCAGCTAACAGCTCCTCCGCTCTGTTGCCTTGAGAACTTTTATCTGTTGTTATGTTGTTTCCTGTTTGCTTCTCACTAACAACTCCCTTTGATTTAAATCCGTGTAGTTACATAAAGTACTAAATGAGAGCTGAACAGAGCTGAAAGCTGTTTGTACGACGTGGTGCATGGACACCTATGCAGGTGCCATTACTGATCCTGCAGGGAAATGTCATGTCACTGAAACTCCAGCAGAGATCAATGTGTGAAGAGGACTGCAGAGAGCTGTGAGATATGCCAGCAATGGCAGCTTAATTTGGGTCTTCATGGTGTTCTGAATGCAGACGGATGGTTTACTGCAAATGAGATAAATCAGATCAACTTCCTGAACTGCTTTTAAGTGTGGGGCTTTACAGTCCTCTGCAGTACTAGAAAGCTTCTTCACTAACACAAAGGCAAGAACATGACAGGTAATAATCTGAATAGGAGCTTTTATGTTTTCAATTTCAGTGCATTTCACAGCCAGAAGACTTGGATTTGGGTGCATTTTAATTTTTGAACACCTGTGAGGAAAATGGCTTAGGTTTTAGGAAGTGCGGAACGCTGTCCTAAAGCTCTGCATATCTGTTCTGAAGCAGAAGATAAATTTCAGGGAAAATGTCTTCCTTGTTCATTACCCTGATGCTTAGTGTCTGCAGTGTCAAAAGAGACAACAGTTAGAGACAGTGATGCAATCTGTAGTTCTGCCTCTTCCTCTCAGTCAAATAAAATAGTGCCATGCCAGTTGTTATCATGGGGCATCTGAGTTAAGTCCACATGGTCTTCCATTGATGCCTGTTGTCAGCCAAAGTGTGCAAATGGTAACTTTAAATTTATTGGTATAAAAAGAAAACAAACTGTTGAGTTTTAAGTTGATTGATATAGAAAATGGAAACTACCTGAGGTGACTGGTATAAAAAAACAAACTGTTAACCTTTCAGGTGATTGTTAGAAGCTGCTAGTGGAAAGGTATGGTCTTTCAGAGACTGGTGACAATGGAAAATCATATGGCAAGATGGGTGAAGAGTATCTGGTTGGGAGACCTATGTGATGACTAGACCAGAAATTACTGATAAAAGCACAGGCAGTGGCAGATCAGTTTTGGGAATTGTCTTCCAAGGACCCCAGAGCAGACCCTTCTGTATATCTGACTGCCAGCTGGAGAGAAGAAGACTAGGAACCTGCCTTCACTGTGTGCCTGAGGCAGAGCAGCTATGAATCTGGACTCTGGGACGGATCAGTGAGACAGTACGCCCAAATCTGTGACAGTCAGCCTTCATCATGGATACCCTCTGCTGGTCATCACTCATTCAGCATATAGGTGCATGACTTCTGTGGTGTTGCCATACTGATGGCATCAGCAGTGGTGGTCCTACAGTATTATTAAAGTTCTCTCTACTATTAAAACATTTGTAATAAGATTAACAAGAATAGTTGTAAAATTTGTTTATGTAATAAAGGATAGTGTGATTCAACACTCTTTGTAATATTCCCTGTGTGGATTGTCATCTTCTCAACTGTCAGTCTCTGTGCAAATTGCTCTTACATTTCCAGGGCCCTGTAACAGCTCCAGAGTGAGATAAATGAGCCAGCTCACACTTCTGAGAGCTACCTTTTCACAGAATCACACAGCAGCTGAGGGTGCAAGGAAGCTCTGGACATTGCCTAGTCCAACCCCTCTCCTCGAACAGGGTCTGCTAGAACAGGTTGTCCAGAGCACTGTCCATCCTCCAAGGATGGAAATTCCTGTGCCTGCGTCCCACAGGTTGTGTTCCACTGAATTGCCTCTTCTAGGAGAAGAGATCTCTTCCCAGCTCAGCTAGTCATCTCTTCTAGGCTGCCTGCAGACCTTGGTAGACAGGGCTGAATTAATTACATTAGGTCATGGGTTTTATGTATTTTTGAAACTAGAAGTATGGGACCATCCTTAAATAAGAAATATGAGAAAATGACCCCAAGCCTGTAACACCTCCTGCTCCTGCAAGAATAGCCCATTGCTGCTTGCGTTCCATCCCAGTCCCTGATTTTAAAGGGTGTAATCAAAATTAAACTGTCCTCTGTCCTAGAATATACGCTTGAAAATTAGTTCAGGCATGGTCTATCAGCTATCGTGTTTGCAGTTGCTGACTTGCAATGTGGACATGAATATGGGGAACAACACTTGACTGGCCATACTCTTCCCCTTGATACCTTGTGTACTAGCAATAAGGGGGCCATTAGAGCTGGATACCTGGATTTTAATGCCGAATCTAGGCAGAAGGCGGATGAGTGCTGGGTGTTAGCTGTGGTCTGTGGCAGCCAGAATCTGTTCCCTCTGTGCTACGCAAGGAGAGCAAACAGGATTATTAATGAGAGATAATCTGAATTATATTTTCAGAACAATTAAGAGGCTAATGAGAGGATTTAAAAAGAAAAATTGAACTAATAGATATAGTTTTCCTGTGCAATGAGAAAGGGAAATAAATAATGGTAATAAATAAGTAAACTATGGTAAAAATAATTTCTCACTCTCTTCCCTCCTGAATTTTATATTCTCAATCCCGGCCAAGTCTGGGAAGTTGGGTATCTCACGGATCCAGCTCTGTGGAATTACCTTCCTTGTGTGTCAGGCAAAAAAACTAAAAGAGATGAGATACAATGGTACAAGCTATAAGGCATATTCAGACTTGAGGGAAGTAAGTTTTGCAATTCTCTTAATATTTGTGAGAGTACGGTAGGAGTGAATACTGAATAGGACCCTGTATCTTAAAGAGATATTTTCAGAGGTTAATACTCAGCTTAATAATGGGTAGATCAGCACATTCTTACTTTGGAAATTCTCAGTGTTATTTTTTGATTGAAGGCCAGAAACTTTTAAGCATATGTTATCGAGGTTATCTTAGTGAAGTTTTCCTAATGATGGAGGTAAAATGGGTGTTACTTTTTGAACGCATTGTCCAAAACCAATGTAAAGACAGCCAGCATGATCAGAAGGACTATTTTTGGTGATATCCTAGTTTCTGCTGTCCTTAGATTTTTAAAAACATAGTACTTTTTCTCATTAAATGTAACCTACTTGTACAATTCACTCATACTGTGATAGATAATATACTTTACTGAGGGAGAATGTGCACACAAATCTTCCAGAAAAGAAAGTAATTTTAGTCCAAACTCTTTTGTAAAGAAGAGAAAGACCTGACATTCATTTTCTTTAGCTAACAAAGTTTTCCTTTCGTTTATGCTCTTTCTAAAATGTGGAAATCAGGTGAATTTCTTTATCAGTGAATTCTTTTCAGATTTTTTAGGGATATGCATGCTGTGAGATGGCCAGAAATGCCTGGTGGAAGGTTGTTGTAATGTTCCAACCTGGTCGTTTTGGGGTTTATGGCACCTGCCGGCTTAAGCCCTAGAGTCACCTTGACTGACTTTGGTGTAGAAAATATGCTGCAGCAGCTCAGTTGAGGCAAAAGATATTGTTTAAGCAAAGAGTCTGTAACAAGCAGTATCAACAACTTTTGCTTTGGACACTGACATTTTATTTTGGACAAACTTTTTAGCAGGGCATGTTGCAATAAGAAAGAGGCAATGGTTTTAAAGTAAAAACCTGTAGTATTAGACTGGATAGAAGGAACAAATTTTTTACAATGAGGGTGGTGAAACATTGGCATAGGTTGCCCAGAGAGGTGGTATATGCCCCATCCCTGGAAACATTCAAGGTCGGGTTGGACGGGGGTCTCAGCAGCCTGATCTAGTTGAAAATGTCCTTGCTCATTACAGGCAAGTTCGGCTAGATGACCTCTATAGGTCCCGCTATCTAAAACCATTCTATGATTCTATGATTCTACAATTCTATGACTGAATTAGATTACATGAAAGGTTAGAAATTAATGGGATATATTTAGAAGGCATGCAAGGCTGAGCATTTCCTTCCAGACTGGGTCTGAAGTTCATAAATGATTAAAACATTTCCTTTCCTTAATCACTGGAGAGAGGAAAAAATGAGTACAAAAATACAAATGTGTTAGAAACAAAGACAGAGCAGCTTTAATGTGTTGGGTAGTAACCATGGCAGTCTGAGGACTGCTGGAAACTCTTGAGGGACTGGCACCTAGAGATAGCCATGTACTTCACACTCCAGGAACGAGTTTGGGTTTAAAATGACCATTGCCCATGGCAAGAAAATGCTGACAGTAATAGGAACGTGTATTTGAAAATAAGTCCTTGATATCCCATCTAGTGGGACTCATTGGAACCTAAGTGGTGTCTGAAGATCTTGGAAATGAATAGAGACAGGTTGTAAAAAGAGATTTTGGGTGTATGTGGAGATATAAGTGAGATTTATTTCAGGAGAACGCAGAAAGTATTAACTTTCCTGCATGCCATCTACTTATATCAGAAGCCACAAAGCTTTTTCCAGTAAACAGCTATAGACACTGTCTTTCATAACATCCTCATAGGGAAGCTCACGAAGTGTGGGCTAGATGGGTGGAAAGTGAGGTGGATTGAGAGCTGGCTGAATGGTAGAACTCAGAGGGTTGTCATCAGTGGTGTAGAGTCTAGTGGGAAGCCGGTAACAAAGGGAGTTCCCCAGGGGTCAGTACTCGGCCCAGTCTTGTTTAACTTCTTCATCAACGACCTGGATGAAGGGGACAGAGTGTATGCTCAGCAAGTTTGTGGATGACACCAAACTGGGAGGAGTGGTGGATACACCAGAAGGCTGTGGTGCCATTCAGCGAGACCTGGACAGGCTGGAGAGTTGGACGCAGAGGAACCTGATGAGGTTCAACAAGGGCAAGTGCAGGGTCCTGCAGCTGGGGAGGAACAACCCCATGCATCAGTACAGGAGAGCAGCTCTGTGGAGACGGACCCGGGTGTCCTGGTGGACGACAGGTTGACCATGAGCCAGCAGTGTGCCCTGGCTGCCAAGAAAGCTAATGGGATTCTGGGATTCATTAGGAGGAGTGTGGCCCGCAGGTAGAGGGAGGTTCTCCTTCCCCTCTACAGTGCCCTAGTGAGGCACCATCTGGAGTACTCTGTCCAGTTCTGGGCTCCCCAGTTCAAGAAAGATGAGGAGCTACTGGAGAGAGTCCAGAGGAGGGCTACAAAGATGATGAGGGGGCAGGAACATCTATCCTACGAGGAAAGGCTGAGGGAGCTGGGCTTGTTCAGCCTGGAGAAGAGAAGGCTGCGATGGGACCTTATAAATGCTTATAAATATCTGAAGGGTGGGTGTCAGGAGGACAGGGCCAGACTCTTTTCAGTGGTGCCCAGTGACAGGACAAGGGGCAATGAGCACAAACTGAAGCACAGGAAGTTCCATCTGAACACAAGCAACTTCTGCACTCTGAGGCTGATGGAACACTGGAACCGGCTGCCCAGAGCGACTGTGGAGTCTCCTTCTCTGGAGGTCTTCAAACCCTGCCTGTGTGAGGTCCTGTGCAGCTTGCTCTGGGTGACCCTGCTTCGGCAGGGGTGTTGGACTAGGTGACCCACAGGGGTCCCTTCCAACCCCTACCATTCTGTGATTCTGTGATTCTCAGTACAGATGTTAACTGATTTGGATACATGACTGCTGTGCCCTTCGAAACTGCAAAATGTATTTTGATACCAAAGCAAGAATCTTAGCAGCATGTCCTTGTACCTACCATGGTTCTTAAAACAGGATCTAACGTAAGTCAAAACAGGAAATTTAATTCCTTTAAGAAGTTATCCATCTGGGCCCTTTTCATCACCTGAATTCCAACATGCTAAAGGATTATCTAACACTCACTTCCAGAAATCTATTATTTTATGCGCAAAAGAGTTCTTAGTAAACATTTAATGGTGAATTTAATCTGAAGGTAGCAATTAGTTTAATTGTTCAAGTATATCTAAGGCAAGATTAATAGAATCATTTTAATTTGGGGTGGAAAGCAATTTTTATAGTATCTTTTTTTTTGTGCAATATCTGTCTGCAAATTCATTGTATCTGTTTGTATAATAAACTTTGTTACTGACACTTGGATGGCTGACATGAAGTGCAGGGCTGTAGGTTTGTGGAGGCTGTAACAGTAATTACAAACTGAGTCTTTACTGCTTTCTGTAGTGAGTAACCTGTGAGAGGTTGCTTAAAGCTTCTTGAGCTCCTGTGGTTATGCCAATCCTTGTTTCAGTTAGAGGAAGCTGGTCTTGCCACCTTAGTAGGTAACAGGAAAAACAAGAAAAATCATTTGAGAAATAAAATTGGCCACAGCAGCTGCAATGTTTGTCATGGATGGAACGTTCTTACACTAGTCCTGCATAATATATAGCTACAGTGCAACAGTTCTGTGCAGGAGGTTTGCATGTTTGCACCTCAAAAGGTGGATCAAGACAAGCCTGTTGGCTTTTAGCATGCTTATCAGACTTGAATTTTGGTAGCTGTGAGCATGTCAAGCTTGAAGACTGCCTTTGTGGCCATATTTTATTTACTTTACTTGCATATTGTACATTTATAACCCAGTTATTGTTATACTTACACATATGACACAGCTAGGTCCTTCATGAACCTAAAGCAGAAAAGTGACCTATGTTACAAAAGACTTACATAAACCAAGAGATGACTGAATACTACTGTCAACATGAACAATACAGTTGAACAGCCTAATAGCTATCGGTGTCAGTGATCCAGTGGTCCAATTGCTACGATGATTTTCAGGAGAAGGTGAAGGAGTGATATGAGTGCATTTACAGGTATTTGTAGATGTATTTAACCTGTACTATTCACATAAAATTTATCCTACTCCACAACTCATTAAAGCTGGAATGTTATCTAAAAGTTGCTACTTTTTTAAAGCAAGTATATAAAATCTAGAATCATAGAATGGTAAGGGTTGGAAGGGACCTTAAAGATCATCTGGTTCCAACCCCTCTGCCATGAGCAGGGACATCTTCCCCACAGCAGGTTGCTCAGAGCTCCATCCAACCTGGCCTTGAACACTGCCAGGGAGGGGGCAGCCACAGCTTCTCTGGGCAACCTGTACCAGTGTTTCACCACCCTCATGGTGAAGAATTTCTTCCAAATATCTAATCTAAATCTGCCCTCTTTTAGTTTACAGCCATTCCCCCTTGTCCTTTCATCTCACACCCTAGTGAGAAGACTATCTCCATTCTTCCTGTGGGCCCCCTTCAGGTACTGGAAGGCTGCTATAAGGTGAACCCGGAGCCTTCTCTTCTCCAGGCTGAACAGCCCCAACTCTCTTAGCCTGTCCTTGTAGGCGAGGTGCGCCAGCCCTCTGATCATCTTCATGGCCTTCCTCTGGACTCCCTCCAACATATCCATGAAAATAAGCACAATAAATCAAGTAAACATTCATACAACATCCAAAGGTTTCTTCCAACCTAAACTGTGATGCAATTTTTAATATATTTCCTGGGGTACAAAAACGCAGAGTTTCTAATGTTCGTAGGCCACTGCCAGCCAGAAAAATGTGTACTGCATTGTAGGTATCAGTATTTTATAATGGGGTTCCAAAGAGTGGAACTTTTTCTTCTCTGTGATTACTCTGGCTCTGCCTCAGCCAGCTGCCATCAGATCTTCACAAGTTCTCAGTCTTTCTTCAGAGGTCAATGCCCTTGGTACAAGATCTCTCTCTGGATGGTCTGCTTGTTCTGAACGTTTCGCTGATGGATGGGTTATGAGATTCTGTGCTGAAGTATCAGCCAAAATATTAGTTTGTTTCAATCAGTATTTAAGTGGTCTTAACATTTTTCCTTACTGAAGTTGTTGACTTAATTCAGGTCTTCATCAACAAGAAATATGATAATCAATCTGCTAAGAATAGTAACTGTATTTGATAGGAAATTAGTCTAAACAGTGTATCATTTCACTTCAGTTTGAAAGACCAAATCTCTTCTGTTCCTGTTTACTGAACTGATACTTGATTTATACCAGACTAATTTTCATTATTTCACTGGAGATTTTCCTGGCTAATAATGATGTAAATGAGAGCAGGGCCCTCTTCTACCATCAAGGACTGAACATAACCATCATTAATTGCTTTTTCATTAGGCAATTGATAACACACTTTTCAGCTAAGAATAGCTATGTCTCTTTGAGTCACTTCTAATGCAAATATGAAAGGGAGAAGAACTTTAACTGTGGGTTTAAATAAATTTAGAAGTGTTGAGGTTCTTTGAGTAGTGCACAAGAATGAGAGATGAAGGATGACACTTCTGAAACTCACAATGTTTCAGCTTTTCACAGTCAGTGCAGGATTGTAAAGATTAATTTTTTTTTTTTATCTTCTCTCCTGTCAGAAAAAGTTTATACTTACAACAATGTTCTTATGAGTCGGTATTAAAGAACACCAGTCATCTGTAAAAATCAGACTTCTCTTTGAAGTTTTTTTTCCTTTTTATTTTAACATGAAAGTGGTTGTATTGTGAAAGTTCTAAGTAAAGAGATTGGAGGTAAAACAATGCTGTTGCTTTTTCAGATTTTTTTTTTTTTAATGTTCATAGCTGACAGTGCACTGGCATTAGGTCATTCTTTTTTATCTTCTGTTGAGTGTCATTCCAGTTCCACTCAGGTGGGTCACATGTATTCACCCTACCGTAAGGGAGAAGGAGAAAATAAAGGACCAAAAAGGAAATAACTACTTTAAAAAATTTAAATTTTGTGTGGAAATTCATGTGTAGTTTGACATGTGACTACTTTGACACCATTTATACACAGAATCACAGAATGGTAGGGGTTGGAAGGGACCTCTGTGGGTCATCTAGTCCAACACTCCTGACGAAGCAGGGTCACGCAGAGCAAGCTGCACAGGACCGTGTCCAAGCAGGTCTTGAATATCTCCAGAGAAGGAGACTCCACAGTTGCTCTGGGCAGCCGGTTCTAGTGCTCCGTCAGCCTCAGAGGGAAGAAGTTCTTCCTCATGTTCAGACGGAACTTCTTGTGCTTCAGTTTGTGCCCATTGCCTCTTGTCCTGTCGCTGGGCACTACTGAAAAGAGTTTGGCCCCATTCTCCTGACACCCACCCTTCAGATATTTATAAGCATTTATTAGGTCCCCTCTCAGCCTTCTCTTCTTCAGGCTGAACAAGCCCAGCTCCCTCAGCCTCTCCTCGTAGGAGAGATGTTCCAGTCCCCTCATCATCTTTATAGCCCTCTGCTGCACTCTCTCCAGTAGCTGCTCATCTTTCTTGAACTGGGGAGCCCAGAACTGGACACAGTACTCCAGATGGTGCCGCACTAGGGCACTGTAGAGGGGAAGGAGAACCTCCCTCGACCTGCTGGCCACATTCCTCCTAATATATCCCAGAATCCCATTAACTTTCTTGGCAGCCAGGGCACACTGCTGGCTCATGGTCAACCTGTCGTCCACCAGGACACCCAGGTCCCTCTCCACAGAGCTGCTCTCCAGCAGGTCCACTCCAAGCCTGTACTGATGCATGGGGTTGTTCCTCCCCAGCTGCAGGACCCTGCACTTGCCCTTGTTGAACCTCATCAGGTTCCTCTCTGCCCAACTTTCCAGCCTATCCAGGCCACGCTGAATGGCAGCACAGCCTGCTGGTGTATCTACCACTCCTCCCAGTTTGGTGTCATCAGCAAACTTGCTGAGGGTACATTCTAACTCTTCATCCAGGTCGTTGATGAAGAAGTTAAACAAGACTGGGCCCAGTACTGACCACTGGGGGACACCACTAGTTACAGGCCTCCAACTAGACTCAGTGCCGCTGACCACAACCCTCTGAGTTCTGCCATTCAATCTCATGTTGGTCGTATCATGGTAAAAATGAAAAATTTTTTCCACCTCATGTAAGTAATTTTGATTTGATTTTGGTCTGAGCCAGGCATCGAGCTAAAATCAATGGTGCGAGTCTATCGCTTGATGTATCTTGAGACTGGACTTCAGTATGGAAGAAAGCATCCATATGCCAGATATTCCTACAATTCAGCTTACTTGAAAAATGTATTTTTGCAGTTTATTTTAAGAGTCTTTCCCAAAATGGGATTATTCCTCTTGTTGAGTTCTTCATGCGTTGAAACAGGCATAGGTTTCACTGTGGGTTTTGGTGGGCACAGAATCAGATGCTCATTTAACAGTGCTGTTATACACGGTTTGCATCAAGAAATTACCACCAGTGTTAGTGTAGCAACTTTATGAATTGCCTCCATAGTGCCATGTTGGTCTTCAGGATGTGTGGATGCTGGAAATCAACATGAATATGAGCTTCTGCTAGTCTGCAGCAAGCCTCATGTGCTGCTTACCCTTGTCTAGGCAGTCTGTAACAGAAACCCCCTCTTCGCAAATCCTTTTAGAGTTCATTTCCTCTATCCCTGAATGAAATATTTTGTCCATCTGAAACATCTTTTTTTTTTTTTTTAATTTGTAGAAAATTCAAAGTCTTGGTTTGGAGTGAACTAAAATAAATCTGAATTTTGAATGTATTTGATTGTATCTCTTTTTGCTTTTGCCACTTAATTGGAAAAATCAGTTACTTAATTCTAGTCTCAGTGACAAGTGAAGTTCTAGATAACTTAAACTTGTAATTAAACTGGTCAATGGACACTACTCAAGTTACTGTGTTTGTTGTGGCATTTCTTATAAGTACGGTGCATCAGCTTATTTTGACCATCTAAAATTTAAATGAGTATTCTAAAAAGTAGGCTAGGCTACTGAAAGTGACTGGGCTCTTCTTATAGTCAAGAAAGAAAAGGAGGCTGCAGAGGGTACATTATCCCTTAAGGTAGGAAGAATGAATCACCATCTGGAAGCAGCTGTTTCTCTCCGCTGACTATGGAGAGAGAGTAAAATCAGCCTAGACTAGATGCCTAACTTCCATTGTCACTTCAGGCGATGTGATTTCGTCCTTAGCATCACTAGTGCCTCAGAAGAACTTATATTGAGTGCCTTGTGTAACAAGTCAAATATTTAATGAGATTGAAACAAACTATTTAAAGGTTTTCACTTTCATTTTTGGTGTTTTGTGTTTGAATGCATGTACTTTAACATTCCACTTGGGTTGGAATCCTGACCTTTGTACTGCTAAAAGCCATGCTGGTGTAATTTATTCCATCAAAATAAAGAGTTTTAAATGATACCTGTTTAAAAATTTAAGCATTTTTTCTGTTTGAATCTTGTTTCATATTTTAATAACGACCTAAATAATTTAACAGCATTGGGGCTAAATAAAAACCTATATGACATGTTTTCTCCTTTGCCATTTGAGACACTACTATGCAAAGTAAGGTCTGTGCAGATGAACAAAGGTCTCCCCTGTAACCTGTGGCGTGTATAATTTTAATCACAAGGCATTTGCTTCTGCAGGCACCTAAATGACTGAGGGCAGAAACAGATATGAAGGTTTAGCTTAATATGACTGATATACTGCAAAATTCTGTTAGTACTGTTAATTCGTCTATGTTATACTGCTACTAAAAATCCTGTTTTGGGGTGGGGGACAGGGAGGATGTAGAGAGTGAAGGATGAGTTTCCAGTCTGGTTTGTAGATACGCTCTTGTAAAGCCTCCTGGGAGTAATATGCCTTACATATTTCTGATGCTGAGGTCTTGAAAAAGGGCTGAAAAGAACTGATCAAACAGCTGTGGCTCAAGAAGACTGACCGCAATGTGTTTTAGACTCTTCTGGGTTATTTATTTTGTCAAATAGCCCCCTCAGCTCATAAACCTGCATAAGGGACCTTTTGGATTGCTTAGGCTTTGACCGCAATACTTTTTTATCAGGAGATGCCAATAAAAGCTATGTTCTCCTGATGATCTCAACATGAAAATAACAAGTGCTAAAACCTAACCCTCAGCTGCTGTGAGCTGGTGTATCTCGATGGACAGCTGTAGAGCAGTGCCTATTGGTCAGCTGATATGCTATCCTGAGACTGTATCATGCCACAGAAGAATAGATTTTTATTTATGTCCATTGCATATTTGTTACTGAACTACTGAATTGAAGCAACCAAACAGTTATTCCTCACTTTTTTTTAGATAGGAAAACTTCTGCTTTCTTGTTTTCCTTAGAAGTTGAAGCAGAAACATTAAATATAGGATGATATTTTGAAAAATTATACAAAACTGACTTTTTGAGATAATACCTCATATAGTTACATTCTTAGAATACCAGTGGTGTCAGTGGCTTAATAGCTGTGTAAACCCATTTTCTCACTGGTGGTGGTACTTACCATTACCACTGTTACATTTCTACAGCCAGGCTGTGCCTATTTCTGGGCTCAGTCCTTTGAAAACCCAACATCTACAAAGTAGTTCTGAGCTTTCTGTCTTGACATTGTTAAAAGAACAACTGTGCTTGGGAAGATGAAGGGCTGATCTTGTGATCTTTACCCAAGTTAATATTCATGGGATCCTGAAGGGAGACGAGCAGACACCAGGAGAAAACGTACACAGTTTATTTGCTCCTATGAATACTTTCATGTCCATGTGGCAAGTTCTGGCTATGTTCTTGCCTTCCAGATAATCTTCATGGTATCCATGACCTGTCATATTTATTACTGCAATATCTTCACAGCTTTATTAGGCAAGTACTAACCTGGCACATTAATATTTAAATTTGGAGATCTGTGCTACTATACTGCATGCTGAGGGCTTCAGTGGAGCTATTTTAAAAAGTCATTATAAAGGGGGAAATTATTTGTTGCCTACAGTGGGATCTCAGGGAATCTACTCTCATCTTAGTGCCCTACAGAATCTGTACTAATGATTTGTAAGAAAATATCAGGTTAATGCCAGTAAAATTGTCAACTGAAGTAAAAATACGTATCAGAGAAATAATAATGGTTTAGTAAATTATATTTTGCTACAACTCTAACAGCTTATTGCACATTAATTCTGTCATGCTGGAAAATAATTATTTCTTCTCAGGTTCTACTGGTCAGTATAGGCCTGAATGTTCACTTAATTACTAAGTAGTGTAGTTATCTCGTCATGGGACTTTGACCATGTGTTCAAAAGATCCAGACTCATAGAAGAGCTATGGTGTTTCAGATGCTGATAGATAGGTAGCTTTGGGTTTCGTCTGGTTTCTTTTGTAGAAGTCAAATTCCCAGAATCATATACGACATCATTATTGCTTGAATAACCTGAGGCCCCACTACATGGGTTCTTCAGTGGACTATGACTGAGGTCTTTGGACTTAGCTGAAAACGTTCTTGACACAGATTGTAGCAGTGTGAAGCTGATACTGCACAGAACCTTGACTACTGGTTCAGAGGATGTGCAAACATCTTTGTCTATGTGACAAGGATCTTAGGCCTCCTCAGATGAGACTAGAGTAAACGACCCACATATTTAGTTCTGATTTCCAGACTTAATTCTTCCTGTTACAAAACCCAAAGGAAACTTCATTTGTTAGAAGGGGAATCTCTGAAGCAATGGACAAGTGTATAACAGTCGGATCCTTGTACTGTGTCTTGGAAGTCATTAGATAGGAGTTAATATTTTGATTCTGTTTTGATTTTATTTATGCAAATTTATCTTAATTGAAGTCAGCCATCTGAATTTGTATCAGAATATCTGAGATCAGAATCCCACCTGCTAAGATTACCCTATTTGGATGCAGTATCTCATTTCCAGACAAGGTAAACTCAAGTATAAATATTAATCCTCTCCTTGTATATTCCTCTTGATATGATTGCTAATGTTTTGCTTCCGTGCAGTCATGACATCCCTTCAAGCTTCTCCTATCTAGATAACTATAAAAAAAAAAGCAGGATGAGATTATTTTGGCATGGCCTCTGTTAACCTCTGCTTGCAAGGCTGAAGCAGCAAATCTAGGGCAAAGGAGCTGACTCAACAGAGCCAGTTACATTTCTGTCAGGGCTTATCATTGTAATTTTTCTAGGATGCTTAGCTCAAAAACTATTCCACACACACATACACACACACAAACACAATCCAGACAAATAGGCACAAGAAAGATCAGAAGCAACCATAGATAACACCCATCAGGTATTCCATGTAGCAGATCAAAATTAAAAAGCAAAATAAAGTCATCGCAAGGTTTCCTTTAAAGTACTGATATTTACTGTTGTTGTCACATTTTATCTTTGTATACTCATATTTCCTTCTTTCCTCACTACTATCTATCATTTTTTAGGAATGTCTTAATCACATTTGAATGGGCATTTGACATGTCCTTGTTTAGGTCATGATTAGAGAGCTAGCTTGTGAGATCTCTAGCAGCTGTCTGTTGTAGTGTACTAGTTGTGCAACATTTACATATGACATGAGAGACAGTGGAAAAATGTCATTAGATTACAGGGAGATCATTTATAATATTTCAGTGTATCCTCATATGTGTTATTTGTAATGGCAACTGTTTTTTAAGGCCATCTGGTTAATATTTGTTCAACATAAAAGACAAAGACAAGGTACAGGAAAAATCACAATTAAACACATAGATATATAAACTGTAACAAAGATAACAGAGCCACTAATAAAGACTAGTCACCGATCATTGGGCAACTAATGAAGCCACTCAAGTGTATGCTTGAAGAGATTAAACCTGTTCTGGTAAGAAGTGAAACAAAATTATCCTGATGACTGCAATCTGTTCTGTCTTCTTATAAAAGTCTATTTCTAGCTATTTTCTGTGTAACCTTGCTCTCTTCTCTGCCTGGATGTATGTGGGTGATTTGCTAGTGAACTTCAAGCTGGACTAACTAGTGAGTAGGAGGACACCAGCATCTGGAGAGACCCAAAGTGGGAGATGGAGACTGCATAAACAGGACCTGGGGTCTGGACATGGATTCTAGACGGATTTACAGTCTGGTGTAAGGTTTGTGGGGACCCACAAATCTGAAAAAGTTTGAAAACAGAGCCACATGGACTAAGGACCATATCTCCCAAAGAAATTACATCCTAAGATCCAATTTAAGCACTTAAATCCTATTGAATCAAAATATACCTCCTTCCTGCAGATGGTTATCCTTGAAGACACTGAAGTCCATAGCTCAGTTTTCCATTTTACAGTTCAGGTGTGACATGGACTAGAAGTCCATAAGATGCTGAAACTTTACTGAGATCTGCAATAAAGACCATCTCCTGATGACTCAATCCAAACAGTGTGTTCAGAGCTTGCCTTAATGAATCAGGATCCACACAGAAGTCATTAATGCTTTCAGCACATCATGCTGTCACAGAAAAACAGTGGGGCGGTCCTAGACTACACTGTCACGTTTTCATGAGCTTTCTATAATGGTCTTTGACAGTTGTAGGTGTCAAAAGCGGAAAAGGACTCCTGGCATGGAGAAAGTGAGCTGTGCTATTTCCTTGGTGCTGCCTCCTTTATCTCTGGACCAGCTTTCCAAACACGACTGTGAGTGGAGCTGCCCTAAAGCGGCTATTTTTCTTTGACTGTACTTGCACCAATAAGAGTGGGCCTGGCAGAACTGCAAAGATTTCCCTCTGTCACTGATAATTGGACTCTAAGTAGCAAAAATATTTCGTGCATGGCATTACCCTTGAAGTGGATGAGTCGTTAAACCACGAAGAATGGTTAGTTTTCTGGTTCTGCTGGATGAAGATGGTAAGGTACAAATCACAGCAATGCAGCCTTGTTCAGCTGCCATGTACCTGACCCTACAAGAGGAAATATTGGGCTGCATCTTCATGTTTAATTATACATCCCAAGATAGCTGAGGAGTGTTCAGCAAAGACAACCCTTTCTTTTCTTTTGTATCAAGCTGACTTTTTCATTTGCCAGAATATTTTGCTTACTAAATCTTCTATTATTGCCAGCTACTACACTGGAAAAAGTTGAGATAAAGTTCTTCAAGGGGTCTGTAGCCTTCCCTGTAGATCGTAACCACCGACCTAGGGCAGTGTGCAGGTTGTGTCAGATGGTGACAGCCATCTGGCGGCACAGCCTCTCTCTTCTCTCTCCCAGTGCAGAGAGAGGTTAGATACGACTTGGCCGCATTTATGCAGAACTGCAAAGACAGTTACCACTGTCTTTGTCTTAACACTGTCGTGTTCATTATTGCTATTGAAGGCCTGAGAAAGACCTGTGGTGTGGGTGCTGGTAGTAAGCAAGCGAAGACAAGGGGCTTAGGAGACTAAGCTGAGACTGTTGAAAGAAATTTTGTCATAACTGATTTTCAAAGAAAACTGAACTTTGATTAACCATACTTTTTTCATGATGAAAAGTGAATTTTGGCCACAATGCAGTATTTCATGGAAGATGTGGTTTGATAGGGGTGATTGGCCCACAGAAGAGGGTGAAGGCTTAAAACAACACAGCTACCCCTTCCATTTGGCACTGAGATTTTATTTTGTAGTGATATTCTTGGCTTTCAGTCAACTATTTTGAAATTTTTATGAATTTTCACTGAATAATCTGAATTTTGGAGGACAAAATAGACTGTCTTCTCATCTGTTTCATTTTTCATCCCTTCTAATTGTCAACATTCATAAATTATAGAATTAATCCAGGAACTGTCTGTGCAAACTGAATCCATGTGGGATACCAGAGAGAGAATCTTGGAGCAGGATCTTTCTCTCCTGCCACAAGAAAATCTAGATGTTTCCATCTGAGCTGGTTACTCTGGGCTCTGATATATTGAAGGAAATATGCTTGTTTAAGGTTATTTTCCTTTGCCTACCTTACAAAGAAACTCTTTCCTATAAACCCCTACTAATATCAAAGCATGTTCTGTTAACTAAAAAGTGGTCTAAGTATGTAGTCCAACTCAGATGCAGGTGCCTACATTGGAGACATCTCAAATTATGTAAAAAACACTTAAGTATCTGTTTATTCCTATGCTTTAAGACTCTTCAGACATTTTCTGAAAACATATCCTACCTTTCAAACTTGCTTCTTTGCTTCTGGTTTCCTTTCTTTGAGTAAATGCCTGCTTTGAGTAAGAATAGTCTTTGATATCACTTAAAGGTTTCATCAGGTTTCCAGCAATTACTTGGTTTGATTTTCCACAGCCTTACAATTAGCAGTGACCTACTCATACATGACTGCTGCTCAGCTCAGTGAGTAAGAGAGATGCCAGATTTCTCGTTCACAACTATCATGAGCAATGGTGGCACAGAAGCTTGTATGGAATTTCTGCAACGGCAAGAAAGAGACTGCTGAAAGCCTCCAGGAGCAGCCAATAAATTCAGTACACTTCAGTCAGAAAAAAATGTCAGAGAATTTAAGTCTTGTGCAGAGAAAGGAAAATCGATTCAATCAATACTAAGTAAAAATATTATTGTTTTATTTCAACCACAGTAAATAGTACTACTGCAGGCGTTACTGTAGTCATCCTGCTTTTCCACTGCAGAGTCTTGTCTATATGAAAGAGGTGCAGCGACGCTGCTATGACAAGTGAGGCTGTTAGGACGGTCATTTAAAGCTCCTCCGGATAAGTCTTTGATACAGAAGTATTCCTCCTCTAGAATCAGAATAAAAAGAGAATGAAATAAATATTTCACATATAGAAGGGGAAAAGAGAACCAAATCTGAAGAGGATAGAAATATGACAAAAACAAACTCTACGTGGGCCATAGAGGAGATGGGACACATCTTCCTGTCTCATCAAGAGAAACAACAGAGTCACCAAAAATCCAAAAGGAGAGTTTTAAGGATTGGTTGGAAAAGGAATAGCTAGTGGTTTGCATTGTCCGCTGTGTTGTCCTATTTTCTTTTTATTTTCTCCCATAAACCAAAGACTGCATTTTTTAGCCACCTGAGTCATCACTTACAGAAGAAGAACTGTGACATAGTGAGTAATCAAAAATCTTCACTTAATGTTCTAGTGTTTCTTAGTAGGGTTCAAGTCACCATGTAGTTGTGACTCCAGAAATTGATCCTGGCCCCTCTGACTGTCAGTCAAGGCTTGGCAAAAGGGTTATGCAGATACGTCTATATACTACGGGGGGCTTCAGTTACTGTGCAATTTCGACTCCACATGGTGGCTGGACTGACTGTACAGACTATGAATTATTACTGCAGTTGAGCCTGAAGCAGGTTTCTCATTTAGAAGGCAGACTAATAGGAGTTTTCCCTGCATTGACCTAGGTCAAACTTATCTCAGCTGGAAGTTGTTTCTTTGCATGACTTGAACTCATTTGCAAGCTTTAGAGTACTGGTAGCGCTATTATTGTCTTCTTCCTAGCAGGGAAGAGAATCAAGTTAGATTTGGCTAACAACCATGATTTCGAGTTAGCTGGAAATTTTAGTTTAATTAAACTTTTAATGTTATTTTGTTTCAGTCAGAATCAACTGATTTTTTTCTTGTAGGACTACCACTGGAGAACTCAAAGCTCCCAGGATCTTGTGGCTGCTCCCTGGAGTTATGATTCTTTTTAGTATATAGCAACAACATAGTCCCAGAGCACAGCCCATCAGGAACCTAGACACCTTTTTGTCAGGTTTTGTCTATAGAATAGAACTGGAGAGCCAAAGCATGGACTCAAATACCGCTTCCATCCCTGTCTATACCATTCCTTATTTTGCGAAGTCCCTGCTGTGTTTTTGGCTCATGCCATCTAACAGTCTCCTAGACAATCACAGAATCTCAGAATCACAGAATGGCAGGGGTTGGAAGGGACCTCTGGGGGTCATCTAGTCCAACCCTCCTGCCAAAGCAGGGTCACCTACAGCAGGCTGCACAGGACCGCGTCCAGGCGGGTCTTGAATATCTCCAGAGAAGGAGACTCCACAACTTCTCTGGGCAGCCTGTTCCAGTGCTCCGTCAGCCTCAGAGGGAAGAAGTTCTTCCTCATGTTCAGACGGAACTTCCTGTGCTTCATTTTGTGCCCATTGCCACTTGTCCTGTCGCTGGGCACTACTGAAAAGAATTTGGCCCCATCCTCCTGACACCCACCCGTCAGATATTTGTAATCATTTATTAGGCCCCCTCGCAGCCTTCTCTTCTTCAGGCTGAACAAGCCCAGCTCCCTCAGCCTCTCCTCATAGGAGAGATGTTCCAGTCCCCTCACCATCCTTGTAGCCCTCTGCTGCACTCTCTCCAGTAGCTCTTCCTCTTTCTTGAACTGGGGAGCCCAGAACTGGACACAGTACTCCAGATGAGGCCTCACCAGGGCAGTGTAGAGGGAAGGAGAACCTTCCTTGTCCTGCTGGCCACACTCTTCTTGATGGACCCCAGGATCCCATTGACCTTTTTGGCAGCCAGGGCACACTGCTGGCTCATGGTTAACCTGTCGTCCACCAGGACACCCAGGTCCCTCTCCGCAGAGCTGCTCTCCAGCAGGTCCACCCCAAGCCTGTACTGGTGCATGATGTTGTTCCTCCCCAGCTGCAGGACCCTGCACTTGCCCCTGTTGAACTTCATCAGGTTCCTCTCTACCCAACTCCCCAGCCTGTCCAGTTCATGCTGAATGGCACCACAGCCTTCTGGTGTATCTACCACACCTCCCAGTTTGGTGTCATCAGCAAACTTGCTGAGGGTACATTCTAACTCTTCATCCAGGTCGTTGATGAAGTAGTTAAACAAGACTGGGCCCAGTACTGACCCCTGGGGGACACCACTTGTCACCAGCCTCCAACTAGACTCAGCGCCGCTGATGACAACCCTCTGAGTTCTGCCATCCAGCCAGTTCTCAATCCACTTCACCGACCACTCATCCAGCCCACACTTCCTCAGCTTCCCTAGAAGGATATCATGGGAGACTGTGTCGAAAGCCTTGCTGAAGTCGAGGTAGACAACATCCACGGCTCTCCCTTCGTCTACCCAGCCAGTCATGTCATCGTAGAAAGCTATTAGATTGGTCAGGCATGATTTCCCCTTGGTGAATCCATGCTGACTACTCCTGATAACCTTCTTTTCTTCCACTTGCTTGATGATGGCCTCCAGGATAAGCTGCTCCATCACCTTTCCCGGGATGGAGGTGAGGCTGACCGGCCTGTAGTTCCCTGGGTCCTCTTTCTTGCCCTTTTTGAAGATTGGAGTGACATTGGCCTTTCTCCAGTCCTCGGGCACCTCTCCTTTCCTCCAGGACCGCTCAAAGATGGTGGAGAGTGGCTCAGCAATGACATCCGCCAGCTCTCTCAGCACTTGTGGGTGCATTCCATCGGGGCCCATGGATTTGTGGGCGTCCAGATTGCTTAAGCGATCCCTCACACAGTCCTCCTCGACCAAGGGAAAGTCATCCTCTCTGTAGGCTTATTCTCTTACCTTTGGGGCCTGGGATTCCTGAGGGCCAGTCTTAGCACTGAAGACTGAAACAAAGAAGACATTCAGTAGCTCTGCCTTCTCCGCATCCTCCGTTACCAGGACACCCGCCTCATTCAGCAGCGGCCCCACATTGTCCCTAGCCTTCCTTTTGCTGCTGATGTAGTTGAAGAAGGCCTTCTTGTTGTTTTTGACCTCCCTTGCCAGCTTCAATTCCAGGTGGGCTTTGGCCTTCCTCGTCGCATCCCTGCATGCTCTGACCACATTCCTGTACTGTTCCCAAGTGACCTGCCCCTCTTTCCACATTCCATGGACCTTTCTCTTCCACCTGATCTCCACTAGAAGCTCCTTGTTTAACCATGCAGGTCTCCTGCCTCCTTTGCTCGATTTCTTTCTCAGGGGGATGCATTGCTCCTGAGCATGAAGGAAGTGTCGTTTAAAGAGCGACCAGCACTCATGGACCCCCCTGCCTTCGAGAGCCCTGGCCCACGGGATTCCTCCCAGTAGCTCCTTGAAGAGGGCAAAGTCAGCCCTCCTGAGGTCCAAGGTTTTGATCCTGCTTATCGCCCTGCTTCCTCCACGCAGGATCCTGAACTCCACCATTTCATGGTCACTGCAGCCGAGTCTACCTCTGACCTTCACATCCTCAACCAGTCCCTCCTTTTTTGTTAATACAAGGTCCAGCAGAGCGCCTTTCCTTGTTGGTTCCTCCACCACTTGCATCAGAAAGTTATCATCGATGCTCTGTAGGAACCTCCTGGATTGTGCCTGCCTAGCTGTGTGGTCTTCCCAGCTGATGTCGCAGAATCACAGAATCACAGAATATTAGGGGTTGGAAGGGACCTCTGTGGGTCATCTAGTCCAACCCCCCTGCCGAAGCAGGGTCACCTACAGCAGGCTGGACAGGACCTTTTCCAGGCGGGTCTTGAATATCTCCAGAGAAGGAGACTCCACAACCTCCCTGGGCAGCCTGTTCCAGGACTCCATCACCCTCAGAGGGAAGAAGTTCTTCCTCATGTTCAGACGGAAAATGTCAGGGTGGTTGAAGTCCCCCATGAGAACCAGGGCCTGTGATTGTGAGGCTGCTTGCAGCTGCCTGTAGAAGGCCTCATCAATTTCCTCCTCTGGTTAGGTGGCCTGTAGTATACACCCACCGTAATGTCACCCTTATGAGCCTGTCCCTTAATTCTAACCCACAAGCTTTCAACTTGTTCCTCATTTGCCCCCAGGCCAAGCTCAATGCATTCCAGTTGCTCCCTCACATATAGAGCAACTCCCCACCTCTCCCTGTTGGCCTGTCTTTCCTAAAGAGTCTGTAGCCATCCATGACAACATACCAGTCATGCGAGTTGTCCCACCACGTTTCTGTTATGGCGACCAAGTCATAGCCGTCCTGCTGTATAATGGCTTCCAGCTCCTCCTGTTTATTGCCCATGCTACATGCATTGGTGTAGACACACTTGAGCTGGGCTATTGCGTCAGGCAGAGTGGACAAATCCCTGCTGTTTTGGAGTGGAAGAGAGGTTCACCGCGTAGATGACTGTGTCATGCCACTTGCCCTTGAAGCCAGAGAAAGGACCCTGTACTTATTAGTAAAATCATAACCTCTAAATCTTACCTTCAATTTGTTGAGAGCTACAAGATACTTAAAGACCCAGTGAAGTTTTTTAATGAAGCTTTGTGGTCGTTAGTCTCTCTACTTGGGCAATAATGAAGCATAGTTATAACACCTCTTTAAAGTCACTGCTCTCCTGTAGCGACTTTCACGCTGCAGGTTCTGGAGCGCAGTACAGCGGATAGTATACCTTGCTACCGGGGAAATGAAGCACACTCTCAGCTGCTGTGCACCAGTTAACAATCTGAATGCAACAATACTGTGTAATTCGTACAGTGGTGATCCACAGGGAACATAGGTCATGAAACTCCCTACTGCTGTCTTTTTGCTCTTTAGCTTGTGGTTGTCACTTCAAGCAGCTAAGAGGCTTTACACAGGAGTTTTAGGGAACAAAGTGGACAAGAAAGTTGGATCCAGCTGAAACTGTAAACATGTCTGGTTAGGGAAGATGTGATTGTTGAAGCAGGAGAAGTTGACTTTAAGAAGTTCTTGCAAGAAGTACTACAGGATGCTTAACAAGGAAATGGTCAGGACCTTAGTACTACATCTTTTCCAACAGCTGGCACCTTCAGAAGCAAAGCGCTCCTTCACGCCATGAGCAGGGCACCAGTTCACTTCACAGTCAGAAGGAAGAGTGCCGTTCACTGAATCACGAACTTCCAAGCACTGAGCCAGGCAAACCTGACTTGACTTTAAGGTCAAAAGTCAGGAGAGAGAGCAGTGGCATGGTGGTTAATGACTGTCTTCCTCCTGACCTGCTGACCAGAATTTGCTGGTAGCTGTGTTGGATAATAAGCACGGTATTTACCTAGATGAACTGAAGTAATATATATACAACTGACCTGACAAACCGTTGTGTATTTACATTTTTAGCTCAGAAAAATGATGGTGATTTGCTGTGCACTGAGCTAAATGAATAGGCTGTGGATACTGCATTTTGTTGTATCAGATGGACAACTATTTCTTAGAAATAATTTGTATGAATAATTCAGAATTGCAGGGAAGATTTTAGTTTCTTTCTACTTGTTTTTGTCAAAGTAACATCAGTCTCACACTGCTTGGCATGAACTCTTCAAAAGACGACTGGAAATGTCGCTGAAGCTAATAATTCAACTATATGGAACTGCACAATGAACTGATCATCACATTAGTATTATTGAAATATATGCAACATCAACCAGTCATTACTATTTTCTCATTTGGATTTCAGCAGCAGGAAGATATTTTGAGCCACTCATGTTGTGCGTTGTTCTATTGGCCTGCAGTGGCAAGGAGTGGTCTCTGAAGTAAAACTTCAGCTGAGTTTCCTGTAAACTGGGGCCTTTGTAATCATTATCAGTTCTTCGGCCTTTGCTTAAGAATCTTGCTTGTTTCAGATTCCATAAATCTTAGTGAAGATTACTGCTCATGGTCTGTTTTCCTTTGTTTCTTTGAACCATGCATCTGTTATCCTGTTGGATTAAAAGGAAAAGAAATGGCACATGTCATGTACTGCCAATGTGTTGCCATCTTGCTGGTATTGGAATGTAATATTTGCTGTTGACAAGTCATTGGTACTGTGCTCTTATCAGAGGGAAAGCCTCGTTGGAGTCACAGCAACCACACATTCCTCAACTGGGCATCTGGGAACAGTGCCTTGGGAATGGTGCTTGCTATCAATACAGGCCAGAATTTTAATGCTTGTTCCTTTGTTTCTTCATTGCCCACACACATGCACACACATTTGCATTCATACTGCATACACATCAGGCTTATTATTCCTGTTACAAATCCCTGCAAACCAATTTCTGGTTGCTGTGTTGACTGGTTTCCAGTGGGTGTAGCTGGCAAAGGAAAGAGGCCACATTGACACCTCCCAAGGGCTTCACTGTGTGGGGCCCTTGTCAGATTTAGAACAAGAAAGACAGTTTAAGCCCCGAAACATTTTCAGCCCCCAGGCAATGAAAGCACATTTTTGTCTGTGCTGCATGAGTGTTTTAAAATGTATGTGTCCGGCTTGGAAACTCTGCAGAACACACCATCAGCTATGACAAGCAGTTGAATTTCTTGCTATTCTATCCTAAGCCTTCTCACTACAGCTATGGCTATCTAGGTTATAGCTAGTGCTCTGAATCTTTCCTATCAAATCAATCCTTCCTGCCCTCTGGTTATTTTAACTGCTGTTCTGTGAATCCCCTCAATTTTTGCGAATATCTTTCTGATAAATTACCTACAGATGCCTTTGGTATTCCATCTCCGGTTGCTGCACTGACATCCGGAAAGACCTTTTATGTATTTGCCCTCAGGTGATGTTGCACATGGCATCGATGCTTGCTGTACTTTATCACCAGGTTGTACCAAGCCTCAGTAAAGCTCTTCTGTCAATGGGACTTTCTAAGTTTCACTGCCTCATTCAATATCTGGGATGTGTATTATTTTTGAATATCATAGTGAATCTCACCTTGTTTTGTTTACCCTCTCATTCTTTATAACTCTAGTCTCCTCTCATTTATTATCTGCCCTTGGGAGTTCAAAAGCCATTTAATACATATTGCTTTTGTTTTGTAGTCTGTATTAAAGTAGAAGTGACACATGATCAACCAAAATTAGGGACACACTCACACCTCTGTTCCATCATTGAGCAAGAGGCAGAGATCTTGCCTTAAAGAATTTGCAGTTAACATAGATGTGAGTAACTGAAGTTGGGAGACTATGTGTTACAATGTGCATTTTACAGAGGGGAAACTAAGGAGCAGCAGGTACCAAACTGGAACGTACTGAGACCCAAGCAAAAGCTTTTACCATGCTACTTCAAAGGGCAAGAGGAGTAATGTGACAGAAATCAACAGATACTTTTAACAGAGAAATCATGGAGGTTCCTCATACATGTAAAGTTCAATCTGTGAGTAGCATAGATTTCTGAAGAAAAAGCAGAGAAGCTAAAAGGCAACTACTTGGAAAAACACCAGAACAACAACAATCAGTCTATGTCTACATGGCTGAAATGTGTGAACCTGAAACAGCTCTTTAAACAGTGGCTTTGATAAAAAGCTTGTTTATTTTAGTAAGAATGGAGCCCTCTTAAAGTATGACCCTGCAAGCTTGTGCCACTTGCTTATTTGGAGAATAAAATCGGATGATTTGCTCAAGGGCACACTAGGGACAGAAAGCTTAATCAAGAACTTCCTCAGGCCTAAGTTATCACAGAATCATAGACCATAGAATGGTAAGGGTTGGAAGGGACCTTAAAGATCATCTGGTTCCAACCCCTCTGCCATGAGCAGGGACATCTTCCACTAGACCAGGTTGCTCAGAGCTCCATTCAACCTGGCCTTGAACACTGCCAGGCAGGGTGCAGACACAGCTTCTCTGGGCAACCTGGCTCCAGTGTTTCACCACCCTCATGGTGAAGAACTTCTTCCTAATATCTAATCTAAATCTGCCCTCTTTTGGTTTACAACCGTTCCCCCTTGTCCTATCACCTCACACCCTTGTGAAAAGTCCCTCTCCATCCTTCCTGTGGGCCCCCTTCAGGTACTGGAAGGCTGCTAGAAGGCCACCCCAGAGCCTTCTCTTCTCCAGGCTGAACAGCCCCAACTCCCTCAGCCTGTCCTCATAGGAGAGGTGCTCCAGCCCTCGAATCATCTTCGTGGCCCTCCTCTGGAGCCGCTCCAGCACATCCAGGTCCTACTTATGTTGAGGGCTCCAGAGCTGGACACTGGACTCCAGGTGGAGTCTGAGAGCGGAGTAAAAGGGCAGAATCACCTCTCTCGACCTGCTGGTCACGCTTCTCTTGATGCAGCCCAGGATAGGGTTGGCTTTCTGGGCTGCAAGCGCACATTGCTGGCTCATGATGAGCTTCTCATCCATCAGTACCCCCAAGTCCTTCTCCTCAGGGCTGCTCTTGAGCCAGTCTCCTCCCAGCCTGTGCTTGTGTTTGGGATTACCCCGACCCATGTGCAGGACCTTGCACTTGGCCTTGTTGAATTTCATGCAGTTCACGCAGGCCCACCTCTCCAGCCTGTCAAGGTCCTTCTGAATGGCATCCCTTCCCTCCTGCATGTCAACCACACCACAAAGCTTGGTGTTGTTAGCAAACTTGCTGAGGGTGCACTCGGTCCCACTGTCCATATCGCCGACAAAGATATTAAACTGCACCGACCCCAGTACTGACCCCTGAGGCACATCACTCATCACTGGTCTCCACCTGGACCATCGAGACATTGACTGCAACTCTTTGAGTGCGTCCATCAAGCCAGTTCCTAATTCAAAGAGTGGTCCATATGTCAAATCCATGTCCTTCCAATTTAGAGACAAGGACATCGTGCAGGACAGTGTCAAATGCCTTGTACAAGTCCAGGTAGTTGATGCCAGTTGCCTGCCCTTTGCCCGCTAACGCTGTAATCCCATCATAGAAGGATACCAAGTTGGTCAGGCGTGATTTGCCCTTGGTGAAGCCATGTTGGCTGTCCCCGGTCACCTCCTTGTTATCCATGTGCCTTAATGTGGTTTCAAGCAGGATCTTCTCCATCATCTTACCAGGCACAGAGATGAGACTGACAGTTGGCATCTTCCACTTCCAACAGTTGAAGTTTGCACCTTCCACTTACAACCATTTACTTGTTAGCACATAATTCTGTTCTGGTCACTTAATCTCTTGTAGGGTGGAAGCAAATGTTGCAGCACAAGACTTTACACCACCAAAGTCCCACCTGCTTTTTTGATATAGGGGTTGAGTGCCATTTAAGTAGGGCAGAAACCTTGTGTTATCCCCACTATGACAGACAAAATTACAGCTTGGATTATTTTTATTAGAAAATGTTATCTTGCAGCAAAGGAGGATGAGTGGGAAATATAATAGGATTAAAACTGAGTGGCTAAACTGGCTTGATGTTTGTTATATCTCCATTCGCATTTCTTTCCCACCCAAAAAACCACCACCGTTTTTATCAGTAATGAAGCTGTTCATCTTGGTAAAGTGCTGAAGTCAAAGTTACAGCTTTGAAGAAAAAAGTTGTTTGAAGAAAAATAGCATTTGCTTTTCTCTTGTTTGCAGTGACATTTGTGTCAGTAAAAGTCCCCAGAAGTCCCCTGAGAAATGTCTGTAGAAGACCGGAGAGGAATAATGGTTAGAATACCGTAACACACCACCTCTTCCTTAGTCCTTATGAGGGATTTCCTGACTCTATTCAGATGTCCATTTTAAAACAAAATGCACACTTTATTCTTTCCCATTTTTAGGCTTTTGTTTTTAATTATGACTTGAAATTGTGAAGTTTTTTGTCAAAAGCAATGGTGTAGCTACAGTAGAAGAGACATAGCTGGTTGGGAGCTATATTACAAATGTAGCAAAAATGGAGTAAATGGATGTTTTAAAAATGCAGTAAAAATTACTGACACACTTATTATTTCTTAGCGGGTTTTTTAGGCTTAGGTTTAGGTTTACACAGCATTAAAATCTGGGACCGGAATGCTTTTAGAGGACACGAAAGAGATGTACGAATGTTGAACGTCAAGAGTGTCAGAAAACTGTCCAGTCAACCTTTTTGGGTAGCAGTTTGACATAGGCTATTTCTATGGCTGTTAATGGGGAACTATGTAAATATGAAAGAATAAATATTTCACCAATAGGTTGAAGCATTCCAAATGTTTCATGGGATACACACACACGCACACAGAGTTTAAATAAATATGTAAATTGCATGGCATGAATTGTAAAAGAACACAGTCTTTGAAGCTGTCCCCAAGGTATCCTTTTCAACATTTGTTTTCTGGCTTCTTCTTTCAGGCTGAGAATACTGTGAGTATGAAAGACATACTAACTGCCAGCCAGCTTTTGCTTTAAAGATCACTTATGTGATTGCAGTAAAGAAGGCAACTCTGCATCTTGATTTTATTTTTTGTAGTATTATTAGCATGACAGATTGGAAAACAAATCTAACAAAGGCGGCAGGTATCAATTGTTCATTACCCCATCTCAATATCTTCTGATGGCCAGCAGATCAAACTATAACAGCTTCTGGATCAGACTCTTCCCACAAAGAGAGTACTGAAAAAAAAAGTTCTTGTCTTACACTGCAGTTTTTTCTTTCCTTTTTCTTATGGTGTTTTACTCAAAGCCATGTAGGGACAGAGAATTATTAAGATAAAAATCAAAACCCTCCTGCAGTTCGTCTTATCTGACTCCATCTTCTGTAATGCTGGAATATCTTGTCTTTAACTGGAGCCTCACTAGCTAGCTATCATCTCACCTCCTGCTGACTGCTGAGTTGTTTATAAAAACACATTTCTCTTTGAGTATGATACAGATGCTTTGGAGGGGAGAGGAATATATTAAGCATGCAGAAGAGATAGGCAGCCTTTTCAAGTTTCATGGGTCTTGGTGGGAAATCAAGGGAAGTTAGTGGCAGAAAAAGTAATTCAAACTCTTTAAAGCTCTTTTGAAATTATTTCTTCAAAGCCCCCCTTTTGCATTTTACTATATAAACCTTATGCTTGGAGATGCAAATCCAAGCATGACATCGTATTATTTGGGGAAACTGCACAAGTTACATCCATTGCGAATGGACAGGCAGGCTGAGATTCATCTCACCTGCCTAGAAATTTAGATGTCTGTGCAAGTTATTTAGTTTCTCTTGTCAGTGGGATATAAGTAGCTGAAGAGAATGGTTTATCTTGTCCTAAGCTGGATGGCAAGAAGAGGTGGTTGGAGCCATACTTCAAAAGTGCACTTCTTTGTCCCTTAAATACAGATCAATAACTTGAAGTAGATGACAGATAATTTTTAGATGGCTGCACTCAGGTTAGATGGAGTCCACCAGCAATGATCTGCTAGTGAGTGTCGTGCTGCTAATACCTGAATGTTCCACTGCAGAAGAGATGAAACTTGATCTAAAGATTCTGTCCCATCCCTTTAAACTTTTACAGGGAAAAGGAATAGAAAAACACGCTTTATATGTGTACCTATACCAACAGTGTGGGAGAAGGACAGTTCATTTCACATAATATATATTCAGTTCCATAAATCTTTAAGTTACTTGCAAATTATTCTGGACTCCCATTTCATAACTGGAATTATTCATTAGACCAAAAACATTATAACATGAAAAGTTTTGAAGACAAGATTTCTTTCAAATGAGAATTTATGATGTGAATTTTGAAAGTGTTCAGTGGTCACTGAACAGCAGCCAGTTTCTATGCCTTCTGCATCTGGATCTGTCTTTAATTTTCTTTTCTGAGTGAGAAAGAAGGAAAGCCGAAAGAATGAGAATTAGGTCTATCCCTCTCAGGATTTTCTTTCTTGAGATGTCAGTTAACATTGACATGTAGCAATGGGAATGGACTCAGGCCAAGGCAAGCCACCTTTGAAAAACGCCAGTTTAATTGTTTTAAGGCAACTTTTCAAAATACCGAAATAAAGGAATTAAAAGTAATGTTAGCAATATTTTATATAACTTTAATTTATCAGACCAAGAAAGATATTTTTCAGAATAAGTGGTCAGTTCTCAAGTGAATAAGGAGTTGATTTGGGGTCACCGTATCCAGCTCTGTAAGAAAAGACCCCTTGAAAAAGTAGAAACAGGTAGAACCAGGCTCTGGTTTTTTTGCTACCACTTCAGCTGTCCAGACAGTTTTTGGACTTCTTTCCTGCTGTGTAGCAAATCTAGACTAGTCTGTTTGCAACAGGTTTTCTGGGGTTCATGTAGTGTCATGGCACAGCAGTGTTTGTACTGCAAGTTAGGTAACAACATGATGATTCCCTGAAATGTGGTAATTTCACAGGCAAGCTGGGTACTAATGAGGTCCCCATGGACAGCTGGGTGATTTAAATATTCTAATTCCCATCCAACTCTTCTGTAGAAGCAACTAGTTTACCATTTTACTGCTGTGATGGCAGTAAGGACTGCAGTACTAGAGAGTGGAAAGGAAAGGCTCTTGTCTGAGCAGCAATTTTGGAGGGACTCTGTTCAAGTCCTTCCAAGATTTCCTTGACTAAGTTCTCTGACTCTCTTCCTCAAGGATTTGCAGCCAAATACAATAAATAACTGGTTGCTCTGTCTAAAATACATAGGGCAACCAGTCAATGTGGGAAAAAAGAGTCAGCAAAATCTGCTGGTTCCTATTAATTTTCTGTCCAGCAGTCAGAAATACACATCCCCATAAGCAGAGGAATTGACCCTTGATTTTCTGCTCAGTTCCAGCTATTGTCATGCCCTCTAGCACAGAAAAACAGCTATTGTCTGTTGTCTGCATATATACTGCTGTCACTGGAGCTTAAAAAGTCCAGAAAGAGTAAGTTTTTATTAACAGAAACAAATGTTTCTGTTAATAAAATTAACATTATTAACGAACGTTTCTGTTTATAAGTTTCACCAGCTACACAAGAGTGCTGCTTTTTTGCATTCCAACATCTTGAGATTTCTGCTGATGGTCAATGTCACAACACGGTGCACATGCAGCATGAAAAAGGGAATGCCACGTGATGCTGCTTATTTTTGAAGAAAATGTTTTTGTTCTGAACTATAAAGACTCATAAAAAGTCACACTTTTAGAATTATACTTTTGTTCCTTTTTTTAGGATGAAACCTTCCAAGTAAAGCTCTCTGATTTCTGTTTCTGTATTTCTTACACTGTTGGGCTGAAGTAGCTGTTTTGATTTAGACACTTTAGTATGAGGAAAGGCAAAATTGTACCAACTGCAGAGGGTGTATTATATTGTGGGGTATCTAAAATGTGTCTAGATTGGCACTAGGACCACCAACATATAATTATAAAAGGCAGAAACAATGACCTCATATTGTGCAAAACTCTGTACACAACTGTTTCTTCAGGGAGGGGTAATAATAATCCCTTATACTTTACTGTATACAGAACTTGCTGGAACTGAGTAAAATCATAGAATCATGGAGTAGTTGGGTTGGAGAGAAGCTTTAAAAGTCAGCTGGTCCAAACCCCTACAATGAGCAGGGACATCTTCAACTCGATCAGGTTGCTCAGAGCCCTGTCCAACCTGACATGGAACGTTCCCCAGAGATGGGGCATCGACCACCTCTCTGGGCAACCTGCGCCACTGTTTCACCACCCTGATTGTCGAGAGTTTCTTCCTTATCTCTAGTCTGAATCTATCGTCTTTGAGTTTAAAACCATTACTCCTTGCCCTATTGTAACAGCCCCTGCTAAAACGTTTGTCCCCAACTTTCTGAAAAACCCCTTTTAAGTACTGGAAGACCACAATAAGGTCTCCCTGGAGCCTTCTCTTCTCCAGGCTGAACAGCTCCAACTCTCTCAGTCTTTCCTCACAGCAGAGGGGTTCCAGCCCTCCGATCCTTGCTGTGGCCTCCTCTGGCCTCGCTCCAACAGGTCCATGTCTGTCCTGTGCTGAGGGATCCAGAGCTGGACATAGGACTCCAGGTGGGGTCTCACTACAGCAGAGTAGAGGGGCAGAATCCCCTCCCTTGACCTGTTGGCCACGCTGCTGGGGATGCAGCCCAGGACACAGTTGGCCTTCTGGACTGCGAGCACCCATTGTCAGGTCATGTCCAGCTTTTCACCCACCAGTAGCCCCAAGTCCTGGTTGGCAGGGTTGCTCTCCATTCTTTCGTCCCCCAGCCTCTGTTGACACAGGACCTTGCACATGGCCTTGTTGAACCTGATGAATATCACTTAAGAGTCTCAAAATAGAGAAATAAATCATCTCAGTAGAGAAAAATACTAGGATTCTAATGGTCATTCAAGTATCTAAAAATGTCTAAAATGCATATGTAGGTGGTGGTGTCACACTTCTATCCTGTCAGAAGACCACTGATTCGAAATCTTTAGCTACAATGAAACCTAAAGGAAAGGTAAGGAAAAAGAAAGCAAAGTTTTATAAAACAAAATCCTAGTGAGCTATTCCTCCTGTTTAGATTTTTGAGGGTTTGAGGTAATAGTGTAAGAGCTCAACATCCCAAATCTTAAACTGTTATTTTTGTCTGTTGCTGAAGCCTTTTGATACAGACAGACTATTCCTCTCTGAAAAGGAGAATGGAAAAGGAGAATTTTCCCTGACTCATTCTACAGGTCCCAAAGAAAGACGTTTCTTGAATATTCAAGCAGTGTGCCTCAACAGCAAAGGGGACAAGACAATGGGGCATGTAACGTTATGGCGGATGGTAATTTTCTCAAAGAAGCAGCTGGGCAGCTGTAGGTCGGAGCTCTTTATGTCTGCAACACTCCTCTGAATATTACATTCTTACTTCAGCTGACTTGGTGTGGTCGTTTCTGTAACGGTTTTAGTTCACTTTACAAGAGTTAATGTCATAAAAATTGTGTGAAGCTGCCATAAGCTGATTCAAAACACTCCAGGAGATTACAAAAGTGAAGGCTTTGGATGGGCTGGGATTTCTTTACTGCACGAAATCTGGCTGCAATTGATTTGCATGCAAAGATTGTTTGCCCACTCCTACTGTTAGGTGGTTTATGTGGAAAATAAGCAATTTCACTTGTTTCTGACGAAGCCTGATCTTTCCACTTCCTCAAACTGTTCTGTGTAGCCCAGACTGCATAAATCTGTAATGTGCAATTACTATTTTCCAAAACAACATTTTTCCTTCCATATTAAAGATTCTGAGACAGAGACACTTCTTGAGTTAATCATTTGTATAATGTCTTTACCGACATGTGTTTTGAGGGATACCTGTCTTCTCTCAGGTAAAATAAATACCCTCCCCCATCCCAGTATAACCGTCTGAAAGTTAAGTTAATTTTCCCAATTCTGTCTGAAGTTCCCCAGGAAAGATAATCAACTCCAGATGATTCAGCTGACCTATATTAAACATGTATTTAGAAGATGAATCAGAATTTTGTCTTTCCTAGGGTTCTCTTATCCTAAAGACTCTTTGTGAATCTAATGACATATATTTATTTTGTCTGGAGAGTTTATATAATAGATTTTTTGGTAATAAAGTTGATAGATAAAGACACATGAAAGTGTACAAAGCTAATAATAGAATAGTAGCAGTCGGAAAATATATGTAGATATACACAGATCAAAGCAGCTCCTTGAAATTTAGCAGATGATAGAAAATAACTACATAACTGAGTTCAGAAGAGAAAATGAAAGAGAAAAATAAGAAAAAAATCTCTAATTGATTTGTTATGTGTTCTGTATTGAGCACCTCGTGTTGTATTCATATACATGACAATGATATTGTCTGATAATAAGAAGAATTACCAAATCATCAGTGCAGCTCTACAGAAAATCTACAATCGGTTTAGATTTTTTTTGTTATCAGATCTTATTGACCTGTAGAGGCATACTGTAAATGACAACCCTTTTTCCAGAGACCTTCCAGTGTAAAATAGAAATCGTAATGGACAGGTGAGGTAAAAATGCACCCCACCTTCACTGGGTAAACGAAAAATAAAATATAAACAGATTGTGCAAATTCATAGCAGCAGTTTCATGCATTTCTAGCATCACTGTGTGAACTACTGATTTGCTTTGAATGTAAGGATCATGGTGGTTTTTCAGGTTTTGGTAAAGAGATTCTTTTCTACTTCTTACTTGTGACACAGGGAAAAAGGATAGAAGATAAGAGGAAGATGTGTGACCAAGACCTTTGGACACCAAAGTTAAGAGAGTTGACCTTCTAAAATACAAAAGATTAAGTAGGTGTGTTAAGTAGAAATTATGAAAGGACTGGAATAAAAAAAAAAATACATATGATGTAAAGGAACGTAAGGAATGGAGGACATTATTTATAGTTGAGAAGAAAGGGGGATTAAAGGTCCAGATAAAGCATCACAGTCCAAAGAAAGGGTTACAACAATCAAGGAGGACAGTTTTCAGAGCTTTGAGAAAACTTTCAGTAGAACAAGCAGCATGCAGAAGACCTTATTGTCAAGATATTGTACAAAGAGAAGCTGCAAAATCAGATCACAAATATATCTGGGCCATAAGCAACCAAATGAAATACCACAATAACACACAGCACTTTGCCAAACAAACTGACCGGTTGAAACAAGAAAATGTAGGTCTTCATAGTGTTCCACCTAGAGATACCAGAACTTTCCCATTGTAGCAGAGGGACCTGGTTCAAATCTCTAACACGCACTGTCCTTTGGAGGGCCATAAGCAGAAGCAGTTAGTGGCCTCATGCCCTGCTCGTTGTAGGCTGCAAATCTTGGCTGTTCAAGGGTATCAAGCAGAATTGTGAGCACAAATGCTCTGCTGCAGGGAATCTGGGAGTGAACTTTGTCTCTCCTGCAGCTGCTTATATAGGAGGAAGGGATCTGGGCTATAAATGTGACGAGATGATTTTTTATTTGCTTGGTAACTATCGAACATCCAGTGACATGGTAAAATGCATGCAATAGCAAGATAGTTGCAATTACAGAGTAAATTATTATGCCATACATTATTTCTCAATGTCTAAACCATGGTTGAAGGTTACACAGCAATTACTTTGATCTCATTAAGAATAATTAGTAATTACCAAGTACGCTAAGGGAAATGCGATTACTATGAAGCTACCTGGTATTTCCCCAAGGGAACTCTAGCTGGTTACAGAATATATATGCCCCATTACTTAAAGCAGCACATAAAATACCGCTTTATTTATGCAGTACAAGCAAAACAGGACTGTTAAAAAATGTTTAATGAAATATTTGGCAAAGACGACAGCTTTGCAGTGACTATACTACAGAATGCTTACAAGGTCCTTCAAATCAGCCACTCATATCTGCCATCTAACATGACTTATTTTTTAAGGTAAAGTAATAGATGCATTAAAAGAAAATTAAAACCATGTCAATGGTCCTCACCTTTTTCTGATGCACTGCTCAAAGAATAAAGTAAGATTTGGAAGACATCTGCTTCTAGCTAGAAAATGCTGGAGACAAATGTGGAGCAAGCTCGTCCCAGCCAGCTGACCATAACGTTACTGTGAAAGAATATAGATCTACTTGCCTGACTTTGCCAATAGCCTTTAGAGAGACAAGTGGGTCTTAAAGTCTCAAAATAAACATTCTCAAAAGAAACAAAAAGAAAAAGCTGAAAGTTGGTATTTCACACTGACAGATTTCCCAAGAGCCTCTGCTGCTGTGAAAAGGATATCTGATAGAGAAGTAGAATGTACCATTTTTTATTTTAAGATGTTTTGATAATAATTAGAAAATAAATATTTCATACTGGCAACTGGCTATGTGTGGGACAGTGTAAATATTTATACTAAAACAAATAATTATTTGTGCATTTTTGTGATCATAGAGTTGACTGGCGCATAAGATTATTTTGTTCTGAACTGTTGGAAAATTATTCGGTTTTGTGAGTTTAAAAATCCTGAAGTTTCATTTTGTTACACTTTGGAATCCAGCAAATGGAACTTCAGAAAGCATCAGTAAAATTGCCACATACTAGATTGATGCAACAGACCATTTTGAGGAAGACTCATTTTGTTAGAATTGATCCAATTAGCCCTAGTAGGAAGTTGACCTTCAGAAATATGGAAGAACCTGCTTTTAACTTTGGGTTACTGTCTACCAATGAACCACAGCTGAGAAAATCAGAAGAATTATTTTCTCCCTTTTTCTTATATTTTCTGATTGGACTCAAAATGGAAAAGCAAGTGTTACTTTGGGTACTTTCATCACGTGCAGTGAGAAAGATTCCTTCACTATGATGGCAGGGCCAAGGAATCTCTGCTAAGGCTAGGTGAAGCAGTGTGAGACTGTAATGATAAGTGAATGTCATTTCAACTGACAGATGCACATGAGGCCCGAAAACCCACATTTTTTCCAAATTCATGAGTGGTGCTTACATTGAGGAAAGTGTTCTGTCTCCTTTGTTATGAGCAAGACTTGATAACCTTTCCTCTTACTTAATATTAATTCTTGAATTTCACTCTAGTTTCATTAATTATTCTAGAAGTTGCTGTTTAATTGTGTTTCACTTCAGCCTTTAATGTTTTGACAGTTTTGTAAATATCCTTTGTACATCTGAATTTTATATGTAAATACCTATTTTTTTTATTTTTTCACACTGCGAAATATTCATTTAGCACTGTGAGAAAGCACTTTTTTTTGATCATTTGGATAATTTTTCTTTCCACATTGATGGTACTGATGTCTAAACAAGTAGAAGTTCCCTTTATGGCATTATTAGCTCTCATGACTGTGTTATATTCAAATCAGAGCACATATCCCCTCTGAAAAAGCACAGATATTTTCGGACTACTTAGATTCACTTTTGAACATGTTGAAACTCAGAACATATTTGAAACTTGGAATACATTTCCATGTCTTTTAGAATAGGTATGTGAATGCAGTCATCCAGGTGTCAATGGTTCCCAGTCGCAGTTGTGGACTTCTATGCTGCACAGATTACACGTCCTTTGAGAGATTTATTTTTGCTCTCCTTGCATTTTTGTGGTGATTCTTCTGGAAGTAGGTTTAATTCTACAGTGGTATTTCACTTGCCATTTCCTTCCCTTTGGACCATAAACCTGTGTTAAAATAGGCCTACTGTCCTACGAATATTCAAGGACAATATGCAGGATTTTCTGTACTGATCATCCTACTGTGTCGTTATTCAACAAATGACTCTTTGTAATCAAATTAGATTACCTCCAGCATGTTGTCCTTGTCTTCTCTCTGGTCTATCCCTGAAAAAGTACAGGTGGGCTTGTCAAACCAAGATTTACTCATTACAACACCAGCCTGCAGGTTTTTGTCCATCTGCTTTTTCTTGGTGCTGCATGATCTCGGGATTTCTCTTCTTTTTGAGGTACAGTCTCATCTTTTTTCCTTCAGCTTTGCTTAATACTGGCAAGGCTATGTTAGTCTCCCTGCAAAGAATTCTTTGGTTACACTCAACCAGAAACGCTGCTCAGTATTTCCTTTCAGGTCCAAAGGAAAAGACTTTTTGAACTTAGGACCTTGGATAGATTTAGTGATCGAGTACCGTGTGGACATTTTTAAGGCCCCATTCTCTCACTGAAGGGCTGAAGATGTTTTGCCAAAGATACTTAGCACTTCACCCATTTGGGTCTTTATTATGTTTGACATCTGAATATTTACAGTCACCAGTTCAGGACATAGCACATTCCTGGGGTCCGAGGGCTCTGCTCACATTAGGACCTTGTGCGTACTGGTAGATTAGCCCACTCCAGAAAAGTGGACCACAGTAAATGTCCCTTCCCTACCCTGGCTGCAAAGAGCTTTCCCCTTTGCGCTGTCTTGAGAGATACATTTTCTCATTTAAAAACCATGAAAGACTGTTTTTGAGGGATAATCTCCTAGAATAATCCATTCAGTGACTATTGCTGAGTATTTTGGCATTAAAGGGAATTATTCTGCCTTATTATATAAAGTTCCAATTACTCAGAGCATGAAAGTACGTGTTTTTCCTGTAGCTGGTGAGTTGTGTGATTCAAATCAATGGGATTATTGGGTCCTCAAAACTACCCAAATGTACAAGAGCTTTGCTGACTCCCAGACCATGTAAACACAGTGTGCGTTTTAACAGGGAATTCAAATCAGGGCTCAGTTTCATGCCTTATAAATCACACTGACTACATTGATAAATACAATTTACTGAGCTGCTCTTTGATATAATGGCCTTATGTATTAATCTTCTGAAGCATTCATGTGTTTGTTTTTTTTTTGTGGTACAATTATTATTCAGGTTCTTTGCCTGCATTAGTGCATTGCTGAGAGGGAGACGCTATGTTTCCTTAAGTACCACATATTTAATAGCAGCAATACTTTTTGAAGACAGAGAAAAATAGCTTTTTACGCAGCATCCCAGAAAGGGGCGGGGGGGAAGGTACATTAGACAGAATTCTGAAACACATAGACAGTCCCTTAGCCAGATTGCAGGGATATTTGGCAGAGAATGAAACCCTACAGGTTTCCACAGTGAAGTCCTACCCAGTAGATGGCATCCATACACCAACACTCGAGCCTGTGCTCAAAGTACAGTGCAGAGAAGATTTTGTCAATGTTTTATTTATGAAAGAAAATTAACTTTGAATCTATGTATTTTGCCTCAAGCAATATAAGAAGTAAACATGATTTTCACACCAATAGGTAACAAATAGCTTTCTTGACAAATTAGATGAACCCTGATGTCTGGTTTCAGATTACTTTAGAGCGGTGTGTATAATAAATTTCTCTTACATTCAAAATCTTTTTGTTTTACACAGGACAAAGTGAAAATGACTGGAGATGTACTGTGAAGCATGAATTATCTTTTGGACAACAGATGTTTTGGTTTTTAAGACCCGTTTTTAATACATGTATAAACCATTCGATTTTTTGGCTGCCTGGTGCTTCACAGAGGTGTTTTGCTTTCATATATCGTATATTTTTCGTATATATTCATATATATTTCATATATCCTTGATGTTATCACAATATATTTTACAGATGTTGCTTAATTGCAGCTCACAAGAAATACCCCTGTGAGGCATTGTCAATCTCTAGTGATACAGCTATACTCATTTTAAAAAGGGGATACATGGTATTGAAAGAAGAGTGAGTTAGTATATCAGTGCCAGAGTAATGAACGAAGCCCAGAGTAAGTGACTTCTGCTTCTGTGCCCTGTCCATCAGAGGTGTCCCTCATAACTACCTACACCTGCCCTCACCCATCTCACAGCACAGTAACACAGAGAGTAAAACTGCGCTTGTCTTGATAGATCTGAAGTCACTTGTGGTCTCTTCTATATCGAAACACAGAGGGAAACAGGCAGGTGAGAAAGCTCTGCAGATTCTTTGGAACTGGATAGCTTTGGTATTGTGTCATTGTTCAAACATCTCTGCTACGAGGAGAGGCTGAGGGAGCTGGGCTTGTTCAGCCTGAAGAAGAGAAGGCTGAGAGAGGACCTTAGAAATGCTTACCAATATCTCCAGGATGGGTGTCAGGAGGATGGGGCCAGACTTTTTCAGTGGTGCCCAGCGACAGGACAAGGGGCAATGGGCACAAACTGAAGCACAGGATGTTCCGTCTGAACATGAGGAAGAATTTCTTCCCTCTGAGGCTGATGGAGCACTGGAACAGGCTGCCCAGGGAGGTGGTGGAGTCTCCTTCTCTGGAGATATTTAAGACCTGCCTGGACAAGGTCCTCTGCAGCCTACTGTAGATGACCCTGCTTCGGCAGGAGGGTTGGACTAGATGACCCACAGAGGTCCCTTCCAACCCCTGCCATTCTGTGATTCTGTGATTCTGTAATACCTGAATCTGTCTACAGAGTAGTTTTCGAAAACCTGATTCCTTTGTACCAGCCTGCTTGGACGTATAATCCAGATCCCACTGTGCTGGCAGTGAATTGCACTCTGGAAGAATTCTGATGACAACAAACTTGGGGTGGGTTAAATTGGCTACTGAGGCACTGGACTTTCTCATCTGACAGTAGAGAAATCTTTTGTTAAGCTTGTACCTGAATTTTAGACAACTAAAATCAGAGGAAATTAAACTGTCTTAAGAGGTTCATCCTCATGTATTATTAAACAAGAGGTTCTCTTAGATTGGGTGTTTTATCACACTCAGTCTTTTATTTTCTTTCTGAATGAAAACTTTTTGGGCTGGTGTACAATTACCCAAGATTTTCTTTAAGTGGGGTCAGCTGGCTTAAGGTCTCTGGCCGCTACGCTGGGAGCTTGGACGTTACTTCCAGAGACATCAGGGAATTAATGTCATGTCTAGGTTGTTTTGTTTTGCTGGATACCATTATTTAACACTGATTCCTCCTCTACTCTAAGGAAATTGGAAAGCTTGATATGTAGTGTAACTGGCAGTCAGGCAAGGTACAAAATTACTGTGTATGTCTTTTAATAATTGGGAAAATAGTGAGATTTTTAACCTTCAATTTAACTCTGCCATTCTTTATGCTCTGTGAACTGTCTTTAGGGCATGATTCCTAACGCAAAATATTTTTAAGCATCAAGATTAGAACAGCTTCTCTTCCTGGTAAGATTTAAAGGAACTTTCCAGTAATTTGATTCTATGGCTGTTTCTTTGTGAAAAGTTGAATGTATTACACAAAAGATGACTATTGACTTTGCAGCAAATTCGGCTTCCTTATGCAATATTATGCTTGAGACCCTGACTTAATGAAATTCTTTAACAATGAATATCATTTGGCACCAGTGCTGCCTCTATTACATTCAGATATGTTTCAAAAAATTCTCTAAATTTTCAAGTGAAATTTCTCTGTGATTAAGTGGTGCCTGAAGGTGAATTTTGTTTTTAAAGTTTGAACAAAAACTGTGAATTATTTGTGACTTATATCCCCAAAATGAGATTTTCCCTGCAGAAAAATTATTACAATATTATTTTGCTCTTTATAAGTAAAAAATGGATAAAGTTTGAGATCTGAAGCTTACTTTAGCTGCCTACTGAACTAACCCCTGATGAGAAGTAAGTGGTTTGGTGACTGCTTAAGAACTGACATAAAGAAAAGTAACCATGACACGTTTAAAATAATAGCAGATTTAGAATGTTTGTTCAATGTGCAAATTTCAGTTTTGACCACTGTTGGCATCACTATTGGTGGTGACTAAATCTTGACGAACAGACCTCCTGGGCTTGATCCATATTCCTAAATTATTAGCTGTAAATGACTCCGATTATCCAGGGATCAGACACAGAGCCCTGACTGAGCAAAGGATTACAAATTTCATTCTGGCCCATGCAGCTCTTGCAAACAATAGAGACCCTGAGCAGTTAAAATTTAGAACTGAGAATTCATTATCTGAGAATGTGAATTTTATCTGCTGAGGGCTGAATCATGGACTTCTAGGGATAAAAACTCTATTAGGAAATATTGAGAGCTGGGAGAATCCTGTCTGAATTGGAGACAGAAGAAGGGGTGTCAGATATCCATAGTCCGAACCCACGCTGTATTGCCAAATTTATTATATTAAATTGAGTGCAATGATTCACTGCTAAACATGTAGACAAGACACCTACTTAAAGGAAAGTTATGGCTTTTTTACTTGAATATTATTTGTCTGGAATATAATTACTTCTAGAAATGTTGACCTTTATATGTCGTGACTAGGGTGCTGTCAAGTTGTCTGTGTTCCAAAATTATGTTCTGCAAAAAGAAAGGCTAAAAGAATGGTGAAAGAGTAGAAGAGCACTAGATACATCTCCAACTTGTTAACTTTGGAAGGGAACATTATTTTTAATGTCATTATCTTTCTGCGTTAGAAACAAATGACAAAACCTGTGTTAGTGAAGAAAAACAGAAGGCTGACATGGAGTATGAATAGTCTTCCACCTAGCTCTGTGTGGGCCTTGACACCTCCATATTTCTGTGGAGCTTTGTGAGGATTTCTGCAGATGATGTGCAAGAGCAGGAGGGAAGAATTTTCCTAAGACCCAGGGGAAGGAAGAATTAGTAAAACAAGCAAACATGGTCTTGTAAACATTTAATTGGAGTGTTTGTCCACTTGTGATGATGCAGTGTCAAATTTAAAGTGGTGCTGACAGTTCTTTTCAAACAAGCATAGACTAATACTACCATTACCATACAACCTTACTACCTTGGGAGAGTTTGTGCAAAAATTTTGCAGCTCTCCATACAAATGACTGCTAGTGAAAGGTGGCATCAGACTCTCCTACATTTTAAGCACAGAAAATTTGTCCGGGTTTCCCTTCCAGTAAAGGCATCTATCATGCCCCAATTTTAACTAGTGGAAAGTAGAAGATAAGAAAAAAAGAATTAAAAAAGCAAATTATAATAGATCTGGTGGATGAATATGTAGACATTCATTTTTGATCTATATGTTAATTGCTGTGATGTGTATGACAGGCCACAGTACTAAGTGTGCCTGCTGTTGTGGTCTCATGAGGGCTCTGGGTTGCAGCCTGACGCTCTGGTGTCCCGCTCAGTGTTACTAGTCCCCAAAAAGAGCAGTTTCAACAGTCAGCTAGGTCTGGCTTGCGGGCTAATGGAATAGGTGAACTGTGCTGTAGATATATGTGAAGTACAGACCTACCCATGGAGGACATCTGGTGGTCTGCTTATTAGCGAGCACTACTTTTATATCTCTGCAAAAATCCCTATTTTAACATAAAAGTCTTCAGTAGAGTTTTAGTGTGAGCCATTAAAATGCACCTGAAGACGACCGTCCAGCTGTTGCTTTGAATTGCTTCCTGTAGCTTGCTGTGGACTGTTAGTCAGAAAGAAAACACCAAGAAGTAAGTCTAAATTAGTCCCTGGACAATACAAATGCAACTACACTTGAGTTCATATGTACTGATTTCACACTGCATTGCCTGAGGATATACTGAGTGCTAGGAAGAGGCAATGTTCATCCTGACTCTGGTTAAGGTTTTGTCTTATTCCTACGGTCATAAAATTCACTAAGTAAAAGGTCAGGCATTTTATTTGGCGAAAATACATGATGTGATTTTCTCCAGTGGGAATTTGTACCAATATAGAAGCAGTCCTTCCTCAGACACTTAGAATGTGAAGAAAAATAACATCATAGCCCCATTTTTGTGTTTTTAATGCTTGGAGAAGCATTGCCTGATACTAACTGTTGCTGAGGATGCAGCTTGACTGTCACTGTGCATGAGGCAATATTTATTCAAATCTGTTTGCTTTCTTCATTCTAGTCAGGAACATCTGCTGTTTAACCAAAGTGAGAGTCCATTTTATCGAATATTTTATTTTTGAAGATTATGCAAGCAAGATTACTATAGAATAGCAAACTCACAGTGAACCAAGGTGTTTTGCTTAGAAAAAATATGAAAAAAAAGAAAACTTTCTTCAATCCATTCACTGCTTGGGTACTTTCTGAAGCCTCATAGCCAGTCTGGGAAGGTACATGTACTCATGTCTGACATAAAGACAGATCTTAGTTAACACAGAATTAGTCTTCACATGAACTACTTTTCTTCACCTTTGTCTCACCTCTTCCTCTCCTCCTTCCCCTGTCATCATTTAGTGCCTTGAAAACAACTAGAACTGCCATGCTATAGTTGTCTTTATGTGCTAGCAATGACCTGGGTTTTCATCCAGCTGCCAGAAGAATTCACACTGACTGTAGGAAGATTGGGGCATCAGCTCACAGCATCTTCAGTGGGAACTCCTGCTTTTCATAGGTTTGCAAAAACTAGCAGAGACCAAAAAATTATTTTTGCATATTTTTATACAATTTTCTTGAAATGTTTGCATTTAAAGGGATGCAGACTGGTAGTATTTGGTCCTTCCTTTCCTTCATTGTGGAAAATAGGAGATGTTTTTTGCCACTAACTTAAGGACTTATTTTAGAACGGTTGTCTTGCTAAAATTTCAGGGAGACCTGGTCAATGCAGAGACACTATCATCTGGACAGAAAAGTCATTTAATGATTTCTTTGAGAGTACTCTATGCTCTCCGGCTCCAGTCTATGCTGATTGGAGAGCTGACTCTCTTCCTATTACAGCTGGCAAGGCTAATGTACTATGGCTTTGAAAATTTCCCCATTTCTTGTACATATGTACAAACGCTTTTATGCACGTACCTTACTGAAGTGCCAGGCTTGCAGCACGAACAGAATTGAATTTGAAATAATTCCTGGTACAATTACAATTCAAAATGCATGTTATTCAAAATGAATAACACTGCACAATGTTATTTAAATAGTAATGGTTCCCACAGAGACAGTGGTTTTGGAACTATATTATTAGCAAGAAAGCTTGAGTTACTACTGATACCTATATATTTGTAATATACTTAAAAATATTACTGTTGCACTATTTTTTACCCTGCTTAAAGTATGGTCAGGATGTCCATGAATTGTGAAGCAGTCTTCTGGGCAGAGTTTTAATTAAGTGGATTCTGTGGAAGTGAATTTAATATTAATAAAGCAACCACATATTTTTTTGGTTTAATGTAAATGTTTTATGTGTGTGCCCTATGGGGAAATAAAGAGAAAAAAGCTACAAGCTGTATAAATATATCAGTATCAGAAACAAAAAATTGCTCAAGTCTACCTCCACTTTGGAAAAGAAAATTGATTATTTGCAAATATTATACCATTATCTGCTGGAGTTCTCTGGTGAACTATCTGCAATAATTTTATCTAGTCAGTTATGCGTACTACACCCAGGACAGGATATCTGCGCTTAGTCCCTGCAGTCCTGTAGGGATGTATCACCTACATTTTAAAAATTGATCCTGTAGAGACAGATAGCTTAAGCGAGTTGCTCAGAGTCTCACAGGAGGTCTCAAGTGAGCCCAAGTAGCCAACTGAAACTGAGAGCTCTAATTCAGTTCATTAACACCAGAGAAACTTCTGTTGTTTAGTTTACCTACAATAAAACAACAGAAAAACTGCCACCTCTCTACAAATGTACCGTAGCAATATGTTGTGCTGTTGTCTATTGTTAAGCTTTGAGTCAACCTATTTCAATATTACCAGTCCTGCTGATGAAAGTTTGTAGATTTTTTGTGTTACTCTTCAGGCGTTGTTCTCTGAGAAATTAATGCAATTGATTGTTTTTCCTTATGCTAAATATTTAACCTCTTTAGGGAACAGTACCCTCTCAATTTAAAATTTTCATCATGTGTGCCTGATTTTCTGTGGTGCAGATGAAGTTTAAAACTTCAGAGCTGTGTCTACATGCAGGGTTGACTGAAAATCTCTTAGTAAAATGGACAATTTCAGTGACAGTGACAAACTCTCCTTCTCCAGAGACTTTGAATAGGTGCCATAGTCGAGTATCAGGGGGCTGTGGCCTTGACCCCTGGCATGGCCAGCTTGCATTTATGCCTGTTTCCACCCTTGCTGACACAGGGAAGAGGAACAGAGTAGGTGTCTGGAGTCCTTCACCTTTCTTTCTGTGGCTGGGGTGACCTCTTGCCTGCACTGCTTGTGGTTGAGGCAGGAGCAAAAAAATCTGAGAATGGAGCCAGGTTCCTTTCTGAAGTATCTTGGGAGCTTACTTATTAGTGACATAAGCCACTCAGCTGAGAATGGAGTCTAGGTGAAGAGGGCAGAACAGATTTTGCTGACCCCATCAATCTGCTGTTGTGGGAACCTTCTGGCACTTTTATGCCAGTAGTGCCTTCTTCATGGTTCATCTGGTCTGAGGCCAACATTCTTCTCAAGTCTTTGCATCCACTTTGCTCAGATATTAGTTTAGACACAGTTGTAGGCTGGTCTCTAAAGGTTTCTGGAAGAGCAAGAGCCAGGCACATTTAGCCTTTTAGTCCTTTCTTGCAGAGCAGTTCTTAATTTTTTAAGATGTAAACATACGCAAGTTGATTTAGTTACCCTGTATATCCATGTTTCCTTGGAAGTAAGTCTTATCTCTGCATTGCTATTCACGCTTTCCAGAAAAAGTCTGTTAGCTTTCTTTCCAGATAAGGCATCCTGGCACAAGAAGATGTTTGATATCAGGGAGCAGCCACAAATGCTGCAGGCTGGGGGCCTCAAGTTCAAATAAGTGCTTGTTATCAATCTAACAACTTATCTACAGACAGTGACAAGTTTAGTAGATATGTATGGCAAATGCCTGAATGATTTCTGCATGGTAAAGCAGATCAGGGACTTTTATTTCCTCGCATAAGCTGGTTGGGGGTGTGAGAGGGGACGTACAGAGCTCTATAAAGCTGCCTGTCAGAAGACTTTGGCATCCCAAGGGGGGAAAAGAAGGAAGGTTGTACCTCAGAACTCTATATATTTTCCCAAGGGTTTCTGTTATTGGACTGTCATAGCTTGCTGTTATATTTAAATTCTCATGGCACCCATGGGCTCAAAACTGGATCAAAGCAACAAACAAAGCCAGGCACAGCCTGGTTAACAGGGATAACATGGGCAGAAGGTGGAATCTCCTATAACTTTTGCCAGCATCAGCATCTGGGTTAAATTAATCCTTTTCGGCTCTGCCTATAGTCACTGTAGATGTGTTGAAGGTCATTTGTCCCATTCTAGGAGAAGTATGTACTTTGGACAAGCTACCCACTGTCACTGACTATAGACGGAAACAGCATAGACTGGATGCTAAAGAGTTAAAGACTGATGATAAGTAAAATACAGCCCATCCACAATTCTAACTGGGGGAATTTTTGTGTCTTCGTTAAATCTAGCTTGTAAAATAGTAGCACTGTGGGAATTAATTGACCTCACACACATGAAGACAATATTTTTCCTACATATGACAAAACTGTTTGCCTAAGATAGATTTCTATTTACATACCCACTAAGATGCAAATTAAGCATTCAGTAATTGTTTCTGTTATGCAGGCTGACTATTCAAAGTGATATTGCCACAAGTTTGATTTCCTTTGTCCAAAGAGAGAAGAATGCTCTCTTTGGACACATGCAGAGACCTCCAGGGAAGCATTAGGTCTTCTATGATCAGGAAAATCCAAAAGCATAGTAAAAAGGGGTTTATGTAAGATAGCATGGAAAGTAAATGACTTGCTTCTGTTTCTAAGCAAGGTATATTGAAGCTGTCAAGAATATGTAATGTAATGACTGATAGAGACAGGAGCATTTTGTTCCCATGCTTTGATTTCAAATTATTACAAATCAGAATTGATGAGGACCCCTCTGAAATAAAGAAACAAACTAAGTTCAGAGCTGCTCTCTGTGAAGGTCAGAGATAGAAGTAGGCTGTGTTAGGAAGCTGCAAGTGCTTGAAGGGGCTGGGGGACAATATCAGGCTTTCCTACAACAAGCTGTGGGATGACATGCTAAGGTTAGAGGGACAGGGTGCTAACAAGGGCCCTCAGCCTGTTGCTCTGAGATGTGCTGGCTACACTGCAGAACACTTGAAGTAATACAGAGATGAGCCAGGTGCTCCTGAGGTAATAGAAGCCAACAGGGAAACACCAGTGAAATACCTCAAAGGAATGAAGGGGCGTTCCTCTAAGAAGGTGACATGGCCGACAGCCCACCTGAAGTGCCTCTATGCCAATGTATGCAACATGTGCAACAAACAGGAGGAGCTGGAAGCCACCATGCCACTAGAAAGTTATGACCTAGTTGCCGTTACTGAAACTTGGTGGGAGGAATCCCATGACTGGAATGTGGCTATCGATGGCTACAGGCTGTTCAGAAGGGACAGATGAGGAAGGAGCATTGCCCTTTGTGTCAGGAAATGGATAGAGTGTGAAGAGCTGTCTCTGAAGAATAGCCACAAGAAGGTCGAAAGCTTATGGGTAAGAATCAGAGACTGAGGGAACAAAGAGAACCTTGTGGTTGGTGTCTATTACAGGCCACCTGATCAAAGGGAGACTGTTGATGAAGCCTTTTTACTCCAGGTACAGAAGGCATCACGCTTGCAGGCTCTTGTTCTGCTGGTGGACTTCAACCACCTGGAAATCTGCTGGAAAAGTAGCACAGTAAGCTATAGGCAATCCAGGAGAGTCCTGGAATGTGTTGAGGATAATTTCTCAAGCCAGAGGGCGTGCGATACTGGACCTTATGGTCATCAATGCAACTGAGCTAATCAGCTAATCAGTGATGTCAAGACTGGAGACAGCCTGGGCTGCAGTGATCATGCACTGCTGGAGTTTGCAGTCCTAAGGGATATGGGTCAAGACGCTGAATTTTAGGAAATCAAACTTCCAGCTCTTCAAGGAATTGGTCTCAGTGACCTCTTTGTAGGCACAGTGGGGCTGCGGTTGGGTGACCCTGAAGCCCTCTCCTCTCCAGGATGAGCAAATGCTGCTCTCTCAGCCTCTCGTCACAGACAATGTGCCCCAGTTCCTGACCATCTTGGTGACCCTCTCCTGAACTTGCACTGCTTGTCAAGAACCTGAAAGGTACCAGAAATGCATGCCAACCAGAGAGGTACCAGAAGGAGATCAGTAGCACTGACAAGGAAGACAAGGAGTTCAGGGAACAGGGATAAATGTCTGACAGAAATTGCCTGGCCCCTAATTTGGCCAGAACTAGGGATCTAAGGAATCTCACCCATTCAGTGAGCAGAGAAGCTAACTGAGGAACTGGATCCAATATTAGGAAACCAGTATCCAGAAGCCAGGCATAGAACATGGGGAATGGGGGGAACATGTAGGAGACAAAGGAAGATGATACAGCAAAGACTGCCAGACAGAAGTGGAGGCATCTTTTTGGAGGAGAGGAGAGAAACAAACTCACAGGAAGCATGAAGAGGAGAAGCAGCAGCCTGGTAAGGAGGGAAATGTACGCAAAGCAGAAAATGATGGAAAAGGGCATGAACGGGATTAGAAAGAGGAAGCGTGAAGCAAATTGAGACTGTAACACTCTTCATACTCCTTGCCAATTGGACATCTGTCTCTTTTCCTGAGAGGAAAAAGAGAGGATGATTGTGGTGGGAGATAATTTTGCACGTACACAGAGGATTTTAATTTTGAGAAGAAAAAAGGTCTCTGTCCTTATGTTTTAGGCGTTTTGTTTAATTACACTTAATGGTGTTTTCCTCAGTGCATTACACAGTAGAGCAGCTGTCACCAGAACAGGATCTTTCTGCTGTGAGAGTTTAATGACCTATCGTTTTTGCTTTGATGGTAGCAGGAGCATTGTGCTGTTGTGAACTACATATGATTGTTTATGGTGACTTCTTTCAGTCTTCTGCCCTCCCAGTGAAAATGGAAAAGTTGCTCACGGTATTTTTTTAAGAGAGATATCTTTTTAAAGTTGGCTGAAACGGCCTTCTTTATATGAGAATGCTTTTCCAACAACCTGACTTCTGAGATTAGGGTGGAGAATTGATTACTAGTCTTTTCTGTTATGAAATTCCTCTTCATCTGCCTTCATCATGAGTGAAAGAAAGGGTGAATAAACTGACTTGGCTTTTCTGAAGTATGATAAGCAAGAACAAGAAACTTCTTGTACTAGAAGTGAGATCTACAGTAAATCTTGAAAGAAGTCTTGCACACCTGGTGTGATGGCAGAAAACTGAAGTATTATTGTATGTACATATGACACAAGTGGCAAGCCGCTTATCTGCACAAGAGTTTTGCTAACCCTAACAGGTATGCTGTGAGGAGTTCTTCTGTCCGTACTTTGAAAATTATCCTGAAAATCTGTGAAGCGTCATTATAGTTCCAAATCAGAGGCTGTGCCACATAGGTGCACTCTATTTTTCTAACCTTTCTACATTTGTAGAACAAATGAATAGCAACTTGTACATGCACTGGCAACCAAGATGAGAAATGTTCAAGTCGGAAGTAAGACGCAAAACTGTTTTTGTCAATGAGATTCAATAGCCTTTGGATCCTTACAAAGAGATATGGTAAATCATAAATACCTGCCTTCAATTCAAGAAGAAATGTCTTTCTGAAGTCTTTGAGCTAATTGAATAGCAGGCTTTTGCATATGAAAAAAGGATTATTAACATTCTGGGATCTGTATGCTTCAGAGAGCATGTTAGAAGACTGTATTAGTTTCTTCTGGCCGTATAATCCTGGCTTTGTTTACATTTTCAGCTGAAACTTCGGTGTGAGCTCATGATCAAAATGACACTCGGCCATTTTTGGATGCTGCTGTCATGCCTTCAAGCAAGACCTCAGACTTGTGAGGTCCTCTACACTATGCCCCACATGGCCAAACATGTCTAGTGTGTTTGCAGACCCTCGAATCTCCTGCAATATATTGCCATTAAGCCTTCTGAAAGGCAATGACTGAAAAAAAGAAACAAGTGGCCGCTGTCTCATCTGATAAATTGTTATAATCTTTACAGCTAGAAGGAATCTGGTAGGATTTTCTTCCAAAGATCTCCAGCTGTTAGCAAAACAGACACCCAATAAACTGCTCAGTCTGCCACATAATTCAAGCACAGCTATGTTACATCATAACTTTTCCTCAATGAATTCCTGGAGTTGTGCATAACACAAAGCAGATTCATCCCTGGATTCTTCTCCTGAATAATGTTCATTAAAGTCTCTTTCCTCTTGCCTAGGAAAGTATAAGATGGAAATACAGTGACTTCTGCAACATTCCTGGAGGGTCACAGTTGTAATGTCTGCCTAAAGCAGTGTCATTGGTCTCATATTCTCTGCAGGAGTATTATTTTGTCAGTGCTCTGTGGTGCTTTGAAGAGAAAAAATGTTACAGAAATGCAAAGTAATAATGAAATATTCATGCATTCTTATAATGTAACCCCATTTTCCCAGTCTTTAATCACGATATATGCCTATGTTTCTACTGCACTTTGGAGAAGAATCTAAGCATAGATTGAATTCAGAAACTGTTTCTTGTCATTGTACCTTATATTTCAAGATGAGCACATGTGTAAAAGCTTCTTGATTTTAGTCTGTATATTCAACCTTACTGTTCACTTGTGGCTCTGTTGCTAAAATGCAGTAATTAAAAGGGTCATGAGATAGGTGGAACCAGTGAAGAACCTGAAGGGAAGTCCAAATGCAAGTGTTCTAATTTCGAGGGTTAATTATTCCTTTTAGGATGTTTGACTTCAGTGAAATTCAATACACATTTTTATCCTGGCAGCTGAGCAATAACATTAAACTTCCAAAAACTGGCTGCATGGAACAGGTCTAACTGTCATAATAATTTCTACAGTGCCTTGTGTCCTTTTTTCAGAGATGTTTAGCTGCTGGTGATACAGAATTGATTCACATCTGAACATTCCCATTCAGCACCCTTGGAATTGAACATTCTGGGGTTTATATCACAGTATTGAACCCAGATCTTCCTGGAAGATCTTTGCCTGTGGTCTGAAGACTTCCCTAGGCATGCTGTTGTTAGACTGAGTTATGAGTGAACTTGCTTATTTAAGAACTTGGCATGGAAATGGCCTTGTTAATGACCCCTATCCACTTATCACAGATCACTGTTACTATAGGTCTTCCTGCTGATGACTGGCTATAGAAACAGAGACAAGTAAAAGTGGACTCAGTCATTTAACCTTTTACAGACTGCAAATCATCATTCAGATACTGGTAGCATAATAGAAATACAACAAGCTTGTCACAAGAACTAAAATTCCTGCGGTGTTTTTTTTTAATTGGAGAAAAATGTATCATATTAATCAAATTATGCCTGATTGTCAACATGGAATTTAAAAAAAATCCCAAGAAGTTTAAGCAAAAAGATTACACTAGAACCTGTTCCCTCTTCTAAATTTTGACCCATGTCTAAAAGAAATTTTGAGATTTATGGTGCAGGACTAAGGTGTGTTTCAGTTATGCAAGTCTAAGAAATAAATTCTCAGGAGCCTTGCCTAAACTTTTATGTGCCTGAAAGCCTGAGTGCATTTTGTACAGTAAAGTTCTCAAGTTAAAGGGATAGTGTTTATCTCTTCTTGCTGACATCTCCATCTAAGCTGCTTACTCGAGATTCCCTGTACAACCAATTAAAAAAAATAAACCCTCTTAGGGTAGAAGGCAGCTGATTAATTTTAGGACTATAATTTTACTCAATGAGTGACATCAAACAGTGGACTACTGCATTTTCAGAAAAAAGAGACAGCCATTATGCCCTGGCTCAAAGGCTCATGGATTATGATTTTTTTTAAACCAAGTCTATTTTTCCATGCAGACTTCATTTGCCTTTCTTTGTCATATGTTCCCAGTGACTTCAGGTCTCCTGGGTCCCAGCCTAGTGCATTTTATGCCATGTTATAGTCAATCTTTCTGCTCTGTATTAAGAAATGGTGGTAAGTCAAAAGGAGTTTTAACCTCTTTTACGTCATTTTCTGTTGGAGCAGACATACTCCCTAACATGGCACAACAGTGGGTACACTTTCTTCAGTGAGACTGACGCTACATCTGCCCTTATGTGTAACAATTTTATATGGTATCCTCCAAAGAGTCCTATCATAAATGCATTTGTGACATTTGTCAATGTGTATCTCTAGGTGAACACTGAATGCCTTTGGCATTTAGCAGTCCTACAGCAAGAATGAGATATGCCTGCAAAGGGGGCTATCATGTCTGAATATTAGGAAGTGAGGAAGGAGACGAGCGAAAAGCCTTCTTCAAAAAGACTGCCTGTTCCTTTTGGGGGATCTTAAACACAATATTTCACAGTTCTGTCATTGGGCAGGTAAAGACGATAGAGAGATCACGTGGATTTTTACTTTCAACTTGCCCTTCAAAACAGAGAGCTGGAGAGGTTCTGTCTGAGAGCAGTGCATGGAATATCTGTGGAAAAGATAAGGACTGCTGTGTTCTCGTCAGTGAAGCAGAGAATGAAAGAAAGTGTCACAGGTGATTGTCTCACCTTTGGCATTCAGTGGAGGCTGGATGGATCTGCAGGAGAAAACTGAACCAGTGTTAGGAAAACAGTAACGCAGGAGAACAGTCTCTCAGACTCCGTTTACCACTTGCTTAACTGAGACTCAGAAAGGGACCTCAGGAAACTATTTTGTCCATTCTCTTGATTCAGAGAGGACTGGTTATGTTACATTACTCCGGATAAATATTCTTTCCTCTATTTTGAAAGACTTTCAATGGTGAGGACACCACGAGCTCAGAGACAATTTATTCTTGTGCAGTGTTTCCTTTTAGAATGAACTTTCAAATGTCTAACCTGAATCTCCCTTTTTGCAAATTAAAACTATATTTATTTGTTGGTTGTAGGTGTTTAAGTGAAGAGACTTGGGAGAGGGGGGAGAAGATAGATTGACAGATTGTTTTTATTCTTAAAAAGCACTCACAATGTTCTCATCTTTACTCTGGCCTCTGGATCTAACCCTCATTTTGCCTTTCTGTGATTTCCCTGTGCTCGCACGGTATTTTCAGCTCCTAACTGGACCCAGCATTTTGTCTCCAATAGCAGCTCCTGTTGCATCACATTTCCTCAAATGTCTTCCTCTAAGATTTCTACATCTTATTGTAAGTATCTGTGTCTAGTGCCTTGTCTCCTCACCTGATCCTCTCTGGCTCTTCATTTCTAGAAGCCTGTTCACTCACTCACTTGTTCACTTCTTGTAGCAATGTCTTCTCCTACAGAAACTCTTCCAATGGAGAAGATAAAGTGGATCTACTTAAGTGACCTAGGCTTTCGTCAAAATTCAATAAATAGGCCCTGGTGGGACTGACCCAGTAGGAGTTCGTATCTATGCTTTATACTGATAATGCACTTATTAAAGATGAATAAGAAAAAAGTCATAATGCCATGTAATTGTAACTGTATGCTGCAAATAATCAATTAATATTCAGATACAGAGTCAACAATGGAAGATTTGAAGACAGATTTTTGCTTCTTTCATATTTTGGTATAGCTAAGGTTCTGTACATAAACTAAAGCAACTTGTTCAGTTGTTGCAAGTGAGTTAAAATAAACCAAACTGAGAAAATAGCATCTGTTCCTTGTCACGCTGCCTAGGCAGGCACTTGGCAAAGAAGATGGCACAGACCCCTTGTGCTCTTTTGACACCAGACAGGACACACTCTGTACAGCAGCGCTCCCTGAGGCAGTCTTTGACAACTCTCTGCTGCTTCTATGTCACTTAAGTCAGTTTGCAAGTGGAATTAGGTTCCAAACCTGGTTGCCAATCATTGCTGAGCAGCAAAAATGGGTTAAATTGGGAAGGTAAATCCCTCACAATGAATAATTCACCCTAGACTAGTCTGCTAACCTTTCTCCATCGGTGCTTATTCATGTACTCACTGCATGTATTATTTACCTCTCTCACTAGGACTGTATGAGAGTTAAACATACTTGCAAATTATGCTGTATTATATTATAGTAAGCGGTACTCAGTAAGGGCTCAAGAGTTAATGTTAAATTTCATTTAGCTTCGGGCCTACACCAAACACTTCATCAGTCCAGATATGAAATGCAGGGAAGGTGCTTACTGTTATTGCTGTTATTACTATGCTGTTAACACTAACACTTTCTGTGTGCAACTGAGATCTGTGGCCCATGAGCTTAAACACTCTCCATGAAAGCTGAATCTCACAAATTATTTAAATTGAAAAGACACATGAAAACAAGGGAGCCTGGAGGCTGGAATGCTCCGACCTCAACAGGGTCACAGTGGCAAAACACAAATACGGCTCTCCATGCCCCTTTCTTTTTCTGAAGTCTGGGAAATGATGACACTTATGTTGTGCTTTACAGGGACTCCAAGGTGAATTCCAGCTGCCTATTGTGGAGACCTTACCTGAGCTTTGCAACACTCAAGTAAGAAGCATTTGGCCTAGCAGCATGTTTTGAAGAACTTGAAGAATGAATGTGGTCTTCTTCCATGCCAAAGGATAAGGTGACGGGCTTGCCCAATCTGGTGTTGTTTTGGTGCCCTAAGGAATCCTGCTTTGTCTCCAGCTCCTAACCCAGAAGGAAAGAGGTCATGAGTCATCTCTGCAAGCCCTATGCAGACTTCCCAGGTACCCTAGAGCAATCCAAAGGACACGGCACACCACTTTATGGCAACTGAATCACTCCCTTATTAACCATCGATCACAACAGGAACACAGACAACTTGTACACATGCAGATATTTATCTAATCCAAATCCTACAGCCCAGCTGAGTTCCAAGCTGCTCCCCATTAGTTACACAAGGAACACAGGTGCATTTCTTAGGTTGTATCATCCTGGTATGCTAGACACCCATAATTTGGTTGGACATCACACACAAATTAGACATGTATGGTGGTGAGTACACAGCTTGTTTTCCCTCAGAAATGGTTCTCTTCCAAACCATCAGAGTTAAATAATGGGTGGGAGGAAGAAAATAGGAAAGCTGATCTAAATATTAAATATATATTTAATAGCTGACTTTCACAAGTCCTTTATCCCAGATTGTTTCCTCCATTAACACCTACAAGAGTTGATTAAATATGAGACAGACGTGCCAGATTCTTCAACACCAACTTTTTTTTTTTTGGATTGTATATACCTACCAAAATGAAATTGTTGTCATTTGTTATTAAAATGTTCTAACTACATCTCCCAGGAGCAAAAAATAACTTTGTTTTTTATGTCCAATAGTTTTTCTTGCCCTTGATAGCACAATCAACAAATTAACAGTGATCTTGTAATTTATTCCTGCAACGTTCATTTTATTTATAATCCAAAAGCAATTAAATTCTCTTTTATGCCACATTGTCCTGGTGACAGATGTGTGGTTACCACTCAGACATTTGATTGCTGACATAAATCATCCTGCGATCAAAGTGCCTGTTGACTTCAGATTCGATATTTGCAGCAGATGCCTCCACATAGAGAGTGACAAGAAAATTCTTCATGGGAGTCGCATTTCAGTTAACCACCTTGCTTCACTCTGACTTTTCAATCTGACAGCTTGGTTATTTTATGACAGCCACGATTCTTCAAATGTAAATTTACAAAGCTACCAAATGTGTCACTTTATCACTTATACCAAATAATACTTTTGATATAAAAGAAGTACATTAGAATTTATGGGGGCACAGTGATTAAGGAGCAGGAATAGCTAGTGAGTTTAACAGTTTGACAAATTTATCCCCAAATGTTGGAAGAACTGCAGGAATTTTTTTTAAAATTTTACTAAAAGCAATATCCACACATGTAATAATTCCCTTTTCTACCTGTCCCCTCACCACTGTCTCTCACAGTAGCTATAAATTAGATTGCAATGGGAGCCAGGAGTCTGCAATTAAAACACAGTCAGGTCCTGGGCCAGAGCTATACAACTTGATTTTCTGTTCTTCTAAACGGTGAGGAAGGCTCTGTTAAAGCTTTAGCCTTCCCAACTAGTTCAAGAGGTTCAGGAGTTAGTGCAGTCCAGAAAATATTCCCTGAGGTTGTTTTTGCTGTGGCTACATGTTTCTGCAGGGAAGAGGATTTATAATATTGCATTTATCGCCAGATGGTGCCAGCTAAACTCACTGTTGGCCCGAGAATGAGCCCAGGCACTGTTTAGTTTATTAGTATAAAAATAATATAAGGCTATATAAAATAACTAAATGAGATAGGGTTAGGGGATGAGCTTGTGTGAATTGTCCAAAGTGGGATTTTGGCTCTGGCCATTTAGTGCAACATGAGACAATGACCACTTGCCAAGGACCATTCTTAGTAAACTGTATGGATGAGCCCATCATTCCTCCATTCTACACAGTCCTTCAGGACTATGTCATCAGCTCTTATGCTCTCAAATAGCCCTACATGCCTTCATGATGTGCATCAGGACACATGTAACATCCACACCTTTTTACTCTCTACTGTGGTGGGTGCTGAGACAGAGCCTCATTTTGTTTTGGACGCTTTGGACAGAAAAAGAGCAAAATAATAGCCATGTCTGAGGTCTTAGGGACACCACAAGGGGTCCAGAAGAGATCCAGGGCCAAGTGCTGTGAAATGCAGTTGGATGTTAATTGATGCTGTTTGGCTTCAGAGTCAGACAGTGATCCCAGCCCCTGTTTCATTTGGTAGTATGGACTCAGTTACAGAGAGGAGGTCCCTACTGTAGTGAACATACACCCCGATACAGACTTGGCTGGCAATGGGATAACAGGCAGGGCAAAGGCAGAGATGACATAATAAATTTTTCCTCTTTGTGGTGGCTGTAGAGATGATTGAGGCGGAGTTAGGAATTCCCATAAGACATAGTTTCTAATAAATACATCAACAATCAATCAGTTATTATTTAACTTCTTAACCACTCATATGGGATGCACCTTCTGGGTTAGACCATGTGATGGAAGCGTGATAGCTGAAGGATCACACCAGGCTGACATATTGCCTGGGGTCAAACAGGTAATCAGCTGGATCTAATTTGTAGCTGGAGAGATGCCGTGATTAAAAGACAGCATCACTCACAGTAGGAGCCTGAAACTCAACTTCACCATTGGTTTCAATGGAGGCTTGGTGTTCTTTGGACTTTTTGGTGACCTGACCAGTTTCTGTTCAGGGAATTGCATCTTCTAGTTGTGGTTTAGTTTATAGGGTTGCTCCAGACCGTGAAGGCGAAGAAAATTGCTTCAGCTTACTCTGCAGTGTGGCGTCTCTAGATGTTTCATGTTGAAGCAGTGCATTAAGTGCTGTGTGTTAATTTCTTCTTTCCTAGGTGAATGACTAATGAGCATTTCTTTGGTCGTCTTTCCTCTTTATTTCCAAAGTGCTATTAAAGGAGGGCATGACAGTTAGCTGTGAGCTTGACTCTGTAGTGAAAAAACGGCTTGGACCACATGGGAGTGATTTAAGGGGTTTCATAAATACAATACCATCACCTGCATGGGGAATATGCTGGCTGCAGGACCTAGCCTCATAGATTTGCCTAGTTCTTGTAATATGCAAAGTCTTTGAGTTAGCTCTCCAGAAAGAAAAGATATGGGCACGTTACCGTGCCCATGGGGAAATGAATGACATTAAAGTTTTATTTTGTGCTATTTCTGGAAAGGCATTAGATCGCAACTGGGCTTCTGAATTCTTGGTTGGATCAGGATCAAGAACTTATTAAAACTGGGGAATGTTAATATCAACTTCTCTGTAGCACTTATATGCCTATAAAGCATGTCACCATTCATTACAAGATTTATCCTTTCAATTTCTAGTTCCATTGTGACTATGTCATCCTGTAGAATAGGAATATCACTCCTTTTATTCCTTTCTATGGGTAATTAATTCATACCAGTAAAGAAGGATTTTCACAAAGTGGAAAAACCTAGCTTTAAAGAACGCATCATTCTGTCCAGCAAATTGGGTTTAAATATTATTTTCTTGTACCTGTGGGAATAGTCCAAATAAAGAAGTAAATATTTAAGGTGGACATTTTCAACATAGCCTTTCGCTAGTACACCAGCTTTCAAGGGCTTTTTGCTTGTTTGCTGAGATTCATTCTACTTTCTTTATAAAATACAGATCACCAGGAAAAGAACATTTTTCCCTTTTTAAAAATTGGTTAACGAGTGATAGAGGAAGTATTAAAGAAAGTATTGCATGTAAAATAATTTCACACTACAGAAATACAACCATTTCTGGGGTTAAGGGCAAGTTGAAAGGTTTATATGCCCCACACTGCATTGTCCTAATGTATGAATGTGTTTCACTTGAGCACTGTCTCCGTTAACACTTCCCACTTAGTATAACCTTGATGAGTGTGAGAACTCTGCAGTTAAGAAGATGAAAACTGTTCCCTTTAAAAGTGATGAGAAGACGTGTTGAAATCAAAGCTTTTTCCATTGGTTTTAGTAATATTGTTTTGTGCTTGAATGGTAGAATACAAATATTTGTAGGCTGGATACTTTATCTTTAGGTAGTCACTTTCATGATGATTTTGCGTAACACCCAGATACTCACATCTCCATCGCAGCTTGTAAAAACTTTGGGAATGTCATTCATTTCCCTGAAAAACTTATTCTCTAGGGGGTTTTCAGGACCCCCATTTACTTCTGTGAGAGCAGAATTAATATCACAGCAAATGCTTTTGTCAGATCCCCTCTGCAATAATGTGCAACAACACGAAGAAAACAGAACTCTACCTAATGTAAAGCCATAAGGGAGAGAAGTGGAGGCAGACACACTGTGCGAAGATGTGATGCCAATTTTATTTCAAAGCAAAGCATGAGCATCTCATGTTCTCATTCCTCTGTTAGGTTCATGGTCTCTCACTGAACCCCATCTTCTGTCTGTCTGTGATCATCAGCATTCCATGAGGCACAGCTTCCCCTTCTATGAGTAGGAAATATAGTGTATTGCAGGATCTCTCAAGGGAATTTCTAGGTTTTGATTGCGTTTTTCTTTCACTTTTTTCACCATCTCTGTAAATGACCTTGCTTGTGGAAGTGCTAGGTAATCCAAACTAATATTAAAGTTATGGGACTGGTGGAAACTCAATAGCTTTGAAACTCTGAAAAACCATAATCCATACCTCTCCCTCTATTGCTGGTTTATTTGGGTTTCTGACTTTACTAGGCAGTTGCAAAGCTGCTGAATGGCTTACACTGGAGAAGCGTGATAGCTTCAGCAGTTGCAGAGCACTGTAGGACTTCATTCTGCCCCTGATCCCTGCGCCAAAGAGACTATTTTCCACCTGACTGAGCTTTGTAGAGATTGGAAGGTGTATCAAATTAAATTAGTTCTGCTTTGCGATGGCATTTGGCACTTTTGTAAATAAGGTATTGCAAATCTGCTTAATTCTCTTTTTTTCTCTTGCTGAGGTAAAACCAGCATCAGAAGAAACTGTTCTGTTGGTATTGGTTTATTCAGTGCTGCTGGATACAATGTGGGTGACTATATATCTGATGTTCAGGAACCAAGTTCACTGCATGTGTTATTCTAACTGGAGAAAATGAATTCAAATAAAGCTGTTGGAGTCGATGGTTTCAGAGACAGATAAATATAGCTTCTGCTTTGTTATATCAGTCGGTTAATACATTGTTTAATTCATCTTTGTCCTCAGCTGATTAATCTAGAGACAGGGCAGTGAAAATTAACTCCCCATTACATTGCATCTGAGCTCACTCACAGCTATCATATTTGTTTACTGACCTCCAGATCAAGGACTTCATAAACTTTTGAAAGGAACAAATACGCCGTCATGGCTGAACATTTGAAATGCCTGTATCAGCAGTGATGTGGGGTAGTACTTATTATAGGGGACTACAAATCATCTGCCACTGATTTCCCATGAACCAGAGCATCATTGTCCCATACCTCCATATCTTCATTACTATACAGGGCTAATGATAGCTGCATACTCAGAAACAGTGAATAAATATACTTCATCTAGAATTCTGTAACCCTTCAGTGATTCAGAAACTGGTGTTGTTCTTGCAGCCTCAAAATGTTCAGTGTTCAGCTTTGATTCAGATGAGTGCTTGAAAGATGGGAGCTGTTTTAAAAAACTGTAAGGTGTTAGCATTTGCAAACTTACAGTTCCCTGATTGTGTTTAGTTGTGAGGTGGAAAGCAGACAGATTTTCTTGAGTGGTTCAGAATATGCCCTTGATGTCCTGGTAGTGTCTGCATCAGTACAGGCTTGGGGTGGACCCGCTGGAGAGCAGCTCTGCGGAGAAGGACCTGGGTGTCCTGGTGGACGACAGGTTAACCATGAGCCAGCAGTGTGCCCTGGCTGCCAAGAAGGCCAATGGCATTCTGGGGTGCATTAGGAGGAGTGTGGCCAGCAGGTCAAGGGAGGTTCTCCTTCCCCTCTGCTCTCCCCTAGTGAGGCCTCATCTGGAGTACTGTGTCCAGTTCTGGGCTCCCCAATTCAAGAAAGATGAGCAGCTACTGGAGAGAGTCCAGTGGAGAGCTACGAGGATGGTGAGGGGACTGGAGCATCTCTCCTGTGAGGAGAGGCTGAGGGAGCTGAGCTTGTTCAGCCTGAAGAAGAGAAGGCTGCGAGGGGACCTAACATATGCTTACAAATATCTGAAGGGTGGGTGTCAGGAGGATGGGGCCAAGCTCTTTTCAGTAGTGCCCAGTGACAGGACAAGGTGCAATGGGCACAAACTGAAGCACAGGAAGTTCCATCTGAACGTGAGGAAGAATTTCTTCCCTCTGAGGCTGACGGAGCACTGGAACAGGCTGCCCAGGGAGGTTGTGGAGTCTGCTTCTCTGGAGATATTCAAGACCCGCCTGGACAAGGTCCTCTACAGCCTGCTGTAGGTGACCCTGCTTCAGCAGGAGGTTTGGACTAGATGACCCACAGAGGTCCCTTCCAACCCCTACCATTCTGTGATTCTATGATTCTGTGAAAATGCGAAGATTTACCTAAAGGGAGGATGATCTCCACGGAAGCTAACTAAACCTCTCAGAGAGTGATGGCAACCTTCATTTAATATATTTAAACATTGAAGTAGTGGACCTGGTAAGCATGGAAAACCGTGGAAGGGTTCTTCTTGGCTTCACTGTACTCTGAATCAGGCCTTAACTTCTGACAGGAAAGAAAAGAGGGAAAATTAAGGAATTCAGTTCACTGTAAAGTAAAAGACCCTGTACAATGTCTGGGAAAACATTTGGGTAACATATTCCTGAGCAATTATTTTCTCCTTCTCATTTAATTTGCTGAAAAGACATAAACCATTAGTTTTGTTCTCTCATTAAGTATGTATGTACAAACTTAGAAAGCAAAATTTGCCTTACTTGAGACTAGTCAAAGCTACAGAATTCAGTCTTCAATTCCAGACTTTTTTTGAATGAAAACAAAAAATTATATCCAGAGTCAGAGAATATGGGATATTTCATGTATCCTAGCATAAGAACACTTGGCAGATGTTGCTTCCTGCATATTTTATAATTATAGTAGCAATGGGCAAAGAGTTTTCTTTCCCAGGAAGTGGGGGAGAGCATTTTAGTGTGGCTTTAGATTGGAGCAATACCACACAGGCTTTACAACTGCACTATGCAAGACCTTAGCAAGGACCATGAACGTCATCCAGGGACAAGAACTGCTAATGCTGCAGCGTGATCTGGTTTTGCAAGGCAAGGCTCAGGATAAGCACTCAGAAGTCAAAGCAGAGATCTGTAATCAAGGTCTGAAATGGAGATTCCCCCTCACTATTTTGACACAGAGGAGAACCCAGTTAAATTCTTGTAGAGTTCTGTGTTGAACCGGCATTATGTGTATTTTTTTAATTGACTGTCAGGAAGTCTCTGAATCCTGTACAATGGTGAACGATCGGTAAGTCAAGTAGAAGATCAGATGCTTAGGAGCAAACTTCTAGATCTGGCCAATTTACAAAAGACATATTTAAAATTGCATGCATGTTCACTTATATATTATGTATTTTGCCTATATATATACACAATATACTACACAATATATGTATATCAATATATTATTCTGCGTGTTTCACTGGAACCCCAGCTCTTGCATGTAACACTTTCATTTATCAATAAGTAGAAACAAAAATGTGAAAAGGGATGGATGCTCATCTGGCTGACTGAATTGAGGCATATTTAGAATGTTCTCCCAGGCAGCTACAGTATTTCAGTTGTAAATGTGGTGTGAGAATATACAAACTGGTCAGACCAGAGCTTCATCTGACTCAATATTCTGTCACTGAACTGGCTACTGGGACTTGTTTTGGAAGGGGTCATGTATTCACATGACTTTCAGAAAATGCCGTGCCCATGCAAGGCATACGTAAGTTATACCCTTTTTGCTGTTTGCTCCCTGCTTCTGTGTGTTAGTAGTTTCTGCTGAGCAACCTGATCTAGTTAAAGATGTCCCTACTCACTGCAGGGGGCTTAGACTAGATGACCTCCAGAGGTCCCTTCCATCCCTAAGCATTCTATGATTTTATGATTCTATGATACTATGATTCTGTAGTTTGAGTACTACAGTCTTGACCACCACCAGCTGAAGGGCACCAGGTGACCTGCTACAAAGTAGTCAGCAATAAGGAGTAAAATGCTTTTAAACTGTTCCAGCTCCACATCCAAACCGAATCTGCTCATACCCTCATCATCCTTTAGCACACCACAACACGGTCTCCCAAGGACATTTGATCTCCTTGCACTGAAGAGATCTCCAAAAACCTCTGGTCTCAATGATTAGCATTTCATGACAATATAACTGGTATCCAGGAAGCACAGGGTTTAAATTCTGGCTTGTAACGTACTGTGATAACATGTCATTTGCGTGTGGGAATAGGAATCTGCAGTTAATACAAAATCAGGACTCGGTTCTCAAAGTCGATACAGAGTACGTTTTAGAAGTCAAAGTAAGCAATTTGGCAAGGAAGCAATATGCTGGGTCAGGCATTTTGGTAATGAATGCTGAATAAGTAGGAATCTGCAAATTGGTTTCGCAGCAAGGTAAGCAAACAGGGAGGTTAGCAGAGTTTAGCAGCATTCAGATTTAAATGTTATCCTGGTGTGAGTTTTAAGGCCTTCCAGGAAGAAAAAAACCACCAAACCATCATGTGGTAATAGCTCTTTTTTTTGGGAGACCACTTTTAATAAGAACCATAGAAGTTTTTCACATAGTTCTGGACAAGGAACATAACAAAATCAACAGGTAACAAGGAGATTGAAAGGTATTTTAAGAAGGCTATAGTACATTCAAGTTCTGCAAGTCTGCTAGAAACATAATTCGTAATATCACCAAGGTGAAAGGGTAGTATTAATTTGAATATTTTATATAAATCTGCAAGTTTGGAACAAACTCCACACCTCTTTTTCAAGTTTAATTTATGTTGTAAGATGAAATAAAAAATTTATGTTCTGTATGGAAGAAGAAAAGGTCCTTAGTGGATGATCTTAAATTATCTCCTATTTGAACGAGTTCATTTTACTGAGAGAGTTCCATCAAACATTTAATTAGGCTTAAATTGTACATCTAAGAAGTCAGTAACTTGACAGTGACCTCCTTCAAACACATTGATCCAAGTTGATGGAATAGAGAATGAACTGTTAAAAATAAAAAGCTTTTTCATTTTATTCGTGGTATTTTAGTTTTAGTGCGAAAGGTTGGAGCAAGCAACAACTACTAAAAAGACGTTTTCATTTGTTCCCTCCCAAAGAACTTTCTAATGATAGCAATCCAATTAGTTAATCTTTGTACAACATTTCGATAAATGTAAAGTACTCTTTTGGACTTGATCTGATTCTCAACAATTTTGACAGTGGACTTTGCACTGACTGCTGCAAGAGCCCTGCTGCACTGCTAGAGTCAAGATTTCTGAACTGCTAAAGAAGAAATTTTGAAGAGTTCAAAGCTGTAAAGCAGATATTCAAACACAGTGATTCCTTCATTTCTCATTTGGTCTGTGATGAATCCCAAGTCTCTCAGAAACAGATCTTTTCAGTTTAAAGTCTTCCATTCCTATCAATATGGCCTTTCTTATTTCCTGCAGTATATCTTTGTGTGCCACTGCATTAAAACATCCTCAGCAAAAAGCTCTGAAGCAGTCTTCATTTGCACAACCTTTTTTAGTGTGATTAACACACTGTACCTCCTGCTAGTGTTATAAGCAGTGGTTTTATAGTTTCTTTAAAAATGCGATGAAAATATTGAAAAATAATGTCTTATCCTGACTCCTGCAGAACCCCATTAAAAGATTCCTTGGCAAAAGCTTCTTTTTGAGATCTGCCAGACAATTCGCGGTCAGCTTAGGTGGGTATTTTTAACACTAGTGTACAAATTCTTTAGGTTTGAGGTAAACATCCAATAGAGTCTGATCAATACAGTTCCATTTGCTAGTCACACTTAGAATTTCATCACAGACAACATGCAAGTTTCTTTGAAAAGTTTTTTGTTTTTTTTCCCCTAAAAATTTGTTTATAGAAATTACTTCGATTTCTGTGATTAAATTCTTTATTAAACTGATTTCCATTTATCCTTTTTTCCTTGAAATTCTCATGCAAAGTTTACAAACCAGATTTTCCATCTTACCCCAGTCATCTTGCTTGCCCCATTTGACTGTTGCACAAGATCAGTACTCACAATTCCAAAGTGTGTTCAGTTTTTTTGGTAAAACATGTTACCCCAGCCATCTAAAACAGTCTACATAGAGCATGGTGACATTAATCTAGTGCTTGATCTGCACTTCAGGTTTACATACTATATTTATGAGACTGAAATATAAATTTCTTGACATAAATCAGAAAGATGACATGCATTTTAACACTAGATAGTAAGAGAGAAAAGTTTAAACTTAATTCTTCTGGCTCAAAAATACAAATATGAAAATTTGAATTGGGGACAAGAAATCAATATCTTGAGAACATTACTAATGAAGAGGATTCAGATCAAAAGCTGATCAAAAATTTGCTTCATCATAGATCACAAAATTACTTTTTAGTATTTCCCATGTCAATGCTCTGGTCTGTGGCAAATACTATGTTCCAGACTCCTTAATTCATCATTAACTCGTCCCTTGGGAATCACTACGGCTTCTAAATCAAATCTACTTGATTTGAGGACAGATGGTATTGTCCCTGAATAGCTGAAAATATGTACCAAATAATTTACTATGTGGCACCTTAATGTGTGTTTGATTTGCACCTTTTAAAGGGCTAGGGAGTTGACTACTCATACCACGTACTAGTGGAGATTTTTGTCTTCTCCTTCTTAAAGGGCAGATTTGGGCGTTGTTTCTTTTTGAACCTGAAGAGAGATCAAGGACCTTAACCCATGTCTAGACATTGGGCTCTAGATTTTCTGCTGATTTTATGCCCTACTACAGAGACAAAAAGAGAAGACATAGTAAAATTTGGTCCAATGCTGAAATGCTAAATGAGACATTTCAAGTGAAGATATTTCTGTTATATTTTAACTTTCTTGCCAACCAGACATCCTAAAATTACACTCCGTTTCAGATTTTCTCTGTTTATCAGAATGAGAAAGTGACCAAAAGATGATAATTTTGTCATTATTTTTCAAAGCAGAAAGGAAATTAGAGGTCTTCTGAAATCACTCCATGTCTTATAGATATTTCAACCTGTTTGTGTGCTTGTGAAAAATAAAATCATCACTTTAAAGTGGATTAATCTGCAGGTACTGCAGTTGCTTCAGAACAAAATAAATGAAAGACAAAATTATGATTTCAATCATGTATATTTACAACAAGCAAAATTAAAAAATGACAAAATTTATTGTTGAAGATTTTTATTTCCTCTTTTGAGATAAAAATGAGCAGATATTGAGTGAAAAAAGTCATCAGGTTTAAGCAAGCATAAGGAAGTGCATTATTGTACAGTGCCTTATTAAATGCTGCAACTCATTGCAACAGACACTGTAGCAGCCAAAAATGATGTGAGATTTAAAAAGGAATTAGACAAAATGGAAAAAGATTGGGTATTGGTGACAAATACAATGACCTAGGTACATTCTTTCCTCAAACCTGAGGCTTGAATGAAATGGTATAGAAGTGACCGTCAGAATTTTTTTCCTGTTTTCCTTTTTTCCTTTCTCCTTTTTTCCCTTTTCCTTTTTTCCCTTTTCCTTTTTTCCCTTTTCTTTTCTTTTCTTTTCTTTTCTTTTCTTTTCTTTTCTTTTCTTTTCTTTTCTTTTCTTTTCTTTTCTTTTCTTTTCTTTTCTTTTCTTTTCTTTTCTTTTCTTTTCTTTTCTTTTCTTTTCTTTTCTTTTCTTTTCTTTTCTTTTCTTTTCTTTTCTTTTCTTTTTTCTTTTCTTTTCTTTTATCTCCCTTTTCCCCTTCCCCTTCCGTTTTCCAGTCTTCAATTTCTATGAGCCACAGCTGACTAAATTAGAAGTCCTTGTCTTGAGTGCCAGTATTTTCTGCATCAAGCTGGAATTTTCAACAGTTCTGTCACGTAAAAAGCTTCCTTGAGCAGCCATCATAGTTACCTTCCTCTTGGCATGGATAATGGGACAAAGCAAAATAGAATAATGTTTTCAAGAGCCATTTTTAATTCCAAATACTAAAGATTCTCACAAAATTGGGAGAAGACATATGTGCATAAGAAAGAAGTTTAGTGCTCAATTTTTTTCCCCATCAAGAATCTCATACAGAACACCTGAGGGTGAATGTGGCTGATTGCATTTTATATTTTCAGTTATTTTAAGAGACTACATAGAATAGCTCTTAAAATTTTTGTTTCATTGCTTGCTTCTTAATCTGAAGTGACATAATTGTAAATCCTTGAAAGAGCAATGGGGAATTGCTAACATTTAAATTGTAATTTCAGGCCCTGATGACTTGGCAATTATTACTAGCTTTAGTCTTTTAGTCATTCTTTGAAGTTAATTTTACATTTTTTACAAGTAATTATTGTAGTTGAAAATTCCCATTGCAAAGTTTAGATCTGCAGCAGTGTTTGGGGTGTTCAGATGTTGGTCTTTATTTCCTGTGCCTAGAAGCATCGTCCTGCTGAAAGGGGGTTGTTGCTGCCCTGTGACCAGCCCTTTCCACTACCCAGTGCACAAGGGAGGTATATGAATGTATTTAAAATTTTAGACCATTTTTGAATTGAAGAGACTGCATTGTACAGTGTGTGAAGAACCCTGGAAGTCTGGAGCTCACATATTTCTCTTCATCCTCCCACCTTGACTATACATAGAGCTGGCAGAGACCAGCTACAGAGTCACTGGTAGATGCCTGCAAGGAAGCAGTCTTCACTCCTCTTCTCTTCTTCAGTGATGTTATTCCTTCTTTCTCTATTGTTCTGGTGACTATAAATGCAGCTTCAGAGAAACAGGGCTAATGACTGGTTGACAGTAACCTTTCACAACAAAGGGGGAAACAGATCAGGGCAAAACAAAGTATTTTTAAGGCTCAGGATGACCTAAAGGGGCAACGGGGATGAATAAGTGCACAGTAAATATTGAAGAAATTAAGTTTCTGTACAGACTGGATTCACTATGGGTGTTTGTCACAGGCCCGATTCTCATCTCACCTGGACTGATTTACCAATACTAACATAATAATGTGTTATCTTGAGAGTAGTAGCCTGCTGAGATAAGCAAACATAAGACACAGTATTTACATTTACAGTCCTAGCTTTTCCATTATAATATTTGTAGTACACTGTAGAAATGTGGATGTGCTTACTGTGCAGATTTCCATAAAATTATTTCCCTGCTCAGTTGGAATGCTGTGTAAATTGACTGAAGACATTGCGCAAGACCAAAAAATACATTAACATTTTCTTTCTCAAACTGCAGCAAATAGGTTTCAATATTGCTTTTGGAGGTTATTTTCTCTTCAGGGCACAAAGTAACATGGATTGGTTTAAGTTCTTTTGTTTTCATATGTCCTTCAACTTGTTAATTTCAAGGCCCCACTGTTCGCTGTGATTCATTGCAGCAGTGAATAACAAATGTCACTAAAATAGTGAGATTGCCTGAGCTACTTCAGAAATTAATGGACTGGCTGTGATATACTGGAGCCACTTTCAACCATCTATAATTGGAGTGCCAATTTATTTCCAATCATTTCAAGCACTGTAATTATAGTGCATCATTGTTGCCTGCTTAACATTCATATGGGAAGCTGGCATAATAATGCTGGCAGGAGGCCACATATTTTACAACTGAAATGAATGGTAAAAATGAGAAGTAATATACAAGAGAACAGAACTTTAAATTTTGTTTAGAGGTTTTGTTCTGGCTAACATGTAATGGGGTCATGATAGAATGATGTGGGAAAACTCACCTTCATAAAATGTCAATAAATATGTTTTCCAAATAGACTGTAAATCAAGGAGGGAGTAAAAAAAAGATAAATCTAATGTTTTAAATAAAAATCCCATAGTTCATAATATCTAATCTTTTATTTACGTTTCAGCTGGAGAAATAGTTCAATTTATTTGCCAACGAAAAAAGTGCAGCTAGATTTTTTTCTTTGTTTCTAGCAGTAAAATAAGGAATCTTGGGGGCTGGAAGACACCTCCCAAAGTCCGTGGTCTTTAAGACCTCAGAGCAGTGTCAGATAGAGCAACTTTCTCAGGGCTATGGCTATTCAGCTCCATGGCCCTGAAGACCTCAAAGTGGGATCAGATAGAACAGTTTTTTCAGGCTATGGCTGGTCTCCACAGGTGGACTATCTATAACCTCTCTGGACATCCTGTTCCAGTGATTGACCACCCTCAGATTAAAAGTTATTTTTCCTGTGTTGAAACAGGATTTTCTATATTTCAGTTTGTGACCATTGCCTTTTGTCAATTTATTAGACACTACTGAAAGGAGTCTGGATCCATTCTCTTGACACCCTCCCATCAAATACTTACACACATCGATGAGATTCCCCACCCTGAGATTTGTCTGCTCCAGGCTAAAGAGTCCGAGCTCTCTCAGCCTCTCCCTGTTTCAGATGCTCTTTCCCCACTAATCACGTTTGGGGCCCTTTTCTGGACTCACTAAAGCATGTCCATATCTCTCTTGTGTTGGGTAACCCTGTACTGGACACAGCACCCCACATGTGTCTTTCCAGAGAGGCAGAAGAGGGGAAGGATCAGCCCCCTCAACCTTATGGCAACAGTCTTCCTGATGCAACCCAGGAAGCTGTTGGACTTCTTTGTTGCAGGGGAACATCGCTGTCTCAAGCACAACTCATATTCCACCAGGATCCCCAGGTCCTTTTCTGCAAAACAGTTTTCCAGTTCGTCAGTCTCCAACCTGTACTAGTGCATAGGGTTATTTCTTTCCAGGAGAAGGACTTGACATTTCCCTTTATTGACCTCCATGAGATTCCTGTCAGCGCACTTCTTCAGCTAGTTGAGGTCCATCTTAATGGCAGCACTCTTCCTTCTTATGTCTATGAGGATTTTATAGGAGACGGAGTGAAAAGCCATACTAAAATTAAGATAAACAACATCCACTGCTCTCTTCTTCTTCATGGAGCTAGTCATCTCATCGTAGATGTCTATTAGGCTGGTCAAGTACAGTTTACCCTTCATAAATCTGTGATGAGTATTGAAACACTGGAACAGATTTCCCAGAGAGGTAGTGGAGGCCCTATATCTGGAAACAATGAAGCCCAGGTTGGATGGGGCTCTGAGCAACCTGGTCTAGTTGAAGATATACCTGACTACTGAAGTGGGTTGGGCTAGATGGCATCTAAAGGTCCCTTCCAACCCAAATAATTCTATGATTCTATGATTAAACCTGTGTCTGGGAAATTAGTTTCCAACAATACAGCAACCTTGACAATACTTTTCTCTCCAGTACTATTGTATTGGGTTTGCATGGCGAGCTTTTGGCAGCAGAGGGGCTATGGGAGTGCATTCTGTGACAAGTTGCTAGAAGGTTCCTGTGTCCAACAGAGCCAATGCCAGCCAGCTCCAAGATGGACCCGCCTCTGGCTGAGGCCAAGCCCATCAGTGACAGCGGTAGCACCTCTGAGATAATAAATTTAAGAAGGGAGGTCCACGGTGGAGCAAATATCCACCTGCAGCCTGTGGAGGACCCTACACTGGAGCAGGAGAATGCTCCCAAAGGAAGCTGTGACTCCGTGGAAAGCCCATGCTGGAGCAGGCTCCTGGCAGGAGCTGTGGGTCCATGGAGAGAGGATCCCACACAGGAGCAGGTTTGCTAGCAGGATTTGTTACCCCACAGGTGATGCGATGAACGTCATCTATCCGGAATTTTGTAAAGCTTTTGACACGGTCCCCCACAACATCCTTCTCTCTAAATTGGAGAGCCATGGATTTGATGGGTGGACTGTTCAGTGGATAAGGAATTGGTTGGATGGTCGCAGCCAAAGGGTAGTGGTCAACGGCTCAATGTCCAGATGGAGACCAGTGACGAGTGGAGTCCCTCAGGGGTCCGTACTGGGACCGGTGCGGTTCAATATATTCATCAATGACATGGACAGTGACATCGAGTGTACCCTCAGCAAGTTTGCAGATGACACCAAGCTGAGTGGTACGGCTGATACAGCAGAAGGATGGGATGCCGTCCAGAGGGACCTGGACAAGCTGGAGAGGTGGGCCTGTGTGAACCTCATAAGGTTCAAGAAGGCCAAGTGCAAGGTCCTACACCTGGGTCGGGGTAATCCCCGGTATCAATACAGGCTGGGGGATGAAAGGATCGAGAGCAGCCCTGCTGAGAGGGACTTGGGGGTGCTGATAGACGAAAGGCTGGACATGAGCCGGCAATGTGCGCTGGCAGCCCAGAGGGCCATCCGTGTCCTGGACTGCATCAAGAGAAGCGTGGCCAGCAGGTCGAGAGAGGTGATTCTGCCCCTCTACTCTGCTCTGGTGAGACCTCACCTGGAGTACTGCATTCAGCTCTGGAGCCCTCAGCACAAGAAGGACATGGAACTGTTGGAGCAGCTCCAAAGGAGGGCTACAAAAATGATCCGAGGGCTGGAGCACCTCTCCTGTGAGGACAGGCTGAGAGAGTTGGGCTTGTTCAGCCTGGAGAAGAGAAGGCTGCGGGGAGACCTGATTGCAGCGTTTCAGTACTTAAAGGGAGCCTATAAGAAAGATGGGGACAATCTTTTTAGTAGAGACAGCAGTGACAGGACGAGGGGTAATGGTTTTAAACTAAAACAGGGTAGGTTTAGGCTGTATATAAGGAAGAAATTCTTTACAATGAGGGTTGTGAAACACTGGAACGGGTTGCCCAGAGAGGTAGTGGAGGCCCCATCCCTGGAAACATTCAAGACCAAGTTGGACAGTGCTCTGAGCAACCTGATCTAGTTAGCGGTGTCCCTGCTTGCTGCGGGGGGGTTGGACTAGATGACCTCTAGGGGTCTCTTCCAACCCAAAACTTTCTATGATTCTATGATTCTATGACCCATACTGGAGCAATCTGTTCCTGAAGGACTGCACCCAATGGAAAGGATATATGGAAAGGACCCACGATGGAGCAGTTCATGAAGAACTGTAGCCTGTGGGAAAGACCCAGGCTGGAGAAGTTCACTGTGTCCCGTGGGAGGAGCCCCACAATGGAGCAGAGGAAGAGTGGCAGAAGGAAGCAGCAGCAGAGACAATATGCAATGAACTGACCACAATCCCCAGTCCCCATCCTGTTGCACCTCTTGGGGGGGAGGCAGAGAAAACCAGGAGTGAAGCTGAGCCCAGGAAGAAGCGAGGGGTTGGGGAGAAGGTGTTTAAGATTTGGTTTTATTTCTCATTACCCTAGTCTGATTTGATTGGCAATAAATTAAATTAATTTCCATGAGTCTGTTTTGCCCAGGAAGGTGATAGCCGAGTGATTACCCTGTCCTTACCTTGATCCACGATCCTTTCATTATATTTTCTCTCTCCTGTCCAGCTGAGGAGGGAGAGTGATAGAGCGGCTTGGTGGGAACCTGGCAGCCAGCCAAGGACAACCCACCACAACTATTAATAAGAGTATTTGCCACAGTCAAATGTCTTGACTGTCTGAATCAGATCCCAAACACAGTCTCAGTAGGACCTTTCTGACAATCTGTCCTGAAATAAATTCTGACCTCAGTCCATTCTTTTTCATTTGTGCTATTTCCTTTTTGGTTTTCAGCCTCATTTGTGTATGACTGTATCTTACTATGCTTGTCATATTAGTACATTTTGGCAACAGGATTTACTCTTCAAAAGGTATTTTCCAGTCACCAAAACTGTTCAACAACACTTGTGCTACCATAATTCAGTCTGAATAATGGTGTCCAAATGCAAGCTGTTCCCTTGTTTAGATATCCTATCACTACTTATTCTGCCTGTCTGCCATTCTGATCAGTCTTATCGCCCAGCTTTTCCCTCAGTTTTTTTCTGTATTAGGTGTAGTTCCTCATACTATTAGGGTAAAGCATCAGGACTCCCCAAGCTGCATCTGTTTTGTCCATGACAGTAACTGGTATGTAGTCTCCCTCTGTTTGTGTCAAAGAATGAACCTTTTAATCCTGTTTTCTTACCCTGCCCTGCCGAGGAGGGAGAGTGAGTGAGCAGCTGAGTGGTCCTTTGGCTATCTACCAAAGCTAACCTACTACCTGAGCCAAGATCTCCACTGTAGTATGCGGTGGGAAACATGAGATAAGGGGCATACATTGATACAAGAGAGGTTCAAACTGGATATGCACAGAAACTTTCACCATGAGGACAGTTGTGCAGTGGAACAGGGTTCTAGAGAGACTGTGGGATCTCAGACCTTGGAGGATTTCCTGAGCAACTTGGTCTGATTTCATGGGTCACCGTGCTTCACGCAGAAGGTTGAACTAGATGACCGTCAGATGCCCCATCCAACCTGAGTTATCCTGTGATTCTGTAATTTTCTCTCCTCACTTTGCGATCTCATAGATTTCTCCTCAGTCACAGTAGCCTCATTCCTAGAAAGTTATTCAGCTAAGGGTGAGTCTCTGTGGATATTTTTTCATATAATTTGTACCAGTGGTCAGATATCCTAAAAGATTCCTTAAAATACTATCTTTTTAGGTGCCTGTTGAATATGGTTATCGTTTCTCTGTGGGGAATTACAGTCAGAATAAACCCCTCTGGTCTCTGTCATTGATTGATAGAGGCCTCTCTCTTTGAGAGAGTAATTTAGGTCTACCTCCCTATGGTGTATTTTCATTCAGTACTGGGAAATATGTTTTCACACTTTTCATTGAAAAGGGGAGAGACAATTATTTTACTTCAAGAGGTGGCAACCATTTGAAGAAGAATGAGGTTCTTCTTGCTTGTAGATTAAGTGCTGAACTTGTTTTTCCTATGCTGAGTTGTACACATCCATGTTCTTCTGATTCTCCACCTTTGATTTTTTATTGGTGGTGTGGTTTAACCCAGTGGGCAGCTGAACACCACACATCCATTCACTCACTCCCTCACAATGGGATGGGGGAGAGAATCGAAAAAAGATCAAACTTGTGGGCTCAGATTAGGACAGTTTAGTAGGACAGAAAAGGAAGGAAAAATCATGCTGCTGCTGCTGCTGCTAATAGTAATGGAGGTAGTAATAATAACAATAATTAAACATGCAAAACAAGTGATGCACAATACAATTGTTGATCCACAATACAATTGTTCACCACCCACTGACCAATGCCCAGCTAGTCCCCAAGCAGCAGCTGCCGTCTCCAGCCAGCTCCCCCAGTTTATATGTTCAGAATGACGTCATATAGTATGGAATATCCCTTTGGCTAGTTTGGATCAGCTGTCCTGGCTGTGTCCCCTCCCAGGTTCTTGTACACCCCCAGCCTACTCGCTGGCAGGACCATATGAGAAGCTGAAAATTCCTTGCCTTAGTGTAAGCACTGCTTAGCAACAACTGAAACATCAGTGTGTTATCAACATTATTCTCATCCCAAATCCAGATTACAGCTCCACACCAGCTACTAGGAAGAAAACTAACTCTATCTCAGCTGAAACCAGGACAGCAGGCAGTGATAAAACTCAACGAGGAAGGTTTTACATAGAGTCAGATAACTTTGATGGTGAAAAGATAACAAAAAGGAAGACGTTACCTTCTAACTTTTGTTTAGACACGGGTCAGATTTGCAGAAAGCAATACAAGTACTAGCTCCAGAGAGCGATGGAAAGCTTAATCTTTAGCAATTGATTCAGGAAGATTGTAAGTATGAAAGCTTCTAGATCTACTCTGGAAGTTCCTAAAAAAGGAGGCAGCTTCATACCGAATAGTGAGAGTACAAGAGGGTGTATCTGAACAATAAAGCTGACCCACTCTAGAACTTCTGTCCAGGTCATCCATACTACAGGTAGAGATAATCCCTGGAAGCTTCCTGGCTCTGATGTAGAGCAAAATTAATAGCTGCCAGCTGGAGAAATCCTAGTGTGGGAAAGAACTTAATTCACTTTGCGACATGCATCCCACAGACACTACAGATGCAAGACAGAGGCCAAGCCTGGTGACCACACAGAACCAGGTCATTACAAGTGTATCCAAAAGCAATTAAGTAGCTGGTCACTAGCAGTGCATCACCTGCTCATATGCATTTTGAATCTTGGTAGGTTTTTATTCTGTCATTAGACAATTCCTTAAATCTGGTCTGATTCATGATTTGGTAGGCTTTTTTCAAGATTCAGGAATAAGAGACAAAGAATCTGTGGAAAAATAAAAGTTTCACTGCAATAATCCTCTTGTCAAGACTGCAGCATGAAATTCTTGGAAAAGGAAGTGATGGAGTTTGGACATAGATTAGAATTCAGTTGCTGTGTCAGAGCAGTGAAGGAATTCCCTACCTGAGAGCATTTTAAAGTCAGAGAAAAACATCAGTATTATCCAGAAAGGTCACTAAAATAAACAAGTCAGAATTCTGGAAAGAATAAGTCTTTGATAATGTCCTCCCTGGAAAGGTCAGACAAGCTCTCTGCATTGGTCTCTTATTCCCCAGAAGACTTTGACAGTATTTTCACTTGGTATAAATTGGTATAACTCTGCAAAAGCTACTAAGAATTTGCCCTTTATGCCAGCTAAGGACAAGCCCCAATTTGCCAAACATGGGCAAGCTGTGGCTGCATCAAAATCATAATATTTTTCTTCTAAAGTAACTGGGTTTTCTTGCACATATGCCACTTGTACAACTATGTAATAATGGCAACTTCCTGCAATATAAAAATACTGTGTCAAAGAGGATGAAATTTAAATCTTACTTTTTGTGTGCCCTGCTGTACTGCATGATCCGTAAGGTGCAAAACGTTCAAGTTTTCCAAATGAAACTACTTCTGAGTATGCATACAACATTGGAAATATTTCTAAAAACCACAAGATAGTTTTAATGCTTCTCTTAAAGTATTTGAGCATGCAGTGAGGACATTCTCTTGCCCTGAAAGACAGAATACTCTCTTTTGAGCCTAGGGGAGCCAACTGGAGGCGATCAGGGAAGCAGAGACACGGGTGACTCCTTCAGGGACAGACAGAAGTCACTCTTGAAGGCTTTTAGTTGCTGAAGAGAAATGATACACCAGCATAAAACATAAAGCTGGAGAGTTCTAGGATGAGATGGTGATGAGGAGAAGATGAGCAATGTGAGACGAGCAAGAGATAAGACTTGGAAGCCAGTTTGAATAATTAAACATGGGAGAATAAATATCAACCAAAAACTTACATTGCATTTTGAACTTCATTGAGTAACTTGTGCAGGACCAGCCAAAGGAGTGGGATAACACAATTAGTATTTCAGTGGGTGACAGAGAAAAAGTTACAGAGAAGAGAAGTTTCCTGTTATTAGGAACTAGGGAAATATTTAAGTTTGATGTAGTCTGCATCAGAAAGATGATATCATAAAAGATCTTCACCTTCAAATAAAAATTGAGATAGAAGTTCATAAAATGATAAAGCATATGAAGCAAAGAAGAAGCAAACATGAGCAGTTTCAAGAAATAAAAACCCATTTAATCAGGGTATTTAAACATAAGTAACCAGACCAAGACCAAATATATATATTCCTGCATAAAATCCAGAAATCTAAAAATAAAAAAGATGTACCACATAGTCTTTTACTAAAAGAAAATATTCGTATCTTTGATTTGTAAGGTAGCTAGTGAGACACTGAATTTTCAAGACGTAAACAATATAGCAATGACCGTGTAAGTTGTACTGATGAAACATCATCCCTGCACATTAAACCCCCCTGATGTTTCAGGAAGAATATAATAAAACGAGCACAGAGAGAATCTGCTCCTCATAGCCTCCACAGGAAGGATATGAACAATATTTTTTCTCTAAACAGAGGTATACCTTTATACTCAGTATGCTCAACACCTTACCCCCAGCCTTCCTCTGGGCGAGTGGGATTGTAGGCAGACATGGACTTGGGAACTGACTGAGGCTTACGCTTAAACATACAGAAATAAAGGCGGATGCTACTAGCACAGGGGTAGCTGATGACTCCTGGTCGAGAATGGGAACCTTTTCAAGGCCAGGACAAGTCTTTATTTGTCTGAATAACAGCCACACCGCTGGGACCTTTACAGGCTACATCAATGGTAGTCAAGAGGGCATGGGAGGCAGTGCAGGTTCACACTGTAAGTAGCTGGCAGAGAGGGCAGAGTGGCCAGCAGGCTGTGGTCCCTTCTGCCAGTATCAAATATAAGAAAATAAGCTACATACTTATAAATGTCTAATGATGAGAGGCAACCGATGTATCCCAGACAGCAAGCTGCTACTATTCTTTTAGCTCGTGGTCCCGTGTTACATATAAATGTGTACCTATACATGCACACAGTGAATTAGCATCTATAGAATACCGTAATAAGCCATAATATGAACTAAATGACTCTATAGTGCAGCTCAGGAAAAGACTATTCACTAATCAAGCATATAATTACTTAACTTTCATGCTTATTACATGGCCAGTCAGTTAGTGGCACTGTATCAGCAAAGGGAAGAAGCATTTTGTCAAGAGCTGTCCGGAAAGTGCAAAGGGACTTGTTTAATGAACGATGCCACAGCAGATAAACTGCTTACGCAGTAGCAGTTTTGTCTGTTTGTTTTTCCAGCAGTTTATCAACATTTTTGTTCACAAGCTAACCTGGGGAATTACAGAGTGGCTAGTGAGGTGTGAAAGCAAACACAAAATCTTCTTCAGGGATCTGCTATAAAACCCACACTTTCTCAAAAATATTTTTGAGTTTCTTTTCATGTGGTGATAACAAAAGATCAAAAAAAATCTTTAATCAGGAAAAATTGTCAGAGATCAGAGGAAACCATTTTCCAGTGAGATTAGCAGCTCTACTCTGAACTTTTCTACAATGACAGCATATAAAGTAATATTAATACATATATTAACACCAGCATATCAACTCAACCACATCAGACACTTAGGACTAGGTTGTGCTGTTATGCAGCCTAGACACTCATGAATAACACCACATTTCCTCTCCCACCTCCAGTCTTGTGTTTGAGTAAGAATCATGATTAGGTAGGATACAGATCCTTGCTATTTCTTAACAGATTTGAAGAGTGCAAGGCTTGCATTTTCATTGTTTGCCACTGAAATTGCAAGAGTTAGTTAGAAAAACCCATTATCAACACTGAAACTGAAGATTTTGTTGTGGTCAAGGGCTCCTAAAAGTTGGGATTTTAAAGAAAAAATTCCAATTACTGTAAGAACTACTGGCACTGAAAAGTGTTTATTGAAACTGAAGAGACAAAAAAGTCCTGCGAAGCCAATGTACTCCAGGCAAAACTGGAGAAGTCTTGCAATGCTTGATTGCAGGAGTAGCACCGTTTAAACAACTTACATATACGTGTCGTCACAATTAGTATATCTCCTGATTAAGTGTATATCCACACATGCTATTTTCTCCTTAAACAGGGATTCTTTGACAGTGGAGAAGAATCAGATAAGACTACTCTATTCATTAATAAAAGTGTAGTGCCAGGGCACTGGCTATGTATGAAACTGTCATCTGTTCATGGGAGCCAAATATTTTTCATATTTAAAATTTACTGCAACGAAATAATTCATGTTTATCTCAGATACCTGGACTCTGTGGCTACCTATCTACTAGTACCTTAAATACGCTTAGGATGTTTCCTAGTGATAAGGACAATTGGCATGAATTGATTCAAATACATACTAATAAAACCTCTAATCCTCCATTACAGGGTGCCTGCATGCAAACTGCCTGCTGAGAAGGATCCCTGGTGCATGCTAACTCCTGAACAGTTCCCCAAAATTGCTCAGGTGGCCACTAATCAGGCTGTGGCCAAAAGCATGGCCAGGGACTGCTATGACAGCTTACCTATATACTTGATTGAATTCCAGTCCCTAGAACACTTTCTGGTGCTGTTTATCAGTCTAAATGGAGCATAAATATAATTATGTCAGTATAAATGTAACCTCTGTGTTTTGCAACAAGAAGTCTGGGTTTTATGTTTTATTTTTTTCTTGTGAAGTCATGGTTTGATAGAAAGCATGGCACTGGAAGAACTAGAGTAGAAAGAAACTGGAGCTGCCAAAAAAAAAAAAGCAACTTTCTAAAGAATTTGGGGGAAAGTTAAAAAAAAAAATCTCATTTTGATTGAAACCCTAATCTCTAGTTTCTTTGCATAAACAAAATGCCTGCAACAATCCCTTGAATTCTGCTCACTTATGCAGAGCCCGTTAGAAAGAAAACAGAAGAACTGTCATGGTCTCCTCCATTTTACAAGACAAAATAAAGTTTAAGATTATACTTATAATTTAAATTATGAGTATATTATAAAATTTGCAATATCATGCAGTGTATTCTGACCTAAATGCTGGGACATCCAAAGAGTATGAGCCAAGCAATCTGGGCCTCATGTAATTCCTTATGACCCTCAATTCAAGACTGCTTGGAGTTCGTTGTGTCACTATTTGAAGTCGGGAGCCATGCTTTCCATTGCTCAGGGATGGTGCACTACATATTTACACAGCAAAATTACTAGTTTCTTAAAGTATCTCACTGCTTTCAGTGGGGATGCATTCAGATGTTATTTTAATAATTGGGCTGAATACTTGGATTGCCCTTTTTTTTTAAGATTAAAATTGAGGTTTGCAAAGGCATGTTGGTATATAACTCCTTTAGGAGTTAAGCATTTATTCCTGCTGGGAAAGAAGAATTGAAATAACAGTTACAGACATAAATCTGTTTCTTAACATCTGAGAAACAACAACTGACAATCAATCTGACAGTCTCAAGACAGTGTGCGTAACAGTCCAAAATGAGCGCTGTTATCTAGGTGGTAGTAAACAGTTTTTTCACTGCCCATATATCTGATGACATGATGTAAATGTCTTGCCTTTGAAACCTCATTTGTAATTGAACTTTGCATTATACCGTTCCCTGGTGGCATAATATTCAGCATAAGTAGCAACTTACGGGCTTGTTCTCAAGCTGCATGCATTTTAAATATACAGACTCATTAGCGTAAGGGAACGACACCTCACTCGCTGAGTATCCACATTGTTCAGGTACAAAATCAGTGTTTTAAATGCTACGGAGTCTCAGTTCCCACAGGACTGTGCAAATTTGCGCTTTCAATGCTATGGCGTTTTCCCTGGAAAACTGAATTGTCCCATATGGGTTTCAGCCCAGCGGTACCTGAGGAGTGTACAAAGCTACACAAAGTAATTTAATGTACTGTGACTTATTTAATCTGCTTTAATGTTAACATGATCATTTGTTTTATGTTCCTTCCAAGCCTGTTACATCATGTGTTCTCTTTCCCTCAATATAAGTTAGAGATGTACTTGTTAATCCTTCAGCAGTGCTTTTGTTACTGCTGCGTCCAGGTAGGTAAAAAGATTTTGATTATTCTCTGTGTGTTTTTGGAGTATTTGTCAGTTCCCCAGGCTGATTGGCACTCATTTGTGTAAGAATGGAACTGGGACAACACTTGAGGTCATGTTTTCACAAATATTTAGGTACTGAAAGAGGCAAGCAAGCACACAGTAAAATCTACACACTAGTCAAAATAGATTAAGTACCAGGTTCACTAACAGATGAAGACATTGACAGCTGATGAGGAGTATGATGACCTCAAAACAGCATGCTGTACCAGGGAATGCCCAAGATAGGCAAAAGGAATTGCTGAAGAGAAGAGAATAGCTGAAATATAACCTACCGGCTGCGTTTCATGTGTTACATTCTTCTCTACACGGTGGCTAAACTACACCTGAGGTCTGAGAAGTAAGTTTGATTCCTTGAGTTGTATGTCCTTTCTGCTAATTCTAGTTCTCTTACATATCTCAGCTGTGGAATTTACTGTCAGAAGATACTGTGGATGTCAAAAGTTTACACACACTCAGAAAGCAATTAGACAAATTTATGGGAGGAAAATTCATTCAAGGGTTGTTAAGCACAAAGTGTGTCGGAGCCACAGAGTGATGGAGGCTGGAAGAGTATGTCAGGGAGATATAACTGTATGTGCCCCCAGTGAATTTTATTACTGTTTTTTTTCTTTTTCCTAGCTATCTGCTTTTGACTGCTTTGATAGAGAAAATGTTGGGCTAGAACGGCTTTTGTATGCCCCATTATGGCCATTCTTACATTCTTCTGTCAGGAGTTAAGAGCACAGCATTGCAGCACAACGGGCTTAGACAGCTAAAGGATGGAATAACAATTTAAACATGAATTTTAATATTCTTTATAAAGACACTTAGTTCCTAAAGGAGTTTGTGTGGCTCACATGAAGAAAAGGCACCTTTAAGACACGAGATCTGTCTTGAAAGACCTGGATTTCCTCATATGTGACTCATTCTTGGCTCAAGGCATGGGGAATATGTGTGCACTCTACAGTTCAGTCTAAAAATTTCTACCTGGAAAATGCAAAATTAGGGAAAAAGGTCAGGATGGCTTGGGAAGAGTTCAGACATCTGAACAGGAGCAGGAATAAAGACTATGAAGGGTAAGTAACTCTGAGGTAGAGCAGAGAGCTGGGTGTCACTATACTGTGTCCATGGTTCAGGAATCCATGTTAGGAGCAGGATGGTACCCCCCGCCTCATCTGCCCCCTCTCTGAATGCAGACACAGAGTCTTCCTTCTACTTTTCAATCTCAAGTACAGCATGAGGGATTATTCTTCCCATGGATCTCCACAGGAGCAGGCTGTTAACCGGCTCTAGTTGCTTTAAGAGTTGACTTGGCTGTGGTGTAACTCCATGGGAAGCAATGTGTTGGTTCTTGTCTCTGCTGAGTTTGGACTTGTGCTCCCTTGTACAGAGTTAGGCACACATCCTCTCCTGACTGGGGCCCCATCTCTTACTTGCTATTTTCTTTTATGGTTTCTAGATTTATTTGTTAATTATTATTTAAATTGTGAGAATTGTTTGGAAATAGCTTGTTTTCCTTTTTTATAGCTCATTAAAGCTAAGCTTTTGGAATCAGTATACGGGAGCAGTGATAAACAGACTTTAACTGCAGTTTCCTAAGATGGTTCCTTTAATGGACTCATAAATACAGCTGCTGGTTGTTTATACTTTCATTACTAGGCTCTATGGTTTAACAAAAAACCTCCAATGAATCTGAAAATATCTGCATTTCCCTTTGTAATGGTTATAGAAAACCTGGGTGCAGATTATCTCCGGGCCAGTGTTCCTGAAGTTTGAGTTCATAATGTCACATGATATCTTGATCTTGAAAGTGAAAATGGAGATGACATAATGCTCTGTCCTTGCATTACTGTGAGGAAATCAACCTGGAAGAGGGGAGCAGAACAAAGCAGGCAGAGGTTTGTTAGGCTCCCTGACACCCAGATGGTGGGTGAAGTCTGATGGTCTGTGATATGCAGGGTCATCATACATATTGCTAGACATCTTCCTTATTTCTGTCCATTACATAATTTTAAAAGAAGGTAAATAATTTACCATTGATTTTCAAGAATACTGTTCTTTATAATCGATATTAATGAGCACATTATTGCAATATGACATATCTTGTAAGCAGGATGACACCTGCTGTGTGTGATCAAATGCTGTGTTAATGAGAGGTGTGATCCATTTCACTTTGAAGGAGAGGCAGATTTGCCCATTTCTGTGTGAATGAGAGGGTAACTTCTGAGACAGACATTAACGCATTAAGCTTTGGGGCCACCCTATATGGCAAAAGTTTCTGAACTACTTCACACACTTTAAAGCTGAGTTCACAAATTGCTGTCCTTGAGGGTGAACAGCAAAGATAAGAAAATTTGAAGAAAAAGTTAAGAAGTTTGTCTGACTGCTTCTTTCTTAATTGAATCTTTTGATGTGTGAGCACTTCCTATCACACTTATGTATATATACATCTGTAGTACCCAGTACGACAAGGTCTGCTGCCCTTCTGTGCCTGGAAATTCTCTAGCTATGAAAGTAAAAATACATCACATCTTAGGATAATCCCTGAATTTTTAATTTTTAGATTCCACCGTTCCCTTTTTCCTTTGTGGCCTTCAGTTCTCCTTTCTGTGAAGAAGGTCTTTTGTTGGCACTTGCATAGTGCATTAAAGCTTTGGTACAAACTACTGCCTTGCTTCTCAAGAGACAGATGTCTCATTTCTCTTTTAAGAATGAAAGCAAAGCTGTAGGCTCTCATGTTGCATCATTATTCAGTACCTCCAAAAGTCTCCATCTCTGAGATGGTGGAGATGTCCTCCAACATCTCTCACAAATGGTGACATGTCCTCCTACATTTCCTCGTGTTCTCTAGGCATAATCACATTCATAGTAAGTGAAATACATGAAATCTCATATTCCTGAATGACAGGAATGTGTCAGAACACAAAGTTAAATTTCTCTAGGTGTGGTTATTTTAGAGTTTAAACCCTCGCAACAGGTAAACAAGTGCAAACTTCTTGTTCTCTTTTTTTTTCCTTTCATTTTGCAAAATGATTCACCTTCTGCAACTGTTTTATAAACACATTTTGAGAAGTCTACTTACGTATCAATTCATATCCATGTGGTTTTGTGCAATTTATTGGTAATACATATGCCTGAGTATATGCAGCATTCAATGAAGACTGCCTTTGAACCAGTTTCTTCCTATAGGTTTTTGTGGATTCTCTCTTTCTCAGGTGCTGAAGTGAATATGTGAAATGCTGCATATTTTGTAGCACTGGTAGAACAACATCTAGTGCAGAGACAAATGTCAGTGACCTGAGAGAGTTGGGGCTGTTCAGCCTGGAGAAGAGAAGTCTGCGAGGACTTTCAGTACTTAAAGGGGTCTTATAAGAAAGATGAGGACAAACTTTTTAGCAGTTCCTGTTGAGAGAGGACAAAAGGTCTAAACTAAAAGAGGGTAAATTTAGACTGGATATAAGGAAGAAAGAAAGTTTTTACAATCAGTGTGGTATAACACGGGCACAAGTTGACCAGAAAGTGGTAGACGCCGCATCCCTGCAAACATTCAAAGTCAGGTTGGACTGAGCTCTGGGCAACCTGATCTGGTTGAAGATGTCCCTGCTCATTGAAGGGAGGCTGGACTAGTTGATCTTTAAAGGTCCCTTCCAACCTAAACCATTCCATGATTTTATGACCTCTTTGCAGTGGTGCCCAGCGACAGGACAAGGGGCAACGGGCACAAACTGAAGCAGAGGAAGTTCCAGCTGAACATGAGGAAGAACTTCTTCCCTCTGAGGGTGACAGAGCACTGGAACAGGTTGCCCAGAGAGGTTATGGATTCTCCTTCCCTGGAGATATTCAAGACCCACCTGGAAGCGATCCTGTGCAACCTGCTCTGGGTGATTCTGCTTTGGCAGGGGGGGTTGGACTAAATGATCCACAGAGATCCCTTCCAACCCTTAAAGTTCTGTGATTCTGTGATTCTGTGAAGGTTTCTGACTAAGGATTTAGAGCCTAGTCTACAGACAATGGAAACAAAAAATGCTGTCCTTGACTGGCATGATTCAGTAGCAGATCTGGAGAAAGAGCTCCATGCTACTGACTTTCCTTTGGTACGTGCTTCTTCACCTCAGGTGTAAGTTCCCTGGCTTTCCTTTTAATCGCTTTATTGCCTGGTTTTAAATGTTGGCTAACAAGTTTAATTTTAGAAAGCTCATTCTTTCCACAGCAAAGGATGCCAAAGAATCAGATAACGATGAATATACTGTTTCCAGAATTAATAACAATATTGTCTCAATCCAGACATGAGGCTTCATGCCTTTTTTCTGGCTTTTTTCTTGCATTTTACGAGCTCGAGGCCAGGAAGGAATGGGAGATGTAGAAGAGAAAAACAATGGCAAGCAGCTGGATTCTGTGTACAAACCACAATGCTGAAAATTCATGCCTTACTTTCTGAAAGCTCTGACAGCTGCTAGGACCAACTAATTTGCTATCAGAGCCACATAGGAAAAACAACAGTCAACAGTATTATTTGAATACTGAATATTCAAATAAATTTGAATATTATTTGAATATTGAAAGTATTTGAATTCCCAGATTATCTCTGAAAGGCATCAGTAACGTATTTTGGGAGTCATCCTACCCACCTAAGTTATTTCTTTATTAAAGGGGAGAAAGACTGTTTGTGTTCAGAAGGCTTTTCCCGCTTTTATTTTGGTTAATTGTTTCCACAGCAAGTCACAGAACTGGACATTAAGCACTTTAAAAGAGCACTGCCTGATGGATACGCAATGGTTTGGAGGACAACAGAGATCAGTAACTTATTTTGACCTGCTGAATTACCTAGACAAGTCATTCACTTCTCTTCTGCTCTTCTCCCATTATGTCTATCGGCTTTGTGAAGTCTTTGTGCAAAGGGATGGACTCTTACTGTGGATTTGAAAAGTCTCAGATCCACAGGCCCTGAAAAGTGCTTGGCGCCTATAAAAGCTATGTTAATTTAAATAATAATAATTTCAAACCAGTAGTTATTCTATTCCTATGGAATAAACTACAGGTGGAGGAGGCAAAAAGAGGGTCTTTCCACTGGCTTTGCTCACATCCGGGCAAAGCAGATCCTTGCTGTGGGAAGACCAGTTGAGACAATTACTGCTACTAGATTACCCCAGCACAAAGGAAGGACTGAAGAAAGAATAAGTGAACTTTTTAGCCTGGTTACTTCAGTGCCAGAGTTCTGGAGTTTTGTTGTATGTAAGGGCAACCTTTGCATGTCCAAAGGAAAAGGCAACATGCATTATTTCTCTTCTGAAAATGGTGGACCTTTTAGCCATTCCATGGGAAAGATTCCATTGCTGACTAATCACATAGTGCCTTTGAGGATTTAAGTATTGGTATTCCCTGATTTTGGAGGAAGTCTGGGTATCTGTAAGAGTGTATGAGGAGGAATTTTTTTCACACATGAAAAAAATCACAGAACAAACATAATTTTCAAAACACTTTTTGATTTTGGCTCTAGGGCAATAAGCCATCAAATGATCCTTTGTGACTGTAGGAACTATATTTTACAGGCTGCAAAAGGTAGCCTGGACTGACACCCCAAGGATTCATGGTAAATTCTTCCCTGCCTGTTCCAATGAGCTGCCATACCACACTTCTGTCTATGTGGCTTTTGCAATCTGTTGATTTACTCACACCACCTCATACTTGCCATGGAAGGCAAGACTGCTTTTATAAAATCTAGCTGATGTATTGCGGGTCAACGGCCTTGCTGGACTTGTCAATGACAAAGGAGGACTTGCTTGGACTCGTGTGTCAGGTACCAAAGAGTTAAATGAAGGGAGTGATTCGCTTATCAGACAGAAATAACAGGTGATGACCCAACGCTTTCACCTAAGTGACACCTGGGTGAGATCTTTAAGGTCGCTTCCAACCCTTACCATTCCATGATTATATGATTCTTCCTCTTGTGCATCCTTGACAGCATCAAGATTTCCTTCCAAAGATACACTAAAGGAAACACCATATCTGTCACTGTGGTTGTCCAGGGGACTGGGTTAGGGAGCTCTGTGGAGCACCTCCTTGCAAAGTGCAGAGTCAATGCAAGAAGAATTTGAACAAGGGGACTTGCAAAAAAAAGTAAAGTTTCTTTACCTTTTCAATGCACTAGGACACAGTCTGCACAAAACAGTGCTTAAAACCTGGGCTTAAATGATGTGTCTACACGTTACACAGACAGTATGTAGTGAAAATGGGAAAAGAAGCAAGAAACCTCATTTTTTTTTTCCCGTTAGTACCTAAACCCTGAACTATGTCCTTCAGATACAGTTAATTCTTCCTGTATTTCCCTTCAAGATATAGATTTGTTAGAGCTATAGCAAATAATTTCCACTAAATACAATTTGGGGTGCAAGAGCTGCCCTCCAAGGACACCTGAAAGCAGCTTGAATTAAATAAGGTTAATCCATTTATAGAAAAGTGAACGGAATCATAATCCTAATGCACTCCATGGTATGAAGCAAGCAAGCTTAGAACTTGAGCTTTGCTGTTACCTAGAAGAAATAAATTCAGCAAAAACTCAAATCTCATTTCCATATATATTGCTGGTCTTATCAGTGTTTTGTCTAAAATGTTAAAGTAATCTTCATTATCTGAACTACAATCAAAAATAAAAGTCAGCACTGTGCTCCATCATATTAAAATTCAGGGCTGGGATAATTTTACTTTGGAAAAACCTCATGTGTATGCCATAAATTAAACTCCCAAGAATGAAATAAATTGCCTTCCCAGCCAAATTATTTTCTCTTGGGCAAAACAGGAACACTGGAAATGTTTCCTTATAATGAGTATATGTGGAGTTGATTTCTGAAAAGCAGTAATTAATATAAATGAATATACATAGCTGTTTCGAAAATATTATCTAGGAATTGATGCATGTGGTTTGCATATGTAAAAATCATCCTTAGCTTCCACCAAGTGATTTTGAACATTTCCTTCAGCTGCACATATACATCAGTACATCAGCTTCTCTGTGATGAAAACAGCTATTTCAGTAAAATGTGAACTTGTAAGATTAGTAAGTATACTGGATAAAACTGTTTCTATCATTCCCTGTGGTGAGGTGGCAAATGTTATAAAACTTCTGCTAAGATATTTTTACATTCCTAAGAATTTTTACTTTTGCCTGTCCCAGTTTTTCATGTACGGAAAATAGATATATGCCTGGTGATACACCTGCTCTCAATTTGCACATAGCTTTTATCTCTATATCAATTGCATATATTCAAATGTAGGTATTTGCATGGCAACCAAGGTCCTATGCCCTAGATTATACATGTGCAAAAGATGAGAGGTAGTCCTTGTGTTTATCCTTTTCAACCATGAACGAGGGTGAGAGAAAGAAAATACCTGTATTTTCTCTTTGTAGACTGAGAACTCTGCCTGCAGCAAAGACAGAAATCAAACCCAGAACATGAATCTGGTTCTTCAGCCTAGGACTGCCGCTCCACCTTTTCCCTATGCATGAGTCTCATTTTCATATTTCATCACATTAATGATTGTTTCCCACAGTTGCATGCTGATTATCCTTGCCAGTTAATCAGAAAATCCAGCTTTATATTGTCTACAAAGAAATTAAAATACCTACACTCTTGACAATAGATTGTTGTATTTACATTACAATTCTGATATCCAGCTGCACCTGGATGAAATAAAACCCTGTTTAAATTGAATGACAATATTTTCTTAAGACCTATGAGACTATTACTAGGCACTTAAAATGAGTACATCCAGTTTCTTCTATAATTCTGTAACAGCAAATTTCTTTCCAAAGGTTTCCCATCATTTTTCAGTTATTTAGAAGGGCAAAGTTGCAGGAAGAATAAATTACAAATGAAGCTAATTAAGGTGAAGCAGCAGGGCTATGAAAATCATGAAAGAGGTGCTTTTTGCTGAGTTACAATTGATTCCTTTCATAATCAAATTCCATTTTCAGTACAGCTTCTTTTTAAAATGAGATAGACAGAGAGGTGATAAGCATCTGGTGAAATACAGTACCTACAGTTTCAGATTCTTCTTAGGTGGTTCTCTAGAAATGTGTTCTTTTTTTTTCTAAAAAACAGAAAATATAACAGAAAAAAATAGGTCAGAGGTTCTCAGTACCAATTAATTTAGGATTCAGAAAAGAATAGAAATGCTTAAACTTCATGGCAAATTGAAACAGTTCATAAATGTGAATAAAATACTGTCTTAGAAAGATAATAGGAATAATAGTATTTTGCTTTTTTCTTTGAACCTCTTTATGCCATAGTTCCAAATGGGAACCTATAGACTTCAGATACGTAAAACTCTCGAGCTGTCATAGAACCGTCAGGACATTTCAATTAATACCTGTATAAGAATGTCATTTTTTTCTCATTTCCGGTTTTTCAGCAGTTAAAAAACATCACTGCACATCATTCTGCCATTATTCTTATCCACTTCCTTTACTGAGGGCCATATGTGCACCTGTCATATATGATATTACTCCCCACTGCTGAAATGCAGACACCTCCAGGGCAATTCAGTTTCTGTTGATGCTTGTAAATGGAGGGACCAGACAACTGCCAAGGTTCCAGAAATTTAGACCACAAATTTTTCAGGTTGTTCTTTTGTCCCAGGAGTTTGTTTGCAAGTGGGATTTTCCATGTGCCTCTCATACAAGCATGGGAATGTAATACCAGTACCTCAACAGGAGAACAGGAGACAAGGAGACTGAGCTGGTGCATCGAATCACTTCACTGATTATAAGCACTTTTTCTCCGCTTCATGATCCAATGCAAGTGTGCTTTCCTTGTCACTTCATTGGAGAGAAGGGCACTCTTTAGAGAAAAGGAACTTTGTTCAGACCAACTCTTCTGCCTAACTCAGAGGTAGATGTCTACTGGAAAGCCCAAGTTCAAGAGAAAGGTCATTGATCCGAACTTTTCTCTACAAGCAACTGCCAGTTCCCTGTAGTGTCCATAGGACGGAATAGTCTTGGTGCTTACGTTACAGTCATCTTGCAGATGGCCCCCTTTGATCCATGGCTCTGGGTAAAGGATAGAAGAAGGATCTTGTTTCTTTCTTGAACTTCAGTGCTGTAGGGGATGCTACATTCTCTTTTTATCATAGGTGGCCTAAATCAGATCTCGGGCCTAACAGTGACTCCTGAAGGGAGATTAATATTTCTAATATACTCCAGCAGAAGTGTAGAAAGTTTACAGTGGTGGAGGCTTTTAAGGTAAAGGACACAACAACTCAGATTTCCTCTCTATGATTAAGTTGATCTACTTTTCTCTGCCTGTTTTACTGTTAACTAATCAGAACGGCATGGGTATGGCAGCTCCATGCATTTAGGGAGACTTTCCAGATATTTTTGAGAAAGTTTCATCAACATCTGCTCCTTCTCCTCACTCTTCCTTCTTGTTCCAGACATTTCCAGCAGTGAACAGTGTCAAGCTGTCAAGTAGAATCAGTTTGGCTGTAACAGCTGAACTTTACTGAGTACTTATACAACAATTAAAAACTGAGCACTGAAATGTAGCTCCCATTAACAAGACCACACCAATATGTATCACAGAATTGAAGATTCGTTTACATTGGAAGAGACCTCTTGTGATATCTAGTCCAATATGCCTTCTAAAGTAGAGTCAGTTAGAGCAGGTTGCCCAGAACAGTGTTCTGGTTAGGTGACAGGAGTTATGGGAACCTGGAGATGATGTACTTCAGGTACTGATGTAGATTGGACTCTTTAAAGCTCAGTGTTCACAAATTCTTTGTTTTGCCTTGTTTAAATCTTTTTCCAACTATTTACTTGACTCAGGTAATGTTTTCACTTACTTTAGTGGCTAGAGGGAAAGTGAGGTTGTCACTGGATTACACTGGAAGTGCAGATTTTGCCAAGGAGAGGCAGAAACAACAGATCCCAGTATGACCATGGTGCCATTTATTTTTCCTCTAAGGTGTAAGAGACCAGGAGGGAGCATGCAGAGCTGCTGTTTCCAGCCCAAACTTATGACTCACCCAAAATGTGATTGAGCTTCAGCAACCTGTGGGCATTGATGGCTTGCAGTGAGAAATGAGTGGAGATTGGCACCAGGTCAGCCTGACCTTGGTGTTGGGGAAGATTATGGAGCAGTTCAACTCGAGTGCACTGAATCGGGCATGTGAAGGACAACCAGGGGATCAGGCCCAGCCAGCATTGGTTCATGAAAGGCAGGTCCTGCTTCACAAACCTGATCTCCTGCTATGACCAGGTGACCCACCTAACAGATGACGGAAAGGTTGTGGATGTTGGCTACCTCAACTTTAGTAAGGCCTTTGACATTGTTCCCCACAGCATCCTCCTGGAGAAACTAGCTATGCATGGTTTGGATGGGTGTACTTTTCAATGGGTAAAGAACTGGCTGAGTGGCCGAGCGCAGAGAGTGATAGTGAATGGAGTTAAATCCAGCTGGTGGCCGGTCACGAGTGATATTCCTCAGGGCTCAGTTTTGGGTCCGGTCTTGTTTAGCATCATTATCAATGATCTGGATGAAGGGATTGAGTACTCCCTCAGTAACTTTGGAGATGACACCAAGTTGAGTGGGAGTGTCAATCTGCTTGAGGGTAGGAAGGCTCTGCAGAGGGATCTGGACAGACTGGATAGACGGGCCAAGGCCAGTTGTATGAGATTCAACAAGGCCAAATGCCAGGTCCTGCAATACGGCCACAACAACCCCATGCAATGCTACAGGCTTGGGGAGGAGTGGCTGGAAAGCTGCCGAGTGGAAAAAGACCTTGGGGTACTGGTCAACAGCCAGCTGAACATGAGCCAGCAGTGTGCCCAGGTGGCCAAGAAGGCCAATGGCATCCTGGCTTGTATCAGGAATAGTGTGGCCAGCAGGAGTAGAGAGATGATCGGTGCCCCTGTACTTGGCACTGGTGAGGCCGCACCTGGAGTACTGTGTTCCATTTTAGGCCCCTCACTACAAGAAGGACATTGAGGGGCTGGAGTGTGTCCAGAGAAAAGCAACGGTGCTGGTGAGGGGTCTAGAGAACAAGTTTTATGAGGAGCAGCTGAGGGAACTGGGGTTGTTTAGCCTGGAGAAGAGGAGGCTGAGGGGACACATTACTGCTCTCTACAGCTACCTGAAAGGAGGTTGTAGTGAGGCAGGTGTTGGTCTCTTCTCCCAGCTAACTAGCTGTAGGATGAGAGGCAATGGCGTCAAGTTACATCAGGGGAAGTTTAGATTGGATATTAGGAAAATTTTCTTTACTGAAAGAGTGGTCAGGCATTGGAACAGGCTGCCCAGGGTACTGGTGGAGTCACCATCCCTGGAGCTGTTCAAAAAAACATGTAGATGGCACAAAAAATGTGGCACTTCGAGATATGGTTTAGTAGTAATGGTGGTGTTGCGTTGACGGTTGGACTTGATGATCTTAGAGGTCTTTTCCAACCTTAATGATTTAGTGATTCTATGATTACAAAGAGGGGAGAGGTGGGAATCAAAGGGCAAGACAGGAGAGATTCCTCTGTTAAAACAGATATCTCTGTTTAAACCAGTTGCTCAGGGCTTCAATTACAGGCTATGGATAAAAATGGGAAGAACATTTCTTTTGTCCTCATCCTTAGAGTTTTCTTTTATCCCCTGTCTGCCTCAGGGAGTCTCTGACAGGTTATACACCCTACTTCCACAATGATATTTCCTGCATTGGTGTTTAGTCTGGAAACGAATAGTTTCATCCATCAACCCAGGATTGTTTACTAGTACTGAAATTGCAATTAAACTAGGAAAGGAAGAAATGGCTATGAAAACTGGATTTGGGTAGAATGGTCTATTTGCAGTCCTCTTGTTTTTGGTTGATGGACTGCCTTCTCTTTGTTTAGTTAACCAACTTCAAATAAATGAAAAAAGAGTTTTGAGTAATCTGTCCTGGGTCAGAATCACTGCTGAGGTAAACTGGGGTAAATTAATTGGTTTTCTTGGAGTTTTTTTCCATACTTGTACATAATTAGACAAAAGAAAATTTTCAGATATATAGTTCCACAAAAATACACCTTTATGCAACGTGCATACATTGGATAGTTTTTGCTCTCTCTTTTAACTGTTCCATTATCATAATAGGCTATAGCCACATCTATGCTACTAGATTAAATAATGCCAGGGTATGGTCCTGTGTCCTGGGACTCAATTGTCTCTACTCTTGTGAGAATTGTCTCTGGCACAGTTTTGGCTGGAAGCATCTAGAGTTCTGCCAAATGCCTACCAAGACAAAGTTGGGAAGCTATCAGTGGTGATTCGCAGCAAGCTGTTTGAATATGGACATATTGCACTGGGGGCTGAAAGGGTTTAAAAGGATGGGTAAAAGCTGTACTGTGTCATTTGTCTTCTATGTCAAGGAATAGTTCTGTAACATTTTGTTCACTAGTACAGATGCAGCCTGCAAGTACTATCAGCTAACGGAGAACTACCATTAACTTGCATGGTAAAGAACTGGGCATTAGTACAGTGACATTGGGTTAATATTTGTCTATCTAGCCAGATACAAACATGCACAAAAATTCTGTCCCAGATACACACTTTGCTATCCTCTGAATATGTAAAATCTACTGTACATTATATATCTGTATAGGGTATACCTGAGGACTAGATCTGACACACTGTGGGCTTCTTAGACTTAGGAATAATGAGTAGAATGTAAAATACAGCTACTACTTCTTGCACATGCAAGGTCTTATGTGCAATAGCACATGAGCTACAGCAACGATCTACATATGTGCAATGGATCTGTGCAACTGGATTTCCAAATGCCCACCAGTCTGGTACAAATGTACAAAGTCATTAGCTTTCATCTGACAAATTTTTTAGTTTGTAAAAGTAGAATATCCTAAAGCTATCCCTGAAAATACATATCAACTTCACTTGCGTGATCCTGCATTTCTATCTAAAAGTCTCACAAAATTGGTCAGATGAAATGATAGTGACTCACCAGTAACAACATTGAGTATTTGCTAGCTGAAGGGGTGAAAGGGCACTTTCCTGGAGGTTAACAAGGACCAAATTACATGCAGACTTGCCAATGTAGACTGGAATTAGTTCAGAAAAAACTTTGCGATTGACACTGGTCTTTAATGCAGTCTAAAAAAGTAATGTTATTAGCTTGGTAATTTATTCAGACTGAAGGAAAGAGAAGACGCTGAACTTCATCTCACAGATTTTAATGTCGCATCCTATTTCAGAACAGCATCAGACTTCAGAATTGAAAGTGACATAGGGATGTCTGGAATACAGTATAAACCAGCTAAGTGTTTTTCCACCAATGAAGGCTCTCATCATCCATTAAAAAAATTCATCAATATTTACGGACTCCCTCTCTGCCCTTTGCCTCCCAAGACAGAGGGCAAATTAATTTACTAAAACGCTGAAGTCCTAAAAATTAATGCTATCATTACTATTCAATTGCAGTACGCTGTTGGACAGAGAATTGTGTAACGAATAAAGTTCTTTTATCCCATCCTGATCCAGCCTAGTGTTTTAAATACCTGACTAGTTCTTCCCACTTCAATGCAGGTAAAAGTGGCCTATATTTAAAAGGAGCACTTGAATCTGTGTCAGTAATTTGTGTTGAGATCAGCTGCTTGTAAAGTAAAATCAGTCACCTTCTTAACTGCTTACCTGGGCCTTAAAATAAAAACATGTGCTTAAATGCTTTGATGAGGTAAAATTGTCTGGGCCCTGAGGGCACTAAGAGTCCTTACCATCCCGGTTCACCTGCCCTGGGCACCCTGCCCATGGCCAAGGACCCCGTTTCACCCCAACCCTGGGCCATCCATCACTGACTCAGTGATGTGGCAGAATGCTGCTTTGTAGCTCTGCCACAGCCTTGCCCTGCCTGGCCCCAAGCCGTGAGCTGATGTCCAGTCTGTCCTCATCCCAGTCCCATTGCCATGGCCCTGCTGAGGACAGATGAAAATTTTCAGTAGAACTTCTTTCACAGTGACTCTACAAATTGCCAGCTGTGCGATCCATTCATATGGGAGCTGCATACCTCTTCTCAATTTTTGATGTTATGTATTTGAAGTACTTTTTTTAAAGGCTAGACTGAGTGATTTACACCTCTTTGTAATTAGATGTAGCAGTAAGAATAATGTTTCCCATTATACTGGAATGTTCTTTTAGACTTCGTCATGTAATTTTAAAAAACTTAATAGATATAGCGATTGGTATCCTAATTCAATTGTTACTTGACTTGTGGGCTACTTTTTGATTTCCTTGAATAAATGGGTAAGTTATCTGGGACATAAATGTCTTCTCTTAGGGATTTCTGTGAATGCATTTTTAATTTCTAAGTGGTTCATTTCCTGCCCTGTCTACTAGACACTTTTTTCTTTTTCTGGTAGCATTAGTGCCAATAATGCTAACTGAGTAACACTGCTGAATAAATCATGCTTTCAACATGTATATTGTAATTTTTAGAGCTCTTCCTGCACTTCCAATCTCATAAGTCCCCATTTTAAAATAGAAATTAGCATTATTATTCATATTTTCCAGATATAAAACTGGGCACATAACTGAAATGCTACATTTTCTCATTCCGTTTCTAGCTGTCTTCAGGCAGATGCTTGTGAACCTTGATAATGCATGTAATTTGTCTGCTGCTCTCCTGTACACTGAAAACATGGTTGAGCTGCTGAAGACTACCCCCATCAAGATTTTGGGACTTCGTCTGTGTTTATACTAGTAAACTAGATGTGAGTGAGACAACTATCTGCGAGACCAACTGGCATACAAGGATCTATGCCTATGTGAATAAATTATCTGCACCTCCAAATGGGGACAACCAGTCTGTGGAACCAAGAGTGGTCTCTGGTTTATGCTATCAGCGGTGCCAGAGAAATGTCACGGACAATGCTGCTTGCCCTTTGTCAAAAGGTATGCCATGGACCGTTCTAAAAACACAGATAATCGTGTTCCATTGTCTTTACATTTTCACAAGAATTGTCATATTTAGCAGTACAGACTTGACTTTTATGTCTGCTTGTTCATCAAACCATCCACTGGGACATGCCAGTGTTCTTCAGGAATGATGCAATCACTTGTTAGATATTTTGTCATATAGCAGAGGTCAACTTGCATAGCTTTGTGCTAGGAGTTGGTATTATTTTTGGTTTTCACTCTAGCCAAGAAATGGCGATCATCAACTCTGAAAGTTGTCTCTAGCAAAGATCCTACAGATTTGTAGCGTATTGGTTTGGTATTGACAGGTTCACCATTTTTGGCATGGACACCAGGCAAGACAGGATTCTCTCCATTTTTTGGTGGCTATCATTCAGAAAGTCTTCGTAAATGCAGTTCTCTGTGTTCTCCAATACCTACACATCTCAGTAAAAACTATGATATAATCTGTGCCATGCCATTTTTATACTGATGGGAATAGCACATGTGGTCTTGTGGTTTTGAAGAATTGTCTTCTCTTATGTTCTGTGAACAGAGAAAGCATTGAAGGGACTGTAACTACTTACTGCTCCCCAGACGACATATTTCCCTTGACTAATTATGGTGGCACTAGATTATAAATAGGAGTACTAGACTGTGGACTTTTGGAAAAAAAATTATTGACTGGGGGTTAGGGCTACTGGGGCGTGGCATGAAAATGTGGCCTTTCAGATGAGGTGCTCTCAGATGCAGGACAGTTCAGGTTATGAGCTATAGGACTGCACCTAGGGACACCTTGGAGCAAGGGCTAAGTACTCCTGCAGATTTGCACTTGGTGTTTCTCATCAGATGTTATCAGTATCCCTCAGAGGAAAATCTGAGGGGCTGACAGTGTGGACAGTTAGGGAATTTAGCTTCAAAGGCACAGCCAAACATGCCCACCAAGGCACTGGAAAATAAGAGTGTGTAATGATCCCAGCCAAAGGCTGGGTGAAGAATCTTACCCTTGTGTTGTCAACAGAGGGAGAAAAAGAATGAAGCGTGTTTGTTTTCTGCATTTAGAAGTAGAAATTATTATTTATATATGATTTTATTCAGTTGATCAGGTAACTTTTTTTTTGTTTTTCTTCTATCCAACTTCTCTGTCTGTGAATGTAAACACTTTAGTCACAGACATCTGGAATGATATCTCACTGTAATATATACAAACATAATGAGACTCCTTGTGCTGGAAGGAATAAATCACAGTAAGCTTGGTTTGCCAAGCTACAGATCTCACTGTATTTGTGTGTGCTATAATGACTCACCTCCACCAAAGGCATCTCACCAAGAGGCTACACTTGAAGTATCTTATTCAGCAGCGTGCTGGACCTCGCTGGGATAGAGTTACCTTTTGTCATAGCAACTTAGATGGTGCTGTGTTTTATATTTGTGACCTAAACAATACGAGTAACATACTGATATTCTAGCTATTGCTGAACAGTCTTTGCACAGCATCAAGGCTGCCTATGTTTGCCACTCTGCCCCCACAGTGAATACATTGGAAATTGTACAACGTGTTATGGACACAAGTGGGCAGGTGACCTGAGCTAACCAAACAGATATCCCATACCATACGACATCAGCAATAAAAAGTGAAAAGAGGGAGTTTTAGGAAGGTTAGTGCGTTTTTTTTCCCCTTGGTAGCTGGCTGGGCATCGGTCAACCCAGGAGAGGTGGTAAAATATTGCCTTTGCATCACTTGGTTTATCTTGTTTGCTTCTCTCTTCTTCCACTTCTCTTTCACTTATTAAATATTTTTTTTTATCTCAAACCCCAAGTTTTCCTTCTTTTACCCGTGCTTTCCTCTTCCCTCAACCCACCGGGGTGGGGGAAGGGAGTGAGTGAGAGACTGCGTAGTGTTTAGCTTCCTACCAGGACGAACACACAACTACACAATACATTTCAGAAAATAAAATTGCAGAAAACAAAATCGCAAAGCAGAGCACACACTTACTCTTATCTAATCTTGTGCTTTGTTGTGAGCTCAACAGCATAAATCTTCTGCTTGAGGTATAGGAATTAACTCGTATAATTCTCTGGGGATGGGGACATATGTCTACATTGGAGACTGAACAAGCGGTTTAGGAAGTGGAGCTGTTTAATGACAGTAGGATAGAATTTCTCAGCAGGACTAATTAGCCTAGGCAAAGTGCAGTTTCAGTGCAGTGCTTCTAGCATCCTGATACTGTGTGGTTAGTTGTGTAAACATCATTCTCCCTGCATCCTGCCTGGCCTTCAGGAAGATCAGATCTCTAATATCTTCACTCTTCCTGTATACCTAGAGCCCAATTTCTATAATACTCTCTTGTTTCTTTGTGTCAAGGCCTGGTTATGGCTTTTTTTTCTGCCTCTGACTCTTTTTTTTCTCCAATTAATTTCCAGGCAGGTAATTCAAGAAATGTCCCAGTTGCTAATCAGAAGCTGCTCAGTCTTCACAGCATGTAAGCAGTACTCTTTTTTTGAGAGTCTGACACACAGCCACAGAGGTCCATTGACGAAATTCCTGTCTTATAGATGTGTTTCTTACAGAAGCCTGCATATATGTATATTATATATAATATACATATATATGTGTATATATATATATGTATATATACATTTTGGGGCTGACATGCTGGAGAGCAGCTCTGCGGAGAGGGACCTGGGTGTCCTGGTGGACGACAGGTTAACCATGATCCAGCAGTGTGCCCTGGCTGCCAAGAAGGCCAATGGCATTCTGGGGTCCATTAGGAGGAGTGTGGCCAGCAGGTCGAGGGAGGTTCTCTTTCCCCTCTACTCTACCCTAGTGAGGTCCCATCTGGAGTACTGCGTCGAGTTCTGGGCTCCCCACTTCAAGAAAGATGAGCAGCTACTGGAGAGAGTCCAGAAGAGGGCTACGAGGATGGTGAAGGGACTGGAACATCTCTCCTATGAGGAGAGGCTGAGGGAGCTGGGCTTGTTCAGCCTGAAGAAGAGAAGGCTGAGAGGGGACCTAATATATGCTTATAAATATCTCAAGGGCGGATGTCAGGAGGAAGGGGCCAAGCTCTTTTCAGTGGTGCCCAGCGACAGGACAAGGGGCATTGGGCACAAACCGAAGCAGAGAAAGTTCTGTCTGAACATGAGGAAGAACTTCTTCCCTCTGAGGGTGATGGAGCCCTGGCCCAGGCTGCCCAGGGAGGTTGTGGAGTCTCCTTCTCTGGAGATATTCAAGACTTGCCTGGACGCAGTCCTGTGCAGCCTGCTGTAGGTGACCCTGCTTCGGCAGGGGGGTTGGACTAGATGACCCACAGAGGTCCCTTCCAACCCCTACCATTCTGTGATTCTGTGATTCTGTATTGGAAGAAACTGAAACCTTGATGCTAACTTAAAAACAAGGGCAAAGCCCATTTCCCACTCCTGGTGTACCAGAAGACCACAAGCAGGAAAACTGCGTCTCGTTACCTGTGTAACCAGAGTTATACTGTGGGTATTTTACATCATGGAATTAATTTCTGCTAACCGTAGGCATCTAAATGTCAGACAACTATTCTAACTAATCCACCGTTAGAAGCCTTAAAGTTTGGTGGGATGAATTTCAATTAAAGGGAGATTCATTGTTCAGTTTCAGTGCTTTGCTGCAGCATGAACACCGTGACACGTTCTAGCTGTAGATGGATTTTTTCTCCAGCCGTATACAGCAGTATTGAAGTCTCAGTTATTCTCATGTAGAGCCAGTGCTAGTGATGTACAGATTTTAGAGATAATCAGTCAAGGCTGATAAGCTTTCAGTCCTTGAATCTTTGAGTTTGTTTTTGAATGACTCAACTGTCAATTTATAAATTCCCTATTTAGGCAATTTAATAAAAGCAGCCCAAATTATTGATCCCATCTGTAAATGTTATTTAAGATGCTTTGTTTCTGTGGTAGAATAACAGGTTTGTTGATTAAAATTATGAAGTAATCTCCATCCTGGGAGCTGGGACTTGGGAAATGCTGACCTCATGCCATAGCTGTTCTACACACACTTGCACATGCACATGAATGCACACACTTGCTTCCTCCTTCTATTATTTTCATTTAGAGAAAAGCAAATAACCCTGTGACTGAGGCTGAATGTTTGAATCCTTTGATTATTACAGCAGGCTCAGCCATGTAGTCAAACACTCTGAAGCCATTCATTAATTTTCTAGGTTCCTCCAACTGAGTTTTAAAGATTGTTATTTTTAATTAGTCCCTGTGCTTTGATATCGTGCCCTCTCGTGCAAAGATTTTGTGCAGTGCTGAAAGACCCTTTTACCCTATAAAAGAAATCAGCAAGAGCGCTTGCCAAAACCCGAGCATTTTCAGATAAACAGCATATGGGTCCACTAGTGGGTGGTGCAAGAAAACCAAAAGATAATGGTTTATTAGACACCAACTTCTTAACCCTGTAAGCTGTCTAGGAGTAGTCTTCATGGTCTATGAACACTTTTAGAATGCAGTTCATACAATCCTTCAGCACACACATAAAATAATCGGATTTGTTCCTTGTGGGCATGCCCGTTTCCTTAAGTGAAAAGTCTAAATGACTGCCCAGATGGAGATATCTACCTTGAAATCCACCTGCTGTGATCTCTGAATCATTTCTTCATGGATTAGTCTGTGGTGTTCACTGCAAGAGCTGGTTACTTTTTTTTAATGAACGAGAAAAACAAGGTACTTTCAAATGATTATAATGGGTGAGCAACTGAACATGAAGTGCTAGAATGAACTTATGGAGAAAGGTAATCTTTGGATGAATAACTGCAGTAGAGAATTGATTTTGGTCTTGGATACAAGACTAAGTAATATGTGAAACTCAATATCCACAGTCAAAAAAGGTGAAAAAATTCAAAAGGATGGAGAAGAATCGCAAACATTATTCAAGGACTGAAGAAAAAAGACTTTTAGTGAGAGAAGTTAACGGTCTCTGTGTGTCAAAATGAGAGAAGGGTATGATAATGGTATTTAGGAACAAAATATTGAGTAACAATCAATGTTTTATTCTAGCAAAGATGGCTTAAGGAAAACCTAGATTGACATTTGAAGCCAGGCAGACTTAAATGAGAAACCAGGAAGAAATAAGTTTTAAACAGACTAGGAAGGAGGAGTGGTGTCCTCCTTGTGGGAATGAAATTCTCCTCATACCTTTGGATTGAGTCTGGATACATTGTTGAAAGTTGATATAGACACAAATTGCTGCACTCCATGGACAGTTAATCTACAGCGTATAGGAGGTCAGACTAGTTATTCTAATGACTGCTGGGATCATGACCTCTACAAACTGCTGAACTCAAATAGAGGTACCAAGACTTTTTGTAGATGTAGGGCTGTTTCATAGACAGGGCTAGGTTAAAAAGTACCAGTATTTTTGTTTGAACAACTGGAAATGTTCTGTACTTGACTGTTTTAGTACTATGGACTAGATCTTTATTCAAGGTGAGGTTCCCACTGGCTACAGCTGACAGTCAATGTGAAAATTCTGAGACTTGTGTTGGATTTATGTAAAAGCTTGATGGTTAAGGTTTTCCTAGTGTTGCCTAAAAAATGTCTGGGAGCAGCAAATATAGAACGAAGCCTGGCCAGAAGAGCTTTTGACACTATTGCTGATAACAGCATCTTTCCTTTTCCTGTAGTCCCTCCTCCTATGACTTTATGTTGTCCTAACACACATTCATTGCTTGATGCCAGTCCACTCTCTGCTCTGAAAAGGCCAGATGCTGTTTAAAACCATCATATGCCTGCTGTAGGTGACCCTGCTTCGGCAGGGGGGTTGGACTAGATGACCCACAGAGGTCCCTTCCAGCCCCTACCATTCTGTCATTCTGTGATTCTGTGAAAATGTTACAGTGTTGTGCACCAACAGCCAAATTAGTGCAATCCTAAGAAAGACTTTTCAAATTAGCTGGCATAAGCCACTTTAAGTGCCTAGTCTCTTTGATAAAGTATCGTCCCTTTAGGGATGATAACTGTTCCAGTGGGGACTGTTATGTTTTGTAGTGTAAATTCATACTAGATTTTCTAAATGATTGCCTTATACTAAATACCTGCTATAGGAAGCTGGACTGAATACGTCTCACTTCGTTAATCTTAATGCACTTACTTAGTTAATCATAATGCAGATGCTTCTTCCTTTGTGGAGAGGGAAACAATCAAGTATTCTGCACTGGACTATATAATTTCTAATTAGTCATTTGGCTTAAATACTGATATGCAGAACATTATGCGAACAATAGAAGGAAGAACCAGAAAAAAATAATGGAATTTTAAATTCCAGAATAGAGAGTATGACAAAGCTGTGAACAAAAGAAAGCAGCAAGAAGAGGATGACCGCAAGCTGAGAATTGTAATACGTCTGTGAGTCAAGAAATTATATTGGTATTTAGGGCTGATGCAGCACAGATGATATGAACAAAAAACTCAAGGTGATAAATAAAATCAGATTATTCTTGGACACAGTCACATAGATTATATAGCAGTGAGACAAAATAGATCAAGAAATGCTGATTGAAAAAAAATCTTGCAAGGTTAGAGGAATTCTAATCATGGATAATTTTAATTAGGCTGATATTGATCAGTATCACAACTCTGAATACCCTTCCCCCACACAAACTCTGAATACTCCCCTTGAGGAAATGAGTCTGCTTATGCATGTTCTTGAACGGGCTGCAGAGCATGTGACCGGTTGCCTTTCTGGTCTTTTAATGCATCACAAGAAATAAGCCAACTATGCAACTAGTTCTTCAGTGGGGTTAAAGAACTGAGAAAAGCAAGGGTTCCTTTCTTCTAGAGCCCATAATCATTTTAAAGTAGTTAAACTTCCTTTATGCTACAGAAAATTGGTAGCATTGCTCAGGTGCCCAAGGTTACTGATAGAATCTGGTGGGAAAACAGGTGATGAAGACAGTCATAATCAGAAGTTCTTGCCCTCATATGATTTACTCCTCATTGTCCTCCTCCTAATTTTGTTACATTGAAGCTGCTGTTAAACCATTTTAAGCAGCAAAGGGAAGAATGCAAAGCTTTCTCTTAGTGAAAAGAAATAATTTTATTGATTTAAAAGATCTTGATGTAATGATAAAACCAAACCTAATCAAATAAGATTTATTCATGCTTACAGGAAAAAATAAGAATACAACAGAACCCAAACTGTGTGATAGCCACCATGCCACCCTGCAGCAAAGTAGAAACCCTCCTGCAAGGGCTGAATACATCTTTCCAGTTGATGTCATCCTTGAAGTCATGGGAAGTAGAAAATACATAGTATCATGCTAGATTATGGCAATGTATAAATTCACAAAATTGCACTTCATAATCTCTAATATTAAACAAGAACTTTGAAATGAGAATTTTAAAAGCTGTGCTTTTTCTTTTTCTTTTTTTTTTAATAAAAAGCATCACTTAGAAGTCAATCTGACATGCAGTACGAACCAAAGACATTTTCCATGTCTGAAATTTGTGAGATAGACTTTTAACACAGGAGAAATTGCAGTCTTGAGGAAGCCACTACTATGATGACTGCAACCTGGAGTCTGAATGTGATCTAAAATGTTTGAAATTCAAAGTGATTAATTTTTTCTGGGTCTTAACAGGAAGGTGACAGGACCCTAAATTATTGTAGGTCATAGAAGACCTATATTAGGGACCCTTACTATTGTATATGGAACTCATTTATTGTGAAACACTATTTAATAGGTGGACTACTCAGTGCAGAAATAAGTGTAAATTCACCAGAGGCACAGATTTAGCAAAAATACTTAGATTTTTAACTTTTTTTTCAGTCCCTCGTTTCTTCTTGAAATAACTTGTTCATTTTGGTCTGTAATGTCTTGTCCTACCTACCTGCAGATATTTGCAATGTAGACTCTTTTGTACCTAAATCTAGCCTGTTAGTTTCTAAACGTTGCATGTACTGCTTTTTATAACAGATCACAGTGTGAATGTGTCTTATTTGCTACTAACATTAAGATTAATCTGCAAGGCTAAATAAAAAAGACAAACAACATGAGAAAGGCTTACATCTAAATAAGAAAAAACCCCAGAAAATTCGAGCATTTCAATAGACTTGTCCCCACCTCAAAATCATATTTTAATGGATTAAGTGAATCTGAACAGTATGAAACCGATTAATAAAATTTTGGCTCAAGTCAAAGCATACAAAGATGATGAGAAGCAAGCAGGCAATTGGAGATGATTCAGGCATAGCAGAAGTGCTGAAAACCATTGATGTCATTGTCTTGGCAAAATTCAGTGGCTATTAGATGTAACTGGGGCTAAGGAACATCTTCTAACCCTGAAGAAATTCTAAGAATTTACTTTTCCTTTTTTGAAATTTCGTCACAGGCTTTGGGTCTAGTCACTGGTAAATGGTTCTGTGGTTTATTACCACAGTATGACCTTCAGTTTACACACTATACCTTCAGCTCTTTCCCTTGCTCTTCATTGTTTTTCAACAGGAAGGGAAGATTTATGAATTTAATTATTTTTTTCTGTTAAAAAACTCCATGTAAAAATCTTCCTTGATTCCAGGTTGCTCAATTTAGTGTCACAGCAGAACTAATATTTTTCAGGGCAGCTGATGGTCTCTATGATCTGGTGTGATCATATTCAGACTAAAATGGGCAAGATCTTTATTTTAGTATATTTATCAATATTTTTAATATTATGATCATTACCAGAATAATGTACAGGATGGATACTCATTTTTTTCTCCTGCTAGATTGATGTTTCTCCAGAAAAAGAAGTTTATATGTAAACAAGGAGCACTACATTTCCAGGAAATAAAGCAGAATGCCTTACGATGAGCTCATTTCTTATTTTGATGTGATTAGAGAGATTCATTCCAGGGCCTCCATCTGGATTGTTAGCCAAACTTCATTGTTAATCAAAGCTTTTTAATAAAAACACCCCAGTGCAAAAAAGTTATCCGAAATTAAATATTGGCAGAAAGGTATCCATGAAGACACATATGCCTAAAGACTCTCTTCTGCAGAAAAAAAGTGTATTAAAATTAGTCCTTACTCCAGTGAGTAATGCAGATGTACTTCACAGCTTTTAAGCAGACTCCGATGAATTGCTGAGCAGGGGTAGAGAACACGTGGAAGTCAGAGTTAACATGAAATGTAAAAATTGTACTCATTAAGTCAAACAATCTGATGAGATTGCCTTCCTGCTTCATCTTTAATTCAGCAGGTCATATGCTGGTTCTAGACTACTGGAAGGCAGACTCTTTCGAGAAAAGATACATAGCAAAGGAACTTCAGGAAGATGTGTGCCTGAGCAAGTGCAGGATTAGATCTGCTGCAGAATTTGACAAATTCATGATGCTGCCTGTCTGTACATCTCATGGCCACTAGTGTGTTGATGTACTTTCAGTATTGTCTCTGGCTGGCTAATACATTTTTTGATTACATAATTGTGTAGGATACTTTTCAATAATCAAATATTTGTCTTTCTGACGACTCTATCATAAAGATCCCCACATACAAAACTGAAGATTTTATTTTTGTTCCAGTTTCCCAGTTATTTCAAATGCAGAGTTTCGCAATTTTAAATGAGTTAATTTTAGATATGAAGAAAATTGGAAGAGTGATAACATTTTTTTTTAACAATCTTTTTTGCATTCAGAAAGATTGTTACTGCTGAGTGACAACGTAGGAAGTTGTACAATTAAAACAGAAGTGTAATATTTTAACAGGATTGCTGTACTCTGTAATCCAAAGACTATAGATAACATCTAGTGATTCCTGCGTCTAGCTTTACTCCTTGGACTGGTCAGATTTCTTTCAACTTAGACTGTAACTTGGTCAGATAGAGATGAGTCTCTTCAACAGCATCAATGAATCTGCAAGCATCAAAGTGGTGGTGTGAATACTTGTAAAAAATTTTGTTGATCGTATCTAAGATCTACACATCTTTTAGCCCTGAAAATTCACAGAATCACAGAATCTTAGAGGTTGGAAAGTACCTCTATGGGTCATCTAGTCCCAGCCCCCTGCCAAAGCAGGGTCACCTACAGCAGGCTGCACAGGACTGCGTCCAGGCAAGTCTTGAATATCTCCAGAGAAGGAGACTCCACAACCTCTCTGGGCAACCTGTTCCAGTGCTCCGTCACCCTCAGAGGGAAGAAGTTCTTCCTCATGTTCAGACAGAACTTCCTCTGCTTCGGTTTGTGCCCAATGCCCCTTGTCCTGTTGCTGGGCACCACTGAAAAGAGTCTGGCTCCGTCTTCTTCACACCCACCCTTAAGATATTTGTAGGCATTTATAAGGTCCCCTCTCAGCCTTCTCTTCTTCAGGTTAGACAAGCCCAGCTCCCTCATCCTTTCCTCATATGAGAGATGCTCCAGGTCCCTCATCATCCTCATAGCCCTTCGCTGGACTCTTTCCAGTAGCTCCTCATCTTTCTTTAAGTGGGGAGCCCAGAACTGGACACAGCACTCCAGATGGGGCCTCATTAGGGCAGAGGAGAGGGGAATAGAAGGTCCTTCAACCTGCTGGCCACACTGTTCTTAATTCAGTGGTTCGTATTGGACAACAGAGATATCTTAAGTAGAGAAAGGAACACAAACCTATGCCACACTTTTTTTCATCAAGCCTTGCAAAGGAAAAGGTGCTTATTAAGACAGATGATCACATTTGCCATTTGAGAGGGAAGAGAATTAGGAAAAGAGGACACCTCATCATTCAGTGAAAATAGAAATGTCATCTGCATATAAATGCATAAGGATTTCCACTGCCATCAGCCAGTTTTATAATAAGGAGAAAAATACAGTAAGAGATAGAACACTGACCCTGGCAATACAGATAATCAAATGGGTTTAGGGAAAAAAATTTCTCAGAATAAAGGTCTGCAGGATGAGTGCATCTGTGAGGATGGGAAAGGAGAGAACCCAGACTGGGACAAAAAATTAGTATGAGGTTAGGATAACATATTGAGAGGCAGTGAGAATGAAAGATTAAGTACTCCTCTGTTATATTTACCTCTTTTTGTTATATGGTGGAAGAGGTTTTCCTTTAGAGGGATGATTCTAGAAACAATAACAGAGGTTGCTGAGTGGGAAGTCAGCAAAAGTGTTTGCTGCTGATGTTTCACCAAGAACAGGGATGGACCTGCTCTCTGAGTTAGGCCAGCTGAACGGAGCGTACGGTGCTGGTGGCTGTGCCTCATGGTGCCACTCTTTGCAGCAGGGTTAAGCAGCTCCACAAGGAAATTGAGCCATTTAGGGAACTGTGAGGTTCCACATCAACGGCCATTTTGGAGAGAGGAATAAGGATTCATTTTGCTTTTCACTAACCAACAGAAAATCCTGGAATTTCTTTTCATCATTTCCAGTCTGACTTAACCATGAATTTCTGAGGAGGCTGGGATGGGACTGCGCAGAATTTGAATCCATTTCCCAAGACTCGTATGAACTTGGAGAAGTTATTTACTCTCGGTGCATAAATTTCCTTGTTGTCAAGGGGAGATAAGTGCCCTTCAGTTTATATGAGCCCTTTATTTAGCTAGTGAGTTTCTTGGTACATTAACAGTTTCAGAGGTGTTGCTGATAGCTTTGATATAGTTGGGTCATCTACATATACATGTCGTTGAGACAAGAGTAGTCTTAAATAGGTTAAGCTAGAAGACTTATAAGTCAAGCTGATGACACAAACTCTTCCTTTCTCTCAAAAGCAACAGAAATATGTATTAAAGTAGCAATTTAATCAGAGACTTAAACCCCCTGATTGCATTTGATGGCATGGGCAGTTTTTTCTTGGTAAAACTTGCTTTAACCAAGCAAGGAGGTTTCTGGGAAGGGAAAAACTCTGCACTGTGCATGTGCTAGCTCAGATTTGGATTCATTAAGGTAGGTAGGCAAGACATCCCAGGAATGGATGGAGGAAAGATTTAAGAGCTGAGTTAGATGTGATCGTTTGAGAAATTGCAGAGCATTGGGAGAAGATCATGACAAAAGTGGACCAGAGTGGGTTACTAATGTTGCTGAAGGACACTGGGATATTACACTGAAAGGGCAAGAAGCACTCCAAATCCCCGACCACTTAAAGTCAAGTCCGGGTTTGGCTCAAAAATTATATAATTAAAAGAAAAACACAAAACAAAATAAAATCCCCAGTATTAATAGGTTGTTTCAATTTATCCAATGGCTTTGAACTTTTAGGTCACAGAGATTCGCGTTTTCAAACCTTTCTGTTCTACTATGTAGATTGTTGTCTTTCATTGCTTAGGAGTTTTTAATGTCTCTTCTTAATCCTTGAGCTGGAGCTTAAGAGGAAATACTGAATATCACTGAAAGGGGCACACTGAAAAAGGAGAGAGAATCATCACGGAGAGAGATTTTACACTCAAGCTTAGCGGCTTTGGGGGATCTCTGACGTTTGTTTACATGTTCTTAGATTGCACAGGATTTATGTTATTTGCCTCTCTTTGACCCATCTCCACAAATGGCATACAGAAATAGAAAATGTGCTTCGAATATGATTTTCTGCAGAGCTTTTCCCACTTCTGAAGGGTTTCCTTCTTCTCCTCGTGGAAGGACGACTTCTTTTCCAACCGTATATAAGAAGGGGCAAACTCAAAATAATTTTGCATCCAAGAATATGCATATCACTGTTTTGCAGTTACATTTGCATTACAGTTCTGGCAATGGTCGTGAATGACTGGCATCAGCTATGACTCATTTTTCATTCCTTGAAGGACTTGGCATATCAGCAAGATATAAAAAAAACCCTGTTCAATTTCATATCGTTTCTTCCAACAGGCAGATACGCCATAACCAATTTTGCTGAAGGAATCAGCTGGACAGTGGAAAAGGAAGATGAAGCTTGGAAGTCCCAGAAAGGGGCACATTTCTGTAACAATTTAACTTGCGCAAAGAAAATGACTGTCACCAAAAGGACTGCAAATGACAATGTTTATCCAGCTCATTCAAACAGAAGTCAGAGAGCTAGTAACTGCTCTGGACAGTAATTGCCACTGTAATGGAGCCACTTCTGGTGAGTGACAAAACAGCACTGTGACAGAAAAGAGGAGGATAAAAAGAATAATTATACAGATCAGCAAGTGACTCATGACAGGAAGAGAAAGTGGGTATTATAGCCAAAGTCTCAGAGATGTCGGTGGTATTTTTGTTCTTGGTATTCTCTTTTCTTATACCTCTTGCTTCCCATTCTGGGGGCTTTTATGAGCAGGCTTTTAGTAAAGAAGTGAGATGCCTCCCAGACTTATTAAATACTGTAATAAGCTCCAAGTACTTTTTTTCATCAGTCGGTCACACATTGCCATCAGCGGTAAGAACTTTCTTGCTCCTCTGCTTTGACATCCCCTAGAGGCTATGTAAGCATCTGCAGGCAGTTTCTTCATAACCAGGTTTTAATTCTATTCCATCAACCTTTACTGACAATGATATTGACAAATGCCTTTGTGACATCATGACTAAACAAATTAATAGCAGCAGAAGTGTAAATTACTTTAAAAAGACAGAGAATGACCCTCCCTTCCTTTTCAAATGATACTAACATGGACAAAGACAGACAGAGTCATTTATCATCCATTTCTTCTTAATTTGAGACATCTTCAGTGATAAATGCTTGGTTGACTAAATGGGACAGTCATTCTTATTAACTATGAGAGATAAGACTATCAACAGTCAGTTGAACATTTAAAGCTTTAGGAAGCAGCTCTGTCAAAGGAATTTTAAAAAGAGTTTCTGTCACAGAGAGCACTATAAAGTGGGGTTGGCTGGCCTTTCTCTTACCAGGTGTCAAAATCCAAACCCCACTGGCTCAAAAGGAGGAGGTGAGCCCTGCAGGTCCTTCAGCAGACAGCAGAGAAGCCTGCAGGTCCTCCCATCAAAAACAGCTATACAGGGCAATGTTCAAGCAGAGGACTGTGTGCCTTGAGATCGTTGCTTCTGCAGAGTAAGATAAGAGAACCACTGATGGCAAAGACCCTCTGTGCCCACATCTAAATGGCAAGAAAATGAAGGAATGAGAGGCTAGTAACTATGTGGGACATTACACTCCCATACACACAGAACTACATTAAAAGAGGTCAAAGCCACTCATTTCAAAGTCAGAATTACTTTTGCAAGTACAATCTCAATTCAGTGCTGCATGTGTGTGTTTTAAAATTAATTTTACAATCACAGAAAGCCACACCATCTCCCACCTGGACCCTCGTCTCAATCCCAGAAAAATGAGACTCAGGTAGTCACCTGGCATATAATTGCTCAGCCTTAGCAGTTAAAGTTCAGCAAGCTCAGAATCAGTGGAAGCAGGACCTTACTATGCGAAATATGAGGTAATTGCAGTAAAAGAAAGGCACACCTATAGCTATTAAAAATACTTGTAACGTTGTCTCCCTCTAGAGCATTGCCACTGATGTTTTTCAATTACACTGATGTGAGTTTTAATCAGATTGAAATATGTCTGCATAATTAGCTATAGGGACATTTGACTGATGTAGCAACATCAGCAGAGAAGGAGGAAAAAACCCCAGCCATAATATCTATAATGCTGTGATAATGAAGAATTAGAAACAGTGAAATGTTATCTGCATTCTGATTGCTCTTTGCAGTGCTCAGAGAGGTTTGATCAGAGATGTGTATTTTGCTTAGATTCTTACCCAAAGTCCATTTACAGCAACATAAAATTTTGTGTTGGCTTTTGTGGTCTTTGGGTGAAAACCTTCTTGGACAAAGGGAAGAAGAATATAGAAACCGTGTGTGGAACCGCAATGTCTTCAGAACAGGAGCATATAAGAGACTCCCTTCCTAAGTCTGTGGTTTTAATTCATTCCGCTTTCTAGCTGATTCATGCAGTTCTGAGGCATGGCATGTGTGAAAGATCCTGTATGTGTTGTGCTGTGCTGGAATTTCTGTGTTAGCATTATCTTCATCTGTTTGGCAGGAACATTTTACAAAATGAAACTAGTCCTTCACCCCAAACGTTATAGAGACAAGAGTTTGTAGGATCTTCAGTTAGCTTCAGCTTAGTTCAACCTGAAAAAGAGGGTTACATGTCCTCTAACGAGCTGTTGAAGAGAGAAATGAGCTCACAGACTAAGCTCTCGAATCTGTCATTGGCAAAGGCTATGGTAACCTTATAGCAGATGCAACCCCTATGGAGCTGCCAGATGGTGAGATAAGAGGGAACAAATTGCTCATGTAGTTTATTACCAGGCCCAGTCCCAGCATAGGCCCTGTGAAACATAAGTTCCAGGGGTAGTAGATGAAGTTGTGGGTTCAGCTCCTGTTGGGATAACAGGTGTGCAGGCCGTCTAGGAACAAAGGGACTATTCACACTGCTGCAATGAGAGCTGTCTGAATTCACTGGGAGGAAAAATCTTGACTTTCTATGAGTAGATTCAGGAGATGAGGCAGATCCAGAGAACTTTCCTCAAGAACCCCCCTCAAGAGATGTCTCAGATTACTTCATTTAGGTAAGTTGCAGTCTGCTTTGTTCACAGTTGTTCATTCATACCTATTCATTCACACTATCTAGATTCTAGCTCTGTGAATATACATTTTGAATAGTTTTTCCTCATTAGGGGTTAATTATTTTTGGCAAAAGTCAATAACACTGTGAATTAATTGCCAGAATGAGGTATTGATCACCTTTTTCCTGTAGGAGCTGTTGAACATTTTTCTGTTAACATATTAAACTTAATGTTGCAATTAAACATCCTGGAGTTGGAATCATTAATGTTTTAAAAATACCTCCTTATCTTTATTGTGAAGAACTCTGAGTATCCAGACTTCTTTGGTTTTATATTTTATCTATGCTCAAGTCGATTCATTAGTGGACAGAAATTCATCCAGATAAAATATTGGCATCTATTTGTATACTTCAGGCCTGTTCAACCAGCTCACTCTGTTATCCCAATTTGTAAAGCTGGCCATCTAAGTGTGTCATCTGTATTACAGTGACACATCCTATAAGCAGCAGAAAGTAAAACAAATCTCCCATAACATAGCAGTTCAGTCATCCTGCTACAAAAACCAAAATGCATGTATGTACCATTTGTCCTTAATTGTTTGTGGTGGATAATTGTTTACTGGTAGTTAAATTTCTCCATTACATGTGTTAGGATGTGTTAAGCAGTAAGAATGGATGTATTGAATTGATTGCCTCTTTTAATCAAATGTTGGGTTTCGGGGACCTTTATGATGAGTTTTTAATTTTGTGAAGTATGTGGGAGGAGGGAATATTCGTTGGAACAATGAATTAGCTAAATGCCTTCAATCCCAATAGAGTGTGCATGGAGGAAAAAACCAGAATAGACTTGGAATAATATCCCCAGAGAAGAATGTCTGTTGCAGCCATGGATGACACAAGGCGTTAGATCTTACTTTGTCAAAGTCATGCCCATATTGTATAATTAACAATGGCATCCATTGTAAGGTCTTAACATTTAGGCTTGCCTTGTCCTTGGGCAAATATTCCCACAAGAAAACTGCTCCTACCTTACAATATCTACATCGTACCTGCCTTCTCCAGTGTGTTTTTGTGTATCTGCATGTGTGAACACAGATACATGTCCAATGGTTTGTTATGATAAGCAGTGCTAGGATCCTTTCTTCGTCAGGTATCTCAACATTTCTCACTTTCAAAGAGGAACTGTGAGAAGGAACTAGAGACTTACCTGTAATCAGCGATTTTTGCTTACCTTCTCATTCCAAAATGGATGGCTTACAAACTGAGATTACAACAGAGTTCAGGTCTGTGTTGGATTATATGATCAAGCTTGTAACTTCAAGCAAGTCAGGTTTTTCTGCAAAGATTGTAGAGGAGAATGGACTGTAAGTCAAGATCTTAGTTTATAATGCAGTTGTAGAACTGTCCATGGGGGCTATCTACCCATGAACTGTCTTTGCCTTGAGGTCACTTCCTGGAAAGGAATATCAATTTTAGGCCCTCTGTGGCAGGTGAAACTCTGAGCTGAAGGAAATTTTAACAGGGATTTTTCTGTGGCCAATGTACATATAAAAGCCTTTGGGGCTAATGAGACTTTTTGAATGTCTTAGTATATTTAATGTTCAGATGCCAAAATATGTCCCAAATTTAGCTGTGAGTATTATTCAGAAGAGATATTTTTGCTTTATATTTTCTCCTTCTCTCACTAAAAAGTGCTGCAAAGTGCATCTGGCAAATGATATTTGAATACCATTGCATCTAAATCTTAGTTAATGACCCATTTCAGTACTGGGAAGAACATGTATTTTCATGCTATTCTTCAAATCATATTCAAAATAACTCTCAGTGACCTTATGCCTCATGGAGTTGAACTTGTTCCTGACTGTTCTGGGAAAGCATTTTAGTTAACAGAGAGCTGAGGAAAAAGTCTTGAGGTCCTGTTAGCTCTGCCTGGATAATAAAATGGGCCTAGCTCTATTACAGATGTGATGGCAGGTAGGCTTTATTAGAAAATAATAGAACAAAATAACACATAAAGAGAATTAGAAACACTTGGTCATCGTGAAGTATTAGTCATGATATTTCACAGACCCAGTAATTGTTAATATATTGCTAACTGCCATGTAATTTCAAATATCAGGTAAATAATTAATACTATTGAAATTTCAGTTGAAATTTCTGAATTACAGGTTACTTGAAAAAGAGATTATCTATTACAGCTGAATAGAATGTAATAGAATCGTACATTGTCACTGGTGACTCTTAATGGGTGTGTGTGGACTCGCAAAAATCTTATTAATAAATCCTTTACATGTTTTATTAATGATACAGAAATAGTTAGGATATTTTATTAATAATATTATTAATAGTACTACTCCAGAATTTCAAAAATTATGAGATATATTAAAAAGGGAATGATTATTAGTAGTGGGCAAAATATAATGACAATTTTTTATTGGGGGTTTACAGGGTGCATGCATGTGGTCTCAAATAACTCATTAAGAATTAGTGTCCTTCCAGATAATTTTAATAATGGACATATGAATACTCGATAGTGATATATAGCTTTAATTTGAATTCTGATTTTGGTTATATTTACTGAGTATTTTTCCTCCTACTGATAACAGAAATTGTTAGAAATGTGTTCTTGTTTACCCATTTGGTGACTAGCTGCTGGTGGTGTGTATGCTCGTGTTTATGCATGAATTTGGGCATTGATGAAATGGAATATCTTACACTTGCTATCCTTTGCTACAAATTATAACCAAAAGGCATAGAGGATGCCACAAAAAAATCCTGTGGGACTTGAATGACCAGCTGTACAGCACAAGACTCCTGGCTTTGCTGGAGTTTGACTGGTGGTCAGATCTTGTGGAGAACTGTCAATTTTACCCAGAATAACTGAAGTGTAGAGCCAGAGAGCTATTTGTGAAGAACAGTTTGAACTAATGAAATGAGAAATAAAAATATGTTCAGGAATCACTGGCCAATAAAAAAGAAGACTAATTAATCAGATTAATTGACTGATGTTATCAGCTCTGTTGAGCAGGATCTATTACAAAGGAGTGATAAACTATTTGGACCCATCCAGGTGATCAATGAACCATTTAGAAAAATTTGGAATATGTCCCCTCATCTTCTTTGTAGCCCTCCTCTGGACTCTCTCCAGTACTTTCTTGAACTGGGAAGCACAGAACTAGATGCAGTACTCCAGATGGGGACTCACTAGGGCAGAAGAGAGGGGGAGGAGAACCTCCCTCCTCCTTAATGCACCCCAGGATCCAACTGGCCTTCTGGGCAGCCAGGGCACACTACTGGCTCATGATTAACTTGTCATGCACCAGGACACCCAGGTCCATTTCCACAGAGCCGCTCTCCAGCAGGTCCACCCCAAGCCTGTACTGGTGCATGATGTTGTTCCTCCCCAGCTGCAGGACCCTGCACTTGCCCCTGTTGAACTTCATCAGGTTCCTCTCTACCCAACTCCCCAGCCTGTCCAGTTCATGCTGAATGGCAGCACAGCCTTCTGGTGTATCTACCACTCCTCCCAATTTTGTGTCATCAGCAAACTTGCTGAGGGTACACTCTGTCCCCTCATCCAGGTCATTGATGAAAAAATTGAACAGGACTGCGCCTAGTACTGACTTCCAGGGAACCCCACTTGTTGCAGCCCTCCAACTAGACTCAGCACCACTGATGACAACCCTCTGAGCTCTGCCTTTCAGCCAGTTCTTAATCCACCTCACTGTCCACTCATGTAGTCCACCCTTCCTGAGCATCCCTAAAAGGATATAATGGGAAATAGTGTCCTGAAATTCAAAAATTTTGTAGTTCAAGACTGTAAACTATGAACTAGTGTTTTGTGGGCAAAGCAGCATAGATGAGCACTTCCTACTTCAGCCAAGCCATTTTAAGGCCTTATTCACCATCAAACACTTGCTGCTCAGTTAGTCTAGTCCACTGCAAAATAGCAAGTCCACTGTCATACTTACTATGTAGTGATCCCTTTCCAACATAGGTATCTAGAATCAGGGCAGTTAGGAGATCGTGCCTTAGGATGGCACTGGCTAAACTAATTTCTTTTGCTTTTTGCTGGTCCTGTTGCTTGGCTCTTTACCCAGCCAAATTCCACATGAGCAGTTTTAGAATGAATGGAACAATCAGTTTCTATATCCAGGCCTTCAATGTGCTCTGGTTTCCTAGCTCCATGAATGCCATTCTTGAAAGGCAACTTTATTTCAGTCCTGTCTGGAAGAACATGCTTATCCTCAGCCGTATGCTCAGATTCTCAACAGAAACTAAGGGTCTGCTTACTACTGAAATCATCAGATCCTAGGTAGGTTTCCAAGCTGGTAGCAACTGAGATAGATAGAGCTTGAGGAGTTAGCCCTTTGCAGATAACATAGGAAACAGCTGATGTGAAAAGTGTGTAAGAATACTAACAGACAAAGAAAATTTGGCTTTTGATGTTCTAAGGGTTAAGAACCAGAACTGCTAGCATGGTCTGGTTACTTGTGCTGTTCCAGAGAAGTGCAACAGCTGCAGACAAATGTTGGTTACGTTTTTAAAGTAAATTTACAACTGCTTCATTTTACTGGATGGTACTGACAACCTACAGGTGAGCTCTCGACTGCTAGATGACACCGGCAAGCTGTAAAGAGCTGTGGGCAATAGTTTTATGTGGGGGTGTTTCCAAGCTAGTGGTTATCGAAATAAGTTTTAATTTGACCCTATTACCAGTCTGCTGGACTGTGTGGACCCTGGTAGTGTCAATAGCTCAGGATCTATAGACAAAGAATAGGTTGTGGAAGGATCAATAAAATCTGGTTTATTACTAATCTTGTATTGCTTAATCAAGGAGTTTGTGCTTACTTCTTTAGGCACGAAACTTTTTTTTCTTCTTCCCTCTGAGGGTGACGGAGCCCTGGAACAGGCTTCCCAGGAAGTTTGTGGAGTCTCCTTCTCTGGATATATTCAAGACCTGCCTGGACAAGGTCCTTTGCAGCCTGCTGTAGGCGACCCTGCTTCGGCAGGGGTGTTGGACTAGATGACCCACAGAGGTCCCTTCCAACCCCTACCTTTCTGTCATTCTGTGATTCTGTGAATAACTTCTTAGATTACACTCGGGTTTTACTCTGTCACAGTTCCCTGTGTATAAAGTGGGAAGAAAACCAGACTCTTTCTGTTAAAGGCACCTGAAATGTATGTTAATTTTGGAAAGTACCACCCTCTGTGAGGTTTGTAAGGTGCCTACAAAAATACGGGCTTGTGGCTTGTAACATGTTGCCAAGGAATGTGAATAATAATGCATTCCAAAAGCCAGAAGACAAAAATCCAGAAAAAGGATCCGAAGATAAAGATGGTACTTTCCTCAGCTGAAGGTAAGCCAATTCAGGCAAGTACAAAGAAAAATGTTTTGGTGCACTTTGATAATCTGAAAGTTGAGAGAAGTAAAAGACCTTAAAAATAAAGATCTCTGCAGAGAAATACCGAAAAAAGGAAGTTTAACAAGAATGTATAGAGCACTACTATAAACAATAATACAATTTCCCATTTTTATTGAGAGTACTATTGCCACTGATTATATGTATAATATATATAATTATATTTATATAATTATGAAAGGTGCCTCCTTAGTAGAGCTAGTGGCTTTGTAAGGAAAAGTATTGTTATGGTAATAAAGAGAGGTAACTTCACTGATCCAAAGCCATAAGAAAAGATTCTTTAAATTCCCACATTTTTAATCAACCTATAAACATTGTGACGGTAGCATATAGCTTTCTGAAGAACTTCAGCTATATGTGTTATAGCAACAGACATACTGTATAACAATGATTTTACTGTGGCTTGAGGAAAGTTTTTCAAAATGTTGTTACTAAAGATATTATTAGTTCTGTACTAGGTAACCTGGCTAGGAAACAAAAGCTTTTCAGAGTCTGCTGAAGACCACACACTGAAATTCTTTCTCCACGGCATGACCAGGAAGGTATCTTTCTGTTTAAGAAGTTATGAGCAGCTGCTACTATGTACTGGGATGACATTCACTTACACGAGGAGAACACATGCAATTCGGTGACAAGATCATAGAAACATAGAATGATTTGGTTTGGAAGGAACCTTTAAAGGTCAGATAGAACTCTGCAGTGAGCAGGGACATCTTCAGCTAGACCAGGTTGCTCAGATCCCTGTCCAACCTGGCCTGGAATGTTTCCAGGGATGTGGCCTCCACCACCTCTCTGGGCAAACCGCTCCAGTGTTTCATTACCCTCATTGCAAAAAATTTCTTCCTTATATCTAATCTAAATCTACCCTCTCTTAGTTTAAAGCCGTTATTCATTGTCCCGTCACAACAGGTCTAGAGGAGGACCACGAAAAATATCCGAGGGCTGGAACCCCTCTGCTGTGAGGAAAGTCTGAGAGACTTGCAGATGTTCAGCCTGGAGCAGAGAAGGCTGCGTGGAGACCTTACTGCGGCCTTTCAGTAAAGGGGGCCTATAGGACAGATGGGGAAAATCTTTTTAGCAAGGCATGTTGTGACAGGACAAGGAGTAATGGCTTTAAACTAAGAGGGTGACGGAGCACAGGAACATGCTGCCTGGAGGGATTGTTGAGTCTCCTTCTCTGGAGATATTCAAAACCTGCCTGGACATGCTCTTGTGCAGCCTGCTGTAGGTGATACTGCTTTGCCAGGGGGACTGGAGTAGGAGATACCCAGAGGTCCTTTCCAACCCCTGCGATTCTGTGATTCTGTGATTCTTTGGAGCAGGATTTCACTCCTGGACGGAATCCATTCCTTGACTACACAATGGATAACACACTCGCAACAATATTTCTTGCCTGCAGGGTTACCTAGGTAAACAAGTCGCTCAAGCTTTGACAAGTAGGGTGCTGGCTCAAAGTGTGCATGAATTTGAGCTCCAAGATTGCTTATGACACAGGCCATGCTAAATCAATCAGATTTTTATCCAGCCTTCTTGGTTGTATAGTCCGTATATATGAGCTTCACTTCTGTGCACTGCATCCTAGGTTAGCTGCATGCTGGTACATGTACTCTTCAGAGTATAAAACACAGCAGAGTCATCTATACTGATGACAGAGTACAGCCACACTAGAGCAAAGCCAGCAGTCAATTTGTGGTACAGCCTTCACCCCTCCACTGACCAGATGGAAGCCATGAAATCCAGTGCCTGGATGGCAGTGGAAATGTGAATATAATGCTGGGAAAAAAAAGGGTAGAAGATAGGGACTATGTGTATAACAATCTTCAGTATTCTATTATTATTGAGACATTTCTGTATCATAGTGTTCTTTAGATTCTTTTTTATTTTTAATATTTAGATAGAGACTAATAATAACTCCTTGATTACCCTGTTAGGATTATATTAACAATAAGTTCTTGGCTTTACATACAGATTGTATTTCCTCCTTCACATAATAGAATTTTAAACCTACCACCAAATCACACTCTATTTTTCTGCATAACTTACAGCAGTTTATAATCCTCCACCCCCACCCTACAACAAACCCAGCTACATAAGCATTTCTGTACCCTCCAGTAAATATGCAAAGGAAGAGATCTGTAAGGTCTTTCCACGTAAGGTATGGACCTTCTGTTCTCTGTCTGCCTTACAGTCAACAAAGAGAAATAGGCATTTTCTGAGTCCAGACCATCTGATCAATTTTAGCTGTCTACAATGACAGAATAAATCCCATATAAGTCTCACTGAACTCACTCTCATAGAGACCTGAAAGCTTTCCATCTTCTCTCTGGTTAACAATTGGCTCCAGCTTACCCCAGCTAGTCTTTCAGGGATAGCTGGACACTTAAGTGCAGCTCCATTTGATGTTTTTTGAAGAAATTACATCATCAAATGGGGTAAAAAAAGGCTCTGCTCTCACACAGACACCATGAACAGACAACAGGAAAATACAAGACATGGAAGTCTTTCACTGTATATCTTGTTCGTTCATTCATTCATTCGTTCATTCATTCGTTCGTTCATTCATTCATTCGTATGTCATATAGCATTCCTGCAGCAGTCAGCTCTGTCACAACAGTTACTAATACTATGTTTTCATCTATCCTGTCCTTTCCATCTCTGCATATTTCTTGCCTGCAGGGTTACCTAGGTAAACATGTTGCTCAAGCTTTGACAAGTAGGGTGCTGGTTCAAAGTGTGCATGAATTTGACCTCCAAGATTGTTTACGGTACAGGCCATGCTAAACCAATGAGATTTTTATCCAGCCTTCTTGGTTGTATAGTCTGTATATATGTGGCGGGAGAATATTGTCAAGTCAAGTTGAAATTGTTAATGTAGGTGTAGCATTCTGTGGTATTTCTTCTCAGCTTAAGCATATGCTATAGCATGAGAAATGATTTGGCACAATCTCTGTTCCTGGCACCAAATCACACTCTTCAGTTCTACTTTAAGGAAGAAAGAAGTGGAAAAAATTCCTCAAACACAAACATGGTTATCAATGGGAGAGGTTTTCAGCCAGGAGGATTTATTTTTAGACCTACATCTGTGCTGCAAGATACTCCTACACAGATATTTGAAGAGAACGATAATAAAAATGTCTCCATGTGACTGATTGCTGTTGACTCTCACTGGGAACTGAGGGCACTCAGTCTATTTGTGTAGTCAGAGCAGTCCAAGACACCCCAGGTGTGGAGAGCCTTTAAATTTACAGTTTTCTCCTATAGCAAATAAGCTCGGAAATTATGTAGGGAGCTGAAAATAGGTAGACATGAAAAGCAAGGATATTATTGTGAGTGACTAAATCAAAGCACAATGACAGCAAAACAGCAAGATGCTTGTTTGAGAAGTAGAGTCTGAAGTCGGAACACAGGGGAGAAATATGTTAGCAACATCAGCCCCAGACTTCCACGCTTTATATTTTCCAGTGGATTTGAATTCTACAGGTCTCAGGAGCCATTAACCTGTTGTCACAGCAAAATTTATGAGGGATAATATGTGGGGAGACTTCACATGGAGATCTTGTCCCAGGAGCCAAAATATCTTTTGTTATCCCAAGTCGGATTATCATAGTGAAATGCAGCAGCATAGTCCTAAGGGAACCCACAATGCTGCAAATTCAGTTGCAGCATTTCTAGGCTCCACAAGGATGCACTTTTAAGTGTACACCAGCATTCTTTGGGAAGGAAAATCCACAGCCAGTCATTCAATACCCACCCCACTAGTTGAAGAGCTATATCGGAAAAAGATGTTCTCATCTGAATATTTGAAAAACATTCTCCAAAGCTTTTTCTTTGTAGGTATTGGTGGTGACACCTATTAAAAAATTATTTTCCTTCCCAGATGAAAAAAGAAACCCAGAATCAGATTTTTCACATCCTGAACTGGATACCTGAAATTTCCTATTAAAATTAGGTGCCTTTGGAAGCTTCTCCTTAACAAGTCTTTCCCCTTGTCAGAGTCACAGAAAAATAGCCCTTTGAAAGAATTGCAGAAAATCACTAGTCCATCTGTCTGCGCCAAGGTGTGATCAGTTATTCCAATGCGATTCTGAGAGCTATTTGTGTAATTTATTCTTAAAATGGGCTGATGGTTAGGGTTCCAAAAGCTGCCAGCAAATTTGTTCCATTGCTTCACTATCCTCACTGACCTATTGTGGAGTCTAAACTCCTTGTGTCCTATCTATCATGGATATCATGTTCCTATGCAGGACTTTGAGGCTTTGAGGACATTTGTAATGTTTTATGTCAGTCTACTCTAGACAAAAAAACCCAACTATTCCTTACATATTTCCTTATAGATCATGACTTCCAGACCACTAATAACTCTGTACTTTTCCCCTCAGCGGACTCTAATTCACCCACACTTTTCCTGATGTTCAATATTCAGAGCTGAACACGATGCTTCATTAGAGAACTTCTGAGCAGTGAGTGCAGTGAAAGGGTGAACGCATGACATACTCATTACATGCGACACATGAGAGTGTAAATATTTCACTTCAGCAGTCACATATATACAGCTGGTGGTGATCCACCAGAGCCCCAGATATTTCCATGGGTTACCGGTTACTTAAGCTATCTTTCTTCCAATCAGTTTTTATTTGGTTGGTTATAACTACATCCTCTAATTCTTCTTATTAAATTGCATCATAGCTTTTTTTCCTGCTTCTGAAAACAGTTCCTCTCTTTGGAATTTTAATCATGCTTTCCAATGTTTGCAGCTTAGTATCTTCTGTGTATTTAATAAACATAGTCTGTATTCCTTTGAACAGATACTTAAGAGTATTAGGCTGAAGTTAAACTCATCGGTAACTCCACCTTATGTGTCTTTCTACTTTAAAACCAAAGCCTTGATAGCTACTCTTTGAATATGATTTTCCAGTCAACTTTATACGCAAGCTACAGGCCTTTCCTGAGCTTCCGTCTGAGAACAGTATATCAAACAGCATGAAAGCCAGCTTAGAATTGAGATACAGGTTATCTGTTTCTTTTTCCCTGTCTGTAAAGCTTGTTACCCTGGCAGGGAAGGAAATTCAATTTATTTGACATGATTAATTCCTGAGAAAGTCAAGTTGGCTGTAAATTGTCTCCCTATTCTCTTTTAAATATTTTCAAATAGTGTTTTTGTGATGGTACTTTCCTGGGACTTAAAGTTCCCCTACACCTCCTTTTTCTCTACTTTAAAGATGGTCACTTCATTTTTCTTTTTTCAGTCGTCTTCCATAATTTTGCTCATTTTCTATAAGATCTCAGAGTGGTTCTCTGAATACTCATAAGAGGAGATCACTGAGTCAAGCACATTTGAGAGTACCTGGGTTTCTAAGAAATATTAAATTTGTTCTTTTTTCCTGCTTATGTTAAATGTCTGACCACATTTAACTTTTTAACAGAAGACTGATGCATGAATGGTAACAGATATTTCTCCTTTGTAGTGGTAGATTCGTTGTACAGTAGTCATTGAATTAACTGTTTCTTGGTTTATTCTCTTACTGAAAATCTACTTACAGAGAGTTTTTATTTATTTATTTTGTATACCTTTCTGGGTTTTTTTCTTTCTGACTTTACCTCTAAAATTCTCCTGCCACTCCTTTTTTATTTACCCATTACGTTCAACTTCTTATTTGTTGTGTGGAAACAGTCCCCAAAGGAGCTAAATGGACCTCATACTGCACTTCATGTTCTTATTCCTCTGCAAAATAATAATTCTCATGTCTGAATTTAATGTTTTATTTTAAAAGAACTGCCAATATTAAAAAGACTTTGCCAGTCATCTTTTTTATATTTATGGTCGTTTCCTGGACTGCAATTGAGGGGTTTGTTTCCTTTTCCTGGATCTGCTTATAGACCAAGACACTCTGCCTGGCAAGTCACTTTGCTTCGATTTCTCCATCTCTAAAAAGGGAATAGGAATATTTATCCCTTTACAGAGCCCTTTCACACCCACCACTGAAACACTGTGGAGCATTATTAATTACTGAAATTCCCTAATGTCTTCTGAAGCAAAATACTATAGCAAGCAAAGTGTTTAGTATTAGTTTAAAGCTACCATTTCAACTTTTTAAGTGTTATGATGGTCTGTGTTTAAGCAAGTAAATAATTTAATGAAAAAATAGTTGTGAAACATAGCCTTTATATTTAAAAATACTATCTGACTCCTCTAGCAGTTTCAGCTGAAGCTTGCAATAATATATCTAAAACACACACATTTACACTAATAATATTTTCTCATTTATCCTATTTCTTAAACTGGTAACAATACTTGTTAATAATTTACTGGAAATGCTGGAAACTTCGAAACTCTGAGGTGTTTGTCATTCTAAAATGATCTGATTTTTCTAACTTTGGCTTGAAAGCAAAACTGTTCAGTCTGACAAATATGTTAGATACTGTCACCTATAAAATTGTGTTTTTGAGATATGTTAGCTACTGACAGAGGAATACAGTAGAGTGTGAGGGAACTGTATGGCAGCCCATTCCATGGCTGATGCATTGATTTAGTCAGTTGACTGTGCCAGCCAGCATGTTAAATTCCTAATGCTAGTCAAATTTATTTACTGTGTAATCCTTTTCTTCCCTTGCTTTCCTTTTTATCAGTGATTCAGAGCCTTGAGATCTTACAGAAAGAATATTGATGACTACAGTGCTCTCTCTACATCTAGGATAATTCATTGTTAACAGTGACATTTTCAAGTCTGTGCTGAAATCTGTTTATGAAGAAAACACTGTGCTGATTCTCCAGGGACTGCAGAGGGGAAAAAAGGGAAAGGACATGAAAAATAAGATATAATGTGGCTTTTATGGAAGAAGTTGAAAGGTTTGTTTTGTTCTCTCTCTTCTTGCCCACATCAAAAATGCTGTTTATTGTGCAAAAAAAAGTATAATATAGACTTTAAGAAGTGATTGCTTTTGCATTTCCTCAGCTTTCAGAATAATATTGACAGGTGGGACAGGGACAAGCAGGGAACATCAGGGACCCGTATCCTTGTGAGAGGTGAAGCGGGAATGTGGCTCCCACCCACGGCGGAATATTTTGCACAGGCCTGCATCACTCATAAGCTTTCAGACTTGTTTTCTTATTTTGGAACTGACTGTATTGGGGAACTGCTAAACAAGACCCTACCATGCTTTTGTTGTGCCCTCTGCAGTTCCTCGTAGGTATATGAAGGTGGCTCTGTAACAGTTTATTTAGCGGTTTTATTTTCCAATGTTTTTGTTTTTTTTTTTTCTTTTTCCAAATAATCTCATTTTAATAGTCCCAGCTGCATGGAGTTCTTTGGAGAAAAGAATCTCAAGAGGAAGCTGGAACATGAGCTACAGCTGAGTAAGCTGAAACAGTGTGTTGAGCCTAGAGGCAGTGTAGCCTGTGGAAATAGGGTAGTATCTTTCCATCAGTTGTAGTGGAATGAAAGAGTAGCAGTCCAGGTTTTACCATTCCTTGATAGTTTTCCAAGATTTTTCCCTAGTGAGGTCACTTTTTTATAATCAGAAACAGAGAGCTTCTTTACATCAGTTCAGCTGAATAACTTTTCAGTCCATTTGCCTGAAGGGCTTTTCGGAAATGATGGTGAATTTGCTGTAAGCAAGATATAATGTGTTTGCAAAATGATAAAGCCGTTCATACTGTACATCTGTAAAAGCTCTACACCTAACAGGAAAAGGCAAATCCCAGGAGCTAAAGTCCCTAAGAAAAACTAGTGAACGAGATGTTGTGGGTGAACCTTGGCTAGCTGCCACATCCCTACTCAGCTGCTCTTTCACTCCCCCTCTTCAAGATGACAAGGGGAAGAAAACAGGATGGAAATGCTTGTGGGTCAAGATAAGGACAGGGAGATCATTTACCAGTTACTGTCATGGTCAAAAAACCTTGACTTTGGGAGGATTAATATTGTGAGTTAAAAGTAGGGTAGGATGGTGAGAAACAAAGACAAAATTAAAACTACATTCCCTGCACCCCTCCCTTCGTCCCAGGCTCAACTTCACACCTTTGCTCCTGACTCTACTAATTATTCTTTCTATTCCCTGAGATGTGCAGGGGGATAGGGAACAGGGGTCGTGGTCAGTTTATAGCTCTTCTTCTTGGCCATTCCTTCCTCCCTGGGGAGAGGACTCCTCACACTCTTCCCCTGCCCCAGGGTAGGGCCCTTTCCCTGGGATACCTTTCTTCTTGAACTTCTCCAACGTGGGTCCTTCCCACAGGCTGCAGTTTTTGATGAACTGCTCCAGCATGGGTCCTATCCAAGAGGTGCAGTCCTTCAGGAATAACCTGCTCCAGTGTGCATCCCCCATGGGGTTACAGGTCCTGCCATAAAACCTGTTCCTGTGTGGGCTCCTCTCCATTGTGTGCAGCTTCCTTCATGGGACATCCACCTGCTGTGATCTTCCATGGGATGCAGTACGGATATCTGCTCCGACATGGTCCACCGTGGTCTGCAAGGGGGCAGTCTGCTTCACAATGGTCTTCACCAGGGGCTGCAAGGGAATCTGCTCTGCCACCTGCAGCACCTCCTCCCCCTCCTTCTTCACTGATCTTGGTGTCTGCAAGGCTGTTTCTCTCACATTCTTTCCTCACTCTTCTCTTTCGTAGCTGCTGTACATAATTTTTTAGCTTTCCTTCGATATGTTATCACAGAGGCACTACCAGTGTTGCTGATGGCCTCAAACTTGGCCAGCGGCAGGTCCATTCTGGAGCTGGCTGGAACCAATTCTGTCTGACATAGGGGCAGCTCCTGATCTCTTCTCACAGAAGCCAGCTCTGCAGCCCTCCACTACCAAAACCTTGCCACGTAAACCCAATACACAAGCAGAACAACTTTAGAACGTTGTCACAAAATTTAAGTCTAGAAGGCACCAATTGTACCACCATTTGTCTCAAGCCATTATTTTCATCCAGCTTCCCTAGTTCAAGGCTACAGTTAAACCAAACATTTTAGTTTTGTCAAATGTAAATCACATATACAGTAGAGGAGACACCAGCTGAAAGTAATGCCAAGAGACCTTAAGGACACAAAATCAATTAGGTTAAAAATGTCGCATTTCAGTAGAGAAAATATATCTCATAAAACAGACAAAAGCAAAAATGCTTATCAAGGTCTTCATGTGGAGACAATGGAGAACCGTTTCTGACTTTGTCAGGAGAGCAGTTTGAAGAGATGAACAAGAAACACCAGCCAGATAACGGAGATCATTCCTACTTGAGTGCTCCAGAAAGAGGGATTAGAGGCACAGAACTATAGTGAAACTGGTGCTTCAGAAGTCCCAGAGTGAGGAACTGCTAACTGCAAAAGAGCACAACACTGAAACACCACTATTTCTTTGCCTTGTTTTCAGATTCTTCCCTACATAACTTATTTTGGCAAGGATTGACAATAACCTTGAGTTAGACGGACTGCTCCACTGACACGGTATGTGCCTCTGACAACCAGGCACATACACCTACCTCGCTTCCCCCTCCAAGAGTAAAATTATGTATATTTATTCTTATATCTGCAGGAAATGCTTACCCTTGAGGTCATATTGTAACTCCTGTCTTATTATGGTCTCGAAAGCATTAAGACAGCAAGGGCAGTGCAGACAGCAAACTTGTGGGCTGTGAGATGTAGATACCAAGCCAGAACAATCACTGTAGACATGCAGACCTCCATGACAGGCACAGGCCAAAGAATGTCTCCCAGATTACGGGTCGAGGGTTATCTCTTAGAAAGCTTTCTAATTTCATCTCTGAGATCTGAGGGGACTGGAGCCAAGAGATTCTGAAGAATGCAGGAACAGGGTCATTTCCTCGCTATTCCTTTAGCCCTCCCAACAAATCATTCCTATGTTTCCCTGCCTTCAGTGGTAGCAAATTACATCTTATTTCAATGTTGTATTTGTCTGAGTTCAACTTCGAGCTCTTGGAGTGGTAATAAAATATGGGAATGGTATTATGGTCTTGGTATAGTAATACAATAAAATTTTATGAAGCTATCATCATGCCTTATAAAGTAGCAGGAAAGGACACAACCTTTCTTTTTCCTTCTACTTCTGTGCAGATCATCTACTACAATGACAAGAACAATTATGGAAACAATTATCACGGGGAAGAACAGTGATACTGAGGCCTAAGTTGCTCTGCATGAGCCTAGTTTTACAGTAGTTTAACTTCGATAAATTCAACCACAGTAACAGGAAAGGGAAATTGAGTGAAGAGCATCCTAAAATCCAACTTGATGACCTGAATAGAATCCCAAATGCTTATCAGGCTTGACTGGGTTCAATAGTATTATCTTTATAATAATGTGTTAACTCAGTTGCTGCTCTGTGTAAGTTGCTGTTACTGACTGTTTTATTTAAGGGGGCTTTTGCTCCTCCTGGGTATCATCAAGTAAATGAAGGTCCAGGGCAGTTGTGGTTTGCAAACATTTTATTTTTATTTTGTTTCTCTGCTTCAGGAATCTGCTGCTTTGACAAGTTTTGGTTTGTTGGGGTTTTTAACTTTTGTCTTGTGACATAAATCTAATTAGAACCAGCTCTCCTACAGAAAACCTACTTTAGTAGCTTCAACTGCACATAAGAGTATCTCTCTGTTTCATAGTGTAAGTTTATCAATAACTTTGTTATGCACTTCTGGTTTATTTAAAGTTATATCTTGTTAGGGAGACATGAAAGAAGAGACCTATCTATCCAGCACAGGTCATGAGCATCAAATCTTTTAATAAAACTATTTTGAAGCTAATGAAAATGAAGAATGGGATAGGCAGCAATTTTTACTGAGTAAGAAAACAATTAGCCTTCCTTGATAGCTTTTGCATATTATTATGCAAATTGCTGATTTGATTAACTCGGATGGTGTTTAGCTGCCTCTGAAGTTGGAGTTACAGAATAACAAAATATTTCAGCAAGCCAACAAAACCCACATCTGAAGTAGATTGGCTGAGCACACGTGTCTCAGTGGACTTTAGTGTAAGTTGTGCATACTCAGCACCTCAGCAAATCTGACTAGCAATCAGCTCTGCTCAGAATCGAAATGGAGGAATTACGAGTCACTGAAGATCATCTGTGTCTATTTGTATAGGAGAAGGCACTCTGTGAGCTCATAAAGAGAGCAGCACCTGTCATCCCTAATTCACTTTTTGCTTAATGTTTGCTGGCTGAATGCAAATGATGTTCTTTCACGTTAGTTGCATGTCAATAGAAGATAAGATAAAGATTCTCAACAGTATGCTAACGTTTTGAGTTACCCTGAAACTACCAGAGATACAGCCTTTACAAGCTGTTCCTTTTCTTTCTTACAGAAATGATTAACCTTAGCAGGAACCAGGGTCTGTACTGGAGGGTGACCGAAAATCCAACGTGGCATTTAACTCATAAATTAAATTATAACTCTGCTTCAGTACATGTCCCTCATTTCACTTCTCAGTTATGTGAGTCTTGATCTTCCTCAGTTTCAGATATTTAGAGTTAAACTCCTGTTAAGGTCATAGTACTGCAGCCGCAAATATCATGTCCTAAGTTGTCACACAACCAAGTTCTCGCAGCTACGTCCTACTTTTCTGTCCATAGAACTGACTTGACCAGAATCTGAAGAATTTTTTTCCATAAGGCTTGGATTTTTTAATGTGCAGCTGCTCTGATATATTTACAGTTTAGTAGCTTTAATCTGATCTATGAGACACATAGAAAGCCCAGAGAGATCAGCAGCACATTCTGTGCACTTTCTGTCCAACACCTCTTGAATGCATCTGTCTGTGTATGCAACCACTGTAGGTGAAATTCACTAAATTTGGTCTGGAATCTATAAAGCTGTCATCTCTATCTGAACACAACCCCACATTTCCTTCTGCAGTCAATGGAGGAAAGTGGATATTACTGGCACATAGCTTGCATGACTGTAAAGAAGGAGAGAATTCCGTTGTGTAAATAGAGGACTAGTACTGTGTTAGGTGTCCTGCCCAGTCTCCAACTGCCTCTGAGTCCCTTATAGGTCTTTCATTCACTGCCATGTTTGTGTCTTGAAAACTTGAGGACACCACAACTGACCTAGAAATGCTTATGTTTAGAAAACTAAATCCTACCCTGGGAAGATAGAGGCAGGGTACTTGAGTTGTGTAAGGAAAGGAGGGCCTGAAATCAGTGATACTCCTGTTACACCTCCAGACTCTCAGAAACCATCACTGTCCTTATAATTAAGAAAGAGATTGAAAGGAGGTTTTCTGAAACTACTTCATGCTAGCTTGATTATGTTCTCATTAAATTCAACAGCAAATGTCTTACAACACTGAAAATTTTTCTCTTGCTACCTATTGTGTTTTGTTCAGAATACGAATTGTGCAACACCAGTCCTCAGTCTGCCTGTCTTCCTTACTTCCACCACTGACTTGCTCACTTTGTGAACAAACATCAATGTATTGTGTCCTGAGGTGATTTTCAAATTTATAAAAAGATAATCTCAAAAACATTTAGCAAACGACTTCTTTGTGACCTCTTCCTTGTTATTTAATAAACTACATCACGTCTTTTCTAAAACTGCTCTTTCTTGTGACATAAGTAAAATGCCTCATTAAGTAGTAATAGTAGACTGATATGGTGAGACCCTGTTGCATACAAAGAGCAATATAATATCTGTTTTCTTATGTTGCCTTGTTTGGATCTATTTTTTTTCTCTTTTCTTAGAGGTGGGCAGAGATTGTCTTCCTCTGTGTCTGTCAGTAGCAAGCTATAGGGTTTCATCATGAATAGGGCTGGTAAGTGTTATGTTACAAAAAACAATTCTCTTACTTGATTAGCTTCAGAACTGTACAGTAATTCCTATTCCCGCTTCGAGATTTCTTCCAAACAAACGCCCTAATGAGCTGATATTTATGTGGTGACCAGATAAATTCCGGATATTTTAACAGGATGTGGAGATAAACTCATTTTCCTCTCTGTGAGTGGGCTGCAAAAATGTGATCCTGGACATAAGCCCCAAAACTTTTACTCCCTTTTGAAGCACTGCCAAATGCTGTCATGTGTATTACAATGGTACAACGACTGATTAGCTCTATTAATTTATATAGAGAATAGTCTTCCTTTCACACGCTTATTAATAGAAAGAGTACTAGTGTAATTCACTAAATCCACTCAGCACAATTAAAATGGATTTTAAGGGCTTTGATGTACATCACTGTAAGCAAAGGAAGCAAAGGCTAAAGTTAAAACCCCAATTAACACAAAGAAAATATGATACAGGATTTTGTATCATTTCATTGCAAGCAAACAGAAGGAGAACAAGTCTCCCCTCTGTAAAGTAGTCTATACCCTCCAAGAAGAAAAAGCAATTTAAAGCTATTGTAAATCTTAAATTATTCACTTCATTCTCAATAGGTCATTAAGAAGCCTATTCTAGCTTCTGAGTACAGTACTTGGTTTATGGTGAAGAAGGCACAAGAGAGAGAAAGAAGTGGAAACCCCAAAGGAATCTAAAAGTTGAAAACACAGAATGAAAAAAACCAAAGCTGAGGGGTTTTTTAATCCTAGGGATTTTTAAAGCGATTTGAGAGGATTTAGGAAGTGTTTTGGACTCCCTTGCTTTTAGTTGGTTGAAAAATTGTCTAAACAATCAGCAACATGCTTATACTGTCTTAAACTTAGTGACACAATTACTAAGAGTATGTAGGTAACATGCATCCCTCTGTGATGACCCTGGTAGGAGGAGTACAGATTAACACTTACAGAACACAGTGTTAACACGATTAAAACTTGTTTATATGAATCACTCTGCTTTGCTCTACAGAGAGAGATGAAAGTGCTCTGTGAAATCATAAAGCTTCTGGAGCTGGGGCTGAACCTCAGCACCCAGTTGATCAATCTGACTTTCAAACTTTAGCTTTTTGTCCTGGCTGTGATATGTAGAAACTGGTCTAGCATCCACCACTCTACCTTCCTGCCTGAGAGTCTCACAGAACCTTCCTGGTACATGTCTGGAAGTAACTCATATTCTGGGTTTCATGGGTGAGTACTTCTGTCTGATGTTGTCACACAGAACATTTATTTTAAGTCTTCAGAGAGCGGTGAACTACAGTCTTTGAATATCCTGGGTGTTAGCAGCCTATGGGATACCAGCAGCCTTCATAGTTCAGTAGAGTGACTCCCCTGATAGTCCTTCTGTGGCAGTGTCATGTGTGAATAATATAGACTGCGGAAAAGCATGTTGTTTGTTAAAAATAGTTGCGTGTAGTGCATAAAACAAGCTTTTCACTTGAAAGAAGTAGATTTACTCGGGGGGTAAACATACTGTAGGTCTACTGTATTACAAGGTATCTTGTCCACTGTGTCCGACTGCAGAGTAATCTCTGCAGGGGTGTGAAGAAAAGGTACCACAATCAATGAGACTGAGAGAATGGAGCTCTTGAGACAACTTATTAGTTAAAAAGGGAACAAAATAAAGCAATTTCTTTGAAACATGGACTACAAGCCAAAAAAAAATAATCTGCCATTTCCTTCTCTCAGGCATTTTTTTTTCTTAGTTTGCAGAGGTAATATAGGGTGGAGGTAACTGCTAGCCCTTTCCTGATCTTTCACTTTGTTTTCGTTCTGTGATGTGGCTGTAGGGAACCTGTTATACAGATGTACTAGTCTAGATAGAAAGCTCAGAAGAACTGGAAGAAAAAATACTGGAAGCAACAGTACCAGAATTTGTCCTGCCATAGGATCAGTGTGAAGCCTCTCTGCTGTTCTGATTGAGGTTGTGCTTACATGGAAAACATTGTCCTGGAAGAGTTTTCTGATGGGTTTTTTTTGAATGTTTTTGCTGTTTTGGTGTTTGGTTTTTTTTTGGGGGGGATGGAGGTTTTGGGGGGTTGTTTTGGGGGTGTGTATGTTTCCTCTTAAAGCTGAAGTGTGTGTTCCTGCTTATTAACTCAACTGTAAGTGACTGAATCAGTCAGACAGTCTTGCAAGTCCTCTCCCTGATTTAGCACAGACTCACCTTGTTTCCTTGGCCTTCAGTACTGAGTCAGGGAGACCTCTGATCAGATACAGTTATCTACGCAGGAGCTAGTCACCTGGATCAAATCTCCACCATATTTAGTGAAGAGGAACAGATGCTTTTAAGCAACAATTCTTTTCCTCCTAATAAAGATGCCTAATGTAGTTCAGATGAATTACACCCCAAAAATTACTCTATCTTTCCAGTTGTAATGCAGGGAACCTGGAATGAGAATCACGAGTGTGGATATTTTTACAGTCTGAAATTAGGTGAAATTAATCCAGGCTGTGTGCCAGCCTATTACGGAGTCGTCAGTGGTGAAATCCCACTCTAAAGATGTGTGGAACTATCTAGGCTCTCTGTTCTCTTTGTAGCGATCAGTTCTTGTCTTACTCGCTCTTTGTCTCCAGCTTCCAGACAAAAGAGCTAGGACAAAAGTTCATGAAAGTTTCTGCTGACCAGACAGCTCAAGAAAAGTGATGATGAACCCTTTGAAGAGTTCACTCCTTTGTACAAGAATCAAACTAGTTTTAAACTAAAGCCCTAATTACAAAATAAAAGCATTGCCACAGGGATTTAATCAGGAAGCACTATGCTATTTTTAATTCACAGTCTACTTAAAATCATGTTAAATTGCAAGGAAAGATTCAACTCTAAATAAAAGCATCAACATTTACATCTACCTACAAGTATCCTCATGTGTCTTCGGTGACAAACCTGTCATTGCTGTCAGTGAATCCTGGAAACTAACTCAGCTGGCCAGCCAATATGTGTATACTGTAGAGTGGGCTAAATTTCTCCTGAGACATTACATTAAATGGAGGATAGGCTAGAGTGTAAAGAGAGCTGAGGAACTCAGCTCACTGGAGGACACCTGCACATAGATAATGCTAGTCTTCTAATTTACAAGTGTATTTCCAAGCATTTGGAAGCCATCAGCTAAAAGGAGATAATATAGGAATGAAGGGAAGATTTTCATGCACATTAACAGATCAAAATAAAGATGATAAAGGAGTTCAGGATTGCTCCCCATTTCAAGAAAATGCACATAATAAGTTGAGGCTGCTTCTGGGTATGTTACAAACATACATATTTTCAAGTAGGTAGTTTATTAAAGAGTAGTGAATTGTTTTGTTGCCCATAAAAAAAGCATTGAAAACAGAAGGGTTGGTGTTTGGGAAGTTTAATTATGATTTAAGTGGATTATGTTGAAATGTTTGTTGTTCAGTCAATTACTTAGTGAAGGTAGATGCAATTTCCTTCAGCTTTCTTACTCCCTGGTAGTGTTGCTGATAGAATCGACTGCGAAATGAATTCCTCTGAATTGCTGACTAACTCTGCAATATAGATTGGATACTAGCACTCAGGGATTCTTCGGCAGTGAGTTTTTGAGACGAACTGTGAGGAACATACTCTTATTCAGCATGGCTTTTAATTTCTGTTTTTACCATGTTACTGGGCACCTAATTGGTGAATAACTTAACGGGTTTTGGCTAAAAGTGTTTGCCATGGATCACCTTGATTCAAAACAAACAACAAGTAAAAGAAAAGAAATACAAAAATAGTGTTCATAAACATATCCCAACTGATAAAGAAGGAAGAAAACACAGTTCATTCCATATTTCAAAGTGCTTGGAGAAGGAAAAGAATATTTCTTACTTTATATCATAACATTTTCTTTTCTAATTACTGAATCACTAAGATTCACAATTATCTTTATTGCAACTATGTTAAAACTTTAGCTTTAATTCATGTTGCGTCTTAAAAACTTAGAAGTTGCCCTGTATTTTATGCTGGTAGAAGAACATGTGTGAGAAGGGCAGGAAAACATTGTGCCTCCACTTGAAATTGCTGTTCTTTGCTATATTTTGTGTAATATAATTCTTATTGATGTGTCCTGTTAGATTGTTGGCAGCAAGCAAAAGCTGAACACTGGCATTTTGAAAAGTAGCGTTATTGACAAAGAGTCAGTGAAAAATGTAGAGGTTAAAGCCTTGCCACCAGAAAAACTTCTTATCTATTTGTACAACGTACATCTTTTAAAAATTTTCTTCTGCCATTTTGTCAGGTTCTATTCTCACATAGTAGCCAAAAAGGACACCATGCCAAACCATGCTTAGGACACCAAAGCATTAGTTAAACAGGTAGCTGAATAATTTATCATATTTTTCTATTTATAAATGTCTCCAAATGATTATGAGCTCTCAGATGTATTTATTATCCAAAATACTTTTCACATTTCCTCAGAGAAGACATCAGAGTACTAGAGATCCCCGGTGGCTCCTTAGCCAAAGAACTGATTTCCAGATGTTGTCTTCAAAGCCCTGCATGAGGGAAGCAATAATTATTTTCAAAACTAACTCTCCACTTGTTGCCACTTACGACAGGTGAAGTAGGCAAGTATACTTTCTCTCTCATGTCTTGTATTGAATGTGCGGGTACAATTTTCATTGCTGAGTCCACCGTGTTTCTTATGTTATGATACGATTCTCATGAAATATTTCAGACAAGGATTAAAGGGATGATCAAAGGGAGACGTGATCATCCTTCAAAAGGCAAGCGTACCTCAAAAGAGGTCATGTTGTTTAATTTCACATTCGCAACGGGCCACTGTAAAATCAGTCATTTTTGGGTCATGACTGAGGCAGATGAAGGTCACAGGCTTTAGTTTGTTGGCAGTTCACTCAAACGGAGTCTCAGTGTGGACTAGAGCTATCTAGTGTTAAGACTGATAAATTAATATTCCCCTTTATCTGTGACTCTAGGAAAGAAAAGAAATCATGAACTAAATGAGATTTAGAAATAATAAGCCATGTTTTTTGGAAAAATGGTAAGGTTAATGTAAAAGCAGGGATGAGGAAAAGACAGAGATTAAAGGCAAAAAAACCCAAGTTGGGGATCAGGGACAGAACAGTCACGAATGAACAAATCAGTTCACAGCAGTAGTCAGAATGTCCCAGTGGCAATTTCACATCTAATAGTCACAAATTATCAGGCTTCTATAGGATATATTAGTAGCCACAGTGCTGAGAGGGTGGCCCGCATCACAGAATCACAGAATCACAGAATCACAGAATCACAGAATAGTAGGGGTTGGAAGGGACCTCTGTGGGTCATCTAGTCCAACCCCCCTGCCGAAGCAGGGTCACCTACAGCAGGCTGCACAGGACCTTGTCCAGGCGGGTCTTGAATATCTCCAGAGAAGGAGACTCCACAACCTCTCTGGGCAGCCTGTTCCAGTGCTCCGTCACCCTCAGAGGGAAGAAGTTCTTTCTCATGTTCAGATGGAACTTCCTGTGCCTCAGTTTGTGCCTATTGCCACTTGTCCTGTCACTGGGCACCACTGAAAAGAGCTTGGCCCCATCCTCCTGACACCCACCCTTCAGATATTTATAAGCATTTATTAGGTCCCCTCTCAGCCTTCTCTTCTTCAGGCTGAACAAGCCTAGCTCCCTCAGCCTCTCCTCACAGGAGAGAGGCTCCAGTTCCCTCATCATCCCTGTAGCCCTCCGCTGGACTGTCTCCAGTAGCTCTTCATCTTTCTTGAAGTGGGGAGCCCAGAACTGGACAGAGTACTCCAGATGAGACCTCACCAGGGCACTGTAGAAGGGAAGGAGAACCTCCCTCGTCCTGCTGGCCACACTCCTCCTAATGCATCCCAGGATCCCGTTATCTTTCTTGGCAGCCATGGCACACTGCTGGCTCATGGTCAACCTGTCGTCCACCAGGACACCCAGGACCCTCTCCGCAGAGCTGCTCTCTAGCAGGTCCACCCCAAGCCTATACTGGTGCATGGGTTTGTTCCTCCCCAGCTGCAGGACACTGCATTTGCCTTTGTTGAACCTCATCAGGTTCCTCTCTGCCCAACTTTCCAGCCTATCCAGGTCACGCTGAATGGCAGCACAGCCTTCCGGTGTATCTATCACACCTCCCAGTTTGGTGTCATCAGCAAACTTGCTGAGGGTACATTCTAACTCTTCATTCAGGTCGTTGATGAAGAAGTTAAACAAGACTGGGCCCAGTACTGACCCCTGGGGGCACCACTTGTTACCAACTAGACTCAGCGCCGCTGATGACAACCCTCTGAGTTCTGCCATTCAGCCAGTTCTCTATCCACTTCACCGACCACTCATCCAGCCTACACTTCCTCAGCTTCCCTAGGAGGATATCATGGGAGACTGTGTCGAAAGCCTTGCTGAAGTCAAGGTAGACAACATCCACGGCTTTCCCTTCGTCTACCCAGCCAGTCATGTCATCATAGAAAGCTTTTAGATTGGTCAGGCATGATTTCCCCTTGGTGAATCCGTGCTGACTACTCCTCATCACCTTCTTTTCTTCCACTTGCTTGATGATGGCCTTCAGGATAAGCTGCTCCATCACCTTTCCCGGGATGGAGGTGAGGCTGACCGGCCTGTAGTTCCCTGGGTCCTCCTTCTTGCCCTTTTTGAAGACTGGAGTGACATCGGCCTTTCTCCAGTCCTCGGGCACCTCTCCTGTCCTCCAGGACCTCTCAAAGATGATGGAGAGTGGCTCAGCAATGACATCCGCCAGCTCTCTCAGCACTTGTGGGTGCATTCCATCGGGGCCCATGGATTTGTGGACGTCCAGATCGCTTAAGCGATCCCTCACACAGTCCTCCTCGACCAAGGGAAAGTCGTCCTCACTGTAGGCTTCTTCTCTTACCTCCGGGGCCTGGGATTCCTGAGGGCCAGTCTTAGCACTGAAGACTGAAGCAAAGAAGGCATTCAGTAGCTCTGCCTTCTCTGCATCCTCCGTCACCAGGACACCCGCCTCATTCAGCAGCGGCCCCACATTGTCCCTAGCCTTCCTTTTTCTGCTGATGTAGTTGAAGAAGCCCTTCTTGTTGTTTTTGACATCCCTTGCCAGCTTCAACTCCAGGTGGGCTTTGGCCTTCCTCATCACATCACTGCATGCTCTCACCACGTTCCTGTACTCTTCCCAAGTGGCCTGCCCCTCTTTCCACATTCCATGGACCTTTCTCTTCCACCTGATCTCCGCTAGAAGCTCCTTGTTTAACCATGCAGGTCTCCTGCCTCCTTTGCTCAATTTCTTTCTCAGGGGGATGCATTGCTCCTGTGCATGGAAGAAGTGTTGTTTAAAGAGCGACCAGCACTCATGGACCCCCCTGCCTTCGAGAGCCCTGGCCCATGGGATTCCTCCCAGTAGCTCCTTGAAGAGGGCAAAGTCAGCCCTCCTGAGGTCCAAGGTTTTGATCCTGCTTATCACCCTGCTTCCTCCACGCAGGATCCTGAACTCCACCATTTCATGGTCACTGCAGCCGAGTCTACCTCCGACCTTCACATCCTCAACCAGTCCCTCCTTGTTTGTTAATACAAGGTCTAGCTGCGCGCCTTTCCTTGTTGGTTCCTCCACCACTTGCATCAGAAAGTTGTCATCGATGCTCTGTAGGAACCTCCTGGATTGCGCCTGCCTAGCTGTATGGTCTTCCCAGCTGATGTCAGGGTGGTTGAAGTCCCCCATGAGAACCAGGGCCTGTGACTGTGAGGCTGCTTGCCGCTGCCTGTAGAAGGCCTCATCAACCTCCTCCTCCTGGGCAGGTGGCCTGTAGTACACACCCACCGTAATGTCACCCTTATGAGCCTGTCCCTTAATTCTAACCCACAAGCTTTCAACTTGGTCCTCATTTGCCCCCAGGCCAAGCTCAATGCATTCTACTTGCTCCCTCACATATAGAGCAACTCCCCCACCTCTCCTTGTTGGTTTGTCTTTCCTAAAGGGTCTGTAGCCATCTATGACAGCATGCCAGTCATGCGAGTTGTCCCACCACGTTTCTGTTATGGCGACCAAGTCGTAGCCGTCCTGCTGTATAATGGCTTCCAGCTCCTCCTGTTTATTGCCCATGCTACATGCATTGGTGTAAACACACTTGAGCTGGGCTGTCAATCTCACCCCTGGCCTTGGCACTCCAAGCCTAGGCTCATCCCTAGTGAGCTGGGCGATATCCCCTTCCCCCTTCGAACCTAGTTTAAAGCCCTCTCAATGAGCCCCGCCAGCTCGTGGCCAAGAATTCTTTTTCCCCTTTGAGACAGCTGAGTTCCACCTGTCGCCAGCAGGCCCGGTGCTGTGTACACCTCCCCATGATCAAACAATCCAAAATTTGACCGATGGCACCAGTCTCTGAGCCACCTGTTAACCAGGTGAGTTTTCCTGCCCCTTTCAGTGCTGTTCCCTGCCACTGATGGGATGGAGGAAAACACCACCTGCGTCCCTGATCCCTCAACCAGTTGCCCCAGTGCCCTGAAGTCCCTTTTGATGGCCTTGGGACTTCTTTCTGCGATCTTGATCACCATACACTGGAGGTCTGTAGCAACAGCTGAACATGGAAAAAATTGAAAAATACCAACATGATGCATATTCTGCCGTAGGCCTGACTGATGCTTGTGCCTTCACCACATTATTCATGTACAGATCTGGATCCTTCCTCTATTGTGCTCTTCCTCATTGATTAGTGTCTGCTGTTCCCACTCTGCAAGGCAGATGTCTCATTGCATAGAGTAGTGAAACTTTGGGATGGTCAGACCCGGATTTCTGAAAGGAGAAGGAGATAACAAGCAATGATGGCAACCACCTGAAGCACCATCTTCTGCGCAATGTGTCAAGGTTATCATAGTTGCTCGAAGACCAGCTTCCCAGTTCACCTTTTTCGTTGCAGATAGCTGAGAGCTGGGACTCTTTGAAAGGTCAGCGCTTCTGAGATACAAGATGGAAATCACTTGTGTGACACATCAGATCACATATGTGGTGCTTCAAGGTGAGACACTTAATCTCTGTGATAGTTGGCCTATGCGCCTGCAGTATACAACTCTGTGCATATGATGAGGAGTTATGGGTTTCTCTCTGTGAGGAGCGAGAGGGCACTCTCTCGTTCCACATTAAAAGCAGAAAATCTCACTGTACTCATGGTGTAGAGCTTGGTCTCACTGCACAGGCCTAGGGGAATCCACATGTGAATATTTGGTGTGAAGTGCCACATTCACTGAATGTTTACAGAACCAGCTTCAGAGAAGGTGGCAGAGCAAGGTCCCTTCAAACACAAGTGTCTGCCCTTTGCACTGAAGCCCTAAGCAGTGCTGGTCACAGACTTCTCTTTCCTGCTGGGGCTGTGGGTCTCCTTTTCAAACATGGGCTGTGGAAACTACTTCATTTAATGCTTCCCAGCTCTCTATTTCTGTGAGAATGGCTTCTTCAAAGCAGTTCTGCATTTTTGTGTCTTTTTGCAGTATGCATGCCCTGCACAGGAGTAAGAGCTGCAAGGTCAAACCATCCTTGCAGAAGTCTCTTCTCAGCTATTCTCGGATTAACTTCCAACTCTAAGCAACTTGATTTTACTCCTGTCCCTCCCACACCTTAGGTGCTTGTTTAATAAAACTTGATTATTGATTTTTCAGCTTTTTTTCCATGTAATGGAGAAGGTTAGTACCCTGTCCATGATGGCATAGATAGTGTCTCTTTTTTTTTTACCTAAGGACATTTTAAGAACTTAACTGATTTCAAAGCAAACTTAGGATAAATGGGGGAAGGAGGAAAAGAAAAAAAAACAGCCTCATGAGCAAATAAATGACTGATAAGGAAATTTTGAACTGCACATGTCCAATCATTCACCCAAATGCCTGAGATTTTGCAGCACATATGGCCCTCTGTCAGGGGATTCCACAACAGCAGGCAGTTATTAACAAATAGCTTGCCATCCGGTAGTATAAATGATGCAAAACTCAGCAACATTATCACTACATACCACCATGATCTAATTGTTTTCAGAAATAAAAGCAGTATTTTTTATTTTTATTGTTTACTTCTGGTTTTTCACAACAGTTTAAAGAGAAAATGGAATCATTTCTTACCAGAGTAGACAGGGTAGATTTTCTTTCCTTCTGAGTCTCAGATTTAGACAGGACTCATACCTTTTGGGGATTTCATAAATCTGTGTCTTGGCTTCTCTTACACACTCATACCCTGCCCATTCTACTGGAAATGGGAAAGACATTCTTTATTGATCACTTTGGCCATACCCTTGTGAGCCAGGACAGTGCTGTTTTTGCCATTAATCTTTTCTTTTGTCCCATCTCGTTTGATTTCAGAGATGCTCAATGGCAGCTTGTATTTCTCTAGAGATTTTCACTTACAGCGTACTGGTGCTCTGCAGATTCTGGGTTATGAAGACCTACTGCAGTCCTGTAAGGGAAGTGTTACTATTACCATTTAGAAAGGATAAGGGATGAGAAAATGAGGCCTAATTTGTGACCTGACACAGATCACAGTGGAGGTATATAGAATAATTTAGAGTGGAAAAAATGTCTCCCAAGCTATAAGTTCTTTGCCTTTACCACTGATGGATCTTTGACAGATGCATATAACTCCCTAATGAGCTGAGGATCATTCTAGCTTTTGAAACAGAGAAAGGGTCCCAGTGAATCAGGCTAGTCCTTCATCTCATTCAGCAGTTTGTCTCTAAAAATTACCTTTGAGGAGCTAATTCAGAAGCAGACACTCTGCAGTAGGACTTTTACTTATCCCCTTCACTGGAAAAAAAATTCTATTTAATTCTCCAGAGTTTTGTGATGAATAAAGATCTGATGCATGAATGTTTCTTACCAGAAATCTTGTTGTCTTTTAACATGTACTGTTACAAAGCTGGATTTTCATGCTACCAGCTCATGCCAAAGCAGCCCAATAACTGTCATTAATGGCAAATATGAACCTATGCTCAGATGCCTTAAAGACTTAGCTATAAATTTGAATTCCTAAATTTTACAATGACTCCTTGATGTATGCACTTATTCATAGTTTTCTCCACTCAGAAGGCTCCAGTATGGGCGTACTACCACCTCAAATCTTCTGTATTCTTCCAGGCTTCCCACTGGAAGCTGAATCAAATTCAAAGGAAATCTGCACAGCTACGGTCTGTCTACAGTTTAACTAAAATGTCACTGGAGGCTCTAGAAAAGCTCCAATCTCAGACAAAGTGCAACTTAATAACTTCCAGATAAAGTTCCCCTGTGCAAGAAGCACTTTTCTTAGGGCAAGGCTAAAACTGTTCAGGGAGCTCTTATAGGACACAAAGACTTTTTGCTGTTCCCAGTGCCAGGTGCTTTTGTTCACTCTTCAGTCTTTGATGTGAAACAAGAGAAACGTGCACCTGAAAACAGTAACAAACGCCTGCCAGCGATCACCTCTCCCAAGCATTCATTTCTCAGACTAGATAGTAGCAGTGAGAATAAACTCTTCTTAGGCACATTGTTTAACACAGTGCTGGTAAGTACTCAGTTATTCTAATACCGTGTAGAGCAGAAGGTTGTTTCTACCTTCTGTTCATGCTCATGCCTTTCCATACCACCCAGCTCAGGAAGGGCCACTCTGACGGCTGAATCTAATCAGTAGCTATGCCTACATTTTGTCTCAATTAAGAAAGATCACATTACAGCCTCCTGAGGGCTCTGGTTACATTAATACATTAAAAGATATATGATTTTTGAGCTTGATGGAAATAAATGCATTTTTGCCCATCAATAATATATCACGTGAAAATTAGTGTCTGAATTAATGTTGTGTGGCTACAGTGGAAAAAATAGCATTGGCTTTATTACATAATAAAATGCCCTTAATTGTTGGACTAGAGCAGCTTTATAACATACCATTACTTTTGGTAACAACCTCTGCCTTTTCATCGATCAGAAAATGTTATCAGTCAGAGCCAGATTGAAAGTAAAACTGAAGAATAACATTACAGAGCTGATGTAGTTGAGTGAAATAAATCAATGCTGGCCTGGTTTTGAATTAAAAATGAAATATAATTAAAAAATGATTTACAGAATAACACATTTTCAACTTTTGAAGCCAAGTGTTTGCATCCAAAGTGGTAAAGGATTACGTACAATTTGACTGCATTTCTCAAACCCTGAATGATGTGCTGTCAAGCTTCTCTTTGTTTGCTTGTTTGCTTGCTTTCTTGTGGCTTAATTAAGGAGCATTACAAGGAACAGTTTCGAGTTAGTCTAATGTCACTAAGCACTCAGCAAGTGTGGCAGGCCGGAAGACTATGATGGCAAGAGGCTATTATAATATTTTCTTGTTCCTATCTGTTTAAATGCAACTTACAGATTCAAGATCCCACCTTGCATCAGTCATGTCTTTTTTTTTTTTCCTTCTCCTAGGCAGAATTTTAAGAGCAGGGAGAACATAACTGAGGAACACTAACTGAGGGCTGTGAATCAGTTCCAAGTCCAGACCCTCCAGACTCAGCCATGACTCTGGAAAACAGACATATTTAGGGAAGAACTTAATCAGCTGACTGGAACTACATGTGTCCTTAACTGCTTTCTTAAATCGGTCCATTGGGTTATAATCCCTCTGAGCTGGAGCTTGCATGCTAGCAAGATCATAGCTCTGCCAGAGCAGAAATGGAAATAATTAATTTAGGGCATTAATATGGAAAGCCTATACAATGACATCAAGTTTCAATGCATAAAAATAGCTAATTTGGGAGGCTATCATGAAACCCCTTGTCTAGGTTATCTTCTATAGCTCTATACAGAATAATGTTTATATTCCTGATAATCAAATTCTCTGTCTCACTTACTCCATCTTCCTCTCTTTCTTCTTTTCCCTGTAACACTGCTTGTGTAGCTTTCCAGTGGTTCAAAGGTTTGCAGGTATAGGAAAGCATGCCAATATTTAAAATATAGAGGCAAATTTCTAAGACAAATCTCCATTATTAATCTCAACTTGATCAAAGTTTCTGAGTGTTTTATTTGAAGGATGTAAGATCAAGCATGGGTGTGCCATGGGAGTGGGAGGGCTAAGTTAAGCTGCAGAGTTAAAAGTGAGAAACAACTATGGAGAATTGCAGAAGGTTTGTTAGAGACTAAACGACTTGGTGATTAAGTAAGTGGAAGATGAAATTCAGGACAGATAAATGTAAAATGACATACATGGGGAAAAACAATCCAAACTTCACATACCAAATGACGGGCTCTGAGGTAACTGCTATTACTCAGAAATGAGATCTTGGGGTTATAATATATAGTTTTATTGAACTCAGTGCCCAGCTGTGGTAAGAATTGTTACAAAAGAGAATAAAATAGAAAATATCCTTATATCACTATGTAAAGTGCTGGTGTGCCTGCATTTTAAATTCCACGTGCAGTTCTGGTCTCTGTTTCAAGGGCAAAATGCTACTAGCAAAGGCCAAGTGAGCAGTAGCACAGGTAATCAATGGGATGAGGATGTAGATTTCACATGAGGACAGACTAAATAAGGTGCAGCTTTTCAGGAAAAAAATAGTGGCAACTGAGTGAAGGTTATAGCAAAGGTGTATGAAGTTCTGTGGGGTGCATAAAGGGCTGGTAGGAAATAATTTTCATCTCTCTACCCAGACAGGTACTAGGGTCTTCAAGTCAAGGTAGCTGGTAGCAGGTTCACAGCAAACAAAACAAGAAAATTCTGTCACGCAACAGAGAACAAACCTCTGAAATTCCCTCCACTAGAGGCTGTGGGTGTTGAAACTGTGCATAGAGAAGGCGACTGGATGAATTCTCGGAAAAATAATACGTTGAGGGCTAATGAACTGAGACCATGGGTCTCATTCAGGATGTCCCTAAACTGCAAATTTTTGAGGAGCAGAGGACTATTCTGGCCTAGTGTTGCTGTACAGTCTCTGTGCCTGTATCCTCCTCCCCACTCGTCTGCTGCTAGTCACTTTTGATGACAGGACACTAAACTAGCTGACCCAGCATGGTTGTCCTTTTGTTTATGCCTATTCTGTGTCAGAAGCTGTCCATACTCAGTCACCTCTATCTCATGTTGCACACTTGCGGCAGTGCTGGCTGCAGAGCTTAAAACTTCCCCATCTCCCTGCTGAGGCTGGTGACGTTTCCACCTCAGAACAGAGCATCCAGACTCAAATGGAGTTTGAATCGAGCCCATACCTTTTTTTATTTAAATCTGGATTTAGTCCAGTCAGTAGAGAGGAAGAGTTTGGACAATAAATTGAGATTAAAACCAGAAAGATGCCAAGGTTCAACAGAGCTCAGTGCTTATGTTATCTCTCTCCATAAGCTGTCTAGTCCTGCTTTCCAAGACAATGAAGAGATGAAATTAACATCAGCAAAGCTCACTGCTTTCGCTCTGGCTGAAGATTGTAGATTGGAGAAAAATGTCTGGTTCTGGTAAGTCAGATGTATCTGACAATTACTCCTTTTTCTGTATTTCCTCAGTACTTTCCGTTCATGCCTGGTAGTCTTTCTGCACACCCCCCTCCCCCCCAACTTGCTACAAGTGCCTTATCTGTGTATTCTTGAACTTATCGCTACGAAACTGAATTCTCCTGTATAGGAAGAGCTAGGAACCCAGCGTGCACCAAAGGAGAAAAAAACACTTTTCAATTTGCTCAGATCTGCTGTGCAAATAAAAACTAGAAGAAAATGACTGATTAAAATGAAACTCCCAGCAGCGGACTTTTGAATAGAGTTAAATTTCTGTTTTTCCTGAAGCATACAGTCTGAAAGTTTCTCTGTGTTTATCAGCTGAAGTTTTTCTCTTTCTCCAGAATTTACCTGAACTCACACTTGCCAGCTTAACAATGACTGAGGGCTGAATTGTTTGTTATTTAATTCAGTCTAGCAGCACAGTAAGAAGTAACGAGATCTCTTCCAACTTACTTGATAAGCTCACCTGGAACTTGTGGCAATCTCTTTCAAGAGTAAGGAGAGTAAGCAGATGCCTTTCTTGTTGCTTTTGCTATGTTGTATAAAATACAGTCCCCAATATGCATGCTACAAACTTACATACTAAAGTTTAAAGCCAGCATTCCTGGATTCAGGGACGAATTAATCTTCAGTGAGTAAATGAAGTCTTTACAGTCAATTTAAACATCACGTATATTTGTAGGCCTTGCTTTCATCATTAGAAAATCATAGAATCATAGAATGATTTGGGTTGGAAGGAATCTTATAGATCACCTAGTTCCAATCCCCCTGCCATGGTCAGGTACACCTTCCACCAGACCAGGTTGCTCAAAGCCCCATCCAACCTGGCCTTGAACACTTCCAGAGAGGGACATCCACAGCTTCTCTGGGCAACCTGATCCAGTGCCTCACCACCCTCAGAGTAAAGAATTTCTTTCTTACATCTAATCTAAATCTACTCTCTTTTAGTTTAAAACCATTATCCCTTGCCTTATCCCTACATACACTTGTAAAAACTCCCTCTCCATCTTTCTTATAGGCCTCCTTTAAGTACTGGAAGGCTGCAATAAGGTGAACCCAGAGCCTTCACTTCTCCAGGCTGAACAGCCCCAACTCTCTCAGCCTTTCCTCACAGGAGAGGGGTTTCAGGCCTCAGATGATTTTTCTTGCCCTCCTCTGGACCTGCTCCAACAGGTCCATGTCTTTCCTGTGCTGAGGGCTCCAGAGCTGGACATAAGACTCCTGGCGGGGTCTCACCAGAGCAGAGTAGAGGGGCAGAATCCCCTCCCTCGCTTTGCTGACCACGTTCCTTTTGATACAGCCCAGGATATGTTTGGCCTTCTGGGCTGCAAGTGCACACTGCCAGGTCATGTTGAGCTTCTCAGCCAGTACCCACAAGTCCTTCTCCTCAGGGCTGCTCTCAATCCCTTTATCCCCCAGCCTGTGCAGATACTGACCCATGTGCAGGACATTGCACTTAGCTGTACTGAGCTTCATGAGATTCATACGGGCCCACTTCTCGAGCTTGTAGAAGTCATGCACTTCTAGCAAGTACCACATTTACATGGTGCAGGAGATGCTTAGGCATACTTTCAAAATGAATTTCCAGTAATACAGTTTCCAGACGAATACATTTGGGGGAAGCAGCAGTCGGCATCTTGAGTAGAGATAACCCATATTGCAGAACTGTGTTTTCTAGCTGAACGTAAATGCTGTGGAGTGTAACCAGGGGTAGCAAGCTACCAGTCACGGTTTCATTTATATCTATGCAGCTGTTTTCAGATACTGTTATTAATTACTTACATTTTTCACCTCAATAAAAGAAATGTTGCTTTCACTTTAATGTGTGGTCTAATTCTTGGAGTAATTTGGACAGATGAACAAAATAGCAGGTGTCCCATCCTTCTGAGCATAGACACATCAAAGGGAACATACTGGTCCATCCTCACTTTGCCTAGAGTCCCAACAGAGCACCAGGGGATTCATGTCTAATTTGTGGATGCTCCTGCAATGAGTTGCAAAAACTTGTCTGAGGATTGATGTTGTAGCTGTCTATTTAAGAAAAGTGTCTTCCGGTGGCAAGTCTTAACCAGATTATTGTAGACATTCAGCAGAACAAGAGGGATAATTTCTTAAACCTCTGAGACAAGCAAGCATTGCAAGCACAGTCTTTCTAACATTTAAGGATCTTGGAAGGGACAGCATGAGAAATGGGCTGAGTTTTCACCTTGTCTGTCTGGGTCATAGGTAAATAAATTACACTCTGATGTGAGCTGCCACAGTCTCAGATGGAACAGAGCTCGATGGAACTACTGGCAGAACTGAAAAGAGTACCACTGGTATGCTTCACTATGCACTGGCCCCAGTATTGAGATGAGGGCTTTGTTTCGCATCATGGATACAAACCTTCTACAAGGAAGCATCACACCTAGGGAAAATCCAACCTACTATATCTAATTAATCTTTTCAACATAAGCTGGCAAAGTTAAATAAAATTTCTTATGCCATCAGAATTTTATCGTTGTTATTGCTGTTATGACTACCTGTAGCTAGCAAGGGCAGTCGTAAAAGCAGAGGCCAACATCATCAGGGCATTTCCTTTAATTTTGGCTGTCGGTTTTCTTTCCAGTTTTGTATGCTCCAGGTTTACACTAATACACCCCCTCAATGGTTTATTCTCAACCACTTTATCCACTGCACTCCCAAGTCCTTCCATACAGATATGAAAACAAACCAACCCCTTCCTGTGACTGGCATGTTATTTGCTGGGCTTCACATTACTCTCACTGATTAGATAATTAACTTATTCTCTATTTGCCATCTGACTCTTGAGATCATTTCGATGGTGACTATGCACTGTCTTGTCTTTGCCCAGTACCTGACGTGGTTGGATCCTGATCTTGACTGATCAGGCAACAGCTTGATAAGAACAAGAAGGAATGCTATGATTTGATAGTAATCTGTTGGTACACGGCAATATATTCGCATGTAACAAAACCAAAGGATGGTGTCTTTCTATGAGCATGATGACAAGCCTTTACATCTAAGCTAAATTTGATATTCATTTTGTACAGAATGTAGGCAGTATTACGTATGTAAAGTCACACATATAAACATCAATTTCTTGGGCTTTAATTACAAGATTGTTGATTTGGTTTCTGTTGTTATGAACCTGTTTCTGTACAATCATTCAACATGTTCATCACTCCTAACAAAGAAGGAAGGAAGTGAAGAAATGCTGTGTTTATATGAAATATTTCCTCAGTTACTTTAATTTGCAAAAATTTTGAAGGTCTTCAGAGCTCACCCAAGTACTCCTTCCAGTTTTCTGAAAGACTATCATCAGGAAGAAAAACATTCAGTCAGCCCTGCCCCAAAATACAAGAAGAGTTTGTCCATATGCTTCTAAAGATATTTATAAATATTTTCACATTTCCTTTGCTCTTTTTATTCTCCAAATTTATACTCAAATTGAGAATTGTGAAGAAAGTTAAATCACACATATATGTCCACTTGTATATTCAAAACAACAATGCACAAATAAAAAAAAAATCATTAAGACATTCAAAGATATCTATTATGGGATAAAACTAAAACTAAAAGATCTGCTAGACAAGTTTCTGACAATCCTCCATCCAACTGGCTTCTCAAACATTTTAACAGAGATAAAAAAGAATTATGACATCTCATTTTATGCATCTGCTTCTTGCAATTCTGGCCATAGCTTCTCTTTTTACTGGGGATCTTCACAAACTGTGAGTGAGGAACAGATCCCAGCAGAGGGAAGGAGGTCTGGTAAGGCAGGTCATATCAAGCCACAGCACTGAAAATGCCGTTGAAGATGTCCACCAAGTTACAAATCGTCCACTGAAAGAAATGGATAAACCTGCATGACTGAAAGCAACAGAGACTGTTATGTGTAACATAACTGTAATGTCAAATTTATATCATTGCGCAAAAATAAAGGGCAAGTGCAGGGTCCTGCAACTTGGGAGGAACAACCTCATGCACCAGTACAGGCTTGGGGCGGACCTGCTGGAGAGCAGCTCTGTGGAGAGGGACCTGAATGTCCTGGTGGACGACAGGTTGACCATGAGCCAGCAGTGTGCCCTGACTGCCAAGAAAGATAATGGGATCCTGGGATGCATTAGGAGGAGTGTGGCCAGGAGGTCGAGGGAGGTTCTCCTTCCCCTCTAGTCTGCCCTAGTGAGGCCCCATCTGGAGTACTGCGTCCAGTTCTGGGCTCCCCACTTCAAGAAAGATGAGCAGCTACTGGAGACAGTCCAGTGGAGGGCTACGAGGATGGTGAAGGGACTGGAGCATCTCTCCTGTGAGGAGAGGCTGAGGGAGCTGGGCTTGTTCAGCCTGAAGAAGAGAAGGCTGAGAGGGGACCTAATAAATGCTTATAAATATCTGAAGGGTGGGTGTCAGGAGGATGGGGCCAAGCTCTTTTCAGTGGTGCCCAGCGACAGGACAAGGGGCATTGGGCACAAACTGAGGCACAGGAAGTTCCATCTGAACATGAGGAAGAACTTCTTCCCTCTGAGGGTGACGGAACACTGGAACAGGTTGCCCAGAGAGGTTGTGGAGTCTGCTTCTCTGGAGATATTCAAGACCCGCCTGGACGTGGTCCTGTGTAGCCTGTTGTAGGTAACCCTGCTTCGTCAGGAGGGTTGGACTAGATGACCCACAGAGGTCCCTTCCAACCCCTACCATTCTGTCATTCTGTGATCCAATGATGAGCTGTGTTCTGGGCAACATCAGTGCCATTAGCCACTGAGTTTCATGGTCTTGCTGTGGCTGGGGAGCCCTTGACTGCCAACTCTGTCTTTGTGGAAGGCAAGGGTAGAAGACCCAGTGTGTCACTGGTCTGTCTTAAATGTAACGTGTTGGGTTCTTGGCCAGGAAAGTCCTGCCTCTGCCATTCTCAATGGTAACTCTGGATTATTCTGAGGGCTCAAGGAAATATTGCACCAAGGAGTTGGCTTCAGGGAGGCAAGGTAAGAAGCACCCTTTTGCCATTCTGAACCAGGTTAAAAGACCCCTCATCAGGCCCTCCAGGCTAACTTCTCAGCAGCATTCAGAAGATGCGACTTCTGTCCCCAGGAGTGCAAGAAGCAGCCTATGAAGAAAGTTCTGTATATCCCTGCAGAAGAGTTTGTATCTCCCCCACCATTTATGGCATTTAATTAAAAATCAAGAGCTTAGAAATAATTTCTGTAAATACGGAGTGTATAAAAAACCACTTATCTCTATGAAGGAAATCTCTAAGAGTGAAGTTCAAATATTTCCTGTGAACTTAAATTGCTTAAATCCACTTAAAAAGTGGGATTTAAGGCCTAAGGATTTGGGAGCACCATGAAATGTAGGTTGTTGTCCTATTGCTAAATGAGCTTGCCCCAAAGCTGGGATTAGGTAATCAGTTGGTTTAACTTCTCCGGTCAGCTAAGCTTGGCCATGGTATCGTGCTGAGATACTGTATATAGGGCTTTGGCTTCCATGCTGCTGCCGCTCCAAGGCTCTGCACTTTGGTACTCTCAGCTTGATGGATAAATTTATGTTATTTTAGTATATATCGCCCTCTTTGTGATTCTTACTAGACAAAACCCCTTTCTGAATACATTTTGTCAAGTTTCTTTAGACTAAATAACAAGAGAAATGTTTGTACAGCAAACTCTTCCTTCAAGTGTTCAGACAGTTTCTTTATACATGTGCATACACATTTGCAATGCTTTCAGTTGGTGTTCTGGCATATCTTAGAACAATTCTTTTCTGATGTTTGCTATTGTTTGTCTGAGATTGTCTTTGTTTATGCAGTCTGGCAAAACTTAAATAAAAAGGCTTTTACTGAAAAGTTTTGAAGACTGGGAAGCTCTGGACCCTGGGGAAAGGCTGTGCTGTCTCATACGGAGTGTTAATTTGAAATCATCATTAGTTTTGTTCTCTGCTTTTATGTGTCATTTTTAGTGGGGAATCTGAAATGATTCAAATCATATCCTATGTGCCGGTCAAGCAGCCCCATCTCAGAGCATGCTATTAATGACAACTGTGAATGCAGGAGGTGGAATCAGCAGAGGGACTGAAGGGCTGACCAAGCAAACAGTGCTGGGATCTCCTGAGCTAAGGCAGGGCAGGCGAGTCAATGCTACAGCTGTCTCTGCTGTGTTTGTTCTGTGCATAGCAGAAGGATTTCAGTTCGACAGGCTTTCAGTAAAAAGCAGTTCATAAAGCTTTGCACTACGTACCACACTGAGAATTCGTATCTTTTGTTTTACCAACAGATGTGGTCTGAAACTGAGAAAATTCCAAATAAATAGGCAGTTCAGAACACAACGCATCAGTCAGGATTCAAGGTCAAGTTATATCTAAGCTCCAGAGTGCAGGCGTCTGGTTTTGCTAATAAAAACTGCAGTACTCATCTTCTTGAAAGACTTAACATGGCTGACAACCAGATGGCACTTTTGATTTGTCTTCTCTAGGACAGGCTGAAGATTTTTTTCACCCCACCTTCACTACTGATGTAGGAAAAGCTTCTTGGCCAGTTCTGCATCTCCAGATGATTGCTTCTTGCTGAGGAAGGTGGAGGGGGTCATTAAGGTTTCGCTAATGTGTACGGAGGCATGGTAAAGTGACGTAAAAGAACATGCAACAAATTGTGCAGATGAAAGGGCTGTTACAGAACCGTAATGGTCTTTTCTTTTCTCCCTCTGGTGGGAAATGTCACAATTCTTGAATGCTTATGTCCTTCTTCCACAATAAAGCCATGTATGCTTACTTCGGGTAAAGAATCGTATTTGTATGCATAAGAATGGCACAGTTCTACAGAAAGGAAATCCATGGATGATGAGGCAAATGTGCTGCAAAGAGGAAAGGGGATCTCCTACTACAAAATTTATGTGACCAGTGTTTACTGTGGACGATATTTCACTATTTTAAAAGCAAAATCTTACTTTTTCTCTTCAGGCTAGAAAAGATTAAGGCACTGAGTTGAAACATAACATGCTAACACATATAAGTTGCACACATGAAAGTCTTTTATTCAGAAGGGATAAACGTGTATTATTCCAATTTACAACTTTATACCACTTTATAACTAGCCTTCCAGTTTAGCCATGAATTTTCCTCTAGGTCTGCACTGAGAGCCTCCTGAAGTCAATAGAAAGCCTGCTGTTGAATTCTGATGGGCTTTGGCTTAAGCTTTAAAGGAATATATACTCTTGCTTGACTGTGTGGTTTTTATTTTGATGAATTGCTTGTCATATTCCCTCAGATAATTCATGGCTTCACTGGAGAGATAAACCCACATCTTGTTCAGTCACCCCATCTTTTATAGGTATTGCAATCTACAATATATCCATCAGCTGGCTGTCTTTAAGAATTTACAGTAACACTGTAAAATTCTGTAAGACTAACATTTCAGAGATCAGAACTGGAGAGAATTTGTTAGCACTTAACATGTCTTATGTGTATCAAATGACACATTTAATTTGCAATGAATTCCACAGAATATTCACGAGTTCCAAAATACTCCCATTAGTTATTACAATTGATCCATTGTTATATGATGGACAAGAGGTAAACGGACAATGGAGCTGTATTCTGGAGCCCACCCCCAGGCACTGCACAGAGGCCTGCAGGATCAAGATTACCTTCATTAGCAAATGCCAGCAGCACATTTCAGTCAATGGAAACCTCAGTCTCAAGCTATGTGAAAGTCTGAGAGGGAGGTCAGAGTATGGTGGGTGGTTACAGAGTGTATGGGTGCATGGTCATCACCCCCTGCAGCAGCAATAACTGTCTGGAAAATTTCACTCCTCAGCAGCAGCTGTTGCAACTTATTCTTGTCAAGAGCTTTTGCCCCGTCTAGCCTCTCATTCTTGAGGAAGAAAGGAGTTAAACTGCTGAAATGCCTTGCAATGAGTCTAAGTCAATGTATGCTTAGAAGACCAGTAATAGAAGCATCTAAGGATATGACCTTGTGTCTATAGTATCTTCTTGCACCATGCCTCTGCTTTTTACTGGATGAGATTAGGACTTAATTTCTGTTTCAGTCATGTTTTATTATTACGATTGCCTGCAGGCCATCATAATCCTGATCTTTATTTTCTGGCTCCATTTTGGTTTCATTCATATGAGGCTAGGCAGGTTTTACAAAGGTTAATAATACACCTGTGAGAAGACAGCACATATTTTCCATTAAATGGAGGTTTTTTTGCTACAGGTCATGTTTTTATTGGAAATATTTGGACAATTTAGAAGAGTTAGTCATCCAAAATCCAGCAGGGAGAGGAATAAGTACTTGACAGAAGGCAGCAAAGACTCTTAAATTAGATCACATAGGTATTCGTACTGGAAATGGTGTATGTAATGTCTTAGGAGGTTTCCTGATGCATCTTCTGCACCAAAGTCTTCCAGCCTTTCCCCTCTCGTGTAGTGTTCATTCAGGAAGCCAGAAAGGCTCTGGCCATGTATCTCACAGGCAAGACTAGCAGACAAAGGGCATTATTACTCTTGCTAAATTTTAGATATCTGCAGTGGCTCAGAGGAATGAAAGAGGAACTTCTATGCATGATTTGTCCTAAAATAGCTATCTGAAGTATATTAGATGATTTACAACTTTCGGTCTTCGTGAAATGGAAGCTAGGGTGACTAGTACAACTGTACAGGATAATACCTAAAATCAAGCAAGATGTGTCTCATCTATAATTACACCAGCAATGGCTGTGGATATTAAATTAGAGATGAGTGGTGGTTATGTGCTTGTTGTATTATTTGGGAGTAAAAATTGCTCATCACAGCAAAAAGAAAGGTCTTTCAAATCTTTTTTGGTGACTGGCAAATGTGCAATTAAATGGGCCGTAAGTGACAAAACTTTTTCTGTGTGTAATTTACATCATTTCTGATGTGTAGCCATCTCAGATTTGAGATGGAAGGAAAGTTTGATTTAAGGATCTCCCAGGCCCTTAGCCAGCAAATGGGATGTGAATACTTCTGCTTTGAATAAATATCATTATATAAACACTGCAGAGAGATCTGTAGTGATCTGTGACTAATTTCTGCCCTGCCTGGGATTAGGAAATAATTTTAGTTGATTTTGTCTTTTTCCTTTGAGCAGAGGGAATGGAACAACAGTTGTACTCAGGATGCCAGCATTTGTCCCTTTAATTTAAGGCTGGTTCCTAAGCTTAAAAAAGAGAGTGTGTTTGTGCGTGTGTGTGTGTGAACTTTAATGAAAATGGATCTCACCTATAAACACAGAATTAAGAATGCCTCAGACACTAATAATCTCTGTGAATAATCAATCTCTGGAAATAATCTCTGTGAATAATCACGTTAATAATGATTTTCATTAATCTTTGTTCAGAGCTATTCTCTTTGATTGAGATGAAGAGGAACAATGGGTAGTGCAAATTCAGAGCAATGCCAGGTACATTCAGAAGCTACTCTAATGGTTTGCATTATGAAAGCGCCTTCTGATCTGCCATGTGTACAGAGAAATTGGCATGGTCCCTCTTAGTAAAAGAGAAACACAAAGAACTTTTATCAGAAAAAAGGCTGTGTTCCCATTATATGTTGCAGCATGGTTTCACTTACTATGAAAATTTTCCCTTGCAATTTACTTTCTGAGTTCAGTGCTCCTGCAAGGTACAGGATGAAAATATTCATGATCTGCAGGACAGTTTTACCAGGATTTGAACTTCTGACTGCTTGAATGTAAAGCAGACTACTTTCCACTGTTTCAGAAAGACTGTGAGACTAATGTTGCTGAAGAGGGAAGCCCAAGAGCTTCAATCCTGAAAGGCAGGACTGGGGAGCTGCAGGCTAAGAGGGCTTGTTCCTTTGGTTTTGTGTCTCCTGGCTTCTCTATCCTGATTTTGAATAAAGGAAAGTCTTATTATAGAAGCTGTGTGCTCAAGGGTGCTTGTCAATCAGAAGAAGAGACCAAAACCTCAGTTTTCAATCCAATTCACTCACCTACCAGTAAAATGAAACACTAGTGTTTTTACAGACAATCCCTGGGGTGCTGGACTAGACACTCATCAGCGCTGCTGGTTTCTAGGCAGATGTCTGGTCCTTGGTAATATTGGCCATACTATAGTAGACTAGACCCAAACCATACTAACCCAAATCCATACAAACTAAAGTTCAGTTACATTCATATATTTGATACTTTCCATAGTCTAATTTTCTTAGACTGGCTAGGTCTGGCCAACAGGAAATACTGGGAGCAGCCTGAGAACACCAATAATTTGAGCCTGCATGCTATTTTTGTTCTCCTATTTTTTTTTTATCCTCAAGACTTGAGGTCTTGGATTCTTTCAGAAACTGCATATAACCCATTTCATCCCTTCTGTAGTTCGGGAGACAGAATTCACATACTTTTATCTCCGATTGCAACGGCAAGATCCAAACTGCACTTCCCATTGTTCTTGAAACTTGTTCCTCTTCAGGGACTACAATCTTACTACTGGGACCCCAAACAGCCACCATGGTAGTGCCTTCCAGGCCCTGGCACCAGGTATTTATTCTTGTGCAATGCTGTACATCCAGAGCAGCTTGGGAGTTACTCTGCTATGACACTGCTATCATTAGTTATGCTTATACCACTAAATTAAACTTTTACAGAAAACATTCCTGGGCACTGGAACTCCAGTACCCCCATGACTAAACACTGAGACATCCCGCAGCACATTTTTGACCTGCACTTACTCATGGTTAGGGGCGTTGTTTGGAAAAAAATTGCTTGCCAAAGACCATTTCCAAAAGGGAGTCTGCACATAGATGTCCAGATTTGTAGGGTGAGAAGATGGGCATGGACCACTGTGTGGCAGTGGATTTCAGCACCAGGCACATCTGATTTATTAGTGTAGATATAGCTCTTTCTGCTAATAATTTTTTTTCCAACACAGCGTTCTCCAAGTTCTTATTTTTAAGTATTTTGTTAAAAAAAAGGTGTTTTCATCAGAACAGATAATTACTTCATACTTTCATTAATTTCTAAAGATAATTTAATTTATTAAAATTCATGCTTACATTTTTAGTATCTCCTTCTACCTCATAATTACTATGAAATTAATTTTTATCTATTCTGAAGCCATCTTTGTTCTTCTTGTATATCTAACTTGCTATTATTATTTTCTGTGCTGTTTAGAGGAGTACGTGTGTGTTTGCATTAAGAAATGAAGTACTGTGTAAAAATCTTACAAAACATCCTGGAAAAAACCCATAAGACCTTGAAGGCAGTCTCAGCAATACATCTGCTCTTCTTGACGGATACTTGTCTAGCATGTTTCTGAGACCATCGGCGATGGGAGTTTCACAGCCTCCCCAGACAAGTCTTTCCCAGGCTTCACGAACCTTACCTTCAACAAACATTTTGCAGGTCTGGGCTGGATCTCTCTGGCAGTTTAAAGCTGTTGCTTTCCGTCTTTTAATCACAGTCCTAATACTTACTGTCTTTCCTCATAGACTATTCCAGACCTCCGGTCGTTTCCATTGCTCTTCTTGATTTTTCTCCAATTGATATGCTTTTGTTTCTTTCCAACAATTGGCTTTTGTTGTTGTTTTGTGTTGGCCACTGCAGTGATAGCCATATCTGCTTGAAAATATAATGAACCTTTGTCATCCACCTTTGTGAAACTGTCCACAAAGATAAAATGTGACATAGCTCTTCATATCATGAATTATAGTGATGGATGTTTCTATGACACCGTGCCTTCTTCCTTTTCTGTGTAACTGAGTGGAGATCAGGAAATGAATGGCAAAACTAATGTGGTTTTCAAGAGGCCAGGGACCTCCTCTGTAAACTCTGAGATGCAAAACATTGGGTGAGTGGAAAAATCAAGTGATTAGAATTGTTCCTTTGCACCAGTCCTGAAAGACAGCTACAAGTGTTGCCACTTGCATAATGCATATTCCATTCCATGTATGGGTCTTTGAATCAAGAATACAAAGTAAGAAGACAAAACAGCACAACCGAATGCAGAAGAAAACAACTTGCAAGTATAACTTTAACAGTAAATTCATAGATGGTGAAGATGTTTCTGTGCAGTCTTCTGATTTTAGTCTGCTCCTGTGAGTGTCCTGTCTTTACCACTGTTGAAAGAGTTAAACAAATCTAGATCTTAAATAATATACCGTTTCCAAGCTAATGTCGAAAATCAAGGAAACAAGGGAAAATCTTGTTTTTATTCTATTATTTCTCCATTTATGTGCAACTATTGTTTTGTATTCATAATGTGTCTATCAGACTCCTGAAGAACAAGCCCACTGCTGTGTAAATTCTTTGCCTTCACTTCTACCCTTTTAAACATTAATCACCATAATGTTCTGAATGTGTCACTTCTGTGAGGATAGCTCTATGCTTGTATTATACCAGTTAGCTATTTCGGTTTTGTAGCTTTAAGGTAAAAACATCAGTCTTTTAATTTCTTTGCTATACAATCAAACACATAAAGGCTGCTTATCTGAAGCTCCTGCTAATTGGGCCCTGTTAATTCATACAAAGGCATGGCTGATAACAGCCAGCATAAAGGCAAGAGAATAAAATTTGATGCTGTGACTCGAACATTTCTGTACAAATGACTCCTCAGATTAGGTGGTATGTGTATGCAAGTAGAACCAGCTATATAAGGAATGGGACCAAAGGTTTTATCCCTTCAGAAAATGTCATAGTGAATAAACACATAACTCTGTGGACACTCTTATGCCCCTGAATTTTAACAATACTGTGATCTACTGATGGACAGAACCCTCATATAAGCACATACAGTGCATTTTGTCTCAAGGCAATAAAAGATTGAAGCTCAGGACATGGACATAAAACTCAGCTGTTTGTTTGAAATGTACCTATAGTGAACAGTGGTTATAAAGATCTTTGTTATATCAAAGCCCATCCAATTCTGCAGCTATTTTCTGTGGGCAGGATTTCTCAGATAACATTGATCACTTCTAGGTTTTATAGTCTTTTTTCCCTGCCAATTTTAAGCACTTTGCAATCACTGGTTGAAAATCAGCCCTCTTTTAAGCTATAATCCAGCCCTTTGGCTGGTTCTCTTAAAAAATATTGCCCTTAATTGCTTTCCATTAGGATAAGAACATTAAAGGTACAGTCAGTGACAGCCATACATTAGAGATAAACCAACAGAATATGTGATCTCTGAGCCGCAAGGAAGACATGGTCTAGATAGGCATTACAGAGTCCTGAAGGTTATGCAAACCACTGCCTGCTCTGGTTTCCCTGCAATTAACAGAAAACATGAAAACAATACCGGGGTTTGAGATGACTCACCTTGAAAAAAAAAATTGCATAACCTTTGCTGAAGCATAAGAAATCTTAATAAGGGAAGCGTTGCTTCCTTGGTTAAGTCAATCATAAGCATTTGTAAAGTGCAGCCTGAGCTGAAAATCGTATTTTCTCTCCAGTTGGAACCACATGCAGCAGCAATTTATTAACGTTCTAATGCTGTGCAACCTGCACATCAGCTTTCAAATAGGTTAAATGTAGCACGGCATGTATACCATTAAGTGTGGCAATTAAAACATCTCCGCATCCTATTCCTGATCAAAAATGACTGTTGCTATATATACACGCTGCTGTCATTAACGTTTCCGCCCTTGAACTTGTCGGTTGCTCTATGTGATGCCCTGTCAATTAAGTGCAATTACACTTATGTTCCCTCATTTGGTGAGCTTGCCAATTTATGGTTCAGCTGCTGTGGATGGGGAGGAAATTGAACCAAGTTGCTCCTGCTGATGAGACTCTGAGGAGAAAAATATCATGGGAAGCACATACATTTAGGCAACTTCTTCATTCTTAGGGCAACCAGGGGTGAATATGAAAATCCCAATATTTTAAGAAAAGGGAAGTGGAGCTTTCCTCCCCACACTCTTAGAGGTCTTTTAAAATATTTCTGTCCAAGATCTGTGACAATTCTGAGGCATCCACAGGGCAGGAATTGTGAAGGCACACCAACAGCGTACAGAAAGGACAGGATGCTGTAGGCCTTGTGTTTGTCTGTCGTTGATACCCCAGTGCCAGGAGGGGAGACATCCAGTTCAAATTGAAGAGATGTACTTTTTCAACATTTTTTGAATAAATGAAATCTATTAAAATGGAATTCTTAAAATTTCCATCAATAAATGCTCTCTTAGTTGTACAGAAAATGCTGAATATGGTGGATTACACTAAGGGAGGAAGAAGGGTGGCTGTGAGACACAGGTGGGGAAGTGATATCTCATGTGTGAGGAAGAGGAAGAGAAGGAGAAAGATGGATGTTTCTGTGGAGGAGGTGGAGGGCAAGAAAAGCAGATGATTGCATGAGGATAAAGTGCTGTTCCTTGGCTGGGAGGTACCAAATGTGGATATATAGCAGTCTCTGTGTGTGATGTCCAGCCGCAGGAGTCTCAAAGTCCAAATCTAGCTGTTAGAGGTGCCAGAACTGGATCACCTTCTCTCAATGGCTAGGCAAGGTTGTGTCAGAGAAGTCCTGAATTCCAGATCCTTTTAGGACACCGAATTCTGTATGCTTCCTCAACTCAGTGATCTGTGGTGGGACGCATCTCACTTTACTTTAGATCTTTATATTCAGTCTGCCATGGTAACCCTCAGCCCCCCTTGCAGATCTGCAAGATGGACACCCTCCACCTCTCTAGGGTCTGCAGCAGCTGCCTAAAAGAGGCCAGATGTATTGTATCTTAGGTGGTCCTGTTTCCCTTCACTGAGTTGACAGGGAACTAAAGAGGATGTGTCTCCATTCTTCAACAGCTAAGGTGAATCTCTTTGTTGAGATAGCTCTACTGTCCCAGCGGAACATACCAGGAATAGCTTTATTTGAAATCCAAGAGTGCAATTCTGAACATGATCAGTCAGGGCTATTTTCCTTCAGGAACCTATTTCCCTAGATTTGCTGCGATAAATGCGTTAACTTCCTTTACAAAGGTGTTTGGAAGATATAAATACCTAAGGAGTTTCATTACAACCCTTTTGAAGCAGAATTCAAGGTTTATTTTAGTAACCTCCCAACTTTTTTTCTGTTTTTGACTGTTTTCAGGATTACAGTCCCGCTTCTATTGATGTTGCCAGGCTTGCAGCCTCAAGTTTGAAATCACTGACTGCTTATCTCTTGTCCCTGCAACTAATAACTCAGCTTCTGCTGTCCCTAGTAACACATGCCGGGAAATGCCAAACAGGCGGTGTTACTGAAAAAAAAAAAAAAAAAATCCATTTAAACTTGGGCCCTGATGCTACAAACATAAAAAATTTGTATGTTGCAAGTTAAGGCTATGAATAAGTGTTGGCAGGATGGATATCTTAGTCATAATATTTTTTTTTATGATAAGAATTTCTGTCAGCTGTATTTTTTGTGTTATCAACATCTGTCACTGAGGGCTGGGCCGTGATCCATAAGTGTTTCAAGTAAAAGGAAACAGATTTTCCTTCTAAAAAGCAAAAGCTGCCAAGTTGTTGTTTGGAGCAAAACCCTGCATTTAAAGCAATCTTCTCCTAACAGTTCAAGAGAGGCATTTATTTGGTGTGTGTTTTTCTTAATTCCAAGTGTCACCTGAGGTCTATCTCTTTGTCTGATAGCTGTGATTTCCTCCATGTTAGTCACTAGGAAGTCAATACTGAGTAGCATGATCATGTTAATTTTCTTTCCTGGAGTGTAAGTGTTAGCATTGTCTAAGCACATGGTAATGTTTTTTAATATGCTACAAAGAGTTTATTTACTGCTTTGAATGACTGATGACTTGACAAATAGCAGTACAGACTTGCACACCCCTTATTCTGTGAGGAACCCCTTTGAGGAGCTGCTCTGTTATGCATGGTGCTACTGCTACTCTGTCTGTTGCTTTCAAGAAAGAAGCAGTCAGTAGATCCAATGTCTTAAACAGTAACATATTGTACCTGATAAACCCTTGAGTTGTCATTATCCTTCCCGGTCGAGAAATAGTAGTGATTATTCAGAAGACCACTCTGTTTGTGAAGAATCTAGTAGAAACCATCTAGCTAATTGGAGTTAACAGCAGCATGAGGAGGCTGATCATCTTGGACATTTCTGTTGGCACTTCTTATCTCTTTTTGTTTCAAATATTCTTCTTCACTTCCACAGATCATGTATATACATTAATCATAATGCTGGCTCGAATCTGGCAGAATTGTTCAGATTGTTCAGGATGCTATCTCCATCTGCCAAGGACTTACACTCCAGAAACTCCCAGAATGCATTGAAACCCTCATTTCATGATTGTCATGCTTCCAGGGGTAGGCTTACCTGGGGAACAGGGTAAATGCATGGGGCCAAATTCCTCTGCTGAACAGACTCTAAGACAAATCAAAAAATACTTGTTCATGAAGCCCATAGCTTCCGTTTAAATATGTATCTAAAAATCGGGAGTTAAGGACAAGTTATATTTCCTGAAAATCTAGAGCACTGAGTCACTGGAACACCCTATCAACAAATGATTCTTTTGTATAAAACATGAAGGATTTTATCTTAAAATTCTTTTCATTCCTTCCCTGTGAAGTCTTCAATAACATGTGGAAATCACTGAATTACCATTTTTTGAGTCACTGAAAGGAAACCATAAGAAACTGTACATAATAACAGTATAATGGAAACAAAATAGGAAGAAATTACAGTCCTGAGGGTTTTTTTCAGCTGAGAAAAGATGTGCTTCAGTTGTCTGTCTAGCTGGAAGTGAATAGAGACAGATTAGAGCACTTGTGCTCCAATTTACAAAGTGGTGTGACATCAAGTAGCTCTCGTTTAAACGTGATATAACAATAGAGTTTATTAAGTCAGACTCAGAGCCATGCTGATCCAAGAGGATTTATGTTCAATCTGTGTCTTTTCACCTGGGTACCAATTTTGTTAAGCATGCATTAGACAGCGTGTACCTTGTGTACAGAGATTTCTCACATTATGAGGAAGAGTGGTATTTACTGATCAGTTAGCACACCAAATATATAAATGCTGTATGAATAACCTTAATTTGTTTGTTTTCATATCACTTAGGAAATCTAAGCCATGAATCTATACAGACTGAGCAGTAGAGCAGAAATCCTGTAAAAGTTCTGGGTATTTGTGTATGTAGCCATTATAAAGGATGGAAGACTGTACTTGCAAGTCTACAAAAAGTGCAAGTTTCCTGGCAAATATACCCCTTCTCTGAGAATATAACAGCCAAATAGGTCTTTTTGATAAAAACCAAGAGATGGAGTCCAACCAGCTCTGAACCTGGGTGTAAGACAGACTTCTGGCTTGGAGCTACCTCCAAGAACACACAGAACTTGAGGCTCTAAACCACTCATCTCTCAAGCTTGACAGGGATTACATTCACCTGACTTCAGGATTCTAAAAGTCAGGCATCTGTTCTGAAGTAGCTGTCTCATTTCCCTTTATGATCAATGGGGAGAGATCAGCAAGGTGATGATTCATTCTTATCTCAGTCTGGCGTGAATCTTTCTTTCCACTTCTCCATGTAAACTATTTTTTCTATCCCAGGCATATATTCTGTTCTTTCAATCGCAAAACACTTCCAGATGTTTTTCTCCAAGCTAGGGAAAAAACAGGGATAGCGACCAATGAAGCAATCACAAATTTATACAAAACCCCCAGTCTACTGCAGGTACAGCTTCACATGCTTCATTGAGAATGCAGACAGGGCTTGTCCCTGCAGGATGGTGTGCCTGACACCAGATGGTGCCAGGTAAAGGTGTAAATGAAGGTAACTCAAAATGGATGTTCAGTCAGGAGCAGATGCGAAGGCTTCACCTAGTTTCAGAGAAAACTGCAAGATCAGAGTGCCTGACCTTGTAATTTGTAAGCTAAGGACTATTAGAGCAGGGAAAGTAAGAGGTTAAGCCTACAATCTGTGCCCTGCTTTTGTGTCTTCCTTCAGACTTTCCACATAAGTCAGAAAGAGATTTCTGTACAAATAACATATGCTGTTGTCTTAGCCTTTTTCACAGAATTCCCTTCCCTTGGCTCTCTGTCTCCTCTCTGGTGTCTTGCTCTCACAATGTAGTAATTTTGCTCCCAAACACATACAAGAAATACAACTCATACCTACAATATTCACATCTTGCAAACTAAAGGCCAAATTTTCTTTCTTCATTCCAGTGACTTTTTGAAAGGCTTTTATTTTTCCATATCAGCAATCAGAAAATGTCCTGTCTTTTACCTAATTAATGATCATGCTTTTCAGGCATTGCAGATGTCTTCGCATATGGCTCATTACCCTTAAGACAGAAACGATGTAAGAGTTAAAGGTTTATTTCACAGGGTGCTTTGGGCAACCATGAAGGATAAAGTCATTAAAAATACTGTTAACTAAAGGGAGGGCTGCTGCACAGTCTCATGTTTTCCTGCTTTTACAACATTGTGTGTTGATTATACCTTTTGAATCAAGGCTCTTGAGCTTTTATTTGTGCTAAAATTTGCCTGGAATGGAAGAAAATTTGAAACAATAATAATGAAACATGCATATGTCATCTAGGCTCCAAAGAAATTACTTTTTTTGTAAACTTCAAATCAATAAAGTAAATTAACTAGAAATGTGTCTACACATGTGTTGATGAGCTGGCAGATCTTACAGGAGAATATTAGGTTAATGAAACAACTACAGAAATTAAAATAGAGATTAAAGGTTAAAGTTCAATTATACCCTACTACCAGAGTTTACAAAGCTTACTGATACCACTATCTTATTTTTTCCTTCCCTGTTTTTAGCTTGATACTTCTTAAGCATGCTTAACAATTAGATATGAGAAACAATGAAATGTTCTGAAGCAGACACACAAACAACAGATAACATATGCAATTCATTAATATATGTCCTTACTTGAGTATATAAGTAGGATATTGCTACCCTTGCTGTCAAAAGTGATGTCATGACAGTGACCTCACACATTGATTCTATGAAATTTGTTCTGAGGACTGCTATGTGAGTCTCGTCATCTTCAAAAGTTGGTTCACTGTGTTTGCAGAGTTGCATCAGTTAATAAAAGGAACACTTGAAATTTTTGCTTCTTATCTGTACCTCTGAGTTCTGCAGGCCTCATACAAAGATGATCACTTAAGATAGAATCTTGCACAGTCATCCTACTTTTGTAATTTTGGACTGTCTTCCAATTGGTGGCCATCAGAGATGTGACTACGCCTTCTGTCACAGTCTTTGTCTGTCACTCGTTCTCCAGTGGCAGAAGTGTGAGAAGTGATGAGATACTTTTCTTTTTGAAGATTTGCGTATTTTTCTATATGAAATATAGATAAGATAGAAGCTGTTTTTCTTGTTCCTGGAGCAGAAGGTTGCAATATCTGTGGTGGTCTTAGTTCTGGATGCTTCAAGAAAGGCCTCAGAAAGGGTCATCTTCTTCTTTGGAGAACTCAGCTGAGCCACCAAAGAACTGTTGCCGACTTGGGGATCACTGTAAAGCTCTTAGCTCCTCTGGGTCTCTATGGTGTCTATTCTGGAGGGTATTTAAAAAATAAAACTTGAGTTCTTCAATTTGATCCAAGTTTTACGGAAGAGGATAGATAGGTTTGATCTATGGATAGAGGTAGTGATAACCTATCCAATCATTTTCTGAGTGTGAATCTAGATCTGTGTTGCTTGGGAGGAGAAGATAGATAATTTGGTAGTAAAGTTGAGCCTGGGAAGAAGGCAGAAGTGGGGGGAAAGTGTTTCAAAAACTAGCTTTTCTTTCTCATTACCCTAATCTGGTTTGATTGTTAATAAAAGAAACTAATTTCCCCAAACTGAGTCTGTTTTGCCTGTGATTGTAATTGGTAAGTGTCCTTATCTGAACCCAAAAGCCTTTTGTATTTTCCCTCCTCTGTCCAGTTGAGGAGGAAGAGTGATAGAGCGGCTTTGGTGGGCATCCGGCAGCCATCCAGGATCAACCAACCACACAGGCATGTACTTCCAGTATCACAGGCTGTGTTATGGCCATAGATGCTCACCTGTAACCAAAGCTTTAGCTGGGATTTGACTTCAGCCAAATATGCATTCCCATTAGCTGAGCTCATTCAACTAGACCTTTTTCAGGAATGGTCATGCAGTCTGCAGCTGTGTTCTATATATATAAACATAAGCATGTTTATATACATAGCTCCTGTACTTCACAGCTTCTTCTATACATGAATGTCACTTGAACTCACATTTCCTCAGGAATTTATTTGGTCCTTCCATGTACACGTTAAAAAGTACAAAAGTGAAAACTGGACCTTGTATAATTCCACTGATGGAGGACTTGGTTCTTGCAGGAAAAGACCTGAGCAGAAGTGACAGAAAGAATATGAATATATTCAGGATTTTTAACAGATTTCTCTCTATCACAGCTTTTCAGGCAAGTCTGAAGTATTGAAGGTTCCAGAGGTACCAAGGGAAATGAATTTATGTATAGAAATTATAAAATCTTCCATCTGTGGCTTTAGTTCCTGGTCCTAGTCTGAATCCAAATTATATCAAGCTTGGAACTGAATGTAAATTGGCTATGGCTATGAATAAATATATCGAGGTTGGATGTCTTGAGTTTCTTGGATTCTACTATGTTTTAAGGTTTTCTGTCTTCAAATGCTGCCTTAACTGTTTCAGTTCAGGGTGGCATTAACTGTTTATAGCTCTTTTGTTGAGAGTGAAACATTGGGTAAGAGTGAGTTTTACCAGTCCTTCTGGGTGTTCAAGGTTCCTGGCTGTACGTAAGCCTGGGAATGGAGATGTGTTGTGGGCTAATGGACATAAACAATGTCCATAAGCAAAGTCATGCTATGTGGAAAGCCTTTCCAAATGCACACACTCTTTTTAGTGAAGGCTCATAATGCACTGCAGGAACTCTACTATGTTCTGCAGAGGGTTGTAGGCACTCAGGATTGATGAAGCAGTTGAACACCTCATATAGCTCCTTGGAGACTCATTTGGCAGCTTCAGCAGAGGCTGACAGGAAGGTTGTAGGCCAGTAGCAGAGCCTTATCATTGCAGCTTTAAAGAAATTATTACATTTCATCGCATGTCATGTACTGTGGCTAATGTTGCTGTTCCTTAAACAAAGGACTGCAGAAAAATATTTGATGAGAAGACAGGGTATGTTTGAGAATCTGCATTGTGTGAAGATAATGATTTATTGTCCTGTAGTAAGATTCTGTATTAGCTTTTCATATGTTGTTGGAGTCCATTTCCACTGAATTGGAATAATTTGTCACCCAGAAGCTGGAAGGTGTCTTGAAGTTATTCAAGACAGTGAGTATTTTATGATGTCCTCAAGTGTGGCATCTAAACTGAAGATCAGGTGGGCTAGCTGTGAAGGCTGGGCCACAAGGAATAGATGACGGTCCTATGCAAGCAAACATCTCTCTAAATTGTAAGGACATGGATTTGACAGATGGACCACTCACTGGATAAGGAACTGGCTTGATGGGCACACACAAAGAGTTGCAGTTAATGGCTCAATGTCCAGGTGAAGACCAGTGAAGAGTGGTGTGCCTCGGGGGTCGGTACTGGGGCCAGTGCTGTTTAGTATCTTTGTCAGTGACATGGACAGTGGGACTGAGTGCACCCTCAGCAAGTTTGCCAGCGACACCAAGCTGTGTGGTGTGGTTGACATGCTGGAGGGAAGGGACCCCATTCAGAGGGACCTCAACAGGCTGGAGAGGTGGGCCTGCGTGAACCACATGAAGTTCAACAAGGCCAAGTGCAAGGTCCTGCACATGGGTCAGGGAAGTCCCAAACACAACTACAGGCTGAGCAGAGAGTGGCTTGAAGAAGCCCTGAGGAGAAGGACTTGGGGGTACTGGTGGATGACAAGCTCAACATGAGCCAACAATGTGCGCTTGCAGCCCAGAAAGCCAACAGTATCCTGGGCTGCATCAAGCGAAGCGTGGCCATCAGGGCGAGGAAGGTGATTCTGCCCCTTTACTCCACTCTCATGAGACCCCACCCGGAGTCCTGTGTCCAGCTCTGGAGCCCCCAACATAAGTAGGACATGGATGTGTTGGAGCGGGTCCAGAGGAGGACCACGAAGATGATCGGAGGGCTGAAGTACCCCTCCTACAAGGACAGGTTAAGTGAGTTTAGGCTGTTCAGCCTGGAGGAGAGAAGGCTCCAGGGTGACCTTCTAGCAGCCTTCCAGTACCTGAAGGGGGCCTACAGGAAGGATGGAGAGGGACTTTTCACAAGGGTGTGTAGTGATAGGACAAGGGGGAACGGCTCTAAACTGAAAGAGGACAGATTTAGATTAGATATTGGGAAGAAGTTCTTCACCATGAGGGTGGTGAAACACTGGTCCAGGTTGCCCAGAGAAGCTGTGGCTGCCCCCTCCCTGGCAGTGCTCAAGGTCAGGCTGGATGGAGCTCTGAGCAACCTGATCTAGCTGAAGATGTCCCTGCTCATAGCAATGGGGTTGGAACCAGATGATCTTTAAGATCCCTTCCAATCCTTACTATTCTATGATTCTATGATTCTGTGTGTAGGTAATTTGAATGTCTGTAGCTTTACTGAATTTTACACTGAAACCTCTCAGGCTAATGAGACGGGAATATGTCATCGCCATGATGCAAAGGACATCAGTGAGCTCTTTTATGTGTCATTAATCATAAGCAATCTGTAAACAGAGAAAATAGCAATGCCAGTTGTAATAACTGGACTGTCTGAAACCGAACAAAATATTCTTACCTGGGACGTTTTCCACTGAAAATCTGAGGAGTTTTTGTACCGTGTGACAATCTAGTATGCTGCAGGTGGATGGAAGAAAATCATTCAGAACTCACTTCTCGTGAGATGTTGGTGGTGAAGACTACACTCACTGCTTCATTGCTGCAAAGGTCCTAATTTTTTAGCAGCTCTTCTTTAATCTGTGACTGATAGCTTTACTTTGCATGCATCTGGTTCAGATGCGAGCTGAGGTCATGTGCAGTGGACAGACGTTAGATGATTGTAATCTAGTCTGTTACATCCATTTACTTCAAAATAAACTGTTTTAGGTGAGGAATGAATAGGGCAGCAGAAGATTTTTTACTGAAGACCTAATGTCCAACCCAGACGTCATGAGAGAGCCAGTTATGGCTGGTTTTGTACATTTACTGAGTCTGAGAGTAGGCAGAGCTAGAATAATGGGTTTCTGGAGTACCGGTGAGTGTACTGCAGTCATAGCAGTATGAAAGTAATGAAATCAATTATACTGGTTACAACAGGTAGTGCTAAACTCTGCAACTATCAGTCAGTACAGACATCAGTGGCTCTGAAATATACTCTCTTAGTTGTCATGGCATCCTCTTGTTTTGCAAGAGTGGTGGAGAGAAAAGACAACCTATTCAGCCCTGTCTGTGATCTCAGAAGGGGGTTTTTAGCCAGTAGCTGATACGAAAGTTGGAAGGTTGTGGCTGGAATTTAGGTCTCTTCTCCCTGAAAACAGAGAAGTATATTTTCTGTCTTGTTCCTGGTAGCGGTTCCTGCAAGAAGGTGATTCGCAGCTGTTACTCACTTCCATGCAGCTATAGCCATACAGACTCTTTACCCAGCAGCAATGCAGGCAGAAGGAAGGATGTAATTTGGCTTGCAGAGCTTTTATTATTCAATGTGATGTAATGAGAAAAAGAACCCAGGTAGTTCTTAGAGGCTACATTATTTTCGAGGGAAGACTACTTGAGAAAAAGGAGGAGACTGGGAAAATTACCACTGGGTACTTGTAAACTCAATGAAGGTTTTTTCCCAGGGAAGAATCACATTTTAATTCCTGATGGATTTAGATTTATGTTTGATATTCTTCCTCTATAAGGTGATTGTCAGGGTTTCTCATATGCAAAAAAATGCCCACACACAAGGAACGTCAGTGAAGTCGAGCATACTGGAGTAAGATATACCTGGGTCTGATATCAGTCAGGGTTTTGTGAAAATGTTTATCAGACTTAGATCCTCATTAATACTTGAAGCTAGACACTGAAAAGGAGCAATTTGGTTATAAGAGAATAAATGGGAATGTTCACTACCAAAGTAAGGCCTCCAAGCAGCCACTTGTTAATGTACTTTACATCCATACAACAAAAATCACGAGTAGGCCTATCTGCTCCTGTTTCTGTAGATATGCCCATAATCTAGTTCTAACTGGCACAAATTGTGAAGAGAAAGGGGAATGGAAATACCCTGTCAAACCACCTTCAAAAACAAAGATTCAATGGGGCTGTAAAAATAAACTGAATGTGCTTTGTTTTGATGGTATTCTTGGACCAGAGGTAAGGGTGGTCATCCTGTAGCAATGAATGAACTCAGGAGCAGTTGAGCTGAATACAAAGTAAAGGATGGATTATGAACACGGTTTTGGAGGTTGATTTTTTGGGGTTTTTTTGCTTCTGTTTGTTGGGTGTGGAAGAACAGGATGTTGTTATAAAGTGAGTTCTCCATCTGGAAACAGCGGTTAGCTCTTGGGAGACTATACACAAAAGTAATCTCAGAATAGGATTTCTTCTAATTGAGTGTGAGTAAGATATGCACCATTCTAATGAGCAAGTGAAGACAGAGATAGGGTCCTCTGTAATAGATATGTTGTAGTGGTGATAATGAGAATCTCTTCGTATTTTTCTTTGGTAGCAATTAGTCTGTTGATTGGTTTCCCCTTGCACCATCAGCACTTTAATATATCAATACGATGTTGATTTAACTTTTACTGTTCCTACATATCCCTTTCAGTTGCTTAGCTGAAAAATAAGTGTATTGACTTGGCAATACTATGCTTAGCAAGCAAGCTACCTTTATATATTTTATGCCTCTCCCCACTTTATTCCTCCACAGTAAAAGGTTTTAAGGCTGCAGAACTATCTGTTCAAAAATCAAGAAGCATCCAATCAAGTTTAACTTTAGAGAGTTAATTCTGCTTGTCTGAACACATCATGATACAGCAAAGTATAACAGAGAGCATATAGAAGATATGTATCTATAGGAAAATAGAACAGGCTTCCACATAGATTGAAGCCAGACATTGTCTCTTTTGCTTCCAAGGGGTCCTGCTTGGTTCTTCCTACAGCCCAGAGTGGCACCTAGTGGCTGCAAATACAGTAAAAATCAAGGTTTTAGTACGGTTCATATCCTCTGAATCATGAATTTTCTTTACATGCATGGTCATAGTTCTGCATAGTTCTTAATTAATCGACTTTTGATCTATATGTTAGTCAGCATCCAAAACGCACAGGTGAAACTTGCCTTCTACCTTGTCTTGCTCATTTGCAGTGAGGGCCCATTCACTAATTGTTTTCCTTCAAGCTTCCTAAAAACGCACCCTGTCCTGAAAAGAAACTACAACTTGGGCAATTTTCTCCCAAATACAAATATCTGAAAAGCCTACAAAAAATTAACTTCAAAAGTTGGAATAGTAATAACAGCAATAAACGTCATTGTTGTTACTGAAAACAACCCAAAAGCAACACTGAAGAAAACTCGGATGATGGCTTTCCCTTCATGTGTATCTTTGTGGTTTTATTGACTTTGACAGACCTGTGTCATTTTAAATCAGCCCCGAGCTCAGCCCTCTTGTCTCTTTGGTACATGAACCAAATCAAGTCTTACAGTATTCAACTGTCTTCAGTGACGTCATAATACAAATGTGTAAACATTCGAGAAAATCATATAAACTCCCGTTTGGGAGTACAAATCACATTAAATTAATTTGGGACTTAGAAATATATTTCTCCTCATGCATGGGATTAGTTGCCCAAGTTTGAGTTACAAGCATTTTGTGATCTTTGGAATTACAAATGCTCAGCACCTTGAGTTTTATGCCATGGTATATCAAGACACTTACAGAGCTTTCATCCCTGCAGGGTCTGAATATGTCCTGAAGAAACAAAGAATAATAGTAATACCTAATCTCATTCTGTCCAGAGCTGAGATAGTCCTTTGCCAAACTCTCCTGGTTCAATTCTGCCTCATGGAGCAGCACCATTTGCAGGTTGGTCAGCAAGGCTAAGCTGGAGCCATTGTTTATACTCACCTGCAGCACACTTTGTTCCTTTGTTTCTTTTCCGTCTCTTGCTCAAGAGAGTTATCATTCAGTTGGATTTGATGAATGGTTTAATCCTTCCTGACTGCTCCATTGCCCAATGTGAGCTCAAGCCAGCTAATCAAAAGAAGCAGCAGTCAGTTCCAGTGTGTACCTCCCCGCTTCAGAAAAGTGGCCTCGCAGGATGGACATTTTTTATAGCACTGACACCTGTTCTGTACAGGTGTCCAGGCAGTAACAGGCTGTGACATTTACAACCTTTACACAATATTCAGACTGTTTCACTGCTGTTTCTGCAACCTGGAGCACGAAAAGAACATCATCTGCTGTGACAACAGCTTCCATAGAAAGGCTTTACACAGGTCAGGCATAACCCACTTTTTTTTGTTTCAAAGACACTGCAACTCATTATGTTTGCATTTTGTGTGGCTGTAAGGGCACAGAATGAAGTACGGCAGATGAGAAGTGTGGTACTGTCCTGGGACGTTCAGTTCAAGTGTGGGGATTCCCGCTGGCTCGAAATCTGAAGCATGGAAATTCCCACTGGCTCGCAATCAATGGCACCTTCCTTTCCCAGGCACTGGTGTGAAGTCAGCAGTGATGTCAGTCTGTGTTTCCGAAACTTTCAACGGCCTTGGACAATTGAAAGATGCTAATGTGACTGCAGGTGGCTAATTCCTGATCATCTGCATATGGATATCTAAGAAAGGCAGGACAATTATCTATTTATTTATTTATTTATTTATTTATTTATTTATTTATTTATTTATTTGTCTATTAGCAGTAGAAAAATACATACCATTCATGGGGGATTTTACAGTCTGCGGAAAATGCAAGTATAAAGTCAGATGAAATAACTGCACTCAACTTTTCTGTTCCAAGTATTTCTGCTGATTTCGCTATTTTCTTTGGAATAATTGCCCCCATGCTTAACTTTCCATTTAATTTTATATCAAGGAGACGTAAGGGCTGTGCACTATGAGGATGCTGAACAACAGGTGGATCTGCTTGGTAGTTTACACTATACCATAGAGACATAGGCTACTTTGTGTAGACAACAATTTGATATATGTAATTATTTTCTCTGCTTCACTGCTGCCTGTAGCATGGATGAAATTTTCAGCAAAGCTTGAGTGTTGGATTTGTTGGGTTATAAATCAGAGTAACAGAAACTTCTGGTTTTTGGAAAATATTTGGAAATTTGGACCTGTTCCAGAGTATTAAACAGAGAAGATTCCAGATCCAGCATTGCGTGAGTGTAGAAATACAGTATACTGCAAGTAAAAATCCACCTCTATTCAATGTAAATATACTTAGTCTTTTCCTTTTGTGCTACCTTTTGTCTTCCATAATCTGCATGACACCTTTTGAAAGAGGGTCCCCCAGACAAGCTCTGCTGCGAAGTGCACATCCCAGCTATGCAGCTTAGTTCTGTTATCATAGTTTTTAAAAAGCTTAAGAGTTTGAGCAATTGAAATATGTGCAAACAGACCTGTAGATTTTTTTTTTTCCAAATAAGAAGTCTCCTCGTCCCGTGGTATTGTTTCTGGTCTACTCTGCAAATATGCTTCTGATTAGAAGTACCTTGTTATGCCAAAATATTTAAATTAATTTATCTGTTCAGATTCAACTCTTCTTTTGCACAAAAGAATACAAGACCTTCTGGGAAGTTTCCATTCAAATTTTAGGTTTGATTCTCTCTTTCTTAAACTAGTTTTATTTCATTGTTGTGGGGTACTCCTGATCTGCCTCTGTGTAGTCAGGATGTCCCTCAATAGTCTTTAATTCCTCCCAGATACATGGATCTCTTTGGTGTCATTTCAGTCAGCCCTTGTGCATTGGCTGTAGTTTAGGGTGTGCTTTCCACAAGTCTAGTATGTCTCCTGAGCGGCCGATTTAAAATGGACAAACACGTCATTCCATCAGGACATCTTTGTTTTACTTTTTTTTGTCATCCTAAAATATTCTCGCTGAAAGGACCATCACAGTTACAAGGTACTTGAGAAATGCAATTGCATTGATAAGAGTCATCTGATGGAAAGAGAAGGGCGGTTTTGTAGGTATGTTATCCTGAAGTCACTCACTCCTATATAGTGACTTTCGTAACCCCTTTTCTGTTCTTCAGAGAGACCAAAGACTAGGAAATGGGTGAATTGCTTCCTGTAAAAATCTCATTCAGTGTGAATGACTATTTCAGTAATGGTTATGGGTCGCTACTAAGTGGTGCTTGAAATACATTAGCCCTCCTGATGTTGTTAATCTTTCTTCATATCCGTGGAAGCTTTGAGATCGACTTCCTGCACCCGCTCCCACTTGTGCCTGGTAGTCTCTGAGCTGATGAGTGAATTTCCCTTCGTTCATCCTTGCAGGATTCAGTAGAAGAGGGATGTGTTGTACCTCATTAAACAGAATAAGGAAAATGTCATGTAGCAGTGCTGAGCCAAAACCCCAGTACAGAGAGAAAGCACTGGGAAGAGCAAGTTGCAGGAAGATTAAATCAGCAGATAGATACCGTGAAGTTATGGGGTGGGCTGCTCAGTTATGGGCTGGTCACTGAAATGGATGAAAGTGGAAGTGTAGCTGTTGTTTTTTGCTGCAGATTGTATCATGTCAGCTCCAGCATAAATCCCAGGTATACCTACAAGTCACTTCCCACAAAAAACATCTGGACCAGGCACATGAGGACACGATTTACCAGCTGTTCCTTTACGGAGGTGCACAGGTCTGTAAGCAGTTCTTTTTCAAGGCATAAGCCCTCAGGCCCTGAGCCCTTGGTGTCATCTGGTAAGGTTTTGACCCACCAGAGAAGAACAGCGATTTCAGAAAGTCTCTGTATGGGTTTCTCTCTAGTAGTTGTCAAATTCCCAATCTGTTTTGAAGAAGATACTGGCCACAGCTTTTGTCAGAGCAACCAGCTGCTTTTCTGGAGGGTATTCCAGGTGTCTGGAAAAACAGTTGCTCTGCATAGAAAGATGGTAGCTACAGCACAAGACAGTCAGACCTCTCAGTACAGCTTGATGAAACTTCACATGCTGAGAGTTCACTCAGACTTTATATCCCATGGGACCTGGAAAACTGCTCTTTCATTTGTGATTTTTCCTTCTGGACCTGTAGAAACTCTGCAGGCTGACGATAGCTCAAAAGATCTTTGCTTTTTCTCGCCTTCAGGGCAATCTGTCCCATAAGGAGTTGTAAGCAGTTGGTAGGAAAGGGCTCCCTCTCTACGCTGGAGTGCTTTGTCCACTCCACATCCCTTTTACATTAGTGCAGGAATGGATGTATTTTGGAGCCATTCAGCTTGCCAAGGGTTATGATCTGACACCAATACTTGGGTTAAATATTTTGTCACCACAGAGCTAAGCATCAGTGGAGGTACTGAGGACAGTGCCACCAGTGTCAGGATGTCTGAATGTGTCCCCTTGCTGCTTAAGCAGTGAATCACTTTTTGAAAAATCATTAGTATGTAAAAGTCTTCTTACTCCCTCTGGTGAGCAAGTATTCACACAGATCAATGAGATTATTGATGAAAAATTATTCACTGAAAGCAACAAGGGGCTGTCAGTTGGGTGCTAAATGTTCAGAATTGAGTTTTGAAAGAAAAGTATCAGGAAGACATCTATGTTGTAAAAACAGATCAAAATTTATAATGAACAGTGAAACCACACACTAGACCTAATCACAGTACTTAGACAGCAGGAGGAAGACAAATACTGATTCTGAATACTTATTTTAGTCTAATTGCAAAGATGTCTCCTTTCTATGTCTTGTAGAGATTTTTATGCTATGTCAGAAAAATGGTAGCTTTTGTAACTAATTATGAGCTTCCAAGATCATTAAAGTGGCAGAAAATGAAACCCAAATATGAAGAACAGACTTCAAACGACTTGTTGCAGGTCCATCCACCTGTAAATTAAAATCAAATGCCACCAAATATGGAGACTGTAAAAATGTCCTTGTTGTGTAAAGCTTTAAAAAGTCTGTTCAGTTACAATGTCTTCACTGAATATGGCCCTGTTTTCTCTTCCTTCTGCATTTAGCATGCAAACTGCAGTGTATTTTGAAAGGCTAAGCTAGGATGTAGTACCGTGATGAAGAGGATGAGTGTGTGCAGACAAACCATGCTGTCTGTGCTTTTGCTTTATTTCTTCATACGGGTCCTGCTGCAACCAGGAGCGTTTTGTCACTGGCTTCAGTGGGTGTGAGTTCAACCCAGTGGTAAGTGGCTGAACACAGAACAAACAGTTGTTAGCAGGTGTGTCAGTACTCCCAGCACAAAACCTTCCCACTTCTAGTGATTAGAGACAGCATGTTCTAGTGGGTTGAAGAAGGCTCTCAGACAAAACTGTTGAATCCCAATTATACCTGTGCTTCTGACTCCTAAGTCTTGCACTCCTCCTGAGTTGCGGAAATGTTTCAAGGATGAAATGAGGCTAGACACAGCAGAGCACAATACTGATTAGGTAATGCTAACAAAATATAAAGTACTTGCTAACAGTTGAGTCTGAAATAGTATTTCTTTTGAGAAAGGTAAAGCAAGTACTTCCCAATTCAGCTGCATTTTACCTTGCAGAAGAAAAGTGAAACTCCACGAAAGCTGTCAACTCATGACTGGAGTTTGGGACAAGCAAAGCAGAGACTCCAACACAGATATTCCAGTAAATTTTCAGAAGTGTAAAGATTATGTAGAGGTTACTGTCTTTGTCTGGAATGAACTGCCCAGGGTGACAGGCCGGGGATGTGATGTAAAGGAAGAAACAGTGCCCCTAGTTCAGTGTTTAACCTTGCCCTATTTCAGGGCTCAGGGCTTTTGAGCGTTCTGGCCTCAGGCCGTGCTACATCTGTAAAGCTCACTTACTTGATAGGTGTTGCAGTGGTCCAAGAGCCACTCAGTCATCTGTGATCTGAAGTACTCATTTCCCATAGCCTAAATGGGGATCTTCAGTACTTAACCTCAAACACCCAATTCTGAAAACACTTGAGTCTGATCTTTTTTTGCTGCAGGCTGCTCCAGTTGGTACTTTAGTTATGCTCTGACAGTATTTATGTCATTCTGAAGAGGTGTTTAGTATATAGACAGATGCAGACAATCCTCTGACTTCAATATTTCTTCTTTGCCTATGACTGTCAGGTTAATCCTGACTGCGGTGTGTATTCACAGATGTGAGTATCAGCTATTTTGTTTTCCTCCCCTGAAAAATATAACTTAATTGAAATGTGTATGATGTATACCTTTTAAATGGAAAAGTGAGAATGCTTGAACAAGACTGAAGGTGAACCAAAAACTCATGCCAAATTCTAAAAGAACCAAAAGTTTTGCAATTATTATTATATGCAGCAAGCCATCAGTATAATGTTCCATTTTCATCTTCACCTAATTGTTCCTAACTTTCTGGTATCTCTCTTTTTATAGACTTATAAAACAGTCACTAAAGAAGAATGCACAGGATGTAACTACAAAATGCTTGGTTTGTTTTGAACCTTTTCAGTAATCGAAGTGTTTTGCATTTTTTCTCCAGGTTTCTTTACATTTCTTTACAGTCAAACAACTAGATTATGCTGTTGTTGCAGAAACAGACAATACTTTTTTATTAGTAATTATTTAGTATGGTGTTCTGCATTATTTTAAAACAGCAGGAATCTTCTTTGAGAGGGTTGTTTGGAAAATGAATCAGAGAAAAGAAACATTATTCATCAGCTTCTTTTCTCATGGCTCATAAAAAAAAAACATTTTCTTTGTTAAAAAAAGAAAGTCATCACTTTCTAGTTACTCAGGCAAGGACAATCTTTCTTCTCATGTCTTTTTTTCCTTTTTTTCCAATTAATTTTACAGTAATAGTCTTGGATAACAATTACATACTGAGGTGGGCAGAAATCACATTTCTTGGAATACCACCTACATAAAAATAATATGTATATTTGACCGCAATACGATTTTACTTTTTGTTTTTATTTTTTTTTAATAGTCTTGGTATCTCCATCATAGAGAAATAAATCAGTTGCAATCTCATCACTTCTATGACTGAGAGGGCTTCCACATCTACAGAGAAAGGAAAAGAATCTTCCCTCTTCCCTACAAGTGTATTCATAAGCTTTGTGTCATTTAAGTGGAAATAATGTTTGTACTGTGAATGACCCTAGCAACAGGATCAGAGAAAAAGACTATGTAATAATAGATACCAGATTAAAAAAAGACAAAACAGCAAAACCAATCTGGCTTCCCCAACAGAATTTTTATTTTGCAGAGAAACCTTGAGAATATGCCTACTACTCGGTTTTCTAACTATTTATTACTGAATGCATTATTTTACACACGATACACAAACCACTTCCTGACATCCAGTGCAGCCACCATTAAATCCAGCAGTTTTATCAATGGTAGCATTGAAGTCAGCTGCATGACTTTTGTTGGGTTTCCTACCAACATTATAATGATGCTATAAAAATATTATGCAGGAAAGAAATACAAATAGAAAAGTACTGAAAAAAAAAGGATTTCCTAATATGACTTGCAAGATGACAAGCACGGAAGTATATACTAGTTTTTCAGAGCTGGAAGACAAATTTTGATTGCATAAAGAAACCATTGGCTTGGTAACGCATGATGCCTCTTGTAGAGTGAAACAAGAAAAATGAATCTACTAAAATGTGGAAATGCAATGATCCTTTAAAAAATCCCCAATATTTTGAACACTTAAAATGTATGAACTGCTAGAAATGAGAGCATATAAGTGGTTTGTACTTACTGCTGTTCTGTGAAACGACAAAAGCAACCGTATGCTGGATGTCTGAACTCATGCTATTAATCTCATCCTGACAAAAATGATAACTGGCCTGTTTTATCCCCTGAAAGCGGGCAAAGGGTAAAAGGTGAAAATGAGAAAACATGGCTTCTGTAAATTCATTAGCATACTGATAATTGAGAATTTCCACTCTGCAAGCAGTCATGTAATCTGCCAGACCCAGTTCCCCAAGTACTAATTAAATCAACCACGAGCAACAAGATCTTTTGGTGTGTATAACAAAAAGAAGAGCAAAAATAAAGAAATATACATGGTTAGCCAAAGTATCCACTGGAAAGGTTTTTAAACTATAGTCAGAACAAAATATCCCAAGAACTGGGAGGAAAATCCAGCCTGTGCTGCAAAGAACCTCTCAGCACTTCTGGCCACCCAGGTCCATTGACATGGCAAAGTGGAAGGTGAACAAGATGGCTGCGCTGTTACAAAGCTCCTTTGGTACCAGAAGCCTCATAGAATTTGTGGGATAGCCACCCTTTAGTGAAGGGTGTTGATGTACCTTCCAGCTCTTAGATCCGTGTCCTTATACCATCTCCACATGCTCCATCTGGACCATTTTTGTTTCAGCCATCACTGCTGTGGGTACACCTCAAGCATGCTTTGTAGATGAGTTTGCTTTTCTGGACTTTTGCATAATAACTAGTTTCTAAAGGATATGGCAAGAAAACTGTATCCGAAGAGCTTAGGGGTGACCGGTGGATGCTAAAATAAGGCTTGGATTTCTTTCTATAATTTTGAGGTATTCAATGGCTCTTTCTGTTATTTTCTAAAGCAAAGAAACACGGAACAGTAAAAGCAACTTGAATGTGTAGAATTTACCCTTTCTTATTTGTTCATTCTTAGTAGATTTGGTTGTTAGACTCCTAGCTATATGCTTGTAAAACCTTCATCTGTGCATAGAGAGGAAAAAAAACCAAACCACAGAATCAATAAGCATAGGTTACTTTCCCCATGTCCCTGACCTTATTTGACCTTCTTGGCTCTGGAAAACCAAGCTGAGTTATCCATGGCAGGTGACTGCAAGTTTTCTTACAACGTATCAAGGTGGATTTCACTCAGGATACTTTTATTTCACCTTTTAAAAATGTTTCTGCTCTGTAACGAGTGGGGTTGAACCTGAGTGACACTGGTGGTTTTAATGACCGCTCTTTTTTCCTGTTGGTTGTGAAAAAACATTTTAAGAGTGAAAGGTCTGAGCAATGCCTTATCGATGATCACTGGAAAGCTATTTCTCTACTGAGATGAGTTAAATTGTTGCTTTTAGTGGCTTGAAACAATGAAAGAAAAATTTTAGATAAATACTGCCTGACTGTTCTTGTGAAGGTTCAGTTTCTCTGTGGTGCAGTGTACCTAACACATTATAGATATGAAATATCAAACGTATACTTAAAATGATAAAATGTCAATTTGATCATAATTAAAGACAAAAGACTAACATCCGTGTGTTGGAAAGAATCCCTTCTGATTTTCAGACCATGCCTGGTTCTCAGAGATTGAAAAAAAACTCTTTATCATGCCACTTGAAAAGATACTTCTGGGATTATTTTTCAATCTCTTAATAACAGTTCTATGGTTTTTAGTACAGTCATGTTGATCCAGTGAGTGCAGTCACCACATATTCGGTTAAAAGAGCTCAGAGACCAGTGATGTACTCTGCCAGCTGCTTTTATTCCTTTTCTTTTCTAAATAGTTCTGAACGGAAAAGGGCATTTGGCTAACACGAAATAATGTTTCTGGTTCTTACTTGTTCATTTTGGAAGTAATCCAGCTTCCAGAAGGCTAACAGGGAGTTGGCTTAAGCACTAGAATAGGGTTAAGATGTGATTTGGCATGCCAAGGATCAAGAATTTGAGAGAGAAAAAGGCGGACAGATGACCACAATAGCTCATGCAATAGCCTTCAAAATAGGGCTTTAAATGCAAGAACATTAGCAGAGCATCAGGGTGCTAACTGTGGATGGACAGTGGTGGAAACACAGCAAAGAAGAAGGTATACGTAAGCAAGGATTAAAGGCAGGTTTATGCCCACTGTATGTTGGTCTTCTGGAATCTTAATGTAACATTTAAAAAAAAATGTGAAACTCAAAAACTAGAAAGAAAACTTAAAAAGCTGAAGATAGCATCCAAAACAGGTAGATCTTCTTGACTCTACAGGTAACTATATCAGGAAGAAGTTTAAAAAATAGAGGGCACTTGAGGCAACATGCCGGGATGCGTTCACTACTCCTCAGAGCTTGGGGAGAAAACAAGAAACTGAAGCTAGTTTTGAGTCCACCATGGCAATAACAATTTTCCATCTTAAAAGGCTAAATTTTGTGCTAAAGCAACATAGACTGAGAAAATGGAGGTGGAGACGTATATTGAAACAATAAGAAAGAGCTTTATCTTATACAGCCTTTTGTAATAACCCTGCCATCACATTTTGGTTCTTTAGGACTCAGAGAGATGGTCACTCTGGGAAAACTGGTTCCAGACACTGCATAGGCTTTTAATTTTCGTTAGTAACAAGAAGGAAAACATGCCTTATCCTGTACAATGAGGTATATAGAAGGGCCATTTTATTTTCCAGAAGCTGCACTGCTCTGCAGAACAGGGTAGTATTTTGGTAAGTACTTTATGCTACAGCACAAAGAAATTTTCATTTGTACAAGTAAGAGGAAGGTAGAGTAGCAAATGATTTCATAACCACCTTCTGCAATCTATTACACTGCTGTGGCTCTGGAGAGATGAGCAAGACCCTAGAGGCACTAATCTCATTAGTTGATGTCACTCAATCCTACATCAGATTCTGAAATGATACCAGCTTTAGATTACAAGTAGACAAGCACACAGCCCTCCACAGCTGATGTATAAAGAGGCAGAAGAGTTTTTTTTGAGATTAAAGAGGAATTCAGTATAGAAGCCAAAGTCTCTCCAGATGATGTAATTTAGAAGTTTGGAAGTAAAAGCACGCTGCAGCAGGCCCAGTACTAAGAATCAATATACAGCAGACGACCAGAGACAACCAACAGAGTTTATAATAAACCATCTAAAAGAGATATTAGTGTGTGGCCAAAGAGTACAGGCAGCCTTGGGAGTCTTCTTGCACTGCATCCAGATGACTATGGGGAGGACAAGCAGTAGAGGGAAGAAAAATGGAAATTTCTCTTCCTTCACACTTTAATTCTTGGAGAAAAACAAATGTAAATTGTATTAAATAATGGAATTGCTGCTGAAATCCTTTCCCAATTAGATGAAGTTCAGATAACCTTCATCCCCCAAATGGCCAAACATATCTTATTTAAATCTTTGTGAATATATTTTGCAGATGCTTCTGCCCTGTTTTGGCTTGTTTCTGTGTCTGCCTGGATGCATCTACTTCTACGAGAAAGAACATGGGTGGTTGAATAAGACGAAATGTTTGTTTGTTACTCTTTAGAATTTTCCACCTACAGCCTATCCTTCATGTCCTTCAGAAAAGACGGTTGCATATTTATGTGTTGTACTTAATGAGCAGATACATCCTTGCGTATGATATGCTCTGCTTCCTGTCATGTACTCGTTATTCTCTTTGCGTTTACCAGTGTTCTGTGGTTTACAGACTCATGATTAATTTATTCTCAATCTACAAGAAAGCCTTTTAATTTGAAGAAGTGGGTTAGATGAATTACTAGACACTACTTTATTTGGCCTGCTTATCTATTGGAATGATTTGCAATTATTATCCCATGCCTTTCCTAAGCACAACAGAAATCAACTTTTGATGAATGAAGTTAGTGAGACACAGGGGCAGTCTTGCAGCTTTTGGGATCTCAGACAAGGACTGAGTCCTGGCCAGCAAGAAATCGTGTCAGGAGGGAAGCTGCCCTTGATGGGCACTGCTGCTGCTTTGAGTAGGGCAAATGAAAGAGGAGAGACTGTTTCTGTGCTCCCACCAAAACATGAAAGGACGCCATGCAAGGCCAAGCTGATGCAGTCTCCAGTTGTGCTGGGGTGCCCATGGCTACAGGCAGCCCCGCTTGTGAATATGCTAGATATGTACTTGTCTGGCAGGCAGTCAATGCAAACCTCAGCCGTGTTCAGGAACTGCTTTTGCTCATCTGCTTGTTAAACTGAAAGTAGCTTTCATGTTGCATGAATTGTGACTATCTTAATGCTTATTCTCAATGTACTTGTTCACTGTTACAGATGTAGGATGGAATTTCATATACCATGTGGCTGCTGATCGAGTGAGGAGGCAAAGTCGATACCTAAGTAAAATGGATCTGTTATTGTGTGTTTTGTGCCATTAGGAGGGTGAATCTGTCCGGTAGTTTTTCCAGACACGCTACGGCGGTTTTAGAGATAAATGTTACAACAACTGTGAATCGATCATTTATGAGTCAGAGCAGCATAAAGAGCACTGAGTGAGAATATGGGACACCTGTGGGCTATTCCCAGATCTGCTCATTTTCAGCTCCAAATTTTTATCTGTATAGCTTGCATTCTCTTGATGCATATTTATACAATATACTGAAAAGTCAGTTCAAGTTTTGGGTGGGGTCTTTAGGTGATGCAGTAAGAACTGACACTCAAAGTGTTGCAGTCAATAGCTCTATGTTCACGTGGAGGCCAGTGAAGAGTGGTATTCCTAAGGTATCGGTGTTGGGACCACAGCTGCTTAACATCTTTGTCAGTGACATGGACAATTGGACTGAGTACACCCTCAGCAAGTCTGCCGACAACACCAAGCTGTGTGGTGCGGTCGACACACTGGAGGGAAGGGATGCCGTCCAGAGGGACCTGGACAGGCTGGAGAGGTGGGCCTGTGCAAACTTCACGAAGTTCAGTAAGGCCAAGTGCAAGGTCCTGTACACGCGTAGGGGCAATCCCAAGCACAAATACAGGCTAGGCGGAGAATGGGATGAGAGCATCCCTGAGGAGAAGGACTTTGGGGTGCTGGTTGATGAGAAGCTCAACATGACCCGGCAATGTGTGCTTGCAGCCCAGAAGGCCAACAATATCCTGGGCTGCATCCCCAGCAGAGTGGCCAGTAGGTCAAGGGAGGTGCTTCTACCCCTCTACTCTGCTCTCATGAGACCCCATCTGGAGTCCTGTGCCCAGCTCTGGAGCCCCCAGCACAAGAAGGACATGGAGTTTTTGGAGCAGGGCCAGAGGAGGCCACAAAGATGATCTCAGGGCTGGAGAACCTCTTGTATGAAGACAGGCTGACAGAGTTGGAGTTGTTCAGCCTGCAGAAGAGAAGCCCTTATAGCAGCCTTCCAGTACCTGAAAGAGGGCCTACAAGAAAGCTGGAGAGGGGTAACGGCTTCAAGCTAAAAGAGGCTAGATTTAGATTAGATATAAAGAAGAAATTCTTTATTTTGAGGGTTGTGAGGCTCTGGCACGGGTTGCCCAGAGAAGCTGTGGATGTGCCCTCCTGGAATTGTTGAAAGCCAGGTTGGATGGGGTTTTGAGCAACGTGGTGTAGTGGAAGGTGTCCCTGCCCACAGCAGGTGACTTGGAACTAGATGATCTATAAAGTCCCTTGCAACCCAAACCATTCTATGATTCTGTGATATATTGCTAGATGATGAGTATTCAGTACAGAGGAGTACAGAGTTAAGATCACTTATGAGGCAGGGTAGGACAGAAAGCAAGTGTAGAACTTTACATATCCAGTATACAACTGTATATAGGTGGGTAGAAAATATAAGCTGTCTCCTTCCAAAAACCTGTGCTGTTATCTGAAGGGAAAAACAGCACTGTAATTGGCGTAACTGGCCACTAAATGTTTAGCTGAGTCTTATGTAAAGAGTAAGAATTGTATGACTTATGCTTAGCAGCATGTTTCCTTTGGGAAATTTCAGTCCTAGCAAAAATTTTGAGGTCACATAATGTTACAGCTGTATTACGAACTCATGGTTGGATGGAAGAAAACAGCTGTCTTCCCTTGATTTTTAAAACCTTAAAAAAACAAGGAATATTTTATTCATTCATTCTATGAAAATAAAAACAAGCCTGTCCCTTTTTTACCATGAAGATAAATTGACAGTGTCTTTAAACTTCTACCTGGGAGAACAAGGGAATACTAAGAACATGTATAAAACTTTAAATACTGAGAAAAGCATTAAACAATCACACTCATCTGCTAGAGGCAGGTGTAGCTAATAAGGAGGAAAGGAAGGAACAGCTGTATCTTGGATAAAGGCTCCTCGGCCATACAAAGATAAATAGGTAACAGCTGGTTTCCTACAAGGGGTATCCTTGCTGTAATGCCCCTGTTTCTGCGCCCTTGCTTAGATCAATCTTCTCTTAGGCCAGAGGGGAAGGCACGTTTATACATCACAGAGACAGATGCTGTCATCCTTGAAGTTAATAATTTGTCCTGGCTGTAGAAAATTAGCTCTCATTGGTCACTGTGGGAGTGGATACAGATGTTTTGTATTATGGTGTTCCAAGTCTCACTAGTTATTAGGGTAGTAATGTGGCATGGCTATTCTAGACGTGAAAAATGGTAAATGGGGAATGTGCTTCTTCATGCAGTTGAATTCTGGATTTTACTGTAATTTACAAAGATTTGCAGTATAATTTTTTTAAGAAAGTATGAGAAGGAGAGAGCATTTCACTTGAGTGTTTCACCATCCCTCCTAATTTTGCAGCTGATGTTCTTGACATAAACATAATATTAATCAGAGTAGGGCTGCAATTACAATATGTAGGATATTTCAGCTAAACGGAAAGGACAGTGTCTCACTCCTCAGGCATTGATAGGGGTCTTAAAGGGGGTGACCAGCCCTGATCCACCTGCCTTATTTTTCCTACCTACAGGAAGGTGAGGCACTTGTACCCTACAATGGTACATACCCCAGAGCAACTGAGTTTGGTTTTGCTGACTGTGTTGCAAGTTCTATCATCAAGCCTGCACATAACAACTTGTTTATTTCTCAGGAAAATTGTCTGAATACAGACATGTAGCAGAGTTCACAGGGCATAGTATTGAATCGCAATCCCTCTTCCCCTTTATGGAAAATGCTGGGAGATCCAACCTGAATTTTGGCTTGTGCTGTTCTTTCTTTTCTGTCTGATATGTTTTGTTATCAGTGCACAAAAGACTTTTTTTCTCTTTCTGCAACTGCCCAGCAAAAAATTGCTCTTCTTGGTGCATTATTGGCATATTCTACAGATTATAGATATTCACCTGTTTATCGAGAGCCTGGTCTCTACTGCTATTTCAGATTAAACTCTTTGCTGTTGCTTTTCTTCCCTAGCATATACTATAAAACAGCAGACATGCTGTGATCTCATAGGACTGCTTGACATATAAAGAATATTGAGACTTTTTTTGATTCTTTGTTTTGCATTTATTTCTATAGTGATAACAATACCTGTGTTTAAAAAAAAAAAAATGGCCACATAGAGTGTCACTTACTATTTTTGCGTTACCACACCTATCCAAATATATTTAAAATGAGCAGAATATTTATTTCCAATTTTTAGCTGAAAACAACACTTGGGTGCACCTTGTAATTTTTAGGTGGTAGATACAGGCAAATTTAACATAATGTAAGTTTTACCAACAGAACTTTCCATGAGAGAAAGAAACTTGTGAAGAATTCTGAGCAACTTTCCAGTAAATCCTTCATAAGTCACTATTTTTCAGGACCCCAGCTGCAGAGAAAATACATACCTCCTCCTAGACTATCATCTGAGGCTTGCCAAGAAGAGTTGGTAATTTTTATATAACAAGTGTGAGATAAAGGATATTTTCATTTTACTGCATCCAGCAGTCTGAATTCTTTAAAACTCTTTCACTCTTCTGGCTAATATCTTTTTTGCTGTGTCTCAGGTTTTGCAGAAGATTATGCAAGCCTAAATTATACACTGATTTCCAACTGTAAATTCTGAGCCCTTAACTTAAAAGGTAATTTGTCTTTAGTGTTACCTTTTTATTCTATTAATTAGGTTGTAACTGCACATTACAAGTTGAATTTACCAGAAACGTAAACTTTGAGTCCCGAATGTCAGGATGCTATTACCTAGTCTTTTTTATCTTACGTCCCGATCCTTCCTATTCCTGAATATACAGAGGTCAATGGGAGTAGAGAGTAAAATTTGACATTAACTTGACTTGACAGAGATTCAGTGCAATGTGACTGTTCTTGAGTCAGAGTATAACCTATGTAACAAAACTTATCTAGAGAAAAGTAATTTTTAAAATGAATATTTTATATGAAAAGTAAATTTTCATCTTTTCCAGGATACAAAAGATCACTTTTTTTCTGCAGGAAATTTCATAAATATTGTCTTGCTTTCCTTATTTAATGCTTCCCTTGTTGAAAAAGTCTTTTCTTATAGAATACTGTTTCAGTTAAGGTTTTCCAGCAAAGTTTGAAGTACGACACTGCAGATTTTCAAATGTATTGTAAGATCTTTATCTACTTTTTTTTTTTGGTCTGTTTTGAAGGAATGTATCTGAAGGTCAAATCCCACAGGGTAACAGGGACACCAAGTAGGACTTTTGCAAATGTAGGATAGAACTTTTTTCAAGAGCTAAAACAGCTAAATCTTTTTATTAAACTTTGAATTGTATTTGTTTGAGTTAATTAAATCTTATCACATTTGTATGCACTTTCTAATTAACAATTAGCCATGTTTTCTTTGTAATAAATGAGAAATCTTTCAAGAACATGAGAATGGATAAAAGCGTGAAGCAGCTTAATGAATCTGTATTTAATCTCTGGAGAGCTGAGTTAAATTTAGCAACAGTGACAAGTAAAACTGTACACTGGTTTAGGGTCTGAGATGTGACAATTTCTTTATGAAATCAGCTATCTGCAATAACAAAATGTTCCAAAAGTGGTATTGTTCAGTATATAGTCTGAATACTTCAAACAAAATGAAGAAAGTAAATTAGATTTAAAAAATAGACTAAGAGTGTTAAGAAAAAATACTACATTTAGCAAGACAGTTTAATGCAAATGTAACTTAGGCTGTGGATAACACCAATATTTATGCTAGAGTTTTTAAAAGTGCTTTGCTTCAAAGATACCATCTTAAGCAGGGAAGAAGAAGTGTTACTACCTCTCCTAAACCTAATGGAAAATTTTACAGTGTAGTAAGTTAGCAAGTAAAGGTAAACTCCAGACCTATGCAAAATCATCACCCTAAACAAACCAGCTGGTTCATGTTAAAACCAGAGCCTGCTTCTCTACTGTAGATTTAACTATATGTTAAAAACTTTCTTTTTCTTCTTGTACAGTCAGAAGACCTTGATGATTAAAGCAATACTTCCATGAAATGGATTTTCATCAGAAAGTGCTGCATTGCCTATATTTGAAGCTAGGTCTCCTATCAGGCAAGTAAAAGACAGAAACCCTGCATGTCAGTCAGGTTCCCCTTCCAGGCTTGACTACAGGGGTTATTTCACTTTGTAGAAATCACATAGTCGTTGGGCTAGAGACATCAACTCTACAGCTTTTTAGTCCCTTCTCCTAGATTGTGGAAACTGACGTGTTAAATTACTAGGATATTTTGGAGTTGAAGAATACATCTCAGCTTTTTAACGACATTTTAAAAGGTGTGTATTTGAAGAATGAAGGGGACTCTCCTAAGCCTACAAAAATTCTTCAGATGGGAGAAAATCTCCTCCTCCATTATTGATTTTCATCTCTTACCATATCATTTCTGTCTGTGCGTCCTCCTTTGGTATCTAATTAGTAAGACAATTTCTGGCTAATGTCATTTTCTCTGGAAAGGGCCTACCCTGCAACTAAATTTTTGAACAGCAGACGCTGTATGATGAAAGTACACTGCTGAGCACTTTAAGAAAAGATCATTAAATCTATAGTCGAATTCTGAACATATCCAGCCAGTGTCTGGTGCCCCTTGAATAACTAGTCGGGTATACTTATTTCCAGAACCTTTTCCTGAAAGAGGACCTCAGTGCCTGGGGGAATGATGGTTGATACAGCCAAAATGAAGCTTTGGAAGTGCATGGGCCAATTGTTGGCTCTATGTATCAGCATTAATGATACCTTTGGAGACAGTGGATTTTAATATATAGTGCCAGACGTGCAGTTGACTGTTGGGCATGGAGTACTTGGTGCCAAACACCGAGTAGTCCTTGAGTCTCATTGACATTAAAGGAAATTAAGAATACTCAACATATGGCAGGATCTAACTCAGAATAAAACTGGTTGTGGTGTGTTTCTTCTGTGAATTTAAATTAGTTATATTGGAGGGCACCGTGCTTTCAGTTCAAACATCGGGAGCAAGGAAGTAGGAAGCTATGGGGCAAAGGCCCATATTTATATGGGTTTATGGAGATACATCACCAGTGTGAAAAACAAATGAGAAGTGATTTTCCCCCAGAAATGGTCTTTGTCTGTTGTGTGTCAGATCCCTTTTCCCTGTGGCCAATACTACATGTTTTATGCTACACTTGCCTGTTTGTTTAGAAATGGAAAACTATTCCCTCAGTCTTGTGCATTCAGTGATGGACAAAGCTTTTTAATTCCAAAACCAGTGGCTTATTCATAAGACTTGAATGCTGGGACAGTATAAATCTTATGATGTAAAAACTTCTTGTTGATTGATTTTTATGTCATGCCCCAAGGCCTCAGCTCTACTGAATTAGGCAAGTTGCAGACTTATAATGGAGATTAATGACATGCTTTGATGGTAAAATTCAGAAGACAGTCACAGAAAAATGTGATTGTAAAAGAGATGAGGAGGAAAGACACCTAATGATAAACAGTTTAAAGTATTCTTAGAATTAAGCTTGTTTAGGGCAGCCATTTTATCCAGAGATTATTCCTCAGTACTCACCTCTTCTCGTAGTTAACAGAAATGCCACCAAATAAAGGAAAAACAGCTGGACAGTTGTAATCAGTGCTCTTCAGGCTAAGGAATGTGAATGCACTAATGTTCTGGTCATATGGCTTTTATTATCTCTCTTGGCCTTCTTTTTATCCATCTATTATGATCTAAAAAGATAACGAGTACATTTTTGGGGTGCAAACTCACGTGATTTGGATAATTATCAAAATAATAATGAAAGAGGTATTTCTAGACAGTTTCTCTTATCCAAGCGCCTGGAATTTCTTTAAAATATGAGCTTTCTAAGCTTTAAAAGTGTGTTAAATATTATTATGTCCATTAATGATCTACATCCCTGTAAAGCGGTTGTAGGTAGTCAAAGATTTTGTGGAGACAGCTGTGGAAACTGAAAAGACAATTTTATGTCAGCTTTTACTTCACAAACATGAAGGTTGTCTAGGGTTTTGTAGTCACTTAAGGCATTCTTTCTGTGAGGTTTTCTTGCATAAGCTTCTCCTTCCCACAAATTCCTTCAAGACAGAACGACATGGAGATCACCAAGTCCCAACAAGTCCCTTCAGTCTTCCCTTCTTCCATCGCTGATGGTAACTTCTTGGTGGCCTCCAACAGAACAAGTTACGACAGGTTTCCCCATCAGATCTGCAATCCAAAGAACAGCGATGGCTGAGCCGGGGTTCTGTCCCTTCCCCTGTTGTTACATTACTTTCTCAGATATCCCCAGATTCAATACGCCAATTAACTTGTCTTAAGAAAAGTGTCTTAAGAAAAGGTCTGTGTCTGCTTTACTTGTTCTTGTTGTAAAGCATATGAAGAAAGGCACGCAGCAGGTAACAGGTACGATTTAAAGCCTTGCAGCCTTTCCACTGTTTGCTTTTACCAATTTACTCTTTGTATTTTGATGGATTAAAAATCCAGATATGCACAACCCATCTTTGGTAACACTTTTTCAGTTTTCACTTTTGCTTTTCTCTTACGAATAATGCAATCCTGTTACCTTGTGTGCCATTCTGCTGAGAATCTTCATTTGTAACAATATATAACCACCATCAACAAGGGAGAAGCTGTCAAGAAAGTGAGCCCAGTGTTTACTTTTGTTGAGCAAGGTGATCATGGTGAGCTTGGAAAATATAACTGATCTGTATTTGTTTCTTCACCCTTCGGCCAAAATTTTCATGTTTTCAACATCAACTGGTAAAATCTCCCTTGAAGTAATTTATAGTTTTATCTGTCGGAAACATTTTCTTTTACTTACAATGAAAAATTTTTTGCAAGATCAAAACAAACTAGGCCTTCTCCCAAGACTAATTACTTCAGAATCTCTGCAAAGAAAGAGGGAAAATTTATTCTAGTTGTTTGAAAGTGATTGTATAGCAAAACAGCTTTCCATGGTCAAAAATGGTATTTCAAGTTCAGATTTTAGAAAATCTTTCCTAAAACACTATATTGATGCTGGTCTAAAACCTGCCTCTGCATTATTGATTATTCCATCCACTGCACATGGAAATAGAACCTGTAGTTAGATTTTGAGTTTTTCATACAAAAGCTTTGAAAAATTACTTAAATTAAAATGAGGGAAAAAAAAGATTGGAAGAATACTTTTCTCCTAGATAATTTCAAAGGAATTACTCAGCAAAGTTACAGGGATTTCTTGAGGGCTAATTTTGGTGATTAAGCCCATAAAGCATGCCAAAAGTGCTATGGTTTGTATTTCAGCAAATACTGTTCCATAATAATTTTTCTGTTGGAAATGGCAACAAATCCTTATATCAGAATCCTGCCAGGTTTATGTGTATTGCAGAGGTCAGCCTGCATTGCAGATTCTTTGTGTCAGACTCACACAGAATTTGAATCTCTTCAGACTCATCTTATTATCTCCATCCGTAGTGGGTTTATTTTATTTGTTGTGCTTTTATGTAAAAAGATTTCTGGGTTTACAAACAAGGAAGGACTGATTGGGATGTGAAGGCTGGAGAAGGCGTGTCTGTGGTGACCATGAGTGGTGGAGTTCAGGACCCTGGAAGGAGGGAACCAGGCAAATAACAGAGTTACAACCCTGGACTTCCAAAGAACAGACTTTGGACTGTTCAGAGAACTGCTTGAAAGAATACCATGGAATATTGTCCTAGAGAGAAGAAGAAGATCATAAAAGTCAGTTAATTTTCAAGAATGACCTGCTCCAAGTTCAAGACTGGCCCATCCCTTTAAGCAGGAGGTTATGCAAAGGTAGCAGGAGCTCCTGTGATGAACAAGGAGCTCCTGAAAAAAAAAGGAATATAAAAAGGAAGTATACAAGATGTGAAAGCAGGGCAAATGACCCAGCAGGAATTTAGAGGCATTTTCCAAGTGTGTAGGGATGGGCTTAGGAAAGCCAGCTTGGAGATGAATCTGGAAGGGGGTAAAATGACAACAACAAGGACTCCTGCAGGTATAGCAGCAGCAAAAGGAAGACATTTTGGGAAAACGTGGGACAGCTGATGAATGGGGCAGAAAACCTTGTGACAAAGGACATGCAAAGGGTACTCAATGCATTCTTTGTTGTGGTCTTTGCTAACATGATTTGCCTTCAGGAATCCCTGGTCTCTGAGACCCATGGGAAAGTCCGGAGCAAGCTCAGACTAGCCAGAAGTCTGACCAGTGACAGGACATGAGACAAAGGGCACAAGATGAAATGCAGGTAATAGCATTCAAGTAGAGGAAAAAGGTGCTTATACAGTGAGAGTGGTCAAACATTGGAACAGGCTGCCCAGGGAGGTTGTGAAGTCTCCATCAGTGGAGATATTCAAAACTTGACTAGACAAGGACCTCAGCAACCTGCTCTAACTGACCCTGATGCTCTCCAGAGGTCTTTTCAACCTCAGTTCTGCGACTCATTTACAAGCTGTGACTTACTGTTAGATATGCTGTATGTATGTGTCTTTATGTATATATACGTGACATACTGTTACATATGGAGGGGTTGGACTAGATGACCTTTAAAGGTCCATTCCAAATGAAACTATTCTATATTCCATGATTTGATGCTCCTCCATAATCATAGACAAGGGTCCCATCACCTTCCTTCTCCTGTGTAACAGTTCTTTGTGGTGACTTTTTACCTGTAATAACCCTGAGGATTTGGTGCCTTTTTGTGCAATGTTCTGCACAAAATTTGTAACTTCAGCTTTTCCTGACATGAAGAAAGTACAGCCTAAATAAGAAGTTAAAACAGATGCACATGAGACAGTGGCAACACAGTGTAATGGTGAGAATATTAAGAGCACTCTAGCAGTCAGAACTACCTTCCTATTTAGTTACAGTAGGCATCAGACTAGAGGACAAGGTTAAGGAAGCAGTTGATTCAGAAGGCTTTGGAAATGTTTATTTGCCCCCTCCTTCTGTGTGTGAAGAAGTGAGGCTGTCACAATGTGCATAAATTACTATTTGTTTTATAACAAATACTTTTTTAAAAAAACAGTAAGTTTACAGTTTTGTTGCCCTTTTTCAACAGAATGTATATTTTCTTAGTTTTCAAAAGTAGAACAAAATACAGTTTTTAAACAACTATTTATAGCGGCTGGGGGAGCTGTGAAAATGTTTAGGATTATATACTTGTCCTCGAGGTTTCTGTCATTGTCCAACATTTAAACCAAGTAATCTTGCATTTAGAAAGGTTCCCTCTGCACTCACTCTTTAGCTAGATCTAGAAGTAACATACAATATGCCTGTTTTATCCTTAGGGTGTTAAGAATGAAGCTTGGAGCTTTGATGAGGTGATAAGATACAAGAATGTTTACAGAAATTTGGAAGGAGCACTAGATGTGTCAGGCATAGCACCACAGCCTTAGGCTCTCCTCTGCTGCCAGCAACTGTGAACTTCAGCAGAGTGTTCAATGGAGAGTAAAATTTAATTAGAAGTGAATTGTGCCAGGGACTTCTGCCTTCATTCTAAAGATGATAAGACTTGACAGCACCTCTGTCCACTCATGGTGAGATCTATTGTGCGTTAGACTTGACTATCATATACCAACTTTGCGGAATTAAAAGCAGTCAGGTAAAATGCTAGTAAAGAAAGCATCTGACGATTTGGGTTTAAAAATGTCAGCCTTCAATTCTTGCATCTTTACCAGAAGTACAATTTTGTAGAGCAGTCATGAGTTATCTAAGCAATTGCAGCTTTTTATTGTGATAAAAAGGGTCTGCTGCCTTAAATCATTTGCCCTTACTTAATAAAACCTTATTTTTTTAAATTAGAACAGAAAACGACCATATTAGGAGACAAATTTCTTTAATTAGGAATCTGTATCTTCTATTTACTTTCCACTGAAGGTTTAAATCAAAGGCAGAAGAGCAGAACACAGAACAGCAATGCGTTACTTAAATTTACTTGAAAGTAAAATCTTCTATCTCAGTATGAATTAGCAGATTCTTCCAAGATTAAAATACTCAAGTACATTTCTTGAGATTGAGGATCTGATTAACACTTAGCATATTTAAGTATACTGAGAAAATGTTTTTTTTTCGGAAGGTCTTTGGATGTACCATGAAATGTGCAGTATAAGGGGCCCAGGTCTCCCCAGAAGAAACATGATTAAAAAAAATTACAACCTAAAAAATAATTTCAAAATGGGGCATAATTTTCTGACCAGAAGGGAACAGCTTAGGTCTGTATAAATCACATAAGGGCTGTAATTCAGAAACGCTTCCTTAGAAATCATGGTTACAAGTAGGTAGTTTCCTTCCAGCTAGTTTTTTTTGTTTACAGGTAAAGGATGGTCACAGAATCATAGAATGGTTTGGGCTGGAAGGGACCTTATAGATCATCTAGTTCCAAGTCACCTGCTGTGGGCAGGGACACCTTCCACTGCACCACGTTGCTCAAAACTCCATCCAACCTGGCCTTCAACAATTCCAGGAGAGGACATCCACAGCTTCTCTGGGCAACCTGTGCCAGAGCCTCACAACCCTCAAAATAAAGAATTTCTTCCTTATATCTAATCTAAATCTAGCCTCTTTCATCTTGAAACCATTACCCCTTGTTCTACTGCTATATGTCCTTATAAAAAGTCCCTCTCCAGCTTTCTTGTAGGCCCTCTTTCAGGTACTGGAAGGTCTCCCCTCAGCCTTCTCTTCTGCAGGCTGAACAACTCCAACTCTGTCAGCCTGTCTTCATACGAGAGGTTCTCCAGCCCTGAGATCATCTTTGTGGCCTCCTCTGGCCCTGCTCCAAAAACTCCATGTCCTTCTTGTGCTGGGGGCTCCAGAGCTGGGCACAGGACTCCAGGTGCAGTCTCACGAAAGCAGAGTGGAGTAGCGGGCCAGAAGGCAGAATGACGTCCCTCGATCTGCTGTCACGTTTCTTTTGATGCAGCCGTGACATGGCTGGTTGACCATGATGGTCCTGTCTACATGGTGAGTGCTGCCTGTATTACTGCAGTTATAGGGTACGTATGCAAATCTTCCAGCCTTCCTGCTTTGTTTATCAGATCAATGATAAACTGATCAATGATCAGCTCATATCTGTTGTACCACTGATACTCACTGCACTCTTTCTCCACAGCTTTGATACACAAGTCATGGTGATTCTCAGTGGCTCATGAGTTATACAGAGCTGCAGTCTACTACTCATTTGCTTCTGACATGCAGAGTTCTGAAATGGGAGAGAAAATGCTCAGCTATGCTGTGGCTGAGGTCTGGTACTTAGCAGGGTCATGCGTGCAGAGGAATGCCAATGCAGCCCTTCGGAAAAGGGGCTTGCCTGGCACATGCTGTGTCATGCTCCTGAAGGGATGGAATGCAAGGCCTCTGTATAATTTAGTCCCTGATGTTATAGCAGCAAGCTGAAAAATACTCACTCTGCTTTATTTTAAAACTTGATGTTTTCTTTGTTAATCATTGTACAGTAATTTTAATATTTTATTTCTGAGGTGTGATTAATTTCTGGTCTGGTGTAAGTTATGTGTGAATTAACTCTGTATTTCCCAAATTATAAACGAGTGTACTGGTTTACACTTAAGTACACCGCTGTCATTAGCTTCATAGATAAGTTTTTTCAAATGCAGTTTTTACAGAAAGCCACAGATGCACCTTTCTCCACTAAGCAGTATATTCAGGATGTTTCCAAAATCTAGAGGTAATATAAGATGAAAAATATAATTTTTGATAATTCGTTCTTGATTATTCATGGAACTTGAAAATAACATTGACAATTAGCTGGTGGCATGCAGTGAAAGTACAGTGGGAATCAGCCACTGACGTGAAGAAAGTGGTGGCATTGAGAAGAAGTGTGCCCTTCTGACAGGTATTGTTATCACTATATGTACCTTGTAATGAAGGAAACATGTTCTGACTCTTTTTAAGAATTCAGTGAGCTGAGGGATGAAGGTTAAACCACTCACGTTGAAGTGTGTTTGTGCATGTGTAGATATTTTTTCATTTGAAAAGATGGATAGCCAGTATGTGAATGGTTAATGTCTCGCTAAATGTCTCCAGAGAAATGAAGTATTAAAAGGTTACATCTATATTAATACAGTGACATTGCCAGGGCACAAGGTTTGCATGACAATCATATGGCCTGTTACACTGACATGGCTTTGGTGAGGGTCAGCTCTCTCACGCAGCACTCAGGCAGAGTTCGGGGGTTAGTATGGGCTGTGGTCCACTTCAGGTCAGTTTGGGTTTTGGGTTTCTGTGCTGGGAATGTAAAGAGGCTTATCTGTTTTGGTACAAGGTGTGCTGAAACAGTTGGCCTACGCATCAGAATATGGTACCTGGTGTTTTTTGTATATTTGTGCATACATAGCCATTAATAGCAACATGAATCTGTTCAGGTAGGAAGTAGGACTGTGGATGGGAGCTGGAGGACTGCCAATACTGCAGTAATTAAGCATGGATTCCCATAAATCCTGCTGAGAGCAAACTCTACTGCAGAATGAATTTAATCCTGTCCAATAAGTGTTAAATACTGTAATGTCAAGGCTGCAAATTAATCTTTCTTGGACTGAGATGGTGTGCACGTTTCAGGTATGCTAAGAACACCAGGCCCTGCAGAAAAAAATGCTGATTATTCTAGTCCCAGGGGCCCTACTTGCAGCGGTTGAACCTCAGAGAAGTTTCTTAACGAGTGCTGCCACTTCTTGACAGTCCCAAGCATGTCATCTTTCTGCTAGCTGCTCCCAAATTTTGAGTTGTACGATGGCGTCAGCTGAGTCTTCTTGTTACACCGATGCCAGCAGTGCTAGGTGTGATGACATGTGGAAAAGGTGTCCAGTCTCAACTCTGGCTTTCCAACACACCTTTGAGAGCAGCCAAGGATATACAACACATACAAAGCCTTAATTCCTCAAGCAATCTTTGTGAGCAAGTTGAACGTGGGAAGCACACCTTTCCATATTTCTTGTTCTTTATAGAATGAGAAAAAAGTCGTGGATGAAGTATGGTAATCTGAGTTGACGGAATGTGTGTGAATGGCCTGCCAGCCAAGAGATGTGCTCATTCTTTATCCTCTTTCATGCTTTCTTACTAGCTATGCTTTATATGGATATATTATATTTACCCAGGACTTGTCTTTGGATCTGAGCCCAGATGGCATGGAAAGGTTTATTTATACTGTTAAACTTTCTTTCCCTCCAAAATGCTTTTAAATTAAACTGTCTATTGAGAATGGGTCTTGGCCCAGGCTAACGCCCCAGCTGTGGGCAGGAATTGCTTGGCAGACTGCTAGCTGGTCAGGCCAAATGCATGCGGGGGCCATTCACCCTCTTGGTACAGCTGCTTTCATGAGTGAAACACCAGAGAAAGTTGGATTCAGCTCACTCCTTGCAATGTTTAAAATGTGCAGTCACAGATCTGACCCAGAATACTAAATTCTATTTGCAAGCCAAACCAGACCCTTTACAGGTGACTATGTCTCTGCTCCTGCTGTCACTCCCCTCTCTTGTTTAGAAGCAGATAGATGTCTTTTTTTCAATATACTTTGCATAACCAAGTCAGTTTCTTTAACCAGATGTATTGGGTTTACATGGCAAGGTTTTAGTAGTGGGGCGGACAGCAGAAGTGGTCTGTATGAGAAGACACCAAGGGCTGCCCCTTGTCAGACACAGCCAGTTTCAGCCAGCTCCAAGATGGACCCACCACGGCCCAAAGCTGAGCCCATCTGCCAAGCTGGAGGCACATAGAATCATAGAATCATAGAAAGTTTTGGGTTGGAAGGGACCCCTAGAGGTCATCTAGTCCACCCCCCCCCGCAGCGAGCAGGGACACCGCTAACTAGATCAGGTTGCTCAGAGCCCTGTCCAACCTGGTCTTGAATGTTTCCAGGGATGGGGCCTCCACTACCTCTCTGGGCAACCCGTTCCAGTGTTTCACAACCCTCATTGTAAAGAATTTCTTCCTTATATCTAGCCTAAACCTACCCTGTTTTAGTTTAAAACCATTACCCCTTGCCCTGTCACTGCTGTCTCTACTAAAAAGATTGTCCCCATCTTTCTTATAGGCTCCCTTTAAGTCCTGAAATGCTGCAATCAGGTCTCCCCGCAGCCTTCTCTTCTCCAGGCTGAACAAGCCCAACTCTCTCAGCCTGTCCTCATAGGAGAGGTGCTCCAGCCCTCGGATCATTTTTGTAGCCCTCCTTTGGACCCACTCCAACAGTTCCATGTCCTTCTTGTGCTGAGGGCTCCAGAGCTGAATGCAGTACTCCAGGTGAGGTCTCACCAGAGCAGAGTAGAGGGGCAGAATCACTACTCTCGACCTGCTGGCTGTGCTTCTCCTGATGCAGTCCAGGACACGGTTGGCCCTCTGGGCTGCCAGCGCACATTGCCGGCTCATGTCCAGCCTTTCATTTATCAGTACCCCCAAGTCCCTCTTAGCAGAGCTACTCTCGATCCTTTCATCCCCCAGCCTGTATTGATAGTGGCGATTACCCCGACCAAGTTGTAGGATCTTGTACTTGGCCTTGTTGAACCTCATGAGGTTCACACAGGCCCACCTCTCCAGCTTGTCCAGGTCCCTCTGGATGGCATCTCGTCCTTCTGGTGTCTCGACCATACCACTCAGCATCTGCAAATGGTGTCATCTGCAAACTTGCTGAGGGTACACTCGATGTCACTGTCCATGTCATTGATGAATATATTGAACAGCACCGGTCCCAGTACGGACCCCTGAGGGACTCCACTCGTCACTGGTCTCCATCTGGACATTGAGCCGTTGACCACTACCCTTTGGCTGCGACCATCCAACCAATTCCTTATCCACCGAATGGTCCACCCATCAAATCCATGGCTCTCCAATTTAGAGAGAAGGATGTTGTGGGGGACTGTGTCAAAGGTTTTACAAAAATCCAGATAGATGACATCCATAAGTTTTCCCTTGTCCACCCTTGTTGTTACACCATCATAGACAGCCACTAGGTTGGTCAGGAAGGACTTGCCCTTGGTGAAACCATGCTGGCTGTCTCGAATCACCTCCCTGGCCTCCATGTGCCTTAGCATATCTTCTAGGAGGATCTGTTCCATGATCTTCCCAGGCACAGAGGTGAGGCTGACAGGTCGGTAGTTCCCAGGGTCTTCCTTTCTACCCTTTTTGAAAACGGGCACAATGTTTCCCTTTTTCCAGTCACTGGGAACTTCCCCTGACTGCCATGACTTTTCAAATATCATGGAGAGTGGCTTGGCAACTACATCAGCCAGTTCCCTCAGGACTCTGGGATATATCTCATCAGGTCCCATGGACTTCTGTACATTTAGGTTCTGCAGGAGGTCCCGAAAATGGTCTTCACTTACAGCAGGAGGGATTTTACCCTCCTGGTCTCCTTCATGCCATTCATCGACTCGGGAGGTGTTAGGAGAGAGGTTTCCAGTGAAGACTGAGGCAAAAAAGTTGTTGAGTACCTCAGCTTTCTCCTCATCTGCTGTTGCTAGTTCGCCGGTCTCGCTCATGAGCGGGAGTACGCTTTCTTTGACCATCTTTTTCCGGCTGACATACCTGTAGAAGCCCTTCTTGTTATTTTTCACATCCCTTGCCAAGTTCAGCTCCAAATGTGCCTTGGCCTTCCTGACCCCATCCCTACACAACCGGGCAGCTTCCCTATACTCTTCCCAGGAAGCCAGTCCCTGCTTCCACTGACTGTGCAGTTCCCTCTTCTTCCTTAGTTTGACCAGCATCTCTTGCCTCAGCCATGCCGGACTCTTCACTTCTCTGCCCGACTTCTTACACTTGGGGACTGAGAGCTCTTGTGCTCTGTGGAATACATCCTTAAAGACCTGCCAGCTCTGTTCTGTTCCCCTGTCCCTGAGGACCGTTTCCCAGGGAGTCCTTCTGACTATCTCCTTGAAGAGCTGGAATTTTGCCCTCCTAAAATTTAGGGTCCTGACTATGCTCTTTGTTATTCCCATTTCCCTCCGTAGCGTTAGTTCCACCAGCACGTGGTCACTGCAGCCCAGGCTACCTCTGATCTTGACATCCCCAACGAGCTCACTCGCATTAGTGACTACCAGGTCTAGTATCGCATCCCCTCGGGTAGGGGTGCTTATTACCTGGCTTAAGAAGTTGTCTTCAATGCATTCTAGGAACCTGCTGGATTGCCTACAGCTTGCCGTGTTGCTTTTCCAGCAGATGTTGGGGTGGTTGAAGTCCCCCAGTAGGACGAGAGCCTGCGAGCGCGAAGCCTCCTGGAGTTGGAGGAAGAACACTTCGTCTGTCAGCTCCTCTTGATCTGGCGGCCTGTAGTAGACACCAGCCACTAGGTTCCCTTTGTTGCCTCTCTCTCCGATTCTTACCCATATGCTTTCGACCTGCTTGTGGCTATTCTTCAGGGACAGCTCTTCACTCTGTAGTGTTTTCTTGATGTAAAGGGCAACGCCCCCGCCCCTCCTTCCTCGCCTGTCCCTTCTGAACAGCCTGTAGCCATCAAGAACCACATTCCAGTCGTGGGATTCATACCACCAAGTTTCCGTGACGGCAATCAGGTCGTAGCTTTCCAGCAGCACGACTGCTTCCAGCTCCTCCTGTTTGTTTCCCATGCTGCGTGCGTTTGTATAGAGGCATTTCATCTGAACTGTCGGCCTTCTTACCTTCATAGCAGAGCACTCCTTTTTTCCCTTGAGGTGCTTCATGGGTATTTTCTTGTTGGCACCTGATACCTCAGGCGCCTACAGCTCCCTTTGGCAAGACATCCACATTGTTGCAGTGTCCCTCACTTGCTGCTGGGCAACGGGTTGAGGGTTCCTACTAGCCACCCATCCCTCTAACCATTGTGTATCCTCCCCTAGCCTGTCGCTGGCAAGCCTGATAGGTTCCCCTTCCCCCTTCACCTCTAGTTTAAAGCCCTGTCAATGAGCCCCGCAAGCTTTTGGGCAAAGATCCTCTTCCCCATTTTAGAAAGCTGGTCCCCATTTGATGCCAGCAAGCTTGGTGCTGTGTATGTCATCCCATGGTCAAAGAACCCAAAGTTGTCGCAGTGACACCAGTCACGGAGCCATGTGTTAATAGACTGAGTCTGCCTATGTCGCTCAACGTCTCTGCCCGCCACTGGAAGGAGCGATGAAAAGATAACCTGTGCTCCAGATTCCTTTACTAATTGTCCTAGGGCTTTGAATTTTTTTTTAATTGCCTTCGGGCTACTTACTGCAACTTCGTCCGCACCCACATGGAAGAGCAGTAGAGGATAACAGTCTGAGGGTCGGACCAGTCTAGGAAGTTTCCTAGCAATGTCCTTGACCCGTGCTCCCGGGAGGCAACAGACTTCCCTGAGAGGAGGGTCTGCCTGGCATATCGGACCCTCTGTTCCCCTCAGCTGGGAGTCTCCTACAACTATGACTCTTCTCTTCTTCCTTGTGGAGCTGGTAGTAACATCTGTGATAACATATTGCAGAAAGGGTAGAAAACACTGTGCAGCAGCTATGAGAGAAAGAAGTGAGAGAAAAATGTGAGAGAAACAGCCATGCAGAAACCAAAGTCAGTGAAGTGGAGGTGCTCCAGGCACCAGAGCAGAGATTCCCCTTTAGCCTGTGGAGAAGACCATGGGGTAGCAGGTTGTTCCTCTGCATCCCATGGAGGACCATGGCGAAGCAGATACCCACACTGCAGCCTGTGCAGGACCCCACGCTGCAGCAAATGGATGAGCCCTGCAGCCCATGGAGAGGAGCCCACACAGGAGCAGATGTTATGGCTGGAACTGTGACCCATGTGGAACACATGCTGAAGCAGTTCATTCTTGAAGGAGACTGTACCCCTTGGAAAGGACTCATGCTGGAGCAGTTAGTGACAAACTGCATTTCATGGGAAGGACCCATGATGGAGAAGTTCATAGAATCACAGAATCATAGAATCATAGGTTGGAAAAAACCTCTAAGATCATCAAGTCCAACCATCCACCCAACACCACCATGCCTACTAAACCATGTCCCGAAGTGCCACATCTACAAGTTTTTTAAACACCTCCAGGGATGGTGACTCACCCACCTCCCTGAACAGCCTGTTCCAATGTCTGACCACTCTTTCAGTAAAGAAATTCTTCCTAATATCTAATGTAAACCTCCCCTGATGCAACTTGAGGCCATTGCCTCTCGTCCTATCGCTAGTTACCTGGGAGAAGAGACCAACACCTGCCTCACTACAGCCTCCTTTCAAGTAGTTGTAGAGAGCAATAAGAGCCCCTCTCAACCTCTTCTTCTCCAGACTAAACAGCCTCAGCTCCCTCAGCTGCTCCTCAAAAGACTTGTTCTCTAGACCCCTCACCAGCCTCGTTGCCCTTCTCTGGACACACTCCAGCAACTCAAAGTTCAAGAAGGGCTGCATCCCCTGGAAGAGACCCTGTACTGGAGCAACGGAACAGTGTGAGGAGGAAGGAGTGGCAGAGGTGAAATTTCATGAAATGACCACTACTCCCATTCCCTATACTCCCTGTGCCACTTGGGGAGGGAGAGGTAGAAGATTTGTGTCTGAAGCTGAGTCTGGAAAGAAATGGGGGTGGTGGGAAGTTGTTTTTAGTTTTGTCTTTTTCCGCCACCATCCCACCCTATTTTTAACAGTCAATAAATTCATTCAGTCTTGCTCTGTTTGACCCTGTTTTGCCTGTGACAGTAACAGGTAAGTAACCTCCCTGTCTTTATCTTGACCCATAACCCTTTGCAACCTATTATCTCCTGCCATCCAGTTGAGGAGGGGAGTGAGAGAGTGGCTGGGTGGGAGTCTGACAGCCAGTGGAGGTCGATCCACCACACCAGAATTAAAAATCAACACTTTATTTCCTCCAACTCCAGCTCATCCACTTTCTGCAGTGAAGATATATACCTGTTGTATCCTATTCCCTGTAATTCCAAAGTGAAAAAAATGAAGGATACAAGTGAGGGAGTAAAAGACATAATTAACCTTCTCAGAGCAGTTCTTAGCCTTTGGATCCCTTGTTTGCACTCTTTCCGCAAGGCTGTGCCTAAAGGCATAAACTAACTCTGGTGAACCCTGTGTACTTGATTAGAATTGCTCCAGAAGAATAAAGGTGGCAGAATTTGGTCCTGTGGGGTTTGTATGCAGAAAATAGTGCCTTTGTTTGAATTTATCCTCCCTCAACCCCGCCACCCCCCTGAAAACAAGAGACATGAACAGCAAAACTTGTGTTAAAGCTTGAATAGCATTGTGCAGTATAGCTGAACCTTTATCTGCATTCTGAGTTTTAGCACTCTCTGTACAGCAGTGTGTTTCTTCAGCAACCAAAATGACTTGCTCAGGGCAAAAACATCAATAACAACAAAAAGCACAAGTCCCACATATAAGTAAGCCCCTGGGGGCATGCAAGTGAAACAAACCTTACTGACATAAATTGATTTGGCAGTAACAGCGAAGTACGTGGAAAAGCAATATGGGGGATTAACCTGTTGTCCATGTAATGTGAATTAAATAGAACAGGTGAGTGGTAGGAAGCTCCACGAAAGTGAGGACTGCAGCTCTCAATGTACTGAAAATGATGCTGGCTTGCTGCTTGTTTTTCCTAACTTCACAACCTGTTTTTAGCACTTCCTTGAAATGTATTGTTTCCCATATCTGTAGAAATTACTGCACGCAGTTTCCCTGCTGGCTTTGCTCTAGTGTGGCTGTACCCTGCTGTCAGTATAGATGGCTCTGATGTGTTTTATATTCTGAACAGTACGCGTAGCAGCATACAGCTATCCTAGGATGCAGTGCACAGAAGTGAAGTGTGCTATCCACTGTGTAGTCAAGTCAAGGAATGGATTCCGTCCAAGATGAAAACCTGCTCTGATGAAGCCTAAAGATTTCTGCTCTTCATTCTTGTACACTCTGGATTTCAGACACCAGCTTCAATATTTGTTGGATTTGTGTCTGTCTCTTCTCACATGCTTATGTTACAAAATCTTGATGTGTTGAATTAAACCATTAGAACATCTTGAAGCATCCTTGTGCTCTCCAATTATTTTGTGTCTTGCAAAGAAGACATGACACTGACTTACAACAGACAGGGACCTGTTCAGAGTCACCCAACAGCTCATTGCTTCCCCTTGCTGGCTTGGGGCTCCTACCCATTTCATGCACAGAATTATCAGCGTACATATATGTATGTTAATCCCTGTGCCGTCTGTGGACTGTGGGAAGTGAGTATCTCTAGCTTAGGTACTTTCTTGAGAGGCGTACGGTTCTTCAGTAAAGACTTGTGGGATGCATGGGAGTAAAGGCATTAATTTGAATCAATAGAAATGCGCTTAGATATCAAAATATATTTTTAATAAATCCTGATCTAGGCTTTGTTAATCATTCTGCCTGAGCTAGACACCAATTTTTCAGGTGTTGCAATATTAGTTAGCCACCTCAAATAGGAAGCAGTAGGAGCTGCCTCCTTTGTGATGGCTGACAACCTGCATGCTCTAATCCAGCAGGAGTTATAACATGTGTGTTTAAATCTCACCTTTCTTGAAAATCTGACCTTTCTTATCCCTACGACTGTATTGGAGTTAAGCCGGTAATTTTAAAAACACTGGATGAAGCTTGTGGTGAAGTACTGTCCTCATCCATTCTCCCTAGGTAAGGCTATGTGCTGGGAAAGCAGAGTGTAATTAATTATGTTACTGATCCACTAACAAACTAAATATGAGAAAGAGTAAGTGTTTTGATGATCTGATGCTCACTTACACAGTCACTGGTATAATGTTCAAGAAAACATTGGTTACTCTCTATCCAAACCCTGTGCTTCACAGTCCTTTATCCTGAGGTGGAGGGAGTGATCCCTGCTGGCTTTCTTCCCAGTATTTAGATTTTGCCTTCTGACGAGTAGCAAAGATCTAGAGAGCCTTTTACTGACCAGCTTTAAAGGTAGCTTTCAGGGATCCATGTGTGTAGACAAATACTGCTAGTCTGGGGAAAAGGCAGACACTAATGTAGAACAATTTGACGGAGACTCATCTCATGTCTTGAGAAGGGTTTTCCTGCACAGGGGTCAATACTGAATAGAAGTTAGTGCCAAATGAGCATGCACTTCTCGCTATTCATCTTTGTTCACTTTTTTTCTTAAAGTCTATTTATGAGTTCAGTTTTGCAACATTATGTTCTCAAACAGATTGTGTGAATTTTCCTGACCTTGGTGTTAAGTCCTATCCGAAGCTGCATATATCACTGTAAAAATTATCTCTGGAGCTGCTCATCTTGTTTGTTGAGTGTTATCACAGCTGAAAAAAGAGATTCATAAAATATCCCCCAAACTGACAGGGCTTCTTGGAGTATGTCAAACCCCGCATTAGTGAAACTCCTGTATGGATTTTAGATTTCAACAACAGAACAACAGAAAAAAAAAACAGAGATATGTATGCAAAATGAGGGGTATGGGAAGATTAACATGATGTGGAAGGACAAATGCAAAGGGTAAATATTAAATAGGTCTCCATTTTACATTTCATGACAGAATTATGAAGTGTTTTCAAAAGATTCAGATTAATTTATTTTTGATGAACTCTGAAAATCCCTGAGGTGAAAAGAAATAGATCAAAACTCAGGACACCACTTCTGTCTAAATGAACAAATCTGACAAGGAGATGAGTCAATGGTGGTGTCTACAGTGTTGTCCAGAGCATCACCAAGGTCATTTTTAGGTCAACAGAAACATTTATCTTCTTCGTCTATTCATAAAAGGCTCTTTGTTGCTCTTCTTCCTAGGAAGATCAATTGACTGCGCTCACTATACAATGCCTCAATTTTCCGTAGGCATCCAGCAATCCCATAAGACCTTGAGTTGACTGGCCTAGGCAGGAAGGTGATCAGAAATCTTGTTTTGACACAACCTGCAATGCAGAGAGATGGAATTTGTAGGCAGCCTGAACTTTTAAGCTAGAGCAGGCTACTTTCATGAGAAGATATAGATCCCAGATGGTAGGACTGCCCTTGAATTCAAAACATAACAGACAATCTTACCTGGAGCAGTGTAGGTGCACTACACCAGTGCCACAGTTTGGAGGTTTTGTTGTTCTGAAGTGTAGAAGTTTTGTGGGCTAAGCATCAATTAAAAATTTTTCTAGAAGTTATTTAATGCTTTTATTCCTCAAGGTTAAATCACTTTGATGAACTTGAGTTGGGCACGTTCAGTCATCAACTGTCACATAAATTTAGGATTGATTCATTAGAGGAGCCTGATGCTGACCAGCACTCCAGGTTCCATTATTTAGTCCTGCACATGTCCAAAGACATGTCTTGCTGCTGAGCTGTAGGATTTCTATTTCCTATCCTGGACCATCTAGTTTTCTCAGACTAGTTGTACCTGCACACAAGTTGTCTGAAAATGCTGTCCTGGTAAGTCTGCTTTGAGCACATCAAGATACTAAGCTCTAATTTCAGAACAATCACAGAATCACAGAATCACAGAATGGTAGGGATTGGAAAGGACCTCTGTGGGTCATCTAGTCCAACCCCCTTGCCGAAGCAGGGTCGCCTACAGCAACAATCACAGCTACACTAATTTCTGATCAGAGCCTGGGTTTTGTACACTAGCTTAATGGTAATGATACTCATGCTATGAAATGGTAATTGTGGATTCTGTGTCCTTTCCAGACTGAAATAGCTAATGCACATAACTGACCCTTAGAGACTTCTGACTTGTAGTCAAGCCAGGATTGGTCAGTTTGACACACGTTCTGCTGAAGTTTCTACAACAACCATGCACACAAATCGCGCACTGATGGTGTTAGAAAGAGGGAGTCAGAGCTTTACTATGTATCCCAGAGATACAGATGCTTTTGGAAAAATTGTCAGTTAGGTCTGGATTCCAGACCCTATCTTCAGTGATGTGTAGGAGTTTTATCCAGTGTAACTTGAATACAAAAATTAACCAAACCCCAGAAATACAAAGGCAGGAATTTCTGAGTGCAAAGAGGTTAAACTTATAGAGGGTGTAGTCGCCCCTCACTACAAGAAAGACATTGAGGTGCTGGAGCTTGTCCAAAGAAAGGCAACAAGGCTGGTGAGGGGTCTAGAGAACAAGTCTTAAGAGGAGCAGCTGAGGGAGCTGGGGTTATATAATCTGGAGAAGAGGAGGCTGAAGGGTGATCTTATTGCTCTCCACAACTACCTGAAAGGAGGTTGTAGTGAGGCAGGTGTTGGTCTCTTCTCCCAGGTAACTAGCGATAGGATGAGAGGCAGTGGCCTCAAGTTGCGTCAGGGGAGGTTTACATTAGATATTAGGAAAAAATCTCTTAACAGAAAGAGTAGTTAGGCATTGGAACAGACTGCCCAAGGAGGTGGTGGACTCAGCATCCCTGAAGGTGTTTAAAAAACTTGTAGATGTGGCACTTCGGGACATGGTTTAGTAGGCATGGTGGTGTTGGGTGGATAGCTGGACTTGATGATCTTAGAGGTTTCCTATGATTCTATGATTTTATAAAAAAGCAAAAGTAATGAATACATAGATTCTCTGAGGGTCAAGATGTGTTCATCATTCAGATTCTCTCTGTTCAGCCAAAGAGTAGATGGAGGTGTGGTATAAGGTTGCTTAAACAAGTGTCTAAAGTGTAGGAGTAATTTCCACACTTGTAGAAGCAAGCAAAACTGCAATATATGAGAAATAGATGCTTGAACATCCTTAGATTAGAATTAGAACAGTAGTCAGATTCTTACGATACAGTGAAAGCCTTTTAAATCATTTGGAGATACTTGGAAATTTATGATTGTTATAACCATTTGCCTGAAAAAATAAAGGTGAGAAGGAGAAGAATAGCTTAAAACAAACCAGTCCACAGCAAATGTTGAATTATTTAGAGACTTTATTAGGACTACTAGTTTTAAGGCTTTCCTCCTTCTTCAGCTAATCTGTAATAAAACAAAACAAAGATTCAAGGGCTGGTCAGGCAGAAGCTTGTGCTAACATTATGTTCCTCCTCAGCCTAAAGTGACCCCAGATGACTCCATTCTGACACATAAAACATTAATGTACAGTTACTGTGATTTATATTCTAATATAACAGTCAGAAGCCTAAGAAATTTAACTTGAAAAGGTAGAAGCCCATGGCCAGGCACTTCAGAAAGTGTACCTGGTTACTTTAAAGGACACAGAAATCTCATAGCTGTACAGTCACATTCTCCTCTTCCTTCGATACAGACCTTAGAAATGTGGTTGTTATAGCATGTGGTCCTGTATCTCCACATACAGTGGAAATCTTCTGGAAGCACAATAATATTGTCTTCATTCAGGAAAGAGTATTCTACTTTAGATGACACCGCAAGTCAAATGTTGTCCTAATGATTCTTAACTCTGACCCTTTTCTCCGTTTTGTGAAGAAACTGTTTTGTGTTTACAGACATAAAAGCAGACATCACGTTCTTAATGATCTACTGCTTGAGGGTGATACTTCAGTATGCAGTCCAGCATTGCTCTGGAAGAGTTTTTTCAAGTGTTGCCAGTTCTTCCCTAGCGGAAATTTATTCAAAGAAAATAAACATTTATCATTAGTGGGCTTCTGCTCCTATTTCATCCTGCTAATGAATCCCTTCTACAAGGATTAGATGTTGATTAGATATAATGGCTGTTAATGATCTTATCTACTAAATTAAGGCAGATGTTAAGGGATTTATACTTAAAAATACCTCATGTGGTAAATCTCAGGAGTGTGTAGAAGACAGGCAATGCTGTCTGCATTCGTTGTGGTAATAAATTAACTGTGACCTGAAGAGGTCAGGAAGTGTGCATATTATCTGATTAGAAAAAGTACAAGCAAAAATTCCTACTCCCATATGCGCATTTTTGAACACAATGGAATGAACAAAATATTTTCAAAAAAGACTCCGAACTTGACAATAATTTTAAAATGTTATACATCTGTAAGCTATGAATATGCTTCCTCATAGGAGAACTGAGTCTTGTTTGGGTTACACTGTGATGAAATCTCAGCTCATCTTGAATGTTAGGTATCATCTATCTGGAATAGAACATTGGGAAGAGATCTAGAAAAGTCTTCTGTCTAGAAAGAACATCTAGATACCACAAAGACATGACCTGCTTATTTCTTTGTCTTTAGTCTCACTGAATCACAGAATCACAGAATCACAGAATGGCAGGGGTTGGAAGGGACCTCTGTGGGTCATCTAGTCCAACACCCCTGCCGAAGCAGGGTCACCTACAGCAGGCTGCACAGGACCTTGTCCAGGTGGATCTTGAATATCTTCAGAGAAGGAGAATCCACAACCTCCCTGGGCAACCTGTTCCAGTGCTCCGTCACCCTCAGAGGGAAGAAGTTCTTCCTCATGTTCAGACGGAACTTCCTGTGCTTCAGTTTGTGCCCATTGCCCCTTGTCCTGTGGCTGGGCACCATTGAAAAGAGTCTGGCCCCATCCTCCTGACACCCACCCTTAAAATATTTTTAGGCATTTATAAGTTCCCCTCTCATCCTTCTCTTCTTCAGGCTGAACAAGCCCAACTCCCTCAGCCTCTCCTCGTAGGAGAGATGCTCCAGTCCCCTCATCATCTTTGCAGCCCTCCTCTGGACCCTCTCCAGTAGCTCCTCATCTTTCTTGAAGTGGGGAGTTCAGAACTGGACAGAGTACTCCAGATGAGGCCTCACCAGGGCAGAGCAGAGTGGGAGGAGAACCTCCCTCAACCTGCTAGCCTAAAGTTTCCCAAGGCAGAATATGTGCTATGTTTTGATGTAAAGGAATAACTTCTATCATTATCTTCACAGTTCATTTTTTGAAATTGTATCTGAGGATTTACCCTGACTACAATTAAGGTTGGATTTCAGAGAAGTGGGATACCCCAAAAACAATGGAAAAGGGGTGAAAGTTCTCCTTCCTCATCTTTTATTGTTGAGAGTTGTCACAGCTGAAAGGAGATTAATAAAATATCTCCCAAATTGACAGGGCTTTTTAGAGTATGTCAAACTTCATATTAGTGAAAAGTCTGTATGGATTTTAGATTTTAGCAAAAAAAAATTCTAATACTGTATTTGGGTAGTCTGCAGGGTGTTTTTTCCCTCACTATTGGAAGCTGGTAAGAAGCAATTTTTCATGTAGGTGATCTTGCTGGACTGGAGAGTAGAAAATTCCAGGAAGATTATGCAAACAGATCCCTTGTCAAAGAGAGCAGGTTTGTAAAAGGAAAATTAGGGAATGAAGGTCATGTGAATGGGAAAGGGGCACGTGTGATACGGGCACACCTGAGGAATAACAACCTGTGGAACAGTCCCCTAGGAAGAAGAAATAAGCGTGCACCACTGCCAGATCTACTGGAGAGGCTCCATTAAAGGCTACTTATGCAAGTTTCTGGTTTAATTTTTCTTTTCATAATGCCCATGTTTGCAGTATTAGAGATCTCTTTAGGGAGGGATATAGCTTTCGAAGGTCTTTGACTTGATGGAATCCTCAAGCTCGGCTTTTTAGTGAGAGAATTCCTGGATTATGGCCCTCTTAGCTGAACTTAATCATCTTTCAGGAGTTTTATAATACTTTGAGTATCAAAATATGCTCTTTGGGGGACCCTTCCATTGTTATGTTTTAATGACCAAGATCCTCTGAGTCCTCCATAAAGACAGCACAACATTATATCAAGCTCAGTATTGCAGGCAAGCTGGCATTCATGCTCTTATTTTTTGGCTCATATGCTTAATTCTGTAAAGTCCTGATGTTGTTATTAAGAGTAGGAGTCATTGATGAAGAAGTTGTATCAATGGGTGAAATTTATCTTGCGCAGAATGACAGCATGAGGCTGAAACAAGATGTACGTGGAATATTAATCTCTGATGATTCTCTGCTAGGGAATAATTTAATTCAGAATACATTTAATTATTTTATTTTGATACGAAGGGTTTTGCAGCCTTTCCTGAATTTGTCAGCATAGTTAAGAATTTAGGGGATGAAATGAAGATCAGATTTTTGAAAGCACCTAGTCATTTTGGATAGTATATTTTGTCAAGGATTCTTGGAAGGACAGAGAGACTCTGATATAAGATTTGAGGCACCTTCAAGGGAACTCTTTTTTCAGAAAGCATTGAGAATTTATTTACTGAAACACAGCCCCCTGGGAAAAGGGTCTCCAGGTGAGTTCCCAAAGACATTAGCATTTCTTGAACACTTAGGTGTGGGCTCTTCAGCCTTGTGTTCCAAGTTCAGAGTCTCCCTGTACTGGGTTTTAACTCTTGCATAGTCAAAGTTTCCTCTATTTCTCATTCTGCTCATCCAGTGAGAAGACTGGGGGTATTCAAGAAGTTTGGAGAGGACACAGCCAGTGCATTTGATTCAAATTTAATGAAGAGATATTCTGTGGTATTTTATGTCATTGATTTTCTTGTGGAAGATGGTGAGCAATTGTCTTTGTATCACTTGCTTTTCTTTTTCTTTCTTCTTCCTCTGTGCTTATTAAACTGTCTTTATCTCAACCCGTGCATTTTTCTTGCCTTTCTCTCCCCCATTCCAGTCGGGGAGATTGAACAAGTGACTGGGTGGGGTCAACCCTTTGCCAGCCAGGGTCAACCCACCATGCCCAATAGCATTGTATTTCTATTAAACTTATAAACCATTTCCAAAATGATCACTTTTCCTTCCAATGGAGCTAGAAAACCACTTCTGCAGACAGTCATAAAGCTCTTCACATACTCAACAAAGACTCCAGAGTGACCTCTGTTGCTGTTGAGAGGAACAAGTTGAACCAGAGATCTGACTTCACAGAGGCTTGTGTCTGATCCAGCACAGAGACAGAAGCTGTTATCTGGTTACTTGACACCATTAGTGTCACTAAGAAGGTTAAAGAGTTGGAGCAGCTGCTATACAAAGGCAGGCTATGCATGCTGGGTCTATTTAGTGTGGAGAAGGCTCAGGGGACATCTTATCATTGTATATAAACACCTCATGAGAGACAGTAAAGAAGAAGGACTCAGGCTTTTCTCATTGGTAGTAAATGGAATGAAAGAGGCAGTATGAACGGAAATACAGGAATTTCTGTTTACTTGGTCTCTCCAACAGTCAGCTAGAAGTCATATTTTCAGTGTCCCCTGCAGTAATTTTCTGACTAACATCTGATTCTTGCACTACAGAATCTCTGACTCTCACTTAAACATTCTCCCTTAGACATCTACTTTTATACAGAGTATGTTAAAAAATACGCCAAGACTGGTTTCAGTCTTTCCCACTGCTTCAGGGAGGTAAATCTTTCAATTGCAAGTCCTTCTTTATTTTACAGGGAACAAATACCCCAAAAAACAGGGACTTCAGATTGGCAGAAAGAAAGTGAATTCCTGTTGCAAAACCAGGAACTTCAAGTAATAGAAAGTTAGCTATCACTTTTATATGAGATATTGTGGCTGCTTAACCATGGCTGGCTGCCAGATGACCACCAATCCACTCTCTTGCTTCACCTCCTCACTCCTCAGTATGATAGGGGGATAGAATAAGATGGAAAAGCTCATGGGTTGGGATAAGAACAGGGAGATTGATCAGCAATTACTGTCATGGACAAAACTCATTTGACTTGGGGAAGAATAATTTAATTTATTGCCAATAAAAAATAGAGTAGATTGGTGAGAAAACAAGACAAAACTAAAATATATTCCCCCAACTCTTTCTTCCCAGGTTCAACTTCACTCCTTCATTCCTGACCCTTCTATTTCCTCCCCCTCAAACAACACAGGAAGGATGCAGAATGGGGGTTGTGATCATTTCATAATGCTTCATCTCTGTCGTTTCTTCCTCCTCGCACTGTTCTCCTGCTCCAGCATGGGGTCCCTCCCATGTAAGACAGTCCGTCTTCAACTTCTCCAGTGCAGGTCCTTCCCACTGGCCAAACTTCTTCATAAACTGCTTCAGCATGCATCCTTCCCATGAGACACATTGCTTCAGGAACAGGCTGCTCCAGTGTGGCTCCTCTGCATGGTCAGTTCCTGCCAGACAACCTGATTCTGTGTAGATTCCTCTCCATGAACCATAGTTCTTTTTAGAAGCCTTCTCCAGTGTGGGCTCTCCAGAGGCTGCAGCTTCCTCCAGGGTGTATCCACCTGCTCTGGCATGCAGCCCTTCATGGGCTGCAGTGTGGATATCTGCTCCTGCCTGTTCCTTCATGGGCTTCAGGGGAAAGACCTGCTTCCCATGGTCTTCTCCATGGCCTGCAGGGGAATTACTTGTCTGGCACCTGGAGCACCTCCTCCTCCTTCACTGACCTTGGTGTCTGAAGGGCTATTTTCTCTATTTTTCTTTTTTTTTTACTCCATGTCTTTTGCAGCTGTAGCACAGAATTTTTTCCCCCTTCTTCAATACGTCACAGGAGAGGAACCATAGGATTGGCTGATGGGCTCAGCTCTGGCCAGCAGTGGGTCCATTTTGGAGGCAACTAGAAGAGATTCTGTCTAACATGGGGGCAGTTCCTGCTCCTTTCTCACAGAGACCACCCCTGCAGCCTCCCCCAGTACCAAAACCATGCCACGTAAACCAAATACAGGCATGTATGAGACTAATATTGGAAGGTGATATACAATCTTATTCACAACATTTTACAAGAATATCAGAGAAGATGGAGCTCAAGAGTGGAGCAATGAAGACAATTTAAACTTGTACAATGCACCCTACAAAGGCTAAGTAGTTTCTCATTACTGCAGTGCCTCATAAAATTATGGAGGAGAATATTATGGGAGTTATTTAAAAACACTTGAAAAAACACTTGGTCAAAGCCAACATGGGTTCACGAAGGGAAAGTCATGACTTGCTAACTTAATATGAATGACAAGGTTACCCACCTCATGGATGAAGGGAAGGCAGTGGATGTGGGTTTTTTTGAATTTTAGCAAAGCTTTTGGTACTGTCTTTCACAGTACCCTTCTGGACAAAATGTCGAGTATCCAGCTAGACAAGTAGATCATACGATAAGTGAACAATTGGCAGAAGAATGAGGCTCAAAAAGTTGTAGTAAATGGGGTAACATCAGACTGGAAGCCAGTCAATAGTAGTACTCCCCAGGGCTCAATTTTAGGGACAGTTCTCTTCAATGTTTTTGTCAATGACCTAGAACCTAGGATTTGAGTGCATACTAAGTAAGTTTGCTGACAATATTAAATTAGGAGGAGCTATTGATTCCCTCAAGGGCAGAGAAGCCTGAGAGAGAGATCTTGATAGATTAGAGTGCTGGGCAGTCACCAACCATATAAAATTTAATAAGAATAAATTCCATATTCTGCATCTGAGGTGGCGTAATCCTGGATATACGTACAGATTGCAGGCACAAAGAGGCTGGAATGCATCCCTGCAGAAAAGGATCTGGGGGTTTTGGTTGATGGCAAGCTCAATATGAGTCAACAATGTGCTCTGGAAGCCAAAAGGGCCAACAGTTCCCAGGGTACATTAAGCATATGTAGCTAGCCGGTCAAAAGCAGTGATTGTCCCAATATACTTGGCATTGGTGTGGTCTCACCTCAAGTACTGTATGCAGTTTTGGGCTGCACAATATAAAAAGGACATAAAAATATTAGAATGTGTCCAAAGGATAGAAAAAAAGGTAGTGAAAAGACTAGAGGGCATGACTTAGGAGGAGTGGCTGAGGATGCTAGGTTTTTTCAGCTTAGAGAAGAGGACACTGAGGGGTGACCTCATTGCTGTTTGCAGCTTCCTTATGAGGAGAAGCAGAAAGTGAGGTGCTGATCTTGTCTTTCTGGTGACTAGTCATAGGACAGGTGGAAATGGCATGAAGCTGTGTCGGGGCTGTTCAGACTGGATATTAGGAAAAGATTCTTCAGTGAGAGGAGTACTGGAGCAAGCTTCCCAGGGAAGTGGTCTTGGCCCCAAGCCTGTCAGTGTTCAAGAAGCGTTTGACTAACATTCTTAGATATATGGTTTAACTTTTAGGTTGCACTATGTAAAGTCAAGAGTTGGACTCGGTGATCCCCTTCCAGCTCAGGATATTCTATGATTCTATTGCTATTAATGAGAGTTTAGAGGTAACTTGAGCAATTGCTCAATTCCTATGACTGGAAGCTAGAGCTATAAACACTCATACTGGAAATAAAATATAAGAAAATGCCATGGTTTAACCCCAGCCAGCAACTAAGCACAGGACAGTTGCTCTCACAACCCATGTCCCTCCTGCCCCCGCAGTGGGATGTGGAGAAGAATGGGAAAAAAAGTAGAAACTTGTGGGTTGAGATAAAGACAGTTTAATAGGAAAACAAAGGAACAGACAACATTAATAATAATAATAACAACAATAATAGTAATATGTACAAAACAAATGATGCTCAATGCAGTCACTCACCACCCTGTGAACAGTACCTAGCCCGTGCCCAAGCAGCAATTGCTGCACCCCAGCAAACTCCCATAGCTTATACACTGAGCATGATGTCATATGGAACAGAATATTCCTTTTGACTAATTTGAGTTGGCTATCCTAGATTTGTCACTTCCCAGCTTCCCATGCACCTGGCAAGCTAGGCCAGCATGAGAAGCTGAAAAGTCTTTCACTGCCTAACAACAACTAAAAACATCAGTATGCTATCAACACTATTCTTGTACCAAATCCAAAACACAGCACTGCACCAGCTACCAGAAAGAAAATTAACTCTATCCATCCCAGCCAAAAACGGGACACGTAACAATGACAACACATAATTATGGGAAGATGTTATCACAGGAAGCTGTCCATTAATCATCACTTGCAATGCTTAAATAGAGATTAGATTTCTTTTTACACAAATGAAGAAAAAGAACATTGAATATTCATACCCCATCAGGCAGAAATTTGGTTGCTGTTGCACTTAAACTGATTGATAATTCTAGGAGGATTTGCAAGGACATGGAGTTCCATTAGTGATGTTGCATGTTACATTTTTTATAAATGTGTTCTTTCAGAAGAATCATGTCAATGTTTTATCACTCATCATTTTCGTGACTGAAACTATGGAGTTTTAATAGTAAACTTGTAAACAATAAATCAGAGTTTGATGTATTGTCAAAAGAAGAAAAATGCAAACTTCAAAGAGGCAACTTCAACTAAAGCAGTATAATCTCAGGTACCTCTAATCTATATCTGTTTACACCAGTTTTTAATCTCTGTTCAAACAGAGGTGTTAAGGATTGATCAGTTCATTAAATATGCCCACCTAGCAGACCTGTAAGAGATCTATCAATTGCTAAACCAGTTAGGAGGTGACACTTCAAAGTACCAGAAGTAGTGAGTTACAGAGCACTCTGAACTTCAGTGGAAGTGAGACATCACAAAATTTATCCTCAGTTAGACACAAGTTACCTTTTTTATGTCAAGGACTCATGTTTTTTAAGAACAAAGGGTGAAGAGCAGTTAGCATTTATGCCCAAATGAAGTCGCAATTTTATTTTCTTGGCACCTACCTGTTTACAGTTCTGATTTCCACCAAACACTGATTGTTGAGAGAATGGTCAGACTTTATTCAAGCAACTTCTCTGTCATTTAAGAAGAAGAAAGTTTATTTTTTTAGGTCCCCACAGAACTCTTTTGAAATATAATTCTGAACTATGATGTGGAGTTATTAAATTTTTTTTCCTAGTCTTCCCTGAAGTCTGCTAAGTCCTTAAATGGAACTTCTTTTCAGTAAATCTAGTTAATTTTCTGGATTTTGTTCAGGATGATATCAAACTATAACAAATTGTAGTGAAGTGGGAAATGCAAATAAGAAACAAGAACATTCCATCATAAACCAATAAAAACAATTCAGTATATAACAGGCTGTTCTTACCAGTGATTGCAGTACTTCAAAATAAACACCACGTAATAATGTGTGAAGACATTTTCTTAGGCCTCAGAAATGCAATCTATTATTAGTTATCAAAGTCATTAACAGCTGTGTTGGTGTTGGTCAGTAAAAATCGTGTTGAAGATCCCAAGATGCTACTGAAAGCCTTATCCAATGTAATATTCTTCTGCTCTTGGTGTGGAAGTGATTTCAACATATTTGTTTTCCCAGCTGACAAGGTACATAAATAAGAAACTGAAACTGGAAAGCAGGAATCGCGGTGGTTAAAGCAGCTGTTGATAGGAGGTAATATATGGCATGTGAATTGTGGTGCATACTTCAGTACAATTGTTTAAAATAAAACTGGCAGTTTGAGAAGAAAACAAGATTTACAGAGTGTGAGAGTTGAGAAATACTGCCTACGCTGAAAGGAGCAATTTATTGTCTCTGGAATAATGCAATAAAGATGTTACAAAGAGAGCTTCACCATAAGTGATTAGTTTACATAAAAGAGCCTGATTTTGCTTATTAGGATTCATTGAATTCCAAAGCATGTACAACAACTTACTGTATTTAAACATATTCTGCTATTAATTAGCTACTAAGCCTTGAGAAGGACCACATTTTTGCTGTGAGTCTAAGTGGAAAGAGGATTATATCCTTTCTTCAGTACATGTTCACAGCTCCATTAAAGTTCTTTCCAGGAGTCATGACCTTCTGAATTGTATATTGCCAAAGGGAAAAGTGGGCCTATGCAGATTCACTGAGTAAGGGAGAAGTACAACCTTGTCATGGGGAGAGGCTGCTCTCACAAAGGAGGGGGCTTTCTTCTCTCCCATGTTCTGCTGTTTGTTACAGTTAGAGCAAAAGGATTTTTTTTTATGTCTCCAAAGCTGGAGAATAACACACTACCTAGATCGAAATTTTTTCAGAAATGGAAACACAAAAGTCAATGCCTTATTACCAATAAAAAGGTGACATTTTTTGGAGGTCCTGAGCTTGTGTGGTCTTAATGCCTGGCAGTGTGTTGAAGAGTCTTCAGGGACTGGAATTGTCTAATTAGTGTGACCAGGAGCAGTTTATACGTTATGTGGCCTGTGATGGGTAAGCACTCACGTTATTGCCCAGTTTACCTCCCTACTGGGCTCATAACTTCTTAGATACATCTGAATCTGAGGAACTGATTTCTATCCTTCCTATGGTCCTGATGGATCTTTATGTGACCAGAGAAGTCAGATCTGCTCCTTCTACAAAGAGACATTAAAGAGCAGCACATACCAACCTTCATACCGATAGAGGACAGGAACACTACACAGTGACTGGGGACAAGAAGATTAACAATTCTAGTTTTAGTCTCAGAATAAGAAGTAAAAGTCCAAATACAACTTTGCACAAAATGCTATAGCTTGTTATCCACTCTTTCCTCACTTTGGGGTGCAAAGGATATAAATCAGCACACAACTTTTCTACAGATATGTAGATTAGCTGCCGGTGAATCATTCTGGAGTGAATTTCCTGTGGATATTATCAGACTGAACAATAACTTGAGGGATGGCTGATGCCTTTGGCAAGCAGATGTGACTTCATTCTGGCTCACACCAAGCAAGCTGGATACAAACCTTCTCTGAAGTGGAAGATACAAAACTGTAGTAAATATGACAACGATACTAAACAGGGTTTTTAGCTCAGGCTTAGCACTGTGGTGGTGTGGTTCTCTGGCTTCCTGACAGCTCAGAACACAAGCCAAGCAAGTTGAACTTCAAATGAAGAATACCAGAGACATGTTTAGACATCACTGATCACAGGAATTTATTGATTCGCTTCTGGGATCTCACTGGCAAAAAGTAAGGCGTGAATGGAAATACAAAGTGCCCATGCATGGATCTTGCAGAACTGAGTTGTGCAGACCATATAGACTATAATCACTGACTGAATTAGATACTGTGACTCTCCGTTTGGAAACATGCAGTTGTTGACTGCAGAGAACCTAGACTTCTCGCTAGAGAGTCTGAATGACAGAGATATACACAACCTATGGAAGATTGATAGAAGGGTTCATAAGAAACATGAAATTATAACAAAGTAACTTAATGATATTTTCTAGTTTTTAGTAGTTTTTATTATTACATTTTGTATTCTTGCATACATAATGATCAAATACTGTAAATGTTGTACTAACTTCTGTTTCAAATATGTGTAAGCTACATATGAATGTTAGTGAAGTATGTAGATATAGGTTATTACTTTCTGTCATTGGAACCACTGCACAATAAAATAATTAAAACCAAAGCAAGTCTTGGTCCTCAGTGGATAGTTGGGATCGCTGTAGAATAAGAGACGCCTAAATAATTCTACTCCAGACAGCTTGGCCTTGGGAGGGCAGATGCACCAAGCTACAGAGATAAAAAGGCACCAAGAGGGCAACAAGACCAGAGCAAAACAACCTTGAAGGACACAGTATATGTGATCTTAGAACTGAGTTTGCGCAGAAACAAAGGTCAACCAGCAGACATTGTGATGAAAAGTACGAGCCTTCATCTGAAGACCCCCGACAACCACCTGGAGACATCAACAGACATGCATGAAGGACATTAACATATGCTAAATAGTTCTCAGAAAAAACATGAATATGCTAAGCATTTCTCAGAAATATAATGAATATATATGCTGTGATTGCATTTAACCTGGAATGAAAAGGGTGTTCGGTACACATGTTTGGAGGAGAGATCCCTCCTGTGCCCAGCACCATAATAAAGGATGCGTACGTAACAGTGTACTTTGTATTGTTAGGTTATTACCAGATCTATGGATCATGTGAAGTTATCCAGACATGTCCTACTTGTCACTAGAGACAAGGAAATTTCACAGTAATTGAAAACAAACAAATCCACCTTCCAGATCTATGCAGTCCAAGACTGTATTCCGAGTGTTTTTGCTGACTTTTCCTAACATTTTTCAGTCTACCATGAAATTCAGGAGGCAGAGCTGTAGGCTAGTGATGAGACTCCAAAAGAGAAGGAGGTAGTAAAGAGGAGAAGAAATCCTATCTCCAAAGTTTGTCACAGTATTTTTCTGGGGTTTCTTTGGCCAATGTTACGATTCATTGAGGACTGCTATATTGCTAATATGAGCTTCTGCTATTTGGGGGTATGCTAAAATTAGATGATATTAATTCCGTTTTTACCTTCACAGCTAAAGAGAGCATAATGGGAGGATTACCAGGACTTGGGTCTGGAAGTACAGATGGGTTATGAGCCACTCAAATACATTTCCCATGACAAGCTGCATTATGTTGCCAGCTGCAGAACTGTGGAACCTAACTGGATATAGAAGAGTGTATAAGATTTTGAGTGAGGATGCTGAGACATATGGGATGACCTATGCACAAAGAGCAACGAAATTATCCAGGATTTAGTTGGGAACAGAAATAACTGAAAGGGAGGGAGTGGTAGAGAGCTACAGAATCCTGAATGACAAAAACTCCAACAAAAATAGTATAGCTATGGATTGATTGCTCATTCTCTCTTTTACCAAAAAGAGGCAGCTCAATTAACTCAATTAACCAAATTCTACACAAACAGAAGGAGGTATTTTTTTGTACAAGCAGTACAAGACCATTTATTTTTCACTACAGATCATGACTTGAGGCCACAAAACTTTCCATACTCTCTTTTCCAGAGTCCTTCCTGACTGCTTGCCAGGGATATTGCGATTGCTAAAAAATTATGTTGGTTCTAGGGAAAACTGCACAAGTACATGAACAAGAAATTCTTTGAATATTACTAAACATGGGGAAATTAAATCTGATTTAAGAATTTCCTAAGAGGGTGGGGAGAATTTCAAATACAATACACATTCACTCTTTTCTTACTCTTCCCTACGTATTGGTTATTGGCTAGATTTCAGGACACTACCCGTTGAAGCTGTTTTTCTATTATTTCCTTATTAGTGGACCAATAAGCAAAGTTGACATTAGCAGAGTTCTCTTTACCCCAGAAGTATACCCTTTTGAAACTTATTCTGCTGTGGTTAACCATGAGCCAGCAGTGTGCCCTGGCTGCCAAGAAGGCCAATGACATTCTGCAGTGCATTAGGATGAGTGTGGCCAGCAGGTCGACGGAGGTTCTCCTTCCCCTCTACACTGCCCTGGTGAGGCCTCATCTGGAGTACTGTGTCCAGTTCTGGGCTCCCCAGTTCAAGAAAGATGAGGAGCTACTGGAGAGAGGCCAGCGGAGGGCTACAAGGATGGTGAGGGGACAGGAACATCTCTCCTACAAGGAGAGGCTGAGGGAGCTAGGCTTGTTCAGCCTGAAGAAGAGAAGGCTGAGAGGGGACCTAATGTATACTTACAAATATCTTAAGGTTGGGTGTCAGGAGGATGGGGCCAAGCTCTTTTCAGTAGTGCCCAGCAACAGGAAAAGGGGCAAGGGCACAAACTGAAGCAAAGGAAGTTCCGTCTGAATATGAGGAAGAACTTCTTCTCTTTGAGGGTGATGGAGCACTGGAACAGGCTGCCCAGGGAGGTTGTGGAGTCTCCTTCTCTGGACATATTCAAGACCCACCTGGACAAGGTCCTGTGCAGCCTGCTGTAGGTGACCCTGCTTCAGCAGGAGGGTTGGACTAGATGACCCACAGAGGTCCCTTCCAACCCCTACCATTCTGTGATTCTGTGATTCTGTGATTGTGTGTAATGAGGAGACCCTTCGGAAAGTTGTTGTACCTGTAAAAGTTGTCCAGAACTTTCTTTCTCATATTCTCCAAAGCATGCAGTTTGTGTGTTGTGGCTCTTGCTTATACAATGAGTTTAGTACTTGGACTGGAGGAACGGTAACACTGCCTGCTCTTCAAGTGTTCAAAATAGTAGGAGATGTATTGTCGGTTTTACTTTTGCTTGTTTCCAAGTTATTCCCAATGTCCATACAGAACCGATGAAGGTGTAGTCTGAGGGATCAATTATCTCTGAAACTTAGGAATATTCTTTTTCTTACCAGAATGTATTCAGCAGAGAGGAGGAAGAGTTAAAGAGCCTAAGAAGATCAATAGGATGTTTGACAGGAAAGTAATATTCTTTGGAAGATACATAATTTACAGACCTTAATCCTCTGTAAATATTTATTTCATTGATTTGTCTCCCACACCCTTTATAGTTTCTTTATGTATGCCTATCAGAAACCACATTTAAAAAGCATTTTTACTGCAAAAATGAAGTAAAGGCTGAAAAGCTTCATGACTGCAGGAATACTGCTAATTAAAGGTAATGTAACTATGAACTATTTCACAGCCACACAAAATGTAAAAATTTTTCTCAGATCATATTATTTTGCTTTAGGTGTTACAAAGACAAATATGCTCAGTGCACACATATATGGTGTGAAAATATAATCTCATCTTGTATTTAGCCTCCATTATTGGAAAATAGTGTGGTTAAATTCAGATGAAATATAAGCAGTTGGTTGACCTCCACCTCACTTTAGTTAGTAGCTTTAGTTACTATTGAATCAGAATCAGACACATATAAAATAGGTTGCGCACAAAGTGTGCAAAAATAGTACTGAGATTGACAAATCCAGTTCTCAGAAGTTAGGAGATTTCAGGAATAAGGTTGCCTGGCCAATTAATTCTGCCTCCTTTTCTCTATTCATACTTGTACAACAATGACATTTTTCTCCTAAAGATTCCTCCCTTATTCAGTGCACAGAAGTGGACAATGATCACTTAAAATATTGCAGTTCATTGAGAGAGCATCGTGTAGTTAGACTGTACAATGACAAGGGAGAGGACTAATGGGAAGACATTATAAGGGAAGTGTTTTTGAGTTCAACCATTCTGTGGGGACACTAGCGATACATAGTTCAGTCATTGGTACGTAGTGTCAGATGCTTGAGGAAGTCCTGAAAGGTTCTGATGGAGCTGTATTTTCCTGAGGGCAGAAAATGGCACGTCCTTGATATCAAACAACCTCTGGCAAATTTCAAGGTTTTTTTCAAAGGATGAAACTGTAAGAGGACATTAAGGAGGACATGTCTCCAAAGGCTCGTTAGGGTGGACAAAGCAGTATTTGCCGATAATATTTTTCTCTGAAACATTTTCTCAATCATTCTGGGTTCTTCAAAACAAAGAAAAAGATAAACCTCTGTGAAATACCCTTGAACACAGAAGACAGCAAACCAAAATAAACTTTGCGAAACACTGAAAGTGTAATGTAATTCTAACCTATTAAAACAGGTTTTTATGTAAAGAAATGCTGGGCTGTCTTAATAACAGAGTATTGTCAGTCCTGCCCCACATACCTTTGTATTTATTTATATTTAGTTCTACATGTATAGATAAAAGTTATAGTATCAGATATTAAGGTTTCACCATTGTAGATACTCTAAGAATACATTACTTACCCTGAAAAACCTTCAGTCTGTGTACATATAAGCAAAAATTTATATAGCGTGACCCTAGTTGATGAAGGACGGTAGTGAAGCTCACCATCAGGTGAACTCTGCTCCAAAATTCTTCCAGCTGATGTTTGTTATTGCCCTTTTTGACTGAAAGAAGAAAGAAGACCTTTTTGTGGAAGCGAGAGCTGCAAATAATGAAGTGCTGCCTAAGGCAAACAGCTTGTTGGATCTACTGCTCTTTGTCCAAGCAGCTTTCCTGAGCACAAATACAATACCTAAAGTCTTTGAACTGCACAGCATGTGTGGAGCAACCACAGGATCTTGAAGAAGCAGTTCTGTGTTCCTGAGAGCTGTCAGAGATGCGGAGCTTCTTGGTATATAACTAAGAGGAACGGCATAGTTAAGTATCTCTGAGGAAGAAAAATTCTTCTTGTTTGTTTTTTATTTGTTTGGGTTTTTTTTTATTTTCACAGAAACTTGCTCGCATTCTTGAAAACTCATTTAAGGCAAAGGAGAAGCAACATAATCCATTTGCCTTTTTGTATACAAAAAAGATAACTGTAAAAATACAGAACGTACAGAGAGATTTTGAAAAGTGAGCTCAGGTGTCTTGATTTGTGGTGCCACTTTTCTAGCACCCTGAAAAGAGAGCTTTCAGAAAATGCTGACTGTTTCTTTTTCTCTACTGGTTTCCTTGAAGGCATGTCTAGATAAGCACACAGGGAATAACCTAGCTCAAATCATTAGTCACTCAAGAAAATGATGGTCACCACTCTTATCTTGATTACAGAATCACAGAATCACAGAATCACAGAATAGTAGGGGTTGGAAGGGACCTCTGTGGGTCATCTAGTCCAACCCCCCTGCCGAAGCAGGGTCACCTACAGTAGGCTGCACAGGACCTTGTCCAGGTGGGTCTTGAATATGTCCAGAGAAGGAGACTCCACAACCTCCCTGGGCAGCCTGTTCCAGTGCTCCATCACCCTCAGAGGGAAGAAGTTCTTCCTCATATTCAGACGGAACTTCCTGTGCCTCAGTTTGTGCCCATTACCCCTTGTCCTGTCACTGGGCACCACTGAAAAGACCTTGGCCCCATCCTCCTGACACCCACCCTTCAGATATTTGTAGGCATTTATAAGGTCCCCTCGCAGCCTTCTCTTCTTCAGGCTGAACAAGCCCAGTTCCCTCAACCTCTCCTCGTAGGGGAGATGCTCCAGTCCCCTCACCATCCTCGTAGCCCTCCGCTGGACTCTCTCCAGTAGCTCTTCATCTTTCTTGAACTGGGGAGCCCAGAACTGGACAGAGTACTCCAGATGAGGCCTCACCAGGGCAGTGTAGAGGGGAAGGAGAACCTCCCTCGTCCTGCTGGCCACACTCTTCTTGATGCACCCCAGGATCCCATTGGCTTTCTTGGCAGCCAGGGCACACTGCTGGCTCATGGTTAACCTGTCGTCCACCAGGACACCCAGGTCCCTCTCCGCAGAGCTGGTCTCCAGCAGGTCCGCCCCAAGCCTGTACTGGTGCATGAGGTTGTTCCTCCCCAGGTGCAGGACCCTGCACTTGCCCTTGTTGAACCTCATCAGGTTCCTCTCTGCCCAACTTTCCAGCCTATCCAGGTCACGCTGAATGGCAGCACAGCCTTCTGGTGTATCTGCCACACCTCCCAGTTTGGTGTCGTCAGCAAACTTGCTGAGGGTACACTCTAACTCTTCATCCAGGTCGTTGATGAAGAAGTTAAACAAGACTGGGCCCAGTACTGACCCCTGAGGGACACCACTAGTTACCAGCCTCCAACTAGACTCAGCGCCGCTGATGACAACCCTCTGAGTTCTGCCATTCAGCCAGTTCTCAATCCACTTCACCGACCACTCATCCAGCCCACAGTTCCTCAGCTTCCCTAGGAGGACATCATGGGAGACTGTGTCGAAAGCCGTGCTGAAGTCAAGGTAGACAACATCCACGGCTCTCCCTTCGTCTACCCAGCCAGTCATGTCATCGTAGAAAGCTATCAGATTGGTCAGATTGGTCAGATTAAAACCTCATAACTGCGTGTTAGACCTTAAAGATATCTCTGTGTCCTGCTGGTTGCTGAATTTATGTCACAATAATATTATCAAATAGTATTATCAAGCATTTCCCTGACAAACAGGGTTTTGATCAATACAGTGAATGTCAGATCTGCAATGCTAGACTTAGGTAGATTGCTTTTTCACATAGTCCTTTTTTTTCCATAATATAAATTTATTTTTAATGCGTTTGTGTGGGTTTTGTTCTGTAAACTCTTCTCTGTTATTTATGTTCAGATTTCCCCCCTGAGTCAGGATTTTTTAGCACTGCCTATAAAGATTATTTCTTTGTTGATTTATTCATGGCCACAGCAAACCTATCTCACTTATGGGAAATACACTTCTGAGGAAATAATTTACATTATAGAAATTAATGAATTTTACTATAGGGTTTAAATTCCCAAGTTGCTAGATCAGCAAATGGCCAAAAGTGCCAGGCAGTTCAATTCTGTGCTACCTGACGGGAGATACATTTTGCACTGCTTTTTATACGTTCCCATATAATCTCAAGTTTAGTTCTCAGAGATATTCTGCATTTGAGTTGTTGTTCTGATACTTGTGTGACCTTGGGGAAAAAATACAGGTAGATGTAGGTGTGATAAATCCTATTATCCTCAGCTCAAAAAAATTGGAATTGTGTCTCCTGAGATCGCTGACTTGCACACAAAATGTGTGGAGAGCATTAATTACTTCATGGAGGTATTCACAATAGACAGCATACTGTTCAGACACCCAAACTCATCAGTTTAAAAGGAGATTTTTCTTGAAGCCTTCCTTCGTTAAACAAAAGAAAGCTCTCTACCTGCTTATTTTGATGTTCTTAACACTGAAGAGTCACTAGGCAAAAAGATAATCTTAGAAACAGGTATTACAGAATCATAGAATCATCAAGGTTGGAAAAGACCTCTAACATTATCAGGTCCAACAATCAACCCAACACCTCCGTGCCTAATAAACCTACTAAACCATGTCCTGAAAAACATAGAATCCTTTCTCTGGTCTGGGAAGCATGTCAGTCCCACACAGACACGCGCACGTGGGATAATTAAGTCTAAGTCTACATACATAACAAATGTTCTAAGTTAATTGGGCTGAATTTTTAATTATTATTTGAATTGTGTTATAGTGGTAAGAGCTAAGTAAATTCACCGACTGTGACAACGACTCTGTGATTAATCCTGTGTTTTGTTTTTGTCATCTGCACAATGACAAAGTGGATCCCCAAAAAATGTGTAGTCAAGAAGAAAATAACGTGAGGTAAGAAATAGCATTTGCTGGAAAAGAAAAATAGACCAGAAATGTTCAGTCTTGAGATTTGTGAAATTAGGAGTAATGTGGAAGATAAGTCTCATACTATAGAATACTAGAAGCTATGCGACTAAAATATCAGTAAGCAGAAGTTCTTGTGTTGCTAATTTTATTTATTTTTCACAGAGATGAACTGTGCCACTGAAGATGTTCTGAAGGTCCTCAAAACTGTTCAAAGTCTTGGATAAGGGATAGAAGGACTCATGTTAGAGAAGTTAATGGAGGACCGACTCCCATGGGAGGGACGCCACACTGGAGCAGGGTCAAGTGTGAGGAGCCCTCCTTCTGAGGAGGAAGGAGCAGCAGAGACAACATGTGATAAACTGGCTCTAAGCCCCATTCCCCGTCTCCCTGTGCCACTTGGGGGGAGGAGGGAGAGAAATTGGGAGTGAGGTTGAGCCCAGCCCAGAAAAAGGGAGAGGTGGGGGGAAGGTGTTTAAGATTTGGTTTCATTTGTCCTTATCCTGCTTGGAGTTCTGATTGGGAATAAACTAAATTAATTTCCCCGAGTCAAGTCTACTTTACCTTTGATGGTAACCAGTAAGTGATCTCCTCTACCTTTTTGTCCTGTTTTCTCCCCCTGTCCTGTTGAGAAGAGGGAGTGGTAGAATGGCTTGGTGAGCACCTGGCAGCCAGCCAAGGTCAACATGCCACAGTAGCAAAGGAGAATATTTCAAGGAAATCCTACATGATTACCACCAATGGTCGCTGACAATGATTTCAGTTTCAAGCCAATTTTGCTGAACCAATTCCAGATATGGATGTTCTTTGCATTATACTGCAGTGATATGTGAGTGCCTGTATAAGCTAATCAATTCTTGAAGACTAATAAAGCTGTTAAGAAGTAGATGACTGACATCTGTGGTATGGTCACAGAAAGAAGCTGTGAAATCTTTGGAGTTCTAAAAAGCCCAAGCAAATTGCTATTGCATATTCTCTTCATTAAATAACTTTTTTTCATTTTTCTTGATCAAATTGGTGCAATGTTGCCAATTTGGTATATATTGACAATAGTTGTGTGTACTAAATGTATTATACTGGAAAAGCTTAGAAAATCAATTGTGATATTGTATTAGCATACTACTACCTACAGACTCATGTCATGACTTAGTGTAACGCAGCGTATTTTTGTGTACATCAGGGTGGGTGTTTGGAACTGACTGCTACTAAGATGGCAAGACTGAAAGATATTTATTGATACAAGAAATTAAATGCAGTAAAGTCAAACAGAAAGCTTTCTACATGGACACTTTTTCCAAGTAGGAACTTCCCCTTACCAATGGTCCTCTGTGCTGGGAAGTCCTTCAGGAAGAAAGAAATGACAACATTAGGAAAAAGAGATCTCAAGACAAGATACGGCTGCAGGCTCCATGTTCCATTTACTTAGGGGTGTTTAACAGTAGTTTTCAAGTCCTTAAGACTGTGTTTCTGATAGCGGAGTCCTTCCTTTTGACTCTCATTCTTGGTGAGTCCAAGTCTCCCTTCCAACCATCTGAACACTGATTCCTGCAAAATGTGATAGGGAGCCTAACAAGGTCCATTAAACATAGCCTTCAGTTTTACAATTTCTACTGCCAGAGCTGAGTTCCTAACATCTCCGGCACTGTAGTACTGAGTACCTTAATACCTATAGCTCATAGCTACAGCTCTTTGATGCATTTAGACCTGGGAACCTTGTCTAGATCTCAACCAAGTTGAGGTAAAGCTGCTCACTGATGTCTATGAGAACTGTTTTCATCAGAACCAATGTATTACTGAAAATGTTAAAAAATATAGTCTACTGCAGTAAACCTTGCATGTGTATAGAGACCACCTAAGTTCTTTCAAGTTCCCTTCTGCACTTTCCCAGCTTGTCCTCTGTTCACAGAGGAGATTTTATTTATAGGTATCAGCAAACTAATACAAGTTTAAGTTAAATACTCCTTCAACTGAAGTTATTGAATGCAGGTTCTGATTCTCTATTGTTACCATCAAGGCAAATTCCCTAGCAAGTGCAATCCTTTTAAAAAATCCTACTAAATCCATTACTGGTGCCTGCAGCGAAGTTGTGTGCAGTTCTGTAATGTCAGGCACCACCAATGTATAGCATTGTGGAGTTTAAGGATGTAATCAAATTGTACTCAACATGAGTAACATATTAGATACTATTGCTTGTTACAGTCACTACCATTCAGAGAAATAGCAGATCAAAGTACTTTCTGGCCTGTAATTTAGACACTGTAATACATGCTTAGAACAATTCAAATTAAGTCTGTATTAGCATAAAAATTATGAGCTGGTAACACTCCTCTTTCAGAAAAGATGTTCTCTGTTAATTGGTAGTGTTACATGTGTGGCTTTTACATAAGGCTGATTTTGCAAGATCAGGGCAAGATTAAGATATATCCCTTAAAGACATTACAGTGGTATTACAGAGACTTTTTTTTTTTTTTTGTAATGAGATATTGTCTCTGAAGTGTTAATTTTAAAAGGGAATCAACTCATTCATCCTTGTGTAGAATATTCTGAAGATTCCTAAATATTTTAAAAACACGAGATAGTGCCTTTCTGTATAGAAGTATAATGCACATTTCTTACAAGACACAAAGAAGAAAATATATTTATTCTTTTTAAAAGCACGCATAATTTGAGACTCCAGTTCATATTTATGTGTACAAAGGAAAAAAACATTGATTTCAAAGCATCAGTTCTTTTTGTTATTAATGTCCACCAAGTGTTCCAGCTTCCCAGGCACTGGAGCAGAAACTGTACATTAAAACTGGTTTTCTGTTTTCATCTGCTGATCCTTTGTGTCAGTTTTCTAAAGACCTGCATCCATAGATCTCATTTTGGAATGAAGACTTTCCAAAACCATTCCAAATTAGTTTTTCTATATTTCACTTTTGCCACAAAGGCCTGGATATTTGTGAAAAACGAATGAGGCCTTAACATTCATTTTAGCATGTAAACATAAATTTGAACAGAATGTTAGACTTGTCCTGACTGACATAACAGTTAGTCCATTCAACATTCACCATCATGATTAACATTTTAAATTTGTACTAATACAAAGCCTTTTTGTCTAAAGGATCTTTAATCTCTCTTTGTGAACGATTTTCAAAAATATTTTCATTTTATATTTGCAAATGGATGGAATAATGAAGATTTAAAGGGCATTCCTAAAAGATTAAATTGATCAGGAAGGTCTTTTTAAAAGAGGATTTTTACAGGAAAATTTTGTATTACTGAAAGATAAAAGTGAAAATAAAATTATGACAGATTTATGTCTGTAGCCTTAGGAGCAAAAGGAAGAATCTCATACAATTCTTGCATGAAACTTTTGAGGGATGATCTGTTTTTCAAAAGCTTTTAAATTATATAGAATCTCTTATGGCTCGTGACAGGGGTTTTTAATGGTTAATTGTACTGATTGTTTAAAAACTGCATCTTCTTTGTAGTCTGATTTTTTTTGCCTCTCAGCCTCTGGGTTCATGTGAACCTTTTTATCTTCTAGATTAAAGAGATATTTGCAATCAAAGAGAACTTTCCTACATGACAGATGCAGGCCTTAAACAGGCCGTCTCTTTACACTTCTTATGGAAAGAGCTGCTTTTATCTTTCACTGAGGATCGTGACTTCCAGGCCACAAATTTTTCCATTCTCCCTTTTCCAAAGTCTTTACAATTAGTAATATCTAGTCTACATGGGATTCTGATCCTCTGGTTTAATTGAATAATAACTTATTTTTTCCGTCTCGTTTTTCTCTAAAAGTTCCTTCTGTGATATTCTCTCCTCTTAGCTAGCTGTACTTAAATTTTCTCTGACAAATAGTATTTATTGTGCATAGTAACTTTCAGAAAGATAGCTTCCCTGCATAATTTATTGTCCCATAAATAAACCTATGACTATTAAAATTTATTGCTAATAAAATATAAGTTGAGTTTATAACATAAATAAAATTTCAGAGATGGTTATTCTTTTGATTCTAAAAATTAATATAGCCAGTTAAGTATTTTTTATTGCCTGCTACTTTTACATTATAATATAGAAATGTAGTACGGATTCCAGTGATTGATATTCTATTTTAGAATTAATTACTTTGATACTATTAGCCTGAGCACAATAACTTAAGTGACTGATTTTTAAATAATTAGGTAGTGCATTTATCAAAACTATAATTTCAGACAGATTTAAACTAGAGTAAAGAAGTCACTGAATATATTTATCTGTAATTGCTAGGCCTTGTTCTAGGACCATAACTCTCAGAAAAATAGTTATGAAGCATTTTGTGTGATAAGAACTGATTTGGGTTCTTGCTCAGGGTTCAGGAAACTCAGATTCAAGCCTGTCTTTGATATGTATAAAATGGAGTTTTGTTTTAAAATCCCCCACATTTTTACTATCCTTATCAACAGTGTAAACCCAAGAGAAGATACTACACATACTGGTCATGTATGAGTATATTCTTTTTTTAAATTTAAAAATTATGTTAAAATGTATTTTGGATATGTTTGAAGCATGGGGAACTAGACTTGATGCAGGTGTTTATTGGCAGCTTTAATGAAATTAAAAAATGGATTTTGTTGAGGACTGCCATTCATTCTACCTCAGTTTAAAACACTACCTCAGCTTAAAACACTATGTTGACATTAAAATTCACAGGAAATCTTATATTCAGTGTTAGGACAGGTCAACACTCTATGTACAGTTCTGTGGACTATGGGAACAGAAATGGAGCACTTGATCTGCCCTCCTTTATAACTCCAGTTGCAGCATTTGATTTAGTTTAATCCTCTATGGAGACCAAAAATTCTTACCTGATTAAGTTCATGCCACCATCTATAGTCTTCATCTGAAAACACAGGGTGATGGAGATGACATCATAGCCTCTGGCAGTTTATTCTAATGAATTATTACTCCTATTGTTAAATTAGAAATAAAACACACATCTTTGCATTTAACCAGTTTCCTCTTTGAGCTCTTTGTCCTTGTTAAGACTTCCAAAGGTGTTTTAAGTAACCTACGGCGTATGGTAGTTTTGTCTAAAAAATACATCCACCTCCTAAGTGAACCACTACTTTATTTTTAAACAAGCAGGAAGTATGCCACTTGCATTATGAATATGAACTGAAACAGGTAACATTTGAAGTTTTTAGGTCTAAATTGTAAATTTTTGGGGTTTGTACAGGAGACTGTGATAAAATTAAGAGAAAGGGACATTATATTGTTAAACAAAAGGCAGATACCAGCAGCTAAGGATGGAATGAGGAAACACCATCCAAAAGGGTTTCATCATTAGAAGTCTGATTCATTAGCTGTGTAAGGCACTCGCTTTGAAATGATTGTGTTGGGTTCTTGTCTCCTGAGGATCTTTGAGGAAAAAACTAAGAACAGGACAACTGTCTTTCCCTTATCCATCTACAGACAAATATTTGCAAAGTATGGCCATAAACAGATTATACAAATTTAAAAACAGATTTTTCACTTCCTCCATGGCTGCTTGCAAAAATAGGATATTATTTAATGAGTAAGATATCATGCCATTCTATTAGTTTTTAAAAAGAAAGCAGACCTGCTGCTGGATTTTATGATGAGCCTGTTCCCAGCAGTATGTACTTCATAGATCTTTTTTTTAGATGAACCCTTTCAAGAAGCGTGAGTACAATAACTTTTGGTCTCTAATCCTTAGCTTAGTATGAAGACACAAATGGTGCAGACAAAATGAGCAAGACTGAAGGACTTCTGTGTATGTGCGTAAATAAAATTTTAAATACTTAGAGAAATATGAAGACAAACAAAGAAGTTCCTGCTGAGCTTGGATGCATCTACCCTTACACAGTGCTTCAGAAGAGATTTTCAACCTTCAGTTTTTGACCTTATTCTGAATTCAGATGTTTATATTCCAAGTAACAAAACTCTTTCCTGGATCTTTCAATTTCTTATTACTATCAGAAAATGAAGCTATGAAGTTATTACACCAATGAAGACAGTGATATGTAATTATAGATGAAGAATAAAAACTGATAATCTCAAAAGAGAAACCTTAAAATTTATGTGAAATTATGTGAGGTTCAATTCTTTAGTTAATTGACCTTAAATTCACTTTTCTGTGATTAACTGGGGGAAAGAAAAGGAAAAACTGTAATCAGAAGGAAATTATGAAGAGCAAATGAGCTACTGAGTGTGAGAAATATTCAGGACAAGTTTGCTTTTTCTGTTTGCCAGAACTTTCTGTCCTATAGAAAACATTGAGCCTTTGGAGTGTAACACATTTTAGTCAATAAAGCAATGCATCACCAGGTGAAAAACATGACTTATTTTAAAAAGAACTTTGTACTACATTTCTTAGCCAAGGTATTTAAATTGTCAGCAACTCCATTTAATGGACAAAGCAGATGCTGGAAATCATGGTAGTGCATTAATTTAACACATCTATACACTTGATATATAATACATATCCTTGAGACAAAAGTAGGCACAATTTACTGAAGCTCTTCATTTTGAAATACTAGAGCACTGAACTTTTAAGCTCAAGGAAACACAGCAGTTCTCCTTGGTTCTTGTAGCAAGCACAGCTCCAAATATGTCAAAGTAGACACGAACAATGCATAGCTAGAAAATTTGGTGTCCCCACTAGATAAAGATTGATGAAAATGTAGCCATGGATATGGGGTGCATGTTGGATAAACACCCCCATAAGATTAATTCTTAGCCAGTGGTATCTCTGTCTTCTGAAAAATAAGAAAAGTTTGCTACATTATTCAGGATTTGTTGGTGGAAGAAGGTGGACGTTACATCAAGTCCATTTCTAGTCCTGAATGGAGTCAGACTGTGCAGAAGACTGTAAAAATGAAAACTTTATTCTCTGAGGACAATCATAAAACCAAAATTCAGGGATTTTGACATTTGGTGGCAGTCCTGTGAAATATATCACCTGTTTATATCAAACCTCAGAAAATTCCATTTGGTGTGCAACTTTCCGTCTCTTTTCTGTTTCAACTCTGCTCCCAGCTATGTTATCTACAGATAAATTGTTTGCAGCCATTAAGCTGCTTTTCACTTTTTATATGATCTTACTCTCATTCCTAGAATTGCTTTTCTATCTTGCTTATTGTTTTTAAATAGAGCTAAAATAATTTTTAAGTGATAATGTTTTTTCACTAGAACTGTAGAAAACACAGTTCATCTTTTAAAGTTCAAGTGTATAAAGTGGACTTTAGGAGTATGTAGAGATATCCAACCAGATGACTTCAAATATCATTTGTGGATGTTGTTCTGGTTTTGGCTGCCGTCGGCAACAAAAGCGCCACACGGCCGCCCCTCCCCCCGCCAGCAACTCCACAATGGAAGTATCCTCCGAGAGACCAGGCAAAATGGACAGCTGTTTAATTTCTTCCGTCTCCACAGCAGCTATACCAAAAGCCCACCGATACCCTTTTGGGTCCTTGAAATACCCTCTCCTAAGAGAGTCGATACCAAGGATGCACGGAGCCTCGGGGCCAGTTACAATGGGGTGCTTCTGCCAGTCCTGCCCAGTGAGGCTCACTTCAGCCTCCAATACACTCAGCTTTTGGGACTCCCCTGTCACTCCAGAAATGCAAATGGACTCTGACCCTTTGAAATCTGATGACATTAAAGTACACTGTGCATCAGTGTCCACTAGAGCTTTATACTCTTGTGGATCTGACGTGCCAGGCCACCGAGTCCACATCGACCAATAAACGCGGTTGTCCCTTTCCTCCACCTGGCTGGAGGCAAGGCCCGTCTAATCCTGGTCAGAGAATTTGCTGCTCATCTGCTGTAAAAATGACGTGGAGGTCCCCTCCAGAGGATTGGAATCAAGATCAAACTGTCTACCTGGTCTGGAGAGCTGGCTGCTGGAAAGTGGGGCGGCATTTTTCCTAACAGAATCCCCTTTGGTGGTTGTTTTACCTCGCAACTCACGCTCTCGTGCCTCTAGACTTGAGGTGGGTTTTCCATCCCACTTCCTTATGTCCTCTCCGTGGTCACGCAGGTAGAACCACAGGGTACCCCGGGGTGTGTAGCCTCTGTATTCCCTCTCCTGAGCAGAGAAACGTTTGCCCCTAATAGCTGAGATGCTGGCCTGTACAGGTGGGGAGTAGGATATGTTCTCTTTGATTTGCCGCACCTCTCGGGTCAGTTTCTCCACAGCTGAGACAAGGGAGGAAGAGAGACTTTCCTCGTATTGGCGGAGTCTGACAGCCACCTCATCCACTGTTGGTACCTCCTTACCTTTCCAGTTTACAACTGCCAGTGAGTTGGCATGCGAGGAGGGTACACTCCGCACAAACTTCCTCCACATGGATTGTGAGCACTGGAGTTCATCTGGGTCTGTGGGTACCTGCTCATCGTCTGTGTCACAGTAAACCAGCTCCCGCACAGCTAATTCCCTCAAGTACTGAATACCCCTTTCCATATTGGTCCACTTGCCAGGATAGCATACAAAGTCGTCACTGAAGGGGTACCTCTTCCTCACGCCTGACAGAAGTCTCCTCCAGAGGCTGAGGACTTGTTCCTTCTTCCCAATGGCCTTGTCAATGACCCCATCCCTCGCCAGGGATCCCAGCTTCTTGGCTTCCTTGCCCTCTAATTCCAAGCTGCTGGCCCCGTTATCCCAGCACCGCAGCAGCCAGGTGACAATGTGCTCGCCTGGGTGGCGGCTGAAATCTTTCCGCATGTCTCGCAGCTCGCCCAGGGACAGGGACCGGGTGATGATCTTTGTCTCTGTCTCCCGCGATGACCCTGGCTCATTGTCATCCCTCCCGGAGCGATCTGCTCTCTTTGCGTCTTTCTTTAGTTTTACAAGGGCGATTGCTACTGGCACAGGCTGGTCATTGGGCTCAGCCACGATGTCTGCTGCTGAAACTGGGGCTGGAGCTGGAGCTGCAGGAACTGCCGTGCCTGCTGAGGAAGCCGGGACAACGCCAGTGGCTGCAGCAGTCGTGGTGCTGGTCAGGGGGAGGTTGTGACTGCCTGCTGTGCTGGAGGATCTGCAGGGCCGGCTGGGGGGGGCAGTGCCAGCCGCTTCATTTCCCCCCCCTTCCCCTTTAATGCATTGAACAGTGTTGAACAGGGAAGCTCTGTAGGCGTGGGCCAGACCCCAGCACGTTGCAGTGATTTGTGTCTCTCTGGAGTTCCCAGGTTGGCAGCACACTTTTTGCAGATATTTTACTAGACTGTCTGGATTCTGCACTTGTTCAGGGGTAAGTTTAAAAAACACCGGTGGTGCCCACTGCCCTAGGTACTTTCCCATGCTGTTCCACACACCCAACCACTCACAGCTATCCAGCCCCGGGGCAGGTCTCTGCACTATGTTCTTAACTACTTGTTTAACCCTAAACAAAACCTGCAACCCATTCAGGAGGCATAACAAAAGGAGAGTGTTGCCCTGAGCATCCCACGGGTACTCGAAATTCTCAAAAGCCGTTAGGACCAGCCTGAAGGAGAGAGGGGGGGCGAAAGAGTGGGGGAAGGCATCACCTCCGGTTTTCCCCACAGACTGGGTTTAATTATTAACAAATTCTAAGACATAGGATCCGAGGTATGGAAATGATCACAGTGCCGCATGCAAATACAAGCCTAATTTCATGCACAGTGATGCTATCATGTCATAAGTCGACATCATACAGTACAGTAAAATCATAATCCTGATCCTTTTCCCCGAGGTAATGAACATCACCACAGGGAACAAGTACAGCAAGTACGGATTCAAAAACCTCAACCATCTGATCAAAAACAGAAACATTTTTACCGGCGACTGTTTAACTAACACAGTAAATACGTACAACAAATTATAACAAAACCTAAGAAAGCTGTTATAACACCTGCTGCTCAGCCCTGCCGTTATCCCTGCCCCACACTTGGGCGCCAAATTTAATGTTCTGGTTTTGGCTGCTGCCGGCAACAAAAGCGCTACGCGGCCGCCCCTCCCCCCGCCGGGGTGCGGAGGAGAATGGAAAGAAAGAGGCAGAAACTGGTGGATCGGGATAAGGGCAGTTTAACAGAACAGTAAACAAAAGGGAACAGGAACAACAACGATACAGATCGGGAGAAAACACAACACAAACCCCACAACCCAGAGAGCCGTTCTCCCGGACAGGACCGGCGCCATGGGCTCCCGAGCCGTGAGAGAGTTCCAGCAGTGCCGCCCCCCCCACCGAAACCCAGCATGACGGCACATGGTATGGAATACCCGGCTCTGTTTGGCCAGGTTTGGGTTGGGCCAGCCCACCCGGCTGTGCCCCTTCCTGGTTTCTGGTGAAAATTAACCCTGTCCTGGCCGAACCCAGTACAGATGTAGTGCTGTACATATGTGGAGAACGGAAGAGCCTTTAAAATGGCAATGCTGGAGTCAAAGGTGTTTTAGAAAAAAAGCAACATCAATATATTTATGGAGTTTTGTGCTTACACTTGTGACTGCTTTTAGTGATAGAGCAAGTAATTGCTCTTTGTTACTTGACACATCCATTCAACAGCACTTTGGATAGATTAACTGATGAACACGGCTATTAAAAATTTTTTGCTTCAGATAATCCAACCTGAAGAAAGCTAACTCTACCAGTGGTGATCCCATTTACTCTATCAGTATATTCATTGTATGTTGCAAAGGAGTTAATGCTGAAACTTTTAAAACTGAGTCAGTAGATCTACTGGTAAAACTGTTTCAAATAGATATGATACTGTGTATTTTTTTTTCTTTTCTGTGGCATAACACTTTCAGCATCCATCCAACAAGTTTTCTTCCATTCTGGCTTACAGAACTACATCCACAGTTTGAAGTCAGGTCAGCCCAACCTGATGAAGTGTGAACAGCTCCTTGCTTGAACTGAGTGCGATGCTCATGTGATTTCTTTCTAGCCACTTATTTAATGCCTATGTCAACAGCAAGAAAATGGAATACAAGTTCACAATTGATCTGTCCTTCTTTTGTGTGCTGTCGGGTCCTTACAGTCATCTGTACTACTGGGTCAACAAAAATACACTGTATGCTTTGAGGGAGGAGACACATCCTGACTGATGTACAAGTACATGATGGAAAGCACCAGTAGGTCCTGACCTTCTGGTAACTAGGTCTGATACCTAGTGGACATGTGCCACAATTCCCTTCTGACCTGCATTCCTGGCTTGCTTTCTGTGCAGGAATGTCTGTGAGGTAGAAGGCAGCTTATTCTTCGTTCTAGTCCTGGCATGCGGTTGGGAGCATCAGGGGCTTTCACTGGATTCATACACACAAAAATATTGCCCACCCTACTGTTGACATAACCATAGTGCTAGGCTTCTCTGACAGTTTTTGTGGTGCTTGCAATTAACTCAAAAACCTGGATTCACTCACTGTTGTGGGTTCCTATTTTTGCTTTGAACATCGACTTTTGCAAGGGATTCACCTCTGTGCAAAAGCATCTCTTACAACTACACTTCAAGTTACTTTTAGCTCTTTATAAGGTTTTCTCCAGGAGGAGGAGGAATAAGGATCTGAAAAAAATACCTCTCTGGCCTTCCCGTATCTAGTCCTTGATGCATGTCATATGATATTTAGTTCAAACTGCCCACTTTTGGGTGCCAGCTGAAATGTGCTATTTGATGTCTTGTAATATTGCACCAAGTTAACCTGCAGATTCTTTCTTTGTGACTGGTACTCAGTGTCACCTAAACTACAGGTCAAAGTAGTTCAGAAGTGCCTGGAGTTAGCAAAGTCACATACCTCACAAGGATCATTGCAGCTGCAGCACGAACATTTCTAATGGCTCTCTCTCTGGGAGAATAGTTTGAGCTGACACAAATCATTCTGAATGCACAAGGTGCTGAATATTTGAAAGATACTTCACATTTCACATGCTACCTAAGAAATTATTTTTCTGAGGCTGAGTATAATGATATCCGGAAAGCTGATGGCAAAGTCTCTAGATTATTCAAGGGAAATGACCTCAAAATTGATCAAAGTCCAATGAGTTATTAAAAACTGAGCAAAAATTGATAGAGCAGGAGCAAATATGACTCATGCTCAAGGTACCTGAATTATAAATGCATCTTATTGACTCAGTCCAATTCCCAGAAGATCTTCAGACTGCTAAGAAATCACCTCCTCTTTAAAGAATTTTTAGACTATGGTTGTACTTTGAAATTTCACCATATTTCAAAGCCTATAGATGATGGACTCAATGCTCAGTGGCATGCTTCTGCTCAGCCGGTCTCCAGTTAGCTGAAGTTATCTGTGTCAAATCACTGCTGCTTCTTACCTGTTTCCAACGCCAGTCTGCTCTGGATTTATAGGTAAGACCACATGGTACAGATCAATCACTCTCACATGATGCTTCTGTTGTGAATGAGTGTGGTTTAGGCTACTTAAAGAATCATGGCCAAAAGTATTAGCAAAAGTAATTTTAATAAGAGATTATAACAGTGTGACTTAAAGTTTGATGACAAGGTTCACTCTATTACTTACTATATGAATGGAACACACATCCCAAAATCAGGTGAGAACCAAGTTAGCAACTTGCAACCCATGGTGGGGCAAGGACAACATGAAAGGACTGTGGCCATGGGCAATTCACTCTGGAGCAGGGACACATCTGAGAGACTGTGGCCATAGGTGACCCATAGTGAGCTAGGGATACTGAGAGGCAGAAGTGGCAGAGGAAAACCAACAAGTCACACGAAGTGGAGAAAAACCAGTAGGAATCAGGGATGGGCAGAAGGAAACCATTACACATCCTTTGCTTCACCAAAGGCGTTGGGACAGGCTGAGTGTAACCCACAACAAAAATGAAAGCAGCTGAGACTTCGAAGAGAGAAGAGTTTGCCTTAAGCTGAGCTTAGAGAAGGAAGAAAAAAGGTGTTTACCTAAGTATTTGCTTAATTGTTTATGTTTTCTTTTTCCAGTGTCTAAATCAATGATTAGATGATTATGCTAAAAATAATTCAGTTAAGCAAAAGCAACATGACAACTGTCATGTAAACAAAATTAAATCTACATGCAGAAAATTGTTCTATCTGGCTATATTCAGACCTAAAGAAATTGCTGATTCCTTGTACTCTGTTGGTGTCTTGGAAAAGGAACTAAAGGACCATTAGTTACCTTCCCTCAAGATAAATCTGCCCCGGAAGCTTAATCCTGGTACTTTGCTACCTGTCCTGAGGACAGTCACAAACTTCAGGTGATTTTGTTGTTTTGGTCCACATGCTTCCTGATTTTTTCTCCTAGCCCTTCTGCAAGGTAGGAAATTGCCATTTTTTCATTCTCTGATGTGCACCGTTGCAACAGGCCAGGCTGCTTAAGTTCTAGATTGCAAATGAGCTACTACTAGAATCCCAGCCTCTGCTCTTCTGAGTTTGTTCAAGCATTTATCACTGGTGTATCTAGGCAAACAGATATGTATAATGCTGTCTTTGATCAGGCTTAGTTAGTCACAGAATTCCCTGCATATATCCAGCTCTGCTCTGGAGTTATGTGTGTGTTTTTAAAGCGCTGATTCACTTGTCTATTCTTTAGCACCATTGATTTCTCTGTTTGGGCCTCCTTTACATAACATTTTGTATACGGAGCAATAAAAAAGTATCTTCTGGAGATTCTTTAGAAGTGCAGCCAGAATGCTTTCATTTGGAAATCTCCTGTGCAATGTGTTTTTACATGAGATATCCAATAACTTCTGCTTTCAGCTGCACTCGAAACTTTTTGTGAGTGATTTGTCCTGCCTCAGCTCAGTGTTGTTCTTCCTAATCATATTGATTTCCTTCAAACCTTTTGCAGCAAAGGCGAACCACGCAATACAGGATAAGCCAACCAGACTGCAGTGACTATGTCAAACCCTATGCAGCTCTTAAGGCAGGGCATTACTTAACATTATACGCATATAATGCGTTCCTGCCCAGTAGAATAGAAGAAATTTCTAGATGGCATGAATGATGTATCCTACGTGTCTGTCTCGTGTAATATCTCACGTATTTGTCTGTATCACATATACTATGAGATGTTTGTCTAGTTCTATAACTTCATGAAGGCACCACTGATCATGACACTGGGATATTTTGGAGGAAAATTCTACTGTTCTGAGATTTTTACCACAAGCAGCAAAAGCTCAGTCCTCATCTCCCAGACACTGCTATGTTTTGATATTATCTAGGAGTTTAAAAGCAGACATTTCTAATTAGAGATATTTTTGATTCAGAATATTTTGTTGAAATTCCTAATTCTATTAGTATGCTTAGCTACTTTAGTAAATCCAATAAAAGTGTTGTTAATAAATTTAATCATCTGTTCAGCTAAACAGATTTTATTCAGCAGCTCTACTGGATACCAGATAATACAGATAACCAGGTGTGTGGGAGACAGCAATCTTTTGCAAAGCATGTTGATCTGTTTGTGGTCCACTCCCTGAAATGAATTCATTGCAGAACCTATGTCTGATCAGCATCATTTTGTTGTGATTCGCTGCTGGCTTCTGAGATCTTTAAAAATAGTATGTGGGGGAATGATTTCCTTTGTGTTCAGACAAATTGTCTGTTAGTTGCTGCTAATTGAGATTCTGTGCCATTGTGCTTCTTGCACTTTTTATTAATTCAGCAATTTCTGGATATATTTCCTGAGATCATACCTCCTCATCTTAGATCTGATGCCAGGCTTTTTACCTTTGTGCACTACCAAGATCGCGGGATACATCTTCCTCAAACCCACTGAGTTTTTACTTCTTTCTATGTTGCATGAAGACTCCCGCCTTGCCATAAGACAAGTGGCTCTGTGAAGTATCTGTCAGTGAGTTCTGGAAGAAAGCATCTGTTCTTTGTTACCTGAACGTCAGGTAGCGTCAACACCCATGCTGCACAGTAGATATGTTTCCTGCCTAGTTCCGTCTCCTCTAGAATTAAGTTTATATGCAGTTTCTAAGCCAATGAACTGGAGTTAGAACAATTTAGAAATGAAGTGTATTTGTGGATTGGTTCTGAGTTAATTAAGAAATCTGATTCATAACTTCAACTGTTCTTCAGCTTTCTAAATTTTTCAGTTTCACTGGATGGCTATGAGGACATTAAAAGTATTCTTCCAGTGCGTCTACATTAATAAACTAATCTGTGTCCAATTGATTTAAGCACAATTACTGTTACTTTTTAATAGTAAACACATAGTTTAGATTAATCTGGACCAAAACATCTCTGTCTGAGGCAATGACTGAGACAGTTTTATAAATCAGAAGACAGTCTCCAAAGCATCCTGTTCTGGTGCTTGAAATTTGAAAGTTAAAACAGTTAACTACAGGGATGCAGATCAAGTTCTTCCTGTGCTGTTTATCTACAGAGATGTAGCCGTAGACATGCAGAAAATTGCCTAGTTGGTGGCTGGAAAAGATGCAGGAGTCTCCCATAGTGCACTGCGTAGACTGCATTATAGTCTATGAAATACAAATGTACAATTATATATAATATTTCTAGTATATAAAAAATTACCTCTTCTTTGGATTTGTATATTAAACTTGCTGTGTTAACTGATATTATAATGAGTAAAGAGATTCAGAAATGTTCAGTAACAAATGGCAGTCATGGTAGGGTTTTTTATAACTTATATTCAGAAGAAAGTATTGTAAAATTAATGCTCCATTAAACTCTTGGCTAAATTCTTGAACAGCTGGGCTATCATAATTACTTCATTTGAAGGAGTAAACATTTGTTACAAATCTTTGTAGTAATACGGACACAAATAGAGTATTTCCTAGCGACACAGTTTGAAAAGTGTATTGTGTACAGCCTCATATCAAACTGGAAACAGGGCTCTGCATTTTTAATGATGTCTTAGAAGCAGAGCCAATTCTTTTCTAAAATTCTAAGAAACTAACAAACTGATATGAAAATAAATAGTTTCTCAGGTCATTCTATGGAGCAGAAGGTCCTAAGAGCTGCTTAGTGATAGAACAGTTCTGGAAATTATTACTATTTATAAATTCTAAGGAACGTGTTGTGCATTTTTTTGTGAATGTATAAAAAACAGACCTTTCTATTTTGCTGTTTTTCCTGTTCAGTTATATAACAGTTATACGACACCATTCAGCAAACTACACAGCTCTAATTGAATGAGTCACCTATCAATTACCTGTACTCTGGATGGTATACTGTGGAGATTACTAAACAGAGGAAGAAACAGTAAAATGGGAAATGATAGTTTGCTTGGTCTGAGATGATGTGCTGAGGAAGTCTTTAGAAATTCATTATAATTTCTCAAGGGAAGCTTAGGTGCCAAGGTAGAAAATATAAGGAATACATATTGGAATGTGTTTAAGTATTAAAATAGTATTAATATCTATTAATGAAGTTCTGGAGAAGGTAAGGAGAGAAAATAGGAAAGACAGTTTTGTCTAGACTTCATTTTTTTATAGATCTCATTATCATAGTGTCCAAAGAACTCACAATCATTATGCATTTATTCTAATGTATATTTAAGATCAGACTTAACACATCTTTCAGGATAATAATTTAGCTCTAAAGAAATGAAGATCAAGAGATCGAAATGTTCCAAGGTGCTAGTGTCTGAAGGTGAGCAGTGGGCTCACTGAACCCTGCAGCAAGATGATGGATGAAGTTCTGGTGACCCAATTCACTGAACAAACACTCTCTCTTTTGGGCATTAGCTAAGTTTGGTATCAGTCAAATGGGGAAGTAGAAGTAGCTGTATGTAATTTTTCAGCCTCTTCCAAAAGTTGACAGAGATTTAGAGCCAAGGCAGTGCTACCTTAAATTAAGAGCTAACGAGTATTCTGCCTCCCTTTCTTCTAGTGCCTCCTGCATGTTACATGGCTCTCTATATACCATTAATTTGCTGAATCATAAAAGAAACATCTAGCTTACAATGCAATTTGAATATTCAGATAATTTAGAGTTGCCTGGAGCAAGGGTTGATGATTTTGGACCTCAGGTCCTGCAGATTTTGTTAAACATTCCATTAAATGAAATGTTAATTGTAACATTAGCTGCCATTTTGAGTATTTGGATGAATGTTTCATTCACTGTGGAAAACTCAAGCAGTTTGATTTTCTTCACCCCATGAAAAATTCAGCTGAAATCTCCCCGAAGCCTTTGACCCAAACACTTTCGGAAGGACATAATGTTTTCCTTGAGGAAATTTTAAAATTTATTAAAAAGTTCACTATTTTTTCTTTAGTGCTTTTAGTTTAGAAATGAATTTCAGAATGATGGAAATATAGTGAGGAGGTCAATGAATTCAAACCAGCAACCGTATCAAGCAGTTTAAAAGAAGCTTACTGATTTTCCTTATAAATATGCCTAGTTATGGTTAAAGAGTTAGAAAAAAAACAACAAAACTATAAAATATGTGTAGCAAGTTAGGATTTAGTTCAGTCTAACATAGATGTACAAAAATGTTCTGTATCAATTATTTAAACTAGATTGAGTAGTGCTGATGAAATTTTCTAGTGCAAGACTTTTCCATTGTAAGGTTTAGTGCAATGAAAACTAAGTATTTTCTCAGACCACTAATTTCACAAAAATATGGTGAAATATTACTCAAGAACACCAAAAGAATTATGTAAGTCTGAATTAAACCTGGAGCTGACTGTCACAAGTAACTCATGAGATATGGGAGACAGAACCCTTGTCTCTGCTCATGGCAGAAGGATGAACTTTTCCCCTTCCCCTAACATGCCCCTATGTTAGGAAGATCGCGTGGCGAAGGGCTCCAGAGCGAGGGGTCGCTTCGGGGGAACCTTTCTAAGTGGCAGAACTGCCAAGGCAGGTGCCCAGGGAGAGAGAGGGTCAGCCAGCCCCTGCCCCCCCCCCCCACCCCAAGAGTGGGAAGTGCTGAGCCCTGACGAGCGGCAGCTCTGATTCAGCATGGGAGGCGACGTTGTAGGAGAAGATTAGCTTTGAGACCATACGAGAAACCTGAACATAACTCCATGAGACTTGACAAGATACATCTCGGGGTACCAAGGGAATTGTTGGATATTGTCTAGCCATTCTCCATCACATTTCAAAAGTCATGAAAGTCAGACAAAGTCCCCTTAGAGCGGGAAAAGGGAAACATCATGCCCATTTTTCTTGAAAAGGACAAAAGAAAGACTGTGGGCGCTACTAACCAGTCAGACTCTCCTCCATGTCCAGTCAGATAATGGAACAGATCCTGCTGGAAGATATGTCAAGGCATATGGAAGACAATGAGGTGATTGGAGACAGACAACATGGCTTCACCAAGGGCAAATCATGCCTGACGGATTTAGTGACTTTCTACAATGGAGTGACTGCATCAGTGGAAGTGTTCAATGTCAGGTTGGGTGGGGCTTTGAGCAACCTTATCTAGCAAAACATGTCCCTGCCCTGATGGCGGGGGTTTGGACTGGATGATCTTTAATCGTCCCTCCCAACCTCCAAACTACTCCAAGATTCCATGATCTTTTTGACTCATGCTCTACCTAAAGGGAAGGCAGTAAAAAAACTTTCTTTTAAGTAATGTTAAATGCTGAAACAGTAAAGTAAAACCCATTGAAATGAAACTTCTGCGTTCCTGGAATAACATTTTTTGCTGTTTTTCAGATTTTTTTTTTTCATAAGAAGAGTAAATATTTCAATTACTTTTGGGGTTTTTTTTCTTCTAATCTTTGAGTAGATGAAAGTCACCTTTCTGTCTCCCTCACTGCAATAGCTTATTTAGCAAAGTATTATATATTCTTGAATATCAAAGCTGGTGATGTCTATTTTATAGTTCATATTCACATTATTATTTCATCCACTTCTTTCTGTTATTCCACCATTATTTTGCCAGGCACAGTATATTGCTAAAAATATATTTTCCTGAAGATTTTATAATCTCATACTTTTCAGTGTGACTGGGATGCAGGATGTTGTGCTTCTTAACCTTTGGTGGGTGTGTTGGAGCAGAACTATTATAAAGGCTATTCTCTTAGGACTTCTCCTGGGGATGTATGTGATAAAGAATGGGTAGGAATGTCTCGATGCCTCCCTTCCACTGCTTATTCACTTTTGAGTATTGCTGAGTTGGGGAATCAGAGATTAAGTGCAGTCTTCCTGGGACAAACAGTTCCCTCTTTTAGATGGGTTTGTGGAAATGTAACAAGCAGTGGTTTTTTTCAATGAATTAAGAATTTAGCAAGGCTCACAGAAGGAGTGATATGCATATGTTTATCAAACTGCATTTGGGCATATTCTAATTAGTGCCACAAGGAATTGCAAAGAGTGCAACATGCTTTGTTACAGGATCAGTGTTATTTGCGAAAAACCAGGATGCAGCTGAGTACTGCATTTTTTTCTTATCTGTCTGTTTTGAATTTCTTGCATCTTCTTAGCATCTGCTTCTGACTACAATCAAAATCAGAATTCTGGGTTATGTTGATCTTTGATGTGTTTTACTTTACAATCTTCTATTATTACAGATTCCTTGCAGTTCAGTCTAGCCTAAACAAACAGAGAACATAGCCAAATAACTAATCTCTCCTTATTTGATTAAAATGCTTTTTTTCCTTCAGATTTATGAATTGGAAGGATAGTTATTCTTAACTTCTCCATTAATCCGTAAACGACAGGGTTCTGTCACCTTCTAGTTTCATCGAAATATGTTTAATACCAGTAGTAAAATCTGGAATCCCTAACAGTTGCTCTGCAAAGTCAGACTAAACCCATTTAATCTCATTCATCAGTTCTGGTGTCCTCAAGTTTCCTCTGAGGAAGAAAGAGCAGAATTAGAAGAGAAAACTATCTTCAGCTTTACTTCCCATATAATCAGTTTCTGTTATGAGATGGGATGGGATTTTTAGTCCTCTGAAAGTGTCATTAATATCTGTGAAAATATAAACCCTGAAAAACCTCCTTATACAAGTATTTCTTACTCATGTATGCAAGACTTTCTCAGTAGAAAGACATTTTCTACCTTTTTCTGCTGCTTACATCAGTTTTCAAACATAAGACCTAGACCTCTGCAGCAAAGTACTCAAACAGGTGGACATCTTCTTAAGATCTGATTGTGCTAGTGGAAATATTAATGAGTTCACGCTTATGCCCAGACTTTCCGGAAGTCCTTAACTGATTGGGTACTGAATTTTCTCTTTAAACTATAGTTCTCTCTCCTTTTTATACTATAGACCAGCAAACCCTAGTTTTTCTTAATTACAGAGATTTTATTTTTCTGATACTTGGAAACTAAAACGGCAGAAATTCTCAAAAATGAATGTTTAAAAAGTATTTCAAAATTTAAGGGAAAAGTTTTGTAAATGGATAAAAGTTTTACTCTTGTAACTGGTTTGAATTTTTAATTTACCAATGTATTTCAGGGCATACTGGAGTTATATTACAAAACTCCATTTATAAACATGAATAAATCAGTTATAAATGGAAGCTTATAAACATTGTGGTGTGTTTGTTATGTTCATTTGATTGCTTATTTTGATGGAAACAATGCTGACTCTTTGACATAAATTTTACTGAAGAATTTTCAATTTTTTGACATAATGGTTTATTGATTTAGTAGTTTTGATCCAAAGGCATGTAATTTGATGAAGCCCTTTTGTTTGTGAGCATTTGTAACTCCACTAAAAGAAAGTACATATCATAAATTATGGGATTTCTTCCTAGGATTTTTTAAAGAATTTTGAAATCTCTAACTTTGAAAGAAATCACTGAAGTAATTAAAATATTTTTGCATTGTTATGTAGTTCAAGCACAATTCTATTGATAAATTCCAGGTTAATGGAAGATAGAAGAATCCAGTCAATTTGCTTATGAGAAGGACTGGAGCCTTCATAGTTCTTGTATTCACCCTTGATCACAAGCTCTGATAACTGTAATTAAGAATTACTCATAAATATCTAAATCCAGCTCAGGTGTATAAGTTAGATTGATCTCATCATAGGTGCCTATGGACTTTTCCAGCAAGTTTCTCAGAAACTTAGAGTTCTGTTTCACTATGACCAGAAGTGTCCCAGAGTTGAAAGCATGAGCAATCGTATTTCTTTTATGTCGAAGTCCTGTCAAGCTTTACAGAAAAGGCATTCCTCCTCTTATTTAGCTGGAAATTAAAAAAAAAAAAAAAAAAAATCAAAGTAAATCAACAAAATAACCCCAATGAAATCTCCAACCTTCCCAAAACACACAGTATTCCATTTTTATCAAATTGGTGTAGGTATCAGAATACTTGTCTCATCATCCTGGTTTCAGTTGTGTCCCATATCACCCAACTTACAAAGCACACTTCCATTCATCAGCGAACAGGGAGTATGGATACATCTGTGAGAGAAGCAGTATCAGTCTCCACGGTTTATAGGATTCGCCAAGCCTAAGAGAATGAACATAGCTCTGTAACTCGATAGCCAGAGCAGTGATTATACCTCAATCTAGTTCTTTCTTTAACTAAGGTTTCTATACTTTCTGCTAAAAAGTCACTGGCTAAGGAAATACTAGTGAAATGTCGACCTGTGGTGTGTAATACAACTAGGTAGGTAACTTCTTGAGAAGCAGGTTCAAATTGCTCAGTGAAAGAAAAGAATTAAGTTTGGGTTTTGCGCTTCATAAGGGCTTGTTCTAAATAATGAGACAGCACATGCAGGGCAGTTTAAAATAGGTGAATGAACTCTTTCTCTTCTTGCTTGAGGAAAAGATCTTATGTATTGTGTTTTGGGAAGGGATTCAGGATGGTTAGTTCCACATAATGCACCTCCCAGATAGGTTTTGGATTTGAGGTACATTCTTTTATAACAAAAGGTTCATTGGTTGCTTAGTGTACGACTGCCTCCTTCATGTCCTATTCTATGATGAACAAATCTCCCCAGTGCTTATTAAGGAATATTTCTTTTTCATTCTGTCCATCAACCTCTTAAAAAAAATTTTTACTTAAAGTGCCCCAGGCTGCTAAAAATCAGAGGTTGCTATAAACACCATAGCATCAGATTTACAAGCAATTTGCGACATGCTGAGACATGCAAAGTAGCTGTTACTTTTCAACAGGATTATTTGACATAGTGATTTATTTATGTTTTATTGATATTTTATTAATGAAGCTCTTCAAATACTCCGTTGCATCTTCGGACACAGTCCTAACAAGTTGTACTGACTCAAAAGTCACCTTAGAAAGTACATACTTGCTCTACTTCTGCTTCTCGAAGAGTAAAAGTCCAAAACATCACATACCCCTCTATACATGCTCCCAGTCCTACCCCAACAACTTTCTGTTAGTGGAAGAGTGAGGAGGTTGCTCTTGTTCCACCTGAGGAGCTACACTGTCAAACTAAACAGAACATTTCCTTGGATGAGTGAAAAAATTATTGTGTTCAAGGCTTAAAGGCTAAATCTACAATATTAAATGCCTTCACTCAAGGCAAAGTGATGCAGAGGGGTTGTATCCATTTCTATTCAAAGCTGTGTAAACTTTGCAGTAGTGCAGCCATATATGCCTTTCACAACACAACCTTGAACCTTCTTAAATTTCTTTTTTAGCTCCCTGTGGCTCTAGAGCATAAATACTACTTTTGGCATTTTTGTTTTCATTGCAGTGTCTGAAATGATATGACTGCTGAGCTGCAGTCCACCAGAACATCGTTTTTCTCGCATAGTACTGACTAAATGTGTTAAGTGGCTGGAGTGGGACTTCGAGGTACTCAAAACAGTTTACAGAAAAAGCCTATTTTTTGTAAAGATAGAGTAGCGTATAGGAAATCGGACCTGATGCTATCTTATCCTGTTGCAGACTGTCCTTGAAATAAATTATCCCAGAGTTACAGCAAAGTTTTTTCTTAAGGTAGACCTATCTTACTCTACCAAAGATTTCAGGACTAAATGAATGGTTTTCTAGTGTCGATGACTGGGGAAATGGGACATAGGAGTTAACCATGGAGTTAACTTAGTTGATAGTGTGGATGTGCAGAATGTCTGTCATTCATGCAGCTCCCACACAGCAAATCTGAAGGCTCTTCCAATATAATTTCAAATGATGAATGAGTTTAAGAATTTTGCCATCTGCTTGCTGACACAGGGAAAAAATGTATAATTCACTGAATTCATTATTCCTTCAGGTCTGATAACAGCAACAGATTGTTTGGAGGGTGTAAACATCAAAGAGGGAGAATTGTTATTCACAAGGAAATGGCTTCATATGGTGGGATTAAAAGAACAGATTAAGAACACCAGATTTGGGGGAGGGGGTGGTGGCCTGCTCTGACAAGAAGGATCAAAAGTCCATTGAGATAAATAAATAATTAGAATATGAAAGCAAAAACTTTAACATACAAGAACGTTGGCAGCTTTCTGCATTTCCTATATGTGAAGGATAGACCGGTTAAGAAGTTATTAAGGTTACAGAAAAGAAAGAACGATCATGTAAACTGGTATCAAAAGTCATCTGTGTTGAGCCTGTGAAAGTCCCAAATGTGAGGAAAAATAAATCTTGACTCCACAATGCAGAAGAGCAAATATCCACAGAGTGACTTTGTAGACCTTTGGTAGATGACCATATCTCTTTTGGGTAACAAGTGATAAGACAAGGGGAAATGGCCTGAAGTTGCACCAGGGCAAGTTTAGATGGATAACAGGAAAAAATTCTTCACAGAAAGGGTTATCAAGTATTGGAACTGGCTGCCCAGGGAAGTGGTTGAGTCACCACCCCTAGAGGTATTTAAAAGGCGTGTAGACGTGACACTTAGGGACTTGATTTAGTAGGACTCTACAGTGTTAGGTTTATGGTTGGACTCAATGACATTAAAGGTCTTTTCCAACCTAAATGCTTCTATAACTCTGTGATAAAGCTTTACAAATATGACCAAGGATAAAACATCAAAAAATGCTTGATTTGTGCATGTAAGACAACGGTATTATTCAGATCCTGTGTTGGATGGGTACATCAGTCAGATCTGAAACCAAAGATGCATGCATTTTTAAGTGCTAATGACATAAATTTTGCCAAAGTCAGATACAGAATTTTAAAAAATAATTAATACTATTTTGAATTTTAAAAAAAAGTATTAGCAGCAATTGTTTGGAACCTCTGTCAGTTAACATTTAAAAAATGCCAACAGATGGCTTTTCCTGCATCCGTGCAGCTGACAGTTCCAAAATAAGTAGTGCTGGGAGATTTCTTGGTGAAGCTAAGGGACAGGAAAGGCAGCTGTCACTGAATATCTTAATTACAGCATTTACAAAGTTCTAATTAATGTAATGTAGTTTCTATAGCTATATGAATGTAACATCCATTAGTATGTCATTGGTTATATTTTGTGAATTAAATTTGGAATTTGGCACATATTTGAAGTTTGTAGAAGGAAATGTTTCGTCTAACTCTTCAGCATTACATGGGGAAAAAGCGTCCGGAATACAACTTGTAACTTGAAAAAGTTAAAAGAAGTTCTTAGAGTGGCAGACGGTGTCTCTTTATGTTGAAAAACATTGGTAGACATCTGTGTGATGGCTGTTGGTGCATAAGTACTTTTGAACAGCATTTCACAGTGGCACTGAGAAGAACTTTAACTTTTAAACTGTGTTGTTTAAAATGTCAGAAATTGTTTATAGATCAAGAATAATGTAACTCCATATTCTTCTAGAATATCAATCAACATTCGGTGGAATTTCAGATGGTAAATCTGGTCAGTAAAAAAGTTTAAAAAGTTATTAACGTTTTAAGAAGAGCTAAAGAAAAGAAATTATTATTATAATAAGTTGAAGGAACATCTGGATCAACTCTGCACAGTATAAGTAAACATCAAATACAAAACTGAATGAACCACATTTTTTGAACTTTTATTTCAAGATTATTCACCTTTTTTTATCAGTCCAGAAATCTTCTATTCTGGTACCTGATTAAGGCTTAAAATAATTATTTCCTCTCTCCTGATTTTTGTAAAGTCATGTAACGATATCAGAATACGGCATGGAAGACTTCTGTTAAAACAGAAATTCATTCAAAAACAATCACTTTCAACTGCTCTGATCTAATAAAGCACTAGTTTTTCCTTTCCCCCTTTATTTCCCAAATGCCACCTGTGTTTGTTCTGAGCAGATAGTTAAATATCACTGAGCTCTGTTTCCAAAGGCTATCACTAAAATAAGGAAGGCCATGGATGTATACTTCTGCCTGGTAAATCTGTGTTTGCTTACATGGAGCAGTTCTTCCAACTTTGCCCTGATGGCTATAACAAATTTTTTCAGTACTCGCCATTTGGGGTCGAAGCAGAGTAAGGAGTCAACACGGATGTCACGTCTTGTGCAGTCTAACAAGGTGGAAGCAGCTGCTGTGAACAGAGAAAGAAAATACAAAGTGGTGATGTCCTTGCCTCAACTTGCTTCAGTCTCTCCTGTGTTCAGTTTTATGTGGTCACGTGCTTTGGCTGGACAAAGGAGCAACTGAAAAGATAGTTCTGTTTTTTATAAGATAGTAAACTAATGAACACCAAAATAAATGTTTTTTTCTCTGCCTTTAGATATGTACGGACTTGAAGTACTGAATTAGTCTACACATATGTTGCTACTGGGTACGGTGCCTGCTGCGGTGAATAATCATTTAGAAAAAGCATTTCCAGATGAAGTGCTAGGTGAAGAACACATTGCAAAAATAGCTGCAGACCATGGTGACTGAGGCAAAGCTTGGAAGTATGAGAAAATCAGTACAATACAGGAGAAGATTATCCGCCCTTTTGGTAAGGGAGTTTCTTGGAGAGCAGATTGTTTGAACTGATTATTTTCTTGTGTTGCTACTAGGTTACCTAGGGAAAAGCATTAGAAACTTTTATTCTCTAGTGCAGAAGGTAATATTAAAAAAAACACCAGCCAACAAAACCCTGTAGGTTTCCCATTGCAAGACAATTGAAACGTAATGGAAATTCAATTGATTTTCAGTGGGGAAAGCTGCAGGGCACCAATTATCTGTGCTCTAGAATTGTTGCTTGAAGTGAAGCTACATGTCGAGAAGCCAATCAAATCTATTTCAATCCCTGCATACAATATGCTCCTGACAGCAGTAGAAAGACCAAATTTTTCAGCTTCTAATTAAATGGACATATTAAGAGGATCTTTGATTGGCTTTCAGAAGGACATTAGAAATGTTCCTGAAAAGACTAATGTCACTCAGTAGCAGTTGTGCAAATCTTATAGAAATCTCACTTTTAGTGACGATGAGTTGTATTACCTCTGCATATATATATTCCAGCTCATGATCAGTATGTCTATATCAGATTTGAGTGAAAGGGAAGTGTTAACTGAAGTAGTTAAAAATATTTAAAACTGACTTTATCTTTTATTCACTGATCCAAATCCAAAGAAATCTAATACCTGTTAGGAATATTCATTACCTGCACACAGAAGATTTATTTTTTGGACTTTATGGAAGAGTTTTGTCATTCTATAGGCCTGCTGCTGATGGACATCTGGCAGATAATGACTGTCTCAGATTAAGAAACAATGGCAAATCAATACCTATACATAGAAGTAATCTAAACTATCCTGAGCCGCAAGATAGAGCAACATGAAGTGGATTTAACTACTAAGGTGAACAGGTAAAAGTGCTTGGAAATACTTACGGGGGTAGAGCTTTATGTGGTTTCTGAGGGATTTTTTTCTCTTCAGTATTTTTCAACAATTTTTTTATGACTTGGGTAACAGAAAGAACAATAGAGTTAATTAATTTATAATTTAAGAATTGCAAATTTTTAGGAATACATTTTTGGTGGAACAGAACAAAGAACAGGACAGCTTGTTAGACAGCAGTTTTAGAGAGAAATCTCTTCTACAGTGCAACTCAATTTGAAACAAGTGTTAGTGACACACTTTATATGAAGAATGTATCTTGCAACTGACACATGCATTAATGCTTCTGCTCTGCTTGGTACTACTAAGCCCTTTACTTGGAGCTTTAGGCACTCCAGCCTCAAAAAAGATGTGTGCTAACTAGCAAGAGTATACTACATGATCAGATATTTTTAAAAAAGAGGAAATATGGAGAGACATCGAATTTAGTTTAGGAAAAGAGTGACTCCATGCAGACATGACAACCATTTTCAGATAAGATGCAAAACAGAAATGAGTGAATTATTCTCTGGGTTCCAAAACATTTACGGTTCCTTCAAGCTTTGTACTGACATTTTCTTGTTGGATAAGTGTATTCCCTATTCTGTCATCCAAGACAAGAATAGGCTTAATATTCAGCAAGAGATATTTAGATTGGGCATTAGGAAAACATTTCTGGTAGACTAGCTCAGGAATGTCAATAGAAGTAGTTAAATCTGTATCATTTAAAGGATAATTTAGGCAAACATCTGCTAAGAATAACATTATAGTTTTTCTTGCCATGAGCTTGGGTGGAGGATAACTAGATAACTCGATTTTTCTCAAGGCAGCTTTACATTAAATCTGCAGAAGCATGTGCTGAAATTTTAGTAGCTGTTGTTCATGCCTTTCTTATCCTTCAGATAAAAAAGAAAATTTGCTTGGCCTGTGAGACCAACAGAGAAAGTGTCAGGAACCAGGAACTTAAGTGACTTTCAGACCTTGTTCTTCTGTTTCATACTGGGGTGAGTTCCACCCCTTTGGAGAACAATGTTTTCAGGGTGCTGATTGTAAAAAGAAATTGCAGAATACTGTACACATTTATTACAGGCAAAGTTATGATGTGTACGCCATTAACTCTGCCATATATTCCTCTTTGCTTCACTGGACTACTTACTAAGTAATATACTCTTCAAGGTGACAAAAGAGGTTAAAGGATCCTGGAGAGACAAACTGCAAGTCAATTGGGAGGCATGAGTAAATAATTTCATTACTGAAGGAATTCATAAACAGGGTAGTCTGGAACAGAATTGCTTTGATTCAATGAGATAGCACGAAAGTTTGAGTTTTATCTATTACTCTGTCAGTTCATAATATTGCATGAATTGAATAATCCACAAATATACTTTCTGAAAGTTGTCATCTTACTGTTGTTATTGCTAAACCAGACTTCTATCGATAGCATATGAGATGCAAATATTTTGCCCAGTGTAAAGAAATAGAGCTGTGCCAGTGTCACTTTTGATCTGGAATGATTACAGTAGCATTTACATAAATCTGATTTTTGTCCTTGGCCTTCTATTAGAACCACTATCAATAGATGGTGACATACCAATTTCTCTGCTTTAAGCTGACTTTACACTTCCACAAATGGCTGCACAGCATGTAATTGTGCAGAAATAATTCTCCTGAACTGATTCTATAGCTTTGCGTGGAACATTGGGTATTTGAATTTGTTAAATGGTCACCCTTGTCCAGCTGAAGGTGGAAAGAAACAACAGGAGAAGAAAATAAACGGAGTTTTTTTTCAGTGGGGTCACTACCATAAGTCTGCTGTTTGACTTTGAGAGCTTCTGATTTCACTCAAGCAAACACCTCAAATGTGTCATTCAGCTAAATAATCAGACTCCTACCTGTTACTACAATCAGCAGAGCCTTAGGAGCAATCCAGCTGTCAAAGTGGAAACCTAGAGTAGGATTCAGTTGTCTAAACATAGGTGTCTAGTTACACTATAGGTACTCTAGGACTTCTTACCTGGTATCCAGCTGCCGCATCAGAAAGAATATAGGTGTCCCAGCAGTCCTATGCCATATTTTCCAGCCTGTCAAAGTGTCTAAGACACTCTAAGCTATCCAGATTGACCAAGGCGATCCAGATATCTAAGGTGCCTATAGATAAGAAAATGAGTCCTGTCCATGTCAGCTGCTCAGCTCTCTAGATTCCAGGGTTGTACTGAGATCTCCATTGATGATAGTGGGAATTTAAGGATCTTACACACCCCAGAAGCTATGTTTGAATCTCTTAAAGGTACGTTGAACTTCAGTTCTCATCTCTCTGTCCAGCCTGACTGTATTGATGAATACAGATTCTTCCTTTCTTCAAAAGGATCTAAAGTGGTTTATTTAGTTAGTGTAATAAGTATGTTGAAATCCTGAAAATGTATTCAACAGTAGGCAGCAGCCAATTGCAAACAATAAATGAGAAATGTAGAAAAAATTATACTGTAAGACTAGAAGTGTTCTGCTAGGTTAAATTTAGAGGAATTTGCCACTAGAATTTATTTCTTCTCTCCCAACTGCTTGCAAGTATACCTTTTGAACCTACCCTGTCCAATGCTCTATAAATTTTATTACAAAAGGCTTGAGTGCTTTAAACTCTAGTCTTTATTCTGATTCTGGACGGCAGGCATGTCCTTGCACAGATCCCTTCATAGGCAATATTTATTCCTGTTGATCGGATTTGTTGTTTAAGTTTGAATTGATGTCTCATTTTTTTCCATAATGCTATTTCTCACCTTTAGTTTATTATCTCTTCCAAAAAAGGTGATTCTCTCATGCTTGGGGGAGGTGACATTGCAAAGCTAAGTAGTTGCTTTGAAACTTCTGTAAAGGAGTTTTTTTAATAGTATATCTACAAAATCATTGACTATGTTGTAGTCATAGCAGCGACACTTAGAGGACACTACCTACTGTACCAGTCACTGAGGTTCTTCTTCCAACGTGTCCACCTGTCTGCAGCCATCTTGGGTTTTTTATTATGTATTTTGTTTCTAAAGAATCAGGAGCAGGAAACACATTCAAACAACACCTTTCACAAAAGGGTCATAGTATCTAAAGTTAGTTCTGAAGTACTACACTACTGTAATACAAATAACTATGGAACCAAATATGAACTTTGGTTTTGGTTTATCTGTGTTTTTGTCATTTTATCAGATGTGTCTTCCAGCTTGGTTCACAGGGATATGTTAGCTGCAGCTCAGATAATTTAAAAAAAGACCTTGAGGACTGCTGTGAACTTGTCAAGAACTGTGTTAAAGAGGAGTGTTTATCATTACACTCTTTTGAGCGCGAGACAGAAGTTTTTGCTAAAATAAAGCTAGTCAAAGCTGTGATTTCATTTGATCCAGAAGAGCACATCCTAGCATTTTTTTGTCCAAGGATATCTCCTGGCAGAGATTTTGAGATATCCTTCAACATAGAGCACACAGCTTATAAATTGTTCACGGGTTCATCTCGTAGCAAAAGCTGTGCTGATCATCCTGTCCTTTCTCTTCAGAAAGGTAAATTTCTTCAACCAGATCGCAGGGTTAGATTTCTCCCCCCACTCCTGCCTTGATTACTGTCCTGCCTGCAGACAGAGGCATGCCTTTAACAGGAATTTGAACTATTGCAATGAAATTCATCCTGCTGGATAAGCAGAATTTTAGTGAGCTGTCATTGTCAATGCATACTTTTGACACTATAAGTATTGGTCTTCAATCTATAGCTGGTGTAAGTATTTCTGAAATGGAAAATAAGAAAAAAATCATTAAAACTTTTAGAGAGGCAAATAATTCCCTGCAGAAATTGGTTTTAGTATTTAAGAAAATAACTAAAAAATTTTAATGGTGCAAAGTGCTATAGCAGCTGTTCATCAAGTAAGAAGTAAACACCACAGAAACTTCCAAGTGTACCATGGTTACTGATGCTTCTTCAATCTCTTTACCAAAGGTTTACACAAAAGTTGCTGTAACAGCAAAGAATGAGCTTGCATATAACACAAGTGTTATTACACCTTCATTATATTCTGGTAAAAATTAACATACAAGATCTTCTCACTGTTATTCTATGATAACACATGAAAAATGTAACTAATGATGATTTTGACCTTTTTTATCAAGTTTGCTTTTTTAGCTTTTTCTTTCCTTTCTTTCTTTCTTTCTTCTTCTTCTATTCTTACCAGCTGGGGAATCCAGCTGGAAATCCAGTAGGGTCTAATCAGCAGAAAGGGGTCAAAGTAGTGGTTGTCAAACACATTTTTCATGCTAGCTGGATATATAACTGTGACAATTTCAGAGTAGCTGAGGTGTTCCTGAACACATGGTTGAGCAGAAGCATAAATTTCTGTGTTATGGCTACGTATAAGATCGCTAATGTCACACCCAGGATCGCCAAAGTAACACCCAACTGCAAGAAGGGCTGGAAGGAGGATTCTGGGAACTGCAGGCCTCTCAGATTGACCTCAGTACCAGGCAAGGTTATGGAGGGATTCATCCTGAGTGCCCTCACTGAGCATGTGAGGGACAACCAGGAGATCAGGCCCAGCCATCATGGGTTCATGAAAGGCAGGTCCTGCTTCACAAACCTGATCTCCTATGACCAGGTGACCCACCTAGTGGATGAGGGAAAGGCTGTGGACTTCATCTACCTGGACTTTTTTTAAGGTCTTTAATACTGTTCCCCACAGTATCCTCCTGGAGAAACTAGCTGCCCATGGTTTGAATGGGTGTACTCTTCGCTGGACAAAGAACTGGCTGAATGGCCGAGTACAGAGAGTGGTGGTGAATGGAGCTAAAATCAGCTGGTGGCTGGTCACGAGTGGTGTTCCCCAGGGCTCAGTTTTGGGTCCAGTCTTGTTTAACAGCTTTATCAATGATCTGGATGAAGGGATTGAGTGCTCCCTCAGTAAGTTTGCAGATGACACCAAGTTGGGTGGCAGTGTCGATCTGCTTGAGGGTAAGAAGGCTCTGCAGAGGGATCTGGACAGCCTGCATTGACGGGCCAAGGCCGACTGTATGAGTTTCAACAAGGTCAGGTGCTGGGTCCTGCACTTGGGTCACAACAACCCCATGCAACACTACAGGCTTGGGGAAGACTGTCTGGAAAGCTGTCCAGTGGAAAAGGACCTGGGGGTGTTGGTCGACACCCAGCTCAACATGAGCCAGCAGTGTGCTCAGGTGGCCAAGAAGGCCAATGGCATCCTGGCTTGGATCAGGAATAGTGTGGCCAGCAGGTGTGGGGAGGTGATCATGCCCCTGTACTCGACACTGGTGAGGCCGCACCTGGAGTGCTGTGTTCCATTTTGAGCCCCTCACTACAAGAAGGACATGGAGGTGCTGGAGTGTGTCCAGAGAAGGGCAATGAGGCTGGTGAAAGGTCTAGAGAACAAGTCTTATGAGGAGCAGCTGAGGGAACTGGGGCTGCTTAGCCTGGAGAAGAGGTGGTTGAGGGGACACCTTATTGCTTTCTACAAGTACTTGAAAGGAGGCTGTAGTGAGGCAGGTGTTGATCTCCCAAGTAACTAGGGATAGAACAAGAGGAAATGGCCTCAAGTTGTGTCAGGGGAAATTTAGATTAGATATCAGGAAAAATGTCTTTATTGAAAAAGTTAACAGGCATTGGAACAGGATACCTAGGGTGGTGGTTGAGTCACCATCCCTGGAGGTGATAAAAGAATGTGTAGATATGGCACTTGAAGGTATGGTTTAGTAGGCATGGTGCTGTTTGGCAGATGGTTGGACTTGATGATCTTAGAGGTCTTTTCCAACCTATGATTCTATGATTTTATGATACACTTTAAATCTGTAAGGAAAATGAAAACAAGGGATTAAAAATATGAAGAAGTAGTTGTGAATTGTTGGGATGTTTCACTTGGAAGAAATACACATCTCAGAATAGGGTCACCTTCCTCTAAAATCATAAACCTTCTTGAAATGCTCATTCTCTGCTTACTGCATCCCCTCTGATTTTTGATCAGTGCTAAGGGATTTTCCATTAATGGCTAATACTGAAAATGTTTCTAGAGGCTTTTGTTGGGAATTGCTCACATACCTGAAATTAAGGCTGGAGAACACTTGACACTTTCTATTCTCTTGCAGGTCTTCATGATCTATGTGTTTAGTTCTGAGCTGTACCTAATACTACATCCTGAGCAGTCCCGCAGCATAGAAAGGATGGAGAAAAAGGACCATGTAATCTCTACGATCCTTTCAGGAACCATTTATTTCTCCTTGTACGTGTATGTGTTGCTGGTGGCCAGTACACAGAAAGGTCTATCCACTCAGATACTGCCATTTTCATTTTCATGCATTGCCATAACCACTAAATAGTCTGCCGTCAGGTGATGCCTCCTGCTTCTTTATTCCTTGAAGTGAGCTAACTACATCATGAATTGCAGTGACTGTAAGGAAGTAAAACCACAGGCTTTGCCTTGTTAATTTTTTTTACTGGATACCTGTGGGCATTTTTAACGTATAAGGAGTGAAATGTTTCATATCTCCTTTCAGAAATGAAAAAGTGCCTACATATAGGATCATGTTATAGTGTGACTGAGCACATACCTGAATAAGTATCTGAATGTCTCTTGCAGTGCTGATAAAGCCTGTTAAATAAGCTCAAATCTATTTTATTTAGTTTTAAGTAACTCAGTTGAATGGATTTGGAATCTACTGACTTTCTGTGTTTTGAAGACATAATGTTAAATATGTAGAGGAAAAAAAGTTGGAAACAAGTTTCACTGATAACATTCTATCTGATTGATGACTAGAATAGTAGATCACTGGTTTTACAGATTTTAAAGATTCATAGACATTTTTTCCTTTGTTTGAAGACTGTTGAAGCTGGAAGATTCTTCCGTTGCTCTCTTCCAAATCACTTTTATCACTAACTGTTATGCTGTGTTCCATGATGGATATGTAGCTGATTAGCCCTCTCAAGATGGAGCAGGTAGGACATAATCTGATTTGAGAGGGTTATAGTATAAAATATTTTATTTTCAGAATATTATATGTGCATAGATTGTGAGAATAGAAGTGTCATTAGGAAGGTGGTATCCAATAGTTTCTCTTACATTACTCTGAATTTAATTTGGTACTCTACTACAAGAAAACAAGATTATTTCTTTATCCACAGATAGACACAAACAAAGGCAATAGAAATTCTTAATCTTTCTAATCATTGTGTCACAGCACAGATATGGAAGGAACGACCAAAGGTGAGAAGTTTATCGGGTCTTTGTTTTCAGTCCTTGACTTCTCCAGTGAAATGGAAGGAGACCTTGCTGGAAGCCTGGTTCTATTGTCAGGCCAGAGACAGGGAGGGCAAATGAGGTCAGAACAAAAAAATAATATTCTTTCCTGCTCTCTGACCCAACTTGAACTTGAGCTGAAATGCTTTTGAAGGTGAAATTAAGAAGATCCTTCATGTGTGTGAGAGCATTTTAGACTGAAACCTTACTCAGTTTCTTAAATGAACGGGTTCCCTGAGGGTTGGTGACTTCTGCGATATCTTTGTGGAGCATGAAAACATCATACAAACTAGAAAGAGCCTGAGCTGAAAGACTACAAGAATGTTCTGAGACTGTTCTTCTTGTCTGGACTGTCATTGCTGGAACACAATCCACCAACGGCCCTGAGATATCAACTGCAGGAATGAACAGAGAAAGGTTATACAGATACTGAACCTTTAATGCATATATAAATCTTGAAAATAGAACTAAACACTAATTTGGCAAGAAACCGGTGACTTTCCAACCCAGAAGTTATGTGTCCTTGCAGCATTATTTTCCTGCAGTACAAGTCTGCGTTCTATTATCTAATTTGATAACAAACTTCTTTCTGTGTTTTTCTTTTGTACAAAATTCTGCCTATATTGTGTACAAGACCTCCAATAAATGGTTACAGAGCCCAAGTGCTCTGGAAGAAAAGCTTGACATATCCAAACAGAGGGCTCTAATCTCTGAACTCCTACAAAAGCATCTGTCTTCCTGAAGCAGCTGCACTTTCTCTTAGAAATACAATAGAAGCTAGAAAGGTCAAAGGTGGACTGTTTCCTTTTCTTCGTAAATGATGATTTTGGAACAGGGAATACACCAATTTTAGCCTAGTGTAAGTAAAAATCTAATGATCCAGTCGACGGCATTTTTACTTGAAAAAAACATTAATGGTATTCAGTGGGAAGAAAACATTTGTAAGTTGCATATAAATTAAGTAAGAATGAGACATAATTTCTCATTAAAGTTTCTGATTTAAAAATTAAATAAACTTTGCAGATTTATAAACAATAGGATCAGGCTCATAAATAGCTATGACATAATCAGATATGTAATCCAGCAGACAAAGATTTGGCCTTTTTTTGTGGCACATAGTGACAGTTGCTTGAGTCCTTATTGTCCAGGAACCTTAGCAAACACCTTGAAGTTTATAATCTCATTACCTCCCACAATAAACTCTTCCAAAAGTAATTCATGTGCTCTGTGATTGTAAGATGAGTGGGAATGAACACTCACATAAAGAGACAGGCTGACCTGTCAGTAAATGACCTTTAACTTCTCTAATTTGTAGAGTATATTTTCATAACTATCCAATTCCTGCTTACGAATCACTAAACAAAAAGGAAAAAAGGGAAAAAATAATCCTCTCTCATAAAGCTCTCCTTATCTTCAAGAGAGTCATATTTTGCGGTAAGGACGAGCAAATTTGGTCACATTGAGAAAAGTCCCCAGTTTTTTGTACATAAAAGTGAACATGTTGTTACTTGTATTTTCCACCTTCTTTAGTTTGAAAACATTTGGATTATTTTTCTTAGAAATTATTCAAATAAGAAAGGCATGATACATATCTACTGCATACAACCAGTAGTTTTAAGTAGATTTGTACCACAGGAGGTGGCTGAGCCGCAGAACAAAATACGCAAAATGACAATTTATATTGTCATGCAAGCTCATGAAAATGCAAGATGGCAGCAACTTTATTCTTTACTGTTGAAGTTCTATAATTATGAATAATCTGGATGCTTCAGGAACAGTAGGAACAGAGTTTGTCTGCCCAAAATAACTTTCAAATGGCAGTTTTGGCAATTGATACAGAGTTACAGAAGTCCACATGTTTCATGTTGTCCAGGTTGAAAATTCAAAGCTAAAATTTTTGATGTGCCTTGGCGAGCTTTTAAGGAGAGTTTCTTTAAGGCAGCCTAGGGAAACAACATTGGGTTGAGCATTTAGTCAAGCTGTGCTACCATCCTCATTCTCCTTCTGGCTTGCTGGTATACTTCAGTAAGCATCTGTGTCTCGTGTTAGCTGTCTGAAAGCTAAAGATAATAACACTGATTTCTTCTGGGAGTAACCTGAGATTCAGGTGTGGAAAGCACTGTATGAAAAGTGCTCTTACTAGGTATATGCAATTGCTCAAATTAAGGCTGTCAATTAGATGTGAGCAGATCGATTTCTTAGTTCAGTGAAGAAACTTATCCCTAATGCGATCATACTTGTGGTGTGGCATTAACAGTCAAAAAAAAAATGAAAGGAAGGAAAGAATCAGAGCCCTAATTGTGGAGTTTAGTGGCTCAGTGGACTATAGAGGAGAAGATGTCTATGGGCCTCAGAGGACAAGAAAGGACATAGCCATATGCCTGGGGAGGAGAAAAAGCTTTAGCTGTGGTTTATCTGATTTGCAAGCATGCAGCTTCTCTATGGTGTAGAATAGGGAATACAGAATTTTCCAGTCAAATTTTCAGATGACTTGCACATTTCTCAGGCCTGGAAATTAATCCACCAGAGGTCAGGTAATGGTAGTTTTGAAGAAATGCAAACAGCTACAAGAACAGAAATTGAAATTTGTTAAAGGGTGGAATAGTTATAGCTTAGGAAGTGCAATGTGGTGAAGGCTGAGGTCATATGGTAAATTTATAAATGTGGATCTACTGAGAATGTCAATCTGATATTGGTCTCTGCATCCAAGTTCAGGACTTCAAATCAACCAGATAATTGGACCAGATGAGGTGTGTCCAAGAGTGCTGAGGGAGCTGACTGATGTGGTTGCAAGGCTAGTCTGTGTCATCTTTGAATGATTAGAAGAGTCAGGGCAGATTTGTGACAATTGGAAACAGACAAATATAATGCCATTTATCAAAGATAACAAAAAGGAGCATCCAGGAAGCAGTAAGCCTCACTTTAGTTCCTGGAAGGTTGTGGAGCTAGTCCCCTTGAAAGCTGGATCTAGACACGTGAACAGTCAGCATGGACTGACCAAAGGCAGGTTGTGCCTTCTACATTGGAAAAACTGACTGCAGCTAATGGGACACCAGTAGATGTCATTTACCTTGATTTTAGCAAGGCTTTCAACCTGTTTTTGCATACTTTTATCGTAGTCCAATGGTCAAATCTAGTCAATATACTCTATGTGTTGATTGCAAAGTGTGTAGCAAAATAACTGGACTGCCAGGCTCAAAGAGTAGTTGTCAGTGGTTTGGAATCCCACTGGTGGCCAAATATGAGTGATATTTCATTGGGGTCAGTACTGCTTTGATACTTTTTCCTGTGAGTAATGACTTGGAGTTTGAGATGAGTGAACTAAAGACAAATTCAAACTGGGTGGAATGATCAATTTGCTGGAGGGCAGGGCTGTTTTTTAAAGGGATTTTTATGTGCTGGAAAAATGGACTGCCACAAGCAGTATGAATTTTAGCCAAATAAACAGTGAAGTTCCACATCTGATGCAGAATAAGCCCATGAAAAAGCACAGTCTTGGGGCTGGATGTCTAGAAAACAGCTTTGTGGAAAATGATGTGGACGTCCTCATGCGGAATGAGTTGAACATGAGTCAGCAGCGTGCCTCTGTGGCGATAAGGGTTAACCACATACAACTATGATGTTGCATTAGTAGCATCATAGCCAGCAGGCTGAGGGAAATGGTTATTTTCTTTATTTGGCCTTTTGTATGAACACATGGGAAGCATTATGTCTGGATTTGGACTCAGCAGTATGAGAAAGACATTGACGAACTGGAGGGAATCCAGAGGAGCATCAACAAAGATGGTTAGGCTTCAAGAGCACATGGCATGTGAGGGGAGGATAAGGGAGTTAGATTCATTCAGTCCAGAGAGGAGAAGGCTGAAAAGAACTTTCCTTTCTCTTCTGGGCATTCTTCCTCAGTTGTGTGCAAATGTTTATCTTCTGTGAGTTATTTGTAGAGAGGCCCAGCCATATACTTGAGTTTCAACTTGAACTGAACTCTAGCTCCTAGTATTTTGCTCACTGCCATGAGAAGCATAACACTGTTCACTCTACTAAGAGTACATCAGATCCTAACTACATAAAATCTGAAGAACCACTCCTCTTACATCATCTGATTCTTTAAGTCCTCCATATGTTTAACTTAGACTTCTGTTTTCCTTCCCACTTGCAGTCACATAAAGTTTGTCACTTGTGACATGTTCTTGACTTTCCTTTGTTTTCCTGTGGGTGTCACGATTGACTTAGTACATTATTTTTCCAAAAACACATTTAGCTTTTCTCTTCTGATGCCTTGCAAATCTGCAGACCCTGGAATTAGAAGGAAGGTTCTGATTCCATCACCGGGGGAATAACGAGGATGCACATATTTACTGGAGGTTTGCATGTTAGACTTTTTTTTAAATCTTAACTGCAAGAAGAATAGAAATTAAAAGCTTCTTTAAAACAAGCAAATAAACAAACCAGAAATAACCCTGGGAATTGAAGCTGCAGCCATACAGCTAAGCCTGCCATACTTTCCAATTCCTTGGAGTCTTAAGTCTGAAGACCTAAAATGAAAACTGTTCTTAAATCATGCTGCAAGTTTCAGTGTTGCAGAGATCTAGTAGAAGCCTGCTATATTTTCCGAACCCCAAGGAGAGGAAGAGCTGCAAAACTAAAATGCAAATATGTTCTTAAATCATAGAATCATAGAATCATAGAAAGTTTTGGGTCGGAAGAGACCCCTAGAGGTCATCTAGTCCAACCCCCCTGCAGCGAGCAGGGACACCGCTAACTAGATCAGGTTGCTCAGAGCCCTGTCCAACTTGGTCTTGAATGTTTCCAGGGATGGAGCCTCCACTACCTCTCTGGGCAACCCGTTCAAGTGTTTCACAACCCTCATTGCAAAGAATTTCTTCCTTATATCTAGCCTAAATCTACCCTGTTTTAGTTTAAAACCATTACCCCTCATCCTGTCACTGCTGTCTCTACTGAAAAGATTGTCCCCATCTTTCCTATAGGCTCCCTTTAAGTACTGAAAGGCTGCAATCAGGTCTCCCCGCAGCCTTCTCTTCTCCAGGCTGAACAAGCCCAGCTCTCTCAGCCTGTCCTCATAGGAGAGGTGCTCCAGCCCTCGGATCATTTTTGTAGCCCTCCTTTGGACCCACTCCAACAGTTCCATGTCCTTCTTGTGCTGAGGGCTCCAGAGCTGAAAGCAGTACTCCAGGTGAGGTCTCACCAGAGCAGAGTAGAGGGGCAGAATCACCTCCCTCGACCTGCTGGCCACGCTTCTCTTGATGCAGTCCAGGGGACCTGCGAGGGGACCTTATAAATGCCTACAAATATCTGAAGGGTGGGTGTCAGGAGGATGGGGCCAAGCTGTTTTCAGTGGTGCCTAGTGACAGGACAAGGGGCAATGGGCACAAACTGAGGCACAGGAAGTTCCGTCTGAACATGAGGAGGAACTTCTTCCCTCTGAGGGTGACAGAGCACTGGAACAGGCTGCCCAGGGAGGTTGTGGAGTCTCCTTCTCTGGAGATATTCAAGACCCGCCTGGACAAGGTCCTGTGCGGCCTGCTGTAGGTGACCCTGCTTCGTCAGGAGGGTTGGACTAGATGACCCACAGAGGTCCCTTCCAACCCCTACTATTCTGTGATTCTGTGATTCTGTGATTCTGTGACACGGTTGACCCTCTGGGCTGCCAGCGCACATTGTCGGCTCATGTCCAGCCTTTCGTCTATTAGTACCCCCAAGTCCCTCTCAGCAGAGCTACTCTCGATCCTTTCATCCCCCAGCCTGTATTGATACCGGGGATTACCCCGACCCAGGTGTAGGACCTTGCATTTGGCCTTGTTGAACCTCATGAGGTTCACACAGGCCCACCTCTCCAGCTTGTCCAGGTACCTCTGGATGACATCTCGTCCTTCTGGTATCTCAACTGCACCACTCAGCTTGGTGTCATCTGCAAACTTGCTGAGGGTACACTCGAAGTCGCTGTCCATGTCATTGATAAATATATCGAACAGCACCGGTCCCAGTACGGACCCCTGAGGGACTCCACTCGTCACTGGTCTCCATCCAGACATTGAGCCGTTGGCCACTACCCTTTGGCTGCGACCATCCAACCAATTCCTTATCCACCGAATGGTCCACCCATCAAATCCATGGCTCTCCAATTTAGAGAGAAGGATGTTGTGGGGGACTGTGTAAAAGGCTTTACAAAAATCCAGATAGATGACATCCATTTGTTTTCCCTTGTCCACTCTTGTTGTTGCACCATCATAGAAAACCACTAGGTTGGTCAGGAAGGACTTGCCCTTGATGAAGTCATGCTGGCTGTCTCGAATCACCTCCCTGGCCTCCATGAGCCTTAGCATATCTTCTAGGAGGATCTGTTCCATGATCTTCCCAGGCACAGAGGTGAGGCTGACAGGTCGGTAGTTCCCAGGGTCTTCCTTTCTACCCTTTTTGAAAACGGGCACAATGTTTCCCTTTTTCTAGTCACTGAGGACTTCCCCTGACTGCCATGACTTTTCAAATATCATGGAGAGTGGCTGCTTGGCAACTACATCAGCCAGTTCCCTCAGGACTCTGGGATGCATCTCATCAGGTTCCATGGACTTCTGTACATTTAGGTTCTTCAGGAGGTCCCGAACCTGGTCTTCACTTACAGCTGGAGGGATTTTATCCTCCTGGTCTCGTTCATGCCATCCATCGACTCGGGAGGCGTGAGGAGAGAGGTTTCCAGTGAAGACTGAGGCAAAAAGTTGTGGCAAAAAATCACTGTAGGAACTCAGCGTCATAGAGGACCAGCTAACAAGTGCTTCAGTGTGAATTTCCTTCCCTCTTAGAATTTGAGAGCTGTAGATTTACGCTGAAAGAAATTAAATATACTCCTCAATAAAAATGCTTGTGATAAAACTCTGGAAATCACAAGCAGAGGAATCTCAGTAGCATCTGGATTGTTACAGATTATTTGTCAATAAAGTATGACAATGAGAACAGAATCAAGAGAGCAGACTTCCTCTTTCACTTTTCTTAGTATAAACAGAGAATATCAAAACTGATGACCAGTGCAAGTGAGAACAAATTTTGCCCAAGGAAAACTAATTAGAAACTCATGCTAAAACATTCTTTTTCAATCTGTCTGTGGATGTAAATACCTCTTCTGCAGTGCAGAATTCAATTACACGTTCAGCACTGAGAAATTCACCCAAAACCTGTTCAGTAAGGAAAATGGTCCTGCAATTTGAGGACGTTTTTGTTCAGACCTTTCCTTTATCCATGGAATTACTGTTGGCTTCAAGTCTTCCAATGGCATTGGGGGTTAAATGTTACTAAATAAAAATACAGTGCAATCAGTAAATAAGGTGTTGTCTTTCACTTTAGTTTATTATTCAAATATAAGCTACTTTTTGATGTTTGCAGTCTTTATAAAACCACCTTTTACCACAAATACACATAACAGATTAGTACATAGGTAAGTATATAGGGAAGTGTCTATTAAGTACCTATGTTGTAACATTAAGTACTTCTATACCTCTTTAATAATGTTAATCAGATTGGTATAAATAGAGGGATGGAATAAAATATTCAGGTTGAAAATGTTTCATAGAATCATAGAATGGTAAGGGTTGGAAGCGACCTTGAAGACCACCTAGTTCCAATCCCCCTGCCATGAGCAGGGATATCTTCCACTAGACCAGGTTGCTCAGAGCTCCATCCAACCTGGCCTTGAACAGTGCCAGGGAGGGGGCAGCCACAGCTTCTCTAGTCAACCAGGTCCAGTGTTTCACCACCCTCATGGTGAAGAATTTCTTCCTAATACCTACTCTAAATCTGTCCTCTTTTAGTTTAGAGCCTTTCCCCTTTGTCCTATCGCTACACACCCTTGTGAAAAGTCCGTCTCCATCCTTCCATCCTTCCAGTAGGCCCCCTTCGGGTACTGGAAGTCTGCTCTAAGATCACCCCGAAGCCTTCTCTTCTCCAGGCTGAACAGCCCCAACTTCCTCAGCCTGTACTCATAGGAGAGGTACTCCAGCCCTCTGATCATCTTTGTGGCCCTCCTCTGGACCCACTCCAATACATCCATGTCCTTTCTATGCTGGGGGCTCCAGAGCTGGACGCAGTACTTCACGTGGGGTCTCACGAGAGCAGAGGAAAGGAACAGAATCCCCTCCCTCGACCTGCTGGCCTTCAGTCAGTACCTGAAGCAGTAATTTCTGGAGACTCTTAGAAAGGAACTGCAGCCCAAACTGCTAATATATTTCTTTTTATTTTGGACAAGAATTTAACATTTTCAGTCCTGTGCTGTGGTACTTGGAGACTTGAAGCACTTTGCTGGCAAAAAGAGTACCTGGTTAGTTGTTCTGAATTAGAATACCCATTCAACAAGTAAGCACATGAAACGCATTTGGTAAACTTAAGAAGTACTGCAGTGTCTATAAAAAGTGAGGGAAGATACATCAGAATGCGTTTAGACCCTGACCTACCAACCATTTCAATCCACAGAGGTCTTTCTATTGACTTAATAACTTTAGATAAGTCTTGTGGTCTATTAAGTGTAACAATGAGTTATGCTCACATCTAAATCTTCCTAGATTTTAACATGGCTTCAGAATATGCTTAAGATTGAGCAAAACCTTAAGTTGTTTCAGTACAGGGATGTAAATGTCCTGTTAAGCTGGATTTTTAGTGAAGGGAGAAACTTAGAAATTAACATGAACACAACTTCTGTGTGGGGAATTAGTTCTCTGATGCTATGGGCAGCTAAGCTGTGGTATAAAATAAATCTAAATTTGGAAGGACCTCTTAATGTGCTTTATCTTCCTGTGTCTATTTTTAATAGATTAAAAGGTCTCTTGGAGAAAGGATGTCCTGATTCCCACTGATTCTCAGACTCTTGCATAGTCCAGGCTCTTCGTGACCTCTCACTGCTTTCAGTTTGGTATTACTACATTCATTGATTGTGAAGTCAGTATTTCTTTTCTTTAGTATTAAAATATGAATGTTTTCTACTGAGTCATGCATGTAAATAAATCATATTTGATGTAATAGCTCCATTATATCAGTGGATTTTTTTAAAAAAAAAAACATATTTTTTTTACATTTACTTATTTGTGTAATCAAGTAGTCAGAAAAAAATGTATTGTCTATTGCTTATTTTGCAAATTAACACTTCCTTTGTTGTCTTATCAAACTGTCTTTTTGTCAGCTGATGAATTTCACGTTTTCCCATTCTCCTCCTCATCCCACTGTGAGAGGGAGCAGCGAGTGGCTACATGGTCCTAGTTGCTGGCTGCCATGTTAAAAAATGACAGTGATCCAGCAGCTTCTGTCCCCTAATTGTTCACAAAGCTCTGATTTTTTTTTTCTGTGTTTGAGATATGGCCATTTGAAGAAACTTGTGTTGGTCAGCCCGGCAAATGAAAATTGTTTCTAAAATTTCAGAGCAGGGAAAAACAAAGTAAATACAACATTGCATTCAGTGATCTAAAGGTTACTTTTGTCTATCTCTACCCTTTTACTCCAAAATACCAAGACAAATTAACTGTCAGTACCATATGGGAATTCTACACAGCCCTGTGGAGTTAGTGCTTGGAATGAAGGATATAAAAGATAGAAACTTCACCTGGAATAAATCTTCCTAGCTTCACTGATTTCAGATTGGCTGAGCTAATTTATAATGGGTGCAGTTCTGCCCCAGAGATATTGCTCAGGACAAAAAAAGGTAAACACAGTCTTCTCACTGGCACCGCAGAAACTTTAAAGTTTATGTACTTCTTTACTTCTCATCTATTCCAAACAGAAGATTTTTCCTCACATTTTTTTTACTATCTATACCTATATACATATCACTTTCTCCTGAATATTAATTCTAAACTTACAACATCAAGTATCAAACTTAAAATAGAGTTTTATTAGAAAATAATAGGTAGATTATGCAGAACCAGAACGAATTTGGTGATTTGGTTTATCAAAAGCTAAGCCACAGAGGAACACTTTCAAAGGTTTCCATAGCCTTTTATCCATTTGGTAGTGTGTGGTACTTTATCACTGAGGTAACACGATAGAATAGTGCACCAAGGTACACTGAAGAATGGCTTCACTGTTAATGCTCAAAGCTGTGGTTGTAGAGATATGAGCTGACCATTGCCTCTGTCATTAAGATGCCTGCATTTCTTCTAATTGAAATGTTCTTTTGTCTCATGTATTAATAAAATAAATAGAACATTTAAGAACAACACTGGACGAACACTTCCAGTTCAGTGTAACAGGACCAGCACTTAACACCAAGCAGTGGTTCCACACAGGACCACATCACTCAATGATAATTCAGTTCCTGAGGATAGGATTCCAGGCATACTCGGAGGAGTTCTAGTGTGAGCACCAGGAATACCAAATTTTGGCATAAATCAGAGAGAGAAGGTCCCCAGAGAGTCTTGATTCATCAAGTATGCTCAGACCATGCCTAATCCTCTGGACAAGCATTAAGTTCAACACAAAACACATCAGTCATGGTCATTTTCATTCAAAAATGCACAGTGAGGGAAAGTGGTGTTACCGGCGACCCTGATTTGCATAATATCTACTTATTATAGCGGACCTGTCAATATGGTCGAGTCCAGAAGCAGCAGGTTCCCCCTGTTCTGAGTTCAGCAGCCATTTGTTAGTAAATCTGGTAGTCTGCTGCCCAGATCATTACTGCTGGTAGGTCTGGGTTGCAGTTCCTACCAAAGAAGCGAGAGGCATGGACTCAAGCATCTCGTGAGACAGAGTAGGATTCAAGGCATATTTCTTCAGCAGAATGCCCTGGACATTAGAGTAGCAGGTTGAGATGGAATAGCAACATGAAAGGGAGATTTGATGCTTGCAGTGGAAGCTGGGAGGCTGTTGAGAGAGGAATACAAAGGTCATAAGACAAAGATCTAACAAGGTGTAATAAAACATGAGGGAAGTCCTGGATTTTACTCTACACTGATTTATTTGTGCACTTTACATTTAAGTGAGGTTAGGTATGGTGCATGATATTAGGAATAGAAATCAAACTAATTACTCTTTCCTCTTTCAGAAAGGCTTGCTCCTGACAAATGTCCAGGAGATTTAAATCACTCTTTATAAAGACCTAGTGGTCTAACTCAGCAATGTCTATTTTTTTAGGCACTGCAATAGCCAAACAGGTACACAGAAGAGGCAATCTGCATCTCTCTGCACCTCTATTCTCTATCTGGACAACAGAGATTAAAAAAAATATGTGGTTTTTAGTAAGTATGTGATAAACTCCTGACACAGAAGCTGTCCCCATGTGCTTGTTTGACAACACAGTAAGAAACTGATCTCACTGCAGGGCCTCGTGATGTTCTTTAACAGAGAAACAGGTCACTTTTTGTGTAAGATTTCCTTTCTATAAGAATTGTGAAGGATTCATAAATTATTCATACCTATTGCATGGTAGACTTGCTAACTATGCATTATAGATAGTTACTAACCTTTTATTAAAAGATGTATGAGATTATTTTGAGCTGTGGATATTGGCAATCTATTGACACCACCACATTCTGTCTGCCCACAAGCCTACAATCTAGGTAATACCGCTAACGTAAACCAGCTGTGAAGACCCAGCATCTAGGTTTTGCAGACTGACTCTCACAGGTTCTCTGAGACAAGGACTGTGTGTAATTTTGTGTTAGTGCAGTACCTGGTATATATTGATCCGGATTCCTTTGGAATTAAGACTTGCAAAAAGATGTTTTCCAGCATTGTAACAGTGAATGCCAGATTGTAGGTTAATATTTTTTTTTAAACTGTACCTTAGGAAAAGACAGCAAGCATATCTTATAAAAGAAGTGTAGTTTTCTTTCACAGAAGTTTTTCTGTGTTTGAAATTTGGCTGCATTCTGATAACCAACAAGAAAAAATAAGAGCTTTTCTGGGGAAATAACCACATCTATTTTTAGACTCAGTTAAGACTTTTAAGGGGTTAGATATTTATATGATCTACAAGAATGTTTGGAATCATACTAGTGAGATTAACAGCTATATGTTGGAGTAGAAATGAAATTTGGCTCCCAAGATGAGAATACAAACTCAACTACATTGTCATTTCCTATGCCCCTATAGATATAGCCCCATTTTGTTTACTGAGGAACCATGGTCTAAACCACAGAGAGATCATTCTAAGTTTCATGATCCAGAAGATTGAATACTAGCACCCAGGAAAGTTTTCTGGTTCTGTTTGTTTTACTAGTGCAAAACTGGCATAAAAAGATGTAGTTCCTACCTTCTCCAACAAGCAGGAATAGTCCCAGTTATTACTACACTACAGGTGGTTGTTTCTGTATCTCTTAGAGCTGCTAGTAGCATTTGTTTCATGCATGCATTAACATGCTTCAGAATCAGAGCTGACAGGTCTTTAAGTTGGTACTATTCAGTCCATGTCTGATGTTGGAATAATTACAACCAAAAAAAATCCCTAAACTTGGTTGGCTAGAAATTGGTTTTTGGGATTGAAAGAGAGCTAATCTTTATGAACAAGACACAGAAAGGACAAACAATGCGTATTACACCTCTGTGTTACTGCAGACAGGCATAACATTCAACAAAACAGAACTGGAAGTACCTTGGGAGATCATCAGAACCACCTTACCTATTTATGATCTTTAAAAATCTCCTATGATGGAGATGCACTAGCCTCCTATCCTAGTATTCCGCTCTTTGAATCGTAGTTTGCTATTATTCTGATACAGGATTCTGAGGCTGAAATACACTACCATTATTCCTTGTCCATCTGTCCTCAGCATACAGAACAATCTGAGGAAGCCCTTTATGTATATGACTTGGGCGCTCCACACTCTGAGTTAAATAACTCCATTTCTTCTGCTGCTTTCTTATAGGACATATTATTTCAAACTTTTTATTGCCCTGCATGTGTTCCTACAACAGAGGGCTGACGTGTCTCCCAGTATGCTGCAGCTGCCTGATGAATGAGACAATATCTACTGTTAAATGAAACCCCTGTCTTAATTATGTCCCATTTGGTATTATGCTCACAGCACTCACTAACAATAAATCAGACATCAGGGTTGAAATTTCTGTTTTTAGAATTTCTTCCTCTTACTGAATTCACTTTAGAAGTCGCATTGGGTATCTTTAGGTAGTATCATAGAAATAACGCGTCTTTCAGGCATATTCCTGTTAGTAGCTCCTTTGCAGTAAACTGGTACAAGTTCGTACACAGTGATGTGTACCAAGTCAGTTCCGTTTTACTCAGGGTTGGTAAAGGTATGCTTTCATTGATCATTCCCTGGTGTCAGCATCTCTTTTTATCTCTGTATGGAAGCCCTACCTTCCCTTGATTTCTGCCTGTGAGTAGTGTCAATATATAAAGAGAAACTGATGTCGTGCCACAGTTTTCACTCTTTTTTTTCAAGCTGACCTGTTTCACCTCACTATGTTAATCTTCTTTCCTTTTTCATTCATTTTATCAGCTGTTTTATCAAGTCTCTCTTCTTTCCAAAGCAGAACACCAACTTTCCTTTTAATGGTCCCCAGCTGCGTTCATATACCACCCTGATGGGAACTAGTACAAGAAACGGACTAGATAAAGTTCTTCTTTTTCAACAAAATACTCTAATTCCATGGACGATGGTTCTCTATGAAATCAGAGTAGTGGGTTTTGGGGTTTTCTGCATAGCAGACAACCAAAGGTGCTACAATGGGAATACAGATTTTTTCCTACACTGGCCAGTGGAAATTCAAATAGCAATAATATTTTAGCTCTGGTATCTGTGCCACAAGTGAAATGTAGCTTAAAAAGTCTCTAATATACTCTTTTTTTACCTTTGATGGTGTCCCACACTTGACCCTTCTTTTCTCGTATGATGTAGCTGACAAAAAGATCAAGTTTGGAGTTCCTGGCAGCTCTATACCAGGGTAGCATTTCTCCTACAATACTGCCCATCATGTGCACAGTGAGTGATGCAAAGCAACTGCCTGAGATTCCATCTCGTGGATTAAGGCAGGACTGTAAGCACAGGCAACAAATTCATCAATTCAACAGAAATACGAACTTTCCACAGTTCTTTGAAGACTTTTTCCCCCTGAATTTTCCTCTTGTCTCCACTGACCGTTGCAGAGTACAGTCAAAGTTGTTTGCTACAAGAGGCAAGTTTAGTCCATTGACGAAGTGGTTTTGGTAATGATAGTTGTATCCAAAGCTTATCCAATGGAATCTGCCGAGCTCTACTCTTATGCTTTTGAGCACATTCAAATAAAATGTCCCCAGGAGTTGTATTCCATGAAGCAATCTGAATACACATGTTGTGTTGAATATTTGGAATTTATTTCATTGTTAATGGTTTACAAGTGCTGTAAAGACAATATTTGAAGATCAGTGCATAAGTCATACAGTATGCTTTTCAAACAAAATTGTAATACATCTCTATGACTGTTCAGGGGCCAGCCCGATGTACTGTCTTTCCTTGGAAACCCTAGCCATCAGTTTGTAAAATCCACAACAGCAGGTTCCTGTGCAATTTTTACACTTGCTGAGCTACGTACAGGATTTGGGTACATGTGAATAGAGTATCACTGCTTACCTGCAGTAATCTTGCAAATGACATAGCACATGGCTCTCCTTTCTCCTTTGGGTAGTATCAGTGGAGCTGTTTCCCTGAATAAAGCAAACTTGTGTGTTCTGCACCTGCAGAGTCAGAATCAAAGCCAAGCAGCTACATGGCACAACACACTTGGTTACAAAGTACTTCTTGCTTTCTTAAGGAGAAAAAAATTAATCTTTGTTTTTCATACATTGTAATAATGCTATGGTTTATAACCTATAAATCCTCTGAGTGTTTTCATCTTGGTACAGATATCATCTCATAGATAGGAGGTTCCTTTCTATGGTATTACGTATTTTCTTCTCTCAAGTTCAGACCTGAATAGATTTAATTAAAAACAAACAAAACAAAGAATTGGGTAGCATTTCAGTACTTGAGATATGGATGTAACAATGGCTTTTTGACATATATCTAGATTAAAATAAATAAACGCACATGTGGTTTAAGGAACTTCTGTTAATAAAGGCCTATTTGACAGTTATTCACAACTTACGTAGCTGGTTTAAGTTATTAGTGACTAGATTTGCTTTCTACTGATTGAACTTACATGAAGTATTGTGGCACTTTATTTTTTTGGAAACTGCTTTACTGGGTGTAATTTTTGAACACAGTTCTATTGTGAGAAGCCATTAGCTAGCTAGCATATCTTCTTCACTCAGGGACACCAGTGTATATATATGGATACTGAAGAAACTTTTAATGGCAACTTTTTAAAATCCCGGAGTCAATGTTGCCAAAACTTCTAAAATGACTTCATGAACTTCTTCCTTTGCTGAATCACTTTATCTTATTGGTCATTTCTGTGTTGGATTCTACATTGAAAAACAAGGAACTATTTATTCTCCTGACACCTTTTATATCTTTTATCTCTTCTTTAAGAAAACATCTGTCCATTAGCATACTAATAGCATCTCTGCTGGCACTTAATGGAACTTCTTTTATCTTTATGATCCCATCTGGTTTCAACCTACTTTCACAGAAGGAATGGAAAAAGAAAATTAAAAATCCCAAAGGCTCTCTTCTCCTCTTTGCTGATGAAAAAAACTGTACATGGGTATATGCATAGAAGTGCAATTCTTTGGTGACCCTCTTCTCCCTCATGCAGGACAAAAGAGCAAGAAACTCAGAGAGAAAGGCTAGGATTGTGAGATGATGAGAAAAAGTCTAGAGGATCAGACCACATACCCACCTAGCCCATTATCATGTCTTTAGATGTGGCTAGATGCATAGTGAATAACATTAGGTATGTAGTGATACTTCTTCTGTAAATAAAACCCCACCCCCTTTTCCCTCCCAAGTTATGCAAGTATCTGGGGAGAAATACCATGTTCACACAGGTGCAAAGGTGAAATTCAATTCTTCCTATCTGAAAAAGAACATCAATACAATTATAATAATTCTTATTGCATAGGAAAGAATATTAGGATAACCCCAATATTTGCCTTCCATTCCTGATCACTTCTTTGGAAGAACAGAGCCCATGCTTCACTGCAGGTACAAACATGAGTAGGGTGAACAACAGGATATAGCCTTGTTCTTCATGACTTCTTAGAACAGCTGAGCAAGCCACGGGTGCATAACAGTTCATATGAACATACATGTAAAGAAAAGCAGAAACCTTCAACTTGCCGTGGCACTGCCTTTATCATTCAAAGCTTGTTATCAAGTTTTTTCCTTAGAGCCGTTTCATCTAGTGAGTAAGACTTGCCATTCAGATGGATTCGCTATTTTCCAGTAGCAGCTGTTTAACAGAGACACACATTCATCTTCTCCACTTACCTTTAGGTTTGCATCATAGCTAGTTAATTTACATGCTCTGAATGATCTTCCTGAGGAAAGTATCTCTCACCACTGACTCTACAAGGAGACACAGACCTCAGCAGGATAACTTTGGCATTTAAACTGTGATTGTTTGAACACTTAAGTAGCAAAGACAGATTTTTATGTCCTCAACTGACTGTGTGGATTGCTCTAGAAGGATACAGTGCAAAGAAAAAGCTGTAACGGTAAATCAATTTTAGCGAAGAGAAAGCTAGTGGGCAGTGTAGTTACTGAGGTTGTAATGGCGGTTTCAGACCCGAATATGCAAAAATATCCTAATAGTTATGGTTCATCTGTTATTTTGCTTCCCCATATTTATTAACGAAAGAGCCAAACAGCATACTGCTGTCTTGGGTCACTATGGTCATCTTACTTTTTAGGTGCTGTTGAAGCAATGGCTCAGACTTGACTTTTCATGTATGTTACATACTTTATTTGGTGTATCTATACATGTGCCATCAGCGCCCATGGCTTAAGCAACTGAAGCCAAACTCATCTGTTCCCACTAGCGTGATCTACCCAATGGTTGTGCGTGAGCTTGCTTTATGCTTGCTCCAAGTCAACCAACAGCTATTTGATCTCTTAAGAGGAAGGTTAAAGAAAGAGTACCCCCTCTGATGAACAAGAATGGCAACTTCATCTCAACAGATGAAAAGAAGGCTGAGGTACTCAACAACAACTTTGCCTCAGTCTTCACTGGCAACCTCTCTCCTCTCCCCTCCCCAGCCCCAGATGGACTCCAAGATGGGGACCAGAGGGGCAAAGCCCCTCCCACTGTAACAGAAGACCAGGTTCCGGACCACCTGAGGAACCTGAACATACAGAAGTCTATGGGACGTGACAAGATGCATCCCAGAATCCTGAGGGAACTGGCTGATGTCATTGCCATGTCACTCTCCGTGATATTTAAAAGATCATGGCAGTCAAGTGAAGTCCCTGGTGACTGGAGGAAGGGAACCATTGTGCCCATTTTTAAAAAAGATAAGAAGGAGGACCCTGAGAACTACTGACCTGTCAGCCTCAAATTTGTGCCTGCAAAGACCGTGGAACAGGTCCTCCTAGCAGCTATGCTAAGGCACATGGAGGACAGGGAGGTGATTATAAACAGCTAGCATGGCTTCACCAAGGGAGAGTCCTGCCTGACCAATCTAGTGGCTTTCTATGATGGCATGACTAGATCAGTGGACAAGGGAAGGGCTACGGATGTGATCTAGCTGGACTTCTGTAAAGCCCTTGACACAGTCCCTCACAACATCCTTCTCTCTAAAATGGAGAAATATGGATTTGATGGTTGGACTGTTGGGTGGCTAAGCAATTGGTTGGAAGGTCACAGCCAGACTGTAGCAGTCATCAGCTTGATGTCCAAATTGATGACGGTGACAAGTGGTGTCCTTCAGGGGTCCATACTGGAACTGATGCTGTCGAGGGAGGTGATTCTGCCCCTCTACTCTGCTCTGGTGAGACTCCAGCTGGAGTCCTGTGTCCAGCTCTGGAGCCCTCAGCACAGAAAAGACATGGACCTGTTGGAGTGGGTGCAGAGGAGGCCACAAAAATGATCTGAGGGCTGGAACACCTCTCCTATGAGGAAAAGCTGAGCGAGTTGGGGCTGTTCAGCCTGGAGAAGAGAGGGCTGCGGGGAGACCCTTTAGCAGTCTTTCAGTACCTGAAGGGGGCTTAGCAGAAAGATGGGGAAAATCTTATTAGCAGGGCCTGTTGTGATAGCACAAGGGGCAATGTCTTTAAACTAAGGGAGGGTAGATTTAAACGAGATATAAGGAAGAAATTTTTTACCGTGAGGGTGGTGAAACACTGGAACAGATTTCCCAGAGAAGTAGTGGAGGTCCCATGCCTGGAAACATTCAAGGTCAGGTTGGACGGGGCTCTCAGCAACCTGGCCTAGTTGAAGATATCCCTGCTTACATCTGGGGGGTTGGGCTAGATGACCTTTAAAGGTCCCTTCCAACCCAAACCAGTCTACGATTCTATGATTCTTTGATTCTATGATTCTATGATTCTATTATTCTATGATTCTATGATTCTATGATTTTTTACTCTTCCAACAAGTGTGGCCTGAAGAAAATCAGGATTTGGCACCATGTTGATTTAAAAATCACTATTTTCTTATCTGTGCTGCTGTTGTCTTGTGTTTGGGTAGGTGTTTATTTGTCATGCCAGCATAAAATGCTCTGTATTTCATCTTCTATGGCTGTGTTCTTCCACTTGCTGCACCGTTTCATATGTGAAGAACACTTGTTATATTTGAAATTTTGTCTCTACCAGGCTGGCATTCCTAAGTTCTCAGAAGAATTTTGCTTGCAATATTTGCTTTGATATATGAGTTCTGACCTACATATGCTACTACTTTTGTTGACATCATGTCTGTTGAGCCTTCTTAAACATGGAATACAAGTTGTGCCAAGGGACATTTAGGTTGGATATTAGGAAAAATTTCTTTACTGAAAGGATTGTCAAGCATTGGAACAGTCTGCCCAGGGAAGTGGTTGAGTCACCATCTGTGGAGGCATTTAAAAGATGTGTAGATGTGGCACTTAGGGCATGGTTTAATGGTGGACTTGATAGTGTTAGGTCAATGACTGGACACAATGATCTTAAAGGTCTTTTTCAACCTAAATGATTCTATGATTCTATTCATACAGTGCCTTTGATTATTATGAGGCAACATTTTTAAATACTTTATGTATTTCTTTCCCCCACAACTCACAGCTGGCTATTCTTTTTATGCTATGTCACTGTTCAGTTAAAATAAATGAAGGTTGCTCCAGATAATAACACAGCCGGTTTTGTAACAGAAAATTCAGGTGCACCAAAATAAAAGTCCAAAATTTCATTATCGATAAGTGTGAATACTCAACGTCTTCATAAACCTGAAACTTCTCTCAATGTCACCATCATGCTTTTACTAATTAATAACTCGTGAATAAATATTTTAACAACTTGAATCCAGGCAAAATCCTCTGACATACCCAGCCAACAGTTTTAAATAATCATGATAATACAACACTACACCACTTCAAGTTTTGTGCTTGGCAATCACATACGTTTCAATAAGTTCAGATATTTTTGCCTGCATTTTGATGAAAGGTCTTCACAGAAAACATGCAAGCCTGTAGTGTATAAAAATGAGATTATGGCACAAAATTCAAAGACATCTCAAAGATCGTAAAGTGGTGTTCATGGGCATGCTGCTGCAGGTGTGCATACAGCTAGGGAGCTTTCTTATGGGTCCTGAATATCAAGGAACCAGTGATTTGGCAGACATCACTAGATGGTGCTGGTATACATATCTTTCATGCCGTTTTTCTTTAGTCTGGAAATAACTGCTCACTCTTGGGAATGCTACTGTTGTTGGGTTTGGTTATGCAAACAGATTTATAACTAGAAGTTAAGGAGACTGCAGCCATTCATCTCCCCGCCTTTTCTACAGCTCAGTTCAGTGGGGTGTGTGCCTCTGCTGTGTTGTCAGGTGCCACTGTGAGGCTCAGTATCCCCTGACTGAACTGGCAACTGCTTCTGCCTTTTTTTTGTGCTGAAATGCATTTGCTTGGTTAAAGAGAATGGTACAAGAGTGCCTTGCTCTGCGACTTAAATATTGACAAAGTACCTTGGAGCAACATCAGATCTAATATCCTAACCAAATGCCTGCTTTGGAAGTTATATGGTACCTTTCCCAACCTTGCCATAGTCAAAGGTCATAGCTGGCAGAAAATAAATTCTTCACATCCACTTCCAAGAAGAAAATTTCATTGTAGGTTGTAGCTGTACCCAGACAGCTCTCCTCCAAACATGGTTACTTTTTTGTGCCATGTATTTCAATATACTGCAAGCATGTGGGAAAATATATTGTTGGCATTTAATATTGGTTGGAATCACTTTAACAAAAATTGAAATATGCCTCTCTGAAGGAAATGAAAATGGTTGTGCTGTCCCTCTCTCTTCACTCTTTCAGTCTTCAGGGGTGTGATTGTCCTATTTTATTATCTATGAAGAAGGTATTCTTTGTTTTTCCCTCCTCAAACATTTTTGACTAAAATATTAAAAATGCAAATTTAGATCTTATTCCTTTCTTGCATGTAATAATGCAATAACCTATAATAAAGATGTTGATTCACTACTACTGACACAAACACATAGTTAGCACAGCTGTTTTTTCAGACTCTCTGAAAATTCAAGCAGATTTCACTGTTGATGTGTGGATATTTTTGGAAGATGTTGTTTGCATGTGTGATTCCTAGAGTATTTTCTATTTAAAAACAAAAGTTAAGAGTGAAGAAAAGCCGGGGGGGGGGAATGTTCTTTCAGCTTCAGCTAGTCCTTATACCATGTTAAAATAAATATTTCTATAAAAGTGAAAAGAGCTTTTTAGCTTTCTGCAATGTTCTCTGACACAGAAATAATACTATGACAGGTTAACTCTCCTGTGCAGGTTCAAACTAGTGGGTTATAAATTTGGCAGAATGTTCCTGCATCTGTTAAAGTCAGTGGTAAGATTCCCTCCGGTATTAGATGGAACAAGATCTGACCTGAAGAGGATCCTTGTGACACTATCTACATAAAAATTCCTCATGAATGTGGATCTGTGAAACGAGCTCTGCAGATGGCAGCAATTGATTAGCTGCTTGCAACAGTAGTATCAGCTTCTCAGACTCTCAAACAGTCCACTCTCAAAACCTGGCACATTTTTTTTGTCTGAAAAGAGCATTTTTTTCCCATTCTTCAGAACTTACATTAATTAAGCTCCTAGGATTTTTACAGTATTGTCCTTCTGTTTTCTTGTTTGTTGACCATGGGTTTGAAAGCCATTGGAATGGTTTTCCAAGAGAAGTGTAGCTAGTTAGTCATCTGCTAGTCTAAATATGTGTTCTCCTTCCAGAACTACCGTGAGTTTAGTGCATTTTTGTAATTGCTTTTTCAAAGACCTCCTGCAGATCTACTAGGTTTTCCCTACACTTCCTCTCCCTTACTGGATCACAGTGGCAAATGATTTTGTTTTTCATTTCCTGTAGAAGAAGACCAAATACAATTGTTTGTTTAATGTCAGCAAGCTTTTAAAAAAATTACATTTAACTGGTGTTAATTAAAAGTGGGTTTTTAACATGTCTTCTGTCTCTTTATTCTTTGAACAAAGACGACACTTTCTAATGTCATCTCATTTCTCTGGCCACTGCCTTGATTTTAGCATAGGTCACATTTATGAAATGTCAATGTATTCAGAGAAATTCTTTATTCTAGTCAGTCATTTTATTTAAATTTTCTCATGAAGATGTAACAGATAAGACTTGATAAAACTCTCAGTGGTAACTAGAGAAGAATTTCAATGGACTCGTCTTTCAAAGCTCTAAAGGAGTATTGTATACATTGCTTTTAAAATAACTTTTACAGAAATCATAGGAAAGCAGCATTATGTTTACGCAATTTATTGCTTAGTGCTGCTGTGAGGCTGATTCTGATATCTCTCATGTATAGCCTACAAATAGCTCTACAAATTAAAGTTAATGACCTAAGGGGGGTCTTGTGTTTCCATTGTCATTGGAATTTGACCTAAAAGGGGACACCCTCAAACTTTAGACTTTGTACAATATTTTTTGCCAGTAAAGGCACTTCAAAATTAAGATCAGCATCACTATCCTTGCTTTGCAGATGGAGAAAGGTGGGAGAACTGACTTACTCAAAATTTCCAGTTAAATAAAAGAGTCAGATAGGAATCCAGCTCCTCTTGTGTGTCTTCTGTTTCAGTTCAATGTTTCTTTTAATTCTTTATTTTAAGCCATAATAATATTTTCCATTTGAACTGGATGATACCGTTTCATATTATTGATAGGAAAAATCTTATTATAACAGTCTAGAAAGAATGTTCTATGTGGGTATTTTTGTTTTACAAGATATTTTGTGTTTTGTAATTTTACATTTTGAGAAACATAAAAATGTTGTCAAAATATTATGCCAATGAATGTTCTCATTATTTTTAAATGATGGATTTTATTTTAATCTTTGAAAGCAGTAAATATTAATAATCTGTTATTTATTACATGTTCATTACTTATTGGTAACATAATATTTTATCTGTATTTCAAGTTAAACTAAATATGAAATCCATCTGTCTGAAACTACACTCACTAGAAACAAAGTCAACATATTTGTTTTCCCAGTTCTTCCAATTAGTAATCAATTTTCCTTCAATAAGTTCACGAACAAAAATATCCACTTATATGAGAAATAACCTGCACATGGAACAGTAAGAACATGAAAACATATGAGAACAAAGCTTGTTCTTGTACCGCAAGATGTTGTGGATACAGTCTATTTTTCATTGTCTTCTTTATAACATACGTAGCAAAAGAAATCTAAGTCTCTGATTGAGTCAATACATATCATTAATAATGCAGCAGAAAATAATAATAAAAACCTAAGTTACTTAATTTGTTTTAAGGTGAGAGATTTCGTTATCAAAATAAGACTAAAGATCAGTATCATTAGCTGTCTATGAATCCTTACAAGAATGTGTAATTTTGAAAAATTAAATAGTTTTTGCAGTTTGCATCAAAGGTTTTTGTCCTATTTTAAAAAGGAAGACAAGCTATTGCTGCATGGACTTGGATTTTTATTGAGTACACTGTCTAGATTGTCATCAACTTTTAATAATTCAGAGGAGGTAGTGAGGAGATTTAAAAGTTAAAATATTCTAACCTATAGAAGAACAGGAAAATCTTCACTACTATCATTTAGAAAATGAAGAAGAAGATTCAGACCTGACACATATTTGATTCTGAGGTCGTCCTTTACCATATACCTCTGATCAGAATGTTCTTCCTGACTAGATCAATCACATAGACTCTACACATACATAGCTAAATATGATCTGCAGAAAAATATGTATATACAGATCATGTTTTCTTTAACCTCTAGGGAGAAATAATTTTATAAAAAAAGAAAGAAATATTTTTAATCATCCAATGTTCCACTTTTCAGTAGTTAATTATGATGAAAAGGGAAATGTCCTCCAAACAGCCTATGAGAAAAAAAAATGAGCATAATCTACTTCTGCAGATATATATGTTATATAAGATGTTCCCTTTTTAGATCTAAAAAGAATCAAAGGAAATATATGCTTGCATGTATTATATAATAGGGTTTTTTTTTACAGAGAGTACATTGCAAGGATTTCAAAAGAGCACTATTTTCAGCATTCTTAACTAATCAAAAGAGGAACCTGAAGTCCTAATACAACATTTCTTTTTTTTTTCTTTTTTGTAGAAAACAGATCCTATGAAAGCTAAACTTTCCTAAATGTTAACTTCAAAAGAAAACCACAAAATAACAAACCAACAAAAAAGTGAAGTTACATGTTACAGTCTGAAATCTCCTTGACGACCCCTAGTAAGGCAAGTGCTCATGTAACACTCAGGTTAAAAATGACAGAGTCTTATATGAGATGAACCTAAGTGCCACCTTTTCAAATATATCCTTATTTCTTTGGTAGGATCATGGAAATTGTCAGACTGGATCAGACGCACAGCCTAGCAACCTTTCTCCAACATTAGCCAATACTACATTCAGTACTAGATCCTTCAGAGGAAAGGACAAGATATTAAGAAGTACTTAGATACAGAATAACGTTCCTAATAAGAAAAAAAGGGGATGAAGGGATTGAGAGCAGCCCTGCCAAGAAGGATTTGGGGGTACTGGTGGAAGAAAAGCTGGATATGAGCCACCTATGTGTGCTCGCAGCCCAGAAGGCCAATCGTACCCTGGGCTGCATCACCAGCAGGTCGAGGGAGGTGATTCTGCTGCTCTGTTCTGCTCTGGTGAGATCCCACCTGAGTCATGCATCCAGCTCTGGAGACCCCCAGTACAAGAAAGACATGGAACTGTTGTAGCAGGTCCAGCAGAGGGCCACAACCACGATCCGAGGGCTGGAGCACCTGTCCTATGAGGACAGGCTGAGAGAGTTGGGGCTGTTCAGCAAGACCTGTTGTGATAGGACAAGGCGCAATAACTTTAAACTAAGGGAGGGTAGATTTAGATTAGATACAAGGAAGAAATTATCAACAATGAGGGTGGTGAAACACTGGAATGGGTTGCCCAGAAAGGCTGTGGAGGCCCCATGCCTGGAAACATTCAAGGTCAGGTTGGACGGGGCTCTGAGCAACCTGATCTAGTTGACGATGTCCCTGCTCACTGCAGGGGAGTAGGGCTAGATGGTCTTTAAAGGCCCCTTCCAACCCAAACCATTCTATGATTCTATGAAAACTATTCCGAAGTGTTGAAAAGAAAAACAGTGATATACCCTGCTCCCCACTGAGTCATAGGATTTCTAAGGGGACCTCTGGATGCTCAGGTCCCTGCCAACCAGACTGAGGTGTATCATACTAAAATGAAAATACACAACATGTTATTTTTGGTGACTTTATAAATGGAGGCTGATGGAAACTGAGAACTAGTTTCTAAATACATTCAAGTAGTTTGGTAACTTTTCTTTGTAGATTCATTTTATTTCTACTAAAATGAACCCCTCTGAGAAACCCAGAGATGCCATTGAAACAGCAGATGTCGAAGATGCAAGGAGACAAATCTAAGACTTGTCCTAAGACTCCTTGACACCTTTGGACATTTTTCTCAAGTAGAGCTCATTCTGATGAGAGTGAATGCTTTGCCTTTCAGTCCCACTTCACTCCTTCCCAGTCTTTAACCCAAGACACACATGGCCCTCCAAGGATACTTAAAAAATTAATCTAGTTGCTGTCAAGCACTTCTGAAAATGAGTGCCTCCCTCTTCAAATTCTTGGTAGACAGACAGTGTTTCTTGCAATTTAGGTTCATCATGTTAACATTACACAGATCACTTCTTAAAATAACTGGAATAAGATGGCATGCAGTATTGAATCAAAGAGTCCATGAAGTGCAATGTTTGGTAAAAACAGTGCTTAAATCACAAGTTATGAGCAGTAAGGGCCGGAACCTAAGTTTTTTATCTAGTCCTTCATCTGGCAGAATTCCCCTTGATTTCCATGGGAACTTGCTTTGATGAAAGACATCAGTACTTGACCTTAGAGCTTTCTTCTTGAAACAGTTTCATTGGATGAATCAGATTATTATTTCTTTTGCATGGGGTATGGCATCTTGATATTTCAGTGTATATTTCCAAAGCATGAACAGAAATGTAGGGCAAGACCTGATTACCTGAATTTTTGAAATAAGTCAGCATACCGTACAACTGAGGTTAAACTGGGGGAAGTGAATGTACAGGAAAAAATACCACTGCCCACATTTTAATGTGATGCTATTTTTGGCCCCTGTGGTGTTGACAGAGTGCCTGGTGTTATATCCTCCTTGCACCTACCTCTTGAGTTAGGGAGGCAATTATGACTCCCTATATTATGTAGATGCAACTTCACAAAGGCAAGTGTTAAGTACCATTGTGCTTGAAAACCTAAACACAATGGTGTTTTGATGGCACTGAATATCTGCCTTTGTAAAGAAAATTAGATTTGTACTTGATTTAACAAAGAACACACTTCATGCTTTCTGCCTCTTGGACAACTATTACTGTACTAGGCATTTAATTGAGACACCTAAGTCAGGATAAGGTGATATAGGAACAGGGAAACAAGAGAGTTTTCCAGTCCTAGACATCTATTCAAAAGAGCTATCTGATGGGGTGAAATGTCAGTCTAAGTCAGTCCTAAATGTGCCTGTGTCTTCCACTTGTCTCTAGAAGGAACTTGACATGCATGATACTATTATAGGCACTTAATCTCAGGTATGAACACTAGGGTATGGATGAAAGATCATATTTTCATTTTTTTTTAGTTGAAACTTTCTTATATCCAACCTCTTCTTTCAAGGAAATACCCGCATCTTGTCTTATACCACCTTTTCTTATATAACTTATCTAAAGAAAAGTTAACCTTCTGCATCACTCTCTGGACAAGATCCTAATTTGTAGCTTTGCAAGTGCGTCACATTAATCCATGTGAAATATATGCCTTTTAATGATCACAGGACCCTTTCTGTCACACAGCTTCCTCCCTAACTGAAATGTCTATTTATATCACAAAATATCCTGAAAACCTACCAGATTGCTTTGACAAATAAGGGAATCAGACCTGTATAAATTTTGTATAAGGACAGGACAATGTATGATACCAAAGAAGCTCACCTGAAGGCAGTGCTTCAGGTCTCAAGTAATTGCATACTTGTGTTTCTGAATGTGTAAACTAGGCAGTTAGTTGTTTCAGATTCCTGGTGATAAATACTCCATTAATAGTTAGATAGTTAGTGTTGACAGCCTTTCTTCATCAAGTAGTGTATTTGAAGGAAAGGAAGGTTACTTGATCAGCTCTACAAGTGGCAAACCTTGGCATTCAAATTGTCATATTACATCAGCTGAGAACCTGCCTTAACACACTTTTCTAAAGAAAAGCCATTGATCTCCATGAGCTTTGCATGATACCGAACATTACAAAAAGTCAAAAAGACTTCTTTTTCTCCCTAGTAAAATCAGTTTCAATGCAGCTAACTTTGCAATGGAAACTGACGGTGTGAGCCCAAGTGCCTTTGAAAGATTTCTGTGCTTTTTAGAGAAAACAAAGAAGGGTCTCTCAGGTAAGATGAGGGCTAAGACTAATGTGCCTGGTTGTAAATTCAGGCACCAGGATCATATGTTAGGAGGCAATATGATAAACAGTGGTAAGAATTAGCTGGTTTAAATGGTACATTAGGTTACAACAAAAGCAGTATCTCCCTCTTATAAAGTGCTGCTCCGATTTTAACTTAATATTTTTAATGGCTAATAACATGTGGGACAGTAGAAGAATTTTGTTCATGGTGTCTGAAGGGGGTAATCTCTTTCCTCTATGATTTCATTATCGCATTTGCAGAGGGAAAAAAAAAAAAGGCCTTTTTCTTAAATTAAAAATGGAATGTTATAAAACTTGTCAAAATTTTGTACTATTTCAACATGAACTGGTTTTCTGAAAATAAATATTTTCCAACTTCAGATGTATCCAGATCCAGGAGTTATTGTATGGGGCTGAAAATGCCTAGTATGTCATTCACTTCTGTTCCTGTGCTAGTATAAGGAACGTTTTTTTTTTCTACATTTCCTGTTGCAGGAAATTGATTTCATGTAGCTTTTAGCACCATGAGAACTTGAATGGGTAGAGAAATCCATGTCAGAGATGGCAGGGCAGAACCTGCTTGGGAAGTCAGACAGGTTGTTACAGAGTTGTTGAAAGTTCTTGCTCTTTTCCGTTACGGGGCAGAAATAATTAATAGGTTAGGTAGAAATATTGTCATTATCTTTCAGATGTTCTGTAGGTCTGAGAAAAGCAGGAGATGGGGAGCTAGCCCAGTAGGATGATACTCTTTGAAAAGAATATGGGTAAGGAAACACAAAGTCTGTTTACACACCTCGTGCAAGTTTTCTTGAGTGAGCAGAACTTGTTTCTGAGTCACTGGAGCCATAAGTAGCTGTGACTGCTGCTTTGCTGCTCTATTCTCCTACTTTTATTTGTTATGTCATGTCCGGGTCTGCTGTATCTGGGCCAGCCAGGAGCCATCTCTGGAAGTACTGATTGTTTTGTTACTTTATCTGTATTATTTATAACTTCAGATATTCACTGTTTCTCAGTGATGCTCTTGCCTCTACGACTTCACAAAAAGTTGTAATATTCATATTAACACTGCTCCTACTAGTCATCTGGGAGACCATTTCTGCATTCCACAGCCTCCGTTTCCCTAGTCTGCAAAACGCATTTCACAAAGGTGGATAAGTGTTACTATATCTGAGCTACATCTTCAGTTCTCATTTTTTTTTTACTTGCCCCTCCTTGTCTACCCTTTCTATTCATTTTTTTACCAAGTTAAGGACTCCTGCTGATCTCCTTGCACCCAGTCTCTGATTCTCTCACAGGTCCCTTAATCCTTGCTGTTCATATTGTTGACCTTCACTGTTCTTCCTCATAATATATTTCCTGAACCTTTTCGTTGTCTAAACACCCCTCTCTCAAATATCCCCATTACCACATGTACACATCTCTAAATGCGTCCTCTTGTCCCTACTTTATCACCTTGAAGAGTAATTTGTGATTGTTGCATTTATTTTGTCTTGTATGTAACTTGTTATTGTCCTGATATAAGTTAATCTCACAGTAGAATCCAGAACGTCGTAAACTGCACTTCCTGCCACAGGTGACATATGTCAGTGAGTTAACAAATCTCCACAGAGGTCTAACCCTGGACTAACCCTGATTTCCTCCCAGATGAATAATTATAGCAAGCATCAACCTGTAGCACAGAAAGTTCCTGCCATGGGACAACTCGGTCAGAAGCAGCTGCCTTTTGCCCTAGATCCATATTCTGCATAGATTCACTATGGTAGCCCCATTCCCTGCTTGTACAGTTTGCTTGGTTTGGGCAGAAGGAGAGAATAGGACTGTTTTTTTGCCTCTCATCTTCCTCTCGATGTATATCTTAGTGTGTGTTTTAGACCATGATCCCAGAAAAATCTGAGAAGAAGCTGCCTTTGTTGTGATTCAAAACTGAAATTCTGTTTCATTGGGGTGTTTTTTTGCAGTCATGCCTTGCACGTAGCATGTAAGCATCTTACCAACTGAAAAAATGGGGAATTTACACAGCATACTCGTCAACACCCACATTTTATAAAATGTGACCATCAGATCCTCAGAAACCATGAACACTCTGGGGCTTGGGAATCCCTTTTCCCTGCTCCGTGTAGTGTCTAAAGATCAACAGCTGCCTACTGACACACTAGTAACTGCATTTCCAGCAGCCTCTGTGTCATAAACGGTGAGTTGGGTCTTGTGTGCAAAGACTGGTGTTTTCCTAGTGGCCTTGAGAAAGCTGACAGCATAACAGAAGAAATGATTTGGCTGCTGGAAGCAGAACAGTATATAGAATATGCATCTACATATGTTGAATCTTTCTCAGTAATGACAATAGAAACATTTCAACTTGGAAGAGTATGAAAGGCTGACACAGGGTGAACTCATGCAGCCAATCTTTGTCAGCATTTCTAGAGGGCAATGTAATAACAATGGGGAAAAAAACAGCATCTACAAATCACCAAATGGAGAACAGTCTGCAGGAAGAATTTAAACTGAAGGACAGTTAAAATTTAAGACTTAGGCATTTAGGCTCAGGCTTTTCTGATCTTATGTGTCAGAACAAAGTCAGCTGTAAAGCGATACCACAAAATCATTAGTAATGAGGGAGACACAACTGTCAGACAACAAAGTTTCCAGTGGAGTTCAATATAAAGAGAAAAACAAATTTATGAGATTTTTGGTTTTGTTTGGTGGGGAAAAAAGAAATGTCATCTTAAGAAGCAATGCAATGAACTGGTTGTAAATGGGATAAAAAAAGAAAAGCTGCCAAAAAAAAGTAAAGTTTAAAGCTTTCCAGACACATTTTATTGTATTTTCATAAAGAACATGTCTTTTTGTCTTTTTTTTTTAAGACCTCATGGGAATCTGGAACAAAAGAGTATTCTTTATTCGCTATTATTCCCCTTCTACTCTGCCCTAGTGAGGCCCCATCTGGAGTACTCAATCCAGTTCTGGGCTCCCCAGTTCAAGAAAGATGAGGAGCTACCGGAGAGAGTCCAGAAGAGGGCTACAAAGATGATGAGGGGACAGGAGCATCTCTCCGACGAGGAAACACTGAGGGAGCTGGGTTTGTTTAGCCTGAAGAAGAGAAGGCTGAGAGGGAACCTTATAAATGCTTCTAAATATCTCAAGGGTGGCTGTCAGGAGGATGGGGTCAAGGTCTTTTCAGTGGTGCCCAGCGACAGGACAAGGGGCAACGGGAACAAAATGAAGCAGAGGAAGTTCCAACTGAACATGAGGAAGAACTTCTTCCCTCTGAGGGTGACGGAGCCCTGGAACAGGCTGCCCAGGGAGGTTGTGGAGTCTCCTTCTCTGGAGATATTCAAGACCCGCCTAGACAAGGTCCTGTGCAGCCTGCTGTAGGTGACCCTGCTTCGGCAGGGGTATTGGACTAGAAGACCCACAGAGGTCCCTTCCAACCCCTACCATTCTGTGATTCTATGATATTTTTTGGGAAAATAGTTAAAAACCTGTGAAGACTTGATGGGTGCCACATGCCAAAATAACATATCTAACATGATATTCGTGTGACTCTTCTGCAATGCAGTATTCCAGAAAGTTTTTAACAAGTTTTATATATATTTATAATATTGAAACATAGCCATGTCTTATGCCTGAAAAATGCAATGTAAAATGAAAGTTTCATAGTGTGGTAAAGCTGAAGAAAAGGCACACTTAAAGAGAAGATACACTGAAAACTTTAGAGAATAGATGAGAACAGCTCTCATTTATAGTAGCTTGGGATTCAGTCCCTAGATTTCATTGCTGTTTTGGAAAAGCGTCCAAAATTTGGACAATAAATTGTGCGTTATAAGCCCTCATCCTTAGAAATATGTGTTATTGGATCACACGAAGAAAGGCCCATCTCCACACATGCAAAGGAGAACAGAGGCACAAGGGCACGTGGGGGAGTTCCAGTGACTGCTTGAGAGACATAATGCCTCCCAGAGCTGTCCCAAGGCACTCTCAGCCCCATGGCCAGGTGTGACACACAGCACTGCAAGCCAATGGGAGAGCACCTTACAGACTGTGGATGGTCACTGCTTATGGGGGTGAGACACATTGTGTTGTGCTGGGAAGAGCATTTCTGGATTCCACAACTTACTATGGGGCATTTGGGTGATGATCCACAGGTGGCAAAAGGGAGGGATAAAGGTAGTTGGGAGAGGAACCAGCATGGGCAAACAGGTAAAGTGGAGTGTTTCATATATAACAGGGTTGGTCAGTGCATGTATGTGGCCATACATTGTGCCTATGAGTGTAGTTTGTCTTCTCATTAAAATCTGTTTCTAACTCTTTTTCTGGGTGAGGAATCACCTACGTGGTGTGCACATGTGTAGGTGGAAATCTAAGTGTCAGCAATTGGAGACGGGACCACAAAGATGACTTCTCTCAACTAAGTTCAGATAAATTCCTTTTATGGCCAATACATATAAAATAATTAGCTGTTTTAGAGAGTGAAATTGTTGATATGGGTTGTGAAGACTTGTAAGCTAACGGTGCCAGTTTCTCTTTAACGACCATAAAAGCAGCCCAGGATGATTACCTCACTGACGGAAATTTAGATTTGGTAAGCTCATCCTACCCTAGCAGACAACCATTGGGTATTGTGGTCAGGACAGATTGCAGAGAAACTCACAGATCAGAAATTACCATGTTTACAAGCAAGTGCTAAAGCACTCGTATAAAGATTATGCCAATTATAAAGACTATTCTAGAACTTAATATTTAAATATTTTAATTCTTCTTCTTGGTATCAATGACTAACTACTCTTCAACATCTTGAAGGCTGTTTCTGCTGAGGATCAAATGTCACAAAAGCATTTCTTTCATGCAATGTTGTTACTCAGAGTGAATGTAAACTACAAAGTATTTCCAAAAGCATGATAAAGAATCACTTGAGGGAGAAACTCTCTTTGCTTACTCCTCAGATTCAGAACTTCACCCCAAATGTTGTTTTTCTTCTAGGGTCATAGATTCACAGGAAAACTCATATGAGCAGGGGTCTCAGGAGGTCTGTAGTCCAATCTCTTTTTCCAAGCAGGGTCAGAGGTAAGATCAGACCTCGTAGCTCAGGGTTTTAAGCAGTCTGGTCTTGAAAATCTCAAATCGTGGAGATCATACAACTTCTCTGGGCAACCTGACTGTCCTCAGAGTGAAAAACTTCTATTTCTATCCAGCTTGAACCTTTCTTGTTTCAACTTATGCAGTATTGCTTTCCATCCTCCCATTACGGTGAAGAGCCTGGATCTGCCTCCTTGATATCCTTCCCACAGGTGCTGGGGGGCTGTTGTTACATACTTCCTGGCTCAGTAAGACCAGGTCTCTATCCTCACAATTGCAAGTGCTCCAGTTCCTCATAGTCTTGCTGTTTATCACCATCCTTTTGGTACTGCAGTGCCAAAGCTGGATACTGTATCTCACTGTGGACTAACAAGCGCTGAGTAAAGGGTCATGGTGACCTCCTCACCCTGTTCCTGCTGCTGCAGCCCAGGATGCTTCTGGCCATCATCACTGCCAGGGCACAGGGCTGGCTCATGATCAGCCTTCTGTCCTCTAGGACTTTCAGGTCCTTTTCAGCAGAGCTGCTATAATATATATTAGTAGGATGAAAATAATGAAATATAAACTTATTTCAATGCATACTTTGCTGGGGATATAATCTTGACCTAGCTTAGCTTTTGGAACTTGTAACTTCCTGAATGCTCACTTTTCTCTCTTTGCAAATATAGGCTAGTAAGATCTGGGGGTTAACATGATCTTTTGGTCTGAGCTTGTACTACATAGTGAATTGCTCAAGCTTAACTGAAGGCAGTAATAAAGGCAATAATACAAACAATCTCTACCTCCAGGCTAAGAAGTTCCGTCCCTTCTTCTCCTTGTTTTTAGATCAGCATTTGCTATAAGGCTTACAGAAGATGAACCGGCTAAAATTCTTCTGTTGATGAAATCGTTTGATGACAATATTACAGCTGAGCAGCCCTTGAAAATATTTTCACGGTGTTAATGTCATTCTCCACTTTTGTATGCTCTCTCTCTAATCACTGTATTTTATTTTTAATCAATCTTAATGATTGAACAAAATGAAATATTTTCTCTTGGGTTTTAGCACTAACTATATCAAGGGTGTTCAGAACAGTTGATTTTTTTTTTGGATAAGGCTTTGGATATCTTCTATATAAACCCCAGAAAGAAGCAACTGTACTTCAGAACAAAAGACGTGAAAAATAAGGCAGGCTATAGTGTCCTGCCTCTGTGTTTCACTGGGGAATCAGAAGGGGGAAATTATATTTCTAAATGCTAAAGACCACATCTATTCACTCCAGAAGCTCAGTTAATTTGCTTTTTTCCCAGATGTTTTCAGCTTTTAATCTCTTGCAGTACTTGATTCCATTATCAGAGATCTTTCTTTCCAGAACTTGCGCATTTAAGATGCTTCTTTTCAACACCCTGGCATTTTTTGTGCAATTATTTCAGAGCCAATTATTTTTAACTGGTGGAAGAATAAGAAGTTTTGTGTTCCAGAGAGAAGCAAAATTGAAACAAAAACTTCAGGATGCAGAAATCAAAGTAAGCAACAATTAATTAATTTAAAAGATATAGTTTGATGGGGGATATTCTGGCTGAAATGAATAGACCACTTAATTCAGGGAAAAAGCATCTTTTTTTAATACTACTTTGTCTCTGTGAGAAAACCCAGAGTCCACCTAATACTGACCTCCTAATTTCAAGCTATCTTGAAAAAGATTCTGTATTTTTGACAGAGACAAATAATTAATGCTTAGATCTACCCCTGTTTCCTGCATTACTTCTGTTGTACCTACTTAATTAATATCCATATTTACATCAAAAATGACTAAAATACCCAGGTTAATTAGTTAACTACATCAAGATATGAAAGGAATTTGGATGTGGCTTCCTGTTGTTCCTTTCCTCCTTCCTGTGACACTACTAGAAATGTAAAGATTGTGCCATGTGTCTGATGCAGCAATACTGTATTCTGAATTTGAATAGTGATGTCTGTCAAGTCTCCCTGGATTTGTCTGACGAGAATTTCCTAACACATTTCTTCAAATTGCAAGCCTGCAAGTGAGACCACGAGATATGAATTTATGCAAATGGTATTGCAAACCTTCCCTGCTACCAAACAAACATAGTATGAGAACGAAAAAAGGTTGACCCTCCTCCTGTATATCTTATGGGAAAATGTAGGCAGCTGTTAGACGTTTATTCAGCTTGCAAGAACTGAAATTGGTAGAACTACTTTACAGTCGATGGAGAAAAAAGGAGCACTTGCAGAATGCGTTTTACTTACCTGTAACCGATGGCTTGCTGGACTTGTCAAATGCAAGACAAAAGACAAACGGACTGAGGCGTCTCTCACTGAGGTATCGGGGGCCGAGGAGATAACCAAGGAAGTAAATAACTGGTGCTTATCTTATCAGACAAAAGTAAGGGGGGATAGCCCATTACTGTAAACCCAGTGATCTGTGGGGCGCCGCGGAGCCTGCGCAGCCAGAGATTTCTTCAGAGATTGCTTTGGATAAAGCACAGATGGCCCCCGTGTGCACATACCAAGATGCCTGCTCTGAAGGCATGTCACACTGCTGAGTCCCACTTCTGACGACACGACATTCCATGCCAAGAGCCATTTGATACACAATACTTGACTTAGTCCCACCTCGCAAAAAGATTTCTAAACATATAAAAATTGGCACTTGAAAACTCTCTTTGGGAGGAGGAGCCAAGCGAGAGCTTCACCTGATGGACGGACCTGAACCTCTCTTCCCCCCCCAAGAAGGGACACCTTTTTGGTAAGAGTCGCTCCTCTGACTTTGTCAGACGTATCCCCAGGAACACATGGTTAACTAAAGCGCTAAACTATTACTTTGAGCTCAACTTTTGTAGACAGCGAATTTATCAACGACCATTCCGAATCTGTGATAACTGTCGCTTGAATAAATTACCTATTGTTTCAACTTTGCGAAACTGTTTCAGTGAAAGTCCTTGGAAGGGCTCTGGCAGGCTAGTTGAATATCAGACTCCCCTTACCCCCCCTTTTAACGCGACATTGCCCAAACAAAAAAGTGTAAAATTGTTCAAATGAATCATGTTTTTAAAGCATTTTGATTCTCCTCCTCTCCTGGAGGAGCCCAGAGTGACTACCTCAAATGTAGACATCTGCATTAGCAGTTGCTAAAGTTACTGAGATAAATGTCCCTGAAGAAACCCAATTTTGAGGGTCAGGTTGCTAGTTTGATAACACTAGTGCTCGTCTTGAGCTTGGAAACACATTTTAGTTCCCTGCTGACTAAGTGGGACCTTGTTGTATGATGCAGAGCAAATTATTTTGAGTGAGAGACTGTAAAGCATTTTCACATGCTGACCAGGAACTCTCCAAAACGATTCTACATTTTAGGTTAAAAAAACATTGGGTAAACTTGGAATTTACTATTCAGAAACAGATTTTGTTCCAGAGTTTGAAAAGCCACTTTTGTATAAACCTTATCAGAAGTTTGCAGTTGTCTCCAATATGAAACATCAAATCTCGTCTTTACAGAAATTTTATGTAAAATTTCCTAAAGTGAATATTTTATTTACCACATGCTACACTTCCTTGGAGTAGAGACACCATTCTGTATGTTGGTTTTCTGCTAACATAACTCCATTGCAACACCCCTGAATCAATCCCCTAATATTTACCAATTAACAGAATATTTCTTATTTTTAAAAAAATCACATCTTTAAGCCAAGGAAAACTTTGATCATTCAACACAGATCACATGAAATTTTTATCATATAATCCACAAGACTGTGCTTCCTTTGATAAAGGACACTCTAACCCTTTCTTAATTAAGGACATTTTTCATGTCAAAAGTTTGGAGAAGCTATTTAATAGACCTAATGATACTCCTAGTAGAAGATGGGATACCCTCAAAAAGATAGTTAGAGAGAATTTGATTTCCCTGACCACTAATAATTTTTTGAAAATATCATAGTCTAGTTAGTGATGCCATACAGATTGATGTATCTTCTTTAGATAAGATTCATAAAAACACTAGATCCTCAAGGATTTGTAAGAAATTAAACTGTGCTATGGGTAAGTTAAACACTTACTCTCTGGAAAATAAAATCTCTCAGATGGCATAGATAGAATAATGCAATTATGAAAGGTAGGCAGAATTACTTGCTTTTCAAATAAAAAAATCATATTTTCACACTAATTTCCATGGAAGATAGACATGAATACAAGAAATTGAAGAGATCTTGATGGTCATCTGAAGTTTGCCTGTAATATCTTTTGTGCTTTCTAGTAAAAGCAAAGGTCTAAAGAAGAAGTTTTAAGCAAATACAGAAGTGAGGCCCTTATGCCAATTAGATAATTTTGTATTTATGGAGCAGCTTCTAAGCAGCTTGTAAATGGACTTTACTACTGCCTGCTCACAAACTTATCTATTGTGTTCTTTAAATATGAGAAAATCTTGCTCTAATGCTGCTTTAGTTGTCAAGTTTGGCCATAGGTCCTAAGGTGACTAAAGACTTGACTGAATGAGTAAAAAGTGCTGAGATGTCTAGGTAGCATGGTTTTCCTCTATGCTCTTGTTTAAAGAGAGAAAAAAAGACTGATTTTCACTTTCGGTTTTCATATTAAATTTTGACCTTGTCTGGGATCTCCAACAAAGCGATAATGTTCTACCCATTACTAAGGGCTCGTGATGACTCGAAGAGTTTTTCATTTGGGTTGCAATAATGCCTTTGTATGTTCTATTAAAGACTAGATAAATCACAAAATCACAGAATGGTAGGGGTTGGAAGGGACCTCTGTGGGTCGTCTAGTCCAACCCCCCTGCCGAAGCAGGGTCACCTACAGCAGGCTGCACAGGACCTTAATAAATAGAAGGATATTAGATAGCAAAGCTTGTTATTTCTGTCTGTCACCTTAAATCTCCTGTAAAAATATTATATAAGATTCTTGTTTTCAGGCTAAATGTTTTCTTTCTTGTACTGTAAGCATCATTTAAATAAACTAGATCAATCCAGATGAAACCCTATCCTGGTAACACTAGGAAAGTTCTGAATCTTCTCTGCTGTATTAAATGCTTCTACCCTAGTAGAAGTAAAATATGGAAGGAAAGATCTTGAGGACTGGGATAGATGTATTTAGAACTATTGAATAGTAGCAGTTGAAATACGTCCTTTCAGATGTTCTGGGTGTTATTCTTAGACCTGCTTCTGTTATACTGAAAGATAAGAAGAAAGTCACTGTGTCTTTAAACAGTCTGTCTTGCTCTTCTAAAATCTAAGCTCCCTGTGGCATGGTTAGTCTCTTGTTAGCATTTTGTGCAATATCCTCCAGAATGGAACTTCTCTGAGAAAATTATCTGTGAATTTGAACCTTTACATTTACTTCTAGATACATATCCTATAATAAAATATTTTTTTATATATATAATTCATACATTTTATATATATATGGATGGAGATGGTAAGTACATTTTATTAGACCTGGTAAGATACAGTTATAGTTACCTTCCTGATGTTTAATAAGGCCTCTTAAAATTACAATTTTACTTTGACTGGACATTCCTTCTTTAGGATTAGTGGAGGTGAGTGATTTCCATCAGCTTTGATTGTATATGGATTTCTTCCCAATCACATGCATAAGACATAAAGCCTGTTGTTGACTGCTTTCCTCCAGGTATGCTATGCTGGAAGCCTGGGTAAGGAAGTTATGTCATTGACTATACAGCTCACTTTATAAAACCATCTACAAGTGTCGCCCAGAACTCATTGTGATCAAAAAGGAACGTCCAATACGGTTGGGAAAAAAAAATCATAGAATCGTAGAATGGTTTGGGTTGGAAGGGGCCTTAAAGATCAGCTAGTTCCAACCCCCGTGCCATGGGCAGGGACACCTTCCACTAGACCAGGTTGCTCAAAGTCCTGTCCAGCCTGACCTTGAACACTTCCAGGGAGGGGGCAGCCACAGCTTCTCTGGGCTACCTGTGCCAGGGCCTCACCACCCTGAAATTAGAAAATTTCTTCCTTATATCTAGTATAAATGTACCCTTTTCCAGTTTAAAGCCATTATCCCTTTTCCTGTCACTATATGCCTTTGTAAAAAGTCCCTCTCCATCTTTCTTGTAGGCCCCTTCAGGTACTGGAAGGCTTCTATAAGGTCACCCCGGACCCTTCTCTTCTCCAGGCTGAACAGCCCTAACTCTCTCAGCCTTTCCTCACAGCAGAGGTGTTCCATCCCTATGATCATTTTTGTGGCTTCCTCTGGCCCCACTGCAACAGTCCTATGTTTTTCCTGTACTGAAGGCTCCAGAGCTGTACGTAGACCTGATGGGGCCTCACTAGAGCAGACTAGTAGGAAGCTTTGAAAGCTTGAAGTTATGAGGTTACTCTGAAACAAATATGAAGAACCAAACACACATTTCATTTCTCAGCTAATATATATCGGCAAAGGAGTTTAGTCCAGTTGTCTCTTTATTCAGCTCACTCTTAGAAAAGACAGCTGTGGTGGGTTTAACCCTGGCTGGATGCCAGACGCCCACAAAAGCTGCTCTGTCACTCCCTTCCTCAGCTGTATAGGGGAGGGAAAATATAACGGAAGGCTCATGGGTCGAGATAAGGACTGGGAGAGATCACTCAATAATTGCTATCACCAAACTTGACTTGGGGAAAATGAATTTAATTTACTACCAATCAAATCAGAGTAAGGTAATAAGAAAATAAAACCTAAATCTTAAAACATCTTCCCCCTACCCCTCCCTTCTTCCTTGGCTCAACACCGCTCCCGATTTTCTCAACCTCCTACCCCCGAGAGGCACAGTGGGAAGGGGAATGGGAGTTACTGTCAATTCATCACACTTTGTCTCTGCCGCTCCTTCCTGCTCACGGGGAGGACTCCTCACACTCCCACGGGAGACAGATTTTCACAAACTGCTCCAGCATAGGTCCCTTCTACAGGGTGCAGTCCTTCAGGAAAGACAGCTCCAGTGAGGTTCCCCTGCGGGACCACAGGTCCTTCCAGGACCCTATTCCAATGTGGGCTTTACACGGGGTCACAGTTTCCTTTGGGCATGCACCTTTTCTGATGTGGGTTCCTTCCCAGCTTGCAGGTGGAGATCTGCTCCACCGTTGACCTCCATGGGCTGGAGGGGCACAGCCTGCCTCACTGTGATCTGCTCCACGGGCTCCAGGGGAACCTCTGCTCCATCACCTGGAGCACGTCCTCACCTCCTTCTTCACTGATCTCAGTGTCTGCAGAGTTGTTTCTCTCACATATTCTCACTCCTCTCTCTCAGCTGCTGTTGCACAGTTTTTTTCTCTCAGTCTTCGCTATGTTATCCCAGAGGCACTGCCGCTGTTGCTGCTTGGCTTGGTCTTGGCCAGCGGCAGGTCTGTCTTGGAGTCGACTAGCATTGGTTCTATTGGACAGAGGGGAAATTTTTAGCAGCTTCTTATAGAAACTACTTCTGTAGCCCCTCCGCTACAAAAATCTTGAATGCAAACCTGATACATCAACTCTATCTTGTTGTTCCACATGTTCTTGTAAATAAGTTATTCCTAATTTTTGAGATGCTTTTTTTCAGTCATCCATTATTAACACTGAAGTATCAATACTTGCTTCCCACTTTAGCTGGAAAGTAATTATCACCAACTCCTGAAACTAACAAAAATCCATTAAATAGATAAAATAAATCTGCACATTTGAATTCAGATTCTTAGAGGAATCTTAAAATATTTCAAGTTATTCTTTTGGAAAGAGAGTGGAGCCACATTGGGAAAGAAAATGTCACAGAATCACAGAATCACAGAATGGTAGGGGTTGGAAGGGAACTCTGTGGGTCATCTAGTCCAGCCCCCCTGCCGAAGCAGGGTCACGTACAGCAGTCTGCACAGGACCTTGTCCAGGCGGGTCTTGAATATCTCCAAAGGAGAATCCACAGCCTCCCTGGGCAGCCTGTTCCATGTCATTCTCTTCTGCTTACTAAAAAATCCTTAACTTCACAAGAACTCGTGAACTGCATGAAATTTGGTCATATTTTTCTGTGGCTGTAGAATTAACACAGTTCTGTTGACCAAAAGCATCTTTAAAAATTTATCTTTCAATATAGTTCTTTGAAACCCATGAAGATTTTTTTGTGAATGGATGATGTTGTTGGGAAAGGAACCTTTCAGTGTGCGCTTCCATCCAGAGGCATTTTAGCTCTCCCTCTTTCCTCTATCATCTCACCTTCTCATGTAGAAAGAGATCACAATGGGTTGCATCATGTTCCTGAACAAAGACTTGAAAAGCTCGATGTGGAAAGAACAAGCTCTTGCAGACAAACTCAGCCTGCTGAGTAAGGACAGAAAACATGGGAGACAGATCTGATAGCCTGGAGCAGAATGCTCCCTGGTGTATAATGCAGTGATAAAATGCGGAACAGTCATTATTATATTTGCTATAAAATATCAGATTTTTTTTTTTTCCAGAGCAATGAAGGAGCTCTCTTGGCTGCCTAAGTGACAAGTTTTTTCTTACACCACTGGACAATAAAATACTGGCAAGTGCACAATAAATATCCTCTCCAAGTATTTGCTCTACTGGAATTAACCCTTGCAACTTTTCAACAACCCTGTCACTGCTGAAGAACGGCACACAAACTGCAAACTGTGCTTAGTAAGTTATTTCAGTAACCAACCTAGTTAAGTGAAAACCTGTCTGCTATGGAGTAACGTATGTGTATAAACGCATCTGTAATGCATTCTTGGAGAGTACCTGTAGTTGTGCCTGTTTGTCAGAATTGGAAGAGGGACACTTTTCCAATTTTCTATGATTTTAAATCATGTCTAAATGAAATTTTGCGGTTCCAGTAATGTATTCTTCACTGTTTCAAAAGCAGCATGTTTTTCCTGGCTAAACTGCAGCAAATACAGCTAAAAATTTCTTCTTGAGCAGCCCTCAAAAATGATGCAAACATTCTTGTCCAGCAACACATCAAGATCTCAATGCTTCCACCTTTCTCCTTTCTGATAAGTCATTTACAGTTTTATTGTAGCTGCCGTATTTCTCAGTATACATATGCTTCAGATTTTCATAGTTCTATAATGCTAGTATTTCTGAACAGATTAAACATTTTTCTTTAACTTCAGAGGACTATCGAACACACTGATGAATGAACTGGTGGGTTTTGTGTGTCAGCTCTATGCTTCTTGCTATCACTCCAATTCACAAGCAAATCTTGCAGAGACATGTCTAAGAAAAGCCAGATGCCCTCATGCACCTACACAATGCAGATTTATTATGCTCTTCAAGCTATGAAACCTTTAGTCTTACCCTTGGATTCTATGCATTATCAATGATGTATTGACAATTGTGGTTTGTATTATACTGCCATAGAGTGCCCTCAAGAATAACCAGGTCCTATACTGGAGAGGTGACTGCAAAACTCCTGTGTAGTCCTGAGGCAAAGTCATCTGCCAGAAATAGAAAACAAAAATAATCCCCTCAGTAGCAGAAATCCCTTTAAAATCCTCCTTTCACAGAATCACAGAATCACAGAATCACAGAATAGTAGGGGTTGGAAGGGAACTCTGTGGGTCATCTAGTCCAACCCCCCTGCCGAAGCAGGGTCACCTACAGTAGGCTGCACAGGACCTTGTCTAGGCGGGTCTTGAATATCTCCAGAGAAGGAGACTCCACAACCTCCCTGGGCAGCCTGTTCCAGTGCTCCGTCACCCTCAGAGGGAAGAAGTTCTTCCTCATGTTCAGACGGAACTTCCTGTGCCTCAGTTTGTGCCCATTGCCCCTTGTCCTGTCACTGGGCACCACTGAAAAGAGCTTGGCCCCATCCTCCTGACACCCACCATTCAGATATTTGTAGGCATTTATAAGGTCCCCTCGCAGCCTTCTCTTCTTCAGGATGAACAAGCCCAGCTCCCTCAGCCTCTCCTCGTAGGGCAGATGCTCCAGTCCCCTCACCATCCTCGTAGCCCTCCGCTGGACTCTCTCCAGTAGCTCTTCATCTTTCTTGAACTGGGGAGCCCAGAACTGGACTGAGTACTCTAGATGAGGCCTCACCAGGGCAGTGTAGAGGGGAAGAAGAACATCCCTCGTCCTGCTGGCCACGCTCTTCTTGATGCACCCCAGGAACCCATTGGCTTTCTTGGTAGCCAGGGCACACTGCTGGCTCATGGTTAACCTGTCGTCCACCAGGACACCCAGGTCCCTCTCCGCAGAGCTGCTCTCCAGCAGGTCCACCCCAAGCCTGTACTGGTGCATGAGGTTGTTCCTCCCCAGGTGAAGGACCCTGCATTTGCCTTTGTTGAACATCATCAGGTTCCTCTCTGCACAGCTTTCCAGCCTATCCAGGTCACGCTGAATGGCAGCACAGCCTTCTGGTGTATCTACCACTCCTCCCAGTTTGGTGTCGTCAGCAAACTTGCTGAGGGTACATTCTAACTCTTCATCCAGGTCGTTGATGAAGAAGTTAAAAAAGACTGGGCCTAGTACTGACCCCTGAGGGACACCACTAGTTACCAGCCTCCAACTAGACTCAGCGCCGCTGATGACAACCCTCTGAGTTCTGCCACTCAGCCAGTTCTCTATCCACTTCACCGACTGAATCACGGAATCACAGAATGGTAGGGGTTGGAGGGGACCTCTGTGGGTCATCTGGTCCAACCCCCCCGCCGAAGCAGGGTCACCTACAGCAGGCTGCACAGGACCTTGTCCAGGTGGGTCTTGAATATCTCCAGAGAAGGAGACTCCACAACCTCCCTGGGCAGCCTGTTCCAGTGCTCTGTCACCCTCAGAGGGAAGAAGTTCTTCCTCATGTTCAGATGGAACTTCCTGTGTCTCAGTTTGTGCCCATTGCCCTTTTCCTGTCACTGGGCACCACTGAAAAGAGCTTGGCCCCATCCTCCTGACACTCACCCTTCAGATATTTGTAAGCATTTATAAGGTCCCGTCGCAGCCTTCTCTTCTTCAGGCTGAACAAGCCCAGTTCCCTCAACCTCTCCTCGTAGAGGAGATGTTCCAGTCCCCTCACCATCCTCGTAGCCCTCCGCTTGACTCTCTCCAGTAGCTCTTCATCTTTCTTGAAGTGGGGAGCCCAGAACTGGACTGAGTACTCTAGATGAGGCCTCACTAGGGCAGTGTAGAGGGGAAGGAGAACCTCCCTCGTCCTGCTGGCCACACTCTTCTTGATGCACTTGAAACTGACATGTTAATTAAAATGCATGTTTTCACAGATGTTTACAAATCTTATTTCTCTTCCAGAGTACCCTTTTTGAGGTGTGTAACATCAGAACTCTGTTACCTCTTATTATTATTACTTGTATTATAAAAGCTTGCATTTTCAGAAGGTAGATCAGAGCCTGATTATATCATATGCTTTAGAAACACAATAACTGAGGTAATGTCTTGACAGACAGACAGTTCATTTATTCATCATATAAATCCACTGTTTATCTTGTTTATAATTTTGCTTATAATCTCAAAACAGATATGAGATATCTGGGGAAAATTCATAGAAGAGCAATGTGGATGTTGGATGGAGATGTGGAGTGGCTTCCAATGATGGAAGAGTTAAACATATCAAGTCAGAAAAGGAGGTGCCTTGTTGAGTCTTTGACGACTATGTCATGGAGATTTTGATTCTTCGCATGAGAGGTGGTTACACACAGGAACTCTACCCCATGTGACATTTAGGATGCTAAAATTTGACATGGGATGAAGGATATTCTGGACTTATTCCTGGAATAAAACCCCATGCAGGATACAAATACAAAGACATCAGCCACTAAGCCAGAAAGGGTTGGAAAGTGGGAGAATAACCTGCGGAAATGTTGCTGTAAGTTCCCTCTACTTACACTACTCTTCTGTAAACCTTGGTAGAGCTAAAATACTAAGGTAGATGGATTTATTGTTACGGCCTGCTATGGGATGTCACTTGTCTACTGATGATATTAGACATAGTAGTCTCTCGTCCTGCTGGGGAACTTCAACCACCCTGACATCTGCTGGAAAAGTAGTACGGCAAGAAGTAGGTAATCCAGCAGATTCCTAGAATGTGTTGAGGATAACTTTTTAAACCAGGTAATTGACACCTTTACCCCAGGGGATGCAATACTGGACCTGATGCTCACAAATGCAAGGGAGATCTTCGGTGACGTTAAGACTGGAGGCAACCTCGGCTGCAGTTATCATGCACTGGTGGAGTTCACAGTCCTGAGGGATAAGGGAGAGTATAGTCAGGACCCTAAATTTTAGGAAAGCCAACTTCCAGCTCTTCAAGGAGTTAGTCAGTAGGACCCCCTGGGAAATGGTCCTCAAGGACAGGGGGGCAGAACAGAGCTGGCAGATCTTTAAGGATGTGTTCCACAGAGTGCGAGAGCTCTCAGTCCCCAGGTGGAAGAAGTCAGGCAAGGAAGAGAAGACGCTGGCATGGCTGAATCGAGACCTGCTGGTCAAACTAAAGGGCAAGAGGGAACTGTATAGGCAGTGGAAGCAGGGACAGGTATCTTGGGAAGAATATAAGGATGCTGCCCGGTTGTGTAGGGATGAGGTCATGAGGGCCAAGGTGCAGCTGGAGCTGAACTTGGCAAGTGATGCTGAGAATAACAAGAAGGGCTTCTACAGATATATCAACCAGAAAAGGAAAGTTAAGGAAAGTGTACCTCCCCTGATGAACAAGAATGGTAACCTTGTATCAACAGATAAGGAGAAGGCTGAGGTACTCAACAACAACTTTGCATTGGTCTTCATAGGCAACCTCTCTCCTCGCCCCCCCCCAGCCCCAGATGGACTCCAAGATGGGGACCAGAGGGGCAAAGCCCCTCCCACTGTAACAGAAGACCAGGTTCCAGACCACCTGAGGAACCTGAACATACAGATATCTATGAGACCTGACAAGATGCATCCCAGAGTCCTGAGGGAATTGGCTGATGTCATTGCCATGTCACTCTCCGTGATATTTAAAAGATCATGGCAGACAGGTGAAGTCCCTGGTGACTGGAGGAAGGGAACCATTGTGCCCATTTTTAAAAAAGATAGGAAAGAGGACCCTGGAAACTACCGACCTGTCAACCTCACTTCTGTGCCTGCAAAGATCATGCAACAGATGCTCCTAGCAGCTATGCTAAGGCACATGGAGGACAGGGAGGTGATTTGAGACAGCCAGCATGGCTTCACCAAGGGAGAGTCCTGCCTGACCAATCTAGTGGCTTTCTATGATGGCATGACTAGATCAGTGGACAAGGGAAGGGCTATGAATGTGATCTAGCTGGACTTCTGTAAAGCCCTTGACATGGTCCCTCACAACATCCTTCTCTCTAAATTGGAGAAATGTGGATTTGATGGTTGGACTGTTGGGTGGCTAAACAATTGGTTGGAAGGTCACAGCCAGACGGCAGCGGTCAACAGCTCGATGTACACATGGATGACGGTGACAAGTGGTATCCCTCAGGGGTCTGTTCTGGAAGCGGTGCTGTTTAACATTTTCGTCAATAACTTAGCGAGATTGAGTGCACCCTCAGCAAGATAGCAGATGACACAAAGCTGAGTAGTGCAGTTGACGCACTAGAAGGAAAGGATTTCATCCAGAGGGATGTGGACAATCTCAAGAAGTGGGCCTGTGTGAACCTCATGAGGTTCAATAAAGCCAAGTGCAAGGTCCTGCACCTGATTGGGGCAACCCCCACTATCAGTACAGGCTGGGGAATGAAGGGCTCGAGAGCAGCCCTGCCGAGAGGGACTTAGGGGTACTGGTGGATGAAAAGCTTGACATGAGTCTCCAAAGTGCTCTTGCAGCCCAGAAGGTCAACTGTATCCTGGGCTGCATAAAAAGAATTGCGGCCAGTAGGTCAAGAGAGGGGATTCTGCCCCTCTGCTCTGCTCTGCTGAGACCCCACCTGGAGTCTTTCGTCCAGCTCTGAGGCCCCCAGCACAAGAATGACGTAGAGTATTTGCAGCAGGTCTAGAAGAGGGCCACAAAGAAGATCCGAGGGCTGGAGCACCTCTCCTAGGAGTAAAGGCTAAGAGCTGGGGCTGTTCAGACTAGAGAAGAGAAGGCTGTGGGGAGACCTTACATCAGCCTTTCAGTGCCTGAATGGGGCCTAGAGGAAAGACGGGGAAAATATCTTCAGCAGGGCTTGTTGTGATAAGACAAGAAGCAATGGCTTTAAACTAAGGGAGGGTAGATTTAGACTAGATGCAAGGAAGAAATTTTTTGGTGAAACACTGGAATGGGTTGCCCAGAAAGACTGTGGAGGCCCCATCCTTGGAAACATTCAAGGCCATGTTGGACGGGGCTCTGAGCAACCTGGTCTAGTTGAAGATGTCCCTGCTCACGCAGGGAGGTTGGGTTGGATGACCTCTAAATGTCCCTTCCAACCCAAAGCTATGATTTTGTGATTCTGTGTTTATATGATTCTATGATTCTATGATTCTACAATTCTACGATTCTATGATTTTATGATGCAAAGATCCTTGGTGACTGGTTTAAACAAGACACCTGACATAAATAAATAAAATTAGGTGAGATGATTCTTACTGTTAGCAGCCTATTCAACACAATCCTTAGCAAGACCCAAATATAGGCTTGACATTAGTCCTATGATGTGTCAGTTAAAAAAAAAAGATACATATTCACTAAAGTGGCTTTATAGAAGTGGAAGCAGTTGCCTGAAATAAAATTAGTAGAAAGAAGTATAAAAATTATGCTTACTGTTTGTAATTGGGATACTGGCATGTAGCAACCCAAACAAGCTGCCATGAAGAAAGTCAGGTGATTTACTGCATGACAATGACCCTCAGCAACATCTCACTTTCTCTGAGGGGCAAGCCATAGCGACTTATTGCAGGATAAAACTGTGCTTTCGGGGAACTGTTGCTCACACAGCAGCTGATGTAGTTATAAATCTGTAACCAGGGTGATAGAATCAGATGACCATAAACATGAACAGTGCTGCTATGTTCCTGGTACAGCCCTACCCACCTGGACATTAGGTCTTGGAGCAAAGGGTCTAGTCTCTACGTAACCATTAACGCTAACCATAGTGGGTAATTGTGTTTTTGTCAAGAGAAATGATCGAGTGTGTTTCTGTGAAACAGACTGAAGAAACTGATCAGGTTTGCCAAGATTGCAAGCCTAACAGGTAAAAGGTAATTCCAGCAGGAGGAGATGGCGACCACTGACTCAAAGACACCCTACTCAAATAATACCACCTACTCAAAAAGGAACAATGGAAGAGGGTAACTGAATCTGCGCAACAATCTATGTAAGAAGTGAGAAAAGTTTACAGAAATCGCCAAAGAGAATAATATTGGATATGCATGAATAAAATAAATATGTGTATTTTTGATCTATATAAACTTCATGGAAAAAGGTATGAGGTATGCAGGTTTGGTGGAATTATCCCCCGTGCATCCAGCGCTGCAATAAAGAATGCCTGCCTTTTAACACTACATTGGTGTTATGAGGTTTTATTCCCGGATTTTCACTGACAAATCCACACCCTACTTCATCTCCTGATAACTTATGTATACAGTCCTAGCTGAGAGAGAGCTTCCTCATTAGTAGCAAGGAAAATAATGCCTTGGTGTGCTTGTGTTATCCTGAAAACTTCTGAGGAAACTTTATGAATTTTCTACCTGACCTGCAGTCTGACATGTTACTTATTCATTTCTCTACTGGAATCTATTACATATATTTCCCAATTTGAAATGGAGAGGAAGCAATCTGAATTTATCTCCCAATCAAATGCACAGATTGTGGGAAGTACCCTGCATAAATCATGAGAGTTTTCTGGATTACATGTTACACTGGCCCAGGTACTGTATTTGTAATATTTGATTGCTGTAATCATGGTTCAGTTAGTATTCCTAATAATCTAAAAAAAAGAGCCATAAAAGTCCTTGGACCAGTATAATTCTTTTCCTACTCCAAGAAAAAACTGTTCAAGCAATAACTTAGCCTGTTAACATACAATCCTCTTGTAATAGTACAACTGTTGAAACAAACCTACAAAGTGGAATTTCTTGTTTTAAAGTAGAACACGCTTCATCTACTGTATGTCCCATAAAGGATCTTAGCTGATAAGTCTTGATTTGACTGTGGGCAAACTAATTGTCTATTATTTTAGCTTGGGGCTGTTTTGCTTTAAAAATCAAATAATGATTTGGAAGAAATACAGCAAGTCATTTTCTCTGAGAACAGAGCTCCCACTGACAGAGGCTGTTAAGAAGATTTAATGAAATCACCAGGACTTGTTTGAAGCTGGTCTACGTACATTTTTATACTCAATCTGCACATCAATATTAATTTTTTAACACAGATGGAGGTTTTATTGGTACCCAAGGAAGGAAGTAGAAAAACAGAGAACTGGAATTTCAAATTACAAGCAGAACACAAAGCTGATGGAGGCAAGTGTGAAATAAGACCTGTGAAACACCAGGGAAATTCAAAAGCACTAAATAAATATGTAAATTAAAGGGACTGCTGGTAACCAGTAGTGACCAGTTTACCTTTCAAGGTGCAAAAATATATTTCAGTGACATTCATCTGCTTTGCCGTGTTAAAAGGTCTGCCATTCAAACCATTATAGTCCCTCCTTTTGAAGTTTCTATAAAGTCTTGATTAATACTGATTTCACGTTGAAATAAACATTGAATAATTTCTGAGATTTATGGTGGAAAAAAACCCCAAAACATAAAATATGAGGTCTGATCCATTTCCAGCTCAGGTCCTGTGTGGCTTTTTTCTTCCCCAACCAGTGAGTTTTCGCTGCCTAGCTTTACGTTAAGGTAAATTCTCCAAAAATCTCAGAGTGAAAATAAGTCCTTTCAAAACTCCTAGTGCTTGTTCTGTGTTCCAGGCAAAGACCTTTTGATGTGTAAAGGAAGTAGCCTATAAAGGTGCAAGCATTGTGTATGTGTGATATGGTAGATAGCATCACTTGATTTGTAAATTGTGGATTAATGACAGTAAGTTTAAGGGCTTTTGTAGGAGAATGAACTCAAATGCATTCACAGGAGACAAAAGGTGATCACGGATGTAATTCCTACTAAAGTCAGCTGAAGCTTGACTAAATACTCTGAATGAGTTTCACTACTTTTTATTTATTGAATCCCAATCCATACTATACCTGGACACATCATAAACATTTTGTGACTTAGCATACTGCATACTATAATAATGTAATATTATGCCGATTTTATAGGTGGATAAGTGAGAAACAAAGTTTAAATCCCTAGTTCTCAGAAGACTCTTAGGTACTTGTATTTAAGCATCTCCATTCCTCTGAAAGTAACATTGAAGGTTTTAAAAGTTGGTTAAGCTAAAAATCCAAATTATCCTTGGTAGGAAGAAGTCTAAATATCTTGGAAGATCTAGATCTAAAGATCTAGCTATGCGTTTTCAGGAGGAGTGAGACTACATATGTTTCTTCACATTAAGGTGTCTTCCATTGCTAAATAAAGAATTACTTAAATGTATGCCTTTCCAGAGATGTAAAGGAGGATCAAGAGGGATTTCATCCCAGCTAGATGTGTATTGCTGATGTGTTGAATCATCGATGTGAAAAAAATAACCCTCTAAATCTAAATAAACAGAAATATGTCTGGACACCAGAAGCCTTTTTTTCCGAATCGAATCTGGGTGACCTAAATTTAATCAATGTTCACTGAAGGCACTGAGCTAAGGGTGGATGATGCTTTCTGCTGTGGACTAAATGTCAGTTGCACAGGAGTTACCAAGGATGAAAATAAATGTATCTCCACAAGAACAAGAAATATTTTGAGGGTGATAAGCAAGGCTCTGCTGATGGTAAGCATTAACAGTACTGTAGGGCACTGTTTCCTCTCTCCCAGAAAATTTAAAAAGAAAAAGGAGAAAGAATACCAAGCCCTCACCAAAATGAGTTTTAACCCTGCAGTTTAAGAAAAGTTCTTTTTTTTAAAAAAAAAGAAAATGCTATGGAAGAGAACAGCGTAAGTAAATAGGAAATGTTTTGTTGTGTTCAGACAGAATTTTCTGGATAAATAAGATTGCTTGATCCAAAAGCAATTTCCGAAATGTTTTCTCGTGAAGCTATCCTCTCAGTAGTAGGCAAACCAAAATACCCTTGAGGGTTACAAACAACTCATGAATGACAGACATAGCACAAACTCTCACCTACATCACCTATCCAATGCAAGATGTCAGATAAAAAGGCTGTGTGTAAGCAAATACATAAAGCTCACACTCGCATGGTAGTGTTTACTAATACAAGAAGCCAAAGGTATCACCACTGGGAGACAAAAATACCTGTGTAGAAAAAAATTATGAGGCAGCAGATGTTATTGCCCTTCAGTGGCAATAATATTATGTTTACAAAAGCTAAAGGTTACATTTGATTATGTAAGGTTAGATAAAACAGGAAAATGGAATAAGGAAAGCAGGAGCAGGAGCTTTAATTACAGATCGCGTAGACAGCAGGAGCCTATAGCAGCAGGTTTCCTGCAGCTGCTGAATAAACCTGGATGTATGTCTGTGTTGGTAGAGTCCTGGAAAGCCAGGTTGATGGGCATGGTGAAATTATGTCACAGAATCACAGAATCACAGAACGGTAGGGGTTGGAAGGGACCTCTGTGGGTCATCTAGTCCAACCCTCCTGCTGAAGCAGGGTCACCTACAGCAGGCTGCACAGGACCGCGTCCAGGCGGGTCTTGAATATCTCCAGAGAAGGAGACTCCACAACCTCCCTGGGCAGCCTGTTCCAGTGCTCCGTCACCCTCAGAGGGAAGAAGTTCTTCCTCATGTTCAGATGGAACTTCCTGTGCCTCAGTTTGTGCCCATTGCCCCTTGTCCTGTCGCTGGGCACCACTGAAAAGAGCTTGGCCCCATCCTCCTGACACCCACCCTTCAGATATTTGTAAGTATATATTAGGTCCCCTCGCAGCCTTCTCTTCTTCAGGCTGAACAAGCCCAGCTCCCTCAACCTCTCCTCATAGGAGAGATGTTCCAGTCCCCTCATCACCCTTGTAGTCCTCCGCTGGACTCTCTCCAGTAGCTCCCCAACCTTCTTGAACTGGGGAGCCCAGAACTGGACAGAGTACTCCAGAAGGGGCCTCACTAGGGCAGTGTAGAGGGGAAGGAGAACCTCCCTTGACCTAGTGGCCACACTCCTCCTAATGCACCCCAGAATGCCATTGGCCTTCTTGGCAGCCAGGGCACACTGCTGGCTCATGGTCAACCTGTCGTCCACCAGCACTCGCAGGTGCCTCAGTGCAGAGCTGCTCCCCAGCAGGTGTGCCCCAATCCTGTACTGATGCAGATTGCCCTGAAACTATAACTTTTCTGCCTTTGCTGTTATGAAATTTGAGTCCTGAGAAAAACAAGAAATCAGAAATGGTGTTTTCTTTCTCCCCTTTTCCTGTCTTCCCACTCCTCCAGTCTTGTACACGTAATTTGAGAAACTGTGCCCCTGTTTTTAATGAGATCTGTGGAGTAAGGCTGTGTTTGAGAATGTTTTGCCTTGGTTCATTGTGTCTCTGAGATATGAGAATCAGCTGTACAATAAAAACGTCTGTTATTTCAGGTACAACTCTCTACTTCTCTCATGAAAGTTCTATAATTAAAATTGTCTTTAAAAACAAATTACTTTTAAGAATTTAATTAACAAAGAGTACTGACATTCTTAGGTTTAAACTCAATCTGTTTCATCAGTAAATACTTTCATCATCCTTTGTTTGTCTCTTTTTGAACTTTCTACTTGACAGTAGAAGTGGTTTGCTTTTGCAATTTAACACATAGAAAATGTAGCAGGTGACTATTCAGATGCCACTCCAAATATTTTTCTATGTAAGGGAAGTACATCAAATTCTGGTATCAGATAATTTATTTACTCTTCACTAAATTTTCAGTCTTCTGTGATAAACCAGAAGTACCTCCTCCTAGATTCTATTACCTTTTCAAACTTACTCTTCCTGATTTTCCAGAAAAAAGTTTTTGGTCTAGAATTGTTAGCTCAAATTCAGCAACCCTTAATGGTCATTAAGATTTCCAAGTAGTCCAGTTCAACCTCTTTGTGTCAAAAGAAGCTGAATAGGTGTATTGCAACCGTTACCCTGCAGACACTGTGAATCAGCTTTCACTACTCCATTACTCTTTGAAAGAAAATGGCAAAAAAAAGGAGCTAAAATTTACCTGTTCTCTCAGAAAGCTTTTCAGTAGGTCATTAAGAACTAGTCAGACTTCTCCTAAGAAATATTGCTGCATTTCCATCTGTGATGCTGCTCTCATTTCTAATATCTTCTCTGAGTCCAACTTGCCATCCATCTCATCACAGAGTAGCAAGCACTCCATCATACAGAGACAGCATCATTCTTGTCCCCAGGAATATTTCATTCTGAACTGTGACATGTCCTGCTCGCTTTCTCCAGACCGCGTGGTCCATCTGCTCCCATGGCTGCCCTCTGTCTGGACACTTTGTATTGCATTCTGCCATACATTAACTGGACACTCGTCCTCTTGGTCAGTCTGCTTCAGCTTTTTACTTAGTCTATGACCTTCTTTTTGACTGTATTTGTTCTGAACCGATGATTGGCATTGTTTGGAGCTTTTCCCCCAACAGTTTTGCTGTCCTTACTCTCAAGATTAATTTCTCCAGGGTGAAATCTTTCTCTCAGCAGTCTCTCCCGTCATGTAGGGTCAGACAACCCACAGCCTATCCTGTCAGTTAATGGACAGTCTCTAAGGTTTCCAAATTTGCATGTGGATGTTGGAGTTGCAATTTCATTCATTTGATTTTATTTCTGGAATAAAAAAGACCCACATTATATCTCTTTGAAATCTCATACTGTCATCCACAAGAGCCATTGCACACGCCTCATCACTGTTCTAGGAATTTTGCCACTGCCAGCCCATTCACTCCCTTTGCCTCATGTCCATTCCTGTTGAAGAGACATTTTTAAAAATAAAACTTGTTTGCAATGCCTGGGTTCTGTTTATGTGAGCAGTTTCTGTTTGCTGCTGCTTTCATTTGTTCATTTGCTTTCCGACTCTCTCTTTACTGGGTGGTGCCACTGCATTTTATGAATTGTATATCTAGAAGGGATCATGTTTTTTAACACATGCTGGTTATTTATTAAAACAATTATTTAAGACATTCAGTCTCTTCAATATGCATACCAGCCACGTGCACACCAGCAAACTCTGCTTTTAAAATCTCTGGTCCTGCCCCAACTTTTATTCAGGTGAAAGCAATGGGATGAATGACTGAAAAAGCAAAGCATTTCATATGGAGGGTTAGTCCTACATTATAACCACCTTGCTGTTGTTAGGAAATCATTCAATTCAGAATTTCATTTTGGTCTGTGTCATCTCATTACAGTTAATAGAATCCCACATTGCTACTAAATTATTCTGTCACTCTTAATTTCAAGCACATCTCAGTGTTGTTATTTAGGATACGTGTGCAGCACAGTGTTAGTGTTGTGCAGTTTTCTCAAGCTGGCACAGGTACTGAGGAGCAGTCCAAATGTCCTAATGCAACACCCTGACCCAAGTATCATCCCTAACATATTCATGATGCTCTCTTGAAGGCTAAGTGTGGAGTCCTGGCTGGACGAGAGGGGACATAGTTTGGTGCGTTGAGCAACCCAGGTTCTGATCCGGAGGTGAGCCTTGGGAGCGGCTGACACGGAACCCTGCTGGGAAGGCAGAGCGACGAGCTCGGGACACTGGAGCAGGGGGAACGTCACCGTTTCCTGCCACACTGTCACTTCCTTCCTGCCACGTTGCTGTTTCCTGCCACAGTACTGTTTTCACTTCGAGATGCAGCTCTGCACCAATCACAACGAGTTGCAGTAGTTTTGCCTATATATGGGTTGGGGTTTTAACCATTCAGATGCTGTAATAGTTTTGCTATATAAACCTTGTTTTGCTGACTAATAAAGGTGTACGATCATACTCATATTGGGGTCACATCGTTACAACGGTCCGTTACCCACGCCTACTTTTAGTAGCAGCGGATGGACGGTTTCCCCTGCAGGAGGCCCTCGGTCTGTGGTGAGCAGCTAGAGAGGGGGGCGTGGGAGTAACGGCTGGGAGGGTCCTGCCTGGGTGCGGATGCGCAGGGCAGGTACGGATGGCCGACTCCCAGGGATTTTCGAGCCACACTGGGGCTGCCTGGCGCAGCTAAATTTTAACGTGGAGGCCGGGGTCGCTGGCATGGAGGTGGATGCCGCGGCAACGTTGTTAGTCGGTATTCTCTCTAAGAGAGGAATAGACACAACGGCAAACCAACTCATGAAGTTGATTAAACTGGGGCAACGATGGGGTCACTTTGCGGATACCCCGGTACTGATTTCCGTCTCGGAATGGCAAGAGTTAGGAGAGATGATGTGGGAAAGGACAATAATGGGGGAGGACAAGGAGGAAAAGGAGATAAAAGCCGTCCGCGAGCTCTGGCGAACAGTAGCCATGAAAGCTGAACGAGAGGTGGCGTGTGCTGCAGCTCAGATGCTAGCTCTGGAGCCCGGGAAAGATCACGCGCCTAAGCCTGGGACATTAGCACGGGTTTTCGGGCTACCTGCCGTTAGAGGGATGACTGGGATCACTTGTAACACAATTGCTGAGATTCGAGCGAGTGCAGAGTGCGGTTCCGGTCTCGGCGCAGAGGGGGGTGGCCCACCGGAAGTTGCTGCCAGAGACATCAACTCGAAATGCGAGCCGGACGCGGTAGTACGACCGCCCCCAGGGAGCGGGGAGGAGTCGGGTGCGGAACTGCGACTGTCTTTCGGAAGAGGGGAGGAGCGGCTAGTACCACCCCCAGAGGGGGAGGGAGAAAGGGTGCGGCTTACGACATCGGCCCCTCCTGGGGCGCGGCCTGCAACATCGGCCCCTCCTCTCTATTCACCCCTGCCACATTCCAGCGAGGCGTCTCCACTCCCGACGCCCTCTGATGCCGGCCAGAACGAATTACTCAAAAAAAAAAAAAAACCAAAAACCAAAAACAAACCCAAAAACCGTGCGATCTGTTGCAGTCAGTTTTGCAGCATCTTCAAGACAAGAGCTCGCAGTTCCAGCATATGTCAATCGTTACCAACCCCCCCATCGGGAAAATGAGGCTTCTTCTCCGAGATGTTTAGCTGGGCCTCTGGCACGGATCACACCTACCCGCTGGAGCGGTGTTACAAGAGATACCATCCTAGATGGACAGTGGAACGTTGCCACCATTATCTGAGGTACACAAGCCTCAGCCTGTCCTGTGGAACAGATTAATGGATGACAATCGTAAGTACAGGTGTTTGGCCGGAGGAGTGGCCACTAAGTTACCACTTGAAGAAAGCCGTGAGCAGGGGCTGGGTCTAACAGACCCTGAGCAGGAATCAGGTCTGTTTTCCCCGCCCCCCCCCCCCGGCTCGCTGGAGAATGGGACAGTCACTGAGAAAAGGAGCGAAGGCTCCATTAAAGAATTATTTTACAGTGAAGTTTGAAAGAACAAAGTCTTGCGGTTTAAAATACCTGAGGAAATCATTACTTGGAAATCAGTGCATACAGCTTTAAATGCTCTAAAACTTACAGAGACTATCTCAGAAGCAGCTGCTATACCTCTGTCCTTATCTCAAAAGCAAGGACAGAGCAGCAGTCTGCTGAAATTTAACCCTACATACGACGAAATTCCTACCGAACATGAGAAGTGCGGGAAGTAAATCTGCCAAAACCTGACGATCCTTTGAATCCAGAGAAACGGGAAGTGGGGTGTAAAAATCCGGCATCCCGAAAGTGTACAACAGGGTCTCTCGACAGCAATTGGCGTACCCGACCTGAGATCAAAACGAGGTGAATTCCAACATAAAACTGCACAGTCCCTCAGACCCTGTACAGCCGCCACGCCAGCAGTCACCGCATCGAACGGGTCAGCAAACCTTACACCTGGTGGGGCACATGGCTCCCCCCGGGCAACCGGCGGCACGGTTCCTCCCCCCCCCCCCTTCCCCCCCCCCCCCCCCCCCCCCCCCCCCTTCCCTCCATCTCAGCGCGCCGGCCCGTTTCGGCCAGCCCAGAAGTGGCGCGGCGAGAACCATCTTTTCTAACATTCAAGGACTTGGTTACAAAAAATGTATACAATTCAATTACTGCAGTAGAATTCCTTGTGAACAAACAGCTGGACTTTATTATCTTTCCAAGGTTCAAATAGTCTACCTAGATGATGTTATTCACTCTGCTGAAAAGTGAAAATATTGACTTTACAGATGAAGATTTGTCCCCTCTATTTACTTTGTCAAAAAGGACTCAGATTTATTATTTTCCCGAAGATCAATGCCAAAAGCAAAAACTGTTTTACAAAAGATTTCAGATAGAATTGCAATTGCCTTTACCTTCAGAATTAATGTCGAATTGCCAACAAATTTGTATATCATTTATGAAGGTTTTGTTTTACAGCCTTACCCTCTTTTCGATCAGTGGTGTGTTAACACGCAGAAGTTGAAGACTCTGGAATGAATCTTTTTGTCTCATACGCCCATGAAAACATTGACTTCAAAGGTACACATCATAGTGTCCTTAATAGCACAAAGTTGGAATCACTGTCAGCAAGTTGATACTATTTGCCTGCTGCTGGCTAAAGATGACTTTGTGGCTTTAAACAGTGAATCCTTATCACTGCAAGCCGCTCTAGCTGATTATTTAAATAACATACGTTATACCCTTCCACAACATAAGCTGTTACATTCCCTCTCTCAAATTTCATTGCAGCCAAAAAACCGACGTGTTTCTGTTCCTATTAAAGGAGCATGAACAGTGTTTTGGAAACAAACAAATTCATCAGATTAGCAATCATCTATTTTAGTCGTTGAAGGATCCACACAAATTTTTAAGCTATCAGCGGCCTTGCACGTTTTTTGAATTGTTTTCGACTGAACCAATCAATGTTGTCACAGATTCTGCATGTTGTGAATATTGTTCAATGCATTGCAGATGCAATTGCTATTGAAATTAGAAAATCGTGTACGTGTATATTTTATAATGCATATATAGTTACATACTACTCTACTAAAACCAATAACTGAAGAAAAAGTTGTAGCAGATCAATTGACAATGGCAGCAGTACTGCCACACAGTTTCAAGCAAGCCCGATTATCTCATGACTTCTTTCATCAAAATGCTTCTTCCTTGCATAAACAATTTGCTTTGCCCCAGGGGCAAGCCACAAAAAATGTTCATGCATGCCCTGATTGTCAATGTATTACACCCGTACCATCGTGTGCAGGAGGGAACCCTCGTGGTTTACGAGCTGATGAGTTGTGGCAAAGTGATGTTACACATATATCAACATTTGGTCGACTGCATTGTGTACATGTTAATGTGGATACTTTCTCAGGATTTCTGGTAGCCACAGCACATACGGGAGAAAAGGAACGTTTCACGGACAATTTCTGTTTTCCTACAGGACTGGAGTATACAACATGTTACAGGTATACAACATTCTTCTACTGCACAAGCCATTGTCGAAAGTGTCCACGGGACCCTCAAAGCTATGCTAAATAAACAAAAAAGGGGGAATCCTATGGGCAGTGTTACCCCACAGGAACAGTTAATGTACTTAATTTTTAAAATCGTTCTGATGATCAATTATTTACAATAGCAGCTGACCGTCAATTCGGGATGGTCCCTCCATTTGTGGTTCGACCAAAAGTATGGTATAGAGAATTTGGGGAATCACAATGGACAAGTCCTATAGAACTAATAACGTGGGGAAGAGGGTATGCGTGTGTTCTTCTTTCAACAGGCCCTTGATGGTTACCAGCAAAATATGTGAAGCTATATCATGAGCTGAAAGAACGTAACGCAGAATCCGATGCCAGAGGTGACCACACTCACTCTCAGGGAGCAACCTCTGACATGGAAGCAGAAGAGACCCACTCTGGATGATCCTATTACACAGGGAACACTGAAAAAATTACAGCAAAAGCAAGTACTCTGATGACTGCAGTGGGTGCACCACCCACACCAATTAATATATTCCTTGCATATTTGGCAATTATCTCCCACAACAGCTTTTGTATAACGAAGCAATCTTGGAGGACATGGTATATGCGATTTTAGAACTGCGTCTGCACAAGAGCAAAGGTCAACTAGCAGACACCGTGAGGAAAAGTATAAACCTTCACCTGAGGGCTCCTGACAACTGCCTAGAGGTGCCAATATGCATGTACAAAAGACATTAATATTTAAAAAAAAAAAAAAAAAAGGGGGGGGGGAGAAATGGAGAATGATAAGTACTTTGCAGAAATGTAATGATTATGTATGTTAACATGGCATAAATATCTAGTAAGAGTGTCTTTTCGGTACACACATTTGAGTAGAACTATTCCCTGTGCGTTCAGTACTGCAGTAAAGAATGCCTGCTTTCTAGAACTCCAACATTAAGTTTTAGGAAGTTAATTATTTTGCTGCTTTCTAGTAATAGATTTTGGGTACCCAGGTAGGACGCTGCTCTTGAACTTCAATGGTCCGAGGGATTGCAGGACCTCCAGCCGGCACCGAGGGATTCTCGGGGAGAACCTCTGATCACTGGACCAAAAAGTTCTGAGCGTGAACCATTAATAAGGCAAAGGCATTCTTCCAGTATTGTTTTTTGTTGCCTATTTGTCAGTCATAGTAAAAGCTTCACAGCATTGAGCTATATCCCTGACGAGAAGGGAAAGTGTCCTTTCTAATCCTGAATTGAAAAGAGAGTACTCTTCCTGAAACTGAAGCTTGGGAATTTGTCTGTTAAATGTTGAATATTATTGTAAGTCCTGTCTTTGCAATATTTGGATTTATGCTGAAAACTTGGTGTGCCTGTGTGTGTGTGTGGTCGCGACCATGAACGTGTGATTTTATGTTACCGTGTTTGTATTTCTGTGATCTGATGGATTTATTTGGTTTCTGTGATCTAACGGATTTGTCTGGACTAAGTAACTGTTTTGTGTCTTTTGGTTTGGTAAGTTCTGCAGGTATTGACTATTTCTGGTTTTTGACTTTAGATTGTTGTATTTGGACTCTGATTTATCAAAACTTCGGAAGCATTTGATGCAGCAGGGAATAGATGTGGCGATGTTTGCAGCTTTATGCTTTTATGTACATTAATTTTAGCCTATATAGTTAATGAGTCATAGTTCTAGGTACATTGATCTTAACCTAGGTAATTAATATCGATAGCTAATACTAAATGTTATGGATGTTTGTATATATGATAAGTATACCTATAACCCAAGTGCAAATTTACTGAGCTCATATTATGGATACACTGCTATTTCGATGCCTGACGTGGTGAGATGCATTCCCTCCCATTGACAATAATGATATGTTGTGGTCAAGCGGTACTTTAGTCCCACCATCCACACAGGAAGAAAATTGGATACAAGTAAATCCAGCAAGAAAATTGAATACAAGTAAATCAATCTACACCAATATGCTAGGTAACAGATTTACCATCAGTATGTATCATTCTCAAGTTAATTTAATCTTTCTTTATATCCAGCAGGTTGTGGTATGCACTTCACATCTCTATGTCTTCAACTAGCATTTGTGTTCTTATACTGTTAGTATTGTAGTTTGTGTGGGCCTCTGAAAGAGTGGTAGCAAGCTGAAGACCAAAATTAATGTCAGCTCTCATCATCATCAACAACCTCATCAACTATACCTGGCTTGCTCAAAAAACAAAAAGGGGGAATTGTGGAGTCCTGGCTGGATGAGAGGGGACATAGTTTGGTGCTGTTGAGCAACCCAGGCTTGGTAATGGAGATAGACCTTGAAAGTAGCGAACACGGAACACTGCTACAGAAGTAGATTGGTGAACACGGAACGCTGGGCAGAGAAGCAAGCCAGTGTTACCACAAAAGTCTTGCAATCCCTGCTAGAAGATCAGAGTAGTCTACGACATGCAGTATTGCAAAATAGAGCTGCAATTGATTTTTTACTGCTGGCCCAGGGACATGGTTGTGAGGATTTCGAAGGCATGTGCTGTATGAACTTGTCCGATCATAGTAAGTCCATCCACAAGCAATTATAATGACTTGAACAGCACGCCAATCAAATACAACAAAACCAGGGATTTTTTGATGGATTTCTCACCTTGCTCTTTGGTAATCTGCCCACTTGGCTTAACGGTTTAATTATAGAAATTTTGCGCATATGTATCGTGTTACTTGCTGTTGGAGTTATAATATGTATTTGCTTTAGCTGTCTTAAAAAGGCTCTCTCCAAGAGGACGAAGCAAACCTGGCTTGCTCAAAAAACAAAAAGGGGGAATTGTGGAGTCCTGGCTGGACGAGAGGGGACATAGTTTGGTGCGTTGAGCAACCCAGGTTCTGATCCGGAGGTGAGCCTTGGGAACGGCTGACACGGAACCCTGCTGGGAAGGCAGAGCGACGAGCTTGGGACACTGGAGCAGGGGGAACGTCACCGTTTCCTGCCACACTGTCACTTCCTTCCTGCCACGTTGCTGTTTCCTGCCACAGTACTGTTTTCACTTCGAGATGCAGCTCTGCACCAATCACAACGAGTTGCAGTAGTTTTGCCTATATATGGGTTGGGGTTTTAACCATTCAGATGCTGTAATAGTTTTGCTATATAAACCTTGTTTTGCTGACTAATAAAGGTGTACGATCATACTCATATTGGGGTCACATCGTTACAACGGTCCGTTACCCACGCCTACAGCTAAGCATTACAGAAATGGAACAATCAATATTTAGTGTGTAAATCTAGCTGGTTTCTCAAACTTGCAACTCTGGTTTATCCCCTCCTGCATAATTTTATCACATGATGATACTGATGTGGGCTGAGAAATGGAGAATAATGTGTAGCGGGAGACTGATGTGGGACTTTTGAGACCTTGATTTCAGTCTGGTTTGGGATGAGGGAAAGCTGGATAGCTTCTATGGCATGTTGTGCTGAACAGTCCTAGAGGTGGCAGGAAGAAGAAGGGGTTATAGGCTCTGTCATCCCATGGCCTTCTCCAAGTAGGTCTGCACCTGAGTTCTATTTCTGGCTGTAACCTTATACATCACTTTGAATAACATGCTTCACCTCTGTGTGATAGCTATTCTCCTACCATTGGTCTGTCCTATCCATTTAGATTGTTAACTATCCAGGATATTATGAATTTATATCGTAACTAATGAAATTTGGTCTCCAGCCTGACTCTCAGCTGCAGTCTTTTCATTTAAACCTTGCAGAAGTGAAGTATGCTGTCCCCTTGCCATGTATTAACACAATAACATTAAAAACAACAGTCACAGGTACACATAACACTAACTGTGAAAGCTGTAATTAGAAATTCTACGGTCTGTCTATACCAAAAGTCAGGAGTGCTGTGATAAGGTAAGTTATCTTCATGCAAATATATTTGAACTTGGATATGTTATTTTCTAAATATCTGTCAGATCTATGTACACTTGTGAGGAAGTTTTTGACAATATTTAAGCCTAGCTCAGCACATCTAAGCAGAAGGACACACTGTCTCATGGGAGTAGGAGGTAGCAATCCACTAAACCATAAGTGAACAACTAGTAAATAGTAGTCTAGGGGAAGCCATAGGGTGTCTCTTCTGTACCAGAGAATGCAAAATACTTTCCAACACCCTGTGACAAACCTTAAACTGAACATACAGTACCAAAAGATACAACCTAGAATGTGTCACAAGATAAGAGCAGGGATCGAGAACATCACCACTTTTTTCAATTCCTGCAATAGCAAATGTTGCTAAGAAGGAACTCATGTCTCTATCAACTTTGCCGTGAAAATATAACTTTTCTGCCTTTGCTGTTATGAAATCTGAGTCCTGAGAAAAACAAGGAATCAGAAATGGTGTATGATTAAAGGAAGAGAAGTGTGGTACCTTTCAAATTATTTTTGTAATAACAACAAAGAGTACAATCCATCACAGGGAAGATCAGCACATAATGAAAAGAAGCAGATGATTATTGACCAAACCATCTTCCAGCTTCAGTGCTAGTGAGATAAATTCACCACATGTGCAGTGGTAAAGCTAAGAGGAGACGAGCTGAAGGAATCCGAGTTAACAGTGTTCCTGCATCTGGAAATGTTGCTTTCTTTTGTCATAGACACCATGTCTGTATGACTCTGCCTTCTTGCTTGCCCACAGTTTCAGGGGTGATTCTCATTACCGACCACACACAGACTTCTAGTGAACGCTCATATTGACTGGAAGTAATCGTCCCTTTGGTGTTTACTGGTATTTGGCATCAGATTATGGTAGTGGGCTGCACATCTTCCACTCTCAACAGTCTTGTCCCTTGGCTGGTAAGTCATGCATTCAGTCACAGCAATCCTGAGGCCCCAAAATTTGCTTTTGCCTTCATGTGTAAAATGCCTCAAATTGTCTCTGGGAAAGGAAGTGACTGGGAGAAGAGACACCAGTAATGCGGGAGCCCTAAGGGTGGCTGTGCCATTGTCCCACTGTTGAAAGTTGTATGATTGAGCGTATTGCCCAACAGGCCTCTTGGTTGCTGTTGCTGGGTGGTGGATCCTCACAGGCAGCCTGCTGCAGTGCCTCTGTGATGGTGTAGAGGTGAAATACTTGTGGATGTCTTAACTACTGGATGTACAAAAAAGCAAGCATTTCTGAAGTAAGTTGTTAACATTCTATTTTGTGGATATCGATTCCAATAAAAATTGCTGTCCTAGCAAAATGCCAAAGAACATACTCCATGATCCCTTTAGAGACAACAGTACTGTGCTCCAGAGCATGATTCAGAGGACGTAGATATGGATTGTAACCTTCCCTGATGACCCTTGGAACTTAAAGAAGACAGTGAGAATACTTCCTTTTGTGTCTGATTTCTGCTTAGCATTAAATTTTTGAGTGACCTCTGCAGACTCAGGGGTATTTGTCTGAACTATTATTTCATTATGGCATGAGTGTGTTTTTCTTTACTTCTATAGCATTTCTTACTATGGCCCATCCAAATGATGCTCTGAGGTTGTGTCCTTTGAGACTGGTGGCCTCTGTGAGAACAGAACCTATTCAGGAATCCCTCCATGAGTGATTCTGTTGCTGGGTTGTCTAGTTTTCCATCTTGTGGCTTTGTTTCAATCTACCCAGAAAATTCAGGTTATTACAAACATTGCAAGTCAGTTAGAGCTTGCAGCATGAAAAATACATGTGCATGCCCCAGCATAGTACAGCCGTAAAAGTATGATGTGCTCAGCAGTGCTAGAGCAAAATATTTGTTGCTTAAAAGCAAATAGTGCTGAGCTCTCCACTTCTCCTCCCAGATAAACATTGCAATTTCTCTGACGCTAAATCTTTTGCTCTTCTTCTGTCATTGACACTGGCTGGCCTAATCAGCTCCAGGGCACATTTTAACTCTCTTCCAGACAATTCAATCAGCCCAATGGCAGTTCTTTGCAAGCCATATTTCTTGCATAATAACGACCCTAAAAAATACACTGCAGAGCTTCCTTGTCTGGAAGGACTTGATTTCCATCAGAAAGATTCTGCGAAGGTGAATAAACAAACAAATGAAACATTGAAAACTCATGAGATGTATCTGGTGAAAGAAGATTTCTTCCTATGCTTCCTAGTTTCATTCTGATGAGGAAAACAGAAAACAACAGCAGAAGCAGTGAAGGGGAAGAGACTTAGAAATGAAACCAGCTCTGGTAACAGTAATTTACATGTTTCTGCCACTTTTTGTCTAATACTTTCTTTCTGTTTTAAAAGTCTTACCATGCTCCTGTGAAGAAAATAATACTATTTTTATGGATTAAAACTGACATGAAATTGAGGAGAAACTGAGGGAGGCTGAAATTGCTGAAGGTCACACAAGAAACAGGAAGCATACTAGGAAATGCAGCGAAGAATCTTTCTAGGTCTTTCTATTACTGGAATTTACACAGAATCACAGAATCACAGAATAGTAGGGGTTGGAAGGGACCTCTGTGGGTCATCTAGTCCAACCCCCCTGCCGAAGCAGGGTCACCTACAGCAGGCTGCACAGGACCCTGTCCAGGCGGGTCTTGAATATCTCCAGAGAAGGAGACTCCACAACCTCCCTGGGCAGCCTGTTCCAGTGCTCCGTCACCCTCAGAGAGAAGAAGTTCCTCCTCATGTTCAGACGGAACTTCCTGTGCCTCAGTTTGTGCCCATTACCCCTTGTCCTGTCACTGGGCACCACTGAAAAGAGCTTGGCCCCATCCTCCTGACACCCACCCTTCAGATATTTGTAGGCATTTATAAGGTCCCCTCGCAGCCTTCTCTTCTTCAGGCTGAACAAGCCCAGTTCCCTCAACCTCTCCTCGTAGTGGAGATGTTCCAGTCCCCTCACCATCCTCGTAGCCCTCCGCTGGACTCTCTCCAGTAGCTCTTCATCCTTCTTGAACTGGGGAGCCCAGAACTGGACACAGTACTCCAGATGAGGCCTCACCAGGGCAGTGTAGAGGGGAAGGAGAACCTCCCTTGTCCTGCTGGCCACACTCTTCTTGATGCACCCCAGGATCCCATTGACCTTCTTGGCAGCCAGGGCACACTGCTGGCTCATAGTTAACCTGTCATCCACCAGGACACCCAGGTCCCTCTCCGCAGAGCTGCTCTCCAGCAGGTCCACCCCAAGCCTGTACTGGTGCATGAGGTTGTTCCTCCCCAGGTTTCTTTTTTTATTCGTTAGAAATGTGCTAGATTGTACCTGAACTCTTATGTGGAAAGAAACACAATGATCTTTTTCTTCTCCCTTCTCACTGCTCTACCAAGAGGTGTCGGATATAATCCAGTCTTTTGCATTGTATGGGATAAGTGCTAAATCTCACAGAATTCCATACGTGACAGCGATATAGATATTTGATCAACATTTTGCATCTTATGTCATATTAATTTAAGTTAAGTAAGTCTCCTTGGTTAAGTCAAATTACCTTGAATTTGCTGTGATCGAAGTGTTTACATAGGACATATGCAGCATAGTATAGCCCACAGGAAAGGTTGAGCTAATTTCCTCAAGGCTGCGAGTCTGTGCAAAGTTGGTGGAGATGGATTAGGAGTGAACGGGGTTGTTGCTACCCTACATACTGTAGTTCAGGGTAGAGCTGGCCGAAAAAGAGAAATAGGAAGATAAGCTGGTTCACATTCGGCTGGGAGAGAAGAGGTACATAGGTTAAGTGATATTAATCACTGAGCAATTGATTCAGGTCTGGATCCTTCCCAGTCCTATGCCTCCACTGTATCTGAGCTGGTTGATTTGACATGTCGTGTTAAAATAATGTGCTCTCAAGATCCGGTGTATGCTATCAAACTCACTTGCAAGCAACTGGGGCTGTAGAATAAAGTTGTAGTGTCCTTGATGGCTCATTGGGGCTATCACATGTTGTGATGGAGTCAGTTTTCATACTTGGTGGGACGATACTACTCTTTTCACAGTGAATAGTTCTTTCTGTTGATGAGTTTTATATTTTATGCAAAGTCCATGTGACACATACAAATCCCAGGTACTATAACCTAAAACTAGAAACCCGACTCTATACATCCCCTGTGTCCCTGTATCTCTGAAGAAATTTTTCTTGCCAGTCCCTTAGGGGCTTTAACATTTTTTTTTTCTTTTTGACTAAACGTTATTAAAATGTCTTGCAGAAGATTTCATTAAATAAATAAATAAATAGTAAAAGTTTTGGACCTAAACTTTATTGTAAATGCTGTTCTCAGGCGGCTTCCTCTGAAATCTCATCAGGGTATGAAATCTTGGTACCTACGAGCTTACGAAGCACATGAAGAGAATCTAGTTATTCTTATTATCTTCTGTTAAATTGCTAAATATGTCAAAGTAGATTACCTTTTATAAGTTGGCAGTAGTTAGAAGGCATTTTTACTAGCCTGATCCTGATAATGTCACCATTTCATTTCAACTGGACAGGAAAATAAGCGTTAATAACATACATGTAATGAATTAAAGAAAACTAGACCATAAAAGAATTGTGGCACTAACAGTCATGCTCATACTTGCTTTCATTATGTCGTTCAGCACAGTGCATAATTTCTCATTCAGAGCAATCCATGTGTCATGTCTCTCATCCCCTTCTTGGTAAGAATCATCCTACAGCCTGTCTCCAAAGAGCATTTCTTTTGCAGAAATTATCAACTTTACATAAAAAGTTTTTGTTTCTATTTTATGCCAGTTGATGTGTAGTTATTTTCTTCCTTGCTTACAAAGCCAGTACAACTGAAGACTTATCTCCAGCCTATGTGACTCTGTTCCTCGTTGAAAGGTGAGGGGTTAGAATAGAGATGAATGAAATCGAACGACGACTTTTTTTTTTCCTGCAACTGCCAGGACTTACTTGAGAGCTGAATAACCCATAGAGTTGGTGAGAATGTCTCTCAAGGTTTCAGCTCAGCCTTTACCATATTGTTGTTCTGCTCTGAGAATTCAAAATTAAATAAGGGACTGATGCTTTTTTAAGCCATGCCAGCATATTCTGACATAAGGGAACACTGGAATTACCAGTATTAATCATCCCCCACTCCTGGAAAACATACTAAGCAGTATAGAGCTGCTTCAGAAGGCTGCTTGCAGTACATATTAGGGAGACCAGTTCAGTTGGTCCTTATACAACTCCTTATTTTGTCAGTGGTGAATTCCCATTGGCATCCTGGTAAAGATTCTTGCCCTGATAAAGATATTCTGCATTGTGTTATCTGAGCTTACCTCTTTGTTTTCAGTTCTACATCAGTCTTCACTGGTTTGGTACACGCTTCGGCAGTTCAACGTCGACACCTTCATGTTAGAAGAACACTTCATGTTGTTATTTAAAATCTTGCCCTAGAATGCAGAGATAAACTTCAGTCTAGACTATACTAGTTGCCTTATGCAAAAACTACGCACGAAGATTCCCATAGGTGATAGGAGAGTGCCATGCTGACGCTTGCCATCCTGTACACTAGATGTGTGTCTCAATAAATGAGGAACCCATCGAATCCCATTGAAGGATTTAGAGATTTCTTTCAACTAGAAGACAGAATTTCATCTAAAAGGTTTTAAGTAGTGAGAGGTACACTTTTACTTGGAAATATAATCTGAAATGTTGTTGATGTCTTTACTGGCTTGCTGAGTTTAAGTTGCGGTGTTCTTCTTGTTCTTGATATTAACTGCAGCCCGAAATGGGGAATATGACAGATAATATCACCGTACAAGGCTTCTCAGTAAAGTACATACAGAGGATAATTTGGCCATACAAACTGAGTTCATCACAACCAGTGTTATTGCTCAGAATCCCAAAGCAACAAATAGTGGCTGCCATCTTCTATAGCAGTGCCAATACCTTTGACGCAACCTGAATGGAAATATGTACTGGCTTTCTAGTTCCTCAATGAATGACAAAGACAAAAGTGATGCTTTGCCTAGAAGACTTGGGCATGTTGTTTATTGTATGCTTCGAGGATGAAATAAAATACCCATTTGTCCTGGAAAAGAAAGATTTCCAAACTATTTCCTTGCCAACAGATGAGAGCCTTTCCAAGGCAATGAGACGGTGAGGAACTGCTCCCATTATGTGTTAAATATTCCTAAATCAGGAAAAGAAACTGACTCAGACAAAGCAAACAGCTCTGTCTCATGCCACTCAAAACTACTGACTGTGGTGGAAGCAGAATTTAGCCCTTTGGTGTTAAAAATAAAGGCTTGCCATGCAGAAAGAATCTGCAAAACTTATATATTATGTGGATATAAGGAAGAAGACATAAAATGTAGCATAAAATATCCGAATTTGTAAGCCAGAGTAACAATTTTTACTGACAATTTGTTTTTTTTCTTTAAAGTCTTGAGAGCTGACTGAAGAATAGAAACAATATGGTGTTGCTGTATGACAGTAGGTAATATGAATATAAATGCTGAATGTTTTAAGTGAAGGATTGATTGAAAAGCAAAGAGGATTATTTCTTGAAACGGTTTATCCATTACTGAAGACTGATTATATATATGACATGTATACAGAACACAGGATTTGTTCTTGAATTTCTCATTAACTTGAAAGAGGAACTAAGTCTCTGATCTTGTATTTACACATTGTATGATATTACTTAAAAGAGTAATATCCATTTATTCCTATGAAAATGCTGTTTAGCACAGTAATGTGTATCTATAAAAATGTTTAAGGTCATACCCTAAAATAATCACAGAATCACAGAATCACAGAATAGTAGGGGTTGGAAGGGACCTCTGTGGGTCATCTAGTCCAACCCCCCTGCCGAAGCAGGGTCACCTACAGTAGGCTGCACAGGATCTTGTCCAGGCGGGTCTTGAATATCTCCAGAGAAGGAGACTCCACAACCTCCCTGGGCAGCCTGTTCCAGTGCTCCGTCACCCTCAGAGGGAAGAAGTTCTTCCTCATGTTCAGACGGAACTTCCTGTGCCTCAGTTTGTGCCCATTGCCCCTTGTCCTGTCACTGGGCACCACTGAAAAGAGCTTGGCCCCATCCTCCTGACACCCACCCTTCAGATATTTGTAGGCATAATACATTCTAGATGGGGTTCTGCCAGCACTATAATAGAAATTTCTTTCCTCTGAAGTGAGTACTCTTTATGTCAGTGGATTTGTTTACTGGAGTACTCTTTATGATACAGGTCAGAGAATTTCGTCCACCACCAATAGCAAAGCTTATAGATAGCTCTACTAAGAATCTAGCTTGTATTTTTATTCTTGCAGGACAGGATTTAGTCTTGTTGTTACTTCTGATCTGCAGAATTGCTCCCCTTTGACTACTTCATCATGACATTTTGGGTTTTTTTTCAGTTGGCAATTAAAAATTCTTTAACTTGTAGCTCTGACTTGTTCTTTGTGATAAAATGCAAAAGGTTAAATCACTTCTTTGATGTCAGGGCTTAGCCGTGCCTTTGATCTGTAAATAGGGGCAGTAAAACTGAAAGAGGCTCACCTGTGTTTGTGAGTAATTACTGTACATGAAAATGAATTCAAGTCTGAAATTTACATTGCTGTATTAGCATATCAAAGGCTTTCAGAGCAGGATATTATTTGACTAGAAGTTAACTACTGGAGATGAGCCTGAAGGATGCCAGTACAGTCGTATTGCAAATGTAAGCTAAAAGAATTCATAACTAGCAGTCTCCCCAAAATGTACAATAAAAAGAGAATGCTTTGGGTTGAAAATACAAATGCCAGAATTATTCTTATGTTGGTTTTTATGGCACTGGAATACAAAAAGTTAATAGTTGGGATCTTGAAATACAGCCAATACAAAATCACATTTACAGGACATTGGATTAAATTCAGAATATATATATTCAAACTCAAAATGTATGTACACAAGATATATGAATATAATGACTCTTATTAGGCTACATTAATTATTTTTTCAGAATAGGTCAACAGAAAATAGGGAATGATGGAGCTACCTCTCAGTATCTGATGTTTTAATGGAAGTTAAGATGGTCAGTGTTTTGTTACCTGTTTCTAATTAGGGTCCATCTTCATAGAATCATAGAATCATAGAATCATAGAAACATAGAATCATAGAATCATAGAATCATAGAATCATAGAATCAACCTGGTCTTGAACACCTCCAGGGAGGGGACATCCACAAATTCTCCAGGCAACCTGTGCCAGTGCCTCACAACCCTCAAAGTAAAAAATTTCTGTCTTATATCTAGTCTAAATCTACCCTCTTTCAGATTAAAGCCATTACCCCTTCTCCTATCACTACATGCCCTTGTAAGAAGTCCCTCTCCATCTTTCTTGTAGGCTCCCTTCAGGTACTGGAAGGCTGTTATAAAATCACCCCAGCGCCTTCTCTTCTCCAGGCTGAACAGCCCCAACTCTCTCAACATTTTCTCACAGGAGAGGTGTTCCATCCCTATGATAATTTTTGTGCCCTCCTCTGAACCCACTCCAACAGGACCATGTCTTTCCTGTGCTGAGGGCTCCAGAGCTGTATACAGGGCTACAGGAAGTTCTCACCAGAGCAGCATAACATAATCTTGATCAACGTATCGTAATCTTGTAGAATTTCTTTCTTGCTGCAGATGATTATTATGGCTTTAGAATGTCAAGAAGAATAGAAATTTTACTGACCCAGTGTTCTGTAACTGTGTGTGATTAAAAAAACTTGTAAGCAGATAAGATATATGGTTCAAAGCATCTTGAGCTGCAGAGGGAACAGAATTTATCTTGCCAGTGCCAGGATTAGAACTCAAATGGATTGAAGTGGTGATGATGGCATGAGTGAGTCCTCTGTGTGAGAAGAAATGTCATGTATTTTTGTAGGGTAATGGAATGATGGTCCTTGCCTGAGTCACTAAGCTGGAAGTAGCGTTGATCGCCAGGCAGAGCTTTCCTTCTAGTGTTTACTGTTGGGTGTTGTCAGTTCAGTGTATAGAGGATTGTGAAATTGAGCACTGAACTCTACCTGACTCCTGTATATAAGGAACTAAGGTCTCCACTTCAGATTAAAAATTCCATTTTAAGAACTGAGTGTCTAAAATCCAGTGCAGCAATGCTGACTCTCATGGTACCTGAACGAGTCTCTTGGAAAATCTGAACTTAAGCTGGCACTGCGAGCTATGAAAGTGAATGCTATGGATTCATGAAAATAAATGTTGCCAGTGACTGAAAGTACAATTGTTTTCTAAGTCCATGCCTTGAACAGGGAGAAGAAACCTTAAAAAATAATGAATAAAATCAGCTTGTCATGGAAGAGACTCTACTCCTCTCTGCAACATGGTTTGTCACCTTTTGAAAATAAATGACCCCCCACTATTGAACACTGTGGAGAGGCAGTAATGGACATATCTCATTCTGCTGGGGATCATGACAAAATATTCGACTAAATCACAATTTCTAAAAAATAAAAAAAAAATTAAATAAAAAAGCTAAATCAAATGTGCAATGTTTCAAAACTCTGTAAATCTGCCTAACATATAAAAATTAAAATAAAAAAAAGAGAAGATCCTGATTCATTACTTGAATTGTAGACCATTTTCTTCGTCCTCTGTGAGTAATGACTTCTTGTGCAGGTTATTTGCAGTTCTTTATAAGTCTATAAATTAGATGCTTCAAGTTCTTTTTATCAGCTGTCCTGAGAGATTTTACTATGAAGACTCAGAAAAAAAAAAAAAAAGTGAAACCTTCTTCTGTAAGAATAACCAATTTTTCACTTAGACAAACTTTAACTCCTGTATATATTTTCCAAACGCTTGGTGAATACAATTATGTGTCTCAGTTAGATAAAGCCTTGAGTGGTAATATATGGAAAGTGTACGTGAAAACTCTATCCAAACATAATAATCAGAACCTGCTTACCTGCTGTATATAATAAAGTGTCTTTCAGGGAAAGGGACTGATTGCGCGGTTTTGGCTCAGACACGTTTCAGCCTAGTAAAACACGTATAATTAGTCTTCAGTTGATCTTCAGTAGGTTTTAATTCTCTACTTTGCTACCCCAATTTTATGCTCTTATTTCTTTAATAATGTCAACATACTAAGGAAGCATTAAGAGGGAAGGAGTAATTGACTAGAAGAATTTAAAATTAGAGAAAGTGGCTTTACAAAAGGGACACACACTATATATGGACCCAACAAAAGTTCAAGAATGGTCAACCCTACATTAAAGTAGATGATTCTGCCACTTCAGAGGTTGATTAGTTGAGATGCTGGGACTTATTACACAAGACATCAAACTATATTTCCTTCCCTAGAACCAGAACAACGTGGATCTACGACAAAAGGAATAACAAGTCTTTTGCCTATTTATTTTTGCTTTTATTACAGGAGTGTTCATTAATAATACAGAAGTCTAAAATGACACGGCTATGATGATGTGCTAGATTATCCCCCATTGGATGCATCATTGTAATTATCCTGACGCTTAACAAAATTCAGTTGCAAGGTGAAATACATGAGATTAAACCTCTTTAACTCAGCAGTGGAGTAGTTCATGAGAGCACATGCAGTAAGTAACAGAAGCTCAGATGTCAAGTGTAAACTTAATAAAACACCATTTCTCAATCATTTTCTCTGTATCTTTATGCCTGTATTTTAAAATACACAAGAGTTTTTTCCTTCTTTCCTTACACAACACTTCCTATCTCACATCAGTAAAATAACCTAACCTCATTAAATACAGACAAGCCAATGTTTCAGCATTGGTTCATGGGATTATATAATAAAATATTTCCAGAGTCTTATAATTAAGACTTTTTTCCTGCATTTTATATCTCGTAGTTACTGTCAAAATTAGTATTTAAAGCAGATAATGTAACTGGAACACATATGAAAGATATGAAGGAGTACCTCGAATCTTTTAAGGCATTTCACATATATTCACTCCTACAACTGTTTACTAGGATGGATAACGGACCTGGTTGCACCATCCTTGGCTAGACCATTCCAAGTAGATGTGTAATTTGGGCCAGGATTTTGAGTGACTGAGCTCTGATACTCTACTTCTTAGTTGCAAGGATGTTATTAGCTCACACACAGCTTCACTTTGATCAAATGTAAAAGTATTTTGGTTTTGAGACTGTCCTTTCACGCCTTGACGTACATTTCTGAGCCATGTTTCTGAAACTTTCTGTTAACATTCTTCATAGAATGACAGCGTTTTGAAAAGGGAATAAAATCTCTTTCTTTTTGTCTGCTTTCACCTTTTACATGTAAATCTTTCTTATCTGACTGCTGTTGCCGAATGATCTACTTTAGTATGAATGGATCATCTCCCTCAATTTTTCCCTTCAACATTTGCTCCCTTAAGTTTCCAGTATAGGGTATGTTCTTGTCATCATCACCATAGTCTACTATGTCTTTTGTTTTTGCCTTTAAAGACTTTAATTATTTACATCAGCCCCGCCTGTTGTTTTTTCATATCAGACCCAAATGTTTTATATACAAGCTTTCCTTCTCGTATAATCTAGTAGACTGTATGTCCTGGTAGTACCTCTGATCTTCTTTCTGTCTAAAGAGGTATGGGGAAGAACATTTAGTTAAAGTAAGTAAAACCATATTCTTGTCTTTCAGCTAATCCTTTCTTCCTATTTGCTTCTCTTCAGCCTCTATCAAATGCTACAGTTCCAAAAGCTACAGTTAGAATTCCAAAGTTTCTTCAGTTGAAATCTATTGTACAATTATTTTTATTGTCCAGTTAGAATGAGATGAAGATCCAGATTTCCAGTTTGCGAAAAAAAATATATACCTGGTTTAGTTTCAGTTTCAGTCTGGATTGGAATAGCTTTTAAATTTCTGGTGAATTAGAAACTTGCTGGATCCTGCAGCTCTCCAGGAAAATCGTTTTTTTCATCACAAATTTCAGAGCTTGAGCAGTTGACAAGAAGATCAGTGTTAAAGCATTTCAAGGTCTTTAAGTGCTGGAGAAGAGATGCCAGGAAAGTAGAAAGAACTTCCTCCACACCCTGTTTTGAACTCAGTGAGTCTGTCAAAACCTAGACATGTCAAATGAAACGAAATGTTTCAGGTTCAGCAAATGGGCATATTTTTTAAAGATTATTTAATTGATAAATATCTGGAAAGCTTTACTCCTTCATCTCAATGACATTTTCTAGTATTTTTATTTTTTTGCATGTTTTGTCATCATTTGACATGTGTCTTGATTTTTATATTCCAGAATGATGTTAGATAATGAGTATCTATTGTGAATACTGAGGAAATAAAGGATTTAAATATGTTGTTAGTATTATGAGAGATCAATAAGTACATGTAATTGTTGCAAACTTATTAAAATGGCAGCTCATATGTGATTGACTAAATACTTTGAAACATTTATGTACAAATTCAATGATAACTCGGTGTGGGGAAGCAATCTTCATGATTAAGATACTTGCAGTAAGCGAAAAAGCCTGAATAGCAATGGCAATGGATAACACATATCAGATAAGAGATCTTACTGGGGATTGGCACTGATGCTTGAAAAATAAATTATCTGTAAAATGCAGTGCTAGTGGAAACATTTGTGCAATTTTACTTGCAGCAAAACACTATGTGTAGGAAAACAGCATGAGGTGGGTTTTTTTAACTTGTTTAAGTAAAGATTATTGGGTATTTTTTCATTTATAAGAGCTCTGTTTTGCATATGTATATATTACTTACTAAATAAACTCCAAATTTGTTATGAAAATGAGATGATGCTGCTAGATTTAGCACCATGTATCATCTAGTTTTATAAACAGAGCACCTTTAAAATATACATGCAGCCAGAAAAATGATATAAACTCCTTCAGTTATTTTCATCACTTGTGACCTGTAGATTATTATTTCTACCAACATAATTAATATTGAATCTCTAGCATCAATTTTAGTGCTAGTATCAACTTTATGCTAAAATCCTACTTAGTTACTTTTAGTTACACTGATTTTGTACTAAGCTATGGCAGGGATTTCAGTAGGTGGTTTGGAGTTAAGACTTGCAATTGTGTTAAGCCCGGGAGTGAACTCTGTTAAACTCATAAAGATGTTTATAATCTCGAACTTTTAATCATGCCTACAAATACCAAAAAGTGCACTAAATTTTGTTATAAATCCCAAGACATGATTATTGTAAAAAGACTACTGAACATCAGCTGTCGCTTACAGCTATGTATTTAAAGGGCTATATATTTAAAAGGGATCTCAGTTTACTTAGCACACAAGCCAAGCAGACGGATACATCTGCTGATCTACTCAAATACAGGTATTTTCATGGAATTAGCTTTTGGAGAGCATTTTGTTTGCTACCTACACAGATTTTTTAATATGGTCTCATTCCATGCTAACTTAAAGTTGTGGAGGAACCAGGAGAGACAGGATTCCAGGGAATCTGAGAGGGCATTCTCCATGCTCAGGTAGAAACCTTCCAGAATGTACCCACTTTCTCCTACTTCTGAGACGATTCCATATCAGAGGCTAGTTAGAAGAAGTCCAAACTCTATAAACAAGGAAATCTGACTAAATCTCACGGCTGTTGGGTCCCTCACCTTTCCTTATACTATCTTCTTGATCACCTGGGCAGTGGAGAGGAGCTCCAAGCAAGAATTTCCTGGACTAGCTTTTCCCCTGTCTTTCTACCTCAAGTTTGCCCTTTCCTAACTGCAAAGGCAGCTTTACCTCAGCCGCTCATTCTTAGGACAGCAAAAGTGCCTTTATCCACCTTTCGAAGAAGCCTGGAGCTAATAGTGGCCTTTGGAAAATATTTGTGGAAACAGCAGACGTTCACATTGAGGCAGATGTGTTCATGACAGTGGCAAAGTTTTTTCTTGTAAAAAGAATTTAACAACAAGGAAGTGCCTTCAGTTTTTGCAGACTGCTGAAACAGTTGACCGATGATTCAGAACTCAGCATCACTTGGATTGTTTTCCTCATAATAAGAATCCTTTTATTTGCACCTCTTTTAGTAAGGCTACTGTGGTACTGACATAATATTCTTTCTAAACAGGAGAGGCAATATTTGAAGGAGTTAACTAGAAAAGCAAGTTAATACTAATTTGTGAGGGCAAAGATGTGCTTATCAAAATACTTGCAGGCCCCAAACTCTAGATCTTCAGGCTTATCAGGCTTTTTCATGTACAAACATATCTGCAGCATCTTTAATTTCAGCCTGTAATCTATTCACTTGGAAAAACTAATGCTAAAGCGCGGTATGCTTTGAAAATATTACTCTGTAAAAATAGCATTGAGAAAGTCCATAGTCAATAATTTGCATATCAAACACATTCAGTTTTCAAGTAAAAGATGCTTGTTAGTTTTCCAAATAGCAACTCTGCATATACCACCAGAGATCCCAAGAACTAAGATTTTTTTGTCACTAATCATCCCCAGAGTTCTGCAGGTAGGATTTTTAATCATTTATGTGTAGGATTGTTACGCCTCAATACAGCTGTAGGCTTACTACCTAGATTGACCCACAGACTAGTCCTTAGTCACTGAAAGCACTTCCAGAGCTGTGGACTTATTTTAGCAAGGGGTGAAGCATCCTTCGGAAATGCCTTGGCCTTGCTACTGGCTTTTGGAAAAGCTTAGCTCATGGTCTTAGCCTTAGTGTTGAACTCTTAAACAGCTAAAGTTAGGTGAAATTTCAGTCTCGGATGATTTATATGTTCTGAGCCCTTCATATGAATATAAAGAACATCTTCCTAACGAATCGGAAGATACTGGTTTTGTACAGGCAGATTGCAGAGAAGAATCTACTGAAGGGAAAAAGGTTGATTCATTATCCATGTTTACTCACATAGAGGCCTCACTGCAAAGAGAGCCTCTTGCTGTTCTCTCTTACACGGTGTTTCATCTGTGAGAGTAAAGCTAGATCTACTAATAATAAACCACCAGGCTTCCTCTAGATTGCCAAATGCTGTTACATAAAATATTTAGCAAAATTCAACAAAATATTAGTAAGAATACTTTAGATTTGTTAGTGCTAGAGAGGACGTTCTACAAAACATAGAGCCATTATAGATTTAATTGCTATGCATGGATATCTTACTGAGTCTAATTATATCTGTTCAAGAAAAACCCATGTAATCTAAAACATCTGTCAAAGCACACCAACTGATTTTGTCTGTCCAAAACCAGCATTAATGCCTCACAGTTTTTATGGGGCAATAGTTTTGTTTTCTAAAGTATTGGGTTTTTTCCTCCCTTTCTTATGGTTTTCAATAAGCAGAGATATGGTTGTTTCACAATGAAATAAACATTTACATCTGATGCTGTGTTCCTCAGGTAATATATTTGATTTCATTAATTTATTTCAATATTCAGTTAAACATTTGTGCATATCTTTAACGAGAAATGCTAAGTAAGCCAGTCAAAATTTTAATCCTTCACATCCTTTTTTCATGGGTTAGGTCAGGACAGACTAAGTACATGCATTAATTACTGAGCAATAACAGGATCCATGTGAAGAAATTTTTGAGTATTTATTGCTTCAGCGACAGACTGATTACTAATGTGTAGAACAACACACAGCTGCAGAAACTTGGTTATCTCTAATTCCCGTTTCCTGGTTTGCTGAAGTGGTGGTTGTCAGAGGTCAGGAGGAGAATGATACTGAGCTTGTCAGCTCATGATGCCATGCAAGCTTAGTTTCAGGTGTCCCTGGAGGTCCTCCATGGTCAGGTGTCCCCAAAGGTAGGGCCATGCCATCACCACCTTGGGCAAAGTTGGATGGGGTATATGAGTTGGAAGGCATCATCCAAATTTGTTGATTTTTACTGGATGGTGAATGGCCCTGAGGTGTCACTGATTGGTTGGTGTAAGGAGTCGCTGGGCAAGTATTCTTTCAACATTGTAGTTCTCCTGTTTTTGCCAGTTATTGTGTTTGGATTTGTGGTATTTTTACATTTTTTTCTCAAGGGTTTTTTTTTAGTTTTTTTTTAAGTTTGAGGTTTTGGCGTGTTTTTTTAACAATAGCTGTCTAATTGTGCTTTATTTAACAATAGTTACATCCCTAACATAACAACACTCTGAAAGTCAAACCACAGGCTTCTTGCATCAGCCTAATTACTGGAATGGTGCCAGCTAAGTAGGCCAAGACATCTTTCAAAACTTAATTAGCTATTTTCACATAGACTAACCAAGGGTACAGAAGTTTAGCCAGACAGGAGAAGAATAGGGATGGACTTTAGGATAAAAGCATTTCCCAGGCTCAGGATCTGGATACAGTTCTCAACTCTAGGATTCAGCTCCCAGCTTTACCTGAGATTCCCTGTGTAAACTTGGCCAAATTGCTTACGCTCCTCATGGCTTTGTCACTGACTCCTGAATACACTGCTAAGAATCTTTCTTTCTCCAAGACTTTCTATTATCTATATAAATTCAGGTGAGTCCATCATGACATTGTACACTGTCTGACACTATCACTTTCTGGGAGCAGAATGACCCCGCTGTAATTCATTCAGAAAGATACTGGTAACGCTTACAGACACACAGTTTGGGAAGAAAAGCATAAACAAAGTTTTACTCTTTTCATGATCTATAGAATTGCAGTGTCTCTTAACTACAAAGTATTAGGGGGAAAATTGAAAACAGAAACAAAAAAGGGCACAATATTAACCCACAGCTGTAGATGTAAGCAAGTGTAGCTCCCTCTGTAGAAAGTTTTCTTTACTCTGTTTGTGAGAAGAGTGAGACTATTTGGAATTCTCTGTGACAATGCACCCAGGGAGGCTGAATAGCAGAAAAGCTTACTGCAAATGACCCCACCTCCAAGTACTGAAAAGTTCATAAAACTCACACTGCCTGAAAGGAAATAAAAATCATAAGGTTTGATTTCAGATTGTTCTGTCTTTTTCTCATCATTTTTACTAATCACTTATTTTTACACTGAAATATGTTTTTGTTTTCTTTTTTTTTTTTTTCCTGGAGGTGGCAGTGGACTAGTAGAGAAAAGGGAAAGGAGGTCTAGATTTCTTAAACCTGTGTGTATCCCTCTGCTTATACCAGGACCAAGTAGAAGAGATAACCTAGTTGTGTATGTCCATAAGAATGAAGATATTCAGTAGCTTTGCTTGTTGTAATTATTCAGAAAGTTGTCTTTATGAACATGGTTTTACATTGCTCTAGATGTGAGACATACACATTAGGCTATACCTACAGGAAGCACTGAAAGAAAATGCATGAGTTAAGAAAGTTACATTTAGAAGCTTGAGGCTTTATTTAGTTATCTAACCTGGCAATTTACTCATAAAGCGTATTACTTCTGCTCCTCTCTGCTAGCCAGATAGCTTTGGCCAGGTCCTTGGAGCTTACGGCCTTCTTCAGTTCACTCCTGCCCAGTTTCCAAGCTTCTGAAAAGATTTTCCTTCGGTTCTTAAAAATCTGGTCCAGCAACAAGTGTTTAAATGTCTTCAAATATTTTCACAACACAGCTCAAGAGATCCTATTAGAAATCAGGGAATCATAAAATAGCCTTCTGACTGCTTTTTCCAAACTTTGTCAAACTTTACACAGTTATATTTTTTGCTCAGCCTAGGCTATAGAAATTCATCTTTTCTCCAGTCCTTAAGTCTCCAGGATGTCAGCTAAGATTGCAGGTATTGTATTTATAATGGGTCAAACTATGTACATTTGCTGAATTGGCAGAGCTGTGTGTTCTTATCAACTGTAAAATATCAGATTGGGCACTGATGACTCTTCACCAGTGAAATGAAATAAAATCTCAGTGGCAGAGGGAGAAACAAGTTTGCTAAAGGATGCTACTTCTTCAGAATAGTGTCTTTATCCACACTAACAATCTCATTTTAGATGTGGAGCCTTGGTCAGGATGAGAAAAAAATAATGAGCTCAGTTCATATTCTCCTGCATGAAGTTCTATAAAAAGTCCTATGATAAAGCTTGCTATAAATAATCTGCCCCTGTTATCAATCAGCTTTCAACAGGACAGGTATGCTGCCAGTCTTTGCTCCACTGGCTCACTCAACGGCACATAGAGAATACATTTCTTGTTTGTGGGATCCCAGCCTGCATTCCATCATTTCAGCATTTCGCGTTGTCCTTGTTATGATGGGATGATGATTTAATGATATACATTGTTAAGGAGAAAAGATGACTTTTACTTGATAAAAAACTACAGAGACCTATTTTCATACGGGAAACCATGAAAACTGTTTGTAGAGTTGCTTTCCTGATGAATCAAGAAGAATAAATTTCTTTAAGTAAAATCTTTATTGCTTTCCTCATTCTAAACTTGCTGTTAAAAAGTACAGGGAGTTGCTGGTTGAGAATGGTAATATTCATTGCTGCCAACCACAATAATGAGCTTCCTCCCTGCTTTATCCTTCATTTCCTCTCTCCCTCCCATCCTGAATGGGTATTTCTTTAGGTCTGTGTTTTCCCAGAAATCCTCACTTCCCGTTTTTTGGCAAATAAACTTTGTAACAGCAAGGAAGACATTAAATATTTTTGGAGGCTCAGTCGGTTCAGTTGGAAAGGTGGTGACATTGGAGGATGCTTCCTGCTTTCAGTCCCACAGTGGGTATTTGGCACATATTCTTTGTTATGCCTGAGCCATTCTCTTATTTGCTTACTCCTAACAGTGTCCCTGAATTGAAAGAAAGTATAAACTGGCGAACTAAAGGTGGGAGTTGCTACATTGCATGATAGATTCTTTTATACTGTTAGAAAGCAGAGTTTTTGTTTGGATGTTATCTTGTACCATTACTGATAGGGCTTTCTACATACCACGATTAATAAGAAGGTGAGGATCTGCAACTTCCATGTGACAAACAACCAGAGAGAGCTTACTTATCTCTTGATGTGACTTCAGAATTTATTGCATTATTGCCTGTAATACAGTTTCCAGCAAAAGATAGCAGGAATCAAAAGAACTTGATTGATTTAGGGAGAGATACTGAAAGCCAGTTCTTGGATATGGATTCTTGCTGTATTCCATGCCTGATAAAATTATTCCAGACAGACAAATGTTTCCAACAGCTATCAGAAAGAAGCTGTATATATGAGATTTGTCTCTCCGGATTTTATGATGATAAGAATAGAGCTTATCTGGGTTACAAAATTTTAACTGGAGAACTAACATGATCTTGGCAATAGCCTTGTGACCTCCACAGATATGTACTTTGTCTTTCATCAGTTCCCTGTACAAGAAGAGACACAACTGCTTACCACCAACCCCTCACAAACATAGCTGTATTTAAACCAAAAGTCACTGTTTGTGACCACACGCATACAAAATGGCAAACAAGTTCCAGCATGAAAGATGACTGGATCCCCTCCAGAGTGTGTCTGAGACAAAGCTTTATTTGTCTTAACATAATGTCTCAAAGCCAGTATAATTCTTGATACATATAATTAATAAGCCTGTCTTCTCAAATTATGGAATTTTCTTTCTAAAGCAAAAGCCCAAGGGGAGATATAAAATTTTCCTCTCAGCTCAATCTATCTTAAATGCTTCCTTTTGGACCTGCTGCTCAGACTGCCTGAGACCTTCCAGAGCTGATAGCTGAGCTGTGTCAGGCATCATACATATGCAGCTGTGCATAATGGAATGTTCAAACCAGAAAAATACACCAGGTAAGATACCATTGGAGGTGACAGTGCAGATGTCCAGTATGAGTGGGAAAGGTCAAGTCAGATGGCTCCAATTGCACTCATCTGGTCATGTGTGGATTTACAGCCCCAGAACATTTGTCTGTTTCAATTCCTTTCTCACACTTGCTACAGGTTAGTCTGCAGATGCTGTTGAAGAATACACAGAAAAGTTGGGTTCATGAAACTAAAGGAAAGGAGGTAAACAGGGGGGAAAACCTTTTTTAAAAATTATTTTCAAAGTCATTATTCAAAGCCTTAAGCTAGCTTCGCATTCGTTGTTATCATCCAAATGGATTTCCAGAGGTTTATGATGATGGATTTGCATTTTAATATCCATGTCAATTTATTGTGAAGATAGAGGCTTCTTTTTTGAGTCTGTTTCTGTTATGAGATGACTGATTGCCCTTGTTGACAAAAGGGAGAGTAGGTGGAGGTAGTGGGCGGCAGTGCTGCAAACCTATGATCATAGTTAGAGAGCGGCTATTGATACGAAAACCTTTAACGCCAGCTTCTGTCTTTGCCTATCTCTACCTCATAAATTGTTGCAGCCAACAAAGCTGTGATTGGATTCAGTAGAAGTATTAAACTTCAAACTTGAGAGAGGTTAAGGAAGAAGAAAATGAATAAGAATCTCTTTTGTGATGAATAGGTGGGGTAGGATTTTCTGTCTCTTTCCACTCATAATATTTTATTTTTCCTCTGCCTCCCACCGCTCCTTGTGCTTCTTGTTGGTGATACAGTACTGAGTTGCCTTTGTTTAATCAACAGTCTGATGTGGTAACTCTCACCAGGCTGATTCTTCACATCTCAGACTGTCTGGAGCCTACTTCCATCAAGACGCCTCTTTGCACTTAACACCTTAATGGTCCTGAGGCGAGAGAGAAATAGCAGTTCTTTGAAAGGAGAATTATTACACCCAGACACACAAATGCATTTGGTGCCAGATTTTGTTACCTCAAATAAGCAAAATTAAAACAAATGTCTTCTCTTCTACAGTTACCGTGCTTGTCTCTCTCTAGGAGGTTTAGAACAAATGGATTAGGAGACACTAATGACCTAATTCTCTGCCCTTTAAATCCAAGATAATTTTGCCACTGACTTCAGTGGGCAAAAAAATTAGACACAATGGAAAATCCTCTTGAAATAAGTTATTTTTTTTGTTTGGTATTGCTGACTTTTTACCAGTCAGCAGTTGCAGAACAAGATATTTAGAAGGTGGTGGGTAACCAAATGATTGTCTATAAATATTTAACATTAGATAACTCTGCTTATTGTCTGACATTTTTCAAAGTAATTGGTGATTTCAGTGACCCAGCTCGGCCACTTCCCATGGGCATGAGCTGCTTTTCAGAAATTGCTTATATGTTCATGTGTTTGTGGTGTGCACCCAGAAACTAACTCCAATACCTAGTCATAAAATTTTGCCATTCACATGAGCTATAACAGTATTTTACAAGCAGTGACAGAGACCAGATATTAATCCACCATAAGTGTAGGTATGCTTGTTTCCAAGCAGAGAAATTTTCTCAAATGTGGGTTTCGAGATGCCAAAATGTATAATGTGTGTATACTTCACTTCTCATGAAACAAAATTTGCTCTAACTAGACTGTTCTTTTCAAGAATATATGTTATGTATTCTGTTCAAGCATATATGTAGTTAACCTCCCTCTGCAGACATGGGGTTTAAACTTCCTCAGTAGAGAGCATATGCATTCCTGCCTTTTCTCACTCCTGCAAGCAAAGAAGGATCTGCAGCTCCTGCCCTGGGAAACCAACTGCATTCACATTCAGCCTTGTGCTCTTCAGGGCAGGAATTGCTGTTGACACCAGCATGTAAGTCAGGTTCCTAACCCAAAATCATTGACTGACTTCTATACTAATTAATAAAATGTGAGTGGGGTGGGAGCACTGGCCTGTGATAGGTCGTACTGTTCAATTATTAGCATGGTTTCTGACATGGTTTTAGTGATGGCTAATAGTCTTTCACCACTTCTTCAAACACAATCCAGGAGCCTCAACATTTCCCATAAGCAAGTGTCCTGGGTTCGGCCAGGACAGGGTAAATTTTCACCAGAATCCAGGAAGGGGCACAGCCAGGTGGGCTGACCCAGTCTGGCCAGAGCCAGGTATTCAATACCATGTGCCATCATGCTGGGTTCCGGTGGGGGGGAGCTGGGTGGCGGGAACTCTCTCGTGGCTCGGGGGGCACACGGCAGCGGTGGGTGGTGAGAGTTCTGCGCTCTACTGTTTTGTTTTGTGTATTCTCCTGATCTATATCGTTGTTGTTCCTGTTCCCTTTATTTGCTGTTCTGTTAAACTGCCCTTATCCTGACCCATCAGTTTTTGCCTGTTTCTTTCCATTCTCCTCCGCATCCCAGCGGGGAGGGAGGGGCGGCCGCTTGGCCAAACCACAGCAGCAAGGAAAGAGGCCTCCCCATTTTTAGATAAATGTACACAAGCTATACCACACCAAGAGGCCTCAGGCCAAAGGCCTAGCTGCAGCTTGCTTTATTTACTAGTCTACATATTGCCCTGTGCCTCAGGCACGCACCATTCCAGGGGGCTTTTTCATATCAGCAATTGTAAATGAAAAAAGGAGCTAAAAATAAAGAATTCAGCAGTGTCTTGAGCGTTCATGGCCTGTAAACAATCATAGTTTCATGCTTGCTGGATCTATGTCAATGAACACCAGCTACAATACAGCAAAACCTCTCCTGAGTTCCAAGGTCATTCTGTTTATTGTCCATGCTGCAGGATATGGTAGAAGAAATAAAGCACAGAATTTAACAAGAGGTGGGATCTTCACCCAATTTGAATGAGAATTGCTGCAGGGTATGTTCTTTTTAAACCCCCGGCAGATTTAAGCAGCAATAAACAACTTTATGTGCAATTTATCCAAACATATTTTTATTTGCCGTAAAAGAGAATAACCAACAAAAGAAAAACTGAACCATCACACATGCAAACAAGTATATAAAAATAATCTTAAAAGGATAAAAAAATGATGGTGCTTATGAAATATTTCTACATACCGGTCATTTAAAAGGAAAAAATACCTCCAAATAAACCGTGCATTGGTGTGAGATGAAACATATTTTTCCTAAGAAAAGTCTCATTACTTAGAATGACTAATTTGTGTCTCAGACACAACTATTAATTATGGAGCCATATAAATTATGCACAAGAATGGAAGTTATGCCCAGGCTATTTTTGCTAATTTATTTCCACAAAATAGCATAGTGGTACTGGGAAAAAAGATGTGCAGTAGTACTTAAATGCCATGATAATACAGAATAGCACTGTGTGCACTATAAGCCTTAAAATGTTGGTGAACAAAATGTAATTTCAGCACTACATCATGATCATTTTAATAATGTAATCAAGATAACGGATGAACAGCAAGTAATAAACGGCATGAAGTCATTCAGAAACCTTTTCTTTCCTTATTCTACATTATAATGATCAAGGGATAACACAGCTGCTTTTTGCAACTGGATAATGACCTCACCAGGCAAATGATGATGTCAGATTGCTTATTTTTCTTGATTTTTTACAAAAGAAAACTCTTTTAACAGGTACTTTTCCTATATTTACAACATTAGCAAAAGAAATTTTCTTACTGCAACAGCTTTATAGTTTTCTCATTAAAGGACATATGAAAGCAGCAGACAGGTTAGTAACAACTTCAGGTTTTCACTTTGCTTATTCCTCATGTTTCTATTTAAAAATCACCCTTTGAATGAGGACTATCTTAATCCAAAATTGCTGCTCCCACCTTAGAGAATAATACCAATAATTTTTCTCATATTTGCCTATTTACAGTTACAGAAAAATCAGAGTCATGCCTAAAATATCTCCCTTTCATTAAGTTATATTTTTTTTGAAATTTATACCATTCAATTTGTAAGGAAGATTAAGGTATTGTGCAAGTGTATTTTAATTGGAATGAGGAACCTACATACAGTCTGTAAATACTAAAGAAGCTCCGGGAAGATATCTCTGCTCCTTCTACGTCTTGTAAGTACTGATTTCTCAAAGAAACCTAATAGATAAGGGAAGTTGCCATATCGAGGTTCCAGCATTTGTTATCAATAGTACCTGGCAAGTTCATTAAATAATATTCATACAGCACATAGATAGGCTATGCAATGCATGCCTGTGGGTATTAATTTCATATGAATTAAAAAAGTCACTGGAAAAAGTCATGGAAGAAAAATCCACCACAAAGTGTTGAATAAAGGGATAATACCTCTGGATCGAGACTTCCCCGAGCCACAGTTGGAATTGGAAGAGTGTTTCAGGGAAGTATTTTCTTGTGACTTTTTTTATTACACTGTCTCCATAACAAGAGTTGCTGTTTTTGGTCATTGCTGGAATGACTTTGGGCTAGAGTGGCCTTTGGTTCCTACCTACTATGGCAGACTTTATAGTCTTAGACATCATATCTCTGTGGGAGAGATGGATATGGCTTTTACAACAATATTGTCCCTGGTATTATTCTTACCTGCTTTGTGATTCCATGAATGAATGAATCACTCATGTATGAGGTACAGAAATGAGTTCTGATAGCGTCACAATGTATCTTTTGGGTCCCAGTTTTTGCTGTTTCAATTGGTAAAATGCCAAGAAAACTATGCTTTTTCTCCACGAACTAGAGCTTTTATAAACCTGCTGGTGTAGATCCTCAGCCGGTACAAAATAACTTTAGAGTGTTTAGAGACTGCTATGCTTTGAAATTAAATGGAATAGCACAAAGAATATAACACAAAACTCAAACTCATTTTTTTTCCAAAAGGTAGAACACTGCTTAATAGGTGTATTGACAATAAATCTGTTTGAAAGAAACCATATCTGCTCCTCTGTGCTTGACAGTATTTTACTTGCTAGAGGAATGAGGCTTGGAGTAATGGATCCAAGCTGGAAATCCTGCATTTATGCTATAAAACTTCTGACTATGACTTAGCATATTGTGTTGCACGTACTATCTAATTCGTCTCTAGTTCCATACTTCAAAATGTTGGATGAAATCTTGGGTCAGCAAAACATACACAAGACCAAGATTTCCCATCTAGTAATGCTCATATACTAGTAGTACTGTCCTGCTTTCAGCTGGGATAGAGTTAATTTTCTTCCCAGTATCTGCTGTGTTTTGGATTTAGTAAGAGAAGAATGTTGATAACCCTGACGTTTTCAGCTGTTGCTATGAAATCAAGGACTTTTTTCCTGTTTCTCATATTTAGCTAATGAACAGGTGTGCAGGAGCTCAGAGGAAGCAAAGGTAGGAAGGTAGCCCAAGCTGGCCAATGGAAATATCCATACCCTTCATGTCACGCTCAGTTTATGAATGGGGGTTGGCTGGGGGGCAGGAATTTGCTCTTTTATTTTCTGTGAGTTCGAATCCTCTCTTGTCTGGGAGTTTGAACTTGTCTGGGAGTTTGTTTTTTTGGGGAAGTTTTGCAAAATTTGCAAAATTCAGAAGTTCAGGGTTCCACGATTGCTCATGGGGAGAAATTGTATTGTACATAGTTTGTTTGGTATACTCATTATTGTCATTCTTATTATCAGTATTGTTATTAGTTGTATGACTATTAGTATTTAATTTTTCACCTTATTAAACAGTCTTTACCTCAACCCACGAGTTCTCCCTTTTGTCTATTCCTCTTCCTTATCCTGATGGGGGAAAGGGAGGGGTGAGCGAGCAGCTGACTAGTGCTTAGTTGATGGCTGCCCATTTAAACCATGACAAGCACCCATTAATTACTGCAGACTCCTACAAAAACAAATGTCAGATCATTTAGCCTCGATGAGGTCCAGAGGTCCATATTCAGAAAAGCAATTAAACACATGCCTACATTCTCTCCAGAACATTTTTACAACTCTTTTCTTAATCAATATTGGAAAATTTTTAAAACTAATAGAAGCAAGCAGCTTGTTACTTTTCTAAAAAAGCCAGGTGCTACTTTTCATGACCATTTCCGAATAATTTTTTAGTTAAAATAGCCAGTAACCGTCCATCTGATCCAGTAGCTTGCTTGCTCTAGGAGACAATTGATTAAAAACTGATAAATCTGCTAATAAATTAAGCATACCATATTTGTAACATCAAAATGGCAATATGGGACATAGGGCAATTAATACCAGTTGAACATGGAGCCTCTTCTTTCGTGGGATTAAAAAGAGATTACCATTTAACAGGACTGCAGATAAAACTCTGCTGCTCTTCTGACATCAGGTCTATTGAGTCCTTATTCAGAGATGCAACCAATGAATGCAATGAAAGCGGGCTGAGTAAATACTCCGAAAGTGACTCATGACTTAGTCCTCCATGGACAAATAGAGATCTTCCTTGTCTTCAAAGAACCTTGAAGTAAAACTGCACTGCATGTAATGATGGCTGTGTTTGAATCTACATAATTATTAAAAAGATCGGTTTGGCCAGTGTTTGGACAGATGGTGTTCACACACCCAGTCCATGGTGTATTTGCAGGAGAGCTAAACTTAAACTACTTTTTTGCATTTACCATCACATTCTGCACTTTACTGACAGCCGCTTTAATTGGAAAAGCTTCAACTTTTATCCTAGCTGATATTACTTTCCCCGCAAGATGAATACATTTTGCAATTAATTTTTCTCTGTGGACTATATTATAGTGAAGTAATAATTAAACAAACCTTAACAGCTCCTGCCCAGATGCAAAGATAGAAATTAACAGTGGTAGACTCTGAACTGAGCAGTTTCATTTGTGCAGTTCTATACAGGATATTGGCAGCTCTGAATTCTTTAGTGAGGAAAATATTTGTTATTAATTTTGGCACTATAAGTGAAATAGCTGTGAATGTGATTTTTCACAGCAGTTCTGCGTAGGAAGACTTTTTCTGTACAGATTTTAGGAAACCAGAGTCAAGAATGTGGCATATATGGAAAAATACATTTCAGTTTCTGTGTTCTGAACTCATCTTTAAATTAATTCTGTTGAAGACAATGGATGAATATCATTCCTCCATTTTTACGTACCAGAGGGGACAGAAGTTTTCTCAGCTTACACAGTGTTTGAATTCTGAACTCATACACAAAGAAACCTTCAATTTATCCAAGGGCAGTAGTGAAATGGAAAAAATGGAATGAAACAGTTGCCTATGGAAATTTAATTATAACCTTCTCACATTAAGAAATGGGCCCCTGCACATTGAAGATATCCTTAGCTCCTATTAGTCCAAATTTAACCCACTGAAGTAATTTTTCTATTAGGCCTCACTTGTGGGATGAGAGTTGTTTGAAGTTAGGTGCATGAATATACCCTGCTGAAATGAAAGTTTGGATCATTGCACATCTTAGGATAGTCTGTCCTCTGAATGTGTGTTAGATCACTTATGGTGAACCAAAAATGTGGCATATATTCAGCAAAATATTTGTGCCTATATCTGAATGAGTCAGAAAATACTGACATTGCTTCTGCATTTGAATTCGATTTGTGCTAAAAAGCGTTGCTGGTAGAGCCCCTAACAAGCAGCATTTTCACAAGAAGTCATTGCACTTGAAGATCTGTATTTTGGTCATATGAAACTGGGCATAAAAAACCAGAAGCATGGATGTCGCTGTTTGTTTCAAATAGATCACTTATTATAGCTATTACAAACATACAGAAAACTTATATTGCATATCAAATATTACACATACTACAAAAACATTATGTACACTGTCATGTGCTTCTGGGGGCTTTTTAACAGTCAGTCATAAATTGCAGAGATCTAAACTCACAATTTCGCATTCTAAATCACTTTTCTTAAAGACCCACATGATGCAATTAATAAAGGCCCATCACAAAAATATTTTACACAGTTCCTCTGCAGTTTGAAGTGTTAATGCTCTGTGCCATGATAATGAATTGTGGGGCCACAGACACAACCAGTATTTAATTAGGGAGACAAAGACTTGTTTTGGCTCCACTGTTTCTGCAGGCTGCTAAATACATTGTTAGAAGGAGACTTTGAATTTTAAGGCTGACTTCAGAATGAAATTGGTGTAGATAATATCATGTTTTGTTTCTCTTTTTAATCACGTAGGCCAAAAGAACAAATCCCATTGTCTTTAAAAAACTTTCAGTCTGGGCTTTGCTGTAGGCATCTCTCCAATACTGAAGCACGTTGCTTGGATGTGGATACTAGACCCTGAAATGTCATAGCTGTTCCTCTTCTGTTTTCTGGTTTACTTTCATTTTGGTGTGGAGAGGCAACCGTTATGAGCTCCCTGCTTTTATGATGCATCAAGACAGTTGTGTGTATTTATTGATTTTGATCACTCTTAACTATACTGCAGTCCCCATCTTACTATTATTGTGTTTACACTTACAATTTCATACTCCATAAAACACTTGACAGTGTAGCACTTTTACACACCCTTATGAAAAATCCTTCCTGTTATACTTGTTAATATACACAGAAACAGCAGTATACAACAATTTTCAGGGTGGAAATACCCTTAGAGTGGCTTCTTGTTCTAGAAAACTCTTTGAAAAGATTATTTTCAGAGATTATTTTAAGCAAACTAGGACTACCAATTGCATATAAATACATACATCTGTTTTTTCAGTTTGTGGTGACTTTATAGAATCGTAGAATCATAGAATCATTTCGGTCGGAGGACACCTTCAAGATTATTGAGTCCAACAATTAACCCAACACTGTCAATTCCATCACTAAACCATGTCCTTAACCTCCGCTTCTATACATCTTTTAAATACCTTCAGGGATTGTGCCTCAACCACTTCCCTGGGCAGCCTGTTCCAATGCTTAACAGCTCTTTCAGGGAAGAAATTTTTCCTAATGTCCAATCTAAACCACCCCTGATGCAGCTACAGTCCATTTCCCCATGTGTTATTGCCTGTTAGTTGGGAGAGAGACCAACACCTGCCTCACTACAACAGCCTTTCAGGTAGTTGTAGAAAGCAATAAGGTCTCCCCTGAGTCCCGTTTTCTCCAGATTGAACGAACCTCAGTCCCTCAGCCATTGCTCATAAGATTTGTTCTCTAGACCCTTCACCAGCCTCGTTGCTCTTCTTTGGACACACTCCAGCACCTCAATGTCCTTCTTGTAGTGAGGGGCCCAAAATGGAACACAGTACTCCAGGTGCAGCCTCACCAGTTCCGGGTATGGGGGCACGATCCCCTCCCTACTCCTGCTGGCCACACCATTCCTGATATAAGCCAGGATGCCGTTGGCCTTCTTGGCCACCTGGACACATTGCTGGCTCATGTTCAGCCGGCTGTCAACCAATACCCCCAAGGTCCTTTTCCACTGGGCAGCTTTCCAGCCACTCCTCCCCAAGCCTGTAGCCTGGGGTTCTTGTGACCGAAGTGCAGGAACCAGCACTAAGCATTGTTAAACCTCATACAGATGGCCTCAGCCCATCGACCCAGACTGTCCAGATCCCTCTGCAGAGTTTTCCTACCCTCAAGCAGATCAACACTCCCACCCAACTTGGTATCATCTGCAAACTTACTGAGGGTGCTCTCGATCCCCTCATCCAGATCATTGATAAAGATGTTAAACAGAACTGGCCCCAGCACTGAGTCCTGGGGAACACCACTAGTGACCATCTGCCAACGGGATAAAACTCCATTCACCATAACTCTTTGGGCCTGGCCATCCAGGCAATATTTTACTCAGCTAATTGTACACCCATCCGAACTATGGGCAGCTAGATTATCCAGGAGGATGCTGTGGGAAACAGTGTCAAAGGCTTTGCTAAAGTCTAGGTAGAAAACATCCACGACATTTCCCTCTTCCACTACGTAGGTCACCTTGTCATACAAGGAGATCAGGTTAGCCAGGATCTTGCTTTCATATGCTTACTGGGCCTGATCCCCTGGTTGTCCTGCATGTGCTGCTTGATGGCACTCAAGATGATCTACTCCATAATCTTGTCTGGCACAGAGGTCAGGCTGACAGGCCTGTAGTTCCCAGGATCCTTCTTCTGGCCCTTCTGGTAGACGGGCATCACATTAGCTAACTTCCAGTTGTTTGGGACCTCCCCGGTTACCCAGGACTGCTAAGACAATGGAAAGTGGCTTGGCAAGTACATTCGTCAGCTCTTTCAGCACCCTTGGGTAGATCCCATCCAGCTCCATAGACTTGTGAGTGTCTATGTGGAGTAGTTGGTCACTTACAGTTTCTCTGCAGATTGTGGGGGTTTCCTTCTGTTTCCCATTCCTGTCTTTCTGCTCAGGGGGCTGGGTACCCTGAGAACAGCTTCCCTTACTATTAAAGACTGAGACAAAGAAGACACCAAGTACCTCAGCCTTTTCCTCCTCCTTTGTCACTAAGTTTCCACCTTCATCTAGTAGAAGATGGAGATTCTCCTTTGCCCTCCTTTTGTTACGAATGTATATACAGAGACATTTTTTAATGTCTTTTATGCCAGTAGTCAGGCTAAGTTCTTGTGGGGCTCTTCTAACTTTCTCCCTACATGACTTCCTTGTAGTCCTGAGTGGCCTGCCCCTTATTCCAAAGGACATAAACTGTTGCTTTTTTACTGAGCCAAAACCCTCTGCTCAGCCAGGCTGGTCTTCTTCTCCGCTGTCTTGTCATTCAGCACATGAGGATGGCCGGCTCCTGTGTCTTTAAGACTTCCTCCTTGAGCAATGTCCAGCCTTCCTGGAGTCCTTTGCCCTTCAGGACTACCTCCCAAGGGACTCTGTCAACCAAGTTTCTAAACAGGCCAAATTCTGCCCTGTGGAAGTCCAAGGTGGAGGTTCTGCTAACCTCCCTCCTTACTTCTCTGAGAATTGAAAAATCTATCACTACGTGGTCGCTGTGCCCAAGGCAGCCTCCAACTGTTACATCACCCACAAGTCCTTCCCTGTCCAGTGGGCACCCTCCCTAGTTGGCTCACTCACCAGCTGTGTCAGGAAGTTATCTTGCACACACTCGAAGAACCTCCTGGACTGTTCCCTCTCTGTTGTGTTGTATTTCCAGCAGATACCTGCTAAGTTGAAGTCCCCTACAAGAACAAGGGCCAGTGATTATGAGACTTACCCCAGCTGCTTATAGCATACTTCATCTGCCTCTTCATCCTGGTTGGGTGGTCTATAACAGACTCCCACCATGATGTCTGTCTTGTTGGCCCTCCCCTTGATTCTCACCCATAAACACTCAACCCTATCATTGCCATCATCACTTTAACACACTTTGAAACAAATCTGAGTGAAAATTCAAGTTGCCGACGTGGTACAGATAAGGTGAGGGATTACTGACGGTCATACAAACGCTCCCTGATACCTAGGAGAGAAGATCATGGCCAATATTCTCAGATCCAAGCATCACTCAGTTTCTCAATCCGAAGCACCACATGCCTTGCTCTGGCAGATTGATGATAAAAACAAACTGAGACCAAATGTCTTCTAGGTGACCTTCATTTCCTCACTTCTGCATTAATCCCACACTTTAATTTTCACAAATGTGTTTGAAAAGGAATTTAATGGCTGACAAAACGATGCTCACAACATCACAGAGAGCTAGAAAAGACATACTATCTAAGCGGACAGCCATCTAAGATCATTAAACACAGGTCTGCAAATTTTGTGCAAACCAGATAATATGATTTAAGAAAACACTTCCAAAGACAACAGCTTTTTATTTTTCAGTGGAACTTTCAGAGCAATAATTGTCTGTTTTACTACCCATGAGCCTCAACAGCCAGCAGATTTATATTTTATAAACACCCCATTAACTTCAATTGTAAATTTATATATACTTTTTTTTTTAATGATATGTTCTGACTACTAAGTGAATTCAAATAACCATCATCGAAAGAAATAGAATTATGGAGCAGGATTTGCAGTAGTCAACAAATTGCACTGCTCATTCCCACTCCTTTACAACTTGTCTTGCTTTCACCCTTGATTAAAGTGGAGACAACCCGATTCCGTTTTCAATAACTCTATCGGAATAGCAAGGTGTAAAGCATTGGCAGAGTCAGCACATCATGTAGTTAGGCTTACTCTTATGTAGGCTGAGGATGCTGATATCAACTCTCAAGGGGGCTGTGAGGTCCAATACAGAATTTAAAATCTGGGATCAGAGTTCTGGTCCATCCTGTGACCTAAGTGAAAACTGAAGTTCAGGAAAAATTTTTTTCAGGGCTTGTGTTTGGCTGAGGTGAATTTCTGAACTTAATTGAAGTGCACATTGACATGCATAACTGAACAAAAATGACATTATTAACATATGTGAAGTTAATGGCTGATCATTTCTTGAGAATTTTATGATGTACTGAGGTTTTACCCACTTAGATTGATATTTTCAGAAAGAGTCAGAGATTTTGCAGTATATTCGTCATATCTCCAATAGCCACTAAATATTTTTATTCTTGTATGTGTGGTTTCAGGTGAAGTTCAAAGTGATTAGAAAAAAAAAATTCATTTATGAAGTCTTTTTCTCAGGGCAAAATTGATTACCGGCCAAAGAAAGTGCAAACTGCATTAAACTCAGTTAGTTTACACTAGCCATTATTCAAAATTACAGATTACAGAAACCAGTACAGCAGTAGGAGCTCCACGAATTTCACCCAGTCGATTCAAAGCACGACTTCCCCATGCAAAGAAGGAGACTGGACATAAATCAGACACCTGGAAGTCTCACAAAAAGTAAGAGGAGGGTAGTAAAGGACAGATCAAGGGAAAGGCTGAATTTTCATCTTTCTTGAGTACCTAATACTCATTTTCCATAAAGTACTTTGGCATTCTTTAGCAAAATTTTGAAAAAAGTATTTTTTTATCAAACTCCATGACACAAAATGGGAAAAAGAAATAAAGAACAAAAAGAAAAAAAAAAAATCCCCTCACCCCTTTTTGGGTTTTCAATTACGACTTCTTCCTCTGGTGATTCTGAGCAACTTTTTGGGGCAATATCAGTGAAAGTCCAACACAAAGTGAACACAGAGCTCTGAGTTTGCACATTGTAATTTGGCACTAAACCAACTTCAGGTCATTGTACTTTGTTCATTTTTCCAGAAGACTACAAAACCATAAGATGGCCTTAATGCTGAATGATCCACCCAGGGGTGTAATTAATTTTTGTTTCACATTTTGTTCTGATTTTATGTAATGCCTCAGCATCTTTCTTCCTGTTTCCCTTATAAAAAATGGCAATCAGAGTTGTACAAGACAGATACAGCATATGGATATTTGTTGCACAGGTTGTGATGCTCTAAAAGCATTTATGAATTTTTCAGTTAGGCAAGGTACTAGCAAACTACCTTTAGCAAAAACTGTAGGAAGAACTGTAGAAATCTGTAAAAATGGATTATTTTAATAGTAAAAAAAGATAAGAGCTCCTACAGAATTTAGAGAGTTCTGAAAGGAAGTAATTTCTATCTATCTGACTTTCTTCTTCTCCATAACGAGGTCCTTCACATTCCTTTATTGAGTTTGGTCTTCTAAAAGCCATTACAGCAAGGGGCATTGTTTCCACTGTGATTGTTCAGCATAGCATCTTTAAGAAGTATGCAGCAACCTCAGCAGGAAGCATAAATATGTTGCCAAAAGTTTTATGTTTAGGGCTTAGTTTCTAATTTTGTTTATTTGTTTGTTTTGATGTGCACATGGTGGCCAAAATCTCTGGAAATTAGTTTTCCAGGTGTAGTATCTGGGAATCTGAAGTCAAGCGTATCTACATCCAACCTGGAGGTGTGAGTTTTGCTTGGTTACAGAATCACAGAATCACAGTTAGCATGGGTTTACTTACCCATCAGAAACCCACAAAAACGAATGTTTCTGGCAGTGCACCTACTTTATTCCAAAGAGGTTTTCTTTACTCGTAACTCAGTAATATATGGGGAGGAGCATGAGTGTGCACATTTTACAAAAAGATTAAACTTTACCAATAACCCCACATAGTTTGCATGAAATATACGTATTTCTTCTAAAGAAAGGCTATGTTTATGTAAAAGCGCCATCTCCAGATATTTCACCTATTATTCCAGAGCTTCATAACACACTTAATACACCAAATAGCTATACTGGTACACGCTCTGTATGCACTTAAGAATAATACACAATGCACACTTCAGCGCTTCCATTGGATTTTTATGTATTATTTTTATATGGGTTGCCAGCATAGCAAGTTCAAGCCTGAAGCACAGTTCTATTGTTTATTGCAAGCATATTCTGTAAGTGGAAAAAAAATTCAAAATAAAATATTGTGTCTTTCTTATTACTGGTAACCCAAACTTCCTTGGGTCAAAGACAATCTTGGACGTGTTTTCACCACTAACAACAGCTCTTTAGCACCAGAAGCAGTTGAATATATTGAATTTATGGTGTGACATTCACACAGTCTGTCTTCTCAACCCAGGCTCTTGTAATTTAAAGGAAAGTCATTTGTTCTCCAGTGAGTCCTCTGTCAGAGCATTGTGAAAGCTTTCAAAGGCATCATTTAAACAGGGCATCCATCACACGCTGTCAGGCTCCTCAGCCTGGTGAGGATTTTCACACTGTTGTGCCTAGGATGTAAACAAAGATAATGCATTTGATTTTTTTCTATTGATCCCCTTTGCTGTGAGAGTATGGCGAGACAAACAGGGCTTTCCAAATCTGAACAGCCTGCCAGAGCACTTACTTCTGCTTCTGTCAGGCAATGCACCCTCTTCCCTTCCAGACTTTTCTATTCGATTGCTGATATTTTTTTCTGCGGCTGGCTCTGCAGTGATTAATGATAGGTCAGGATTAGGAGGTAACCTGATATTGCCCAGCTCAAATACAGGAGAAATGTTCTCTGGCTGGTTTGATTGTCACAGAGTCACAGGAGTCTCCCTGAAAGGTCATTTATACCATTCATCCAAGAATGAATGGAGTGATCTGAAAATTCTTAGCTTCATGAATCCTATTCTTTGACTTTGATGTGGAATTATAGCAACTAAAGTTGCTTATTGTGACCAGTTATAAGCTTCACAGCCATATAGAGAGTTCATATAAGCAGTTTAGTAAGCAGTAAAGATATTTCTGTTTCCTTCTAATATAAGCTCTGTTGATTTCTCTTTCATTCCTCTTACAATGCCAACAGAAGTAGGAAACTTGAGCTGAATCATCAGCAATTTGTAACTCAAACATACTCCATACGTCTTCAAATTCATGCTAGGCATCAAATAACAAAGTCTGCTGAAATACGGTGAGCTGGTATGACTGTTGTACAATCAGATCAGAACTATACAGATATATATATACATGTTGTGGTACAAGCGCTATGTACCCCTACTACAAGAGTAGTGTTTTGACCATATACTTACTATGTTTGTGTCTTGATTGGACTTAACGTATCGGTGTAGTCCCTTAACTGGGAAAATAATTTCTGTACTGAAAGAGTGGTCAGGCATTAGAATAGGCTGTCCAGGGAGGTGGCTGAGTCTTCATCCCTGGAGGTGTTCAAAAAACATGTAGATGTGGCACTTCAGGATATGGTTTATTAGGCATGGTGTTGTTGGGCGGATGGTTGTGCTCAATGATCTTAGAGGTCTTTTCCAACCTATGATTCTATGTGCATTGGATTTCACCTGGGTCTCTGGGTAACTGGGCATTGTCTGGGTTGTAATAAACCACTTCCCGCATGGCTAATTCCCTCAGGTACTGGATACATCTCTTCGTATTGTCCTGGACAACACACAACACCTTCACTGATGGGGTATGTTTCTCTCATGCCTGACTGAAGTCACCTCCAGAGGCTGAGGTCTTGTCTCTTTTTTCCAATTGCCTTGTCAATGCTCCCTTCTCTTGCCAGGGACCCAAGCTTCTTGGGCTGCCTGCCCTCCAATTCCAAGCTACTGGCCCTGTTAGCCCAGCATCAGAACAGTCAGGTAACAATGTACTTACCTGGGTGGCAGCTGAAATCTTTCTGCATATCTGGCAGGTCACTCAGGAACAGGGTCGGGTGATTATCTCCCGCTCTGCCTCCTCCTCCTGCTCTCGTAATGGCCCTGGTTCATCATCATCCCTTACTAGGCCAACTGATTTTTTTTTTCTCAATAGGGGCAGCTGATACCAGCACGAGTTGGTTTTCCAGTTTAACTGCAGTGCCTGTTGCCGGGATTTGAGTAGCCGCCATGCCTGCTGTGGGGGCTGGGTCAGCCGCGGTTCCTGTTGAGGGGGTTGGGGCAGCTGTGGCATATGTGGCCTTGTTTTCCCCCCCTCGCCTTTAGAGCACTGAATAGTGTTGAAGCGGACTCAGTAGGCGTGGGCCAGACCCCAGCACATTGCAGTGATTTGTGTCTCTCTGGAATTACCAGAGTGGCAGCACACTTTTTCTAAATATTTTACTAGTTTGTCAGGATTCTGCACATGGTCGGGGGTGAAGTTCCAGAACACCTGTAATGCCCACTGTCCTAGAGACTTGTCCATGTTATGCTACACACCCCGACACTCATAGCTGTTCAGCCTCGCGGCAGATTGCTGGGAGAAGTTTTTAAATAGTTGTTTAGCCCTTAAAAAGACCTGAAACCTATTCAGGAGACATAGTGATAGGAGCGTGCTGGCTTGAACATCCCAAGGATATTCAAAATTCTCAAAAGCTGTTGTGACTAGCCTGAAGGAGAGAGGAAGGGTGAAAAAGTGGGGGAAAGTATCCCCTCCAGTTTTCACCATAGAGTGAGTTCAGTTATTAACATATTCCGACAGATAGCATCCGAGATATGGAAATGATGGCAGCGCTGCATACAAATAAAAGCCTGACCTCATGCCCACTGATGTTATCATATCATAAGTCAATATTACACAGTACAGCAAAATGGAAATTCCGATCCTTTCCCCAGAGGTGATGAACACCACAGTGAATACATATTGCAGGTAAGGGTTTACATACCACAACAGTGTGACCTAAGAAAGCAACATTTTTACCAGTAATTATTTAACTAATACAATAAATGCATATAACAAATTATAATAATGTTGTTTTAACACACTCTGCTCAGCTCTGCCATTATCCCAGCCCCACATTGAGCACCAAAAAGGACTTCTGCGATTTAGCACCGTCCAGCAACAAAGGACCACATGGTCGCTCTATTGCTCCTCCTCCCACCAGGAGAAGAATTGGAAGAAAAATATTAAACAGAACAGCAAAGGAAGTGAACAGTACACAACAACAATACTGATAAGAAGAAATGCACAGAGCAACTCTGACCACCCAATGCCCAGTGTGCTCCCAAGCCTCAGTTAACCTCCCCCCAGCCAGCTCCCCCACTCAGAACCGAGCATGACGTCACATGGTATCTAACAACCGGTTTTGTTTGGCCAGTTTGGGTCAGTTGTCCTGGCTGTGTCCCCTCCTGGCTTCTTGTGAAAATTAACCCTATCCTAGCTGAATCCAGGGCATAGTCTCATTCTAATGATTAGATGGGGGTAAAATCAGGGAAGCTTTGACCTAATGGAAGAATTCATTGAGGACAACGCAAAGCTCCTTAGAGTACCTCAGATGTTACCCGGGACAGGGTTACCAGCCACAAGGTAAGGTGTTGTTTTCCATTAGATTAGTCTATCTGGGGTGGGGTTGGGAGGTCAAGTTTATTTTTTCAGATGTATAGACCATGGTGGCTTTAGAAACCTTTATCAGAGTGTGTGATGCTATAGAAAATGACTAAGAAAACCAATTATGTGTTTCCTCACTCCAAGTTCCTTGGTTTTATGATTCTGTATCTAGTGAGAAAATAAAAATGAGATGCAGATTTTGCCATCTTTATTTCATGTCAGTGAACATTTATTGATATTAATTTTGATAGGTATTCTTGAATGTTTTACTGGTTGCAAATTGCACAGCTGAGGATTAGATAAATATATCCATGTATTCTTATCTTCACAGATTTGGTCTTGATTTTCCTACAGTTAGCTTATGTGCAACATCAAAAAATCAAAAATATCAGAATTCTAGGTACGGTTAAGGAAAAGAGCTAAAAATGAAGTTCAGGAAACATACAGTTTCTCTCCCTTCACCTCCTTTGCCCTTGAATTTTCAGTCTTTCTATATGTAGCTTCCCACAATTTTCTTAGATTTTAGGCAGCATTGCAATGGGATTTTAATGTAAAAATGGACATAGTAGAGGCCTTATATCTTCTTTGCACATCTCATTACTCTGCTTCCAATGGAGATTAAAATATAACAACACCATTGTAGGACACATCTTGTTGAGAATTGATCAAAAATCCTGAGGATGTATTAGGGTATCAGTATAAAAACAGTTTGTAGCTGTTAGCAAGCTAGAAGCACGGTACTATATATGCATTTTTATAGGAAGAGTGGCATTGCATGTACATAGGAATCCATTATCCTGCTCTTGTTAATGTTCTGAATGAGAGTAAGGAACAACAGAAATGTTTCTTGTGCCACAGAAATCCTTTTGATGAAATCAACAGCAAGGATTCTCTCAGTATAGACATAGAGCTCAAGGCAAGAATGAAAATAAAAAGTGGCAGAATATTTGACATGTGAGAGAAATAACGAGGTATAAGATATAAAAATAAAAAAAAAAAAAATCAGTGTTAAATTCTCCTACTGAGCTTCCTATGAGCTGCAGTCAGCTTGTCTTGCCCTACTCTTCTCTGCAGGCCTTATTCTCAGACCATACACATGCTATGATGCTCTATCTTTTCTTCCGGTACTGACAGTTCAGAATTCTGTGTGAGAGTCCCTGGCTGCGGAGCTCCTTGGGAGATTTGTTTTAGGATAGAAGATATTTGTCCTGAAACAGTTTTCTAGTGTTCTGAAGCAATGTCTCAAAAGTTACCTGATTTTGAATTTTTTTTTCAATCCAACCCCTTGTTGCTGCTCCCTGAGAACAGAAGCAGCTTGAATTCTGACTAATGTCTGCTGATAACAAGTCTTAAGTTGTAGCCAGGATTGTCCCACAAAAATTTGGGAATCAGCTTGAAGAGCTTACCTAAGAAGTGTCATCACTCTGCTGACCTCAGGTAGTTAACGTACATAGATAGGAACCTTCAGCAGGCAATTAGTATCTTAGCAGGTCTTCGTTGCCCTCCAAATAGACTTGTCTTTATCAATTGCTTGTGTGCAGAACCTATAGCAATTAGGCTCCTTAGATACATGCCTGAAGTTAAATGCGTTAAATGGCCAGCAAAAAATTCAATAACTTTCAAGTACTGACTTTGCACCGGATAAATCAGGATACTTCTGTCCCTCTTGAACTTGGGTCCGGAGTGACAGCCCTCAAAGTCAACTCCTACCTTTCCAGCTGAAAGAGTTCAGTCAAAACCATTTAGATTTTTTTCTAAGTAGGAACCAGGCAGAGTTTGTACTGATAGAGGTGAATCATGCTTTTGTCCATATCTGCACTTTCTCAGGGATAAATTCAGGATCCAGGGGAATTCAGGGTAGGTAAAAGTAGTGAAATACGGCTTTGATTAAGATGCCATCAAAGCTAAGGGAGGCTGAATTTGGACTTCAGAGATCTTTGGATCAGGATCTTTTGGTTACGCTGGCATCTTGTAACTGCCTGGAGACAGAATTTGCTTTGCTCCACCACCTGACAGCCAGGCCAGAAAATGAATTCTGATCACAGATGGCTACTCAGGCAGATGCAAACAGATAAGAGCTCATTTGCCCATGCTCGAAGCCATCTACATTGCAAGAGGTATATGCTAGTACATTTCTGTGCCTGCATTAATGAGACCTGCTTCCCCAGAAAACTCTCCGCAGCTTTAGGGCCACTAGCTTTTTACAATATAAGGGCTAAAACTGGGTGTGAAGTCCATGCAACTGGCAGTAGATCTGGGATCTTCATCCTGGAGCACTGAAATCAACCTGTGGCAACAGTATGTTTAACCAGGGTGAGAGAGGAACTTGATTTATTTTGAGTTTTATAGCGAGTACTCATATAAAATATTTTGTTTACAGTTCCACCCCATAAGGAGCAGGGTGAAGAGACATATGTTATCTCCAAACATTCATAAAAAAGTTATTACTATCCAGCAATAAAATGCTTAAACATGACTAGCATCGAAATTGAGCTATTTAACAGTCATACATTGTTCTTACTGCATTGCTCCTCCTTTGCCGTAGACATCAGCAAATAAATCTCAGAAAATAGAGGTGAAAAAGATCTATTACACGGTCAGAGAAGGCCTATGTTGATGTGGTGTGAAAGAGGCTGAAGAAATAGATTCTGTTTCTATAAAATTGTTCGAGATATAATAATAACTCCTTCTTCACTGTAACTGTTAATTACATATACAACACACACAGACACTTGCACAATCTGCATCATTGCCATCTCTAACATGCAGGCAATATCACTGATTCAGCCTTAATTATCAATGAAGAAGACTTTTACTGTAAAACTTCAGGTAAGGGTGAGTATGGGTAAAAAGCCAGAGGGACCAGGAATTTTTCTGATTTTGCTGGAAGGAAGCAAGCAAATCTTAATGGTGCAGGGGTGATCTATACCTTTTTATGACACGGTATAGGGTACTTAGCATGCTGCAACCACCCAGAGCTGAGAAATACAAATACTTCAGGAGGTATCTGCTCCCACACTTGGCTTTTTACTGTACACAGCTAATCTTTAATGAGGCATTCTTCATATGTATTAACACTCTAAAGCTTTGGGGAGATTGCTGAAACTACTTTGATAAAGGCTTGGTAAAGCAAAAGCAAGTGCAATATAGGCCAAAAGAGGCAGAGGTAGCTGAGAAGTTGAAGTTCCACCAGCAGAAGATCTCAGCTGATGTGAACCGTCCGGAAACGGGAGCAAAAGGGCAAATGCACTGACCATGAAAGGCTACATAATTCTCCATAGCTTGTAGATAATTTAAGGGCAGAGCTCAGCTATACAATTCCAAGAGTGAAACACAGAATCATTAAGGCTGGAAGAAAACTTTAAGATCATCAAGTCCAACCATCCACCCAACACCACCACATATCCCGAAGTGCCACATCTATAAATTTTTTGAACACCTCCAGGGATGGTGACTCAACCACCTCCCTGGGAAGCCTGTTCCAATGCCTGACCACTCTTTCATTATTTTTCCTAATATCCAATTTAAACCTTCCCTAATGCAACTTGAGGCCCTTGCCTCTAGTCCTATCTCTAGTTACCTGGGGGACGAGACCAACACCTGCCTCCTACAATCTCCTTTCAAGTAGTTGTAAAGAGCAATAAGGTGTCCCCTCAGCCTTCTCTTCTCCAGAATAAACAGCCCCAGTTCCCTCAGCTGCTTCTCTTAAGACTTGTTCTCTAGACCCCTCACCAGCCTTGTTGCTTTTCTTTGGACAAGCTCCAGCACCTCAATGTCTTTCTTGTAGCGAGGGGTCCAAAATGGAACACAGTACTCCAAGTGCAGCCTCACCAGTGTCGAGTATAGGGCCATGATCACCTCCCTATTTCTGCTGGCCATACTGTTCCTGATCCAAGCCAGGATGCTGTTTGCCTTCTTGGCCACCTGGGCACACTGGTGGCTCATGTTCAGCTGGCTGTCGGCCAACACCCTAAGGTCCTTTTCCACTGGGCAGCTTTCCAGACAGTCTTCCCCAAGCCTGTAGCGTTGCAAGGGGTTGTTGTGACCCAAGTGCAGGACCTGGCATTTGACCTTGTTGAACCTCATACAGTTGGCCTAAGCTCGTTGATCCAGGCTGTCCAGATCCCTCTGCAGGGCATTTCGACCCTCGAGTAGATCGACACTCCCAACTAACTTGGTGTCATCTGCAAGCTTACTGAGGGAGCCCTCATTCCTCTCATCCAGATCATTGATAAAGCTGTTAAACAAGACTGAACACAGAACTGAGCCCTGGGGAACACCACTCAAGACCGGTCACCAGCTGGATTTAACTCCATTCACTATCACTCTCTGCACTCGGCCATTCAGCCAGTTCTTTATCCAGTTAAGAGTACACCCATCCAAACCATGGGCAGCTAGTTTCTCCAGGAGGATGCTGTGCGGAGCACTGCAAAAGGCCTTACTAAAGTCCAGGTAGATGACATCCACAGCCTTCCTCATCTATTAGTTGGGTCACGTGGTTATAGAAGGAGATCAAGTTTGTCAAGCAGGACCTGCCTTTCATGAACACATGCTGGCTGGGCTGGGTCCCTGGTTGTCCTTTACATGCCCAATTCAGTGCACTCAAGTTGAACCGCTCCATAATCTTGCCTGGCACCAAGGTCAGGCTGACAGGCCTGTAGTTTCTGGGATCCTCCTTCTGGCCCTTGTAGATGGCTGTTATGTTGGCTATCCTGCAGTCATCTGGGACCTCGCCTATTAACCAGGACTGCTGATAGATGACAGAGAGTGGCTTAGCCAGCTCCTCTGCCAGTTCCCTCAGCACTCTTGGGTGGATCCCATCCGGCCCCATAGACTTGTAAGTATTCAGGTGGCATAGCAGGTCATTAACTGCTTCCTCCTGGATTATGGGAAGTTTGTTCCGCACTCCTTCGCTATCTTCTAGCACTGGGGGCTGAGTAACCTGGGAATAACTAGTCTGACTATTAAAGACTGAGGCAAAGTAGGAACTAAGTACCTTAGCCTTTTCCTCATCCGTGGTGGCAAATCAAAGGAAAGATGGACAACCCCAATATCACTGAATCCTGAAGAAAAGCAAGATAACTCTCTGATCTTAATAAAGTTAGAGGAAAGCCTAAAATCTGGGAATAGCTGTATCCAAGTAATACAACTGGAACAACTGTGGAATGTCCCTTGCAGAAAGAAAGAACATTTCCACTGAATCTCTGTGCAGCCATTTCAAAGCATGAAGTACCTCTGTAATGTTCAGCAAGACAAAGTTTCTCTCAGGATCATAGAACCAGAGAATGTTTTAGTATTGAAGGGACCTTGAAGATCATCTAGTTCCCACCTCCATGCCATGGGCAGGGACACCTTCTACTACATCAGGTTGCTCAAAACCCCATCCAGCCTGGCCTGAAACACTTGAAGGGAGGGGCATGCACAACTTCTCTGGGTAACCTGTTCCAGGGCCTCACCTCCCTCACAGTGAGGAATTTCTTTCCTATATCTAATCTAAATCTACCCTGTTTCAGATTAAAGCCTTTACCCATTGTCCCATCAATAAAGGCCCTTGTGTAAAGTCCCTCTCTAGCTTTCTTCTAGGCCTCCTTCAGGTACTGGAAGGTTGCTAGAAGGCTTCCTCAGAGTCTTCTCTTTTCCACGCTGAACAGCCCCAACTCTCTCAGCCTTTCCTCATAGGAGAGGTGTTCCATTGCTATGATCATTTTTGTGGCCTCCTCTGGCCCTACTCCAACAGCTCCATGTCTTTTCTGTGCTGAGGGCTCCAGAGCTGGATGCAGGACTCCAGGTGAGATCTCACCAGAGCAGAGTAGAGGGACAGAATCACCTCCCTCGCCCTGCTGCCCACAATTCTTTTGGTGCAGCCCAGGATACATCTGCTGCAGATTGCCATGTCGTGTGTAGTTTCTCTTCAAACACCCCCCCCAAGTCCTTCTCCTCAGGGCTGCTCTCAACCCATTTTCTGTCCAGCCTGTATTTGTGCTTGGGATTGCCCCGACCCAGGTGCAGGACCTTGCACTTTGCCTTATTGAACTTCATGAGGTTTGCACAGGCCCACCTCTCAAGCCTGTCAAGGTCCCTCTGGATGGCATTCCTTCCATCTAGCGTGTGAACCACACCACACAACTTGTTGTTGTCGGCAGACTTGCTGAGGGTGTACTCAATCCCACTGTCCATGTCGCTGACAAAGATGTTAAGCAACGCCGGTCCCAACACTGACCCCTAAGGAACGCCACTCATCACTGGTCTCCACTTCAACATCGAGCCATTGACCACAAGTCTCTGAGAGTGACCATCCAGTTAATTCCTTATCCGCTGAGTGGTCTATCCATTGAATTCATGCCTCACCGATTTAGAGACAAAGATGTCATGCAATACAGTGTCAAATGCTTTGTTCAAGTCCAGGTAGATTATGTCAGTTGCTCTTCCCATATCCACCAACACCGTAACCCCTTTGAGAAAGCCACCGAATTTGTCAGGCATTATTTGCCCTTAGTGAAGCCATGCTAAGGTTCAGCAAGGCCAAATGCCGGGTCCTTCACTTCAGTCATAACAATCCCATGCAATGCTTCAGGGGTGGAGTGGCTGGAAAGCTGCCTGGCAGAAAAGGACCTTGGTGTGTTTGTTGACAGCCGGCTGAACATGAGCCACCAGTGTGCCCAGGTGGTCAAGAAGGCAAACAGCATCCTGGCTTGGATCAGGAATAGTGTGACCAGCAGCAGTAGGGAGGTGACTGTGCCCCTGTACTTGGCACTGGTGAGGCTGCACCTGGAGTACTGTGTTCAGTTTTGGGCCCTTCACTATAAGAAGAACATTGATTTGCTGGAGTGTGCCCAGAGAAGGGCAATGAGGCTGGTGAGGTGTCTAGAGAACAAATCTTATGAGGAGCAGCTGAGGGAACTAGAGCTATTTAGTGTGGAGAAGAGGAGGCTGAGGGGGGACCATATTACTCTCTACAGCTACCTGAAAGGAGGTTGTAGTGAGGCGGGTGTTGGTCTCTTCTCCCAGGTAACTAGCAATAGGATGAGAGGCAAGGGCCTCAAGTTGCATTAGGGAAGGTTTAAATTGGATATTAGGAAAAATATCTTTACTGAAAGAGTGGTCAGGCATTGGAACAGGCTGCCCAGGGAGGTGGTTGAGTCACCATCCCTGGAGGTGTTAAAAAATTTATAGATGTGGCACTTCGGGATATGGTTTAGTAGGCATGGTGGTGTTGGGTGGATGGTTGGACTTGATGATCTTAGAGGTCTTTTCCAACCTATGATTCTATGATTCTGTGATTCTATGTTGGCTGCCACCAATCAAGTCCATTTTTTCCGTGTGCCTTAGCATAGTTTCCAGGAGGACCTACTCCATTATCTTAGCAGGCACAGAGGTGAGACTGACTGGCCTGTAGTTCCCCAGGTCTTCCTTTCTTCTCTTTTTACAAGTGTAGTTTATGTTTCCCCTTTTCAAGTCACCAGGGAACTTCACTGGACTGCCATGACTTCTTCTATATGATGCATTAGTGGCTTAGCAACCTGACTTGCCAGTTCCCTCAGGACCCGTAGATGCACCTCATCAGGTCCCACGGACTTTTGCACCTTTAGATTCCTTAGATGGTCTCACATATGATCTTTTCCTACAGCAGGCAGTTCTTTGTTCCCCCAGTCCCTGACCTTGCCTTCTGTGACTTGGGCATTGTGGCTGGAGAAGTTGCCCGTGAATCACAGAATCACAGAATAGTAGGGGCTGGAAGGGACCTCTGTGGGTCATCTAGTCCAACCCTCCTGCTGAAGCAGGGTCACCTACAGCAGGCTGCACAGGACCGCGTCCAGGTGGGTCTTGAATATCTCCAGAGAAGGAGACTCCACAACCTCCCTGGGCAGCCTGTTCCAGTGCTCCGTCACCCTCAGAGGGAAGAAGTTCTTCCTCATGTTCAGACGGAACTTCCTGTGCCTCAGTTTGTGCCCATTGCCGCTTGTCCTGTCACTGGGCACCACTGAAAAGAGCTTGGCCCCATCCTCCTGACACCCACCCTTCAGATATTTGTAAGCATTTATAAGGTCCCCTCTCAGCCTTCTCTTCTTCAGGCTGAACAAGCCCAGTTCACTCAACCTCTCCTCGTAGGGGAGATGTTCCAGTCCCCTCATCATCCTTGTAGCCCTCCGCTTGACTCTCTCCAGTAGCTCTTCATCTTTCTTGAACTGGGGAGCCCAGAACTGGACACAGTTCATCCACGCCGACCTCCTGGTGATTTTACATGACTTTCTCTTTGATGGGATTCATCACTCCTGATTTTGGAGGAGGTGATCCTTGAATATTAATTGGCTTTCTTGGGCCTACATTCCCTCCAGGGCTTTATTCCATGATACCCTACCGAGCAGATCTTTCAAGGGGCCAGAGTCTGCTCTCCTGAAGTCCAAGGTAGTGAGTTTGCTTTGTGCTCTCCTTGCTGCCCTCAGGATTTTGAACTCCACTGCTTCATGGTCACTGCCGCAGAGGCTGCCCTTGAGCTTCATTTTCCCCACCAGCCCTTCCTTGTTGGTGAGAACAAGGTCCAGCATAGCACCTTTCCTCGTGGGTTAAACTTCTTCACCTAAATATGTTCTTTTCTCGAAGAGTTAAACTTCTCAGCACAGGAAAGAAAGGGAAGAATAAAACAAAAAAAAAGGTGGAGAGTCTACCTTGAGCAGGGTTTATACATGTAGATATGGATGGCTAAACCTAAGTGTTTGTCTAGAAAGTCTTTATAATCGTTGGAGAGAATTAGGCACTTTGGAGGTGTGACTCCACTCTTTCTAAGGTAAATGTGAAAAATAGCTCAGATGACGAACATTCTACAAATTCCTCTGTTTTTCCACTGCATATAAAAAGAATCTAGGCAAACAGAGCTTTCAAGACACACATAGACATCTGTAGACATCTAAGTATGTTGCACACTGATTCTTGCTCAAGGCTTTATGAATCAAAGAGAGAGATGAGATTAGAGTCCATCTGTTCACCCACTGATCCTTCCAACAGGCATCATCCAACTTTTACGTTTCTGTTAAGGATTGTTATTCTAGGTTTTCCCATGCAAATAATAGAGAGGCAAAAAATAGTTTATTATCTAATTAATTTTAAACTGATGGATATGTAAGGGAAGTTTTATGGAGAATTTTTCATTTATATTTTCACCAATCTGTGTAATCATTGGAACATTTTATTCTTTTAAAACTTGGAAAATTATTTTCCTTTCTGACAAAATGGGATCTTTGCTAGGTTTTGCTACAAAATGCATTGACCTCTGAAAAATGATGCTTGTTTTCTTGTAACTCTGGTCAATCTGCAAAGAGAAATCCAGAATAAAATTCATTTTTCTCTGAACTTCAACAGAAAGCCTGTTCACCACTTCAATCTATTTCAGTATCAATTCTATTTATACTAAATAAGGAGCTTATTTACTGCTTACAGAAATTAACAATGGTTTCTTGGGCACTTCTTTGCAATTTGGATGAACCCTGCGGGTCCAATCCATCTTCGGTTAAACTAATTGGAAAGACTCCTTTTGAGTGAGAATTGGATCAGGCAGAGAAGTGTAAGAATTAACAGCTGTGCCATTCTGTGCAGTATTCTTCTGCTGGTTCAATTAAATTCATATTAATCTTGTGAAACATACTGAACTATGTTTCATAGTCAAGATGTTCAACCTCCCTGAAAGATTCTGATACATGTAATCCTTTGAATTTGGGAGCTAGCACTACAGTCCTTCAATTGCACAAAATGAGAAGTATGTAAACCTGAACAGCTGAAGTAACATTTTGATGACAATGGAGAACAGGATGAGGTAAATTCCAAAAACATTTTATATGCTCATTTTTTCTTTATCCCACATTTGTCATTGAATAACAGATTCATTGCCAGGAATCCAGCACAAGTTCCTGGAGGAACTTCAAGTTCCTGATTAGAAGCGGTAGCTCTACATATACCAGTAGCTATTAATTATTTGCTGCCAATTCAGCCCTGAAATATCCACAAGGGAAAGAGACAAAATGTATTCTTTAGGTCTGTTGACTCCTGTTGCAACAAGGAGAAGGTGACTAATTAAGGGTTTGGGTTTTTTTTTTTCCCTCCTTTAATTTGATACTGGCCAAATTGAAATACAGAAGGAAAAATGTCTAGTAGATCAGGTTTGGAAGGCCCTTGTGAATGGCAAACATTTCTTTCCACTCTGAGTTGGAGATCTGAGAGATAAGGTCTGATATTATTTAGGGAAAATAAATTAATTCTTTAACAGTACTACTGCATTGCCTCAAAGGGGAGTACCTCAGATATCCAGATGCATATGGCTTTACTATGCGTATTTTACAAGCTCTCTTCTCTTTGTAAGGTCGTGCGTTGTATCTACCCTTTGTCTCTTTATCTGTGAGGTCTTCATTCAGTCATGCAATAAAAATTCCAAGCTCCTCTCAGTGCCTGGAGAACCATGATTTTATCTCCACGTCAGTACACACTATGAAGGTCTTATAGCTCTGATGACCATAGCCACACTTCAAAAGCAAAGGTGAGCCCTGTTTGTTTTAGGAGAAAAGTCTGTGAAGAATTTATGTCTTGGAAAGCTTTTCAAATATCACATATTCTTTAATGATGAATATATTCTCTACTTGGAGCTCAGTCTCCTCAGCCCTAAATAAAGTGTCATAAATCCTCCGGCCAGAAGTGCACTTAAACTTCATCTAACACATTGAAAAATCTTTTAAAGTGTCCTGTGTGCAATCTCTGCTTATCTCTCATCAGGGCATACTGAAATTATCTAAATACCTAGTGGGCCATTTGCCTCTCACATCTGGCAACGCCCCTGGACATCTGACCAGGAAGAAGAAAGTGTAGGCCCTTTACAGTGAGAGGGATTTGAATCTCGAGCTCCATATCCCAAGAGAGTGTCCTAATCATGGGATTTTATTTGAGACACCCTTTAAAACATTTCATGTTGAAGAACTGCAGCTAGCAATGAGGGACCCTGGGATGCAGAAGTACAGGAGAGAAAAGACTCTATTCTTGTGGTCTGGATATTTCTTTATGCAAAACTCAAACTGTTGTTCTGCTCCTGGTTTTGTTTTCTTCTGGTTTAATCTTATGAATAACAAAAAAGTGTAAAGATTTGCTAAATGAGAAGTGTCAAGAGCTTTGAAAGTCTGTATTGCCCATGTGCTCCCTCCTTAGGTCCTTTCATAGGATGATGGATGGATCAGGTCCAGAACCCACCTCCTGTATCAGGGATGGAGTGGCTGCACTGCCACACAAACATCTAATTTACACTCTTAGGTAACCTATGATGTCACTGGAGAGAGGAGCTCCTGATTCTGGCCTTTAGATTGTTTCCTGGATACCTTCTGGGGCGCTGTTAAATCTGCCATGGAAGTGGCTAAGCTTAAAACATGCTCAGAAACAATTTGAGGGCAAAACTTGGGTGGTGTGAGTTACCAAGCACTAATACAGAACACCAGATCTCATTCTGCAAGACAGGTTTCAAAAATCAATCTTTCTAATTCTTTGCAGAAAAATTGAGGACTGTAGCTTGTTTAAGTGAGTTCTGCAAGTGCAATTAAAAGCATCAGAGCAGTTGCATGTGGGGCCAGCTAAGATCAAGGAAATGGTGCTCCATCAGTACTAACAAGATGCAGCTGTTGGAGTGCATTTTAAGGGTTGTAATTCAGACCCCAGCTGGAACTGTATCACCCAGATTTATTTGCACTCTGAGCATACTGCAAAGACTATCTTTTCTCCCCTCATCTTTTGTTGAGGAAGGAGGGAAGCAGAGATGAGTATATTTATGACAAGCCCTTTGCTTATGTTATGATTTTGATTTATGGAATAAGCATTTGAATCCCAGTTGTTGATAGCTGCATTTTGGAGATTCAGAATATTCAAGGATATTCAGAATATTCAAGGATATCAGGATATTCTGAGGGTATGAGGAAGTAGTGGGTCAGCTGAAAGTGAGCTATTTTGATGACAGGTGTTATTCAAATACATATTGAGAGTGCTGTCAGGAGCACGGTATGAATAGGGAAAGAGGAGATTGAAGCAGAAAGAAAGAACATACTGGTTCTGGTGTGGATAGAGTGGGGAAAGGATCCCTGTGGGCCTACAACCAGCCTAAAGACATTATTCAAAATAACACAAAGCCTTCATGCCTTGACAAATATAATACTGTGCATAATACGTGGGCAGGTGTGAACTCCATTTGTCGATAGGGTGCAGAGGGCATCCAATTTGTCTAATGATTGTCTAAAATTAGCTTAATGTAGGAATGAAGTGTTGCTTCAACAGGAGAAATCAAAATGTTTCATTTAGCAAGTTGCAAAATGGCATTTTTCCAGCAGCTAACCATTCCTGCCTGTCATCAGTAGATAGGAGTACACAAAGACAACAATTTACATGCAAATGTAAGCATTCCGCTGATAAGAGACATGAAGCTCATTTATCTATATGTGTATATACATGTATATATGTCTACCTAAAGTATTTTGCACTAGTCTATATTTGGGGTAATTGATATTTGTCCTGTTAGGTTTCTTTTGAGGCCATGTATGAAGTCCTGCTTTGATGCTGGAAGACTATTAAGGGATTAACTGGCTTTCTTGTCCCTTGCCTTTTCCCAGAATCCTTTGATACTTCAGAAAAGCAGGTGAAAATGGAGTGAAAAAGCTTTCATACAAATGCTAAGTGAGTTTCTCTGAGGGTAAGCAGTTAATTAGATTACATGTTTCAACCCTTAAATATATATATATCTATAAAAGTCACAGAATTTTATCTCTTCTAAAATGCAAAGGGCCAGAAGCTGAGTTTTACAGTATTATTACCACTGTCATCATCACTAGCTTTCATGTTTTCTTTTAATGGGAAGACCTGTCTCTCTCTGTCAGTCAGGATCTGTCAGCACAATATTATTATGTCTGTGTTATTATTCGGAAATTTTTTTTGCAGTGTTAATGGCTTTTTACCAACCTCAGTTATATAATGTAAGTGTACTGCAGCACCAATGTAGTGCTTGAAGAGCGATGGGGTGGAGGGATTATTTTTCCTGATTTCTAGCCTAGATTGAACTGAGAGTTCAAAAAGTTGCACTGAGGCGTTGCTTAGTTTCTATTTGCATAGAAAAAGCTGAAAGAGTGTGTGTGGAGAGACAAGAAAAGAAGCAAAAGGGACAAATCTGGAAGAAATGTAATAAAATGGAAGGAAAGAAAAAAGGGAAAGAGACAAAGCTGAGGGTATACCTATACAACACAAAAATTACTGACCTCGTTAGTCTTTTGTGTTTATTAGAGATAGATATGGGAAACACACCAAAATATAGAAAGTTATTTGTAGTTGACCTCAAATTGTGGTTTTTTTCAGTTTAAATCATCAAAATGCAATGAATCTCTGTTCTTTCTTTATGTTCTTTGCACCATTTCCTGTATACGATTTCAGTTTTAAAATAAAACTTTCTCTTAAAAAAAGAAATGTAAGAGTGTCATTTGTAAAATTTAACATCACATCACTAAAATTTGTGATTTGTGACAAATTCTAGTCAATCTTAGCTTGCATGTTTGGAAGATAAAGAGATAGAAGACCATGTTTTATTTTTAGTCCATGCTTTATTCTAATCCCTGTTCAGGGATTTATAAAATGTTCCATTTTTAGATATCAGAAATCAAGAGGGAATATGGTTTTCAAAAGGCTACTGCTTCCACAGTGGTGAAGTGTGCATCATGAAATGCTTGAAGCTTTGATGATACTCTCAAATGCGATGACTGCTAAAACTGAGTTGGAGCTTAGGCAGGAGGATGAAGTAATTTGTCACTACCGTAGGTTATTAAAAGACTACTTATCCCTTCATATATATATGCATTATGATACGTTCTTCAAGCTCTTTTCCATGCATTGGCAAAGCTTGCTGGCTGAGAAAGCAGGTAGTGAGGTCTCTTTCATAGAACTGGCCAGTAAGTTCTTTCTTCACTGCCTAGTGCTTATCTTTTGGAGACTTTAGTTAAATGTTACTGACTGTGCTTGCATTTTTCACACTCAGCCTTCTTAGACTGGCAGTTCTTTCATTTAACAACATTTTTGGAATGTGATTTTACTTGTTGAACCTGGTATAGGAGAAGAAATAAATAAATTGAAACCATCAATAACTGTATGAAAACGCAAGAAGCTCTGTAATGAGGCATTTGCTTCAGAACTTGCCTGGATGCTGTTGTGGTAGCTATCGCAAAGCACTGAAATTTCATATCATAAACAAAAATGAATTTTACAGATGAGTAATGAACACTTAATAAACTCATGGCAACATAAAGAAGAAGTAAAAAGAAGAAACAAGAACATAAAAAACAAAACCCATGACTATGGCTGTGTTTTTTAAAAAGGCATCTGCATAGAATCATAGAATCATGGAATGATATGGGTTGGAAGAGACTTCATAGATCATTTAGTTCCGACCCCCCTGCCATGGGCAGGGACATCTTCCACTAGACCAGATTGCTCAAAGACCCCGCCAACCTGGCTTTGAACACTGCCAGGGAGGGGGCATCCACAGTGGCGCTGGGCAACCTGTTCCAGAGCCTCACAATCCTCAGAGTAAAGAGTTTCTTCATTATAGCTAAACTAAATCCACTCTCTCTGTTTAAAGCCATTACCCATTGTCCCGTCACCGCACGCCCTTATTAAAAGTCCCTCTCCAGCTTTCTTGTAGGCCCCCATTCAGGTACTGGAAGACTGCTATAAGATCTCCCTACAGCCTGCTCTTCTTCAGGCTGAGCAACCTCAACTCTCTCAGCCTTTCATCACAGGAAAAGTGTTCCATCCCTATGATCATTTTTGTGGCCTCCTCTGGACCCACTCCAACAGCTCCATGTCTTTCCTGTGCTGAGGACTCCAGAGCTGGACAGAGGACTGCAGGTGGGGTCTCACAAAAGCAGAGCAGAGGGGCAGAATCCCCTCCCTCGACCTGCTGCCCACGCTGCTGGGGATGCAACCTAGGATACTTTTGGCCTTCTGGGGTGTGAGCACACATTGCCAGATCATGTTGAGCTTGTTGTCAACCAGCACCTGCAGGTCCTTGTCCTCAGGGCTGCTCTCCACCCAGCCTGTATTCGTGCTTGGGATTGCCCTGACCCAGGTGCGAGAACTTGCACTTGGCCTTATAGAACTTCATGAGGTTTGCACAGGCCCATCTCTCAAGCCTGTCAAGGTCCCTCTGAGTGGCATCCCTTCCCTCCAGTGTGAACCGCACCACACAGCTTGGTGTCGTTGGAAAACTTTCTGAGGGTGTATTCAATCCCACTGTCCGTGTCGCTGACAAAGATGTTAAACAGCGTCGGTCCCAGTACCGACACCTCAGGAATACCATTCATTGATGGTTTTCACTTGGACTTCGAGCAGCTGACTGCAACTCTTTGAGTGTGGCTATCCAGCCATTTCCTTATCCACCAAGTGGTCCATCCATCAAATCCATGTCTCTCTGATTTAGAGACAAGTATGTGGTGCAGGGCAGTGTCAAATGCTTTGCTCAAGTCCAGGTAGATGACATCGGTATATAGTATACTGCATAACAGTGTATCTGCACTTGGTTTGATATCTACCCATTACTGGGTTCCTACATCCTGGATAAATGCAGATAGCTCTTCTGTGGTGCCTCAGCAGATGATGTGCGTCAATAACACCTCAGGCATTGCACTTCAGCGTTTCTCCATGCAATGTCTGCATTTGGCTTGTTTCGCTGCAGCTTCTTCTAAAAACTGTTGTTCCAGCTATGTGAAAGATAATAACAGCAGGAGATGTAGACAAGCCAGTGATGGCTGCAGGCTTTTGGAGACCTGCTGTGAGTACAATGTGGAAACATGGAAACCAAACTGCTCAAGGATGCTCAGGACTCTTCATTAGACTTGGAGCATTGCAAACTAACATGAGATAACAGCATAACAGAATAACAAGTGCAGTTCCATCTTGATGATTAAAATGGCTACTGACTAACTATGGAAAATCATAAAAAAAATGTGTATTTACAAATAAATACATTAAGCTTTTTGGTTATGAACCTGCTCAGTTCCAGTCTTTTTATTTTAAAAATTTGTATGGTTTTGTCAAGTCGACGTTTAGAAGCAGTGTTAGGTTTAACAGAACATTAAATATAAGTTATACCTTAAAACACAGAAAGAGCTGGAAGGGCAAATTGTCTACTATGCCTTTGAACATTCTGTTGAACTTTTGTTTTCAGTGTAACAGCATGATACACTTAATATTTTTTTTTTCTTAAAGAGAAAAAAAATAATTTGATAGTTAGGTTAACTGCTGTGATAGAGATTGGAGATAACAGAGCTCTGTCTGTGCGGCTGAGATTGCCACTTTCTTTAACTTTGGCAAAATGCATCCTTCATAGACTTCAGCCAAGGCAATGGTGGGAGTGGTCCACAGTAGGCTGCCCCATTAAACAGCAATCACACCATCTAGGTGCCAGGCAAGGCAGCTTGTGCTGTGCATTGTGGAAAAAGTGCCATGATTGCTGTGAAGAGAAGACAGTGTGAGCCTTCCTACCATTCCTGGGGAGGTGAACTGAAGGCATGTAATCATATCCCCAGTGTGAGTGCTGTGACATTAGGAAGTACTCAGATAAAGAGGTATCTTTGTTTTACGTGCCTCTCCTAGAGACATAATGTCATCCAAGATCCCTTAAAGCCATGTGCAAGGGTTTTGTTTGCTTGGACAAAGGTAACCTTTCCCATTAGAAGGCAACAAACTGTAGAGAACTTCATGCCAGCTACAAGGAACTCCCCTTAAGTTCCTGCCATCCACTGCAATTATAGTGGACGCAATGTCATCAAGGACTAAACAGGGATGAATAGGCTTGGCTCTGTCTTTCTGTCACTATGAAAGGGTAAGACTGTGCTCCTGCAGCGACCCAGTAGTAGTTTTCTCTCCCTTTCACATTAAGTGGTTCATCTACTTATCCATTCCTGAACTACAGTAAGGTTAAGAGTCTCATGGTCTTGGTCTTGAGGAACAAATTGAAATTACTCAAACACACACACATAGAGTTATTTAACAATAATATTATTTGCTGTAGGCTTTGAAATTTCATGGCAGACCATTTTCCTTAGCCATGCCAAGTATTCTATGTTAGAAAAAATGATTAGGTTTCTAATTCAGGCTTAGGATTTGAGGGATAAACTATGTGCACTGTCACAGACTTCCTGTGTAATACTGGGAGAGCGTTTAGCTTTTCAGTAGTGGTGCCTCCATAAACAGAAAGCTGTGAGCTCCTCAGGCGTGTTGTAAAGAAAATCAAAAAGATGTATCATGGCTATGGTACTATGGCTATTACTGTTATTTTCATGTAACTATAGTGGATGAAGTCAACGACAGATTTTCTGCCCAAAGAACAACGGGTGTAAAATCAACTGAAATAACAATAAGAACATTTTACTCTCACTGTGTAATAAAATGAATCTTCTTTGTACAACCAATGCATGGTCAAACACGGATTTCTGGAATTATCTGGAAGACAGAGGAAAAGAGTAGAAGGATTAAGATTTAGGAACAATTACGAGACACAGCAGTGCTTTCAAAAACTTGAAAAAATATCTCTAATTCATCCAAAGAGAGGCCACACCATCTAGATACAACCATTAGTGTAGCAAAGGAAGTTATGTTAAACCTGTAAAACCAGGAAAAATTAATTGAATTTGTGTTCTAGAGGGAGATGAAATTGTTTCAAATCCTTTGGATTGTGATAGCATTTCGAATGGAAGTCATATGATTTTTTCGGTAATGATAGAATCAATGAACTATGGGAAAGTTGCATTGAAACCTGAAATTTGGATGCTCCATGCGTGCTTGTGACTGGAGAAATAAACTCTGTCAAGGAAACCAGAGGGAACAAGAAATCTTTCTAAAAGTCCTCTATGTATCTTGGGTCCTTGTATGGCAAGCATACCAGCATCCTTGCTGTTTACCTGAAATGAGGATGAGAAGAGGCAAAGTATGGCTCCAGCTATCTTAATTCAGCGGTGTAAGTGGCAGTAATAATAAGACTAGATCATAGTTTGCTGTTAATGAGATTCAGTAGCAAAACATTGACTTAATGGAACCAGGAAATAAAAATGAGATGCATCATTAACAGGTTAACTATGAGCCAGCAGTGTGCCCTGGCTGCCAAGAAGGCCAATGGGATCCTGGGGTGCATCAAGAAGAGTGTGGCCAGCAGGACAAGGGAGGTTCTCCTTCCCCTCTACACTACCCTGGTGAGGCCTCATCTGGAGTACTGTGTCCAGTTCTGGGCTCCCCAGTTCAAGAAGGATGAAGAGCTACTGGAGAGAGTCCAGCGGAGGGCTACAAGGATGGTGAGGGGACTGGAGCATCTCCACTACGAGGAGAGGTTGAGGGAACTGGGCTTGTTCAGCCTGAAGAAGAGAAGGCTGCGAGGGGACCTTATAAATGCCTACAAATATCTGCAGGGTGGGTGTCAGGAGGATGGGGCCAAGCTCTTTTCAGTGGTGCCCAGTGATAGGACAAGGGGTAATGGGCACAAACTGAGGCACAGGAAGTTCCGTCTGAACATGAGGAGGAACTTCTTCTCTCTGAGGGTGACGGAGCACTGGAACAGGCTGCCCAGGGAGGTTGTGGAGTCTCCTTCTCTGGAGATATTCAAGACCCGCCTGGACAAGGTCCTGTGCAGCCTGCTGTAGGTGACCCTGCTTCGGCGGGGGGGTTGGACTAGATGACCCACAGAGGTCCCTTCCAACCCCTACTATTCTGTGATTCTGTGATTCTGTGATCATGATTATAGATTGTTCTCTGATTCAGAAAATCCTGAGGTCTAGGCTGAGGTCTTTGCAGGCCTGAACTAGCACTTAGATTCACTACAACCTGTGTAACTGGAAGTGTGAAGGGGAGATATTGGGTCATTCAGCCTTGCAGCTGGTAAGCAAATGTAATTCCTGCTGGAACTGCACAAAGTACAATCTGTTCACAGTTAGGACCTCTGTGTATTTCCACTGAAGCTGCCTCAGTATTTTCAATTTGTATCCTAGACCAGGAGGGTCAAATCTTCCCCCAGATTTGCTCTGTAAAGTTATGATTCTAGGACATCAATGTACTGCGAAAAAAATTTAATCTATCTCTATCAAATGAAAGCAATACTTAACCCATTCATGATCAAACTCAGAGAAACAGAGCAATGGCAACTTGAAGACTGAAACAAGAGAATCCCACTATGTTTATGTTTAAAACCTCTGAAATGAAGGCACAATGACTGCATGACATGAAGCTGGAAAGATGAGCAGTGTCAGCTTGAAAATAATGATCCAGAGAAGACATTCTCAGTTTATTCTTTGGGTTCAAATAGAAGTGAAAGTAGTCAAAATGGCAGGTTTTCCTATAACATCTATTTATTAGTGGGAAAAAAGAACAAGAAATATTACTTAGAACAGGTTCACATTCTCATTCATACCTTCTGCCTGTCTTACTCCCCCTGAGTACCAGCTTTAAAGATGTAAACAATTTAGCTGGAAAAAATCAAAACTGCAGGTTTGGAGAAATCTTTGGGATAAATACTTTAAGATATATAGAGGCAAACCTGTTACTTCCCCTTGAGTCATCAAGTTTTCTTTACCACCAAGGCCTCATATCCAGCAATGTAAATGCTGCTATAAATGAATGTTCACTTACCCTCTCTGGAAAACGTGTCTGAAGCAGACAAAAAACTAAATCAAGAGTTGGTTGAGGCTTATCTACCACGGTGAGTCAGAAACTGGATGCATCCTTCAGAAAGAGTTCCTTGTTCTTTACTAAATGTTGATACATTTTGATCGCAGAAAATGAAAGCAAAAGTTCAAAGAAAAGATATTTCTTTTTTGTTGTTTTGTCATAGCACAGGAATTGCTGAATTTTCATGAAAGCATAATGATGCAAAGCCTTATCTCCCCATTTTTAGAGAAGAATATTCTTTCAGAAGTTATTCTTTTGGTCTTTACTTTAATAGTTTCATTTCTACTAGAATTATAACAGGGCATAGATGTTGTCAAAAGAGTCTAATGTATTAAAATTGTATTCAGGATTCAATATTTTACTGTTCCTGCTTTCAAACTCTAACAACATCTATACCCTGCACCCTACTGGTAAATATATTTTCTTTGATCATTGCAACATTACTGATTTGAGTGATAAATATTACATCAACAGACACTTTTTGCTTTTGTTTGCTCAGTATGAGGTTTTCAAAAAAGAGACAGTTCCTTTAAGGCCAAACACATTTTTTTTTTGTACTCTGTATTTTGCTTTTTATTTTGGGCTATGTTTTCATCACTAAAATGGGGTTTATATCCACAGAAGCATGAACAGATGGAACTGGAGCCCGTTACATTTTTCTGAAAGGGAACACATCTGGAGCACAAATGATTTTGGCTTACCAAAAGAGGAAGGAATAACATTTAGTCCCATGATTGTGCATTGTAGTAATACACTTTTAACGATATTTGTTCCCCTTTTGTTGAATCGGCTGTTACTCAGGACTTTGTGGGGAGATACAGGTGGTTTGGAGTCAAGATTTTCCCTACAGTAAAAAATTGACTTACACTATGCTTTGGTTCTCATCTTTGAAGAAAGAACAAAGGCAAAAATGTATATTCCGAAGAAGGTTCCAGAGAGCATTGGGAGCCCTCACCTCAGGAGACCCACATCTCGGACACATTTTGGGAGTATTTATATTATTACAGTAGTGCCTGATAACCTCAGTCATGACCTGGTTCCTTACAATGGAAATATAAAATTAAACATAATTTAAAAAATTTTTAAAAAGCAACAATCCCTGACAATAACGTTGATAATCTAAGGATAAGACAGACAACAGACGGATATTGATCAACATCAAAAGGGTGTGGACTTGGCAAGTTGAAAATACATTGCTTGTCTGTGGCAAAGAGAGGACTGAATGAAAAAAGGGGTGCTTTCTGTGGGGCAACAGAGCTCTTGGGGACTCAACAGCACTCTTCTCTCCCTTTTTCATACACAGTACTCACATAATAATTTTGTTTCCAGCCTTGATATTTGAAGGGTAGGAACTCCTTTCTCACTCATCTTCTGATCCACAGGGTGTTGCAGGCACCTCCATCCGTCTGCTTTTGCCTTTACCTGCTGTGTGTATTTGTGCACTTTTTAACCCTCCTTCTTTCCTCCCCTTCCCTAGCTAGCTTGCTGAGGTCTGTTATTGCCACTTGTTTCTAAGCTCTGGCAGGCAGATCACTAAACCTTTTTTTTTCCATAACAATTAAAATATTTTCTGGAAAAAAAAAAATGCTGAAAATGTACTTCAGGACAGTCAGGACTCACCAAATGAACAACAAAGGCCCCCTTGAAAAAATCACTTCAGTTGTGCTAAACTTCAAGAAGAGGATGTACATAAAAATGAGAAAGTTTGTTAAAAGGAAACTAAAAAAGGTAAGAAAGACAATTAAAACTTAGCGGGTGACATAGAGACTTTTGAGGCATACTGCATGGAAAGTGCAATGCCCATGCATACCACTTTTTGCGATGGACTTGAGAAAAAGTAGAAATGGCTAAGCAGCAAAGTTAAAAGAGGTCATTTCAGAATTAAGCTGGTATTAATAAAAACCTGAAAGTTGTATTCAAATGAAGAAGATAGAAAGGATCATAAGCTCTGGAAGATGAAACAGGGGTAAGTAAGTGATCAGCCCTCTCCATGGAGGAAGGTCAGCAGTGAAGTCTCACAGGATGCTGTTCTTAGATCTGCTATTTGACATATTCATAAATGACCTGGAAAAGTGGATATGTTGTGACAAAGCTTGCTGATTATACAGAGATCTGCAAGGTAAAATGGATGAAGTCCATTGTGACAAATTGCAGAAGGTCCTTAAAAGATTCCGCAGCTGGGTAAGAAAATGGCATATGAAAGCAATTGTAGATAAATGTAAAACTATGTGAGCTGTGAATAAACAATTGTAGCTTCACATAAAAAATTATGAACTCTGAACTCAGTCCACCCACTGGGGAATGAGATCTTGGGGTGAAGAAAAAGAATTTCTTGAATATATTGGTTCAACTTTAAAAATAAAAAGAAACAACTCACAGGGAAAGGAAGAGAGAACTAACGAGAAGCTAGTTACATAAAACCACAATATGGCCCACATTGAACACTGAGTGGCTGTTGTAGACCTTTCATGTCAAAAAATGATATACTAGAACTTGAAAAGGTTCATAGAAAGGAAGCAAAGATGATCAAAGGTTTCAAGGTCATACAAGCAATGCCTGGGTGATCTGGTACTCTTCTTTTTGAAGAGGACATGATTCAGGGAGCTCCACTGAGCTCTGCAATGTCATGACTGGCACAGAGCTCATCTATAAGAATCGTCTGTTTCCTCTGTCCTCCAGCACAACAACTAGAGCCCATGAAATGAAACCAGTGAGATACAGATTATTCGCACAATTCACACAATTCAAGAAAGAGACTTCTCAAAAGTGATTCCCAGATGATGGATTATCACATCTGTGCCCCATTAAAGAGTAGCTGTACATCAGAGAGCCAAAATTGTATTGACTGTTTGCTGTCATATCACATTGCTATTTCAGGTCTTATTGGCCATTTTCTGTTCTCCAGTAAGTCAATTTTAGCACTACTACTCTGGATTTTCCTTTTCATAGAATCACAGAATCATAGTTGTGTTCTGTTATTATTTCCCCCCCCCTTCTGCATTTATTAGCTTGCATTTCCCATGGCTTTTCATTTTGAGGTTTTCTGCTTATTTGTCTAACCTTTCTAGGTCATTTGTCCTCACTGCTGTTGGCAACAATTTCATGCTGCATACAATTTATACGTATCATACTTTCCCTTTTGTTTACTTCTGATGCATATGAAAAGTCAGAGCAATTTCCCTCTTATTTTGCTACCTCAGAAATATTAAGAATGTCTTTTATAATCTTCCAAGCTTTGCTCAGGGTTTCAAGTACTTACAGGTCATCTGAGCCCCAGAGAGTCTGATTATTACAGGTGACTGTGTGCTTCAAGACGCAGGTGAAAGCCTGGGGTATCTAATGCCAAAAATACCAAAATGCCAAAATACCTAAACATGAAGTACCAAGTACCTAACTAATCTGACAGTAAAAATCTTATTAGTAAGAAAAAATGGTGAATTTGGGCTCGCCAGTTCCTGCGGAGATTGCTGCACGAAGAAAACTCCAGGTAGTATGAGGGAAGTAGAGGTTTTGATACAAGTGGATCAGAAAAAGTTCTCCTGCCTCACCTTGCCATGTCCCACATTATCCTGTCTTGTCATCTTTCTTTTTTTCCTGTTCCCTGAATACTTCAGTCTCTCTGTTGTCTAAGTTCTTTATGAGATTTGAGGAAAAATCAGCTGTTATCTACCAGCAATTAGTTCAGGGAATCAGAAAGAAATTTTGCCAATAATTATTGAAAGCAAAAACTAGACCTTGAAGTTGAACAGGCAAAGGACAGAATTTGCACAGTGACAGGTTTCGTCTGAGTTTGCTTTACTCCTGAGTCCTGCTGTGGGACACATGATCTGAGCTGCAGGTAAAGTAGCTGAAATGAAATGTAGTGTTTTTAAATTTTGTACCAACTTGATTTTTGCTTTGCAGTAACTTTTAAGAAGTTCCACCGGTGTGATCCTTCTATGTTTAGAGACAAAGAAATAAGACCTTTACACTACCTCCCTAACGGGTTTTATCAGTCAAAGCCACTACTTAAGGCTGCTTTGAGACACTTGTTAAACAGTATTGACTTGATTGATTTATTTAATTTTTAATTTAATTTTATTTTATTTTTTAAATGGAGGGCTAGATTTACAAAATGCAGTAGATGAGATACTAGCAGTCCTTTTTGACAGACATTTCATGATTAAAAGACTGACCTGGGCTGTGGAAAACCTCCAATCTGTTTCTGTTTGCAGACATCTGAGAAATCTCCATCCCCGGGATCCTGGAAGATGGGCCTGGAGGAGCAGGTTACTATTTGAAAAAACAGAAAGCTGAAAAATTTTAGCCTCTAGTTGATGCAGTTCTTTGCAAAAGTTATCATGAAGAAGGGATGAGAATCCAGGGATTTCTCTCACTATCTGAGAGCCTTGATGTCTGAGCTGGTGAATTGTCTTGATCTTTGACTGTGGTAATTTAACATATTCCATGTAAAGTGTAAATGATCCAAAAGCAGGGATTAAAGAAAACCATTATTGAAAGGTTTAGAGTGATGAGAAATATGGGCAGCTGTGGACATATGTGCACAAACACCTCAGCCAGATGTGAGAGCTGTGGTTAAGCCTGAATGATGCTCAGACCATTGGGATTTTACATTGAGAGAGATGCCTTCCGTTCCCTTTTCTCCCCCTTCCACCCAAGTCTTAAAAATACAGAGGTCTTTTAAAAATATTTATTGAAATTGATTTTTTTTCTAAAATTCTGTTTGATTTGAACCTGTTTTCCCATGAAATTTTTCATTTGACTGCTAAATTGGAAACAAAGGATTCAGACAACCCAATGCTTAGCTGCCACTTAAAGAAAGTTAACTGCTGCAGCACTTACAAACTATCCTCCTGCGTGACAATTTTGCATGTCTAGATGTGTAAATGCCTCTGAAAATGTGGACCTTATTGCTTGGTTGTATATTTCATAGATACTGAAGCCCTGTAGCTAATTGCTCTTATTATTTACAATAGTAAGGCATGTACATCTTCAGCAAAATATCTCCTTTTCATTAAAGTTAATTGGTTAATAAAATTAAATAGCAAAGGCATAAAATAAATAATGGAAAGTGATTTATATAGCTTGTCAGAAGAAATCACTTTCTGCCTTAGCTATTCAGGCTTCATGCTCTTCTTTGAGATTACAAGTTTTAACATAGAACTAAGATACATCCCATAAGGGAGTTAAATATCAAGTAAAAAACCTGTGCAAGACAGCAAAAGAGATACAATGAGAAAGAAAATGTAAAGAATGCAAAAGAAAAAAAGGTCCAAACTCCTTTTCTCAGGTCTTTGACAAGCAGAATTTTGCAAAGGATTAATTTTGCAAGGGAAATTGCTTAAGAGCTAACACATCATGCTCCACCACAGTGACTCACAACTGAGTTTCTGGGTGACTAACGTAACGTAACGTACCATGAGATGCCTATGAATGCAGATTTTAAATGCCAGTGGCTGATCCAAGCTGGTGGCTGAGATCTGCTTGAGAAACTGGGAATAAGTAAAATGGCAGGAAAAGATGGCTATCCAGGGAAATCATGGGCAGCATAGGAAGGCGTAAGAGAATAGACGAGGTGCTACAGGGCTTTGGATCTGCACTGCACAGGTTAGAAACTGATGAACACCACCCGGTATGTAGGTTTGTGCTATACTAAATCTGCTGCACTTCAAAGGCAGGCTTCTTCTAAGCCCCTTCCAATATCTCTTCCCTATGCACATGTTTAACCACCTCTCCAGCACTATATTTAGCAATCATAGAATCATAGAATAGTTTGGTTTGGGAGGCACCTTGTCCTGGGTTTGGCCAGGCCAGGGTTAATTTTCACCAGGAGCCAGGAGGGGACACAGCCAGGCGGGCTGACCCAACCTGGCCAAACAGAGCAGGGTATTCCATACCATGTGCTGTCATGCTGGGTTCTGGTTGACGGGAGCTGGCAGCAGGAAGTCAGTCGCGGCTCGGGAGCACACGGTGGTGATCGGTGAGAGTGGTTCTCTGTGTTCTGCTCTTTAGTGTTGTGTATTCTCCTTATCTGTGTCATTGTTGTTGCTGTTCCCTTTGTCTGCTGTTCTGTTAAACTGCCCTTATCCCGACCCATCAGTTTTTCCTTTTTCTTTCCATTCTCCTCTGCACCCTAGAGGGGGGGAGGGGCGGCCATGTGGCGCTTTTGTTGCCGGCCGCAGCCAAACTATAACACACCTTTAAAGGTCATCTAGTCCAACCTCCCCCTGCAATGTGCAGTGACAGCAACTTGATCAGGTTGCTCAGAGCCCTGTCCAACTTGACCTCTAATGTTTCCAAGGATGGGGCATCTACCACCTCTCGGCAACCTGTTCCACTGTTTCATCACCCTCTGTGGGTCGATGGTCTTGCTGGACTTGTCAATGCAAGACGAAAGACATGCTTGGAGTCTCACATCAAGCGCCAAAGAGTTAACAAAGGGAGCAATTAATTTGCTCTTATCTTACCAGGCAGAAGTAAAGGGGGATAGCCCATCACTGTAAATCAATTCATCTCTGGGGTGGATGGAGGCTGCTCAACCAGAGACTGATTCAGATAAAAAACAGATGACCCCCCTGAGCACTTACCAAGATCCCTGCTCCAAAGGCGTGTCGAACTGTTGAGTCCCACTTCTGATGACGCAACACACCATGACAAGAGCCAATTGACACATAATAATTAACTTAGCCCCACCTCACCAAAATAATTTCAAAAGTATAAAAATTGGCACTTGAAAGCCCTCTTTGTAGGAGGAGCCAAGCAAAAATTTTACCTGACGGGCCGGTCGACGGGCTTGATCCTCTCCTCCCCTCCCTTGCCTTTTCGGTAAGATAAGCACCTCTGGCGTATGCCTGGGAACATATTGTTAACTAAAGCTCTAATCTATTACCTTGAGCTCAACTTTTGTAGACAGTGCATTTATCAACGGCAATCCTGAATCTGTGATACCTGTCACTTGAATAAGTTACCTGATGTTTCAACTTTGTAAAACTGTTTCAGTGAAAGACCTTGGAAGGGCTCTGACAGGCAAACGCTGAATCTGATAAGTTGCTACATACTTGACCCCTTAGACATAAACCATTGACCAAGTCTGAGACTAGGAGTAGATCCAGCCACACATAGGGTCCTCTCTAAGAGACGTCAGAACACAAGAGTTCTGCTCTGAACTTCATGACTCATGGGATGACTTTCCCTTTGCCACTTATCAGACTCCTTTACCCCTTTTAAAGTGACACTCTCATTGTAAAATATTCTTCCTTATATTCATTCTGAACATACCCTCTTTTAGTTCAAAACCATTGCCCCTTGTCTTTTCATGACAGGTCCTGCTAAATATTTTGTCTCCATCTTTCTTATAAGCCCCCTTCAAGTTCTGCATGTCAAATCATGCAATGAGTTACTTCATCTCACTGATATGAAAAATTAATCAACCAAAAATAGGTTTTGTGTTTGAGCCTCAAGCTCAACTGACTCACCTTGCAGCTGAATAGTTATTAAATCCCACACAACCTGTAGCTGGGGGCAGAAGAACAGAGCAAGATTATGCTTTGTGAAGAAGCTTAAAGTGACACCAAATTACATGGAACATAAACAACACTAGCAGGTTCCATTATGTTCTGGTTGGGGTTGTGAGCTCTCACCGTCTGTGTCTGAGAATATGCTGAGACAATGTTAGCTCTATCTGTGAAATACACAAGGTACAATGCTCCTGGTCCTCTCACATTTTGTACAAGAGTCGTTGTGTGTCTCTCAAGTTTGCACAAACTATTACACAGCATGAGACCTCACAGCTCCTCTGTGTAAAACCCTGATGATTATGTGTTACTCAGCCACAGATAAATGCTCCACATTTTTTACTAACTGGAAGAAAACTGGATATAATTCTAGAAATATTAATCCTAAGGTATAAATGCAGAATTCAGATGGATAAATAAGAAATGCCTAGGATCTTACCTATAACTCAGTTGTTCCTATCCAGTATAACCCTGTTCTGTCCCTGTTGTTCTTGTGTTTTACAGTGTAATGGGTAATGGTATACCTTGAAAGGCATTGTTTATTCACTTGAAATAAAGAGAAGCAGAAGGGAGGAGCCAGGGCCCTGCTGTAACCCAAGTCTCTAGTCCCACGGTGAGGGAAAGGAAAGGTGATTCAAATACAACACTGGGAAACAGAGAGTGGCATTTGCTGGATAATCTCAGAACATTTTCAGGTATTCTTACAGGTCCTCCTTTCAGTGCAGATTATTTGCAACACTGAGAAAGGACCTTGAAACTCCAGTAAGACTGTGGTACAACAGGTGAATTAACAAGGATTAAAGAACTGAGGATGGAAGACAGACCATATAAGAAGTTCTTCACAAGAAGTTCTTTGACTCACTCTCACTCCATCTATTGGTTTTAACCATCATGCTCCAGGAATCAATCTATTTGAGATCTTTATGCATCCCAATTAAGGTTGTGAACCATAGTCCGTATCATCAGAAGTTACAAATGTAACAGTTAATGCCTACCTTGGTGACAGGATCTGCGTGGATCTCTCTTTAACATCATAAAAAGCATAACATAAATAAATAGCATCATAAACAGAGCAGCCAGAGTTTTCTGTTGAGAACTGTTTTTGGTAAAGACTGAATGTCCTGGGTTTGGCCAGGACAGGGTTAATTTTCACCAGAATCCAGGAAGGGGCAAAGCCGGGAGGGCTGACCTCACCTGGCCAAACAGAGCAGGGTATTCCACACCATGTGCTGTCATGCTGGGTTCCGGTGGGGGGAGCGGGGCGGCGGGAACTCTCTCGTGTCTTGGGAGCTCAACGGCTTGGGAGCGGCTCTGTGGGTTGTGTGGTTTGTGTTGTGTTTTCTCCTGATCTGTATCGTTGTTGTTCCTGTTCCCTTTGTTTGCTGTTCTGTTAAACTGCCCTTATCCCGACCCACTGGTTTCTGCCTGTTTCTTTCCATTCTCCTCCGCACACCGACGGGGGAGAGGGGCGGCCGCTTGGCGCTTTTTTTGCCGGCTGCAGCCAAACCATAACACTGAAGCACAGTAAAAAAATGTCTTTTTATATAGATCCCTGTGCCCATTTTGTTGCATCATGCTTCTTTTAAGCCTATTAACATGACAATTCAATTCCTGTTCTTGTCAATGACTACCTGCAATACCTGTAATGTTTAAAAATAGAAACATTACATATAAGCTATCTCCTTGTACTCATTCAAAACTAACAATAGCTACTAATGGCAACTACTGTAAAAATTGTGTGTACATGACAAAGGAAATTTGAGAGCTTCTGCTTTATTTTGCTTTTTTTTTCTTGTGTTTTACAGAAAACGAAATGGAGAACATGACAAACAAGTGTGTGTAGACAAAAAAAAAGGAGGAGGTTGCAACGTCTTATTTGCTATTACTTGTTCAGAGATGGAGTTACTAACTCAAAAGGAGAATGTACTGGGTTTGTGTGGCCAGGTTTTTGTAGTAGGGGACGCTAAAGTGGTGGCTTCTGTGACGTCCAATAGAGCCAGTGCCAGCTGGCACCAAGACCAAGGCCAAGGCCGAGCCCATCAGTGACAGTGGTAGCGCCTCTGGGATAACGTAGTTAAGAAGAGAAAAAAAAGTCTCTGCTACTGTAGCCAGAGAGTGGAGTGACAATGTGCAAGAGAAACAGCTCTGCAGACATGAAGGTCAGAGAAGAATGAGGGGCAGAAGGTGGTCCAGGAGCCAGAGCAGAGATTCACCTGCAGCCCGTGGAGCAGACCATGGTGAGGCAGGTTGTCCCTCTGAAGTCCATGGAGGCCTACAGTGGAGCAGATACCCACCTGCATCCTGGGGAGGACCCCACGCCAAAGCAGATGGATGCCTGAAGGAGGTTGTGACCCCGTGGATAGCCCATGCTTGAGCAGGCTTCTGGCAGGACCTGTGGTCCTGTGCAGAGAAGATCCCACGCTGGAGGTTTGCTAACAGGACTTGTGACCCCATGGGGGACATGAAGGACCCACATGGGAGCATTCAAGGAGGACTATCTCCCATGGGAAGGACCCCATGCTGGAGCAGTGGCAGGATGTGAGAAGTCCTCCCCCTGAGGAGGATGGTGTGGCAGAAACAACGTGTGATGAACTGACCACAGCCCCCATTCCCCAACCCCCTGCACCACTCAGGAAGAGGTGGTAGGAAATATGGGAATGAAGTTGAGCTTGGGAAGAAGGGAGGGGTGGGGGAAAGATTTTTTTCAGATTTAGGTTTTATTTCTCATTACCCTTCTCTGATCTGATTGGCCACAAATTAAACTTATTTCCCCAAGTCGAGTCTGTCTTGCCTGTGATGGTGATTTGTGAGTGATCTCCCTGTCCTTATCTCCACCATGAAGCCTTTCGTTATATTTTGTCTCCCATGTCCATCTGAGGAGGGCAGTGACAGGGCGGCTTCGGTGGGCACCTGGCAACAAGCCAAGTTCAAACCACCGCAGAAAGGAAACACATTAATCCCTTTTCATTTTTTTGCTCAAGGAGGTTGATTCACCTGAGTCTTAACTGTACAAGCTTGCTTAACTCCGTGTTTATTAACAGTCTACTTCTTCTCTATAATTAATCCCCTGGCCTTGCTTCTTCGTGGGGCCCAGAGATTTAGCAATAATGTAAATCTTATGCATCTGCATTGAGGTCAGTGGACCTACACAGTGGTATAAGAATTACTTGAAGTCTATACAAATTCCACAGGAGATGCAAGATCAACCCCAGTTCCTCCCCAAATATTCATACAAACTATTGATGTAGAATATTATCTTCATTGTCGGAATGAAGAATATCATAAAATTTCTCAAACAAATGTATGATGTGGAGCAGAGAACTATTTCTCGCTTGTAAAATGAGAAGACCTGGGCAAAAAGCTAAGCTTGGCAATGTGGATGAAGAACATGATGGCTTAAGTAGTAGATCGCTGGAAACAGAAGGAGGAAGAAGACAACAGAGAGGTGGATAGTCTGTGGCTTTCATATATAGGAAAGAGTTCTACTTACGTTAATGCTGGTAGATCATACAGAATGAAAGTATTCCTGGCAGATAATAACTGAATCAGTCTCTAATGAGATGATATACACATCTAGGGATTCATGTTGTCAAACTGGTGTGAGAGAATTTCTATTCTATCTAAGTGGTGGAGGAAGAGAGAATTTCTTGCTAGTATCTGACATTAAGTATCTTTTTAATATCTTTAGAAGTGGATTGTACCTTACTATATTGAGAAGAAGAATAAGTCATTTTTTTTATAAGCACCATTAAAAAAAATAATTTGTTTGTGCAGTCTAATCTGACATACATTAATTAGGTATCATACTTGAAATGATATGCTGTGGTCTGGTAGGTTCAGCTTTCTTATTCTGTTTTGTAGCAGATGTTGTTACATCAATAAAAACCTCGATAATATAACTTTATGTATTTTTTAATTTCAAAGCCATGCAAAACAACAATATTCTTGATTTTACAAAAGGCAGAGAAACAACAGAAAATTTGAACTATTTACATGATGTCTTTTGGGAAAATGAAAGTAGTTGAGACAGCAAGAATTGGTATTAATTTCAGAGATTTCCTTTCCCAAATTCCCATATCGCTAACCACTCACATTTGTCCTCGTAAAAAGTGTCTCTAATACCCTGTACATAAAAATACAGAAGTTTTTCCTTTGTTATATCTATCTTTATCTTAGGTGGTCTGCCTTCTAAATTAGAACATTCGTTTAAATTAATGAGCACTATAGCTACCATGGTTATCCCTTTTGCTGTGGTAACTCTGTGTCTCCAAAGTCTTTCAGGTTCCATTTTTTTCCTCCAACTTCTCTTTAAACACCCATTATTCAAAGCTACATTTGGAAGGCTTATGACAAACAGTTATTTGGTTATGTGTCCTTTGACAGGATGGTTAACCGTTGCTCATTTGCACAAAAAAATTTCTAAGCTGAAGATTTCAGTGACAGTAGCAATAAAGGCTTCACTAATACATGCTTATTGTCCTACTAGTTTTGTTAACTGAGATACAGTTTGTGTTCTGGTAGTTATCAGTCCACATAAAGTCAACAACTTTGCTTAGAGAAGCAAAAGGTTTGGAAAAAAATCAAAACAAAATATTTTGTTTCTTGACATTATTCCATAAGAAATTAAAATTATTTTTATTTGTTGTAACTCAAAATATTAGCAATTCTGAAAAGGAAATTTTGAGTTTTGACTCATTGAATTAATTTTGGTACAGTTTTCCAGTCATATCAGATGGACAAAGAGAAAAATAATTTATCTAATTATTTGTAAGGAAGTAAACTATTTTCCATTGGTAGTGGCCAGCATCAAGGGGAAGAAAAAAAGAAAGATGGAGTTATGTAGGAAGTAAATATGACATTAATTACATAGCAAGACCTAAAATCTGGAGAGATTTCTTGAGGAATACTTTTTTATTTCTTGTGCATTCTTCTAGTGCTTGAGCATCCGGGAGTGTGAGAGAGAGATCGACTGGTGGAGCCGCTCCCTGCCCTCCATGAGGCAGAGGCAGCAGAAGGCAGCTCCACGAAAAACAGAGAAACCCCTACCCTCTTGCCACCGAGCAGAAAGAGGGGACCTAAGAGACGGGGGGGAATGGAAAAGGATCCCTGCTCGGGGGGGCAAGCGAATCTCCCCCTGGGCCTCCCTCACCTGCCCAGTTGCCCTTAAGCAAGAGATATGGGACTCTGGAATGTGAGGGACTGGCCACAGAGGAAGTGGGTGAAGGTGAAGGTCCATCCAGGGGGTTGCCTAGAACGAGTCAGACAGCCCCAAGAATTACAACTGCCCCAACTAAGAAAAAAAGGAGGGTCATTGTCATAGGTGATTCCCTTCTGAGGGGAACAGAGGGCCCAATCTGCCGACCGGACCCATCCCACAGGGAAGTCTGCTGCCTCCCTGGGGCCCGGGTTAGGGAAGTTGCTAAGAAACTCCCTGGTCTGGTGCGGCCTATTGATTACTACCCCCTCTTGGTAATGCAGGTTGGCGGGGACGAGACAGAGGAGAGAAGTCCCAAGGCCATCAAAAGGGACTTCAAAACACTGGAGCGACTGGTTGAGGGATCAGGGGCGCAGACGGTGATTTCCTCCATCCCTTCAGTGGCAGGGAACAGCAGTGAAAGGGGCAGGAAAACTCACCTGGTTAACAGGTGGCTCAGGGACTGGTGCCATCGGTCGAATTTTGGCTTCTTTGATCATGGTGAGGTGTACACAGCACCGGGCCTGCTGGCGACAGGTGGAACTCAGCTGTCTCAAAGGGGAAAAAGGATTCTTGTTCACGAGCTGGCAGGGGTCATTGAGAGGGCTTTAAACTAGGTTCGAAGGGGGAAGGGGATATCGCCCAGCTCACTAGGGATGAGCATAGGCTTGGCGTGCCAGGGTCAGGGGTGAGATTGACAGCCCAGCTCAAGAGTGTCTACACCAATGCACGTAGCATGGGCAATAAACTGGAGGAGCTGGAAGCCATTATACAGCAGGACAGCTACGACTTGGTCGCCATAACAGAAACGTGGTGGGACAACTCGCATGACTGGCATGCTGTCATAGATGGCTACAGACTCTTTAGGAAAGACAGGCCAACAAGGAGAGGTGGGGGAGTTGCTCTATATGTGAGGGAGCAACTGGAATACATTGAGCTTGGCCTGGGGGCAAATGAGGAACAAGTTGAAAGCTTGTGGGTTAGAATTAAGGGACAGGCTCATAAGGGTGACATTAGGGTGGGTGTGTACTACAGGCCACCTGACCAGGAGGAGGAGGTTGATGAGGCCTTCTACAGGCAGCGGCAAGCAGCCTCACAGTCACAGGCCCTGGTTCTCATGGGGGACTTCAACCACGCTGACATCAGCTGGGAAGACCATACAGTTAGGCAGGTGCAATCCAGGAGGTTCCCACAGAGCGTCGATGATAACTTTCTGATGCAAGTGGCAGAGGAACCAACAAGGAAAGAAGGGCAGCTGGACCTTGTATTAACAAACAAGGAGGGTCTGGTGGAGGATGTGAAGGTCGGAGGTAGACTCGGCTGCAGTGACCATGAAATGGTGGAGTTCAGGATTCTGCGTGGAGGAAGCAGGGTGATAAGCAGGATCAAAACCTTGGACCTCAGGAGGGCTGACTTTGCCCTCTTCAAGGAGCTACTGGGAGGAATCCCATGGGCCAGGGCTCTCGAAGGCAGGGGGGTCCAAGGGTGCTGGTTGCTCTTTAAACATCTCCTCCTCCATGCTCAGGAGCGGTGCATCCCCCTGAGAAAGAAATCGAGCAAAGGAGGCAGGAGACCTGCATGGTTAAACAAGGAGCTTCTAGCGGAGATCAGGTGGAAGAGAAAGGTCCATGGAATGTGGAAAGAGGAGCAGGCCACTTGGGAAGAATACAGGAATGTGGTCAGAACCTGCAGGGATGCGACGAGGAAGGCCAAAGCCCACCTGGAATTGAAGCTGGCAAGGGATGTCAAAAACAACAAGAAGGGCTTCTTCAACTACATCAGCAGCAAAAGGAAGGCTAGGGACAATGTGGGGCCGCTGCTGAATGAGGCGGGTGTCCTGCTGAAGGAGGATGCGGAGAAGGCAGAGCTACTGAATGCCTTCTTTGCTTCAGTCTTCAGTGCTAAGACTGGCCCTCAGGAATCCCAGGCCCCAAAGGTAAGAGAAGAAACCTACAGTGAGGATGACTTTCCCTTGGTCGAGGAGGACTGTGTGAGGGATTGCTTAAGCAATCTGGACGTCCACAAATCCATGGGCCCTGATGGAATGCACCCACGAGTGCTGAGGGAGCTGGCAGATGTCATTGCTGAGCCACTCTCCATCATCTTTGAGAAGTCCTGGAGGACAGGAGAGGTGCCCGAGGACTGGAGAAAGGCCAATGTCACTCCAATCTTCAAAAAGGGCAAGAAGGAGGACCCAGGGAACTACAGGCCGGTTAGCCTCACCTCCATCCCGGGAAAGGTGATGGAGCAGCTTATCCTGGAGGCCATCATCAAGCAAGTGGAAGAAAAGAAGGTTATCAGGAGTAGTCAGCATGGATTCACCAAGGGGAAATCATGCCTGACCAATCTAATAGCTTTCTACAATGACATGACTGGCTGGGTAGACGAAGGGAGAGCCGTGGATGTTGTCTACCTCAACTTCAGCAAGGTTTTCGACACAGTCTCCCATGATATCCTCCTAGGGAAGCTGAGGAAGTGTGGGCTGGATGAGTGGTCGGTGAAGTGGATTGAGAACTGGCTGAATGGCAGAACTCAGAGGGTTGTCATCAGCGGCGCTGAGTCTAGTTGGAGGCTGGTAACTAGTGGTGTCCCCCAGGGGTCAGTACTGGGCCCAGTCTTGTTTAACTTCTTCATCAACGACCTGGATGAAGATTTAGAATGTACCCTCAGCAAGTTTGCTGATGACACCAAACTGGGAGATGTGGTAGATACACCGGAAATCTGTGCTGTAATTCAGCGTGACCTGGATAGGCTGGAAAGTTGGGCAGAGAGGAACCTGATGAGGTTCAACAAAGGCAAATGCAGGGTCCTGCACCTGGGGAGGAACAACCCCATGCACCAGTACAGGCTTGGAGTGGACCTGCTGGAGAGCAGCTCTGTGGAGAGGGACCTGAGTGTCCTGGTGGACGACAGGTTAACCATGAGCCAGCAGTGTGCCCTGGCTGCCAAGAAAGCCAATGGAATCCTGGGGTGCATCAAGAAGAGCGTGGCCAGCAGGTCGAGGGAAGTTCTCCTTCCCCTCCACACTGCCCTAGTGAAGCCTCATCTGAAGTACCGTGTCCAGTTCTGGGCTCCCCAGTTCAAGAAAGATGAAGAGCTACTGGAGAGAGTCCAGTGGAGGGCTAAAAGGATGGTGAGGGGACTGGAACACCTCTCCTGTGAGGAGAGGCTGAGGGAGCTGGGCTTGTTCAGCCTGAAGAAGAGAAGGCTGCGAGGGGACCTAATATATACTTACAAATATCTGAAGGGTGGGTGTCAGGAGGACGGGCCAAGCTCTTTTCAGTAGTGCCCAGCAACAGGAAAAGGGGCAATGGGCACAAACTGAAGCACAGGAAGTTCCATCTGAACATGAGGAAGAACTTCTTCCCTCTTAGGTTGACAGAGCCCTGGAACAGGCTGCCCAGGGAGGTTGTGGAGTCTCCTTCTCTGCAGATATTGAAGACCCTCCTGGACAAATTCCTCTACAGCCTGCTGTAGGTGACCCTGCTTTGGCAGGAGGGTTGGACTAGATGACCCACAGAGGTCCCTTCCAGCCCCTACCATTCTGTGATTCTGTGATTCTGTGATTCTGTGATTCTTCCAAAATCTATTGAAAACTACAGCCGCCTTTGGGACATGCTGAAGCCTTGGCCTCAACGATGACCTGTAGAAAATATTTCTGCAGTCTAGAGCCGTGGTGAACAGATATTGTCTCACAATGTTGTAATCAGATATGCACTTATTCTTGTACTGATCTTAGAGAACAGAAACTTCTGTAAATTGTATGTTTCTTATGTTTTTTTTACCTTTCCTCATTTCCTCTCAAGAAAGCTGAAATATAAACATAACCCATAGATACATATTGCAAACATATACATATATGTTCTGACACAATTTTAATTTTCAGATCACATATTTTCTCCAGAAGCTCTTATTTTTTTTTTCATGTAAAAGTGGGAAAGATTAAGGATTCCTGGGCATAACTCCAAGTTTGCCTTGTAATATACACCAAAAGGAATGCAGACCTTCTGTTCATCTCATACTGTCTTCTGCTAAAAATCCCCCCTCTTTAGCACTTACCCTCTAAATGTTCTTCTGCCTTGTTTCTTCCTCTGTAGATTCTGTACTTTTCCTGTGAGGTTTCCATCAAATCTCTGTTTATTGCCCACCTTCTGACATGAAAGCTAACCATTTTTTGCTTAATACAGTGTACAAAGAATCCACCGAACTCCAAAGATTCTAGAGGGTTTAGAGCTAATCCATATTTATGAGCCTTCAAAAAGCGAATCAAGCCCCACTAGTCTGGAATACATACCCTTAGTAAATCTGTATCAGCCAGGAGTGGTTTCACAATCTGGTTACAGCATGCTGAAACCAAACTTGAATGACAAATTACACCTCCAAACTGATCAAAATATTTTTTTTTGCCATTTTAAACCATACTGGGAGAATAACATATGTTATTTTACCTCTAATTTGTTGTAATTTCTAATTGATATCTCTGAAGTTTGAAATCTTATCCAAACTTATCTGCACCCCAGTTTGAACTATGAGCAGTTTCTCTTTATAATGAAACAGAAGAAGAAACCCAAAGAACGTATTTTCCTCTTGCACTACAGCAGAAGTAAAAATAATAAAAAGATATGTATAATTTGTCTTTACTGTTTCTTTTGATGGTGGAATGATGTTGAAAGAGATGAGAAGAATTGCCCTTATTTTGTACACAACACTGAGTGTTCTCTTTTCTTGTGGTCTTTCTACTGTGAATGTGTCCATCATCTGGATAAGACAGAGAGACCACAGTATAGAGTTCACAGTAAACGTCAGCACAGAACTGGATAAAACTGGGAAAGGAGAGAGACAGGGGTTGTCTGGATACAGTGCTCTGAATCTAGCCCTAGCAATGCTGCACCTTTTTTTGTGTTACTGTGAAATCAGTACACTTGTAGGGATGCTTGTGTTGTGAGGTCTTTTATTTCGGGTTTATTGCATTGAAGTATACTGATTGCTGTCTCGTGTACATTCTGCATTTGTGAAATGAATGGTGTTTCTAAATATGAGAAATGAAATAAAATTTGTTGATTAAAATATTCATTCTAGGCTGTCAGAGGAATACAGACTGCAAAACCTTGGCTTTTACATAGTACTGAAACATATCTGTTTCATTGTTTAGCAGTTCACAAGGGAGTGGTGTAGATGCTCAGAACTACATGCTGTGTTTTATGCTGACCTTGTAATGTAATCTCAGCCTTGTAATAAAGAGAAGGAACTTGACAGCTGATGTCCTGGTGGATATCATAAGGCCTGCACCTTCTTCCTTCCCAGCTGGCACTGGTGTGCAGCCAGATGACCCAAAGATCCTATGCACAGACCAGTCTGGCATAATGAGGACCTGTCCTGGCAGATGTAAGCTAGCCCTTTACTGCATGAGTCATTACTAGGGAATGGAGAGATGAAAATCTTTTCAGCAGTATGTTGAAAATACTGATTTTTCCCCTTTTATCTCTGCTTTAAATTCCTGGGGCCAGAAGCCTCTTCATTTACCCTTGAAGACACTGCTCTGCAGATCCAGCTGGGGCATACCCAGAGCAGGGCTTATTTTCATCTAAGGTGAGCTTTAGTCAACTGTTATGCATATGGGTTTTTATAACTATAATTGTTCTATTTTATGAATAGTCTAGCTTAAGAATGCTCTAGAAATTAAAAGACTTCCTTGTCAGTATCTGTGCAGGATCAGCACCTGTACTAGGAATCACTGCATTGAAATAGGTGTTTTGTCTTCCTCAACACAAATAAAATTGCAAGGCACTAATAAACAATAAGCATTCTTAGACCACAGTGTGATATGAATGCTTATACTATATGTATAGTATCTGTGAGCTCAGCATCCCCTCAGATAGCAATAATTTGAAGTTCTACACATTTACTCAATCCTATTAATAGGCTTCTTATGCAGTAGTAGCTGTCTGCAGCTTCGGTGGGTTTCCAGAAGACTTTTCAACAAGGTCCCTTGCCAGCCATGTTCAGAGACACCAGGGAGACAGAGGCAACCCTTGAATAAGTAAAGAAATTTTTAAAAGGACAAAAAGGATGAGATCAGGTGGTTGCATGACCAAAAGAAGCTGTAAAGGGACACTGCTGTTCAATAAATTAGTGAGTGATTTGGAAAAGCATGAAGACTGAGGTGACAAAGGTTGCTGGCAATCCTAAATTATTCAGGGCCAACTGTGAAGTGTTGCAACAGTAGTGATGTGGTAGATAAATTTGAGTGTAGGTAGATGGAAAATAAGCTGACCCATGAAAACAATCTTGGCTTTATACCCATGGTAATGGACTACAAGCTGGTGATTATCTTTCAGGAGTGAGATCTTGGAGGTATAATAGACAAGTATTTCTATGCAAATATCAGCTGTTAGCCATCAAATTGAACCCTAGGAAGGGAACAGGGAACAAGACAAATGTGGAAATCAATGAAGCATTTGTGTATAAAAACACCACACAAAGTTATTCCCCATTTCCCCTCCTCATTTTCAAAAAGGATAAGCGAAAAATTGTTTGACAAGGATTTGGTAAAGCTGAAAAAAATTTAAGAAAGTGTTTCCTTCTCAGATTATCAAAGAAGTGAAACTACTTCTGTATGAGGGATGGCCAAGTACACTTTGGCTCTTCAGCCTGGGTAAGAGATCTTTGAGAGGCAGTATGACCGAGGTCTACAAAATCAAGCAGAGTTAACAGGGAAATGACTGCTCTTTGTCTCTTCCACTATGAGAACTTGGAATATCAAATAATTTAGCAAGTGGCAGATTTAAATATAATGCAAGCAGGTAGCTCTGCATAGCTTGGAATCAAGCTGTGGAAATCCTTGCTACAGCATGTTGGTGAAGCTTGCAAACTTGAAAAACTATTGCATAAAATTTTGAAACAAAAATCCATAGAGACGCAGAAGAAGAGAGGGACACATATAGAGAAAAGAACTACAGTGAGGACCCTAAGAAGCAAATAGATCCTGTGATTATCCTCAGACTTGGGAGAAATAGATTTTGAAGAACACCATATTTGTAATGTGTCTATATAAGCTGATAAAGGTAGGCACCTTCTGATAAACATTAACTATTAATAATGAACTCCAAGCTCCATTTGGAACCATGAATCAACCCAAATGAGATATCAGATAGAGTGCAGCTTCCCCACAATCTTTGGTTCCTCATTAAACCTTTCAATTAATGTACAAAGAGTAGGCTGAAATCTAGCAGTTGTAGTACTTTTATATTAATCCACTTATTTTCTTCAGGTATAGCTGAGTTAAATCTCCCGACTTTCTCCTCAATTGTTATTAGTGAGTCTCTGCATGGAATTGCTATACCAAATATGCCCTGTTAACAGAAATCTTTCAGAATAACAATCTGATAAACTACTACAGTAACAAATCACAGCTTAGAGACTGTGCTCTTGGGGAGAAAAAAATCCTAACAAATGTGTAGCAGGAAGGTGCCTATGAAATTATTGAATTAAATACCTCAGAGAGAAAAGACTTTATCATAATACACAGTCAGGTTCTACACACCAAGTCCATTGGAGGTGTCACATCAGGCAGTATCTGCCCCAGTGTCTTCTCTCATGCAACAGTCACAGAATCACAGAATCACAGAATGGTAGGGGTTGGAAGGGACCTCTGTGGGTCATCTAGTCCAACCCTCCTGCCGAAGTAGGGTCACCTACGGCAGGCTGCAGAGGACCTTGTCCAGGCGAGCCTTGAATATCTCCAGAGAAGGAGATATTTAACCCCATACGGTTTTGAGGAAGTTGGAAGCTATTTCGTAAAGGATTTATTATCCCACAAGTGAAACTGTTTTCACTCGCCATCATCAAAATCAGAAGATGATTATTAATGTTAGATTTTCATCCTACCTGATGTTAATATAGATGTTTAACATTTTCAACAGATACGTGTACATTCTAAAAAGGTTTCCTGGGACTTTTCTGCATCCCAAATACTCCTTTCTTGAGTACAGACTATCAACACAAGGTCACATTGAAGTGCAACCTTGAAGTTGGCTGAGTAGCACACCAGCAGAGTAAGTCTGGATCTATACAACCTCTGAGTGAAGATCCCAGCATGCACCTACCAACAGTAAGGATAGGTCAGGCATGGCGTTACCAGCACTACAGTGATGAAGTAACCCATCCTTCCCTGTAGTACTGTCCTGTCAACAATACCAGGCAGAGAAAATGTAGAAACACTTTTGGTCACTCCCACTCTGTTCCCTGCTTGTTAGCCAATAAACCATCTGTGTAGTATGACATAAAAGCTACAGCTGTGGTAATGACTCGGGCCTTGAATCTTTATAGATTTTGGATGTTTTCAGCCATAGGTTTGATTTTTTTGACTTCTGGGTACTGTTGCACACTGACCAGTAGAAAGTAGTTTATAATTGAGAAATATGACCGGTGAATACCAGCTTGTGCAAAAAATGATCAGTGAATTATTTAATTAAATACTAATTAGCTTTTTTTTTTTGCAAGTACAGACAAAATTTCTATCTAGGAGAACATAAAATATTTCCTATTATGCAATATTTTGATGGAATTCCACCAGTTCCATGGAATTTCCTCCTGTATTTACTGTTATCTGAAATAATTAATTTGAATATTATGAATAAGATGTTTGGTGTAATTGTAATATCATAGCGGATAGAGATCTATACTGGCTGAGCTATCTTCGTTGCTATACCATAAAAATCTTTATGTCTCATAGACAGATATAAACAACAGGACAGCAGACTGATTTGCTAGATTTATAGTAGAAAGCTTAGAAAAATAATATTTAGATTCATTGTAGATACACGTAGGCTGGAAGTCATATCTGTATAACAGAGTTAGCTGTCCAGACTCCCAATATAGTCCATGGAGGATGTCTAACACACTTTTTATCTCACCCAAAAACTGACATCCAAGTGGGCCATACCACTTGTGCATGTTTCTTTTCTTTGAATGCAAAGGGAGGTGAGACAAATTGACTCACATCTGGTTGTCTACACTGCACGAATCTCATATTTAGGTGATGTGAACCCCCCTGCAAGTTCCCTCTTCTTCAAATGTTCAACAGAACATACTTATTAAGTAGAGAGTACATCATATTTTGTAACTGCTATCTTCATTTCACGTCATCATCTAGGACAGTGGTTTTTGTTTATTTTGAGATCAATAGACTACTTCTCCCAAGTTTAACATGGACCAAAAACATACTGTTGGAGGTCTTCCAAAGTCCAGCACAGATCCTAGCTGATGTGAAGAAGGCCGCTGCATTGCAACATTGTTGCTACACTGATGACCCAGGAGACTAAGAAGGTCCTAATCATGATTGTATAAACTATCTAGATCTCACAAAAATTCAACAATCTGGAAATCAATGTTTCAAAAAATAAAATAAAATTTTATTAAAACCCAAAACCTGCTTTTTTCTTCAAAGGTCTTGTTTCCCTGTGTGCTTTGTATGATATTACTGTCTTGCTTAGTTTATAATAGATTTTACAGTGTGTGTTAATAGGTTCTTAGACTGTAAATTGTTTTAAAGGCTGCATTAATCATCAGGAAACTGTACTTTCATCTTACCTTCTCAAATGCAGCTTCAGTGTACTATTAACCTTCTTTCTAGATAAAAGATGTTTAAGGAGCTCAAAGAATAGAAGTGCTTTATTACCATAAGATTCTAGTAAGATCAAGTACATACTCTGACAAAGAATATTTACTCATTCTCCATGTAATCTGTCAACACGTAGCCCCACGTAGCCTCAAAATTTCCTTTTTTAAATGTTTTATTTCCCCCTTTATGCATAAGACCTACTACTAGTCTAGATGTAAAACAAGCAAGATGAATAAAAGGTGGCATTTAAGCAGTATGTATAACTATGAAGAAGCACTTCCATTTTAAATTCCACATCTGAGATGACACTGACTTAGAGGAGTCACTGCTTATATAAACTAGCAAGTCTCTGTGGACCATTTTATCTTCCTATGCCGAAGATTTCACTTGCAAACAATTTGTATTGCTGGATGTTTCATTTGATATTTGGCTGGATGTCATTCCTGTCACTACACAATAAAACAAAAAAAGAAAAGAAACGCAGTAGTAACAAATACAAAGAACACTACCCTCTTTTTTTATAACCTCACTTTCTCAAGCCAAGCATCCTGAGCTTCACACAGAAGGGATGCTGTTCAGAGGGAGGCGATCAGAGCTGGTAAACATGTAAAACAGGAGTCATGGTAGTGCAGACAGATTTTAGTGGATTGACAGATCTCATTTTTATATCTGAAAGACAAGATAATGTTCTGGTGGTTTTCTCTAGGAAAAAGAAAAGACTATGAAGAGTACACATTCTTCCAGAAAGATGTGGGATAGCTTTTTTGTGAAGAGGTATGTAGGACAGTGCAGGACTTTTGGATATATCAGACATATTCTATTCTATTCTATTCTATTCTATTCTATTCTATTCTATTCTATTCTATTCTATTCTATTCTATTCTATTCTATTCTATTCTATTCTAAACATCATTGTGCTTCCAGAGTTTTGACTCCACTGATACACTTTTTGGGAAGTACAGCCCGTGAGCAATCCCCAGTGTTCAGAGCCCTTCTCCCGCCAGCCCAGGCGAAAGCACTGTGTGATGCAAAGCTGTGGAACAGAGTCTGTTCCCTCTGTCCTCCATTCAGCCCTTTGATGGAATTTAGTGCCTGCCATTATGCCAGCCAAGGTCAGGTCAACAAGACCTGCAGCTCTGCTGATCTACACACTTGCAGCTATAAAGACAAGTTATATTTTCCTGATGGTTACACACCCTAGAAAGATACCAGCAACTTTTGGCCATTTAATTTATCCAACACTAAATCTACATGTGGAGGTCCTGAAAGTAACATTCTTCTGCAGTCCTTTGTTTAGTGAAGTTCGCAGAAGCTGACAGACGTGGTGAGTCTCTTAGACAATACTTCACTTAAAGGGATAATTATAATGAGAGTCACATACATCAGTAGTTTGATTTTTAGCTTCAGTACAGAGACACACTCTGACCTGCCTGACCACCCTAAAATTTGTTTTCAGGTACTTAGTGTCAAGCAGAACCAGTTCCATGGAAGCATAGTTCATTACTACAGACACTTACATAGTGCTCTCATCTCCCACATTTCCAAAGTTTGTTTGCCTTTGGAAGTCTCCTTGAATGCTTGCTGAAATTATAAAAATACTATATTCAGCCAGGCCAGGGAGCATGGTGGCCGCCTGCTGCTGCAAGTGATCTGCAGGGCTAAAGACAGTGTTTAGCTAAACCCATGGTGATACAGTAACTAGAGCTCTTAAAAAAAACTGACCCAAGGTGAAGCATCCTGCAGAGTGTGTGGAGACAATAAAGGCTCAGAACCAACCTGCTGAGACAAAAAGGCCTGAAGAAGGGTTAATTTCATGTAATGATTCAGTTTGATTCATTATTTTGGTCCAAATTCTTAAATCTGTAAAATGTACCAGAGTCTGCAAACCTTCATTCATGATGTTCTCTATTTATTAAAGTGGGGAACTGTAACAACAATAGGTTCTTTCCCTTGATTTAATTGAAATGGTGCCTAAATTGTGCTGGAATGATTGTACAAATAAGACTGTTGGGACATCATGCAAAAACACGATGAAAGTGCTTGTTTTGCAAAGGCTACATGGTACAAATAAGGACTGCAGACTCTGTCCCTATATTTACATTCAAACTTGGAAGGAACATGCTGGTTAAATACCAGAGAAAATTAATCCATTAATTTTACTGTTATTCATCAAATGAGTGGTCTGTTCAGGCAACATCTAGTAAGACTAGTTATCTGTTACGTGTTTTATCGAGAAATGGCATTCACATTAGTAAAAATAGTAAGTATAAGTTGTCATTTTACTCAAGGAAGTCTCCTACTGTACTTTAGATAATTCCTATGATGAAAATGAATTCTGAATGAATACGTGTGTGTAACTCTAAGTGCATTCCATGTTGGTGGGAAAGCATTAGATATTTACACAATGCCACAATATGCATTGATTACAGCTAATTTTAGGAGTAATAATTCCTTTGAGATCCTTGGCTGGGACAGGATATGTAACAAGTAGCTCAGTTGCATACATAGCCATAGGATTTCGAAATCTTGAATCACAGTGCCAGGTCACAGTGATTTTGAGGAGAGGAAAAGATCAGTAGATCTCAACCTGTGTAGCCCAACTAGCTTTTCATGCTTGTATCGTAATAGCTATTACATGTAAAATCTGCTCTAGCCCTGAAGCTACAGGTTTGCACCAAAATATCTGGGCTCATATTCTTAGTAAAGGAGGTTTAGCTCCTGAGAAAGAACATTGTTGTTAGCACTAAACAGTAAATTTTAGGAAAGCTAAGTCAAAAATGAAGAAATACAGGAGCTATATCAAATTTCCACTGTTTTATTCTACTTTTGTTCAGTTCATTAGACCACCCTCGATAGCGCTGTTCCTGCTTCTGAGTGGACACTGAAAGAGATGACGAATTTTAGTTTGATGACATCAAGCTACAAGGGAAAGTACTGGGTTCTTCATCCTTTAGTATGTTTGAAGAAGGCTATGTAACTTTCTGAAAAAAAGTGCCTTAGACCTAAGTTGCTGGGGTTTTTACAGGACATGGTGTATCATAAAATCACAGGATATCTCAAGTTAGAAGGGTTTCATGAGAATCTTTCAGTCCAAATCCCTACTCCCTGCAGGACTACCTAGAACTAAATCATATGACATCGTTCAGACGCTTCTTCAACTCTGACAAACTTGGTGCCATGACCACATCCCTGGGGAGCCTGTTCCAGTGACCAACCACCCGCTCAGTGAAGAACTTTTTCCTAATGTCCAATCTGAACTTCCCCTGACACAGCTTCATTCCAGTTCTTCGTGCCCTATTGCTGGATACCAGAGAAACTATGCATAATATCTTGAATGTATGATACATACAAGATGCTACTAGCCAGTCTGATTTAATGAGCTTTATGGTCCTTAAATCAGGAAAAACAGAAAATATATGTAAATGAAGAAAGGAAGCATACAGGTCTATCCTATTCTGTCCAGCTTTCACATCAATCCCATAGGAAACTTATTATATAAAGCCTTTAACTGTTTACAAACTGCTGCAATTGCCGTATTTTGTGCACAACAAGGGCAAGTGTTCCCAGCTCCATATCTTTGGACTACCTACACAAACATCTGGTAGAGCAAAGGGATTTAGGATCTCCACCCAGATGGACAAAGTGTGGATGTCAAATGAATGCTGCGGATGGTTATTTCTTGAGACGAAGTTGAAAAAAGATGATCTCAAGAGGGTATGTTTGAGTTACAGTTTTTTGATGTAAAATGTAAAAAAATATTTGCTGGCATTCAAAAATATCATGTTCAGAGCCTCAAAGCACAGATATGTCTAGGAAGTGTAAACTAGAAAAAAATACTATAAATGTGAATAAACATTTTAGATGACACATTCAGAAGTGTATTGGGCTGGTTGAAATTTCATCTGGAATACTTTGTATCTGGAAACTGATAGTTTTATGTTCACATCACACGGAAGGCCATTTTTTTTACAGTGGGAAGTTAAAAAATGGTAAAGCTAGTTGAAATACATTACAAATCCATTGTTTCCTTTCCCTGCCAAGTAATTCCTGTTTCGTCCATCATGTGAACACACAATGGTTTGATTGGACTGTTCAATCCAATGAAACCTGCTGGGTCTTTCAAAAGTACCTCTTGCTTCATAAATATTTATGTATTCATGGGTGTTTCAGTTGTCTCTTTGGATGTTTTATGATTTTGTTTACCTCCATATTTTGATGTATTTATGGCTTCACTGGTTCCAGTGCATCTAGCAGACTCCAAAAAAGATCTGATAAAAGGGGATACTTTTCAGTGTAGTTTGGTCTTTAAATGATGCTGCAAGAACCTGTTATTTATCATGTAGACATTTACTTCTGCCTATTTAGCTAATGATGGAAAGTTTAATTTTCAAAATTTTCATTGTATTATTTGTACAATACACTTAAATGAAAAACAGGAGGACATGTATCTGCATTGCCTTTTTATCTTTACTCACCTTGGGGCAACATAAATGATTTTTTATTTCTTTATAGTTCATTACAATAAAAACAATTTAAATTATTTATTAGGAGGAAATGGGTTTGGTGATTAGAGTACAGGACAAGAAATCCATAATAGTGCTTTTTATTTCTGTTTGGGCATCATTTAAGTGATGCTCTGAGTAGTGCAGTGGGTTCTCTACCTCAGTTTCCCATCTTTAAAGACATATTATAATATCTAATGATTTAAATATTTACTGCTTATAAATGCTTTGTGAGTTTCTTGAATGAGAAGTTTTATATAAGCTCTTCAAGGCAGCGATTGTCTTGTCCCATGCTAAAAACTATGTTGGATCTTTTAATAAGAATAATGAACATGACAGGCAGTGAATGCAAAGCAGTATTTATTAGCTTTCATCTCATATGACTAAACAAACTTTATTCCTGGTTGTGTGACAACGCATATGAATTTTCAAGACATTCTTCAACACAGTGGGATGAATCTCTTGAGTAATTATTGTTTTTACCAGCAAAGATTAGCAGAAGAGAAAACAAATATCCCAGTTGACTTAACTTATGAGTCAGGGTCAATTTTCTGTTCTGCCACAGAACAGAGACAAATCACTTCGACTGAAATAGTCGAAGTGTTTGTGCGTCTAATGCCCACTGAGTATACTGGGATTTAGAGCTTCAAACGACTTTGAAGATCTGAGTCTTCATCTCTCTCTGTCCTAGTTGTTCTCATCAGAAGGGTGGTGGTAGCACCTCTGTATGTAGTGGAAACAAACCATCACAAGGGCTAATTGTGCTCATCTGGGCAAGGACAACAGTTTCCTTTGCTAACGTCCCACAGGGGAGTGATGTGGCTAATATCCCATCTGAATGCCTTTGATTTCCTCAGCCCCATTGCTGTGGTACTCATTTATAGCCAAGCTGACTGGGAGTGATGCTTGGAAGGAGTCCAGGGAGAGACATGAACTCACACCTCTGGATTCATACCAAGACACCTTCACCGCTTTATCATCAGTCTTCTCAGAGGAATGTAATGAGGATATATTAATTAATGTTTATGAACTGCTTCAGTGCTGCCATATTTAGACTGTTAGAGTTGCATCTGTAGGAGCAAAACAGCAATCAGTAATTCCACCTGCAATAAAAAGCACAAATGGGAAGATGAAACAGAGGGCCGCAGAGTGGGTTTCTTCTAGGAGGTGTTTTTCCACACTGCAAAAGCATCAATGGAGGTGATGGCCCTTCAAAGGCAATCTCTGCTCTAGAGAAATCCATGCTAACAGAAAATTTGAAGTACATGATGGAAGGTCCACAAAGCATTTACCTGACTCTAACCAAAGTGTTTAGTTGTGATTTTTCATTAAAAAGAAATAAGCTTAGGGTAGGAGAGAGATTTATCAAATATTCCAAAATATTTCAAGGTTACTGTGGTTTGTACTGAGAGTTCTTTAAATGATTGGATGCTTTCTGGAGCGTGTATTTGTGAAGCTTCATCTATCACACAGTGGATTTTGTCTGGATAAAAAATATTTTGCCTCCTTACTTTGCTCATAAGGTAATGCAGAAACTCAGAAGGTGATGAATGGATGTCAGAGTGTGGCCAGATTATGGTCTTGTATTCACCCTGAAAAGAGAACGGGGGATCAGGGCTCTGGAACAGTGTGACTTTATGGGATGGCTTCTGAGCAGTTGTGAACTCTAGGGCAGGGTCCATGCTGGCATGAATAGTAAAGATGAAATTTCTCTACGGGTAGCCACTCATTATCTTCTATATTTAGTTGTTTCAGGGGCGCTGTTACTCTCCTGAGGCCATTATTTCAAGCGAGTCCCTTGAACCTTTGGAGTACTTCAACTCAGAGTCAAAACCAGTGATTGCAGCAATACTATTCCAACTACTCTCCTTGCGTTTTGAAAAATCTCCACATATAAATTGTTTTTAGGCAAGTTTCAGTGAAAAAATGTTATTAACTGAAAAAAACCTTGTTCTCCCCACTTTAGACTCTCAAAACAGGGACTTTAGGATGAACTACTGTGCTTGTTCTACTCTCTGTTCTGTCCTCCCCATGCTCAGAAGTGGAGAGGATAAAACAAATATTTTATAAAAATGAATGTTATTTGGCTGGGAGACTTCAGCATGCCAAGTGGAGCTGATCCAGTCTGCTAGTAGCTTTCGATGAAGTCTACCTTTTGTTTTGTCAAAATTTCCATGAAGACTCTTCACAGTCCTAACTGTCTCTGTTGAAAAAAAATGAGTAGATGAATAGGATATTCTTCCTTTCAGACTTAATGGTGATTTCGTTGGGTCTGTAATTCAGTAAAGATTTTTAGGATTTTAGATTTTTTTTTCTAAATTTTAATATGATTTATGCACTGCATTTGTTCTCTGATTTACCCTAGGAGTACTATGTACACATGATATAGTTCCTCAACCTGAGTATTTTCCTCTGAAGAGACCTGGACAGACTCTTTCAATATTTGTAAAACTCATTTGTCAGGGTTGCAGTCATTGATTAAAAAAGGACTGAGACCAGTTGCATCAATTTGGAGAACAAGAAAATGATGTAAATATTTATTTTTATTAACATGGGGAGGGTAGAATGTGAATCCAGATAGGAAAAGATTTAAAATTATATGCCAAGGGAAGGGTTTACAAAACAGTAAATAAGTTACAGCATAGGATAGATGTACCAAAATATATTAGATACATTTAAAACATAATGTTTTGCCAAAGACTTCTGGAATATTCTGAGATCTTTAAATAGAACTTAAATTCTTTCAATTTTTCTTATATTCACCTTGAAGTACGGGATTCTGGTCACAGTTGAATACAGGAAACCTGGAAAGAGAAATTTTTGGTCAGTCATTGATCACTAGGCATATAAAGCAGAATACAGCTTCATGTTAAACATGATAGCAGTATCTCAAGTATTCAGTGTTTCCATTGCACAGTGGAAATGAGAAGGAAAGATAAACTCCAGACAGGTGTAGACAAGGAAAGGGCTAGAGCTTTCTCAGGAACAGGTCGAATCTGTACTGATGTAGTAAGCAGGTCCTGTAAAATTTTCTTTGCTAGGCTCAGATGTCCAGAAAAGGAACATAACTGGTCGGTGAAGTGGATAGAGAACTGGCTGAATGGCAGAACTCAGAGGGCTGTCATCAGCGGCGCTGAGTCTAGTTGGAGGCTGGTGACAAGTGGTGTCCCTCAGGGGTCAGTACTGGGCCCAGTCTTGTTTAACTTCTTCATCAACGACTTGGATGAAGAGTTAGAATGTACCCTCAGCAAGTTTGCTGACGACACCAAACTGGGAGGTGTGGTAGATACACCAGAAGGCTGTTCTGCCATTCAGCGTGACCTGGATAGGCTGGAGAGCTGGGCAGAGAGGAACCTGATGAGGTTCAACAAGGGCAAGTGCAGGGTCCTGCACCTGGGGAGGAACAACCTCATGCACCAGTACAGGCTTGGGGTGGACCTGCTGGAGAGCAGCTCTGCGGAGAGGGACCTGGGTGTCCTGGTGGACGACAGGTTAGCTATGAGCCAGCAGTGTGCCCTGGCTGCCAAGAAGGCCAATGGGATCCTGGGGTGCATCAAGAAGAGTGTGGCCAGCAGGACAAGGGAGGTTCTCCTTCCCCTCTACACTGCCCTGGTGAGGCCTCATCTGGAGTACTCTGTCCAGTTCTGGGCTCCCCAGTTCAAGAAGGATGAAGAGCTACTGGAGAGAGTCCAGCGGAGGTCTACAAGGATGGTGAGGGGACTGGAGCATCTCCACTACGAGGAGAGGTTGAGGGAACTGGGCTAGTTCAGCCTGAAGAAGAGAAGGCTGCGAGGGGACCTTATAAATGCCTACAAATATCTGAAGGGTGGGTGTCAGGAGGATGGGGCCAAGCTCTTTTCAGTGGTGCCCAGTGACAGGACAAGGGGCAATGGGCACAAACTGAGGCACAGGAAGTTCCGTCTGAACATGAGGAGGAACTTCTTCTCTCTGAGGGTGACAGAGCACTGGAACAGGCTGCCCAGGGAGGTTGTGGAGTCTCCTTCTCTGGAGATATTCAAGACCCGCCTGGACAAGGTCCTGTGCAGCCTGCTGTAGGTGACCCTGCTTCGGCTGGGGGGTTGGACTAGATGACCCACAGAGGTCCCTTCCAACCCCTACTATTCTGTGATTCTGTGATTCTGTGATAATCTCAAGGTTCGAATAATGAAAAAATATTCTTGGTAGTGTTCTTTTTTTTTTATGATGTACCTATTTCTTGAAGTTCATCCTGCTGCTGTCTGGCTCAAAGCACATTTGCCAGTGCCTCTAGTTCAGTGGAATTTAAAGGAGATTATTAGTTCAAGCTGCAGCCGAAGTAGAGAGAAAATGATATAATTGCAAAATAATGAATTTGTTGGCAAGAAATGTAATGTTTTTTTGGCACCTTACAATGTTTTAGTGCCATCTGGTGACTCCCCAAAATGTTACAAGAACATTTACCAAAATGCCTGGATAAAATAAATGTATTAGTAATGGGCAAATTTTTAATTCATAGTTATGGACTGAAAATCTAACTCTCAGACCTTCATGGCTTCAGTGACAGGATACAGCCTTATAACTTACCATCAGAACATGAATTTTAAGTGCCATGATAAAGCTAGCAAACAAACAATATACATTCCCAAGAATTGTCCAAGAAAATTAAGATAACAAAGTTTCATATCTAACTGCAAAGAGAACAAGAAGAAAATGTGATTCTCTAAATGACCCATTATAAATCTTTCAGTTGTCTTCTTTTAGGACAGCGATATCTGTCCAAAGAACAGATGAGAGTTATAGAAAAAGGAAACCTACTGGAGAAAAAGAGGTCTTAAGAAAGAACAACCCCATACAGGATACATTATTTTTAAACTAAGATGTGTTATGTCTTTGTTCTTAGAATGGGGATTAGAATTTTCCACCAATAAATACATCAAATAACATAAATTAGCCCTTGGTTTGTATTTTTTTTTTTTTTAATGAGAACACACTAAGCTGAAAACAACTCTTACATGCGCTTATTTGCTCAAGTCCTTTAACTTAGGATTCTAAGGTGAAAAAAAGACGGTAAAAATAGCTCCTTCTTACTCAGCGTTCCTATTCCCTTTTCTGAGTTCAGAGTCATGTCAGCTGACTTTGGACACATTTTCCCTTGCTTTTCATGTCTTTTAACTGTGCAGCACTGACACATCTAAGACAGATTGATCTTATCTGTCTTCTGTCTTTTGCTTCCTGAATTGTGTAATTATTTACTAAGTTTCAATCAGTAAATTCAGTGTAAATGTCTTCCTCTTCCAGGTTTGCCAGCTATCGCTAGGGGCTTAATATGAATACAATGAGCCTCATAGGAATGATCACAAGCATCTCATTTTCAGTTTCACTGTAGGTTAAATATTTAACTTCTGGTTTTAAAGAAACCTGTTCTATTGTCTCTTTTGCCTTTTTCTCTGCATCAGAGGAATATTGCGCTGTTGCACCTTTGTTCTGACATTCACAGATGGAGGCTGATAAACTAATGAAAGGGAGTATATGATGAGATATCAGAAATTCTGTGTGACTGGACTTGATGACCTAAGAGGTCCTTTTCAACCTTGTCTTCCTTACTGAGCTCCTAAATCTACAAATGCCTCCAGCAGAAATTATACACTGAGGGCTTTGTACTCAGCCCTTTCAAATCACTACAGAGATTTGTATTGACTTCAAACCAGTTTGGATGAGGCTGGTAGTTTCTGAATTTCATGAAATTTGCTTGGACTGTTGTGTTCTTTGAACACCTTTTACACTGAGCTCGGCTCATGCAGTCCCCAAGAAGAACTTCTGACATAAAAGGAGATGACGGGTAAAGAGGAAGGAGAAACAAGAGAGATTAAGAAATCCCAGCCTTTTTGACACAGCAAAGCTATGCATCTCCTGATGAGATACTGTCCAGGTAAGCAACTTTTCAATACTTTGACACATTTGCACCACTCTGTTTTTGTCTATCACTTGATACCAGGACCACTTCGCTCTTGAGTGGCATCCAAATTCAGAGCATTCTTTCCCCTTTTAGCAGGTGCTGTCAGCATCATCTTCTAAAGCTCCTAGTCAATCCCTGCTTCCTGTGCTCCTAAAAACTGTGGAGAAGTGCTCTGGGTTTCTGGCACAGGAATTTTATACCTCATTACCAGTCTTTTTAATTCTACGTGGCATCCACCTTGTGGTTTAGTGTCAGCTAAAGCACTTTATCCTTCTGTATGGGAGAAGAAAACAAACTTGCACGCCTGAAGCCATTGATTGTCCTGTGGAAAGCACAGCTTCAATTTTTAACAGTGGGGCAGAGTTTCTTTACAGCTACTTAATCGCTCTGAGCTTCTGCTTCTCACAACATAATGGCACGTGTTTATTTCATAGAATCATAGCATGGTTTGCGTTGGAAGGGATTTCCTGCCCCCCTGCCATGGGCAGGGATGCCTTCCACTAAACCAGGTTGCTAAAGCCCCATCCAGCCTGGCCTGAAACACTTCCAGGCAGGTGGCTTCCACAACTTCTTTGAGCAACCTGTTCCAGTGCCTCACCTCCCACACAGTAAAGAAAATCTGTCCTATATCTAGTCTCAGTCTACACTTTTTCAGGTTAAAGTCACTACCCATTGTTCTATCACTACATGCCCTTGTAAGAAGTCCCTCTCCAGCTTGCTTGCAGGACCCCTTCAGGCACTGAAGGGCTGCTCTTCTCCAGGCTGAACAGCCCCAACTCTTGCAGCCTTTCCTCCTAAGAGAGCTGTGCCAGCCCTCTGATCTTTTTTATGGCCTCCTCTGGACCCACTCCAGCAGATCCTTGTCTTTGCTGTGCTGAGGGCTCCAGAGCTGGACACAGGACTCCATGTGGGGTCTCACCAGAGCGAAGCAGAGAGGCAGAATCACCACCGTTAGGGCTCTGTGGGTTGAGGGAAGTCAGACTGATGCCTGTGAAGTGCACTGTTGGAGATAACAGTGAGGGATGCTTCGTCCCTCTTTATTGTGCTCTTTCAGTCTTTCATAGGATTAGTAAGATTATATTCTGAGTTTCTCTCAGTGGCAGGAGTACCCTTCTGCTATTTTGATGTTCTTAGGTGCAAGAATGCGGCTGTCAAAATATAGAGGTCAGCCTTTTTTGACTGAAGGAAGAGCTATCCTTGAAAAAGTGTTATCAATGATATCATAAGGCAGAAATACATTGACCTTAATGTCAGGAGAGAAACATATATCAAAACTCCTGCATGGGAAGACAAGTTTAGTAAAAATCAAGTGGTTAAATAACAAAAAAAAGACTCATAGAGTTCTGTATGTGTAAAGCTGTACTAATAAAAAGAACAGAAGACATATGAAGACAAGAACTCTATCTTAGGTACACAACATTTGGTGCATCAACATCAGACAAAATGTCTGATGGAACATGACAGGCACAAATAATACATGAACACTTAAAGCGGGTTGCACAAAATTTCTGGCTGGCAGCTGCAGCTGTTGCAGTGCAATTTTCAAGTGAAAATATGGAAAACTTTGCTTTGTCAACATGTTTTCCATACCCATGTTGTGCAAATCTGCCAGTCCCCTTGTCGTTCATGGTACCTAGAGGTTGACTGTCATAAGCAACATGGGGAACTCATGTCAGTCTGTGTTTTCATTACAAAATTGAAAGAAAATGCATTTTTGCTGGCTGCTCTGAGACACAAATTCATCAGACATAAGATTAAAGTGACTCTTCCAAGAAATCTCGCTGCTTGGAAAAACATCCTCTGATTTCAACTCAAAAGTTGCTGTTATAAAAGTGTACACTGACTTCTATTTTACAATAAGAATAATTTGGACTTCACAAAAGAACAAGGAAATACTGGAAATTATACTCTTTTCACCCAGATCTTGCTTCTTAATAAGGCAAGTGTAGAAAGCATCAATGTTATAACAGAAAACATATTGGAGCAGTATAAAGAGGGTTGTTTCGAAAATAATTTAATGTTTAGACAGGGACATGTAGTAAATATTTTTGAAAGACACCACACATTCTCCTGCAAGTGGGAAGACTGTCTTACAAGGAATTACAGGAACAGCACTTCTTCTTTACAGATGATGGTAATAGTTTAGAAAATGGATGGTAAAAGCAAAGGTTTTGAGGGTATCTTTCTGGAATTCACACCAGTATTCTTCAGATAAAGTGAAGTTATTGTAGTTTTGACAAGCAGATTTGTGTGAATTATCGGCAGAGTAGATACTGTCAAAGAGAAAAATATGCTATTCAGAAGTTATCCTTTTATCCATAGCAGTTTTTGAGAAAAGTAAGTTCAGCTATAGCTAATAGTTCAAACGTTACTTTATCCTCTTAAATAAATTCTGTTCTTCAAGTACTAGGAGTGTTGGTGTTTATATACTACATTTTCTGATGGAAGTATCTGTTTTTCCCTGTTGGTACGGGAACCAGGTGAATACTAAATAAATATATTCAAGAACATGTTCACTGCATTCAGTTCCCGAATCTTGTGTGGTTTTCTTTCTTTTTTCTTAGGGTGTTTTTTTTGTGGTTTATTTTGTTTGCCGCCCTCCTCTCCCTCCACCCCACAATCATTTTAACATGCCATAAAGCTGGAGGATAAGCTGCATTTTAAGTCATAAGAATCAGGAACAGGTTCCTAATCAGTAACAGCATACAAACACTTTGGAAACCCAAAGTGGGTGAACAGTATTTTTAGATTTGAGCTGGTCTATTTGATCCTTAGAAGCCTGTGGGTCACTGTCAGTATATATGGGCAATGGTGCATGTTCCTTGCTGAAGTGCTAGGTCCATCACATGTCTACACAATTTCTCTGTGTCTTTATGATTATGATGGGATAAATTAACAGGCCTCAGCTACAAAGACAGTGGCAACACCTGTGACTTCAGTGCAGGTAAAGCAGTCACTGTTGATCTCAGCCTATATGAGCTGCAGAGATCAGAATGGAGGGTGATGGAACAGGGTGAAGAAAGTGGAAGATGCTCAGAGACATTGTAGTGTACAGTGCTCCTCTATGAATCCTGTATCAGAGGGTATATGTGTAGGGGCAGAGAAGTGGGAAGGTGAAAAGAAGATAGTGCTGAGACACAACTGCCCTAAAGAATTTTCTCTAAGCATGGCACTGGGAAGACTTTCCTAAGGACGTACAGGCCTTGTGGCTTCATGATAAAGGGTCATGATGAGAAAAGATAGACAGCAGTCAACAGCTTTAGTCACCAAGTGGGAATGTCAGGTAGCAAAAGCCACAGCATCAGGACGTTGAAGAATAGTAGATGATAAAGCAGACAGAGGAGCCTTTGCTGTAGTGGGAGATGATTCTGCATAGAGTTTTTGATTCACTGAGTCCAGTCCTGCCACGGAGAAGTCACTGCAGTAAGAGAGTTGGAAGATCCTGCAAGAGAGATAAAGTTCTGAAGGTTGGGACTGCTAAACTGACAAGCATACAGTGAACATTTGGGCAGATGATTCCTATGGTGTGATAATGCAGTCAGTAAGTATTGATAATATGGAAGTAGAATTTATGAGTAATCTGTCAGCGGAGGGACGGAAGGTATTTTTTATTTTTGCTGTTTTGATATAAACCCCTTAAAATCTTGGATTATGTTGTGTGGTCTTCTGTCATGTGTATTACACAAAACAGTCTGCACAAATTTATAGTATATTTTAATGTATTTATATACATGCATACATAGACACACACATATGTTCATGTGTGTGTATGTATTCTTGCCCCAGACCTGCCTCTACCTGAGTACTCTATTCTAAGTGTACTTTTAAAAATTTTCTTTCTCTAACACCTGCAGACCTTTTCATGAGTATTCTTGCTCCAATGCTGTGGCACACTGATTTCGTCAGATTAATTTTGACCCTTTCTCAGGGGGTGAGAAAATGCCTACGCTATCTAGATGCTCATTAGCACTCAGAACTGTCCCTGTTATACTTGCAGTATTTGAAGCCTTGCCTGATAATGATCTTGATGGTTTCAGTTGGCAGTTCTTGTTTTACTAGCAATTTTTTGTACTCCCATACTCCCTGGTGTTCTCTGAAAAGACTTGGTAATGAGATATTCCTGGGTTTAGACACTGGGGAAATAGGAGGAGGAGAACAATGACATCAATAAAGCCACCAGTATTCTTTGAGTATCCTGCCAACGATCTGTATCTTTATGATGTGCAGTTCAGTGTTAATTCTGCCACTGACATGTGCAATAAGCTGTGTCACCCACATTTCACATCTCCTCCTGTTCACGGACAGCGTGAGGGCAGATTTTTTCTGACATCTGTATAATTCCCACTGTTTTTGAATTTTCTTTCTTTTTTTTTTTTTCCAGCTGCCTCCCATTGAAAGTGCTGATACAAGGCTGTATCAATGCACATGTTTTACCCCGCCACCTACAGCCAAGTGTTAATGAAATGAGCATTACTTAAACACCTTCCTCCACCCTGACTGCTCAGGGCACCACAGAAGGAAGCTCTTGAAGTTCATGCCCCACAGAATATGGCTTCTGACCTCCAACTGCTAATCCGTAGTCAATAATGCATAACCCTGAGGAATACACCAGAATGGAGGGAGAGTAAGGTGGAGGTATCTTGGACGCAGTTGAAGTGCAAGACTGTGGTATGATACAAGTGTCTTGCCAGCCACACCAGCTAGGACCAGAGTTTAAATGAGCTCTTTGATCTCATAGTTTCTAGAGTAGTGTTCAACTAATTTGTAATTAGGAATGTATTTAATCCCATGACTGCCAGGTACCGTGAGTATATAGGATGACTGCCTACAAGGAAAGACTGAAAGAGTTAGGTCTTTCCTCCCTGGAGAAGAGCAGGCTCCGGGGGACCTCATCACAGTATTCCAGTACTTAATGGGCAGCTGGAAAGAGGATGGAGTCTCACCCTTCACAAAGAAAGACGTGGAGGAGACAAGGGGCAAGGAGTGCAAATTGCACGAGGAGAAGTTTCAACTCAACATACGAAATAAAGTTTTTACAGTAAGAACAACCACCCACTGCAATAATCTCCTTAGAGATGTGATAGAGTCCCCATCAACAGAGGTTTTCAAGAGTGGGTTGAAAAGGGTGATAGATAACTTCATCTAAGCTCCCTTTACATGAAAGTTTGGACGCAATGATCTTTCAAGGTCCCTTCCAGCCTGGACTATTATATGGTTTTATGATTCTATGGTTATTTCTTAAATCAGCATAGAGGTAAGCGGCCTGACCTGACTACTTCTCTGCAAGTCTCACAGTCTCACAAATGAAGTTTTGGGCATGGCAAGAGACTAAATCCGAAATCTGGAGAACGTTAGCTCTCTCTTATCCTTAAATCCAACTTGCTTAATTGTATTACTTCAAGATTTTATACTACCCCTACCAGAGTTCAAAATGCAGAACTTTTGGGACTGAAAGAGGGAAGCTGAGCTACAGCAATCAGATTGCTGGTATTTACTGCATCTTTAATATCACATTATGAATAATGTAGAGGGGATGAATTTCAGCATTTTACCACTGGAAGCTGGAGTGGAAACAGGAATTAGCTAGAATATAACAGCCAGTATCCCAGGCATGAACTAAATGTCAGGAGAGGGAAATGCACTTCTCTCATCGATTGGCATCAGACAAGGTTCCATTACAAAGAAGAAGTGGGAAGGTTGAAAGATGTCTTTTCAGGACAGAATCTCTGAAACTCTCATAAAGAGGATTATAACACACTCACATCACTCATGAGAACAGTGAATACTGAAAAAATTAGGGTATGATTTGCCTGTACACTGATCATGCTGCATGGTGGAAAGAGATGGCAAAAGACTTTTAAATATGCCAAGAGTTCTCACAGGGACAAATGAGCCAGAAGAGTATAGATGAACAATATAATAGATTGTAGAGTGGTTTAGACATTCTTAGAATTTTATTTTTTTATAGCCCTTTAAAATGCGGTTGTAGAAAGAAGCAGAAACAGAAAACTATGATTTACCATGCAGGAGTTATTAACAACTTGAATAATGAATTTTGTCTCATTATAATAAACCAAATGTGTAAACAAGCTAAAAGAAACTGCTCACATTGAGGAGCTCACAGTCCAAAATACAAGATGAAGGCAGGGCAGAAGGGGGAAAACGAGTGGGAATAGAATGGAAATGATGTATTCAGCATCACACAGTTGAGAAGACAACCCAGGTGTGCAGTGTTTTCTCTGGATACTGACACCTCTCAACCAAAAACATACCCAATGTACTATTCCTTTTATAATTTTCCCTTGTCTGTAACATTAAAGCAGCTACAGTAAGATTCCACCCTGATCAAATAGTCTGTCAAGGAGCTTTCTTAATACAATATAAAGTTACCCTTACTCCAGTGGATTAAAGTCTAAATCTTGTAAGTAGCAAGGAGGTACTTGGAAAAAAAAATTCAGCTGATAATGTGATAAAAAAAAGGTTCTATAACAACATCTTTTGGTCTTGCTTTTCAGCTTTTTGTGTTAAAGTTTTCAGTCTGCAGGGGCGTGCAGCTGAAATCCAGACCATTTTTGTCAATAACTTCCATGCTAACAGAGAAACTAGAACAAGTGGGGTTTTTTCCCCACAACCTTTCTCGGAGAGGGTTTTGTTTTGCTTTGTTTTATTTTGTTCTGTTTTATTTTGTTTTTCTTGCTTCCCTCTTTCTATGTCGAAAGTGCATAATGCAAAGGACACAACTTGAATTCTACATTCCAGATAAAATCTGCCCAAGTAGCAGCTAGAGAAATAATGAATGTTCTTGTAAATAGAGCAAACCTGATCAGGAATCGTTGTGAAGGAATAAATATGGAACCCTGCAATCTCATTTGTACAGTCAGTTTTCATTTGTACATCCATCCTTTAAGAAGTCACTGGGGAAATGAGTGCAGATACAACCACCTTGTAGTCAGAAAATTAAGAGTGATTAAGAATCTCTGATTAAAACCCAGTTTAATTAGTGGACAGTGTGAAGTCACAGGCAGACCAGTTTCAAGGTATTTCCTTGTGTGCAGATGGTGAAATGCCAAATGGAATCAAAAGAGATTTTAATTACAAGATAGATGAGAAAAGTCAAGCAGCAAGGAAAAAAGCAGTTCCGTAAAGAAGACTACATCATAATACAAGCAACACTGAGTGCTAAGAGCTCCCAGAGGGTTAGATATAATATAAATAGATAGGACTGTACAATGTATACAGTTAAATTTTCAGTTCAAAGGACAAACTGCATGTAATATGCAAGTCTGTGTACGATATTCATGTAGCAATGAGCACAGTGCAGAGAGGTAACCAAACCAAATTCCAGCCCTTTGACCTGAAAATCTGCAGAAGAGAAAGGTGACTCTGCTTCCCTAGAAATACTCTTCCGCTTTCTCCTGTATGCCTCACTATGCTCATGAAAACTATTTCATTATGCTCCTCCAATCTTTATTTGGAATGATGTCTACATCAAACTTAAGATCTGTTAAAGAGCAAATGGCAGAGCCTACAGGCTGGCATACTGCTTGAATTTGCTTTACTATTTCCTTGTGATTGTCATACTTAGATACATGGAAATATTTCTGTCTGAGCTCTTTTTTTCTGTTGGTTTATTTTTCTCCGTTCGTATAGCTTCTAAACCACTGGGTTTCTTAGATATTCCTGCATCTAAATACATGAATAATAAAAGTTTGTATTCTGAAGCTTAGCTTATCTCCTACACACATGCATACAGTTCTTTACCAAATTTGAAATAAAGTTTAAGTGGCATGAATCAACAGTATATTAGTTTTAACCTGGCACTCTGCTGGTGCAGTGAGTATTTTTGAGCTCTGACAAAAGGAAGATGTCTTCACAACTGGTTGTGCGGCGTTCTGAACCTGCAGGGTTAACACTGTGCTACTATACCTGTAGCCACAATGGTCTTTTCATTTATTCACTGTGACTAATCTACAAAAACTATTTATCACAACACCTAGATCAACATGTCCAAATAAATCTCCTAGTAAAGATTAATGAAGGAAAGAACATAAAAAAGTCCCAGCTTTGACTAGACTAAATTTGCGCGTGACTGCGAACAAATGATGGAAGGATACCAACAAACATCAACAGAAAGAAAACAAACCCTGTGAAGAGGGTCTCAAAGAGAAAAAGCCTGTTCTTATAAGTTCCTGTGATGATGAAATTACTAGCATGGGAAAAAGACATAGATATTTGATAACTGTTTTTCTGGCTGATTTGAAGTTGGGAAAATCATTTGAATCTATCAGAAATAGGAACAAGGTAAAGCAAATGATTTAAGATCAAGGTCTCGAAACTGGTCTGAAACAAATATACATAAACATGAAACAGAGCAGTTAGACCTTGAAAAGCTTTCTGATATGGGCAAAACCTAGCTAGCTTTATGACACATTGTAGTAATTTTATGCAAGTTCTGTACAGCATGGTTAGTGCAATATTGGGATGCCGAAAATAATGACTCAGATGTCTCTTCCACTTCTATGGCTTTCACTTCTAGATGGTATGTCAGAGAGATCATGGAAAATACAAGTCTCATTGCTGATAATTTTAAGGACTTTTGCTCTTTCTGAGTTATAGAAGGATAGAGTTAATCTAGTCTTTTGCATGAAAGAGGTCATTCAGAGCTGAAGGATAATTCTAATTGAGGTTGTAATTAAGATATCTTCTTTATAATATTTTTCCTGTTCTTACTGAGTGTGTTTCTTTGTGCTTACAAATTTATATGTTAATGAAGAAAAGTCTAATGTCAGAGGTATTTCATGATTTTTTCAAGATTTGTTTAGTGCTTCAACCCAAAATCACAGAATCACAGAATCACAGAATAGTAGGGGCTGGAAGGGACCTCTGTGGGTCATCTAGTCCAAGCCTCCTGCCGAAGCAGGGTCACCTACAGCAGGCTGCACAGGACCTTGTCCAGGCAGGTCTTGAATATCTCCAGAGAAGGAGACTCCACAACCTCCCTGGGCAGCCTATGCCAGTGCTCCATCATCCTCAGAGGGAAGAAGTTCTTCCTCATGTTCAGACGGAACTTCCTGTGCTTCAGTTTGTGCCCATTGCCCCTTTTCCTGTTGCTGGGCACTACTGAAAAGAGTCTGGCCCCATCCTCCTGACACCCACCCTTCAGATATTTGTAAGTATATATTAGGTCCCCTCTCAGCCTTCTCTTCTTCAGGCTGAACAAGCCCAGCTCCCTCAGCCTTTCCTCGTAGGAGAGACACTCCAGTCCCCTCACCATCCTCGTAGCCCTCTTCTGGACTCTCTCCAGTAGCTCCTCATCTTTCTTGAAGTGGGGAGCCCAGAACTGGACGCAGTACTCCAGATGAGGCTTCACTAGGGCAGTGTAGAGGGGAAGGAGAACCTCCCTCATCCTGCTGGCCACGCTCTTCTTGATGCACCCCAGGATTCCACTGGCTTTCTTGGCAGCCAGGGCACACTGCTGGCTCATGGTTAACCTGTCGTCCACCAGGACACCCAGGTCCCTCTCCGCAGAGCTGCACTCCAGCAGGTCTGTCCCAAGCCTGTACTGGTGCATGAGGTTGTTCCTCCCCAGGTGCAGGACCCTGCATTTGCCTTTGTTGAACCTCATCAGGTTCCTCTCTGCCCAGCTTTCCAGCCTATCCAGGTCACGCTGAATGGCAGCACAGCCTGCCAGTGTGTCTACCACATCTCCCAGTTTGGTGTCATCAGCAAACTTGCTGAGGGTACATTCTAAATCTTCATCCAGGTCATTGATGAAGAAGTTAAACAAGACTGGGCCCAGTACTGATCCCTGAAGGACACCACTAGTTACCAGCCTCCAACTAGACTCGGTGCTGCTGATGACAACCCTCTGAGTTCTGCCATTCAGCCAGTTCTCAATCCACTTCACCGACCACTCATCCAGCCCACACTTCCTCAGCTTCCCTAGGAGGATATTATGGGAGACTGTGTCGAAAGCCTTGCTGAAGTCGAGGTAGACAACATCCACGGCTCTCCCTTCGTCTACCCAGCCAGTCATGTCATCGTAGAAAGCATTGTAAATCAACACATGGGAAAAAAACACTGCAGAATTAGGAGGGCTGAGGTGTTATGAGATCTCTGGATTGAGGACTGTTAATCAAATCAGTATACGTGTGGCTTCATGAGTATGTGATTGTTTTGAACAGGGAGTACTTCTGAACCCAAACACTGAGTGGACTCACAGATTGTCACTCCAGCTCCTAAGATTATTTTGCCTTCTCCTTCTTCTCACCATATGCTGCAACTCTAAAATCACGGTGAAAGGCACAATACTGAAGTGTATTTGCCCTAATGCAAGGGAGACTCATAATCCCTGAAAACGGCTTGGGGTTCTGAATTTAGATAAAAAGATACAGATGTAAGAAGAAACAGAAGTACACAAGATAAAAGCATCTTCTCTTGAATTGAAGTGACTGTGTCTTTGCATCTTGTTTCACTTGAATTCGAATAAACTTCAAGTTTAAGAGAATTTATGATAAGGGACATTTAGAAATTGATTGTTTCTGAGAAAAATTGGCACAAAATTCTGGGAAATATTGTTTTGGATTTTGTTATGACATAGGAAAAATTTTTCTTCTGACAAACCGGGGTCTGCCTTTAAATATAGAATAGAATAGAATAGAATAGAATAGAATAGAATAGAATAGAATAGATATAGAATGGAATAGATATAGAATAGATTCATCCTCATATTAGTCTTTAGACAGCTAGCACTCTTCAGACATACACCACACTGAAAATGAATGGCTTATTTAACAGAACTTCATAATGACTTCTCATCATTTCTGATGTCCCAGAAATTAAGGAAATATTGAGGATATTTATGTGGAGGTGGTTACCTACATGAAACAAAAGAGCCTTTCCCACTGCCTTTTCCATAGGTTAGGGATAAACAGACAAGTGAACTGCCAAACCATTGGCACAGATTAGATAGTTCTGTACTACAGTAAGAATATTTGACCCATTATGCAATATTAATAAAGGTCATCTGGTAAAATTACAAAATAAATAGAATGCTCTATATATCTCAGAAAAATAATGCACCATCTGTAAAGAACATAGCAGGACTCTCACACCCAAATGGATGTTTGTAGACTTGGTGATTAGAGAGAGGAAAAAAACACTTGATGGTTTTACTTGAAGATGTAGAAGACTAAGGAATAGGCCTGGCTGTAATTTTTCTGTTAAAACTCTTTCTGAAGGAAAAGTAGGTCCATGATTAGATGCACTTCTTCCCAATAAGAATGTTATTTGCAGAGATAGTTTATGCATTTTATTTACAAAAATACTCTCAGAGAGAACAATTCTGAAAAAGAAAAAAAAAATATTCTCTTGTGAATGTTGTCGCAATGAATGAGAGTCATTTCACTTAATTATGTCTCTGCTATGTAGTCATTTAGTCCAAAGTCTTCTTGCTTTTCCTTATGATTCATAAAGAGAAATAGAGGAATCACCTGGCCAGTTATAGATGTCTACAATGAAATAAATCTCTCTCGAAAAGTGCTTGTTTCTGTCCCGTTGGCTATAAATAGAGTGCAGATGACTAGTTCAAATGTGCCCACCTACACTGCAGATCTCTAAAATTAGGTTCCTATCTGTCATAGGAACTTAGCCCCTGTGAGTTTTGGTCTTTTTCTATTATACAGGCAGGAAGATCTCCAGGACTTCGTCTCCCCTAATGTATGACAGATGTTCAGCTCACATTTGATGCATTACCTCCTCCTACCACGACTGAGAACTATGATGCATTATGTCAGGGAATTCATCCCAAAAATGAAATTAGGGATGTGAAGTGCTGTCCCGATCCAATGTCAGGGAGGTTTCAATACAATCCCAAGGACGAGGTTAAGATGCAAACAGAGTCAGATGCCGTGCAACCTTGCAAACTTTATTTCAATGAACTGGGAACTGGAGGTTGGGCAGGGAGGCAGCGGAGGGAGGGAAAGAGGAGAACAGAAGAAAGAGAGAGAGAAAGAAATAAAGGAGTAAAGTCGGACTACCCGAGCAGGTGAGGAAAGGAGTGCAGGGGAGATCAGTTACCACCACCACGGATCCAATGATGTCCAGTCGGCTCAGTCCCTATGAAGGCGCTGAGGTTCCAGCACGGGCGAATTCTGGGAGAAAAGCGACGAGAAGAAAAAACAAAGTGAAAAAGTGCACCTTCAGGGGAGCATGAGCTGTCCTTTTATAGGGGCGTTTGTGCATGCGCAGAGCACATTTGGTACGTGCACTTCGTGTCAGGTGTGCTACCTGCTTAGGCAGCCCTTCACGCACTAGTCCGTGCACAAGTGCAGTATGGTACTTTCCTGCAGGTTTGTTGTGGCGGTTTCTTCAGAGGTCAAAAGGTGACGGTACAACAGCAATACCGAGGCAAAACCAGTTTGTAGCGATCTTCTACAAGTGCCTAAACCATGACTCCTGCAAGACACCTCAAATGGATAATCTGGAACTATATAGATTTGTTTGGAGTCAAAACATTCAGGAGGTTGAGTAGAAATAATTTGATTTGTCTTTGAAATTCCATGTTTGTGGAAGGTGCTTTTTTAGGTGGGTTTTTGGGTAGGTTTTTTGTTGTTTTCTTTTGATGGATTTCTTTATTTTTTCATACAACCCTCTCAGCAAGACAGTGGCGTTTTAAGTCTTTCCTCCTCATCTTGTGACAAGGCTCCACATTTCTGAGAAACTTCTTTTCTCTCGGGGAAGAATCCAGAGCACTCCAGCTGAGGTGACGAATATATGATTTATTCACTTTGAATGAACATCTCAAGGAACCTGAATGAGCATCTCAAGGAACCTGTCTCTTTCTGCTGGCTATAGAGAGAAACTACAGAGCTTTGAGAGCTCCTAGGCACCTTGGTTAAGTAAAATAAATTATATTAATATCCCACTGCAAAACCTGTACACCATGGCCAAGATCTTTAAGCATTAGGGTAGTAGTATCATAAGCTAGGCTCCCATGTGAAGCCATAGAGATTCAACCACTGACTAAACATGAACACATAACAGAAAGAAATGGTGCTACAATGCACAATATATACGTACATTTCTCATGCCTAGAAAAACCTTTTCAATAAATCATACTTGCAAGGTCTTCTGTGGTAACAACTGCATCTGCGTGGGCACTTAAGCATGGGCTTGCAAGAAGTCTCAGCCCTAAGCACATGGTGCAGCCACACAGGATGCAGCATTATATAGTACATACTGTGCATCCTTCTGGGCATAAAGCAGCCAAAAACATCATTTCTGGTAGTTTGGATGTAACATATCTCTCTGTTGTCCAATGTAGTTTTTATTATATCACTCCCAGGTCCTAGGAGGACTTCTGTCTTCCCAGATGTAGAAATGCTTACATTGTTCTACATTCCTCCCCACACTCACAGCCCACAAGGCAAATACCACTGACTGGATTTATCCTTCTGTCTGGGAAAATGCCTGTTTTCCCATTCCCTCCCGTGTTTTAGGCACAGAGAGAAACCAACTAGCAGTGACCCAGCATCCAAGTTTAGGGGTGGATGGCTGTATAGTTTTCCCAGCTTTGTCTGTTCTCTGGGTGAGAAGATTCCGCTGGCTCAAATATAACTTGACTTTTTTTCTGATTTGAGGCTCTAGTCCACTTTTCTCTTCCAGAATAAAAATGGAAAAAGTCCTTAAACTTTTCAGATACATTCTGTATTATAAGACATATATAAGCTGTAAGTGTCTGAGTCTCCCATTTGCACTGTATGCACGTAACCAATATAAAATCTCTATGTCTGGCTGATTGAAATATTTTTGTAGTTTTAAACATTGCTTTCCCAGAAAACAAGGCTTATGGACTCCTGCTCTGCATATATGAGTCAGGGCTATGTTGTCTTGTTTGGTAGAAACTGCAGTTAAGAACTGCTGTGTTTTCTATCATTCCCACCACTAATTTTTAACCCCTGCATAGCCTGATAGATCCTCAGCCTCTTGTATGATCAGTCTCAGACCTGGACATCCTCATTCTCATGGGCAAGTTGGGACACGCAGTCTTTGTCACCTCCTCCTCTGTCTCTAATATTCCCTTAAGATTTTCTTAGTCTGCACACAGCATATCTGTGCATATGTACAAACTTCTGTGTTTGTTGTGGGTTGTAAATTCATTGGCTTATTTTTAGCCAGATAGTGATTTAGAAGGGATCAAAGATAATGAAGTCATTACAAGTTTTATAAAGATGGGTATGTGAATAGGGAAGAGAAATTTTACAAACTCTCCCTGTACATATTTGACTGAGGGAAAACTTTGGCATCAGCACATAGGTTTTTGAAGAGCAGATATCAAAATGAGTGTGAGCCCTTGTAAATTACCAATTGTGGAAAATGCTCTCCAGTCAGGTGTAGCAATTACACACACACTCCACCCCATCAAGGTGTGGAAAACCAGACTTCATTAGTTCCTATTCTTCTGGAAAAAAATTCTTTCCTCTTTTTCTCTTTGCCAGTTTTTACGGATGCAGTTGTCACTATTTGTGATCACTGACCTAAGAGCTTTTCTGGGAGCTTCAGATGAGACTGGCAATATCTGGAAATTTATGGGATTTTTTTTCTTTCTTCTGCAAGCTACTTTGCTTTTATACCTCTCCCTCATTTCCTTTTCTCAGACAAATACAGTGAGCTCTTGTTTGTCCTTTTCATTGTTAGGAAAAGACCCTTAAAAAACCTCTTAGGGGGCAGTTTCGTGGAAAGCCATGCAGAGAATGAATCCTGGTAACATGGAGGTGAATTTGGAGTGAGTCACACATGAATATTCACTTGCTGGGCAGTATTTGGGTTTGTTTTTTACATTTCTCAGAAAAAAACAGGCATAAAATAGAAACTGTAAAGATTTTGTTTTGGCAATGCCTCCAGAAACTCTGACAAAGCATTGTCCATTTTTCATGTAGTTATAGAGCGAAAGTCTTAAAACTTATACCTTGAAGAAGCAGTCCCACCTTTAGATGCAAAGGTAAAGGACCTGAAACTTGAGAGTCTAGTGATGGATTCTGTTGGGCAGTCAGCATTTATCCTCTGCTCATTGTGGAAATGGGATAGGACCCTGGCTGTCCCTTCTGTTTCCTTGCCAGAAAGAAATTTTCAACACTTCACTGTCTATGCTCCTACTCCACAGAGCGTCCAACAGAAGACCTCTTGGTATTTATGAAAAAGTTTTCAGCAGCTTCCTTTTAGAATTCACAGGAAAAAAATGTCTGCGGGACAGATACTGTGACTTCCTGAAGAATAAGAACCCTCCCCTGCCACCACTTCTCTAACTTGTTTTTCCTTCTTCTCAGCTGAGCTCTGTATGCCAAGTAAAAACAAATAGGAACAAGTGTCTGATTTCACGGATATGCTTGTAACTTTGAGCACTGTAAAGCTGTACCTAGGGCAGCCCAGAAAGCTAATTGATCTCTGGAGTTCCTTGATGGCAAACAAGGCATTGCTCTGGTCCTTCCAGAGACAAGGGTGAACCAAGAATGAGCAGATTTGCTGCCTAGCAACAGGGCACAAATCATTGTGAACAGGGAAATTTTCAAACAAACTTACAGGAACTGGAAGTTGGCAGTACCTAACCATTTACCCAGTCCTCCCCCTGAGGCTAAAGAAACATTCGTGGTCATGCTTTTCCAGCTCTGTTTGAAGTGTCTCAGACCAGTGAACCTTCCATGTTTCCTCTCTGGAGACAATCCACAGTCTTACTAAACTCTGAGGGGAAAAAGAAAAAAGCACTCACATAATATTTTCCTATTTATTTTTTTGAAGGCTTATGACTGAGATCTGCATTTCTATTCCAAAGTCGAAAGAAAGGAATAAATATCTGCATGACATAGAGTATAAGCCCCACCATGAGCCACTTCTGAAAATTTTACCCCAAGCCTGCCTCTCACCTGCTGGGGCTTGAACCATGGGCACTCTGGGAATGGCTTTACAGTCTGCATGATAGCACTCTGGCTGCCCAGAATCCTGACAGACAAGTCTGAAGTTCAGCCAGGGAGGCTGATTGTGTTTAAACAGCAGGGACTGGATTGGCTCTGGCATCTTTATAATAGCAATTATTGATATCAATGACACAACAAACGGGCTTTGTTTAGTAAGAAGCATCAAACGGTTCATATATGAGTCTCGCACTTAGGCAATGAAATAACTAGGCTTGGTTTTCCAGGCTTGCCTTTCAGAAGAGCCGTGTAGTTGTTTTACTCTGGACTGTAATGAAGGAGTTGTGAGCTGAGTCCCATCCAAGAGTCTCTGTACTAGTCTACAGCACTCAGTCTTTTCTGTTTTCTTTGACTCTTCCAGTGTAACGATGTACTACATCATACAGACTTGGAGTCCATTTTTTCCATCTTATATCTGTTCCTACCGCTCAGCATTCACATTTATTCTAGGTCTCTAAGCCTTCTGCCCTTCCTCTGTACTTAGCTCTGTTTCTCACCACATTATCTAATTAGCACCTCACTAACTATGCTGTGGCTGCCTCTTTCCTCTGACCCAGTGGTATTTACAGCAGCTCGGTTATGCTTCCTATTGATACTCCCCTCATCCACTGAAAGACATGGGAATACTATGTCACTTAAAGTAAAGCAAGTGCATAAAAATTTTTTGCTGAATCCAGATCTAAAATGTCCAAGCATTAAAATAGCACATTACTTTATCCATTGGTGCTGGACATACTTGTACTGAGTAAAGAAATGATGGTGAGTATGAAATGACTTTTTGTTCTTTACATTGCAGTGAAATAGCCCAGTTTATAATAGTATGCCACACTGATCCTTCACAGTGTATGAAATTATCAGTGTAGGAAATATTCTACTGCTGCTTTTCAGACTGTGGCAATAGGATTGATGATAGGCTTCATACCATGAATGCCAGGATTTCCATATTTCTGTTTCAACAACAGTTTCCATGAGTGTGTTTACTACTTTTTAAGAGGAAGCTCTGTTTAAATTTTTTTTTCTTGGGGATGAAAATGCCCGTTAGATTAAGGAGTCTTGGAACACTACCAAGAAACAAAGTTAGAGAAGAAGTATGGTCAGCCTTTTATTTATAGTTCAAGGCAGACACAGATCAAGTGGTTTTAGCTCTGTAGCATATTGAATTACTTAAAACCTGGGGTTGTGATCTCATCCAACTTTTCAAAGTTATATTGGGTCAGGACAACCTCCGCTCCCCAAACATGCACCTCCAGTGAAAAGTTAGAATTGGCAGTAAAGGCTGTTCACTGAACTCAGTTTGCTTTTATCTGAATTAGTGTGACTGGAGAAGGTAGTGCCCTCTGACTATTGTGGATAAGGACGTAAACTTCTACTTATGTTTTCCTTTTCACAAAGGTGTTTGAGAGAAAGGCTTTAAAAATTGTTGTTTGAATGATTCACATGGAAGAATATATTTTTGAAAGATCATTACTTTGGCCAAGGTTCACATTTAATCTCCATTTAATTGTTAGCTTAAGCATGTGTAATTAAGACATGCATATTTTAGAGCCCTCATAACTTAGGAACACATCTTACGTGTCAGTGGGATCTCTCGTCCCAGATCAATGAAGTTTTTTGAAAGACATTTTTGAAAGTTTGCACATACACCAGAACTCCTCATATCTTTCCTATCTATACAATTTTTATTAAACATATAGACACGGGATTTCACAGCTCGATGTAGTAATGATTCAATGGTAATGCAGTCCAGTTTCCTTCTCAAAAGCAGAGTAACAGGTTCACAGAGAGATTTAAGGGACAGATGGCTATGCACATTGCTGTTAAAGAGATGGTATGACCTAGTATCTTCTTCATGTCTGACATTTATGCCTCTAATGGCTGCCTTACGAAGGAAAACATGTCGATACACATCTTAGCTAGGGCAAATGGGGAAAACAAAATTACTTGCAGCTGACATTTCAGAAATATGACTTTAAATCAGAAGTAAGAACATGTAGAAGATGTCTGTAAATCGACAACTACTTTAGGACCACGACCCACCTGCATTAGTAGTCAATATGACCTTATCTTTCATGAGTTCTTGTTGGAGAAGATACAGTGTCATATAGGAAAGCTGAAGAATTATATCTCTCTGAAGCTTGTTTTGAATGAGATCAGAATGAGTCCTCTATATTACAGCGTCTTTATCCTTGTGACCAGTCTGAATTGACTTTCATCTTGACTTTAAAATGGAGACTGCAAAATAGATCATAAGCATAGAGAAAAAAATTACAAAGTAATCAAGCAGTCACATCACATTCTCTCCACATCTTTTTTTTGTTTTAATGTCTGACTTTTAGTGTGAATTCCAACTCACAGGTCTTTGTCAGCCACTAATTTTCATAAATACAAATGTTACTAAAAACTCAAATATAGTATTAAAATAACTTATTATTCACAACTTAAGAAAACACAGTTTCTTATGTATGGACCACGTTCAGAGAACTTTGCTTGTGAAAAGAACCTGGAAGACTAGCTGTCACATACAAATCTTGTAAAAATATGAGTGGAATTTGATGCTATTCTAATATCTTAGAGGGTAAATTATTAATGTTCAGTGTTAAAGAAAAAATGTGTCTTCTAGGTTAAATACACAGCCTCGCTTGAATGACATTCATGTACCCTCGCTCTGAGAGTATGAAGAGAAAAAAGTCAATATCTTTAGAATGTGAAATGTGGAATGCTAACAGCAATATAGTATCAAGATATGGGCTTTGAGTTCCTAAATACCATCTACTCTCAGGTAATAATGTTTCCATATTGCTGTCAGGCAAGTTAACAAATAGCAAAATATCAGTACAGGAGTTTATTTAAATACATACACTTATATGTATATATATATATGTATACATATGTCCTGAGCTTGTTTGCTCTGTGAATCACTGAGTCTTTGCAGAAAATGACTGTCTACGACATAGGGAAGGTGTCAGGACTCTCCTTTATGCGTTATACATTTTAAAAATATTGTAAAATTTGTTTGTATAGATGTGTAGATTTGCTGTTGAAGAAGGAGAAATTCCAGCTGGGGGGTTTTAATGTTTTCCTTTTTTTTTTTTTTTATTGAACCTGTGTTGTTCTACGGATAGGTACGAACTCCACATTATGTCTGGGATTTGCAGGCGAGTTGAAAGGATGGAAGGGTCTAGTTCGGATGGAAGCATCTGTTTTCAATGGAAGGGAGAAAAAGCTTCAATAAAGACAGAAAGAGGACTACGGAATAATTAAAGACTGTTCAGAAATTAAGTTATTTTAAACTGGAGATTATCTACTTGCCATTGTTTTAAAAAACATTGCTCCTTCTGATTTATGCTAGGAGGGTATCAACACAACCCATTAAATAATAAATTAGGGAATAACTCTAAACAAGGGCAATCTCTAATTTCTTCTTCAAACACTTCTTTGGAAATGTATTTCCTGAATGGTATATTCTAGAGAGCCTGTTCCCTGGGAATACACCGTCACCTAGGTAGCTGCAAGGCTATCCATTTGGGCAGTACTCTCTTAACTTCTGTGTATCTGTGTGCACCCTCAGGGCTCTGTGCACATGAAAGGCATGAAAGTTATGTGCAGACATAAGGAATTCATTGGGAATAGAAGTGATCACTGCTGCCTTTCAACCACACTTTATATTAACCTCTGAATTTTGGGAAACAATACACTCTGGATTTTATGGGTCTTACAACAATTTTATTTCAGCCCTACTTCCAGTTACCTACAGCTTCAAGAGTTTATCTTATTCATTCTTCAGTCTTTCGACAATGGTTTGTTGCTATACAGTCTTTCAATTCTAGCACTGAATCTTCTAAATGAAACAAAATAAACCCTGAATGACTGGCAAACAATCATTTTTTGTCCTTTCTTGGGCTCCCATTGTAGACTACCCTACATCTACGTTGGCATTAAACAGTACTAGCCACCTTTAAGCTACCCTTATTAAATTATTAATGTATTGTAGGCTCAAGCATGTTTCTTAACAACACACTCATTTGGAGATTTAACCTAATGTTAGAAGAATCAAGAGTGGAGATACCTCATTATTTTGCTTCCTATGTGAGTTACAAACCTTGTTTATTGGGGAGATATAAGAAAAGCCAGTTGATTTAGGATAGAATGGTGTTTATCTTCTTAAATATTTTGAAATTGTCCAACACAACAAGTGTAATTGTTAAGCTTTACAACAGGGGTGTTTTCTTCAGGGACCCTATTTACACCATTTTGAAAGAGTTTGATTTCCAGGGCAGGCAAGTGTTGTTTCTGTAAAATCATGTTTCAAAAATAATCTAAAATTAGGCATCCATAAGATATAGAAGTTGAAAAAGAAAACCTAGACCAAATGCTTTGGCCTTTTGATATGCTTGGTTTTTCATTTTAAAACAATGAGAACAAATGTTTTTTCTTTTACTCATCCCAGATAATTTATTTACAAGGAAAAATCCAATGTCCTTTGAAGGAGACTGTAGGGAGTTGCTGTTGTCACTGGTTTGCTAAATATTCTGCAGAGAGTATTCCATATCACAGCGCAATATGCATCATACTTGGCTTTGTTCTAAAGCAGGAGGATATTTGTTCCTTTTCATAAAAAGTGCCTATCCTGCAGGGAAAAAAAAAATTAGAGGCTTTGCTTATTCTGTAAAGAGATATTGATTTAACGAATGTTTAGATTTGTTTGGTGCTTTTTTTTTCTGAATCACTAGTAGTTTATTTACTGTTTAATATGACTTGTAAGTATTGTCAGAATCTTAAAGATTTGGCAAAAATCCCAGAACTTCTAAAATCCTTTCTGAACCCAAGTTAACATGCAATAAACCCCATTCTCAGTTTTTTTCTCTTTTATTCTTTTTTTTTTTTTTTTTTTAAGCCGTAACAATAAAGATGTAACAATAACCAGAACAACAGTAGTCTATGACGTGGTTAGCCTGGCACGGAGCCTGGGTGAATCTACACTACTGAGAGGCAGCTTTAACCTGCCTGAGTGTGGTGCCATGCTGACAATATCCACATAAATTTAAGTCAGCTCTGAGCTCAGGCAGGACTACCAACACTAATTAGGAACTAATTTTCCAGATGCTGCCAATCAGCTCAGAGGGAGGACAGGGCTTCCACCCTTCAAGTGACTTCTGGGCAGGTTGGAGGACAAAAGAGCTCCACGTCTTATCACTGTGCTCCGTGTAGAAATACTCCTATCCACATAACACAGGCTAATGGAGTTGTAAGCATCTCTTATACAATTCACAATACCTGCATTCTTTATGATCCTCACTCCTTGTATCTCTGCCAGGTGTTCAAAATGCTTCTGCACAGGTCTTTCCTCACCTATGGAATTATTCATTTCACTTTTTCCAACACTTCTATGTACCTCTAGAGCCTCTAGTAATTGCCAGTCTTTAGACAAGGACAACCCAGTACAATGCCACATTTTCAGATATCCACAAAAGCTCACACTTTATAAGCAGTAATTTTGCTCCCAGGACTAGCCCTTTTGGGCTGCCTGGTCTTGTGTATTGCCTATTTGATTAAATATTTGTGGGTTTGGATCTTTCTTAGGTGCCTCCTTTTCTGAAGTAAGAAAAAAAATAAATAGAACTGCCCAGAATGTCCAGGTCTGATGCAGGGTAAGAGCTGAAGTGTTTGCTTGCAACTAAGCTGGGTAGAGAATCAAATTAAAATAGCTGTATTTAGCATATCTGAAAATACCCTACGGAACTATTCCTGTTGGATTTCCAAAATTGTTTTTCTGTTACCAAATTCTTCTCCCTGACGAAGAATTCTCATTAACGTCAATGTAGATCTGAAGTCAGATAGTACTGAGTGATTTTACTGAGATAATATAATAGTATTTCAGTATAATACATTTATAAAATGAGATGTAGAGGTTTTTAGTATATTTTTAAATGCGTTTTTGTTCAATATTACTGCGTTTTGAAAGCTCTGCTACAGTGTGTTTTCTTGTATTTCTTGTTCATTAAGGCTGCAAACACTGTGGACTCAAAGCTGTTTGTTCTGTCCAGTAGTCTGTAAATAACAATAGCCAAAAAGAAACTCTTATCTTAACTCAGGAAACATTCCCTGCAGACATGCTGCTACTCTGAAGCAGCGTCTGAAGATTTTTCACATCCTAAGTTTTATCTTTATGGCCTGCAGCCACACCACCTTGAGCTGTGATCTTATCAAACCTCACAAATAAAGCAGGATACAGTCTGTCCTGGGACGAATACTCTCCAGAACCACTCCAGTGCTGCTAGACCCTGGTGCTGATTATTCATGATGTAGCTTTTTCCACCATCAACACATTCGGAAGCCAGTGTCTGACTGTGGGATCTAGAAGAGGATCTTTCAATACAGGATAAGTAGAGCTTGACCAACCAAAGCAAATTTAATCCTACAGCTTTTCTTAAAAAGATGTGCAGGCTAACGCAACAGCTCGATTTTCCAGGAGCAGGTTGGACTACATCCCAGCAGAATCACCTGTCAAGTTTCCATCATTAAATTAATGTGAAAATGTTGCATTTTAAAATGCTATCTTATTATGATATTGCTATTAGAAATGAATTGACATGAAGACATGAAGACAGAAGATGGACAGTTGCCATCTTGGTTCATACCAAAGATTGTTCCTAGTGGAAGCCTGGGCTGCTTCATGTTTTGGTAATTTGTGTCTACGGAAGCAGCCTGTTTTTATTTGTAAGAAACTGGAATAGGATGTAGGAGATCTGGGTTCAAATTCCTTGTATGACCTTGGGCATACCTCTTTACCCTCTGAAGCTCATTTTCTCTTATGAAAAGTAAAGATACAGATATGTCTTGCATTTGTCATACCCAATCTGACTGTAAGTTCTGTTTTTTAGAGCAAGTCAGTATACCACCTTGCTCTGTGGGGCCACCTTCACTTCTGGGGTCTGTTTGTACTCCTATAAACCCTGGAATTATAATGGTTCTTATTAAAGACTTTTGTAAAAAATGTGCTTCATCATATCTAAAGAAGTCCTCTTTCAGATTATTAATTAAAATTAAATCCAATTGCCTTCACCTACGGACCATGACATTTGCATTGGGAATGTTAAGGGCAGAGAAATGTAAAACAGCTATCTTGAAAGTTTGCTGTTTCAAGGCTTGAAGCTGCATTTGTCCCCTCCTCTCCTCTCCGCCTGTGGACTATTTCAGATCCATTGCTTATTGACTAATAGACTTATAGATGAATTATACAGCAGTGATCCAGCCCAGGGAGGTCAGTAGGGTGCAATTACTAGCAGAGCAGGCATGGGTGTGCTTCTGAACTACTCCTCCCTGCACAGCTCTTTCAGTATGCATATCACATCTCCCAGCTTGTAGCAGGCTGATGAGTGTGTGCAGTTAGTGCAGGCACACACATACTTCTGCGCTTTCGCTGAAAGTGGAGCATTAGCAACTGCAGTCAAAAAGCACCCTTGCTTCTTCAGCTCTGATCCTAGCAGCAACTGTCTAATTCTGTCTGGAGGAACTAGGAGACAGTACTGGAGGCAAGTTTGAAAAGGACCTAGTGACACCCTGTTGTCACATCTGGTTTCGTGAATCTACGTATTAGTAGTCCAGTTACAATTACTTTCCTAGTCCCATCAGTAGTGTATGTTCTTGAGAACTGACTGGCTGGGGAGGAAGAAGCACACTGCTGAAGGTATGTTGCAGTCTTCTTTACCTTACATCTTGTGCTGAATGTTTCTATCTGTGCATCTCACTTGCAGACATTCCTGGTCTATGCAGTTTTCCAGAGAGCTGCTGGAGCAGGGCTTTAGCAAATCATAGCAACAGAAATAAATGGACAGGTACATTTTTTTGTGTGTTTTATTATTGTATTTATATACAAGTTACCCATGTAGATTGTTTGTTAAGTGGTAACATTATATGATTGGATTAAACTTTCAGGGAAGGTGACAACTCTGACTAGATTTCGTATCACAAGCAAATAGACTGCTGTAATTTCTACCAGGGCAAAATTTCCATTCATCGGCTATTTAACCGTCGACGTGGAACACTGCTTTCAAATTGATGTGTTTATTAAATATGGTCTGTGCATGCACTGCCAGCTGAAATTTGCATACATGTTTTGAAATTTGAAAAAATCCTCTGTCATTAACTTTCAAAATGCTCTGGACTGCAGCACACTTCTTTCAAAAAGGGGAACAAGCCAAGCTTTTCATTTCACTTAAGTTCTTTCACTGGCATGTATTCATCTGGTGAAAGTCTTTGCCAAATCCAAGAAGTTTGCTGTTATTGCATTTCCATAAATGTAACAGCTGTGAAGAGAATGAATATTCATAGCGTTTGGATTTTTGCTCCAAAGATTTTTATGATAATTCTGACTTTTCAAGGAGATGAAATCTTAGATCAAAGAATTTGCAGGTTGAGGTATTGTGACAAGCAATGCATAAGTGTTTCCTCAAATAAACATAATACAGATAAGCATGTAGTGCAGTAAGTAGCTGACTGTACCTCTTATTTACTTGCGTCCAACTTGATCTGTTGCTTATACTTGTGGATTCTTTTGCTAACAGGTCATCAGCAATGAAAATAAAGTACAGTTCAGATACTGCTCTCTCTTGAGATGTTATTTCCCTAATGCTATACAGTTTCCTCTGAGCATATCCTAGACATTGCTAATGTTTTGATGATTTAATTTTATCTTGTTACATCCTGTGTTTGCACTGACTGAAACTTACTTTGGGATGTTGCTAGGGTCAGAGAAGCCCACTGTAAGTCTAGTGTACTTGAAGGATGGAAAATAATTTGACTAATCTCCCCCTAGGAAAATCCTCTTCTTTGTGATTTATCAAAATTATACAAGCAGCAGAGATGGTTCTCCCCTGCAGGTAGAAGTAGAATGGTCTTGAAAATACAGAGGCAGCATGTGTGCATGTGCATGCGTGTCTAGAGACAAAGCATCTAAAATACTTACATAATCCTAGCTGCCCGTAGGTCTCAATGACTTCAGTATTACTAAAAAAATATCCATTAATGGGTCATACTGCAGATCTCCTTAACTACGCAGCAGAATAAAACATCCAGATGAGAACTGTGTCATATAAAGCCACCTAAGAAATCCTCTTGAGGCTCTCTGTGATTATTTCTTTAAAAATCCTCCCAGTATCTGGAAAGCACTGGGAGCTGAGGAGTACCTACCTCTCAAAAGTGTGACAAGTGGAGCTATCCACGAGTGCTCAAAATGAATCTAAGCTTCGTAACGTCCACGGGCATGGCTTTGTCAGTCAGTCCTCACCCGGGCTGGACCATGCTGCTCACCGTTGGCAAGGTCAGCCTGGCCGGTGAGTCGTACCTCCCAGCTGCTCCAGCCCTCAGCCTGCAGTGGGCTGTCACTCAGTGTCTCTTCCTCGGGGGATGGGGAAAAATTGTTTGTCCCTTTCATTTGCCTTCATTTTTAAGGACTTCTGAATCAGCCTGGTGCTTAGGTGCAAACTTTCTGTTGGTTCCTCCCACCTACCCACATATAAATATATATTTAAGTACATAAGAGAAAAACAATGTGATTGGTAGGATTCTGTTTCCAGGGAGAGGAAATCAGACTACCCTCCCGAAAACAGTAGGAAGTTGTTTAAATGAACAGAAGTTGTTTACACGGGTGCAAACTGATGTAAGATCTTACTTTCCCTTGAAGCTGTTTGAATTTCTGTGACCCGAGGACCTGGCTCTGCTCCTTCAAAGCTTGGTGTTATTCCAGGAAAAGTAGCCAAAATGGAGAATTTGCCTTTTTACTCACTAGGATTGAAAATCTGCCTGTGTGCGGTAAGAACTGCAGGTATTTGAGAGCAATCACCTTTTATCTTTCCCCTAACCAAAGCCTAGGAGAAAATAAAGAAAAAAACCAAACCAAACCAAAACAAAAAATCCCACCCTCCCAAGCCTCTCTGTTTAATTCCTTTTAAGGCATATAAGGTCTCGTCTTACGTTTTAATGTGTGCCACAGCTGCTTCCCGACCTCCACCGCCACCTCAGAGGAGGCGAGAGGTAATTCATTTTGCTCTCTCGGCCACCTCACCCGTGCGCCTCTTCAAAGCAGATTTGTCGATCGTACAAAATGCAATCGCTGATGCGTTCGTCTTCTGCCTTGCTCGTTAAAGCTGGCATCCGGAGCCTCAGATGCATTTTGTTAAGTTACAGTCTCTCAGCCCCAGCGCTGTGCTTGCGAAGCCAACCGGCCCTCTAGTGTTTTGAGGTATTTTATGCAAAGAGGTGCCTTTAGCTGTTGCCTGTGATACCCGAGGTAAAGAGGAGGATTTGAAACAGCTCACAAAAGCTTAGTGGAGTTATTCGAATCTGGATTGATTGGCAAAGGGGACACAACATCCACCCATCTGCCTGGAAAAAGTGAGAGCATGGTGTTGTGTGCTTTTGGAGCTCCAGCACTCGTATGATTTACCATTGCTCCATGGCTGTGAGTCCGTAAGAGGCTACTGTCATACAAACAGCTGCAGAGTTGTTGTAGAAGACACTTATCTATTTACACATTTTAACAGGGATTTCTGAATGCTTCTTATATCACTCATACGCTGCAACGCTGGAATACTGCACAGGTTTTTTGGTTCTCTCATGAACGGTAGCTGATAATGAAGATGAAAGGAAGAAAATGCCATGAAGCTTCAATATTTGGGCAAACTACGATCCAGATGGCAACCTTTTTTAAAGCAATACGCTGGATTAACTTTAAGACTCCCCTGGCTACTACTCTCCTGTTTAATTTGTCTTTCCTTAATGCTATTTTGGTGTGATGCTTTTTTGCAAGGCAATGACATAAAAATATGTGGTTTCAGGCATAGTTTGCTTTCAGAAGAACTTTCCTCCATCTCCATTAACCCCTTCAGAGCTAATTAACCGATTGCATGATCAGTAACATCATTTTGAATTCAAAGCTGAACAGGGAATATTCAACATGCATTCACAGTGCTATGCAAAGCGTGAAACCAAGATGATTTATACACAAAAGAAGAGATTTAACCTGTTGGGGGGAGAACAGGCTTTCACTGTTCTGGGATATATCTCTAGTCAGAAATAATATTTGGAAATTAAGGTGCAATAATAACTGAAATTCTCTGCAGGGAAGTTTCATAGCCTGGGTTGGTGTTGTTCACATGACAACCTCTTCTGAGGCCGGAGGTCCGGTAGTTGTGTTTCTCCCTGTAACCTGGACATCCATCGCTACCTTTTCCTAAGCCGCTGTTGGTGCTTGAATTTGTTCTTGCATTCTTGTGCCGCCACAGCAGGGCACTGTCCTCAGCTTCTTCAAAAAGCCGATGGGTGAGACTGTTGGTGGTAACAGTGAGCACCCACGAGCCAGCCAGTGTGACCTCCTGGGTGCCTTCCTTCAAAATGGGGGAATAAACAAGAGTGTCATCCCATGAGCTTAATAATTTATCAGGAACCTTCTCCTGTCTACGCTAGATAGCAAAAGTGCCACCATCCATCTGCAATGAGTGCCAATCTGTACTCAACCTTGCTACGCCTCTGTGAGTCGGAGACATGGAGACTTGTATTCATGGAGAAATTCATCTGCTGCATAGTCTAAGGAAACACTCCAGCAACTGCTAACAGTACTAAATTCATATCGCATCCAGAGGCTAGCCACTATACTGTCCATTAGCAAGTAAAGGTCTGGTTCTTTCTCAGCAAAAGTCTTGTTAGAAAGTCAACCTCAAACAACACGATGCTTATGACTCCCTCCTTTTGCTCTCAAATTCTGTCACTACATGACACAGGTTGAATGAAAAAAACTCATTTTCATCTAGATTATATCACTTTCCAAGTGGGTTTATAACCCATACACATAAAGAAATGAACATCAAGACCCACTCTTCTGTATCTCAACTGATGTGTGTGTCCAGAACCTGCTGAAATGGGAATTAAAGTCCCAGACTGTGATATGGTTCATCTGCCATCTAGCACTGTCTAAGCTGATGTCTAAACTCATTATATGTCTCCTTGCTTAGCCTGAAAGTTCCTTTGGGCTACCTTTATGGTAGAGTAACTTATAGCCAGAAGCCAAATGTGGGATTCGGCTCCAGATTAATCCTAAATATAAATGCCTGTTTAGTCAGCTAAATAGTTTTCTAGGCTCTGCTGACTGTATTGACCAGATCATTATGGCCTGGAATGGGAGCTTAGTCTTCTAGTGCAAGGTAGGCATGAGGACAATATAATGCAGCACCTATGGGAATATGGGTCCTGCTGCAGTGGAAACTTGAGGGCACAGAGAGCATCCTGCAACATCTTAGATAAGACTGAATGCTACACTAAGCAACAGAAATGAGCCTTAATTGTTGATCACATAAAAATAGAGAGAGTAGCCACTTCTTGCAAAGATCCAGCCCTTCTCCATTAGGCATGAAGGCCAGCTTAAGCTGAATACATCTTTACATCTTCCCTCAGGCTGTACATAAATACACTCTTTATAAAAAAATAAGAAACCCCATATGTCATAATAATGTGAAATTCTGTGTCCTGTCAGTTGATAATTTGACAGTGGGATGGTGAGTACTTTCCTCTTTGTCTTCTTTGCTCTGGACTATTAGCCTGTGCAAACCAATAATTAACTGTAGTGAATGTTGCTGGGGTAAGGAGGAGTAATTCATTGCAGTGAAATACTGGTTTTGCTGTAAAGTTACTAAGCAGAGATATGGCAGTGTGCATAATGTATGAGGTGATTTCCTTTCAGGAAGGCTACTAGCAAACATTTCCACTAGTTGGAGATTTTGACTTGGCAATTTACATTGTTTTGGTATTACAGAAAGCAGTTAGAGAACAATTCTGTGACTCTCTAATTTTCTAAGACTCTGGAGAAATTTCGGTATTCGGTTAAACAAAAGGAATTCAATAAATAATGAAAATATGTAAAATTAATCTAGTTTCAGATGCATGGGAAAGTTATCACAGAAATTTAAAAGACCTAATATAAAATGTCATTCAATTTTATTTTGCAGGGTGAATGTTGCTATAGTTTCCCTAAATCCAGGAGATAAAAAATAATTTCTATATGCTTTCATTGAAATATTTTAACTTACTATTCATAAATTAGCTTATAGTGCTGACTATTTTTCTCTTTAATCAAACCCAAATCCTGGAGTCTGTAAAAGGTGATGGAGGATGTAGCTGGGCATATCAAAGATGAATAAAGAAAGCTGTATAATGATTTTTTCATTGTATAAGATTTTTCTAAACAAAATCTCTTATCTCAGAAAGCCATCAAGTTCTCACAAGTTGAGGAACGTAAATCATAGCAGAATAGGGAGCCTCCTGTTTCATTCACTGAGCTCCATATGCTTTTCTACCTTGTGCTCCCACATCCCAGACTCCTAAAATGCTTCAGTCAACATTCCTTCTGAATTGCAATGCGTCATGTTAATCAGCCTCTACAGTCTCCCAAAAATGTAAGTAAATTAGACTTTTGATGAACCAGAATATTTTGACAGGATTTTTGCATAGATCACACATGCAAGCATGCACACACACACACCCACACACCCTGTTTAGAGAGGAGGATATTTTTGGACCTCATTTGTTTTTGAAGTAGATTGTGGCCAGCATGCTGATGCTGCTTGTGAGCAGGAACACACATGTGACAGTATGCCAGGTACCATAGCAAGAAGCAACTTGAGCTTAAGTCCATTCTTGGCAAGAAAAGCTATACCAAGGAGAAAGAAATGTAGCAGTTTCCTCTTTCTTTGTCCTTCTTTCCCCCTATTCCCTTTTCTGGTACTGTGTAGACTCTCTAGTTTCCTTGATGTCAGTAGTAAACTGAGTATGTTTAGCATTATCATAGGAGAACACTGTCATGTTACGGTAGACTACAGTTTTTTGCTTAATCTGTTCTTCCAGCAGAAACAAAACTCAAAAATCAAAAAAGTTTTTTTGAATTTAAATTAATTTAGGTCAAATTTAATTCATTTTGCTGACTTTCACATTGTTGATCAACCAATCCTTTCCACTGAATGTATAGAAAGTTGTTGTTGAGGCTTGTTAAGATGAATCTTGTAACAACTTGCAGTGCCTGGCTGCAAATATCTCTATTTTTGTTCTCTCCTGACCTGTTTTGCTATATTTTTGTGTTTCACCTTGTCCTTCAGGTCTGTATTCAGACTGCTTATAAGGCTGAATACGACAGTCACATCTATCCCTCTTGCTGAAGTGTGTGAGGCTGAGAGAACAAAACAAGTATGATGTAGGCAGTATTTTCTGTCTTCTTCAGGCACAAAAACTTGATGCAGATCTTAGTCTGTAGCTGTGTAGGTAAGGACCATCAGTTGCTATGCATTTGTACAACTGGGCCCTGGTTGACATGCTCTGAGGTGCATCCATGAATTCACTCCACCTTCTACATCTCAGGCCGTATAGGAGGAAAAACTGTTTCTGTGACTGTTTTTGCATACTTAAAGCCCTTTCTGACATATCTCACCATGAAGTTGCACACCCCTGAAAGCACATCAGATCTCACCAAGAAAGTATCGGACCATATCTACTTACCTTTCCCAGCGATGCTGCAGCCTAAAAACCTTATTGCTCTAGCCTTTTCACTGATCATCACCTTTCCCGTTTTTAAAAGTTCTCAGGCTTTCACGAATCTCATGTGGGCTACCTATAGGGCATCGTTTGCACAGAAGGAGCTTAAAAATCTCCTCTGATATTATACAGTATATGTTTTATGCATACTCTATCTGCAATGTGAATCCACAGTTAATAATGTATGCTATACATGAACTAAAAAAAAGAGAGTAAACTTCATTGTTTATATATAGATAATGCAAAAGAGTATACTACTTGCACTGTGCAAGAGGGAATACACACAAACGCATACATGTGATCATGTATACAATTCACGATTCACAAAACGTACATAACCCACAGTGAAAAGTCAGGAAAAAATGAGTAATTTATCATCTAGGGCAAATCCCACAAAGTGTTTTAAATATCAGGTTAAAACACGCTAGGAGTATAGAGACAGACAGGTTGACTGTTGCCTTTTTAAAGAGGTATCAGAGTTTTTAAGTATGTATAATTTTATGGCTAAGTATAAACAGAAGAATCCTTCAATAATCATAAATACAGCTGTAGAGCCAGTTTTTCCTAATGATGCAATAGCAATATATATATAGATATACACATATATTCTAATTCACAGTATGAAGTTCTTATTTCTCAATAGCCAAGTCTTAGTTTCCTGCCAATTTTATGATTTTTCCTGTTGTCAATTGCTTTCTAAAGTAAGTTTGAATGAGGTGGCATTAAGGTTTCACTTCTAAAAATTAGAAACAGGTGCTGTGTCTATATCCACTGCCATATTGCTTTCTTTGTGTCTTGTATGATTGCTTTCTGGAACCAGCTGTTGGATCCGGTTGCTTGTTGTTAATTTTATACTGTCTGCTGGTGGAAGCTGGGGGAGAGGGGAAAATCCTAACATTGCTAAATATTAGGACAGTGAGAGGGTTTAAGACATTAAAAAATAGGGAAGTTCTGCAAATGGAGTAGAAGTAGAATAGTACTACTAGTGAGAGGTTTAACAGCAGCCATGCCATCACTGGCTTAAATGTGTGTTGGTTTTGGGTGCTTCTAATGGTAATAATTAGGTAATCAATACTGTTTCAGAAAGGAAAAATACCCTGCTTAACAACAGAATAACATTGATTAGCTGAGCTAGTACCATTTTAAGGAACATTAAGTAATCAAGACTGTTTCCATGATGACATCCCAGAGAGAGAGAATATCAGGCGTATCTAGTATTGGATAAAGCTGGGACTGCATTTACACCATTGATGAGGAAAAGACGGCTGCCGCGTTTGCCTGTCAGTCATTGAAGTACAAATGTCTGAGGGAGGTACTGGGCCCCTTTCTGTTCATCTCAATGAACTTGGATCTTATCCCAGATATAAACTGGATGTTTTATGAAGATACAGATTCCACTCCACTATTTTCATTACCCTTACCTTATACAGTTGGCAATTCAGATAGAGTTCGGATCGATTATTGTCAATAATTAATGAATATATAGAACTTCCACTTTGATATTACTGAGCTGTCTCGGGGCACTTTGTAGGACATGTCACTCTTAGTAGCTCTTCTTTACATCACAGCAAAGTGGCTAGTGGGGTGGGAGGTTTTGCAAAGAATCCTTGTGGCACAAGGAGGAGAGGGTCCACAAGTGCTGGAGGATAATTCGCTACTATATCTACTCAGACACCTTGATCTTTTTTAATTAAGTACCCAGACTGATCCAAAGGTACCTAAAGCTTCATATAATTGTGCAACCACATTTACAGCTGCAACATTTCCAGCACTGGAAGGCAAGTATGGATACAGGACCAGATTTAATCATTCTGATCAGGATTCTCAGAAAGAGCAACACTTCTCGGAGGCATGATGCTGAATCCTTATCTGTGTGTTAGTGCAGGAAATGACTCTGCATCACTGCTTTTGCTAAACCTGGGGGTGGCATGAGGAGCAAAGTTTCATTTGACCTACACATGATTTTGCATGAGTGAGACAGTGACAGTGAGCTTTCGGTAAAGAGTGTAAAATCTATGAGACTGGTCCTGGGCACCAAAACACAACAATAATATTCAGAAATAGCTAATATGTGTAATGTGAAGATCTGGTTGTTAAGAATTCTCCAAGCTGCTTTTAACCAAGTGGGGATGCCCTTAAGATAATTTCTAAACATAAGAACAGTCAACTTCCCTTCTCCCAAGAGTTAATGGATCAGACACTCCATGTTACATGATATATGAGCATGTACTTACACCGTTCACTCCTGGAGGCAAGTCATTGTATATGAATTACAAGTTTGGTTGGAGAAAAATGCTTGCAGCCTTCAGAGCATTGAGACAAAGTTTGAAAATACGATCCTTCTATATGATGAAAGATCAAAACTGGAAATTAAAATATCAGTTTCCAAATCCTCTTCCTGAAAACAGACAACCAAGCAAATAAAAAATAGTTCCTTTCAGAAAAGGTTTTGTGAGCACCAGGGCAAAATAGTGTATATGCTTTTATATGTTAAGGTTTAACCTTACTGCAATTAGAGCAGAACTGTGGGAAAGATGAGAATCCCTTTTCGGAGTGTATCAGGAAAGCTATTGCCCCAAAGCTGAGTTTGAAAAATATTTTATGCAGAAAGGAACAGACTATACTTTCGTAGCAGCCCAACTTTGTCAAAAACTGTTACACAGCTTTTATCCACTAGGACTTTAAATTTGTTTTCAGCATTATGAGGCCATGAAATAAAATACAACATTTTTGCATTATAGACTGGGCGATAATCTGGGAGAGGAACAAAAGGGAGAAGCTCTGTCTGCATGTGTAGAAAGATGGGGAAGAAGATCAAGAATCTCTGTCTCAGTTTTTGAACTCTGATGCAGATTATTTTCATGGTGGTTTTGATTTCTGCCATATATTGTGAATGCTGTAATAATTGAGAGACCATCTTTCTACCTAGTATCTCCTCAGCCAACTGGTGTTTTTCGTGGGCTGATGGTATGCATAGTTTCAGATTCACAAAGATGGTAAGACTTGCAGTAGATGATTTCAGGATATTGCAGGTTCAAGTGGATGAGTCTGACTGGTATGATAATATGTAAGTTGTTTTGGCGTGTACCTGTTCTTACACTTTTTCTTGATAATATTTTATCCAAAAACATTTTCTGAGATTCAGTACTCTAAAGGATTTGACTTGACATTGCCCATCAGAGTTCTTCTTATGACAGGTGCCATATTCACCTTCCTTCTTTTGTAGACCAGGGAACTGGAATTAACTGGAAATGACTTTCTAATATGCAGTTTTGCACTGTTGGGTTCATTTTCCAGAAGAGTGAAAGGAAAATAATGGTCAGAATAGACTTTGCATTTTACAGAAGTGGAATACCCTACAAATTAATTTTATCATGAGCAGACTTCAGAAAACAGGCTTATTATCCTAGTAGAAATGGTCAATATTCACTTTTTGTGATAGTCTGTATGGTAGACTTGATAGTATTAAATATTCTTATAAGTTACAGTAAGCTGTATGAATGTATATAGAAGATTTCTGTTTTTTAAGATATATAATTTTTTGCATGGCTGGGTATGCTGAAGTGTCTCGCCCTATATATTACTTCACCTTGTAATAACCTCAGTCGGTGAGTTGTGAGAGTGAATTTTTTCCACAGAATTACATTATTTTGATCATACTGATATGTTCTGCAACAATTGTAAGACCAATAGATAGGAAGAGATGTTCAGGGCAGGTAAACATGGCTGGATAACTTTGCATATTCATGACAAGACAAACCCCTTATACACAGAAGAGCATAAAAAGGATAAAGTAGGGAAGTACATTACAAATTCCTTTGTCAAAGAATCAGAAGGGACAGTTCCAGGAGTCTCTGTAGGCCCTGAAGTCTACAAAGTGCTGTCTCACAGTGCATGAACTAATACCCCTGGAAGCTGTGTTGTTACAAGACTTTCATTTTCCAGGTGTAGAGTGCTGTTAACAGTAACAGTCTCCATCTTTCTAGATGCAATCCCAGCAGTTTTTTGTAGTACAAAGTCACTGATTAAGAACTGAAATTTTAATTGATTTTATTGACAAGAACACTCACCATCTATGGCATTATTTGCCTTGTTAAATTTTTTTACTTTCTTCCCATTCTGAATTTATCTATTTTCCAAGTGATCTTTTTAATATATTTGCCTTCTAGACTGAAGATCCATCGTCAAAGCTCTGTTTCTCTTACAGGTGCTTATGGTATGTGACTGAGTCTCTCCCTTGTGGTCTGTATGATAACCTAATTGGATTGACCTCATCTGTTTTTTCAATGTTATGTGTATTTTCCTGTCAATCAGTCATTCAGTGGATCTTTTCTGAATCTTTTCCAAGGGTGTTAGTAACCTGCTTAACGTATGGCGACCAGAACACTGTCCAGAATTACAGCAGGAGTTACAATTTTGACAAACATAGGGTTTCAGTTTTCTCATCCTGTGGCACATTTCCAGGTTTATAATCCTAGGATCATATTAACCCTTTTGGTTACAAAATTGTATTGGGAAGTTATTCTCAGTTTATTACCCTTTTTCATCCGAAGACCATTTCAGAATCACAGCGTTCAAGATAGAATCTGTCATTGTACTGCTGTGGCCTATATTCTCGCCTTTGATGTGTGTTTTTAATTTGGAAACACATACGGTTTGCTTACAGGCTATAGGGAAGACCTGTCCTCCTTTATTTGCTGCTCCCTAGGCATTTGGTCGTCAACAAAATCTGTGTCTTTTGTACATATGGTTTTGTTGTGTATTTATCTATTCCTAAGCTATTGATAAAAAGATTAAGATACACAGAACTGAAAGAAACTAAAAAACCTCCATGAGATTTTACTTGAAATGCAGCTGGTTGACAATGATTCTAATTTAGGATTGTGTTCTGAACCTTGTTATCAACAAGTTTTTAATCCTTTTAATACATGAATGTTAAATTGTTCAAGCTTTATGACTCAAGATGTCAGGTGATCTCAAGTCAAGTGTATTACAGAAATCTATTGCAGCAACATCATTATTTTCATCACACAAAGAGGTAAACATAGTAAAATGTTGCCAGTGTAGCTTAACTTTCTACAAATGCAGAATAGCATTAATAGTAAAGCATTCTTTCAATGCTTCTTGACTGAATTTAATATTAGCTATTCTACAAATTTTTCTAAGATGTTGTTGTACCTGCAGATTGTCCTGGGTTTGGCCAGGACAGGGTTAATTTTCACCGGACTCCAGGAAGGGGCACAGCCGGGAGGGCTGACCCCACCTGGCCAAACAGAGCAGGGTATTCCATACCATGTGCCGTCATGCTGGGTTCCGGTGGGGGGGAGCTGGGCAGCGGGAACTCACTCGCGGCTTGGGAGCGCAGGCGCCGGTCCGGTCCGGGAGAACGGCTCTGTGGGTGGAGCGGTTTGTGTTGTGTTTTCTCCTGATCTGTATCATTGTTGTTACTGTTCCCTTTGTTTGCTGTTCTGTTAAACTGCCCTTATCCCGACCCACCAGTTTCTGTCTGTTTTCTTTCCATTCTCCTCCGCACCCCAGCGGGGGGAGTGGCGGCCGCATGGCACTTTTGTTGCCGGCTGCAGACAAACCAAAACACAGATCTATAGCTTTCCATATGGAAAAAACACACTTTTTTATATGTTTTTAAAGCATGGCTTTATTCTGGAACATCTTCAGATCTCCAAAATATATTGTCAAGTCAGTACTTTTGACCCATTGTTGATCCATATGATTAAGTTCTTAGATGAGTATTCTCTGAATTTGCTCATCAAAAACTCCTCAGTTTTAGTAACCGCTGCTAGGTATTACTATTAATTATGGTTGGAGTACATAGCGTTTCACTCACTCTACATTTTACGACAACATTCTTAACTTTCCTTTCCAATATAGAATATTTACTGACAAATGTTTGTCCTTCTTTATTATTAGCAATTATTCTATTTTATCCACCTAGTAATTTAACACTACTGCTGGTTATGTAACGCAGTCTGAAAAGAACTTGTGTTTTAAACTTTGGATGAAGTACATCTGTTTCTTGACAGCTGACATTGTAGATCTTGTGGTAGCTCTAACTACAACAAAATAAAAGATTGTCTCTAACAGTATCATTTTTAACTTTCAAACAGCTTGATTTTTCTTATTTAGTAAAGTACATTGCTGATTACCCCATAGCCGTAGTCTAGACATAAATTCCAGAATCAGGGGAAAATGGCACTCGTCTTTTATTAACTGGGTTGCAAAAACAGTAAGGGTTTTTTTCTTAACAAGCAAATGTTGTTAGTTATTAAGTTATTACTATTGTTATTTTTTAAATAAATGAGGAAGTGTTTTCTGACAAGAGGCAGAACTGGAAGCTTGAGTCTATATTTTCTTACTGATTCTGCCAGTTTTTTGATGTTGATGTCAAATTCATTATTATGTAGGACCAAAGAGTATTGTTATAGTGTCAAATTGTCAGAAAATGCTTTAAAATTCAGCATGAACATTTGAAGGTAAGGAATTGTTTAAGAAATCAGAGCTTTCTCACACGGTAACAAGCATCAGAAAACAGAATCATAGAATCATAGAATCATAGAATCATAGGTTGGAAAAGACCTCTAAGATCATCAAGTCCAATCGTCAGCCTAACACCACCATGACTGCTAAACCATATCCCGAAGTGCCACATCTATAAATTTTTGAACACCTCCAGGGATGGTGACTCAACCACCTCCCTGGGCAGCCTGTTCCAATGCCTGACCACTCTTTCAGGGAAGAAATTTTTCCTAATATCTAACCTAAAACCTCCCCTGACATAACTTGAGGCCACTGCCTCTCGTCCTGTTGCTAGTTACTTGGGAGAAGAGAACAACCCCCACCTTACCACAACCTACTTTCAAGTAGTTGTAGAAAGCAATAAGGTCCCCCCTCAGCCTCTCTCTTCTCCAGACTAAACAGCCCCAGCTCCCTCAGCCGCTCCTCATCAGACTTGTTCTCCAGACCCCTCACCAGCCTCGTTGCCCTTCTCTGGACACGCTCCAGCACCTCAATGTCCTTCTTGTAGTGAGGGGCCCAAAACTGACACAGTACTCCAGATGCAGCATCACCAGTGCTGAGTACAGAGGCACAATCACCTCCCTACTCCTGCTGGCCACACCGTTCCTGATACGAGCCAGGATGGTGTTGGCCTGTTTGGCCACCTGGGCACACTGCTGGCTCATGTTCAGCCAGCTGTCAAACAACACCCCCAGGTCCAAGAAAACAGAAAGAAATAAGAAGCAAAATCCGTGGACCCTCTTCTTGTAAATGAGCTGAATCTCAGAATGTATAGGCTAGACTTCTGTAAACTCTATAGCCATTAATGTTATTTTTCTTATGTTTGAGATGACAGTGGAATGAATTTCAGAAAGACTTCTGTTTCAGTGAATGCTGTTAAAAACATTGCTTGCCTTCTTATTTTTCCTTCATCTGCTGCTAGATATTCAGTGTCCACCCAACATGATTGTTTGCTATTATGATTTTCTTGCAGAGCAGGGACTGTTGTAGCATGGCCCCACTTTATTTCTTTCTGTTTCCAGTTAAAATATGTTTTCATAAAGATGTAATATAACAGTCTATTTCTTACAGGTTTTTCTGAGTAGACGGATGCCCATCTGACTTTTCTTTAAATAAAAGGACAGTACCTGTGCAAGAGATGGTAGATGCGTAATGGCACATGCTGAATTGAGGGCACTAATCTTGTAGCATACAATGTTAATGAACAAAAATTTTCAAAATGATAGACTGGGTATCTATTGCAAGAGCAGATAAGGTAAGTAGCTTCTGTTTCATTTGATTCATAGTTATCCTTGTCTCATACACTGCTGTGGCAAATTATATTGACAGGGCACAAAGATTTGTTACACAATAAAACTCAGGTCACAAATTCTGTTGAAGAGCAACCTGTCATTTCCGAAATGCAAAATTTTATCCTTTTTTAATTTAATTTTATTTTAACATTAAGTTATAAGGGTTAACATATTGCTTATGAATGCCCTTTCGCAATGTTTGATACTTGCTCAAAGCTTGAATAACACTGGTAAGTAGCAACTACTCAGCTGAACCTTATAATTTCCCTTTGTCTGTTAGACCTATTTAGAAGGTTAAGACGTGTATGTTTCACATTTTTGCAAGCCTTCAGGGAGATGAATTTCACAGAATCACGGAATGGTAGGGGTTGGAAGGGACCTCTGGGGATCAACTAGTCCAACTCTCCTGCAAAGCAGGGTCACCTAGATCAGGCTGCAGAGGACCTCACCCAAGCGATGAATATCTGCAGGTTTGAATATCTGCAGAGAAGGAGAATCCACAGCCTCCCTGGGCAGCCTGTTCCAGTGCTCCGTCACCCTCAGAGGGAAGAAGCTCTTCTTCATGTTCAGACGGAACTTCCTGTGCTTCAGTTTGTGTCCTTTGCTCCTTGTCCTGTCACTGGGCACCACTGAAAAGAGCTTGGCCTCATCCTCCTGACACCCACCCTTCAGATATTTGTAAGTATATATTAGGTCCCCTCGCAGCCTTCTCTTCTTCAGGCTGAACAAGCCCAGCTCCCTCAGCCTTTCCTCGTAGGAGAGATGCTCCAGTGCCCTCATCATCTTCGTAACCCTGCTTTGGACTCTCTCCCAGCAGCTCTTCATCTTTCTTGAAGTGGGGAGCCCAGAACTGGACACAACACTCCAGCCTTGCTGAAGTCAAGGTAGACAACTTCCACAGCTCTCCCAGCTGGTCATGCCATCAGAGAAGGCTCTTAGATTGGTCATTCCCTTGTATGTCTTTCGGAGGGAGCCACAAAATCATGATGGGCTTTGCTGAACTCACTTAATTTGGTTCATAATTTGTTTGTAGTGTTCACCTTAAGCTAATACTTAATGCCTCTCAATAGACTTGAATAGTCATTTGGAAATATTTCTGATAAATCATTTTGAGGAGGCAACCAGATACCTAGATATTACAGGAAAAAAATTTCTAATGAGTTAGTCTTTCATTTGCACATATAGAAATTATTGCCACCGAACGTGAAACATTCATTTGAACACTTTATAGTAACAATTAAATGTGTGGGTTTTTTTCTATTTTAATAGCATGTAATAACATTGTACCTACTGACAGAATTGCTTTCCATTTTCTTCAGTGCTAAACAAAGATATGCTTTTGGAATAAATGCTATTATTCCTGAAATCCTCTTCCTCTCTTTCTCTCTTCTTCGATTTCTTACATTTTCTTGGAGCCTTCTTCAACGCCCCGCTCCACTTTCCACAAGAAAAAAAAAAAGGAGATTTAGCAATACACGAATACATAGTGCAAAACAGTTCTCAAGACAGTTAAAGATCCACTCTGGATCTGGACAATTAAAGATCACTGATTTAATTTTATTATTTGCATAAGCTCAAGAAGATATCTTAACATTTGAACACTGAATCTTTAAAGTTTTAAACATTGAACAGATGAACATCTATGAGATTTATAGGAAAAATATCAAAAATTTTACTGAGATTGATGTCTGATATGTGCTTATGTATTTTATACAATAATTTTCATCTGAAGAAAATTCGGAACACATTATAGCTAAGAAGAAAAAATTCTTGGGGTTTTACTTCTGCATTTTAGTACATTTTTGAAGTTTGAAAAACAATTGATAGTACTGCAGTTAAAATCAAAGCCTTGTTGTACAGATACTAACTAGGCCCAGCAAATAGTTAACAATCAATGACGTAGTATCGAAAAGCAGAGGAATTTTTCTGGTGAAAGAGACACGAACCAGGGGAAGCAGAGGCACTATGTGTTGAAGGAGTCCTACCACTGTGTCTTAATTCTCTATTTATGCTGGGGTCAGGCACACAGAAAGGCTTTCTGGATAACATCCTGTTGTCCTAAACTTAGGTACCTACAGTAGGTGGACAAGATCTTCCGCTGATGATTTTCAAAGTTTCTGCACTATATATGGTAACATGAAGATTTGTTTTAGACCTGTTTCTGGATACCTCAAATTTCGGAAGCGTGTGTCTGAACTTGTTCTGAACCCTATATATAATATTTCTGTGATTTCTGTGGGTATTGTATCCAAGGTACAGAACAACACTTAAGTTGTGTTAAAACCTAGCGAAAGAGAATATGTTGGTAGAGAGAAGTGTGATATATGGAGAGGTCTGACACTAGAAGCTTGCAGTGCCTTAATATTTCCTTTTTGATTTCCCTCCCTTACACACACATATGTTATGCATAATCTTGGTTAGTTTGCTGACATGTTTTTCTTGCTAAGGAACGGTATGCCATGCCTCAGACTAGTGGAAAAAGAAAACTTAACAATAAAAACTGTTCGTTACTAGGAGGTATTTATTTTTGCTTTATACTTTGTCCAAATGATGGTTGTCTAATGATCTACAGAAAATAATGACTATACTATGCCACTGCCTGCCAGATTCAAACAGATACAGGGGCAAAGGCAAAGAGAAGAAACCTTTTCCAATGATTGCTCAGCTTAACCTGTGATTTCAAAAAATCCAGTGACATCCTTCTCCAGATTAGATAAAATGCAGTACTGTGTGGGTGAAGATTAATGTTCCTGCACTCATTTTGTACACCACCTTCAGGATGCAAACCTTGAAGACGTATCCTTCAGCTTTCTTCTTAAACTGAGAAGTCCAAACCTCTTTAGTCTCTCCTCGCAGAACCATAGCTCTGTCCCATTTGTTAATTTAGTAGCTCTGCTCCGCACCTTCTTTAACTCTAATATGTCACTCCTGCTCTGCAGGGATGAACTATGCATGGTAGGCAAGGTTTTATGCAGTTGTAAATGGTATATTCTTTTCTGTTCTCAGTATCCTTCCTGATGATGCTCAAACATGTCGCCTTTTTTAGCTGTTGCTTCTCAGGAGCCATAATACTTCCAAAGTAGCTGTGTTTTCCTTAGGAAAACTCGTTTCGTACCCTGAGCAAGGTTACGGTATGAAAGCAGAGGTTGCCAATTTTCACTCTTACAGTAGCAGGCAACAAAAGGAGGACCTATGAAACTGATGGAAACTCATTACATGTAACTAAGAATTAAAGCTTTTCCATGTTTCATATGCTTTATTGGACAGAAAAAAGAAGTCTTCTTATAAAGTACACATAAAAATTTCCTCTCTTTTTTTACAGGAGTTATTTCTTCTCACAAGTTTTAAAAGACCATCTACATAACTCTTTCACCTCTTAACTCCTTTTTTTAAAAGCTAATACTTTCTTGTAGCTTAGATACCCTGTTATCCAAACCCACTGCTGTGCTCTCAAATTCTTTCAACCACTGTAACTCCCAGAACTCTCTGCCAGGGGCTAAAGCCATATATTATGTAGTACTGAAGCTGATCTTTGTCTCACTGAGAAGGCTTTATTTTATTTTATTTGACACAATAATATTTATTAACTTCAAAGTGCCTCACAGAATATATAATACTTGAAAAACTGCACCTACAGCACAGGGGAAGGGGCTTTGTTTTAAAGGAGGTTGAACAAAATCCTAATCTGATCTTTAGAAATCCAGACTCTGTGCTTTGATATCTCTAGCAAAGCTATCTGCCATCTGAATATCAATCAAGACACACAAGAAAAATGAGTGTTGAGTTATGCGGAGGGGTAAAACTGATTGCAACAGATGCTTACAGGCTATGTTACTGCTAGTTGTTTAGCACACGCTGTATTAGGTTCTCGTATGGCTCAATGATTTAGTGATCTTTAAAAACAGTTTTAGACTTCTGAAACCAGCATTTCCCTGTGTTACAGCCTGAATTTCAGTTCAGTTTTGACATCTAACAAAAGGGAAAGTCTCTGTGGAAGTCTTATGAGAAAGTGGAGATATCAATAATCCTTGACGGGCAGGTGCCTAACAATAGACATGGTATGAAGGGACACTTTCCTCCTCTGCTGCTGAAGGGTCAGGAAAAATTTATTGTGTTAGAAACAACTGAAGCCAAGTAGAATCTTGACTTTAGGTGGAAGTAAGTAGGATACTCCCCTAAGTGGAAGAGAAAGTGTGCTTACTTGTTTTTTGCCTCCTCCCATACCCCGTACAATTTCTGCTCCGAGACTTCCCGCAGTAATTATTCCTGGGGGAAGCGATGGGGGGAGGCACTGGGTCATTTTGCTGCGAATGATTACTGAATTATAAAAACTAATAATCCACAATTTGAAAGTCCCAAATCTGACCACTAAGTGGCAATCAGAGCACGCTGAACAGCACAGGGTTACTTCTCTTGGGCTAAGAAGTATGCAGACATCCAGATTTCCTGTGTCCTTCTCAAGTGTCTGTTGTGACCGACTAGTTTGTAGCTCCTGAATTACGTGTGGTTTGTCAGAAGTCCATGTGTATCTGTACAGGTAGGGGAACGGTGCTGGGAGGAAGGTGCTTGTTAGTCCAAAACTGAAGCCAAAGACTGAAACAGGCCAGCAAGACATAAGGAGGCTGGAGTGTCCAGCACACCTTGAGACTGTCCTGCATATGCAGTCCAGCCCTATCCAGCAATGGAGAACTAGGGCCTTGCAGAGATGCTCCATTCAATGCCTTGAATCACTTATAAGGCTGCCTTCATCTTTACATGTTTGTGGTATGTGTCTTGAAGCTCATATTCAGCTTCCAAAGTCAAAAATATTTGTGCTAGCTTATTTGTCAAAAAGTGCATGGCACCACCTCTGTTGCAACTGGCAAGTAGCTCTGGAGGAAACCTCAAGCTGACCATGTAAATCACGTATACTCAGAACATACCTAACAGGGGCTTAAGTGGAGTTTTGATGTCTCCTTGCTCATTTCAAAACTGCAGTGGTGCTCGGGTGCCTAAATTCTACCCATTTCATGTCTGGGTGCTCCATATACCAAGGAAGTTATGTGTACACAGGTACCTTTGGAACTCTGTAGCCTAAAATAAAGACAACTAATAAATTATAGGCTTCTCTAGAGATTAAGTGATACTTGAAAATAGGTGCCTTCACAGTCACTTTCTGAAATTTAGGCCCCAAAACTGGTTAACTGATCAAGTGGTCAGCTGGTGACAGTCTGAATATCACGCTTTGATTGTCAGTGCTGGATAACATTCAGTTCTTAATAAAGAATAGGATAGGATTATTATTTATTGTGCTTATGATATTCTAATCAAACAATTTTTTATTTTCTTTAATTTATTTTTTAAAAGTTTATTTCCTTCATAAATTGGTTCTAGTCATTTCTTTTCTGGCATGAAGAAAAATGAGTGACTGGGACCCTAAAGTAATCGCTTTCAAATTTTAGCATCCTGGATGAAATACTTTTTTGGCCAGAGACTTCCTACATGACCTCCACTTCACTGGTCTATCTGGATTTCCATCCTCTATCTGTAAAATAAAGATGACTGCTTTCACCTACTTTACAGAGTTACTATCAAATGATTTGGTGACTGGAGTAAGATAATGTAAATAAGCAGAATACAGAAAAGTTTGGGCTGGAAAGAACAGGTGTTATATCTGTCTTGGAAGCTGCATAAATGAAATTTTGTAAAATGTTTCTTTACCTTATATGTTTTCCCAGCAACTTGTTCATCATCAACATTTCTAAAGTGGAATGGGCTCTTAGAAGTTAGACTGCCAGAGTCATCAAGCATTTTGTTTGCCCAAAATTTCCTGGAGGGTATCCCATTACACATGCTATTTTAAAATGTGTTATCTTCTCTAAGCACAATGTAAAACAGCTTCTTTGTGTTACGTACTGTTACAAGCACACAAAAAAGAAAAAGAAAGAAAACCACAAATCCTCTTAAATCTTTACATTTTTTTCATTATGCTCATTGTAAATCATTTTCTATATGTCTTTTCATGTCTTTAATCAGTATTTATTGAAGTGACTGAACTAAAAAGGCATTTAATAATACTTTAGCTAATGAAATTCCCATATGATTTCCAGTTAACAACAATTTTCCTTAGTGAGAATAAGAAAACTAAAACTTTTAAATGAAATCCATACTGATTTTTTTGTCATTTTACAAATGTCTACTGCCATGTCTAGAACCTTCTCATATGCTGCTATTCAAACACGGTGTGGAACATTTCTGTTTAGAACTGGTCCCATTAAAATCCCACCACTTTCCTCAAGAAAAATAAAGACAAACCTTTCCTCTTCTGTAAGGAGAATACTCCAAGAAATCTAGGAAACATTTTCAGTAACAAGGTAGCACTCTTAAATAGATGAGGAGGAGAAGTAGAGTTGTTTAAAACAAAATTATTTTTTTCTAGGTAATTTTTTTCAGTGGTTTATATTTAAGGTACACTGCACTCTGAACTGAAGGGTGGGGTTTCAAAATCACAGGCAGCAGCTATGTGTTTCTCAGCAGATATAGCTCTATCAATGGTGAGTAATACCTGTTCAACTCTGACCTGTACCCAAAATTGAGTTGGGGCAAAAGGTCTTAAGCTCTCCAAAAAATCTTCATAGAGGCTGAGTCTGAGCTATTTGTTTCAGCTTAAAGGGCAGAGTGATGTACGAACTGCCTGTTCACCCTAGAGCCCACATGAAGTAAAATGAGTGGTGGCAGTTGTATTGATTGGCTTGGTCAGAGTTTCAGCACTGATTTCATGGGAAGCAGGATTAAACGTACAGTCCACAGTCTACTACTTTTAATAGGCTCAGTACACAATTTTTCCTGTTTTAATATCAACTCGTTAAGAAGCACATCTAATTCTCAAGGGAGCTCACTCAGTAATAATCTGTTTTCTTAAGGAAGCAAGACTAATATTTCTATTCCACATAGTCTTAGATTTGTCTTCCTTTGTACTTCATATATTACTCTGGTTTCCAGTAACTTCAAGAGTGTGTAGAGGCCCATAATGCCAGTCACTGTCCCAAGTCCCATAGAAGTAAGACAGCCTACTCTAAAAATTTTGCAGTCCCAATCCTGAAAATACTAGGGAATTTCATAGAATCATAGAAACTTAGAATGGTTTGGGTTGGAAGGGACCGTATAAATCATCTAATTCCAACCCTTCTGCCATGGGCAGGGACACCTTCCACTACACCAGGTAGCTCAAAGCCCCATCAAACTTGGCCTTGAACACTTCCAGGGAGGTGGTGTCCACAACTTCTTTTGAAAACCTGTTCCAGTGCCTCACAACCCTCATAGTAAAGAATTTCTTCTTTATGTCTAATCTATATCCACCATCTTTCATTTTTAAGCCATTACCCCTTGTCCTGTCGCAACAGGCACTACTAAGAAGTTTGTCCTTATCTTTCTTAGAAGCCCCTTTTAAGTACTGAAAGGCCTCAATAAATTCTCCCCAGAACCTTCTCTTCTCCAGGCTGAACAGCCCCAACTCTCTCAGCCTTTGCTCATAGCAGAGGTGCTCCAGCCCTCGGATCATTGCTGTGGCCTCCTCTGGACCTGCTCCAACAGGTCCAGGTCTTTGCTGTGCTGAGGGCTCCAGAGCTGGACACAGGACTCCCAGGGAGGTCTCACCAGAGCAGAGCAGAGCAGAGCAGAGCAGAGCAGAGCAGAGAAGAAGAATCCCCTCTCTTGACCTGCTGGCCACAATTAATGTTATTGTATGTGAATATGTGTGCAAACATGTTTATATTCAGGGCCTACAGGATAAGATGAAGTTATGGAAATAACAGAAAGATAGAGGTAGTCAGGGTGGCAGGCAGAGAACAAAATTCGTAGGAGAAGGTAGTGTACCAGATAGTTGTACATGTGATTTACCAATATTGCATCAAGTGCTGTTGAGACATGGGTTTGGACAGCCTAAGAAATGCATGAGTTTTAATTGGGGAGCTTCAAGTTCATGTGCCTAGAATAAAATAATTCTCATAAAAATTTCATATTTATATGAGATATATATATAAACATTTACTAAATATATTTTTTTATAAGATTCTGCCTCATGAAACCACAGTGCACAAAGCAAAATAGAGTAACAGCATTTCGCTCTGTGTAACTAATGAAGAGTGGCAATGTCTCTGATATCTTTTACAATGTAGTTAGCACAAGCCTAAATGCCAGTTGGTGCTCAGCACTCTGCAAGTTGTGGGTCATTCACACCTTATTATGGGTTTGCGTGGCAAGGTTTTGGTAATGGGGGGGGCTATGGGGTGGCTTCTGTGAGAAGCTGCTAGAAGCTTCCCCAATGTCTGACAGAGCCAGTGCCAGCTGGCTCTAAGACGGAACCGCCGCTGCCCAAAGCCAAACCAATCAGCGACAGTGGTGTGATAACATATAGAAGAAGGTGTTATGGTTTGGCTGTGGCCGGCAACAAAAGCGCCGAGTGGCTGTCCCTCCCCCCGCTGTGGTGCGGAGGAGAAGAATGGAAAGAAACAGGCAGAAACTGGTGGGTCGGGATAAGGGCAGTTTAACAGAACAGCCAACAAAGGGAACAATAACAACAATGATACAGATAAGGAGAATACACAAAACTAACCAGTAGAGCACAGAACTCTCACCGCCTGCCACTGCTGCACGCTCCCGAGCTGTGAGAGAGTTCCCGCCGCTCAGCTCCCCCCAACTAGAACCCAGCATGACGGCACATGGTATGGAATACCCTGCTCTGTTCGGCCAGGTTGGGTCAGCCTGCCTGGCTGTGTCCCTTCCTGGATTCTGGTGAAAATTAACCCTGTCCTGGCCGAACCCAGGACAGAAGGGAAAAAAAGCTGTGGGAAGGAAGCAGTCGAGAGAGAGGAGTGAGACTATGTGAAAGAAACAACTCTAAAGATACAAAGGTCAGTGAAGAAGGAGGGGGAGGAGGTGCTCCAGACACCGGAGCAGAGACTTTTCCCCTGCAGTCCATGATGAAGACCAGGGTGAGGTAGACTGTCCCGTTGCAGTCCATGGAGGTCCACGGTGGAGCAGATATCCACCTGTAGCCCATGGAAGACCCCATGCTGGAGCAGATGTATGCCTGAAGGAGGCAGTGACCCCTTGTGAAGCCCTTGCTTGAGCAGGCTCCTGGCAGGACCTGCGGACCAGTGGAAGACCCACGCTGGGGCAGCCTGTTCCTGAAGGACTGCGACCCATGGGGCAGTTCGTGAAGAGCTGCAGTGTGTGAGAAGGACTCACATTGGAGAAGTTTGTGGAAAACTGTCTCCTGTGAGAGGGACCTCATGCTGGAGCAGGGGAAGAGTGTGAGGAGTCCTCCCACTGAGGGACAAGGAGTGGCAAAGACAACTTGTGATGAACTGACCTCAACCTCCATTCCCCATCCCCCTGTGCTGCTCGTGGGGAGGAGGTAAAAAAATCGGGAGTGAAGTTGAGCCTGGGAAGAAGGGAGGAGTGGGGGGAAGGTATTTTAAGATCTAGGTTTTTTTCTCATTATCCTTCTCCGATTTGATTGATGATAAATTAAACTGTCTTTTCTCCCCAAGTTCAAACTGTTTTGTCCATGACGGTCATTGCTGAGTGATCTCTCCCTGTCCTTGTCTCGACCCTCGAGCCTTTCAGCATATTTCCTCTCCCCTGTCCAGTTGAGAAGTGGGAGTGATAGAGTAGTTTTGGTGGGCACCTGGCATTTGTCCAGGCCAAGTCAAAATACACTTCTCCAGACTCATCCCGAGAACAAAACCAAATTTATATTTTAAGCATATTACAGTGAATAAATAACTACTTGCCCTATGGAAACATTATCTTTAGGAATGAGCTGCGATTTTATAAAAATCCTAGATGATTTATAAAAATTCTAGAAGATCCTCTAAACATTTGGTACTCACCTGGAGAATAATTTGTACAACTATTGCACTAAGAGCCCATTTTAAAATAAAATCTAAACTTAGACCTGTTCAGCAGAAGAGTTAATTTAATACAATCCTTGATTGTACTGAATCAGAAATATTTATGTGGAGTTATCCTCCTTCTTTTTATTTAATCCCAGATACATGTTTACATGTCAGAAAAAGGCAAGCTAAAGTTTAGCTGAACTCCATGTAGTAGAAGACACTTTCGGAACGTCTTCCTCGGTACCACTACAACTACCATTATGATACCACTAGATCTCACCTCCCGGTGCTTTTGAAAATGCAGGTGGAGGAGAAATTAAATACTGTGTTCTTTTGTCTTACTAGTAGGACACATTACATTTTTGCCTATTTTGGGTCCAAGCACAGCTTGGAGAGCAAAGCCTGTTCTCAATATACTCCTACGACAAGAAACCGACAAGGCAGACAACGGTGAATGTGGGAGGAGGCTTGCATGAAGTTCCTTCCCAGTTATTCAGGGTGATACTACATTCCCTTCAAGGAAGGTAGTTATTCCCAGTGCCAGGAACATCAGGCACAGACTTTAACTTCAGGGAGTGTTTCTTGGAGCTAAAATACCTTTCAGGACTTCTCCAAGTTTGGAGTAATTCCTACAGCCTCTAGACTATACCCAGTCTAGTTCTTAGTCAGATGAGACAACACTGTGCCATATACATGTACACCTCCTTCAGTTCAGCTTAAACTTCTCTTAAATGCCAGATCACTCCCGTGAACGTGGCAACACAGAAAACAAAGCAGATAGTCCTACTATTTATGTAGCCTGACTATTCTCTGAGTATTGCATTCACAGAATCACAGAATCACAGAATCACAGAATAGTAGGGGCTGGAAGGGACCTCTGTGGGTCATCTAGTCCAAGCCTCCTGCCGAAGCAGGGTCACCTACAGCAGGCTGCACAGGACCTTGTCCAGGCAGGTCTTGAATATCTCCAGAGAAGGAGACTCCACAACCTCCCTGGGCACCCTGTGCCAGTGCTCCGTCACCCTCAGAGGGAAGAAGTTCTTCCTCATGTTCAGACAGAAATTCCTGTGCCTCAGTTTGTGCCCATTGCCCCTTGTCCTGTCACTGGGCACCACTGAAAAGACCTTGGCCCCATCCTCCTGACACCCACCCTCCAGATATTTGTAAGCATTTATTAGGTCCCCTCGCAGCCTTCTCTTCTTCAGGCTGAACAAGCCCAGCTCCCTCAGCCTCTCCTCGTAGGAGAGATGTTCCAGTCCCCTCATCATCCTTGTAGTCCTCCGCTGGACTCTCTCCCAGTAGCTCTTCATCTTTCTTGAACTGCGGAGCCCAGAACTGGACACAGTACTCCAGATGAGGCCTCACCAGGGCACTGTAGAGGGGAAGGAGAACTTCCCTCGTCCTGCTGGCCACACTCTTCTTGATGCATCCCAGGATTCCATTGGCTTTCTTGGCAGCCAGGGCACACTGCTGGCTTATGGTTAACCTGTCGTCCACCAGGACACCCAGGTCCCTCTCCGCAGAGCTGCTCTCCAGCAGGTCTGTCCCAAGCCTGTACTGATACATGGGGTTGTTCCTCCCCAGGTGCAGGACCCTGCACTTGCCTTTGTTGAACCTCATCAGGTTCCTCTCTGCCCAGCTTTCCAGCCTATCCAGGTCACGCTGAATGGCAGCACAGCCTTCTGGTGTGTCTGCCACTCCTCCCAGTTTGGTGTCATCAGCAAATTTGCTGAGGGTACATTCTAACTCTTCATCCAGGTCGTTGATGAAGAAGTTAAACAAGACTGGGCCCAGTACTGACCCCTGAGGGACACCACTTGTCACCAGCCTCCAACTAGACTCAGTGCCACTGATGACAACCCTCTGAGTTCTGCCATTCAGCCAGTTCTCTATCCACTTCACCGACCACTCATCCAGCCCACACTTCCTCAGCTTCCCTAGGAGGATATTATGGGAGACTGTGTCGAAAGCCTTGCTGAAGTCCAGATAGACAACATCCACGGCTCTCCCTTCATCTACCTAGCCAGTCATGTCATCGTAGAAAGCTATCAGATTGGTCAGGCATGATTTCCCCTTGGTGAATCCATGCTGACTACTCCTGATAACCTTCTTTTCTTCCACTTGCTTCATGATGGCCTCCAGGATAAGCTGCTCCATCACCTTTCCTGGGATGGAGGTGAGGCTGACCGGCCTGTAGTTCCCTGGGTCCTCCTTCTTGCCCTTTTTGAAGATTGGAGTGACATTGGCCTTTCTCCAGTCCTCGGGCACCTCTCCTGTCCTCCACGACCTCTCAAAGATAATGGAGAGTGGCTCAGCAATGACATCCGCCAGCTCTCTCAGCACTCGTGGATACATTCCATCGGGGCCCATGGATTTGTGGACATCCAGATCGCTTAAGTAATCCCTCACACAGTCCTCCTCGACCAAGGGAAAGTCGTCCTCTCTATAGGCTTCTCCTCTTACCTCCGAGGCCTGGGATTTCTGAGGGATTAGGAGTTAACAGTTTATCTTGTTGAAATGTGCACTATCTATTCAATCTGATGACTGTTACCTATATCTTTACTCCTCCCTGCCCTTTGTTCCTGCCCGCATGCTGTCTTCATCTCAGCTGCAAGGTCCTTGGGGAAGACACACCCTGAACATGACTGTGCTTGGAGCCTCAGTCCTACTACAGGTTAGACAGAAACAGCAGAATCTATGTTCTTTGGTTAATTTTGGTAATTCTGTAAAATCAAATTAAAGATACTGACAGAGGACAGAAAAGTTCTTCATTCTGATTAGTTGTTTTTTAATCCTCTTGAGAAAACAGCACAATTAACTGACAATTGCTTACAAAAGATTGCCTGGGTATAACAGCATCTTTGCCCCATGTGGTTTGCCAGGGAAATGAAAAATCTGTCTCTGCAAAGGGAGAAGTGTGCCACAGTGGTTGGTCCAGAGTGATCCTGAAAAGGGAACAGAAGAATGGAACAGGTCTCTAGTGACATTGAATGACAAGACACATTATATCCTTACTGCCAAATGATAGAGACATTGTTGATACTGTTCAATATGCATTGATCAGGCTTTGCCAAATGTATACCCTGTGATTGTGGCATCATTTATTAGAGATATTGAAGAATCAGAAACATATGAAATTATTAGATTTCTCACTCTGGAGACATGTTTATTTCCAGAGTAGGGATACTGTAGATGTGTATAGATACATAAAGAAAGGAATATTAAATTTCTCTCATGCTAATATCTTGAATAACCCCTCCAAAGAAATTGGAACATAATTTGATGGGAATTAAGTCTTAGAAATGCAAGCTGAGATGGCATTGGACCTCTTTGCAGGCAATGAGATTAAGAGCTCCTTCTTGAAATCTAAAGGCAAGATTTGGCTTCTTCCATGACTCCTTATGTTCGGTTTCTGCAAAATGGTAGCATGTGCTTGTTTATAGAGGAAGGAGTGTAACAGCAGTGGTTCACTGTTTTAAAAAAATGTACAAGCTCCCAGTATCTGTGCAGTCTTTCCAGACTCTGTGCAGTGGTGCCCAGTGACAGGACAGAGGCAACAGGCACAAATGGAAGCATGGGCAGTTCCAGCTGAACACAAGGAAGAACTTCTTCCTTGTATTCCTCTGAGGGTTGTGGAGCCCTGGACCAGGCTGCCCAGAGGGCTTGTGGAATCTCCTTCTCTGGAGATACTCAAAACCCACCTGGATGAGGTCCTGTGCAGCCTGCTGTATGTGACCGTGCTTTGGCAGGGAGGTTGGGCCAGATGACCCACAGAGGTCCCTTCCAACTCCCACGATTCTGTGACTGTGATGCTGTGACTGAGCGGACACTGCGGACACTGTTGTCCAGAGTCTGGGTAGCCACCAAGATCTTTCAGTATAAATGCAAAAGCACCGCTCCAGACTAGACCTTCCTTTATGGACCTACAGTCAGATTCACAACAGTGAACTGATATTTCTTTGTGTTGATTACAAAGATTTGGATACTTTCTGGAATTCATATGGAGGGACAACTTTGCTTGGAGTGCACTTGGCAGCAGCTCATAGCTCTATGCTATGGCTACCACAGCAGACTGTAAGAACACGTGCACGCAGGATTTTCATCTTCCTTCTGTGAACACTGTTCTAACAGCACTGGATCCAGCCATGGATATACTTTGTGCCTGTTTAAATGCATTTTTATGTGATAAGACTGTGTTATTTGTGGGTGTGTGTTCTCATACGCTTTGCTCTTCCTGGGAAAGGGCAGAGGATAATAGTATCAGCAGGATCTCAATGATCTGGTGTCCTGTGCCACCAAATCTTGAGAAAGGCCATTTGATGTCTTCAGGTAAAATTTTGTTTTCGGTTTTAGTGATGTAAAGTAGGTTATGACTGCTGTACCACCTATTGCCTTTATTATGCTTATATTGATGTAAACAGTCTAATGTTTCACTTTCTATTTTCATGTTGCTGTCCAGCTCCAGTCAGAGTTAAGTGCTCCAAGCCTATCCTTTGCATGTCACTCGCTGATTTGCAGATGGTCAAATCTTCCCCAGATTGGCATACATGTTATGTCAGAGCACTGGAGGGTGTAGCTGTCTGCTTCTGGTACAGTCATAGCTGTTGCTGAAAGATTAAACTTGTGTTAGAAACCTGCATTTGGTCAACTGAACCCTTCTTGAGGTTCCTGGTGCTGTGGTGACAGGGGCTGTGATTAAGCTTCTCTCACACAAGTGTCTGGGCTCAGAGATCCCCTCAGACTGAGGCAGCTACTCAGTGCCTGGCAGATAGGGCACAGTACCTGCAGAAGAGAGAGGTCAGAACCCAAGGGTGGTGGGTACGTCTCCGGTGTCACTGGATACCTGTGTACAGAAAACCCAATAAAGTCATAGATCCCTGTTGAGGCATAACTCCTCTGACACACACCTATACATTCAACTGTCTTCTTATATACCCGATATTTCTTTTAAAATGTTCTCCCTTGTCTCCTTTTTTTTTTTGAATTACTTTGGTTTGGGGTTGTAGAGTATGATTTTTTATTTAAATGGTATAAGCTGTGATTTATTGCCAGGTGCTATTTCTTTTATTGATTGCACAATTGTGTGCACGTAAATACTTGACCCATTTATTCTAATGTGTCTTCAACTAAGGTCCCTTCGTGGTTTGCAAAAATAAAAAAAGCGAGGAATTATAAAACAATAACTATTTCCAATTGGAAATTTTGAAACAAATAACATGAATATTTCTTTGAAACAAGAAATATAACAGGGATTAATTAAGACATATCAACCAATATCAGTAATACTGTCTCAAAATAATCCTTCCCCATGTCCCAGGTTACCTGGTTCTCCCTGTCTTTAATCACTTTCCTTAGGAAAAATACTCACTAAGAATGAAAACATCTGCAGGTTTCTGCTTCCAGGACATTTAAGAATATAATATAGAAGATACTCAGATACCCAGAAGATAAATCTCACACTGCTGGTGTAAGTTATACTGAGTCTTATTTAGTTAATTAGATGTGAAAAGCATTAATTTAACAAAAGCATGTGGTCATGTGGAAATACTGTGTATGTTTCTTTCCAGTATCTATTCCCCCTCAAAAAAAGTAAAATCCTCTTTGCTACAAAGCATCCTTGTCTCATTTTTGGTATGAATTTCAATTTACAATATCAACACTAAAGGAAAATATTTAACACGTGCCTTATGATAGCAGCAAAAAGTGTTATCATTGGTTTTGGGTATGAACATACTCTGGGAAATTTGTTCCTTCATCAAAGACTTTTCATTGCAGGTTGAAAATAATGATAACAGGTGGATTGAAACAGATGGGAAGAGCATGAGTTATTAGTATTGGAACAGTACACTAGAGAAAATGTGTTGTTGTTTAAGCACTGACTAATTAACAACTCATTTAAAATGTCTTGGTGCATATGTTCCAAACTTAGGAATATCCAGAAAAAGCCACACTACCTATGGATAAGGTTTACAGGTCGAGGAAAGACCCTGCCCAGCATAGACTTTGGAGCAGGCTATGGAAATCAGTTTGAAGAAATATTTCCCTTGAGAAAGTAGGAATAAAAACATCTTTAAGAAAATTATATGCTACTTAGTGCCTCTATACTCCTGGTCTACGTGAGACCCGCAATGACAGTTCTTCCTTGTATACCTGACAATTCCCGTCAGTCTGTACCCAGATTACATGCTATTAATCTTTAAATCCAGCCTAGTAGTCCTGCAATGTACTTAGATTCATCTCAGCTAGTTATGCATCTAAAAATCTTAAAGTAGGACCTTGATCACTGAAGGCACCTGTACCAAACACACATCTGCATTGCTCTCCTTTTTCCTTACATTTGGAGAAATGCTTAGGAAGATTTTAAGGTAATTTTTTACTCAGGAGGAAATTTAAACAACTCTATGTTCTAGAAGATTGATTCATAAATGAAACATTGGTCATGAGGATAAAGTAGGCAGAAAGGGAGCAAGTTACCAGGGAATTTTCCCAGGCGCAATGACTAGCTCTTCCCTCTTATATAAATTCGTTACAGAGGATCACTGCTAAATATCACCCATGAGTGGAATCAATTGATACCTCTCCAAAATAAGCTTATGTCGCATAGGCAATAAATTTTTTAATAATGACTTTTGCAAGCTGCTACTCTTTATTCTGTGAAAATAAGAGCAACCTGATGTGAATACACATGCAAGATCACATGATCTTACCTTTTGTCAGTCCAATATATCACGTTTAGGGATATAAATCCAAGGACACGCTTCTTCCTTGGATACTCCTGATGGTTTCCACAAGGTAAACCTAAATGAGAAGTCATTTGTTGTTCTTTCCAACTGCATTTAATGTAATACTTAAGTGCACTTAGATGTTAGTTCATCTGCTTTAGTGCCTTAAATTAAGTGTGACCATTCTGGACAGCGTCAGCTCCATCCCAGGTGGTATTTAACTCTTTGTTAAAATTTTAGGGGAGTTTTAGGGGGAAATCAGGAACTGAAATGTCCTTCTGCAGACATCTCAAGCTTTGTCGTGGAGATATCAGACTTTAAAGTAATGAACGGATACTAGCTCTTACATAAACTGGGACATAAACCACAGCAAACCTTCATTTTGAGAGTGTTGGATTGTCCCTAGGAAATGTCATTTTCATACATTTATACACATATATGTTCTATTCTTACTAATTGCTGTTGACAAAAAGAAGTTCCAGCTCTATTGCGGGAAACAGTTTTGTCAGTAGGCTGAAGGGCAGAGATTTCTGAGGCAGAACAGGAGCTAATATGCCCCCAAGGAGAGATGATGGGGTTATGTGGCAATGCTACTTCTATTGATGTCAGCATTACTTTATTACAATGGTAGTATTTGTACAAGAAATTGATAAGAAATGTTCCTGAATGAGCAGACAATGCTACCAGCCAAATAGGATGCTGAAACAGCATCACTCATGGGACATGAAGTCATTCCAGTAATTCTAGCAGAACCCTCACTTGCGTGATTTCTCAGGGACAAGATTAATCGCTGCTGGAGAAAATCTTGATTGCATTGCTTATAGTGAAGTTGGTCTATTACCTCTCAATTTAAATGTGTGTTTTTAGTAGTTAAATTCAGCCCTTCAGTTGCATCTGAAATTGTAATTGAGAGATTGATCCACTTTTTTTTGTAGTGTGTTCTCAAAAAACTATACAGCCATTTCTCTAAACAAAATTACGAAGAAATACAGTTATCCACCTTAAAAGTGCATTTATATTGTAAACTGATTGAAGAGACAGGAAATGTAGACAATAATCTGTAACAGTAATTTCTTCAGATTTAGTCATATTGCTCCATTCTACTACATACAGTCCTTCACACCTGCCCTCATCACTTGCTGACTTAATCTATAAAATGAAAGAATTGTATTTACTCCCAGGCTTCCGAAGATTTGAAGATAAAGAGTTTGGTGGGAGACTTACTCTCTAGCATTATCTAAGCTAATGGATAATGAAAGGAGCTGTGCCACAGGACAGCCCTGAGCAAAAACCTTAGCTTACTCAAACACAGTGCTGCTTTCTGAGGTGTGATAAAAGATTCATGTCTCCATTCATAGATGAGGAAAGATCACATTATCAGCTATCTTACACATCAAAAGAAATTAAAAAATCAAATCAGCATGAAAATAAACAGCAGATTTCCCCATCTGCTTTACTTGCAGCCTTGTCAAGTTCTCTACCAGCATTACAGTTGAAAGTCGTGGAAAGTTCTTTATCGTTTTCTGTCTGGTCTGAGGCTTGAAACTGGTCTACGCAGAACTGTGGCTCTCTTTCTGACACTCCAGTAAATGCTCTGTCTCTTTGGGCTAATTACTAATATGGTCCCTAACAGAACAAAAATTCTGCTGAAATCATCCTATTTAATGGGAAAAGCCATACCTATCTTCTTACAGCCCTAGAAGAAGATGCCTTGCAATTATCTTCATTCTTCTGTTGGCTGATTTCTTCAACAATGAACTCTGGGAGATGATTTGAGACAGGATGGATGCACAATCCATGTACAATACTGGCAAATTCCTCAAGTTTCAGCAAGGCATGAATAGATAGAGAGAAACTGAGAATAGGTGTTCTCTATATTTACTACATTCCCTCCATACACATGAACTTTATAAGCCATCTAATTCAATAGATACACAATAGGATCAGTACTCACCACTCCTTGGGAAGAGTTTTGGCTCTTAAAGCTGCATATATTTACGCTGCCATATTATGTTCATCACAAAGATCCTATTTTGCAAATACCTGTGGGGATACTATGACCATAGAGACTTACACATGCTAAAGCTCTGAAACTCTAGGCCCTTATTATATTTTCTCTGAAGCTTTAAACTAAGGAAGGACAATGTAAGCAAGAAGGTGTTTCAGTGAATGAAAGGGATTTGTAAGTTCAAGAAAAGCCCTGGAAAGCTACCTTTGAAGTACCCAGCAAAGAGTTTGTGGAATAGATGCAACTAAGATGCAAGTACTGAAAAAAATGCACACAGAAATCTTTATTGATGGTTTCTGTCTGGTTCCTTGAGAATCCCAGCAGTTCCCTGGGCTGAGCAGTGTCTCTCTCTGCAGGAGGCAGCTGTACAGGGAAATTCAGGCTTAGAGATGCATAGTTAGCTGAACAGATGAGAAACCCAAAAGCAGGCAGATATTTAGCTAAAAAGGAGCTCCTGAAAAATGATCTGTTGAAAAATCTGTGAAATGGAGTCTCAGTGGCTTTGTATCAGTGAATTCAAGGTGAAGGAAGTGGGCTTTGTAATTTGTTCTAAGGTTAAAGAGAGTGAAGTTATATTCTAGGGAATATAGATACTAGCTAAGAAGCTGTTAAAGGAAGCATAAGTGTCGAGGAGGTCGTTATTATTTTTATGGACAAATGAACTAAACAAGGCTGGTCTTGGCCCTGGAATCCCAGTGCTGATTCTGTTCAGTTATTGCAGTGGTTCCTTGGATGGCACTGGGCTATGCCAAATAACCCATTTCCAAATAATCCTCAGGACAAGGATTTAGGAGTTAACAAAGGCCAGGGATACTTTTCAAAAAGGCATCTTTCCTACAGCCTCTCTGTTCCAGTGGGAGGGTGGAAGGGTTAAACACCATGGCTGCTCCATCCAAGAGGGGCTTGCAGCAGAGACTGGCCCCAGGCACATTGGATGATCTGTGGCTCAGCTGGTATTTCCTGCATGCTTGGGAGAATGCAGAAGAACCTGACAGCTGTTATCATCTCGGACAGATTGCTGTCTACAAGCTCTGGTCATTCTCCCAACTCAGAAGTTTCACAGCCATTAAGGACTTGTATAGTTTCTATATGCACTTGCTGACAGAATTCCGGCTGGGAGGGTACAGGTAGTCCTGCATTTGCAATTCCGAAGGAAAGTCTGCCTTTCAGGTTTCATAGATCATCTGAAATGTTTCAATTCTTTCTTCACTTTGCAAGTACGGTTGACAGCCTCTAAGGTCAACTTTGGGATCTTGGTCCTAGAGATAAATGTGTGTTTAATATGCTTCAGAAGAGCTTTCCAAATATCTTTTCTGTATGTTTCACCTTTTTCTCCCCTTTCTTCTTGACATCGTCTGTAAAGACTGTGAAACTCTTCGAGCTAACTTTGAAAGGAGCACAGAATGAAAGACCATGGTACATCTTCGCTCATGCAGAGGATGACCTCCTCTCTGCTGCAGCATTTGCTTTGCGCTGCTCAGATGCCAGAAGACAAAAAAAGAGGCATTATAAAAAATCTACCAAGACTAGAAGAAACGCCACAGAAGTACTCAATTTTTGTAAAAGAGATACTGAAGCATTTCTTTCTCAACCTTTTTATTATTAGTTTATGTCCTCCTCTCCCTGAAAGCTTTTGCAGAGTCTTTTGGAAAAAATGAGTCACTGTCTCACAGGCGTCAACTTTCAGATACTTATAAAATAATGTTCCTTTTTTTTAAAGAACAGTGAACTTATTCAAATAAATATTTTTTCCTTGAAGGATTTTAAATACTTAATAATGCCAAGATGTTTTAAAATTCTTTTAAATACTATTTTTAAATTTTTTTTTTAAATCCTTCACCTTTCTCAAAGATTACCAAAAATATCCATTAATGATGCACTGAAGTGGAAAAGCAGTCACAGATAGAAAAACTCAGATCAATGGCAAAAAGAAAGACTTCCTCATTTTCTCTCCCTTAATAATTTGCTATAGAAAGTCTGATCATTATATGAAGCTCTTGTTTTGTATGAAGGAAAAGTGAAACACTGTGAGTGCTAGAGGAATTAATACTGCAGCACAAATGCTGGAGCCTGATGTTTACATATCCTCACCCTCCATCTTGCTTAGAGTAAAGGTGTCACAGAGCATGTCAGAGCAGCACTTGTAGATTCCTCCCGGATGGCTGCATTTTTACTGGTACCAGGCATTCTTGTTTACCTGTCTTTAGGGTTAAATATGGAGATGTTTATCATGTGATTATTTGTGCAATGCTCTTAAACTCTAAAAATACCATTTCTCACTTCTTCCTGCTCCAGTTCAGCTTTAATTTCTGTTACATGTTTTGCTGATTACTCTGGAGTACTTTCGACAGGGGTACACAGGACATATCTGACAACCACTAACAACAAAGAAAGAAAGAAACAGACAAACAAAGAAAGAGAAAGAAGGAAAAAAGAACTAGAATGAGAGAATGAAAGGGAAAGGGAAAGGGGCAGGGAAAGGGAAAGGGAAAGGGAAAGGGAAAGGGAAAGGGAAAGGGAAAGGGAGAAGGAATGAGAAAGAAAGAGAAAGAGAAAGAGAAAGAGAAAGAGAAAGAGAAAGAGAAAGAGAAAGAGAAAGAGAAAGAGAAAGAGAAAGAGAAAGAGAAAGAGAAAGAGAAAGAAAGAGAAAGAGAAAGAAAGAGAAAGAGAAAGAGAAAAGAGAAAGAGAAAAGAGAAAGAGAAAGAGAAAGAGAAAGAGAAAGAGAAAGAGAAAGAGAAAGAGAAAGAGAAAGAGAAAGAGAAAGAGAAAGAGAAAGAGAAAGAGAAAGAGAAAGAGAAAGAGAAAGAGAAAGAGAAAGAGAAAGAGAAAGAAAGAGAAGATGGTTTTCAAGTCCTTGTTTGTACACCTTATATTTTGCCTCCAAGATATATTTTACAGCAGAAAAGTTCCTGCATTATTGTCATGGTCTTCACAGGATCAGTCCTCTGGTAGTAATGGTCTGCCATAAAGCTTTGTTTATCCTAGATGCATTCTGCTGGATCCAGGTAACATGTGGTAGTGCTGGCAAAAATAAAAGTGTCTGCCTCTTGTCAGAATGGCCAATATATTTTCATATAGTTTCTGGGGAACGTATTCTGAGATTTATAAGCCAGTTTTACATATCTGAGAGATACAGCTATCTAAGCTGCAATATGTCTAGACTTCATACTTGAGCCTGGAAAACATTCCCGGAATTGCAGGTTTGTTTTTACTATGGAATTGCCTGGGTCACAGCTACTCAAGCTTTTGAAATAGCAAGTTATACTGCATATTATGAGATTACAGGCTTTTATACCAGACTTCTCCTGCTTCATCCTTACAGCTGGGCAATAGTAAATCAAGACAAAGCTGGACGGGGCTCTGAGCAACCTGATCTAGTTGAAGATGTTCCTGCTCATTGCAAGGAGGGATTTGGACTAGATGACCGTTAAAAGTCCCTTCCAATATAAACAGTTCCACGAATCTATGATTCTAAAGGAACAGACTTTCTTTCAAGACATTGAGTTGCTTATCCAGTACCTAACAAAGTCCAGATAAACAAATGTATACAAGATAGGGATGTTCATGTTTATATTGAACTTTCCAGTGTATCTCATATAAAATTTGGAAAAAGTTTGTACTATTTTCTATTTCTTTCAAATGTTTGCAATGAATCTTGTTTTGTATGGATTAGGTCAATTATTGATATAAATAAAAAGATTAAATACATCAACAGAATTTGCAATTAAATGACCATCATGCCAAGGTTCATTTAATCAATGCAGTGAAAAGTATAACTAGTTATAGAAGTACAATAGAGAAATGGCAAAAATACTCCAAATCAGATAGGTAATTAAACGTGTGCTAAAGTTATGCCTCAATGTTTTTATGAGTAAGGCCTTTCACAAGGGATTGCAAATGTTTGTAGAGTACATATTTGGCTTAGCCTAGGTGATAAGGGGAAAAGGGTACTGATAAATCTGTATCACACAAATTGTCACCACCACCTGACAGAAGACAACAGGAAAGAAAAGTTGGAGACAACAGACATGTCTGTACACTCTGTCAGAGTGAGGAAAGGGGGTAAAAATACCACAATTCATGCAACAGGATGAAGAGTTATAGATCCTTGTCATCTCTGTCAGCACTTGCAGTCAAATAGGGACAAAAGGAAAGAAGGGGTTAAAAGGGCAATTGACGAGCCTTTAGGGATTGTAGATTAAGGAAACAACCATGACTTTTGTCTAGGTAATTCTGAGGAAACTATCTGAAATGCACAGATGAAATCAATTGATCCATCCAATAGGAAACCAGCTGAAACAGAAATAGCGACAGCATCAGTCATTGGTAACTTTATTGCTTCACAACAGCACTGCAGAGGTAATATTCTCTGAATTTACATACAAAGAAATTGAAGTAGACAATGTCTACTGATTCGACTGCTAGCACGTTCCCGCTGCCCTACATAAGAGCTGGATTAGGCCTAAATGGCAAAAGTGTCCAGTTCTGAGATTTCGGTCTGAAAGCTCAAAATAGCAATTCATTCCTCGATCCATACTGCACGTTAATGAGTGGAAGTATCATTTTCTACCTCTAGAATAATTTCCCCATTAGCAGGCTGTTCTATTTTGTTCGTGTTTAGTACTCCAATGACAACAGTGTCTCTTGTGTTCTTTCATGAATTATATTTCTAAACAGTTTAAAAGGTGATATCAGAGACGCAAATCTATCAATTCTGTTAAAAATAATTAAGTGACATTGAAGTCCTTGAACAAAATTCACCTACTACTTCAGGCTACAGAATGTGTTGATGAAAGAGTGTGTGTACTTGTGAATATGTGTGTTCAAATATCCCTTTTCTGAGGTGGTTATATTTAATGTTCAGGGGATATATTTAGCAGTCACCTTCACATATAATAACTTGTCAACTCATTCTCTGTTGAACTGGGTGAGAAATTTCTTACCCAGTTTTGCTTTAATGAGTTGGTAAAGCCTTAGCTATAAATTGCAAGTTACACCCAAGTTAGCTTTTAAAATATTTTTGGAGATAAAATTGGCATTATTTATGTGCTTTGCTGACATGAATAATGCATCCGTTTAGCTTAAGCTAAATAGTTGAAATCAAATGTTGGTAAACTTTAAAAGCCTTTTTATACAGAGATTCAGAGAGAAATATACCTCCTTTGAGACTTTTATTGAATGTGTCTATTGTGGATCTTTTAACATTTTTTAGAAGACCCTTGTTGATATTATGCATGGCTTTTTTTCTTCTGTTGGGGAAAAAATTTTTTCTGTTGCTGTATGACAGATGGCAACCACAAAAGACATTATAATAGGTAAGTTGGATCATATGAATTTAAATTTTATACACAAATATTTCACAATAAGCAGAGTATTGCATAGACATGTGGGGAGCAGAGAGAGCAAAGTATTTCAATTTGCACATGTACACGCATACATATATATTTTTATATACATAAATACATCTGTTATGATGCATTACACTTTCCACAAGAGCAGGAATAGCAGATTATAAAGCACTATAGTTGTAAAGCAAAAACTCTTCAGTTCATGTTTTGAAATCTGTTTTACACACACGGCAGAGCAAGAGGAAAGGAAGAAAATATTTAATAGAAAACACTATTGATTTCGAGCTTGAGTCTGGCTTTGTTTTCATCAGTATGCATGTGGATTACACCAGTGTGTCTGAAAGTGAAATGAAGCTTGAAATATAGCTGGTGGATTTTTCTTTTTCCTGTGGAGACCTTTCTAAAGAAAAAAAAAAAAAGCTAGTAAATAAGGAGTATGTCAGACAAAACTCTGAAATCTTTGACTTGGGCAATATTACTCCAGAGTTAAGACCCTTTGTTATAACTTTCTCCATAGTCCAAGCTCTTATAACATGCAATTATCAATCCTTTTGCAATGGGTCTTCTACAGTCATAATTCAATGGCCAAAACCAGTTACAAACCAAAGTGAGCCATTGAACCCATTTAAAAATTTTTTTATTTTTTTTTTTTTCCCTGCTTTTATTTTGAGTTAGTTTTAACTTTAACTGTTCTTCCAACATAGTCTTTCATGAGGCAGACACAAGATCTTCTGAACAAACAAAGGAGAAAGCAGCATGTGGAACAGAAGGAACAACCAGGGATAGGAACAAGATCAGCCTCTGCCTTCAGCAGCCATGACCATAACACATTCATGGAGCTAAACTCGGGCAGCTGCAACCTCAAGCTGAATTAGGGTCCTAAACACAAAAAAGCAAAAAAATATGAAAGAACTGTGGCAGTGTGCAGAATTCACTGCAACTTTTTCAAGTTGAACTATGACAGTACTCAAGAATTAGATTTTTTTTTTCAGTAGAACTTCAAAGGTAAAGGCAGCAATGGTGAGTCCTAGCCAATAACTATAGCACAACTATTGATGTAGTACAATATGAAATTGTCTAATATGCAAAGAAAATTCTACTCTGAATTCTCTGTGGCCTGCAAATACCACTGTGAACAGTTTGGAACAAAGTTTTTCACACTTGTAATTGCTACCTCTTGAATTTCTTAGATTATGTACAGAATCAGGAAAGAATCTGAAACCTGAAATATTAGATATTGCCGTGAGACAAAGATCTTTCACGTTTGCTCACTTTTCTAGGGCTGAAATGTTAGCACCGTAACAATTTTGTAAGTGTGACATGTTTTGAGAAATAGAAAAGTTACATTAATCACAGAATATTCCAGGTAGACCACATTAATAGAAGAAAATATGAAAAGAAACTACTTTTTCACCTAAATTATACCTTCCAAAAGATAAAAACAGTATAATGCTGTCTGCCACAGGTCTAACGATATTGTCAGGATTGCTTCACATCTTTTTAATATCAACAGATACAAAAGGACATATAATTAACATCTTTCCTTTCTCTTTTGCATGACACCAGAGGCATCCTGACACACTGTGGGAACACAAAACCAAATGATCTGTTTAGACTTGTTTGGGTTCGGCAAGTCGTATTTTCAAGCTCAGTTTTTAATTAATGTGACAGTTACATATCACACTTCAAGGCACTGTCCCACTGGGTTTCAGTTGTCTGTGTATCAAGGATAAAGAAAAAAAAAAAGGTTGATATTCAGATGTTGAAAAGTGTTATATATTCTTTCATTACAACTGACTTATATCTGTCTACACCTGCTGAGGTTTTCATATCGTTTGAAGCAGAGTTCATTAAACTATCATGAACACACACAATGAAGCTTACAAGGCCTTACGACATAATTAGATAAAGGTATAGAGATGGTTACATTGTGTCAAAACAAATAGTTACATCTATATTGTTATTATTGTCCATCAAAAATATAGGTGGACAGAGTCCTGGAATCTTCCTCCCCTGCTGGACACACTGATTTGTTACCAGACTGAACACAAAATAAAAAAGCATATGTCACATGTAGTATTACTGGCCAAATGTCCAACCATAAAGGAGGATTTCTGTAATTTTCAGCATTGTTCTTTAGTCTTCATTTCCCATTTTAAGGAACTTGCTCTATTTTATCCTTCACTGATCAGGGGTTTTGGACTAGATGATCTCCAGAGGTTCCTGTCAACCTCAACCATTCTGAGATTGACGCTTCTGCTCAATGTTTCTTTTAGTGCGTTTTTACTTCCAAATTCCAATAGCAACAGCCAAGTAACTCAGTATAAACGTCTTTATCATGGAGGACCCCAAGTAAAACTAGGTAATAGCCCTTATTTTTGAAAAACTTTTTATAGAGACATTATTTGTATCTGTGAAACTTTGCCTTTTGCTAGTCATGTTATCAGTCATGGGCTGGTTTTACATTAGATGGTTTAGATGATTACCATAGATGAGCAGGGCCAGGCGAACACTCCAGTACACTCTCAGCACTGTCGTCCTACCACTGAATGCAAGGGAGACTGCCCGTCTTCTCCAAACTCATCAGCCAAATGGCCGAGTCCACCTTCACTGCCAGAGGGGACCAGTGGTGGCTGCTGCTTGGGACCAACCTGCAAAAAACCATGCTGTGCTTACCGAGCAGCCCCACAGCAGAAAGGTCCCCAGCAAACTGCATTGACCCCATGGCAATGTGTGAGAGGTGGGAACGACCAAGGGATTTACAGTAGCCAGTGACCTGGGACGTGCCCAGTAGGACAGGAAGCCAGCTCTGGGGGAGTCTGGCACATGGGGATCTACCACCAAAGCTCATCATGCTGGTCTGACACACTTCACCTTTGCCTGGCCCTTGACCAGCCTCTCCAGACTCCTGACGTGTAGTGTTGCCACCTGGGCAAGGCGAAAATAGTGGAAAGTGAGAAGTGATGCACCTGATACTGGGCTGAATTATCGTCTGGAGGTAGAGTGGAGACAGGAGTGACTCTCATGACATTGCTGTGTTGCAGCACTGTTCCTTCAGTAGCAGCTTGATGGACGACAACTGGGTCACCTGAGCTTCCTCTGCTCCTTCTGGTTGTGTATGCACAGGGAAGGGGCAAAGAAAGATCTCTGAGAGATGCAAGCTGCCTTTCCTCTCTCCTGCCACTCTGGGGAGCACTTCCAACTGGCCCTGAAATACCCAGGTACCACCCAGCAGTCAGGCAGAGAACAGCAGTAGTGACGAGGATAGGGTGGGGCAGGTGTTGGCTGGACACAGCTGGGTGAAGTATCTCTTCCAGCTCTGCCCAAGAGCTTCTCACAGCAATGGAGGCACATATCCCAACCTTGGAAGTGGTGTGTCCAGATACAGCAGTCTGAAGCATCTTCCCTCACAGTGAGCACAGGCCCTGCAGTCTGAACTTTCAGGCATGGCTTACTTAAGAAGTGTGCTGACCCAGAGCTCCTTCAACACCCATCCCGCTGAGGCCAGCAGAAGCATCACGTGGGACATGCTAGCAGGGCCCATGCCAGTGCCATCCACAGTCGATCTCATCCTCTTTCTCCAGGTCTACCTGTGCTACTGTCATAGGGATTTAGAGACACTTTTTCTCCAGCCAAAGCAGTGGTCCAAATGGAAAGGCTCTTTCTTGTTATGGGATAGGGAGAAAGAGGATAAACCTTGGTGACAGAGTCCAGAGATGGAGTTTCTATAAACCTTCTTTTCTGAATGCCAACTTTTTAATGCAGACATCGTCCTTCTTTGACGATCTTCAGCCCCTTTAGCTTGAAGTTGGACCAGAAGCTGAAGACCCTGCAGCTCATTAGCTATGACAGCATTCTTGTAGCTCAGGACTAATGTATACCTTCTCCATTTCTGCTTAACTTTTGCTGAAAGATGACACAAGGTTATAGCTCATTGGCAAAAGTTTTCTTTATCAGAAAGCAAAAGTGGATGCTCCTCTTAGTCACCTTAGAGTTTAATGTCCAGCCTACATTCTTCATTTTTGCCCCTCTGTAGCCAACAGAGAGAGTTAGGCACCTTCAGAAGGTGCTTTATGATCAAATAGGTAACTTATGAAAAGCTGGAAGAATAACTTTTTAAAAAATACCTTTCCTCTTCTCCATCGACAGTGGAGTCCTAGACAACAAACCTAGATTCTGCACAGTTAACCTTGGGTTACATAGTTAAAGCTTACCCAGCTAAGTGGGGATTCAATTCACCCAACTTTGTGTATCTGTAGTACATATATTGGACTATTCATCCTGGACTGTCTTTCTATTCAGTGAAGCAAAAACTAGGAAATTTAGGTAGAGGCTGTCTCATCTTAAAGTGGACAACTAAGATAACTCAAATAAGTCATTCCTATTTCACTCCAGTGGCTCAAATTGAACTCAGATGCAGATATCGATGTGTAGATTTCTAAAGATACAGGAGGTGAATCCAATTCCAATGTTTGATAAGATGAATCTCACTCTGATGTTATAGTGCAAGGATTCTTTGTAATTTTTTTAGATAAACCTACCACAAGCTATGCTTCAGCTTTTTGAAGAACTATTGATTGCTAAACTGTCCTTTTCATTAGAAAAATAAAATGCCCACATTTTCTTAGCGTCATCACTGTGTTTTTTTTTTTTCTATTAGAGTTTGTGGCTCTTTCACATCCATGGCAGCTGCTTTGGTTTGTTTCTTTGATCAGTCTAAATAAATACTTAGAGACTTTCTTATTTCTTTCATTTTTTCCCCATCTGTACTCACAGCAAAGCAGAACTCTTACAACTCAGCAGCATCCTTGTACTGCAGGAACACGACCGGGATACAGTGGGAGCTGTGTGTGACAGTAGAATTGATCCCATGGTGATAAGACCACTTACAAGCAAGATTTTATTTATACATTTATCTTGCTAATTAGTTTAGATAGGAAAAGGGAATCTGGGGAAGAAAAGTACATGACAATTTAATGAGAATAATGATGAAACATTACATTTGTTGGTTTACTTATCTATTTGGTTTTTAGTCTGATGCAGTGTAGTAGTGATTCTGTCATGAACAGAGCTGCTTTACTACAAGGTGTTTCTGAATGGGATCTGTTTTTTTTTCCAGACCACTGTGTTTCCCAGAGTAGAGAACACAGTAATACTTCAATAAACCAGAGAATTCTTGCTAGCATTTTTCTTTTGTCTTGACAGAAGTATTTATGGCCTCTGACTCACAGGATGCACATCTGTTGGATAGCATATTGTAGGACTGAACTATTTTGAACAGCACTGTTGTCATCTATACCTTATTTATCTGTAAACTGGTCAAATCATGTTCAAATCACGATAGGAATGGAAGAAAAAAAATAGCTTTTCTGTACAGATTGCTCCATTTCCACCATTTATAATGTATGCTCATTTTTATTTAATGCGCATTTACAGGCAAAGAAACATATTTACTTTTGGTGCAATTTTACAAGAAAACTGAAACCACAAAAGCTAATGCAGAATTTTTCTCAGAATTCACAAAAGCAGACAATTTTCAGTTTTAACTTTCTGAGAAATGGGGAGAAATTAAGGAATATCTTCAGGATCTCACAGAAGTTAAGTGCCATTAGAGGGATTAAAAATCAGAAGTGTGTATTGTGTAACCATCTAAACAATCCATTTTAACATGTAGGTTGTATGCTGAAATTTTAAACATATTAATAATGGATTGTCATCCCATTTTACACAAAAGCCTCAAATCAACCAGCACAGATTTTCCAAAGCTGAAACTGCCACAGATGATGTTTGTGACTCTGCCACCTTTTCTTAACATACTTTTTTCTGTTCATTTCTTTTTCACTTCTGAAGGAGCCTGAAACCGTTGGTTATAGCTAACTCCATAATCATGATGCAGAATCTGTGTGTGTGGTTAGTGAGTCTCTGTGGAATCTTATTATAGATACTGTATTTCCATGCATATAACATACAGGTCACCTTTAAAAATAAAACAAAAATGAAATGCAGCAGGCACATGAGCTACACTTGAAGGAAAATTGTACACCCTGCGACCTATACCCATAGCATCTTTTCCAGTGCTAACTCCCTGAAGATACTTCCACTTCTCTGACTAACCCTCTATCCCTGTTTCCTCCCTCCACTTTCTTGTATGTCTGGTTTTCTGCAGGTTTCCAGAGAACTTTGTTTCAAGGTAGAGTGCCTTTACAAGATTATGAGTCACCAGAGTGGAACTTAAATAGATTAAAACATTGGCAGCACTTGATAAAAGTACTTAAGGACATTTTACAGTTGTGGAATGTTGTTCTGTTCACTCTTGTCCCTCCCTCATATAAATCTCTGAAAACTACTCCACAATAACATTATATTAAGAAGTTTCTTCAGCTGAAAAAATGGATACTTAGTCTTTTAAATTCACATTTAGGCATGCTGATAGTATAGGAAGAAAATCAAGCTGTGACTCTATCTAAGTATTGATTATGAAAAATCCTGCTGTTAGACGAAAAGCCTGGAGTCATGAAACTCTAATATTCTCATATATTTAGGAAGAGTTATGAATTAGTATGGCTGAAATAATGGTGAAGTTCATGTTCATAATTTTAAAATTTTGGTTTTAAAGTCTGTCATCAAGTTAAAAATCTAAATCACAGAATCACACAATATTTGGGGTTGGAGGGGACTGCTGGAGATGATGTAGTCTAACCCTCCTGCTCAAAACAGTGTCAGTTACAGCAGGTTTCCCAGCGCTATGTACTGCTCTACAAACACGTTGTGTAACATGGATTTTGATATTTCAGCCAGAAATATTTTAAATCAGAAATTTAAGGTTACTCTTGAACTCTCATGCTGAAGATAACATTGTTTCCTCCAAAAAGCCATCAACAAACCATACAAGATGAAATTGTAACAGGAAAATTTAACTTCTCAGTACAACAGATGTTATATTTTTACATCATGCTTGAAAAGCTGCCTTTAGTCTTGAAGAACTCGTTTTGCAAGTTCAGCTTGACATCTAAAAGTTCAGTTAATACTTCTTCCATTTTCTGGCCCAGTCTCACACTGGCCGCTCACAGAAACTCTCCAATGTGCTGATGACCAAGTGATCTCAGGTCACCCCTCCCATCCTATGTTAATTACACTATGTAGGTGGGGTTGCTTTGATCAGGTAGAGCAGATGGAAAAGTACTTGAACTAGAAAAATTCTGGGATTTTGTTGCTTTTGTTTTCTTTTTTCATGTTATTACCCACAAGTTTTGAGGTTTCTGTTAATATTTTTACAATTAATGCTTCACTGCAGCATAGCATTCCACAAATTAGCTTTTCATGGTGAATATTGTCTATATGTCTATACACAATACACTTGAAGTACCTGCCTCCCATGCATTTCCTTTTAGCTCCATGCCACAGAATTTTTGATGAAGAATCTGAAGTATAATGCTTATGAGATGTGAAATTTACACAGTAAAATATTCCCTCTTCTCTTTATTGCGAAACAATAGAAATTTTATTCTATTACTGTTAATTTACAGGGAAACAGATGATACTACTGTTTGCATGTTGAGTGCACCCCAGATTCCTGTTCAGGTCCTTTGACAAATCAGCCAGTACTATTTTGTGGATCTTGATAGTCTGCATAATTTATTAAATATATTGTGCATCATCCTCTTCCATGAAGAGTCTGCATTTCATGTTTCAGGAACTAAAAATACACAAGACATCAGAAGACTTGGATATCATAGAATCATAGAATCATAGAATGGCAAGGATTGGAAGGGACCTTAAAGATCATCTGATTCCACCCCCTCTGCCATGAGCAGGGACATCTTCCCTACACCAGGTTGCTCAGAGCTCCATCCAAACTGGCCTTGAACACTGCCAGGGAGGGGGCAGCCACAGCTTCTCTAGTCAACCTGGTTCCAGTGTTTCACCACCCTCATGGTGAAGAATTTCTTCCCAATATCTAATCTAAATCTGCCCTCTTGTAGTTTACAGACATTCCCCCTTCTCCTATCACTACACACACTTATGAAAAGTCTCTCTCCATCCTTCCTGTAGGCCCCTTCAGGCACTGGAAGGACGTTATAAGGTCACCCCGGAGCCTTCCCCAGGCTGAACAGCCCTAACTCCCTCAGCCTGTCCTCGTAGGAGAGGTAGTCCAGCCCTCTGAACACATTCGTGACCCTCCTCTGGACCTGCTCCAACACATCCAGATCCTTCTTCTGTTGGGGGCTCCAGAGCTGGACACAGGACTCCACATGGGGTCTCACGAGAGCGGAGTAAAGGGGCAGAATCACCTCTCTTGACCTGCTGGTCACGCTTCTCTTGACGCAGCCCAGGATATTGTTGGCCTTCTGGGCTGCAAGCGCCCATTGACAGCTCATGGTGAGCTTCTCATCCAGCAGTACCCCCTAGTTCTTCTCCTCAGGGCTGCTCTCGAGCCACTCTTCGCTTAGCCTGTACTTGTGTTTGGGATTTCCCCGACCCATGTGCAGGACCTTGCACTTGGCCTTATTGAACTTCATGCGGTTCACGCAGGCCCAACTCTCCAGCCTGTCAAGGTCCCTCTGAATGGCATCCCTTCCCTTCTGCGTGTCAACCACACCACAAAGCTTGGTGTCGTCAGGAAACTTGCTGAGGGTGCACTCAGTCCCACTGTCTATGTTGCTGAGAAAGATGTGGAACAGCACTGGCCCCAGTACCGACCCCTGAGGCACAGCACTCATCACTGGTCTCCACGTGGACATGGAGAAATTGACTGCAACTCTTTGAGTGCGTCCATCAATCCAGTTCCTTATCCAGCAAATGGTCCATGTGTCAAATCCATGTCCTTCCAATTTAGAGACAAGGACTTCATGCAGGACAGTGTCGAATGCCTTGCACAAGTCCAGGCAGACGATGTCAGTTGCCCGCCCTTTGTCGATCAACGCTGTAACCCCATCATAGAATGCTACCAAGTTGGCCAGGCATGATTTGCCCTTCGTGAAACCATGTTGGCTGTCCCCAGTCACGTCCTTGTTATCCATGTGCCTCAGCATGGTTTCGAGAAGGATCTGGTCCATTATCTTACCAGGCACAGAGGTGAGACTGACTGGCCTGTAGTTCCTTGGGTCTTCATTTTTCCCTTTCTAAAAAGTATTAAAAAATAAATTAAAAATAAATTATAAATAAAATAAATAATAAATGATAAATAAAAGTATGTAAAAGTAAAATATTGGTATAGTTACATCACAACATATTCAGATAGGGCAAGAAATGTAGTCTAAAATGTGGCAAAGCAGAGTCTTGACAGTTTAAGCAGTGTACTTTTGGAAACAATCAACTCATGCCTCTTACTGAGTCCTCCTATAACAGTGGCTTTCATGGTGTTTTTCTGAGGGACCTCAAATTGAGGAATTATTTAAGGTCAGATTTCCAAAAGTATGACTCAGTTTCTGAGCTAAAAAGGAGATCAGTTATGAGAGCTAATGTCTCTCTCTTCCATATTTTTCAAACTTAACAGAGGTGTAAAACTGCTGAAAATTTCGCCTTAGGTTTCTTATGGCAGCTTCTGACAAGTACACAAGGCCAGGGATTCCTCTACTGAAAACTGCTAGAGTACAGAAAACTCTGTTACTATTCTTACTTTTCCAGAAATTTCTTTTTTTCCTTTTTTTTTGGTGATGTTTCCTGAGCATGTTAGAGATTAAGCTATATTTACTGTTATGTGAGAGATGCCAGGAGAACCTCAGGTTGGTGCTCATAGAAGCTTTGCAAATATTCGTGTCCTGTTAGATACCTATCTGCACAGACAGATGAGTTGCACAAAAGTCTCCAAACTACTGAACGGGAAAAACATAAAGACTTCTTTAGACAATGAGCAGGAAACTACCAAGAACCTGTCCATAAGTAAAACTGAACACTGGGCTTTATGAGGAAGTTTCAGCAATCTACATGTGGCCTTTTTGAGTCACAGAGGAAGACAGGGTCTAATACAATGTTTGCAATGTTTTGTTAATGACAAATTTTAATGGACATGTTCCATATAAGCTCAAGATAAATATGTGCAAGAACTTTTATTTACAAAGCAGAGGGAAGTAAAATTGAACGCTAAACGGTGCTGAAGAAGTAATACACTGAGATAGGTAAAGAACACCTGCACTTGTAGATCAATTAAATCATACCTACCCTGTTGCTATTGAAAGTTGTCGGACACTAACTGTGCTCTCTCTCCATGATGACAGCTTAGGTAATTCACAACTTATAACCATTAATTCTTCTTAATACAGAGCAACCTGGTGCATACAATATTTGCAAATATTCACCACGCTGTCTTGTTACCCAGGCATTTACTCTGCAATAATATTCACTTTCTATATAGTACCATTTGTCAGCATTCATAGATTTCAAAATAACTGAAAAGGAAGACAAATGCTACCATAGCAATTAAAAAACCGGAGAAAAGAGGTGTATTAGATTAGAAGCTACCTCATAACTGGGAAATACAACAGTAGTCATCTGATTTATGCCAGCTAGAAAACACTATGAAGTAAAAATCAACCAACCAACCAACCAAATCCAAACAGTGACGTAAATCTTCTTTTAGTTGCTAAAGAAATTTTCTGCGCTAGGCTTAAACCTATCTGATTTGTAAATCACCCCTTTTGCTGGAGTATTTAGCCATTATCTTGTGAGATTATTAACTCAAAACAATAAAAAATAAATAACATTACAGATTTAATAACACATCTGGCTGATAGATCCATAGAATTTTTGCTGTCAGACAAAGAAATTGGATGCTATTTCTAAAATAAGTTCAGGAGATCTTTACTTAGAATATCAGATTTTAGATATCTGATTTGGAAAAAAGACTTTGTTTTGTTCAATGAATTAGATCAGAGCTTCTACCTCCCTTTTCTCAGAGAAAGTCCCTTTTCATTAAGCCTGTTCCATTGTATTGCCACCTACATAAAATATATTTGGAGAGTTTAGTACAAGACTGCATGCCTGCTGACAAATATATATACTGCATGCAATATGTCTTTATGTTTTCACAACAAGTCCAATAAAATATCTTCAGTCTATTCTCTCAAATCGTAAATAGCTTTTTTCCAAAACTTAGAAGTGCGTATTTTGATCAGAAAACAGAAGGTGGCAAATTGACCAGTAGACCGTGCTTCATATATGAAATTTGATATGTAGAGTACAAAATGTACCACAGGTTTTTAGTCCTTGGCAAAAAAAAAAAACCAACAAACTAACACAAAAATAAAAAACAAAAACAGAGACTACATTGTATTTTGGGGGGGAGCAGTCACCATTGATTTAATTTGCCTTTTATTTAAGTCAGTAAGAAACATCCTGCTGACATTGAATTGAACTGACTAGGCCAGTTCTTGGCTCTTTTTAAAGTCAGAGCTTCTGGAATTTACTGTGTCTTACTCATTTCTTCAATACCAAAAAAGAGAATGTAAAGATAAGACTTTTAATGAATATAAGTATATATGAATTTCAACTACAGAATTGGCCAAAATACAGTACTGAGTTCCACTGAAGTATGTAGCATGTATACAAAAGCATGGGTGATGCTTTTGCTGTGTGTGCCATACGTGGACCATGAAAACAATAAAAGATGATTTTACACAGACTTTCAGGGCTTCCAGGAGTTAGAGGTTTAAATAAGATAGAAATAATCTAAGAACATACACAACCTTACTGGAAATTACTGAGCCTCATTTGTCAATAAAATAAATTTAAATAAATTTCTCCTGGTGAGTAAATATACTGAAACAAAGACAATCAATAGGATAAAATTTGTCTGCTTTCTTTTCAAATCCTTACTTAGTCAGATAAACAGTAGTGATTACAACACATTACAAGTTTTTAATTGAAGTACACAGACAAATCCTGTAAGTCCCAGTAAGGTCATGCTGTACTGACTAGAAAAATCATAATTAAAAAAAGGTACTTAACATCTGCAGAATTCAGAGAAATGCAGCAATTGATGCCTTACCAAGTGTTTCTGTGTTAAGTGACACTGAATAAAGGTGGAGGGAAACAGATCTAGGTAATAACAGCATATCCCAGTTGTATGGCCCAGTTCGGGATAGGAAACAGTTTGGGAGAATTTTATAAATTATTTCTAGGAAGAAAGCAATTAATTTTTTTGCAGAGCTCTGTGTGCAGTTACATCTCTTTGCCCAAAACTGTCTTGAGTGATGTTACATCCTAAGTAGGATCCAGTTCTGTTCCATAATTCAGTGGGACTACCTGAAACTAGAACTCAGAGGGTTGTCATCAGCAGCACTGAGTCTAGTTGGAGGCCGGTAACTAGTGGTGTCCCCCAGGGGTCAGTACTAGGCCCAGTCTTGTTTAACTTCTTCATCAACGACCTGGATGAAGGGTTAGAATGTACCCTCAGCAAGTTTGCTGATGACACCAAACTGGGAGATGTGGTAGATACACCAGAAGGCTGTGCTCCCATTCAGCATAACCTGGACAGGCTGGAAAGCTGGGCAGAGAGGAACCTGGTGAGGTTCAACAAGGGCAAGTGCAGGGTCCTGCACCTGGGGAGGAACAACCCCATGCACCGGTACAGGTTTGGGGTGGACCTGTTGGAATGCAGCTCTGCGGAGAGGGACCTGGGTGTCCTGGTGGATGACAGGTTAACCATGAGCCAGCAGTGTGCCCTGGCTGCAAGGAAAGCCAATAGGATATTGGGGTGCATTAAGAGGAGTGTGGCCAGCAGGTCGAGGGAGGTTCTCCTTCCCCTCTACACTGCCCTAGTGAAGCCTCATCTGGAGTACTGTGTCCAGTTCTGGGCTCACCACTTCAAGAAAGATGAGGAGCTACTGGAGAGAGTCCAGCGGAGGGCTACGAGGATGATGAGGGGACTAGAGGATCTCTCCTACGAGGAAAGGCTGAGGGAGCTGGGCTTGTTCAGCCTGAAGAAGAGAAGGCTGAGAGGGGACCTAATATATGCTTACAGATATCTGAAGGGTGGGTGTCAGGAGGATGGGACCAGACTCTTTTCAGTAGTGCCCAGCAACAGGAAAAGGGGCAATGGGCACAAACTAAAGCACAGGAAGTTCCGTCTGAACATGAGGAAGAACTTCTTCCCTCTGAGGGTAAAGGAGCACTGGCATAGGCTGCCCAGGAAGGTTGTGGAGTCTCCTTCTCTGGAGATATTCAAGACCCGCCTGGACAAGGTCCTGTGCAGCCTGCTGTAGGTGACCCTGTTTCGGCAGGAGGGTTGGACTAGATGACCCACAGAGGTCCCTTCCAACCCCTACCATTCTGTGATTCTGTGATTCTGTGAAATTCCCACATTGGGTAGGCATAGCACAAATGTTAGTGGTAGCATGGAAAAACCCTTGATTAGCTTAGTGAGTGAATCAGAAAACTTCATTGAGTCCTGTTTTCATTGCTAAGCTGAGTGATTAGAAATAAAGTATGGATTTATTCTTAAATATGCAAATTGCCAGATTTTGCAAATTTAAAAAAGCCAAACCGTTAAACATCTCATAAGAACTGTGTATTAATCTATAAAGAGTCAAATACAAGTCAAGAAGGTGAGGTATATCAGAAGAGAATTGTGTCTGCTGAACTTTAGACCTTATCTTTGCATAGTGATGCATCTTTCAGAAATCATGGCATCAAGGGTACCAGAAATAAGGGATCCTTTTTCTAAAGCACATGGCACAGAATGGCACAAAATCCTGTTTCATAGAATGATAGAATCATAGAATGGTTTGGGTTAGAAAGGATCTTAAAAATCATGTAGTTCCAAGTCCCCTGCCATGGGCAGGGACACCTTCCACTAGTTGCTCAAAGCCCCATCCAACCTGGCTTTGAACACTTCCAGGGAGGGGGCATCCAGAAATTGTCTGGGAAACATGTGCCAGTGCGTCACCAACCTCATAGTACAGAATGTCTTTCTAATGTAAATCTACGGTCTTTCAGCCTAAAGCCATTACCCCTTGTCCTATCAATACATGCCATTGTGAAAAGTCCTTCTTCGTCTTACTTGCAGGCCACCTTCAGGTACTGGAAGGCTACTAGAAGGTCTCCCCAGAGCCTTCTTTTCTCCAGGCTGAACAACCCCAACTCTCAGCCTTTATGATATTTCCGTGGAAAGTTATGGAATTATGGGCTATGATCATTCAAAATTCATATGTGCTCGTAGCTAGTGATTTTAAAAATACAAGATCCTATTACTTTTTTTAAAGACCGCAAAGTAATAATATATGATGACACTTAGCCTCCTCAATGACATCTTCAATCTTAAAACATTGGTTTACCAAATGTGGATTCTGAAATATTCAAGCGTAGTTCTAACATAAAGGTATTGCTGAGTTCTCGCATATGTTACTTTACCATTTATTAATCCTGAGAAATTGTACTGTGACCTAAACAAACAGCCATCCATAAAAGTCTTTGTAAAACGTGCTGTGCACCTGTAATTGGTTCTTCTATGAAAGAATATACATTATCAGCTTTCTATATTATTATATTTCACTTTAAACTTGAAGAATGAGTAGAGTAACTGGTTGGATACATCTGCCTAACAGCATAAATTTGAAGCGGTCCTTGTTTCATGTCTCTTTTGATAATGAGTGCTATCTTACTGCAGAGGAAAGAAATCTTTGATATGCCATCCGCTCTTCAGAAACCTCCTGCCTGCTCATGCATCACTCAGAGGAACACTGTCAAGCCCTTCAGGCAAGGATTGCTCATTCTGCTGGTTGTTTTCACTCTTTAAATTATTTGCAATTTAAATAAACCAGAACAGATTAATAGATTATGAGAGAAAGAGAGGAATAAGAGGAGGGAAGAGAGATATTTGGACTTGGTATGTGTTTTTTGCTTTACAGCAAAGTTTTTGCAGCCTAGATTATATAACAATAACTGGAAATAAATCCAGAAGACAAAGACTCGTCTCCCTGCCTTTATTCACAGCATCTCCCATCCACCTAAGCTCTCCATTCACAAATCAGAATTGTGCAGTGTATGATGATTTGCATCGGCTCCTTCTTTTAGTCATAGTTTAAATGCATCATAATTAATAAATAGGTGATGTTATATAGTAGACGGGATCGTTTTGTTCTTCCTGGGATTGTTTTGTTCTTCCTGGCTCTTGTCTGCTCTGTAGACAGCACCAAAATGGGCAATTTGTAACTTTTTGAGACAATGTTGTGAACACTCCAAATGAGTGACATCACGGTGTGGTACTTCACATACAACGAAATGGAAACACTCCAAAGTATTTTGCTGATGATGGTTTTAGGGTTCAGTTCTGATTAAGCTCTGTTAAACAAAAACATGACCTCACTAGGAATGGAGCCTTACTATTGAGTAAGGTCTAACTCTAGACGAATTTGTTATCTTGGAGTTGGGTTCCTCATAAATCCTCATTTTCTTTCATGTTTTACTAGGAAAGCTAAAAAGAAAAAATACATTAGACATAGTTGTCCTCCTACTAGTAGTTCTCACTTACTTCTGAATCCCTAGACATATTCTCATCTTTCCCTTGAACTATCCTATACTTAGTATGGAGCAGACGTTGTATCTAAAGAGTACCAGATTAGGGGTGAGGGTGAGGGAGCAAAGAAAAAAGAAGATGACGCTGTTTCAGTGTGGTGAATTTTACACAGCTAGAGAAGAGAAACACTAGCATTTATCTGCGTGAATTGTGTAGGCTCATGGTATCACTCAGATTTGAAGGTGCCTCAGGAGGTCTCCATTCAAGCTCCCTGCTCAAAGAAGGATTATCTACAGCAGGATGCTCAAAGTTTTGTCTGGTTTGGACTTCAAAATATCCAAAGATGGAGATCATCGATCTTCTCTAGGCAACCGTTCCAGTGCTGAATTATACTTATAGTAAAATTTCTTTTCCTTATATCCCACTAGAATGTCCCCATTTCAATTTCTTATTTCTCTTGTCCTTGAACTTACTGCAGAGGCTGGCTTTGCCTTTTCAGTAAACTTCTCTTTGGTACTGGAAAGTTGCTATTAGGTTCGCTCTAACCCTGTCTTCTCCAGGTTAAACAAGTCCAGTACATTGGACCCAGATGTGTTAGTGCTAAGGCCTGATGCTTCTGCTAAAAGATTTCCTCTTCACTATGAATGCTAGGTAGTTTCAGAAAATTTGTCATTTGAAGTATTCCATTATTCAGAAAAAGCAGTAAGGAAGTAGTCTAGATGAACATATAGATAAAGGGTTCATTACTCAGATTGTGTCTACTAAGGGGTACTAATAGCTCTTGCTGGCCTAATCAGCTCAAGTGGAGGCCTCCACCCACACAACTTGTGCAATGGTCCCAGAAGCCCCATATGGTTCCTGCCAGTAGCTGCCAGCAGTGTGTTATAAGTATACCTGTGTCCAGATCCCTCGCAGTCATGCCCATGCCTGGACCCTAGTGATCTGGACTCTGACTTGTGGATTCACTTCATGGCCTGATTTTGTACCCGCCTTATAAACATGAACTTGCCTGGGCTCTTCTTTGAACTTAGTGGCATCTCCAGATCTGCCCTACTCACTTGCTGGGAGCTGGGATGTGCCCTGGCTGGGGAAACCCATGCCCTGTGTTTTGTTTTGGTTTGGACTGGATAAATGCCAGGTGCCCACCAAAACCACTCTATCACTCCCCCTCCTCAGATGGACAGGGGAGAGGAAATACGATGAAAGGCTTGTCGGTCAAGATAAGGACAGGGAGAGGTCACTCACCAACTACTGTAATGGACAAAACAGACTGAACTTGGGGAGAAAAGGAAATTTACAGAATCACAGAATCACAGAATCACAGAATGGTAAGGGTTGGAAGGGACCTCTGGGGATCATCTAGTCCAACACACCTGCCAAAGCAGGGTCACCTACAGTAGGCTGCACATGACCTCATCCAGGTGGGTCTCGAATATCTCCAGAGAAGGAGACTCCACAACCTCCCTGGGCAACCTATGCCAGTGCTCCATCACCCTCAGAGGGAAGAAGTTCTTCCTCATGTTCAGATGGAACTTCCTGTGCTTTAGTTTGTGCCCATTGCCCCTTTTCCTGTTGCTGGACACCACTGAAAAGAGTCTGGCCCCATTCTCCTGACACCCACCCTTGAGATATTTATAAACATTTATTAGGTCCCCTCTCAGCCTTCTCTTCTTCAGGCTGAACAAGCCCAGCTCCCTCAGCCTCTCCTCGTAGGAGAGATGCTCTAGTCCCTTCATCATCCTCGTAGCCCTCCACTGGACTCTCTCCAGTAGCATTTCATCTTTCTTGAAGTGGGGAGCCCAGAACTGGACAGAGTACTGCAGACGGGGCCTCACTAGGGCAGTGTAGAGGGGAAGGAGAACCTCCCTCGACCTGCTGGCCACACTCCTCTTAATGCATCCCAGGATCCCATTTTCTTTCTTGGCAGCCAGGGCACACTGCTGGCTCATGGTTAGCCTGTCATCCACCAGGACACCCAGGTCCCTCTCCACAGAGCTGCTCTCCAGCAGGTCTCCCCCAAACCTGTATTGATGCATGGGGTTGTTCCTCCCCAGATGCAGCACCCTGCACTTGCCCTTGTTGAACCTCACCAGGTTCCTCTCTGCCCAGCTTTCCAGCCTGTCCAGGTTATGCTGAATGGGAGCACAGCCTGCCGGTGTATCTACCACATACCTCCCAGTTTGGTGTCGTCAGCAAACTTGCTGAGGGTACATTCTAACCCTTCATCCAGGTCGTTGATGAAGAAGTTAAACAAGACTGCGCCTAGTACTGACCCCTGGGGGACACCACTAGTTGCCAGCCTCCAACTAGACTCAGTGCTGCTGATGACAACCCTCTGAGTTCTGCCATTCAACCAGTTCTCAGTCCACCTCAAATTCATCATCAATCAAATCAGAACAGGACAGTTAGAAAATAAATCCAGATTTTAAAACACCTTCCCCCATCCCCTCCCTACTTCCCAGGCTCAACTTCACTCCGTTTTCTCTACCTCCTCCCCCCGGGTAGCACAGGAGGACAGGGAATGGGGGTTGCAGTCAGTTCATCACATGTTGTCTCTGTCGCTCGTTGTCCCTCAGGGGAAGACTCCTCACACTCTTCCCCTGCTCCAGCATGAGGTCCCTCTCACAGGAGACAGTTCTCCACAAACTTCTCCAAACTGAGTCCTTCCCACAGGCTGCAGCTCTTCACAAACTGCCCCATTATGGGTCCTTGCTACGGGGTGCAGTCCTTCAGGAACAGGCTGCTCCAGCATGTGTCCCCACAGGGTCGCAAGACCTACCAGCAGAACTGCTCTGGTGTGGGCTCCTCTCTCTATGGGTCCACAGGTCCTGCCATGAGTCTGCTTCAGCACGGGCTTCCCATGGGCTCACAGCCTCCTTCAGGCACCCACCTGCTCTGGCGTGGGGTCCCTTCCATGGTGGTGGATATCCACAGGTGGATATCTGCTCCACCATGGACCTCCATGGACTGTAGGGGGACAAGCTGCCTCACCATGGTCTTCATCATGAGCTTCAAGGGAAGACTCTGCTCTGGCATCTCAGGCACTTCCTCCCCCTCCTTCTTTACTGAGCTTGGTGTCTGCAGAGTTGTTTCTTTCACATCATCTCACTCCTCTCTCTCGACTGCTGTCCCACCACAGTATTTTTCTTCCCCTTCTTAAATATGTTACCAGAGAGGTGCTACCACTGTTGCTGATTGGCTTGGCGTTGGCCAGCAGCGGGTCCATCTTAGAGCCAGCTGGCACTGGCTTTATCAGACACAGGGGAAGCTTCTTGCAGCTTCTCACAGAAGCTACCTCTATAGCCCCCGCACTACCAAAACTTTGCCATGCAAATCCATAACACCATGCCAGCCCTTAGTGTGCCAAGACATGGACAAATGAACTTACCTTGATAGCATCATTCATCTAAATTGAAGTAAGATGTAGTGTAAAATGAAGCACAACTGTAAGCAGAATTGGAAAAATAGTAACAATTCATTAAAGCTGAATCTCTTGTTTGATTCATTGATAACAAATTTTCCTTTTCTTGGAGGCCAGCAGAAATCTTCCCATTTTCTCTGATGAAGTCAAAGAATTTCCAGTAGAGTAGACTGAGACAAAGCATGTCCGTATCTTAGAGTGTTTCAGGGGACAGCTCTTACACTGACTGAACATGCAGGAGAGTCAATCAGGTGACAATACAAGATTAGAAATCTGGGTAACAGGTAAAAGCTGGAATAAAGGCTGGAATAATGAGATGTTAGTGTGTGTCCAGCCTTGTTTAACATCTTTATGAAGGATCTGGATGAGGGGATTGTGTACTCCTTCGGTAAGTTTGCAGATGACACCAAGTTGGGCGGGGGTGTTGATCTGCTCAAGGCTAGGAAGGCTCTGCAGAGGGATCTGGACAGACTGGATTGATGGGCCGAGTCCAGCTGTACGAGGTACAACAAGGTCAAATGTCGGGTCCTGCACTTCGGTCACAACAACCCCATGCAATTCTACAGGCATGGGGAAGAGTGGATGGAAAGCTGCTCAGAGGAAAAGGACCTTGGGGGTATTGGTCGACAGCCAGCTCAACATGAGCCAGCAGTGTGCTCAGGTGGTCAAGAAGGCCAATGGCATCCTGGCTTGTATCAGGAATAACGTGGCCAGCAGGAGTAGGGGGGTGATCATGCCCCTGTACTTGGCACTGGTGAGACTGCATCTGAAGTACTGTGTTCAGTTTTGGGCCCCTCACTACAAGTAGGACGTTGAGAGTCCAAAGGGCAACAAGGCTGATAAGGAGTATAGAGAACAAGGCTGAGGTAGCTGGGGCTCCTTAGTCTGGAGAGGAGAAGGCTGATGGAGGATCTTATTGCTTTCTATAACTACCTGAAAGGAGGTTGTAGTGTGGCAGGTGTTGGTCTCTTCTCCCACGTAACTAGCAATAGGATGAGAGACAATGGCCTGAAGCTGCATCAGGGGAGGTTCAGATTAGATATTAGGAAAAATTTCGTTACTGAAAGAGTGGTCAAGCATTGGAACAGGCTGCCCAGGGAGGTGGATGAGTCCCCATCCCTGGAGGTGTTCAAAAAACATGTAGATGTGGCACTTCAGGACACAGTTTATTAGGCATGGTGTTGTTGGGTTGATGATTGGACTTGATGATCTTAGAGGTCTTTTCCAACCTATGATTCTATGATTCTATATTGTCTGTAGAAACGGGCCTGGACTAACCATGTCGGATTTATGGCCAATGAGATTTGTGCTGACCCTTGATTTTAACCATGAAGCTTAAAAATATTTAACAAAGATGTTCAGAGGTGTATCTCAGCTGCACAAAGCACGGGAAAAGTTTGTATGTCAGGGACGAAGTGACCAGACAGCAAACAGAGTTTCTGTTTTCTTGACATTAACTGCCACTACACTAATTAAGTCAGAATCTCCATAAGCATTTGGAAACAGAACTAAATTGTGGAGATGAAGACAGACAGAAGCAAAAGATATGAGGGAGACGAATAGAAAAAATGTAGGTGCTCCAGCACTTAAATTATCTGCTGTTTTGATATAAATACTTGTGACTATTTTGTGCAAAAGGAATCCATTAGTTATATTCTTTCCAAGGAGTATAACTTTCTCCTACTTCAAGAGCATTAACATTATATTTGGCGACTAGTAAAAAGATCACCCAGGACCTTCTTTAAATTGAGTGTTATTATTTATACATACAGCAAGCAAGCATAAGTGGCTTTTGAGGCTTTGGTCTGGTAGAAACAGAAGCTATTATCCATTATTCCAACTGGGAACATGAACAGAAGTAGTTTCTAGAGAAGCTATATTTTAGGTTCAGATGTAACCAGCAGGAATAAAATCAGCTTGCTTTAGAAAACAGGGAGATTGCTGATTTAAGCAGCAGAGGAAGATGCCAACGTGGCTTAAATCAAGAAAGAAGCTACCTTTATTGCCAGCATATTCAGTACAATGAGAAAAATGGGGAAGGGCAGACATTTTCGGGAAAATCTACCTCCTTGAATTTTCTTGAAAACGACAAATTTTCAACCTCTACGAAAGGAGAAATTCAATAGTGAAGAATGAAAATGAAAAAAAAAAACCCTTCATCTAACTAATTTATTTTAGAAATAAATCTTTTTTGGAGACCTTTTTTATGATTCTTTGCTCCACCAGGTTAGTCTAAAGCAGTTGAGAATAAAATTGTCTGACACAGGAAAACAGTTCTTTAAAGAGCTGGTTAAAAATAATTCTAATACAAAAGTTAATTAAGATTTATATTTTTAAATTCTCAGGAGGCACATGAAGTTTTCAAAGAACACACACTGTGATTTCAGTGTTGATATTCTTGTATTTGTCTATAGTGAAGTAGGTGAAGCTTTGTGTGAAGAATTAAATTGAGGAATGTTCATAGGCTCATAGAATTATAGAACAGATTGGGTTGGAAGGGACCTTTAAACATCATCTAGTTCAAACCCCTTGCAATGAGCAGGGACATCTTCAACTGGATCAGATTACTCAGAGCCTCGTTGAACCTGACCTTGAATGTTTCCAGGAATGGGGCATCGACCACCTCTCTGGGCAACACGTGTCAGTGTTTCACCACCTTCATAGTAAAAAACTTCTTCCCTGTATGTAGCCTAAAGCTGTGCTCTTTCAGCTTAAACTCATTACCCCTTGTCCCATCACTACATGCCCTTGTAAAAAGCCCCTCTCTAGCTTTCTTGTAGGCCCCCTTCAGGCACTTGAAGGCTGCTGTAAGGTCTCCCCAGAGCCTTCTCTTCTGCAGGCTGGACAACCCCAACTCTCTCAGCCTTTCCTCAGAGCAGAGGTGCTCCAGTCCTCAGATCATTTTGTGGCCTCCTCTGGACCCGCTCCAACAGGTCCACGTCTTTCTTATGCTGAGGGCTCCAGAGCTGGATGTGGGGACTCCAGGTGAGGTCCTACCAGAGCAGAGTAAGCAGGGAGAGTCACCTCCCTTGACCTGTGGGCCAAATCTCTCTTGATGCAGCCCAGGTTACGGCTGGCCTTCTGGGTTGCAAGCATACATTACAAGGCCGTATCAAGCTTTTCATCCAGCAGCACCCCTAAGTCCTTGTCCTCAGGTCTGTTCTCAACCCATTCTCCACCCAGCCTGTATTTGTGTTTGGGATTGCCCCAACCCAAATGCATGACCTTGTACTTGGCCTTGTCGAACTTCATGAGGTTCTCAAAGACCACCTCTCAGGCTTGTCAAGGTCCCACTGGATGGCATCTGTTCCCCCCAGTGTATCAACTGCACTACACAACTTGATGTTATTGGCAACCTTGCTGAGCGTGCATTTGATCCTGCTGTCTATGTCATTGATGAAAATATTAAACAGCGCTTGTACCAATACAGACCCCTGAGGGACATCACTCATCACCAAACTCCATCTGGACACTGCACTTTTGATCACTACCCTCTGGCTCAAGCCTTCCAACCAATGCCTTAACCACCGAACAGTCCACCCATCAAATCCATATTTCTCCAATTTAGAGAGAAAGATGTTGTGACGGACTTTGTCGAAGGCTTTACAGAAGTCCAGACAGATCACACCCATAGCTCTTTCCTTGTCCACTGATCTAGTCACGCCATCATAGAAAGCCACAAAGTTGATCAGGCAGGAGTTGCCCTTGGTGAAGCCATGCTGGTTGTCTTGATTCACTTCCCTGTCCTCCATGGGCCTTAGCATAGCTTCTAGGAGGATCTGTTCCATGATCTTCCCAGGCACAGAGGTGAGGCTGACAGGTCAGTAGTTCCCAGGATCCTCCTTTGTACCGTTTTTCAAAATGGGCACAATGTTTCCTTTCTTCCCGTCACCAGGGACTTCGCCTGACTGCCATGACTTTTCAAGTATCATTGCAAGTGGCTTGGCATTCAAGTATCATGGAGAGTGGCTTGGAATATTATGTTATCATGTTATCATGATCACAGCTTATGCTGTGTTCTGCCAGCTCACACACAGGAACACATCTTATCCAGTGTCCTCCATACTAATCATGAATGGTCTCACAAGTAGCCTTTTATCTATTTTTATTTTTTTAATGGCATAGTAGTCATACAAAAGAATGTTACTTATATCCAGCAGAGAAATCTAAATATATCATATCCCTACAATTAGCTTTATCAATCACTTTTCCAAAAGCCTTGTGAAGTTTTCTTGATGACTTATTTTCTAGCTTATTATGCAGACTGACATTGACTAGACAAGATTTCTGTTCCAGTGACTTCTTTTTTTAGAAAGCATTTTAGACTAGTCAGCCTGTAATTGCTCAAATCATCCCACCTGATGTTTTAAAAGTATATCGAAAGTTGCTCTTCTTTCAATTCACCTCAATAAATTAGTATCACAGTTCCAAATTCTTTAAAAAAATTTTGGTTTCTAGTTATTTGTAAAGCCAGTTTTGCACTGTAAAACATTTGTAGATATGTTCTAACATTTTCTTTAGCTAACACTGGAAGAAAAATTAGTGATTCAATTTGCATGAAATCCTTATCCACCAGCCTGTCAAATACATTAAGTGTCAAACACAATCAAAAGAATTTTTCTGCCTTCTCATTGTCTTATCCCTTTCAGCTAGTGATGAATGTAGGCCATTGTAAGGATTCATTTTGCTCCTGTTATGTTGAAAGACGGACATTTTATTCTTTATCACATGATTCATCACAGACTTTTTCAGAGTTATTATTCATATTCTGTATAACTTTTCTACATTTCTTACCTTTTCATATATAATTCAGTGTGATCAACTCCATCTTTTCCCCCTATTTCAATGTTATTTCAATAATTCCCTCTGAAGGCTAGGTAACACCTCAAATAGCATAGACTTTTCTGTAACTGTTTCATGAGAGCATTTATTAAAGCATTTTTACTGCCTAGATTCATACAAATCAGTCTATTAAAAGAAGGTAGGACCCTCTTAGAGTCAGACAGTCACACATTAATATATCTTTACTTCAAATCTGACCATGAGACTGTGTAACAAGGACATCCTGCATCCTTTGCTTTTATACGCTTCTTAGATGAAAGCTATATTTAGAACAAGAAGTAAAATAACATTTCCACTTCCATGTGCTGCAGTTTCAAAGTTTATGAATAGCATTCATTGTCAAATACAGACATAAGTGGCAGATCTAGAGATACCAGGCTGTGAAGCAGCCATTTCCATGAGGTCATGATTCATCTCATCCTGATGTTGGCATCTAAATTAGGCCAGATGAGTTGTGTCTTAATTTGCTTATTTATTCTACATAGATTTTAAAGAAACACCAAGACAGCGAACAACATTATATATCTTGTGAGTCTTATCTTTTTTGTACATTTGTCTACCACAAATCGACACAGGAAAAAAATTAGCTCATTCTAAAATCTAAATATTTAGGGCAGATACTCCAATCTCCAGGAGGCTGTGACAGATCATGAAAAGGTGCACTTAAAACATGAATAAAATGAATATGCATATACATAATATAATTACTTTTATTGTACTCTTCAAAGTCAGTGTTTAAGCATGAAATATTTGTGGGCTTATTTGTGCAAAGTTGCAATAAGAAAGAAAAAGCATGACACATGCTGAGATAAGTGAATGAACTACTCCCGCAAGTAAGGCAGAGTTTTGTTTGAGTCACTGAATAGGATTGTTCTAAAAAAGGAAAGCCTCTGGAAAGCTCTAATAATTTTTGTCCTGTAGCTCTCAGGGAAGGATTAAGCTATAAATTCAATTTAATTTTAATTGCTTTAGGTCTCTAAGGAACAAGTATGTAACAAATAGAGTCCCAGAAGTGAAAGCAGTGAATTGGTCCTGCATGATATTTAAATGAAACACACAAAAAACCATGCTAATTAGCAGGGGCAGAAACTGAAATTATTTAGGATTTTATTTAATCTGAGGAAAATAGCTTTGAATATAACAATGATCTAATTATACTGTTTTAATACTGTGGAGATTTTTACACTTGTATATGAAGAGAAGTTGAATGCTTAAAACAAGGAGTAAATTCTTTATTTCCACTAGAGTAAATACATTATCATCTGCTTGACCTATGGCACAGCAATTAAGGATGCAGAGCTCAATTTTCTAGAGAGATTATACAAAATTCATTCATTGAGGTGGAAATGTTTAATTAACACTCGAATCTTAAAAAGAACATACAGTGTTGCGGTTTTGTGGTGTCCTACAGAAGCTTAAGAGAATACACTCATTCAAAAGAACAAAATAATAACCCACACTTGGAGGGGTTGCTTTGGCAAATCCATATGCTCTCCAGGCAATCTTCAAAACTCTCCTGTATATGAAATTGGATGAAGTTTACCAGTTAGCAGAAATGTAGGAATTCTCCATTGAGATACAAATTTTCAGAGATTTGTGATTTTAAAGGAAGTTAAATATTACTGAGCATCTGGTCCCACAAGCAGTACCGTTATGCAAGTAAGGGAGGAGACTGAAGAATGGAGTAGGAAGTGGAATTGTGTATGTTCATGTTAATGGAGCACTTTAAGTATCACCTTGTAATATTCTTCCTGCCAAGCAGAAGTAATTTGATGGCTATACTGAACACTCACTCTCCTGCTGCAAGGAATGTCCTTTCCTTCCCATCCCTTGGTTCCTCTTATTGAATTTAGGTTCACACGTGGAGACTGCTTACATGTTTTCAGTGCACTTTGACAATTACAAGACAAAATACGTTTAGTGGTAGATATTCAAACAGGACACTGTCAATGATAGAGGCATTTCTGGCTGAAAGACATACCGAACTAGGTCAGGTTTTTAGCATAAATCCATAGGCACAAGAAGTTGTCAGACCTTACAATTTCATCATGCGTTTCATGGCTGTAAATGCTCAAAGATTAACAGTTGTAACACATGCATTTCAGAGGTGATATAAATGTGGGAGATGGGGAGAGAAATACAAGGAATTAATGACAGCATCCATGTAGGGAGGAGAGAGATGTATCACAAGTGACACCAGAACTGTATGTCTGTTGAAAGAGAGAGGTTGGTGGAGTTGTAAAAGCAGTGGAAATGGAAAAAAAAAAAAAGAAACTCACTTTGAAAGGCTATCGAGAAAATAAGTGGGAGAAGTCGAAGAGATTTAGCCAAAACTGTACCAGAAACTGTATTATCAGAAGAGAGTGTTCGTGCACCTGTGGACAGTATTTCTGAAAAACACTCTTTGAGCAAGGGATGAGTGCTGAGAACTAGTGATAAAAATCAAAATGTGATAAGTAGCAAGAAGGGCTAATGAGCTTTGCACACAAGAAACATATTTTTGAGTTAATCTGGCCAGTGGATGAGGAACATAGAATCATAGAATGGTTTGAGTTAGCAAGGACCTTAAAGATCACCTAGTTACAACCCCCCTACCATGGGCAAGAGTACCTTCTACTAGACCATGTTGCTCAAAGTCCCACCCTACCTGGCGTTGAACAATTTCAGGGAGGGGGCAGCCACAACTTCTCCGGACAACAAGTGCCAGTGTTTCACCACCTTCATAGTAAAGAATTTTTTTATTATATCTAATGTAAACCTACCTACTTTCAGTTTAAAGCCATTACCCCTTGTCCCATCACTACATGCCCTTGTAAAAAGTCTCTATCTTTTTGTAGGCCCCCTTCAGGCACTTGAAGGCTGCTATAAGGTCTCCCCAGAGCCTTCTCTTCTGCAGGCTGCACAACCCCAACTCTCTCAGCCTTTCCTCAGAGCAGAGGTGCTCCAGCCCTCGGATCATTTTTGTGGCCCTCCTCTGGCCCTGCTCTAACTGGTCTATGTCTTTCTTATGCTGAGGGCTCCAGAGCTGGATGTGGGGACTCCAGGTGAGGCCCTACCAGAGCAGAACAGGAGGGGAGAATCACCTCCCTTGCCCTGCTGGCCACACTTCCTTTTATTCAGCCCAATATACTTTTGGCCTTCTGGGCTGCGAGTGCACACTGCTGGGTCATGCTGAGTTTCTTATCAACCAGCACCCCTAAGTCCTTCTTCTCAGGGCTGCTCTCAACCCATTCTCCACCCAGCCTGTATTTGTGCTTGGGACTGCCCTGACCCACATGTGGGACCTTGCACTTGGCCTTGTTGAACTTAATGAGGATTGTACAGGCCCACCTCTCAGGCCTGTCAAGGTCCCTCTGGACGGCATCCCTTCCCTCCAGCATGTCGACTGCACCACGCAGCTTGGTGTCATTGGCAAACTTGATAAGGGTGCACTCAGTCCCACTGTCCGTGTCACCGACAAAGATGGTAAACAGCACCAGTCCCAATATTGACCCCTGAGGAATGCCATTTGTCACTGTTCTCCACTTGGACATCGAGTCTTTGGCAGCAATTCTTGGAGCGTGAGCATCTAGCCAATTCTTTACCCACTGAGTGGTCCATTCATCAAGTCTGTGTCTCTCCAATTTAAAGACAAGGATGTAATAAGGGACAGTGTCAAATGCTTTGCATGAGTCCAGGCAGATAACATCAGTTGCTCTTCCCCTAACCACCAACACAGTAACCCCATCGTAGAATGTCACCAAACTTTTCAGGCACAATTTGCCCTTAGTGAAGCCATGTTGGTTTCAGCCAATGACCTCTTTATTTTCCATGTGTCCTAACATGGTTTCCAGGAGGATCTGCTCCATGATCTTGCCAGGCACAGAAGTGAGACTGACTAGCCAGTAGTCCCCAAGGTCTTCCTTTTTCCCTGTTTAAAAATGGGGGTTACATTTCCCCTTTTCCAATCAGTGGGAACTTCACTGGACTGCCATGACTTTCTCAAATATGATGGACAAACACAATTTCACTTCTTTGCTCATCTGGCATTATTTATGCTCCTAAGGATTCACATTGACATGTAAAGTGTTTTTTAGAGTTTTACAGACCATAATTTTTATTGACTGTTTGACCATCCCATTTTCACAATCATAACCAATGCAAAACTGGCACTAGAGTCACAAAGAATTAAGTTCTGCAAGGAGGTCACTGAGGATGACTGTAGGAGACCCCATCGGTTTTCTTTTAGAGAAAATCTGACTGAGGATATTGAAGTCTTTAAAGCAGCTGTGGGAAGACAGAAAGAGTCAAGCATGTATTTTTACTCAGATCTTCTTTGTGTCAAGAACCCGCAGCTGTTTAAGGCCACCAATTACTTGACTCATTTTTATTTCAGTAGCAGGTAAGCCTCGAGATATTTAAGAAAATACTATTAAACCCGTTGCAATTGAAGTGAATTTATTGTTTAGGTATCTCAAGGGGGTGAAAAGGCAGAGAAATTTGGAGAGCTTGCCAGCTGAAGGTGGATGTTGGATAGCAAGGAGACAGTGGAAAGTGAAGTCCAGAATTCAGGCTCCAAGAATACCTTAATTTAGAAGACAAAAATGTTTCAGGAAAAGTTAGCATGACTAAGCGGTACTGCAGAGAGGAGGTACAGGTTGGAGGCATTAAAAATTTGCTGTTGGCTACCCTCCAGAGGAGTTTCATGACTGTCACTAAAGTCAGCATTTGGCTTACTCTCTGTACAAAGCGAACTTTTCCTAATTACACTACATAGGCTACCTGCTACTTTTTCTTTTATCTTGTCTATGCTTCACAGTGAGTTGTCATTTTGTAAAGGACTTTTTTCCCTTCCTGTTGAAAAGCATAAGCAAAAATGGCGTGTCTGCTACACCTACTTTGTTGCACAGGTGACGGACTTGCTTCAGTATCATGAATTTGTTTTCATCTCTCTTAAGTAATTATTTGCCAGTAAAGCTGTTCCTTCATCACTTTAGAAATCTTTCTGATGTCTTCTGAGTATTGCCTGCTTCTCAGGCATATGGCCTTTTCTCCATAGATGCTCCCATCTTCATCCATTATTGTTACTTTAGGAGACATCAGTTCCTAATCAAGAGAATGCTGTGTAAGGCTGTGTGGATTTGTACTTTTTCAGTCAATCCCAACAGTTGCATGCACAAACATAAATTAAACTACTAAGAATCTAAGGAGATTATAATGACTGCAATTAACTTCCAACTTATTTAATAAAACGGGGGTTTCCAAAACAGGGTCATTGAAAAGGAACAGATTGCACGTAGCTAAAAAAAAGAAAAAAGTAGTTTGGTGCTCATATCCAAAAGGTGGCAAAGGAAAAGTTTACTTTTATCTGATTCCAAGGAGACCACAGGAGAAGTAGAGACCAGTTTGGTTTATCTTGGGCTGCACTTTCACTTTGTGTAGAAACTGTTAAATAATCTGGTGGAACTGATACAAAGACACTCTTGGATGTCTGTTTACTGCATAGAAGCAACCTTAATCAAATGAAATATTCTTTGATATCATTAGCATATTCTAGCTTACTTTAATTCTTTCTGAAATGCGTAATCTCATCCCAGTTCCTTCTCTTTTCTCAAAAAGATTTCTAGTCTTAAACTTATGAAGAATTTTACTTTTATATTTCTCTAATGGTTTCAATCACCTGTTATGCATACAGATGCATAGACCTGTACCTCTGCATTTATAGATCACATTCCAGCATGAATGTAAATCCACACCTTTGTAGTGCAATTGAATAGTGAAATCTGTTTAAATACTGAATTATTTGATCACTTTATTGAGTTCATAACATTTGTAGAGATGATAAGCATAAAACGCTGTACCTATCACGGTCCAGGAGTCAGATAATTAAAGCTTTGAAAAACCAGCAGAGTTATCAAAGGGGCAAGGTGTAAATGTTTGACAGTGCTAATGCCAGAGTCCTACAGAAAATGAACTGGAGTCAGTGAAATCCACACAGCCTAGCCAGATTGAATGAAAGCCAAATGCACAGCCAGATTCTCCTATGACAGGATTTGATAGAATTCCACTAACCTCGGTGAAACTATACTCATATATAGGAGGAGGCTAGCTGACCCAAACAGCAAAGTTTGGAAGAAAAAAAAATTGAGAAGTATTATATAAATGAAACTGCAGCAGAAAAAGACCTAATGCTATTTATGGTTGCAGATTCTTGTGGTTAGTTAGGAGGACTACAGACATCATTAATAGTTAGCAATAAAACAGCGGTCTGACAATGTCAATTCTGTACAGCATCAGCACTAATATTCTTTAGCCAGTGAGCTAAAGAACAAAGAAGGAGGTATGTGTTATCTGTTACAAAGATAGTAAGAACTAAATATTCTCATTTTGTTGGTATGTGCTGGAAAACACAGACAGACAAAAAAATTCATAACAGTATAAAAGAGTTTGCAACATCCCTTTCCACATTCAGCTAAGCTGCCGCTCAACCACCTCTGCGTGTTCGAGGATAGCAAGTGAAATCCTCGCTGATGACCACTGCATAAGCACATTAATGCACAAGCTCTCTGCAACACATTCACTGAATGTGTTTTTCTAGCACAAAACTATCTGCTTCAAACAACTCCAAAGTGAAAAGAAGAGGCGCAACTCGTATTTTCACAATAGTTTCTCACTGCTTGACTCATGAATGAAAACTCAGAGCAGCTGAAATGTCAGGACTCCTGTGTGCTGTTTTTTGTATTCACCTTGAATTGCTGCGTGCGTCTCTGCAACTTTGGGAATAGCCAGGGAAATCCACTTTGAGGACCACTCTGCAAATGCAGTGTAAGTTCTGCTCTAGCGTGTCCTTCCTGCGCTGGTGTGTTGCGGTGCTGAGCTGGGTGTTAGCAGTTGTGCAGCTTCTGCTTAGGGTAGGAGGGAAATATGACTTGCAAAATTTTGCTGAGGGTGGTAAAGTTCTGGTGGGAACGAACAGGGCACCAGGAAGTTAAAGCAAAGGTTTTCAATGGTATTCACTAGACTCTGAAGCTTCTTTTTTCTTAAGCTGAGTATGTTATAAATCTGCTCTCAGACCAAGACCCCAGGTCATTAGAAAATAATTAACTCCCGATAACGCATGTAAAATCCAAGCTACAGTTTGCCATATTTTGTTTGCCGGTAACTGAGACAGGATTTAACTATTTGTTGGCCTCTCCTTTTGCTTCAGCTTTCTTTTGGTTGAATAGGTTACAATCATTTTGTTGCTTCTGCATCCTCCCTTTGTAAAATGAAAAGGAGTACACATCTTTCTGCATCCTGGGTTCTGCTATTATCCGTAAAGGCATTACTTTCCAACTTGATAACAATTCATATTTATTCCCATGCATTGATTTTCTCACATTATTTTACCAAGAACTACTGCTGTGACAGAATTCTCCAGGAAGAACTCTTTCTCTCCGTCACGGAAGTGCAGTATAGCTACACTAAATCTTTCGTATTTTACTAAAAAAACCCCTGATTTTTGACTAAGGGATGTTTACTATAGAAATCGGTGTGTGGAATGTCTCTCTGATTATTCACCAGATAACTGTGCAACGACACATTTTGACTCCTGTGTGCAAAGGAAAAAAAATTATCTTATGAAAATAGAATATTTCTTTGAAGAGCTTTGGTTGGTGAATTTTTCCTTGATATTACTGATTCCTACAATATAATATATTTGTGTCAAATCCTGTTCATATTTCCACGGAATGCATTAGCTCTGTTACAGCAGTGCAGAGGAAACCATATTAGTTTCTTAGCTACCAGCAAAATATATCCTTTCCACAGTCACTGCCTTCTACAACATAATTACCTTTTTGGCAAAGATGGCTTGTGTATCTTCCTCTTAGCGTTAAGACTTTTTTTAGTTCCGATAGATTAAAATAGTGGTATTTTATTTATCCAGTCATCTCAATTCCATACAGCAGTCTGGTCCTCTCTGGTTTTAATATTTGAAAAATCTAATTGAAATTATCTTCCACTTCTTTTCCAAATCATCATTAAAAATATTAATCATTACTTTGAACGTCCTGGCTGTCCTTTCTGTTCTTGAATGAAAATAGACCTGGGCAAATGCAATAATGTATCAGTGCTTAGGTCTGTGCCCTGTCTTGTCTAATATACCAGTACAGCCAGCCAGTGGGTGCCCTGCAATAATGACCTCCCTGAAAGATTTCTCTTTAACTATTCACATTTTAAGCTGTGGTTACCTCTGGTCTCTGGAGCTACCTGTTTCCTTTCTGATTTACACATTTCCTAATCCCCTATAGCACTTTGTTCTATGCTGTGGTAACTCAGCCACAAATACTGTCTGCTAGTGCCTGAAAGACTGTCTCTTTGCTTCAGAAAACTTCTCTTGATCCGGATGTTCCTCAGCCAAACCTGCCCTTTCTCTCTTCCCTGCTCATCTGTATTTCTTTCTAAGAACACTCCTGTACTACTTAAAATCGCTCAGGCTATGAGACAGACAGGTTTCAATTCTCTCTCTTAGAAGGTACAGTCATACATCTTGTTTCTGACCAATTTCCTTGAAACATCTTGTTCAACCACATCCTAATGACTGCAAGAGAGCTATGAGTAGTCTCACCTGTTCCAGGCTGCCATTCCACTAGCCTGTCTGCACACTCTATCCCATCCTTGATTTCTTTCCTCCTATCTACAGCTAATATTGTTGTCAAACAACAATGATAAAAAAGATAAAACCTGCTGGCATTTGGCTACAAATTTAGTTTTTCCACAGCTGCCAACTCCCCAGACAGTTCAGCGAATAACTCCAGGCTCCAAGTGTGAAGTATGCAATACACAAATAACTTCAAATGATGAAAATCTTGGGAAAGGTTCACAAAGCTAATTAACTGCCATGTTAGTTTTCTGTTATGACACATGTGAATATGGCAGTTATCAGTCTGAATGCTCTCCAAAGAACAAATACAAACAATAGTCAACTGCCCTTTGAAGCATTTGGGATTTTAAAGAGAAAATAAAATTGAAATATATGTGCTTTTTTTGGCTGTCATTTGAAATATCATACTGCCAGTAGTCTTGCAAAAGTATTACCCAGACATAAACAATGTAAAGGCTATAAAGGATTACCGCCTGCTTAAAAGGATTTTCAGTGTAAATGGAGTGGAATCAAAAATTCTGAGAACTGAGGCATCTTCCCTGAGGTTCCACTACCTTCCAGTGGCAAAAAGAGAACTCAGATTTTGTGAAGCATAGTCCTGATCTGTTTCTCCGAAACAAAGGCTCCCTTCTGGAGACCTGAGCATGAGGACCTCTTCCTTCACACGTGTCATTGCTCAAATGTAGCTCAGAAGGTCAGAGCAGGCAGTTGGACTTCTGACTGTAAAGGAATCAGCCTTGGGTCAAACTTCTCACCTCTCAGTGGTGACCAAATGACATCTGAATAAAGCTTTTCCTTCTCTGAGTTTTTATAAGGAGAAAGAGACAGAGCATAAAAGAGCAGAGAATTCTTTAAACAGTATCATCAGCAATATTAATCCATCACATATTTCATTACACATGGCTTCCTAAAGAACTAGAAATGCGTGCAACCAAATGACAGTATGTCTTTACATAAGCTGTTAATGCGTTGCTGTAATCCATCTCTTTTCAAAGGTCAGCAGTGCAACCATGAGTAAAAGTAGAAACAAAGAAGCATCTGAAAAGGTGTGGGGGAACAGTTGTCATGCCATGGAAAAACTTGCCAAAATTATTAAAGATTAAAAGTCAGTAACAAAAGGAGGCTTATTTAGAATCCTGAACCTTTTCATTCACATTTACAATGCTCTTAAAAATTCTTCTCTTAGTTAATGACCTAAAAAATAGCCAAGAGACCTAGTTTTTTTTCAGCTGTCTTCTCTTCCCTGCAACAGACACACTGATAGGAATTTTTGGTTTTGTGCTAACCAGTGTCTATGCCCCTGCTTTTCTGGTATGTGTATAATTTCTGTAGAATGCTATATTTTACAAACTGTGTATTGGACCAGCACAACACAGACTTTTTCTAAACAGTGGATTCTGATAGAAGCTATTGTCCCTAAGTGCTTCACCCAGCAGAACGAGACAGACGGCAGCATGAAAGAAAACAGTGTGTATACACAATGTACTCAGAATTAATGAAGAATTTAGTCATAAGGTAAGTAATAGAGAAAAATTAAGAGGGATAGGCAAGGGGGGAAAAGCATATGGTTTTGGATGACATTTTAATAGAGATGAGGAAAAGTGATTTAAGAAGCTGTTCTATTATTATTTTGGAATTTGTCTTAAGAACGAGGTCTGGGGAAATCACCATGGCTGAAGCTGCACCCTATTAATGCTACAGGAAGAAAACAGTTGAATTTGACCTGCTAAGTCTTGCAATTCCTTGCAAGAAAATCTGACTACAGAAGAGACTTTTGACTTAAGATGACGCACAAAACTTATCTACCACCAGGAGGAAGTTTCCTGTAACAGCAAAACCAGGTAAACAAACATAGGACCCTTGTTACAGTAAATTAAAGTAATGGTAATTATAAAAAAAACCACACACTGTTCCACAAGGCATGGACAGATTAAGGGTTCTGAAGATGTTTATGATGGTGCTATAAGTTGAAAATTCAGAGGAAAAGAGAACCCATATTGAGCAAAAATGGTGCTACAAATTACAGATGAAATACAAGGGCAAAACAACTTGCTAAAGGCAAAACTAAGAAAATATAACAGATATGGGATTTATATTACAAAGTTGTGACTATATGTTGATGTTTAACCTGGCAGCCAGCAACTAGGACCTGATAGCTTCTTGCTCACCCCTTGCCTCAGCAGGATGGGAAGGAGAAATGCACAAAAGGTAAATCTCCTGGGTTGAGATAAAGACAACCAATTAACAGTCAGTTCCCGAGCAGCAATCATGGGACCTGCAGATTTCCTGGAGCTCAAGAATTTTGCAGACTTGGTCAAACTCACGAATTTCACAGAATACCAAACTCATGGAGGAAAAACAAAGTCCTGGAGAAGTTTGTACTCCCAGTCACGAGAGGGTTCAAACTCACGGAAACAAGAAGAGATCCCTGCCCCTCAGCCAACCCCCATTTATAAACTGAACATGATGTCTGTAGTATAGAATATTTCCATTGGCCAATCTGGGCTATCTGTCAGGCTATGCTCCCTCTCAGCTCCTGCACACCTGCTTATTAGCCGAATGTGGGAAACCAGAGAAAGCCCTTGATTTTCTTAGCAACAACAAAAGACATCAGTGTTATCAACATTCTTCTTGTACTAAAGCCAAAACACAGCAGCTACTAGAAAGAAAAATAATTCTATCCCAGCTGCAACCAGGACACTACATCTCAGCTAGCCTCTGTGGCCTATTCTTGTAGATCTCTATGGTCAACGAAGAGATTTTTAAATATCTGCTTTAGGGAGATAAGGTTAATTTTACCACAGATCTGCCCATTTCTCTCTGGGGACTATAAAGAGGTGATAACTCAGATGTATAAATCTGTACCTGATTAGCTAAATCCCAGTAGATATCTCCTGGATCTTGGGTTGATGTTATGCCAGATGGCCAAGCAACCTTTCAAAATTATCTAGAGCAAAATCAAAACCACTCTGACACTAGAATTTTCCTGCAAGATCACGAGAAAGAGTCTTGTGTTTAAATCCTTTATAGCCAGCTTGATGTATATCTGTGTACTGTTTTTTTTTAAGAGATAAGGAGGAGGGATTGTGAATATGAAGAACCTTGACTTCCAGATGTAAGAGCAATACCTTAGACTCATCATTTGGTCAGAAAAATAGTAATTCCCATTGAGCAGGGGCACGTGAAACAAATAGAGAAGAAAAAGAAATATAAAATAATACTTTGTGCTGCAGTTTATTTCTGTGAAAGCTACTAAGAAATAGTAAGGGAAAATAGGTGGCAGATGAGTAACACATCCCTGCTCCTAGAACCACAGAAAGTAAAATGTGTTACCTGTGATACTTCAGTAACAATTGGAGCTTTGGTTATTCAGTATATGCCTTTAAGGAAGGCATGCTCTCTATAACTGTGTCTGTTTTCTCAGCTAAGTGCAAAAGAAATAAAATATTTAGAAGAAATACGTTAATAGAACATTGTTATACTATTGAACAGACAGTTGCCTTTAAACAAATATTGGTCCTTAATCCACAGCAAAAGAATTTCTTGCTGGGCAGGTCCTAAGAATCAGAAGAAACTAATCTTAGCATGCTGTAAAATTACTTCAATGCAACACACCTTCAAACACTGAGTTTACTTTTAAATGCATTTCATGTGTCAGTGGCATGAGTTGCTTTAAGTGAGGGAACAGATTTGTGGGACAGTGGAACAGCTGAGAGGTAACAATGTATTAAAGTTTTGATTGATGTGTGGCTGTCTGCCTATTAATTTCGTATGTATGTACATGTTAGCTGAATGCACTATGACTGCTTCGAGATAAGTGAACAAATGATGCCAATGTGTATCAGTACCTATTTGCAATATTCATGTTATTCGCAGAGCGTTCTGCCAGGCTGAAACTCATTCATAAGTGTGCACATTGACAGGAATAGAATAGGAACATAACACAGAAAAATAATACCATCTGTTATACCCATCTTGGAAGGTAACAAACAGAAGAAAAACTGGGTGTCTAATGATTCAGTAACAACATGGGTAGTAAATATAGAGGCTACTCTTGCAGACATGTCTACCTGAGCTAAAGTCTTAGGTACCTTTCATTCTCAGTGAAAAAAATATGCTTTACTCCTATGCACCGTGCCTTAGATGTCCTCATTATTTAACAGCGGAAAAACAGTAGGCAACTACGCATAGTTAGCAAGATGAGTGTCATTCTTGTATACATATTCTGTTAGAAGCAAGAGCAACATTGGTCTCAAAACTCCTGAGTGGACAGGACCGAACAACCAACCAGTTTTAGTGGTTGACGATTTTATTTTCAAAGAGCAAAAGGACCTTTCCTCATGAGCTGAAACCTGTCCTAAGCTGCCGAACTGTGACTGTAAACCTAATTACGTTTATAGAGACGTGCATTGATGTCGCTCTATTTCCTTTAGTACAACGAAAGTGGAGTGTGCAGATAAAGACGTTACGGCAGTCCTACTGTTAGAGAGCACAGCATGTAGCAAGCTGTCCGAGTCAGACTTAGCAAGCTTGATAATATGGAGCCAGTTTGGAAACAAAAAATACCATCTCTTGGAAGTGTATGAGCACAACCCCGCACTGCATGTTCTGAACACAACATTCAGTAGTTTGCTCAGTGTGATTTCTCCCAACAATGTGAGTGCAGAGCAGCTGACAGGTTAGGTCTGTAGAGTTGTGGGGTTCATGCTCTGAACAGTCAACCTATGTTAACCTCTTGTACCTGCTAAAGCAAGCTAGGATGCTCCTAATCAATCGAGTTAGTAGCACTTCTGGATAGTAACATGCTGCAGGTTGTGCTAGCAATCCTTGTGATCACAGGGAAAATGATGAAAGACAGAGAAGACAAAAAGAAACCTGAAATTCAGCAGGTGTTTCAAAGCCCTGGGTTGAGTGGAAGTTCTCGAATAAAACCAAAGCCAAAAAAATGGTGGTAAGTTCAACAAACTGTAACAATTCTCGTAAGAACTATAATCTGAAATAACAATTTCTATTCCTGTTGTATCATTAAAAAAAAAAGCATCTCCTTAAACATTTTTGACTATTCCAGAAATAGTCTTGATATATCTCTTCCTGCACTGTGTACATACATAATACTTTTTGCATGAAATCATTTTCCTTGCAACAGACAGAAGGAAGTTGTCATCATCAGTATCTCAGAAAAAAAGAGAAAATTTTAATCAGAAAAAAAATTCACATTTTTTAAGGCCATTTAAACACATGAATGTAGTGTCAGTCTTTGCAGTATTGGATTTTTAACACCAGATGGTATTCTCTGAATGTATAAATTGCAGTACCACATGACTTAGGTTGCTGTTTCAAAGCAATCAAGATGTATTTGTTTTTATAAAACCCATAATGAAATGATTGCCTAAGGTTCAGTTTTTTTCCTAGAATAAGAGAGTATTTGAAGAAAGAAAACAGATCTCAGTTTTTAATGTTTTGACAATGTTCAGATTTATTAATGTCTTTATTAAGAAACATACTTCACTAATGCTTTTCAGCATTTGAGCATTCAGAGGTGAAGAAAGTAATTTAGTGCATTTTTTTAATCTTTGGTTTTAGCTGACAATGTATAATTGTGAACTGTTGGACGTTAGCTGGTGGTTCTTCAGTATTAGTGCAATTTATCAGAACTTCCAGTGAAGCAAAAGGAAATTTCATTGTAAAGGTGTAAGGCCAAAATTATTCTTAGTCTGCCATTATATTTCTTTTGGTTACTTTACCGAATATGGTTTTTCTGAGTTTATACAGTTTGAGATTCAGCACTTAACACTGCACTTAAATTTTGAAATTGGTCTAACACAAAAGCAAAGTGAGTTCCAAACAGTGATAATGCACCCACAAAAAGTGTTTATAAGCAAGAGCACTCACAGTTTTGTGGGACTGCTACTCCAATTGCAGTTAAGGACTGTTCATGAGTAAATGACTGAAAATTATTAGATTAAATAAGATAAATTACTCTTTGAATTGTGTTAGCATGGTAAGGGAAGGAAAAAAGATAAATCAGGCAAAGTTAAAAGGATCTGTGAGGATCTAGTAAACAAGAAAATCACTGACAGAGTTATTAAGTGTTCATTTGAAACTTTGATGAATTGTACATACAGTTTCCATTTTCTGAATTGAAAAGGAAAGATGATAACCATTCTGTCAAAATAAAGTAACAGTCGTACCTGGAGTTGGATTTAGAGAAATTCTCTGCAAGGTCCCTTAGAGTTTTTTTCCCTTCTTTTCAACTAATTTGCTAGATATGTAAAATAAATATTGAAATTGAACAATTCATGATTGAAGCCGAAGTGCAGGGAAAAATTTACTATGCCAAATCCACAGCATCAAGCATTCAGCAAGACTCTTTTCAGTGTCTTAACTAGTTTTGTTTCATACCCTGAATTGCAATATGTTGCTGAAGAACATACAGCATATGTTAGCTTCGTGGCTGACAATTGTATCACGTCCATTAAGGAGCTTGCTCATTTAAAGCATTTTCACACAAAGACTTCTTTTACATCATATGATTAAGCTCTCAGTTTATTTTTTTTTTTTGGACAAAAGTAATGTATTTCCATCTCTCTGTATAACAAGCCATACGTTTTCAACCTGAAAGTTATAAATCTACACAAAAAGTTGTTTAGGATTACATTTCTGAGGCAAACAAAAGGTGAGAAATACATCAGGGTTGAGGTACAAGTTAAAGTACCCATCCTTTTTGTAATGATCTGTTATTCCGCACCTCCCTGTAGCATATTAATGGCACGATACTGCTAGAAAAATGTCAGCTGCATAGAACAGTAAGAATTTTTCTTGTCTTTGGTTGATTATCTTGATCAAAGTTGAACTCCTGGTCACGTGTGAATACCCTGTTGTTACCTGTGAAGTGCTTTTCCTTTTGTTTCTAACACATTAATGATAATATTATGAACATCAGTTAATATCTGACTTTCCCGTCTGCATTTGCAAATTGCAAATGAAGGAGAAAGAAGGGGACTTCCAGCAGCAATTTCTAGGGGTAGTATTGATTTATCTTGAAAAAAGGTCTCATTTGCTCCAAAACTATAGTTCATACTGTGAACTATCACCCCTTCAAATGCTAGAAAGTGACCTTAAGAAAAACTTCAGATTTCCTCCTCACTTTCTCTAGGTAGTACCTATTAAACATCAGGTTTATGTTGCTATCAGTTACCTAAAGGAAGCACTTCAGAGAAGTAAGCATATATAAGCGCATATATTTTAGTAGTTTAGTAATTAAGCTGGTGTTATAATGCATGTCAACAATCACAGCAGGCTTCAGTGGAGAGCCTTATTACAATAGATACTGAAAGAGCACTAGGGTGGCCGTCACAGATTAGCAGTACTGGCATTAGCAAATGGACATTTTGGGCTCAGGTAGGAAAGCGTAGTTTACTAATTAGAGTAATGATAAAGTTGTTAGCTCCCTGTGGTAGCTAATTATAGGTGCCAGACAATGTTGACGCATTTAAGGATCTGTTGCTGTTTTCTACTAGAGTCCTAGAATATACAGCTGCAGTGTAGCAAAAATGTTTAAAATGAGAAATCAGATCTTTAAAACAGATCTGCATATTCCTGAAGAAGAATTTAACAAATACAGCCTAACAATAATAAAATATATTCATAAATTAGCATAACTGTTCCCAAGAGGGTTGTAAATCTCTAAAACTAAATCGTACTGGAACACAAACTATCCAGAAATCCTTGACGTAGAGCAAATAGAACATGGACAGGTTAATATACAAGGGAAAACATTTTGTCTCAGTTTGCTGTGCTAATCAGAGCATCACAGAATAGAAGGGGGGTGGAGGGCATCTCTGCAGATCATCCAGTCCAGACCCAAGCTCAAAAACTGCTCAACTCGAGCAGGTTGCCCAGGCCCATGTGCATCCAAGGATGGCAACCCTACAAACTTACTGGGAAATCTGTTCCAATGGTTCATAGAATCATAGAGTCCTGGAATCATAGGTTGGAAAAGACCTCTAAGATTATCAAGTCCAACCATCTACCCCACAACACCATGCCTACTAAACCATATCCTCAAGTGCCACATTTACACATTTTATAAACACCTCCAGGGATGGTGACTCCACCACTTCCCTGGATAGCCTATTCCAATGCCTGACCACTCTTTCAGTAAAGAAATTTTTCCTAATACCTAATCTAAACCTTGCCTGATGCAACTTGAGGCCATTGTCTCTCGTCCTATTGCTGGTTGCTTGGGAGAAGAGACCAACACCTGCCTCACTACAACAGCCTTTCAGGTAGTTATAGAAAGCAACAAGGTCCCCCCTCAGTCTCCTCTTCTCCAGACTAATCAGCCCCAGCTCCCTCAGCTGCTCCTCATAAGACTTGTGCTCCAGACCCCTCACCAGTCTCATTGCCTTTCTCTGGACACACTCCAGCAAATCAATGTCTTTCTTGTAGTGAGGGGCCCAAAACTTAACACAGTACTCCAGGTGCAGCCTCACCAGTGCTGAGTACAGGGGCACGATCACCTCCCTTCTCCTGCTGGCCACTAATCCTGATACATGCCAGGATGCTGTTGTCCTTGGCCACCTGGGCACACTGCTGGCTCATGTTCAACTGGCTGTCAGCCAACACCCTAAGGTCCTTTTCCGCCAGGCAGCTTTCCAGCCACTCCTCTCTAAGCCTGCACCGTTGCATGGAGTTGTTGTGACTGAAGTGCAGCACACAGCATTTAGCCATGTGGACCTGGTTAATCACCCTTACAATAACAAGAAATATTTTTTCATATGTTTAAATAAGTTTCTTGTATTTCATTTTATGCCCATGCTCAAGTCATGAGAAGTGGGTTCTTGTCTTCAGACTTGTTCTCAAACCAACAGTTTTGTGGGGCTCAAACTCTTGCAATAAATTCTTGACAATACCCTCTGCAGCCTTAGGAACAACTTTTTACTTTTTAGCCCATCTGAAGCCTAGTCCTGTCAGGAACTTCTGATCTCTGTTCATATTATCACCTTTCTACTTTCTATATTTTCCCATACTCTACATTCCAGAGGTCCTCTCCCAGCTGGGCATCTTCTGTTGTCTTTGCAAAGAGGGGGGGAGGTTTCCCTCTTCAGACTTTCCATCTGGCCCAGATTGAAGCAGCTGAGAGAAAGCAGACAGCTCTTGCTGCACAGTCACAGTCTGATGGCAATGCCCTCTTCTTAATGCATTCCACTGTTTGTAGGAAAGAACAACTGAACATACCCCTTTCAGGATACTGTAAGAGAAAGAAGTAATGCCTTTGATACTTCTGACTTAGCAAGCTGAATACTTTGAGTGTATACTTTGATAATTTGTGATGCTGAAGTAGAACACTTATCATCTAATCATATTCAGGCCTCTTGGAGTACATACTCTGAAAGTTCTTCTTGATTTTGCTGTAAATGAAAGTGAGTTGCCATTATTTCTGAGAGTATTTTTATTTAAATGGACTTTTACCAAGCCATTCCATTGATAGTTTGCAAGGAAAAAATGAAAGTGAAGTGAGTTATTAGATTATTGAAAGAAAAACAAATTTCTGAGAAAAGATAGCATACGAATTTATGAGAAAATTAAAAAGATAACTTGTGTATGTTCAAGCACCAAAATTCCCTGGCAGAACAGACAATAGTGTTCCAAAGAAGCTCTTATTGCCTGCTTCATCAGTCATGTGCATGATGGAGAGTTCCTGAGTACTCCTTGACTTGATAGCATCTTCAAAAGAGTCTATTTGGTCAACAGTTCATGCTGCTGTAGATTTACATAATAAAACATTAAAGCTTTCTAGGAAACAGTTGGATCTATTAGGTCAACCATCATACAATTCTGTCACATGGGATTCATTTCACTTTAAGCTTTCCTGAATTCAGTTTTGAAAGTTTATGAATAGGTTTATGCATTCTTTTTTTTTTAATTTTTCCTGAATCAACGTAGGACAGAAAGGAGATAAGGCATTAAAACATCACAGAACATGAAATTACTTCCCTTTTTGATTAGAACAATTCCCACAAAGCACTAGTTATTTTCATGCCTGCAAGTACTAGGACTGATGTTCATGTGGCAGAGTATAGCAAGAAAAAACACTTTAAAAGATGACAGAAAAGGATTGTGTTATTTGTTGGTGAAAATGAATGAAAAATGAATTGCATTCAAACCTTCTCTGTGCAACAGCATGCTAAGTGCAAGTAACAAGAAGCAGGTAAAAGAGATAATTTGAGCTCTGTAGGGTGGACAGTGGAAGGTGGCCAAAGAAACGCAAATGCACAAAGATATTTCATAACTAGGGCTATCACAAAGAAAATCTGAGAATGATCAAATATGACAGCAGAAAGAAATTATATCATGTGTTTGGTGACTGCATGTGAAAATGCGTAAATCTTATCAACTATTGGAGCCCTAAGACTAGTTAGAGTAGCGAGACTAGTCATGGAATCATAGAATCATAGAATAATAGAACTGTTTGGTTTAGAAGTGACCTTTAAACATCTGGTTTCTAACCCCCCTCCCAGGTTGCTCAGAGCCCCATCCAACCTGATCTTGAACACCTCCAATAAAGGGGCATCCACAACTTCTCTAGGAAATCTGTTCCAGTGTCTTACCAACCATATCTTAAAAAAAGTCTTCCTTATGTCCAGTCTAAACCTACCTTCTTCCAGTTTGAAACCATTGCCCCTTGTAACTAAAAGGTTTCTCTCCATTTTTCTTATAAACCCCCTGTAAGTACGCCAAGGTCGCAATAAGTTCTCCCTGGAACCTTCGCTTCTCCAGGCTGAGCAACCTCAACTCTATCAACCTTTCCACACAGGAGAGGTGTTCCAGGCCTCTGATCATTTCCATTGCCTTCTCTGACACATCTCTGTCTTTCTTATAGTGGGAACCTTAGAACTAGACGCAGGACTTGAGGTGTGGTCTCACCAGAGTAGAGTAAAGGGGCAGAATCCCCTCCCTCAATCTGCTGGTCACGCTGCTTTTGATGCAGACCAGCATACAGTGGCTTGCTGGGCTGCAAGAGCACATTGCCGGTTCCTATCCAGCTTTTCATCCACCAGTGTACCCCCACACCCTGTTCCACAGGGCTGCTCTTGATCCATTCATCCCCCTGTCTGTATTGATATTGGGGATTCCCCTAATCCAGGTGCAGGACCTTCCACTCACTTCATGAGCTTTGCACGGTCTTGCTCCCCAAGCCTGTCAAGGAATCTCTAGATAGGCCCCCTCCTATCCAGTACCAACAGTTATTGCCTCTGAGAGAATCTAATGTGGGCCAGAAGCAGTCCTGTTGTCAGGATATGTGTTGAGGATAGGGCAGAACTGCGTACACAAGGCCTAGTTGTGACCCGATAAGACTGACACCTCTCCAGGAAGGAGACTCAGTCTCTAGTGATTTACAGTTTGCGTTGTGAAATTAATCCAAATGAAAGTTAGTCATTAGTTATGTATAAAGATATCCTGACAAAATTAGAAATTTGTGAGGCTTGACCTAACTCCGAAAAATTTTATTAGATTCTAATTTGAACAAGATTAAAATGTTTTTCAGGCCCTCCAGAGGCTACTAAATCCCTCCTGGTGTATCCAACATTTTTTCCTTCAGTAATCTCTAAATAGAAAAGGCTCACCTGAAGCATCTCCCAGGTATCCTATGCATGGAAGAGCTGCCTTTGTGGAGTGCACAGAAGAATTAGATGGGAAACAGTGGGGACTTGGAAGTGTTCCTTGCCAGCAAAACATAAACTCTGCACTTGCCAGAACAATTTGGAAAAAATAATTAAGAAACAAAAAAACAACCATAATTTATTAAAGCTAAAATCTTACTTAAGTATTGAAGTGAGAAATAAAACTACTTTTCAAACCATGTTTTCATTTGAATACTATCAGTCAGCTGTAACATCTACAAAAATTAGACATGCCTACTTGTAAAAGTAGGAAATAAGGCTTTGATACAATAGCCATCCAGCTTCTCTTTACTCAGCCATGTGATCAGCAAGACACAGAGGTTTAGAACTGCTTTATATACTTTCTGGTGACATAGGTAGGTGTTAAGTGTCTATGAGGGGACATGTTATTGTTATTAATGGAGTCATGGTCAACAAACTTTTGTCACAGAACGCAGAGAAGATGGTTATGGAATCAACTTTAGGCATCTATATGAATGGAATAAAAGGTGTTTAGAAACAAGAGAAAAGGTGGTGGGACACCTAGCGTGCCTTACAGGCCACCTAGAAGTAAGAATGTTACAGTAACAAAAAGAGTTGCAATGAAGGTTAAGGTGATGGAGAAAAGAGGAAACATTGGTGCCAGGGAGAATGGGAAAAAAAAATCTATTTTTCATTAATGAAATATAACAGGGCGGGGGAGAGCACAGTTCATTTACATAGTTCAAACCAGAAAAGAAAGCCTTAAAATCATAGACTGGAGAGAAGAATTCAGTGTTGTCTGAGGAATATAGTACATGGTTTGGGGTTCTTTTTGTGTTTCAGTCCTATGATCCTAGATCATTCAGAGCTTTGTAAGTTTAACTTTTTTTACAAAATGTTGACTATACGGGAAAACCAAGGATGATCCAAATCCAAGGATCATCCCAAATTGCCTTAGGCAATTTCAACCTGAGGTTAAAACAGGCAGTTCTGAGACATTCAGGTATGGGACAGCAAAAAACACAGTGCAGTAAGGGCATTACCCTGGAGAACTGGCCTCAATGCTGCCTGGCTAAATAATTCTGGTTTTCCATACATGTGCAGTAGCAGCCATTTCAACATGTCTTTGGCTTTATGGATGGAGAGTTAAGCGCTTGACTACTCAAAAATCTCAGATATAAGAATGACTTTCACATATGCAGCTGAAGGTGGGAGCAGAGTAGGGGTTTGTGTAGATAGTTGGATGCTGGTTTTCAGACATGTTACGGGTGGGAGGGGTAGGGCTCCAAGAAAAACTACTTGAAAATTCCAGGTTTGGGAATGAGATTTAGACTGACACTCTAAAAAGAGCCCAAGTTCACTTAGTAAAAAAAAAAATGCAAAATAGCTCAACTACCTGATGAGGTAGCAATTCTTTGTACTGCTAAGAGAAAAAAAAACATCCCTGGTCAAGTCCAGAGTTAGCAAAGGTATCTTGAATTTTGTCTAATAACCTACAGACTAATACCCAGTTATTAAGGCAAATGAAACTCTTATATTTTTCCAGCGATAGCAATGGTTTTTGCACTTACACTTCTATGGTTTTCTTCCTTTTTAAGGCTAATAAAAGGTAAGTGGCAGGGAATGACAAATATACAGCAGACATGGGATTTGCATGTAAAATACTGCAAGGGAAGGAAAGCAGAGCTCACTTTTATTTGACACAGATGCTGAGTTATTCAAGGACATCGCCCTTTGGCTGCACTGTCATCAGATACCTTTGAAAGATCCCCAGGGTGAATGACAGAGTGGGTCAAGAATGACCCAGCTCAATTCCCTTTTTATTGTTTTTCATTGTAATCTGATTATCTGGTGCTACCATGTGTCAAAGTGACATTGTTTGACAACTGCATCAAATTCACAGGAGCACAGGAATATATAAGGAAAAATAAGTGCTTCATTCAATCATTTTAACCCGCCTTGGGGACTGCATGGACTTCTTTTTTGTTTTTTAATCTTCCTCTTTCTCTACCAGTGCAAATATCTAATAGCTTAAGTAGCCCTAATTAAACACCACACTGCGGAACATAGGATTTGTCAAATAACTGGGTAACTGGTACAGTCATAGCTTGAAATCATGAATTCACAAGGCTATGATGCCTGAAAAACACCTAGCCTTAACTTTTATGTTTAATTACTTGATTGACATTGGATGTGGAATCTACTGTAAGAGTGGGAATGGGAATATGGATTATCTATTGATTAAAGACAGTTTGGAAATGAGTGATTATGTTCTAGCAAGACCATTCAATTTTTGCCATATTTTTATGACAGTGGAATAATTTATAAAATAGCTTTACATGGTAGGAATTCATATAAGATGCTTTGCAAAGATCAGATTCCTATTTTCCCTCAGTGCAAGACAGACAACCCACAGAGCAGAGGGAATGGGTTTAAAGAGAGGTGCTATTTTAAGAGAGCAGTCAGAACGTGTTGCAGGCACAGGCCCAGAAATCCAATACAAAACATAAATAATTTACCTGAAGATACATAATCAGGGTCATGCTGGAGGAGGCACCCAACAAACAGCAAGGTGCTATGAGAGGTACTGTCAACATTTCCAATAATAGACTGTTTCTTAATTTGTGCCCCAGCATGTGTGTTGGCTACTGTGCTCCTGGAGGTGATGTCTTTCAGACGAGATGGAAAATGAGGTTCTGACTACATGTGGTCACTAATGATCCCATGCCAGCCCCTGCAAGAGCAGGAGATAACCCACATGTTCTGGAAGAGCTTAGGTTCAGATAATTACATTTTGCTGATCTAAATTTCACCTGTGGTTTCAATTAGTTATCATATTCATATCTTGCCTCACTAACCTGTTCTGTAGATTCACTGTTCATGGATAAAGTACTGCCATTTCAGGGAGACATGAGTCTTTATATCTGGGGTAAAGGTTCTTAACATGAGAACAGTTCCATTTTTACTGTTATAAGGACACATTCATTGACATTTTGAAGAATGGGATGGGAAGGACAGTGGGCCACCAATGTAAAATAAAAATGGGAAAATTCTAGTAAATCAGGGTTGACTTCTTTTCCAACAAGCTAATAAAATAAAATATGACATGCATTAAAAACCACTGTCAGACCATGAAAAAAAGAATGTGTGCCAGTGAGGAAAACTTAGCTTAAGCAGGCTCCTAAGCCTCCAGGTAGAATCCTGGCTTGTATTTCTAGCTTAAATCCTCTGAACTCTGGGGAGACAATGTGGAAACACTATGGCAAAAGATAAGTGAATAAAAATAATAAATTGAGTATTTGCCTTGCTTGTAAACACATGACAGAATCCTAAATGCAGTTTAACTGAACCCTAATAGTAACTAGAAAGGCTGAATCGTGACCAATTTTATTACACTTTAATCAGCACATGTGAACCATGTGGTGGCATTTGCTTGAAGATCATGTTGGGAGGTGAGATCTGTGTTCACGTGTGCAGCTCCTTAGCTGTCTCTTAAATTGGTGTCTTCAGTTTGGAAAAACAGGTAATAATAGGTCTGTCAAAAAAAAAAAAAAAAACCCTGAGGTACATAAGGGACAAAAAGAAATCTAGATGCCACATTACTGCCAAGGGAGACAAAAAGGCACCAGCAGTAAACTAAATTGAGAGGCAGCATGTGGTGTAACACTACAGAAAACGTGACTGAGAGCTGTGTGTGCAGAGGTGTTATGTCCTTGATCAGGCTTCTTTGGGTTTCTCTGGGTAGTACTTTGTATTTGAAATACAGTGCATAAGCTGTTCCTGCCAATAATCAGTGAGGAAACCAAACAACAAAAAAAACCCTTAATCAAGTTGGCAGCTGTTCATGGAAGTGTCTGGAAACAGTTCATGATCAAGGGGCCGAAATGACTGAATAATGAGGAGTAATTAAAAGAGTAATTTATGACTAACCTTTCAATTTTGATGGTGGAGGTCAATGGGAGTTTCATCATTAACTGTGAAGGCAGATGTATCAGTCCTCAGGAGAAAGATATTTACCACTAATTTTACCATCACCTTACCATATATTTCTTAGACATTTATAAACTATAAGCAAAAAAAAGGTTTTTTTATAGGAGGGCTGTAGTTGGAAGAAAGTAGAAAGGACCTTTGTTCAAAAGAAAATCTTCCCAGTGGTATTTCCTAACAAAAGAAATGGAAACACAGGTGGTCAACATGTGGATAAACATCAGTCCGACCACTCAGAAACAGGTAATGAAAGTGAAACCTGCAGTGACTAGGTGATCAAACATGATTGAATCTCCTTCATGATTTTTTTATATGAATTTCTGTGATTAATTCAGTAGCAAAATTGATTGTTTTCCTAGAGACAACATAACATCATTATCAGCTTGATATTCTTTGATGCAGCTGGAGTAAGTTTGGGAATTATCCTGATTCTCTTATTAGTTTATCAGTGAAAACGATTCTTCCAGATTGAGTAATTCACAGTAATTTCAGCAAGGTGATTTTCATTAAAACTTTCTGTTTATATTACTAGAAAAATTTAGAGATCCTTATTTGTCTTTACTTCTATTTGCATAAGATTCATCAGACCTGACTTAAGATTTTTTACAGTATATCCATTCTATCTGAACCAGTAACGTGGGATGGCTTTATAGTGAGTGAATAGTGGGCGAATCCAGAGCACGATTCATCTGATATACTGCAGATTTTTTCTTAAAATAAGAAGAATCAAATGCTAGAGTTATTAAACCTCTGGACTGATTATAGATTCCCGTTAACTAGCTCACACCTATGTGAGAAAAAGTGAATCTCACCCTTCAGACCCAAAAATATTAGCTCATGTGACTAAGGCTATGGCATCTCCTTGCTTGAAGATATCCTGAACTAGAGTAAATAAGGTACTCAGCAATTTGCCTTAAATGGACTTATTTTGGACACAAAGTTGAACTAAACTACCTCTGGGGATCTCTCATGTGGTTCTATAAAATAAATCAAACTAACTAGAAGCAAAGGTCTTGAGAACGGGATTAGTATCTTAGCCCATCAACGCTTTCATAATTCAGCAAAAACAATGCAAAGGACTTACTTGACTGTTTCCCTTTACTTCCTTTACTATCATCAAAAGAATACTTGAAACATTTTATATATTAGGCACATGATATTTATTTGCTCTGAGAGATAAAATTGAACCTTCTCTGCTTTCATGCAAAATTTCATGCTCTCTTACCTACCCAATTTGTTTTCTTATAAAACAATCCTTAAGACTCTCATTCTTCACATGTTCCAAGTTAAACACCATTTAAGAGACTTTGTTGAATCACGTTCTTGGTTTGGCATACAGCTGAGCCTATTATTAAGTTGATTTGTTGACAAAATTAGAAAAGGATAGTTAGTTAGTCAGGAGGAGAAATACAGGCTTCAAATTTGACCAAGAGCAAAATATGTATTGCAAAGAAATAAATCCAAGTTCCTATTCAAAACATTGTTTAACAGCTATGCTCTGTTCAGCAGACCCTGAACTAATCTCTAGTGGTTCATAGAGTTTGTCTATTTAAATACACAATAAATCATACATTACTGAAAATCAGGCATTCATTCCAGAAAAGATAATAAACAAATCACATGAGCGATTTCAGTTTTATGAAGAAGGGAAACCAACTGGACTACATTTTTGCAACTAACTGGGCTACATATAAATGATATGAATTTTATCTCCACAACCATTCATTTCACCTTTCTAGCACATATTTTACTACTGAAAGTTATTTTTACAGAAAGCAAACTATCATTGACCTCTATTATAACAGTACACGTAGCTTTTAGCTGCAGATCAGTGCCTCATTACACTAAGCATTGTCCACCTCGTGTAACAAAAAGAGCATCACAATCTCCACAATTTTTCACCCAAACAAATCTGAAGGCTTGAAAACTAAAAAATTTCATTTCTGATATGCATAAGCTTTTTTGGAGTGAAAAATTTTACGTGACATAAGACTACTAGACTATTGCAGACAAAGTAGCTAAGGTCATGTGAGTTTTATAATCCATGCATTTAGCAAATAAACCTGACTGCTGCAGCTGTCAATTATTTATTTCATTATTAGTCAGAAATGTAAGTTTTTCTTTTAATCATTTTTCAAGTTATTTGTGATCTAATGTTACGGTAATCAGGGTAATGGTTTCAAAAAAGACACATTAGTAATACTTTAAATGCTTTTTCGTATTAACTGAGCCAAGAGGAAGCGCATTATTATTTGTCATCAGATTTAAAAGGCATGTTTACTGCTGTCCCTTCTCTAATTCAAATTATTAAGGAACCTGTGATATCATAAACTGAGCATCAAACTTATGACACTTAGTGCTGCTAATTCTTTGTTTCTTTTTTTTTTTTTTAAGTAAACCAACTTTTTCCTTTTCAAGTGAATGGAACACAGTAGTGATAGGGAAATATAAATGTCTCTTGCAGTCTGATTGAAATCAATGACAATATCCGAAAGATAATATGACTACAAGAAGGTTTATCTTGTAGGTCATGCAGGCTTTTGTTTTGTCCTCAAGAAAAATTGATAATCATGATTAAGATTCTTTTGAACTTACTGTAGTGAATGTATTAGAGGTAGAACTGCTCAAAGAACCTTGAATCCGAAGTAAATTATTGAAATCGATAGGAATCTTCCCATTAAATTTGACAGCTGAGATCTGCATTTCAAGGTGAACAACTGTCTAGTCTTCTGCAATTTTCATAGAATCATAGAAAGCTTTGTCATGGAAGGGACCTTTAGAGGTCATCTAGACCAACTCCCTCTGCAGTGAGCAGGGATATCTTCAACTAGACCAGGTTGCTAAGAGCTCCATCCAGTCTGGCCTGGAACACTTCTAGGAAGGGGGCAGCCACAACTTCTCTGGGCAAACTGGTCCAGTGCTTCACCACCCTCATGGTGAAGAATTTCTTCCCGATATCTAATCTAAATCTGCCGTCTTTTAGTTTACAACCATTCCCCCTTGCCCTATCACTACACACTCTTGTGAAAAGTCCCTCTCCATCCTTCCTGTAGGCCCCCTTCAGGTACTGGAAGGCTGCTAGAAGGTGACTGGAGCTTTCTCTTCTCCAGGCTGAACAGCCCCAACTCCCTCAGCCTGTCCTCATAGGAGAGGTACTCCAGCCCTCTGATCATCTTTGTAGCCCTCCTCTGGACCTCCTCCAACACATCCAGGTCCTTCTTATGTTGGGGGCTTCAGAGCTGGGCGCAGGACTCCAGGTGGGGTCTGACAAGAGCGGAGTAAAGGGGCAGAATCCCCTCCCTCGCCCTGCTGGCTACCCTTCTCTTGATGCAGCCCAGGATACGGTTTGCTTACTGGGCTTCAAGTGCACATTGCTGGTTCATGTTGAGCTTCTCATCCAGCAGTAACTCCAAGTCCTTCTCCTTAGGGCTGTTCTCAACCCATCCTCCATCCAGCCTGTACTTGTGTCTGGGATTGCCCCGACCCATGTGTGGGACCTTGCACTTGGCCTTGTTGAACTTCATGTGGTTCACGCAGGCCCAACTCTCCAGCCTGTCAAGGTCCTTCTGAATGGCATCTCTTCCCTCCCGCATGTCAACCACACCACAAAGCTTCATGTAGTCAGGAAACTTGCTGAGGGTGCACTCAGTCCCACTGTCCATGTCGCCGAGAAAGATGTGGAACAGCACTGGCCCCAGTACCGACCCCTGAGGCACACCGCTCATCACTGGTCTCCACCTGGACATTGAGACATTAACTGCAACTCTTTGAGTGCATCCATCAAGCCAGTTCCTTATCCAGCAAATGGTCCATGTGTCAAATCCATGTCCTTCCAATTTAGAGACAAGGACATCATGCAGCACAGTGTCGAATGCCTTGCACAAGTTCAGGTAAATGATGTCAGTTGCCTGCCCTTTGTCCACCAACCCTGTAGCCCCATCATAGAATGCTACCAAGTTGGCCAGGCATGGTTTGCCCTTCGTGAAGCCGTGTTGCTACTTTCCTATCTTCCAGACATTATCTGTAAGTAGGGACTGGTTTATATTCCTATCTCCAAGGGAAACCTTATGATTATGAATCCAGAGAAGACAGAGCAGAAAGGAGAGACTGCCATCTCCGAAGCATTTTGAGTTGATTCCTCCTTGCTCAGGTTGCCAGTGTATTCCATAAGGCAGCAGACAGTAATTGCTTGAGGTTTTGACACTATTTTTTCTCTCCTTCTCTGTGTCTGGACATTTTTTATATCAGTCAAACTGAAGAGGCTCCTGTTTCTGCCTTGGAGATCTTAGTCCAATATTTGGTCATTATAAAGGTGCTCTGTGCACTTACATGAGCGAAATCTTGTATGATCAAAGATTTCTGTAGCTGTGGGAGTGAGAATTACAAGGCAGCTTTCCAGTATTTTGAGTTTAACATAAACAGAAATTCTATCTGAATCTTTAAAATTTGTCATAAACAGATATATGATGGTCAAAAAAACATTCTAGAAATAGTTACTGCAGATAGTATGGGATGACAGAATGATATCTGTTACTTTCAGATTTTTTTCTGTTTGAAGGGCTACTTACATTGTATCTCTACATAAAAGATGAGATATGAAAATCTCCTTAACATTTTTCTGGTTTCTATAAGTGTTTTTTCCTGTTTCTGTGCTGTAAAAATCAAATAAATACTATCTAGTATGTACTTAGAGTTCACATGATTATTGGCCCCATTATAATGTCTTTCACTGAAATTCATTGGACTGAATTTTTATGATACTATATAGCTAGCTATTAAGGAACATGGCAGTGAAATTGCATGGCTAGAAAAAATGCAGTCGTTTCATTCCGGATTGCTAGATTGATAGGTCAATAGGCTTTTGTGCCAAGGCAGTGTTTGGCTCTTTTGATATACTTACGCATCAAATTTTCTTATTGCAGTCAAACCCATTACACTTACAGGCCATAACAAGAGTGATAAAATCAGAAAAGACAGCAGTGGTGCAAATAGGAAACAAATACAGAGGAAAAAGACCTGTAATGAGGGGTACATTTATGTTTTTGGCCAAGAATGACCACCATTAAATCCACACATGGTGTATTGCTGCAGATATCAAGGAGCTAGAATAATTTTCGGAGTCAACAGCAGAACAGAGAATAGTTCTGCAACCATTGCAAAATTGTTACTATGCACAAGGTGTTATGGGACCCTGTAGCAGTATCCTTATTGAAAACTGTTTTAGGCTTCAGTGTTGTGAGCGTTTTGTTTATTTGACTGAACTCATGTGAATAGTACTATTTATGTGATCATGCGAAAAAAAAAGAGGAACATTTGGAGTAGTGACTGGAAGCTTCAGAGCTTATCTGTGGAAGAGAAAAAGAGCTGAATGAGCCATGCATGGGGCTTGGCAGGGCTGACTGTAACACAGCTCAAAACCTCTGAGTTCCGCTCTTAGGTTTTTATGTTTCTTGCTTGGAATGTAAGATGTGAACAGCTCCTACAGAGAGAAACTTTCAAGTTCCTACCGAGTCTTTTCTCTCTTTTAGGATACAAACTCTGAATTAAGGTGTTACATTTATATTTGTATTTGCTTTTCAGACTTTTATTAATTAATTCTTCAATCAACCTCTATATCTTACTTCGCCTTTAACAACAAGCCATTTGTTTTACTGTTGGTTGTTGGGTTTTTGCTTTTTTAAATTTTTTTATTTTTTTAAGAGGAGCAGGAGCATTTTTGTCACTTATGGATTTGGTAATTCCTGTTTTCTTCTGTACAATCCTGGAAAGGAGCATCTCATCTTCTGAACAAAAACATGCAGCTTTATTAACAATGCTGTTACCATGTTGCCATGCGGACCTATTGATTGTCTTTATATAGGCAGAAGTTAATTGTGCAACAGAAGATTTAGATCTTTAGAGTACATTGTGGACATGTGAAAAATGTGGGGCTTTTTCTGCATGTTCTTACTTTTATGTTGTTTTTATTACTGTCATAAATTCAAAACTTTTTTTTTAATTATGCAACAGAAAATCTTCATTTTGATATTTTTATAATATCCACCAAATGTTAGTTCATAAGCATTGGTACTGAAGGGACACAGATATCACACACTACCAGGTGCTTGCTTCTTCCAGACTTCTTTCAGTATTGCAAACGTCAAGAGTCACAACAAAATGTAACATCACAAACCTCGAAAACTTGCGGGGAGGTTGTGAAGAAAAGGATTAATTTTAAGCTTAAAAGATTTCCTGTCACCTCATAATCTTGTTGAGATAGAGAACAAAGTAATTCAAATCCAGTGGTGGCCGCAGAATTTACTTGTGTTTGTGGGAGTAGACGTGAGTTCTTCAGGTATTTTCACACTTTAAAGCAGCCATGCCAAATTTTCAACTAAGAACTAGCATTTCAGTACTTAAATTTAAAAATTCTGAGCTTCCAGATGTGGCCAGAACCCAAGCCTCTGCAATCCATTCCTTTTCAGTAGGTTTTTGTCTGAAAAGGAACGTCACGGACACTAACAGCATATGAACTTACTCTCATATTCTGCCTTAGTTTATAAGATGTAAGAACATGCTTAAAGTCAAGGTTTTTATTTTTTCCTGTCTTTCTACAGATAGATTTAAATACAGAGTATGCTGGAGACCTGTGAAATGGAACTTGGATTCTCTCTCATAATTAAGCTCAAGCTTAAAACCTTTGTTAAAATGAAATAATAGTAGACAGACAAGCTCATTCAGCATTAAAAAGAAATACCTGATTGACTGAATATTTGTGTTATTGCCTCCCTTACACATCCTTATGCTTCAACCGTATTCCAGAACAGAAGCAGTGAAGAACACATGGGCTTCAACAGTGCAAAATCAGCGTCCTTTGGCTCTATTGGAAACAAATTCCACTAGAAGTATCTGGTTTTGTATTCTCACAATTTTATGAAGGTTGAACACTTGTACATCATCGTCCTATAATTAGACTTTGTTTACAAAAATATTAACAAAAATCTCTTAAAAACTTTTGAACTATGGAAAGATGCTTGGAGGAAGTGAAGACTTTCCACATGATGAACTAGTTTTTTTTGCAGTGGTTGAGAGAATAAGCCATCCAAATTCTTCCTAAATGAATAGATGTTAATACCAGAAGATCTGAAAGAAAAATAAATAATGTTGCTGGTGAGAATCTTGTGTGACATACACAATTAATTGGTATGCCCTGGCTTTATACTTCTCACTAGAAGCTCCTCTGGAGTTGGACCAACCTGCTATACTGCACTAAAACCTTTTCAGTGTCTACAGATGCTACTGCAATATCAGTCATTCTCCTTCACAGAGAAACAATCTGTATTAATGAATACACTCATGGCTAAGAATACTGACAAACAGACAATGTGGGTGGATAGTTTACAATTCACTTACTTTCACAGATTCACTAAGTATTTTTAACTAAATAATTCATATTAAAATATCAAGAGGGAAAGAAGAAGAGTTGGAGAAACAAATAACACATTAAAATCTCATAAAGATACAAATATAACAATCACAATGCTAATTATCCATATGATTACTACAATTCTCAAGAGGCTGATTTGGTTCAAGTGGAGTAGAAACAGATGAGTTCTCAAATTGCATTTGATTTGCTTTTCTTCTCATAAGTGTTGTCATTTAATCAGGAGTAATAAAATAAGTAAGTGTGTGTGTATACATTTGTTGTCAATTCAGAAAAACACCAAGCTCTCCAAAGCAAAGCTGTGCATCACTTAAGATTTCCTGTGCAATCAATTTAGATACATACTCAAGTATTGGTGTCCTAAGCGTCTTAATGGGTTACCATATATCTGCTTATCTGTTGCTACAGTCTGCACGTATGTCCTTAGCCCCTGACAAATCCGAAGTAATTCAGTTCGACCCAGTCTGTAATGAAAAAGGTTTAAGGACAGTCATGTTACATCTCATCTGGGAAGATTTCACAGGCACAGAGCTGACACGTGAGAATATGATAACTCTGTTTAACTTGGATCTGTACCTGAGGATTCTTTTCAGACCCATTAAGTGTTTCCTTTATGAGATATTAATTTCTCCCCTTTCTTTTGCCCTGTCTCAGCACCACTTGGTTTACAGGTTACATCTGCTCTGTAGACAATCTGAGGTGATCACACAAGCCTATTCTTTACAAAATCCCAGCTTAATTCATTCAGAGGTTAAAAAACATCTTGCACAGTCCCTGTGTTCTTCTGAGGTGGACATGGAAACTAGACAGGTTTCTTAGGTCTAAGCAAGCCTGAGCCAACAGCATGTGAATTTTTTTTCCTTTGAGAAAAGGGTCAAGTGTGACAGACACTATATGCATTATCTGTATATCATTTGATGACTAACTGCTAAAGACGAAGATAATATCTTGCATTTTTTGTGTTGGGAGAACAGTTTCCAGATTTATGACTAGCAGAAGTCGACATTCTAGTTTCACTTCGTGCTTACTATCCTAATCTCAGCTGGAAGAAAATGAAAATAAATGATTGGTATTATGCATTCAAACAAAATATTTGCAGGCTTGCCATACAGGGATGCCTCACTGTTAACTATCCTCCTCACATATTAATTCCTCTAGAGTATTTGGCACAGCCAAATATCAATGCCGAAGTTCTATTTGGATAACCACAGCTGAAATAGTAAAATCTTACATACGTATGGAAAGCGAATAAACCATCACCCCATGTCTCCAGTGTGGAAACAAATATCCCTATAACTTCCTACCTTAATTCAGATGGAAAAGCCGTGATTTTACTTGCAATGCACAAATCACAGAGAAATCAACTAATACGACATGAACCTAAGCTACCGAATTGCAAACGAAGTGGATTTGCCAGTGATTAAATTATCAGTCGAGCGAACTTTACACAGAAACGGAACATGAACAGAATTTCTTTGGAAAGTTGCATTCGGATGGGCAAGTTAGTCTTTTAGAGATGCCACAGGTTTTTTTTCTTTCTGACTTTGGCTGTTGTGTCATCATTTGTACCTGAAGAGTTCAATTTTATTTTATTCATTTTTTCAGTAGTCCTTGTAAAAAGAGAAATAATTACAGCAAATGTTTCCAAAAAATAAGGAACCGTCCCACAAAACAAGAACAGATTATTGCTCTGAATTCTAAATTGCAGGTCATAGTTACTGTTAAAAAAGAGTCCGTATTTCTGTTAAACACACTATTACTTCTAAGATTTAAATTTGTTGACAAGATGCTGTTGACTCCCTTATGTTAAACTGCTGTTAATATTTAATTTACAACTATATGAGAAGAGGTTATGTGCGTGTATAAATGGAAAGCAATACATAGAATCATAGAATCATAGAGTCATAGAATCATAGGTTGGAAAAGATTATCAAGTTCAACCACCCACCCAACACCACCATGCCTACTAAACCATATCCTCAAGTGCCACATTTACACATTTTATAAACACCTCCAGGGATGGTGACTCAACCACCTCCCTGGACAGCCTGTTCCAATGCCTGACCACTCTTTCAGTAAAGATATTTTTCCTAATATCTAATCTAAACTTCCCCTGATGCAACTTGAGGCCATTGCCTCTTGTCCTATTGCTAGTTACCTGGGAGAAGAGACCACCACCTGCCTCACTACAACAGCCTTTCAGGCAGTTGTAGAGAGCAATAAGGTCCCCCCTCAGCCTCCTCTTCTCCAGACTGAACAACCCCAGCCCCCTCAGCTGCTCCTCATAGGACTTGTTCTCTAGACCCCTCACCAGCCTCATTGCCCTTCTCTGGACATGTTCCAGCACCTCAATGTCCTTCTTGTAGTGAGGGGCCCAAAACTTAACACAGTACTCCAGGTGCGGCCTCACCAGTGCTGAGTACAGGGGCATGATCACCTCCCTATTTCTATTGGCCACACCATTCCTAATACAAGCCTGGGCACACTGCCGGCTCATGTTCAGCCAGCTGTTGACCAACACACCAAGGTCCTTTCCACCAGGCAGACTTCCAGCCACTCCTCCCCAAGCCTGTAGCGTTGCAGACATCTAACTGGTCATTTCTCCAGATCAATATACAGTATGAACTTGCATTTGAAAAGATCTTCCAAAAAGTTAGAATTGCATCAAGAGTAAAAATTGTGTGTTGGGCGTGAACAGAGATGTGGGGACAACTGCACTGTTCAAGAGAATCAACACCTTTCTCAACTATCTTATGAGTTATGATAAATTTTTCTCATACTTTAAGAATTTTCACTGTTTGTTCACAGGGTTAATAATCACCCTGAATCTAAACATGAAGGAAAAGGAAGAATCAAATCAAAAGATTCCATTTCAAAAATTGTCTGTTTAATATATTTTTAACAACTGCGTAATATAGAAGAACACAAATTTCAGGTAAATTTTATTTGAAGCCAGTCTTGGAACTTCTTAGATTTAGAAAGTGTTGAAGTGGCAAATTTCTCTTGGATTAAGCTTGAAAATTAAGTTTTTACTCATAACAACGATCTCTGTGATGGAGTGAATGAATGAAAAGAAATTAGAAGAGACTTTCTTTGATGTGGGACTTCCATTTTCCAGTCGTCTAATTATATTTTCTCCTGAAAGTAATTTCTTTCTTCTAGACGGTCCTTGCTATATCTGAACAGAAGTGCATTAAAACCTACTCTGTGTGCTCAGGAATTCAAAATGTGGCCAAATGTTTGTAGTATTTTCTGGCATAGGACAGGTAGAGAAGCTGTACTATTTAAACCCTGCTCAATTGCTGGTAAAAGCTAGAAGCTTATTCTGAAAACATTTTTTTAGCAGGGACTCTGGCATGGAAGGGGATACATGTGACACACTTTTAGCAGTTATTAAGAGGCAAATCTGCCCTGTAATGTGCAAACAAACCTGAGATGGTTCTACTCTGTTGTGTCTGGAACTTCAAGGGTAGAAGTACATGTTTTAAAGATATCCAGATCATCTGCATTTGCTCAGTCATTAGGTACTGCACCTAGCTAGACCTGAATCGTGTTATTATAGACGGCTGCAACTGGGAGATCAGCTTTTGGCAATGGCAGTTGGCTCTTATCTATCTGTGAAGACTCCTTGAGGAACATGAGGCAGAAGAAAGGAGTAGGAGTATTTGTGAAAGAAGACACTTTACCTGAACCCTTTAGGAGTCAATCTGTATCTGAAGTTTCATTTACTGAATGCATAAAATATAAAAATCTTGTTCACATCTCTTCAGTTACTCATATTTTCAATCCATGTGCACCATTTTTTTCTGACCAGTCTAAATTTTGAAGTTCCCAAGGTGACTAATTTCTCAGTATATCAATAATATTTCTTCTTTTTTACTGTAAATTTACCAGTACAATGAATAATCATACCAAATTGTCTTGTTTACTAGACTGTAAAAAGTAGATAAGATGATCCCTTTTAATTCTTATCTGTGTCATCTTAAACACTTCAGTCAGGTCCTCTAGAACTTCTTTTCAAATTTAGTTCGCTGAGTACAGATAAATTTCTTCACTGAACTGCTTTGTTTCCTTGCCATCCCAGACAGCTGTTTCTTAGAAGGAGACAGATAGGAGAAGGCAAGTGTTTGGATGATGAGGTTGTGTGTATACCGTTATTGTGTACACTGAATTTAATTTCATAAAGTTCTACTTCAGTTAAATAAAACAAAAGCATGAAAAACATAAGTCATGCTGCTGTCTTGGACACCTGCAGGATATCTTTTTCATCACACTTTTCAAATAGAAGAAATAGAAGACATTTTTGGTTTTTTCTTTTTTATGGAATTAGACTTTTGTTCTGGCAGGAATTCACAGGTATACAACATGTATTTTTGAATAAATAAATTTTGAATAAACCATTTACAAGGGTTCCAAGTCTCAAACTGAATTTTTCTGGACATTAAATAGTGTTTTGTTCTGTGTAGTAGCCAACATAGACCTCCATAATAAATCCAGATTCCTAACGCTGGTAGTTTATGAATCACAGATATTTCCAAATAACATTTCAATTCTCCTTTCCAAACTGTGATAAGAAAAAAAATCAGATTACATATTCTAAAACAACTGACTGTGAAACCTTATGGACTCTTGCCCATCTTCTGAAATAATCTGTACAAAAAGAAGAGCTGGTCCAACAACTTGGTGATACATAGATACCCATTCAAATGATGATTCTTTATCTTTTTTTTCAAGGCTTTGCATTTCCTCAACCTACTTGCATGACATTGAGTCAAATATTTTATCCCAGATTTACAAGGACACCTAGGCACAGAAGTCTTGTTGCATCCTAGAAAGACACTTGTCTCCAAGGTAGCCTAAATTCTCCACAGTGTTACTGAAGAAGGTGGGAAGCCTAAGGACAGTATCCATAGGCTCTAACTTGCTACTTCCGGGACATCTTTCGGTTTTTGCCTTACAGCTAATACAGAATACAAAGATGGCATTTTGTACTCTACCCCTTCTTCGCCGTTCTTCCTTTGACTAAGTGTCTCTCCATCCAGCATCTGGGCACTTAACTTTCCCCTTTCAAAATCTAGAGGAACAGTGTGCTCTGCTTATAGTGGCTTCTTGTCCCTTTACTCTTAGGTAGTCAACTCCAGTGCCACACAGGCAAAGTGAAAACTTCAGGATTTTCTAATTGTCCACAAATTGTGTTTATTGATCACTCATTTTTGAAAACATTTTATAAAGCTTTATGCTATGCATAAATCTCTAACTTCAAATTTTATCAGTGTTGTCAAATGTGCGGTATTTCTGTGCAAAATATTGTGTGGCATTAGGAGAAACACTCTTCTGAAGCTTGTCCCTTTCATCCTGGGAGGCAGAGACAATTGCAGGATTGCGTTGGGTTGCAAGGGCTGTTCTCTTTTCCTGACACTGTTGCAAATCTGAAGGACTGACCAGGACAAGGAACTCTGCTTTGATTTACTCTCTTTTCCACTGTGGGATAACCAGTGTCTTTTCTTAAAAAGCATTTGAAGCTTACCAGAAAAATGTGTTAAAACCTGATACATATTTCAGTTCTAAAATATAGGTTTATTAAATCCTTTCTCAGAAACAAGTATATGCAAAATATAAAATATTTACTGTGAGGTGTCAGATTGTATGTGTAGAAATCAGAGTCACATTTACTATTCTATGACCTAGCTGCTGGGCACAAAGACACGTATACTGAGAAGGTGTGTTTCAGAGAAAAAGAGTGAAAGAGTGGCACATAGTGACTCAAACCTTGAATCTGTGCTCTTTCAGTGAGGCTTAGGATGTTCACTTTATTTCTTCTTCCTTGAGGTTTTCTGCTGGGTGAACAATTAAATCATATGTCTTTACATTAAGATTGGTTTCTTCAGAGATTAAATCTTGCCTTGGGTGAAAATTTTCCTGAGAGTCAATATCACTGCCTGTCCAGTTACACCTAAATTCAATAGTCCAGGTCTGTCAATATCTTCCTATCCTGCTTTTCACTCTGGATAATTGCACATTCTCCCTGAGGAATCCCCCAGTCAGTATCGCTCCATGATCGTATTTTGTATTTCAGTGCTCAGAATATCCAAGATGCAGTTTTACGCATTTTAGAACTGATTTTGAAAGAATATCCTGCGGGATGAGGTAATATTGAATAACAGACATAAAACTAGGTGTAGAAGTAGCCGCCTTTGTAACGTTACTGTCTTCACTATAGGTGATTCATACAACAGCTCTGTTATTCTGAATTCTTACCGAGAAGTCTTCACTTAAGTGTTACTTCTCACTGAATGTGGATATGTTTGTATTCCCTAAAAAAAAGTGGAGTGTCAATCTGCTAAACTGAATCAGGACTGCAGAGTTTCGAATATCCCATGATTCATAACAAATAATCTTTTATGAGTTACAGCAAAAATATGCAATATACAACAGGTACGTACTGGAGCCAAGAACACAGCTGCTGTTTTAAGGAAGGAACCTTACAAGTCAACAAATTCAGTTCCCTACTATCACCTTCTACCACACCCTATACTGTTATTCATAAATGAAAATAACGTCATAAATAAGGGATTTTTTCCTGCCTTCTCCACTGCAAAAATGGATCCTCACTGCTCTGATGGCTAAGCTTTCAATTTTTTTGCAGCATATATTGAAGCTGTTGCTTGTTTCAGGGCAGGCAAGTGTTTAATACTTCATAAAACATAAGATATGTATAATCCACCCTCTGATAAATCAGAATTTCTGTAGAGTCTGACAATCAGAGGTTTTCCTCTTCCTGCTCTGAATATGAGAGTATCACAAAACCCCATTAAAAATAGCATTGCAAAGACACTTGGTCCTAGTTGGAATATGGGAAAACTTCTGCAATTTCATTTGCAGAAAGGATCAACTTTTTTTTTCTATTTCCCTTCCAGTTTTCATCATAAATAATGTATAAAGTCACTGATTCTCCCCGGCAGTCCCCACTGGGAGAACTGAAGGTGGAGAGCACCTTGGGATCAGTTGTACCACATTTTATTTCAGTAAGACATGGCATTTATATGGGGAAAGTTCAAAAGTGTTTGGGCAAACTAATTGCATGCAGGTGGACTGTTTGATTTGATCATCTAGTTTCTGTCTTTAGCTAAAAGGAGAATATGCTATACCGAATTAGAGCTGGCCCTGTCTGTTGTGGCCACTTAGGATGATTTGGAAGCATCTTTTTAAAAACGAGATTAATTCTGATAGACCTAAAAGTCAGTAAAAGTTGCACTTGGAGCACAAGTTCACATTGTAAAGCATTGGGCCCAGTCTTGTTTAACTTCTTCATCAACAACCTGGATGAAGAGTTAGAATGTACCCTCAGCAAGTTTGCTGATGACACCAAACTGGGAGGTGTGGTAGACACACCGGAAGGCTGTGCTGCCATTCAGCGTGACCTGGACAGGTTGGAAAGTTGGGCAGAGAGGAACCTGATGAGGTTCAACAAAGGCAAATGCAGGGTCCTGCACCTGGGGAGGAACAACCCCATGCATCAGTATAGGCTTGGGGTGAACCAGCTGGAGAGCAGCTTTGTGGAGAGGGACCTGGGTGTCCTGGTGGACGACAGGTTAACCATGAGCCAGCAGTGTGCCCTGGCTGCCAAGAAGACCAGCGGGATCCTGGGGTGCATCAAGAAGAGTGTGGTCAGCAGGTCGAGGGAGGTTCTCTTTCCCCTCTACAGTGTCCTGGTGAGGCCTCATCTGGAGTACTCTGTCCGGTTCTGGGCTCCCCAGTTCAAGAAAGATGAAGAACTACTTGAGAGAGTCCAGCGGAGGGCTACAAGGATGGTGAGGGGACTGGAACATCTCTCCTATGAGGAGAGGCTGAGGGAGCTGGGCTTGTTCAGCCTGAAGAAGAGAAGGCTGAGAGGGGACCTAATATATGCTTAAAAATATCTGAAGGGTGGGTGTCAGGAGGATGGGGCCAAGCTCTTTTCAGTAGTGCCCAGCGACAGAACAAGGGGCAATGGGCACAAACTGAGGCACAGGAAGTTCCGTCTGAACATGAGGAAGAACTTCTTCTCTTTGAGGGTGACGGAGCCCTGCAACAGGCTGCCCAGGGAGGTTGTAGAGTCTCCTTCTCTGGAGATATTCAAGACCCGCCTGGACAAGGTCCTGTACAGCCTGCTGTAGGTGACCCTGGAGGACTAGATGACCCACAGAGGTCCCTTCCAACCCCTACCATTCTGTGATTCTGTGATTCTGTGATTATGTTTGAAACAAATGTTAAATACTTTATTACACCACCTGTTGTGAAATTCATATACCTGGTACATATTTGGTGCCTATTTTTTTAAGTGAAGCTACTACTTCTACCACCCATAACAACAGATCATAAAACACTGATAGAATTTGCTATGGGAGGAAATTGTTATTTATATCATGCTGATTTTAATATCATAAGAGTGTTGAGAGTGTTTCAAAAGAAGGAATTTAAAACTGCATAGATTCATGCTTTAAGATAAATTTGAATTTATATTAGATCAGACTTGAAGGAGTAGGCTCTGTGTATTTTAAACAACAAAAAGGTAAATCCTGGTTTTGGACTTGCTTGGTGCTTGAAGAGTGGAACTACGCTTGCATTTGATAGCACTGATTTCAAATCACAAAAAAATTGTTTCCAGAACCCCCTAATAGCAAGCTTTTCTTATAGCAGTTTGTATAAATATAATCTCATTTTGTTAATCTGTCATATATCCCAGCTAATTCTTTCCATAAAGCTATGTAACTTTTAAATAAAAGCAGTCTTATTAAATAAGTCATTATCAGGTTAAGTCAAACTAGGCATGCATGCTTTTAAACATTGTCCTTGATTGAAACTACATGAATTATATTCACAAGAGAAAATGGTTGCTTATATGATTCTTTTGACCTTTCTGGAAAGTTAATCTGAGATCTTTATGGTCTGAATCATTAATCTTATTTGAAATGACTGACACCTTTATCCACTCCTATCCATAGCCAGTGTCATCTTGGTGGACAAGTGTTTCCCTAGCAATTCAGATACATAATTAGTATTATAGTTGTGGCGTAGAAGTTAATTTGAGAGTGGTTATATGAAACATTTCTTTTTAGTGCATCATCACTATCTAAAAATGTTATGTATTTTATGCTGGTCTTCCTATTTTTTCATCAAGTTATTGTTCAAAAGGAGAAAATATTCAGGTGTGTATTATGTATAAGCATACCGAGTATGAAGGATTATTTTCTGCACCTGATATTTCATTCTTTATAAACATACAATATAGTAAATCTTACCAGGAACTTTGAATGAAACATGAGCATGGAAGTTCTAACAAATTAAAATGAAGGTATGGGATTTTGATCTAACTAACAAATTGTACTCTTTGCTAGCTTTATTTCAGTGAATAGTGTGTCCTGTTCTGGAAATCTCTGCTTCAGGGCTGGACATCCCAGGAGCAATCTTAGGCAGAAAATGCCTTGACAATGGAAAAATCCTGAGATTTGGGGTGAAGACACTTGATAAATGAGTATAAGCCTCCAGCATAACCCACAGGGGATGTATTCTTTTACAGAAGAGAGAGTTATGGTTATGGGAACAGTCCTTATTGCTCCACTGCAAGAGAAAATGTGGATAACTAGGTAAACAGTGCCCTTAAATTTACCTAGAAAATAGAAAGAGCTGAAAAAATCTCTTCCCCTCCTATATAGGACATATGTTGTTTTCTCTGCGCAGTTGGTGGTCATCTGGGCTTTGGGCCAAAGTATTTCTTGTCTGCAAGAGGCTGTTATTTAACATGTTTTTAACATTGTCATGGCTCCCTGCAGGAAGAAGATAGTGTTTTCAGCATTTTGTGATGGAAGTTTTCTTTTTTGGAGTGCATGCAGTTGGAAAGTGGGAGAGGGAAAGAGAGCTGAATAATTTATTAAGGCAATAGTGCTTGGTTAGATTTTAATCATTATTATTGAAGGCAAGATCAATAAATCTGTGCTTTTACCCAGGATTTTGTTCTTTCCCTTAGGGAACCTGTCCTTCATTCAAAAACTATTGTGTCATATGCTTTATGAGTTAAAATGGAGACATAATAAGAAATGACTTTTATTGCAATCTACCTATGAAATAATGCTGAAAGAAATCAATAGAACAATGAATAAAAAGTAAAGATCCGTAAGGATGATTGATGTCAGCTCACTCCTGTCTATTCTTCTGCTATATAACTTTGACGAGGAGAAGCAGTTCAGTGTGAAGGTGAATATTATGCCCAGCCTTTCTCCTTCTCTTTCACTCCTTCTCAATCCCCACCCCCATTTTCATACATTGAAAATGAAAGTCCTACTGCAAGCCATTTTCAAGCTTTACTGGTTGTAGCAAGGCGATTTTAGGGTGAAAAGCCTGATTAATTAGACTTAGGGATTCTTGTTCCGGCATCCAGCTTCATCTCTGTCTTCCAATATCTTTGCAAAAAACCTACTTAGCTGTTATGCATAAATAAAAAGTTGAGTGTTCATGACAGGATAAGTTTATTTCTGCAACCATTAACAAACAGATCAATGACTATTCTTCCTTCTGTGGTCCAGTTTTCGTTTTCTAAATAGGTGATGACAGTGGCTGCGTTTTTCAACTAGCTGCTATTTGTTTGGTTCATCAGAGCTTCCAAACTGGCTTTCTCTGTTTACTATTCATCTTTTTGGTCAACACACTTGTCAATAAGGTTTCTTCTTTCCCTATGGGGATGCTGTAAGATACTACCATAAGATTAGGTATTAATAATACTTTTCACCTTTTGGGGATCTGAATGTTACTGGGATAAAAGGTTTACAACTTTAAGGCTCTTAATCAAGTCTACAGTCATCTTTAACCTATTTTGTACAAGTCTTCTTTCAACCCCCTCCTCCACTTTCTTAGTATAGAATTATAGACAAATACCTGTTCTTGCAGAAATCTGAAAATTCCCACCAGCAAATTTTATGGTTGGAAAGACTGCAGGTTGGAAATATCAAATGTTTTAGGGCAGTTATCTGGAATCTCAACACTCCTTTTAAGTGATGGTTCTTTTAATTTTCCATCTCATTATGGGTGGAACCCTATCATTGCTCTTGGGTGATAAGGTTTCCACCAAATTACTGAATAGCATGTTAAGATCCACTAAGAAGCAGCCAGAACATAGAACCATAGGAAGATGGATAGGCCTGTTGATGAATTACTGTCATAGCTCTTCAATAATTACCCATATGTTTGGAAATGTTTAGAATGTGCCTGTCATTCGCTTGCTAATTACAGGCTGTTGCAAAGCTCATTTTTCATTACTGGGATCATGCCATGATTATGGGGTTTGATGAGTTGTTTGTTCTGGGTTGATGTACTGCAGTTTTGTTGGAAGTTTCACATTTGAATTGCAAATGGTTAGGGGGACGTATCTCTTTTTTTTAACCTAGGATGCATTTCAGGTAAAATAACAGGCAAAATTCTGACTTTAATGAACTGAGATCAATAGGTAGAAGCACAATCCTTTATCTGAAAATATTGGTCTCTGAGTGAAAGAAGCAAAATTCTCAGACTTTTACACATGACTTATACAGTTAAACTGAAAAAAAAATTTTTTCATTCCCCCATTCCTCACCTCCATACTTTGTCTCCCTCAAAGATGTGAGATGAGAATCAATTTTCCCATTAACTCTTCTAAAAGTTTAAGGGAAGTGGAGCCTCCGATCCCACTAAAATCAGTTTGGCTGGATCTTTATATCTTAGAAATAATTTATATAGTTACGGTTATAATGTTTTATAGCACCTTTCAAACACTGTGGATATATCTCACATCTTATATAACATCTTATAATTAGATTATCCAGTGATCCTCTGAATTACTGATGCTCATGCTAAAATCAAACGGTTTATTCTGAACATTGTGTATATGTACATAGAATACAATGTGTGCATGCATGCACATACAGCTATACAAGGCCACCACTGCAGGTGAATGATTTTGGTAAAAAAACATTTGATAACAGGATCATATCTCAGCTTCTGTATTTACATTTAGTTTCCTAATTTTTGTACTTTGAAAGAGGAGAAATGTGTGAAAAGATATCACTTGCAGTTTTCTCAAAGCTACAAGGGTGCTGCATAATCTGTGGACCCAACTGGTAGTATCGTGTTTGTTGCATGCTCTGTACTCTACGTCCTGCTGCATGTTGTGGTAGACCTTGTACGGGGGAGTCCATAGCTGATAACAGCAGAGCTCTGCATCAAAGCCGGTGTCCTGCAGTGAGACCTACACACAAGAGGGGCTACTGGAAGGCAGCTTTAGACAGTACCCCAGGTGCTTTCATATGAGAAGACAGGTGCCGCATCTCCATTGTACGCCCCAGTGCCTCCTCACTTAAGCTGCCGTGTGGCACCTCCTGCACTGGATTGGACAATTATGAAGTCTAGGTTCCTGTGTAAGATTTCCCTGGATTTGCTGCCCCTGGATCATCTCCTTCCCCACTATGATGTTAAGTGTTTGTTTAAATAAGTGAAAATGAAACCCAAGAAAAAAAAAATATCAACAGTTTGTCCAGCTTTAAAATAAAGCTTTTAAGCTGATACTCAAATGCAGTATCATTTTTTTTTTTAAGTGTCTGGGTAGGACAACACATGAAAATAACTTCATAGGAGATGCTGTTCTTGTCAAGATTCCAGCTGTGATTAAAAACAGAAATGCGAGAAATTTTATCAGTGATTCATTTCTTAGAAGACTGCCAGGTTGAGGACTGTATATTCAAAAGACTGGATAGTTCGTATGAGTATCTTTTAAACGTTAATTCAAAACCTGAAGTTCAGATGTAAGCCTTGCAGTTGACTCTGGCCTTATGTTCATTGTGGTCTAATTTATCATCAGAGAAGTGGCGCAGAATCACATACTACAGGGGTGTGAGGAGATGTGGTTTTTTACCCTTTATCTAGTAGAGGTTATATTCAAGTGTTTGGTATTTCTATGTATCCTTTACACAGCTGAGCAACATGAACAGGGGTAAAGATCATAAGAAACGAAGTATTCTGAGATAAAAGAGGGAGGAAATGGCTATGAAGAGTTGTTACCCTTTTGCCTTTCATGTTATTTCACTGAGATCGGTAAGAAGAAAATGGGAGGAGCAGAACAAGAAATGTGAAGTCAGATCACAGTTCAACGTGGTAACCGAAGAGCTGAAAAATATTAATTCTTTTCCAAGGACCTGAAGTTGCTAGAACAATCTGGAGAGGGCTGAATATGCAGATTTTCATCCTTTTCTTTTTTCTTTTTATTTTTTGTTCCTTGTAAATAGTCTACAAGCAGAAAGAAGATTACTTCTGGTTTTGTTTGTTTGGTTAATTCTACCAGGACACATTCCACACCTCACTGTTTCAATTCAGGTTAGCACATGTGTTTATTTAGACTGCTGATATTTTTCTCTGCAAGATCAATGACTATTAACCATATAATATCATTTTTAAAATTAATCATGTTGTTTTCAGGAGCATGCTTACTGGAGAATGGATTATAGATTTTCAAACTTTTCTCTCATTTTTTTCTTCCTTCTTTGAAGTGCTTTAATGCAAGTATTTTGAATTTGGGAGGATAAATGGAAATTGGTTGCAACCATGAAAATCTGAGCAAGTATAGCTAAATACTAAATGAGATTAAAATCATTTTCAGAGATACCTAGCAAAGCTTTACAGCTAATTCCCTGAAAATTCATCCAGCTGTTATGGCTAGGCAGCTGGGGCACTGCCTAGTCTGGATTAAAAAAAACAGAAGATGGAGCAAGGAAACTGTAAGATCTAATCTATCACTAACTGTCTAGAGGTCTCATTTGAATGAAGAAAGGATAAGACCTGGGTAAAGATGATGTTATATCTGGCTATTTCTAGCCAGATGATAAAAGCAGAAACTCTCAGAGTTAGAAGTACATTATTACATATTTGAAGGGAAGAGGAAAAGAAGTGGGAACTGACCCTGGGAATTAGGAACAGAATGTGGAAGAAAAGCCAGAGGAGAAACCAGGTTGGAGGCAAGACTGACTGAGGAAAGACAGTAGAACATGGAGAAAAAGTGTGAAACAATGCGTATAAAACAATATTTAACATAATGAAGACTACCACATGAAGAATGAAAAACTTGGGGAATGACAGAATGAAAGTTTTGAATGGAATTTATATCCTGACAAATGTACTTTGAGAGAGATTTCTTTTTATCTAGTTGCCTACTATTTAATTTGCAAACCTCCAAGGAAGTTATGGTCTGCATACACATGACAAACCAGGAAAACAGTAATAAAAGTAACTGGACAGTTTCATAAGGAAGGTAGATTAATTCTGTTTCCCACAACTTTTGGAGCGGCACAGTGTTGTAACACACGGGGCTGTCTTCCAGAAACCGTGACTGAGCTCGAGCAGAAAAACAGACATCTGAGGATGGATGCAGTTGCCCAAACAAAGTTGTCTTATCATTTGAGATACCCTAGGCTGTGTCATCTCACCGACAGGTGTCAGACCTTCAAAACAGAGTTCATCTGTAGGTCCTGGGTTGTAACACTCAGTCCTGAATGGATCTTCTACATATAAGAGAGTGCCTCAATAATACATAATTAATATCCTTCGGCAATAAAATTGAGTTTATAATGTTCTTGCAGAGTTAGGATAGGGGTTGCATTGCTCTTCATGCTCATGGGATAATACAGGGAGGTGGATTAGGCCATTGAATCTCATGATATTGGATACTCATCTTCCCTTTCAGAGATCTTGGGAACTTATAAGACAGATGGGGACAAATGTTTTAATAGGGCCTGTAGTAGTAGGACAACGGGTAATGATTTTAAACTAAAAGAGGGTACTTTTAGACAAGATAAAAGGGAGAAATTTTTTACAATGAGGGTCGAGAAACCCTGGCACAGGTTGCCCAGTGAGGTGGTAGATGCCCTGTCGCTGGAAACACTCAAGGCCAGGTTGGACAGGGCTCTGAGCAATCTGATTGAGTTGAAGATGTCTCTGGTCATTGCAGGCGGATTGGGCTAGATGACCTTTAAAAGTACATTCCAACCCAAACTATTGTATGATTCTATGACTGTGGTAATCCTGTTGATTAATTTTATTACAATTACAATATCTTCTTCCTCTTCTGTGAGCTGTGTTTACACTTAAGATGAAAAAAAAAAGAAGAAAAAATGTCTTTGAAATATTAGAGTATAACAGGGTTCAAAGCTGCTTTTTTTTTGATCCATTGTGCAATTTGTTGCAATTGTGTTAGCTCATAATTTTGAACTTAATTTGAACTATGCAGGTGCTTCCTAGTCAATGGGGAAACATCTCTTACATTCTACAGGTTATTAATGACCTGAGTGGTTTAATCACTGGTTAACAGTTTCAGAGTCTGACACTCAGTGTTAAGGAAGTGTTATTGCTGGGGCTGAAGTTTTGAAAACTTAAAATATAATTGCTAATTTTTTTCTCCATTCTCTGGCATGTGATGTGCAATGGGCTCTGTTAATTCTGTAGACTGTAGAAAGAGGTGATCTGTTTCTGTTTCATGTTCCACTGGATATAAACCTCTCTTTCATTTCCAGTTTCAATTTACTTAAACGAGTTCTCATGCCAAACTAATGCTTTTCTCTAGCACTTGCCATTTTATCCCTAATAGAGAAATACTGATACGGAGTTTGGCATCATCTGCAAACTTTATTTTAACTCTGGCATTTTGTACCCTATATCATCAGAAAAAAATGAGCCTTGAAGAGCTTCTCTGGTAATTTCCCTTTTACCAGGGTTACCATTTCAGCATTATTTTTCTAGTCTTCTTTTCATCTTCTCTTTGTATGGCTGAGTTTCTTTTTGCCCTTTTCTTATAACTGGATTTTTCTTCAGTTTGTTGGATAATTTCAGCAATGGCACAATAATAAAAAACTATGAAAGTAAGATATATGAACATCTACACTACTTACACAATAAAATTAAAATGTTTGGAAACCATGGGCAACAAAAATCTATCAATCCTCTTAATTTGGTGTCTTAAATGTCAGTTGTACAAAGGAGACAGGCACATGCTTAATAGTATTCTGTAATGTAGCCTGACTGGATATATTATATGTTAACTATTATCAGTTCAAGTAAAAATCTAACAAAGCAGTTGTGAGACTGATGTACACTACTGTCTTCACACTTTCCTGACACATGGCTTCTTCACAGACAGTTCATTTCAGGTCACAAAGATTTTTGCTGCTTTAATAGTCCAAGTTTGAAAAGTCAGGAAAAAAAAACACAGGAAATAGCAAGGGCAAGCTCCAATCTCAGAGCTTCATAAGTGCAAGAATATTTTCATTTAATGTTTTATTTCTAGTCCTGACAGCCCAACTAAATTGTTATTAACTCAGAGACTCGATATTAGACAAATGATGATGTGCAATGAAGCAACTAAACAAAAAAAGAACAGTAGAAGCAATATTGCAATCAGAGTATTAGGTTCATTGAAGGATATTAAGGTTTTATTAATTCAGAGGCTTTACCAAATAGTGTCATTTCTCTGTGCATCAACCCTTTGACCGCCTGCTCTTTTCCACGAGAAGTGCTGAGTGCGGTAGATCTGGGGCAGAGAATGAAACCTGCTGTCAGAAATCTGCTACTTCTTTGTGCACAGAACTACATCTTCTTTATATTTTGCTTACAGAAAAATAGTGTGATGCCAGAAAAACAGATGATCAGTTGGGGCCAAGCCAACAGGATTAAACAGAAGCATGGACTCCAGTATCAATTTTTTTTTAAAAGAGCTACCTCTTTGATCTGTAGCAGACATAAAATTATAGCCCATACTTTAACAAACTTGACTAGCTTAATTTAATAACCTAAAGAAGAGTCCTCTCTTCCTGTAATGCTGAATTCCCACAGATCCTTTGAAAGAGACACAGGTGCTCAGCAGCTCTCCAGATAAATATGTTTAATCTTCACTGGTGTCAACATTGATGGAAGTGGAACCTCTTTCAGGGTCTGAAAGAGAAGATGGTGGAGACTATGTGAAGAATAATTTCCAGATGAGGAACTTATGTTACTTTGCCTGCTGAAGTGTGCCAGGCCTTCTTGTTAAGTTGCAGCAAACTGCACACTACTTGTACAGTGATCTGAATTTCCCAAAGTGTATTGTTTTGTGTTACACCACTGGAAGGGAAGAAACAGACCAAATCAGATATGGTTTAGGATGCTATGATTTCAAAAATCAGAGAAATATCTTTTTCTGAAATAAAGATGCAAAGATCATTGCCAAAGGACTTAAAAAACGCAAGTAAACCAGCAGTAATTTTTTGACAACAAAGATAAGTAAATTTAACCTTCTGGAAGAGATCAAAACTGTAGCAGTGAGGGAAGCAGATTGTTAAGACTGTCACATCACCAACTGCTCTGTTCACTTCGAAAACTGATGATGCAGTCAAAACTGCTCATCTTGTGGTTTGTATGAAACCAGGGTCAAAGTGTTGTATTGATATAATAGCAACACATAACTAACTGGCAGTCAGTGGACTATATGTTCAGCATCAATATCAGAAATACAACACATAAACCACCTTACCAGATCCTTACAAAATGTCAATAAGCACCAACAAATTTCAAAACATCATTCTGTAACTAATTGCTGTAAACTGTAATCACAGACACACACAGAGTTATGTGCATCCTACCCCACCAAAAGGGCAGGTTACAAGCATACATTGGAAGCACATCTCCCAGTTGTTCATACATTCTGTAGGTGTCGTGGGTACTCCAGCTTCTTGTGCACCTGTGCTGCTTCGCCAATCCGCTAATCTACCTGGCGACAAGAGAGCCTCATTCATGCACTGACACCCTCGCACCCCAGGTGTGGGTGCCTACTTGTTGCCCCTGCACTGTCCACCCATCAGCAGGGTGCAGGCTCTTCACAGTATCTGGCAGGAAGGATGTTCCATCAGGCCTTAAGTGGAAGTCATGATACCGGTAGAATAAATTCTGGCAGTATCATTCTTGGCTTGACTGCCACTCTGTTTGAACTCCAGTGTACCTCCCCACAGTCACATATTTTCATCCTTCTTTTACATGTCTTTTCAGGTGGACTCCTTCTTTCCTTGGAGAGTCCCTTGGTAATCTAGTTTAATATGGCTGGTGGTTGATTTATGCAAACTTTGTCATTCTAATTTCCTCTCAGTGTTATCAGCTTTGGGGAAAACACCTTGTCAGGCAGCTTCAGATATTACATTCATATGCGCTATGTACACTCACAGTCTTATCATATCATCCAAGACATTTTGCCAGGAGAGGATTTTTCAGACTCACCTGTAGACAGAAGAAAAAGAGCTTTGTTGGACTGGACACCTCATGACTTTTTGTTCAGATAACGTTTTCCATTCTGAAATTATGGGCAGAATATCTGCCTCTTGGATGAAAAGAAACAATGACACCAAGCTGAGGGATGTAGTCAACACACTGGAGGGAAGGGTTGCCATCCAGAGGGACCTTCACAGGCTGGAGAGTTGGGCATGTGTGAATTCAAGAAGTTCAACAAGGCCAAGTGCAAGGTCCTGAACATGGGTCGGGACAATCCCAAGCACAAATACAGGCTGGGTGGAGAAAGGATTGAGAGCAGCCCTGAGGAGAAGGCCTTAGGGGTGCTGGTTGATAAGAAACTCAGCATGACCCAACAGTGTGAGCTCGCAGCCCAGAAGGCCAACCGTGTCCTGGGCTGCATCAGAAGAAGCATGGCCAGCAGGTCGAGAGAGGTGAATCTGCCCCTCTACTCCACTTTTCTGAGCCCCCCTGGTAGTCAGGCACCCAGCTCTGGATCCCTCAGCACAGGAAGACATGGACCTGTTGGGGCAGGGCCAGAGGAGGGCCACAAAACTTATTCGAGGGCTGGAGAACCTTTCCTGTGAGAAAAGGCGGAGAGAATTGGGGTTGTTCAGCCTGGAAAAGAGAAGGCTCTGGGGAGAATTTATAGCAGCTTTCCAGTAGCTGAAGGGGGCCTACAAGCTTTACTTTGTGCTTCTGCTGCTCAGTATGGTCCACTCCAAGGCCTCCCCAACTCCCTCTTTCATGTTGTCTAAAGGCTTTTTTCCTTGCAAATGTGAATAAAGCCTTCACAAATTTCAGCGCTCAATACATTGTGTGAATCAAAAATCTTGGTTTTAGGTCAGACCAATAAGGCAGCCACCATGTCCTTCAGTGACCTTCTCTCAGTAAATCAGCATTTCAAAGCTTTATGCTTAGCTGACAAGACAGTGTTGAAGACATTTGGATCTTTCAGCCCCATTTGACAATCATGAAGTAGCATCCTCTTCATAGATATATCATTGTCCTGACGGAAGCCCTTCAGACTCATTATTACCATAGTTTTGAAGATCTTCAATACCGAATTTCTTTACTTTCTTTCTTAAATCTTCATGCCTGCATGGTTCTTTTCAAATAATCTATAAATTATTAAATGCTGCCTTTTTTCCCCTTTTTTTTTTTTCATGAAAACACAGTATGCCATAACTTCAAAATGAAAGTATAACTTTTTTCTATCCCTAATACATAGAACTTTGAGCTTTACACTTTAAAGGCTAAACCCTGGTTCACCCTACCTGTCTCAAAATTTCTTTGGTTTTAAACCTGGTCATTACCTCAGTACAAATGCATCCATCTTTAATTTCTCTGACAAAAACTCCTGGTCCAAAGTCTCTGAGCTAATAGAAGGACTTCAGTGTTTTAACAAGTGACGTGAGCTAGAACATTTTTGTTCTCATAGAACTGATTTATGGACTATAAAAGCCAGAAGTATCCATTAAGGTGATCTAGTTTTTAGTTTCTCGGTAAAAGAGACTGTAGTGCTTCATCCAGTACTTCTTCCATGTAGTTTAACAACTTGATTAGATTAAGGCTCCAGAAAAATGGTATTGAGGACTTCTTCATTTTTTTTCAGCTTTTCCCTGTTGAATAGCTGTGGATTTTAGCTGGCCCATGAGTAAGTTGTTTTAAGGCTAGTATTTTGAGTACTATGCTGGGGGTTGTGAGCTCTTTTATGAGGGATTTTACATTTCTAATATGTAGTTTAGGGAGTTTGAGTGACTGCTACTCCAGAGATTCTGCTCTAAGAACACAGGACTTCAAGGAGAATTCTGCATTTACTTGCTGTTTTGTTAGATCTAGCATTTTGCCTTTTGGAATTTCAAATCTTCAGTTGAAAATAAAGAATAACAGGTTTTTGCCTCTTATTAGAGGAGTTCAGTGTAACTCCGCTGGAAAGTAGGCAGCAGGGCTATAGATGCCTTAAAACTACCCACCATTGCAATCTGACACTGTGCTCTGAAAAGTGATATTCCATTTAAAGAAATGTTGATAAAATGTGTAAACACAACAGGCTTATTGTTCAGTGCGAGCATTTCAAAATGATACCCTGTGTTGAAAGCATGAGTCTATGTCTTTCCAAGTCGTAGGGCTTGTTTTGATACTTGAAGTCCATCTTGATCCCTGTAAAACATTTGTAGAAAATTCAGTGATGTGATGTAAATCTTCCATTTTTTCTTCTGATTCAACACAACCCTGTGAGCTGTGGTAGTCTTTACACTAAGTGTTGTCCTCTGACAGAGGAGGACGGAGTCTCTCTATCAAGTATAGCATTATTTACAGCTCTGGTTGGTTAGTAGAATTTGTGTGTATGAACTGATCATGTATTACCCTTCAGGTATTTTTTCTCTGCTAAAACTGCAATTCATATATTTATTGAATTTTAAACAAAATAATAGCTCAGTATCTTTTCTATTACAAAGTATTTGCTTAATTGGTTGATGTCATTTTCTTTTTATTGTGTAGAGATAAGAGATGGAATGAAGATTGAAATAATGTTTTATTATTATTCACTTGGTAGGATGTTTATTTCTGGATTCACAACACAACCAATACAAATACTGTTATATCAAAATCAAGACCAGAATTTCTTAAGGCATTCTGAGATCAGCTGTCATGTAAGACGCTGACATGTAGAGGCCTTTCTCTTCTGTTGAGCAGAAGTGAAGTACTGCCAGATAAGCTGTTACATCCTTCTCTTACAAAGCTCCAAGCAGAGAAGATAGAGAAAAAAGTAGGTGTTACATTCCCAAAGTCATAGGTAGAATTATGATAGCATCCCTGATACTACTCACAAACAGGTGAGCTATTCTATTGAGGTATATATTGCCAGATATGCTTCCCTTAGGACATAACCTTAGAAATGCATCTGAACCTTGTTAATGAATTTGCATAGCTGGGCTTTCCGATTTGCCTTGAAGTCATTCACGGGCCTAATCCCTGACTTCCGTTCTAGACCTCATCAAGACAAAGTGGAAATTATGTTTACACAAAGATTTTATGTGACTTGAAGGTTAGCTATGAGGTTTGCATTTTTTCTGACTCTTTGCTTTCTTCTCTTTTTGAAGCTAAGGATCATGTTTAGCTTTTTTCAGTGTTCCAGTGCTCATCCCATCTTTGTTAAATTCTCAAAAGCACTGAGATGGCATCAGCTAAGATGATTAAATATACTGCGAATAATTGTTCTGAAATCATTCAATGTACTTAACCACACCAAAACCTGATCCTTTCATATTCAGAGTCCTGAATCTTTGTCATTACTACTAATTTTGACAGGATTGTAGCTCACCTGAGAAAGGAAATGGAAAAAGAAGCACAAAACCCTGCATAATCGTTGGTTCAGACCACTTCATCCACGGCTATTATAGAAGAGATTACCTTTTCCTGGAGATCTTGACTTGATCCAACATAGAATCATAGAATCATAGAATCATTACAGTTGGAAAAGACCTTTAGGATCATCAAGTCCGTCCAACCATCTGCCAAACAACACCATGCCTACTAAACCATATCCAAAAGTGCCACATCTACATGTTTTTTAAACACCTCCAGGGATGGGGACTCCACCACCTCCCTGAACAGTCTATTCCAATGTTTGACCACTCTTTCAGTAAAGAAATTTTTCCTAATATCTAATCTGAACCTCCTCTGATGCAGCTTGAGGCCATTGTCTCTCCTCCTATTTCTGGTTACCTGGGAGAAGAGACCACCACCTGCCTCACTACAACCTCCTTTCAGGTAGTTGTAGAGAGCAATAAGGCCGCTCCTCAGCCTCCTCTTCTCCAAACTAACCAGCCCCAGCTTCCTCAACCACTCCTCATAAGACATCCTAGCCTTTCAAGCATTTCCTGTTAGTAGTTGTTTTTCTCCCATGGAAAGATCAACTCTTTTCTTAGCCTTTTCTTTCCAAAGTGATTGTAGACTGATTTCTTGTTACTCTTGAAGCACAGAGAAGGAAGATAGCAGGAAGATCCAAAGTTGAAGGTTAGGGGAATCCATTTTATATTTTTTTTTGGCAAAGAAATGTGTCTTAGGGGTGAATTATAGAAGGAGACCGGAAGGCTGGCCATGTTTTTTTTAAGTATTTTTATGTTGAGAGAGACAATATGTATGATAAGCTGCAGTTGCTCAGGGCTGCAGACTAGAGGCAACAACTGTTCGTGTTTTGAGCAGCACATACAGTACTTCTGAGTGACATGTGAGGATTCAGTCACTCATATACATGCTAATGTTCATACATAGTGTTACTAAACTTTTTATAATATCATCTGTGGTGATTTCAGCATAAGGTATTTCTGAGTCATCAGAGAACACTAGTAAAGACAGTCAAAATAGCAATTGTGTTGATTTTTTCAAGGTAAAGAACCATTACTGTACCCAAAGTTTTGTTTTTTTTCTTTTTTTAATAAGAGTCATAAATATATTCTTTAGTCTGGTAAGCACTAAACATTCTAATTTGAAAACTTAAAATGCTTTAAAAAATTAAAGCCCTAAGTTATGTATGTTGTGCAGCATGTGTCTACTCAAAAGATCACGTGTACCCACTTGGATTCCTGCAATGTTTGTTGTCTGTAAAAGAGTCAACTTCTTGCTGTTTGAAAGAGGTAAGGGCATATTCTATTATGCACTCTTCTCTTTTCTGCTTTGTGACTCTGACCATGGTATTATTCTAGCAACACCAATGTTGCCATCTGAACTAGTCACCCTGGGCTTAAATAGGACTTGAACATATTGCAATGAAAGATATGAGCAAGACTGTGAAATTAAATAGGGTTACACCACAAACACAAATTAGAGCATGATACTCATCCAAGATATCTCCAATTTGTCCATGTGAAGTGATTCCTCAGGAACTTTCATCACTTTCTGCTTTACAGATTTTTATTGTCCTTCCTTTCCATACATCCAACAATTGTACACACTTGAAAGGTGGGATAAACTGTTAGCCATCAAGCCACAAGATGTGTTCTTTTGCTTTCTTCAGAGACTGGACATGTAGCCAATATTTAAGCATTGACATTCTATCTAAAACTGCTTAAAATTGTGTGTATATTTCTGTAACTACTTAAAAAAAGTGGTACCTGAAAGTGTGTCCCCAAAGACAAGAGACAGATTCTGTTTAAATGTGTAAATCAGGAAAACATACTCCAGATGGCAAAGAAAAGGTAGTGAACCACAGGTACTTGGCTAAGGAGCAAGCTTCATTGTCATGCAATTTCTGTGCAGATTATAGCTTTATTTCGGGCTTAAGTTTTGTTTGTTATTTTTTTATCATACCTTAGCAATAACATGAAGAGTGCTAAAAAATAAATAGAAATTTTTAGTAACACAAAGGAAGATGAATTATTTTAATGCCATAAATATTTTTCTTTTGGAAGTGTATGTGACTTGGCAGGCATACTTAGTATCTTGTGTTGACTGAAAGCTCATCATGTTAATGAAGCTGAGCTGGATAAACTATTCTAATACTGCATCTTTTTTGTCCTGCTGCTGTGTTGAAAATGCTGTTTCTTCAGCTACCCTCCGTGTGTGCTAGTGCCATAAATAAGGGGCAATCAGAAAACAGCTCGTTGGAGAAATGGCCAGAAAGCCAAGAAGGTGCTAAACACTGTGATAGGGAGGTGCATCATGGGATAAAAACATCTCTAGTGATAGCTGTATGTTTATGAAAAGAACAGAAGTGGGAATGTCCCTTTTCTACATTCCAGTGCAAATGCCTTTTTGAGAAACAAGAGATGGGAGGAGAAAGCAGCTGGAGTAATAACAGATGGGAAAAAAGCCCAGAAGTTAGGAGGATGGACACTTGTAATTCCACAAAGTGACTTGGGGATCAGTGTCCCCTTGGGTTTTTTTTGGCAATGGCATGTTGTCAGCGATGTGAGTCACAAAGTATCGCAGCCAAACAGGATCGTCTACAGCAAATATACGATGTGGTGTCTCAGAGTAGCTGCAAATTCTGCAAATCTTCACCTTTTTTTTTTTTTTTTTTTTTTTTTTCCTGTAGCGCAGTCTGGAGCTTTGGCTGAACCCCTTCCCCTTGCCTTCCTCAGGGAGTGCCATGTACATGCAAACGCTGGAACGACAGGAATTTATATGGGCTGATTCACAGTCCTCTTCCCAGAGGGCAGCAAGTCCAGACCATCAGCACAGGACCATGCTGAACATCGCTTTACATAGTAGAGGACACACAAATAAAAAGAAAGGAGAAGTAAGGTGGTTGGCAAAACAGTGGAGTAACTGTGGAAGAAATGTGCAGAGGCTTTAGTCTTTAACTCTTCTGTTGGCGAATAGAGGCAGAACTTCAGGAAACTGTCCCAATGTGGGCTTTATTCTATTCGTTAAAACAATAGCAATTCACAGCAGGAAAAATCTGCGCATGTGAGCCGTATTAATGTGCAAGCTTATACCCCAAGATGGATTTTAAGATGAAACACACTGCAAGGGCTTTAGTGGTATAGTAGACCAAAGTTTCTCTCTTGCAGCCGGCATTAGCTACTCAGCTGCTGTAAACCAGACAAATTCCACTGACTTTAAAGAAAATTGTACTAATTTTCACTAGCTGAAAGGTTGTTCCAGACCATCCAGAGCATACCCTATCGCTTCTTATTTTTCTTCAAATGACTATACTTTGAAAAGCAACTCTGTAACCAGTAGGTGACAGCATCGTGTCACCAGGGATATGGAAATTATTAAAATTAACAAAGGGAAAATCTGGGAGTTGGTTAGTTTTTGTTTGCATGGGGTTTTTTTTAATTTTTTATTATGTAGTGAGACCTTACTACCATTACTTAGTCATATTTTTTCTCTTTTTCAACCATTTTTTTTTTTTTTTAATTCCTAAGAAAAGTTAACCCATGGGCTTTTGTTAGCAATGTATCTCAGGCAATGAACTGATAGTATTTTCTCATGAAGGGAAACCACAGTACACTAGAATAGAAGTCAGGAAAACTTAAAACTTTATCAAAAAGGACTCTATATTGTCATACAAAATTCTTGCTAAATGTGTCAGGATGCAACCTAAAAAAAAAAAATATGTATATATGTATAAATACATATACATATTATGTTAAAGCACTAATGAAAACCAAAAGGTCAATTTTTGTAAAGTTGCTTGGCATCTCATTTTTTTTCTCAAAGAAGATGTTTGCTTGTATTTTGTTTGGGGGATTTCTGAGAAAGTATAAAAGGCTATTTAACAAAACTCATTTTGCAGGATTCACACTAGGTAAAATGTACAAAAAAGCAGCAGACAGCATGCTAAGCTCTCCGAACAATAACAGACACTCTGCAAAAAATGTCAGATTTCATTTCCCGGTGCAAATTCCCCCTTTAACTCTTTTTTCCTTTACCCTATCTGGTGTAATAATCCCTCTGAATACCTATTTATCATCCACTATGGTATGTGATTTTCTGTAAGTGAATTGTTTCAGGCTTGGTGGAGGTAACACCTAGGGATTTGGAAATACTGAAGCTGCCTGACTTTGTTATGTACCAAGCAACCTGAATCTGTAGCATGGTTAATTAAATCACATTTAGAGGCATTCAATACTTGAATCATATATGCAATGACACAGCAATATAGTGCTAATACAATTTCTCTACCTAGGCAACAAATTTAATGGCTGTGTTTAGGTTTTCTTGTTTGTGTCATTTTTCTTTCTTTTTTTTTCAACTGTACATGAGCTTTGCTGCAGCCTGTATCAGGGAGAAGGGGAGTGATTAGACACTTTCTATAGCCATATTTCTAATACGCTTTATAACTGGAGCATCTTCTGCCCGGTACCAAATAGCTCTGACAGCTGCAACAAAAGAACTGTCCAGCTGTACAGGGACCACCATTTTTCCCCTTTGAATAGCTAAGGAGCAGAGGCTGATTTCTTGACAAAAAGCTTTTTTCTGTGTGTTGCAGTACTCAACCTGCTGGCTCTAATGTATGTTTAGTCACTCTGGGGTTCCTCTGTAGAGTAAATCATAGAATCATAGAATCATAGAATGCTTTGGGTTGGAAGGGACCTTTAGAGGTCATCTAGCCCAACCGCCTGCAGGGAGCATGGACATTTTCAACTAGACCACATTGCTCAGAGCTCCTTCCAACCCAGCCTTGAAAGCTTCCAGGGACGGGGCCTCCACTACTTCTCTGGGCAACCTGTGCCAGGGTTTCATGACCCTCATTGTAAAAATTTTCTTCCTTAGATCTAGCCTAAATCTACATCCCCCCACCCTCCCTTAGTTTAAAGCCATTACTTCTTGTCTCATCGCAACAAGCCCTGCTGAAAAGGTTTTTTACCCTTCTTTCCTATAGGCCCCCTTCAGGTACTGGAAGGCTGCTAGAAGTTCTCCATGCAGCCGTGTCTTTTCCAGGCTGAACAGCCCCAACTGTCTCAGCCTTTCCTCATAGGAGAGGTGCTCCAGTACTCAGATCATCTTTGTGGCCCTCCTCTGGACCCACTCCAACACATCCATGTCTTTCTTACGCTGAGAGTTCCAGAGCTGGACGCAGGACTCCAGGTGGGATCTCACCAGAGCAGAGCAGAGGGGCAGAATCCCCTCCATTAACTTACTGGCCGTGCTTCTCTTAATACAGCCCAGGATACGGTTGGCCTTCTGGGCTGCAAGCACACATTGGTGGCTCATGTCTAGCCTTTCCTCCAACAGTACCCCCAAGTACTTCTCGGCACGGCTGCTCTCAAGCCCTGCATCACGTACGATGCAGGACCTTGCACTCAACCTTGTTGAACCTCATGAGGTTCACACAAGCCCCCTTCTCAAGCTTTTCCATGTCCCTTTGGATGGCAGCCCTTCCTTCTGGTGTGTGAACTGGACCACTCCGCTTGGTGTCATCTGCAAACTTGCTGAGGGTGCACTTGATCTTTCTAAGTCATTGACAAAATTGTTAAACAGCACCAGTCCCATTAAGGAACCCTGAGGGACACCACTTGTCACTGGCATCCATTTGGACTTTGAGCTTTTTACCATTAGTCTCTGGCCCCCACCTTTCAACCAATTCCTTATCCTCCCAACAGTCCACCCATCAAATCCATATTTCTCCATTTTAGAGAGAAGAATGCTGTGAGGGACTGTGTCGAAGGTTTTACAGAAGTCCAGATAGATCACATCCATAACTCTTCCATTGTCCACTGACTTAGTCACTCCACCACAGAAAGCCACTAGGTTGACAAGGCAGGAATTGCCCTTGGTGAAGCCATGCTGGCTGTCTTGAATTACCTCCCTGGCCTCCATGTGCCTTAGCATAGCTTCTAGGAGGATCTGTTCCGTGACCTTTGCAGGCACAGAGGTGAGGCTGACAGGTCAGTAATTGCCAGGGTCCTCCTTCCTACTTCTTTTAAAAATGGGCGCAATGTTTCCTTTCTTCCAGTCACCAGGAATTTCTCCTGACTGTCATGATCTTTCAAATATTATGGAGAGTAGTCCCGAATCTGGTCTTCCTTTACAGTGGGAGGGGCTTTGCGCCTCTGGTCCCCATCTTGGAGTCCATCAACCGGGGAGTGGGGAGGAAAGAGGTTGCCTGTGAAGACTGAGGCAAAGTTGTTGCTGAGTACCTCAAGCTTCTCCTCATCTGTTGATACGAGGTTGCCATTCTTGCTCACCAGGGGAGGTTAATCTCTAAGAGAAAACAAAACAAACCAAAAAACCTCAAATGCCCACCCCTCTCTTCTGCAGTGGGTGCACTTTTAAGAAAATACTGTCATACAAAGCTGTGAGTGAAAACTGGACTGTTCTGTTGTATTGAAGATGAAGACCTTGAACGTCACCTCATTATCTCTTGGCAGGCTTCTGTGCATACTGAATAACTGCAATGTGGACAGTGGAGAAGGGATATAATGATTTTTTTGGAGTTGTGTGCATCAAAATCCCTTTCACATTGATAATAGCATTCTTTGGAATGAGCACTGGAGTGATCTTTCCTCTTTTTCCGTTCTGACTGAAAAGAAAGCATAAGATAAACCATAATGACTAGGAGGAAATTAAAGGACAGAACATGTATTCCAACAGGCAATGGTTTGGAATGAAATACAAAAGGCTAAATTACAGGTTTAAGAACTACCTCAACTAGTGGTAGGAGGTAACTGCACAGGTGCAGAGATTGACTTTTGGTTCACAAAAAAAAATACTTCTCCATACTCTCCTCTTTCACAGGGTGCTCACTTTTCTGTGTAGGTCACCGAGAAATGAATGAGTGACCTTCATGTGATCAGAATCATGCAAAGTCTCAGAGCGGAGAGACAGGGTGGTATTTTCTTTCTTCCAGTCTTCCATAATCACCTTCATTTTTCATAGTCTTTCAAAGGTAGTCAAAAGCAGCTTTGCAATGGCACTGGCCGGCTCCATCAGGACTTGTGGGTGCATCCTGTCAGGTTTGATAGTCTTGTGCATGTCCAGTTAAATTATATGTTCCCTAACCTGATCATTCTCCAACAAAGGTAATTTTTTCTTGTTCTAGACTTTCCCTCCTAAAGGCTTGTCTTACCAATACAGATCAAGGGAAAGCAGGCATAGCCTTTTCCTCAACCTTTTCAGTATCTTTTGTCACCAGGTGAAAGAAGACGAATGACTGGAAAGCAGCCCTGCAGAAAGGGATCTGGGGGTTCTGGTTGACAGCAGGCTCAGTATGAGTCAGCAGTGTGCCCTGGCAGCCAAGAGCGCAAACTGCATCCTGCGGTGCATCAAACACAGACAGCATAACCAGCCCGTCAAAAGAGCTGATTATCCCGCTGTAATCATTGTTGATGCAGTCTCACCTGGAGTACTGTGTGCAGTTCTGGGCACCACAATTTAAGAATGATGTCAAGGTCCTCCTCCAGAGGAGGGCAACAAAGTTGGTGAAAGGGCTGGAGGGCATGTCCTGTGAGGAGTGGCTAAGGACTCTGGATTTGTCTAGTTTGGAGAACAGGAGGCTGAGGGGTGAAGTCGCTGCTCTCGAGCTTCCTGAGGAGGGGTAGTGGAGCGGGAGATGCTGATCTCTTCTCCCTGGTATCCAGCGACAGGACGCATGGAAAATGTTCAAAGCTATGCCAGGGGAGATTCAGACTAGATGTTAATAAAAATTTCCTTACTAAGCAGGTGGTCAAATACTGGAGCAGGTTTCCTAGAGAGGTGGTCGATGTCCGAAGCTGCTCACTGTTTGAGAGGCATTTGGAAAAAGCCCTTATTAACATGCTTTAACTTGGTCAGCCCTGAATTTTCAGGCAATTGGACTAGGTGATCATTGCAGATCACTTCCCACTAAATATATTCAATTCTATTCTAGTCTATCCTAGACTAGCCTAGTTTATTCTGTTCAAGGTGCCTTTCCCCATTCAGTATCTGGCCCACACTTTTCCCAGTCTGCCTTTCGCTGCTGCTATAGCTGTAGAAGTAATTTTTATTGCCATTCATGTCTCTAATCAGATTCAACTTCAGGTGAGCTCTGGCTTTCCCAACCACATTCCTGTATGCTCAAACAGTGTTTCCATATTCCTCATGGGTCACCTGTCCCTGTTTCCAACTCTTGTAAGCTTTCCTCTTATGTACAAGTTTAGTCCTTGAGTCCAGGAGCTACTTGATCATTCATGAAGGCCTCTTGTTGCCTTTGTTTGATCTCATGCTCACTGGGGTGGACAGCCCTTCAGCTTGGAGTAAATACCTGAATATCAACCAACTCTTCTGTATCCTTCTTCGCTCCAGGACTGTACAGAATCATAGAATCATAGAATGGTAAGGGTTGGAAGCGAGCCTGAAGATCATCTATTTCCAACCCCCCCGCCATGAGTAGGGACATCTTTCACTAGACCAGTTTGCTCAGACCTCCATCCAACCTGGCCTTGAATGCTGCCAGGGAGGGGGCAGCCACAGCTTCTCTGGGCAACCTGGGCCAGTGTTTCACCACCCTCATGGTGAAGAATTTCTTCCTAATATCCAATCTAAATCTGCCCTCTTGTAGTTTACAGCTATTCCTCCTTGTCCTATCTACACACCCTTGTGAAAAGTCCCCCTCCATCCTTCCTGTAGGTCCCCTTCAGGTACTGGAAAGCTGCTAGAAGGTCACCCCAGAGCCTTCTCTTCTCCAGGCTGAACAGCCCCAACGGTCCTAGCCTGTCCTCGTAGGAGAGGTACTCCAGCCCATGGATCATCTTCGTGGCCCTCCTCTGGATCCACTACAACACATCCATGTCCTTCCTATTTTGAGGGCTCCAGAGCTGGACGCAGGACTCCAGGTGGGGTCTGACAAGAGCGGAGTAAAGGGGCAGAATCCCCTCCCTCGCCCTGCTGGCTACCCTTCTCTTAATGCAGCCCAGGATACGGTTTGCTTGCTGGGCTGCAAGCGCATATTGCTGGTTCATGTTGAGCTTCTCATCCAGCAGTAACTCCAAGTCCTTGTCCTCAGGGATGCTCTCGAGCCACTCTCCGCTCAGCCTTTACTTGTGTTTGGGGTTGCCCCGACCCATGTGCAGGACCTTGCACTTAGCCTTATTGAACTATCCCAAGGGATTCCTTGAAGCAGTTCTCTGAATAGTGCAAAATATATTTTTCCCTGAAGTCCAGGTCTGTGATCCTACTATTTATCTTATTCTCTCATCTTAGGATCCTGAACAACACCATCTCACTGTCACTGCAGCCAGATATAACCCATCCTTCACATTCCCAACCAGTTCTTACTGGCTGTAGGTATAAAGTCTTGTAGAGCACCTCTCCTCATCAGCTGCTTGATTACCTCTGTTGGAAACTTTTCATCAATATACTCCTGAAACCTTCTGGATTGTTTTTTTTTCCCATGTGTTCGTCCATTCAAAAAATACTGGGTTGGTTAGAGTCTCCAGTTAAGTTTGAAATGTAACTTACTTTCTTGTCTGTGTGCATACCTGAGAACAGAGGCAGCCATGTCTTTTTCCAGACCATTTAATTTACAGTAATAAGGGACTATCTCGATATTCATTCCTAATGGAGTTAAAAAAGCACATTATTACCTTCCACAGCCTCTTTCCAAACTGCAGTCAATGTATGTATTAACTATAAGATGCACATCTATTTTATATGAAGGCAAATATTTTCCCATCTGCTTAAAATATGCATTGAAAACTAAACGCTATAGTATCACCTCTTATGACTGTATCAATACATTCCAGTAACTAGGTTCAAACTCGTTAACTTTTGATAGCAGGTGTTCTACAAAAAATGGAATATCTGTCTGTAAGTAAGAGCAGATCCACGTTTTGGTAGCAAAGATTATGGCATCACTAATTTGGTGTGTGAGCTTGTCTGACAGTGTTTGTGAATTAACAACACAATGTGAATGTCTATGGATTGTGATGTATTCTGACTTGTGAGGTCAGTTAAGTAACAACTTCCAATGCTTCTTGGGAAAGCATGGTACAGAAAACACAGTATTCCCTTCCTCTGCTCAGGAGTTTCTTTCAGCCCTTGTCTCAAATGTCAGTGCATACACGAACACTACACCAGATGAACAAGATTGATTGGATGAAATACTGAACTCTGTAGGAGACAGAAAGCGATCCTTTGCTGCACAAATGGATGATTAAAACTTCCGTAATACCATCCTACAGGTAAGACAAGTCTAGGTGAATTCACAAGTTATGAAGAAACTTGCTTATGAAATTGTATAGATAGAAAAAAATAACAAGGGCATATCAGAGTCTGAAGTTTTGTGGGATGAGAGGCCTGAAACAATACTTGAAACTGAATGAAATCTTGATTTGTTTCCATAAGAATTTTGTGGACATTTTTAATCTATAAATAGGATCGCACAAAAAAACTGCCTGAATCTATTAACATTGGGGTTTTTTTTTTGCCCTGATTTTTTTGAAGCAAAAAGCAGCATGTAGTATTTCTGTGTTTGCCTTTTTGTCTCCCTTTCTTTCTCACTTGAGGAATTTCTGGAGTCTGGTCATTTTCAGATAAATTTAATGGAAAGCTAGAGTTTGTTAAGATACTGATTTTTACTAGTTTCGTGAAAGTCAGCAGTTGAATTGAAGACTGTCTCATGGCCCCATTGACTAAAAAGTAGTAAAAAATCAACCATATGAACATATATAAATAAATCATAGAATCATAGAAAGTTTTGGGTTGGAAGGGACTCCTAGAGGTCATCTAGTCCAACCCCCCAGCAGCGAGCAGGGACACCACTAACTAGATCAGGTTGCTCAGAGCCCTGTCCAACCTGGTCTTGAATGTTTCCAGGGATGGGGCCTCCGCTACCTCTCTGGGCAACCTGTTCCAGTGTTTCACAACCCTCATTGTAAAGAATTGCTTCCTTATATCTAGCCTAAACCTACCCTGTTTTAGTTTAAAACCATTACCCCTCATCCTGTCACTGCTGTCTCTACTAAAAAGATTGTCCCCATCTTTCCTATAGGCTCCCTTTAAGTACTGAAAGGCTGCAATCAGGTCTCCCCGCAGCCTTCTCTTCTCCAGGCTGAACAAGCCCAACTCTCTCAGCCTGTCCTCATAGGAGAAGTGCTCCAGCCCTCGGATCATTTTTGTAGCCCTCCTTTGGACCCACTCCAACAGTTCCATGTCCTTCTTGTGCTGAGGGCTCCAGAGCTGAACGCAATACTCCAGGTGAGGTCTCACCAGAGCAGAGTAGAGGGGCAGAATCACCTCCCTTGAACTGCTGGCCATGCTTCTCTTAATACAGCCCAGGACACAGTTGGCCCTCTGGACTGCCAGCGCACATTGCCGGCTCATGTCCAGCCTTTTGTCTATCAGTACCCCCAAGTCCCTCTCAGCAGAGCTGCTCTCGATCCTTTCATCCCCCAGCCTGTATTGATAGCGGGGATTACCCCGACCCAGGTGTAGGACCTTGCATTTGGCCTTGTTGAACCTCATGAGGTTCACACAGGCCCACCTCTCCAGCTTGTCCAGGTCCCTCTGGATGACATCTCGTCCTTTTGGTGTCTCAACTGCACCACTCAGCTTGGTGTCATCTGCAAACTTGCTGAGGGTACACTCGAAGTCGCTGTCCGTGTCATTGATGAATATATTGAACAGCACCGGTCCCAGTACAGACCCCTGAGGGACTCCACTCGTCACTGGTCTCCATCTGGACATTGAGCTGTTGGCCACTACTCTTTGGCTGCGACCATCCAACCAATTCCTTATCCACCGAACGGTCCACCCATCAAATCCATGGCTCTCCAATTTGGAGAGAAGGATGTTGTGGGGGACTGTGTCAAAGGTTTTACAAAAATCCAGATAGATGACGTCCACTGGTTTTCCCTTGTCCACTCTCGTTGTTACACCATCATAGAAAGCCACTAGGTTGGTGAGGCAGGACTTGCCCTTGGTGAAGCCATGCTGGCTGTCTCAAATCACCTCCCTGGCCTCCATGTGCCTTAGCATATCTTCTAGGAGGATCTGTTCCATGATCTTCCCAGGCACAGAGGTGAGGCTGACAGGTCGGTAGTTCCCAGGGTCTTCCTTTCTACCCTTTTTGAAAAGGGGCACAATGTTTCCCTTTTTCCAGTCACTGAGGACTTCCCCTGACTGCCATGACTTTTCAAATATCATGGAGAGTGGCTTGGTAACTACATCAGCCAGTTCCCTCAGGACTCTGGGATGCATCAGGTCCCATGGACTTCTGTACGTTTCGGTTCCTCAGGAGGTCCCGAACCTGGTCTTCACTTACAGTCGGAGGCATTTTACCCTCCTGGTCTCCTTCATGCCATCCATCGACTCGGGAGGGGTGAGGAGAGAGGTTGCCAAAGTTGTTGTTGAGTACCTCAGCTTTCTCCTCATCTGCTGTTGCTAGTTCGCCGGTCTCGCTCATGAGCGGGGGTACGCTTTCTTTGACCATCTTTTTCCGGCTGACATACCTGTAGAAGCCCTTCTTGTTATTTTTCTCATCCCTTGCCAAGTTCAGCTCCAGCTGTGCCTTGGCCTTCCTGACCCCATCCCTACACAACCGGGCAGCTTCCCTATACTCTTCCCAGGAAGCCAGTCCCTGCTTCCACTGACTGTGCAGTTCCCTCTTCTTCCTTAGTTTGACCAGCATCTTTTGTCTCAGCCATGCCAGTCTCTTCTCTGCCTGACTTCTTACACTTGGGGATCGAGAGCTCTTGCGCTCTCTGGAATACATCCTTAAAGACCTGCCAGCTCTGTTCTGTTCCCCTGTCCCTGAGGACCGTTTCCCAGGGAGTCCTTCTGACTATCTCCTTGAAGAGCTGGAAGTTTGCCCTCCTAAAATTTAGGGTCCTGACTATGCTCTTCGTTATTCCCATTTCCCTCCATAGCGTTAGTTCCACCAGCGCGTGGTCACTGCAACCCAGGCTACCTCTGATCTTGACATCCCCAACGAGCTCACTCTCATTGGTGACCACCAGGTCTAGTATCTCATCCCCTCGGGTAGGGGTGCTTAATACCTGGCTTAAGAAGTTGCCCTCAATGCATTCTAGGATCCTGCTAGATTGCGTACAGCTTGCCGTGTTGCTTTTCCAGCCGATATCGGGGTGGTTGAAGTCCCCCAGTAGGACGAGAGCCTGCGAGCGTGAAGCCTCCTGGAGTTGGAGAAAGAACGCTTCGTCTGTCAGCTCCTCTTGATCTGGCGGCCTGTAGTAGACACCAACCACTAGGTTCCCTTTGTTGCCTCTCTCTCCGATTCTTACCCATATGCTTTCGACCTGCTTGTGGTTATTCTTCAGGGACAGCTCTTCACTCTGTAGTGTTTTCTTGATGTAAAGGGCAATATAAATATATTTAGCAAGGTCCAAATAGCAAATCAGCATCCATGCAGTTCTATATTGGCATACAGCCCAGGTGAAGATTGAAATTATTAAATGTGCTTGACTTCAGGATAAACTTGGAAGTGTTGGAGTACATGGGTTCTTGAGAGAAAGTGGGAAGTTTGAAATATCTTGGAAGAAATACAGGAGACAAATCTCGAGGAAGGCAAACTTCATTATCTTTAGCACTTATTGAAGTGTGTTTTTTTGCTAACAGAAGAGACTTGTAAGGCCTTGAATATTGACTCTGGTTTCAAGCTGTGTCATTCGGGTATCTTCTAATAGGACAAGAACAGTTGTGGTTGCCACAGCAGTCCACACTGTGAAAATTTCAGGTCTCATCAGAGTTGTAGGCAAGACTACCAGAATATACATGCATGCATGCTACTGCTTTTAAAAGACTGCATAATTTTCCATCAGAAGTTTATATCAGGAAAAAGAAAAAAAGGCCTTCCTTCTATTTCCTATTACTTGTTAAGGGAAGGCAAATCTGACGACTTCTACTGAAGGGACTTCTCCACCTCAGTCTAACAAAAGCAAGGCTGAGCCTGTACTCTAGAGATGCCAAGACATGCAATACACAGACGTCCAGAAGCAAAGACCAACACAGACAGGGAGCAGTGTTTTTAACATCACCAGCATAAACACATACGACACTCGCACAGACATGGGCAAGCAGAGACGTGACCCTATTTCTCCTCTCTGGCTGAACAGGATTTCCAATGTGCACACCCCCTCAGTCTCCTGATCCACAGCCACATGCACGTCCACTTGTCACTTGAAAGCAGACCACATCGTAAGCCCTTTCTGGATCCGTTCCAGACTCTATGTCCCTTTTTGAGCCCTCAGCTTCCTAAGATTGGCGTCCACCTACCCGCTAACTAATCCTGACTGACTTCACTGGCAAGTCACCCTACATATCCACACATTCAACAGGTCAAAATCATGTGGAAAACATGATAATTCAGGGGCGGTGATCAGGTGTGGGACTTGACCTCATCTGCAGCTTGATTACATACACCTAACTCCTTTAATCCCATTTTCCTCTATTTTTTCCATGGTTGTTCCTACCCAATTGTCTTTGATTCAATCTTTTACCCACATTTGGCCCTTCACCTAAACATCCCAGAAGTTTTGCACGTGTCCACGGTCCCAAAACATCCTACAACAAACTTTACACTATCCTACTAGCCTCCTCAAACATCTAATAATAGATTGGGATTGTATCCCAATAAAGCTTGCTTTTTCCCACCACTTAAGTGATTGCTTTACTGGCCCACCCATCTGTGACCTGAGAGCTCTTGTCTTTCATACAGTTTCCATTGCCTCTATGTTGTTATGGTTCCTAACCTTCAGTGTTCAATTTATTATTCATCTTGTCTCTTGTTTTCGGGTTTTTTTCGTGTTGAGTTGTTGTCAACCTCATTGACTAGATGTCCTATGCAGGATATCCATGTTATCTTTCCTTTCCACACACCCTTACATCTACAACTGACACTCTCATCCTCTGTGCTCTTTTCCTTTATTTTCTATCTTTGTGTGTGTGTGTGTGTGTCTTGATTCTCTTTTTAAGATCTTCAAGGATCTCTTCGGCCTTTAGAGGATATTAGAAACTTGATCCTCAGTTACAGTTGTTTTAAATTCATTGGCTTGGTTATAAAGTGTTGAGGTATTGAATCCGACCACCAGAGGGACAAACATAGAACAAAAATAATTATAGAATAATTTAAGATGGAAAGAACCTCTGAAAAACACTGCATCCAAGCTCCTTTTCAAAGCAGTGCCACTTTCAGAGTTAAACCAGGTTTCTCAGGGACCCAGCTAGTCAAATATTGAAAATCTTCAATGGTCTAACTTTCACAACCTCTCGAACTGTTCCAGAGTTTATCCATCCTCATTTTGAAATAAAAGATGATTTAAATGAAAATTTTTTTGGTTTTGTTTCTCTTTCCCCCCGCTTGTTTTAATAATATTTTCAAAAGTGGGAGAAAACTCTGTTTTTTCACCAATAAACCAAACAACTTCAGTATTTGTGATATTTTGACATGTCCTGTAGAGAGAAGAACTCTGAAACACAATACCAGTAAGAGTTTTTCATCAGTTTTGTCTTTTAAAACAAAACTTTTAATATCTAATCTACACACATGTCTATATAGTTTAAGTTTTATTTTTAAAGTCAGACTTTTCAAAAGAAAATGTCAATAAAAACTATTTTCATTTTCAGATATTTTTTAGGAGTGATAGACAATCTTTGGTTGTGGGTGAGGGATTTTAATTAGCCATATAATAGTTTCCAATGACTGTATTATGTCCACTCTTATAGCTTTTTAATTAGAGTTTATTTTATCATGCATTGATTTAAAAATCTATTTATTATCTTTTCTTCAATAATATGTGTTAGGGAATTTTTATAAGCTGAAGGTTTCTCTGAACTACATAAAAAATGACTTTTTTTTTTTGAAGGAATGTATGAAAGTAACTCCTGGTAAATGTAAATACAGTTTTTTATTTCAATAACATTTACTGTAAGAGAGTCAAATTTATTTTTCAAGTATTTGTTTTAGATATTTATACCTCCTCCATTGTCACAGGTTCCAAGTGCATCTAATCTTCCAGGTTTATTTTTAAAATACCTTTTGGATGTTTAGAAACTATCCTTTCATGAGCAGCCTGGGGAGCTGAAGAGAAGAAAGTCAAATGGCATTTCTAGGACAAATGAACAAGTGTGCAGACAGTGTTGCACAAATGCCAGTGAGACTACCTTAAACCTAAGACCAAGATGGTTATTTCAGGTTGTGTATAATAACTGCTAACATAATTAAATTTTTTTCATAAGTAAGTCTTTTCTCTATTTAGGAGGCATAATGTCCTGAAAAATCGTGCTAAAAGAAACCACGTGTTAGAACATGAGGCTGAGGTCAGAAATAAAATCTTCCTAAAGCACCAGACACATGATTGTGGGTAGACCTGGGAGCCAGACACAAGCCTACTAAGATCCAGGCTCAGGCCTTATTTAACTGATTCATTGTGGTTTCTAGGTTAATATTTGCATTCTGGAATGATTAATTGTATTTATTATGTAGATTTCAGCAGATACACTGGGTTATGTTGTTGCCGCCCCCCCCCCCCCCCCCCCCCCCCCCCCGAATTATAAGACTACTCTAGTGAATTGATGGTAAATACTCAGCTCTACCACTCCATGCACAGAGACTAAAATTCAGTACAGAAGTTCATAGCTACTGGCTGCTCAACCTTCCTTTGAAAGAGGGGTAAGTCTCTATTTTCTCTTATTTTCTCATTCTGGTCAACGCCTTTGGCTACTGACTTTGGAGAATTAGATGAATTAGGGTTCTTTCATTCTTCTCCACTTCAAGGCATTGCTACTTGAACCTGCTAATAGTATACTCACCAAGTTCTGTAACCTAAGTCAAAATCTGAGCAGAAAATTAAACAAGAACCTTCAATCTGCTGCATTTCAAATAGGGCTGTAGAGAGACAAAAGGTCATTTGCTGTCGGAGGAGACAAGTCTTGGGTTCATCCTGTGGTAAAGATAGTGATATTAGCCTGAGATTTAGGAGTCAGCTTTCTGTTCTGTCTCAAAATTCCTGTGTGACATTTCTATAAATGAATCTATAAACCTATTGCCGATACAGATGAAAGTCTGGTGTGCTTTGCAGAAACCTCCAAGTACCTGTGGAAAATCCTTGAGATTGTATCTTTGTGTGAACTATCTGTAGAAGTCAGTTGTGTTAGATTTATACAGCACAGATTTCTACATTTTCACCTCTGACTGATTTTAGGACAGGATACACTGTGTCATAGAGCACTATTCTTCCTCTACGACATCCGAAAGAAGTCTAGCATGAGCAGAGTAGTTACAGAGATATACATTTCCTCCACTGAATTTCTAGAACACTAGGGGTTCTTTGTTTCTTTATTTCTAAATAACGTATTTGTTTTCTGCAACAATTATATAATTACATATTTCAAAAGTGATAACACTATATCTCACTGGGTTTTTGAGCGTCTAGACAGCTACAAAGGATAGGATAACAAGAAATCTGTTTTAACTGGACCTTCAGTATGTTCAGGTTTCCTGTATCCTTACTGAGATTGATAAAATCTCTCACAGTTTAAGGGTTATGTTTAACATGTATAATCACTAATCAGAAGTTCTTTTTCTATATGTAATAGAGAAAGTGGTTACAGCTGGTGCATATTCTTGCCCTTAGCTGAAATATTCTTCTCACTGTGTAGTAATTTACAAAAAAAATAATTTTAGGATAAAATAAGAGACATGTAGTGCTGCTTTTGTTATAATTTTTTTAAGCTTTATGGCGCACTGGGTGGACAATGCCTTATGTATTGCTCTGACATTCTTCCATACCTTGATACTGATCTAGAAATATGCTTGGCCAAATAGCTTTGTCTCTTTGTGTGACTTTTCTCATCTCTAACACTCATAATTGCACTTTTCTCTTTTGCAAGGTGACTAGAGATTACCAACAAAAAATCTACTGTGGAAGCTATTCAATATATTATTACCCATTTCAGGACAGGTTTTAGTTAATATTTAAACTTGATTAACTTGCCTCTTGCTATGTAGTCAGTGGGACTACTCTTGCTTAAAATTATGTATATGCTTGAGTACTTTGCTAAACTGAAACTTAAATTTTAGTTTATGGGAAAAGCTGACATTTAATATCACAGAGGGGTGCATTTTTATATTGATTCTGCAGATATTCATACTAAAGCTACTGTAATTAGAGTGGAGGTAGACCCTAGAGCTTCATAAAATGATCTTAATTTAATTCTTCCTTGCCATCAGATAGTGCTTAACTGTTCATCAAACTGTGACTTACATAAAGGCCACAAAGAAATTCAGCACTAGAAGATGTATCAGGCATCCTCGGTTTTCAGTTTTGTGTCTCATGGTCTCTTTTTTTACAATATTCAGATGTGTTTGCAAAAACAATGAAAAGCTTCACTATTTTGTGAAATTCTCATTAATAGGCAACTATTATGAAGCTTAAGAAAACAATATTAGTATTTTTTAATATTTGGTTTCTGCACTGAATTATGTTAAATCTTATTTAAAAGCTCAGATTGATTTTTCATGCTGACTATCACAAAGTGTAATGCTCCCTAAATTACAGCAATAATTGGAAGGTATGTGACTGTCCCTGAATTCATTTTGGGTTCTCAAGAGATGGAGGTCATGCCTTATCTAATCAGAAAGGTAATTTACGGCAGATTTGTAATAAAGTTTCAGATTAAACATGTGATAGTTTGATAGCTTGAACACGTGTTGTACACCTTTCCTTGAAACAGTAGCTCACTTGCATGCTGATAGGTACCATGGCTAGGAAATGTCTTCCCCTCATTAAGCTTTATTTTGCAACTCTGCTAAGTGGAAAAAGTTTCTTTATTCATATTATCGTCCTCCTAGAATATGCAAACGTATTCTCACATTCCCAAGGCAAATATCAAACCGAGACACAAGCAAAGCATTTCCATCATCATTATATTCCTATCCTGAACAGATGTGGATTAGTGACGCCTTATTGCCAAGATCACGATCTGTAGTGGAATAAACTGATGTTACTCTGAAACTCACCATGTTCTTAAATTTGTTATTTTCCTCAGTTTTTCCAGCAACTGAGGAAGAATAAAAACAAGATAATGTCTGCAGCTGATAGTGAATACTTTGGGATTTTATTCCAAAGTCTTTGATCTTTCTAACATCCAACAGTTGTCACTTGGGTTGGTGCTCTTTATATTACAAATTTTATAATATAAACTTCACCATGGCAGCGACGATTATACAGGTATTTTAATCAGTAACTTTCAAACCACTTTTACAAGTAGACAATAAGTCTCATCCTCATCAGATTATCAAAGCAGGTTTTGGAAGCTTTTAACCCTGTAGGATAAAGAACAATTTAGGTAAACCTCTCTTGGAGACTTTGTAAGCATAATTAAAGTTTTCCCCAAATGGAAAGATGAACTAGGTGGTCTCTGGAGGTCATTTTTGTAATTGCTTGGCTATATTCTCATTTTACTCATAAAAGCTGATAATTTGGAATTCAGGAAATTGATTTAAGCTCATCAGCAGGCACAAAAGAGAGCTGGGAACACCACCCAATTTTTTTTCATGGAAGTCTATTTAAATTATGACTGTATCTGAATTTAGATTTAAAGAAAGCAGCAGAATTAATTCTGTGGAATGCAAATCAGTCATATCAAAGGAATGTTAAATCCATCAATCAGTTTCCTTTACTTTGTCAGTTCTTAGTATGGAATGACTATAACATGCTGTCTAAAACTGAGTGTTCAATTTGAGATGAACAAGGGCAATACCAATCATTGAATTAAGTATATAATTAAGCTAAGAAATAAGTTATGTCTGAGATTCACCATATTATTTTACTGTGCTTTCATGATTCATCAATTTACAAAGTACTAGGATATCAGTAAACAAATTTTTTATTGTAGATGGGGGAAACTCCCAGAAGAAGGACTCTGTTTGGAAGTAGATTGTTTTCTATTGACATCTAGGGTATCTTTCTACCTTCATTAGCCCTTCCAGTTGATTTCATGTTTGCATAATGAAAGTTTGTGCTAGCTTTGAGTCTGACATTAGATTTTAATGAGTGGTTCTTACACCTATAGTCAAATTAGGGCAGTCACCAGAGCTTTTTCTGGCATAATAAAACATCACTAATGTGCCTTGATTTTTATTTTGCTAAGTATTGTGCATAACAACAAATAATATGAATAATACAATCTTTAAGCCCCATTGCAACATATCTCTGAATATTGGAATTTTATTGAACTATAAAAAAAAAATCTTGGCATAATCTGAATAATCTGAATACATAATCTGAATACATAAACAAGAGCATGGAATCTGGAAGAAATATGGGTAAATTTTTGATGACTTTCCTTTAAAATATATAGTTTAAGACAAAGTATGTGCACCCTGTGGAGTTGTTCTTCTCCAGAGAAGCTGACATGAATGTACCCAAATTAATTATTGAAATGCGTATTTTAAGAATAAATTTAGGTCTGTTTCCTACCTGAAGACATGGAAACCCTACTCATGCTAATTAAGAGAGAGACTAGAAAATTAAAATACAAGAACTTGCTACAAAGACAACAGAAATTAAGTCTATGAAATCTATATAGTAATTTGAAAACTATAAGGCTGCTCTGTTTCTGCTTTTATCAGAATATATATATATAAAATATAATATATATATATAAAATATATATAATACATATATATATAATTTTTCTTATTTCTCTCCGGCTATTCCTGATCTTCTTCACTGTAACAGGAGATATGAGTTGCGTGTTCTACTTGATTTATGATTTTATGTTCTTGCAAGATATGAAGATCTTCAATGCTCTTGCAGAATTTGAATGAACTAAACTGATTCGACTTGTAAATGGAAGCAAGGTTTCTTGAAACCTAGATAACTAAGAAAACCTGCAGATGTTGAATTTAAAATTACAGAACATTCATTTCACATCCAATGTCATAAAAATGGTCCCAGGATACATGGCTTTTCAGGGACATCTGTGAGTAATGCAAATGAGGATGCCGACTGACACTCTTGAAATTTATCCACAGAGCAGCACGGAGGTGGCAGCAGGCAGTTTCTGCAAAGCTGCTTGCAGGGAACCTGCCACACAACTCCACTGAATATTTTGCCTCCAGATCTCGCCAGTGCTCTTGCTTTTAAACTGGGCTGAAACTTTGGACGGCAACTCTGAATCAGCACTCTGCTCAGTCGTCAAGACACTGCAGAGGTTTATGTATTCTTGCTTGTCTGCAATTCAACAAGGGAGAGGTTTCAGAGACAGAGCCTGCTATTCAGATTATCTCTTGCACTCCCAGGTAATGAGACCTGCCGGTAGCTGACATGTTGTAGTAATACAGTCTGAAAAGACACTTGCCAAAATGCAGCTATTAAAAAATTTAGTTGGAGGATTTCTTCCTTTGTTAGTACTCAAAAAGTCAAAAGAGTAAACTTTTTTTTGAGATTGCTACAAAACCTATATTAAGAAAGCAATAAAAGGATAGTCATCTTTAGCAGTTAATCTTAACTATCAAATAAAGTAATAAACTTTTTTTACTATTTTTTAATAATTTACTCAATGTTATGTATCAAATCCTTGTGGCCGTTCCATGTCACACATTTGAAAGAACAGGTGAAAAAGGTGCTTAAAACTTCAAAGACAAGGTCTTCTGAAGTCAAGGCATGCAAAAACACAGGATCTCACTCTTTTTAAGTATCCTACATACTTCATCATATTTTCATCAGAAGATTGATTTTCAGCAGTGTTACTGCCTTGTTTCAGTTCTAAAAGTAGCTCAGTTTGGATACAACCTCTTTTCTTCTGCATTGATGGATAATCTTATTCCATAACTGAATGAAAACCTTTTTGATTCTTTGAAAGTCCAAACCAATCCTTTCCAACATAAATGTCAAAAGATCCTGCAAATTAAACGTTACTGGTTTTAGAGGACTAACAATGCAATTAGGATAGCGTATTAAGGAGTGGAAAAATAGTCTTTACCAAAAGATTTAACCACTTGTGCTGGACATCTAGCCCACAGTCAGACAAATAGTTACATGAGAGAGTACAAGGTCATGTCTGACAATGGAGAAGATAAGGCAAGTGGCTATTTAAATCTCTTTATTAGGCTCTCAATGTCATGTTCATGTGATAAGGCTGTCATCAAATGTTGTAGGTCCCTTCAAACTGAGATATTCTATATAGAGTGAATTAACCAGAATGAATACAATGCTTATTTGGTGTTCAGGAGGAAATACTTTTTCACACGTTGAACACAGAATGATGGAGATGTGCTCAGTTGTGTGTATTTGGTGGTGACTTCAGCTGCCCACCTTGAGGACCTCTTTGGTGCATTCTCAGCTCCTGCATTTCTCCTGCCCAAGCCACATTCTGGTGGAAAGCTGGTGGGACAGAGGAGGGCAGAGAGAGGATAGATCAGGCAGCATCCTCCTTTTCCCCACCATACCAGCTGGAGGTCATCAGCTACACATCCAGCCCAGAGAGGTGGGGCAAACTTCTGGGTCTCACAGTTCAGACCAAGGTTATTTGCATCCCTTTTCTGCTTTCCAACAAAGTTTTCTGCCTCAGTAGAAAAAATAGAATTGTGTTAAGATTTCTTTCATGATAAGTCAGCCCTGTTATACAGGAAAATCTTCTGTACTCTTTTATTACCCACATTGATATAAACCAGTGCTGCTTGGCAAGAATATAATGCACCTGTATATCTCAGCTCTCCTGTTGAATGCTAATTTTGTTGAGGTCTTCAAACACCCATCAACCAATTGCTTTTGATCACTTGGTATATTTCTTCCTATAATTTCACCATTTAATTCTATAACTACATTTCAAAAGGAAGGAAAGCAGGGAGGGGAAAGGGTGGAGACTGGTATTCCAGAAACTAATCTGCTCAGAATTACTATCATTATTATATTCAGACATGGAGATGCAATAGACAATCCAGTACATCATCCCTATGTTTTGGTTTTTGTTTTGTTTCTAATGTTCATTATTTTTTTTTAACTTAATGTTTCTTTCAGAGATACTGCAGAAACAGCTGAATTTTGCTTTCGTTTGGCTACTGTCTAACAAGACAGAGATCAACCCAAAGTCTGATTTCACACAAATAGTGAAAAGTTGATGGGAATCACCCAAATCCATTTTTTCTCCTGTTTACACAGAAACTTTACCAAAGAAAATTTAAACTGAGAAATACGATGGATGAAATGTGATGGGGCCTGTGGGAGTACTGAATAGCTTGCAACAGCTTCAGATTATTGCATCAAATAAATTTAAGAATCCATTTTGTGCAGATCAAACAAATCTGCACTGTTTATATGCTAAACTAAGCTAACTAAAAGAATATATTTGCTTTTGATGCTGTTGGAAATATGGTCAGCTGAGGCATGTGCTGAACTGCCTTTGTAGAAAGGAGTTGCCAGTGCATATTAATGCTTCTCTGTTGTCATCCTGCAACTCTGAAACTTCATTATTCCCACTCCTTCAGTTTATAAACCATCAATGTTTTAACCCTCAGCAAGTCCTATAAAAAGTGATTTTTTTTTCCTTCTTCTCTTTGATGGCCTTAAGTGTGATAGGTGAATATGAGAAGAAAATGATCTTATATTAATGTGACCTTTTAGGTCTTTGGTATGAGTACGTTGTTTACAGAACATGTTATTTTGAAGATGCCATTAAAATCTGTCCTCTTACAGTACCATAGGGCTAAGCTCTGTGCTTAGCATCACACTAATTTTTATAAAGATGTAATACAGTCTGGGTAGCATTTCCAGCTGTACGGGTGTCTGCAAGATATTATCTTGATTTTTTTCCTAATCAGACTAAGCAATGAACATTAAGACAATGCTGGCTATTGTGTTCAGTAAAACTTCCATTACAGAAAGTCTTGGCTAGGGCTCTTCCTTTTCATGGTTATTAGGCTTTACAGAGCATACATCTTCTAACCTCCTCCCTCCGTATGACAGGAATACCCCGACGATGGAAGATTGATTCACCTTTTAGGATGAAAGATGGTCTGGCTGTATCTATGGCAGTAAATTAAACAGAGCTGGAGAACATTGCCGGGCACGGGAATGTAACTGCACAGACTGTGAAATTGCTCAAGCAGTTCCTTGCAGGCTTTTTGCCCTTGCTAACTCACGTTCCCTTAAATAGCTCCTGAGCTCAGTTTGGAAGCAGAATCCTTCCAGGGACCTCACCCAGGAGGCACTTTCATGCAGACTCTCTGTCTGCAGGCTGAGATTTTACTAGCGCAGTAAAATGTGGGCTCTTCTGTGTCAGCTGGCCTCAGTGTTAGGCGTGTTCCCGGGCATGTGTGCCATACCTGAAGAGGTGACTGAGGATTTCTTTCTAGGTAGAATCAGATTGTCTCCTGTACCCTTGACATTCAAGGCCATCCTTTTCTCATGAACTGTTTGGGTGAAGTAGGAAATTTGTATAGATTTGCAAATATTTGGCAGAAACCTAAACATCCATGTTGCAGCTAGATTTTACAGGTATGCACAGCTAAAGAATATGTTTAAAGACAAGCTGAATTTATTTTTCATCCTGTCAGTGTGTGGTCATATATTGTTTTTATGTGAAGATTTTAGTTTCTTCATCTAGGTAGGATTGCTTATCTGTATCTGAAGTCTGTTTACACAGGGTATGTTCTTGAAACAATATTTGCGGGAGCAGGTATTGCCTTCATACTTTCTTTTTTGTCCAGGGATGTTTTCAAGAGATTTCAAGGTGGTTGATGTGCAACCAAGGCACCGCGATGAGGGGCTAGAAATGAGAAAGCGCACTTTCTACCTCTGCACTGTCATTTATCTTTTTAAACTGTTGCAGTTGCCGGGTGAAACACGTGAAGAAGCTGGGCACAATTGCAAATTTTAGAAGTTGAATGAACAGCGTCCTCACTAAATACACTTTGGTAATGTGGCTTACAAAAATATCAGAAAACTCTCTAGAGCAGCACCATCACAGAGTGCCCCTTCCTTTCCCCCAGGACAATCTCGCCCCTCTGGTAGCACCAAGCTGTGCTTTTTTGCAGAGTACCAGGACATTATGTAGCTGTCTTCTGGGCTGATGCAGATAAATAGCTCCACAAACCAAAGCAAGACCAGCTGGCTCTAAATTTGCATGAGGTTACTGAATTACCAAACTGAATGGCTTGCTAGCACAAGGTTCATATCTGTTATCAATACTAGAGCCAGAGGCTTTAAGGGAAGGTCTGATGGTTACTGTAACGCTCTGTGGATCCAGAAGCCCAGTATTGCTTTCTAAATAACGGTTTATCTGTCAATGAAACCAAAACGCTCCTGTGCACACTGACAGGTGATTTGTTTTGTAATTCATGCTGTGGATTGCACCTGAAAATTACAAGTTACACTGGAAAATTTCCCAAGTACCTGTACATGGTAAACTCCGTGATTTTTTTTTAAATAATTTTTTATTTTTTTCTTTAAAGACAAGAATTCTTAAAGATTCAGAAGCACTCTAGGGGTGCTGGGTGGAATTTATCTTACTTAACTGTAAAGCAGATGTCCACATCTCATGCGGTCTCCTAGGAATCCCTTCTTCTGTCGAGAGAAATAGGCTTTGTAAGATGTCCTCCAGCTCATCCTAATGTAGCTGTTCGCAGAAGATGGGTGAAAGTGCCTGTTTCACCGCCCTGATGATGAAGGAAGGCTGCATGAAGTATGTCGTAGGTGTCTAAAACTGAGATGAAACCCACTCACTGTGTGACTATTTTTTGAGATTGATCACCAGCTCCAAGTCAGCAGAGATATGTTTGCAAGGCTGTGCATCCCATAGCTTATATTGCGCTATTAAATTATATTTTCTTGATTTTTGAGCAAATATAGAAGTTGTGAAACATTTCTGTTTCAATACAAATGACTTTAACAGGATGTATATCAATGAATGTACTATAGAAAGACACTAGAAAAAAATCCCACAAAAATACTACCTCTGAGGATTAGCCAAATTTAGAAAAAAGCAAACACTGAACAAAATCCCAAACATGTTTCTTCAGACCCCTAAATAGTTGTAAATCCTTAGGAAAGGGACCGCAAGAGAAAAAAAGAAAATTGTATTACCATAATTTTGAAATAAAGGATTTAGTAGAAAAAGAAAAGGAAGAGAACTTATCTCCTCAAGTAATTAAGAAATAAAATACTGACAGGTCTTTAGAAATTATTTTACTTGAGATTATAATTTATATCAATAACTCACATTTTACTTAATATAAATATATTCAGCTGTGCCTGACATAGATATTTTAGTTGATAATAATGTGCCTTAAATATTTTGAGCAGAGTGCAGTTTAAGAGAACATATGATTTTCGTGCTAGGCACTCTGGTCATGGGCAATTCCAGTGCCAGAGAAACTGTTAATGTCAATTTGTCATCTGAGCTGGTATGAGTGGAAAGGACATATCTTGCAGCAAGTAACCTCTGTGTATTCAAAAATCATGAGTCAGATCTGGAAAAAACACGAGTACTGAAATCACATCCTAAAATAAATACATAGAACACATTTTGCAACTTTGTGTGAAAATCCATTTGTGTGTACGCGTGTTTAAAAATGCTTCAAGGAGAAGTGTCTTCTCTGAAGTGTGTATGAACTTTCCACGACCCAAAGCCATCTTCAGACACCAAGGAAAAAATACATCTCTGTACTTGGTTGCTTTTAGGAGCTGTTTTTCCTGCTTCAGCCAGAATCTGCTCTGAAAGGGTGGCCTCATTGCTCTCTACAGCTTCTTGAGGAGGGGAAGTGGAGAGGGAGGTGCCGATCTCTTCTCCCTGGGATCCAGGGATAGGACGCATGGAAACGGTCCAAAGCTGTACCAGGGAGGTTTACACTGGACATGAGGAGCATTTCTTCACCAAAAGGGTGGTCAAACCCTTGAACAGGCTTCCCAGAGAGGTGGTCAATGCCCCAGACCTGTCAGTGTTTAAGAGGCATTTGGACAATGCCCTTAATAACATGTTTTAGCTTATGGACAGTTCTGAAATGGTCTGGTAGTTGGACTAGATGAGCATTGTAAGTGCCTCCCAACTGAAATTATTCTATTCTATTCTATTCTATTCTATTCTATTCTATTCTATTCTATTCTATTCTATTCTATTCTATTCACATGAAACTACTCGCGCTTCTGTCAGTGGTCTTATGCATCTCCATTGCTTTGGCGCCGCTGGCATCACCCTGCCGAATGATTCCTTTCTCCTGCTGTCTGTCATCCATCCCTGCACCCATTAAGAAACTAATGATGCAGAACTGTTGCAAGATTTAAATTGTTTGTGTTAAATAATGTCTGGCACCTATACCAAATGAGATACACACAGAAACTGGGAATGACTGGCTGTTATTTAAAAGAGGCAGAGTCCTACGGGTAATAAATCTCTGAATGTATAATTTGAGATCATGCAAATGGACGCACTTACGGAAGCTGAGCTGAGGTTTATGTTAGACATTGTTTCTGTGATTTGAGTTTGCAATTTAAACATCTTAATACATTTTTAATGTATAAGGAGGAAAAATGGAGTGCGGACCATGCAAAACTACTACCATGCTGACTACTGCTTTTTGTGTAATACAGTCTATGATCTTGTGAAAGATGTGGTACCAAGAATGCTTCAGATTAGGTGTGCCCCACTTGATTTTTTTAAATACATAGACACACACACACAAGAACACAGAGTGATAAAGCTGACGTGTGTATGAAACAGTGTTGTTCAGACATGTTTGGGTTTTTTTTCTGTGTATGGGCAAGGTGGTACGGAAAAGGAAAGGAAAACAAAGTTTACCTCTACAGAACAGAAGCAACATGAAGAGCATTTAATGATGTAGATAAACAGATGTATATATACGAATATATAATTAACAGAATAGTTATCTAAATATCAGCCTCATCTGACTGCACCTCAGGTTAATTGTGGGCCCTTGAAGCATCTTTAGAAGATACTTAAAGCTGTGAAATGGCACCTTTTGGGCCTGTTTTTCTTCACAATTAGAGTCTGATTGCACTACAACTTTCAGTAGAGATGTGACATGTCAAAAACTTTTTAAATTCCTGTGATGAGAGAACATAAGTGGTTGCTTCAGGCTGGCTGCAGCCTGGGAAAAAAGCAGCATGTTTTTCTGTTTTTTAGTGGTGCGTATTGTGCAGAGAGAGATCTAAGCTGGAGTTTAATCCAGCTAGGAGCAAACACTTACTCCATTTAAGAATGTAAATAGCTTAGCCAAAACAGGATTACAAGATTCAGTATGGGCCAGATCTTGACATTCATTTGCGTGTATTGAGTTAAATCATGACTATTCCTTTCCACTGCCAAACGTCAGTGTAAGGTAACGGTCATGATTTTATTTTTTTCTACTTTTCCATCAGTGTGTGAAGTGGGGTACTCTTTGATACAGTATAACAAAAAAATATGGGAAGAGGTTTATTAAATTTGAGAAAACTCTGCTTTCCATGCTTTGTGCTGTAAAAAACAGATGCATTTATGTGAAAAAGGCCCAATAATTTTTAGTGAGTAGTGTTTTTACTCTTATAGCATTCTTTAAAGTCAAAGTGCTTTCATCTTTCTTTCTTTCTTTCTTTCTTTCTTTCTTTCTTTCTTTCTTTCTTTCTTTCTTTCTTTCTTTCTTTCTTTCTTTCTTTCTTTCTTTCTTTCTTTCTTTCTTTCTTTCTTTCTTTCTTTCTTTCTTTCTTTCTTTCTTTCTTTCTTTCTTTCTTTCTTTCTTTCTTTCTTTCTCTCTTTCTCTCGGTGGCAATTCTTAGCTTTTCCTGGTGTTCCTCTGTTTCTGCAGTTACATTATTTCACACAGACTTATAGTAGTTTAGGAGTAGAAGTTCTGGCACAAATAATGAGTGCTTTATATGTCTTTCTTATTCTTTCTTTTTCTTTACATTGAATTTTCCCATAGAAGCATAGTGTCATGGAACAGATTGAAGTGGAAGGGACCTTTAAAAGCTATGTAGTCCAACCCTCCTGCAATGAGCAGGGACATCTATTAGGTACTGCTACATTTTTTTTCCTTTTTTATTTCTCAGAAAAGGACTGGTAGCCTTGTACCGACAAACACAGCAATGTTATGTGCTTCACAGTGAAGCATCTGATTTATTTCTTTACCCACTCTTTGCTTCCACCATTGAAATCAGAGTTAAAACACGGTGGACAAATATGTTAAAAACATGATGAAGGGACTGTGGTAAGTAAAGACAATGAAAGGACTGCGGTCTGAATTATTATGTGAACAAACACAGTTCTATTTATCTGGATAATATTAAGATATGTTTTGGTTTCACTATGAGATTATAGGAGGTTGAAAGGACTAACATTATTTTCTGAAGATGCCTGTATGGCAGTTATATTTGAATTTGGTTTTGGACGTGTATTGTGGTGCCCTGGGTTTCCCTCCACCTCTTTTAAGCAATTGGTTGCTCCTCACTACACTTACATAGTCAAACAACTGAGTTGCAACAGTAATTGCATAGATTTCATTGTTGAAATATATCATTGTATGTCTGTCTGCATGTAACACGGGACTGAAATTTTAATGATCCATGCTTTTCTAGCAATAGAAGTAACAAATAATCAGCATTGAAAATTCATGGCTGAATTGAAGTATTTGGTATGTGTTCAGAAGTTAGGCTTGAAAGTGAGTATTTGGTGTAATTTTGCTTTTCATACTTTCTTTGCATGTCAGAATGTACAGAAAATGCAAACAAAGAAGTTCTTGCAGTGATAGTTTAGTTCCAGTCTCGTATCACACACTTCAGCTGTACTCTTTGCTAAGGGAAGATGAAGTCTGGGCACTTTGGCATCCAGGCAATTCCTCCTCCTGGTCCTCTACAGACCTTGACAGTACCTTCTGTACCAGTTCACCAAAGCCCAGATGGTGCTGTGTCTCCCAGTCTAGCCAGCAGTAGGGCTGAACAGATGTCCCCAGTACACATACACACATGCTCATACATTATTCAGCCACAACCGGCCATGCAGACCAACACAAACCAAAATCAGTACTTGACTGGAACCACTTTGGCTCCAGAACAGCAATACATTCACTAGTGGACACATACTAATGTATGTCTCCAGCTGATGGCCCCCAGAACCATGGAGACAGTCTGTGGTTATCAGATGCAAGGCTTGGCCAGATAAACAGATAGACCTTCAGCCTCCTTACTCTTTTCCATCCCCTTCATTCTTCCCTTTCCTGTTGTGATTCATGCTAAAATGAGATCTGAAGAGAATATACACTCTCTAATTACTTCTGAAAGCCTGTATCTTTCAAATATTGGCTCTTTTACCTTATAAACTCAGATGTGACTGGTGCAGTAGTGCTATTTAAAACATCTGGATTTGCATCAGATTTTCTCTGGTTTAGGAAAGGCCAGATATTTTCATTTTATAGTATACCAAACATCAAATGACATGTAGTAAAGTGTTCGAGCTTCTGGCAGATAAAAATCAGAACAAAATCTGACGCAATGTAATTAAAAAAAAAGTATTTTGGGTAGTTACTACTCATATGCCTTGAAACTTTGTAAGGATGTACTTCATAATTGCACAGGATGCAGTAAACAGTGTTTTATCAAAAAGCCATTTGTTAATTCTAGTGTCATTTCTTTTTAAGATCCCATGAAAGCTAAGTAAAATATTTTACAGTCTGTAATAAGTGTTATATGGAGAATTTGAATGTTCTTTCTTCACTATAACTCTTTACTATTTTAAAGTACATGAATCAAGCACGTATTTTAACAAAATGATGATCGTCTTAACTATTAAAGGGTTTAAAAAATACATCCTAACCATTAAAGTTAATGCTTTCAAAATGATTTATATTTCTGCCATTAAAAGCCTATACAAAGCAACACAGAGTTAAAATAAATTCCTTTACGACCAGTCACTAAATCCTTGATATACACATCATTAAAATAAAGTATGGGAGGAAATATGTGACTCCATCAGAAATTGAGGTCAATTAGTGACTCTTTTTAAAAGAGTAGTGAAATTGATTTGTAACTGTATCTCTTCAGGCTGCTGCCATTCTGTAGAGTTAATAATAAAATCTGAATTCTGACAAGGAAAGTCATTAAAGCACCTCATAGGCAAGAGTTATTCATTACTTTAAAACTTATTATCTCAAATTTATTCCTTTCTGCTAAAAAGATTTGTCATGTCCAACAGATTAATGATTCTGAATAAGAAAGAGATGGCTGACATCAGTTGTAGAGCTCTGTGTTTTAAGGTGATTTACATGTAATCTAAGACCTTTGTATGGTTTTAAAAAACCACTGCTCCTGAACCTCATATCTTTATTTATTAATTTTCCTCCAAGAATGTGGCACCATAGGGCCTATTTTACAGATTGAAAATCTCTTGCTTATACTTTTTGAGGAACCTGCAATGTACTGTATTTCAATCAGTTTTATTTCACCTGCACATATAATTTAAAGTATTCAGTCTGTTTAATTCATTATTAGCTTAAAAGTATCAGGAAAACTGTCTTTTTATCTATCTGTCTATCTGTCTACTTAGGAAAGTATCTGCTAGGTAGGAGTAGTAAGAATTTAGCGAGTTTTTTATCCCTGACTTGTAAAAGTGTAAACTGTTTGGTATATATTTGTGATTCCTCTCCAATTATCCATCTAGAACGAAACTCGTAAAAAAGAAAAAAAAAGTCCTGTTTAAGCAGAAATTATCCAGAGCTCTGCAAATTTTGCAAAAATCATGTAAAACATCCTTACAGAGTACTAGAGAATTACTGGTCAACCGCATTCAAAGAGTCTTCTATTTAGCAGTATTGTAGTGTACCACACTGCTATGCTTGTTTTTTCTAGTAAAATAATATCTCACACTGAAAGTTTGGCCTCTCATTTCCATTAGATGGCTCATCCATGTAGGAAGTTTATGAGCTTCTTCATACTCCCAACTAATGAACTGTAGCTTGTTCAGGAAAGGTGAAAGACTTTACCACTCAAAGCCTGCATTTAAATTTTGCTGTGAACTCAAGCAGATTGGTGATTTAATGACAGCACACTTTGAGTGTAACCATGTATGTAACCGAGCAGGGGACAAAGATTTCTTCTATTAAAAATCCCCCAAATACACCACATGTGCATGATTGATTTCACAGTTCATATGGTGTCAGTCTTTTGACGAGTGCTTTGCGGCTGCTCTCAAGACCTTCTTGGTTGTACTAATGGGCAATGAACCTGGAAGAACAAGATCTGCAACGTCCAAGCAGCCAGCACTACAACTGTGAGGTTGGGAAGAAAGGGAGGGAATCACTGCTCTTTAGACATATACATCAGCTCTGCCAACATCTTCAAAAATTTCGTGCTGGAGAGCACTAATAGAAGTGAAGACCATGCCAAAAAAAGAGAATAAAAGTCCAGAAGAAATTGTCAACTGAGGGCCAGAGTTCGGTAGAGTCAGTAGGCCAGAGTGACACAACTTTTATGAGTGAGGAAATGAGAGTTACTTCCAAAAGCAAGGCTTGGTAATATGGCAAGGTAGGAGACCTTGCTAAAGAGCTCAGGTTTGTCATAGTTAATAACTGCTGAAAACCTCACCTGCTGTAGCAAGGGAGTGTATACAACAAGGCCAAATGCAGGGTCCTGCACATGGGTCAGGGCAACCCCAAACACAAGTACAGGCTGGGCCGAGAGTGGCTGGAGAGCAGCCCTGAGGAGAAGAACTTGGGGGTACTGGTGGAGGAGAAGCTCAACATGAGCCAGCAATGTGCTCATGCAACCCAGAAAGTAAACCGTATCCTGGGCTGCATCAAGAGAAGCGTGACCAGCAGGTCAAGGGAGGTGATTCTGTCCCTTTACTCCGCTCTTGTGAGACCCCACCCGGAGTCCTGCGTCCAGCTCTGAAGCCCCCAACATAAGAAGGACATGGAAGTGTTGGAGTGGGTCCAGAGGAGGGGCCACGAAGATGATCCGAGGGCTGGAGTACCTCTCCTACAAGGACAGGCGGAGGGAGTTGGGGCTGTTCAGCCTGGAGAAGAGAAGGCTCCGGGGTGACCTTAGATCAGCCTTCTAGTACCTGAAGAGGGCCTACAGAAATGATGGAGAGGGAGATTTCACAGAATCACAGAATCACAGAATAGTAGGGGTTGGAAGGGACCTCTGTGTGTCATCTAGTCCAACCCCCCTGCCGAAGCAGGGTCACCTACAGCAGGCAAATTCAATTTCACAAGGGTGTGTAGTGATAGGGCAAGGGGGAATGGCTCTAAACTGAAAGAGGGCAGATTTAGATTAGATATTAGGAAGAAATTCTTCCCCATGAGGGTGGTTAAGCACTGGACCAGGTTAACTAGAGAAGTTGTGGCTGCCCCCTCCCTGGCAGTCTTCGAGGCCAGGCTGGATGGAGCTCTGAGCAACCTGGTGTAGTGGAAGATGTCCCTGCTCATGGCAGGGGGGTTGGAACCAGATGGTTTTTAAGGTCCCTTCCAACCATAACCATTCTATGATTCTATGATTCTATGATCCTATGATTCTATGATTCTATGTATTTCTTCATTGCCTGTGCATAGTAACGCTGTCTCTGTGTGAGCATACATGCATGTACGTTTACAATTCTACATGTGCATCTGACGGCTGAGGCATCCAAACGTGATGTCTAGAGTCTTTCACCTCTTATCTTTCACCTCATCTTCTGCTTACCTCCATGACAGGGATGTGAGCAGACCTCTTTAAGGGCTGCTTCCTTGGAACCAGGAAATTGTGTATGCTTGACCACTTCCATTAGCTGGCTGTAAACATTCTGTATCCCTTTGTGAAAGCTAACATGGACGATAAACAAGGTTTTGAGAGAAATGGTCCCCTTGTGCTATCATGCTCAGTACAGCTTCCTCTTACATCTTTCATGAAGAGTGATTACATTTACCGATTTTCTTATTTTTTTTCTGTTTGTTTCAGCTAGCACTACATATTCCTGTTCATGTCTAGAAAGGGCAAAGCTGTTTATCTGTAACGAACACAGGAAAATTATCAATTTTAGTATAACAAATCCTGATTATAACCACCTTTTTTAAAAAAAAACCCCACTCCTGGACATCAAGAATTAGCTTTTTTCTTTCTTTCCATAGATGGTTAGTTGTGTTTGAACGAAAACTTACCCTGGGTGATCCAAGTACAGTAACACTTTTTTCTTCTGTTTTTCACTGTGTGATGGATTTAGGATGTGTGTATATGAGTTTTCTCTTTTGTGAATGTGATTTCTGTATAGTTTTTGAATCTTCATCTTAATGTGAAGCAATTTCTGTGAAAGTGTAGTAAATCTGTTCACGTCACATAAGATTGCTGTTTCATTATTTTTCTGCAGCACCTTCTCCTCTCACCCTGATCACCCAGACAAAATGACACTTCATGATTGTGAAAATACGCTATACAATGTGGTATATATGAGAGGCAAGTGGCATACTTTAATAGCCTACCAGATTTCCAGTTTCAGTGAGACAGAATAATTTTTGTACACCTCTACATGGGCAGTCCTAGCATGGAAGATTTCTTGTTAATTGTTCATGTCTAGAGTGCCTTTCTCTGAAGAAGAGACACCTTATTCTTAAAATATTAGTCCCTCTACTAGCCTGAATCTTACTTCTTCAGAAATGAGATGATACTCAAAAGCAGTAACTTTCCCTTGCCACCAGTAAATCTGGACCCCACAGATAGAACAGCTTGGAAACAACATGACCTGGAGGTATTGCCTATCAAAGAAACAATAGATCAATACTAGAACAATAAAAGTATGCTGAAAGTTCCATATAAACAGCTTGTATGGATTACTTCTAAAATTGGAGAAGTATTTGGGTGAATTTTCTTTATAGATATATACAAAAGAAAAATTGCTTCTGGGTATAAGAATGCAAGAATTTTGTAAAGAACAGTGGTTGCACTGTAAGCACACAGCACATTCTTTTTTGCGCAGTCTTACCTCTGTCCTTCATCTTGTGGAAATAATTCTAATGCAAAAGTTATTGTTAAGTTTGTAATAAAGTGAAATCGTTGACTAGAACTGGGCTAGAAGTCTGCTAACCTTCACTTGTTACGATTGTCTATAGAAAATAAATGTGCACTAAGGAGAAACTATTTCTTCTTTTTAAAATATTAATCAGGGATTTATATACCTGGGGTTTGAAAATAGAACATTTTTGAGGTCAGACCTGTGCAGAGAAGAGAACAGAGAACCTGTTTATTATACATTTTCCTGTGACTATTACTTGGATGAAATTAAAGTGAAAAAAGTGTAATAGAAATAAATTATTTGCTTCTTCGTTTAGTTTTGTGGTAAATATGGCATTTAAGAAATGTGAGTTTCTCTGTTCATTCATACCATTTTATTAATAGCTATCAAATCCAACTGCTTACATTGTGGTATTTTTTCAGTTGAACAATTTTCTTTTAATTAGGTGGACTTCTTATGATCATCTTCCTTAATGTTTTAGTTAATCAATTTCTAAATATCTGGGAAAGTAGCAAGAAGGAGAAAGAAAAGAAGAAAAGAAATAATACAATTAATTTTATTTAGCTTCAGCATACTTTAGAAGTATCAAATGGAGAAAGTGTCCTTCAGTAGCCCATTCACCTTCAGAAAAGGGCTATCATATCTATATTCTGATATGGTGCTGATTCTAATCAGTGGATTCTATTATAGGCCTTTAAGCAAAAAAGAAAGTGCTGATGAAGGCCATAAAAATAAATGAGGCTTATTGCTTCTTGACATCTTTAGCACTTTCTGAGGTTTCCTAAGTGAGCAGGGGTAGCAGACAATAGCTGGGAGATTGTGTGTAAGATAATGAGAAAAATAAATGCATCCTCGGAAGCAGCCAGCAGGAACTATGGCTAACATTCATTACTCTGGGTCTAGGCTGCTCCCAGTATGATGTTATTAATTTGTGGAATGAGCTAAGAGGTGTGAAAGAAAGCTGATGTTTGCTCCTAACCTTCCTGACCAGCATTTTGAATATTAACAGAGAGGTCAAATGCATTATCTCCTTGAAATTGTCTCTCTCTCCCTCTTTCCTTCATTGAGAAGTGAAGCAAAACATACTATTTTAGAAGAAAGGGATGTGGGAAGCACCTGCTGCCCTCACTTTGGTCAATGAAAAAGAATAACTAGGACACAGTGGAAAATGGATGATGGAGATGAAGGTGTGCTTTAGTGATAATCTGGGGACGAAACTTTCTTCAAATTCAAAAGGCAATCTCAGTTCCCTCTCCAGGACTTTCCTAGGCATGAGACTTTAATAGCAGGATAGGTAAGAAAATTAATAGAGTATTTGAATGTTCAAATAGGAAATTCCAATTTTTGTATTCACAGCCTCTGAGATATAATCTATACCACATCACCTCACCGTGTGAGTGGAATGATATTCTTCTTCCTTGGGATACAGATCAAACTTGTGACTTAGTGGTATTTACACTTTGTGTAGTTTCAGTTTACTGAAGGCCAGATTTATTGCAGGGTGTATATATGCTGTATATACGCTATGTACATGCATGACTGTTTCTGTCTATTGTGGAGTTTACTTACTTCTCTAGTTATTTTTGTAAGTTAAATGATCAAAAACATATTCAGACTGTGATTACTTACACAGCAAATGAACACAATATTAATCATAAATTGGAGTATTTTGGAGGAAAATATATGATTTTCAGTTAAAGCTATACTGTCTATGCTTGTAGATCATTTGGTGTAACAACAGCATGATCTGTATTGTTGAATTCAGTAAGAAATTTAATGAACAGGAATTCTACACCAAAGATGTTTTAACTCCTTCCTGTAACGGATCTCACAGAGAAACACACACACACATTTAGTCCCAAGTATTGTAAGTATTGCTGGCTTCTCTGGGACTATTAAACAGCTTGAAGTTTCCAAGTTTTCAACAAATTTATAATCTGATCCTGGAAATTTCACAATCAGAATAAAAGGAAAATTAATTATTTACTTTCTGTTGACTATTCACTTAGCTATGCTTGAACACATGAAACAGAGGCATAGATGTGGCAAGACAAAGTGCTTCCTTTCCTTTTACATTGGTACCTCTTGATCTGGAAGATTCAGCAGGGAATGTTAACAGCATGTACAATAAACTGGAGCAAAATTTTGGTATGTCAACCTTACAAAGTAATGGTCTTGAGAATGTGAAAGACACCTGGTCCTTTTGCTCACTTATCTAACAGTGATTCTGTTCAACTGACATTAATCTGGGTCTTTAAACAGAAAGTGCAGGAAGGTGTTTTGTCTTTGTTCAAGTATTTTGTGACTGTATTTTGGGAGGTTTGTTTTGCTGACCTGTGGTGTTTTTCATAACAAGGTTTAACCATGTCTGCAGCATCTATCCAAATTCTTTCTTGGCTTTTCTTTCACACTTCTTCAGAATTTAAGCTGAAAACCACTACCAAATCAGTAATTTTACTTTTGATATATTAATTATATGTATGTTGAATCCATGGACGTATTTTAATTACAGCTTTTCCAAAATATAAGCTAAGAAAATACAAAGCCAGTGCGCCACCAGTTTAATCATTTTGAAGAAGAAATGACTGCCAAAAATGAGCAGCAATGCAATATGAGCTTATTGGGAGTAAATTATCTCACACTAGATGTCCTTTACTGTAAATTAAATAATACGTAAAAGAAATACAGCTAAACACAGAAAATAGTTTGGCATGGAATCAGATTTAAAACTATTATTTAAGATCAAGTCAATAGTGTTTAGTCCAGAAACTATAAAAGTGGGGAGTTGACAGCAAGCTTAAATGCAGGGGAAGCATTAACCTAGAAGGAGGCTGCTACTGAAATTTCTCAAAGTTCAATTTTGGGAGCAGTTGTGTTTAATGTTTTCATTTGTGGTCTTGGCATAGAAGCAAAAATAGGGAAGCATCATTTGGAAGACAGAAAACTGTTGTTTCATCATAGTGAAAGAATAAAATGACCATGAGAGCAGAAGTAATAGGAATAGGATGAAATTCATAAAGTGCAAGCGGATAGCATAAAGTAAACTTGGAAACCTAATTTCAAACCTGACCATTATTTCTTAGGAATAGATTAGTTAGAAAAAGGTGGAGAGAAGGGCCTTGGTAATAGGAGTTCATCGGCGAAAGATTACTAAGTTTCAATACAACCCAACTGTGAAAAAGTCAAACATACTCCTAGGACAGACAAGTAACTTTTAATACAGACTGCACAAGACTGATTGTACAAGACTCCAAGGACATTTCATCTTAAACACAGAGTACAATTCTGGTGATATGTGTTCAAGGAAGAGGTATTAAATCATGTAAAGATTTGGTTTTTTCATCATTACAATGTTCAAACATTTGAACAGTGGCTGAGAGAGCCTGTACGATCTTCATCCTTGAGACATTCAAAGCCTGACTGCACAAAGGTCTGAGCAACCTGATCTCATTGACCCTGATCAGGAGTTGGACTAAATGACCTCCAGATATCCTCTCTAACCTTAAACTTTCTATTATTCTACTATTCTAACTATGGCTTCTTCAAAAAAAGTGGGTTTTTTTGCCATCTAGAGACACTATAAGTGGCACAAAATTGAACAACTTTGCAGATAAAGCCTGACAAGTGTAGCAAAGGTAGAGTATGGTTTCTGACTGTAGAAGCAGGGGACTGGCTTGGGCATGTTTTTGTCAGTTCCTGCTCTGAAGTCTCCACGATGGCTGAGGAATTCACAAAGTCAAAGATATCAGCAGGTCCTGGTAAGCAAAATGCCCTGTAACAAAGAATTTCAGGATTATGGGCATTTTGATCAGGATGAGGTCCTTCCTGATATCAAATCAGGTTGCTATTCTGGCTGAAGACATCTGCACAAGACATAGTCATCAACGAAAGAAGCTGCTGTGGGTTGTTTTTGTTTTCCTTTTTTTTTAATAAATTGAGCTGAACAAAAACCATTCCATTCCATCAGCTGCAACCAGTACTGTATGCTTCTATTGTGCTCAAACACTCTTCAACACAAAGCCCTGAAAGTATAGGGTAAATTTAACGAACTGCAGTGTGATGCAGTAGAGAGTCTGGACTTTGTGTGTGACACTGGGAGCAGACAGTGTAAAGGTAATTAGTGTTTTCATAAAGACAGTGGGAGAGTTAAGCGGTGAGAAAGGCAGCTGCAACCTTAGCAAGACCAAATAGAGTTGAATAGATCTCCAAAAGAATTGCCATGAACGAGGTGACTTAAAGCATCCATTGCCCAAAGAAACATTATTTATATGTATGGTTGCTGACTGAAAATAAGATCAGCATCTACCCATAGTAACTACTTTCCCACATTGACAAGAAATTGTACTTCATCTCAAGAGTGAAGTTGTTTAGCTAAAACTTCCTATCATTGTGCACTGTATGTCTTAGGACTTCTATGAATACATTTCTTCCACAACTCCCCAGCTTTTTTTTTTAGTTTTCATTTCTATTCAACTATGTGAATTACTCCACATTTCATTGAATTGGGAGTATGTCAGTTAACTCTCGGAAACAGCCATCTGCCGTTCTTTCAGTAGGTTTACAAAGATTTACAACCCCTGAATATGTCATCAGCAAAGATTACCTTTTCTGTTGATGAGCTGTTGACACAATATGTTCAACACTGTTGGACTAAATCCCAACTATTAAGAAAACCTGCTAAAACTGTCATGGTACACCTTATAGAAAGTCTGTTCTGTCAATGCTGTACTTGACGAGTGGAAGTGGGGATCAATATAACGGTTGGATAAACAAAGTTGATCTGTTAAGTGGTGAAGTAATTCCCTAAAATATACTACAGTTTGGGTTATTTTTTATTTTTAAATACAAATGTCATGTAATATTACTGGAAAGCTGCAGAGAAACTCAAGTACAGAATATTAAAATGGTTTATTTACTTAACAAGCTCTCTGATAGTTTTATACAACAAAACCTCTCCTTCATGAAAGATGTTCTTCATAATACTCACAAGCATTTAGAATTTTTTAAACCTCTAGTTCTTTATTGGTAACATCATGAACGAAGCAAAATTTTCTTCACTATATTGATACCAGTTAAACAAGTTCATAGCTCCGTGATTTACTTTTCTTTAGATAAGGTAATCATATTATTATCAGTCCATGAAGGTATTTCCAGTTTGCCAGTTTACTAAATAAATTTTACCAATATATCATTACAAATTCACAACTTCATTTCAGAAATCTCCTGCAGCTAGTTCTTTAAGACTGTTATTTGTAAGTCAGCTGATTGTGTTGAAAAAGTTTATGTTCTTTTCTCAGAATTGATAACCTTTTTGATTTATCCTTCAAATAGATAACTTTTCCTTCCTGTTTTGGTACAGATAACAGGCAAAAATAACTGCTGAACATTTCTGTCTTCTTAGTACTATTTATGACAGATTTTTCAACAGCATCCTCTCTTATATGTCATCTTCTTTTGAGGCAAAAGTGCCATCTTTTGACAGACACTGGTAGAAAAAAAAAAACATATTAATTAAAAAAAAAATTAAGAGTGGATAAAAGAAAATAAAAACAAGATGAAAAATTATGATAACAATGACTTGGTTTTCTCTGAAGTACCTAAAATTTGTGGTCATCAAAGAACAGGTAATACAGTGTATTCAGTGTCATATGAGAATAAAGTGATATATTAACATAATTTTAGCTACATTGCACAGTCTATATATTAATTTTTCCATTAATACTTGCATGCTATTATAGTCCAGAAAAAACATTAGATTGCCTTGCCTCTTTTGATGCTGTAAAGTGTACATTTCACCAAGAACATTACACTGAGAACAATATTATTTTTATTGCTGCTCTTTTTTCTCCCCTTTTTTTTTTTTTTTTAGCAAAATAAGAAAGTAGTCTCCATGCCTGAATGTACTATGCCAAGTAAAGTGTAAAGATGCTAGCTCAAGCATTGAGCACCTGATCAGTCCTGGTACTTAATAGTTAGCTCTCTCTGGCATGGAGATGTCTACCAGCCTGTCTAAGACAATGTTAAGACATTATTCTTGGAATAAGATGGACAAAGAACCATGTCCAAAAGAAACCTGGAAAAACCCCCACAAAAAAAACCTCCACTAAATTTGTTTCCCTTCTTCCTACGGAGTTTTCCTTTGTACTGTCAGACATCCCTAGCTCATCCGGGTACACCTCATAGCATCGCGACATCATAGGACAATTCAGGGTGGAATTATCTTCAGGTCATCTAGTCCAGCCTCCTCCTCTGAGCACACAATGCATTGTCCCAGATACATATTATGAAAATTCCACCCATATGGGTGCCAACAACACTCTCGGATTATTTTGAACACTTTGAACAATCCTACAAAAAGAGATCAGAGGAGATTCAGGGTCAAATGTTATGTACTATGGATGTGGCTAGTTAATGCAGCAGGTCCTACGGCTAAGAGTCCCTGCCCTAAACAATTTAATAGTGTAAAAATATCCTATACTTTTATATGTGCATTGATAGGATGACAGCTGTTTCGAAATTTTTGAGAAAAAAAATAGTTTTCTAAGGGGGAAGGTCAAACTTCCTCTATTAGGTAAGAGGTCTGTGTATAACTTCTGCATGCAGTTTTTCTTGGCCACCCTTCTATGTGCTTCTGTCTCTATCATAATCAGAGTTCTTGTCTCTTACTAGATACAGTGTACCTCTCACTTGTAAAATCTATCCCAGTGTTTTGCACACACAGGGCCAGTCAATTTGGGATGAATAGCCAGAGAGGCCATATCAATATATAGGAAGGCCAGATAGGAGCTAACCATATTTCTATTTTTCTAACATGCAGCCATAATTTATTTTGAAAGCCAATTCTTTTTTATAAATCGCAAACTGCATGAAAAGTTTGAGTCTAAATCCTGTCCTCAGAGAACAATCTGAGCAGCCAATCTGTGCTATGGAGAATGCTTCATGAATTCATACCGAGGGGCTGTAGAGGGAAAACAGATATGGCTATGTACATAACTTCAGCCTCCTGAGGGAACAGACAGTGGATCAAACAGATGCTGTTGCAGAAAATCTCTTTGTACACAGCTGACATTTCCCATCACCTGCAATTATATTGGCCATGAAATATAACTCTCTGTACCAATTTCCATGTGCAAGCTGTAATGCAAGTTGCTATTTATATATCTGCATGTCTGCAGCGAGCTTCATTTTCTACTTTAAATATTTAATTAAGTAAGTAGGTATGTACGGGGGACCAACCAGTCCCACCTAAAATCATATGAGGTGGAAAAGATGTAATTTCTAGATTGACTGAATATTCTTTCGTGCTTTCTTTATCAAAACCTCCTTAAGTACATGTCATACAAAAGCACTAAAATTCTGAATAAAGAATATGCTTGTGTATGCTGCCTATGTGTATTGTACTGCATTATGTTTCTACATAACATTGTGTTTCTGTATATTTTAGTGTATGCACATAGTAATTGTTTTAAAGGTATGTTTCAGGTAGTTGGAATTTAGAAGAAATATAGCATTGGTGCCATCATATTAATGTACATTTCCCTAGAGGTTGTTTGTATTAAGTTTTCATACGGTGCGGTTTAAGTGTACATCTAGACAGCAGATTGAAACATACAGTTCTGAACCCTGAATGGATTGCTTTATAGGGGAGCAGGGAGCAGCACAAAGCCATACAAATATTAACGCAGGTGTTGCTAGACAGCGAGCCCTAAGACCAGATAAGGAACAGCCACATTAGCATGGCGCTGTGTGTGCCAACGCACTCTGGCCTTCGAGTCACAATTAATACCCAAGGTTTAGCATCCCACTGGCACGGCTGTGCTGCCACTGGTTCTGGAGCTGAGAAACACCTTGCAGGGTGTGCTTTAAAGCCCCTAAATCACAAATATTGTGCCATATTTACTGAGGGCTACGTTATGCCTTTATTCACAGTCTATAGAAAAGGGTGAGGTTAAGCTGCTTAATCCCAAAAGTAAGATCAAATAATACTTCAGCTTAGAGGGTGTCCTGGTTTCAGCTGGGATAGAGTTAATTCTCCACCCAGTAATTGCTGTCTTTTGGATTTAGTATGAGAATAATGTTGATAATGCTGACATTTATAGTTGTTGCTAAAAAGGTCTTTTTGCAGTTTCCCATTTTCGGCTAACAAACAGGTGTGCGGGACCTGGGAGGTACGTAGCCAGGTAGCTAATCCAAGCTGGTCATTGGAAATATTCCATATCATAGACATCATGCTCAGTTTATAATTGGGGGTTGCCCAGTGGGCAGCAATTCTCTTTTTCTGGGATTTTGGTGAAGTCTGTGGGTTCCATGATCTCTGCTCAGGGACTGGCTGCACAACCAGTCATCAGGAGGTGAAAAATAATTCTGTTGTGTGTTAGCTTCCCATGGTTTCGATGGGTGTACTCTTCTCTGGATAAAGAACTAGCTGAATGGCCGAGCCCAGAGAGTGCTGGTGAAATCCAGCTGGCGGCCGGTCATGAGTGGTGTTCCCCAGAGCTCAGTTTTGGGACCCATCTTGTTTAATATCTTTATTAATGATCTGGATGAGGGAATTGAGTGCTCACTCAGTAAGTTTGCAGATGACAGCAAGTTGGGCGGGAGTGTCAATTTGCTCAATGGTCGGAAGGCTCTGCAGATGGATCTGGACAGACTGGATTGGTGGGCTGAGGCCATTTGTATGAAATTCAATAAGGCCAAGCGCCGGGTGCTGCGCTTCAGTCACAACAATCCCATGTGATGTTACAGGCTTGGAGAAGAGTGGCTGAAAACTGCCTGGTGGAAAAGGACCTGAGGGTGTTGGTCGACAGCCGGCTGAACATGAGCCAGCAGTCTGCCCAGGTGGCCAGACAGAAACATTTTTACTGGTGACTGTTTAACTAACAAAATAAATGCGTATAACAAACTCTAAGAAAATTGTTTTGTCATCCTCTACTCAGCCCTGCCATTATCCCCGCCCCACGCTGGGCACCAAATTTAATGTTATAGTTTAGCTGTGGCCAGCAACAAGAGCGCCACGTGACCGCCCCTCCCCCCACTGAGGTGTGGAGGAGAATGGAAAGAAACAGGCAAAAATCTGGTGGGTCGGCATAAGGGCAGTTTAAAAGAACAGCAAACAAAGGGAACAGTAACAACAATGATACAGATAAGGAGAATACACAAAACAAAACAGTGGAATGCAGAACTCTTACCGCCTGCTGCTGCCATGGGCTCCTGAGCCTTGACTGACTTCCTGCTGCCCAGCTCCCCTCCAACCAGAACCCGGCATGAGAGCACATGGTATGGAATACCCTGCTCTGTTTGGCCAGGTTGGGTCAGCCCACCTGGCTGTGTCCCTTCCTGGATTCTGGTGAAAATGAACCCTGTCCTGGCCGAACCCTGGACACCAGAGAAGGGCAACGAGGCTGGTGAGGGGTCTAGAGAGCAAGTTTTATGATGAGCGGCTGAGGGAGCTGGGGCTGTTTATTCTGGAGAAGAGGAGACTGAGGGGGGACCTTGTTGCTCTCTACAGCTACCTGAAAGGAAGCTGTAGTGAGGTGGGTGTTGATCTCTTCTCCCATGTAACCAGAATAGGACGAGAGGAAATGGCCTCAAGTTGTGTCAGGGGAGGTTTAGATTAGATATTAGGAAAAATTTCTTTATTGAAAGAGTGTTCAGGCATTGGAATAGGCTGCCCAAGGCAGTGGTGGAGTCACCATCCCTGGAGGTGTTCAAAAAAGATGTAGACGTGGCACTTGAGGACATGGTTTAGCAGGCATGGTGGTGTGGGTTGATGGTTGGACTTGATGATCTTAGAGGTCTTTTCCAACCTTAATGATTCTATGATTCTATGATTGCTTGTTTTGCATATTCTATTTTTATTATTTCCTTTGTTGTCTTATTAAGCAGTCTTTATCTCAACCCACTATTTTTACTTTGTCCCATTCTCCTCCCCATCCCACTGGAGAGAGAAGTAAGAGGCTGTGTGATCCTAGTCACTGGTGAGCACCTGCATGGTCCTAATTCAGATCTACGAGGTTAAACCATGACAGAGGGACAGATCGTCTTGACATCAGCATTCTGGTTGACTGACCCTGAAGAAGAATTATCACATGAAAGTACAATCTGCCTTTACAACCAGCCATCCATACTGGCCACCCAGCAGAAACTGTGTCATAGATTTTTTTCTTTCCCACTTAACACAACAAGGGTTCAGAGTTTGATTTTTTGCTATAGTTAGAGCCATAATCAAAGCAGCAGTACCATGCAGAAGGGTTTGGGAAATCGTCGTTAAACCTGCGTGACTGACAGATTTTGTATTTCTAACATGCATGAAATGGAAGGTGTATTATGAGATTTTCTTCCAAGAGACTAGAGAAGGCAGCTTTACTTATTAAATAGGAAGCTGGTGTTCTGCATATCAGAAAGCAAGGTGGCTGTATCTCTTTTCAGAAGTTCTTAATATTCCCAATACATCCTCATTTTCAGTATTTATAGAAAAAAATGGTTGCTTGGCCATTATCTAATTGTCCTATTGTGTACCTCTGCATTAATTTGTCCCAGGTATAATCTGAAGATGGTGGGTGCCAGGACATTTTCTAAATGGTTCTTTTGTTCTTTGAATTCATTGTCTGCTTCTTATCAGCATCTGAAAGAAAGCTGAGAAAAAATGAGGCTGCTGTTTTCCCTCGTTGTTAATTATTTAACATTTATGGCCTTTAATTTGTATGTCTTCTGTGAACAATATTCTGTGGATGTCTGTTGTATTAACGATGTCCATTTCCCTTATAGGAAAACTTTGACATGTTTTATACAATTCTATAAAATACAGGATACTGGACAGTAAATAAGCTCTACAGGAAAAGATTTGTTAATGAGTCCCTCTTCAATTAGGTAAAAATCAGGAAAAAAAAATCAATTAATACTGAATATAGAAAAATAATTTGGATCAATCTTGCAAGTATTAGAGGCTCTTATTTACCGCAGGACTTGCACATGGTCACTAGTGCTTTGTGGCATTTTACATTACGTCTACACTATACAGACCTAAAACAACTTCTGTTAAAATTCATTAAAGTGTTGTTTGTGAATAAAAATACTAAAAAAACCAGTTAATACAGAATACAACAGATTCTTACAAAATTCGATAATTCACTTCAATGTTAAATTAACCAACTGAAATTGATAAAGCTCCCAATTTTCTTCTCGAGTTTCAAAGAGGTCACAGTCTCATTTTAAACACTTCTTTAACCAACTATGAACTGTCCTCTTAAGCAATCTAGTCCTGGGTTACAGTAAGAATCCTCTATTCTACATCAGGAGGTTTGTCAATGCCATTTAATGAGGACAATACTTATGCAAAATCTCCCACTTTGGCTCTGCTAATACTTCTTATTGTGTCATCCTCGAAACTCTTAAGAAAACAATACACAAAATTGTTTTTATTATCACACTCTACAGCAACGTTGGTGTTAATTCTTTTTTAAAAAAATTTGATAAAAAATTTAAAGAAATCAGTGAGTAAAGAATTAAAAGGAACTCCATGTATTTGAAAGCGGATGGAATGAAAACTGTTACAGAATTGCAGAATCACAGAATGGTAGTGGCTGGAAGAGACCTCTGGGGAACATCTGGTATAATCTGCTTACCAAAGCAGGGTCACCTAGAGCAGGCTGCACAGGACCTCACCCAGGCGGGTCTTGAATATCTCCGGAGAAGGAGACTCCACAGCCCCTCTGGGCAGCCTGTTCCAGGGCTTCATCACCCTCAGAGGGAAGAAGTTCTTCTTCATGTTCAGACGGAACTTCCTCTGCTTCAGTTTATGCACATTGCGCCTTGTTCTGTCACTGGGCACCACTGAAAAGAGTCTGGCCCCATCCTCCTGACACCCACCCTTCAGATATTTATAGGCATTTATAAGATCTCCTCTCAGCTATCTCTTCTCGAGGCTAAACAAGCCCAGCTTCCTCACCCTTTCCTTGTAGGACAGATGCTCCAGTTCCCTCATCATCTTCTTATCCCACCTCTGGACTCTCTCCGGTAGCTCCTCATCTTTCTTGAACTGGGGAGCCCAGAACTGGACGCAGTACTCCAGATGGGGCCTCAATAGGGCAGGGCAGAGCGGAAGGAGAACCTCCCTCGACCTGCTGGCCACACTCTTCTTAATGCACCCCAGGACACCATTGGCCTTCTTGGCAACCAGGACACACTGCTGGCTCATGGTTAACCTGTCGTCCACCAGGACACCTGGGTCCCTCTCCGCAGAGCTGCACTCCAGCAGGTCCACCCCAAGCCTGTACTGGTGCATGGGGTTGTTCCTCCCCAGGTGCAGGACCCTGCACTCGCCCTTGTTGAACCTCGTCAGGTTCCTCTCTGCCCAACACTCCAGCCTATCCAGGTCACGCTGAATGGCAGCACAGCCTTCTGGTGTATCAGCCAACTCCTCCCAGTTTTGTGTCATCAGCAAACTTGCTGAGGGTGCACTCTGTCCCTTTATCCAGGTCGTTGATGAAGAAGTTGAACAAGACTGGGCCGAGTACTTACCCCTGGGGGACACCACTAGTTACAGGCCTCCAACTAGACTCAGCACCGCTGATGACAACCTTCTGAGTTCTGCCATTCACCCAGTTCTCAATCCACTTCACCGACCACTCATCCAGCCCACACTTCCTGAGGTTTCCTAGGAGGATGTTATGGAAGACATTGTCAAAAGCATTGCTGAAGTCGAGGTAGACAACATCCACTGCTCTCTCCTCCTCTAGCCAGTCAGTCACACCATCATGGAAAGCTATCAGATTGGTTAAGCATGATTTCCCCTTGGTGAATCCATGCTGACTACTCCTGATAACCCTCTTTTTCTCCATTTGCTTAATTATGACCTCCAGAATGAGCACTTCCATCACCTTTCCCGGTATGGAGGTGAGGCTGACCAGCCTGTTGTTCCCTGGGTCCTGCTTCTTACACTTCTTGAGGACTGAAGTGACAATGGCTTCTCTCCATTCCTTCAACAGCTCCACTGTCCCCCAGGACCTTTCAAAGATGGTGGAGAGTGGCTCAGCAATGAAATCTGCCAGCTCTCTCAGCACTTTTGGGTGCGTTCAATCAGGGCCCATGGATCTGTGGGCGTCCAGATTGCTTAAGTGATCCCTCACACAGTCCTCCTCAACCAAGGGAAGGTCATCCTCTCTGTAGGCTTCCTCTCTTACCTCCAAGGCCTGGGATTCCTGAGGGCTGGCCTTAGAACTAAAGACTGAAGCAATGAAGGTATTTATTAATTCTACCTTCTCTGTATCCTTTGTCACCAGGACACCCAGCTCGTTCAGCAGTGGCCCCACATTATCCCTAGTCTTCTGTTTGCTGCTAATGTACTTGAAGAAGCCCTTCTTGATGTCCTTGAGATCCCTTGCCAGATTCAATTGCAGGTGAACCTTAGCCTTCCTCGTTGCATCCCTGCATGCTCTGACAAGTGACGTGTCCCTCTTTCCACATTCCATGGACCTTTCTCTTCCATCTGAGTCCCACTAGAAGCTGCTTACTCATCCATATGGGTCTCCTGTCTGTTTTGCTAGATTTCTTGCTCAGGGGGGTGCACTGATCCTGAGCATGGAGGAAGTGACGCTTAAGCAGTGACCAGCTCTCTTGGACCCCCTTACCTTCTATAGCCCTGACCCACGGGATTCCTCCAAGTAGGTCGTTGCAGAGGCCAAATTAGCTCTCCTGAATTCGAGTCCAGAAGTTCTTCTGTGCCTCTGCTTTTGATTTCACAACAAGGCTGACTGAGATAGATCATTGCACTTCACCTAAGCTTTTTAATGTTTTTTCTGTAACAGAAACACTGTCAAGCAAGCAGTACGTCCCACAGGATTGAACACAGGCTGGAGTGTCTGTACGTGAAACAGTAAAGGAATGCACCTCAAGACAAAAGTAACTGTTTTAGATGTTGCACAGACACTCATGGAGAGGAAGTTGCTAAAAAAAACCGTAGTGTATTGGGATCTTTGCACAGGCTAATCCTTGCATGAGGAATAAAATCTCTTGAACAGGATGGCAAGCTACTGTCTGAGTGGTGGTAAGACTTTCTGTTGCAAGTGTCTTTGTAACAGTATCTCCAGCAGGGTTGGCCAAGACTCCCCAAAACATTGTTCTGCTGAATTCCTGTATCGAACTGGCTTGAAGTCCTGTGTGATCATTTCATCACTTGTCCACTCTATTGCTGTTGATTACCTTAAATTATCTACCAAAGAGCTCCTAATGATCTTCACTGTCCTGCGTGATGCTTTTCGTGGTCCTGTGCAGCCTGCTGTAGGTGACCCTGCTTCGGCAGGAGGGTTGGACTAGATGACCCACAGAGGTCTCTTCCAACCCCTACTATTCTGTGATTCTGTGATTCTGTGATTCTGCATATCTAGAAACTCCTGTTTACGAGTATCTTGTCTATGTACAGGTTGGTTAGCTCTGGAGTAGGAACACCCTGGGGAGTTTCTAGGATGGTAGTTTCTCCACTTGAGATATGAATCAATGCACTGGAAAGAAACAAATTCATTGGGGCATAGACACAAGCCGACAAGGGGATTTGTTGTGACTGCCCCAGATTACCACTAGGATTGCTCCTGTAACATTTCATCCCATTCTTTGTGAAGACAGTGGCTAGAGGTTCAGTCTACCCCCTCATCTCAAAATGGTCCAGGGTTTAAATTGCTCATTATGCCATCAACAGATTTATGCATAGGCACACCCCCCGTACACAGTTACACCACAACTATAATTATAGGACAAATGTGAATTTCATTCTTATGTCCCATTTATAACTTAAATTCCACATTTCTTGCCACACGAAGAGGGATGGTCAGGACTACTTCTAATGAAAAAGTTTTCACTGAAAAATGACAACTTGCCAAAAGTATTTGCAAACCCTAGAAATATACGTGTTTCTCTGGTTTTTTTCTTACTGTATTTGTCCTACTTGCTAATTTAGTACTAGTGAAAGTCAGTCAAAAAAAGTCACTGTCTTCAGGAGAAGCTGTAATGGATCCATAATGAGTTATTGTAAGGCTTATATGCACACTTTTTTTTGGCCACAGTAACTAGATAAGCGAACTCTGGAGATGATCCAGGCTAAGTATGCAGACAGTAATAGGCCATTAAGATTTGCTTTATTTGTGCATTAGTTAAAGTGACTGGACCTTCAAACCAAATCAGAGAGCTTTGTCTTCTGAGAAACTCCAGTCTTGTGCACATCAGCAGATGCTTAAAGCTAGAGTCAATATTTAAGGAACTGGCATGCATTCCTAACTCAGCACACATTTTTCGTTCCACTCATAGGCATATTACTGAGAACTCACTTTTGCACCCTTGGAGTAAAGCTGTTTCCATTTCCTTACTGTTTGGCACATTAGACATAAATACTTTGAAAGCTGGTGTGTCTTAGAGTCTGCAGATGCAAATGTACGTGTTGGATTCACATAACTGAGCAGACTCTTCTCCCGTGATGTGACTGCTTTTCAGTAAAGGGATGCACTTTCTGAACACCCCAAGTTCATAGAATCATAGAATCATAGAATCATAGAATCATAGAATCATAGAATCATAGAATCATAGAATCATAGAATCATAGAATCATAGAAAGTTTTGGGTTGGTTCAGTGTAGGGATTCACTGATTTTGTTTAAATCTTAGTGTCCAAATTATTTTTCTCTTCCTTTTGCTAGACAGTCCACCTCTTTATTCCGTATATGGAGTTTGTGTCACTCATCTTTTAGAATAATTTTTTGCTACATTAAAAGCAAAAATGTTTTTTATGCTCTGCTTTTCCAAACAATTGCCCCCGCAGGCATTAACACTGGTAGAACAGTAGTAAGGCAGCTGAAATGCTCTGGATAATTCACGCATGGACAGAGACAGACCTTGGTCATAACACTGTGAATTAGACCACCAGCATATTGTGCTGCATGCACAACTGTCATGCTATAGAGCAAAGTGAAGGCATATATGAGGATCCTAAACATGGTTTTCTCTCACGGAGCCTGACTGCATTTCACTTTCTGTTGCAGGATTGAAGTTGGATGAGAAAGGCAAAGTGCATGTGAGCATGGTGCATCACATTAAGGGTTTATGTAGCCTGTTAGTCATTACGACTGACATAAGAAATTTGGAAGTGTGGTTCCTCTGCAATATTAAGGCTCTCTACACTTGTATGGGCAATTTTTCCGAAGCCATACCCTGCCCTGAATCTAAGCAAGGCTCTGACAGCCAGCTCTGGGACACCCCAGCACGGTATAGTTAGTCATCCCTGGAGACTCCCACCTCTCACTTTTTGATATCCACCTTCCCTGGCTATGTTAGCAGTCAGACTCATGCACTCTCGGAAGTTGAAATGTGGCTAAATGTGGCAGCTCTATCTAATCTATCTGCACTGAGCACTGTAGCCTTCTCCTTTAGTGAAGACGGAGAGGAGGGCAATTATACTGTTCAGTTTCTATGACATATCTCAGAGGTCTACCACAGAAAACAGGAAGCTCTCTTGACCTAGATGATGAGCAGAGATGAGATAGTCTCTTCTTAGAAGTCTTTAGGTACTTAAATGGACCTCTCATGTTGTGAGGGACTCTTAATTGCAGTGGCTGAGGTCAATGAAAAACTATGTCATATCCAAACTAAAGCTTAATATTTTAGTTGTAGAAATACAGACTTCCCATTCCCACCTAAGCACCTAAACCAGACAGCTCCCTCACATTTGGAAGAATATTTTAAAATTTATTTGCAAATGCTTTTTCACTGTTTTGAAGCAACGCAGCACAGAGTGCAAAATGACAATTAAAACGGTGTGCTGTATGTTATAAACAGCCTTGCCCTACATATAGCAAGTCACTTTCATTCATGAAGGAACAAAACTTCATATTCGGTACATTAAAGACTACGCTGATTTACAGCACGCTTTGATCAGATGATCAAAACCCACTTTAATGTTGCTCACAGAACACCCTTACACCTCACACATGTATCATTCATAGCTGGCAGAGATACTGAGCATCTCAGTGCTTGCTAGAGCTGTGTGTCAGCCTTTGGCATCGAGGATCATATCTTTGGTTTAAGTGCTTGCTGTCTGAAGTAAATAACAACAAAGATAAAATGAGTTTTCTTGGAGTGATTGTGCCAGCTTGGCCTGGCATGAGGATTGTGATTTTTTCCCCTTGAGATAAGTGAAAGAGAATTAAATTGAGCCCTAGGGGACAGGTACGTAGGGCTCACTGAAATTACAGGCTGGCTGCTGGATTAGCAGAGGTAGACATGGGAGCTTAGCTATCACATATTTTATTGCACAGAAGAGGAGGAATTCAAACATAAGAGGAAACAGGACTGTATAAAACAGGGAAGATTAGAATTTTGTAAAGTAAAAGGATTTAAACTGGGATGAGTTTTCAACAAATCCAATGTACTAAGTTTCAGGCGTGGAAACAGCTGCTGCTCTGTGTGGGGAATTCAGGAAGAGTTTTTGGGTGTACTAAGTCTTAAAATACAGTTTTATGAATTCTTTTTCTTTCTTTCTTTCTTTAATTCCACTAAAATACTACAATGACCACAAGTGGTTTGTGGAAGTTCAGTTGTTTGGTGCAAAATGCTTAATGTGACACTATTTAAGTGAAAGCTATTAGGTCATTTTTATGGGATTTCACAAAGGTGGGAGTAAGCTCAGCCACTCCAGAAGGACAATAGCCTTTTGAGGAATGAAAGCTTGTGTTGCCTTTAGGTCTTGACCAAATTCTGGATCCAAGACCTGTTTGCCTGGCAAAAGCAATCTTTATCATTCTTACATAATCTGTGGAGTTAAATCCAATTGATAATGGGCATTTGGAAAAGAATTGAAGGGCAGACAAGCAACATCTGAGGGTCATGGAAAGAAAGTAAGGATGCATTGCATTTGTACACTGACAAGGGTGACTACATGTCAACATGTAGCAAACGACACACTCTGTTGACAGATGCACAAAAAAACCCATCAGCAGCGAAAATCCCACCTTTATGTGCACACAGGCTTTAAATTGAGGTTGTGATTATGTCCTGAAGCAGAACACTAGCTTGTCTGTGAATTGACATAAAGCTCAGAGGTGGACAGGGTAGGGAAGCCTGCTGGGTTACTAGGTGCTGGATGAGCAATACACTACAGCAGAAAGTACCCGAGCATGTACCCTGAGTTCACCCTAGTCTCACGATACAGCTCCTCCAAAGATAGAGGTTTGAACTAACGTGTTTTAACCCACAAAACAGAAGTCTGGTAATACGCATAAGCTCAACTACTGTGATTTAGCTGATGGAGATGGTTAGTACGCTGTAGTTCGGTGTTGTCCCTCAATCCTCTAACTACAGAGTCAGTGAGAGGACTGTTTTTGTGCAATGCTTCTGCAGTACCCAGGTTTATTGCTGTATCTCAACTACTGTCCATGGTTTATCCAGAATTTTCTTGAAGTCATAACTGTCATACTTGCAAGCAATACTTGTAACTGGGTATGGTGTATAACTACCTGTGTGGATGGGCACCTTCTCCTTGAGATTAACTTTCAAATGCATTCCTTTGCCAGATTAAGGACCTTAGCACCTATTGCTACCTCTGCCTATCCCATCCCTCTGGCGGGCACAACATTAAGATACTATTCATTGTCTTTCCTTGGAAGACTCAGTTTTTTCCATCCAGAAAAGAAGATGGCAGCCGGAATTTAGATTTCAGTGGGGACTTCAGCTGGGGTCTGGACTATTGAACTATTTGAAAATTGTTATTGATATGATTCTACAGTATTAGAGGATAACAAATGTAATACACATAATGAACTATAATTATAAAGAGAAAATAAATAGGAATAAAAGTATATTCAATAAGCATAATGAAACAATAGCAGATGTAGAATTTAGTATAAAAGGATTATCAAAGATATTCCAAATTTTTTTAGCTGTTATTAGATATCCATTATAAGTTGTTGCCTTTTACATCCTCCCACATTCTAGTATGTTTTATTTAAATCTGCTGTTGAAATCCTGATCCACTATGAAACATAGGTATTGTAAGCATGTAAAGATTACAAGCCATACAAATTGAAAAAAAAAAAAACCAAATCAAAACGACTTAGTGTTATCCACTGAGGCCTGATCTCACTGATGAATTGTAATGGAGGTATCTAAATTGTGAATAAATAATAAATAGATGCGTGCTAAATATGTGATGAAAGAAATCCATGCGCATCTGGCCACGTCTGTTGTTTCATTTAAGTTACCAGCACAAGTGCAGAACATCAGGAAATGGCTGCAAGGGTCCTTTTGTACATACATTGTTTGCTCTGTCACAATCTCTGCTTTTCGGAGGGCACCAAGGATGTCTTCCTCTGTGACTGATCATACGTGCGTAACATCCCCCAAGGCCAGTTTCAAGAGTTCAGTGGTCCATGAGGCATTTTAGCTGATTCCCCACATAACTGGCTTGGACGCATGCAAATGGCTACTTGCACCCACAGTAATGATCTCCCCAACAGCTGCAACAGTTCTTTGTGTACCACATCTTGTTATTGAAAAAGAGGATTTTAATGGAAATGCCTGGATTGCAAAGTTTCTGCTGGAGTGCACACACAGAGCAGACTGGATAGAAATGGATTGCAAAGTACAGATGGAAAAATAAGCGTTTTAATTAATGCTAACTTTTATGTACTTGAAGGACACACATGCTTGTAGATGTGTTTCTATCCCATTTGGTCATGCAGAAGCTAATTCTGATGAATTTGCTAATTTTGCCAAAGAGAATTCATAGCTGCCTCTTTTCACCGTGGTACTTTCTTGCAATTACTGTTGTTTGACAGCTGTTGTTTTCATGCAAATTTCACGATGTGGTGTGTGAGTCTCTGTGAGGTGATAATAACTGTGCAGATCACGCTTAAACAATATAAATAAGAGCAGATGATACCATCATATTTCTGAGCTGCAATTTGATTTAAAGTATTTGCCTACTGTGGCTGTATAAACCTCACAGGCAATACTGCCCATTTCCCCTTGAGATTAATGATATTCAGTGGAAAGCTGCCTTACGTGTATTAATTACAATTACCTGAGGTACTGAGTAGACCGTATTCTTGTGCTTTATTTAGTTTTTTTTTCACCTAGACAAAATGGTTTTGTAGTATTTTATGCCCACTTTACAGATGTATAAATCCCACCACGCAGATGCAAAGGAGTGGTTAAGTTGGCTGTGTGCCATGAAGTCTGCTATCGTATAGCTGGCATGGCTCTCCCAGCCCGCTTTCACTGTAGGACTGTTCCCAGAAGCCCCTCAAATGGAAAATAGGAGATACTCGACTTAAATGATGCGTGTTTTAATTCAATGGACAAAATTAATGTACTCTGCATGTGGAACTGGATCTAACACTGATATCTGAGGCAAAACTGTACAAAGGATCTTAATTACCAATGTCAGGAATCCCTGCTATGATTCTACTGCCTTTTCATCAGCTTAGATGCACTGTGAAGCCAAATTTTGCAATTGCTAGCCATATTTAAGTGTAGGGAAGATCTTGGTAGTAGGAAAAGTAAAATGACTCACTCGTAACAAATAAAAGAATATCAGATTTCTGTACAAGATATTAGCACTTACTCAGTTCAATCTTAATAAATTAATAATGCATAGACAGAGCTGATAAAAGCTCAAAATTTAAGAAGCTCTCTGTAGCTCAGACAGAGGTATGAGCAGAACGAAATAATGAGTGTTTTTCTTTTTTTCTTGATGACTGCTGAATTTCAGTAGAGAACAAGCAATTTCAATAACAGACAGTACTGCATTTTGAGATCCTTCAAGATGAAAGATCATGTATCTTAGCGTTGCACTTACTGTTAGGCAAAGAGCAGACGTCAACAGTACTTCATCTATGGATTGTTGTGATTTTAGTATATGGGAAGCAACAACAGAAGAACAGATATGAAGTCACTGTGAGAGGACTGGTATGTTTATCCGTTGCAGTGGCCCATCTTTTGTCCCTGCTCATGGCAGGGGGGTTGGAACTAGATGATATTTCAGGTCACTTCCAACCCTTACCATTCTATGATTCTGTTTAGCCTGAGCAAGAGAAGGCTGAGAGGGGACCTAATAAATGCCTATAAATATCTCCAGGGTGGGTGTCGGGAGGATGGGACCAGACTCTTTTCAGTGGTGCCCAGCAACAGGACAAGGGGCAATGGGCACAAACTGAAGCAGAGGAAGTTCCAGCTGAACATGAGGAAGAACTTCTTCCCTCTGAGGATGACGGAGCCCTGGAACAGGCTGCCCAGGGAGGTTGTGGAGTCTCCTTCTCTGGAGATATTCAAGACCCACCTGGACAAGGTCCTGTGCAGTCTGCTCTAGGTGACCCTGCTTCGGCAGGGGTGTTGGACTAGATGATCCCAGAGCTCCCTTCCAACCCCGAACATTCTGTGATTCTTTGATTCTGTGACCTTGAAATGACTTAGCTTATTGCAAAGGGTAGAGGTGACTTGTAGTGTAAACTACCCCAGAAAGGAGGCAGTATTTCAATTTCATGATTACAAGCCCTTTGGTTGTAATGCTATTTGATTTTAGCATTGTAAACTACTTTCTTACTCTAATATATCACTGCTTCTGAGATATAGCTAAAATTCAGTCAAGACTGCTAATAGCAAATTAACTTAATATTTCAAGAAATTTTAGAGTATTGTTACTAAAAATAATTTGCAGTAAATAAAAGCATTAATTGTTCAGTTGCTTAGTGCTGTGTTACATGACCAAGTGTGTCCATAACTATCACTGTCCATGCACATACACTCTTCCACACGTGCACATACAAAATTTGCCTTTTTTTGTGTTGCACTTCTCTAATGTGTAGCTTGAGACAGTGTCTTGGATCTGCATTTCATAAGCAGCCAGCCACCCCTCCCCCATCCAGTTGCTTTGTAGCCTGTCCCTGTTGGTGAAGTCCTGGCTTCCCTTGTCACCCTGTGACTCTTGCTGACCTGAAGCAGCACTTTCAGCTTGGGGAAGCAGAGTAGCTGGCACTGAATAAGCAATTCTTAGTATTTTTGGGTGTTCAACTACACTTCGTGAGGTAATTACTTTTGGAAACACCAGTTCAGCACAGCCAAGGACAAGAGTGAAAAGAGATGCAGAGTTTCCCAGCAGGGACAGCTGGGGATGCTGATTAAGAATGGAAGAATCTGTTTGGGAAAACAAATCTGCTTGAGCCCCAGTTCTGTAAAAATTTCGTATTAATTCCTGTGTTTGTGAAAATATTTGTGTCCCTCACAGGCAGAGGGGCTGGGATTTTTTTTGTTTCTTTGCTTTTGCCACCATCCAGTTTTCTTCCAAGAACCATGGTCTGGTGACTGCAAAATGTTGAATTACTTGTCTGCTCACATCCATGTGGAGTCGCTAATAGTGCCGTTCTCTGACAGCATTTTTGGCAACCCCATGAAGCATCTCCTACAGGAGCAGCAGTAAATGTCGTGGCACAGAGAATAATGGTACGCAGCGAACCAGAAGAGAGATTTAAATATTGGCAACAGTTTATGCTGTTTTCAGTTGCATATCTTTATCAGGGCTGCTATTAGCACCCTTTCTCTTGAAACAAAGCAATCGTATACTAGATTTTGTAAACCAGAAGGCTGCCCAGGTTACCGAGAGAAGCTGAAGTTAACATTGTAATGAAGAAAAATAATGAGAAGCAGTGAGGGTGTGTATAAAGTCAAGTTATTTTGTAGACAAACTTTACTTAACAAGCACACTGTACATGGGTTTCAAGGCCACACGTGCAGGGCAGCTGTTCCTTTTCCTCTGGTGATGGGAAAGGATACTGTCCATTTGAATCAGGTGGTGACTTCAGATTACTAGTACATTTGAGCAACCCTTCCACATTTCCAGAAAGTCTGAGGTGGACTATACTTCTGCCGTTTTCCCTCAGAATAAGCCAATAACAAATCTGTCAGACACTAAGAAATCTCTTTTTTGAAAAAAATCCCCAAGCACAACAACCCCCAAAACCCAACAGCTGTTAGTGAAGACTAGCTTGGTACAGATCCCTGAGATGGTTACTTGTTGAGTCATATGAAAAGTTCCAGAGCCTGTTTCTGAAAATCTGGGAATACCTTGCTCACAATATTTTTCAGTATTTGGACATTCATGTGCTGTCCATTGCACTGATTCCTCACTAGTATGGGACAGTCACGTTAATATATATAATGATTTCTGGTAATGCTCACCACTAGTCTCACAACATATAAAGCACTTTTGTGTCACAGTAGGCCTAAAAGGAGATTGCAGAACAGAAGGAAAACATTGAGTCCAAGCCAAGAAAGAACAAATACTATCTCATTAACTGAATGACACAGTTTGGAATAAATATCTAATGTTGCTACATTGGTAGTGGTGTTATTAATCAAAGACAGCGTAATGGCTTTTATAGCATTGCCTCTGGTTTGGGAGTGTTTAATAATCATAATGAAAACATATTTCAAATGAGCTCTTCTGTCATCTGGATTTTCCCATCAACTTTGGCAGACGTAGACGTACTCAGAGAAAGTATAACTTTTTTTGGAGGGACTGTGTAGTCCAGACAGATTATGTATCTTGGTGACATGGCTTCTGGAGATCTCACTAGAAGCTAGTGCCTTTGGAAACTAAATTAAGCAAAATCAAAGCAAAGACAATTATCTTAAAGTGCAGAATTATGCTGAATTAGAGCCCTGAGTGAAAGAAGCTGTTCAAACGATCACCTACATTTAAAATATGAATTATTTCTTTATGTGGAAGGAATAGGGATCACCCCCTGCCACAGCATTTCCCATGAACACAGGAGATCTCTCTGCCATTTTTATAAAAGTCTGTTGTATGGACATTAAGAGGAAAGAGCCTGGATAAACTCAGTTAAAGTGAAAGTCAGAGTTTAACCCACTCCAGCAAGTGTGTCAGGAGCTACAGGTGACTGTCTCCTCTCTGCCTCCAGTGTCTGCTAGTTTATACATGCCTTTTTAAACACAGAAATAATTTTTGGGTCCCACAGTAGCACGCTGGGGCCTTTCTGCCTCCCTCCAGAGACCAGGTGAGAGTAGACACTGACAGTCAGGTCTCAAAGGAAGAGGTGAGGTGTTTGCAGCTGCCTCCTTTTCCTCCCATTTTTCCAGTGAATTTTCTACATACTGGGTACCATTGGCCACCTGCTGTCATGCCGATAGAGGCAAAATTACTCCTGCTTTCTGCAATAACTAAGCCCTGAGGCAGAAATCGTTCCTGGGTGAACTCAGTCCATCATATATAAATATATGTGGTTGAGAACAGCGCAGAAACTCAGGATCTTCTTGCAGACTGGAGCCAAAGTGAGTCTGCCTCAACTAATATCCTAGAGGGACAGGATGAAGGAAGTTTTTCCAGCATAGAAAAGGGCATGATCTAAAACTAAACCAAAACAGAACAAAAAGAACCCCAGCCATATAACCAGTAATGCTGCAAGAAAATGTCAGCACCGTAAGAGCTGGGTGAAGTGAAGCATGAGAGAAGTGAAGTATTTTTCACTAGAGGGCAACATGGTATCAGAAAAGTGGATGGATGCTCCCCTGGAAGACAGTGAAATATGGGGACAAGAGCATGCCACCATATGGAGGAGAGACTTCAAAATAACAAGGCAGCCTAGTGAAGCACAGCAGAATGAGAAACAGTTTTACTGCCCTTAGTCATCATATTGACTCTCTGGCTAAGTCAGAGAGGGGAGTGGGAGTAGAAGAGGAGAATGTGGCTGCTGTGATTCAATCTACAATACAGTCAGACACAAGCTCTTCCTGAATGAGGGAGATGTGATAGAACCATTCATGACCAAGGTGCAGAAAGGGGGAAAAAATAAACATAAAGTACTGACTGTCTGAGTTTCAAATAAACCTCTGGATTAGTGACATCTATAGCTCCTACCAGAAATGCTGTTAGTCTCTTACAAAAGAAGTCTAGAGGTTGTCAGTCCATAAATTTTCAGTTGATTCCAATCTCAGCACAACACACTTAGAAAAGTTACCCCTTAAACCACTCCATGGCTGTCTGAGAGTGACAGAAAGAAGGGGAGAAACAGCGTTTCTGCAACTTGTGACATATATTTTGTTAACAGAAGTCAATATTAAACTACCGAATTTGTGAAATAACACTGTTTTAAAACATGTATAAATGAATTTTTAAATTTGGACTTCATATTTGACCAACTTTGATCGTAGAATAGTGGAACATGAATCTAGGATAACAGACTGCTGGGGATTAGTCTTAAAAGAGCATTAAAGGCTTCTATGTAGAGGAAATTATTTTAACTCCATCCAGAATGCGAACATAATGACCTAACCTGCTTAGGACACAGGGATGGATCCCCGGCCCTAAGGTAAAACAATTAAAACGACCTGGTGTCTTCATCCAGAGCATATTGGCCGGATCTACACCACAGAGCATCTTTCTTCGCTAGGCCCCATGGGATCCTAATAAATTAGTTAATTACTGCATGAAATTATTTGTGAAATACTGTAAGAATTTGTTGTAACCTGCAAGAACTGTGTTTTTGTATATTTGCGTGCTACAGTTCAGTCCATCTATTTTTTTTGCTGTGAATGTAAAGAGCAGCTCTGTTTTGCTCTGTCTCCTCCCAGACTGCCCCTAACTCTTCTCCCACCTGCTCCGCGTAGGAGTTGACTCTGGCACTCCTCTTCCTGCTTTCACTGAGCTGATCTAACTTGCTAAGTTTACAGAATACACGCACTTGTTTTGGTGTGTTAGTTTTCTGTCAGTTCAGTGAAACAAATACTTGTGATGGAGACTGCTGGGAATCAGATCTGGCACAAGGAAACCAGCAGCAGCTGGTAGGAGCAGGATGGCCCTTTCTCTGCCACGAGGAGACATTGCATGGTCTCAGCTGCATCGCTGAAATGTGCCCTTAATCCACTTAAAATTAATATAAATCATTGGTACATAACCTATGTGCACTGAGGAGATCTTGACAATCAGACCTGTCCATTCATTAAAGATAATTACATTTTTTGATATCCAGAATTTGACAAAAATTATCAGTATTTTTTTGGGTGTTCCTTTTTCTCCTCATGTCAATTCATAATAATTTTGAAAAGTTTAGGTGAAAGGAAATATGTAGCAAAGATCCTGGAGAGATTTTTAAGTGTTCTGCATTTCCCAAGGAAAGCCAAACTTCACCTTCTTGGATTTAGTAAGATATGCATAGTAAAGCTAAATGCAAAATAGTTGAACATCATTGGAAATAATAGTCAGGATCCACAACAGGAAAGAGGTGTTCTCCAATAAAAACACAACTGTTCTTTCTAAATAGAAGTGAAGCGAATAACTAATTGCCATTTCTGAAATGAGCTTTATTCTCTTGTTTACTACACAGTAAACCAAGAATAATTCCACTGTATTGTACTGTGTTAGTCATGTGAAAGTGATTCAACCGAAGTAGAACTTGTGCTTTTGCTTTATTACTGGATATGAAGAGTAATGAGTTGAAACAGTAATGTCAATCCTTCTGAACGGACAAAATTGTTTCATTTGGGAGACCATTCTGGATCCAATATAATTGCATTTGGAACTAATTTTGTCCTTATGCTACATAGGACAGAATTGCTCTTATTGCTGTGCATGTGTTTACAACCTTTGGCACACTAGGATGCAATTATTTTCTGGGATCCAGGTACTTGACTAATACAAATAATTATAGCTGTGGCATGGAGGCTATATTTTATAGTTGGACATAACAAAAACCATGAAAGAATTGTTATAATTCATAAAATATACAGTGAAAAGACATTATGAGGCTGCATAATTCACTAACATTAATTCAGTCATACTGATTGGGACCAGAATTCTGTCTGTCCAGTGACCTCCCTTTGATGGCAGCATAGAGCCAAGAGAAGATTGCACAAACTGGGCAAACATAAATTCTACTTCCTCCCGTTTCTCTTCCAGGCATTAAACTTTTACACGGACTATGTGAACCAGAAATGGTTTTATGTATTTAAGTAACACCAATTGATTTCATTCCTGTGGGTATGTCCATTCATCCTTTGAATCCATGCAGACTTTTAGCACTGGTCTCTTCTGGCAAGGAGTCTCACATCTTCCCCATGTGTTATGTGGAAAACCACCTTCTTTTGTTTGCTTTTAACTCCTTTTTCATTTGATGTCACCTATTTCCTGTTCTGGCAAAGACAGTAACAGATCAGTCCTATTCACCTTCTTTGTGCAAGAGATTTTAATGTACCTGTAGGTCGTATCACAGAATCACAGAATGGCAGGGGTTGGAAGGGACCTCTGTGGGTCATCTAATCCAAACCCCCTGCCGAAGCAGGGTCACCTACAGCAGGCTGCACAGGACCGCGTTCAGGCGGGTCTTGAATATCTCCAGAGAAGGAGACTCCACAACCTCCCTGGGCAGCCTGTTCCAGGGCTCCGTCACCCTCAGAGTGAAGAAGTTCTTCCTCATGTTCAGCTGGAACTTCCTCTGCTTCAGTTTGTGCCCATTGCCCCTTGTCCTGTCACTGGGCACCACTGAAAAGAGTCTGGCCCCATCCTCCTGACACCCACCCTTCAGATATTTGTAGGCATTTATAAGGTCCCCTCGCAGCCTTCTCTTCTTCAGGTTGAACAAGCTCAGCTCCCTCAGCATCTCCTTGTAGGAGAGATGCTCCTGTCCCCTCACCGTCCTCGTAGCCCACCTCTGGACTCTCTCCAATAGCTCCTCATCTTTCTTGAACTGGGGAGCCCAGAACTGGACACAGTACCCCAGATGAGGCCTCAATAGGGCGGTGTAGAGAGGAAGGAGAACCTCCCTCGACCTGCTGGCCACACTCCTCCTAATGCATCCCAGGATCCCATTCGCTTTCTTGGCAGCCAGGGCACGCTGCTGGTTCATGGTTAACCTGTCGTCCACCAGCACTCCCAGGTTCCTCTCCGCAGAGCTGCACTCCAGCAGGTCCACCCCAAGTCTGTACCGATGCATGGGGTTGTTCCTCCCCAGGTGCAGGACCCTGCACTTGCCCTTGTTGAACCTCACCAGGTTCCTCTCCGCCCAGCTTTCCAGCCTCTCCAGGTCACGCTGAATGGCAGCATAGCCTGCTAGTGTATCAGCCACTCCTCCTAGTTTGGTGTCATCAGCAAACTTGTTGAGGGTACATTCTAACTCTTCATCCAGGTCGTTGATGAAGAAGTTAAACAAGACTGGGCTGAGTACTGACCCCTGGGGGATACCACTAGTGACAGGCCTCCAACTAGACTCAGCGCCACTGATGACACCCCTCTGAGTTCTAGACTCAGTGTCGCTGATGACAACCCTCTGAGTTCTGCCATTCACCCAGTTCTCAATCCATCTCACTCACCACTCATCCAGCCCACACTTCCTGAGCTTCCCTAGGAGGATATTCTCCAGAATCGTCCATTTTCCCACACTGAAGATCTTAGTTAGTACTTTATTTTGTGGAAGCCTGACTACAACTGTTCCAGGCAACATCCCAAGGCAGAAATTAATTCATAACAGGATTAATTGACCTTGTGTTTCTTTCATTTTAGTCTAAAACATAGGAAAAAACTGCACAAGATTTTTGTGATTTTGAGTATGTCCGAGTCCTGTGAAGTGACAACCATTTGTTTCAGTGCTTCTCACTTGAGAAGAATATTGTTCGAACTCTTTGAATACAGTAAGCAGGCATGTGTCATTGTGCTGAGCACTTTCTCAAGGATTTGACAGCTTTTTATTTCATGCATCGTTCACCTCTTGCTATAGTAATCACACAAAGTAACATTTCATTAATGCAAAACTTAAAAGTTGATAGGATATTGAGAAATACTATCTGGACCCAGGCATGCTTGCAAAGGATTTCAATGTACTGCGCTACCCCAAGCGGTGCTCACACCAATGTGACATGTACTTACTGTAAAATAAGTAAGAGATTGAAGTGGAGGTTATTTATTAATTTTCGTTACAACTGAAAACCCGGAATAAAAAGGCAAGTGAACCCAATTCCAGGGTTTTACAGAAGCTGTAACTTAAATGGTGTGCTTTGAAAAAAAGATTACCAGAATAGAAACTTTTGCTTTCTTCACGCTGGTTATGAAGAGGTACAAGGAGATGCTCTAGTGTGAATCTTTCTGAACAGATAACATTTTCCCTCTTCTAGAGGCAGTGCCAGAAATATTGCTGACTTCCATGGTGAGTAGGATTTGCTGTGACGTGTGTCACTTACATTACTCAAAAAGTGTAAGTAAGCAATGAAAATCAGGATTAATTCAAATATGCATCACAATTGGTGTATAGTACTGACAAAGGGATTTGAATTACAGTTGGCTGTCAAAATGGCACAATGGTTATACAAGCACAAATGAATTCAGCATCATATCAGTGCGAGGCTGTTTGTTAATGGTGCCGAAACGGTGATGGCCTGCAAAAGGTATCACAGTCTTAACACTTCTGTGCACTGAAAGGCACATTCATGTCAAAGATATAGAGTTGGCAAAAGTAGTCATTTAAAATTTGAAAAATAAAAAAAATTTATTTAAGTTTGCCTTTGCAACACCCAGAAGTTACAATCTTTAATGATATCACCACATACAGTTTTTTCATTGAATTCTTCCAATGGATAGCTTCATTGCAAAAGGAAACAGAGATTTCTGGTCACTGAATTTCAAATATTCCTTCCAAATAGTACAAGAACATTCCTAAAAGGATTGCAAACACCATTTTTTTTGAATGGAAAACAATATATTAAGCAATTTAAGTGATATTAATTCACCATTAAAGAGTATTGTTACAAGATAATATTATATTCCAGATGCATTTGGACATTTGGCAACAAAAACTGAGGACAACTCCTAATATCAACATGTGTATTTTAAGAATTTAAAATCCAGTATTATAAGAAAGAGAGGAAGGGAGGAAGAGAGAAGCATCAGTAGTAGGTTCCTGGGAAGTAGATGCTGGCCACTGGTTATTTTAAAGTCTAGTGACACAGGATAAGAAAAAGATGTCTCCCAAAGAGTTTGTGACAAGCAGTAAGAGTGGCAGCAAGGTGACTTCTGACGAGAAAGACTGTTCAAGCATGTGAGAAAAGGAGCAGTTATAGTCCTGCAAGTCCCTAAATGGACTGAAAATTTGTTTCTTAAGATGTCTGGTCTTCCCAGAACTCACGTGCTAAAATTTGGTTTACTACATATCTGAAGAACAGTTTGGGGCTTGATGATTTCTGTACATGCACTTTTTTTTGTCGCATTCTGTGATTCAGACATTTAACTTTATTGCTGGTAACCAAAGAAGGGGGATATTGCACAGACATTAGCTTCCTTGTGATTTGCTTTTTCTATCAACTTTCTGACATCTTCAGGTTTTTCCTCATCCTTTCTTCTCTTGCTTAACAAGAAAAAAACAGTTAAGTTGCAGTCCTCCTAGTGATTCAACACTGGGTTTTTCAAAGCACAAAACATCGTCATGTCCCCTGGGCAATGCAAGTTACCAAGGTCTATTGCTCCAATTGATGTAATTAGAGATTACATTGATGTAATTAGAGATTTTTCTTCTAAGTGTTCTGTATGAACACTAAAATTTTTGCAAGTTTTCAACAGAGTACAAGGCAACGTTCCTTGAAAATGGCAAACTAAGTTTAAATTATTCAGTCATGCTTAGAAGTCTTTACTTATTCTAATAAACGCAAGAAATATACATATGCTATTGAAACTGAAAACTCAGGAATGACATGCTTTCATTGAAAGCTTTCCCTAAAGATCAATTTTTATTATACCTTAGACTTTATTCAGCTTTCTGACTGACGCCATGTCATACTCAAATAAATAAACTCAGCTCAGAGGAGTTCTTCCAGTCATAGTAACAAAGATCAGATAAGGATGGAACCACAGTTGCAGACAGTGATAATTCGGTCTTGATGTGGAGACAAAATGAAAAGGCTTTATTGTTCACCCAGCTAACACATAACTCTATGTTCATGGCAAGGAGCAACTGCAAATTGTCAGTATCTTGTTCCTATTGCCAGCTTCTTCCTTTTGGAGTGTACATGCATTCTTACTTTCTTAAAATTCTAGTTACACCTTCTTTTTGATCTACTACATTGTTTGATCTTCTTGACTTCTCACAAGTATTTCAGAGGACTCTTTCCCTTAGTTGTGTCTGGTGGGTCTTCCATTTTGACCAGGTTTTTCTGAAAAAAGAAGAGAATTGTCTTGTACTGAAATTATCAGTACACCATCTCCAGTACAACAACAGCAGTAGTATGACAATGTGAAAATTAATGATAAAATAGATTATCACACTTTCACACACATTTTTGAGATATTTTGCAACATTATTTCTTCATACAATATAAAGTTAGGACTATGTTAAATGTCATAATTTATTGTTGTTTACCAGATGTAGGATATTTTCTTAAGGTTTTTAAGTCTTCTATATCTTGTAAAATGTGTGAGGAACACTTGATAAACTATTTTGGAAAGTCATCATGCAAACAGCTGGTGATTGAGCCAAGAATGCTGCTTCTGGGCATGCTTCTTAAACCCAGATGTTGATAGCTCTCTGATAAAATCTTCTTTGCAAGTTTTCTTTTGTAGACCTGTTTCTGCATCTTATACAAGTATGCTCCCATACTCAGTTTTATTCATTTATTTTAATATAAGGATCTTAGCAGCAGTAGTACTTCACTGTCTTATTCCAGTGCTTAAAGATTTCAATCAGAAATGGACTTTATGGTACAATGCATTAGAAGTGTTGTGTACAATTGACTAAGGGGTGTAAAAAGCTTATTTGTTGAGGAGCTCATGATACAAAGGTGAACAAATGTCATGAGGGTTTTGCAGCCACGTACTCCAATTAAATTAAATTTACTATGATTGTCTGGAAAGCAGAGTCTTTCCTCCAAATCTGAATAAAGCATTTTTCCTGTATTTTTTCCAGCACACAGTATGAGCAAATAATAATAAGTTATTCTCATCTCCTTGACACCCTTCATTATGAAATTGAATGTTTACTATCAAGGAAATATTAATATCTGAGTTCTTGGACTGTTTTGCAAGTCCTCTAATTTAGTTGTGGTAGAGTAACACATTAGCAGTCTGCAAATGGTTAACACTTGTCAAACCGAAAAGTACGATGTCAGTAGGAGGTGGGTAAAAAGCTGAAATTCTTCCAAGATTTTTCTCTCTGGGTATGATTCCAAAATGAAACTTAAGGATTGCAGCTGGGTATACTTTTTCTTTTAAACAGAAGACGGGAGGGAGACTGCAAGACCCCAGCACTGCAGCTAGGTTGGTGATCTAGAGCACTCTTCATTTATGGCCAGCTCTGCTGCTGTGAGAATAGACTATTAAGATTAAATGTAAATTGCCAGGCTTGGGACTTCTTCCCCATGCTCATGTTCAGATAAGCACACTAATCGCATCCTCATTTCACTTCGGGTCATGGACCAGCCTGTAACAGCTTGTCATGTGTCCTCACCTTCATGAAATGGGAACCTTGGCTCTCAGGTTGGAAGGGAGTTCAGCTGCACAGACTGTCTAGATGCCCATCTGTAACATATTGTGTTTTGTGTTTTTTTTCCTGAATGTGCAGGAGCTATCACGTCACAAATTTTGAAATTTTATTCACATTTGGATTGGTGTTGGTGAGAGCACCAGAAGACACATCTGCTAGCAGGCAGAGAGACGACTGAGGATAATGAAGGGTGGTGGCAGTCTGAACACCTGTCATGTCACACCGAAATCGAAGCCCTTGCTCCAAACGATAGCAGCAACAACTCTATGAGAAGAAAAATCCAGTCCTATTGAACACGTTCTAATTTTTCCTATCCAAAATCCAGCCGTAGACAATTACTTCTCACTAAAAATTGTGAAACAGTGGCTGTATTTGGATGATTCATTAGCAACATTTCCAAGATACGCATCTTCCTGAACAATACTGGAAATAAATCTTCCAGTATTGTCGCCTTTGTTGGCGTGGCGACCTGGTTCAGGGACGGCTCGGCAACCCACCCCTCGGCCGCTTGGGTCATCAGCACGCAGACACCAATGTGGTGGACGGCAAATGGCGTTTATTGATAAATAACACAGCGTTATATAGCCTAGGTTTACAGCATCATTTCCGTCTGCTTACTTCACGGGTTAAACGCTATTGGCTATTAGGAGAGGGGGGGGACACTACCTTTCCGTACAGCGCGACATCTTCAGACCGCCAAGCCTTAACTACCCACACAGTATCATCTTCATACGCTTCTTGCTCAGAGTAAAATGCCAAAAGATTAGCCAGATACCAGTTAATTGCAGTTCTGTGGATCTCTGTATGAGTCGAACAGGCTGTGTTTTACAAGAGTCGGAAGCTGTTTGCTGTGCTGTAATAACGTCTCTAACTACAATAATTAAATTCAGTGTAGGGATTGTGGGAACTGTATTTATTGCCCTTGTTAATTGGAATTCATGAATCAAAAGAGTAAAGCTGTTATACTGTGCTGAACCTGAATTCTCTGAGTACAGTGAGATCTATCTTGCAAGGGAAAATATTGTACGGGTTCAGATAGTCCTCTCCAACATTTACTATTTGTGTCATGTTGATATTGTCCTATGATTATTTTTAAGAATTGCTAGTCTCTTCATTACTCTGTAGCTCAGTTGCTTTTAGAAATTCACCAGAGGATAAATTCAAGGAACTCTAACATATTCTAGGGTCTCTTGCATCTACTCTGCCAGTTAAACCTAGCCTGATCATAATCATTAACTCTGTAGCTCAAAAGGCAGTCTACTAAAAAGCCTTAATATGGCAGCCCTGTCTGTGTCATGAAAGCTCTTTATAACTTTCCATGTACTTTACAAAGTACCTGATTTCTTTTATTACAATTCTCACTTCACACTAATTGCGGCTGTTTTTATAATGGAGACAAACATGAATCTATATGTCTGATTTCATATACCCAAGGACATGTGACTGTGTAAGTGTCTTTAAAATATTGATTTCTGGTTTTTTTTAGAAGATTATGTTGACACCTTCTGACTTCATAATTGATAAGTCAAAGACTCCTACAATCTAAGTATTACTTACTTTCTAAATGTTTGCGGTAATTGTCATTATTTTCATCAATATTTATTTCAAATAGACGTAGATTAGGCAGAGTATTCTTCATGATATCAAACACTGTCTGAAAACTGAAACTTCTGTTATTGCAGCATGAAGTTCTTGATATACAGCATCATTCTGAACTACAGACTCCATTCACGTCCAAATCTGCACATTTGTAAATCACTGTTATAAATGTAGGAATTTTAGACTTGTTAAAATGCAGAGGAAACAAAATGAACCACCTTGTAGTCTTATTTTCTTTCCAGTAGTGTGAGGATAATCCATGAGACCACTTCTACATCTCCCTCAGGTTGCTGTCAAGGATTTCCTTTGAGCAGCTCCCCAGACTGAAGGGTGCTATTCAGATTTACGCAGTGACCCATCACAAGCCATGCTATTCCTGTCTCATTTTACCCTGTCACCACAATTTGGAATATTGGCCATGACACCTAAAGCACACATGTTTGTGGCACTCAGTAAAATCCTAGGGTGTATATACTGTGTAGCCATGATTCACTTATGCATGGTGCTCAAACTGTCACCACCCTTCATATCCTTCCTCAGCTTTCTGCAAGAGTGTGTTGCAATTAAATTTTGAGGTTAGGAAAGAGCAAGAAGAGGGGAAGAAGAAAATTCAAGGAGCTGCATACCAGGAGGAGAGACAGATGTTCTCCAGTGGACAACCTGGTCACTGTGTCTGGAGTCAAATTGGAGTCAGCATCAGATGTGATCATGTCCTGGTTGCCGTTACTCGTAAACTGGCCTTTTTTATCTTTGTGCTTTTGTGTCATCAGCAAACTTGCTGAGGGTACACTCTAACTCTTCGTCCAGGTCATTGATGAAGAAGTTGAATAAGACTGGGTTGAGTACTAACCATTGGGGATTGCCACTAGTTACAGGCCTCCAACTAGAATCTGCACTGCTGCTGACAGCCCTCTGAGTTCTGCCATTCAGCCAGTTCTCCATCCACCTCACTGACCACTCATCTAACCCACACTTCCTGAGCTTCCCTAGGAGGATATTATGGGAGACAGTGTCAAAAGCCTTGCTGAAGGTAGACAACATCCACTGCTCTCCCCTCCTTTACCCAGCCATTCATGCCATCATAGAAAGCTATCAGATTGATCAAGGAAGTCATGAAGACTTAAATAATACTAGGGTGCAGAGGTTGTGTGATGGCTTCTTTCTCAAGGAACTGGCAGGAGTCTGCATGGCAGAAATGTTCCTTTGTGTCTCAAGCAGCTATTCCCATTTTTGTCCTTGCTTAGAGGAAAATGAAAGAGGTAGGTGAAAATTAGATGTGATTTTTTATAAATTCTCATTTTTGATAGTCCATATGAAGATAGAATTGTATTTTGTAACTGTATGTTGGAACATCTGGTTCTTTTTCCAGCTGGCAACATCATGAACAGAAAGCATCCTGAAAGAAATGAGGAATTTTTTGTGTTAGTTTTTTTTTTTTTTTTTAGGAAGAGGGGGGGGTGTTGGTAATGGCATTTGGATTTTTTAACCTGATCAGGAAGCTCTGGCAAAATTCATTTCCCCAGTGAGCTCACTTCTTTTTATATATTTGCAAACCCATTTCTCGTGGCACTCTGAAGGAAAGGGATCAGAGACGAGTATGAAAATAACGACCCCTGCTCGGCTATTTCACTGCCTCCTCCCCTTCAGGAGGGGAAGATCTGAAGCAGGAGCAATGATTAATAAAATATCCTTCAGTGCTTCCAGGGGAGAGGAGGACAAAGCTCAAGCAATTGATGTCTTTATATTGTACTGATGAAATTTTTGTTACACACAGCATAGAGTGGGATAGATGGGTACATAAATTAGAATTTTAAATGACTGAATTGGTAAATAAGTTATTAGTTTTGTCCTTTCCCTTTCCATCATTCCCCTAAGGTTCCATTTATTTTCATATCTTCTTCCACAGTAGATACAGTTTCCCATCTATTTTCTGATCTTGCCCTGCTCTTTGGATTTCAACCTTTCCCTTCCTAAATTCATTATCTGTACTCTCTGCGGATCTTTTTTTTCTGGTACAATTTATAAAAGCTTTCTGATTATTATTTTACAATGAAATATCATGCATCAAATTGTAGCTGGCTTGTTTCTATGTCTAGTTTATCCCAGAAAGTAGGTAAATAAATGTGATTAATGTTTTGACAATTACTATTTTTGCACAAAAAATGTTTAAAGAGAAGTATGCCAAGATTTCTTTGACTAAGCAGTGTTTATATGGCGATTGAAAATAAGACTTCATTCACCAGTACATTTCCCCTTGAACTTTGCAAGTTACATGAAATGCAGACAACAGATATGGGAAAATGCTATCTGCATTTCATAGAAGGCCAGTAGCTATGGCAGAACCAAGATCATTGTAAGGATGCTGAAAAAGGTGAGTAGTGCAGTTGTTCATGCTGACTACATGAAAAACAAGCCTTTGTTCTGCCAAATTTTTGGGTTTTTTAGTGCTACAGTGTTTGCTTTTCTAGGTCAGAATTCATCACAATTCTCCTTCCAGGAAAAGCAGTATTTTCTTGTGCAAAAATTAAGGGACTTTGGATTGCAATCTCAGTAGCATCTTCATGAAGTTGGCAAATTTCTCCCTACTAGTCTTCCAGCATGTGAATCAGAAAGAGGAGTTACCACAGACATTCAGGGTTTCAGTGCTGGTCTGCTTTGTCATGTATTTTCATTTTGCTTGAATTAATCACAGGCTGTACCTGACCAAATCAGCAGTTGGGCGGTGGATATGAACTCTGTTAACTCTAATATTAATGTGTCTCTACTGCTAACCATAGAGTCTTCCTTTTTCTTTCTGATATTTTGGTGTCCTCCATGGTGCTAATTACCTCTCTGCAGAGATACACAAGGCAGCACTGCCAGCTCCAGGGATCTCAGAACAGATGTTCTTATAAATGGCGCTAAAGCTCTAATTTTCTCTGTTGCCAGTTTTCTAACTGTGATCACAAAGCCTTTGACCTTCTTTGCATCTGACAGCACCATGGTGGTAATTTATTCTGACGAATTTTGGTTAATCTCAAAAATAAAATACGTGTCAATGAAGATGCCAGACTGTACCTATCTTTTCTTGAACTATGACTTCCCACCTTCCTGCAAGGTCTGAAGTAAAGTTCTACCTTCTGGAAGAGTTTATAATAGGATTATAACCTGGGATTAGTTTTATCTCTATTTATTTACTGTCTTCCTTATAGTAACGCTCAGCCTTCATTTCATTGATATCACAAGGACAGTTTCTTCAATGTTATGAAACACTTCTCAAAGCTAATCCCTCTTCCTCTCAATATTTCTTGTTCTATTTGTTTCTTGTTTGAGGACATCTGTATGGGAGGTCACTGGAGCTTAGCTAGGTGTATAAATAATGCTGTTCTTGAATCTGTCAGACAATCCTTCATAGAAACATGTGTCTAGAAACAGATTTATGCGAAAAAAAGTTTGGTTACTGAACGAATGTGCAACTGATCGTGACTATCTGTTAACACTGAGGCCTGTAACTAGTGAGGTCCCCCAGGGGTTAGTATTTGGCCCAGTCTTGTTCAACTGCTTCATCAATGACCTGGAGGAAGAGTTAGAATGTACCCTCAGCAAATTTGCTGATGACACAAAACTAGGAGGAGTGGCTGATACACCAGAAGACTGTGCTGCCATTCAGCGAGACCTGGACAGGCTGGAGAGGAACCTGATGAAATTCAACAAGGGCACGTGGAAGGTCATGCACCTGGGGAGGAATAACACTGTCCATCAGTACAGGCTCGGGGCTGAGCTGCTGGAGTGCAGCTCTGTGGAGCGGGACATGGATATGCTGGGGGATGACAGGTTAACCATGAGGCAGCAGTGTGCCCTGGCTGCCAAGAAGGCCACTGGCATTCTGGGGTGCATTAAGAGAAGTGTGGCCAACAGGTCGAGGGAGGTTCTCATCCCCCTCTACACTGCCCTAGGGAGGCCCCATATAGAGTACTGTGTCCAGTTCTGGGCTCTCCAGTTCAAGAAAGATGAGGAGGTACTGGAGAGAGTCCAGCGGAGGGCTACGAGGACGGTGAGGGGACTGGAGCATCTCTCCTACGAGGAGAGGCTGAGGGAGCTGAGCTTGTTTAGCCTCGAGAAGAGAAGGATGAGAGGGGACCTTAAAAATGCCTATAAATGTCTGAAGGGTGGGTGTCAGGAGGATGGGGCCAGACTCTTTTCAGTGGTGCCCAGTGATAGGACAAGGGGCAATGGGCACAATCTGAAGCAGAGGAAGTTCCATCTGAACATGAGGAAGATCTTCTTCCCTCTGAGGGTGACGGAGCCCTGGAACAGGCTGCCCAGGGAGGTTGTGGAGTCTCCTTCTCTGGAGATATTCAAGACCTGCCTGGACACGGTCCTCTGCAGACTGCTGTAGGTGACCCTACTTCGCCGGGAGGGTTGGACTAGATGACCCACAGAGGTCCCTTCCAACCCCTACCATTCTGTGATTCTGTGATTAAAAAAATAAATTAGCTGCATGTTCATATAACTTTTTAGCTGTATGCTTCAGAATTTCCAAACTACCATTTCTCCCTCCCAACGCCTATATCTTTGCAATGACTCAAAAGATCTTTATATTGGCCAAGTAATCATAATGACTACCAATTATTGGCAATGTACAATGGAAAAGAACTTTGGCACTCTTAAAACCAGAGTTCCTGACACTCGTAAGCATTTCAGAGGTTAAAGGATCTTGTCTGATGCCTAAAACTTTGCTCTTTTCCTTCCTGAGAGGCCACACTAGTATTCAGCCTATCTGTGTGACGGGAGAGGGACAACATTTTCTTATCAGAAAACAAAGATCACTTTGAAAAGGGGGAGAAGTGAGGAAAATTTGTACAGATCTGAGCCATCTATTTTGGGTGGTCTCTTTTCACAGTGCAGATAGATAACCCAGAGCAATGGTGCAACCTTCGAAAAGCAGATAATGCTGAACTGGGATTCTCACACTGAACGCTCTGTTGCAGATCAGTTATTTTGCTACCACAGGAAAAGCAGAGTCAAACAGCTAAATAGGAATTATAACTTGACATCTTTATCCTTCGGTTTCATGTTGGGGAGAAGGGGAGAAATTAAACCCTTTTTGGCCTTTGGGCACTCGGATGTGATATTTTGATGAGATTAAGATGGACAAGCAAATACATAAATTAAAAAATGGATTGGCAGGTGATTAGACTAGATTTTTTCTCCTCTTCTACCCTCTCCCTCCCCTTTCGCTAATGTCATATTTGCATTTAATTTTTTCCTAACCTTATTTCTTCTTTTATTTTTCCCCTCCTTTATGGAGTCCGTATTTTTATCTTTTCTAGAAAAGAAAATTATTTTATTCTTCATTTATTACACTGCTTTATTATCACTTCCTCTAAAAATCTTGGCTGTTTTTGCTTCTGTTGCTGTTATTTTTGCAAATGCATACTAATGACATCAAACTGGGTTCATTCACATGTTTACTTTATTCTAATAAGCACACACTACAAGACAGCTTATTGGTTTTGGCAGATTTATACTTTTTGTTTTGTGACAGCTTTGTAGACACAATTCCTCCTTTTCCTTGTGAAGGTGTTTAAAAAAGAAAAAGCCCACATGCTGAGACCTTGAGATATTTGAAGTTTCCCTTTCAATTCCCTCTTCAGTCAGTTCTGCTTTGCTGTCCTTCCCCTGTCACTTGGTTTCGCTTACCCCACAAGCTGATTCATTTTTCTTTTACAGAGTGCTGTCTTTCTATTTTTTCCTAATTTTTCCCTGTCTCCTTTAAGATTGTTCTTAATTTTTTTTTCTTTCTCTTTCCTCTCTTCAGTTTTAATCTTCACTTTTTAACCCCTCAGACATTCTTGTTTGTTTCTGTGTTTGCACTGTTTATTTCCCTTCCAGAGAAGAGATGGCCATACAAGTATTTTCTTTGTCTAAAATTAAGATAAGAAATAAAAGGAGGAAATAAAATGTAGCTGCATGTATCCAAACATCAATGTGAAAGATTGTTCAAACATAGTATATGTAAGATGTGTGGTGAAGAATAAAAATACTTGAAAAACTTGCATCCTGAGAAACATCAGAAAAAAGAAGGTATTTATAGACTTTCTCACTCTCTTAAAGAAGACAAGAGAAGTCTGTCTATTATAATTAACTCTCACCATCAGAACAGAAGGAAATAAGCTTTTTTTCTGAGGAACTTCTGAATACCTCCAAGAAAGATATATAACAGGAATTGTGAACAAGTATTTATTGCCCTCATTTGGTAAATCAGAAGACATACATTCTGAACTTTTATATAGGTATTCAACCAAACAAACTTCAGTCCCCTAACATGCTATACAGGTGTAATCTGAGTGCCATTGGACAAAGAAATCCTATTGCTCATGCTTGAGATGTCCAGGGCTTCCTCTGGGAATCTGAAGTAGTGCTATTGGACATGTAGAGTAACATACCTGTACCTGCTGAATAATTATGTACCTATCTCTCAGATAAATTCAGCAAGAATGGAGAAAAGATGTAATCTAAAAACTTACTTTGTCATTCTTAAATCATCTGTGGACCACAGCTGCAGCCCGTCTCTTTTGTCATTCTTTTTTTACAGTTGCATGAGTTCATGTCATAGCTCTGCTCAAGCACAAGGAATAGACAGAAATTTTCCCAAAAGTATCACCTACAAGAGATTATGCTGGGATAGAATATCTCTTGGCTCAAATTCCCTGAAGTTGTGACGAGCTAAGATCACAAATCCCCTGCCTCCTGGCACTTACTACAACCAGTCTGTGATTATTCTGAAAGTCATCTCCAAAGCACATTTTCTCAAAAAAGAGTTCAGAAAGTGAATGAAAACTCAGACATCTATTAAAATTTCTTCTTCCCAGTCCCTTGGCCTACTGCATCTTGTTGACATGGAGATGACTTTCTTTTCTTTCTAGAGTCAGTGGCATAAGGTTAAAATCTCAGGCTGGCCCTGTGGATGCATTCAGAAATACCTTGCCTTTCTTGCTGACTGTAGAGAAAAGCCTACATGCATTACCAGGTTAAGGGACAAGATGCTTAACAGTCTTCAGTTCACCTTCTGTTTGAACATCTTCACTTGTGTGAACATCTGTAGCTTCAAACTGCTGTTCTCAGCAAAACTGAGAACCCTTGGATGATACCCAAATTACCCCTGGGAGCATTGCTAGTCTCTTCTTTCATTTTTTCTCCTTATATTTTGGCTTATTTTAGCTTCTACTTTTATACTTCGGCAACAAATTATCTCATAGACTACAGAGTGGAAAATGCTGAGGTTTCTCAGCTCTCTGTATCATTCTGCTGAACACCATTGGGATGTCCTTCCCTTTCATCACTGCATTTTGATGTCATCTACTCAGTAAATTATCTCTGTCCTCATATTTACCGGAAGAAGGAGCGAGAAAGCCTTCAACTCCAGCAATGCCAGGACATGTGTGCATGTAAATATTATCTAATTTCTGGCTTTTTTTGCTTTCCTTGTATGTTCCTAGTTTTTCATTTGAGATCACAGTGCTGCTATTCAACTGCAGCAGCTAAATCTCCAAGATAACCTGCACTGTCTTTAGGGACCACTGCTTCTTGTTTGAATACTCTCTACTCAGCTTGTAACAAATCTAAAACAAATCATTTATTCAGAGTGTTGCACATTTTCCTTTAAGCCACCCTAGTCTAGGAAATTCTTGTGCAGTGCCTTCCTCATTTTGAAGGGATGAATTCTAAGAAAAGTGTGACAGATTTGGGCAAACACAAAAGTAGGAAAGTCCCTGGTGCTGACTTTGTTCTTATACACTCACACTTGGAGGAAAAAGTTAGTGACTCAAAGTACAAACAATTTAAAATTAGTGAATATGCAGTATATTTTCCTCATTTATTTCTGAGGCATTAACTAAATATAATTCTATATTTTTTTGGTCATGAAATCCACTGTATCCTTGTAGTTTTAAGCTGAGCAAGCTGAAAGCTCTTGAGCTTTCAAGAGTTAAATTGTTAAATCTTATATCAAAATATTAGAAGTCAAATAGCTCACTCAAGGCTCTTTTTCCCACCTTTTTTTGTTTTAGTATTATGGATCATTATTTAAGAGTTCATAGCCAAAGCAGTATAGTTGTCTATAAACCAACTTTAATGATTTCTTTAGAAAATCACTTTTTGCATTGATTTGTTGTTGTCATGATCATACACCTTGCTGTCATGTATCTTGATAACTGACTGCTTGCTTTGAACAGCCCATGAACTACTTCTAGTACTTGAGCTTCTTACAATGTATATTCACATGCAGTTCAAACATTGTACATTCGTAGCGCTGGTTGAGCAGTCTTCATCCAAATACATTATTCAACAAATGTTGCTATGGAATAACTTTTGTCCAGAACGAATTTTAAAGGAATTAACCTAGCTCTGATCCTCACAAGGTTTAGTAGGTTCTGTGAAAAGCATTGTAAATTGAGCAAGAAGGACGCATACCTTGGGTTCGTCTCGGTTTAGATCTTGTATCTGTGGGGCTTCTAATAATTCATTAACCATCTCCATGTTTCATTTTCCTGCAGTAATAAAAAGCTTTTTATCCACCACTCTAAAGTTGTTTGAAAGCAGAGCATGGAATCTTATGTATAGATGCAGAATATTTTATTGCTCTTTTTTTTTTTTATCACATTCACCTATATTTCATAGGAGAAGATTTATTGTTAAATAAGTGTGTGCTTCAGTCCATGCCTGGAATGAAATGAAGTTGCTGTATAAACAATTGATTTTCTTGCCTTTCAACAAAGTCCTCAAAGAACCTAGAGAGAGAAACTTACTTTTGAGTATTTTCCACATATATCAGGCAGCTTAAAAAAAAATAAAATAAAAAATAAATAAAAGCTATACTCTTCAGGTATATATCTCACCCTGGACATGCTGTATGCTTTCACACACCAACTTTATTGACGAAAACATGCACAAGAAAATTCAAATTTTAAAATAAATATGTGAGAAGTTTGTGAGGTTTCCCTTCAATCATCTCCTTCCCATCTGTTAAATTCTGGATGTCTGAAGTCAGTAAAATTGAGATGAGAACATGGTAAACAGATGGAAAGATGGTACCTACGACTGGAGGTGGTAAGTTCCTGCTCCCCATGGTTCTCTGATGACTTCTGTTATTCTCTGAAGATGTCTGAATTTGTGTGGAATTGTTTTGGGGTGGAAGGACCAGGAAGAGGAAAGGTTCAAAAAGGAGGCTGATTGACTAAACATCAGGAACAGCTTACTAGAAAATTTCCTTAGAAGACTGAAAGGCTGATGTAACTCAGACTATGAAACTTCTCAAAAAGAAGGTCAAGAGCATCCCATGCATAGGGAAAAGTTCGCTGGTAGGAAAAGGCTCTTTACACTAGTAGAGAGAAACACGATACAGTACCTGAGAGATGAAGAAAGACAAGATTAGACTAAGAACAAGGTTCTTATTTTATCTGCAAGTGTAACTAACCCCCTGGAGCAAAGTATATCAAGTTATGATGGATTGACTACCAACTAAGGTCTTTCAAGTTATGCGGTAACTCAACATGAGGTTGTTTTTTTGATACAGGTGTTCCTTGGTGAAGTTCTGCTCCAAGTGATATTCAGAGGCCTGATTTGTCATTATGGCCACACACAATGACGGAGACTCCACAGCTCTCAGTCTCTGAGAAAAACGTTCTTGTTCCCAGAGTCAAAGCCAACAAGAACAGTAGGATCCTACATGGTCACAAAATGAGTCATGTGCAGGGCTAATTTCTTGGTGAGAAACATCCATTCCTCTTGTACTCTGGTGCAGCTTTTGGTTATTTTTGGTCAGTGGAGTTACAGATAGTTTTACAAGAAAGTGGTTACATAGGGTGAGAAAATGACTCTGGTACAAAAGGATTTGTGGGAGATTAGAGATAAAAGGACACAACCACCTTCTTTCCGTCTGAATACCTTTTTTATTTTGGGCAATCCAGTTCTCTCCGGTGATGCTGAAAGAAACAACTGTATTGTATTTTAGTAAATCCACAAAAGTTATTTGTAACTATTACTGAAGAGAAGTTGAGAAGCTGTAGACTTTAGGTCAGCTGAGATAGGGCAAAATTTTCCAAGACCCTGCAAATAAATGTGGGAGTCTGGTATAGCCTTGAAGAAAAGCGCTATATACTAAACATACATAAAAAGTGCTGAAGCTTAGTACTATGGGGTAAATAAGAATCACCCGTATCGCTGATATTATGTAATTATTCTTAATTATAACTTCTATAATGGACTACAAGGAAAGTCTCTCCTTTGTTGTTAAGTGTGAATGTAAAAATCAACAAAGAGTTTTGGGAAGAAGAAGGTCCTTAGAAAATCTGGAGCAGTAACAGGGCAGGCTAAAAATTGAGTGTAAAAGCAGGGATTCTAAGTGAAAGCTTAACTACTGTAAAAAGAAAATTCAAACAAACCAGAGAGGAATGTGCCTAAGTATCAGCTCCCTGGGGAAGTCCTGAACTCCTATTTGTCTTTCAGGCCAAAACAAAAAACGATTAAAAACCCTAGAATCATCAAAACAAAAATTTCTGTTCTAGAATCAGTATTTCTATCCCCACCCCACCCCCTTCCTCCCCCAATGCATATTTCATGTATCATGTATACAGGAGGGGAGAGAAAGATGAAAGATATGATAAGGAAGATCTCTGACCAAACCCGTTTCTGTTAATAAACTAGATTTCCTCTTGCCTTGTACAGCTGTTGAGCTTTTAGAAAACAGCTTTGCTTTCCATGTTTTACAGATAAGCCAGGTCATTGAGGTTCACAGAGGCTCCAGCCTCCAGCTCAAACTCGTATCATTGCTAAAAGGCAGGTTTACTCTACAAGTTGGAGCTTGCAATCTCCTAGGCTCAAACTTAATCCATTAAATTGCAGCTGCTCTCCCTGTGCAACAGGTTCACAAGGCAAAACTCTTAGCTTCAGAAGCTATTTAAATCAGTTCACTATTTCATAACACTGTTCTTTGTCAGGTTCTTCAAGGAGGAAATGCAGATAAGTATGTCTATTTTTAAGAGCTTATTACAAAATCCATTCCTGATGTGTATTTTTCGTTCTTTTAGTTCAGTGCACACAGAACAAGACAAATAAGTAACAGCCAGGTTATATCTTCTGAAAATTCAGGCTCTCTCAACAGCAGCGCAGGCAGACTCTCATTACAGTTCATTTTCTTCTGGACATAGCTAGAGATTTGGGGATCAAGGCATCAAATGTATTTGTGTTTTATCCCCAAGTTAGTGCTTTCATTCCTCACCTTTAAGAGCCAAATGTAAATAACACCTGTGCAGAGAACGCCTGCTCTCCAAGGATTAAACATGTACTTTCTGTATCAATCAGATGATTTAAGGTTTGCAACTCTGCTCGCCATGGAGATAGGTGCCAGGATTTTAGTGTCTATGGTGCCTACAGTTTGAAAATGAGGCGGATACCTCTCAGAGGAGAAAGATGACTGCGTGGTTAAAGCACTGATTTTTAGTGTGCCTTTGTCACAGATTTCTCGTGTTTCAGTAGGCTGTGTACAATCCTTTTTTATGGTTATCCATATGCAAATCACCATCCAGTGGTATCCTGGCAGTAGAAAATCTTAGAAATATTTTCTCTGAATTTTTCCTGTCTGTAAGGGGAACTGTAGTACTTCTCTACCCTTGAACAGAGTCCTCAGGGTAGAGTCAGACCATACAGTGACAGAAAGCGTCTACTCCCAGGTTTCTTGACGTCAGGTTAATATTTTCTATATCTGCCCAGGCACATCAAACCTGTGCGGTGGTGTTGCCCCTGCTTGATTTATTTGGAAAATGAACCTGAAACACAATGTGCTGTGATCACACTATCAACACCCACAGCAGCACTGGGCACAAACCTTCAAAGGCAAAGGAACAGAAAAGCAGATGGCAAAGGGTGAAGTACAGAAAGGTTCTTTATTTTTTGAACGAACAAATACTTATGAAAGCATGAGATTCCTTCTTTTTCCTTGTTCTGTTGCATACAAGATAGTTTATTTTTTTTCTTGCTGTATTTGTTATGTGGCTTACGTCTATGTTTGACAGTTAATGTTCCTCTTCCATTTTTGGTACTATGTGACCGGTATCTCAGTGAGAGGTCTATAACAAGACCGTTTGCTACTTGCCAGTTTCAACACACAGAAAAATAGCTTCACATAAGTCCTGGCATTGGAGAAGGAAGTGGTACTTTTGCCATAAACTTTAGGGAAGACAAGACAATATTCTACATTGTGCGACCGTTACCAACAAACCCATGTTTGTCTTTATCAAGTGTCACTACTTTTACGCTTGTGAGCATATCACACAAGCTCAATTAGTGTCATTTGAATTCTATGATTTCTGTGCAAACTACTGGACCTGTGACAAATCACAGTAGCGAACAGTCTGTCAATAATCTTTAGCCAAACTGTATGCCATAATATGACAGTAATCACACAGAATCAGAAATTAAACATACAGAAAAATCCCTGAAAGATGTGGTCAAAAGTATTCTGCAAATACTGTGATAGATGATTACTTTAGTAATTAATCTAATAAAATAATAAATAAGGTAATATTGTCAGCAACTACAGATGTGCCCCTCCTTGAGAAATATTCACACCTATATGTGAAAAATTTTCATAACTACATGGTGTTTGGTTGAGAAGCATGGAGGATGAAGAAAGGTGCATACATTATTACAGAATGGCTTGATTACATAAAATAGCATGGCATTCTTAAAATAAATGTGTATCTACTCATAGGCAGATGAAAGAGCTGAATGCATTTTGAGATAGCTCATTTTCCATGCAAAGGAAGAAGATTTGACTCTTGCCTGAACGGGTTAATTTTCAGGGCAGCCTGACTCTAACATTCAATGCTTGCATGTTCAGAGCATGTGTGATTTAGTTTCTCTGGACAGAGGAGAAGGTACTTTGGGCACCTGAGCTATTTTCCAGTCATTGCCACAGATGAATTTTGAGAAAGAACTTTAGGGATTGTAGATGACTTAAGTCATAGGTCAAGCTGGTGAAAGCATCTTTAAAGGTCAGTTCAGGCTAGGCGAGTGCTTCAGTTGCTTGCTAAACAATACAGGAAATCTGGCACTAGTATACACTTAAAAACAGCTCCGCATGGAGCATCCAGTGCATCTCTGGATTAAACTGTCTGCCCCTTAAAAAATCGTCCGCTGCCTAACTTCAGCTATGTGGCTTCTTACCAGATCAGATATTCCCTGCTGCCTTTCAGACAGCACAAAGGTGACATAAATCCCGGATCGGGTGCTAATTTGACATAGGCAGTCAAGTGTGTGGTTCAGATCCGCAGCAAGCAGTACAGCTGCTGTGGAAGAGAATAGATCTAGTATTAGCAATTGTGGATCCACAGTGTCAAGCTAATGCAGACAACACAAACACAGAAATATATTTGCCTATATAATTCCGTACATATTTCAAAGAAAACAGAAATGGAACATAAGTTACTATTGTTATCTTTTTTTTCTTGCTGCAAGGCTGACATGGATGTTCTGCTGAACAACATTTAATAGGTGGGATGATCTGTTTTTAACAGTAGAGCAGAGCTTTTCATACTGACTGATTGCACTGAAAAGGAAAATAAAGGTCTCAGATGTCATTTTGTGGTGAAAAGATGCAGAAGCTTATTGTAAGAGACGTCCAGCATGCATTAGTTTTCTTATCCTGTTGTTATATAATTTGCTAATTCAATATGAAAGCTACTTACATGATAATGCCCTGAAACTGTATTATCAAACTGAGCCCCTATCATGGCAATAAGAACATGATAGAAAAGACACTGAAGTCCATTATAAGCCTGCCTTGACCCGATTAAAAGCCATTCAGCTCAGCCCTGAGGGTAGTCTGAAAAATCGCATACCTCATTGTTCATCATGGGTCATGTCAAGGTCTTGGACTAAGATTTTTCTGCAGAACATTACTAAACAACAATGAAAAAAAGGGGTTTGGAGGTTCTGTACCTGCTGCCCTAACTGAAATGGATATTTCTTCTTTTCACCCACTCCATGAAGTAGTGCTGGTGTAAACAAAGTGGAGAATAGCTTGCATTGACACCACTCACGGTTACATTCATATAAAGTAGGATGGTCATATCTAGCCTGCAAAGCTCTTTGCTCAGGTGTCTCCTTTTGTGCATATTTATACCTGTAAGTACTTGAAATAAAGTGAGGGCTGTCTTGCAACCTGGCATGATGCCAAGGATATGTGTTGCATCATATAAAGACATGTATGGATGTAAAACATGCTGGAATGGTTTCAGGATGCCTAAATCTGGACTGGATGTGGTCTCATTCATATTATCTAGTAAGAATGGTTTTTGGGGAAAACTATTTCTAGAATCTCATCTAGGTGTTAACCCAGAAAGAACTAGCCAGTTCACTCCAACAGAGTCTGGACCTGAAATAATGTAATGCAGACAATCACCCAAGAGCAAACCAAGGAGTTAAATTACTTGATGATGGAGAAGTACATAGTACACAGCGTATAGTTTTAAACTATTAAGAAAGGTCTCACATAACAAATGAAGGAAAAACTTTCATTGAGTCAGCCAATGTGGGGGTTGCTGGTCTGCTACAGAAGCAAGAGGAAACACGTGCATGAATCCACCCACTTCATCCTCCAGGAGAGCTTTTCTTCCACCCTACTTAGATCTGCAATTTCTCCTTATGGAGAGCAAAGACTTTCAACTTGTTTCTCCCCACTACTGAAAGAACAATGCCTGGTATCTAAAATCTGGAAAGACCTACTTGGTCCTAAAATGATTATATTGGAAATGTCCTAAGGTTTGAGCTCATTAGTTTTAAAATTTTCTTCCATCAATATTTCTTCTAGGTCATGATATTTCTTCCTTATCCAATTTCACTTACTGGTTAGTGTCCCACTGTCTCTTTTCCACTTGGCTGGAAATACACACAGAAAACTCAACAATCTTGAGGGGCAGTCTGTGGAGGGACAGAAGCAGCATGTGATTAAAGCTGCTGATGTTCCTGAATTCTAGTGTTTAATCCCATGAATTTTTATTCTTTATGGACAAATTGTTTTACAAAAAGAAACTTTCGTTGGGATTCAGATTTAGCTTAAGACAAGTACAATTGGGTATTGACATGTGAGTTACAGGGATCTAGTCAATAAATTAAATGAACCTTGGAAAGTAATGTTGTTCACCCGAAGCTGACACTTAGTGTATGGTTAACTGAATATGGAGTATATTCTCAATCTCTATTGATTATAAAAGGAACATTGAAAACTACCTCACACAAGAATACCTAAACAGGTCTTATTCAGGAGCTGAAACCTGCCTCCCAGTAAAACCACAAATTTTCTTTTGCTCCTAGTTTATTCTACCATTTCTTCCTCCCTAGTAAACAGTAACTTCCATAAAAGTTTCTCTAAGTCTTTAAAGGGAGGCAGATTTTAAAATGAAAGTGATTCTTGAAATTATATTACAAAGAGAAGGGCAGGGAAGGCAAGGCAAAGGAAGAACAAATAGCTCTATTTTCCTCCTTAGTCAATCAACATCATCTAAAAACTCTTCAGTAACGTGATACATTCACTTGTCAATCTATAAAATATTATTTGCTACGTTTTCTTTTTTTTTTGTTTTAAATCTGACATATTTCATATCTACACATGAAAAATACAACCATTATGGTTTTCAACCCAAAAATCATGTGATTTTACACTTATTTCTGTAAGTTGATGATCAAATCTTACCCATGAGGATAACAGCCATGACAAACTTCTTGTTTGATTTGTCTTCAGTTACATCTGCCTTTTCCTAAACTTGCTTCATTGGCAGTCTATGAACTTTGTTTTAATAGTTAGTAAGACCATTTTTTACCCTTTGCTGTTGGTGAGCAGATAGAAAAACAAACAAAAAAAATAAAACATTATTTCTCATGAACTGACAGTCCTTGGAAATTGCAATACCAAGTTTTACCATTGTTATCAATCTAATTGTGACCTAGACAATGTGACAGAATGCACCCTCTGCAAGTCTGCAGATGACACAAAACTGAGAGGAATGCCTGATACACCAGAACGTTGTGTTGCCATCCAGAGGGACGGGCACAGGCTGGAGAAATGTGCTGACAAAAAACTCACAAGGACAACAAAGGGAAATGCCAAGTCCTGCCCCTTGGAGGAATAACCCTAACTACCCCAACAGGCTGGAGGCTGACCATCTGGAAAGCAGTTTGGCAAAAAAAAGGACTTAGTGATCCTGGTGGACACCAAGTTGATGACTAGCCAGCAATGTGTCCTTGCAGCAAAGTGGGTCATCAGCTTCTTGGTCTGCACTAGGAAGAGCATTGCCAACAGGTCAAGGGAGGTGATATTTCCCCTCTGTCAGCCCTGGTGAGACACATCTGAAGTTCTGTGTCCCTTTCTGGGCTCCTCTGTACAAAACAGATATGAACATACCAGAAAGAGTCCACCAAAGGGAGGAGAGATGGTTCTGGGATTGGAGCATCTTCCATACAAAGTTAGGCTAAGAGAGCTGAGACTGTTCAGCCAGTAAAAGGCTCAAGGGGGATATTATGAATGTGTATAAATACGTGATGGGGAGGAGTAAAGAAGGTGGCACCAGACCCTTCTCAGTTTTGTCCAGTGACAGGACTAGAGGCAATGGACACGAAGTACAGGAAATTTAATTCAAGCGTAAGATAAAAACTCTTTTCCCTCAGGGCTGAGCGATCTGGACGAAGCTACACACAGCCCTAGGCAACCTGCTGTAGATCGCTAGTTTGAGCAGGGGAACTGGACTAGGTCTCCAGAGGTCCCTTCAAACTCAGCCACATCATGGCTCTGTGATCATCCAGTTCCTAGTTGACAAATTCTACTGAACTGACAGTGGATTTCCATTTTAAAAAAAATCATATAATCACAGAATCACACAGAATCACAGAATGGTAGGGGTTGGAAGGGACCTCTGTAGGTCATCTAGTCCAACCCTCCTGCCGATGCATGGTCACCTAGAGCAGGCTGCAGAGGACCGCGTCCAGGCAGGTCTTGAATATCTCCAGAGAAGGAGACTCCACAACCTCCCTGGGAAGCCTGTGCCACTGCTCCGTCACCCTCAGAGGGAAGAAGTTGAGTAAGACTACTTACTTGCTACAACCCAATTCCACAAAGGCTGAAAGTATGACTCCTAAAGAGTAAAATGTGGAATTAGGCCTGGCAGTGTTGCAAAGCTGTAACAATACAGACTATAACTATCTAGTCATGTCCTATTATTCTTGTTGGGAGATATTGAAGTTGTATATTTTCTTTTACTTCTGTAGAAATGTCTTTCATTTTTCCTTCTTGTCCTCTGTCATTTGCTACCCTAATTTAGCAATGCAAAGGGGATTCAAACCACCTGGACATTTATTAATGCTGAGTAAACAGAAGTTTGAGCTGTTTTTTTAATGTACTTTCCAACCTTGTTTATTGTCATAGTGCTAGCTTTCTGGCGAAAATGTTTTTTTTGGCAAGAAGATCGACAGAAACCTCAGACTCTGCAAATAACAATGGGAACAAGTTTTCCTGAGAGAATTAACTCTGGGAATTTTGTATGACCATACTGAAAACTTAATGTACATATCTGCATAATACATTTTGCTGAAAAATTGTGAATTTTTTTGCAAGTGGAACATGGTTTTGTGACAGTCACATTTCTCTGAAGAATAATTTGTGTCTCCAAGTTCTAGTCTGTCTCTTCCATACATGTCTATTAGTCAACTAAAAGTTATTAACCCTCACTGTAAACTTTACCCTGCAGACATAACGTGATTTGAGTTCTGACCTGGAGAAACAAGAACTATTTGGTGGGGTTACTGTGTTGGTGGATAAGGGAAGAGCAGCTGACGTCATGTACCTGGCCTTGAGCGAAATATTTGACACAGTTCAGCACAACATTCTTGTCTTAAATTGGAGAGATATGGATCTGATGGATGGACCATTTGGTGGATAAGGAATTGTCTGGATGGTGGCACTCAAAGAGTTGTGGTCAACAGCTCGATGTCCAAGTGATGAGTCATGTTCCTGAGGGGTCGGTATTGGGACTGGTGTTGTTTGACAGATTTGTTGTTGACATAGACAGTGGGATGGAGTGCGCCCTCAGAAAGTTTGCAGATGACACCAAGCTGTGTGGTGCAGTTGACATACTGGAAGGAAGGGATGCCATCCAGAGAGACCTTGACTGGCTTGAAATGTGAGCCTGTGCAAACCTCATGAAGTTCAACAAGGCCAAGTGCAGGGTCCTGCACCTGGGATGGGGCAACTCCCACTATCAGTACAGGCTGGGGGATGAAAAGATAGAGAGCAACCTTTCCCAGAAGGCCTTGGGGGTACTGGTGCATGAAAAGCTGAACATAACCCAGCAATGTGCAGTTGCAGCCCAGAAGGTTAGCCATATCCTGGGCTGCATCAAAAGCACAGTGGCCAGCAGGTCAAGGGAGGTGATTCTGCCCATCTACTCTGGTGAGACCCCACCTGGAGTCCTGCATCCAGCTCTGGAGCCCTCTGCACAGGACAGACATGGACCTTTTGGAGAGGGGCCGGAGGAGGCCACAGCAATGATCCGAAGGCTGGAACCCCTCTGCTGTGAGGAAAAACTGAGAGAGCTGAGGCTGTTCAGCCTGGAGAAGAGCAGACTGCAGGGAGACATTAGAGCAGCCTTTCAGTACCTGAAGGGGGCCTACAAGAAATCTGGAGAGGGATTTTTATGAGGATAGGACAGGGATAAGTCAAGGGGTAATGACTTTAAACTGAAAGAGGGTAGATTTAGATTAGATATAAGAAAGAAGTGATTTACTGTGAGGGTGGTGAGGCACTGGAACAGATTGCCCAGAGAAGCTGTGGATGCCTTCTCCCTGGAAGTGTTCAAGGACAGGTTGGATGGGGCTTTGAGCAACCTGGTGTAGTGGAAGGTGTCCCTGTCCATGGCAGGGGGTCTTTGAACTAGACAATCTTTCAGGTTCCTTCCAACCCAAACCATTCTGTGATTACGATTCTATGATTCTTCTGTTGCCACAATTTGCATGAGAAAAACGTCTTAAGAATACCTATCAAACACATAGTAAGACTAATTATTGTGACCACCAGCTACTAAGGTACTGTTGAAGTATCAGCATTCAAACAGATGGGTAAATTGTCCAAACAAGTAAGCTTGAAAAGATCCTAACTGTCACTAAATAAATAAATAAATAAATAATCAATCCACTACATCAAGTATCTGAGAAAATTTAAAAAGATTTTATCTCTATGGCACAAGCAATACACAAGCATAATTCTATGTTGAAATGGAATCCCAAGAGTCTATGAAGCCTAGGCCATGAGAAAGCTTAACTGACCTATTAAAAAAATCAGCTGCCAGAAGCAATACAGGATTTACAAAATCAGTTTCACGTGATTGATGGTCCATTATGGCAAAAGCAATAAAAAAATTTGTTGTGGTTTAACCCCAGCCGGCAATTAAGCACCAGAAAGCTGCTCACTCACTCCCCCAAGCAGGATGGGGGAGAGAATCAGAAGGGTAAAAGTGAGAAAACGCTTGGGTTGAGACAAAGGCTGTTTAACCGGTAAAGCAAAAGCTGGCCACAGAAGCAAAGCAAAACAAGGAATTCATTCACCACTTCACAATCATCAGGTGGGTGTTCACGCTTCTCCAGTAAAGCAGAGCTACATCCCGAGTAACTCAGAAACACAAATGCCGTCACTCTGAACGTCCCGCCCTTCCTTCTTCTTCTCCAATCTTTGTATTGTGAGCATGAGGTCACGTGGTATGGAATATCCCTTTGATTAGTTGGGGTCAGCTGTCTCGGACCGTGTCTCCTCTCAACTCACTATGTACCCCCAACCTCCTCTCTGGTGGGGTGGTGTGAGAAACCAAAAAGACTGTGACTTTGTAAGCACTGCTCAGCAATAAATAAAACATCTGCAGAATCACAGAATCACAGAATCTTAGGGATTGGAAGGGACCTATGTGGGTCATCTAGTCCAAGCCCGCTGCCAAAACAGGGTCACCTACAGCAGGCTGCAGAGGACCGCGTCCAGGCAGGTCTTGAATATCTCCAGAGAAGGAGACTCCACAACCTCCCTGCGCAGCCTGTGCCACTGCTCTGTCACCCTCAGAGGGAAGAAGTTCTTCCTCATGTTCAGATGGAACTTCCTCTGCTTCAGTTTGTGCCCGTTGCCCCTTGTCCTGTCACTGGGCACCACTGAAAAGAGTCTGGCCCCATCTTCTTGACACCCGCCCTTAAGATATTTATAAGCATTTATAAGGTCTACTCTGAGCCTTCTCTTCTTCAGGCTGAACAAGCCCAGCTCCCTCAGCCTCTCCTCGTAGGAGAGATGCTCCAATCCCCTCACCATCCTCGTAGACCTCCACTGGACTCTCTCCAGTAGCTCCTCATTTTTTTGAAGTGGGTAGCCCAGAACTGGATGCAGTACTCCAGATGGGGCCTCCCTAGGGCAGAGGAGAGGGGAAGGAGAATCTCCTTCGACCTGCTGGCCACAATCCTCTTAATGCCCTCCAGGACACCATTGGCCTTCTTGGCAGCCAGGGCACACTGCTGGCTCATGGCCAACCTGTCGTCCACCAGGACTCCCAAGTCCCTCTCTGCAGAGCTGCTCTCCAGCAGGTCCACCCCAAGCCTGTACTGGTGCATGGCGTTGTTCCTCCCCAGGTGCAGGACCCTGCACTTGCCCTTGTTGTATTTTCTCAGGTTTGTCTCTGTCCAGCTCTCCAGCCTGTCTAGCTCTCGCTGAATGGCAGCGCAGCCTTCCGGTGTATCTACCACATACCTCCCAGTTTGACGTCATCAGCAAACTTGCTGAGGGTACATTCTAACTCTTCATCCAGGTCATTGACGAAGAAGTTGAAAAAGAGTGGGTCCAGTACTAACCCTTGGGGAACACCACTAGTTACATGCCCCCAACTAGACTCTGCACCGCTGATGACAACCCTCTGAGTTCTGCCATTCAGCCACTTCTCAATCCACCTCACAGACCTCTCATCCAACCCACACTTCCTGAGCTTCTCTAGGAGGATGTTATGGGACACAGTGTCAAAGCCCTTGCTGAAGTCTAGGTAGACAACATTCATGGCTCTCCCCTCATCTACCCAGCCAGTCATGCCATCATAGAAAGCTATCAGATCGGTCAGGCATGATTTCCCCTTGGTGAATCCATGCTGACTACTTCTGATAACTTTCTTTTCCTCCACTTGCTTGTTGATGACCTCCAGAATGAGCTGCTCGAACACCTTTCCCGGGATGGAGGTAAGGCTGACCGGCCTGTAGTTCCCTGGGTCCTCCTTCTTGCCCCTTTTGAAGACTGGCATGACATTGGCTTTTCTCCAGTCCTCTAGCACCTCTCCTGTCCTCCAGGACCTTTCAAAGATGGTGGAGAGTGGCTCAGGAATGACATCCGCCAGCTCCCTCAGCACTCGTGGGTGCATTGCACAGGAGCCAGTGGATTTGTGAGTGTCCAGATTGCTTAAAGAATCACTCAAAGTATCCTGCTTGACCAAGAGAAGGTCATCCTCTCTGCAGGCTTCCTCTCTTACCTCCAGGGCCTGGGATTCCCGAGGGTTGGCCTTAACACTGAAGACTGAATCAAAGAAGGCATTCGCTAACTCTACCTTCTCTGTATCCTCTGTCACCAGGACACCCATCTCGTTCAGCAGTGGCCCACATTATCCCTAGTCTTCCATTTTTCTACTGATGTACTTGAAGAAGCCCTTCTTGTTGTCCTTGGCATCCCTTGCCAGACTGAACTCCAGATGGACCTCAGCCTTCCTTGTTGCATCCCTGCATGCTCTGACAAGTGGACTGTCCCTCTTTCCACATTCCATAGACCTTTCCCTTCCAACTGAGTTTAGCTAGAAGCTCCTTGTTCATCCATGTGGGTCTCCTGCCTGTTTTGCTAGATTTCTTGCTCAGCGGGATGCACTGATCCTGACCACAATTTCCTGAGGAGGAAGCGATGCTTAAACAGTGACCAGCTCTCTTGGACGCCCCTACCTTCTATAGCCTTTACCCATGATATTCCTCCAACTAGGTCCTTGAAGAGACCAAAGTTAGCTCTTCCGTATTATTCATGCTGTTTTTAGCTCATACTAGCTACCATGCAGAAAGTTAACTGTCCCCCCAGCCTAAACCAGCACACAATTTCATGTAAAATTACTGAGTTTTAGAATAGGTGAACCTTGTTATTCCCACACTTCAGCACCTCAGAATACCACACAGCACTATGCCACTGAACACCAGCTGGGCAAGAAAGAGTGACCTTAAACTTGTGGTAAACTATACTCTCACTTTCCTAGAAAAAATCAAATATGTCCCAGGAAATTTTTCCCTCAAAAAATCAATGTAATTTACAGTCGGTATGAATGACAGTAGTCAGCCATTAATACACATTGAAAAATAGTTTAAAGACATGAAATTTATCTGGCATTATCATTTTGTAAAGTAAATCATATCTAACAGAGAAAAAAGGACATGCCGTGAAGTTACTTGGGTGAAACATGTAAAGGTGCTCCATCTATTTAAACACACTTCTGCATGCTTCCGAGACGTTAACTGTTATACCTAATGTTGGGAGAGAATGACGTTGTAATAAAGTGGAGTCAAATCACCAAGTACATATATTTAAGTCTGACATAAGTAGTGAAAGTAGTGAAAAGGATGCATTTCCAGGATACAATTCAGCTTTTCACTCTTTCCTAGTAAGTGATATGTAAGACACCTTTTCATCTATATGAATAGAGGAGATGAGTCTTGTAACTGTTCGAAGTATCTTCCTTCTCTTTCCAGGAATACTTCTGAGTTAAACAGGTCAAACATAAGATCAGAAATAGAAAACTGAAAATCTTGCGTACAAGCACGTTACTAGTCTAAGAGATACAATATTCTGCATGGTCCAAAAATCTTAAAATGCCCAGTATTTGAGGCCGGCTTTCATTTGCTTTCTAATGAAGATGAAGCAAATTCTGAAGATAAAGAGGGGTAGCACAATTTACAATCTTTTTATTTTAAGGCTTTTTGGAAACACACTGTAGAAGGTTTTATTTTTATTTCTTTCCTTCTTTAAATTATGCAGACCTATTGGAGAATTTTGTTGTGACAACTTACCCAGTGTCAGAAAATGAAGCCTAATTTACTAATTTATTTACACAGTTTCAGTATAACACCCCAACATCTGTCTGTAAATTTGTAGGTGAAAACAACTGGGAGGAAAGGAATTAAATAAGTCAGAGAAAACAGGAGGAAGTTCTAATAAAATCCAGAGACTGGTCTAAACCTGAACGAATCTGGAGACTGCCCAAAACGTAGAGGACTTTACGATATGAATTTTACTCCAGTTTCATATTTTGCAGGGGATTTCTTGCTGTAGGAATACGCGGTAATAGAAATGTCAGCTATTGGAGATAAATATACAGATAAGAAAGAATCTCAGATAGCTAGACCCACAGTTCCTGAGAGTTAATATTTTATGAAAGCATATCATTAACTTCTTTGGTCAAAGACCATTAATCATGCTGAATTATTTTTGGTAAATCTTGTTATCTGCGCACACGTAATCCTCAAGCTTATCTTTAAGAACAGTCATTTATTCAAGAGGCTATACCACACAAAGTAAATATTTGGCTTCCAAATTGCCTTTACTTTCAAATGTTATCATTAAATACAAAATTAACCACTGTCATTTGAGAGGGTAGTTTAACAACAGTTTTACTCATTTCTCATAAAGCATCTATTTTCCAACTTACATCGCTTACTAAGGAAATAATACAGAAATCATGCTGTATGATTGTACTGAAATAATAATAATTTGTTAGATTTTCAGAAAAGAGCTGGTTTTTTCTGTACTAACATGCATTAATGTTGCATTTCCCAAGGTCTTGAGAGCCAAGGGTTTGCATTCAAGAGAATGGAAACGACTGCACCTTCTAGGACCTTGTTTTATTTAATTAGATACCTACTCAAGTGGACTGGTCATTCAAAGAGCTCCATAATATGATTCTTTTTCAGTATTATTGCTTAAGCAACTGTGAAATCATGGTTTCATTTAAAATGCCACCACTGACATCTAAGTTTTCATGTGAAAAACTGCAAATGCAGAAAGGTATAAAGAACTGGTTATTTTTTTGATAACTAGATCCTTATTTGAAAGGTCAACAGCTGAAGATTAATCTTGAGAATTTCGGAAGCAATAGAATGATGCTGTATGTGCTCAAGAAAGTTTCATTGTCTTTCTGAAGTTTAGGGATAGCATTCATGAATATTACACTGTTTGCTTTACCTCTTTTCTAATGTGGGGTTGCTTTTTTTTTTTAGTATGTTTTACAAATATATTCAACACTTCCTTTAATCGGGAAAAAAAAGAAAAAGAAAGAAAGAAAAAGATTGCTTGTCTGATACAGTCTCAAGACTGTGTTTAGTTCAATGTCAATGCCCAAACCAAACTCAAAATGTCCAACTTTCAAAGTAGTCTTTTCTCCAGTAATTGAGGAAGAACACTGATGAAGGCATCTGGTGCATTAGAAACACTGATGTCTTGGTCACAGATCACTTATCCCTTCATTTTATGAAACACTTCTTTCATATCAGAAAAGTTGTTCCCCTTCTAGATAAGATATCCTGTGAGTCTGTTCTGAACCCCTAGGTTGTGTGTCATGAATCTTACCTTATAACGAACGAAGAGTAGAGTAAGGAAACAGTACCCCACCTCCAAAATCCAGTATTACTATACATAACATTAAAGAATTAAGAGTCCTTTGGAATAAGATTAGGAGTCAGAACTAAGAGTACCGTCTTTAGAATCTGTGTCAGCACAATGCTTACTTATTTAGAAACCCTGCTTGCCTCTGCTTGAAAACCCTTTGCTTGGGATATGTATTCAAACAAGAAGTGAAGAACTAGGGGTGTAATGGCTTTTCTTAATAAATTTTTAGGGTTTGGGTTTGTTTGGGGTTTCTTAATAAATTGGAAGAACAGAGAAGTAGTCTTGGCTTTTGCAAGTTCTAAAGGAAACCTTTAAATGTAAAACTTCTCTGTAAGGAAATAATTTTGCAGGGTTTTAAATTTTAAGGTGTAGTGTCATTGTTTCAGATATTGTATTTAAATAGTACTATCACACTTTTAGACAGGTCTGGATTCTAAGGGTTAGCAAAATGGTAAAGTCAGTTTTCCTGTGGCACAGTTCTTCATGAATTCATGCTATGTTTGGCTATAGTCTTCTGAGCACTTAGGTACAGAATGATGCTCAGCCAGAATTCTCCTTTTTTATGAACTCCCTAACATGATATCCACTGACAGGTCAAATTACAGACCTAGACGGAAAAATGCATGCATTGAGCCCTCCCGCATTACCAGTTGAGACTCTCTATTGGCCAAAAGGATCTTGGTGTTGGAGTGGAGGGCATGTCAAGATGCAATTCACCTTTGTTACCACTGATGAATTAGGTGTTTTCAAATACAAATTGGTGTTCACTGATAACTAGCAGGAAATAATAAATCTACTTTATTCTCTGCACATAGGTCATTGAGTAGTGAGTGAAGATAAATAATTTTACTCATTTATACTATTATTGAAGTAAGGTAGCAGAGCTGGGGTTGGCTGGAACAGCCTTCAAACCATCAGTGTTCCCAAGAATGGCTTTGTGTTTCCATTATCTGTTTCCCTCGGCTACAGACATCTAATGAATACTTTGATATATTCCCTGAAAGGGATCACTAGAATACAAATTACAGAAGGATAAAATGCCTTGACATGTATCTATTTCTGTGAGGTTTTTAGACCCAAGTCCCCAGTGAAGCAAAGAGAACATGTTCTCCTTTCAACACTGTCAACCTTCACTATCACAAGCACCCAAAATTAATAATTATTTAGCTATGGAACAATTATGACAGATGATTAATTGATCACAAGAGGATAGTTCTCACGGTGCTATTAATCAGCTTTCCATCAAGCAAAAAGAGAAGGTAAGCAATCTATATCTGTTACAAAACATGTAAGGGACACATTACTCAGTCAGCATGAAAAGGTCATTGTGCAGCTGAAAGCAGGATGAGTAGACTTAGCCAGATTGATGACAGAGCGTTATTTTGTGTATTTATTATTAGGGAAAAAAAATACCACTCTGTCTGTACAAACACTATAAATAACTGATTTACAGAAACAAAATGCTAAGAAAGGGGCAGGTTGCTGAGCTGTCACAATGCTTTAGTCTTCTGTTGTTCAAAGATCAGCAAACAGATTATGGGTTAAAGGAAGATGCTTTCCTCTTCTACATCTCTGTGTTTTCTTGCTAGAAGAATATTTTGCAGCTGTGGACTCTGGACATGACAGGCCTCCTCTCCCAGTGATTATCATGCAACTCATTAAGTACTGCTCGTTACTGTCTGCTATAGAGGGAAATCTATTTGGTAAAGGAGTGTAGGAAGAAGAGTAGGCTGAGGAGGAAAGAGTAAAAGCAATTATACGTGTTCCACAAAGTGCTGGACTTGTATGTCAATGGGAGAAAACTTGGATGGTAGTGACTGTAGGACAGCTAGGACAGCTTCTTTTCCTCATTCTTTTGAGCTTCTTAGGTATGTTTGTGCACAGCAACTTTGAGGACTGCCTACAGAGTTAATCGCAGGCGGATGTGATCTGTTTCTGCCTGTGTTTCAAGATAACCAGAAGCTATTATGCTAATTGCATGGCAATTAACAATAACCTTGAACCAGCAGCTTATAAACACAAAGAATATTTAAGAAACATTAAAGCGGGGATGAAGGAGGTTTTGTACAACTTCCAGGTATGGACAGCTGTAATACTTTTTACCTGGTGGGATCTCCAAGGACAGGCACAGTATATGTGCTGTTCCTATGGGTGCTTCCTAGTCCAGAGTGCTGTGTAGCCAGTCTTGGTGATGGTATGAGCACTGTTGATGTTTTATGCCAGAGGGAAATAGTGTTCAGAAAGCTTTTCCCTGGTGTGTGTTAAATTTCTGGTGGGTATAGATACCGTTGTCTCCATGGTAAAAACTGTCTTTGTTTTCAGGCTTCTCTCACCAGGGACCAGTGGTTTAAGACAGGGCAATCCATAATTAGTTACGTTTTAACCCATGCTGACCCAAGGGCCAATTTTTCCCTGAGGATGGATCCGATTCATCTATGTAGATGTTGTACAGTTGTCTTAGTAGAGAACTGTGTTTGTGCCAATTTATATTGCTGAGAGAGAAAGCTTATTAGCCCAAGCACACCATCTCACTGTTGCAGGTGTGGTTTCTAGATCTGGCTGTCACCCAGCTGGCTTGGGACAATGGCAGAAAAAGCCTGAATATGTCTGCAACTAATTTACAAATCTCGCTTAAATAGTCCACAGAGATTATTCTTAATTTTTTTATTCCTCAGTGTGGCACTGTGAAAAAATATGTGCCATACATAGTTGTTGTGGACTGTAGAAAAGCCTGGGTAAAGGTTTCCAGGTGTGACATTCTCTACAGGTTACAAGGCTTTTTTTCTGGATTTTTTGAGCCAATGTAGAAAGCGGAAAAACAGGCAACAAGAAAATACAGACCCAGCTGTTGTGCCTTGATCAGACAGCTCAGCCCAGCAAGTCTTTCAAAGGAATTCTTCCCTGTCCACCTTTCACCTGTTGTAGGCATTAGATTAAAAAAAGAGAAAAAAAAAAAAAATATTCCCTTTACTCTGCTGATTACCTCATCTTGAACTTCAGGTCAGGAGACCATCATACTGGTAGATATCAATCTAGTTAATCCATTTATTTAATGATTCAAAAATACTTCAATTGGTTTAACAAACAGAACTTTAGATTCTTCCCTAATTGAAAGTGCCAATTTCACAGGCATTTTTCCATAGAAAATGTTAATTTTATAGAAGCAGCTTTTTTCACTGATGGAAAATTTCCAACCAGCTCTGTTATTTGCTTATTCATTTCTATCAAACAATTTGTTTACTGGGCATCTTACAAATATTTACATAGAAATTTATAAACACAATACTATAACAATGTTAACCATTCTTTTGGTATGAATGCTTTTACCTATCTGCAGCTCTCCAGTCGAATAACTCTTACATAAAGCCTAATACTCTTGTTCTTAGTCATTGTTGTTTATCTTGACCTTCTCTTGTGCCTGGAGTCACAAAGACATCTCATGCAGTTTGCAGAAATTTCAGATGGAGAAAATGCAGCTGCTTGCCTCATGGAATTCACACATCTGCATCCAGCCAGGAATTTTGAAATGAGTTAGTGAGACCTTGGTATAAAAATACTTATGAAAACTGTGAAAATACAAAATGCAATCAAAATTACAAAATGCAGGAGAGAATAGGAGAAAAAGCGCTTGAACTCTGAAGGAGAAACTAATGAGGAAGAACACAAAGTCGGATGACCAGAATCATGTAAGCTGTGGCATGGCTACAAAATGAAAAGAGATGCATTGTAGTCCACAGGGCCAAAAAAGCAGTTAGCAGAAAAGAAGGATAAACTCTGAGTACATGGTCTGGGATTTGACAAGCAGGGGTTTTCATCAGTGTTTGTCATACAAGTTTACTTGTGATTTGTGGTAAAATAGAAGAAGAATTCATCTGCAAATGTGGACAAATTTGAAGGTGCAAACGAATTTGCAGATAAATATAAGTCCAGCACTGAGCTGATCTAAAAGCTGAGCAAATTATTCCAATTCAAGTATGTTTTCTTAGTCTGCCCTAAGCTAATGCAGTACAGTGTCATCTGCAAATACCATGATATAAATCACACAACAGAGTTCACTGTGGTGGCAGTTTTACAAACTTTATCTTTTATTTCTCAGATATGAAGTGTATATAGATACCATTGAAGAAAAATAAACATGTCAGTGCTTTCTCTAGTTAGATATTTTTAAACTACTAGAATGAATATATTTTCTCTTTCAGTGTTCATGTTATCAGAGAACCATATGAACTTTGCACCTGCTTTATGCTGCTGTAATGAAATGTACAGGACCTAATTCACCACTTGGTTACTTCAATCTAATACCACTGTAACTCCACTGATATGTCTGTAATGAAATCAGGAGAGCAGAGGAGAACGGACTTGTTATATTTGCTTAGGAGCAAAAAAAAATGTGTATTTTTGAGCTCTTTACATCAAAAATCAAGTTTTCCCAATCCTTTTCATTTTATAGATTTGAACTTTCTGGGTAAATAAAATGGATCCAGAGTGAAACATGGTAACCACATATTTGTTGTTTATAATAAATATTAAGTAGCTTGAAGCTACTTCAGTAATTAATGATGCCATGTTAGCAACACGTAAAGGAATTGAGATACTTTTGCTAAGTATGCTGCCAGGATTTGAGAGCTAAGGTATGGCTTCCAAGTCCATATGCTTCTCTGAAATTGGGATAGGGAAAGCCATGACGATAAGTTTAATTTTGTATGCTATTGAATAACAGGCTTTTTTTAGTGCAATTGCAATTCAGAATTTGGAATAAAATGTTAGTCTCTGTGGAAAAAAATCTGAGTTTGTATCTGTCCAAAATAAGCCTTTAGTATGAAAACAACTTGATAGCTATATAAATGTTTGGAAAACGGGAGTCCTATTTACTGCTTATTTTCTAAAGGGCAATAGGTCTTTTGTCATAAAAATTGCAGCTTATATTTAATCCAATATCATAATCTTTTGAAAAATCACCAGCGGAGATGTCATAAACCCAAGGTGATGTGGCTTCAGGTAAGGTATAAACAGTAAGAGCAAATGAACATTTAAAAAGGCAAGATGCTGTTTTCCTGCAGCTCAATTTGCCCCTTTCTGGGCCAGAGTACTACTTCTCCAAATTTGCCTTGTTTTGCTTTTTCCTTTCTTCCATAAATATCTGAGGGAGATATTTAAATTCAATCACTTTCAGGTTCAGCACTCATCATGGTGATAGAATAACAGGTGTAGACTGGGGGGAAGGCAGGATTTGCTGATTTGTGAGATCCTATCACTCAGCATCTGCTAACCAAATTGCTATCTAATCGTCTGTGTAAAAAAAAAAACAAAAACAAAAGTCTTGTTTTGACAAGGAAAGCATTTCATCACCTGTGAAGACTGCCTTCTGAGATCTGTAGCCTGGAGCCCAAATCTCTGCAGAAACCGAAAGGAGAAATTGCCATCTGTATTTCTGGTCCCTTCTGTTCAACATTCAAGTGATTGAGTGGATAGACTCTTTGAAAAATTCCCTGGGTTTTATTGGCTAGCCTTTCTTTCTGCCCTGAAGATGGCATTTCTTAGCACCTATGAAGGGAGATGTCTGCTCTATAGGGGAAAGCATGGGAAATTTTACCTGATGCTTTGGTCTAATTGAGACACTGCTCTGTCCATCGTCCAGCCTGGTCGGGCACAAGGCCATCCTGCTCCAACAAGCTAGGCTGTACGGATGCTAATAAGCCCTGCTGAGAAAGCAAGGTCATTAAACATGTTTGAAAGGTCTCTGGGCTGGATCTGGTTCATATATCTCTGGCAAGGAGCAGAAGTGAACCTGCCAAGCAGCTGTCCGTACCTGGCTGTAGGAACATGTCCAGAGACCTGAAGAGTTTAACAGGCTACTGTAAAGATATAGACATTTTTATGAAGCAAGGACTTAAAAAACAAGGGAAAAAAACAACCAGAAAAGCAAAACATGAAAGTCTGAAACATAACAACACAACACATGCTCTTCCTAATGGAAGAGGTTTCATTATTTCATGCCACACTGACATCTTCCCCTGAAGCATCTACTGTTATCCACTGCCAAGGAGGAAATACTTCACTGGATGGTTTAGAAATTGATATGTCCACTTCTTCGTTTGTTGTAAGCTCTTTCATCTTCACAGGTACCAGTGTGTGTAGAGAGTGAGATAAATGGAAAGAGAGTTTCACATCTTATTGAGAGAGCAATAGCAAATCCTTCCTCAGCAGTTTGTTGTTTCGTGTGCTTTTCTTCCTCTCTCCTTGTGTTGACACTGAACAAGTGGTCCAGGTCACTGGTCATTGTAGTGCTTGTACTGAATAAGATGTACCAGAAGCCTGACAGATCCTAACAACCACAAAGGAAAGCAGAAAAGCAGATTCAAGAGTGTTGTTGTGATGAAGTGCACAGTCCTTGCACTTCAAGCAAGTAGAAGTCTGAAAACACAAAATACAGGGAAAAAGAATTGCCTGTGAAAGTTGTTCTGCCTCCAAAGCTGGGTAGATACTGATCAAACTGCCGGTGTGTTAAGAGGAATATGTAAATGCCTTAGCTGGCCTTCTGGGAGCCATCTGCTCTACCCCTACCTTGATAGAATGGTACAGAAATCAGCTCAGTATAAACATATTCTTTCCGAAAACAGCTATTTCTTTAAAGATTTAGAGGTCAGGCAAGGCAGTATTGTGAACTTTGGGGCAGTTCCTCATTGGTCTGATAGATAAAATCTTGCCTGTTGTTGAAAACTTGAATGGTACAACTGGGTAAAAGAGTCCTTGCTCAAAATGACAGGGTGTCTGCAGTTCTTAGAGAATGATTTGGGACCAGAGACCACAGCATGGGACTCTGCACTCTCAAGCTCAGTAGGTTATGTAGGAGCAACAAGCTGCTCCTACATCCCACACCTCCAACCCTCGCCTGAAATGGGTAGGGCTGCAGACAACAGCAGGGAGGAACATGTACCTCCATCAATTTCCAGACACGATCTGTTAGGTATTCAACAGCTGCAGATGGGAATCATACGTGGAAAAGATCCCTGCTCTGAGCAGGTCACATGAGCTGGTTTTCATGCTGTGCACCCTAGATGAGCCTTTGAAGATTTGATCACTTACTGGAGTTGTTCTCAAAGTGAACTGAGTTCTCTTAGCTAGCGGATTTTTATATTCCTGTTTTTATCAAAAGACATTTCAAAATACAAGAGAAAGAAAATGGGCCTGATTCATTAATGTAGAGCAGCTTTGCAGCAGGTGATGTAAGTAACGAGACTGATTTAATTGAGTAGCTGTGAGGAGCGGACTACTATGAGTTTAGCAAAAAATACTCCTGACAAACATGAATGCAGTGTATGCAACTAAATTTATCTGATTATTTCAAATATTTCTCACTTTCAGTTTAATTACTTGATTTAATTTATAAGCAGCCTTCCCTGAGAAAGCCTCTAATGGGGGTAAAATGAAATTTGATTACTTGGTAAAATTTCCACAAGGAAAGTTTAGTCCTGGAAAAATGATGCCTGTAATAAATCTGGGTTTCTATACAAACTTGTTCTCCGCTTATCCTTTAAATGAGTATGGGTCTTAAAAAAGGTGAGAGGTTATATTTTTATTTATTTTTATTAATTTTTATTTTAAAATATTTATGTATGACTCAAAAAATACTCATAACATGGTTACTATATTTTTCAGATGCTTAGATTTTTATGGCATGGACTCAATTTAATTCTTGAATTTCCATTTTCTTCAGATACAAATTTCTGTTTAGCCTGGCTCATGGGTTAACTGTTAGATTTCACTCCAGATAAAGATATATTTCAGTGGTGGGCACACTTCAGAAAGAAGAGATAGTCCTGTGGCTAACCTACTCATCTGTGACTCAAGAAATCTGATTGATCGATCATAGTCCCTTTATTTCTCCATCTCATATATCTCATTTTTAGTATAGGAATAAAAAAGCTTTCCAGACTCACTAGGAATTTTTTCTGGATATTGCTGGATGAGAGTGTACATAAATATTGTAGTTCTAGACAAACATAAAGAGAAAAGACTCTATTTAAAAACATGTAACCAGCAGTAAAACTATGTTGCAACAAGTATGTTTTAGCACCATCTAGCTATCTTGTTAGGTAAGTCACTAGCTGTAAAACAGTCGTGAAATCTGATCCTATCCTAGAAAAAAAAATCACAATGCAATTCTGTATTCTTTTTTTTCAAATTAGTTGCAGAAGTTGATCTTGAAATATCTGTATTTATACATTTTCAAATGACCAATATTAAAATGGATTAGAGCTCAAATTGGCATCTGTGTCTTGGTTTAAGATGAAAGACGGCAGAGTGTTAACAGTTTGCCTCCCATAGTTGTAAGGATGTAGTGGATATGAGTGAAATAAAATAGTTTTCACCATAATGCACTGCCCCGACTCAAGCCACAACATTGTTTCAACAAGCAAAGTCAGTGCGTGCTCTTCAAGCCTGTGCTCTGACCTGTACAAGCTCTGTGAATTCCCTCACTCCTGTCCTATGTTATGACTTTATTTTGATTGAATTCCCCCGTCAGGATGTGCTGAGGAGCAAGAAGAAATCGTTACCACAGTGTTACAGCAAGTGTGCTTGGTGACTGGTTTTCATAGTAAGTCCCTGTCCGTAAGTGTAACCTCTATAAAGTATGGAGTTTGAAAAAAATTGCAGACAAGCAGATGCAGCATCTAAAATCAGTGCCTGAGAGCTGTCTAACTGTCAAGATCACAAAGCTCTTTCAGAAAATTTGTCATATTAACAGCATTTATCCACACTAAAGACAGTGGCACCAGGCACCTGGGTCAGAGACAAGAGTCTCTTCTGTCCTCTTCAGGAATATGAAAGTCATCCATCTCTCTTTATCGCTGACACTGAGATGGCTAGAAGGCTGCCTATGATGTTGCTTGTGTGCAGTGTAGGGTTTTTGAGGAAAGAGGGAATTTAAGGTGAAAATACACCAAGATGATTGATTTGCAATGATACGATTTAAAGAAAATCACATATGAAAAATAGTAGAGTTAAGAAGATTCAGCAGGTGGATAAAGATGACTGACACATATATTGCCTGCTGTGCATCTTCTTCTATAAAGTTTCTGTGCTGATTTGGGATGTTAATTGATCTGGATCCTGATGAAACACCCGCTGTGTACAACAAGAGTTTCCAAAGACTCAGATGGTCTGGGCTTTCTTCTATCATGTATTCACTTGTTTCCTAAGAATTTATTCTAATTTAATAATTGAAATTGCATGGTTAGTACTGCGACCTGACTATGAAACAGCTCTGAGAAATCTCTTCAGGCATCTGAAACAACATTGAATTAGTGAACAGTTGAAAAATGTGTCACTCGGCTCAGACAGATGACATTTGAACATTTGTTAACTCTGCTTAAATATGCAATTAATTTTATTACTGTTTTTTTTTTCAAATAATGGTTCTATGAAATAGCAGCTATAAACTAGTCCTTATTTATTACACTACTAGTAGTATGTGGGGAAAAAAAATGATAAATGACATGCAATGGAGCCTTCAGTACTGAAGGAGGACTTTAATTGAACCTGCCTTCCTGCTGTATTGCTCAGCACAGAAGCAGTTTATGCAGCTCTGAAATCCTGTGTGGGTGAATCATCAAGCAAAAACCGCAAAGAATATAGAAGTGAAAGAGTAGTCATCACCTTCCTTCATGAGCAAAACTGGGAAGCTCTTAACTGTAACAATGAAATGACCTTGGATCAGAGCCCCAGGATCTTTCTTTCTGCTGCTATTTCTTTACATTCCTGTACTTTCTTTCAAGCAAATTTTTTCTGTTACTATGCCTTTGGTAGGATTCTTTATTATTTTGTTTATTTAGATGTTGTTTTATCAGCCCCTTCTGCTCATTCCTCATATAATCAATCCAATATCTGTAGCTATGTTGAGTCCCCATTCACAGAGAAGGTGAGCAGGGACAATTATGTATATAATGTCTATGCTTCTATGATCATGTAGTTGTTGCTTTTTACCTGGAGCTGCAAGGAGTCTTTTTTTTTACTTGTGGTACTTTATCCTGGATGGAAATTATGCTAGAATTCTTGTGCATTAATTGCACTACATGTGATATTTGTCATCTTCCACTTCATCTTCACAATTTTTTACATATATGGTGTCTTCCAACTATCACTGAGGAAGTGCAATGAAACAGGGAATGAATCACTACTGCATCAGCAAGGACTCTACTGAGTCCGGAGTGCACCCGTTTGTAGCGTTGGCAGTCCAAATCTGTTTTAGGAAGAAGCAGAAACTGCAGGATTCATTTTGTTTGGGGAAATAAAACGTTTTGCTGAAGTGTCCTTATTAATGTACTGTTAGGCAAAGAGGTGTGTTTTTAGCATACTACTGAGAGCTGAAATAAATCTAAACTGACTTTTGCTTACCGTATGCCTTGTGTTAGCTCTTTCAAGATCACTTGATAAAGAAAATTTTTGTTAAGAGTGGAAAAAAGGCATATTATGCAACTTGGAGGGCAGTTGCTCTTTCTTCCTCCTTACCCGTTCACCGAAACTTAACCTAAGGGAAGCTTCTCACCGGTTCTAGACACTACCATCATTAGATGACCACCGCACAGTGCATCTATGACCAACCTCAGTTTTGGCCCTTTGAAGTCCACATCTGCCTAACCTCTACTCTAAGAGCCAAGAGCTTTTTCTGAAGATGAAAACACCACTAGCTACAAAAACTGATATACCTCATATGGCATGCAGTCACTCTAAACTCAGTTAGCAGAGACAATAGTTTGGCCGCATCCTCCTTCAAATGTGACTAGTTCTCTACTCTGTCTGTAGCTTGGTACAGCTGTAGGGTGGAATGTAGCTGGGATTTGGGTATTAGACTCGAAACACAAACACCATGTCCAGAGATAAAAGCTTTTCTGTTGTTCCGTACTTGCTCTGAAGGTAGAAATGTTAACAATTCCAACCGTGCCTTGGGCATCTTCTAAAAAGGTACAATTCTGTTTTGGCCTTAAATACAAACATCACATTAATGGAATGGTATTCCTCAGAGAAACTGTGGGCTAAAGTTATTCCACAGGAGAATAGGCAAGAGCTGAGCTTTGTATAGCTTACAGAATAGATGGAATTTTCCCAACTGTCCTTTAGATAAAATAATTTCCATTCTTTGCGGAATTTGATTGCCTGATGGTTCTTTTGTTTATGCCAGTTCCAACTCCAACGTTTTCAGTGTACTTGTTACTCCCAGGAATCTGTATGTCTGAAAGAAAACCCAAACTTGTGGAGTCCTTCTGGTTTCTTGAAGAGCTGTGATATTTAAATATGAAAGCTGTTGAGGGTCTTAGCAGGAAAATACAAAATATATGGGTCACCTAAAAACTGATTCCTTCAATTACCTGTTACAGGTATGTGACAGAGAGTTCCATTTGTGAAGCTTACTTTTCTTGTTGTATATGTGCAGTGTATTTTAATAATGTCTGCTGTGTAGATACTGTTATTGAGCGGAGGTTCTTTGCTCTCAGGATAACTATAGGATTATAGATACTCGAAATGAGTGTAATGTCAAATTCTTCAGCCACTAAAACGTTATGCCTGAGGCATTACAAGGCTCATTCAATTCAAATTTGGTGATTCATATTGTTGCACTGCGGTTAACAGAATTTTGTCACATCAGATTGGAATTTTCTGTTACAGCAGCAGGTTTGTGAGAGCAGAACTTTGACGGTAAATTATCTCAGTTTACTGAAGGTTACTGCTTGATGAAAGAGGACAGTGTGGTTAAAAGAGCACCTGTTAAGCAGATCAGAGAACTACAGGGGATGTCTTTTCTGGGCACTGAACCAAGTAATGACTAATATTTGTATAGAAAAATGTTTTTTATATAATGGAAGTATTCTCCCAACACTTTAAGAAAACCAGAAAAATCCCATATCTAAATAAGAAACAGTACTCCTCTTTTGGGAATGGGAGAAAGGGCAAGCCTGTATGTGACATATTGTCAAACCTGTATTAACTTTGAAGTTCATGGCTTTTACAGGTTGAAGAGATTAATCTTTTAAAATAACATTCATATTTGTCATTCTCATGGAGTTAATCTGGTGCACAGGAAAGCACTAAAGTAAACGTACGTCTGGTTAACGGCAGAGAAAATATTTCATGTGAGAGATCTCAAATGACCCAAATCACACTATTTGAGCTTGTATATACGACCATGTTCATTCACGTGGCAGCAACAGTTTAATTTGGTATTATCTGTTTTACAAGTTTTCATTTGTTCTGCAGTCTGACAGTGCATAAAGGCCCTGATTGCATCTGAGGAGTTGTGGGGTTTTTGCATTGTTCGAGAATACTGTTTGCCAAGAGAGTACCTAAGTAAAACTGGTGCTTTGCAGGTCAGTTTCTTAGTGAAGGTGAGATAAAGTGTCAGTCCATTTATGTCCAGTTTTGGGGTGAGTTTTCCTTCCTACTGAGAACACACAAATCCCTACACAGTCATGCAATTACATGATCAGAGGTATACCTTGTCCCCATTCTGTATCTTCGGCAGTGAACAACAAGACTTTGGAAACTGTATCCAGACCAACATGTTTAATAGTTGCTGGTGGACCTTTCTACCACTAAGAATTTAATAACTCTCTGAGGTTAAAATAAAAAGATGAAAACTGCCCGTTAGCAGGAAGCATATCATGCTTCTCAGGGCTATCCCCAGAAGTGATTGTCTCAGACAACATTTCCTTTTCAGGAGATGCCTTTTTGATTTTCCCTTCTCTTGTTCCCCGTTTCTCACCTGACAAAATCAGATTTGTCTTTTGTCCTATAGGCCAGTGACTAGTTGGTGCATATAAGGCATCAAGGGAGAGCTGCTGCACTAGCATGTGGCAAAGAAGCTTTCAAAAAAATGGTGCTCTTGCTAAATAAATGGTTCCTCTCTCCTGCTCAACTTTACCTCCTCTGCAATGCTGTACTACAGAAGCACTGCAGTAAAAGAGGGAAAGACCATTGTGTTGAGCTAGAAACAGTTATGAGATACCAGTTTAGTATCTTTAGTAAATATGTCTATTAGAAAATTCAATATATTTGTATGTTTAGTAAATATGTATAAGGTATAGGTTTAGTTTTGAGGGGAGAATCTGTTGCTCAATAGAGGATCTTCTGTCTGGGACAGAGGATCTAACACATGCATCAGCTTGCAAAGACTATGAGAACAAAAAGTCCCATGAGCATATTGAGGGATTTCTTAATTTTGGGGGTTAGTCGCTTTCTCTGTGCTGTGACAGACAAACTCTAGGAGACGCTGTGGACTGACAAAGCCCTAAGCTTTGCAGGTGATTTGTCCAAACCAGATAACAAATCCTACTTGGTCCTCAAATCACACAACCTCTCAGACTAGAATCCTCTTAAAAATACTTCTGCCTTGAGCTGAAAGGGAAGACTAGTGACAAGATGGCTTTAGAATATCGGAAAAGAGCTTAAACTGGGGGGGAGGATGTAGACACACATAGTAGAGTGTATATTTTTACTTTTATTTATGTATTCTTTCCTAAGAAAAACAGACTTACAAGCAATATTTCCAAAGTGTGTCTCTTGTACATAAAATTACTTCTAGCGCAAAACATATTTTATGCAAATAGCATTTCAACCACTTGCTACCGTTAATAAAATTAAGCTGTCAGTGTAAAGGAGTCACATGCCATGTAAATATATGACTGCTACTCCAACAGTTGCCAGTTGCTGATGTCTGCTGATGCACAGCACGAGCTGTGGAGGCTTGCAGCTATCCATGCTTTCATGGCTTTTCACAGCAACCCCGTGCTCAGACGTCCCCGGCCTTCTGCCTTCTTTCAGGGTCGTAAAGTCAGCTTCACCTCCAAGCTTCTCTGTGGGTAGGAGAGGTCCTGGGTCTTTCAGGAAAAGAGCAGGCATCACTGTAACATCATCAAAGGAAACAAAAATTGTTTCCTTTGAGCAACAAATTATACCAGCATTAAGCAACAATTACTGTAATGAAAATTATTGAAGCAGCAAGGTATCAGACAAGCTGTGTACATCTGGTCTGTTCATCTGCTTCTTTGGAGAGCGCTTCATAGACAGAGACTAGCACAGTGGGGTTTGTCATATTTTACTAGAAGGAAAGCAGAGGATGCTCTTCTCCCTCTTAAGGTTCAATTTTAGCCTCTTGAAGGAAAAAAATGATTAAATGTAGACACATCCTTGTATTTCTGCAACTACAGGCTAAGCATCTTCATGTAGTAGTTGCAGCAGAGGTAAGTAAGGTTAGACTGAGAAAATCTAGGTACTGCAAGAAGAAGTCTTTAATCATTTAGTACTTGAGAGTGTGTTAGGAAGTCCCATGCTGCTAAAAGATGCTATCTTGCAAATGAGATGTAAATTGGAGGTCCTGACTGTTTGTGATCATTAAAGATTTTATGAAGAATAGTGGCGATTAACTCTAATGTCCTGCCAGATTCTGGTGTGAATAATTACTTTTTTCTGAAAGGAGAAATTCCCTTTAGAACTGAAGTCAGATTATTCACCACCCCTGTCCTAATGTTTGGTAGCGTAATTACTAGCTTTCACTCCTTAAATTAATGGAAGTTAGTAGCTATCTAGTCATATGAAAGCCTTGTTTCTAAATTCAGCTGGCTAAATACGCAATTTGATGCTTCTTTTTCGCATTTGACTGAAGGAGTTGAGCACCTTAGAATCTTTTCAGCCAAACTGCATTGCTGGACAACAAAAATGCTCTTAGTCTGCTTTTATGCTATAGTTTCTACCACTGTTGCAGGTAGTTGGCAGTAACTGGATATAGACCAAGACAGATTAAATAGTGCTTGCATGAACACGCACATGCAGTTTGGCTGGAGAGCACGAACCTGTCTGACAGGTGCTGATGGCTTGGTGACATCTTGCATTGTATCCAAAATAATTATGTGATTAGACTTTAGGAAAACCTTCAGGAGCAATATATGACTGAAAAATACAGAGGGGGAAAAAAAGACCTAGAACTTCTGGTATATTTTCTTCATTAATTATCACACTGCAGATAGTATTTTTGTTTCACATCTTAGATTAGGGAAAAAGTATTACCAGTTTAGCCCAGACATGACTGGATTTATTTTGTTTTGTTTTGAAATTGTTTCTGATGAAAAACAGAGAGACCCATGTATTTCCCATTGAGATTTCTGTTTCTTTTCATCTGCTAATGATTTTCCCTTGTCCAAGACTCAGTAATGGCTCAAACTGAAATGTCGTCCTGTCGCTGTCAATGTCATTATTTTAGCCAAGAGCCTGATGAACTCTGACTATTTCTGATTTTTTTAATATTGCCTCCAGACTAATTCCAAGCTCTTAAATACGTGCTTGAAGATAGTGCCTTTATTAAATACTGTTCTAAATATCATATATTTATGAATTATAAGGTTCAGATGTAATCCACATTCAACTTAATCTAATTTAAACTACATGAAGTGCAATAACTATGGGCAGACAATACCATGTCAGTCCACCATGGGTTGAATTATTGCATACGTCCTGTAGAAAACTGGAACAAAAAGCAATGAAGTGCAACATACGCATAAGACTCTTATGATTCATGTATTCAAGATTAGGTACAACCTTTGGCCAAGCTATCATCTGTCTGTCATTTACACAGAGAGTTTTAATCCAGTTTCTATAATCTCTATATTCCTTTTAGGAACATAATTCACCTGACTTTAATAATTCCAGGAAAAGCCAAGGCCAGTGCTGTTCTGATAAACTGATCTAAGTATTTCCACTGCTAGAAAAATTACATCTTTTAACTATTGATCCTTGTTACAGTTTTGTCTGAAAGACCTGTCATCACCATCAGATATCTTTTTAAACACTAACACTATGCAATGACTGATTCACTTCCTACCTTAATAAAACATACTCCTGAAATTTCACTTTCTAATTCACTGTTTTCCAATTCCTGAATCACTTTTTGTGGCTCTCCTTTAACTTCTTCATAAAACTGTTGTATTCAGCTTCCAGGAATTGGAAGATTTGGCAGATGTTATTTTCTGATTCTTAGCAGCTTTTTAAAGTCCTTTGTGGACATTGAAAATTTGCATGGACACACATAAAAAAGCATTGAAAGAAATATCTTACCTCATGTAACATCCCTTCCTGCAAAATGTGACTTTCAGTGTGCAGACTGTTCACTTTTTGACTCATCATTTAACGTCCTTCATGCTGCAATTCAGGAAATGCACCTTGAATATCTCTGCATGGAGGAGCAAGGGAAAAAGCAAAGCTTTGTGTCTTCTGGTGAAAGAATTATTTACCATTAAGGCTGGGAGCTGTCGTGCACCATCTTTCGAGTTGAAACATTAATATCTGTCTGTTCATGTAAAGCTTTATGAAAATATGTGATGGTGTAGTATGACCTTGTTTATCCACCCCCCAGATTTTTTATTCCACACTTGGGCAGTTCCTCCCTCTGTCTCAGAGCCATCTTTCTCCTTACTATGGAGGCAGATGTGCTGCCCTGAAACAATGCTGTACTAGGTACACAACTGCGCGATCAATTGTGCTGACTGTTATCAGACTGGATCAACTAGAAAATGCCTAGTACTCCAGTTATCATTAATTAAAATAAGCAGTATGTGTGCTCTGTTCCAGATGAGACAACCTGATGAAAAGAAAGCAGCAGGTAATCATTATGAAGCAGGTAAACAAGGCATTGCTAGAGCTGCAAAGAAAATAGCGGAAACTCTCAGGGATAATACATTAGCATCAGGGAGTGGGAAAGAGGAAAGAGCAAAGTGATGTTTGTTCCTAATTTATCTTCAGGAGCAAGATGGAACTTTTTTTCCTACCTTTCATGTGAAGTTATATGTTTAAATATGTGTCAGGTATTTAAAATTCAAGTTAAAAGTCAGAATTATGACCCAGGTAAATAGCAATCCAGACATAAAGCAAGCAAGATCAACATGGTGACAATTAAAAAAGCAATTATAGCAATTCAGAGACATTTTGCATTTTCTGGTGAGCAAATGAGCAAGTGATGAAGAGCAGGTTGGACAGAGGGTAGTAATTAGAGATTCAAAGTCTTGCTGGTGACCAGTTACAAATGGCAGTCCTCAGGGGCTGATACTGGTCTGTCACTCATGGTCAGTGACCTAGGCCATGGGACAGAAATCATTTTCAGCAAGCTCATGGACAACATCAAATTGGGGAGAATAATTAATACACTGGAAGGCAGAGCTGCTCTTCAGAGAGATCTCGACAAGCTTTACGAATAGGCTGGCAGAAACCTCATGAAGTTTAACAAAAGTAAATGCAAAGTTTTGTATCTGGAAGGGAGTTAACCCCATACAACAATACAGACAGGGGGAGAACTGGCTAGAAAGCAGCTCCACTAAAATGTCCTGGGACTTTTGGTGGACAACAGATTGAATACAAGTCACACTGGGCCCTTGGTGATGAAAGCTAACTCCATAGTGGTCTGTGTTAGCCAAAGTATAACCAGCTGGTGGCAGGAAGTTTGGTACTTGCAAGGCTGCATCTGCAGTACTGTCTATGTTGGGGCTTCCCAGCATAAGAGACAGATTGGCAAACTGGTGCAAGTCTGGTTGGCTGGAGAGCTATAGTACATGATGTACAAGGAGTGGCTGAGGGAGCCAGGTTTGTTCAGTCTGAAAAACAGATGGTAAAGGGGACATTTTATTACTGTCTTCCAACACCTGATGGAGGGTCAGAGAGAAAACAGAGCCAGGCTCTGAAGGAGACACTGTGAAAGGATAAGAAGCAATAGGCACAAATCTCAGCAAGGGAAAAAGGAAGGAAGAATTGCCCACAGTGGCTGTGTATCTGCAGCTCTGAAAATAATTCACAACTGAAGTGTAAAAGGCCCTAAGCAACTCCATATAAAGTTGAAATCAGCTCTACTTTGAGCAAAGGTTGGAATAGCTGACATCACAGTTTCCTACCAATCTAAACTAATCTGTTATTCTATCTAATTCAGATATGCCATGTTCAAACTGCATTCTTGAAGTTGTGAATTAAAGGCTTTGTTGCTATAACAGGTGTGGAAATACTACTACAAGCTAAGAAATAAGCACCTGCGTGCTATCAATAACAAAAAAAGCCAGTTCTGTCCTGACATTTTAGAAACCTTGGTATTTGTATTTGAGCAAGTGAATATGGGAAGACACGGTTCTCTAAATAGCGATAACTGAAGAGCAATGCTATGAAGTATACCTTGAGTGGGAGAAATATCCTCTGAACTTCTTGTATCTGGTATTGCTTGTTTAGTTCAGTTTTCTGTAAACCTCAGGAGACAGGGAAGGTGTAAATCTCTGAACATATGTACTTACTAAGAGCTAATGACACTAATCTTGGACTAGTTGTCACCAGCTAATACGTTGTATGGCCCAAAAGCTGATCAGAATTGTAGGAACTGTCGTAATCAAAGCATGCATGGACAGAAAATTGTGGGACATGAAGGTAGATAGCAGCAGCTGGAGAGCAACACAGAGGTAAGCAAGAAGGAAGAACATACCATTTGGCAAGCATAAAGGAGACAGCTGAATCTAATGGAGTGTTACATAAAAAAATCATTTTCATCGCTGCACACTACAGAATACACTGAGAGTTTAGGTAAGAAACAGATTGTAGGAGCTGCACTCTTGATTTGGGTGGTGTAATTTTAGCCAGAGGGTCTGGAACGTGGGTGACAGAAGTGAAATTGCTACTTTGCAGCTGTTTTCATTGTTGTTGGGTTTGTTTGTTTAAAAAAAAAAAATCCAATAACATAAAGAAAAAAGCCCCCCAAAACCCCAAACCAGCAGTACTTTTCCAGTGATTTGGATGTGCAATTGGTTTCAGCGCATAAAACACGTCTGTATTAGTCTTCATCAAGATTAAGTAACAAAGCACAGATGGCTCAAAACATTCGGAGTGTGGGCTTCCCTGCACTGACCTTTGGTGGGGGTCTTCACATAGATTAGACTGGCGTGTTAAGATCTCTTTTTTTCTAAAGTAAACCCCCATGCTCCTACATAGAGAGGGAATCGGTCTCTGCTGCACAATCCTGTGTCCTGCCTCATCCATGTCCTTACTATGTCCTCTGAAACTGTCTTGACCCTGACCAGCTCAGCCAAATGGCTGTCACTGCATTGTGGTGCCTCCTGTTTTTTCCATATGCTCATCTCGAAAAGTACAGCTGATATATTTGTTTGCCTGCAAAGTTGTAAATTGTATATGTTCTCCCTACATATCCATCACAATCATTTCTTCGTGCTTCTTTTTTTCTCTGCCAATTACACCAGTCTTTTCTCTTTCTTCAATGTCCATATAAATGGGTGTTCTCAGCACCTCTAAAGCCCATTCACTTATTAATATGGACTTCAGAAATTAATTTCCATCAGCCTATATGAATAGTAAGTCACTATGGCATCTATTAAAGCCCTAATCATTCTTCTTCCTAGTAAAAGTCCTGACCACACGGAGATTTTTCCCGAAGAGTTTAATTTCATACAGTTACAAGAGAGACCTTCGAAAACTATTACTGGCTTTGTTTCTCCTCATCCCCTTCAGTGGCTCAGCAACACACAACAGCGGGTTTTCTCTACACCAGCTGTTTGGGGACTTACAAAAGTGGGTAAGCCAGACTGCTTGCATATGTTTCAGAGTTGATTCCTTCCTATTTAACCTCCCAGCTAGAAAATTAGTAAACACAGCTTCATCCTTTAAGTTGCCAAGCACTTTGCATTTTGGACCAACAATTGCAAAGTCTTAGAGGATTGTAACATTTGTTTCCTTGGCATCTCGGTTATATATGCAACTATTTGTAGCACTTAAATTATCAATGCATTTCCAAAAACATGTGTGTGTCTAATTTATTGCAATGACAAAAATAAGGTTTGAGGAAAAATATTTTAGAAATTTTTAGCAAGTTGTATTCATATTGGAGAGATATTATGGTTCTTCCTGGGTAGTTTAGTTGCAGATGAAAGCTAAAATCTTAATTTTTTCTCCGAGAATATTTTTAAAAGTTAGAGTCTTTAAAGTTAGTTGCTAAAGTGATGGCTGTTACTGAAGATTTATACTGTATTAAGCTTTATTTATTTCAGTCAAGCTAAGGTGTTATTGAAATTAAACTGGAAGTGGATATATGATTTTTTATTTCACTTGTCTTTGTAATTTCATAATCTTTCTTGATTTCCAGTGTGAAATAGTTAAGACCATTTAATTTTTTTTCCTGGGAAAACTAAAGAGCAGAATACCTTCATAGTAACCTCTTGTTCACAACACTTGCCTAGGATCTCAGAAATCCAGTTTGTCAAATTTATATTAGAGAATATAAATTTTTTTTTGTAAATCTATTTCTTATTAGTACGAAATTACTAAATTATTGGGAAATTAAGATGTTATTCTCCAGCTTTACTTTTTAAAAAAAATTCCACTATAGAGAAAGAAAATCTCTGATGAGAAAAAGATTAAACCAAAAAGGATAAAAAATCAATTGTAAAATGTTAATTTTGATGATCAGATTTTTCTAAAGGAAGAATTGGTTGTAAAGAATTTCTAGCCAGCTTCTACAAGGAAATTGACAAGAAATACTAAATGGTTGACCTGTGCCCAAAAGCACCAATGGTTTCTAAGGTAAATGGCAGCTTAGCCCTTTGGATAACTTAACACAAAGCATAAATGCACAAGTACCTCTGCAGTTATCTCAATAATTATTTGATGATACCAGTAAAGAAGCTTTTTTATTTTTCTGGGGGACATAGTATATGTTTTCTGAGAGAATTTGGGAGAAGATCCTGCAATTAAAATCAACGAAGCATTATGAATGCATATAGAGAACTGCAAAGCTAGCACTAAATCATTGCTGTGTGGAAACCACCTCAAAAATTCCCGGATATCACAGTACAAAAGCATGTGCCATGTTGCAGCCTGTCTCAGCAACATGAAGACTGGAAAGCTGTTTTTACTTTTGCCAATCTGTAATACGTTGCAGTGCTTATGAATGCTCAGTGTGTTTCTCAGCTTTCTGAAGTGCAGCAGGAGAATAACTATTACACCATAAGCAGCATAAAAACCTTTTCTGAATCATGTCAAATACACTTTGTGCTGGGGAAATTTGGAAGGCCACCTCAAAGCCTGTACAATGCATGAGACCTGTTAAACACTCTTAAATACTTAAGTTGAATTTAGAAAGCTCACAGGCCTCGTGAGTGCATTTCACAATTCAAGAGCCAATTATGGACTCAGTACTGCTCCCACTGAAGTCATTGGCAATGCTGGCATTCCTGTTACTTAACATTTCTTTTTAACTTAGTAATTCAAACAATTAACTGCCTAGTTGCCTAGGGAGAATAAATATAATTAAAATGGTGCAGCTTTTCATTATTGTTGTCTGCACAAATTAATAATCTTAAAGAATTTATCTAGCGAGGGAAAAATGGTTGACTTTTAGAAAATAAAGGAGACCATTATTTTTCTAATTTAAATTACTATTATTAGGAACTAGGGGGAAAAAAATCTCAGAACTTCTGACTATGAGGTATTAATTCTCCAATGAATAAAAAGAGGTAGATATGAAATTATATATGAATATTTTAGACATTAATGCAAAATAGAGAGAGTTTAGGTGATAAGATATTGGAAATTAGTCTTATGCTGGGTTATGATCTGGGAAAAATATATAGGAAACAGCTGAAAAAACAAATGTTTTTTGGGTTACATATGTGGATTGGTACTGCTTCACTCAAGAAAAAAAACTGCACATCACTGGCTGATCTCTATCAACATACAATGTAGCATACTTCAAGCGGTTCTTTAATAACCTTTTTTTTAAATCTCTTTAATTACACAGAACAGCAAGATAAAATTAACAGATCATTTAACATATTTCGATAATTTGCATGACAATAATAAATGAACCTACAAGAAAAGCATTGTCTCTAGAAGGGAAAAATGACATGAAAGGGCATCTGAGAAGCCAGACACCCAAGTTTTCTTAGGGCAATAGAAGATTATGAATTGGATCTCTAACTGAAAACAAAGCATTCCTTACACTTTTTTTTTTTTTTAATTAATAACTACTCTCTACTGAAAGAGATTCAAAAATAAACTAGACAATTCTTTGTTTTGGCCTGTTAAGCCCATGCATAAGAAGAACCCACATTCTTCTCATTCTTAGGGTTTTCAAAATAATATGGTATACAAAAATTTAGCAGAGAAGTACTGCGAAGTTATTGATGGGTATTGAAAGGGATATAACACCGCTATCCAAATGCACTGTTTGGTAATTAGCAAGTGGCCTATGGGTAAGGTCAGACAACAACAAGTAAATTATGTAACTGACTTCATCACAGAACCAGAAAAATATGTATCTGTTGTTGGAAGCAGTATGATTCCATGGTATACCTAAATTTATAGTGTGGTTTACCCAATCTACTAAGTAAAGGTACAAGCTGAAAAATAACTGGAGTATTTAGTTGTCGCATTTGGACTACTTCTTTACGTGCCGTCTATCTCTTGTGCAATTGTAATATTAAATATATTGTAATATTGCAATTAAAATTGTTTTTATTTCTGAAATATAAAATAGTTCCTTAATATATCCTGTAATTTTGTGCAGATGGGTCGTAGAGGTAGTGATTGGGAAAAGGAAATAATTACTACCATGCTTCTGTGGATGAAGAACCAAGCAAAGATTCTGAAAAGTTTATATGCATCCAGCTGCTTCAGTGGGTGACAGTGGGTGACGTGGAAACATATGGAGCGAAATGAAATGCCCACAGACTGAATGAATGCAAGTCTGCTCAATAAACCCTAGTAGCAATAGGAACTTACTCAGTTCGATATTTTGATGTGTTCTGACCTTTACTCAAATTGGTTTATGTTCCTGTGTGCATACATCTGGAGGAGAAATGACTGATTGCTGATGCTGGACTGGTGAAAAGCTATTATTGTTTCTCTTCCTGCATACAAACCTCTCCAGACAGGTTAGAAATGAAAGTTAAACTCACTTTCTTCTTGACAGCAATCTGGAAGCACAAGATGTACGTAATTCCAACTGGATAATTCCAGCTGGTTTTTAAGCAGTTATTCCTGATTTAGTTGCAAGGAGAACCAGATGTAATGTCTTATATTCTTCAGGGAAATCGTGGATTTTAGTGAGCCTGTGCAATCTCCCTGATACAGATTTCCTGCTCGATAGTTGGAGCTATATTTTATTTATTGTTTATCTGCCTGGCCACAAGGTGTTTTCTAGTCTTGCATCTGTTGAAGAAAATCAGCATCCATCAAACATCTAAGCCAGTTTATTAAATTTACAGTCCTGACTACTACTTTGGAAAATTATGCAGTATCTTAGTGCAATTGGTACAAGCTGGTAATCAGAGAGCCCTTTTAATTAGCTCTAAGTATGGCTTTTCATTGCATATTATTTCTGTAACCAAGGTCATCTAAACTGTAATTTCTTGAGCAGCATAAATCAGAAGCATACATTTAAAAAAGAAAAACAAGTGGAATCTATAATCAAAAGTAATATTCAGCAGCTACTGTTGGCCCCTTAACCATTAATTAAGGGAGGTTTTCTGTTGAATTATAAAACAAGTCAGTTTTTCTAGATGGTTCATTAAAGGCCAGATTTTATTACATATTACATGCTTTATGCTTTTCACAGAAACTTATTATATTGCTCAGAGAAGGTGATCTTTTAAAGCACATTAGACTAATGTTCCAGAAACTCCATCTAATGTAAGTTTTATTGAATTGCTGTAACTAAAAAGGTCACCTAATGATCTGTTCAGATAATGGATTTGGTGAAAGGAAAACAAAATGAATGGGTTATTGTAGTAACTCTGACCTTGAGATACATTTATAGTTACTGAGATTTATGAATTTAACAACAAATGAAGAAACTAAAAAATATTTATAATACTACTGCCAGTTTTTAGCAGCGGGTGTAATGCAAAGAAAATGAAAAAGATATTTGTTCCAGTCTTGGGAAGTGTATTACATACAGTAATAGCTAATACCCTGAAGTAGCTCAGCAATTTTTTTTTTTTAAAGTCACTAGAGACAATTGCCAAAAATTCATATCTCATAAGGTGGCTTCCTGTTCAGACAACTGGTCCTTTCTTTGCTTGCTTTTGCTCTCTCCCTCTTTTCTTTCTTTGTAAAAATGAGGACAGTTGTACTTCTCCACCAAGTACACGAATTGAGTAGATTCATAATTGTATCTGAAGATTATAAAGTGCTCAAATACTACAGCAGTGAAACAGGAGAATACAAAAAAGTGACTTGCTCTGCTTCAATGTGAAGTGGGTGAGGTGCTTAGTTCCCTCATTGTCCATTCTTCCAAAATGTAGATCCTTTCTCTCAGCTATGTCTTACATATCTAGATAAAGCCTTTTTAGCAAGAGAATCTTTCTATCATCTGTGATAAAAAATGAAACATAGTGCATCACCGTTCTCAGAAGTGGCCCCCGGGCTCTATTCATGAATATTGGGAATAATCAACGAGCAAACATGCTCATATTATCAGAATACAATCTATTGATTTTACATAAGTAAAGGAGATTATTTTAAAGGAATCTTCTTGTTTTCCTAAACCTGATTGGGAGGGTATGGTAGAGAGTAAAGAGATATAAGAAAGACTGGTTCTGCTAGTGATTCTTCAGGAATCTCTTAAGAATTCTGCCCTGTGTGGTTTTTCTATAGCAACCTCTGCTATCAGCAGCTTTTATTTTCTCAAGAGCAGAATTTTAAAGGAGAAATTGTGAACAACTTTGGAAAAAAACCCCACAATCAAACAGTAATAACTTGAAGTATCAAAAAGGAAAATTATCAACATTCCTATGGTCCTATTTTTACTGCATTTATTCAATCTATTGACAATCCTCACACTAAACTTTTGCTGGATAGGTAATGCAATGTACTTGAGATGTGTAAAAGGAAAAAACGGATAGAAGATGAAGCTGCACAAGGTAGAATTGGAATTCAGTGGTACACATTTACAAATCACTGCCACAGGGCACTAAAAAAATGGCATTGAGATAGGTGGCAAGTTCTCTGTGTCTCACTTTTTAAATCAAGAATGGGTGTCATTCTGGTACAATGATTTAGCTAAACACATTAATGAGGCTCCATACAAGACTACTGGATGAAACAGTGGCATTTAGATGGTCATGGAACAGCTTCTTTCAGCCTTAAAATCTGTGAATCCTTTAGGACAGCTACTTATGATTTAAATATTACCTTGAAAGACAAGGTATGAAAGAGATACATTATTATGCCTGTGCGTTGATAAGGTAGGGACTGTTTTCTGAGAGAGGACAACTAATCAGTGATGTTGAACATATTTCATAGCTTAATTTTTCAACACATAAAGTTGGCTTTAACCTTGAAATAGAAAATACTTTTTTTTTGCTCATTATTTTGTTAATCAAGAAGTAATAACCAAAGATCCAGAGATAACATGGAGGCTTACGAATTACAGCAGCCAGGGAGAAAGAAACAGTTCTGTGCAGTTATGGAGCTGCACAAAGACTTAATTCTTAAAAGTTCAACACTAAAGATTGGAAAAACTGCCTGACTTCCTCCCAGGTTTTTCAACTTCAAACAGCTGTTTTGACAGAGGGGTACCTTTAGCATAAATTCATGATATGCCTGTGCTTTCCCTGCTGAAAGCACTCCCTGCCTTGGCTTGGATCCTGGAACAGGGTGAACTCTGTGGAGCTTGCTGCAGGGTCAGGCTCTAGAGAATCCTGAAGGCAAAGGCATTTCCTTAAAACACTAATTTCATTTGTTCTTCAGATCCCTGCAGTCTGATGGTTCCTTGCAAACATTTCCCACGAAGTGGGATGCGGCATTAGATTTTGCTCCTAGCTGTGCTGGGATGTAGGATTTCTATCAGCAGTAAGCTTGGTTGGTGCTGCGATGCTACACATCAATACTTGTCTTCAGCTCACCTACAGGAAACTATTGAGCCAAGGAAGCAGAGAGCAACACATGGCCTAATTTGCTTTGCTTCTCAAAAATTGGCCGATGGTCTTGTCTGGGTGCTTGTGGCCAGGCTGCTCTGGTACCTGAGGCAGCTTGTTTAAAGCAAGCTCACGTCTTCCTGTGCTACACTGGATCTGCAGTCAAAACATGCTTCAGGCCTCCTGTTCCCTCCAGTTCCTCCCCTGTTCTTTCTCAGAAGACTGCAAGGTATTCAGGGTGAGAATTTTTCTCTTATCTTCTGGCTATAAACTGGTCATGTACAGACATTTCAGCAAAAACCTCCAGCTACCATGATGATAATGAAGAGGAGGACGATTAGGCAAATAACAATAAATAATCCTCCTACAGAAGGGAAAAGATGGGTAAGTACAGTTTATGGTGTGGGGAAAAAATAGAAAAGGACTAATTATTGTCCATTTCTTACAATAAAATAAACAGGTTCTAGAAATAGTACCTGCAGATTTACTGAGCAAGGCAAACTTGGGATCCTCAGGGCCCAGCAGTGAGTTACCCACCCCTGGAAACAATGATGTAGTACACCTAGCACTGAAAATCCTGTGTGAAAAACATAAAAAATCAATTAGACATATATCCCAAAGCATCAGCCAAAAAAAAACTTTAAATAAAAGACAAAGCAATCAAAGCAGCAAACACATCTATTTTAAAAGTGTATACAGCCATAAGAAGCAACCTCCAGAAATCCCTAGAAGAATTAATCTAACTCAGAAAAAAATCCACTAGATGAACCAGACCTTACTCCTGAGTAAACATTTTCTTTTTAAACTATTTGTATCTTTTCCTTGAATGCTTGTAAAAGAGGAAGGAATAAGGTGTAAGCAACACTTCTATCAGCAAGATAACATGGCTGCTTCAAGGCACTACACCAGATTTAGAGTATGAAAAAACTAAAGGTCTAATGAAAAATTAAGAAAAAAGGATGAAAATTCAATGTGAAGCTCCATTTCAAGTCCTTTAAAAATGTTTTTGATAATGAGCTACTTTTGCCTAAGAAGCTGTCACAAAAATACAGAAGTGCCTGCTGTGGGATCATAGTTGGTTACTGAATTCAGGGCTGCAAAAAACTTGACAACTTTTCTGAGTATAAAAACACAGGGCTTTTTTCAGTGGCAGGAAAAAAAAAAATTGTAATACAGTAGCAAGCTTTTGGCACTCCACATCTACTTTTGACTGCTGCCTCGCAGGAGATGCAGCTGCTTTCTTAGACTGGGAAATGTGGTAGAGAGATTCAAAATAAAAGTGGGGAATGGTTCGTATGAGCCCAGAGGTGCGAAATGTCTATTTAAGGAAGTCAAGCTCTGAAAGTGCCTGTTTCTCAGCAGTGCCAGTGATGAAGGTCCAGGTGATTATCCTAAATGTAGGTGTCTTTTCTGAGGACATCAAAACCTAAGTGAGATAAATCCCACTGTGTGCATCATAACACATTGTGGAAGTGGCTTTTACATCTGCTCCACGTCAACTGGCAGCTGCTGCCACTCCACTACCAGCCCCACTAGCAGAGGGACAATGTCTTCCCATTCACCTATTCAGTGGAGAAGGGAAAGAGAATCTCTGGTTGGAGACACGTGCCTACAGATATTTGTGTACCAACACATAAGCAAAGCTATAAGTGAGATTTGATCAGATGTGACAAGTTGACTTAAGAAAATTGGAATTTTTGCGTTCTTAGACTCTTGTGTTGTGCCTTGATAAGGTGCTGTTCCTTAATGGTAGGTCAGAATATGTTATTTTACTTTTTTCCTCTGCTCTGTTTTTACATAAGCTATTCCTTCTGAGCTTGTATGTGTTAAGCAGAAGTAACAGATGTTTCATCATACCTGCTGTCATCCATTGATTTTCATTTTGCATTTCCTTATTCTTTCTGTAGTCTTCAAAACTCCTCAGTTTAAAACATGTTACTCCTGTATTAGTAAATGCAAATTACATACTTTTTATCATTTCCTTCTTTTATACCTTTCTAGCTGGGAAGTTTCTAGGCCAGTACTTTGATTTGCAGAGCAAGGCCTGATGTTGATTAAATGAATGACATGAAAACTTTTAGTATGCTTTGAAAGACTGAAAGAACCATTGTCTATGCCACATCGTCCATTCAATGAAATATCTAGGTTTGGACGGATGCATCACCACACTACATAACTTTCACTAATAAATGGAGACAATGCAGAAGCTTCTTGAATGCGACTTTGGTTATTGCCAGTAGAAGGATCTCAGGCATCTAAGAAATAGCTTTTGCTTTGCTCGGGTGCAGTTTTGCCAAAAGAGTTGTACTGAAGGTATATATGTTACCTTCTTGGATGTTGGAAGCCTGTCCCTATAGCTAGACTGGCCTCTCCTGAGGACTCCTGGGTGGCGGCACAGCCACAGCTGCCAACAGTGCCCTGTGAAGCAGCTTAGCGACACGGGAATGAGGTTATGCATGAGTACCCTGACTTAACAGGCATGCTTTTTGACCTGTATCTTCATAAACTGGCTGAGATCTTGGGAAAATTCACAGCTAAACTCTTTTTTTTGCCCCTCCAAAATCTGAGGTTTGTTTTTGTTAAACAGTTTATGGTCATTCCTAATTAGCTGGTAACTGGCTGTCAATTACTTCTGTGTATTAGAAGTAATATGCAGAAACCCTCCTTTTACTTATTATGCATTGATACATTTACATTTTAGCTTTACATATGTGTGCTTCTATAGCACTGAGATTCTACAATAGGCTTACATCAGGGTCATTGACTGCCTGATTCGTAATAATTATATTTTCTGTTCAGCAGAGATGATTATTCAGTCTTAATTCTAACACTAAGTAACTGTTATAGTGGAATAGCCATGTCCCTTGCTGACCAATGGACCAGGACTTCCTCACTTTTGCTGCATGGTTTTCTGAGCACATCTATTGCACTATCCTTAAGAAAATGCCTGCAATTTATTTTCATTGGGACACTTAATGCTCCCTTATGAATACATGGTAGAACATGGAAGGAAAGTGAGATCTGTGTATTTTGAGGTAGAATCAATCATGTCTTATTAACCATATAATTGTTAGGGGTTTTGTCTAAGCCAATCATAACGTCAGTTAAGTGAGACAGGGTTGTTCAGACAGTCCTTCATTAATCTTCGTTGTCTAGTTCAGGATTGAATGAATCTGGAAGTGATTGTCTCTCTCCATTGCTTATAGAAAGAAATTAGAAACCTGGCTTAGACTACGAGTCTAATTTTTATGTGGCTAAAGGTAGGTGAAATGAAGCCCAGCCAAGCAGTCTACCAATTTCAAGTGTATAATCTCTGGATTACACAATTTAAGAAGTGAACGACCACTCAGACCTATCCCAAAATTTCCTGGAATTTCAGAATAACCAGAAGAACAGATCATGTATTCTTATGTTTGCATAGCAGTGTGCTGGAGGAGTGATCTGAAAACATCAATAATCAGTTCATGCAGAAAAAACCTGCCTGTACAAAAGTAATCGTACTTCCTTACCCTTGTTGTTCGTTCTGTGAACTGCATGAGACTCAAGTGGTGCAATGAAGGACTTTCATAATATGTATGCAAAAGGAGACTGATTCAAGGTTTTATGGGCAAACTAAAATATAACATATTCTAACAGTAAAATCCTCAGTTTCTCAATTTGAAATGTTTCTTACGTGTAGCTATTAACTTAAGCTGTGGTGCTGCTGATACTGCTTTTGAAGCAGAACTAGTATTGCTGCATGATTCTAATGCATCATTTGGGGTTCGTGTGGTACTACTGCCTTTTCAACAGGCTCTCTTCTACATGGCAGACTACTCCAAAATGTCCTTCTTTGTGATTTCTTAATCTGAAGTGTGCTCACTCCAGCAAGCTGGCTGTTTCTTCGTTATTGCAATGGGTCAAATGCAACTTCCCCTCTTTGGATGTTCATCACAATATATTTCTGACGTGGCTACTATTTTATCTAAGCAACTTGTGTGTCATTATCATATATAACTCAGTCCTAAATCTTCTTTGGCTTTAAGCAGAGAATGTATTAGTTCTTGTAAATTTATGGGAATACAATGATTTTCATCATTCTTGGTGAAATACCAACATTTGCTCTACTTGCATCAGAAGGTGAAATAGGTGGCATAGTTTGACGTGAATATCTCAGTAATGATGGTTGTATGTTGGGAAAATACGTCTGTATGAATAGACAGGATAGCAGTTACTACTAACAGCTAAATGTGAGACACACACACATATGCTCCTCTAGACAATAAAAAGGCTGAAAGAAAAGGCAAAATGATGGGAATTCACATCTTGTTTCCTAAGAGTTACATTTAATTACAATAATAACCAAGAGGTACTTCAGAACAAACCCTTTCCATGGGTTTACCGGATGCTCACTGAAACATAGACTCTTCTTGTTCTGACAGGAGGAGCTAAATCTCCCAGTCAAAAGCATTTTTTTTCTTGTCCTTAATTACATTCCTAACATAGCGAAAGAGAAAGCACTGTTTGCATATTTAGGCCACTTCTCCGGGAACAATATTGTTTCACAAAACATTATATTGCTTTTTCCCGCCCTGCTTTCAAAAATTTCACATGGCAGGCCAGTTGCCATTTGGGCAATATTCTAACACAGAAACCAGCTGTCCATAAATACTATTTACGTTTTTTATTTTTTGTGCAAATTCTCTCCTTCTGTATTTCATGCCTCCATTAAAAGCTCTTCTGTTGTACTAGGCAGTTCTTTTGTCTGTTTGATGGTACTCCTACCCCATTAATTACGGTGTGTGATTAGCCATGCTGAAAATATGTAGTAGTATTCTTTGTAACTAACTATGTAGTGGGGGTAAAAATGGAGAAAATTTCTTGGTGTGAGTTACAGACAAATTCTGACAAACAATGACACTCATCCACAACCATCTTCTAAGCAGATACAGCTCAGAGTAGGTTTGGAAATGAAAACATAATGGATAGTAGGAGTAAACGAAACAGCAACATAAAAACCTTCTCAGGCTCATGTCTTTAAATTTATTGTCTCTGATCTTGATTCGAATAAGCCTTCACTAGTAACAATCAAATTTTAGGTCTTAGGTTGGTAAGTAACCAGAAAAAAAGTATTATATACATGAATTTGTTATGTTTATCTGTCTGTTTTTGTGATGTGATCAGCTTGTTTGAAGCAAAGAATTTGTAAAAAGCTTGAAAACCTACAGTTTAAGTAGATATTTATTTGACATTCTTATCCCATAGAGCCTCTTACTAGAAATACAATCTAATTCATTAGCGTTCTGAACCACAGAAGCATAAAATGATGTTGGAATAAAATCCCATAGTACTTACCATTGTTTGTGAATGACTAATGCTCTTAGGGATATTTCCCGTCATTATCTGCTTGTGAAGGAGACTGAGTGGGATTTCTTCAGATAGTGTTAAGCCTCTATACACAGAGTACAGACCTGATGCAGTGAGTGGTATTAAAGGAAAACAGAGCTGAGATTACATTGTGTGGATTGCTACTTTTTACTCTTGTCACTATTTAAAGTCTCATGATGGTTTTAATGACAGTTGCTTAACCCCCTGCATACAGAACATTTCATCTTCTCATGTAACAGCCTTTATACTCTGAAATAATGGATTTGAAGAAGACAATTTGACCATTGGGTTTACAAATAATTGGCATTTTGGTCTGATAACATTTAGAATCTTCACTTTCCTCAGTAATTTTGTTTCAATTAATTTCAATATTTCAGTGCAGCCTAAAGCTATGTTGAGTTTAGCTGTGACTTCCTCTCTGACACACCAATTTTGGTTGAACTGATGAGTTTTTGAATAGAAGAGCTTCTGAGAAAACAGAGAAGCAGCTTGATTCTCTCTGGGGTGTCTGTGCACTACTAATGCAGTAATGCTCACCAACTTCTTGGAATCTTATTTTTATTATTATTATAACTAAACTTCCAATAAAGAGAATTACCAAACTCTCAACACTGTTGTGGAGTGTTGGATGGTGCCTGTAGAGAGGGAATAAGACGTTAGACCCAGTAGCTTTCCGTAAGTCCTATGAGCCAGGTATGTTTCACTTTGTTACTATGAACATTTATAATTTTTAGGTTAGAATTTAATTATGACCAAATATGCCAAATTTCAGAAGAGATTTAAACTTTTAGACTTCATGTTTTTTGATCACTGAATACAGTATGATATTCCTTAAAATATCCTGACTCCTCACTTATGGCAAAATTCTATCTATAGTAAAAATATTTTTTTCCTAAAAAAGCTGTGGTTTAAACATTGTTTACTGTTCTTAGAGTCAGTATTTGGGTCTTCAATTGTTAAAGTGAGTGGGAATTTTTTATAAACTTTTGTATCAGTTTAGTGACTTTCATTCTTTATCCTCTGAATTGATGTACTTTTTTGTAATTTATTTCAGAGTTTAAAACCAAATAATGTGTTGAAATCTTTCTACTGAGATAGTATGTTTTCAATTAATTTTCAAATGCTTAAATTAAAATTTAAGTCATAAGTTACACCTTTGCCCTTTTTTTTAAGGCTAATAGTTCATATTGGCTAAACTATGTTTATATATATATATAAACCCCAATATCTATCCATATATAAATGATTGCATATATATAAAATATAAATATAGATTAATTCATATTTACATACATATATATCTGTATGTATATGTATTTCTCTGTTTCTTTTTCTGATGTCTTTCTGGTATAAATCTGTGCCATCACAGAGGACTCGGGATGTTGCAGTGATGTGCTGGAGGACACTCCACTGACCTGAGGCATCTGATTCACTGGCACCCACTTCTGATTCCTACCTTGCTGTATAAAGCAACTGAGACAAATCTCTTGCTTTCTCTTTCCCCAGTCTCCAACTGCTGTTAAGAAAAGTGGCGTTAAAATATTACTGACAGATTGGTAAGTCTTTCTGATTTGAAACTTGCTATGTTTGAACATGTATTTTTCTTGGATTGTTCTTTTAATACCATCAAAATGTTCAATTTAATTCAAGAATTAATTCAATTCATTGTAATACCAGCCTAATATTTAATCATGGTTTCAAAGGCAAATCTTTGCCCTTGCAAATGGGTGTCCACACCAGAGGAAAATGGTTTAGCTTTAACCTTTTTCCTCACAACATACTTCAATTTTAGGTCAATTAAACATGTCTCTGAACATGCTGGAAATGAAGCTGCGTAACTTCTCTCAGTGCTGCAGTTCATCCGTCATTCCTAAAACTCATACTCTGCACTGACAGAAATATATGTGGTGTCAGTGTTATGGTACATACACAGAATTCCAAATCTGATGTTTTTCAGAGATGTGGTTGAGGTGTCAGGGTGTTTTTCAGGACCATCCAAGTCAAAGAAAACCGTTCTGTACAGTTCAGTGGTAGCTGGATCATTCTGTTTTAAATTTGACATAAAATATGCTGAGTGTTATTGTATCTATTTGTTATACTGAAACTATTCCTATTATCTCCAATAGAAATTTTCTACTGGAGTTAACACTAACTGATTTAGCCACTTATCACCATGTTGTTTTTACTGTGTTTTGTTGTACATTGACACAATGCAAAATAAAATATAGACCATCTAATCATTATCTTATTGTTCAATAAAAATTATTTTTAAAAAGCCTAGCAAATGAAACAACTAACAATAGATGAGAAACTGCACAGGTATTCATCAAGTTGTGTCTGCAATTTGATATATAGTATTGCATGTTACTGTTCCAGGGTACAAAAATAGTTATTTTAAGCTGCTCGTGCACCTGTAACTTGAGGTATCTGTTATCACAAGATGTTAATTCAAAAGAGTTTAACAAGATATATAGAGACCATGAAATAAGCTTGCCCATGGATTCTTGAAATAACATTTGCATACAATAGCATTTCACTGTGAAAAATGTAATCTGTAGTAAGTGAAAGTCAGAGAAATAAAAGAGGTGCAACATGCTATTTAGAAAACATAGATCTACTTCTATCAAATTGTCTCAATTACAGAGCATTTTTGTTTGAAATTTCTATGGTTTTATTAATCTTTTTAGAGTTCTTTTACTAGTGAAACAACAGATGAAGCCAGTTAACCAAATCGAAGGAATAAAATTATACGCATGTTAAAAAATGAACTGACGTGAAAAAGGAAAGTAACACAAGGCGCTCTATTACAACACATACATGAAATGTCATCAGTAAGATGCTGTTTTTTAACCTTTCTTTCTATTACATTCAAAATCTGTACAAAATAAGATTGCAGTCTTAAGCTCATATTGAGACGATAGTGTGTTTATATCAAATCCTTGAATGATAACAAGAATGGGTCCTGACCATGAATTTTCAAACACAGTGTTCTTTCTGTTCTCCTAAAAGGGAATCATTGTGATTGAACTGTATCACATAGCTGAACTGAATAGTTTCTTTTCTCGCATTGTGTACAGAGCTAGAGCTGGCAAATATTTTCCCTTGTGGCCATTCCAGGTTAGCAGAATCCTTTTTTATATGCTGAGGAGGCAGCTGTAGGAAATGTCACAGTTCATTTTGGGGAAATCATACCACTGACCAGAAATCAAATCAAGCAGTGAATAATATAGTGTTATTGGCTTTGTCTCTGCCTCTCCAGCCTGCACAGTGTCTGCCTCCACTTTCTAGGCAGGCACTTGGTCCCAGTGCAGCTGCGGTACCTTTATGCAAGGAAGCTATTCCCCTGGAAAACAGCTTACAAAAGACTTTAGAAAGGAATAGAAAATGTTTCCAAAACCAGAATAAGAAAGTGCCTTTGAAAAAGTGATATTTATATAAGCACAGTAAGCTATCTAGTAGAACAGTGTCTAGGACCTGATTAGGGAGGTGTCCAAAGCTATATGCCTCAGATCATCTCGCTTAACCTTGATTACATCCAGCATAATTTAGAGAAATCTGTGGCAGTGCATCATCCTAATCTAGAACTTCTACACAAGAACTTGTGGTCAAACTGGATTTTATGACTCATCTGTGTTACTAAGCTAGAAAGAGCCTAGACTGTGGCATATGCTTTGTTGCGCGTTGTGAGCTCCCAACAAATGTCCATCATGAGCTGAAGAATGGCACAAACCACAGGCTGCTCTCAGTTGGAAGCATGGTAGAAATCATTCTACTTTATTAAAGAAAAGAATTCACCTGCATGGAGAAGCGTGCTGTGCATCTTGCCCTCCGTAGTGGTGAATGGCACTTGACGCATTGCATTTACTGGTGGGGATGTACCCATAGGTATGGACTTAGACAAAGGGTCAGGTCCAGGTTCTAGCCCTTCCTGTGTCTCACATTTTTATTATAGCTGTACTCAAGTAGTTTTAACAGCATAATTCTGTTAAAGAATGTTGCAGTGCTCCTACCAGTAATTTTTTGTGTAACTAGGTAACAATTTCAGCTTTTATCCTGTTAGTATTTTCAGAGTTGCTTTATGCTTGTTCTGCTCATTTCAGTTTTTTAACTAGAAAAAGGCTATTCCATTTGATAAGTTAAACCTTGATTCATCTCATGGAAACCCTAAAGAGCAAGATTTTTTCTTAGCTATTGGGGTTATAGAAGCACCTCCGGAGGGCAATTAATTGCACCTCTGATGTGAATTGCTTACTGGAGTTGTGCCTTCCTCCCCACTGATTCTGCAGATAAATAGGACAATTCTGACTACTTCATTGTATTAGAACTGCTCAGAACCGTGATTTGCTGCTTTTAATCATGTTGATATATTCATACATTTCAGTTTCTCTTAGTTTCTATTTGAACATTAGTGGCTTTGTACCTCTTCTTCTAGGCATTTGTAAGTTTGTGTCAGAACAGAATCTTGCACTGTCACTCAAAATACATTGACTTTCAAGAATTATATTTGTTTGATCATTTTCTGCAAAGGGTTAGTTATCGTGCTCTCTTCAGATGGCTTAACCTCTGCAAAGCAAAGTTTAACATCATACTATAGCAATGCACCATATGTAAGCTGAGAAGAGAAAAATTAAAGTTTTTGATACATCACTGATTGCATTTTGGCTGAAAATATTAGAAAATACTTGCATAAAAATAGAATGCTAAGATCTGAAAATTTCTGCTGTGAGACTTAGGACTTTTCTAGCCTTCTGTGATATTTTTCACAAACAGAGGGAATTACTTTTGTGATTAGGATGAGTTCTAGCTTTCTAGTATTAACCTCAGACCATCTAAGTCCAGTTTTCTCTTTATTTTTAACTTATTTTCATCCTATGCATTTAACCACTAAAATATATTCTACATCTCCATCTATTACTAACATTTGCCAATCATTTGTTAAGCTTTTATCCCTTCAGTAAAAGCTTTTAAGAGTTTAATTGGTAACAGTTCAAAGCAATAAAATTTTAGGGTAGATAGTTCCTGGATGAGTGAATAGAAACTCAGGCTCCTGATTTCAAAAATCTAAGTGGGCAGGGACTTCTGGAGATCATATATTCCAAAGTTCTTCTCAGCTCAGGACCAATTTCAAAGGTAGATCTGCTTGCTCAAAGTCTTGCCTAGGTGAGTTTTGCATATCTTCAGGGATGGAGATCTCAGATCTGACCTGGGCAAACTTTTCCAGTGTTTCATCACTCTCATTGTGAACAACTTTTTCCTCACGGCTACTTGAAATTTCTCTTGCTTTGTCTTGTTAGCATTGCCTCTTGCCCTTTCACTATGCATCTCTATGTGGAATCTGATGACACCTTCACCATAAACACAGTGAATTCTACTCCCAATCTCTGCAACCTAGATATCACAATAATTATCACAACCAGGTCTGGAATGCTTTTGCCAGAAAAAAAAAAAAAAAAAGTTATTTCTTAAAAAAAGATATCTATGTAGAGGTTTTATTTATAAATGGAATGAGGTGATTTTCTGATACATATGCAAGCATCTGTGAACAGGATTCATAGGTGATCCAAACCAGATTAAGGATGATGATGAGACATATTAGTTTAACCTGCTACAAAAGCAACACTAAAGACGGATCAAGTCAATGTTATGATACACAACTTTCCGATAATCTGGATGAATTTACAGAGCATTTGCCTACCCTAAACAGCACATTCAAGAAGGCAAATAACACAATAAATCAATGGCAGATCAGCAGAGACAAGTTTAGTGCAAGGTGCATTTGTAAATCTATTTTAGCACTGGAAATAACAGATTCTATATCCTGCAGGTTCTTTGTCACATCCATAACCACTAGTGAAAAGAAGAAGAGTTGCTGATGGTATCTGATCTAAAAAGTTCAACATGCAGCTGATAAGTGCTGAAGCTTACCAATGAAAAGCAATGGCAAACAAGTCTGTTGATCAATATATAAAATAGAGTTTACAGTGAAAAGTGGAATAATGTACTTTGGAAAAGAGACAATACCAACTTTATCTGGTGTACTTATTTGCACTGATTTTGAAGAAGTGAGGATAGCTGACGTGTAGGTGCAAACCTGATTTGGAGAATATGATGGTTTACTAAAACTTCACAGTCATTTTTGAGACAGAGCTCTCAGAGGCACTGGCTCTGCCACAGCTTGCCAGGACTGGAGTCATCATAAAGAGTCCAAGAGTGGTACTTTTCACCTCAGTTTTAACAAGGTGGATAATGAGTATGCTTTTTGAGGTAAATGCTCCTGAACTCTAAATCATGCTTTCTCTGCCTTTGTAGAAGTTGTCAAATAACCAATATTTTCTGCCTCTCTAGCTAACCTGAAAAATCCTGTCTGAGATGATTTTTAAAAACAGGTCTGGTCTTCTTTAATATTGTGAAATCAGAAAATGTATCTGGCTGGATATCAGTCTGAATGAGTGAGATTTGTTCAGAATCCATTGAAGTTTGAAAGAAGCTGGGTGCCCAGTGTGTTTTATAAATACCTTGTTTCTTTTCTGTAAATAACTTTAAATGTAAGTAAATAATATTTCTAGATTTATAAGTGAGAATCTAGTGCAATAACATTCTTTGAAAAAACTAAGTAAACTATACTGTTTACTATGTATGTATTTAATTTGAGATGGGAATTTAACATTATACTGGGAAGACAATACAAAGAACACTTAAAATCAAGCTTTAGTTCTGTATTCAGAACTCAGAATGTACACTGCAATCCGGAAAAATTATACAGCTTTTGTCTAATGTATCATGGACTTGATCACTGTATCCGAATTGCCAAGATAAGACACAAACCTCTGCAAGAAATAAGCTCTTAATACTTGGAAATCCTGGTTGTTGCTTGGGGTGTTTTTTAGGGGAGAGTGCTCTTTGTTCGTTGGGGTGTTTTTCTTTTTTTGCACCTTAGCAGGTTGTTGTCTAGGAAACTATAAATCAGGAGCATATAATATTGTATTACAAAAGTCCTACCTGAATTTAGGGTCCCAATATCTCATTAAGTAGTTCATTCTCCAGAGGAGAGGACCAGTGGGAACATGAAGAGAAAATGACTTTCCTGAGATTATTAGGACAGAGACTAGAAGAAAACACTAAAATTCCCAAATCTTAGTCCCATCTACTGCTGTCTCATGCTGCTTCACTTTCAGTTGTGTGACCAGGACTTTTCAAGACTTATGACTCTTCTTTGTTGGGGAAGAATTTGTAAAACAGGCATCAGAGCTAGAAACAGCTACAAACTGAAAAATAAACCATTTAGTAGGACTCATTAGGACTCTGGAAGTCCAGCAGGAGGTAGATTTCCACACAACAAGGTTTTAAATAAAATGTAAAATCATCTGAGTCTTTTGTCATCACTGCAAGCCACCATTATTCATACATTGTTAATGAGTATAATTTATCATAAGGCAAAATGACGCAGCATGAAGGATTCTCGCCCAAGGCACCAACAATCCTTGTGATGTTCGTGTAACAAGGTAATTGTGGTGCAGCTCATACATTGTCTGTGAAGACAAATCCTAATCTGATATGATTGTCCTGTGTTATGAAAGAACAAGGCTAAGTTGAAATGATAGACCCAAAAGACTTTTGGATTACAAGATTTGTGTGTTTTTTTCCTGGTGTTCTTTCCCTAACTTCTTTCATAAATGTTTAAAAGAGCAACAAGTTATTGAAAAATATGATCCCACTAATAATTTATATAAGTTATATTTTATCTTGTGCTTAAAATTGGTAGGTACATAGTGTTACAGCTCTAATATGGAAATAAATCTGGGAAAGAGAATTTTTTTTCACTGTCCTATTTTTAAGTCTTCCCTTGTAGTCATTCTCCACCCTGTGAGATTTGAACTAGAACAGTTCTGTGAGTAGCATCAGTGCTTTAAAAGTAACCTAGAAATCCTGGTCCATAGGTAGCCATGCACAAAAGGAGTTACAAAGTCCAGAATGAGCACTCCTCACAGTCTAGCTTGACCCTCACCCCTCATAAACTATAGAAAACACACTAGTAGCTGGAGAAAAACATGACATACTCTAATCCGTTCTTAGGGACTCCAGACAGTAGTAACCACACTATGTCAATTTGCCTGGGAACATCCCACCTAATTTTAGGCACTGCTTTGAGCTCACTCAAATTAAGACTGTAGTGACTGTTTTACAGGCATTGGAGAAGGATAGTTCAGCTCATATTAGATCTCAGTCCTCTTGTGGAACAAGATCTTTCCGAGGATCACAGGATAGCTCAGACTGGAAGGGAGCTCAGGGGTTTTCTAGCCCAATCTCTTCTTCAAAGCATGGTCAACCCTGAACTCAAACCAGGTTTCTCAGGAAGAGACATGAAAGCCTCCAATGAGGGAGACAGGAACAAAAACCTTGCTGAAGACAAGCTGAGTAACAGCCACTGCTTTCTTCTCATCCAGAGATCCAGCCACTATTTTTTCATAGAAGGCAATCAGTTGGGTCAACTGTGAGTTATCCTTGGCAAACCTTTACTGACTGCTCCTGATCACCTCCTCCTTCATGTATGCCATAATGTGTTCCAGAAGGATTCACCTCCATGGTTTTCCCAGGGACTGGGGTGAGGCTGACCAGCTGGTGGTTCCCTGCATTGTCTTTTTAACTTTTCTTGAGGCTGGGTGCAACATTTGCCTTGATTTCTTTGTAGAAAGAAATAGGATGGTGAGATTTCTCTCTCAAGTTAGCTTGGTTAAATATTAAGTATTTTAATTCTCTCACTCCTCAAAATTTTACTATTATATCCAAAATTTTAATTTTCCAGGTTCCACTTTCAGGCGTGGTTTTGCTAGGCACTTGTTGAGCAGAACTTCCCCAGAATAAGTATCACTATTTACGTACTTCAAACAAGTGATCAGATCACCTTTCAACCTTCTCTTTAACAAGCTGAATAAGCTATGTAGGACCTTGAAAGAAAAGGCAAGAAGCTTGAACCGGATGTTTAAACAGCTGTCTTGATCTTCTTTAGCCATGTCTTAATCTTAATTCCAATGACTTTCAATATGTATTATTTTTAAAATTACTAAAATTTATTCTTTAGTTATGCTGATTTTGCTTTGATGGCATGAAACACATCCAAGATTACCATGTCTATTAATTGGTTTTAATCAAGAATTTCTACAGACACTAGACAGATAATAATAAAACCGCATCAATTTAACTGTCAAATACTGCATTTCAAGTGAAGATACATTTTCCCTCTGGTTTTGTATTATTAATACCATATATTTGCATCAAATCCGTAAGAATCCCAACGGAGATCAGAGGCCTAAAACATATAGATATAATAATGAGTTCCTACTAACAAAGACCTAGTTTAAACAGAAAAATCGGACTAACATTGGAAGAAACTGAAAACACCCTACAGAGAGAATAGATAGTATGACTAAGATCATGTCGGTATTATATTGAAATCCTCTTACTAGTGTCTTCATCCAAAACCAATATGTCCCTTTCACCAAAATTACATAGTTAGAAATTTAATAAATAACCTCATTGTGCATTCAGAGGTGCTGTAATGCAAAGAAAAAAAAAACAGTCTGATCTCATCCTGTGTGTTTGTAACACTTTGAACAGACTTACAATGAAATTAGAAAAGCTGCCTACTTACAGGTAAGGGACTGATCACTGGAATTAGAACACAAAAATCTCTTTACTGGTCATTTGAAGGACTCTTTAGTCAAACTAATGACCTAAAGGATCCGAAGTAGAGGAAAATAGAATGCAGGATTTTTATCAGAGGTAAAAGACAGCACTTTAGTGAGTAACAGTTACTGACTGGTAACAGAGGACTGAAGTATCATGTTGTATTGTTATGTGATGAAAGGATTAATAGTAATAATTACAATATCACAATGCAGTAAGACAAGCATAAGCTATAAATTTCAAGCATATTAAGTTCCAATGAGTTGGGAATGCAGACAAACGTATTCAACAGGCGATAGTGAAATGCAGTATCTCAGTATACAGGACTTGAGGGCAGAACACGCACAGACAGAAATGCTTGCTTGTAAGAAAAGAGTGACTGGGACGACTGTGATATTCACCTTTTGATAAATCTGTATAAACTGTTCATTTGTTAAAGAGAATAGAGGAACAACTATATTATTAAAAAATTCTTGTGGGATACTTTTAACACTCTGTGTGATAACTGGCTAATATTCAGTACGTTAACTAATACAGTCAAGTATCTTAAATGATTCTCCATAACCCTGGGAAGGGAAAATCAGCATGTGGTTTCTCTTAGAATCTTATGGAAACTTTGGAGGAAACTCACCTCACTAGGAGATTAAATGCCAGAGGGTAGTGTTCAACGGCTCGAAGTCCAAATGAACACCAGTCAGAAGTGGCGTCCCTCAGGGGTTTGTACTGGGATCGGTGCTATTTAACATTTTCATCAATGACGTAGACAGCGGGATTGAGAGAACCCTTAGCAAGTTTGCAGATGACACCAAGCTGAGTGGTACAGCTGACACACCAGAAGGATGGGATGACATCCAGCGGGACAAGGACAAGCTCAAAAAATGGGCCTGTGAGAACCTCAAGAGGTTCAACAGGGCCAAGTGCAAGGTCCTGCATCTGGGTCGGGGCAGTCCTACTATCGTTACAGGCTGGGGGATGAGGGAATTGAGAACAGTCCTGCCAAGAAGGACTTGGAGGTACTGGTGGATGAAAAGCTTGACATGAGCCACCAATGTGTACTCGCAGCCCAGAAGGCCAAATATATCCTGGGCTGCATCCAAAGCAGTGAGGCCAGCAGTTTGAGGGAGGTGATTCTGCTGCTCTGCTCCTATCTGGTGAGAACCCCCCAGGAGTCCTGCATTCAGCTCTGGAGCCCTCAGCACAAGAAAGACATGGACCTGTTGGAGCAGGGCTAGAGGAGGGTCACAAAGATGATCCGAGGGTTAGAGCACCTCTGCTGTGAGGAAAGGCTGAGAGAATTTGGGTTATTCAGCCTGGAGAAGTGAAGGCTGCGGGGAGACCTTACAGGCCTTACAGAGGAAAAAAAGATTATAATGAGTAGTCAACATGGATTCACCAACGGGAAATCATGCCTGACCAATCTGATAGCTTTCTACGATGGTATGACTGGCTGGGTAGATGAGGGGAGACCAGTGGAGGCTGTCTACCTCGACTTCAGCAAGGCTTTTGATGCTATCTCCCATAACATCCTCCTAGGGAAGCTCAGGAAGTGTGGGCTGGATAAGTGGTCGGTGAGGTGGATTGAGAAATGGCTGAATGGCAGAACTCAGGGTTGTCATCAGCAGCGCTGAGTCTAGTTGGAAGCCTGTAACTAGTGATGTCCCCCAGGGGTCAGTACTGGGCCTAGTCTTGTTTAACTTCTTCATCAACGACCTGGATGAAGAGTTAGAGTGCACCCTCAACAAGTTTGCTGATGACACCAAACTGGGAGGAGTGGTGGATACACCGGAAGGCTGTGCTGACATTCAGCATGACCTGAACAGGCTGGAGTGTTGGGCAGTCATGAACCTGATGAAGTTCAACAGGAACAAGTGCAGGGTCCTGCACCTGGGGAGGAACAACCTCATGCACCAGTACAGGCTTGGGGCGCACCTGTTGGGGAGCAGCTCTGTGGAGAGGGACTTGGGAGTCCTGGTGGACGACAGGTTGGCCAGCAGTGTGTCTTGGTTGCCAAGAAGGCCAATGGGATCCTGGGATGCATTAAGAGGAGTGTGGCCAGCAGGTCGAGGGAGGTTCTCCTCCCCCTTTCCTCTGCCCTGGTGAGGCCCCGTGTGGAGTACTGTGTCCAGTTCTGGGCTCCCCACTTCAAGAAAGATGAGGAGCTACTGGAGAGAGTCCAGCGGAGGACTACGAGGATGATGAGGGGACTGGAGCATTTGTCCTATGAGGAAAGGCTGAGGGAGCTGGGACTGTTTAGCCTAGAGAAGAGAAGGCTGCCAGGAGACCTTATAAAAGCCTATAAATATCTTCAGGGTGGGTGTCAGGAGGATGTGAACAGACTCTTTTCAGTAGTGCCCAGTGACAGGACAAGGGGCAATGGGCACAAACTGAAGCACAGGAAATTCCGTCTGAACATGAGGAAGAACTTCTTCCCTCTGAGGGTGACGGAGCACTGGAACAGGCTGCCCAGGGAAGTTGTGGATTGTCCTTCTCTGGAGATATTCAAGACCCGCCTGGACAAGGTCCTGTGCAGCCTGCTGTAGGAGATCCTGTTGTGGCAGGGGCGTTGGACTAGATGACCCACAGAGGTCCCTTCCAACCCGTAAGAAAAAAAAAAAGTACCTGAAGGGGGCCTATAGGAAAGATGGAGAAAATCTTTTCAGCAGGGCTTTTTGCGATAGGACAAGGAGGAATGGCTTTAAACTGAAGGAGGGTAGATTTAGACTAGACATAAGGAAAAAATCAGTACGCTTCCCCCTCAACCACTTCATCTATATAAGAAAGTAACAAGATATTTTTGGAAATGCCAGGTGGAAATCCAGTTCCCACTGCTGCTGACCACAGAGGTTGACTGTCATGGCACTCAGACCTCATTCTGAACAGTTCCAGTGACTGCAAGTAATAGAAGGCCTGGTTGCAGACATTTTATATATGTACTGCTGTCTACTTAGAATGAAACGCACAAGTAGATTTGCATCTCCTGTTAAGCTTCCATTGCACAAGCTGAGTGGTGATGAACCACTGCAAAAGGCTGCTGGGAAAGACTAACCATGATGCTCATGCCGTGACAGTATCTGCTGATATCTGAGTTGATAGCAGTAAAAACTTCGGCCAAAATTATTATATTGCTATAGGAAGACAGAAAACCAACAGAAACCTAAGAAACTTTGATGGGGAGACCTTTAAGACCAAGACTGTTTTATAGCATATCATTTCAAGAGAACAGTATTGTGAAATGCTAAATGCAGAGCAGCCTGTGACAATATGTCATGGCGTATCTTGTGTGTCAATTGTTTTCTCCTTTGGGAAGTAGAGCGAAAAAGGAAGTATTTTGTGTGCCATCTGTTTAGCGTGATCCTACACTTGTTGCATATATCAACCATATGACCAGTCCGTGTATGTTCCAGAAGAGATCACCCTTTTCCAATGCTTGTTTGATTGTGCTTTAAAAAGAAGTCTCCACAGCCTTCCTCTAACAAAGAAGTTTCTTAAAATAAATTGCATACTTTTAAATTTTATGCCCATCTACTATGGCCTCTGAATTCATGTCTCTCAACATGTATCAGTAAGGTAATCTTCTTCCACTGGAATGTGTTTCACCTTGCTAAACTAACAACTGCAAATATGACTAATCACTTTTCCCTCAGAGTCATTTATTATCAAGGCCTTGTGTAGTTACTACACAGAGCATCCTTCTAGGTTGGTGTGATAAAGTGAAGTCTTATACAAATTGGTTTCTTGCTTGGCTAGTGCCTACTGCCATTACCTGTGTGAAATTGCGTGGCTGACTCGCAGACTGTAATATTTTGAGAAACTGTCCTCATATCTCAAAAAGCCACCACCAATACAACCCACAAAAAATCAAAATCAAAAAAAACACCCAAACCTTGATCAACCTAAAGTTTCTGTACTATCAGCTAGTCCCAAAACAACTTCCCTATCCACTGCATTTTATAATTACAAAGGTTAAGATGCTGTAACCAAAAAAACAAAGGTGCAATTTAGTCATTGTAAAAGTTAATTGTTTTAGGAGTGCTGCCTAAAAATATCTTCTGACACAGAATACTTTAATTTGGGAAACATGTCTGTCAGAGGAAAATATTCTTCTTTACGGGAAAGCAAGTAGATGAAATTACACTTCTATCTCTAAGACATCACAATAGACAAGAAATACGCATGCCTGCAAAAGCAGTCTATCTTAACCAAGTTCATCAAATTCTTCCCAACTTCTTAGATGCTCTCTTTGAATCTGACAGAAGTGAAGTGTCCACTGTGATAAGGCAAATCTTGAGACTCAGTTCAGTAAGCATCTATGTTTCTCTGTATATTTTTTTCTTGCATTATCTTTTTATTTTTGAGCCATTATCTTCCCAAATACAATTTTTGTTCAAAATACTTTTCTCATTCATAAAAATAAAATCTATATTTTATTCAAATGTGCTGAATGAGACTTCTATAGAACCTATTGGCAGTAGTGCACCAAGTTGGACTGTGGCAAACTGGGAAAGTGAAAACTTATTAAAGTTTCTTCTAAAGGGACTCTCCAGGGACAGTTTACTGTAAATGTTTGAACTGTTTCCTCAGGATATCTGCTCTCTGGAAGTTCAAGTCTTTGTCTTTGTGGCAGTACCAAAAAAAACCACAGCTACCAATGCCTGTGGCCTTCATTCCAAAGTAAATCAGTTTTTGATTGAGTGGAATGAGAGTAAAACCAATATTTGGGGAAAACCGCAAAAAATATTAAAACTGTGTCTCTAAAAAACAATAACCACTGAATCACATAATGGTAGGGGTTGGAAGGGACCTCTGGGATTGTTCAGTCCAACCACCCTGCCAAAGCAGGGTCACCTAGAGCAGGCTGAATAGGACCTTGTCCAGGTGGGTTTTGAATGTCTCCAGAGAAGGAGATGCCACAACCTGTCTGGGCAGCCTGTTCCAGTGCTCTGTCACTCTCAAAGTAAAGAATTTCTTCCTCATGTTCAAATGGAACTTCCTATGCTTCAGTTTGTGCCTGTTGCCCCTTGTCCTGTCACTGGGCACCACTGAAAAGACTCTGGCCCCATCCTTAAGATATTCATAGGCATTTATAAGGTCCCATCTCAGCCTTCTCTTCTCTAGGCTAAACAGTCCTAGCTGAGCTAGGCTAAACAGTCCTAGCAGAGCTAGCTCCCTCAGCCTTTCCTCATAGGAGAGATGCTCCAGTGCCCTCATCGTCTTTGTAGCCCTCTGTTGCACTCTTACCAGTAGTTCCAAACATTACAAATAATATTTGTATTCCCAACCCAAGAGGTTTTTACAAAAACAAATAGTTTTCCATATAGTAGTAACAAAGAGAAGTATGCATGTCATTAATGATGTTAAAATAAAGGTATATAGAAAATTTGTTATCATAACATGTATTTAATAACCTGATTTCATATCTTAATTTGAAAAGAGAATGTTATATATTATGGTGGATTCGGAGACATGGTGAATTAAAGGCACTTTAAGTAAATAATAGGAGCTGTCTTTTGGGTGTCAGTGGTGTAGATATAGGATTATGTTAAATTAGCACAAAAGAGATGTCAGTCTGTACAGAGCAGTGGTACCTATAACAGTTAACCAATGTAACAATGTGAAATAGGTACACTCTAAAAGCATTTGTAGTGAAAGTGAGAAATACAAAAAAATTTTGCTCAGCGTGAAATAAGGAAAGATAAAAAAATCTCACTGATTTCAGATCTCACTAGATGTTTAAAGTAAATGAGGTTTCCTCTCAACATGGATTTAAATTTTGTCCCAAGAATCTACACCAAACACGTGGAAGAATACAGGCTTCCAGGACCCAGGATGAACTTGAGTACGTTGGTTAGTGTTGCTTTGCACTGCAAAATCAATCTTTCTCCTGGGCTTTTGGTGTGTATTTTCTTGTAAAAGGGATCTTTCCAGTTAGAAAACTCTAACTATAAATAAATCACAGTCCCTTTAAATGTTTTCTGCGTGAATAGCTTTGCAGTTCGTTTACCATCCCTGCTTTTATAGCCTAGCTACTTCTGTATTTCTACAAAAAGTGATAGGGGAAGTCCAAAAAGAATGAATTTTCACTGATTTTTATAACCCCTTAAGATAGTCGTTGAAATACAATTATGTCATTAATGAAAAAAACCCACAGCAAACCCAAATCAAAATCCAAGTAGACAATTGCCTCCATCTCCTTACACTGTCTAGACTTACTAGTAATTTAAGTCATCTTAAGAACACAGTAACTTCTGGAGAGGCCCAGGTATATGAAAATTTGTTATTTGCTACCAAATAAGTGCTGAAATGTATGGTTAATTTCTTGACTATTACACGAAGCATCAGTGATTCTCTTCAATATGTTGGCTTATCTAGAACAATTCAACATACTTCAGTTTAACAATACCAACAAGCAGTTATATCATCACGAAGCCAAGATGATTTCTCAAGTCCCAGCACTGTAATGCTGTGAAGAGTTGGTCTTGCCTTCTAAATGACCTGCCTGTAGGCTCTGAGACAGAATCACAGAATCACAGAATCACAGAATCACAGAATCACAGAATCACAGAATCACAGAATCACAGAATGGTAGGGGTTGGAAGGGACCTCTGTGGGTCATCTAGTCCAACACTCCTGCCGAAGCAGGGTCACCTACAGCAGGCTGCAGAGGATCTTGTCCAGGTGGGTCTTGAATATCTCCAGAGAAGGACAATCCACAACCTCCCTGGGCAGCGTGTTCCAGTGCTCAGTCACTCTCAGAGGGAAGAAGTTCTTCCTCATGTTCAGACAGAAATTCCTGTGCCTCAGTTTGTGCCCATTGCCCCTTGTCTTGTCGCTGGGCACTACTGAAAAGAGTTTGGCCCCATCGTCCTGACACCCACCCTTCAGATATTTGTAAGTATATATTAGGTCCCCTCGCAGCCTTCTCTTCTTCAGGCTGAACAAGTCCAGCTCCCTCAGCCTCTCGTCGTAGGAGAGATGTTCCAGTCCCCTCACCATTTATGTAGCCCTCCGCTGGACTCTCTCCAGTAGCTCCTCATCTTTCTTGAAGTGGGGAGCCCAGAACTGGACAGAGTACTCCAGATGAGGCCTCACCAGGGCAGTGTAGAGGGGAAGGAGAACCTCCCTCGACCTGCTGGCCACACTCCTCCTAATGCACCCCAGAATGCCATTGGCCTTCTTAGCAGCCAGGACACACTGCTGGCTCATGGTTAACCTGTCATCCACCAGGACACCCAGGTCCCTCTCCACAGAGCTGCTCTCCAGCAGGTTCACCCCAAGCCTGTACTGTTGCCTGGGGTTGTTCCTCCCCAGGTGCAGGACGCTGCATTTGCCTTTGTTGAACCTCATCAGGTTCCTCTCTGCCCAACTCTCCAGTCTATCCAGGTCATGCTGAATGGCAGCACAGCCTTCTGGTGTATCTACCACATCTCCCAGTTTGGTGTCATCAGCAAACTTGCTGAGGGTACACTCTAACTCTTCATCCAGGTCGTTGATGAAGAAGTTGAACAAGGCTGGGCCCAGTACTGACCCCTGGGGGACACCACTAGTTACCAGCCTCCAACTAGACTCAGCGCCGCTGATGACAACCCTCTGAGTTCTGCCATTCAGCCATTTCTCAATCCTCTTCACCGACCACTTATCCAGCCCATACTTCCTGAGCTTCCCTAGGAGGATATTATGGTAGACTGTGTCAAAAGCCTTGCTGAAGTCAAGGTAGAGAACATCCACAGCTCTCCTTTCGTCTACCCAGCCAGTCATGTCATGGTAGAAAGCTATCAGATTGGTCAGGCATGATTTCCCCTTGGTGCACCCATGCTGACTACTCCTGATAACCTTCTTTTCCTCCACTCTTTTGTTGATGACCTCCAGGATACGCTGCTCCATCATGTTTCCCGGGATGGAGGTGAGGCTGACCGGCCTGTATTTCCCTGAATCCTCCTTCTTGCCGTTTTTGAAGATTGGCTTTGGCTTTTCTCCAGTCCTTGGGCACCTCTCCTGTCCTCCAGGACCTCTCAAAGATCATGGAGAGTTGCTCAGCAATGACATCTGCCAGCTCCCTCAGCACTTGTGGGTGCATTCCATCAGGGCCCATGGATTTGTGAACGTCCAGATCGCTTAAGCGATCCCTTGCAGTTAGGTGCCCCTAGAGCTCTTTCTTCTCCACTCTGAACAAGCCCACCTCCTATGACATCTCTACACACAGCAAGTGGTCCAGCCCCAATCCTCTTGGTGGCCCTTGAATGAACTCATTCTGATTTATGTCTTCCCTATGCTGGGGTGCCCAAAAGTCGATGCAGTGGCTACATGTGGTGTCACAAGTGCTGATTATAGAGGAGTAATTCTTTCCCTGGATCTTCCGTACCTGCGTCTGCTCTTAGAGCCCAAGATGCTGCTGCTTCTCTTTTCTGCTTGGGCACATTGCTTGCTCATGCCCCTTAACTTTTCTGCTGAACTGGAACAGTCAGTCTCCAACACATAACTTTTGGGAGTGGGGAGTGTTAGACTCTCCCACACACAGGACCTTGAATTTGTCCAGGCAAACCGTTTAATATATGGGAGTGGCTGAAGCTCCTCTGTAAATAGTAAAGCTTTTCTGTTATTAACTTGAAGTTGTGTTATCCCCTTAGTTAAATATGTTAAAGCACATCATACAGTGTGAGTATTTCTCATTGTTTCCTGTTATCATTGGTGAGTTGTTTAAGTGGAAGACTTAAGAATAAAGAACATTTAGTGGCAGAAAAGAATGAAAACAGTATAGGAGAAGCTGAGAAACAATATAGTAGTGTCTTGAGAGAAGATTCTTGGAGTGTCAGTCTTCTGGAAATCAGCACACCAATATAGGAAGATTACCACCATTTTGATAATTTCGTTGTTGAAAGATTTCCCAGGATCTTTATAGATATTTCCTGTTTTGGTCCTTGGCAAAGGAAAACTTTGCAGCCTCCTAGCAGCCTGGAAGATTTTTATTTAATAGAAGTTCTTGTTTTTTAAGACGTATTCCAATGATGCCCTATTATCATGCAATAATACATAAATTTTATCAATGACTTGGGTGAGCTGTGTTAGAAAATTGCTCATACTGCTTTAAATACCACAGGTCCCATTAAAATGGCTCTCAGAGGTGGTCAGGCATGCCATCACTGTCTACCCTGTCTGGAATATGGAAGCAAACAAGCTAATCAAGCCTAAAAACTGAGCATGGCAAAAATCAAGAAAGTAACTAGAATACTCTGAATTTCCTTTTCATAGCAGTACAGGCATATTTTTATATATTCAGGGAAGGGAAAAGACCCCTGCACATATAATCAATATTAGATATCGCCGATGCTACTGATTATTCCCATGGTTTGATAAAGTCCATGAGTCATCTGTCATGGTTTAAGCCCGCAACTGGCAACTAAGCACTAGACAGCCACTCGCTCACCCCTCCCTTCCTCTCAGTGAGACAGGGAGGAGAAATGAACAAAAGGCAAAACTTTTGGACTGAGATAAAAAGAGTTTAATAAGACGATAAAGGAAATACTACTACTGCTACTACTGAATATGCAAAACGCGCTATACATAATACAATTTTCTCACCTCCTGATGACCAAGTCACAGCCAGTCCCTGAGCAGCAATCATGGAACCTGGAACTCATGGATTTTGCAAATTTAGTGAAATTCACAAATAAGACTGAGCTCCTGGAAAAGTTCAAACTTCTGATAAAAGAGTATTCAGACTCGCAGAATACGAGAAGAGAAAAAAAAACCAGGATTCTTTCCCTCCCACCAACCTCCATTTATAAATGCCTGTAGTATGGAATGTTTCCACTGGCCAGTTCGGGCTAGCTCTCTGACTTATCCCCCTTCCCAGCTTCTGCATGCTTGATCATTAGCTGAACATGGGAAACTGGAAAATGTCTTTGATTTCTTAGTAAAAACTAAAAACATCAGTGTTGTCAACATTCTTCTCATACTAAATCCAAAACACAGCAGTTACTGGGTGGAGAATTAACTCTAGTCCAGCCAAAACCAGGACATCATCATTATTGACTTTCTCCAAGCACACATCGAAATAAAGCAGGCTTTCTGTAACACAGAAATCTCACATGAAAGTTCAAATACAGTTGATGCAGGCAGAACTTTAAGTAAAAGTTAGAAAATGTTTAAAAAATTATCTTCTCCCAAAGCTTTCAGAAACCAGGCTATTGTGATTTGTTTTAGTCAGTCTGTATTCCAGGTTTTTTTTCCTTAGTGTCCTAATAGGAATTCCTTTTAATTCCATTTTTCAGCATGTGCACAAACCCCACAGAGCATGCCACCTGATCAGGTTTGTTAGACAGTTTATATGAAGAATCAATGGAAGGAAAAAAACTGAGCTGGACAACAACATGCCAGCTAATTCAGAGAGTGGCTAGTTCATCTTCATTTGATGCATTTGTTTAAATTCATCACTTCGCTACATATTTTTTCTCTCATATTAGACAAATGACTTAATTTTCTTCTGCTCCAGTTCTCCATCTGTAAAGTATAGTAATGTTTCTCTCTCAAAAGTGTCTTGTGCAGCTTAAAAAAAAAATATATATATATATATATAACAAGAGATTTTCAGATACTGCAGCTATGGATAACAGGCATGAATGTGATGGAAACTCTACTTCAGCTTAAGTGTTTAAGTGTCTGCCTGTTTTCCTGTGGTTTCCTAGGGAGATGTGGTTTCCTTTGATATGAGTATATAGCCTCTGATAATACTCACAAGATTTAGGAGCATTCAGTTCGGGAAGTATACAATGACAGACAAAAGAAATGCTGCAGCTACCTCCCCTTGAAAACTTCTTTTTACATAACTGTAGTTTGCTTTTGCTTTGCTTATAATAGATCATCACAAACTATTTCCTGGTCTTTTGAAAAGATGAAAAAGATATTCCTTTGGAGTTTACTGTATTCAGGAACCTAATTTGCTGCCAAATAATCTATTCTGTGTATGGACTTCCACTAGGAGATCTTTATTCAGCTGATGATTGCTGCCAGTATCTTGTCTTCATTTTCAATGATGAAAAGGCCTGAAGTTATTCTAAATGCTTTGCTGTTGCCAAGGTGATAAAGCACCAGCTAGGAGATTAATGATGTTCTCTCTTGATGCCTGTGTGTGAGAGAGGGTGTGAGTGTGTGTGCTCACCCACATGGGCTTTTTAGTCAACAGGCTTCACACATACTCTGTTTTATGGCATAAAATCTTATCCTATCATGATGTCTCAAAATTTTAGGTAGATTTTGTCAGATTAGCCTCAGCCTTAAAGCAGCTTTGCTGCCCTGGTGAACGCTCCTGAGTCGTGGCACAAAACTGTAGAGAACTTCTCACATTAATACCCAAATTTGCAAGAGTAAATACATTTTTAAAACATATGCTACAGTGTTCATGCACTAGTCTGCCCTACCTACATAACACGCACCTACTTTGATTGTAAGCAAGCGAGTAAACATAAACCAGCTCCAGAGTTAAAGAGGACAGCACTTGCATGAAGACAAACAAGGTAACTTGCATTTTATGAATGTTTACAGTTTTGTTCTTAGGATCTTACTAATTCAGTGCCACAAGATGTCAGTGCAGTTTAAGCAAAAAAAGAGCACTCTCCGAATATGAAAAGCATTGAAAATTGGCAAAGGAAAAGAAAAAGAACATTCACTGTTCATTATAAGACCTGTTATCAGAGAAATATCTGTACAAACTGTACATGGTCTTTTTATTTTTATTTTTTCTTTTTGACTTCTGGATCACGCTCTGTATAATTACATTTATAATGAAAATAAATATAAAAACTCCAGATAGGAGCTGGTTTATATCTATGTCTGCATTTCACTTTTCTTCTAATTCAGCAGCTAGTGAAAAATCTGAATCCAAATACTTTTTATTGCTCAGCAGAGCAGTGTTTTCTTTTCAGCATATTGCTGAATTTTAATGAAATTTTCCCAAGCTATGTTTTGCTTTGACTTTGCAAGAGAAAGGAGGAAGAGAAAAAAAATACAAAACCAGACTACTTGTAGTAATGACAACCACCTCCCTTGTAACAGGAGCTAATACTTTTCTATTATAATGGCCGCATATAATGGGTAGTTAATCATCAAGAAAATTCATTAGCTGAATGTCACCAGGAACCTATGTACTGCAGCAAATGAACACTGGACAATGGTTTGAGCTTTAATTCAGCGGTGCGTTCCCCTCATAAGGCTGCTTTCCTCTTTAAGAAATTGGGCACAAAGTTAATGGTATGATAAACGGGTGTTGGGACTTAGTAGGCTACCTAGATTACATACAGTGCCAGTGAATACCACACTTCTGATGTTGTTTCATATATTTTGAATAATGTGTGCTGTTACACTAGTGCTTCCCTCACACAGAGCTGAGACAGGAGCAAACTCCCACCATACAAGCAACATTTGCCTGATTTAATCTTTTGGGCTACATGTTTTGCTGATGGAAGTGAGCCCTTTTGTGTAATGCACAAAGCAATGCTGTGGTTCACAAGGCTTGGCCTGTGACGATGTGAGCGTTAGAAGTGCTTAAAACACACTTGTTTGTACCACTCTCTTAGAGAGTTTGGGAACTTTATAAAAAGCCTTTTTCTTTTTCAGATTGAAAGCACACCTGTATGTTTCAAAGCCAGCTTATGGACAGCACACATGGTCTGGCACAGCTCTGAACTATGAACACAAATGTCTGCCTGAAATAATAATAAATTTAAGAGCAGAGATGGTGTGTGTGACATAGTAGCATTTACCCATTGCATCAGTACAGGCTTGGGGCGGACCTGCAGGAGAGCAGCTCTGTGGACAGGGACCTGGGAGTGCTGGTAGATGACAGATTGACCATGAGCCAGCAGTGTGCCCTGGCTGCCAAGAAGGCAAATAGTGTCCTTGGGTGCATTAAGAAGAGTGTGGCCAGCAGGTCGAGGGAGGTTCTCCTCCCCCTCTATTCCACCCTAGTGAGGCCTAATCTGGAGTACTGTGTCCAGTTCTGGGCTCCCCACTTCAAGAAAGATGAGGAGCTACTGAAGAGAGTCCAGCGGAGGGCTACATAAGTGGTGAGCGGACTGGAACATCTCTCCTACGAGGAGAGGCTGAGGGAGCTGGGCTTGTTCAGCCTGAAGAAGAGAAGGCTGCGAGGGCACCTAATTATACTTCCAAATATCTGAAGGGTGGGTGTCAGGAGGATGGGGCCAAACTCTTTTCAGTGGTGCCCAGCAACAGGACAAGGGGCAACGGGCAGAAACTGATGAGGAACAACTTCTTCCCTCTGAGGGTGACAGAGCACTGGAACAGGCTGCCCAGGGTGGTTGTAGAGTCTCCTTCTCTGGAGATATTCAAGACCCGCCTGGACGCGGTCCTGTGCAGCCTGCTGTAGGTGGCCCTGCTTCGGCAGGAGGGTTGAACTAGATGACCCACAGACGTCCCTTCCAACACCTACCATTCTGTGATTCTGTGATTTGGATGTGCATGTTGGAAGCTGAATGAGGACCCGCAGGAAAAGGGTTGATTGAAGGTGCTTTTGACTGCCTACGGCCCATTTCTATACAGACTATCTGCTCGGGTTTATAAGGGGTATTCTTGAGTATTCAGGCAGCCGCAGTGTTAACCCTCCACCCACAACCAGTTTGCTGAAGGCTGAACCCCCCAACATCCCTCTGAGCTACCACTGCCAGCTATTTTCCTGGGGACAGGAGCACCACGAAACACCTTCCAACCAGAGCAGTGAGCACCAAACACCAAATCCCATCATCCCCTTAACTGGGACCCATCCCAAGAAAAGGGTGTTACCATGCCCTTGGAAAGTCACAGCTCAGGTTGTGCTCAACACCCTGCTTCCTCCCCCCCCCCCCCGCCCCCACACTATTGTTTTTGCAGAAAACTAAACACAGCATGAGCGATGTATCTATAGCGCAAGAACTGAGTTCTTGCTCTATATCTCATGCAGCATCAGCCAAGCCTCACAAAACAGCGACAGCTGGTCCCAAAATACTACCAAAAATTTCTTTCCTTCTCTCTTCTTTTACATTTTTTTCCCAGATAATAAATGAAGAAGTAATTTGTTTACAAGCCACTTTCTCTTTTTCTCTGCTGGGTGCTTCAGATGTCAGCATGATAGAAGAGCGAGGGATTTGCGGTACATCTTTGTGCCTTGGCCAAGGATCTGCTGCACAATCCATTATCGCAGGGGACATTTGCACGAAAACAGGGCATCCAACCGTTGCTTTCATCGGTTCAAATCTGTCCATGTAGGGAAATAGCCACAGTCTCAGCAGTAATAACCTCTTGTATTGTAACCTGTGCCTTTCCCCATCTGCAAACTAGGTGGGTGTTTTTTCGGGGAAGGTTATTTTTGGCTAGAAATAATTATCACAATGCTTTTAGAGGCAGAGGCAATTTTTGCTTCAGTGTAACTCACTAAAATTAAATCTATATGGAAAGTACAGAACTGATCTGGACTAGCAACATCAAGGCAGAAACCGCCTTGTCTTTGTATATTACTAAATTTTTAATTGGTATAGCTAGAGGTAACTGGTCAACTAATTTGACATAAACAAAAAAAAATTGTACAGTGCTTCATTAAACTTCTCTGTTTTATTCACTTCCATCTCTGATGACTCCTGTTATTTATTCTACAGACAAGATTAAATTCTTGTCTCTGGTTAGTAATCATATGCAGCAATTTGGAATATTCATTTTTCTATGCCTGGAGCGGTAATTAATTGTGCCCAGATGCATAGGAATGGACCTTCTTTTAAAGGCTTGAGCCATAATAACAAAAATCCTGACACAAAATCAGACTCCTCTTTGTAGAGAAGACAGGAAAAAAAAAGCATTTATAAACGAATAATGTTCCATCCACACTCCCTATATGAACAATAGCTTAGGAAGGATCTATCCTGTTTATATTTGGATATAGCCAGCAGGAGCGGGGAAGCGATCATGCCCCTGCAGTCAGCACTGGTGAAGCCACATCTCGAGTACTGTGTTCCGTTTTGGGCCCCTCACTACAAGAAGGCATTGAGGTGCTGGACCATGTCCAGAGAAGGGCAACAAAGCTGGAGAAGGGCCTAGAGCACAAGTCTTATGAGGAGCAGCTGAGGGAACTGGGGCTGTTTAGTCTGGAGAAGAGAAGGATGAGGGGGGACCTTATTGCGCTCTGCAGCTACCTGAAAGGAGGTTGTAGTGAGGCAGGTGTTGGTCTCTTCTCCCAGGTAACTTGCAAGAAGATGAGAGAAAATGGGCTCAAATTGCATATGGGGAGGTTTAGTTTGGATATTAGGAAAAAATTCTTTGTTGAAAGAGTAGTCAGGCATTGAAACAGGCTGCCCAGGGAAGCAGTTGAGTCACCGTCCCTGGAGGTGTTTAAAAAATGTGTAGATGTGGCACTTCAGGACATGGCTTAGCAGGTGCGGTGGTGTTGGATTGGCGGCTGGACTTGATAATCTTAGAGGTCTTTTCCAACCTTAATTATTCTATGATTTTATGATTCTATGGAGTGCAAATTCTTTTGATTTCAGCAGCCAGCAATAAATATACAGATATTTGAATTCCATTTTTGCAGTCCAGGATTTCTGACGCCTTCCTTTTGCTTTAATCCTGTTGTCAAGTAATTAACTTCTAAAATACATCAGGAAAATACCGTGAGAGCAAGCCAAACTAGTAGAGTAGTGAATTCCTCAGAAGACTCTTCCATCCCAATATTATATAAAGATGTGTAAAATTATGGCAGTTATTGAAATAAGTTTCTATGGGTAGCCTCAAAAGTTATAAATCAGACTATTTACTTTAAACCCGGGAAAACCTTCTAAATTTTCTGATTTTGTCACATTTCTTAAATCAAAGTGAAGGAATACAGTTAATTTCTAATTTAAAATAAATTTATTATTATAAAATGAAGAGGTTGCCAGAAAGCATGAGTCTGAGAACTGTGTCTGAGAGTAGAAGTCTTTATTTCTCTTCATGAAGCAAGATTTCTGCATTATTTATAGGAAAGCAGGCAAAAGACAATTTTCCAGATGGCTCTCTTTAACAAATAATTTTTCTAGTTACAATATATATCAGGCCATTTCTCTTTATATCCAAGTGATTTCTTATAATTTATGTAGCATGGAGCTTTGTTGTAGAAGGTCACTGGTGAAATTTAGATGCAATATACTCTTCGTTGGAAGCGCCTTGGACAGCTCTCAATGTTTTATTGGTTTGGTGGTTTATTTTCTTTAAACCGAGTGCTATTGTAATTCATCTTTTTCAAAAATTACTATAAGTTATTTGCATTGCTCTCGAAATAAGAACTTACAACTTTTTAATAGTTATCTGAAAGGGAGATTGAGACAAATGCTAGTTTTTGGGAACTAACACTTATAAAAATTTAATAATAATTAGTTTAATAATTAGTTTCTATTTCTGTACTACTCAGCAAGCCAGAATCTGTTCCAGGTTAAGTCAGATCTTGTAATAACACCAGGTTAAATTGTATCACACTGCAGAGGACTTGAAACTTAAAATAAGCAGAGTATTTTCCCTATACTATCACCACCATCTCTATCCATTTATACAGATTCTTACATGAAAGTAGCACAACTACTGTGCAGCAGAGTATCAGAAAAGACTTTAACTTCAGTAGGAACAATGCAGCGCTCAGGCAGTCCTGAGGATCAGAAAAGCGTAGTTATTACACAGAGGTCTGTTTGATCCTGAAGCAATGTACTACACACGGTTTGGCCAAACCCTCAGTGTGTGTTTGTTCATGCACTTGTAAGAGCGAAATATTATAAGGAGAGTTTTATGTTATACTCGTCAGATTTTCTAGCTTACATTTTTTGGAGATGATGAATGCTTTCTCTGAAATTATGGATGATAGTTCCAAGTGGATAATCTACAACTTGAGGAGAAGCAGACTTTTAGGTTTGTGCCTAAGAACTGATAGAATATTGCAGTACATACATAAGACGAACTTTGGGACAATGATGGGTTTTACTATTTGTGTAGAAATATTTCATCTGTGTACTTTGCCTGCCCCCCTCAGTGAATGACAGTGTGATTTCATGGTGCATCACACCATTTACCTGAGTCTTAAAGATGGAGAATGCTCTCCTGAAAACTGAGGAAACATCGCAGTGATAAACTGGCAATTCTGTAAAGTTCAGTCTCTAGTTGAACAAACATCGAAAACTTAAAGTTGAGACTTCATTATGTGACAGCTTCAGTGAAGAGTGTCGTAAAGGTAAATAAGACTCTCTCTCAGCCTTTCCTACAGGACCAATGCTTCAGGAAGCATGAATTCATCACAAGTTTGGAATTGAAGATCATTTTAATTTGTACTTCTAGTTAATTTTTTTGCTTTTCACATTGTTTTTTTCAAATCTTAGGAATGAGTCTTAATTTATTTTTTTTCTTCTTTCCCCTGTCCAGTAAAATATTTCCATATGCAATTAACTATAAACATTTGATAAAACCCACTGAATATTTAAAATAAACAAGTGTATAAGTGTTTCAGATGATGAAGAAGTTTCAGAATGCTCAAAAGCTTTTACAGAATGCTCTTGAGAATACATAAATAATAAAAACTAAGTGTCCTCACTTTGGATTGTACACTCCTTTGTGGGTTATGCCACTATTTTTAATCTCTCATAAAGGCTTAATTCTGTCTCATTTAGTCCATTTAATTAGAAATAAGGTAACCCTCAGATCATTTTCCATAACAGCAATGTAGACCACATGAACAGAGATTTTTTTTTACCCTAACAAAAATTCATTTAGTCTTAGAAATTTCTTGAATACAAAATGTATGGTCACTCCTGATTAGTTTGACTTAAAAAGGACAAGGGGTAATAGATTCAAGTTGAAAGACAGTAGATTTATATTAGATAGAAGAAAGAAATTCTTTACTATGAGGGTGCTGAGGCACTAGAATAGGTTGCCCAGAGAAGTTCTGGATGCCCCCTCCCTGGAAGTGTTCATGGCCAGGTTAGATAGGTCGTTGAGCTAATTGGTGTAGTGGAAGGTGTCCCTGCCCATGGCAGGGGACTTGGAACTAGATGATTTATAACGTCCTTTCCAACCCAAATCATTCTATGATTCTATGAAATATAAAACATATTTACAGATTGTCTTTTCTAATGGCCTGCATGTTTAACACACATGGCACAAGCTGAATTCCAGAGACAGAATTCTGGAGTAAGGAGTACAAGTTCTGCCACTGTGAACAACAAAATTTACAGTTTATGTTTTAGTGCTGGAGATGCAGACATTAAACTACTTGACATTCACAATGGCTCGGAAGCCTAATTTCTTTCTATAAGCCATTGTTATTTGGAAATATCTTCTACTCCATCATTCATCAAATAGATCATAAAGTTGGAAACTGTCATACAGGTGACGTTTCACTTTATTTCAGTATGAGGCACAAGAAATTGTGGCTTTTCTGAAAGGGCAGGTAATCCCCATAATCTTTGCTCATGCTCTAATATATCGCATCACAACTCTGGACATCAAAAGCAGAGCCACCGCTGACTGAACTGTCCTGAATGTTACTGAATTTACTTCAGCCTACCAGAGAACATGAGAAATAAAACTAAGCAGGCTCTTGTGGAGTGACCAAAAGGCCACTTGCACGGTTTCACTACTGCTATTCAAACAAGGAAAAAATATGAAGTGGAGAAAAAAAATGTTTGCTTTAGTCTGTGGCTCCCAGGACTTTTTCTTTCCTATTGCACTGTTGGTCTTTACAGTCATAAAGGCTTGTTAGCTGCAGCATTGAGGTGGAAAGGACTTACGCACCACCACTGGATAGAAGATAAACCCTTGTCTGAAGCCAACTGCACTCTCATCAAAATTGAGCAAGGTTTGTTAAGTTTTTTCAGTGTTAGCATACTGAGAAACTCTAGAGTAAATGAGATAATTTCTCCAATGAACTCTATTTAAAACATAGCCTGAGGGGTGCTGTGTTTTTTAAAAAAAAGAGAATCAGAGATTGGAAACCAGGTCCGTTGGATAAGTCACAGCCAGTGTCACTTAGGTCCATGTCACATTCATTGGTGGTGTGAAGTCTTGTAAACTGCTTCTCTCTGTGACATTTTCACCCTCTTGAATTTGTATCCCTGTCTTCTTTGAGCTGTAAGGTCTCTGGAGTATTAGGGACCTGGCACTATATAATTTTGTCATGATTCAAAAAACGGAACTACAATTAGACTACAGAATATTAAATTTTGTATGTATGTACAAGCAAAACTACATAAATATTTGCAAAAGCAGAGATATAAAAGCACTTTCTTCAGTAACATCTTCACGGTTGTGTATTAATTAGAGTGCTTTGGTCACTAGAAGTGATTTTCACATTTACACAGTACTTTATACAGTGATCATATTTATTGTTCTTCACTCACTCCAGAGTAATCTTGTAAATTTTTAAATCAAAAAGCAGGTTGTAACAATGGAGTGTTACAGGGGATTTGATGTTTCTTAGTGAATGTCTGATTTTTCTTTTGTTTTGTTTTTCCCAGTTAGCAACCCTGCAAGCTCAGATCAGGATCTGATCAAGAGATGTTAATGAAGCAGTTATTGTGATTCTGTTATGATTATATGCCAAAAAAAATAAACAAAATTTAGTTCCTTGCATGCATAGAAAAAGAATAAAAAAAGAAAAAGATAAATTTCTTATTCATTTTAGTAGTTTTTATGCTAAAGAAATATAATCACCAGAGTTGGTTAGTGTTGTGTTCATTTCACTAATCTTACCACTTTTGTGGTACATGTAACTCAGTCAAGACCACAACAAATTATTATTCTTAGTTCTGACAGATTTACTGAGACTAAAGTTTTTAAAGTTGCAGATGGTCTGATAAAGTCTTCTATGTGCAGTAACTTGGCCAAGCGAATGTTGAATAAGTTTTAGGTTTGACTTTGTACATGGCAAAATAGTCTAATGGATTTTAATAAAATATAGGGTGATAAAAAAGATTTAATTTATAGTTCCATCTACTGTTCTGTTAATACATTGTTAGGGTGTATTAAGTTGTAAGTGTGGATGCTAGGAATTGGTTATTAGAGATACACTGTGTGGGTCAATATTCCATCAATAATTCAAGATGTAATTTAGAAGTATAATTATATTCAATATAATACTATTCTTTGCTGGTTTTGTTCAAGAATATATTAAGATTCACAGCAAGATTTATTTATTTATTTATTTATTTATTTATTTATTTATTTACTTGAAAGACCATAAACTTATCTTGAGCAAACTACAACTCTTCTTGAGACAAATAGATACTCACTGGTTTGATCTTCAAACTGAATAAAGCTCCTATTTCACTAGTTAATAGGAATATGAGACCTTGTAATCTACAGTGCCAAAGATCTGGTAGAGTCAGTGAGGCATGAACAATCTCTTAACATTTGCTAAGTAGGAGAGAAAAAATCCTTACTCATTTGTTATACATGTATTTTCTTTTTACTGTTCCTGGCTGTGAATTTTGCTGTTCAGATAACCTATGCTCATCTGGTCTGGTTTTTTTAAGATCTCCTTCATCACCACATTACTGAACCACCACAACAAAATGAAGAACTGTGCAGACTCTGCCATAAAGGAACCATATTGTCCTTTTATTTGATTCAGTCATTCTCTTTCAGTTGTTTTTCCCCTCCCTCTCCATTAAATCCCTTCCCTTGTTACACAGCTAGCCTTCATTATTGTGGCATAATTTGTTCAAGGGGAGGAGGAGGAGGAGTGTTCTGCTCCGAATATTGCCAGGCTCAGGCTAACTCTGTTTTCTTGTGATAAGGAGTTATACTCTCTGTATTCCTCCACTAAGCCACTTCTGATTCAAAGTTGTGCCCTGTCTTCCATCTGTCTAGATGGCTCACAAAGGAAGGAGTGAATTCGTGGTACCTCAGCCCTGGAGATTAACAAAGGCACACTGAATTGGGTTTAAACCTTTTTAATTGAGAACCGGTGAAGCATGTGTGAAACACTCTGTGCTTTGCTTCTGTGTTATGTGTTGCACATTCTGCAATTTGTATGCAATGTTCAAAGTTGATATCCAGTATCGAAGTTCAGTTTTACAACCTGAAATGTAGTTACAAAATGGTGGGGAGACCAGGACTTGCAGCCATTTTAGAGAGAGATGGGCACAGCTTACCAGGTAACTGCAAGCAAGAAATTACATCGCTCTACCAGTTTGACTTAGAGCTGGATCGCGTTCAGTGACAACATCAGAGAGATTTTAAGAAAACTGAGTTCATCTCACAGTTCCTAAATTCTATGGTTCTTTGGCTGAATAATTTGATTTCTCATCCATTTTTTCCCCTTGTCTGTTTAAAACATCTGCCTTGCAGAAATGTCAGCATTAAGGTTACGCAAATAAAACAAGTGCCTTCCCATTTCATCTCTCTACTCAATTCCATCTGTTCTAAAACATACGAGACATCTAAGTTTAAAAGTAATATTTTTCCCCAAAATGTTAAATTTTGAAAGATTCTCTTGGGGTTCTTTTATCTCCTAAGAACAAAAAACCCTAACCTGCTCGTAGTATTCCTTCAAAATGCAATAATTTCTTAATAAATTTCTTCAGAACTGTGAAAATCAATAGTGTATGAACATGAATTAGAAGAGAGAAAGAAAGAGAGAGAGGAGAAAAAAAGCAAAACTCAGCGGTTTCTACCTGGGTCTTTTTTATGACAGTGAAAGTTCATAGATGAAAAAGATTATGTGGATGACATGAAAAGTTTCTACACAAAAGGAACATATTGATAGTAAGAAAGGGATTGGTGCCTGTAGGAAATTAGCTCCTATCCTGAAATAATGTTGGTTAAATCCTTTCTTTCTTTTCATCTAGTGTTGGACTCTTTTTATAAGTTCTCAAGGGAATGAACATCTATTCTGCTGAGGTATTTAATCAACCTCAAAAGCAATTTTATTGCTTTGTGTACTTTTTAACACTATAAACTTTATCCTTTAAATAATAATAAGTCAGTGACGCACTCACTAAATACTGAATATCTTGAAATTAATATGACTGGCAGCTGTAACTGTGGGAAATCCAATATTTCCTGCTTCATGGTAAGATATATCTCTGAGTTTCAATTCCAAGTATACTAACAAGCTGGTCATGGAGTATGGCTAAAGTAACAGAGCATGATATGGTTTCTGTCTACCTTGCCACCTCGCCTGAAACTAGGCAATCCCATGTGATAGACTCCAAACCTGAGGCAGATGTATGTGGTTTGTTATGCTTGGGTGAGGTGGAGAGCACTAGCATTCTATAAGAGCTAATTGTGCTGCAAAGGGTCACTTCAGACCTTTGCTAAGTGCGTATGTGAATTTTTACCTAGTTGTCTTTGACATCCAGTTTCTCCTAGACTGGCAGTCTGGTTTGGTTTCTACAAACTGACCAGCAAATTTCTGGCGATATTAATAGAGTTCCTATACTTTTCTGTTCCTCTTTCTCAGGTCTTTAGAGATCTCAGACTCCATGTTTAGTTTTTAAAAACAAAAGGGAGGGATATATTTTCCTACAAACTTTAACAATGATACAGATAAAAAAATCTTAGTATCCTGTAAGAGAAATTGATTTGTTTAAATAACTTCCTATTATTATTAGGATCTTCATCGTTAAAGACCAGGACACATCACAATCTTTAAAGCAACTTTTTTCATATCACCCCTGACAGATATTGAAATATTGCTCTAGTACTAGGGAGAACAGTGACTCAAGCACAACCCTTTGCTTTCTCTCTATAGCTTGAGCTCAGACTTCCCTGAATCCATATAACCTACAGTTAGGCTGGCATCCGAAGTGAGCTAAACTGCCTCACATGGACAGGAAGCTCAGGCATAGGACGTGATTGACTTGAACATGAATGCAACATCCTGCAGCAGTGTGAAAGGAACTGTCCTCAAAAGTTGGCAGTTGACAAGGTTGACAAAAACTGTAGACATGGCAAGAAAAAATATGCCCAGATCATGCAAAGCACTGAAGCTCCTTAAATAAGATATTAACAATTTTCTTCTGTTACCAGTATACTATCCTGAAAAATGCAACTGATCTGAGACATCTGAAGCCATCAGTCACACACATGCTTTTGTTATAGCCTAACCAGCATCAACACTTACTTGTAGCAGTACAGGTATAATGATACTACAACTAATATTCCAAATAATCTAGTTATTAAAGAGTAATCCTAATGGCATTAAAATGATTAAACGAAAGCTTCCTAGCTTGCACCCCTTTTAGCTGCTGAGGTTCTCACCCTTCATCTGTCTCTATGATCCTTGGTTTGCAGTACCTGCCTCAAGCAAGCTGAGGGAACTGCAGGAAGTCAGCAGCATCCTGTGCTCTCTCCTGGGAAGAGCTTGGTTTTGATAGTACAAATCTCTTTCTTCTCCCAGTTGGAGTATATTTTCTAACACATTCTACTTATATGACCTTTCTTCAAAGTTTGGCTATGTTCACCTGCCAGCTATTAGCTAAACCACCACAGTGTTCTCTCTCAGACCTAACTTACATGAAGGTTTCATGTTAGTTTCTCAGTGACTACATGGGTTTGACCTTTTTCAGCTACAGTATTCATAGAACTAAGCTAAAAACAAGTCTGACTGTCCTCACCTGAACACTAAGCAATTGTTGTCACAGCTAAACCAACCCAAATCATCTCAACCCAAGACAAGTACAGACAGCTCCCTAGATTCTGTACTGTTAGGTCAATACAAAGCCTTTGACCTTTGGCTAGTAATTGGGGAAGAAGTGAAGTGTTCACCGAGCTACACAACAAGCAAGCATCTGTGTTTTCAGTACTGAAGCTGTAAATATTTCAATTTCTGTTGGAAATTTTATCCACAGCTGCTGCCATCTTGCCTGCACTTAGCAGCCTGACACCTGCCTGTTGCCTCTGTAGTTATCCTTGCAATATCTGTTCCCATCAAAATCATCCAATGGTGTCTGAGGCATGGTCCAGGCAAGCACAGCACAGTGCTGTGCTAATTTGAAAGCACATGAAAGGTGCTTCCAGAAAAGCATTCTGTCTATTTTTCTTATGATTCTTTGCACTGCTCGCTATCTTCAGTCCTCTTGCATGTTTGCCTGAAAGAAGGATCTGCAAAAGTCTGCAATTGCTCCTGACTAGTTGGTTTGCAACTAACCCACATTTAGTGTAGTACTGATTTATAGGTCCCAGTCTAAGGCACTGTGTTAGCCTTCATCCTCCTTTGGGCTGGATGGGAGCTGGAGCACCAGCGAAGAGCTCTGAGCTGTGCTGAGGCAGACACCGGGAAAAGAAGTTCTGTGTGATGTCTGAGAACTTTCGCGGGATCAGCCCCAAGGGGCTTACCGAGATCTCCCAGTTAATGTGTAGTTGAGCAGAGAACTCAACAGAACTCTCCTGAGCACCCAATTGCAAAGACACAAACATAAGGATGTTTGCTTGCTTGACTTCCTTTTCGTTTATAGCTGTTTGGTTTGAGAGCCATTCAACTTAATAAAGTGATGGAATTAGAAGAATCCAGCCCTAATTCTCAGACATATGATCCAGACACTAATAAGAGTTGCAAGGCTCTGCTTTTTGCAAAAAGATGGAGAAGATCTTGTGACATGTTTGTGAAGGGTTGCATGATTTTTGGGCCTTCTGTTTTTTTAAATTAGCATTCAGTTTCATACAAAACTATTTACTTTTACACAATACCAGCAGGAAATTAGTTCCTGCTTTAACCTGCACTTGCCTATTTCCCCAAGAGTAAATCTTGTTAACAGATTTAACTAGGAAAGCAGAGGACAAATGTTTAACAGCAGCACACACTTTGTTCAGGTGTAACTGTAGTTGCATAATGATTCTTCTCTTTGTTGGCTGTTCTCTACTGCCATGCAAACAATATGAAAAAGATAACTTAAAGGAAACAGAATCCTCTGGAAAAAAATGATCCATGCATGGAGAACTTCTCCTTTGTGTCTGTTTTACTGATTTATCTTAGTCTTTGGATTGTTTACACCATATTACTGTAAACGACTCATTACCTGACTCTGGAGGACTTGATTTTCAGTTACATTAGTGTTCCTTAAAACCATTCTGAAAAGCCTTTTTTGTATCACTTTTTCTCTCCCTCTTAAGCATAAGATCCTCTGTTAGTGTTTCACGTATTGAGACATAGAATCTAGAACTCGGAAGATCAAAGAGACTAACAAAGAACAATATGAAATATTGTTCCGCTAGCAAGGGGCCTGAAATCTCTGTGTTCACATGTGAAACCAATTCAGAGAACTCTTTAATGAGTTCAGGCAGAGCTATGTGGTGGGAGAAGAGCTTAAGAAGCCTTTCTGAGAGAGATTGCATTCATCTAGTGCTGTAGATCTATTGTACAGTCCAAGAAAAGGGTGAGTGATATGTTTTTTCCAAACAGCACACGATGTAAGTCTTTCGCTGCAGTTCACTGCTTTGACTGTTTGTAGTTTTTATCATTGACTGGGTTTCAAAATATTGTTCGTATCTGAATATGTTTTTTGCAGAGAACTGCCATGTTGTTGAGAGTGTCTTGTCTTTTTGGAAAGTTTGGGAATCATTATTTTATTCTTCTTTCTGACGCTAGCCAGTATGTGGTTCTCAGATGTAGAATCTCTTGTTGAGATCATTTAGGGTTAATAGGCTTTTGCCTGAGGTCCCTGGTGTTCAGGAACTTCAGAATTATTCCATGTGGAAAACAGTAATGAAATTATCATTGCAACACTGTGATGGACCTGGAATATTTGGGCTAATGGAAAGAATGAAAAGTGACATTTGAGATTAGTCTGTACTATCGTGTCCTCTGCTAAACATCTACCTAAAAAATATATACAACTGTACTTAAATGAACCTTCAATATCAAAATTTTTCCCACAATATTCTCCTGGAGAAACTGGCTGTTCATGGTTTAGATGGGCATATGCTTTGCTGAGTAAAAAAAACTGACTGGATGGTAGGGCCCAAAGAGTTGTGGTGAACAGAGTTAAACCAAGATGGTAGCCTGTCATGAGTGGTGTTCCCCAGAGTTCAGTTTTGAGGCCAGTTCTGTTTATTAATGATCTGGATGAGGGGATTAAGCGCATCCTCAGTAAGTTTTCAGATGACACCAGACTGGGCACGAGTGTTGATGTGCCTGAGGGTATGAAGGTTCTACAGAGGGATCTGGACAGGCTGGATCAATGGGATGAGGCCAATAGTATGAGGTTCAACAAGGCCAGATGCCAGATCCTGCTCTTTGGTCACAACAATCCCATGCAATGCTACAGGCATGGGGAAGAATGGATGGAAAGCTGCCCAGCAGAAAAGGAGCTGGGGATGTTGGTTGACAGCCAGCTGAACATGAGCCAGCAGTGTGCCCAGGTGGCCAAGAAGGCCAAGGGCATCCTGGCTTATATCAGGAATAGTGTGGCCAGCAGGAGTAGGGCAGTGATCGTGCCCCTGTACTTGGTACTGGTGAGGCCACACCTCGAGCACTGTGTTCCATTTTGGGCCCCTCACTACAAGAAGGACATTGAGTTGCTGGAGCATGTCCAGAGAAGGGCAGTGAAGTTGGTGAGGGGTCTAGAGAACAAGTTTTATGAGGGGCGGCTGAGGGAACTGGGGCTGTTTAGTCTTGAGAAGAGGAGACTGAGGGGAGACCTTGTTGCTCTCTACAACTACTTGAAAGTAGGTTATGGTGAGGTGGGTGTTGGTCTCTTCTCCCAAGTAACTAGTGACAGGATGAGAGGCAGTGGCCTCAACTTGTGTCAGGGGAGGTTTAGATTGGATATTAGGAAAAATTTCTTCACTGAAAGGGTTATCAAGTATTCAAAATTGGCTGCCCAGGGAGGTGGTTGAGTCGCCATCCCTGGAGGTATTTGAAAGACGTGTAAATGAGGCATGATTTAGTGGTGGACTTGACAGTGCTAGGTTAACGGTTGGACTCGATGATCTTATGAGGAGCGGCTGAGGGAACTGGGGCTGTTTAGTGTGGAGAAGAGGAGGCTGAGGGGACACCTTATTGCTCTCTACAACTACCTGAAAGGAGGTTGTCGTGAGACAGGTGTTGGTCTCTTCTCCCAGACAACTAGCGATAAGATGAGAGGCAATGGAGGTGTTCAAAAAACTTGTAGATGTGGCACTTCAGGATATGGTTTAGTAGGCAAGGAAGTGTTGGGAGGATGGTTGAACATGATGATCCTAGAGGTCTTTTCCAACCCATGATTCTATGAACTTCAAGGTATTTTCCAACATAAATGAGTCTATGATTCTACAATTTTAACTGACTCAAATATGTGGTTTACTGAATCTTGTACTAATTATGAAAATCCTTTAAGAAGGACTGGATTTAAGGCCTATGTGGAGAAGGTCATAGATGAATCTCTGTAACATCAATAAAGCTTGTGAGAAGCTTTATGAAAAATCCGCTAAAGATTTCAAACGCTGTAGTTCATGTATATCACCATGAGACAGTAAGAAACTAAATCAGAGTTTTAAACAGTGCATGTGCCTGCTGTAGAGATTAACACTTGTAAAGGTAGAAAATTCTAACACACATTAGGAGATATGTTTGATAGACTTTCAAATTGTTCCACCATTGTTCAAGTAACCAAGTATCTTAGAGAGAAACATTTTGTTTGGAGCAGAATAGTTTACAGGCAATTTCATCTCGAATAAGAAAGTATGTCTGCACTGTTATGAATCCTATTAGAAGTGACTACATTGAGTTTTAGAAACAATATCACAGTAATCCCACTTAAATTGACAATTAAAGTGTGTTTTGCTTATGGCTGGCTTCAGACACACTGTGCAATCTACTAAGTAATAGGAAAAATGTCGTTTGCTGTATGCAAATTTATTTTAGCATAAATTAAATATTAGTATTCTTTGCCAATTTAAGTTTACTACTGTGGGAAACACCATTAGTGAAATTTTCTTAGAGCACTGCAATCTTGCACATTATTTCTGAAACTATTCTATATAATGTCAAAATAACAACACATATACCTATTCACAGCTTTCCAATATGCTATAAAAATAAACATGGACTGATTTGATATAGTGCTGACTAAATTAGGGAACACTCGAGAGTAACAGAGTTACATCAGCTTACAGCTTTACAGAGGTGATGAGACTCATGCCTTTGCAATGTAGAAAAGCATAGGGGAGTGTAAAATATACCTGCGTGTCTTAAAAAAAAAAAAAAATCCACTGTGGAACGATAGTTTTGTGTGAAAACAGCCTTATGCATCTGAAAGACATATAATCATTGCCTCCTAAACCCACCATCTCTAGGATCCAGAGTTTCTAATCAGGCATTTCTGTGTTCTTTAGTGTGAGCCCAAAGATGGTAAATCCCATACTGACTTACAGAGAATTGCAGCATATAAACATACGAAATGGTTAAACTTCTCAGACTGTTTCTGTTTTCCAGAGTAACATGAAGAACAATTCTCTTTGCCATGTAGGGACTATGAATTACCTATTCCAGAAAAGAGTATAACAGCAATGTTAAAATTACCACCAAAGAAATCAAATAAGTGTCACTGTTAGGAACTTGGCTCACAGAAAAAGACATTCTACAGCAATTTTCTGTCCTCATTGCAGGACTTAAATCAGAGATCTTCCAGCATATCTAATGGGAATGACATCTCCATGGCCTTGTATGGCTTTTGCTGCAGAGCAATTTTGAACTGAAAACGCTGAATGAAGAATTTACATTATACTTGAATATCATTTTCCACCTTCTGCAGTTTTTTTCTTCTCATGAAACAAACAAATGTCCTCATGGACATTTTTTGTAGATTGTTTGGACTTTTATCAAGGTTTTGTAAAGAAAGAATCTTTAACACATTTTGTAAACACTTTTACTAGTATATCAGTACAGCATTGTCATTAGTAAAATTTTGTAAGAAATATGTGAAGTATTTTCCTAAGGAAAGACACAAATCAGTCACCTTATACAATCAAATGGCTACAGCACAGTTAAGTTAGCCTTAATGGTTATTTGCAGTGTGTAATTTATTCGTACTACATTAAAATCCATGCACAGAATTCATTTTACCAAACCTTTAAATATTTTTCTGACACAGCTAGTTTAGGAAGGTGAATTGAATACTGTCTTCAGTCAGTAAAGAGCACTACCCGAAGAAAGTGCCACACTTGAGGCTTTCCAGTGAGGTTTCTTCTTTTCAAATTGTTCTGCGTAGCTGTAACCATGGAACTCCTTTACAGCCCACAGTACAGTAATGTTTTGCTATAAGGAATTGGGCTGCTATATCTACGGAGTTGTTTATATTACCATGTTCAGACATTAATCTGTTTTTCAGAAAGTATATGCCATCTATATTAATTAGTCTTGCCTGATTTAACCTGGTGCTGTTCGTAAGTCAGGTCCTGTGACTCCAGTTCAAACCCTTTCAGAGTTAAGTGAAGGACTTGTCCTGTGTTACTGCATCCTGTGGGGAAGAAATGTCTTGGAAGTTCTTCTAGACACCAGAAAGTCAACTCCAAAGGCAGAGCATTAAGTAGTTCATCAGATTTGTGCTGTTCTTGCTGAGTATTCCTCTCTATAATAGCAGGATGCTGAGATACGCCACAGGGTATATTTTCACCTACGCAGCTGTTGAACAGGTTTATTACTTCCTTGCAGACAGAAGAATGACAGTGCAGGTGCTAATCAGGCCTGTGGGTTTGAGGAGGATAACGGCTGGCTCGTCTGTTGCAGCCTGACAGTTGAAATTTCTCAAAGAGTTTTGGGCCCTAGCAGAGATACACATTGCCAAGAGAGAGCTCTGATGCCATTTATCTGCGATTCTGCTTGGGGATCGTGTTGTTGTTTTCCAAACTGCACAGAGAGCATAAAAAATACCATGTTTGTATTCTAGTCAGGTTCTGCTCATTACAAAACATCACTGAGGGTACTTGGCACTTCAAAAGAGGTGACCCAAAGCAGTTTACCTGTAACTCTTTGTACTTTCTTGGCAGATAAGAAAAAAAAAAAAGCAAGCTCCTAAGCGCCATGAGACAGTGAAATTTTGGAAATAAGACAAATTGGTTTTGTACTGGAGCATTCCTACTGGGAGGTGCTGGTTCTGACTGCTCCATGATTTGCTGTGAACTTGTCATTGTTTAGATATCACAGGCTCTCAGTTTTGAGGTTTCTGTTTTAAATCCAAAAGTCCAGATTCTGTTTTCCTGTTCTGTCACTTCGCTCTATTTTACTCCATGAATATTTCTGCTGACTTCTTTTGCTCTTGGGATAAAGACACCTTTCTCCATGATTACGAGCAGCAGGATGTGTCTTTTCTTTCTTTGCAAAGAGAAGGATGTGTTTAGGTTCATGCATGCATTCTAGTTCGAGAATTATCTGATCTCTCAGTTTCACAATAATAATTCTGAGATGCCTTCTATTACTTAGGGCACGGGGGTATGTTTAACAAAGTTCAATGTTTGCTACTAAAATTTGAAAGATTCTCAAACATTATTGACAAAGGAAGCTAAGTTCATTTCAGCAGTGCTATGTCAGGATAACACAGATCTGCAGATCTGGCTTAATAAAGATAAATATTCTGAGTAAGAATCATCTCAGCCAGCTTTCACAATCTAAAATGTGGGTGTCCAGCCAAAGCTAAAGGGCTAAGGCTATTCAAAGGGTAATTCATATCGGATTTCTCAGAAACCGTCCTGCAGGGCATAACTCATATTGGCCATGTTTGACTGTGTAAGGTACTGGAAACCTGCTTAATGCAGATGACGATCTTGTAGCTTCAGAAATCAGAGTGAAATGAATATTGCCAGCTCCCTTCTCCTCCAGCCTTTGCAAGTATGTCAGGGTAACCCAACTTCAAGAGACAAAATAATAGTGTCAGTCCCAGGTGGAGAGTGTGCTGCAAAAATGACAGGTGCAAAAACACATCTAAAATTCCTGGCTTCTTTATGCTTTCATCTTCATGATTCAGTCTATCAACACATTTGCCAGCAATATGTCCTAATAAAAATTATGTGTTTTCAGAAAGAAAATAGTACAGAAGTAGGAAAGATAAAGAAGAAAAATACCCAAGTGCAAAATAAGAGACAGAACTTTATCAGGATAATAGTACTCAAAAGCCAGGTTTTTTTCTCACTTTTAGTTATCTTTATGGCATGGAAAAAATATGAGGCTTCCTTGTGTCAATTAAAATGAAATAATGATTGTGACATACTGTAATTTTCACATCCTTCTGGTCCACAATACATTGTATAAGCTGGTATTTGCACTGCTCGTTTATTACAAATTTAGGCGGAAAAAGAATAGTGTTAATCTTTAGTCCATAAAGTATGAGACCTCACACCAATTTGAGAAAAATTAAGTACGAACTGAAACCTTCTCTAGGTCTAGAAAGATGGGGGAACATGAAGTATTAACACTTCCTCCATTAGGTGTTTGGATTTTTTACCACAGCATAGTCTATTTCAACATTTTTAGCAGTTCTGTATCAATTTTAGTCATCACTTCTGCTGCGTTAAAGGGTAGAAGGCTTCCTTCCCAGATGTTTTATTCTTGGCAACTTGATCAAAATGTGGTACACCAACAAAGGAATTTAATTTAGACTTAATAGTTTGAGTCATTAGAGCTAAAAAATGCATGTTACAGTCAGAACTCGAGGGCCTTAAAAGCTACAGTACCTGTAATTTTTGGAGGAGATGAGGATGTGAAAGGTATGGTCTGCCCATGGCAGCTGGTATCTTCATCAAGTTACAAAGCAAAGCAACCCACCTTACGCTGTCTGCCAACAAACTTCCCCAGAATTGACAGCAGAGATTTTCTGGATCCAGTATGTCTTCTTGGTCCAGACAGAATGACAGTAGCCAAACACCTAAGAGAAGTCAGCTTTCAGTGTCACAAAAGCTTGTATCTTCACTTGCTGATGTGCTGCCTCTAACACAAGCCAATTTCCAAAGCTGGCAGAGAGATCAACCTCCAAATATGTATATTTTAACTTTGGAGGGAGAAAGAAAGTAAGAAGTAAGTGTCATAATCCTGGTAGGAAGCCTCTGAAGAAAGAGTTGTGCATATCTTCAAGTCTTAAAAGGGTGATGAAGGCAGTGCAGATCACAGAATAGTGGGGGTTGGAAGGGACCTCTGTGGGTCATTTAGTCCAACCCTCCTGCCGAAGCAGGGTCACCTACAGCAAGCTGCACAGGACCTTGTCCAGGCGGGTCTTGAACAGCTCCAGAGAAGGAGACTCCACAACCTCCCTGGGAAGCCTGTTCCAGTGCTCCGTCACCCTCAGAGGGAAGAAGTTCTTCCTCATGTTCAGACGGAACTTCCTCTGCCTCAGTTTGTGCCCATTGCCCCTTGTCCTGTCACTGGGCACCACTGAAAAGAGCTTGGCCCCATCCTCCTGACACCCACCCTTCAGATATTTATAAGCATTTATTAGGTCCCCTTGCAGCCTTCTCTTCTTCAGGCTGAACAAGCCCAGTTCCCTCAACCTCTCCTCGTAGTGGAGATGTTCCAGTCCCCTCATCATCCTCGTAGCCCTCCGCTGGACTCTCTTCAGTAGCTCTTCATCTTTCTTGAACTGGGGAGCCCAGAACTGGACACAGTACTCTAGATGATTCTGTTTTCCCTGAGACTCTGGAAAGCAGCAAGTAATAGGAAAATTGATACACCTAAAATATATCTAAAAATTCCTTAGCCAAAGAGATCATCACATCCATCTGTTTAGCCTTCCCTTTCTTCATGCCCACAGGCACTAGGTTAAAATGCAGTTTTAAGGCAGATACTATAATTTCATTTTTAAAATGTTAAGTGGTGAGAGACAAATCCACCACTTTTCCAATAAACTTCTGTAGTTCTTATTTATCAGTGCTGCCTAATATGGTGTATTCTTTCACGTTTCTATTTGTCTCATTTAGAAAGAAAAAAAAAATAAAATACAGAACAGACACTGGAATATCTTATATATTGTCAGCAGAGCTGAGAAGTCTGCTAGCACAAATGGAACTCCACAAAGGTGGAGTTCAAGATGCTTAAGGTAGCGAGGAGTGTGCACAGCAAGCTCACTACCATGGACTTCAGGAGCGCAGACTCTGGCCTCTTAAGGGATCTGCTCGGTAGAGCATCACAGAAGAAAACCCTGGAGGGAAAGGTGGTCCACGAAAACTGGCTAATATTCAAGGATCACTTCCTCCAAACACAGGAGTGATGCATCCCAACAAAAAGGAAGTCTGGCAAAAATGTCAGGAGGCCAGCCTGGATGAACAAGGAGCTCCTGGACAAAATGAGGCACAAAAAGTAAGCCTACAGAGGATGGAAGCAAGGACAGGTAGCCTGGGAAGAGTACAGAGAAACCTTCTGAGCAGCCACGGATCAGGTTAGGAAATCTGAAGCCCCGATAGAATTATATCTGACCAGGGATGTTAAGGGCAACAAGAAAAGATTCTATAGGTACTTCAGTGCTAAGATAAAGACTAGGGAAAATGTGGGCTCTCTCTGGAAGGAAATAGGAGACAAGGTTACCTGATATATGGAGAAGGCTAAGGTACTCAATGACTTTTTTCCCCTCACTCTTCACTGGCATGGGCTCCAGCCACAATGCCCAAGTCACAGAAGGCAAAGGCAGGGACTGAGAGAATGAAGAACGGCCCACTGTAGGAAAAGATCATGTTTGAGTCCATCTAAGGAACCTGAAGGCCCACAAGTCCACGGGACCTGATGAAGCGCATCTGTAGGTCCTGAGAGTACTGACAGATGAAGTTGCTAAACTGCTATGCATCATATGTGAGAGTTGTAGCAGTCTGATGAAGTTCCCAGGTGACTGGAAAAGGGGAAACGTAAATTACATTTGTAAAAACAGAAGAAAGGAAGACCTGGGGAACTACAGGCCAGTCAGTCTCGCCTCTGTGTCCAGCAACATCATAGAGCAGATCCTCCTGGAAACTATGCTAAGGCACATGGAAACCAAGGAGGTGGTAGCTGACAGCCAACATGGCTTCAATAAGGGCAAATCATGTCTGACAAATGTGGTGGCCTTCTACAGCGGTATTACCACTTTGGTGGAAAGGGATGAGCAACTGATGTCATCTGCCCTGACTCAAGCAAAGCATTTGACACTGTCTCTCACAACACCCTTGTTCTTAAATCAGAAATAAACATGAATTTGATGGATGGAACACTTGGTGGATAAGGAATTGGCTGGATGGTTGCACTCAAAGATTTGCATTCAATGGCTCGATATCCAGGTGGAAACCAGTGATGAGTGGCGTTCCTCAGGGGTAAGTATTGGGACTGGTACTGTTTAACATCTTTGATGGTAACATGGACAGTGGGATTGAATGCACCCTCAGCAAGTTTGCTGATAACACCAAGCTGTGTGGTGCAGCTGATGCTCTGGAGGGAAGGGGTGCCATGTAGAGGGAGCTTGACAGGCTTGAGAGGTGGGCCTATGTGAACCTCATGAAGTTCAACAAGGCCAAGCACAAGGCCCTGCATCTGAGTTGGGGTAATCCCAAGTACAAATACAGGCTGGGTGGACAGTGGATTGAGAGCAATGCTGGGGAGAAGTTCTTGGGGGTACGGGTGGATCAAAAGCTGAACACGACCCAGCAGTGTGCACTTAGTCTGGAAGGCCAACCATATCCTGGACTGCATCAAATGCAGCACGGCCATCAGGCTGAGGAATGGGATTCTATCCCTCTACTCTGCGCTGGTGAGATCCCACCTGGAGTCCTGTGTCCAGATCTGGAGCCTTCAGCACAGGAAAGACAAGAATCTGTTGGAGTGGATCCAGAGGAGGCCACAAAAATGATCCGAGGGCTGAAACAGCTCTCCTATGGGGAAAGGCCGAGAGAATTGGCATTGATCCATCTGGAGAAGAGAAGTCTCCAGGGAGACCTTCTAGCAGCCTTCCAGTACCTGAAGGGGGCCTACAGGAAGGATGGAGAGGGACTTTTTAGAAGGTGGGTAGTGACAGGACAAAGGGTGATGGCTTCAAACTGAAAAAGGGTAGACTTAGATTAGATAGAAGGAAGTAGTTCTTTACTATGAAGGTGATGAGGCCCTGGAACAGGTTGCCCAGAGAGGTTGTGGCTGCCCCCTCCCTGGAAGTGTTCATGGCCAGGCTGGATGGGTCTTTGAGCAAACTGGTCTAGTAGAAGATGTCGCTGCCCATTGCTGGGGAGTTGGAACTAGATGATCTTTAAGGTTCCTTGCAATCAAAACCATTCTATGATTCCATGACTCTAAATCCTGGTTATGGATAAATTTAGACAGGACATTAGAACTAGGTTTCCAGTTATTGGGGAAGGTGGGGGGAACTGTGCAAATTTTTTTATATATCCAAGGATCGTACTGTTTCCTGAGAGTTAATGGTGAACCATGATGACTTCAAATGCATCTCTGAGTAGGTGCTTTTGAAAACAGAGTTCTATAGTGTAGGAACAGCCTTTGTTATTCCCAGATACATTTTCTTCATTTCTAAAACATATTGTAGGGCTGCAAATCACATTAAGATAGTAACTTCTCTTCCTTATTATTTTTCCATCTCAACAATATTTAAAAGCAGGTCCCTAAAGACAGTATCTTTTCTTAGTTGCTGATAAATACATGAAATGTTTTTGAAGTAGCCACCTGATACCCGTAAATGTAAAATTTTCAGTTACCAGAGTGATTGTAATTAAACTAAAGTAGATCCTTGCTGTTTTGAGAAGACAGGAAAGCTTTAAGATAAAGAGGCTGCTCAATAACACTACTTAGACATACTTGACTTGCTGTTTTGAGAAGACAGGAAAGCTCTAAGAGAGAAAGGCTCCTAAATAATTCTAGTCCAGACAGTTCAGCCTTGGGAGGGCAGATGTACCAAGCTACAGAGATAAAGAGGCACCAAGAGGGCAACAAGACCAGAGCAAAACAATCTGGAATGACACGGTATACGTAATCTTAGAAATGAGTCTGCGCAGAAACAAAGGTCAACCAGGGGACACTGTGATGAAAAGTATAAGCCTTCATTGTGAGACCCTCAAAGACCACCTGAGGACCCTAACAGACAAGCGTGAAAGATATTAACATATGCTAATTAGTTGTTGGAAGAGTTATGAATATGCTAAGCATTTCTCGGAAATATAATGAATATGTTATATTGTGATTATATTTAACCTGAAATGACAGGGTGTTTGGTGCGCACGTTTGGAGGAGAGATCCCCCATGTACGCAGCGCCGCAATAAAGAATACCTGCTTAATAACCCTCTGACTATTGAGTCTTCAACTCTGGCTTTTCAGAGCATCACACCAGACAGGGAAAGCCGTGAGAAAAAGCCCAACCTATTGACATTTCCCCCTAAGTACTTGGTACAGACATTTGCTCTATTATCGTTGTCCGTTCCTGCTCAGATAAACACTCATGCACCTGTTTCGGTTCTGTTGACTTCAACAAGTAGGACCCATGCTCAGTCTGAGAGTTCACAGCTGCTCTGTTGTTGATTCCTGGAAAATGACTGAGACATGGAATGAAACAAATTATTTAGAAGTGCCTAAGGGTGAAAAAGGAAAATAAAAGGAAAAAAAATAAACATAAGAGCATTAAAATGAAACAAGGAAAGGACAAACTCTCTGAACGGATCTGTCAAGAACAAATGCTGTGAAACCTATCTGATTCCTTTCTGTGATAGGGTAACAGGTCTTACACATAGGGCAGCAACAGTAGAAGTTGTATCTCTTGACTCTAACAAGTCATTTGACACTGTTTCACATGATATTGTCACGAAGTAGTCACAGATAAACCACCAATTCTACAAGGAAATTAGCTGGGTATCATTTGGAAAAACAGGAAAAAAAAAAAAGAAAAAAAATGCTTACAGGTCTGGAAAACTAGACTGCCGTAGAAAAAACTCAACTGCAGTGGGGGAATCACAGTTATTTATAGAAAGAATCTTCATACAAAACAAGATAATTTTAAAGAGGAAGGCACTTGCCTTATGCATAACAGTTCTGAACTGTGGTCTCCTCCTTTTCATCTTCTATACTTATTATTTGGTTAGAAACCATGAGGAAATCACACAGAGTCACAGTGTGCAAATAAGTGATATGAAGTTTAATTCAGAAGAAATTGAAGCTCTGTAATGGTCCCTCATAATACTCAAACTATGTAGTAAGTCTAATATTTCTCTTATTTAACCATAACCATCTTACAATGGGTTCCGACTAGATAGTTTTCCTGACTTTTCTTGCCATCATATACGTATAACTGGACATGGCCCTTGACTTAGGACCAGGCCACTTTGCCTGTTTCTGCAGCTGTACAAATTGCTCATTACTACTTAGAATTTAGAAATCCTAGCAATTCTGATGCCTAAATTAGATACCATAACAGGCAATGTGAATTCAGGCTGCTTAGCATTTGGGAAGCTGAGCCTTACTGCAAAGAAAGGGGTCAAAGCCATTCTGGGGCTTTTGGGAACCAGGCCCGTAAGACCAAATTAAATGTAAGAAAGACTTAAGCAGAGATAGTCAAAATATTGTCATTGGTGATTCTCAGACAGGAAGCAATTCTGAAGACAGATCTGAAGAAAGTCCCCACTGTATAAACAAAGGAAAAGAACTCTAAATGTAAGAAATACCATAGGAAAAAGATTAAAAACTATTCAGAGAACCTGCTAAAGACTACTACAGCAATTGTTTGCATTTTCAAAGCACCACTGAAAAATTATATTAACAGAGTAAAAAACAAAAAAAATATTATATGATGAAAACAGTGGTAACCCTAGAAGACCATTAGTGATTTTTTTTTTAGTCCTATGACCAAAAAATATTGGGTTTTACTCACAAAGAACCTTTAAACATAACAATGCTCAATGTATGTTTGTTACTGATTGTGTATGCATATAAAAGAACAGAGCAACAATAAAGCTCTGCTTTATGAAAGAGCTGAAAAGAATACTTAATCAGTGAAAACAACCTGAAATATTTAATATCTGATTGAAATCTGGACAGGCTAGTAAGGCTAATGCTTCTGCACTTTAAGAAGTGATGTGATTTTCTTAATGCCCTCAAGTGGTCAGGACTGCAATGTTATAACTGCTCAGAAGGTAGCACTGCCTGGAGTAGAATGATCCCTATGACCACGCCTGAGGCAGTGATTAAATGCTCAAGACAGAAGAAAAGTTCTTGCTGCTGAATTGGCAACACTATGGCTTGCAGCACCTGAACTTACTTTGTAGGTGTCCTTTTTGAGTATTGACCAAGTCTGACCTTGCTTGTCCTGTGAGACTTCAAGATCACAATCCAAGGTAGTATGGCTGCGGGCCATCAGTACTAACACCCAGAGGATTTGGCCGTCTTTCCAGTTTTCCTTTGGATGTGTTTTCTCTTTCAAAAATTGCATCCCTTTTTATTTACTAAGATACTTCATTTCAGCTGATTTTTAGAGAGACTGACTGTAGAAGGGTTAAGTAACCTTCCTGCAATACTGGTAGCTGTAGAAAACATTCTTTCTTATTAAAAGGAAACATGCTTTCTTAAGTTGTAAGGTACAGAACTGAGATCAGAAAGACTTTTACTTCTTAGCAACCTTTATCTTTTATGTAAATTCACACCTATTCTGCATTTTTGACTACACCAGTTCTGGCTCTACCCAAGTTGTAAGCTGTCCTATTTTCCTAAGGTTGTTTTTGGCACTTATAGTTCTGTCATTCACAGATGCGGCCTTTAAACAAGCTTGTTTGAGATGCATTGCTGTATATTCCCCATGATAAACAATCACACGTTCTCACAAAAAACAGAGGCTTAGTTTTTGTTCCTTCTGCTTTCTAATTAACCTCTGAGGGCTCAGAGTATACAACAAATATTGATTCCTCTTTATAAAAAGATAAGAATTTTTTTACACATATTGACTGGGAAACTTAATAACTAGACCAGACACACTTAGTAGATTATATAGGTCATTTTTGTGCCTATTAAGTATCATTCTGCTGTGCAAAAATTGACTTTCCTAGATCTCCTGATTTTATACCCTTGCACTGTTATATTAACAGAAATATCATGTTAAATTGGATATTTTATTGTTTTCTCCAAATGCCAAAACAAGATAGTTTTCTCCTAGAAGCAGATATATAAAAATATGCAATATCAATATATGATCTTTCCTAGAAGATTTCCTTTGAATCGCTTCTCACAGATCCTGCAAAATTTCCAACTGTAATGAACTCTGATCACTGTTCATTGAGGTAATCATCACTCAAAAATTACCTTGTGTTTGTGTCTTGTGTTTTTAATACTAATCTTGCTTCAGTTGTGTTTCACATGTTTAGGCTGAGTCAAGCTAGGACATTTCTGCATGTGTAGAACTCAGGTGTATAACATGGAGTTTGTTAGCAAATGTCGGTATTTTCCATTGCCTACCAAGAGAGGTCCTAAGAATTGGAAGTAAACTGTGTTCGAGCACTGCCAAAAGCAAATGAATGTGATAATGGATGTACTCTCTTCCAGGTTTGGTGGCCATTTTGCCTAAAAGAGAGGAAGAAAAGTAGTTAGTATTTTATGCACAAACACCAGGAGGCCTCAATGACATTTTTACATAGGGTATAAAAATGTCCAGCTTATAATAAAGATATTTCTCTAATAACCAGCATTTTACTGAATGTTGGCAATAGTAAACTGTTCCTCTCCCTGGTCTCCCAGTTGTAGTGTCTTTTTTAAATAGGTATTTGCTTTTTCTAGAAGGCTATTCCAATTATTGTTCCCTTTTCCCTTCAATCATTCTTTATATTCTTAACAGTCTCCTTCTTCTCCTCACATTCTTACAATGAAATAAAATATGTAAGGATTTTGTTTGCAAGACCAAAGAAGGAATTAAAATGCTATGTGAACTGCTGAAGCACAGCACAAAGTGCTACAGATACCAGCTCCCGTTGGGGAGTGGGTGAGGAGGAGGCAGGAAGGCTTTGTGTATTTTGTAACAAAGTGCATGTCTGAAATCACAACAAATTCACTTTGTTATGGGACCAGCATATCCAAGGAGAGTCTTTCTTGGTTTAAGACTGTCAGCAATACAGACTCAAAGTACCTGTTACTTTTCCAGTACTATTTCTTTTTTCTTTTTTTTTTTTTTTAACCTCTTGGTTCATTTTGGTTTTCCCTTTCTAGAAGAGAGTTGAGCATAAATAATTCAGTCCTTCCACTTAGACCTTTATACATTTGGCATATTGCTCTCTCAAATACCTTCAGAGGGATATGAAGCCCATGTCAAACTTATTCTGCAGACTAACAATAATTTTATTTGATACGATTTTATTTTTGTTATTATCAAAATGATAATTTAAATAAATAAAAGTATAACCAAGGTCACTTTGGGGCTTGCTTAGAAATAGCTGGAGGCGGTGCTGTGTTAATGAAGAGAATTAAATGGTTCAGTCTTAAAATGGCCTGGAAATTTGTTGGAAATTGGAAAAGACCTGGAAAAATGGTAGTATCCAACGGATTTTATAGACAGAAAACTCTATTCCTGTGTTCCTGTAGAAGTCATAGGACTTTATTCTCTCCAAATCCCCTGAAAGTCATTAGAGTCAGATGACTTTTGTGGCCCCTGCTTCAGCAAAAATGAAAGCAGAAAGGGAAGTATTTTGAAAATGAATAAGCAGCAAATATTTTGAAACTTTATTTGCTACTCTTGATGTTTATTTTGTTTCACTAACCATGGAGGGCTGATGTCAGTTAAGAGGAACTGTTGTATCAGCAGATTAAACCTGGTGTAAAAGCAAAATGAGTGAATAATCTAGGCATGTATGAAGCCTGAGGGAATGGATGAATCGAGAGGACCCTGGACAAGCCCAAGAATTAGCCCCATGTGACCCTCATGTCAGATATATGCAAATGAAAGAGTCGATTTTGATGCCATGATGAAAGGGAAGCTAGTGCAGGCTCTTTAAGCCACATGAGAAGTCATTAAGACAGTACAATGTATGATACAAAGGGTAACACTTGCTTATTCATTTCTCAATACCTTTTGCAGCATGACATCAATATTTCTCATATTGCCTGTATGCAAAGTGAGTTATGAAAACATTTACTGTCTCATAAGACATTTATTTTCCTTTCTGTGGGGAAGTCATGTTTTACTCGGGATTCATTGATTTACAGACATAATATTCTGCATGTACTTGTATACCCTGGTGAATCTTTTTTACTGACTATAACCAAATCAGACTTGTCAAAGATTAAGTAATTTCTGTGATGGTAAAATTACTTTTGGTGTACATTGAGACCTAAGTCAGACCTTGTTAAGTCAGTGGAAACCTCTAAAATGCTTTCAGGTTACTTGCTTTAAACTCTTTTCCTGAAATTAATAAAGCTCAGTAGTGCACAAACGATTTCACAGTGACTATTTTTATCATTTCTAGAACAAATTTATTCAACTGCAAGATCTAAACAAATGGTTTGTTTCTTTCCCTGCCTTGTTCCAGAACCCTTGTCCTCTGACTTTCCAAATAGCAAGCTTCTTCCTGGTGGGCTGCCATAGTCACTTCTGGAATAAGCCAGATCATTCATTCCACAAAGACATACAGACTGAGCCAGTTGCTCAAAGAGCCTCTCCAGCTCAGCAGTGTGGGTGAGGACTGCAATGCATTCAAGTCCCTGCACACAGGAGTCCTCCAGCTCTACCCCAGTTGGCCATGGACATGTAAATATTCAACATTTTCCTAGCATGAGAAGGTAATGAACCACACCTTCAGCATCATACTACAAAACAGCAATGAAGCAAATGCAAGTGTGCCATCTCATTGCTCTGAGGCCTTTGAGCAGAATTATATACACAAAAAAAAAAGCTATAAAAAAAAATGCCATAGGTTACAAACCTCCAGCATAAAGTTAAAAGATCAGATCCAAGTGCTAAAATATGTGGAACAACTTTGCTCCACAGAAACCTGGTCTAGGGTGGCATTGATGCAGGGTAGGCCATTTCAATGGGCTAGTTCTGTCTCATTTGTGGGGGCCATGAGACAATTAATGCTGAACCTGCCTATCTATTATCCCATGCCTTCACTGAGTCTTGAAAAATGATATTACAGTCATAGTTGGCTTTTCTCAGTGTGGATCTGATAATAATTACATTGAGATTTTTCTGCAAAAAAGATATATATATAATAAATGAGTAGATAATGCACTCATGCAAATATGTTCATTCTGAACAAAATTTTTAAGTTTTCAAAAGAACAGTTAATAAAAGAATTCTGTCAAGAGTATGTTGGAAATGGACTTCTAAGCTGACTCTTTTGGCAGGTTCCCTCAGTTAAAGCTTTCTAATGTTTAGCATTTGACTCCAACCAGTATGAATCTGATGGGTCACTCTAATGATTCTTTTATCTAGCTGAAATCTATGTTAAATCAGAGCTTAAGGTTTGTTTTGGCTGGGCTTGGGGAATACACAGATATGGGGATGCAGCTGCCAGGAATTAAGTGAAAAGAAGAAAATGGAGCTTCTTGGCATTGTGAATTGGAATCTCTAATCACTGCATAACTGTATGGAAGACAATTTTCAGAAGTTTAACAGTTCTCTAAAGGTATGCTGCTATCTTCCAAAGGAGGACCCTGGGTCCATTCAATTGCTTCAGCTTGTAAAAGCGGAGCTGGTTTTAAAGCTATTTTTAAAAATGCACTGGAGCTGAGTGTGGTTGAAACAGTAAGTATGATATTACCATGAGACTCGAATTAATTCCCTTCTTCTCCTGCATTTTTCCTGTTTGGCCTTGGAAATGTTTCCATTTTTAGTCTCACATTTATAAAAGTGGAATGATGGTGGTGTCACCATAGGAAGCTTGGTTATTTTAAATGGAGTTTTATTACTTTATAAAAAAATCTAGAGTTACAGAATCAGCAATAAGAATGGAGAAAAGGTACTGTAAAGAATGGTAGAACAAATTAAACTGGAAGGAATCTTGGGGTGTCATGTAGTTTAATTCTCTGTTCAAAGCAAGGCCAATTTCAAACTTATCTTAGGCTGCTTAGACCCTTGTGTTAACTGAGAACTGTCTAGCCTGTGGATGGATAAAGGCAGGGCTTTGGGGAAAAGTAATTGAGATCACATAAACTAAGTCAGTTGTGACTTCTATGTGCAAAGAAGTGAACTTTATAGTAGTGTAGCAAATGGTAATTTCTGGGTGCTTGACTTGGTGGATTTAATGGTATTCTTTTAACATACTTTTAGCATAATTATAATTGTTTTGCCGTTGTGTTGCTGTAAAAGTATTATAATAATACAAAGATTTTTTATGAAAAATGATTAGTAGTAATTCGTATAAGCAGGAGGATTGAGTTTACACCCCTTAATTTACACTGTGCTTTCTCAGAAGTTTTCTTTCTGTCTTCACAAACTGACTCTGTAGGGTCATTATCAAAATGGTATAATAGTATACTTCTTATACTTTTCAGTAGTGTAATTACAGTGGTTGCCTGTATTATAAAGTGTTGGAGATCTGCTGGGAATTTGTTGAGATGCAGACACCTTTATAGCATACTGTTTACCAAAGAGCTCCTGGCTATGGTAGTACACAGCAAAACACTCTTCCTATGCTGACCTACTCATTATCAGCTCCTAAACTTCTGGGAACAGCTAAAGAGTACTCCTTACCTCTTAGTACTGTGGAGCATTATGTGGACCTGCTGCACATTGTGACAATAATTCTATATGACTATCCCAGAAGAATAAAATACGTTCTTGCTTGCCAGTCATTTGAAATATGCACACGTAAAGGCAAATAAGAGGCTTAACATGTTATTGGCATCTTAAATATCTGGAAAACGCTCTAAAAAGCGTCAAAAGGACTTGACATGTATTCAGAATATATGTTTGACCTCATTCATCTGCAAAATGGTCTAATGTTTTGCAGAAACCTTTCTTGCCATGTATAAATATGGACACAGCCAGTCAGTTGGTCACTGAATATAATACATAACGATCTCATTAAGTGTACTTTAGAATTATTAGGACCATTCTTAAAAGACTATCCTTTAAGGGTCTTTATCTTTCCTCCTGATAAATTCTACTCCAAACTCTTCCAGTAAAATTGAAGAAAGAACTGAAAACCTGAGGCAATCTGCATATCAAACACCAGCCTTATCCTCTAATAATAATGAAGATATTAAACACATAACAACAGTTCAGGAGGCAAATGTCATCTTCTGTTCTTCCAGCTTGCGGTTGTGTGTGAATGTGGAGGTCAAAGCCTTGTGAATGAGCAGGTTATCTTACCGAAGCAAGCAAACAAAACAAAACAAAAGACAAACAAAAGAGAGCTTTATGTTAGTAACTTCTTCCCCTGGGCAAGACCTAATCTAGGTTGCAAAGAAATTCTGGTTTCCATCATTAAATGGCTTAACATCACTAAATATACCATGGGATTAGGGTCTCAGAATACATATGTGCACTTAACAGATACATTTTGTTGAAGCCTACAGAATGAAGATACCTTCAGTCAGCCCCGTGAAACTAAACGAGAGAAGCTTGGCTTTGTCCTAAGGGAACAGATCAGTTCCATAGAGTCAAATGCATCCTTTCTCAGTACAGAAAGAATAGCAAAATACACCTTCTGCAGAGTATGAAAAATTGGTGGAGTTTACTGAAGTGACTTGTGATAGCATATTTTCTGCTGTCATGGTATCAGGAGCTACTTTTCTCTTTATTCCAAAAATTGGCTTAGTAGATGCATTTGGACAAAATCAAAGCGTAAACTCACAGAAGCTAAGAAGAAAGATTTGCCAAAAGACTTCCATGTCCAGTAGCCACGGACTATGCACTGCTTTCACAGATAAAACCCAACAAACTTTAGAATAAAGGTTGTATAATGTATATATATGCACAAATTTAATACATAGCTAAATCTGTTGGGAATTAATACCGGGAAAGGTGATGGAGCAGCTTATCCTGGAGGCCATCATGAAGCAAGTGGAAGAAAAGAAGGTTATCAGGAGTAGTCAGCATGGATTCACCAAAGGGAAATCATGCCTGACCAATCTGATAGCTTTCTACGATGACATGACTGGCTGGGTAGACGAAGGGAGAGCCGTGGATGTTGTCTACCTGGACTTCAGCAAGGCTTTCGACACAGTCTCCCATGATATCCTCCTAGGGAAGCTGAGGAAGTGTGGGCTGGATGAGTGGTCGGTGAAGTGGATAGAGAACTGGCTGAATGGCAGAACTCAGAGGGTTGTCATCAGCGGCGCTGAGTCTAGTTGGAGGCTGGTGACAAGTGGTGTCCCCCAGGGGTCAGTACTGGGCCCAGTCTTGTTTAACTTCTTCATCAACGACCTGGATGAAGAGTTAGAGTGTACCCTCAGCAAGTTTGCTGACGACACCAAACTGGGAGGTGTGGTAGATACACCAGAAGGCTGTGCTGCCATTCAGCGTGACCTGGATAGGCTGGAAAGCTGGGCAGAGAGGAACCTGATGAGGTTCAACAAGGGCAAGTGCAGGGTCCTGCACCTGGGGAGGAACAACCTCATGCACCAGTACAGGCTTGGGGTGGACCTGCTGGAGAGCAGCTCTGCGGAGAGGGACCTGGGTGTCCTGGTGGACGACAGGTTAACCATGAGCCAGCAGTGTGCCCTGGCTGACAAGAAAGCCAATGGGATCCTGGGGTGCATCAAGAAGAGTGTGGCTAGCAGGAGGAGGGAGGTTCTCCTTCCCCTCTACACTGCCCTGGTGAGGCCTCATCTGGAGTACTCTGTCCAGTTCTGGGCTCCCCACTTCAAGAAAGATGAAGAGCTACTGGAGAGAGTCCAGCGGAGGGCTACGAGGATGGTGAGGGGACTGGAGCATCTCCTCTACGAGGAGAGGTTGAGGGAACCGGGCTTGTTCAGCCTGAAGAAGAGAAGGCTGCGAGGGGACCTTATAAATGCCTACAAATATCTGAAGGGTGGGTGTCAGGAGGATGGGGCCAAGCTCTTTTCAGTGGTGCCCAGTGACAGGACAAGGGGCAATGGGCACAAACTGAGGCAGAGGAAGTTCCGTCTGAACATGAGGAGGAACTTCTTCCCTCTGAGGGTGACGGAGCACTGGAACAGGCTGCCCAGGGAGGTTGTAGAGTCTCCTTCTCTGGAGATATTCAAGACCCGCCTGGACGGGGTCCTGTGCGGCCTGCTGTAGGTGACCCTGCTTCGGCAGGGGGGTTGGACTAGATGACCCACAGAGGTCCCTTCCAACCCCTACTATTCTGTGATTCTGTGATTCTGTAATACAATGAGAATTAAACACTTAATCTTCTTGCATTTCTGCATCTGGCCTAAGAATGCCCAGTGATGTGTATTTTCGTGAATTTTATAATACAACAAAAATTATGATCATGACTTCTTTATAAAACATCTAAGCATATTACCAGATCAGTGAGGTGAAGTTATTGCAGTGATAAATGCTTAGGACTCATGTGAAGACACACAAACTGTGCTTTTAAATCTGATATAGGCAATAAGCAGCCCGGGAATTGCTCTAGCCAGTAACCATACAGTGAAACAGAGACAAATAAATAGAGAGAATAGCTTTAATCTCTCAAACCCTCAGCACTGGGCTTCTCTGTGTTGTTTAGCAAGTCTTGTCTCACCTTGGATATGAAAGATCAGTATCTGGCCTAGCCTGGTTGTTAAACTCCCTATATATCAGTGGAAGAAACAGCCGGATCCAGAAAACATTTCATCCCATTCACCTCAAATACCAAGCTCAGAACAAAATGAAGAACTCTCTGCAGTGGTTTTTAACTTTCTCTTCACTTTAATGGGAACCTCAGTGACTAGCCTGGACAGGACACCGAACCTCAGACAACTTGCATAGATAAGATGGATAATTAGCTGTGTTCTTCCTAATTAATGATCAACCAGTCAGACATCAAATTGCACCCTCCTTCAACTCATACATTTTGTCTCAAGGAGTGGTTAATAGGTGAGGCTTTGGAGGAGGGTCCAAGGGTCTGAACCAGATTTACCTGTGTTATCTACCCCATGGAGAGGGCTCTTTCTAACACTAAAAAAGGAGTCTAAGATCTGAAACCTAAAACTACATCCCTGATGGAAAAGTAAATTTTCTTTACTATTAGATTTTTCATTGTTTTTTCATTGTTTTTTACAGTAAGTGTAATAACTTGTTCTTAGACCCTTATCTGACTGAAGTCTCCTTCTGACCCTTGTAAACAGAGCTATTGGGAAAACAAGCTGAACTTGAATTTTTATTTTCTTATTACAGTTTTAGTCAATGTCTCAACTAAAACACATATCCTTTATACTTGCACTTAGAAGATTTTCTTTTAGTGTATTTCTAGAAAGTTAAATAATTTTGCCTTTAAAGATGGTTTTATAACTTGCACTTCAAAAGTATGACTTTGTTCAGTTGTGTATCTGCAAATTTTCATCTTATTCAATCTGCAGCATGACTTAGAAATTATACAGTCATGTCTGTCTGGAAGTCTGCCTCTTTTCATTTTAGGCTGAGTGATTCTTCTGAGATCTGAGTTTCCACGGTGCCCTCTGAGGCTGAGAGATACTTTTTGATCAAAATGTGAAGGGAAGAACTAGGCTGTGGAACGAATGCAGAGGTGAGTATTGGTCTGCTCCAATACAAGGTCACTGGAACAGTAGTCAAGAAGGTCTTCTGTAGAAAGGAGATTTTTTTTAAAGATGTGCTTTGAGGAACACTGATTCTGTGGATAATGCTGCCCTCATTTCTCCCAGAACAATTAACTCTGAGCTGTATAATGTAGCTCTGTCTGATATTTCTTCAGGCCTGTGCCTTTGGTGTCTTTCAGTATTTTCTAAATCTTTATCTCTGTGATGCATCTCTGGAGTCCTTCACTGGTAACTCCTTCAAAAATCTAGGAGTGATGCAGTAGGCTGCAAGAGAGAAAAATGAATTGCAAGAGGCAGAAGGTGAGGGATGAGAATGAAAACCCCAATTTTATAAATCTCAAAACTCCTCTTTGTATTAAGTCATGTGAATTTTCCTTTTTTCTAATTTTTGTTTGTAAGTGTTTCTGCTTCATTTATTTCCCTTATTAAGGTTAGAACATGAAAGATTTCAAGAGAAACATATTTGAAAGCATTGTGCTTTCCGTAGTTCCGTACACCAATCTTTGAGCCTGTAGCAAAATCCTGCATCATGTGTCTTCCCTGTGGTTCATGGAAACATTTCTAGGACCATAAAGCCAAACCCTTTGAGGTCAGTGGTCATCTGTCATTTTATTTCTGTGCACCATGAATCATTGCCCTGGGGAGTCCCTACCAACCCAGCTGACATTCCACAGCTTTGTCTTTGCTTTTATGTAGTGCATTGTTCTTTTTTAAAAGTACATACGAAATTCAAGTTTAAAAAAAAAAAGTCCAATGTCACTGCTTTGAGCTAGGATAATGTGTCAGTTAGTTTATAAAATAAATACTGATTGAAAAAAGTAATAAATAAACTGGAGATAATTAGTCTCTGTTTCTATCTTATTTGAACCACAAAATCCAATTTACCATTTGTGATTTCAAATTAAATGGGGGAAACAAGACTGTACGCAGTCACAACTGCTCTTTTTCTGTGGCCAGCTTGTGGCCTGAAACTCTATTTTCTTATCAAAAATATGACTAGTGTCTAAGAAAGACCCTTTGACAGCTGTCACTGAAAATTAAGAGTCTTTGACAACCATGTCCCTGTTTATTCCAGCAGCAGTGACATGGTTCTAAGAAGATTAGGTCCAGTAAATACGACTTGAATGTATGACAACTTTGTTAGGATTGCTTCAGATGTCTTAATGGAGGTGAACCAGTGACCTTAAACCGTGAGGAGTCAATATAGTTCTTTACGTGTGCTTGATATGGTTTATTTCAAGTTTCTATGAGTGCAGAGTAAATCTCTCTGAACGCCTCTATGCAAAGTTCCTCTGTAAACTCTAATGCATGTAGTTCACTGTCATAACCCAAGACAATGAGCTTGAAAACCATGAGGTAACGTATGTTTGGTGACTGTATAAAATATTGTACTGTGAAAAAAGTTTTGTAACAGGATCTTACAACAAAAATCAAAGGTCTGTCAAGAGTCCTCTGCATCAATTGTAGCCTCTTTGTTTCTTTTTTTTTCTCCCCACAAAGAACATGGCAAGAAGTATCCAATTCAGTACCGCAAAATCTACAAATTGGATAATCTGAACACCGGGTTATAAGTGTGGCTTTGCAGACTTCCATAAGCACAAAGAAAAGACTTTGTGCTCTTACTCAGAACTGATAGATATCTTACAGCAATAACAAAGTGCTGCTTTTTTTAGCTCAAACATAGTTTTGCATTGACTACACACCTTCTGATCACCTCAGTGAAAAAACTGAACTGGTCTCTGCCTGCTCACAAAAGCTGATGTGGACTTATTCACAGAGATGTGGCTGAAGGCAGGAACAAGCCATGTGACAAAGTGGGACAAGTTTCTTGTAGCTCATAAAACAGCAAGAGGAAGTGAGCACCGAAGGTTCAACAACATAACAAGACATATCATAATATGACAAAATAAATAATCATAAGAACATAAAAGAATCTGCATTAGTGAAGTATTTAATTGGATTTTTTTTTTAAATATAGTAACATCAAAACTGGTATACTAGATTTAAGCCCACCATTTAAAAAAATGTGCATTTTTAAGAAAGGAAAATAAAATACTAATTTCTTGTATATATTTTTTTAAATGTCATCTCACCCTCATCTTTATTGCCTTTCCAGCTCTTCACTGTCAGGAAGCATCTGAGGATGTTTCATAGTTTGAGCCATTCGAAATACGATTACAATATCCACAGTTTTTAAGAGTAAAAAGTTAAGATGCATTTATGAAAATCTCCAAGTATAGAATGTATGAGACTCTCAAACTACACACAATAGATTAAAGTAAATCAGAACAGTGCTTTTTTCTTTTCTACTCTACCTAGTTGTGTGTTTTAACTGTCAGCCTGTAACTTTGGGCGTTGCAAAACTAAATACATATAGCAGTATCCAGACATTCCTGCAAATTCACACAGGCTAGTAACAACACTTCATAAGGCAACATATATTGTTATCTCTACTTTTGACTTTGTAAAGAATGTGGTTAGATTTCAGGGAGATTGTATTGAAAGATTTCTTCAGACTTTCCTTAAGTATTTTGGAAAATGTAGTTTAGCAAATGTCTCTCGCTTTCTCATGATGAGGCTAGAAGAAAGTGAGAGGACATTTAAAATAGAGACAGGACAGGAGAATACTCAGCTATTACATTTGAGCTCTAATTAAAAAATAAATTGTTCAAGTACAATGGTGAATCATATGTCTTTCCATAAAACAGGTTTCTGCTTAGAGGCATTCATCACATGCTTAGGGATCCTTATAATCAAAATGATGAAGAAAGTAAATTCTCACTAAAGTATGTGGAAATGTAATATCTCCAAAATACTGTGTTAATTTGTTCCATGCTACATGTTCCTAAGACATTTTCAGTATGTACATTGACTGGAGGGAATAATTTCTCATGGAATTCAGAGTTATTGTAAGAATATGTGATTCTGCCAGACCATGATGTTGACCTTAAAATGTATGCCTATTAGAGTATTCTGGCTTTAAAAGTTTAGTTAACTTCATAAGTGTTGGCAGCCTGAAAAGAAAGACACAGATTTTTCTCTCTCCCTCACAGACACCTTCCTTGGAAGCTCACTTGTTCATTGTTTAAATTTCCTCATTACAAACCCTTATACAAAAATCTCTTTAACCATTTCTTTACTGGTGTTATCACTTTTGGTTCTTTGGCCTTAAATTTGCTTGTGCATTGTGTAGTAGGGAATACAACTGTTTCAGACTAACCACATCTGTCATTTTTTTGATGTACAGACAGGTTTTCATCACTCCCCATATGTATGTCTTCTCAGCAAGATACAGGGTTTCTGCTGTGGAATGACCATTACTGGATATTTCAAAGAGCTGTCCAGATGCAAAGCTGCTTACCCAGTATGGTATTGGGAACAACTCTAGTTTGTCAGGGGGCTGGACTAGTTGTCCCCTAGCTGCCTGCTTTAACCAACAATTCAATGGCCGCTTTCTGTTTTGCTTTTGGCTTTTATCACATCAGATTTCTATGGTAGAGTTCTACTGGTTCGGTCAGGTAAAAGAATTTATAGGTAATGGTTTGTCTGACAGCACCTCAATTTTGGTTTTTTTTTGATATGTACAGTGATCAGTTATCAGAGCTCAATCTTTCTGGTGATTGAAGAGTGTCCTGGGTTTGGCCAGGACAGGGTTAATTTTCACTGGACTCCAGGAAGGGACACAGCCGGGCGGGCTGACCCCACCCGGCCAAACAGAGCAGGGTATTCCATACCATGTGAGTCATGCTGGGTTCCGGTGAGGGGGAGCTGGGGGCAGGAACTCACTCGCAGCTCGGGAGCGCAGGCGCCGGTCCTGTCCGGGAGAACGGTTCTGTGGGTCATCGGTTTGTGTTGTGTTTTCTCCTGATCTGTATCATTGTTGTTACTGTTCCCTTTGTTTGCTGTTCTGTTAAACTGCCCTTATCCCGATCCAACGTTTTCTGCCTGTTTCTTTCCATTCTTCTCCTCCGCACCCCAGCAGGGGGAGGGGCGTCCGCATGGCATTTTTATTGCCAGCCACAGCCAAACCAGAACAAAGAGTCACAACACATGGCACAAAATATCAGTCGTATTGAACCAGTTGACAGAAAAGCTGACCAGGAGTTATCTGCAACAGTTACAGGAACTTCACACCTCAGGAAGAGTTATGAAAATGAATAAAAAGTTACTGCCACTGGCAAATACATTTCTCCAGGGATTTGCAACTATTTCAGCATCTGGGGACAAACTGAGAAGTCTTCCAGTTATAAAGCTTTGTAAGTGCCTGACTGCCAGGCATGCTGACTATGGCATAAAACTCATCTATAGATGTTTTTTCCCAAGTTCTCATAAAGCCTGGAGACAGCACTTTTCCAGACGACAGTTCTTATGCCATACAAGAGGCATCCATCATACTGTAATATGCTCTTCCTGCCTGATTTATTTCTTATTCATCTGGCAACTTGTTTGATGTAAACTTCCAAACTTTAGTAAACAAGTTATTACCTTTTAGCCTGTCATAGCAAATTTGTTTCACTGTCCTGGACAATTAGTTGATTTGGGCAGTATTCAGGTTAGTGGCCTTAAAAATCCGAGACACTGTGTCTCCTGAATATATTGTCTGTTTCCCTAAGGGCAACCTCAGAAGTCTATCAGAATTAACATTTTTTTCTAGCAGCTTTCTTCATGTTTGCTACAAATTTCTCTCATATAATTCCTAAATTTAATACACAAATCATTAATGCAGCAACATTACTGTGAAGCGTGTATTTGTCTGTGCTGCAGCAAGCACTGCAGGTTCCCACCCACTCCAGAGTGTATCCAGCAGAGAAGAATTCATACAGCCACAGGATAAATCATATCTCCTGCAGAGCAGTCTCTGCAACACAGAACTGCTTTTAAAACATTAGCAGATGAATAGCTTGCAGCTTTTCTCTGAAAAAGCCCACAGTAACTGCAGTGATACGAAACCTGTGCTATAAAAGTGCTGTATTCCAGCTCTTCCCTGCATTCCCAGGGATTTCCTATATACTCCAGGAGAGATTTATGTGGGATACTAGTAGAGCTGTATTTTCTCATTTAAGTTGCCCAATGTCTTCAAAAGATGGTACATATTTTTCCCAAAGCAGACAGAGACAGAATCTGAATAAGAATTCAAATGTCTTGATTTCTCTTGTTTCATCTTAATCACAAGTTTTTATTTTTCCATTTCTTTATGCAAGAATTGATGTGACAATCTCATGCCAAGACTAGTGAGAATTTATTCAGAATATGCACAAGCAGCAGAACTAATAAAACATGATTTCAGGTGGAATTATGCCACGAGTTACTTGGTTTTCCCTTCCTGACTACAACATCTCCAGCTTTCCCAGCATCTTCTTTCTCTGTTACTTTATCAGTCCCTGAATACCTCTGCTCCCCTGCAAAGCCCCTTGTGCGGCGGCACAGCAAATGCCATAACAGGCTCTGGGATAAGTATATGTTGATAGCTCAGCTTATATAAATGTATTGACTGGCTTGATAGCAGACAAGAAAAATACTGAAGCACTGAGCTCCTTTTGCAACTTTTCCCTCATTGCAGTCATTTTGAGAGGCACAAAAATTGAGGTAAATAGTCACGAACTTGCATTTTTCTTCTCAGCTGCTCTTTTTCCCCAGACTTAAATATGTAGGAGCTCTCCACTTTGAGGGTGAATAACTCCAGGGAGAAAACTGATGCTGAACAGACAGTGCAATTGCACAAGTCACATTTCCTTATGAAATGCAGCACACAGTAGCAAATATTTGATTAGTTTGTCCATCTCCTGTAGCTATTCTTATTATTTTTTTCATGTGAAGTTCAAAGAAATGGTCATTATGAGCTACATCGCACTGTCAGACAAGGAACACATATTTTCCTTTATTCTGCTTTTCACCACTCATTTCCAAGATATTTGCCTTACCGAGTTTTAAAAGGCAGCTTCCAGGCAACTTCCTAGTAAGCAAGGAGGAAATCTCAAAGAGTGTAATTATCTCAATTTCTACTCTGCAACAATATGCCTTAATGTTAGTTTGGGATGGTTTGTTTTTTTTTTTTTTAATTCCTTCTTTATATTCATTTCTGTCAAATATCTGTGAATTGCGTAGCTCAGTCCTGATCCTGAAATAGTTCAGACCCACTGCTTCTACACTAGTCCCAGTTCCTATTGCAGACCTTGTCACTTCTCTCTGAAGTTCTCACTTATCACGTCAGTTTGGCTTTTGCAGGTTTTAGCTGCTGCTGAACAGTCACTAAGAACTACTTTCAGGTGTGTCACTAATGTCTAACTGAGAGCATTTAGGAAAGCACTTAATGAAGGCATTTTATCTTTGTTATGTTAGTATCAGGATTTGGAAATCTCATCTATTTTGCAGTGAAACACTGTTACTAAAGAAGAAAAAATTAGGCAAAAGTCAAGATTTGGAAAATCTGAGGTTCTTGCGTACAAGCAATTTTGTATGCGAGAAGATGGAAGTATCTGCTAAATTACGTACTTGCCCAAGAGTACAAAGGAAAAATACCTGAAGCTCAAAGAAAAATCCAGCCAGACTGCTTGAGGTCAGCACTAGTGTGTAAACAGTAAATAAAAGGGTGTAAAAAATGAATGAAGATACCGAATTGGATCCGACACTTGGTGTAGTAATTACTTACTGAAAGAAAAAATTAGTGCATTCAGTAAGTTTAACATGGTGCTGTTAAGAATTGTCAAGGAAAAAGAAGAAAGTCAGAAAATGCAAGCAGTGACAAGATGCAAAAGCTATTTAAAACAGACACAAACAGATAAATTCCTCTACACAAGAGCTGATCTGTTTTGCAAAGAAATGTCCTGAAGACATGATACAGACCATGAGCTATAAATGATGTTTAACTGTTGCAAAGATCATTTACACAAACACATGTATCCTCAGGGAACTGCACCCTCGGTGCCAAAAGGGAGACACCTTTAAACAGAAGAAGGATCAGATTTACCTTCCTGTTCCCATTTGAGAAGAAAGGTGCTATAGCATTGTACTGAAATGTCACTGTACATGGGGATGCAGCTGCGTTCCCAAAGCCAAGACCTATATCAGCCATGGTTCAACAAGGTAGCTCTTCTCTACACCAGGTTGGTCTGTCGTCACCTGTCTTGGGCATATTGAGTTAGGGCTGTGCAAGCCTTTTCTAGGCAAAAGTGGGCTTTCACTTATCCCTCTCCTTGAGTCGTTCCAAAGCCAAGCAAGTATATCATGGCATTAGAGAGCAAAGATAATGCACTGTCTTTCAGCAATTTTACTACTTCAGATTCAGTGTTATATTGGCCAATGTCATAGGAATTCCAGTTCAGGGCAAGCTACAGCAGATGTAGTTCCCCTGGTATTTACTAAGGCTTTTGATACTGTCCTTCACAACATCCTTCTGGAAAAGTCGTCTGTCGTCTGTGGAATGAGAGAGTTCATGATGTGCTGAGTGAAGAACTGGATGAAGGGCAGAGCTCAAAGAGTTGTAGTGAATGGGCCTGCATCTGAAGCAACCAGCAGTGCTCCTCAGGGTTCAGTTCTAGGGCTTGTTCTGCTCAATATTTTTATCAATGATCTGGATGCAGGAGTCAAATGCACCATTAGCAAGTTTACCAAGCTGGGTGCTGCTGTTGACTCTCCCAAGGGACAAAAAGCCTTGCAGTGGGATCTAGACAGATTGGAGCACTGGACAATTAGAAATGGCGTGAAATTTGACAAGAAAAAATGCCAGATTCTGCACCCAGGAAGGAGTAACGCCAGGCACAAGCGAGAGGAGGTGCTGGTTGACAGCAGGCTCAATACGAGTCAGGAGTGTGTCCTGGCAGCCAAGAGGGCAAACTGCATCCTGCAGAGTGTCAAGCACAGCATAACTGGCCAGTGAAAAGAGATGATTATCCTGCTGTATTTAGGGTTGGTGCAGCCTCAGCTGTATTACTGTGTGCAGCTCTGGTCCCCACAATTTATGAATGATGTTAAGGTCCTTGAATGTGTCCAGAGGAGTGCAACAAACCTGTTGAATGTGCTAGAAGGCATGTCCTGTGAGGAGCAGCTAAGGACTTCAGATTTGTCTGGTTTGGAGAAAAGCAAGCTGAGGGGTGACGTCGAGGAAGAAGTAGAGAGGGAGGTGGTGATCCCTTCTCCCTGGGATCCAGTGACAGGCTGTGTGGGGACGGTTGAAAGCTGCATCAGGAGAGGTACAGACTAGATGTTAGGAAACATTTCTTTACAAAGATGATAATCAAACACTGTAACAGACTTCCTAGAATGGTGGTTGATGTCCCAAGCCAGTCAGTGTTTAAGACAATACCCTTAACAACATGCTTTAACGTTTGCTCAGCCCCGAATTGTCGCTGTGTAACTTGACATTTCAAAAAATGTTTACATCCCACTACGCAAATGGCAGATATCCAAATGATGACCTTGAGGAATAACTAGAATAAAAGTAAAAATTTATTTTATTCTGCTTGAATCCGTACTGTAGTAAGCAGAGCTTTTCAGCCTCCCAATAATGTGGCTTCCGCAATAGCTTCCCTCTTTTTACCCAGTAACTAATCTTTTGCATTTATTTCCAGATTTCTTCCTGTGTTTTCTATGGCACATTCCTTCCATATGATTTTCACCTCCAAAGCACTGAAGTTCTTAGAAACCTGTATGGTGTAATTTATGTCTCAGGGCTGCAAGCAATACAGAAATATCTAGTATTAATAATACAATCATGTTCAGCAGGTTAAAGGCTCAGACAGAAACACACCTGAGTGCTTTGGTAGAGAACTCCACTGTATTTCATGTTCTCCTGATTGTTAATAATCAGATGCATCCTTGGTTTACAAATCTTGTGATTTAGTGTTCAAACCTGGAGGAAGAAACATATCTACAAGGAGTAATTCACGCATCTATCTTTTCTCTTGAGTGTAGTATGTGATTTTTAATTTTTTGTAAAGCTATTGTCTTCTGATTTTGTGTTTAGAATTTCTTTGTCCTTAGTGAAAACGATGTCTTTCCTATCTCATCAACAGCTCTGATTATAAGAATCATGAAGTATTAGTGAAAAGATTGTAATATGCATTTTCTTGCACAGGGATTTGAGCAGTTGTACCCTGTCACCTTGCTCTGCAGATGCAGTTTTTATCCTGCTATTATAAAGTACATATGTTCCCTCTGCGTATTATGGATATAATCTAAAGCCCACTGAAATGGAAAAACTCTCACTTGGCTTCAGACGGGTCCTATGTCTATAAAGAGAAAACCAACTACAAAGGAAAATGGCTTTATATGCTCATTTCTGTGCAGATTTAAAAAGTCTATAATTCCAGATTGTGTCTTCATTTTCAGATATAGGTGTGGGTTTCAAATTAGAATGATATACAATGCCCCATTTTACTTACATGATGAACCTATTTGATGTTGCTGGTTGGAGTAAAGGTATGTGGAATTGAAAAGACTGAAAACAAACTGTTTATAAAAACAACTCCTTTGCTAGTATAGCCCGGAAACCTTTTCCCGTCACTGCAGGTTTATTGGTACAAACTGCTTGGCTGTGCCCTTGCTGAAGCACAGGCTCTCTGAAATATCTGTGCATTCCTGTGAGTCAGCGTCACTAGCAGAAATGACGTGGTTGGCTGCAATTCAAGATGTACAACAGTCGAAGTTGGTGTCCTCTGCAGGTTTTAACTGACCAGGTGGAAAATGCGTCAAAAGGTGAAAAATTTTTCCCTGGAAGGTCTACCACAGATGAAGTCCTCCAGGGTGGAGGCTGACCAAACTGCTGTATTTGGGCTTCAGTCCATTGTGTTTGTAGCCATTACATTCTCTGGATCTCTGCAGGTTCCAGTGACCGTCTCTGGCTGATCTGCAGCCTATTTTGGGTAGAAACTCAGAATGCTACTTCTGCACTGTACTGGGATGCTGCCCCCCATCCCACAAATGTCTCATGCCCAGAAATGACCACAGTGTCTGGACAGGAGTTTTACTGAATCCCAACTCTCTAATGCTTTTTGCTCTGAACAGCTGAAATGGAAAGCACAGAAAAATTCTGCAAAGCTCTCTGAACAAAGCTCCCCTTTACTTTAAAGGTATCAGAAGAGATGTACAGATCTGAACAAAAATAATAAACTCCTTGCCTGCACTTTCCTGCCTTAATTTCCTCACTGCTGTGAAGTCTTCAGTGTCTGTGACCACTGTCCAAAAAGCAATCTATAATTTTGCCTTATGCAAGTGACGACTACTCCAAATAATGGATGTAATCTCCTTCTCATAGATATGGTACTCAGTTTTTCTCAGCTAATCTTATAATGAAATAGAAGCCTAATCTGTATAAACATCAATACATTCTTCTGTCCTAGGTATTTTTTAAATATATTTGTGACTAATTCTGAGCTTTCCTGTCACTAATCAAGCTCAGAAATTTTTAAGATCCAATATATACATAGAACATGTTTCCTTGTACTTTAATGAGGGTATTTTTCCACTCTCTGGCCCGTTTGCAATTTCTACATAGACTTCACCCGATTTGTTGTCCCAGAGTGCTCCTGAGGAGTCATTACAGCTTAATACCTTCACATTACTGCCGGTCTTAGAGACGTGACATAGTCCTGATGGAAAAAAATGGGTTACAGAATCAAAAACATGGAATGGTAGGGGTTGGAAGGGACCTCTGTGGGTCATCTAATCCAACCCTCCTACCGAAGTAGGGTTACACACAGAAGGCTGCAGAGGATCTTGTCCAGGTGGGTCTTGAATATCTCCAGAGAAGGACAATCCACAACCTCCCTGGGCAGCCCCTTCCAGTGCTCCATCACCCTCAGAGGGAAGAAATTCTTCCTCATCTTCAGACGGAACTTCCTGTGCTTCAGTTTGTGCCCGTTGCCCCTTGTCCTGTCACTGGGCACTAATAAAAAGAGTCTGGCCACATCCTCCTGACACCCACCCTTACGATATTTGTAAGTATATATTAGATCCCGTCGCAGCCTTCTCTTCTTCAGGCTGAACAAGCCCAGTTCCCTCAGCCTCTCCTCACAGGAGAGATGTTCCAGTCCCCTCACCATTTATGTAGCCCTCCGCTGGACTCTCGCCTGTAGCTCCTCATCTTTCTTGAAGTGGGGAGCCCAGAACTGAACACAGTACTCCAGATGAGGCCTCACCAGGGCAGTGTAGAGGGGAAGGAGAACCTCCCTTGACCTGCTGACCACACTCCTCCTGATGCATCCCAGAATGCCTTTGGCCTTCTTGGGAGCCAGGGCACACTGCTGGCTCATGGTTAACCTGTCGTCCACCAGCACTCCCAGGTCCCTCTCCACAGAGCTGCTCTCCAGCGGGTCCACCCCAAGACTGTACTGTTGCCTGGGGTTGTTCCTCCCCAGGTGCAAGACGCTGCATTTGCCTTTGTTGAACCTCATCAGGTTCCTCTCTGCCCAGCTTTCCAGCCTGTCCAGGTCTCACTGAATGGCAGCACAGCCTGCCGGTGTATCTACCACATACCTCCCAGTTTGGTGTCATCAGGAAACTTGCTGAGGGTACATTCTAACTCTTCATCCAGGTCGTTGATGAAGAAGTTAAACAAGGCTGGGCCCAGTACTGACTCCTGAGGGACACCACTAGTTACCAGCCTCCAACTAGACTCAGTGCCACTGACGACAATTCTGTGTGTTCTGCCATTCAGCCAGTTCTCAATCCACTTCACTGACCACTCATCCAGCCCATACTTCCTGAGCTTCCCTAGGATGATGTTATGGGAGACTGTGTTGAAAGCCTTGCTGAAGTCAAGGTAGAAAATATCCACGGCTCTCCCCTCATCTACCCAGCCGGTCATGTCATTATAGAAAGCTATCAGATTGGTCAGGCATGATTTCCCCTTGGTGAATCCATGCTGACTACTCCTCATCACCTTCTTTTCCTCCACTTGCTTGTTGATGACCTCCAAGATAAGCTGCTCGATCACCTTTCCCGGGATGGAGGTGAGGCTGACCGGCCTGTAGATCCCTGGGTCCTCCTTCTTGCCCTTTTTGAAGATTGGAGTGACTTTGGCCTTTCTCCAGTCCTCGGGCACCTCTCCTGTGCTCCAGGACCTCTCAAAGATGATGAACAGTGGCTCAGCAATGACATCCGCCAGCTCCCTCAGCACTCGTGGGTGCATTCCATCGGAGCCCAAGGATTTTTTGACGTCCAGATCGCTTAAGCGATCCCTCACACAGTCCTCCTCGACCAAGGGAAAGACGTCCTCTTTGTAGGCTTCCTCTCTTACCTCCGGGGCCTGGGATTCCTGAGGGCCTGCCTTGGCACTGAAGACTGAAGCAAAGAAGGCATTCAGTAGCTCTGCCTTCTCCGCATCCTCTGTCACCAGGACACCCGCCTCATTCAGCAGTGGCCCCACATTGTCCCTAGCCTTCCTTTTGCTGCTGATGTAGTTGAAGAAGCCCTTCTTGTTGTTTTTGACATCCCTTGCCAGCTTCAATTCCAGGTGGGCTTTGGCCTTCCTCGTAGCATCCCTGCACGTTCTGACCACGTTTTTGTACTCTTCCCAAGTGGCCTGCCCCTCTTTCCACGTTCCATGGATTTTTCTCTTCCACCTGATCTCCGCTAGAAGCTCCTTGTTTAACCATGCGGGTCTCCTGCCTCCTGCCTCCTTTCGTTGATTTCTTTCTCAGGGGGATGCACCGCTTCTGAGCATGGAGGAAGTGTTGTTTAAAGAGCAACCAGCACTCTTGGACCCCCCTGCCTTCGAGAGCCTTGGCCCATGGGATTCCTCCTAGTAGCTCCTTGAAGAGGGCAAAGTCAGCCCTCCTGAGGTCCAAGGTTTTGATCCTGCTTATCGCCCTGCTTCCTCCATGCAGGATCCTGAACTCGACCATTTCATGGTCACTGCAGCCGAGTCTACCTCCGACATTCACATCCTCCACCATTCCCTCCTTGTTTGTTAATACGAGGTCCAGCAAGGTCTATTCAGGCATGTAAACCATGAATGTCCCCAAAGTATTTGCATTACAGGTATATTTTATAAAGATTTCCACAAGTATGATAAACCTAGAATAGTACTTTTGGAAACTTTTTTGTTAAAAATTGTCTTTAGATGGAGCCAAAACAAGTTGAATAATTTACAGTCATTTGGGATTTGAGTGACAAATGATGGAATGTAAGGAAGATTTAGGTGCAGTGTCCAGCAAACTATTATCTTTTCTAGTTACCAGCTAGGGATATAGCTGATGCTTTATTTTGGCTTTAGTGTAGAATTTAGGACAGGTGATAAACAGACACACAGTTTAATGAAAGCAAAACTTCACCATGCTGATCTACTATTTTACACTTCTTTTAGTAAAGCTACGTCTCCTCAGACACTCACAGATGTTTTCCAGAAATACTGCCCTAACTTATGGTATTAGTAGTTCTGCAAATTAGCTCTAGACAGTAAAAAATAACACATATTTTTCCGGAATAGGACTGTATTGACCTTGGATGGCTTTCAGACTCAACACATTGATGGCACAGTGCCATGGACAATCACCCTCCTCTAAAGCAAGGGAACACTGGGAAACTTGGAAAAATGCCTGCACAGAGGGATGCTTAAACTGGAGAAGTACCTATGGAGGTTTTACCTGTTTTTAACTCCTGCTTTCTCAAAAATATCAAACACATTTTGACTTTGAGAACCACCACAGAGACAGTTAAAAAACGCACACCACCACCACCCCATCAGAAAAACAGCCTAGAGAAAGACACTGTGTTGAAGAGGAAAAACATACAATTTTAGATAAAAATACAGGAAAAACTGGATTTTGATAGGTTCCTGCTAACATTGTTGCTTCCTGCTTCTCTTGGTCCACTTTCTTAGTGTGCCTAAGGATTGCACCTGCAATCCCATTTTTGGGTGGTGCTTTGTAGTCATATACCTACCTGATCCCCAATGCTGAAGAAACCAATTCACACTACAAGACATTTGTGTATATGCCATCCACCACCACTGCAGTTGCCTCAATCCCTGGACATGTAGCACAGCTCTCAATGTGTGGACAAATGGCAAGAGAAGACACTACATTTCACTCTGCCCTTAGGAAGGAGCCCCCTAAAACCATAACTTCTGTACCCCTACAAAGCCTCAGTTACTCAGGCATCAACTTAGTGAACCTAGGCTAGTCTTCCTTTAGGACACAGGCAAGGATGCTTATTGACACTCTAATGAAAAAGTATTCAAACAAATTATATTTAACAGACTAACAACAAAAGGTAAGGCAAGCCTGCCTTTCACGCAAAAGGGTAACAACAACTCTCCTGGGAGCTGATGGCTCTTCAGTTGGGACAGAACTTCACCCAAGAAACTATATCTTTATAGCTATATCCTTCACCCTTCCTAGCTATACCTTTAAATGAACCTGGTACTTCTTCTTACCAGATCCTAGATCTAGTGATACAACCTACCCATGTCCAGACTTCACACCAGGACAATACTAGAGCATCCACTTTTCTCCTTTTCCCCATGCTTTGGTTTCCAAATCAAAGATAATTACGCCCAAAAGACATGAAAAAACTTATCATCCTCCAGCAAGGCTTCAAACGGGATATCTTCATCGCAGAACATGCCTCAGTGTGTCTCCCAGGTACCCCTGATACAGACCTACTTTTGGGGAAGTTCTTCAAGAGAAATGAGATTAACTAAGTCATGCTTCAAAAAGGGCAAGAAGGACGACCCAGGGAACTACAGGCCAGTCAGCCTCACCTCCATCCCAGGAAAGGTGATCGAGCAGTTCATCCTGGAAGTCATCAACAAGCAAGTGGAGGAAAAGAAGGTGATGAGGAGTAGTCAGCATGGATTCACCAAGGGGAAATCATGCCTGACCAATCTGATAGCTTTCTACAATGACATGACCGGCTGGGTAGATGAGGGGAGAGCCGTGGATGTTCGACACAGTCTCCCATAACATCATCCTAGGGAAGCTCAGGAAGTATGGGCTGGATGAGTGGTCGGTGAGGTGCATTGAGAACTGGCTGAATGGCAGAACACACAGAATTGTCGTCAGTGGCACTGAGTCTAGTTGGAGGCTGGTAACTAGTGGTGTCCCTCAGGAGTCAGTACTGGGCCCAGCCTTGTTTAACTTCTTCATCAACGACCTGGATGAAGAGTTAGAATGTACCCTCAGCAAGTTTCCTGATGACACCAAACTGGGAGGTATGTGGTAGATACACCGGCAGGCTGTGCTGCCATTCAGTGAGACCTGGACAGGCTGGAAAGCTGGGCAGAGAGGAACCTGATGAGGTTCAACAAAGGCAAATGCAGCGTCTTGCACCTGGGGAGGAACAACCCCAGGCAACAGTACAGTCTTGGGGTGGACCCGCTGGAGAGCAGCTCTGTGGAGAGGGACCTGGGAGTGCTGGTGGACGACAGGTTAACCATGAGCCAGCAGTGTGCCCTGGCTCCCAAGAAGGCCAAAGGCATTCTGGGATGCATCAGGAGGAGTGTGGTCAGCAGGTCAAGGGAGGTTCTCCTTCCCCTCTACACTGCCCTGGTGAGGCCTCATCTGGAGTACTGTGTTCAGTTCTGGGCTCCCCACTTCAAGAAAGATGAGGAGCTACAGGCGAGAGTCCAGCGGAGGGCTACATAAATGGTGAGGGGACTGGAACATCTCTCCTGTGAGGAGAGGCTGAGGGAACTGGGCTTGTTCAGCCTGAAGAAGAGAAGGCTGCGACGGGATCTAATATATACTTACAAATATCGTAAGGATGGGTGTCAGGAGGATGTGGCCAGACTCTTTTTATTAGTGCCCAGTGACAGGACAAGGGGCAATGGGCACAAGCTGAAGCACAGGAAGTTCCGTCTGAAGATGAGGAAGAATTTCTTCCCTCTGAGGGTGATGGAGCACTGGAAGGGGCTGCCCAGGGAGGTTGTGGATTGTCCTTCTCTGGAGATATTCAAGACCTGCCTGGAGAAGATCCTCTGCAGCCTTCTGTAGGTGATCCTACTTTGTCAGGAGTGTTGGACTAGATGACCCACAGACGTCCCTTCCAACTCCTGCCATTCTGTGATTCTGTGATTCTATGCTGTGCTTCATCTAACTCCATCACTCTGTACTCGGATGTAGATAGTTAAAAACCTAAGCTGGAAATCATGTCCTTCAGCCATTTCATTTAAGAGCTGAGCCAGCTGCTTTCCTGATCCTTAAAGAGTCTGTATAGTCCATTACAGTAAACTGCATATCTCCTAACAATAAATGTTGTATTTTAGCTTTGGATATAAAAGGTCATGGCTGGTAATTACGACAGCCTCTCCTATTCTACCATTAAATCTCATTGAAGATTGATCTACCTTAAAGATAAGAAAACGGAGCCTTGAGAAAAGGAGGCTGAAGGGAGACCTTGTTGCTCTCTTCAACTACCTGAAAGGAGGTCGTAGTGAGGCAGATGTTGGTCTTTTCTCCCATGTAACAAGTGATAGGATGAGAGGAAATGACCTCAGCTTGCACCAGGGGAGGTTTAGATTGGATGTTAGAAAAATTTCTTCAATGGAAGGGTTGTGTACCATTGGAACAGGCTGCCCAGGGAAGCAGTGGAATCAACATCCCTGAAGTTATTTAAAAGATGTGTAGATGTGACACTTAGGGACATGGTTTGGTGGTGGACTTGGTGGTGTTAGGTTTATGGTTGGACTCCATTATCTTAAAGGTCCTTTCCAACTAAAATGCTTATTAGATCTATGATTCTATTCTATATTTGAGATAGGAAAGTTTCTAATCGAACTCCTTTTTTTTTTGGGGGGGGGGGTGTCATATTGTTTATTTGTTGCTTGGTTGATTTGTTGGTTTTCTTGGCTTTTTGTTTGTTTTTTTTTCATTGGGGAACCTGTTGGCAAAACTGACTCATTTATCATGAGATCTTTAGGGTGGTGTCTCATTTCTAGGCCCTGTCAATCTCAGGGTAACTTATCCAGTAACACTTGGAGCATGACTCAAGGGGCAGTGGGCACAGTAGTGATGCTGTGAGGAAAAGGAAAATGTATTGGGCATGCTCAGTGGATGTCTTTCACGCAACTGTGAACAAACAAAGCAGGTAGGACATTTGATTAAACAGCACAAGTGTGCACTGTAAAGCAAATTATGATAAATTGCTAATATTGATTACTTTTAACCAGAAGGATGAGATTGTCTGTTGTTTAAATTTAGGAATGCAGCGAAAAGATACCTTGACCTCATCTCTGCACTGAGAACCAATACAAAATTAATTGAAGCTGTCATTCAGGTAGAAGTTACAATTATGTGACAGTTGATTTATTAATTTAAGAGCTAGCTATAAACCAGATGCATTCTCCACTGGTACGTGATTTTTGCGGCTTACTTTTTAATGCAGAAAAACCTCCAGGATTTTGATAGTGTTTGTTTAGTGCCTGTAATATAATGCATTTTCATTTGAATTAATGTACTTCTCATCAGCAATAAACAGTTTTAACTTGTTTTTGCGATTACATTTTCCTTTTTTTAATTTTATTTTTCTTTTGCTAAGTAGTTTGTACTTCAGAATTTATAAGCATACAACTAAAAAGTACTTGGCATGCTTCTGCAGTATGACATTTGCAACAGTCATCTGAATCTTCAAATACTGTGTTTGCTGATACTGTTAATTGCATATTTTGTACTCTAAGCAAAAGCATATATTTCATACATACTGGGAGGAGTGGTGGATACATTAGCAGGCTGTGCTGCCATGCAGCGAGACCTGGACAGGCTGGAAAGTTGGGCAGAGAGGAACCTGATGAAGTCCAACAAGTGCAGGTGCAGGGTCCTGCACCTGGGAAGGAACAACCCCAGGCAACAGTACAGGCTCTGAGCGGACCTGCTGGAGAGCAGCTCTGTGGAGACAGACCGGGGTGTGCTGGTTCATGACAAGTAGACCATGAGTCAGCAGTGTGCCCTGGCTCCCAAGAAGGCCAATAGGATCCTGGGGTGCATTAAGAAGAGTGTGGCCAGCAGGTCGAGGGAGGTTCTCCTCCCACTCTACTCTGCCCTAGTGAGGCTGCATCTGAACTATTGCATCCAGTTCTGGGCTCCCCAGTTCAAGAAAAATGAGGAGCTACTGGAGAGAGTCCAGCGGAGGGCTATGAGGATGATGAGGGGACTGGAGCATCTCTCCTATGAGGAAAGGCTGAGGGAGCTGGGCTTGTTTAGCCTGGAGAAGAGAAGGCTGAGAGGGGACGCAGTAAATGTTTATAAATATCTTAAGGGTGAGTATCAGGAGGACGGGGCCAGACTCTTTTCAGTGGTGCCCAGTGACAGGACTGGGCAATGGGCACTAACTGAAGCAGAGGAAGTTCCATCTGAACATGAGGAATAACTTTTTTCCTCTGAGGGTGACGAAGCCCTGGAACAGGTTCCCTAGGGAGGGGCATCTCCCTGGAGAATATCTCTGGAGATATTCAAGACCCGCCTGGACAAGGTCCTGTGTAGCCTGGTCTGGGTGACCCTGCTTCGGCAGGAGGGTTGAACTAGATGACCCACAGAGGTCCCTTCCAACCCCTAAAATTCTGGGATTCTGTGATTGTCTGACTTGAATTCTCAGAAGGGTTGAGCTATTCCCTTCTTTTCTGGTTTTGTCCCCCAAAACTGATCTGTTGTGATTACTGGTTATCTGCTGCAATATGAACACTGGACCTACTTTTACAGATTTTTTCTGTGTGCATGTCTATATATATATATATACACACCTAAAGCTGTGACTAAGGGAAATCATAAACATTTTATTTCACTAACTGATCATCTTTTTGGTTTTTTTTTGTCTGAAGTCATTGCAGTCTTTGATGTCTCTCTTTTTTTTTCTGTAGCCATCCAGATATATACATTTTATCTGGAATTAATGCAAACTTTCAGGTAATCTTTATGTAGATTCATAAAATTACTCATGTGTGAGGAAATATCACAAAGAGACAGCCTAACAAAATTGAAGGTAGAGAACATGTTTTCTGACATATAGGATCTTAGATATTTAAATCAAGGCATTTTACGTCTCCTTGTTTTTTCAGCATGACATGTGAAATGTTGGCATGATGATATATACTTGCTTCACAGTGCTTCCATAGAGCATTTTGTTGTGTGCTCTGCACCAGAATAATAGGACTGTATCGCTGCCGTACGTGGAGTATAGCTGTCAAGTATAGGCAATGGTCCATACCAGATCATACAGCCAGATAGCTGAGCTACATTGGAAGCAAGACTCCAGTACACGCTGGAATGAGGGTGTCTTGATCTCAGTTCCATGATTCAAGTCACATGCGTAAAACATTGTGCTTTGGAGAACATTATGTGACCTCAGTTTCAGGAATGAGATCGAGGATCTTCTGGGTCACTGCACCTACTGCTGGTGTCTTCTCCTCTACTTCATTCCTTTGTAGCATCTTATATATCTGTGCACTGTCTTAGATGTTTCTCATTGAAATAATGGTAGGCTACAAACAGCATTGTGTAATGAAACCTCTGGGGCCTCCCAAAGAAAAAATAAGGTGAAACTCTACAGAGTACAGTGCACAAATATACTGTAACATAGAGTGTACTAATGCCACGGATCCACAGAAGCACGTAGTGGTTCGGCCTTCAGGCCAAGAGAAGTTCTGGACCTTCCCAAACCACATTTTTTCCCCATGATTTTAGAAAAAGCAACTGAAAAAATACCCCAACTCAGCACTGAAATAAATGCATAGGGAGGGGATCATACCCTCAAACTAAGTTGAACAGAAACATGTAACTAAATGTAAAAGACTAGCTGGCAAAAAGCATATCAGAGGAACATTAAATAAATTGTAGTTAATTTCCACCTTCTTTTCTTTCTGTTCAACTCATTCTTGTGCTATAATATACAACCATTTCTCTGTAACGTAGCACTTTGCATATTTTAGTACCTGAACACTACAAAACCCCCAACAAAGATAATGTTATTTCTAACCGCTTACACAATTTATGCTCTTTTGTCTGACAGTGTACCTGCTCTGTTAAAAACTATCATATATCTATGTGCACACATATAATTCAGGTTTTCAAAACATATCTCCTGACCTTTTAACATGTGGGGGCTGTTGGGTTTTTTTTCCTTAATTTTTTCTACCCATCTCTTTCCCTTTCTCTCCTTTTTTTTCCTCAGTGGTGGGTCTACTAAAATTTGAGCTTGGCAATTATATTGCTAAAAGTTCTATTAATGCAATATTCAGCCCAGTTCTACCAATAATTTTAAGGTTCAATCTCTTGAGAATTGTCAGGGTTAGAAATAGGTGTTCTGTTTCATTGGAGAGCTGAGAGTTTCAGCTTTTCAGCTGTATCAAGTGTTATGGAGCATTTATTTAGAAACCTAGCAGATGATTAAATATTGAGCCTTAAAACAGGAGTGATATTTTGATTTATATTAAAAAGGACTGATCCTTCTCTGTTTCCATTTCTTTACCAGTATCTTTCTGTTGACATGAAAAGCATTACTTTTCTCTTTACACCAGAAAGATAGCATAGAATCTGGCCTAAATGGTTTTAGATGTGTTTCTACAGGTTTAAAAAAAAAAAGCTTTTTTTTTTTTTTTAATTGACAGTATAGTTAGATGCATGGCATTAGAGTAGCTTGGATGTTGCAGGCACAGAAATACAAATTAAGGTGCCAATACATTTTTTAAAGACTCAATAAAAAAAATTCTAAAATAGCTTTTCTATGAAATGTAAGGCTTAAGCAAAATACAGGATGGAGTTGTAAAGCTTTTTATTAGAATAAGTTTGGGCTGGCCAATGTAATTCACTTGGTCATTTCAAATTTGTTGTAATAAAACTTTTATGTCATCACATAACATTGTCTTCTGTATAGAGAGCCAGATCTGTGAAAACAGTTTAACATGCAAGCTATTCTTGATGAAGGATTACAGGCACTATATATCTGTAAACTGGCGTAATGGTAGTTTATTATTGTACCTATTAATTGTGTGAGGAATTCAGTCTTAGATCAAGACAGCACTTTGTTGTTTAGAAGATTCCTAAGTTTATATATGCCAAGGTAATTTTGAGTTACTTTGAAGACTGAATACTCATATTCCCCTATTTGCAAATCAGATGGGGGAAAAAAACCAAACCAAGTCTGATACTAAAAGGAGGAGAAAAGTACTTGTAGAAGGCTCTTCAATTCAGCTCCAGGAGTCTTGTGGAGTTAATCTGATGCTGTCGTCTGTTGGACAAGGGACTTCACCTTCATAGATTTATGTTTGTCCTCCTGTTTAAGTCTCTTTAGTCTGTCCAAGTTTTCACAGAGCTCAAGGGCTCATTGCCTGCTGGGTCTTCACCAAAACAGATAATAAAAAAAAATTGTTCTTGTTGTCACTATGAATGTGAAATAGTGAGCAAGATATATAGCCTGTACAGCAGGCTGAAAATTACTGTAGTAGGACAAAACTCATTTATGGTGCATGTCTCACATCTTGGCTTGATTAAATGCTTTTTAAAAAGAACAATGATTTCATATTGATTGGGTGTTTGCAAACATAATTAGAAAAGTATCTGTGAAGAATCAGATACAAAAGAATGGATTCTGATAACTCTGAGGGAAAGACATACAAGATGAACTATATACATTGTTAGAAACAGAGATGTGAATCCAAATTCCCGTTTCAGTAACGTTAACATTAACAGACTTCAGCAAACACACTCCTGTTCTGCCCAAATGGACAAGGGAATACAATTCTGGCCTTTCATATTGTGTTTCAGCCTGTTGTAGATATCTCTTATGAATCCAGATTACCTGTGATTGCAGCTTATCTGACATCTAAATCTTTTCTGTTGTTGTTATCTTCAAGGCTAAATGATGCCTTCCATCAAAGTTGTCTCTTTTGATACTTGTTCAGCTTCAATTTGTTTGTTTTTAAATCTTCCTGTTGTGCAGAAAATTGTGGCGCCGATGAGATCTGGTAGATGTTGTCATCTGTGAGCACACAGCAGAACCAGTGAACTATGGCAGACTCCAGAGCAGGTTGCATAATACAGTTTTAGCACATAACTTTGAATTACTTTGTCAAAAATCGATTTGAGAAAGTCAGCCACAGTATGAGTTCCAGAGAGTTTTGAAACATTAAATCATTTTCACACACTGTTCTCTACAGTTACAGATATGGTCTTCTATCAGTGGCATTTAACAAACATTAAGAGGCAGTTCATTCCCTGGAACAACTGCAATGAAGGGTCATTTGAGCCAAAATATTGAAATAGGTCTCATTTATCTATCATTAAAATTACATGTTTATACTCCTATCTTAGAATGTCTTGAGCGCAGAGAGATCTTGGAAGAAAATAATTGAAATTTGTAGAAACATGATGCTGAACTAAATAATACTAGTGTAAAAGCAATCTAATGAAGGGGAGGGTCGGGTCTATTCAAGGAGGCTATGAACATTTTGCCTGATCTAGGTGACCCTGCTTCGGCAGGGGCGGTTGGACTAGATGACCCACAGAGGTCCCTTCCAACCCCTACCATTCTGTGATTCTGTGATTCTGTCATTTTTAGCACAGAAAACTCAGTGGTCTCTAAGGAAAGAGATAATCATCAGAAATGGCAGAGCTCTTGAGAAATGTTTACTTGTTGTAATGATTGTATGTAGATTTGTGCAGTTATATGTTATAAGACAAGGTCTCTGCCCTGAGAAGATCTAAGCCATCTGCTTTTCCTGTGTTTGACTGCTCCTGGAAATATCTAACTGTCTCCTCCAGCAGCCACTACCAGAGACAAGTTTATACAGACTGACCTTCAGCTGTGCTTCATTCATTATTTCCTCTCCCATTTTTAGCCCAGCCACTTGCTGAAGTACCGGAGATCATCTGGATGCTCCAGACTGATTGCAACCAAAGAGGACAACTTGTGTACTTAGTGGATAGCCAGAGGCTAGGTAAAAATATTGGCAGTGTTGTTGCTCAGAATTGCCATTTTCCATGTTTTGGGAGAAATGTTGTAGGATAAATGATTCTGACGATGAGAGAGTGTTATGCTGGTGTTTACAAAACAAGGCCTCAGTATATGTGCTGTGGTACATGACACTGCTGTGGGTCCCATCATATTGGATCAGTTTGCCTTCTGAGAGTCTAAGAATGGCTATCTTTAGGGAAGTGTTCAAATACAGAGATAATCAGGGTTATTTTACTACTCAGGTAAGAACTACTGCAAAATATTCTGAGCGCTCACCATATATTTTGTGGATTTTGTTTGAGCTATTTCAATTATTGCAATATATTGGAGCGGAGGACTGGCACTTAAAGCTTATCAGAGTCCAATACGTTCTGACCAGCTTCTTTTCGATATTGTACACATGGAGGTTGTAATGTGTAATACCAAATTTATTTATTTAAAGATAGTTGATGTTACACAGGATTTCTGATTTAGCAGAGTGATACAGAATGTATTGCATAACATAATATAAATGTAGGTTACACTTAGCAATATATACATATAGATATCGGAAAACACTGTTTGATCACAATACGAATGTGATTCCCATTACTGGTCTCTATTATCTGCTCACGATTACAATGCTGGGCATCCCCAGTCAGTGGGAAGGAACACTTGGGTGGAAGCCAGCCCAAGACTGCCGTTCTCCCCAAAACTTTCCTGTCAGTTGTTCAGCCTTCATACTCTAGTCTGAGCTGAACCACATATTCATGATCCCTGTGTTGGTCTGGTTAGGTCGTGGAGACATTCATATTTTTGATGAACTCAAGGAGAAACATCACCAGTTGATCAACTCAGCTGCTGACAGATTTCCACCTTAAACAAAGGCCACCCTCCATTCTCCCACATGCTGACACAAAGCCAGCATCTCTGCAACAGCTGTGGTCAACCATAGCCCACACCATTCCCTGATCTTCACGAGCACGTTACCCTGGCCCATCTCCACCAAGCCCTCCTCCAGCTGTAGGGGCAGATAAAGCTCTTCCTTGCCACCTCTCTCCGAGATTGTCTCATATCGTCTTGAGAACTGTCATGAAGACTTGGACTGAAAGAACAGAAATAACAGTAGCAATAACTACTGTGTAGCTGCTATCTGTCCTGGGATCTCAATATGTTTTACAAAGATGGCAAAAATCCCTATTTCCATGGTCTGTCCTGCATTGTGTTGTTCAGAGATGCCAGTGGTTTGGATTGAAAATGAGGGTAATGAACTCATACGCTAATAAAGGGCATTCCTAACACTAAAATTTGACACTGATCACTAAAACTTTGACAGCTGGTGGATGCGGATCTTTTTAAAAGGTTATATGTTTTTGAGGGGAAGCATCATCAAGGTAAAATGTTAATATATTAGTCAAAATTTATTTGAAACTTCATTTATTTATGAGTAACTGTACTCAGTTGTAACTTCTTGATATAACACAAATAAACAAGGAGTCACAGTAATTTTGTTGTAGGGCTTTAGTAATTCATAAGACTCATTTACAAGTAATTTATAAGAGCTTGAAGAGCATTGTTGTAACTCTGCTAAGTATCAGTCAAACAGAAAACCTCTTTAGAGATATCTTCGAATGGCTTATTTTTACTAATTGAAAAATAGAGATTAGTAGCTTGTTTATTTACTCTCACAGATGAAGGAGACCATATGTAAAGTTATGACATCCACCAGAGACATCTTGACCTGTGATCCTATAAAGTGTCTTTAAATGCAAGATTTCCAATATCATAGGAAAATTTATTTTTTGAAAACCTTAATAAAAAAAGAAGAAAACCTATGCTGTAAGCCTTTAGCATTAATAAATGTACTACTTCAGAGAGTATCTTCTGGGGATCTGCTGACAGTTTTCATGTGAGATAATTACAGATCAAAATGTATTATGCTGTTAACTTCAGCCAAGGGATTTTCTGTTTATTGATGTGGCTGGTAACACAATCATAATAGAAGGTTATATGAAATTACTCACTTTATCTTTCTATTTTCAGTTATCATTTATTATCTCAAATACTTTTTGCTTGAGCTTGAATTTCTCCACCCTGGACACCTGCTATGAACTTTTTATCTGCAGAAATCTCAGTTTGTCATGCTCAGTAGAAATCTTATGCAGTTCATTATGTACTTTTTTTTTTTCAAGTATATCTTAATTTGGTATGGTCCTTACCAAAATATAGAGAACATTCAGATAAAACGCTGCTTTAGGCTGCAACAGTGGATTTGCCAGTCCTGTGCTCATTATCCCAAGTCATGCCTTCAGGGTGGCAGCATGGAAAAAGAATCAAATCTGGCAGGAATGGAGAAGATGATCTAGAATTGAAGCCAAGCACGTGGCCCATGCAGAGGTAGATGCTACTAGGGTTGGGATAGGATGTGTGACTGAAAGTTTTAGCTGTGATTTATGGAAGTGCTGATCATTCACATCTGCTGATGAAGCCAATGGGATTGCTGCCTTGAATGTATAAAGCACTAAGCAGAGTGGAATATCCTAAACACAAAGTCAAGGTATAGGACATAAATTGGCAATTTTGATCTTGTTTTTTGTTTGTTTGTTTGTTTGTTTTTTAATATGCCACCATTCAAGATGAGCTGTGGAAATATTTGCATCACTGTTTGCACTGCATTCTGCAACTGTAGTATTGAGCACCACGGGGAAAGAAATTGCTGCTGTTGTCCTGTAAGCCACTTTGAATACATGAAGTAAGCAAGCTGAATGGGACTTTGGGCTTTTCTTTGCTGTTTCGGAAGTACAGCTATTTTTCCAGCTCTCCTGAGTGATTAAGAATGGGGTTGTTGGAAAACGGATGCAATTCTTTAGTTGCTGAGGAACTAATTTGACTGATTCTTTTCACTGCACCATACTACACTGTCAGTGGAGCTACAGGATGTTCACGTGAAAGCCTGAAAACATGATAAATATGTCTTTGATAAGTCTGATATCTGTCGACAAAGTGTTAATGCTATATAGGAAATCAAGTTCATTTTAAAAAGTTACACTCCCAGCTGAGATGCTGCACTCAACCAAATACATTCCAGATGTGTGAAGATTTGCAGTAAACTCTAGACAATGTGTACAATCAGATATTCACCTGGTTTTGCTTTGCTTTTCATTTACTCCCAGAAGATTCCCAAAAGTTTGCTGGTAATAAGAAAAAACATAACACAGTTTTATTACGGTAGAAATGTGTGGAGAAATACACAAAACATTGCAACATTTGCAATCTTTTGTTCATATTCAGCTTTGCGTTTGTAACTGCTAAGAGAAGAAGTGACCAAAAATACACTTGCAAGTGTTGCACTTGGAACCCTTGGGTTTCATATTTCTTTATTTCTGAGGCTGAGTGGAAGGGAATGAAAGCTCTGTGTTCTGTATCTGTGAGATGATCTAATCAATGCTAGAGGAAGAAAGAAGTAAACACAGAAACTGAAGACAGTCATGTAGATTCAGCTGATGGCTAGTACATGAACAAGACGTATATGTGCACTGAGGCCTGGTCTCAGTGTATACATAATTCATAATACAGTACACAGATCTTGTTTCAATGACTTGTTGAATTGACACCTTTTCATTCATAAGTTAGAGTGAAGCCATTTTAAAGTCCTAAAACTATTCTTTTAGGACTGTGGTGATTTTGGGGGGGGAATGGAGGATTTTCCCTTTTTCTCAGCCTCTGAAGACATGCTTCATCTCATCCTAGTGTACATCTGAAAAAGCTGGCCGTATCTCACACTGAAAGAACGTATTTTTCCCCATTGATGATAAAAGGAGCATCTGGTGATCATCTTAGGCAGCGACACCTACTTTTCAGATGTGTACGGTTAAGTAGGGTGAATCTCTCTGTGGCTGATGCACTTTACGCATCACTAGTTTCTTTAATAATCTTTAAGTATTTTTAATACTATTAGAGTGTTTTCTGTATGTGAAGATTTGCTCTGTCATTGGTATTCTCTGAAAACTGCTGCTTATAATTGCTTGTGAGGACTTACAGAGCATAGATCTGTTATTTAAATCTGCATAGTGCTTTGTGAATAATACTGAAGTTAAATCAGATTTTTTCCCCTGTGATTGAAAAAAACTGGTACTCAGGAAAAGTAGAGAGGCTGAAACAGGGTATTACCACAGTGCAGTCCTCCTTGCAGTACAAGAAGAGGGACTTGACTGATAATCTGGCACTAGCTGACTGCAACCATTGACTAATGCCACAGAAAATAGAGGCTGATGTATTTTTTAAGGAATGCTACTCAAGGTTTATTTTGATTTGAATTAGGGGAGGTAAAAAGAATGGAAAATTCAAGATACTAGTGACTCAGTGCTTTTAGTCAGGCCTTTTTAAAACGAGATGAGAAAGGGAGGAAAGGAAATCAAATAAGATTTCAGCTACAGGAAGTAGTAAATAGCCAAAGAATTCCTGAAACATCACCATTAAGACTGGATGGGTTTGTTGAAAATCCCATCCAAATCTGGCCATTTCTATTTTAACTTTTAATTCTCCTTTTCAGGGCATCTGGATGAAGTTTTGCACTGAGACTTCTCATGTAAAGTTGTCAACTGCAGTTGCATAACCTGACTTAGTCTGCTGGGGAGAAACTATTACTTATTCGCATAATGCTATATAGCATGATTTGAGACATTTTTCTTTCTATACTGCGCATGCTGTTAAAACCACAGAAACAAATTTTATTCTTACACGATGGTTTTTACTGACTTTCAAAGGAATCTGACTGAACACTACTTGAAATAACTAAAAGATTCCTTTTAGTATTGTCTGGTATTTTACTAGCTAATTAATGTTGATGTCGGTGAAAACATGATTACATTGTAATTATGGTTACTATTTCTTAAATTATCAGACATTACACTTCTGTGAAAAGAGAAGAAAGGAAAAAAAAAAAAGCCTTTCATCATACGCATAAGAAGTGCTCATCTTTCTGATAACTTATCTGGACAGTACTTTTGAGTAGTTAGGTTTGCTCAGCACTTTGTGCAGTAAACTAGAAGAAAATTTCCTAGATTTAGGACATTTGGCAGAACTCTGGTATTTCTATTTGACATTTTCAGTATATCTTTGAGGCCACTTTTTATCAATAATTTTTGTGGGTTATTACAAAGAGGGGAAAGCTGAGTACAAGAGGAGGAAGGTGCTGCTCTTCTGTAGATCTGTATGAACAAAAGGGAGAGTGATCCTCACAAGCCTGGTATTCTCAGAGTTTTGTTTTGTACCAGAAGACAGTGGCACACTCTGAATAACAGTTATTTTCTAACTCTGCCTTTCTTCTTTTTCTTTAACTGACTTTTCCTAAGGGTCGTGTCATCTATGTCTGGGCACATGGAGTAAATGTCAAGGCAAAGGTAGCCTTTGCAGAAGGAAACAGACATTTCTAGCCAGTGACAGAGAACAAGGCTGCTTATCGTTACTTCTAGTCAGAATCAATAATATAAATGAAAAAAATATAAAGAGCTGATTAGCTGTTTGAAATCTTAATCTTCCATACACCAACACTTATACTGAAGTTTTTATGTCTCTCCCTATTGATCCCATCTCAAGTTTCACCAAGATTCTCTACACATGCACATAGCCTTTCTCACTTTCTTTCTCCACACATGTGCTGGATCCTTTGTCTTGTGAGCACCTGGCTCACACTGCCATCCTTCGTCTTACTGGGTGAAGGTGAGGGTCAGATGCCAAGAAGGATCTTGATGACATGGAGGAGGAATTGCATAGAGCCCATTCTAGTACAGTATCTTTTGCAACTCAGGTTCAAGCCCAATAATCAGCATAATTAAATTCAAATTAATTATCATAGGTGAAAGAGAATTTTGGGAGATCTGTCCTTGGTTCACTGAGCTAACAGAGATTACAAAAAAGTTTGCAAATATAATTCTTGTTCCACATGCATTCACATAGGTTTAGATATTTTACAAGATTTATGTCATTTTATACTCTGTTTGGGACATACTCTCTTTTACAGTTTTCAGAATATCGCAGAGTATTTAGGATCTCTGAGACTAACCAACTGAAATGCAAACACCTGAGACATTAACCACTCATGGTTTGTACTTCTAAGAAATTTTTAGAGCTTCTTCATATATTTTATTACATCGTGTATCATAGAAATAGTGTCCAAATAGTTCATTGGGGTGGTATTTTAACGGCACGTAAGACAGAATGTCTTTATTACAAACCTGAAAGATGAATTTTCAGTGCTTACATAAAATATTGTAGTGCATAACACCTTTTGAGTAGTACTGTAATTCCACTAAAACTGTCAAAGGCCTCCTTATAACAAACTTAGAATAAACAGCTCTAAAAGACTTCCTGTTATAGAGCAGGAAGAGGATTCTGACAGCTCCAGTAAAGAAGGGAGTTTTCTATAGTTTCTAACTTTTCTGAAACCTACATTCGAGGACTAAGGGATGAAAAGGAAGAGCTTCCAGGGTGGAAGCTAGTTATAATGATTTCTCTTATAGTCCCTGAGAGATATAGGCACTTCTAGAGTATGATTTATCTCAGCCAAAAATACACATCAAAACTATGTATGTTTAAAGACACCTATTTCTTTTCATTGGTACAAAGGAAATATAGGGCAACTAGCTGAAAAATAGGTATCTACAGTCTAATGGTCCATAGGAGAGGAATCCTGGCTCCAGTGAATGTAAAAGCATTGTTTACCTTATCTGTGTGGGTCTCTGGGGACTCCTTAGTGTGTTCTTCCAGTATATAAAGGGGTTTGTAAGACAGACAGAGACTTTTTACCAAGGCCTGTAACGACAGGACAAGGGGCAACAGCTATTGAATGAAAGAACGTAGATATAAGGCAGAAATTATTTCTGAAGCGAAGTGTTGTGAGATACTGTAACTGGTTGCCCACAGAACTTGTGAATGTCCCCTCCCTGGCAGTGTTCAAAGCTAGGATGGATGGGGCTTTGGGCAACCTAGTCTAGTGAAAGGTGTCCCTGTCTATGGCATGAGGGTTGGAACTACATGACCTTTAACGGTCCCGACCAACACAAACCATTCTATAATTTAATGACTTTGTGATTTAGATTTTAACACTTTGCGCCTTCAGCCTTACTTTGCTATGAATGGCTGTCTGGACAGAGAAAAAAAAAAACAAACAAACCATAATTCATCAGTGTTCTTACATACATGAGTATTCTGCTTAGAAAGATGCTCACATGTAAGGTGCTACTTATGAAGATCTCAGGAGGCTAATAGAGCATCTCATCTAAAGAAAATCTGATGAGGAAGATACAGTTGGTGGTATTATCTAAAGAGTTTTCAAACTTCACAACTAGACTCCAGTCACTGAAAATGTTGACTGGGATCATTGTTCAGAGATACATCAGAAGTGTCCCATTATTCTTAACTGGGAAATAGCTCTACTGAAGTCAGTGCTACTGTATTACTTTGCACCAGTTGAAGTTCTGTCCAGAATAACCATTCATTTTTTTGAAACTCAGTGCCATTCTGTCTAGCATTATGCTAAACGAAAAATATTCTCTGGTTACTTTTGTTTATTTTTTTAAAAATGCAAAACATGGCAAATGGATATGAAGGCCCAAACATCTGAAGACCTTCAGATGAACTTTAAGTTAGTCTGTCACACATGACTTGGGGCTCCTGAATAAACCAAGGCAACACATTTAGCAACCCAAAAGCTTGGAAATGAACTTTAAAGGCAAGATTAACACACAGTGCAAAGTGACTTTTCCCCCATGATAACACAGATATGCACTGAACTAGAAAATAGTAATAGTTTTTATTGAATGTGAAAAGCAAGTAACATTTAGCTTCCTTATAGAAGGCGTGAAAAGGTCAGCTGGAAATTTTATTGATGGTGCTTAAAGGAGAAGTTTTCTTGCTGCAATGCAAAATTGGAGCTTATTTGGACAGAGGAAATCATACTAAAAAACCAAGTCCTGTTCCACAGGACAATTACATTCTAATCCCTCTGTGTATTTATATTGCTGTTCAGTGCTCTATGCCCATGTTTCAGGCGAAAATCTTTTATTGTATCTCTTATACTTTATCTGATACCTGAGCTGCATTTATTACACTTTACTGATTTGGTTTCAATGAGTGACACATCCCTATAGGTCTCCAGAAAGCAAGAAACACCTTTATATGATTATCATTTGTTAAGCACTTATTATTACTGTCTTAAACTTGTCTTGGAAATACAAAGCTTATGTATAAATGCCTACAAATATCTGAAGGGTGGGTGTCAGGAGGATGGGGCCAAGCTCTTTTCAGTGGTGCCCAGTGACAGGACAAGGGGCAATGGGCACAAACTGAGGCACAGGAAGTTCCGTCTGAAAATGAGGAAGAACTGCTTCCCTCTGAGGGTGACGGAGCACTGGAACAGTCTGCCCAGGGAGGTTGTGGAGTCTCCTTCTTTGGAGATATTCAAGACCCGCCTGGACAAGATCCTGTGCAGCCTACTGTAGGTGACCCTGCTTCGGCAGGGGGGTTGGACTAGATGACCCACAGAGGTCCCTTCCAACCCCTACTATTCTGTGATTCTGTGATTCTGTAAGTGTAACATTTTAGACTGAAGATTTAGCATTTTAGGGAACTTCACTTTATGGTCTATTATATCCTCAGTATAAATGATGTCATTAAGACCACCTGACAATTAACTTTGAGCAGTTATTCTCTAAAGGACAGATGCTTTTTAGTGAAAAGAATTATGAGCACTACAAATGTGTTATCTAATGACCATTACTAATTATTATTAATACAGTTAATAATAATAGTCATGTTTGACATGATTTTCAATGAAAGTATTTAATGATTCATGGAATGTTTGTCTCCGGCATCCTTTGCGAGGTAAATACTTTAAATGATGAATGGTTAAATGATGATACACATGAGTCAAAGGATTTGATTATGGTCATAAAATGTGGCATATGGAGAAATGGAAATCAGGGAAGAAAAGTGATTAAGGCATTGGTCTTGTCATTAAGAGACTAGCAGTCTGGATATAGTTATTGGTGTGAACTTGGGTGCTTAACTTCACTGTTTCTGTTTTCTTGCTGCAAAATGGAAATGATCATTTACTATATTACCAGCACATTGATATATGGGGCAAGGTTCTCTTACTGTATTGAAGTAAATGGAACCTGACCCTTCCTATGGGGCTCAGTTCACAACAGCATGAGTTTTGTTCTATTGCTTGGGCTTGTCACTAAATTTTTTTTTAAACGCACTACCTCATTCTGTAACTTTCTCCTTCTTCAATTTCAGTCCTCTCTTAGTTTCTTTTCCAGGCTCAGAGAATTCTAACTCTTAAGCATATTAATCTGTTCTCCATAAACAGAGCATTTGATTTTTGACATTTTCAGATTTTTTTAGATCCAGCTTTGTACCAGCCTCACTGGTTGCTGATCTTCCCAGCCTCACCAGCCACAGATAACCATTGCCTGTCTGAGTTTTGTGTTTTATCTGCTCACACTCCGCAATCCTCAACATTCCTTGGTGCTAGCTGAGTTCACCAGCTCTGGTCCAGCAGTGTCTACCCTGGCTAATTGTTCTTCCCCGAGAGCAGCTCCTCAAGGTTAGGATCACCTCAGTCTGTTCCAGAATGAAAAAAATAAATACTTTAGAATCATGGTTTTCCATCGCATCATTTTTATTTTCTTTTATAAAGAAAAAGAAAAGCTTCAACAATACTGATTTCTGGCGTTGAATCAGGGAAAGAACAATGAATTCCTATGTTCATTTTAGAGCATGTTTATTCTCATTATCTTCTTATGAACTATGCTTATTGGTGATAACAGATGAGAATTTGATATTACAGATTTTCCATTTAGATTGCAGAGGTGGGATTTCATGTTGTCTATGTGTCATGTCAGACTGTAAAAACCATTGATAGAACAAAAACTTTTATCTTTTACTGAGATTATGCTAAGAAAAACTATTTGGGTTGTTGAATATGTCAACAATTTTTTTCCCATGAACTGCATAATTTTACTCAGGTTTTCTTTTATTAGATATATATCCAGAGACACTTGGACAAGCTTGAGAAGTGGACCTGTGTGAACCTCATGAGGTTCAACAAGGCCGAGTACAAAGTCCTGCACCTTGGTCAGGGCAATACCCGCTATCAAAACATGCCGGGGGATGAAAGGTTTGAGAGCAGCCCTGCCGAGAAGGACTTGGGGCTACTGGTGGAGGAATACCTGGACATGACCCACCAATGTGCACTTACAGCCTAAATAGCCAACCATGTCCTGGGCTGCATCAAAAGAAGCGTGGCCAGCAGGTCGAGGGAGGGGATTCTGTCCCTCTGTTCTCCTCTAAGAGACCCCACCTGGAGTCCTGTGTCCAGCTCTGGTGCCCTCAGCACAGCAAAGACCTGGATCTGTTGGAGAGGGGCCAGAGGAGGCCACAAAAATGATCAGAGGGCTGGAACCCCTCTGCTGTGAGGAAAGGCTGAGAGAGTTGGGGGTTTTCAGCCTGGAGGAGTGAAGGTTGCGGGGTGACCTTAAAGCAGCCTTTCAGTACCTGAAGGGGGCCTATAGGAAAGACAGGGAAAATCTTTTCAGCAGAGCCTGTTGCGATAGGACGAGGAGGAATGGCTTTAAATTAAGGGAAGAGTAGATTTAGGTTAGATAGAAGGAAGAAATTTTTTACGGTGAGGTTGGTGAAGCATTGGAATGGGTTGCCCATAAAGGTAGTGGAGTCCCCATCCCTGGAAACATTCAAGGTCAGGTTGGGCGGGGCTCCAAGCAACCTGGTCTAGTTGACGATGTCCCTGCTCACTGCAGGGGGTTTGGGCTAGATGGCTTTTAAAGGTCCCTTCCAACCTAAAGCATTCTAAGATGTTAAGATTCTATCACTTGGAAAAAAAAAATGTAATTTTTCCTTCTGTCTAGACCTGTCTATACTTAATATGCTCTAGGTACTAGAAATAGGCAATACATTGAACCAGAAGAAGGGTTGAAACAGCTCAATGTATAGTTGGTAGTGAATGTGCATTTGGGACTCTGAACATCATATGAGATAACTGGAGTACTGAGAACTATTGTTAGTCCAAACACAAACTGTCCTGTTTTGCTAGCTGGAATGCCAGAGGCAGTTTAGCTGAATTAAATGATCCCACGTCCCCAGATAATTTTGTAGGCTTTAATTTCTCTGGGTGAGGTATCACACCAACATCCTATTGCTCCTTCTGGCTGAGCTGGTTCAGAAGCCACTCAGACATCTTTGCCTGGCAATGTGTGGTGATATCTGTCAGTGGACAGATGCTGCTTTTCCGCTCTGTTTGCACATACTTCAGAGTTAGTGATGATTAAACCTGTTCATGATCTCTTCTGAAGCATTCAGGGGTTTTAAATTTCAGGCTCTGCAACAGTGCCTAATTTAAGCATTTTGCACAATTTACACTGATGTGGTCCTTGCAGGATGCAAATCAGAACAAGTCCACTTTCGTCTACACAGCTGAGATGTAATTTATGCATTTTCACTAAATCCTGCACCTCCGTATTATTATCAAATGTGACATTTAAAAAAGCCTGTCGATGCAGAAACTTCCCCTCTCTTCTGAGTGGAAGGACGTGATGGTCTGGGTCATTACTGAAGCTTTCAGAATTCATTTACATCATTTTCAAGTCCTTTTGGGGCACTTTTCTCACCATATAATTTCCTTCTTTCCCTTCTTGACTACAAACTCTCTCTCCTGGTCACAGCAACTGACTTGAGACCACTTAGCATGTGCTTGGTGCAAGGGACAAGATGCCCTAAGCCAGCTTCCCAGCCATTAAAAGCATTTGTCACTCTTTTTCTATCTAACTTTGTGCACTTCTTTTCAAGATAAGCAATCTTTAACCCCTCAAAGAAGAATTTGCCTAAAATTCGATGAAAAATAAAAGTAGTCAAAAGTTTAAGGGTAAATTGAGGTGATTACTTTAGAAGGCACATACAAACTTCTTTTTTTAAAATGTATCATCTCACAACAGTCTATAACACTTGTGCATTTTTAAAACACCTTTTATGCAGTAGACTTCTATACAGTACAGATTCCTACCTGTTGTTTGTGAAAGGAGTTGTGTGAGAAGGTTAAAATACATTCCTACTTGTAAAACAATCAGAAAATATATGTTTTCTAATACAGAGAACTTATTTAAGGTGCATAAAAATATCTGCGTCCATTGATGTTGCTGTTCTCAAATACCTACTGACTGGAGGAGCAGTTTTCTAATTCCTGGTTGGCATAGACAAATACAGGTTCATTGATTTCATGAGAATTAAGGTTGCCTGTGCCAGCTGAGAATGTGGCCCATCCAGGTGTACTATGACATTTAGAAAGAAGCAAACACACTCATGATGCTCTTCAGGATGTCTCGACAGAGCAGCCAAAAGTTTTATTTCAGTTTTTAAGATAGGTAGTCAAAAGAACCATTTCCCTCTTTCAAAATGAAATAGAGATTGTGCTGAGATTTCCAAACCAATTATTTCCTAGGTATATGGAGACATATGTATCACTAGAATGAAGAACAGAACAAGTGAAATGAAGATGATTCTCTTCCAGACAATCACAATTCATGATTTTACGGTAATGACCAATATTACTCAATAAGTAGCACCAAAATATTTTATGAAAGATATAGGGAGGGATAATTCCTATGTGACACCTCATAAATGAAAAGGGATAAGGGTGGCAAAACAAGTATTAGATCACAGAATCGTAGAATCATAAGATAGTTTGGGTTGGAAGGGACCTTTAAAGGTCATCTAGTCCAAAACCCCTGCAGTGATCAGTGACATCTTCAACTAGATCAGGTTGCTCAGAGCCCCGTCCAACCTGACCTTGAATGTTTCCAGGGATGGGGCGTCTGCCACCTCTCCAGGCAACCTGTTCCAGTGATTCACCACTCTCATTGAAAAAAATTTCTTCCTTATATGTAGCCTGAACCTACCCTCCCTTAGTTTAAAACCGTTACTCCTTATCCAATAGCAACAGTCTGTGCTAAAATGTTTGCCCCTATCTTTCTTATTAGCACCCTTTCAGTGCTGGAAGGCTGCTCTAAGGTCTCCCCACAGCCTTCTGTTCTCCAGGCTGAAAAGCCCACACTCTCTCAGCCTTTCCTTGTAGGAGAGGTGTTACAGCCCTCTGATAATTTTTGTGGCCTCCTCTGGCCCCGCTCCAACAGGTCCATGGCTTTGCTGTGCTGAGCGCTCCAGGGCTGGACACAGTACTCGGCTGCAATTGATAGCAATGCATTTTAGCCTCAAGAAAATTGTCACCAAGTTGACTTTGGCAGAAGATCAACTACTGCTTTCAGTGGGGACTACAACAAATACAGTATTTCCATGAACTCGACTGATATACAAAGTTGTCTTTTGTTTGGTGTGTTTTTGTTCAACATTAAGTTTTTCCAGACATTTTGCACTGCTGAAAATTATTACAACGTTTGCTACCAAGTCAGTTACTTATGAGATGAACATGTGAATATTTACATCAATCCATTCACATTGACTACGGTGCACATGTTGTTTATGTCAATCTGTCACATTTGAAAAAGACAAAATCCTTTTTCTATGTGCTTTACCACAATTCATGGCCTCAGACAAAAACGTATAAAAAAGGAGTAAATTTAAGTGGTTATGCTTCAGGGACGAAATATTTGGTTGTTAGACCAAATGGGTAGGAACTCACAGACCCAGGTTCCTACTGAGAGATTCAGCTGAAAGATAAAATAAAATAAGACAAAACAAAATAAAACAAAACAAAATAAAATAAAATAAAATAAAATAAAATAAAATAAAATAAAATAAAATAAAATAAAATAAAATAAAATAATTCTTGATTTATCAATGCAGTTTTCACTGTTGGAATGGATATGAGGTTTTTCTCAACTTAAGATTGATATAACTGTTCCAGAAAAAATACATTTCATATGTTCATTTCCAAACCACGTCATACATTTTTTCACATATATTTCAGGTACATTTTTCACTTTTTTTCACATTCTTAAACTCTGAGATTCTTTGTTCCTGACTGAAGAGTATAAAAGGAACTCTTAAGGCTTTATTTTTCACACATTTATTCTTCTACCTTGTTCAAGGATAAGGTTTGGAAACTTGGGTCTTATTTTGCATATGTAGGCTGGTATAAAACTGAGTCTTGATTTTTCCTTGATACTTTGAGGTATTATTAGATTAGGTATAACAGTGGTAATAATAATACTAAAAAGAGCACAGTACTTGCACCTCACGTCTATTTAACCCTTCTCTCAAACCTACAGCAAGGATAGGCACCCCTGCAGAAATTTCAGTCTTACAGTCCACATCTAGGGTGGTTCCTCTGAGCTTGCAGTGGAGGGTTATAAACATGTATTTATGTTCACCTGGCCACCTGCATACAAGTTATGAGTTGTTGACACTGACATCACCTAGTACAGCAACAGATGTCTGATAAAGAGCATTCGGTGAGGTGCAAAGAGGTAGATAGTAGCTTTGGAAAATATATGTAGATGTACTTCTGGAGAGAAAGAGTGCAGGAAAAAGAACGGTTGTTTGTTTGAAAGCTTTGCAAGAAAAAGGGCTATAAGACAGTTATGACTCTGAGCAATGCAGTGACACTCAAAAACACAAAAAATTGAAATAGTCCATAGAATCACAGAAGCATTAAGGTTGGAAAAGACCTCTAAGATCACCAATGAAGGAAAACGTCCTGAAAATCATTTTTTTAGATTTCCAAGATATGATCCAGGTTTTATTTGCATAATTTTCGTGATTTCACTGGCATCTTTCCTAATGCAGGGAGTTTAGGTTTAGAACCCGGTTAGTATTTAGCTCCAGAAATAATAACTTTCCAAGGGCTTTACTCTGAGCATGTCAGCTGTAATTCATTCCTGTTTTAAGTGATTTGAGACCATGTGAGAGTAATTCAAGTGCCTAAACAGAGGTATATAATGACATTTTAAGTCGTGCTAAGAGGTATCCTGGTGTATCTAAGGCATTCATGTGGACTGGCAGATAATAGACAAGATTTAGGTTAGACCCTTTATGCATCCCCTAAGGGATGACTGGAAGCAAGAGCATCTCAAATGGCAGAAGATGCCTGTGTTTACACAGACAAATTGTTCAAATCCCTAAATCACTTCTTCCTTCTTCAGACCATATCCTCACACACACAAAAAAAAAAAGGCAAAAAAAAAAGTATGCTGAACAGGGGTAGGTGAGCTGTTTTTTGACCAGGAAATCAGTTTCTACCACTTGCACAGAGACCTATTGAACAGTAACAAATATTATCAGGTTAGTACAAGTGATCAAGCAGAGACATTCAATGAAGAAATTGCCTTTCTTTTCTCAAAATGCTACCAACCTTCAGCTGAGCTTGAATAACTCCTTTTGACATACCCTTAATGAACTGAAATATGAATTGAAACATATCAGTCTAAAGAAATTATCATTGCTTTCTGCATTTCACTTAGTTACCCATTTTTACTTTGCATAATAATAAATGGAGAACATGCACATGATTAGTGATTGCATTTCAAAGTAGGAATGGTAACTTAAATCTCCTTCCACCAAAAGTTATTTTCAAAAGTGGAAGCAAAACACTGGCAGCTTTTGTCTTCAGGTGAAAGTGCACTCTGTTAAAAGCTCTGAACGACCTAAACCTGTGGTTATCCATGGCCCAGTGTTTATTGCCTGCTCCATTTATATTTGTATTCTTTTTGCTATGATTTACACGAGTTACTTAGTTGGTTTTTGTTCCTTGTATCACAGTAAGCATAAAATGCTTCTGTAGTTATTTGTGTCTGCAAAATTACGTGTATAAAATTGATGCTTAGTTAAAGATGAGTTGAAAATCTTGCCTCTAGATCAAATTTAAAACCAGTGATGCACTACATGAGAAATATTGCTCGTAGCGTGCTTCTGTATTACTATTATATGTCTCATGGGGCTTTTAAAAGATTAAATTTCTTTCATTCTTTGGTTCAGTTTTTTGGAAATCATGCATTATTGTTTTGGGCATAATGCAGGTTTCATTCCAGCCAGTATAATTCAGTAATTTTAGTAACTTTCACGTGAGAATATTAGGCTCAAAATCTTGTTTATGGGAAAAGAGTAAGCACACTTTTTCAATATATGTATAAACCCAAGAATTTATTTTTTATGTAAGTGAAATCTCAACAGTCATATCCAGGAAATGCTATTTATTGAGACCTAAATGTTACAGAAAAAGAAAGAATTATGCAGTTAAAACTGTTATGCACACACTTCTCATTCTCTGTTCCTTGCCCTGGTGTTCTCACCCTTCCTTTGCTCCTCTGGGTCCCAAGGTTGGCAGTTTTATTCTGCTAGTGGTTGTTTTAGGGAGTGTTACAGCAAACAGTCAGCTTCTGGGGTCCTTTATCAAGAGGAATATAATGTTCATGCTGATGGTTTCCTCTTCCTTGTCCTAGGAACCACCTGGGATCCATTTTCAGATGCTTATTTAACATGTTTTTACACCTAGCTCTTCATCTGTCTGCAGCTCCACATTACATCCAAATTTACTTAGGTACTTCTGTCAGATATGGCTTCATTGTCTCTGTCACCCCTAAACTCAGTTTTGCCCAGCTCCAGGTCTGTATTTGTTTAATTCACTGTGGGTGAGCTGTCTCTAATGCCAGCTCTGCCCACCTCTTACCATCCCGTCTCTAATCCTCTGTGCCACGTCCTGTGTCTCCCCTTCTCAAGGTCTCTGCTATCCTACTAGGCTTGTATTTCTCTAAATCATTGGGTTAGAGTCATAAATATCTCATTCTACATTGAATAACTGCTTATTATTTCTGTTTATGTAAAACTATAGTTGTATCATGCAAAGATAAATGAAAGTATTACAAACTACACATAGGCAGACACATGGTCTACTAGAGAAATCGTTTTAACAGCTAAAGCCACTATAGTGAAGCTTAAGCAGGTTGGCAAAAGTTCAGTCAGAGCAAGCCTGATAACTCTCAGTCCTGAGGCCTTGCAAACTCAGCACGAAGCTTATGGCCTGTTATGCAGAGTGGAAAAGCCGTACTACAGGGCTACAGGGCTCCAAGAACTATCAACATCTGTTTTCTATAGCTAATTTGTATAGAAACATCTCCACTCCTAAAGAACTAAGGATCAGCTAAACCATACAGAGCATAAACTTCCACGCTATATGAGGAAGAAAAAAACCCTAGTGAAGACATAATGGATGACAGGTTTTGATATTGTTCTATATCCTTTTTTAAATCTATTTTGTAGCTCTGGATGAGCCAGGCTCATTCTGTTTGAAGCTGTGAAATGTAGGAGACCAACAGATACTAGGTTGTCACAGCTCCCTGTTACCAACTCTAGCCAGAACCCCTGCTGAGTGTGTGTTCCCTATAGGTATACACACAAAGAGATGTATACAATACACGTCTGCGCACACACACATGGCAAGGCACACATACAATTACTCAGCACCCACAAACACAAACAGTCTCATCCTGTTCCTTCGTCTGGTTCATCAGGATGAAGGTCTGTTGCAAGGTGGATCCCCCTCAGCAGCCGGGGTCAGAACCTCTGTCAAGCCCAGTAGCTGCCCTTTGATTCCAGTCTCCTCAGTTGCTGGTACCTGAACAGATGAGCTTTTGAGGCTGCAGCCCCAGTCCAGCTGCTGGTAGACACCGCTTTGCTCATGCACACACATGTGTGTGTGCACTTGTACTGTGGGTCTCTGTATTAAATTATCTTGAATAAGGCTATAAAGTAGATTTTATTGGATCCTCTTTTCTCCAGTTGCCTCATGCACAGGGATATAAACATACAAATGGGTCTCCCATTTGGCCCTCAGACACCACAGTCACGGAATGGGACTCCTCCAGCAGCCAGCTCACAGCCCCTTGGGTCCGTTCAGTACCCAGCCCAGACTTATGGCCACCTCAACACTTCGTTCCTGAGTGCCTAGTCCTACTTGTTGGCTAATCTGGCTTGATGCTTGCTGGCAATCATCCACTGATGTACACACCCACATGATGTTCATGTGCTCTAGTCACTCTAGTTGACAGCACAGACACATGGGCCTCTATGACCCCTGGTCCCACTCCATTCACTGGTACTCAGAGACCCATACACATACACACAGGCAGAACAGAGAGCCCTTCACCTGAGAAAACAGCTAGAAATGGAGTTCAGTGAGAATACGGACAGCTGCACCTACCAGCTGCAGGGCATGGCCAGACAAACACACCAACTAGCAGCCTGTTGATATGCAACCAGCTCTTCTCCCTCTTCTCCCTCTATTTCCCCACATTTTTTTTACCTTGATAACTCTCTTTCCCCATCTTAATTGCTCTCCTAAATATCCCATGATAAGTCTTGTACAAGCCAAAGATTATTTTTCCAGCCCCCCACAATTTGTCCCATCCCTGTAAGTAGTGAACCCCCCACCCAGTCTGTAAGGTGCACACCCATTGACTCATGGTACTGGGTGAGAATGTGACATTATTGTATGCAAAAATTATTTGACCTCTCTAAAACTCTTCATAGGAACAAAATACTTTATTACCACTCTTTTGACTTCAGGTAAGGTTCCAGTTGTATTAATAGTTCTATAATTTTATCTATATGTAGGTGCCTTTGGCTTTCTTATCTTTTTTGTTATTTGTCTTGTAGTGTAGTAATAGATGCTTGGGTGAGTCTCTCTTCTTGTCATTAGTATTTCAGTCTCAGATCCCAGCAGAGGTGAATTGAGATGCTAGTTAATAAGATGCAGGTAACTCAGTTGTTGAGCAGTTGGATTATGGTCAAGCCATAGAGAGAGTGAACATCTGAAGATGAAGATCCAGGTAATAATAGAAATGACTAAACAAAAAAGTCAGTTTTGTTCTCAGATGTAGGTGCTGGTGGATAATATGTATCAACACTTACTAGGGTCAAGGTCATACTACCCAGTATATCAGCCAGCATAATCTTTTTGATCTTATTTTCAATCTACAGCTAATAAGTAAAATGCTAGAGGGATCTATTTTATTTAGCATTAATTACACTGCAGTCAAGTCATTAAAGAGCTGAAATACTCATTACAAGATATAAAATTATCACTAAAAATCTTCAATTTCTACCCCTAAAAAAGTGTATATTGTAATCTTTGAAGAGACACAGAAGAAAATAAAAAATAAATTAAAATTTCTTATTTGGGTTTTTTTGTATTTGGAGTATTAAATATGTGTAAGCCCCTGTGTATTAAAATAGTTGTCTTCTTAATTGCCTGTGAATATGAGGTGAAGTATGTATTTTATCAAAATTTATTTCTACCACACATGGTCTAGGAATTCCTTAACATCTATTATAGAAAGTTCATTATACTAAAAATGCTCGACCGTGAAACTGAGGTTATAGAAAACATTATACTTGTCAAAGGAATTAATCTCATGATGACCAAACCTTCCTTCCCCTACGATTTTTCATTGTTATTCACTTTAGATCTTTGTCACCCATCTAAAACCCAGTGGAATGCAAACTCTGACCTTTGACTTACACGGTTAGAAGTAGCGTAAAAATTTTGACTCATGCAATCCCAATTTTTGTGTTGCTTTTTTTTAATGTGCTTATTTTGATTGTCATATTAATCACCTGTCAAACACCATTTCTTAGCTTTGAAAGGAACTGTGTCCATTTGCTTCAGTTCAATAACCTGAAACTGCCAAAAGTGAACTGCTCATCTCTCTGTGAATAAACCGAATTGTATTTGTCATTTCTGAGCTTGTTGATGGTTTCTCTTCCTAGCAATGTGCAATCTTTTATGATAGAAGAAATATTGCGTATTTAACTGTATGTTGGGCTTCATTGTTTTCTTTTCATGAGTGGGTTGATTATCGATGTACATCTCACGAATGAGGAACAAAGTATGTGTCCATTAATGACTCCAAGAAGAAAGAACAATATCTTGTGCAGTACCTTTCACATGAATACTGTTTATTAGTTCTGCCAAATCTATTCCTATATCCTTAATTATTGATCAGAGCTCTATTTTGCTAGGTGCCTAGAGGTGCAGGAAAAAATATGCCTTTTCATGAAGATTTTCTGACTTCTTTCTTCAGCTCAACTGTTCTCATCTTAGCCTACCACAACATCCAATTAAATAAGATAGTGATCCCCTAGGAGAGGTTTCTTCTTGAAACTTAAACTTACTAGAAGTTTAGGAAAGATACATGAATTTCTCTGTTGGCATACGTAATTGTTTTTCTCCAGGCAGAGCTGGACGTCTTCAAGTCCTGATCAATGAAAAATGTCAGATGTACATCAAGATTTGAAGGACATTTGCTAATTCTAAAATACAGACTTTGCTAAGTTTTGTGACGAAATGATCAAATAATGGCAGCTTCATTTGTGTTTGTCTCAATAATAGAGTATAAAATCAAGGAAAAAAACAAACAAAACCACACAACCAAACAAAAAAAGCTAACGACAGTAGAGAGAGAAATGCTCACTGGAGGGCTAGCTTGTTCTTCTCTGCAGATATGGCTAACCTAGCAGCTAAATGTCAGGGAAAGGCTAACATAAAACCAGCCTAAATTGTGCTATAGGTACTCAGCAGTACTGAGAACAAAGGCAAACAGGGTTGCTGGTGAATGAGGTGAATAAGGTGTCTCCACTTTTAGAAACTATTATTTCTACCTGGTTCTAGGGAACACTGCTTAGGTGTCCTTCTGTGTATTCATAAAGGTCCATCTGCCTTTTATTGCTCCCCTCCACTGTAGTATAACCTTCCTGGACTACTAAAGAAAGTCAAACACGTGTGAGGCTAGATTCTGGATATGTTATAATAACCTTAATTTTTATGCCGAACAAACCTTAGGATTATGGCATAGATTGAAGCGTTGTGATACATGTCATTTTTGAGGTTATGCTTGCCATCTGCCATGCACATTGTAAAGCAACCAGAGCTGCAGGTAGAACCTCAGGAGTGATTAGAAGGGCCCTGACAGAATGATATGGCTTATGTTGAAGTGTACCTGGCAGGTTATGATACAGGTGATGGAAGGGATGCAACATCTCTTGTAGTAGGTGGAGAATCCAGTCTTCCAGAGAATCATGGACGTGAACGTATCGTCAGTCATACACCCCTCATGGTCTCAGGGAGTGTGTCTAGAATTAGAAATAAATATGGCTTTCTTGAAGTTAGAACTTGTAGTATAGGACCATCAGTACCTATGTGTCCAAAATGCAAAGAAAGAAAATGCAAATCTTCAGTGAACTTTTGGTAAGAAATTTCTTACTGCATGTCAGTGTCTCAAGAGAAAAAATGAAGATATTTGAAGGTGTTAAACCCGTCATCCTTTTCTTCTTCTGCAGGTAAGTATATGAACTACTGTTTCTTACACTCATGTGTGGCTTGTGTAAGACAGAACACCATTTTGAAAAACAATATTGCTTAAAAATCCCAAAGAACATAGTCACCAACTGTAAAACAGGTACATGAAGAGATATGACTTCTGAATTAGTGCTATGAATAAAACAGTCGTGCTCATCAATATTCTCTCCAGCACTCAGACAAAGCAAACAATACTAAATAATGCAGTGAAATGCTTTCACCAGCTACTACAGCTACATACAGATTGTTAGCCCAAAGGGAATACAACAGGTTGGGGAAATGAGGGTTGAAATGTTAAATACATACTTTAGTGTATTGATAGGGATAAGAAAGATGTGACAGGCCTAGTGTGCAAGGTCAGAAATGATGTAAAAAATAATATCCCTAGGGAGTGTGTTGAGCCTGACTCTGGCCAGTCACCTGTTAAACAATGCAGCTGGGTTTTTTGTTTTTAAATTGCCTGAGATAATTAATGATATCACATCCTAAAGATGAATTCTGATGCATTGATTCTGGGAACAAAGAGAATTTCGAATTCTGAAGCCACAGTTATATTTTTGATAAGATTAATGATAGCTATGAAATAATAAAAATAACCTGGGAATTTGACCAATAAAGGTTCTATCTGTTTGTATTACATGGTTAGTTTAGTTAGCATTTCTGGCATATAGCTCTTTTAACAATGCTGAGACATTTGCAGGCTGAGCTCAAGAGAAGAAACATCTGCTGACTTCATCAGAGGAGCATATGCTTAGCAAATTAAGATGTGGAACCATGAAGTAGTAATAACAAAGCAAAAAAAATTGTCATTTTACTTAGAAATGAAAAGTGTACAAGGTTCTCTAGGAAACGGAAAAAAAAATAGAACCCCCTTTTTGGCAGGGATTGAATCACAAAGCAGTGTCTTTACTGAAAATGCTTCACAAAAGCAATAGTTTCAGCAATTCTCTTTTCTGTTCCTGCAAGCTGAGTTTGTCTTTGCATCAAAAAATCCCGTAGTCTCCCAGTTCCAAGATGTAGAGTATCTGTACGGTAAAGGCTCCAATGTATGCAATTTTTTACAAAAGGCTGTGAATAACCGGGTTATAAAGTGATGTTTAAACAATGGCAAAAATATAGGTAGATAGGTAATGGCATTTTAAGCTAGCATCGGTCCTTCTATTAGCCATTTTTATACAAAATATGCATAGATATCTGTACTTCTCTCTGTGATTACTTACACAAACTTCTGAAATGAATGGATGTTGAAAGACCTAGTAGAAATCAGTTAATTTAATATGGGAAAAAATAACAAGTGCAGTTATTTAAAATGAAGAGGTTAGAAGTCCCCCATCACAAATTCTGTTTCAGTAACTCAGTTGAAATAGTCCCTTCTTCTGCATCTTTGAATACTAAATATGGTCCTTAGGGTTTCCTCTTGATTTATTTTGTTGTAAGTTTATTCAGAAGCAAATTCATGCTGTAGATTTGGCATTGTCATTTTTGTTTTCAAATCTTGGACAGAAGGTTAGTGAAGTTATTTGTTGGCCTGCCTAAGGCAGATACATTTTTTCAGCATTGTCCCCTTTAATATTTACTATAGAGATTTCAAAAACTGTGATTCCAAGTGCCTAGAAAACTTTTGAGCATATAAAACTAAAGTGAACTCATTGCAACAGAAGATTACAGAATCACAGAATCACAGAATAGTAGGGGTTGGAAGGGACCTCTGTGGGTCATCTAGTCCAACCCTCCTGCTGAAGCAGGGTCACCTACAGCAGGCTGCACAGGACCTTGTCCAGGCGGGTCTTGAATATCTCCAGAGAAGGAGACTCCACAACCTCCCTGGGCAGACTGTTCCAGTGCTCCGTCACCCTCAGAGGGACGAAGTTCCTCCTCATGTTCAGACGGAACTTCCTGTGCCTCAGTTTGTGCCCATTGCCGCTTGTCCTGTCACTGGGCACCACTGAAAAGAGCTTGGCCCCATCCTCCTGACACTCACCCTTCAGATATTTATAAGCATTTATTAGGTCCCCTCGCAGCCTTCTCTTCTTCAGGCTGAACAAGCCCAGTTCCCTCAGCCTCTCCTTGTAGCAGAGATGTTCCAGTCCCCTCATCATCCTTGTAGCCCTCCGCTGGACTCTCTCCAGTAGCTCTTCATTTTTCTTGAACTGGGGAGCCCAGAACTGGACACAGTACTCCAGATGAGGCCTCACCAGGGCAGTGTAGAGGGGAAGGAGAACCTCTCTCGTCCTGCTGGCCACACTCTTCTTGATGCATCCCAGGATCCCATTGGCTTTCTTGGCAGCAAGGGCACACTGCTGGCTCATGGTTAACCTGTCGTCCACCAGGACACCCAGGTCCCTCTCCGCAGAGCTGCACTCCAGCAGGTCCGTCCCAAGCCTGTACTGGTGCATGAGGTTGTTCCTCCCCAGGTGCAGGACCCTGCACTTGCCTTTGTTGAACCTCATCAGGTTCCTCTCTGCCCAACTTTCCAGCCTATCCAGGTCACGCTGAATGGCAGCACAGCCTTCCGGTGTGTCTACCACACCTCCCAGTTTGGTGTCATCAGCAAACTTGCTGAAGGTACATTCTAACTCTTCATCCAGGTCGTTGATGAAGAAGTTAAACAAGGCTGGGCCAAGTACTGACCCCTGAGGGACACCACTTGTTACCAGCCTCCAACTAGACTCAGAGCTGCTGATGACAACCCTCTGAGTTCTGCCATTCAGCCAGTTCTCTGTCCACTTCACCGACCACTCAACCAGCCCACACTTCCTGAGCTTCCCTAGGAGGATATCATGGGAGACTGTGTCCAAAGCCTTGCTGAAGTCCAGGTAGACAACATCCACGGCTCTCCCTTCGTCTACCCAGCCAGTCATGTCATCGTAGAAAGCTATCAGATTGGTCAGGCATGATTTCCCCTTGGTGAATCCACGCTGACTACTCCTGATAACCTTCTTTTCTTCCACTTGCTGCTCTTTGCAACTTTTGGAAGTTTCCTATTCTTCTGAAAATCTTGAAAATTTTAAAATCTTTAAACTAGTTTTACCTATCAAGAGTTACATTTACAGAAGATTGATAAGAGGGATGGGAGAACCAGACCCATAAACCATAAATATTCTATTTATGTTGCCATAACAGTCCTCATATTTGTTAACTCTGAATTTACAAGCACTGGAGAAGAAATTCCCTCCAAAATACATTTCATTTAGGCATATTTATGCAATTCATTCTATGTTTTGGGGAGTTTATATCACAATTTTTATGTAATACCTTTTCCTCCGTGTTTATAAAATAAGATTTTTAATTCAAGAAGGATTCCTGACTGAATCTCTGGTCTTCCCTAAAACTTTGGAGTTTTTGTATCTCATGAAGGAAGGATAAATATGAACCAGTATTATCCTCTTGAGATATGAACTGAGATAAATGACATGCAGAGTTCGGTGATCTTTCTTTTCTTTAAACAGTTTCATAATAAATAAGTGAGATGAATCACTGCATAGGGACCTGCACTCTTTTTTCTGTGCGACATCATCCCACCCTGGTTTATCACATCAAGTTGACACAGAAGGTCCAAACCAAGAGAATTGACTGACTGGAGATTTTGGTCCATTTAAACAAGTTAGCATTTGTTTGGCTAATTTAAGAGCTGTTTATGTCTGGACTGATCGTGACAGAATACATTTTAATAATTTAAAGATGTGCTTTCTCACCTGTCTGACGCTAGATATCAGCAGAATGTAAAACTCAAGGTTCATCATCAAACACAACTTCTTCAAATGAATCATTTCCACATTAATTTCCCCAGTGCATACATAATTTTAAACATGCTTGTAAAGTTAAAAGTTGCTTTGATATATAACACATTTTTGACATGGCTTTTCACAAGACTATAACTTTTCTGGCAATAATAAAAGCTGGATAGTCTTGATAAAACCTAATCTGTGGAATGGAGTATTAAGATTTTTTCTTCTCATCTAGTTCACAGAGGATCAGGTGCCAATTCTGGATGCCTCTGTCCATTCAGTTGTACCGTATGAAACATTTAAGAAACAGCAATAAAAACCAGTATGAAATCGGGTGGCTAATGACACCCTTCTTATGCATGCGTGGGTAGAAATAGGAGAAGGTTTCAGGAGGTTAATGCTTCAATGAAAATGAAAATTGTAACAGGGATGAATCTGTAGATCTGTCGTACATGCTCCAGATGTTCTGTCTTGACAATCTGTATAGTTTAGCTTGGGACCTCACACTTCAGTGAGCTGTCAGAGGATCTAGGTTAGCAATGTGTAGAAGCTACAGCAGCACTGTAGTGTCTCTGCCCTTAGATATCAGAACAAACTTTCTTCTCGGAGAACCATAGACTGCAGCAGCACTGGATGGCAGCTCTTTCTGAGGTTCCTTCAGTGCAAGGAACTGAAAAAGGACTAAACAAATCTAAACAGACAGAATTTTGCAGAAATAACTGCAGACTGTTTCCGTTTCCAAGAAGGCCTATCAGATTTGAAAATAAGTTCCTGTGGATTTCTTGAACCCATCTTTGTTTCAGTAGCAAGTACATTTTAAGTAACTCTACAAAAAGCATCTATTAAAGCAAAATGCTCTACAAAGCTTTTCGCTATCTCTTTTTCTACCAGCCTTCCCAAAACTGGGGCAAAATCTCCCTCACAACACTGACAGTGGGGTATTCGACAGTCTAAACAGGCATTCAGTGTTTTGTAGTTTAAAGATTTCATCCTTACTGGTGTAAAAAAGACAAAGTCAATATTGCAACTGTAGTGATAGTTGTGTGGGACTACCTGTAGCCATCCAGACATATGTAATTTAACAATAAAACTCCATTAATCTTACCATGAAATTATGTTGTTTGTTTCTCTCTTTGGTCATTTTATGACTAAATATACCTGTTTTATTAGGAAAAGAAAAAAACAAATTTGACAAATTAAAATTGTGACAGGTTTATTTGTACGTTACATTGCCATCCAGTTTTATCCTCTTTTACTGTAGTTCTTTGAACAACTGGAGATGAAAAGGGGCTTGCCTGTTTATCGAACTTGCTTTCATGACACCACAGGAACAGATTTCCATCCAATCATTCCTGTTTCTAGCTCATAATTCTGCGAAGTGCACTTCCATGTGTTGAAGTAGGTATACAGTCTTGATCTCTAGTGCTGAAAAATGCATGACGTGCTTTTATTAATTGTCTTAGTGGTAAATTCTCTTCATTATTTCTAGCCTCAGATTAGCTTACATAGTTTCCCTTTCCTACTTCTGGATGTTGTTACGTCTTCTTCTTCTTAGATTTTAAAAATTTGTCATAAAAAGTGTTCTCCCCAAGTTGAGTTTTACTAGCCTTGATCGAGCAACCATTTCTCTTCACTGGCAGTTATTTAAATGACACCATAAATAGAAAGTTTGATATGCTAGGTGAAAAATAGTGTCCAAATAAAAGCCTTGTTGGCACAGTAGATAACACGTCTGTTCCACAGGCTGCTTTTCAAAGAAGACAACAGAAGTCCTTTAAGAGACTGAAGGATTACCCAATCCCATGTTTGGGAGTTGAAAGCTGCATAAATTCAAACTACAAATAAAATGCATTTTCTAAAAGTGGCGATAAGGAGTCACTAGTCGAGACTCTGACTAAAGGTAAAAATGTCTCTGTCACTTGGGACCTTTGCACAGAAATAGAGAGATTCTGAGAGGACACAGGTCAACACACAGGTGAATTGTTGGCAATATTCTGTTTAATCCCTGTGGTTCAGTAATTAAATGATACAAATGAAAACTAAGCAAAACTAAACTCATGGAAATGCTAAGAGGAAGACAGTGGTGAGATTGTCATATTAGTGTCAGTATTTTTTCAAAAAAACAAAGAGCTAGCCACTTTCATCAAAACATCTCAGAAGTAGTGAGTTCGTTAAGATATAAACCACACAGCTATCTGGTTTTTGTTTGAGAAGGTTTAAAAAAAATTAGAAACAAAATCTCATCATATTGTAATACGACTTTATTAGAAGCCATTAACCTCCCTACCCTCCAACCTGTGAAACCTTCTATGGAAGTTCACAGCATGTTACAGAATACACTGACACTCTGACGTTGCTGCGTTAAAAAAGGGGGGAATGTAACACACAAATCTTGGCTTGTTTTGAAGCTTGCTCAGGGATTTTCAGTGACAATTATGCAGAAAATGCTGCATAGCTATTTTTTCTGTTAAAAGTGTTTAGAAGTTTTTGCTTTTTTTTCATTTTTTTATCTGTGGGAAATATTTGTTTTTAAAATATCTGATTGAGGAAAGCGTAATTCCCCCATGACTCCCAAATATTCTTCTCTTGATGAATGTGCAGTTGAAAGAGTAGGCTAGAAATACAGCTGCATGCATGTCTTGAATGAAGAAGTGAGGTTTGAACATTGTGTGTGAGCTAGTGCCATGAGGTTTTTGCACAAGATACAAAGATCTAGTGTGTTAACAAATATTCAACAATGTGTTTCAGATTCTTCTGACAATGAAGCATTTACCTTGCTATTTTTACCAGTGCACGTTACAGTAAATATGATTTGTGACTGTCACACAAAGGGTCAGTTTTGCCCTTGCTACTGTATATACACCAAACCATCACCGACTGTGAACAGCAGTGCTGACACATTGCATCAGGGAGACGTGGACCCTAAAGGACCACTTGGATTTCAGCTTGCAGTTCAGAAAAGCATCACTGTTTAAGCCAACAATTCGTTAATGTTGTAAACTGAGGTCCCAGGGACATTAGAGAAGGCCTTCAGTTCTTTAAAGCTTAAATGCTGTTCTGGGTAAGACACTTAAAACAAGCCATCAAATATGGGTTTGCATTTAAAGTTCAGCTGAGAAATTTCATCCTCTTAGTAAATAAAATGCAGACTCTCATCAAATGTAATTCATCATCTGGAATTAAAATACCTCCAAGTTTTAAGTGTACTTGTTTTGGGGCTCTTTTTAACAGTGATTTGTGACATCATTTGTATATGTAGGTGACTTCAGAAATTCACGAAATACAGCCTTCATATACCTAAGTTGAGGCCAGATCAGAAAAAAGGGATATTAGGGATATTAGTGCCTCATATTATTCTGTCTCAAGTTTAGGAAGAATTTTAAAGATATTTTTTGCCTGGTCTCTTTTAAACATCTATTTTAGGATGTGACAAATTATCCTTTACCTCTTTGGACTGTATGGGAGCCTAAGATGATTATTTTCCTTATAGATGTCTACATATGAGCAAATAGACCCTACACCCACACTCAGCAGGCACCTCTCTTATTTGTGCATTTGTGCTTATCTATCTTTCTGCGGGTGTCCACTGGTTTCATGGTGTAAAGAAGTGAGTGTTTGCCACCAAATTTAGCCCATACAGAGACAACTGAGGCAGTCTCTTGCATAAAAGGCCCTCAGGGAAGTCTACGAAAGCAAACCTAACCTTATCAATGGAAGGACTAGGGTCTCTGCAGAGCATAGTGCCAAAGATACTGTCACTTAAAAATATTGAAAAAAAGAAGATGATACCCTTCTTCATAAAATGGTTGCTTTGCAGGTAAGCTCTCTTTCTCAGCCTGAAAGATTCAGAGCTCCTTCCCAGGTCTGCTTGCACATTATTGCACTTGCTGTGGAAGATCACTGTTCAGAGAAACTTGTCCATGAGTCCTTCTGCAAATGGAGAGTTTGAGTAATCAGACAGAGACATGGACTGCATGCACAAAAAAGAGCGGGGAAAAGTTTTTTTCTGAAATTCTTCTTCTCAGTAAATTAATTCAAGATGAACTGGACCAGCAGGGAGAGAGGGAGATTGGAAGAGGGACCACGACCAATGATTAGGCCACTCTTCAGAGAGAATAGACTCCTGAGTAAATTGATCTGACATAATGTTGAGGGTTAACAGTAGGCAGCTAAGCCCCACACAGCAGTTTGCTCTGTCCCAGTGGGATAGGGAGAGGATGAGAAGGGTAAAAGAGAAAACTTGTGCCTCAAACTGCAGACAGTTCAATACATAAAGCAAAGGAAACTAAGGAATTTGTTCATTACTTCCTATTAGCAGGTAGTTTTTCAGCCTTCTCCAGGAAAGCAGGGCTTCCTCACATGTATTGTTTACTTGGGAAGACAAATGGCATAATTCCAAACTCCAACACCCTCTCCACCCTGCCCCCCCCACCCCCACCGCCTTCCTCTTCCTTCCCGCAGCTTTTGTTGCTGAGTATAACATCATATGGTATTGGATATCCCTTTGGTCATCCTGGTCACAAATCCAAAACACAGCACCGTACTGACTGCTACGAAGAAAATGAACTCTCAGGCAGACCCAGTACATCTAAGTAGAGCCCCAGGATGTTCTCAGGGGACAGTGAAGTGGAGGGTTTATCATAAACTCTTCAGGTTAACATTTGCCTTTTCTGCATCTGACTCTGAGATGCTGTTGTAACTCAACGTTACAGGCTCCACATCAGGATGCAGGCAGCCAAGAAGTATTAGTACAGACAATTTACCACCATATCTGAAACTCGTCTATGGATCTACCTTTAGAGTATAGTTTCACAAGGTACTTGCTTGATTTACAAAGACATCTTAGGATTCTTTTACAGTCCTGTCTTCCTATGATGCTGTTTGACTCAGTCTCTCTTGTACCAGTACATCTGTTTGTGGGTTTGTGGTTAACTGCCTCACTCAGATGAGCAAATTAGAAGCAGAAAACACTGAGGGTTAGACTGGGGCTGTGAACTTCTTGCGATAGCTCTTCTGACAATGCTACCATTTTCTAAAACTGCAGACTATGTTTCGTCTTCCCATAGGCTCAATAAAATTGCTTGTGAGTTTTAAGTGAAATTGTATTACTATAATTAGTATTTGAATCTCATTTATAATTATCCATATGTTTTTCCTTGTAGTTAATTTTTCCCCCACATGGTACATTTAATTAACTTAGATATCCTATAAGTGATTATCTTGCTTTTTTAAAGAAACAAACATCCACTTTTATCCCAAATTCTTGAACATCATGTCACTGTTCTTCTGTTGCTATTGCATGCTCGCTTCTTTACAGCAGATATGTGCTCCACAAATGTTAGCTAGTGACAGCTAATGTATATGAGAAAGTACTTTTTAATAAAATATCTTAGTGAAGATGTTTCCAATATTTCTCCCCAGTGCAGAGTATTTTTAAAGTACTGCATTACCTAGGTATGAACATCAACCCAGAGGCAGCGCTGCAAGAGTACAACACTGGAAAAGGAACCTGCATTGGTGTGAGGCCATAGAACCCATGAAAGAATTCCCTTAGGGCTACAGCAGCTGGAATCTCCATCTTCATTTTATGACCAAACTTCAGTACTGTTTATGTCACAAGCAGAGAATTGATGTGTTGGTGAATGTTATGAAATACAGGGTTGAGAAGTAAAAAGAAACCAAACAAAATTAAATGAGCAGATGAAACTAAGCACGATCATAACCATGGAAAAAAGATGAGAATAAAAAGAAGTGTATAGAAGGGTATAATTTCATCTCAACTTAAAACTTTCCCAATGTTAAATTGATGAACGACATGGCCTTATTTTATTTAAGTTTTTTTTTTTTTCCTAATTTGGTATTTGAAGAGCTACAGGATTAGCTTCAGAATAAAACTGAATTAAAAAGATCCCTCAAATTTCCTCTCATTTTGGATGACCTATAGGAGGTGCTGGTAGGGGGGCTGCCAGAGTGCACTAGTTTCACAGGTTACTCTTGAAATGTCAGCTGTTGACAACATCAGAGAGCAAACCACTGAACTTGTAGGTGCCTGAGTCAGGGCAGAGAAAGAGAATGAAAGAAAAGAGCTTCTTGTTGTTAATTCTTGAATAATGTATCTTTTATAGGTTGTAACCTTTTTTACTATTTGTTTCTGAAATCTGAGTTGCTCTCAGGCCTAGATGTTTCCGCCAGTATTAAGGCTTTCTAATCAAAGTCCTTGCTCACAAGAGCAGTCTGTTGATAACCTGAGGTCATTACTGAATCCATTGTAAACCGATTCACAGACAGAGTTTGAAAAGGGCCTTTGACAAATCATACTCCGTTGTACACCTCAGAGTGTTTAAGGAGCTTATAAATGCTTTTATCAGAGGATCAAGTAAAGATTAGTTTTAGTTTGATGATGAAAGTAGCTGGACGTTCAGCTGATGTGATGTAAGCTCCAGCTGTTGCATCAGCTAGTGTGAGTATTTTGATAATTTTTCATTGCTTCTTCAAAACACACCTAGAATATGAGTGCGGTGAGAAGATCAGGAGCCCAAGTGATCTCCACAGCACTAACATGAAATTGAAACATTCATCCTCATACTGTGAAAAACTCCAGGCTTGTACCAAGATCTGAAATGGTGTCTTGTGTTATTTACAAATTTTATTAGTATCAACAGACAGAAACATCAGACAACACAGCCATGATCATCAGAGTTTACAGAGTAATTTCATACCCTCAGAACATAAAAACTTCTTTTTTTCTTACAAAAGCTTTTACAGAAAATAAAGAGCAGAGTATTTCTACTGTTTAGACAATATGACTTGCAGTGGTAATGTGCTGTCTGACAGTTCATGTGGTATGAGGTTAATAAAAAAACATGAGCGAGATGAATGAGAGGAGGAGAAAATGGTGGGACAAAAAAGATATGAAAAATAGGTGAAAAACAAGAGGAAGGAAACCAAAGAAAGAAGAAAAGAAAGCTACTGAGAAAAGTCCCTCAGGAAGGGACACCAAGTGAAGCAAAGAGACTTCTTCTAAAGAGTTCTAGTAAGAGAGAAAATCATGGTTAATGAAACTCTCTTCCACCGTGCCTCTCTACTCACAGGCAGACCAATAGAGACATCATCAAGATCTACTTGGAAGTTGATGCTTAGTTGTAAAATTATTAGTGAAATTACGCTTTTATGGAAAAAATTGTTATCACAGTTCTTGCTAAATGGTTTCTGAGAGGTTTTAGATTGAAGACTGCATCATTTCATGGCTTTGCAGAAGGAAAGTTGCCTTTGTAACTAAACTATGAACAATTCAGAGTCTACAAAAGACAGTTAAAAGTAGAGGAGACACCCTAAATGCATAGAACCAGGAAGTTTTTAGAGTCTGCGTTTTCTAATATCATCTGTACCTCTGGCTATGTGTTATTAAATACTATTAATCTCAGAAGAAACAATACTTTTGTCTAAAGAACAACATCAAGAAAAGGTATTGCTGTTGAACTTGCAGGATAAAAGCCAGTAGGTTTCTGCTATCCATTCATATGTAGTTTTTGATTTTTAAGGTACGCCACACCATGCAATTGTGCAGATGAAATTAGAGGTATGCAGCAACTGATTTAAAATCTTAAGCAGAAATGTTTTCCACATGATTTATGAAATAAAAGGGGAAGCTATACACAATACAAAGAAAAGAAGTAATTTACTCTGATCACACCATAGGAATTCTTTATTCCAAGGCCATGTCTTTTTATGCCATTGTTGAATATTAGCTGCAAGATTTTATCAAAAGCTGGTTCAAGTATAATATTGTAAACTGGCCCTCATGTCCTTCTTTTTCACCTGGCAGTTGGCACCTAGGAAAAATGGAGAACCCTAACTAAAGGAAGCCACTGTAGACATATTTTGACATGTTTGCTGTGATGTGCTAATTGCTACTTTTTCATTGCCTTCAATATTTCATTCACTTTTTTCATGGTTGGCCAAGTTGCTAACAAACAGGCAGATATTCAGAGATACAGGTTCTTTCCCTTGCTTTTCACCCTGGATCTCTGTTGAGTTATATAATCACCTTAAGACTAAGCTTACCAATCTGAAAGGAAAGTGGTAATAATGATAATTAACTTCCTTTGTAATGCATTTTCACATGTAGAGATGAAAATTGCGCTGTCAAAGATAATGTTTGGTATAATTTTTCCCTGCCTGGCTTTCTTGTTTCTCTTCTGGGATACTCCTATCAAGTTGGGTTTTTAACTTAACTTCCAACAGATTTATTAGTCATTTATTATTCATATTCAAATCAGAAATTAGTGACATTCTAAAGAAGGCCTTGAAGATTTCCATTAGATTAATAAAGAGCATAAGACACAATATTCAAAAGCAGTTTTCCTTCATCAGCACAGAAATAAGAAGATTCCTTTGCTTGTGTTGATGCAATGTGATCTTAACACAAAAGAGTTATGAGAATAAAGTTGTTTTTATGGGTGAACAACGGGAAGAGTTTATGGAATAACTTATGTAAAAGTTCGAATCTTCAGTATGTGGATGGGAATATAAAAGGGTCAGACTATGGTCTCAGTTGGGAGCTTGCTTCTCTGCACGAGTGTTGTATCTGACCTGACTTTGAGTCTGTTTTGCCTATATAGGCAGCCTGAGCTTAGGATGTCTATAAATGCTGTGCCTATGTAAATAAATCATACATTTATAAACACTTTCTGTTTATACAGTTTTTTTTAACTGGCAGAAGGTTAAACAATATTTGTATGTCTCTTCTGAGAAAGTGCAATAGATAGAAATGCTTAAAGAAAATTTTTGTTTCATTTGAACTTTAAAAACCTTTTTTAAATTATGTCTTTATTACACACATTTTTTTGCTTGCATAGAACAAAACAAATAAACAAACAATTAAAAAAAAAAACAAAACAAAACCCCCCCAAACTTCCAGAAATTCAGAATCTTCTTTCTGCTGCTATTAAGAAATTTCCTTCATATTGCACCTAAAGATGCATCATTCATCTTTGCCACAAGAGCACTCTTTTCTTTCTTTGTCTAACTGCCACTCCTGGGTCATGCCATTTTATTGTGAAAGTTAGCAAATGCTACCTATCTCAGAACTTCTAGCCTCACATTGTCACCTGGTTTAGGAGGGCCTGGTATTTAACTTCTGACTGAGTGAAATTAGACTGAATATAAAAGCCACACCTCAGCCTTGGGGAATGTAGTCAGGGAAGAAGGAAAAGGAATTCTCCAGCTATTAATTAGACTCAGTGTTTTGTGCTACTGCAGTAAGGTCTCCATCAGATCCTGCACGTAGCACTGGAAGATCTCACAGAATCACAGAATCACAGAATGGTAGGGGTTGGAAGGGACCTCTGTGGGTCATCTAGTCCAACCCTCCTGCTGAAGCAGGGTCACCTACAGCAGGTTGCACAGGACCTTGTCCAGGCGGGTCTTGAATATCTCCAGAGAAGGAGACTCCACAACCTCCCTGGGCAGACTGTTCCAGTGCTCCGTCAGCCTCAGAGGGAAGAAGTTCTTCCTCATGTTCAGATGGAACTTCCTGTGCCTCAGTTTGTGCCCATTGCCCCTTGTCCTGTCACTGGGCACCACTGAAAAGAGTTTGGCCCCATCCTCCTGACACCCACCCTTGAGATATTTGTAAGCATTTATTAGGTCCCCTCGCAGCCTTCTCTTCTTCAGGCTGAACAGGCCCAGCTCCCTCAGCCTCTCCTCGTAGGGGAGACGTCTCCTTAGATTTTGGCCTGAAACATTGAATTACAGAAGGTCTATTTCCTTAAAGTTCTCTAACTCTCCCCTTTGCTATGATTACTTGTGTAGAAGAGAGAGAAATGCACAGGTAACATGTAGATTACTAGCCAAACCACTAAATATAGCAAACTCAATGTCAGAAGAAAGTGCTAAGCTGAAAACTGGAGGGACATGTCTCTGAAAGACAGAGAATGAAGGGCATAGATTGGATTTTTTTACTAGGATCTGTCTTTTGTAATGTGGTTGTGTTCTGCCTTGGACACAGTGCTGGATGTCCAGAGTTTTCTAATTCCAAAGTAATTTGCTGCAGCTTCCAGGAGCCCATGAGCAAAATATTAGTTATAATTTCCAATATTCTTTTGCTAATACTTTGTAATTTTCTTCTGGGACACAATTCATGTGCTAGAGACAAATGTGTGACTACTGTTGTTGCAAAGATTCCCAAAAACAATTCTCCGCTGTTGGTTATAATAAAAGACATTTTCCCTGAAAACCTGAAAGGACAAACTTTGAACAAATTGGTCTTTTGATATGTTGTGGCACCATGGGACAGGCAACGTTAGAAGCCCAGTTTCCATGCAGTTCAAGATTTCCTTTCTAGTTGTTTCAGAAATCTGTTTCCTTTGCCTTTTTTTCTTTTTTCGAAGGTCACTTTCTTCTTTGGAGCCAAGAGGACTCAGTAGATTATCGTCTAGCCTTCACTTTCTGTTCTATAGCCTGTTGCCTCCTAGCTGGATTTCAAACGTTCCTTATAATAACTCGCTGTTCCAGAGTGATATATACACTTTCAGTTGATTTCCCAATGTATATGAAAAACTGGTTTTGGCTCTGCTCTGACAAGATCTGCAGCATGTTGGGCATTTTTTCAGTGAGATGAAAATGAAAATCGGTGATGTATATCATAAGATGTACGAGAAGAACCAGCTGATAAGATAGGAGTGTGGCTTTCATAAATTCTAGTGCTCATTCAGTTGTGTATGGATTTCAGAACTGCTTTAAATGTATTAGTCAATGGCGTTTAAAAAAATTCATGCAAAATTGCCCTAGAAACATGATCTTTCTTAATTGTCTTAATTAGAATTAATTATCTGTGAAACAAAATGCATGTCAACATAGGCAGATAACAGCCTGAGTACTCAGAGTTTAATTTGATATGACACTGAGACACAATAGTAAATGCAATTTAGTATTTAGTATTTATAGATCTACTTAAATAAAGAAATACATTCAACTTCTATGGTACTCAAGATGAAGCAACTCTTACAGTGTCTGTTATACCACAGCTTCTTCCTAGTTGAATCCAGAGTGTTCAAGTAAAGATACGAGAAGACTCATTCATACCCAAAAATCTTACAGTCAGTGAAAGATTTGAATTGTGAATGGAAAAATCTGAAGTGAGAAATGGGAAATCTCTTCTCTGAATTTCAAGTATCATGAAGATATAGGGGAAACAATACTCATTTATCTCTTTAATAATAGTTTTCAACCACCGATGAAACTACTATCTACACTTGCCTATTTCTAGGGTAGTCACTTTGGTTCAGAGGTGTGAGAATCAACTACTAGTCTTGCAAAAAGATTGTGATGACCATCTAGAAGTCTTATGTATTGCTGCTCTGGATGTTAAAATGAAACTGTGCAGAACAGGATATCTGGAAACCATGCAAACTCAAGTACAATACATTTCCATCCACTGCAATGGATTTTCGATCAGGATCATAAAATAATCTCCAACACAGTTTATTGCTTTGCACTTTAGAGTTATTCTTCCTTGGCTGGTGTTGCTCAGAGTGAAGTTGGACCGCATTGTTCGCTGCAGTACAAATTTGCAATTTTTTTTCAAAAAACAAAATGGGTACAGAAAGCAAATCATTAACATCTGAAAGCCAAGAACTGTAATATCAAAAATGCTTGCAAAGGATGTATTGACATTTAACCTCACAGTTTCATTAAGTCTTAACTCTGTACATAGAAAATGTTAATTACATGGTGCTGTAAGTCTTCATAAAAGGTCAATTCACTAGTACTACACTGTGTAGCAGTAGAGGTTGGGTAGGTAGTGCTCTGAGTAGGAACATGGTTTTAATAGTTGATTGGGGCAAATCATAAGAGCTTCATAGTACATGCTTGGTAATGAGATTCAATTATTTCCAAAGAGATTTTGAAGTCCTCTGTGAGACTCATCTTTTGCTTACTGTAAGCAAAACTATTCTTTACAAGTATAAAAATGACACTCACCTTTTTATTGTGTTGGCTTAGAGAAAGGTTAGATCTAATAAAGATCACTCTTCTTGACAAATAACACTTAATGTTTCTTTTCCTCCAGTTTATACTATATTGTAAAATCAGATTACTGTTGCAATAGCCTAATGGTACTTTACTAATAAAAATTTTTTCCAGTACGACTGCAGCATGTATATGGAAGATTCTCAACTAAAATACTGTTTAAAATAACATCTTGGGGTGCTGAATCTAATATGGAAGGTCCATCAAAATTACTAATACAGTAATGAAAAATAAAGGGGGGGGGGAAGTTCTCCTCAGCATTGAGAAAGTGCACAGTAAAGGTAATATGAAAAACCTGTCTCCGTTGAGACATATTCCCTGCAACTGCAGACCATCATATGGCATATGCCTACTTGATTTTGTCTCACAGCATTGGGGGAGAAAAATAAAACCAAACAAAATAAAAACCTCATAAAATCCCCTTTGCTAATGTAGCTGGAGGGAAGAATGAGGTAGTGGTGTATGTTTTGGGGTATTTGTGTTTAATTCACCATTCTTCTACCAACTTCCATTGCAACACTAAGTCACTTAAACTTGCATGCCCAGAAGAGCTTTGACATAGGATTATTTCAGGCTGGTGAGGACAATGATACAAATATGCTTATAAGCCTGAAAGAAGTGAGAGTTCAAAGTAGCTAAATTTATTTTAGCAATGAGTGCAGCCCAAAATATTTTTTTTTTTTAATAGAGAAAAAATCTTGAAAACATGCAATCAATGCAAAAAGTGTTTCCAGGAGAGGGTAAATTCAGATTAAGGGTAGATTGGTCCTTCCTGTGATCTTAAAAGCAGGTAGCAGCTGAAGAACTTGTGTTTACATGTGCTCCTTGGCACAACTTCCAAGGGAGTTTCATCCTAACAGAATTCAACATGTTTACTCTGAGACCACTCTCTGATGATAAAAAAAGCACGATAAATGGAAATTCCTGGAAATCCACTTCAAAATTCCTCATCCAAACCAAATATTGTTATACACTAATTTAATGTGTTATCACTGTAAAAAAGGTGGATTTTAGGTATAGATATATTGCTAGGAATGTCAGGAGATTAAGGGTAATTACTCTGCTTTTATTTAATAGGATATCTTTTCAAATAAATTGAAATATATTAAAGAATCCACTCATAGGACTGGCAGACACATCTAAAGTAATTATTCTGCTTCAGTTGGCACTTGAATACTGTGTCCAATGTTGGGAAACATACCTTAACACAGATGTAAACAAGTAATAGAGAAGACAGAAGAAACCACCATTGATCAGAAAATTAGAAAATATAACCTAAAGTGAAACACTGAAGAGATTTGCATTCTTTTTCTCCTGAAAAGTAGAGTAAGCATTCAGTTGTAGAGAGGAATTAATTGTTCTCTGTGTTCCAAAGGAGAAAAAGAGGAAAAAGTACCACTTTTTTACTGGAATTTTAATGATAAAGAAATGTGTTAAATTAATGGATAGTCTGTATCACAACATTGAGGAACTTTTTTTCCTCTCGACTGCTTTTTTACATGTATAATTATTACTGGTGCAGTCTATATTATTTTCTGTTAAGAACCCCACTGAAATTTATTTGAATTCTTCCTTGTGCTCAGAAAATTCAGTATGCCTCTGTTTTGTTTTAGTGTAGGAGTCTTAGTTCCTTCTGATTTTATCCTGATAAAGCTTTTTTTTTGTCTTTCACTGAGGTAATTTCTTCCATAAATGCAGTTTGATGAAAGGGCTTTTAACATACAAAGTTCAGTTGTGAGTTGTCCATATTTTTCATGTTAACTAACCACAGGGGAAATATTTGATAGGTTTCTAAAATAGGAAAAACTGACTTTCTCAGGATTCCTTATTTTCAGCTTAAGTCTGAATTTACTAAAATGATAGGACAAAATTCCTGCTTCCAGGCAGCTTAACGGAAGTGTCTCCAAGTGTGAAGGAGCATTTCCCAAAGCCTATAAAGAGCAGAAGTGTGAGGAGCAGAAGTGTGAAGCACTGCTCAAGTGCTAAAAGATGCATACCCCATGGACACGCTCAAAATTAGTCAGTTTAAACACCCGAAGCATGAAACAACATCTGCATGGGTTGTGATCAAACTGAAATGGAAAAATTAAAAGGAAAAGGTGTTGCTGTTACTCTGGAGGAAGCACAACATTCAATAAACAGAATACAGATTCCTTTTCTTTTATCTGCTCCCTTCTGCTTCTGTTCATCTGTTGAATGCTCTTTGCCTACTGAGCTGATAACTCAACCCATTAGTATTGCTCCCTCCATGGCAAGAGCATCATGATGTCTGACTGCAGTCCTACATGTGACAAGGGTCAGTCTGAAGTGCATATCACTTCTGGGGGCTCCGTGCAGATTTCTGTCAACCTGTGGGTAGTACAATCTCTGGCAGCAGAAAAGACAGGGATTTATCTCCATCCAATCCCCCCTGCCAGGAGCAGAGCAGATCATCACCTTGGTGTGTGATCTCTTGTCTGGCCAGTAAAGAAACGTTCTGGGAAATGGAAACACCTGATCATGGAGTTCATCAGTGATGTAAAGCACAAGAGTTTCACAAAAACACTTCTAGAAAGCAATATGATATTAACCTCTGTAGGAGTGGGGGACGGATCGGCAGTAACGATGTCGACTCAATATGAGCATAAATCGTTCTGCCCTATTAATCAGCAAAACAAGGCTTATATACCAAAGCAACTACAGCCTCTGAATGGCTAGTTACCCTTAACCATATATGGGCACAACTGCTGCGGTTGGAGCAGAGCGTCATCTCGACGCGGAAGCGACGATAGGGCAGGAAGCGGCAAGGAGGCAGGGAGCGGCAGTGCGGCAGTCCCCCTGCACCAGCACCCTGCACCTGCTGCTCTGCCCTCTCAGCAGCGCTCCGCTTCCACTGCCCCCAGGTCCATCTCCGCCACAAAGCCTGGGTTGCTCAACAGCACCAAACTATGTCCCCTCTCGTCCAGCCAGGGCTCCACAAACCTCTATGAACACAGCTCTAGGAAGCCTTATGGGATCTACAAAATTCATTAAGTGCTCATGTTGCAGCCGAATTTCTCTTCAAATCACTCACAACCAAAGCAAAAGTGAACCTATGCCTGTCGTAACTTATCTTATAGCCTGATCTTACCAGATGCTGTTTTCTTTCAGAACCCATGGAATTCATCAGGAATAGCTTAGCTCATTATGATATGAGGCTTGTTATTGAACATATTCTATCAGTACTGTGGGTGGGTCAAAATAATTCTAGAGCAGATTTAATGAAAATTTTGAATATGGGAATAGACAATGAACTCTGCTTCATTTTAATCTGTTATAATTTACAAAGAAAACACTTTTACAACAACCTAATTTTTCACCTTTGCCTGTCTACACCATCCATACTACTGACAGAATTAGTCTCTACATTTTAATAACAAATCATTGCCCTACTGCAGCTCAGTGTATGGAAAAATAACTATAAAAGACAAGTCTCTGTTAATAGGTTTAAGGGACTTGTAGCTCCCTTGGAAAATGTAATAGGAAATAATAGGTCAGAAGGTTTACACTAGAATGTGAGAACAGGTATACAAAGTCAGACTATAGCTCATTTAGTTCTAGCAGTCTGTGGCAGGGGCCTAGAAAAAATGGATATATGTAATAACAGGGCAAACACACAGGTAACATTCCTCAACCATGTCCTCTCAGAAATCTGAATACTACATCTTACAGAATTCTGGGGCAAAAACAAGAAAGGTATTTTTGGTTTCAGTAGCACCTGTGTCTATTTTTTTCCATTAAATTTTTTAATTGCTCTTCGAGTTGACAGAAACATTTGAATTCCACAGTCTTCTGCTGCAAATGACTTCCCACCTTAAATCCAGCTGTGTGGAAAAGCTGTTCCCTTTGTTTCTGCTACACTTTTCATTCTAGTAATTTAATTTAGTGTACCTGGCTATGTAGCAAAAAAAAATACAGTGAATGGTAACTGCTTTTTAACTTTATAAATGCCACTCACTATTTCATAGGCTACTATCACTGTCCCCTCCACCCTCTTTTTTTTTTCAGACTGGAGGGTCCTGGTCTTATTCTGTAGCGTTATCGTCTGTGTCACCTTCTCTGAATATTTCCTATTTCCAATCTACATTTACTGGAAAGAAAGGACCACAACCAAAGACAGTACTGAAGTTGCTGAGGTTACACAGTGGCATGACGATTTCTGTTGTATTCTCTATCATTGTCTAATTATTGCCATGTGGTTTGATTTTGACTGCTTCTGAGCACTGAAATGACATTTCCTGGAATTAAGAAATATAATTTTAAGATAACCTTCTTGAGTGGTAATAGCTAGTTGATACTCTATATTGTGTATGTAAAGTTAGGATTGGTTATCCTATACATCTCTTTCTAAATAGTTATATCAAATTTCATCAGGCATTTTATGCCCAAATCTTTCAAGGTGAGATTTATCTGGTGACATCTGAGCTCTGCCTTTGGCTCCCTTTATAATCAATGGAGACAAACTGGCATTTGTAAGGGATGATTTATCCAAACCTGCATCATGGTGAGTCCTGGGGTCCTCAGTTCAACAAAGATGAGCAACTATTGGAAAGAATCCACAGGAGGGATAAGAGGATGATGAGGGGACTGGAGCATCTCTTCTGCAAGGAAAGGCTGGGTGGAGATCTTATAAATGCTTAGCTATATCTGAAGGGTGGGTGTCAGGAGGAAGGGGCCAGACTCTTTTCAGTGGTGCCCAGCGACAGGACAAGGGACAACGGGCACAAACTGAGGCACAGGAAGTTCTGTCTGAACATAAGGAAGAACTTCTTCCCTCTGAGGGTGACGGAGCACAGGAACACGCTGCCCAGGGAGGTTGTGGAGTCTCCTTCTCTGGAGATATTCAGAATTTGTCTGGACATGATCCTGTGCAGCCTGCTGTAGGTGACCCTGCTTCAGCAGGGGGACTGGACTAGATGACCCACAGAGGTCCCTTCCAAACCCTAACATTCTGTGATTCTGTGAGATCAGTCACTCCATAAAAGTACCTATATCCTTCCACTGATTGTAAAAAGGGAACAGAGGCCTCAGCGCACTGTAGATTCACAGATTTGGTCAGATGAATGACACTCAGTACCATGATTTTTTTCTGCAGTTTTTCTCAATCAGTTTTTCAGTTATATTGCTCTAAATGACTTAGTTTGATCAGCAAGATTTGTTACTCATTATTAGCTCATTTCCTAGGTAATTTCTTAAGAAGTCAACCAGTAGAAGTTACTAGCACAAGACTCTAGCATTCTAGCAGTCTTTAGTCCCTGTAGTACTTTAGTGGCAATCTTCCCTACATTCTCAAAACTGATAATCTGTTCCCTAATTTTGTTTTCTATAATTTCACCTATGTATTTTAGTTTAGAACATGTATTTCTTCCTGTCCTACAGCAGCTTAGTTTCTGTAGGAATCATGAATGAGAGATTTATCAGAAGCCTTTGGCCATACAAGGAGACAAACAATAACAATTGGCCCTTTTTAAGCAACATGCTGCTTGGTACCTTCAGAGAACTGCAAGTGGATTGTAACACATGCCTGTCTTTGGCATATTCTCTATTTCCTGTTACTCAATATTGATCATATTTTACAGTTAATTCACTAGTTTTGGTCAGTATTATACTTTTAATCAATCTGTCCTTCTTTGATATCTTGAATGCACACTGTCTCTACCAGCTGACAGGAACTTTTTCTGCTTTGGGTGTGTTTTCTGTTTTCCTTGGTTGAACATGAGTATAGCTTTCTTAAGGAATGTTGTTCTTTTAATGGCCTCTTTTGTCCTTCTGTCCAGTCTTACTGCCTTTTTTTCTTCCTTTCTTTTCTCTTTTCTGGTCTTTCTATAGTGGTTTTTTGTTGCCATACAATTTTCTGACAGACATATACTTGCTTAGAATGCCTAAAATTATGTCCTTTATCTCTATGCCACATGCAAACATTGAAGCCTTTTAGCTCTTGGTTCCTTCTTAACAAGCTTACACACTGGTCACCCTTATTGAAAATAAAAGCTCTTGTAGTAGATTTTGGTTCTTGATTCACTTATGAGGATTGTTAACTCTAAACACATTATGTGCACTTTAAGAGAAGATCTTTAACAATAGAATTATAATTCAGCTCCTTTTTTCTAACCTAGATCAAGTCAAGAGCTGTTTCTTCACTTTGGTATCCTTAACTACCTGATCCATGAGGAAGGTGGCATTTCACCATCACATTGTGATGTGACATTTACACAGCTACAGAGGATAATTGAAGCCTTCTATTTATATTGTGTGTCCTGTCCTCACAACTCTAACACATCTTAGTCTATTACCATTTTATCAGAATATTTTTCATCTTAGTAATAAAATATTCTTGTATTCCTTTCCTTTCCTTTCCTTTCCTTTCCTTTCCTTTCCTTTCCTTTCCTTTCCTTTCCTTTCCTTTCCTTTCCTTTCCTTTCCTTTCCTTTCCTTTCCTTTCCTTTCCTTTCCTTTCCTTTCCTTTCCTTTCCTTTCCTTTCCTTTCCTTTCCTTGCCTTGCCTTGCCTTGCCTTGCCTTGCCTTGCCTTGCCTTGCCTTGCCTTGCCTTGCCTTGCCTTGCCTTGCCTTGCCTTGCCTTGCCTTGCCTCTTCTTTTCTAAAAACTGTATCCCTTTTGGGTGGACAGGAACACCTGAATGATCATTCACCCAATCCAGAGTTCTCTAATAGGTATGTAGCTGTAATAAAATACTTGCATGACTCTAAGGACTTGTCATCCTTGTGCTAATTTCTGTGCTGGTACATGAGAAGTAGGTACTTCAGAATAAGGCTCAAAGCAGGACATTAATCAACGTGTAGATTGAAGTAAAAGTACTTGGTCTATAGCTGTCTCGTGTTAGGCAGAAAGAAATGCTAAAAACAGAAGTATTGAACTGAGCTGTATCCAACTGGTTAGCAGGGATATGAGTTTTCCCATCAGAACAGACAACCTTGAGCCATCAGCTCAGGGTATGTATCTACTCCTTTCCTTTCAAATGTGGCTATTTTTAGAGTACAGGAACTTCATACAGTATCTTGGTCTCTTGTATGCAAGGTTAATGACCATAAGGGAGAGGAAAAGAGAGGATTGCTTGTGTATTTTATTCCAGCATGGAAAATATTTCAGAATACACTGGAGTAGTTCTGGCAGCCCCTGCATCTTGTGTAAGTGATTATTCTGAGGACAATTGACAAAGCTTCTTGGAGAATTAAGTTGGGAAAAAGGATATGATTTTTTAAAACTATATTTAGGTAGTTTAATTTATTAATTTCAAGCCATTAAATTCTTGCAACTGATGATGTAGCTGTTGGTGTATGAACAATAAAGTTGCACTGAGGAGCAACTGCCAATTGTAGAGGTAGGTGATGTTAACCTAAGTGAGAACTGGTGATCTGCTGGAAAGTGGTCACACTAGCATTTCTTGCAGAAGGAGCCATATTAGCCAAGCAGTACAGCTGTCTGTGGCACTATTTTTAACTTTGTTTCCCTTCTGCAGTCACAACTTCCTTAGTCCTTTCCAACACCAAAAATAGGCACCTGTAGTAAAATATAATTAATAGTGCTATCACACTGAAGGAGATATAAGTTATCCTTTAAATTATAGACAAAAGACCAAACATATACAATGACTCTGGTTTATGTGCTGCTATTATTTTGGGCAAGTCAATAGCGTTCATATTATTATAGAACTGTCAGGTACAATTGTCCTACTTCTGCTAATTGTCCTTCTGAGAATTTTTAGCACCTAAGCAGAGTTTTGCCTAAGCAACTGTATGCTTTAAGAAAATGACGTATTGCAAAAGGCAAAGCATTGTAGCACCTGAATTTGTCATCCAAAGCTGAGCAGACAACAGCTTATTTATAATGGCACTCTGTCATCCTTCAAGCCTCAGTGGAACCCTTAGCAAGTGAATAGCTATTTTAGGAGATATACCTCATGCTTCTAGTCTGCGTAAATCTGAATCTTCCTTCTAGCCACATACAAGGTATTTTCATGATACCCTACATCCACATTGCAAACGCTTCTTGAAACCTTCTCATACTTCAGTCAGCCAATACCTACACGGAAGGCTAAAATACTTACCCTGCAGCGTCATTTAAAGTCAAAGGTGGCTTCCTGGATTAGCAAATCTAGGTCAGGTAAGAAAATAAGATCATATATTTTAAAAAAGGCCTATTGTTTTACTTGTATCAGTTTAAAAAAAGTAGGAATCAGTTTAAAAAAGGAAAGGCCTGCCTACAGCTGCTGGCTGGACCACTGTGTGACCATAGAGCAACTGTCAGTGCTGTGCTCCCACTCCTGTACCCAGGTAGACAGCCAGATCTCAGGACATCCCTTGTAGGTCCCAGCCAGTGAAAAACATAGAAACATTTTTGCCATTTCTGTATCATCTGTGTTATTCATAGAAATTGAATTAATACATCATCCTTTTCTAGCAGAGACATGATGGCCACAAAGAAAGAAACTGAGCTATCAGCCTTACCTGTACTTCTCCGTGTGCCGAAATCTGTAATGTTCGGGATTGTTTCTGTAGAGCAGTGCCTGGTTCTTTTCATCACAGGACACAGGTTAAATCCACTAAAATCAGTGCATGCTACTTCGAGTATGCATGCATTTTGGATCAGGCCATATTCCCCAAGCTGATTTTCCATGTGTTCTTTCCTTCTGCAAAGGCAAAAAAAGTTCCTCGATGTGCTCTCAAAATTATGCCATGCAAGCATTGAGTAGATACACAACTGTTAAGAACATTTTAGAGTGCACTAAAGACCAAATATGTTTAGGAGGCTTCGCTGGACCACTTTGCAATACATTCAACTTCTGATGCTGTAAAAACCCTGATACAAAGCACACCTTCATTTTCAGGTGGCGCAGCTGACTAATGAGTAGATATTGTTAATGCTGCAAGTTCATGTACGTGGAAGTTTATTAGTCAAGTTTAAGTGGATTCTGCAGAAGTATCCTGCATTATGTTGTTATACAGTACAGGAAATCAACTAAGGCTGTGTGAGCAACAGGAGTGAGGAGTCTTCTCCTTTTAGCTGCCTCACAGTTATACCTTTTTACAATATCTCATGTCAGCATATTGAATTAAAAACAAACATCTATGAGATGAAGCAGTTTCTGCAAAGAGAAACCAAATATAGACATTTCACAGAAGATTTACCAAAACATTATTCTGATGCTCCATTATTTTGACATTAGCGTAGAATCACAGAATCATAGACTGGTAAGGGTTGGAAGGGACCTTAAAGATCGTCTGGTTCCAACACCCCTGCCATGAGCAGGAACATCTTCCACTAGACCATTCCATGAGATTAATATATGAAATAATAAATTTATACCTTCTTAATACTGCATGCACTTTTTCAGGATACATAGCCTAAATTGCCTCTTTGCATAATTTTGAATTGAATGTGGTGCAGTGATTGGGAGAAAGCTGGTCTGACACTAGTTTGCAGGCACTGACTGCAGCAAAACAGCTGCTCTGAAACCCAGACAATGCAGTTCCATCTCCTCATTTTTGTTACATGGCTTTGAACAAGTCATATGATCCCTTTGGGCTATGATTTTCCACTACTAAAACAGTAATTTCATTTCTTTTGTTGTTTGTCTAACAAGCCCTCTAACCTGATGAGACTCTAAGCTGTTCTGGGTGGGATCCTAAAGTGCTCCTGGAGTTTATGAAAAAGAACAGTAAATCGTCTTACAGTTTGGAAAAACATTTTAAACTATTGTCTAATTCCTCTACATTTACCAGGAGTTTGTGACAGACTCATATTCACTAAAATAAAATAGTGAAATAAACAGTTACTTTTCCACTGAAACTCCTACAAAGTCAGAGAAGCTTTTGGAACACAATTTGTATTAAAATCTTTATCACCCACCTGTCATTCACACAAAGCACATAATTTTAACAAATTATGCAAAAAAAAACTAGTTACATTTTAATTTGCTAATCCTTGCTTAGTTTAACTAGTGACTTATGTTAATTATGTGCTGAGACCTAAATTACTTATTGCAAAGGATAAATAAATGCCCTTTAGTATTTTCAAATATTATTAAAAGAAGTTCTTGATTGACAGATAGGAAGTCAGCTCTGGGATGTAATATCACTTTTATAAAAGTGAATTGATTTGACTAGACATAAACGTCCAAAGTTTCACAGCATGGAAATAAATCTAGGAGTTTGGATCCTTTTCTGAAAAACTTGCTGGAACTCAGTCAAGAGTCTTATGGATTGGAAAGCTTATGACAGTTGACTTGCCTATAGGATTACTTATGTTTTTTTGTTGCTTTCTATCCAGCAACAATATAGGAACATTATTATAAATCTGCACCCAGTCCTGCCCTTTAAAAGAATTGCTCTCAAGTGAATAAGAAGAATCATGGGTATGACCTTTAAAAGGTAGCATAGGACCAATTAGGGAGAGATTTTCTAATGTTCCCAAGAGCAAGAGCAACTGTGCAGAGAGCTGGAGTCTGGAGACAAAAAAACTTTAGCTAGAGTCTTTGAAAGGGCCAGAACCGTTTTAGAGAAATGGCTGTTCAGAGGTGGAGAATGTCAGCATTAATTCAGTACAGGGACAGACCAGATGAGATTACTTTTCACAGTTGTTTAAAAAATAAGAGTCAGCAAAAAATAAAGCTTGGTGAAGGAAGGTACGTTTACTGTGACCAGTACTTAAGATATGGTATGCTGAGTGGGAAGACTGAATCGTAACTAGAGGTTTCTGGTTAGGGATGGAGCAAGCTCCTGCTGCAGTGATTAGATTTGGATCTTCAATTGATTTGCAACTATGATGCATAAATAAAATGTTGTGGTATCCATGCATATACATTACTCTGAAAACTGTTGCATCTACCCCCATGAACCACCACTGCCCTTAAGAACCTCCAGCTCCCTACAGAGCTTTCAAAAATTTAATCTAGTTCTTGAACCAGACACAAGTTACTTTTCTTTGCCTTTCTTAGATGCTGACACCACACTTTCAGTGCATTTCACCAGGTATATCCCCAAAAGACTTCTTTGAGTCAGATAATCTCACAAAAGCTCAGATATTTTTCTGTGCTGTGGATTCTACTTTAACTGGTAAGATGGAGAAAACTCTTCTGAATCAACATATGGTGGGTCTTAATCAGTACTTATCTTCCTTGCTCCCCAGATCATTTCAGTTTAACAGAAAAATTCAAACATTCCTAGGAACAGGAGGAGACTCTCAAAACTCCCTGATCTTGAAGTACTTTTATAACTATTCAGCTGCTGAGTGCCTCTGCCTCTGTTATTCTGGCCATTTGAATTCTTCATTCCCTTCTGATCAGGAGCAGGAGTTCAGCAGGAAGGAATGGAAACCTCCCTGCTCTAAGCCAAATCTCTGGTTTGTTGATTTATGAGTTCTCCTGCAAATTATTTTTAAATGACTGGAGGCTGCGACTGGTTGAACGTACAACTCTTGTGTAACCTGAGGGAAAAGGGGGTAACACCATCACCATGCTGGAAAGAAAACAGATATATCTGTGTTTTATGGGAGATTTGATGGTAACAATCCTTGCCAAGGTACTTTTCGAAATCCCTTGCTGGACTGGAAATTTGGAAACCTCAGGAATCTAAAAATGTGTTAAAACATCCTTGAAAACACTAGGCAGTGTCTACCACACTTCAGAATTTAAGTATTTCTGAAAATTGGTAGTTTTTCTCTTCATCTTCAGCTGAGTTATACTCTAGGATAGGGACAAAGGTCTGGCCAAATAATTCCCCTAGTTTTCTATTTATGCGTGTCCACTAAACAGAGTGGAGTAAAGATATTTTCCAAAGAGTGTGTTTGCTTCAGACAGTCATGTCTTGGTGACTGATCTGCATCTGGTACATCGACCATAGCCAAATCCCTGTTGTAAACCAGCAGCACAATTTTATTCAGTGCTTGCTCATCAGAAGTACTAGGGACAGAAGAATATGAATTGAGGCTGTCAATATAATCTGTGCCAGAGACAAGAGGCAAAAAATGTGATAGTGAAAGGGATTGAGGGCAGGTGGGAGTATCAATATATTTTTGTGGCACTTTTGCAATTGGCCTTGTGGTCCTATACAGTAGTGCTTGCCAACAGCTCCAACTGCAAGTGTCAATTCTTAGCAGCTGGGGATTAAAACCTTAATCTAAATGTCTCTCTGGAACCCATCTGCCTTTTCCCTTCACTATAGAGGAGCAAGGAATCTCACATATAGAAGGGTGTATGTAAGGAACTGCATATGTTAACATGGCGTTCATAAGCAGTTCTGTTTCTGTTTATCAAAATACAAGGAGTGGACTTCTGGTGACCATTCATGTCCCTGTTCCCCTCCAAAAATCACCTAAGCCTAAACTAGTCCTGACAGAAATTTGGTTAAACTCCTTCTCACAGTATTTACTGACATGCATTTGAAGGTCCCCCAGACAGACTATTTCCATAACTCAACAAAAGCTATGATGCAATGGTATATGGGCACATAAAATAAAATAAAATAAAATAAAATAAAATAAAATAAAATAAAATAAAATAAAATAAAATAAAATATTATTATACTATTTAGTCAATAGTGTTGACTATTTTACCCACGGTGATGGGTCTACTGTAAATTTCTTTGACTGGGCAACAAGTTTGTCACTGTATATTGTATGTTATATGTTCTTTTCTTTACAACAAACATTTCCAAAACTCCTAACATCTTACAACACCAGTATTTAACCTCTGGCAAGCCGTTTTTGACCATAGTATTTAAGTAACAAGATAAAAACTAAAACATGGAAGTAAATTTATACTGTTTTGATTATGTGAAACTCACAACTTGATGAAAAAGCCAATTGATCTAATGCCATCCCCAAGAAATACAGATAAAAAATTTAAAATGTCCCTTGAATGTTGTAGCAGTATTTAATAGGGCCAATGTTGAAAACCAGAGAAAATGTTAATTTTTTTTTAAGATACAGATATCTATAAGAAAGTCTCTAAAAGATTATGTAGGCATCTAAATACATTTTATGGGGCCAACACAATGAAAAAAATTAGATTATATGATTATTCTGGTTTCAAAATTTATTTTCAGAACTGCTGAGTACTGTTTCTGCTGACTTCTGTGGAAACTCCTGGCTGCCTCGCATTTTACTAATCACAGATCTCTGTGAAGATTTGAACAGTTAAACACATGGGAGTGAGGCTTTATTGGTAATGGTGAAAATATGAGCATGCATCACCTCTAATCTTATTAGCAGCAGCATGCTTTGCAGTAACAAATAACTCCGCTTCTCTTCTAAGGAGAGCTAGCCACTGTGGCAAGATGTGCATGAAAATTAAGAACTGAAAACATAATTTTCTGTTCTCTAAGGAGCTTGCAGTAGACTAGGTTGTGGGACTCAGTCTCAAGTAAAGTGCTACAGAGTAAGGAAGGAGATGTAATACTTCATAAAAAAAAAGACAATAAAAATAGACGTTATTACTTTGAAAATTATGTCCGATGTAATTTTTTTCATTCTATTAGATTTTTTATTTCATTGACAAGTGTTCTCAACACTTACAGTCAGCATCTTGGCTGCTGTCACATACATCTGTTAAACCTTATGGATAGCCTAAGTCCATGATAAATACCGCAGTGCAAAGCACCAGACTGCATGTCAGCTCTGGATGGACAGAGGATATTCTTCCATACTGTTGGACCCATTAGGAGTTTACTGTTACAGCAAATTTCCAGGGCATTGCCTTGGCTCATACCTGTGATCTAACGCTAGAAGGTATCAGATTCAAATAAACATTGATGGCACTTTGGTATGCAAACATCTGTTTCACTGCTTTTTGGGACAGAGGCAAGCACAAACTCATATTGCATTCACTAAGGATCTGACTTAACAAGGGACAGATCACTGTGCAGCTACTTGGGGTTGCAAAGGCTTTGGCAGAGCAATTGGGCAGAAAGAGAACCCGAGAGAGCAAAGTCTGTTCTATTGGAAGATTGCCTCTGGGTATAGGTATGGACATGTGTGTAGTGTTAGCAGAGTGTCATCAAGCCTGGGTTGGGCAATCCAATAAGATGAAAGATAAATTTGTACAGCATCTCTGTAAAAGGCTAGAGAATATGGAGACTTTGATATACAGTTTTCCAGCACGGAACGAGACCAAAGAGGAGTGAAAAAACTAAATGAAAGTTTTGGAAAATAGTGCAAGAGCTTGTACTGCTTGTTTTCATTTGAAATACAACGATGAGGAGCCATCTCACAAACCTTTAGACACCTGGATGGGAAAAGAGCTGATTGTCTGCAAGTGAGAGAAAGAGGAAGGAATCAGATGTCTTCAGAGGGAGTTTCAGCCCACCTATGATCTTACCTGGGCCTGGAGTGGTCTGTCTTTACCCTTCACTGCATTAAGAGCTACACTGTTCCTTCAGACCAAGTGAGATGAATCTGGGCAACTCTGTTCACAGCCTCTGCTGAGTCAAGAGGGAGGATGTTGCCTCCATCAGTTTGTATCCAGTGTGTGGATAAATAGCAGTGCCAGAAAAAAACTGTTTTCCTAGAGATTTCTGAAGACATCCCACCTGACATCATCAATAAGTACTGACTGGGCATTTTACTTTTCCATCTTTTGCCAGAGTTAACTTATCTATACAGCAGGCATATATCAATACTTCAATACTATTTTATATTTCAGTACTATTTTATCCATTTCTGCTCCTACAGAACCATGCTGACCTTTTAGAAGGAAATCATATAGTATCCTACTTTTCTATAAATATACAAATGTTTGTATGCATAGACACTTAGTCCTAAGTTAGTCATATCTGGTTACACAGGGTGTGGTTTGAAAACAAAAATAAAATCACTCATCTATCCAAGACACTCTCTACATTGGTATTTTAAAATACTAAAACATTGCTTCTTCACTGTTAACAAGTAAAATTTGATCATTTTTGAGTACATTAGGTGACAGGTTCTTGGAGGACATAATGCTAGCTATGCCTCTGTAGATCTATGCTAACTTGTGTCAGCGAATGTGTGACCTGGCATTGATGTTTCTCTCTCAGTCCATTAACCGTCTCACTATTTGCATTAGTACCACTGACAGTTGCAACATTACAGAAAAGAGCTTTCCCAGACCTTAACATGACCTTTAAATTTTGAATTCAGATGCATTGATACAGATCTTAAAATGAGGGAATTTTGACTTTTTTCATATTCCTTTCTTGAAGTGAACATCTTGTTTGATGTCTTCATCTGCGAACTTTCATCATCTACCAAGGGCAGACTTGTCCACGCAGATTTGTGCAGCCTATTTCCTGACCTTTTTTCTTACAAATACTGAATATCAAGCAGGTCCACGGGACTAGCACAAGTTATTATACTACATCAATCAGAGTAGCCCCATTTTTGGCAATGATCATGCATGCAGATCTTCCGTAGAAACATCTTCTACTCTTAATTAAGAAGATGTGTGTTTTCACTGGGTGAGAGTGGTTACAATTGCAGTTTCTTACTGGCCATCGTATTTTACTATCCGAATAACTTCCCAAACAAACCTTCCAGCTCATTGGCATGAATTATGAATGTGCCAGCAGTGTTGATTTTAAAATGCATGTCAACACTTTAGCATCTGAACATCTATGTAAATGCAAGCTTTTAGCAGAATTTCAATTTAACAAATTACAGTTTGTGACTCTAATTTATGAGAACTATGTAAATACCTAAGATTTTTATAGCTTCTCCCGCGTAAATTAATCACAAATTACTAATTATGCCTTTTTCAGCTGCAGGATATGCAAATTTAGTTGCATAAAGAAAGGAAGCATTCAAGAATAGACTGATTTTAGAAATGTTGTGCAGTATAGTTTTTGAACAGTAGAGTGCAGCCTTTTAACCTGCAACAGACCTAACTGATCCACATCTCTTTTGTTTGTATTGAAATCCAAAATATGAAGAAAAATAGATATAAAATATAAAGTATATTCTTCCTCAGAAAATAATAATCGCCATCACTGGCTGTACACAACGCCTGTCTGCACACAACTGCAAAGCAAACACAAGTCAGAAATCCAAAAATATTCTAAAGGATGGGCTAGTTTGTGGTATTGCAGCTCTAACACACCAAGTGAGGAGGAGCTCCGAGAGACAGATTACTCACCTAGAGCCAAATCAGTCTTATGATATCAACAGAAATATTTGCTACAGCAGGATTTCTACATCAAAAGGGAGTCTGCGCTGCAGGTAAGCAGAATCAGGAAAAGTCTGTTACGCCTACTGTAGTGATGGGAGTCAGGAATTGAGACTCTGAATAATTTAGAGTGGCTCTTCTTGCACATTCATCTTTGTTTCCTAACTGTCCCATGATCACAGTGTTTGATGTAAATACAATTTTTTTAAAATAAATTTATTAATTAATTTATTTAATGTTATTTTTGTGTTGCTGGTCAGAAATTTCTTCCTGTGCTTTCTCTAAGAAAGGAAGCTCTGTTTCCTACAACTTTAGAAGAGTTAAAGCCTCAAGTTTCCTTCTTTTTTTTAAGGCCATTAGTTTTTGCCTGGTTTTGTGATTCTTTGGTGGATTGCCATTCTTTCTATGTTTACAGTTCCATCCATTCAGCCCTTCTCAGACTTGATCTCCAGTATTTTCCTCACTTTGGGGCTCTGTAGCACAAGACAGACATTGATATATTGGAGATAGTCCAGCAAAGGGCCACCAAGTTGGCCAGGATGTGGGAAGCGAGGCTGAGAGCTGGGTTGTTCAGGCTGGAGAAGAGGAGAAGAGGAACATTCTTGCTGTCTGCAGCTTCCTACTGGGAGCACACAGAGACTAAGAGACAGAATCTTCTCAGAGCTGAGCAATGAAAGAACTGGAGTCAGAATGCATATAACACAGTAAGGGACAATCCAATTAGACATAAGGAAATGAAAAGTCATCATTTCGAAGCAGTCAAAAACCACGGTCTAACTTCAGAGTTATATCCAATTTTGAAGTTGGCCCTTCTTTCATCTGGAGGTTGCACTAGACAATGCCCTTCTCCAGATTAAATTAGTCTATGTTTCTAAGTCTAGGGGGGGTTTATTTTTATTCAAGTTATGCAGACGTCAAAAACATAGACAGGAAAAAGTCTTTACCATACCCAGATTTAGGCAGATGGTACTGTATGGAGTCATTTGGTGTGATTTTGACTAAAAAATTTTGCAGCTAATTGTAACAGAGCTAGTAATTGAGACTCGGGCAGATGATGGGAACCTAATTCTCCACAAAGCTTCAGAGATTAGAATCAGAGAATCATACAATAGTTTAGGTTAGAAAGGACCTTTAAAGGTCATCTAGTGGAATACTTGGCTGAAGCACACAATGAAACATAGGAATTTGGGACAATATTATAGATGTCAGACACAAAGTAGTTTTATTTATTCATTTACTGAAATAAAAGGACTCATCAGAAGCATCAGAAGCGAAAACAAGATACAAAATCATGCTTCAGTATGATTCGCAAGTAAACAAAGATAAATAACTCATTTATTTAGTACTGTTCGGGCCAAACTTATTATACCAATCACGGCTCGTAGTGCTGTCTCAGCCACCATGGTGATGGGGATCAAAGAAAGCAACATGAAACTATATGGCTTCTGGCATGGATTTGGTGCCCAAAAGACCCTGTTGTGTACATTGCACCAAATTCACTACCAGAGTAGCCTGTGCCATCCCTGATATACATGGCCCTAAGACTCAGGGGAATTGCAGTCTGATGACAAAAAAACTGCCCTGAACTAGTAAATGTGTTTTCTTTTCTTTTGTGCTGTTGTTCCGATGAGAGAATCTCCTGCCAGCCTCCAGTCCCTTAATATCACCATCTAGGGTTTGCTCCTCTACTGACTGAGTCAGAATTCTTTGTAAAAGCTGTTAGCCAGCTGTATTGGGTTTTAGGGCTTTTCTTCTTTCTCTTCCTCTCTCTCGTCTTTTAAAGACTTGCTGTGCTTTAGTTTGTAATAGCTAGAATTGTAAGCAAGTGTTGAAATGCTGCACAGTTCATTGCTCATTTTATGCTTCATAAAATATTTAGATCTGTTCAGTGCAATGTATCCATGAGTCAGCAGGCTGCTACTTTAACACATTTCATCGTGTCGAGAGCTTGCATCCTCCAAGAGTAGCAAAGAAGGTTGCCGGAATTTATTCTTTAAATGCGGAAGACTTTGAGAACCAAGATAAATTACTGCTCATGTACATACCTCCTTATTCTCCTCTTCAGTCTTCTTACCACATGCCCAGTATCCTCAGTGTTTCTCTGATGGAAACTCCCCTTTCCTGAGCTGGTGGTCTCATTTCTCTCTCTAACTGACTTTGGCCATGTAAAGAGCAACAAAGTTTTTCTTCTCCAACTGTAAAATTTATAGATTTTGAGTTTGCCCAGTCCTCAGAAGTCAAGATGTCCCACCTGGTCTTAAACAGAACAGAAATACAGAAGTTTCAGAAATCTGCAGAGCATAATTTCTGCTTATGAATTTCCTTAGCTGATCTCACAGTGTTTGTGGTATAGTTTTAATTTTCAGGAAGTTATGAATACAATTAACTAAAAGAGCTGATTTTGTAGTGTCTATCAGTTGCAAACTCATTGATTTAATTCATTTGGAGCCCCAGTTTGAGGAAGCTGGTATAGTAGACATGGACTTTTGAGGCTTCAGTGAATTATAGAAGGAGGTTAGTACATGACGTCTCCCAAACTTTCTCCTTCTTAAAAACTTAAAAGAATTGCAGAATGTTAGGGGTTGGAAGGGACTTCTGTGGGTCATCTAGTCCAACACCCCTGCCACAGCAGGGTCACCTAGAGCAAGCTGCACAGGACCTTGTCCAGGCGGGTCTTGAATATCTCCAGAGAAGCAGACTCCACAGCCTCCCTGGGCAGCCTGTTCCAGGGCTCTGTCACCCTCAGAGTGAAGAATTTCTTCCTCACGTTCAGACGGAACTTCCTCTGCTTCAGTTTGTGCCCATTGCCCCTTGTCCTGTCGCTGGTCACCACTGAAAAGAGTTTGGCCCCATCCTCTTGACACCCACCCTGAAGACATTTATATGCATTTATAAGGTCTGCTCTCAGCCTTCTCTTCTTCAGGCTAAACAAGCCCAGTTCCCTCAACCTTTCCTCATAGAAGAGATGTTCCAGCCCCCTCATAATCCTCGTAGCCCTCCACTAGACTCTCTCCAGTAGCTCCTCATTTTTCTTGAAGTGGGGAGCCCAGAACTGGATGCAATAGTCCAGATGCGACCTCACTAGGACAGAGTAGAGGGGGAGGAAAATCTCCCTCGACCTACTGGCCACACTCTTCTTAATGCACCCCAGGATCCTATTGGCCTTCTTGGGAGCCAGGGCACACTGCTGACTCATGGTCAACTTGTCATAAACCAGCACACCCCGGTCTGTCTCCACAGAGCTGCTCTCCAGCAGGTCCACCCCAAGCCTGTACTGGTACGTGGGGTTGTTCCTCCCCAGCTGCAGGACCCTGCACTTGCCCTTGTTGAACCTCATAAGGTTCCTCTCTGCCCAACTTTCCAGCCTGTCCAGGTCACGCTGAATGGCAGCACAGTCTTCTGGTGTATCCACCACTCCTCGTAGCTTTGTGTCATCAGCAAACTTGCTGAGGGTACATTCTAACTATTCATCCAGGTCATTGATGAAGAAGTTAAACAAGACTGGGCTGACTACTGACCCCTGGGGGATACCACTATTTACCAGCCTCCAACTAGACTCAGCGCCGCTGCTGACAACCCTCTGATTTCTGCCATTCAGCCATTTCTCAATCCACCTCACCGACCACTCGTCCAGTCCACACTTCCTGAGCTTCCCTAGGAGGATGTTATGGGAGACAGTGTTAAAAGCCTTGCCGAAGTCGAGGTAGACATCCTTCACTGCTCTCCCCTCATCCACCCAGCCAGTCATGCCATTGTAGAAAGCTATCAGATTGGTCAAGCATGATTTCCCCTTACTAAATCCATGCTGACTACTCCTGATAACCTTCTTTTCCTCCACTTGCTTGATGATGGCCCCCAGAATGAGCATTTCCATCATCTTTCCCGGGATGGAGGTGAGGCTGACCGGCCTGTAGTTCCCTGGGTCCTGCTTCTTGCACTTTTTGAAGATTGGAGTGACATTGGCCTTTCTCCAGTCCTCGGGCACCTCTCCTGTGCTCCAGGACCTCTCAAAGATGGTGGAGAGTGGCTCAGCAATGACATCCGCTAGCTTCCTCAGCACTCGTGGGTGCATTCCATCGGGGCCCATGGATTTGTGAACGTCCAGATTGCTTAAGTGATCCCTCACGCAGTCCTCCTTGACCAAGGGAAGGTCGTCCTTTCTGTAGACTTCTTCTCTTACCTCCGGGGCCTGGGATTCTTGAGGGCCTGCCTTGGCACTGAAGACTGAAGCGAAGAAGGTATTCCGTAACTCTGTCTTCTCTGCATCCTCCATCACAAGGACACCCACCTCATTCAGCAGTGGTCCCACATTAACCCTAGTCTTCCTTTTTCTGCTGATGCACTTGAAGAAGCCTTTCTTGTTGTCCTTGACATCCCTTGCCAGATTCAGTTCCAGGTGGGCCTTGGCCTTTCTCGTTGCATCCCTGCATGCTCTGACAAAGTTCCTGTACTCCTCCCAAGTGGCCTGTCCCTCTTTCCACATTCCATAGACCTTTCTCTTCCATTCGAGTTCCACTAGAAGCTCCTTGGTCATCCATGAGGGTCTCCTGCTTGCTTTGCCAGATTGCTTGCTCAGGAGGATGCACCGATCCTGAGCATTGAGGAAGTGATATTTAAACAGTGACCAGCTCTTTTTTGGACGCCCCTACCTTCTATAGCCCTGACCCACGGGATTCCTCTAAGTGGGTCTTTGAAGAGGCTAAAGTTATCTCTCCTGAAGTCCAAGGTTTTGATCCTACTTATTGCCCTGTTTCCTCCATGCAGGTTGTAGGTGTCTTGTCCATCAGTGAGATTTGTGCAGCTCCTTGCTGCACATCACAAGCACATAGACATGCATAATTCGTCTCCCAAAACATGGGGAATGTTTTGAGGTCTCCTCGTTGAAGATGATTTGAAAATATCTTTTCACGTGCATATCCACATTCAAATATTGATTTTTAAGTTCTTTCTCCTTGACTGAATTTTGCAAGACAGCTTAAAATACCCAAACCTTCTAGGTCATTCTTTTCTATCTTTACTAAAACATTTACACCTACGTTATGTGTGTTTCAGCAGGCAGCAACATCTCAGTATTGAACGTGTTTATATAACCTCTGCTTTGCCTTAGAGATGCTGAGAAGCTCCTGAAGGGATACAGCTTCCAAACACCTATCATTTCTAAAGCTGTCCTACCTACCAAAATCATACAGGTCATGAAGCATCAAGTAGCACAGAACTTGCATTATCTTTTGAGACTCTGAATCTGGAGTGGCTTCTTTCAGGTCACAATCTGTAAAAAGAGATTAGTGATCCTGGATTTGTCGCTTAATAGCTCCACCTCCTCTAGGTATTGCAGTAGAATTTTTACTCTAAATAACAGAACAGTTTTTTTATTGCTGCTGATTTGGGTTGTTTTTGGTTGCTTGGGTGCAGTTTCTTGTTTGTTTACTTGTTTTTTCCTCCTGTGCCACATCATTTTAAGTACTTTTTTGCACTGTCTATAATTTTTTCATTTCCTTTTCAGGTCAGTAGAGAGACTCCCCACTCAGAATTTCATAAATGTTAACAGTTAGTTAACAAATTCCATCATGCCATAGCACTGAAGTCATCTTTCTGCATTTTGGCACAGTGTGGTTTGTTGGTTTTATTTTCTTTTTTTCTTAAAGAAAGATCTTAAAGTTCTTGTTTATAATTTATTGAAAGTAATATGAGCTTCAATTTCCCCACACAAACAGAGTTGTGCCAAATATGCTTAAAAAGCATTGTTTTAAAACATTACTCATAAAATCATGTCCTTTTCCAAATGTATTTTTTCATTTATAACCTGTGAAGTGAATTGCAGCTCCAAAGTCAGAACACAACTTAGTTTCATAAAAATATGACCACTTTGTTTCATGTACCTGGTCTGGAAATAGGTTATAAATTTAAGCAGATCCTCTGAATATATTCTATGAGGTACCAATGTGGATGAACTTATATAAATAAATCTAAGAGGCAGATAAATAAAAAAGATAACTGTTAAAGAGCAGAGCTAGGAGTAGGCCATAGATCCAAGAGGAGTATCCATGAAAGCTGCTGAAAGTTCAGATCTGTGGTAGAGCTTGAGAGGCCTTTAAAAGAAAATAACCGCAACCCCTCAAAATAAAACAAAAAAAAAGCCCCAAAACCCACAGAAAAAAAAGCAAAACAAAAAAAAAAAAAAAAGAAAAAAAAGAAAAAAACCCCACAAAACTAAACTCTGTATCAAACTGTTCCTTCTTGATTTGCACATTTAATTGATCGTGTTAACAACATTGTAAAGAATAACACAGGACAAAGGCAGCCCCTCTATGGGAAGATTAAGAGATTAAAGGAATTTGTGGGGCTGGACCTTGGTGAGAACTGGGACAAACGGGGGGAAAGTGAACGGATTTGGGAATAAGAAGTAACATTTCAGGAAGTATTGCAGAATGTTATGGGTTTGCGTGGCAAGGTTTTGCTAGCGGGGGTCTATAGAGGTGGCTTCTGTGAGAAGTTGCTAGAAGCTTCCGCCCTGTCTGATAGAGCCACTGCCAACCGACTCTAAGACGGACCTGCCACTGGCCAAGGCCAAGCCAATCAGCGACAGTGGTAGTGCCTCTATGATAACATATTTAAGAAGGGGAAAAAAAGCTGTAGGGAAGCAACAATCAAGAGACAGGAGTGAGACTCTGTGAAAGAAACAAGTCGGTAGACACCAAGGTCAGTGAAGAAAGAGGAGGAGGAGGTGCTCCAGACACCAGAGCAGAGACTTTTCCCCTGCAGCCTGTGATGAAGACCATTATGAGGCAGGCTCTCCCCCTGCATCCCATGGAGGCCCAAGGTGAAGCAGATATTCACCTGTAGCCTGTGGAAGGGATCCCATGCCAGAGCAGGGGGATGTCTGAAGGAGGCTGTGACCCTGTGGGGAGCCCCACATGGGAGCAGGCTCCTGCCAGGACCTGCGGACCCATGGAGAGAGGAGCCCACACCAGAGCAGGTTTGCTGGCAGGGCATGTGACCCTGTGAGGACCCACGCTGGAGCAGCCTGTTCCTGAAGGACTGCACCCCGTGGGAGGAACCCATGCTCGGGCAGTTCGTGAAGAGCTGCAGCCCATGAGAAGGACTCACTTTGGAGAAGTTTGTGAAGAACTGTCTCCCGTGACAGGGACCTCACACTGGAGCAGGGAAAGAGTGTGAGGAGTCCTTCCCCTGAGGAGGAAGGGGTGGCAGAGACAACATGTGATGAACTGACCATAACCCCTATTCCCCATTCCCCTGTACCGCTTGGGGGGGAGGAGATAGAGAATCAGGATTGAAGCTGAGGCCGGGAAGAAGGAAGGGGATGGGGGAAGATGTTTTAAGATCTAGTTTTAGTTCCTGTTATCCTACTCTGATTTGACTGATGATAAATTAAACTCCCTTGTCTCCCCAAGTTCAGCCTGTTTTGTCCATGACAGTAATTGGTGAGTGATCTCTCTCTGTCCTTACCTCGACCCTCGAGCCTTCCATTGTGTCTCCTTTCCCCTGTCCAGTTGAGGAGGCGGAGTGATAGAGCACTTTTAGTGGGCACCTGGCATTTATCCAGGCCAAACCAAAACAGTGCTGAAGTGAAATTCATCAGTTTTCTACCCACTGCTATAATGAAGTAATCTGCTGATGTTATGACAGCTTTAAAAAAAGGGGAAAATATCAGGTTAATCACTTGCAAGACAGTTTTTCCCCATGCCCTGAGAGCATTATGGAAAAAATATCCAGCAGCATTTGTGAGAGCGCTGGAGAAGCAGTTGATAAAGGCTGCTGTCAATGAAACCAACTTGTGTAGATTATTCCACAGTTGTTGCAATCATATTCTGATTCATATTAATAGAAATAAGGATTGGGATTTATAATGCTTATTTAAATAAAAAGTTTATGGCAAGGATACACCAAAAGTATCTAGCAACAGTGGAAAAGAGTTAAATTAAACATGTGGTTTGCAAGTAGTCATGTTTTACTCCGTGTAAAGTTAGAACACTGCCCAGCCAAGTACTGTTGAACTCTATCATAGAATCATAGAATCATAGAATGGCAAGGGTTGGAAGCGACCTTTAGAGGTCATCTGGTTCCAACTCCCCTGTCATGAGCAGGGACATCTTTCACTAGACCAGATTGCTCAGAGCTCCATCCAACTTCTTCTTGAACACTGACAGGGAGGGGGCAGCCACAGCTTCTCTGGGCAACCTCGGCCAGTGTTTCACCACCCTCCTGGGGAAGAATTTCTTCCTAATATCTAATCTGAATCTGCCCTCTTGTAGTTTACAGCCATTCCCCCTTGTCCTATCACTACAAACCCTTGTGAAAAGTCCCTCTCCATCCTTCCTGTAGGCCCCCTTCAGGTACTGGAAGGCTGCTAGAAGGTCACCCCAGAGCCTTCTCTCCTCCAGACTGAACAGCCCCAACGGTCCTAGCCTGTCCTCGTAGGAGAGGTATTCCAGCCCATGGATCATCTTCGTGGCCCTCCTCTGGACCCACTCCAACACATCCATGTCCTTCCTATTTTGGGGGCTCTAAAGCTGGATGCAGGACTCCAGGTGGGGTCTCAGGAGAGCGAAGTAAAGGGGCAGAATCACCTCCCTTAACCTGCTGGCCACACCTCTCTTGATGCAGCCCAGGATACGGTTGGGTTTCTGGGCTGCAAGCGCACATTGTAGGGTCATGTTGATCTTCTCATCCAGCAGTAACTCCAAGTCCTTGTCCTCAGGGCTGTTCTCAACCCATCCTCCATCCAGCCTGTACTTGTATTTGGGATTGCCCCGACCCATGTGTGGGACCTTGCACTTGGCCTTGTTGAACTTCATGTGGTTCACGCAGGCCCACCTCTCCAGCCTGTCAACGTCCTTCTGAATGGAATCTCTTCCCTTCCGCATGTCAACCACACCACACAGCTTGATGTAGTCAGGAAACTTGCTGAGGGTGCACTCAGTCCCACTGTCCATGTCACGGACAAAGATATTGAACAGCACTGGCCTCAGTACCAACCCCTGAGGCACACTACTCGTCACTGGTCTCCACCCGGACTTTGGGCCATGGACACTCTTTGTGTGCATCCATCAAGCTAGTTCCTTATCCAAAGGGTGGTCCATCTGTAAATCCATGTCCTTCCAATTTAGAGACAAGGAAATCACGCGGGACAAGCAGGAGTATATGTCCATCCTGTCCAACAGGAATATATGGTCAGATAAAGGATAACATTCTCTGCTTATTGCCATGCTGAAAGCCTTCTGAAAGCAGGACATATTGCAGCTCAGCAGTTCTTGTAAAACATATTGCATCCAGAGATTTGCAATTCAAACATCAACAACTGATATAAAAAATAAGCTATATAAGCTGTTCTTTCTTTCCCTGAATCCATCAGCAAACTGTATGCAACAAATTTGTGTCATTATAAATTTATTTTAAGATCTTAAGGAAAGATGATTTACTTTTCTTGATTTTTTTTTTCCCAGTTGTTGAAATAGCCTTATCTGTCACTCAGTGCAATTAGTTACTTGATACGACTGAAAAACTGCATTGAATAGTAGACATCTTAAGTAAAATAGACCTCAGGTTATTTCCACTGAAATCACATTAAATTCATATTTAGGGTCAAGCTGTACATATGCTTTGAGTTTCTGAAGCTGATATTTGCATGCCCAAGATAAGTACAAATCAGGAAATAATTTTTCACATGCAAAAGATTTAACATTCTAGCACTTCTTGCCATTAGATAAAAATTGTTGAAAATGTAAAACCCCAAAAAAATACTTTTACTTTGGTCAGATCCCTCAGTATTCTGGGAGATATGTGTGTGCATTGAAGTATCTTTGGGGTTTTTGCATATATGATGGAGCAACTTCTCTGGATGATGAGATGTTTTCGCAGCTCTTTGTGCAGTTTGCATCTTGTGAGACTATTGTCAGAAGAAATCACCTTCACTAAAAGAAAGTACGGTTCGTGGCTTCCTGTGTGTTTGCAGCCAGATGGCTCTGGTGCTGGCTTGTTAGCTTTATTTCTCTTTGCAGAAGGTTGCATCTTTTTTGCTGTTTTATGTAATTTTAGGTATAAGGACATAAGTAGGAAGTACCTTCTTGGTGTTCCTAAGATTTTGCATTTACTCGGCTTTCTCTTTCGAAAATTTTATAGCAATTCATTGAGGTAACATTTCTATGAAGTTTAGATTTGGAATGCTATGCACAGTGTAAAATACACAAAAAAAGGTAATGTATAAAGACTTCTTGATAGTGAGACTGAGAAAATCACTGCTAGTAATATTTTATTTCCTTTAGATTAATCATCCCTAACATTCATTTGAAACACAATCCCATATGTTTAAACACAAACTGATTTGCTGAAAGAAGGCTCAAAAATTTGTTTTCTTCTCTGACAATCAACAGAAATTCAGGCTGAAGTCTTTTATACACTCTGGCTTCATAAAGTTAGTTATAAATTTATTATCACAGTGAAAAATTATGCAACATTTTCAGATGTTGAACACAAGATGGCACCATTACTAATGCTTTTCCTGCAGTATCTCCTACTTGAAACTTGACAACTTTTAACACTGCAAATTGCAATAGTGACATAGCTTCCTTGCACATGTTGCATGCATGTTTAATGCATAGAAAGCTGGTATATGCCTAACAGCCTCCGCAGTATCTCCTCTTGCCAAGCCAAGTCTTTAAGTACTCAGGTGGGTCAAGACTGAATTGGAGCCCGTGGATGCGGATTTGCTCAAGGAGTTGCACAGGCTATAATTACCCCTATGCCCAGCACTGCATGTATTCAGTGTCACGCACCGCAAGAACGCTCCCTCCCGCTTTTCCCAGCATTCATCAGATAGATGCGTGTACAACCCTGTGCAAATTTGTTTTAGTCTCTCTGCTTGTGTGCATACACGTATATTGTGTTCAGTCTGCTTTGCGGAAAATGCTGGGTTTGTTTGCCTTTTGAACACATAACGTTGGGCAAATTTAACTAACTCTTTTTAAAAAACAGTGTCAAAGCAAATATCTCCAACAAAATCCAATTTACCTTTGTCTAATGCCTTCCTTAGGCCTTAAAGATCTCACGTATTTTTTCCCCAACTCAGATCTGAGAAATGCTGTTATTTTGATTATTTTGCATGTTTGTCAAATATAAATAAAGGACCTGTGGAAGATGTTATGAGTTTCCTAATGCAGTAGCCTAATACAGGTAAGGCTGCTGCAGCTCTGTTTTTAGGGCCAGCCAGGAGCAAGGCTGAACATATACTCCACACAGGCACATACATACACAGATATATGTGCATGCAATGTATTTATACACACGCATATGCCTGGTCACGCTTATCAACACATAAAGAATACACAGTGCTCACACAAACACAATCAACGCAAATAGCCTTATCCTCCGGCTCATCGGTATGAAGGTCTGCTGCTGGGAAATGTCCATATGTATACACCTATGTGCAGTGTGGACCCCCCCAGCAGCTAGGATCAGACCTTCACTCTGCCCAAGACCTGACACTGGATCCTAGTCTCCCTGGTTGCTGGCTCTTGGACACGGGAGACCCTGAGGCCACAGCCTGCTGGTCAAAATGACTTCACTCACACACACACAACTGTGCACTGGGTCTCTCCAGTAGCTGATTCAAACCCGTGGCTGTGAGCCCCTAGCTGGGTCCCCCTGGTCCCTCTGACAGCCAACTCACAGCCCCTTAGGTCCCTCCTGTATCCAGCCCAGGCTTACGGCTTCTCTGATATCTGGCTTCCAAGTGTTAAATCCTACTTGCCACCTAGTCTGGCGTGATGTTTGGTAGTGATCACTCACTGACATACACACTCTCATGATGTGCCCGTTCTACTTTCACCCTGGTTTCTGGCACTACAGACACATGGGCCCCTATGACCTCTGGTCCCAACCCATTCACTGGTGTTCAGATACTCATAGGCGTGCACACAGCCAAATAGAGAGGCCTCAACCCAAGAAAACATTTAAGTGAGAAGACAGGACAGACTGTGCCCATCGGGTGTGGAGCATGGCTACACACATGCACTGTTTAGAGGCTGCTGGCTCTGTTTGTCCCCTCGTCTCTGTTTTTCTACATTTGTTTACCTTCATCCCTTCCTGTCCCCACTTTTGGTTTCTCCATTAGACATCCCATAGCAAGTCTTGTGGAATCCCAAATCTTGTTCCCCTTCACCCCACAACTCCCATAGGCACTGACACCACCAGTGTATAAGGTTCTCTCCCACTGCCCCATGGTGCTGGGAGTCACCCCCCTGGGACAGCCCTGGGAGGCACCACCTCAGGGGCTCGTGTCTCTGATGCAGTTATTTGGAACCACCCTGTGCCCGTCACTGTTCTTCTGTGCTCCTTTGTGTTCATGGAGATGGTCATTTAGTCACATAACCTGACAGGAAAATTTGGCCTAAATGCATAAAATTATAAAAATATCCTTAAAGTCTCATCATCATAAATTATTTCTCCTCAAAACAGTGTGGGTATGGACACCAGTGTGCAGTGTGGATTAAATAGATTTTTGAAAAGGCATGACTGTCAGATAAATACTTTTCTCTAAAAAACAGATTTCAGTGTATCTGTATGAAGCTTTATGTACTTAAATTCTAACTTAGACAAGTCTTTTACATGCACATTAAAATTAAATGCAGATTTGAATGTTTTGCAAATTTGATGTCTTTGGATCTGACTTTGTCCAGCCCTGCACAGCAGAGTGTAAATGGATCAAGAAATTAAAGACAGCAACAAAAGTACAAGCTAAACTACAGGAGAACACTGGAATACGAACAAATGGATACAAACAGCTCATGAGAAAAAAAGAAAAGAAAAAAGGAAGTTGGAAGGTGACTTCTCTTCATTAGAAGAGTTGAATTCCAGAGCAGCTCTCTAATAGCGATAGTTTGGAAAACTGATCTTAAAATGCTCAACTTGATCAGAAAATAAAGAGAGATAGGATGGGAACTAATAAAAATTCCATTGGACCAGGAAATTACCTAGCTTTTTCCATCTCTTTTGAGCAGTCAGATTGTGGAAGATGCTGCATTAATCATGGTCCTCTTTGTCACAGAAGATACAAAGCTGGAAACCGTAACTCTGAAGGCAGTTTCGCACACTCACCTAAATCCTGTGCTTTTCTATGACGTATACTTAAACTGAAGGTTTGTTGTGTTATTGGGGTTTGTCTAATGTTATTGGACACTGATCAGAGCTTCCCTTCTGTAGTGGAAACGTTTGAGAGTCCGTGACTAGGGCTGGACAAATAACGAATATTCCATTCAGTGTATTTTTCTACTATTTGCAGATTTTTCCAGAGCACACTGTAGTTCCCAGTAAGCTTTATTATTCTGCAAACAACTGCTTTGAAAAAAGTCCTGATCTTTAGATTGCATTTCATTTCCTTGTAAATGCTGGTTGCTTAAAATTCAAATTGTTTTATTTAGGCGCATGGCATTTAAAGTGGTTTTGTTCCCGAGAGAAATGGTGGAAGTCTTAAAAACCACATTTCTGGTGTTGAAAGAGTTATGATTATTCAGCTGGAATTTAATGGTTTAAGGTAGAGCTAAAACTGTACAAATTGCTGGAACAAGGGCAATTATACTCGCTCTATCGCAGTTAGGCCATCAGTATTTTTTGGAAAACCTTTCACTTTAGCTATTCCATTTTAATAGAGACAGAAATTTTTTTTTTTATATGCAGTACTATGCATCCTTTGAATCATGCTAATGGCAAAGAACATAGGCTAAAAGGTTGCTAGATTCCATTGTCATAGCTGCTAGCTACCACTCCATATTTTTGCTGTGTACAATTTATGTACACCAATATTTGTATGACTATAATAAACAGAGACTGCTATTTACTCACTTTTGTCTTGTCAAAACATATGAAATTTAGAAGGCATGTGACTCAATTTCTATTTTGATTTTTGAAAGATCCATTTGTACATATATTAAACTCCACAGAATGAACAGATGTTGCAGAATAGAAAGAACTGCTGCAGTCATCTGTTGCCAGGGATCAGAAAAAGTCCCTTAAAATATCCTCTGTCATCCTCTGTCTTTGTAATGATATCTGTCTGATTCATAAATTATTACTGTCCTGATCAAAGTCTCCTTACTCTCTCAAACTGTGCCTCCTGACTTACCAGATATCCACCTCAGAGAATTGTCTACTGACAGCTTCATTACTTAGTACTTATTCTGCAACACAGCTAGCAGCATATAGATCTCCTAATTTCTAGAATGGCAACAACTGCTTGAAGAGCTTAACACCTCAACCACCTGGACCCCAAAAGATTTGCTGTCAATGGGATTGCTACAAAATCCAGAAGTTTGTGGGAAAACAATGGTTAAGGGAAGAACATCAATAGGGTATCCAGCTCACAACTGAGGTAGCCTTAGAAGGGATATATTACCTTCACCTTGGAGACCTTTGAGCATTTACAGGAGATAGATACAAAAGGTGAACAGAGCTTTTTGATGATTGTTGCTATTAGAAGAACAGCAGGTAATCTCACAATGTAGCAACTACCCAAGTATAATCACTTCTTTCTTTGTAAGTCTTACAAAAACCTGATGAGCTTCCACCAAAAGTTCTGGTTTTTACTTGTGTAAGCCAGCCTGCCAAGAAGTGTTGCATTTTCCCATCCTCCCATCACCTGTAATTCCTTCTTGGCCAGTGTCCCTCAGGTGATGACATCTTCCAGTGCTCTCACCTGAGACACTAATGCTAAGGTTACCAAACAGAGGGATGATAGAAAACAAGACCATTTCTAGAAGGACCATATAGTTTCTGAATAGGCTTGTGCACAAATGCAAGCAAAGCCACAGTTACCAATTTTCAAGGGAACCTCCAGGTTGTTCTTTTTTTCTTCACCTTTGGCCAAATATTTCTTAATAATTATTTTGAATAAGAAGAGCTCAACTTGTTCAACAGAGCTGAACAGAATTAGGGTGGTGTTTGGGCAGGTTATTCAAATTAACTGTCATTGTGTTGGTCAGTTCAACCCCCTGAAGGCAACATGATAGTAGTTTATGGAAAAATTCTTCACAAAATCTAAAGCTCAGCAAAGTCATTAGTAGCCAGCTCTTAACACTTATTGGAAGGAACTGACATATCATAATCCAATATCCTTCTCATCTTGAGAAGAAACTTATCTGCCTGCAGAGCACCTATCCTCAAGCTGCAAGTGGTGACAGCATTCTCTACAGTCCTTATGGATCTGGATGCAATCAGAATGGAAAGCAAAATTGATGAGATCAGAAGTGAGGAAACCTGGAATCTGGTTTGGAAGTCATTCCCTTGGAAAGGAAGAGTCTTGGTCCCAGTGGCTTCTTCTGGTGCTACATGATGACGCTCTGAAGTAAATACATAAGTAGTCACTGAATCAGGGAACAGAAACACAATTATTTTCTTGGATCATTTACAAATTTGTTAGGTTGTTCATCAGGCCAGTGATGTGCCTTCAGAGGTGGTTCCATTCCTTGAAGTCCAGTTTCCCTCTCTACAGATGGGTGGAATAAACCCCAGTTCCTCCAAATACATCTCGTCATATAAAACTGTTGAATAGGCAAAATATATTCTACAATCTTTTCATTCAACAATTTTGCAATTTCAGCTGTGGAACCACATGTTTAATACCTTGTGGTTTACTGGCTCCCAAAAAGGCATAGCTTCTCTTGAAGCCTTCAAGGAACCCTGCAGAAATGCCTGTTGTTCCTGATGACTTACCTTGAGGTCTCTGTAGAGGACAAAGCTACTGATCTTGATGCTGTATATTAATAAATAATTTGAGATAAGATGCAATATTGGGAACAAGTATCACGCTGTCTAATTGGCTAATGAATTTGGCATTATTTCTGATGCAGTGTCTAATATATCCTAACCACTGTTACATCTTGGGCAAATCCATATGGTTAAGTTTTGACTTAATGTTTTTTCTCAGCCCCATAACAAGGAGTAGCAGTGCTGGAACTGTATGGTGGATACTTTTCCCAATAATGATCTAGTGGCAAATTAGCCATCACTGAAAGCTAATACTCACAGAAAGAGACTAATTGTATTTAATTGTAATTTAATTGCCCCTATCTTTTGTAGGTGTCACGAAATTTTCCAAGATAGTTGGATGTAGGAATATCCTAACCTCTGCTCGTAAGGAAGTGAGACATATTTGAAACTGATGAGTTAGGCTTCACAAAAATCTTCTCACTGTGTGGTATTCCGTTTAGAAAATTTATTTAGGAAAGGTGACATTACTCTGCTAGTATTCTGCACAGACCCCCAAATACTACATACATGTATAGCATAAATATGGTACGTGGGGAGTATTTTTATTAGCACTGCTCTATTAAAATGGACATTTCTAGGCATGCATGCTTCTGGTTGTTTTAAAGCTTTGTTTCCCTGTTGATCCATATATACATATATATACCTATACCTGTAGGTGTGTATGTGTATATATACATGTACTTATAAAGCTTTAACATGTATACTTTTAGCAAATATAACATATATAGCTTTTAGCTTAGTCTTTGAAAGTATTTGGACACCAAGGGTGGGATGCTTGCATTTAGTTTTCTACATATCAATATGCACTCCATTGTGGTGACTTGACCTTGACTGGCCTCCTGGTGCCTACCAAGCTGCTCTATTACTCTTCCTCCTCAGCAGGACAGGGGAAGAAAATAAGACTAAAAGCTCACGGGTCAAGATAACGACAGCTTAATAAAGAAAAACAAAAGACACACACGAAATCAAAGCAAAGCAAAAGAGATTTATTCTTTATTTGCCATCAGCAAGAGATGGCCAGCCACTTCCTGGGAAGCAGGGCCTCAGTATGTGTAGGGGTTGCATTGGAAGATAAATGCTTAAATAATGAATGCCCCTACTCCTCCTATCTCTCAGCTTTTATTGCTGAGCACAATGTCTTATGAAATGAAATAGCCCCTTGGTCAGTTTAGGTTAGCTGTCCTGGCTATGTCCCATTCCAACCTCTTGCCCATCCCCATCCTACTCATCAATGGGGGAGCAAGGGAATTTGGAGAGACAGCCTTGATGCTGTGCAAGCATTGCTCAGCAGCTGCCAAAACACTGCAGTGTCATCAACACCTTCTAGTTACAAATACAAAGCACAGCACTATAGGGAAAGTGAAGCCCATCCCAGCCAGACCCCATACGTCAGTATAGTCAGTGGAGCCTAGAGCTGAACAGGATCAGTGGCTGAGGTTCAGATGCATGAGCATAACAGGCATTAGTTATTCAAGCTGGATAGGTGCTTGCTTAGATGCAACTTAGATGGCTGGTAGAAGTGACACTGAATGATCATTTGGAGTAGCAGGTGGAGGTGTCCTGGGTCCAGCCAGGATAGGGTTAATTTTTATAAGAAGCCAGGAGGGGACACAGCTGGGCCGGCTGACCAAACTGGACAAACAAAACAGGGTATTCAATACCATATGACGTCGTGCTTGGTTCTGAAAGGGGGAGCTGGCTGGGAGGAAGTTAATAGCAGCTCAGGAGAGCGCTGGGCATCGGGCGGTGAGAGATGCTCTATGCATTCCACTGTTTGTTTTGTATATTCTTCTTATCAATATTATTGTTGTTACTGTTCTTTTCCTTTGCTGTTCTGTTAAACTGCCCTTATCCCAACCCACGAGTTTTGCCTTTTTCTTTCCATTCTCCTCCCCGCCCCAGTGGGGCAGGGGCAATAGAGCAACCGCGTGGCCCTGTATTGCTGGCCAGAGCCAAACCACAACAGGAGGTCAGGGAGGATAGCCCACTATTTCTAACATAATTTTAGTGGCCTACTTTTAGGCCAATGCCTCTCTGTTGAATAACTCTCTTTTGATTGTAGTGGGAGCTTGGACACTTCACTCATTAGAGAACATCTAAACGAAGTTGTCTGTCGCATATGGAATTTTACCTTTAATGTCCCTTTCACCCACTGATGGCTTCTCTCAGTGGCCCACACATGACTGCTTAGTGTTATCTCAGTTGCCGTAGAATATGACAGAAATCCACGCAAGTCAGGCAGATATGACACAGGATCTGTGGGAGACTGCACCAGAGGCTGCAATCCAAATAGGATATTTTACAATATACCCAACTGCCCTAGACATCCATATCTGAAATGGAACCCAGAACTGAAATACTAATGACTACAGAGGATCTGACTTTTTAACCCTAATCTTGGAAGACATCTGCACTGTAAGTGGTCACGATGCCTTCATGTCTGGTCTCTGCTAGAACTTGGAGCTCAATAAATTGTTAAGATTATCTGTGCGTCCAGTGTTTCTTTTTAGCGGAAGACAAATGAAAAAGAGAGGAGGCTGCTGCTGAGATGCTGATTCTAGAAATGCTTATGTACACGCTTAATTGTAGTCAAGCCTGGAGTCCATGTGGCAGCCAAACTAACGTCCATTTAAAGCAACGGTGCCTATATTAACCATTAGAGGTCCTAAACTGAAAAAAAAATAAATGCAAGTCACAGCTGGATAATGGAAACCCACAGGGGAGAGGGATTATAAGTTTAGTGGGGCAATAAGAAAATATTGGAATTTAAAACAGTTCTTTACTAAACATTCATCCATCAGTTATAAATCAGAATACAAAAATCCACTTAGGGCAAATTAATATTTAGTTAATTGCACTTATCGGCAGGGAGAGTGATGTCTTGAGATAAACTTAATGTAAGAACTATGAAGCAAAACTAATAGATTCTGGCATCCAACATGCAAATGAGAGTTTCATGTTAAGATGTACCATCACCATATGTATTAATTTATTATAAACCATTGGGGGTTTTGTCTGCTCAAAGCTGGGTACAGCTGGCATATTAATTTAGTTTAATTTGAGAAGAGCTATTAGGCTTTATTAAGAAATGCAGAAAAAGAATAGAGTAGCCTGAAAAATTTACAAATATTTTAGAAAAAATCATGTTTTTTAAGTCTGTATGCTAGCAAATGAAATTGGTTAGCTTATAAACATATGTTTAATTATTGAAGAGCAAATTGGATATACGTACAACACATCTTCCTTTTAGGAATAATTCTGCTCCTACCACACTCTCTGTATTCATCTAATGCTGGAAAAAAAATCTCACTCAAACTTCAGCATGCTGGAATGGGTGCAGTGATGCTGTGTCTTCCCCAGGGCTGCAGCAAGGGAAGCCTAGCAGCCCACAACCACTGCAGTAGCAGCCTGAGATTCGTGTCATCCAGGGGCAACCCACGGGACATCAAGTAACTATGCGAAAGATATTGATCTTGCATGTTTTGACTGCCTGTAGATTACAATGCAGTGCAGCAAAAGTCAACAGATCAGTAGCGGGAAATAATCATATTCTTTTATTCCTGCCCAGACTGTTATTCCAGCAGTCTGGTTTATAACCCTTTTTTTTTGATTTATTTTTTTTTTTTTTTAATACAAGGAAGCATCAGCATGAACGGTAACTGACCTGTGCTTTTGGCTTCAAACAAAAATCACTGGTGAGGCTCAGAGCCTTGCATTAAACCAACATTGTGAAAGGATCTTTTGGAGGGTGATAAGAGATTATAGGATGAGGGCATTTTGTTTATAACCTTGCTCCAAGTATTTTTATTGTGTCTGCTTTGTTTCAATTGGTATATCTCAGCCTTACACCACTGACATCACTACACTAACAGATACTCTGAAAAAATTCTTGATGATGACAATCCTTTTTAGCACAGCTTCGAGAAATATGTCTCCTTTGTCTTGTAGAGAATACAAGGTGGCATGTATGTTACGTTAGACTAGAAGTGACCAGTGATGATCCTATTGTACACTGCTTTAATTCTATATGTTAACTTTAAAGTTACAGATTCTGCAGTTGTTGCTAGGAATTTTTTTTTTCATGGAACTAGAATTTGCTCCAATGTGTTTTACCTAAAAGGCTGTGTCAGACTCTAATGTTTCTGTATGTTGCTGGTGGCTTGCTAATACTCGTGAAGTTCAACAAAGGGAGATGCTTATTCTTGTCTCTGGGAAGAAATAACCCTGGGGGACCAACGGACTGGAAAGCGTCTTGACAGAGAATGACCTGGGGATCCAGGTGGACACCACGCTGACCACGAGGGAGGAATGTGCATTCATGACAAAGGTGGCCACCAGTATCATGTGTTACATTAAGCAGAACATTGCCAGCATGTTGAAGGAGGTGACACTGCTCCTCTGCTCATGTCTCGTGAGAGACATCTGGGATGCTGAGCCCAATGCTGGGCTCCCCAGTACAAGAAATATTGACTTATCAGAGCATGTCTAGTGAAAGGTCCATGAAGATTACTAAGTCACTGGAGCACCTGACATATGATGAGAGGCTGAAGGCTGTGACTCATCAGCCTAGAGAAATGAAAGCTCAAGAGGGGTTCTGTCAGTGTGTATAAATATCCAACAACATGGAGTAAAGAAGGTGGAGCCAGGGTAGACCTCCCAGTTCGCAGGACACTTGAAGACAGAGAAGGTCTGAAAGGCAGCTTGTCACCTGCCGGTGAGCCACCATGTGATGGAGTATCTGCTCAGTCATGGAGGCACAGGAACTGTTATGGGACTTTCTCCTGTGGGTGGGCCATGGGAGAAATGTAGGTAACAGTACTAATGTGCATATACATTTATTTTTCTTTTTTCACTGCTAAATTACTGCTCTTCACCTATAAAAAACTATGACCTGTTACAAAACACTTCTGTAAAGGGGTTTCTGCAGTTAATCTGATACAGAGAAATCAGGTTATCTGGTTCTTTCATATTTACACTTTATGAAAAATACATGAAAATTTTTCACCAGTAAACATTTTTGACTCTTTGAAAGTGAAAAAAAGGGACTAATAAGTTGTTCAGATGAAAATCAGTGCAAACAATAACTCATTTAAAATTTTAATTTTGCTAACAATAACAAAAAGTGCTATTTTGTTTGAATTCAAACAAATGGAAGATTATGCATAGTGGTATTTTGCCCAGAAAAAAAAGAGAAGGGGGAAAGGAGGAGGAGGGCAATTGCAGAAGTTGTCAGCCATGGGTGACAAGGAAGCCAATATAATGAGAGGAAATCCAGCCACAGAGGGACCTGGAACGTTTAAAAAGCCTAATAGATGAGAAAGGCAGTTCTGTGCACATAAATGTAGTGTAATGATGACTTTGATGAGTCTTTGTTTCACAGCTCTTTGTGCAACATGAAATAGAGGGAGTGAAGGAGAAAAAAATGAAAACAGTCAAAGCCGTGTCTGCGAGTGTCGTTAATGAGTGGTGAGGACTGGAAAGACAAAAGACAAATTTCTGAGCGTTTGATGGGCCTTTATTCCATACACCTGTGCAAACTCCAAAACCTGAGATGTGACTGAGAGGGAGAGTCCAAGAGTGTAAGAGATGAGTGGATATGTTGAGGAAAAACCGTACTCTCAAACTTGCTTTGGTTATTGCAATTCTAGGTGTAACCTTAATTACGACACAGGAACAATTCAGTGAGAGTACCATCAAAAAATAATATCTTTATATTGCAATTTTCATCTATGTGCAATGAATTTTCACACTCACTGGGGACTGAATGCATATCAGCTACTCCTGCAGCTCTGTGGAGTGGAAAAACATGTAATAATGCACCCATTTTTAACATCAGTGAACCTTTGTTGACTTAGTTGTCATGCAAGTAGAGTCATGAGCAAATTTTGGATAAACCTCAATGCAAACAAATAAAACCTTGCATGTATTATTAACTCTTACTGTCTCTGTTTTGAGACAGCTGGTGTTCAGTCCGCACAGCTAATGACATCCTCTGATGACAGTGTTTTTGACAGTGTTGTTTAGGTATGTGTAGCATACCTACTGTATGCATGTGTGCGCTGTGTATAAATCTATTACTATTTTGCTCCCCAGTAAAGCATAGCCAGGTTTGGACAGCCGTTTAATAGAGCACTTTACAACAATTTAGGACAGAAAGTGAAGACAACCACATCCCATTAATACTTCAGGGAGAATTCTAGGTAGGCTGAAGGTAATTAGAATTTGGCCAGGACTCTAAAGAAGACAGTCTTATTCTTGCATAAAATGTAATGGGATTTTTGTCAACCCTGTTAGGTTTGTGGAAATAGTCAGTGGGAGATTTGGAGAAGTTACTGAACTTAGCATTTTGAAGTCCTTGCATTCTTGGTTACTTGTACTTTGCAGTTTCATTTTTAGACTTCTTAACTCCTGGGATACCTGAAAAATAACAAATGAAATGGAAATAACGCAGTTAGAAAGCTTTCTGCTTTCTCTGGGTAGGAACTCAAACCATTAATAATGCCATCAGAATTGTCCTTATGCTGCCATAGCTTCTGGGTCTGAACTTGTTTGAAAATGAAACTGCAGTCATGTTTTGTATTTATGGTGAAGCTGAGCTCTCTGACCAAGTGCTTTGCAAAGAAGGTAAGAAAATCACTTCCGTATAAACTCATCACTGATTTATCAGTCTCTTGAAATTATTAGAACACATCTGAATGTTTCCTTTCAGGTTTTGGACATAAATAGACATCACTATTAAAAAAAAAAATCTTTATTTATATGAAATTTCTTAAAATGTTGGCAGCTGGAGTGTTTCAGATGTGCAGTTATACTGAAGAAGAACATTTTGCACTTTAAGGAACAATACTTTCTCCAAAGAAGAAAAAGCTTTGGTGCAGATACATATTTCTCAGTCTTGTGGGTGTGTCCAAATGATATGGTTTTATAGAAAAATAATTTGCACTGTCAAAAGCAAAGCCTTTGTATCAAAGAGAACTTTTATCTTTCTCCTCCCTAGAACATGTTTGGGTGGAAACATGCAATTAATTCTCTTAGGGACTTCAGAAAGCATCACCTATTGGACTTACAAACTAGCCAAATTGCTTTCATTTGAATACAGTTTGGAATTGGCTCAACTAATCACTGTTTGTTAATTGCATTTTAGAGGAAAAAAGGAACCTGAATGAAGTGACTGCTTCTCATTAAAACTGTGAACAGCAGAGTGGTTGATGTCTGCTATTGTGCCTGATAATTGTGGCAACAAGTGGCGTTTATTTTTGCAAGTAGCAGTAATTAAATCTGCTGCAGTATTTAAAAATAATGCACTCACATTTTATTACATCGACGCGATAGCATGTTATACTAGAGACTGTAAACAAAAATCACCCCCAACCTCGGTTCTCTTACAGGAAAGCTCTTAAACATTTTTAAAGGACAAAGCACTACTTGTGTGTCTTTTATGAAGCCAATGTTCTGGCAGGGTAGTGTAAGAGGAAGGTGATAGAGTAGGAGCACAAGAAACATTTTCCTATGTCACACCCTACTAACATTGCCCAAGGGGAAGGGGTGGCAGATGGGCAAGTTCAACATCTTGCCCGGAGAGAAAGGCGACCAATGTGCGCTAATCTCAACAGTTACATTTTCCCATCGTGGCAGAGAGTGACAAGGATGAAGACATAGCAGAAGTGGGCAGAAATGTTCTGACAGAATGTTTTCCATTGGAAAAAAGCTGATTTGTCAGAGTTAAACGTTCCTCGGGAACATGTTGATTCCAAGAGGAGCAAGGCTGACAGCAAAGCTGCCTGGTTTCCTGCCAGCTCACCCACCAATCTGCCTTCCAAGAAACTTTCTTTCTGAGTCAAAATGCCTCCAGGTACTGATGTGTGTCAGCAGAAGATCAGCAAGCAGACTGCAGATGAGCTGAAGGCGAGACCCTCCAGGAACCCAGAGTGGAAATGTGTTCACCTGGGCAGGGCAGCCAGGAATATATTTTGGGATACAGAAGCTTCAAGACATATTATTGAATTTCTTTTCTAAAGGTATTTGCCATGCAATTTTATTCTTGTTTTTTAATTAGTTTTCCCTCAACTGTGACATTTTTCACAGAAGTGAAATTCTGTTTCCTGGCTAGCTCTCCTAGTAGGATTGGTGGGGCTGTTTATAACTTCAGACCTTGTTCAACATGTAACATTGAAAGTTTAGTAAATTTTCTGCTGAAGGATCTTGCTTCCACAGGGCAAAAATGTCTGTTTCAGAGCAATGGAGACTTTTTGTAGGATCACAAGATCAGAAAGATAAGGATAGTGTTACGGTTAAGTCGAGGCTTGGTATTCAGGGCTCTGTAATTCAACACAGGACTGTCAAATGGGTATTTTGCACAGCCTTACACAAGCCATCCGATCTCTTCATACCTATGTGTTTTTTATTCATGAAATAAAACAGGCAAAAGAACAAAATGTTTAGAAGTTATTTATGACAGTGCTCATTCACTGTCCATCACAATACGATCGTTAGGACAGAGCATATTACTAATAACACACAAATACGGAAACACTCAATATTACCTGTACACTTCTAATGCATGAACCAGCAGAATAATATCTAGCCCTGGATCTTTGTTCCTGCACAAAAATTACTGATGCAGATTGTCACATCGTGATTTTCATAGCCTGGAAACAGCGTGATAATTTTCTTTGCAAGTGACTTTTACCCTCACTTTTCTTTAGAAAGAATAAAACCTCCCTTTTTTGCTGCTGCTGGTTTCCTCTGGTTTTCACAGAATCACAGAATCACAGAATCACAGAATAGTAGGGGTTGGAAGGGACCTCTGTGGGTCATCTAGTCCAACCCCCCTGCCGAAGCAGGGTCACCTACAGTAGGCTGCATAGGATCTTGTCCAGGCGGGTCTTGAATATCTCCAGAGAAGGAGACTCCACAACCTCCCTGGGCAGCCTGTTCCAGTGCTCCGTCACCCTCAGAGACAAGAAGTTCCTCCTCATGTTCAGACGGAACTTCCTCTGCCTCAGTTTGTGCCCATTGCCCCTTGTCCTGTCACTGGGCACCACTGAAAAGAGCTTGGCCCCATCCTCCTGACACCCACCCTTCAGATATTTGTAGGCATTTATAAGGTCCCCTCGCAGCCTTCTCTTCTTCAGGCTGAACAAACCCAGTTCCCTCAACCTCTCCTCGTAGTGGAGATGCTCCAGTCCCCTCACCATCCTTGTAGCCCTCCGCTGGACTCTCTCCAGTAGCTCTTCATCCTTCTTGAACTGGGGAGCCCAGAACTGGACACAGTACTCCAGATGAGGCCTCACCAGGGCAGTGTAGAGGGGAAGGAGAACCTCCCTTGTCCTGCTGGCCACACTCTTCTTGATGCACCCCAGGATCCCATTGGCCTTCTTAGCAGCCAGGGCACACTGCTGGCTCATGGTTAACCTGTCATCCACCAGGACACCCAGGTCCCTCTCCGCAGAGCTGCTCTCCAGCAGGTCCACCCCAAGCCTGTACTGGTGCATGAGGTTGTTCCTCCCCAGGTGCAGGACCCTGCATTTGCCCCTGTTGAACCTCATCAGGTTCCTCTCTGCCCAACTTTCCAGCCTGTCCAGGTCACGCTGAATGGCAGCACAGCCTTCTGGTGTATCTACCACACCTCCCAGTTTGGTGTCATCAGCAAACTTGCTGAGGGTACATTCTAACTCTTCATCCAGGTCGTTGATGAAGAAGTTAAACAAGACTGGGCCAAGTACTGACCCCTGAGGGACACCACTTGTCACCAGCCTCCAACTAGACTCAGCGCCGCTGACGACAACCCTCTGAGTTCTGCCATTCAGCCAGTTCTCTATCCACTTCACCGACCACTCAACCAGCCCACACTTCCTCAGCTTCCCTAGGAGGATATCATGGGAGACTGTGTCGAAAGCCTTGCTGAAGTCAAGGTAGATAACATCCACGGCTCTCCCTTCGTCTACCCAGCCAGTCATGTCATCGTAGAAAGCTATCAGATTGGTCAGGCATGATTTCCCTTTGGTGAATCCATGCTGACTACTCCTGATAACCTTCTTTTCCTCCACTTGCTTGATGATGGCCTCCAGGATAAGCTGCTCCATCACCTTTCCCGGGATGGAGGTGAGGCTGACCGGCCTGCAGTTCACTGGGTCCTCCTTCTTGCCCTTTTTGAAGATTGGAGTGACATTGGCCTTTCTCCAGTCCTCGGGTACCTCTCCTGTCCTCCAGGAACTTTTTCAGTATGATGTGAACTTTTTCAGTATGATGTGAATTTTCAGTATGATGTGAGTTGTTTCAGGCAGAATATAGCTCTCAATATCCAGTGCTGTGCTGCTGATTATTTTTCTGAAAGAGGACAGAGTGAAGAAGAACGGCAGGTTATATTGATTTACTTCTAATCATCTGTTTTTGAACCCGAGCTGGGCAAAGTGTTCTCCCAAAGGCACATACAGCTGTGGTCATGGCTCATCTCTGCATCACTATCAGGATTAAAAGCCAGTAGTGGATTCTGTCATGTTACTGTAGCTTTCTGTATTTTCTTTTCAAGCCGCATATGGGTTAGCTGCTGAGGACATACATGACTTTGCCTTGCCATCTGTTGAACAGTCTGGTCTAAACAGCCTGGAGAAGGGCACCCATGCTCTGTTATAAAAGAAGCACATCAAAATAGCATTGCAGAATTGTGGGGTGTTTAGAGGGAAATTGTTACGTGTGATACATGCCTTTATTTTGCCCATGAGGGTGCTTCTCCTTGATTTTGGGTAAGCCTGGGATCTGTGAAGCCATGAATGCAGCACGGGTGCCCAGGAGATACAGGGCACAGCACACTTTTCTGGTGCCCCAGAATTCCGCTGATGGTCTGGGAAGTTCTTTTTCCCTGAAATAACTGGTGCTGTAACAGGACTGTAACTTGCTCTACAGTTGATAAATGATGTTCAACAATATGTGTGTCAGACTAAAATAAATGATTCTTATGTATTGGCTTATTTCTCTTTCTCTATAGATTTACTTTCAAAATACTAGCTGCTTTCAGTTCTGTCCATCATGATAGCTGTGTGATTTGGCTTCAGAGTATATTGCACATTTGAAAGTATATAAATGTGGCCCATATGCAGGGAAGAAAGTAGTGAAAAGTTTTAAAACCATGGACTACAGCAGAATTTCACTGGTGGCTAATTATTGAGGGGTGTGTATTTTTTTATTTGTTAACTCTTGTGGTTGAGCATTGCTGCAGCCATTAACTGTTCTGGAAATATTCCAATGATTACCCTACTCTGAATGAGGATTTAAATCAGATGACCTTCAGAGGCCCTCTCCATATAAATTATTTTGGAATTCTGCTAATTTAAATTTTTTTCTGTCATCATAGGAACAATAAGTAAAGTACACATGATTCTAGGTTACGAATTTTAAAGATATAACCACCAGCTCAAGACACCAAGAAGGTGACAGATTCCCGGAATATAGGAGAATATTGCTGGGAGTGTACGATCCTCTAACTGTGACCACCTCTTCTGTTTTACTGCGTCTGCACTAGCGATCACATTAATCAGGTCCTAAGTGAACCTCTGGTGTGACCCATACAGCTCTTCTCATAGTCCATGTGCAGTCACATGAATCTGCTTCTTTCACTTTTGCTTTCTGTACTTAAGCACTTTAGACTATCAGAACGACATGTTATTTGTGGACATCCAAGGCACTTAAGGAAATAAACCAAGACAATAGCAGTTAAGAAAGCTTTGATACTCATTTTCAGTAAGGTCAACATTTTCCAATGTAACTAGTCATCTAGATACGATATTTTCATCTAGATGAAGGTATTTTTAGAGGCCTGTTTTCTGGGAAATGGAGAGCCACGTGCAGCATTTTTTGCAAGCCCAAATGACTCTCCAACTATGTCTACATTGTTCAAATGCATGAGGGACCTGACTTTGCTCACTCTTCTGAAAAACTGGTAACAACCAGGTCTGAGCCTAGATTCTGTGAGTACGGACAGGGTGTTGTGGACTTTGGAGTAATAAAAGCCTAGGTTACATAGCTCTCTTATCAGAGCAGGCATATGGTGAGACAAATATGAGTGTCACCCAACCCAAATTTGTCTTTAGATTTTCGGTCAAGACCTTTGAATACTTCAAAGATTTTTGCAGCATTTAAAGAAAGATGAGATTTTTGTGGTCACCTTGACCCTGTAATTAATAACATTCCCTAGCTTCGCTCAACTATGGGTGAAATAGCCTTTAGGTTTTACTCCAAAATTATTTTATCTGGGGAAAAATTGTGTATTGCATACCTTCTGGCGGTTGTCACAGTAATGTTAACTAGGTTTTCTTTATATTATTTTTCAGACGATGCATGTTTATACAACAGTGCATGACAGTGTATAAAAGATGGATACTTTCTATCAATCAAACAAATAGGTATCCCCCAGGAATATTTATACATGTTCTTATTTTCATTACTGTTTATTGATGGGTTGGTGTTGCAGCAGTACAGAAAGAATGCTGAGTGCTCTTCTAGGAGTAAATAACATACACACACAAAGGTCCTTTGCTCTCCCTCTGCCTATGCAGAATTTAAGATGCGGAAAACCAGGCATGATCTTCTTTTGGATTAACAACTTGCAAGGCTTGGCTATTCCGCATTTGCTGAGCATAGTCTTTTCCTCCTACTTGTCCTTTCCTGCTCCAGGAAAAAAAGAAGAAAAAAAAAAAAAGTAAGAACATGGCTTGTAAGAAGTACCCAAATAAAAGAATTTGGCCTCTTGCTGTAAACTCTCTCTCAGTCCCTCAGATTCAAGCTTGATGCTCACTCCCTGCCCACAATGTAAAAAATTTTCCAGTTGTCACTGATCTTCAGAAGACCCCTCTTCTCTGATTTCTGTGGCACCAGACCTCAAGCCAGTCTATCCAACCCTTCTGTGGTGGCACACATGGCTCACCCTTGTAACATATGCTGAGCAGATGGACAGTTGCCAAGATGACCATTTAAATTATTTTGAAGACTCACTACATCAAAGGATGTGGAATTGTGTGTCAGGTTGGACAGGGGCATCTTCCATCCTGGACAATTTTTAAGGCTGAAAGAATATGTTTACATCAAAACATAAATTCACAGTACAAGGCATCAGAGAAATAAAAAGATACATACATACATGCATAAATAAAGCAAAATACTAAGTTCTGTTAACATTGTTAAGGTTCTGTTTGATTAGTTATCTTTTAATAATAACTTAGTTACTAAGTTTTGTTCATCATCTAGATATGATATTGGCTGTTTCTATATTTCAGCTCTGTATCTGTCTTTCTCCTACAGTAAATTGATCTCAGCAGCTCTCCTCTTTGAAAATTGTTTCTTTGCTCAAGGTGATAGCTGCTGTCCTCTCCCCCCTCCATCACTATTCTCCTTACTTCCAAGGAGTGTGGAAAGATGCTTGGAAGGGACTCTTCTCCTCTGCTGCCCCTTACTCATTCCACTTTCCTGTGACTGGGGTTTCTGCCACTGCAATGAAGTGATGAGAGTTTTACCTTCCCTCTTAATCCCTCGGGTTCCTTTATAAGTACAAGTACGAGCAATCTTAATTACATATTTTATGCTTAAATCTTCTCATTTCTATTAGAACTTTAAGAATGCATACTGTACAACTTCGTATGTTGTTTTAAGAGAATTTTTACCATGTACTGTTACATGCATTACATTTACAACAAGTAGAATTCTGTTAACAAAGTATGAAGACCAAGCATGGTACTATGGATGTTGCAATGAATAGAGAAATGCCTTAACTGGCCAACATTCTTGACTTCTGCCTGAAGACTCCTGGGGTTGTGAGATTTATTCTGCAATATCTTGTTATAGTCCTATAACTCTTTTCTTGTAGTCTCCATAACGTTAGTGTCTCATTCCCAAAGCAATGTACAAGGTATCCCAATAAAAGTTTTTTATTGGCATATGGACTCTGAGACTGCCCACAACTTCACCAAGACACTTTTTATGAAAAGAAAGTGAGCTTTGCCTGTGTGACTCCTTTTCTGCATGCCATTCCACGTGTGCAGTGTCCCCGTGTTCTTAATGTATACAACACTTGGTTTTGAAGAATCTCTTTACTCTGTGAGTCAACAGAAACTACTACAAGTTGTCCATCAGAAAGACCCTACAAGAGATCTTTAGACTGCATAAAATTGCAGAAGCCATTCTGCAACCTCGCCTGCAGCACCTCATCTTTAAAGGTATGATAAAACTGCCCAACCATTTTCTGCTAGTATTAGCAGGTTGTATTTCTACTTGCTGCATTTTTAAAAGAATTGTAGGAGTAATGAAAACTTGCAGCAAGATACGAAGCTTAAGCTTTTCTCGTGCTCTGTTTTTGCACTACACCAATTCTTGTCATCTTGCTCCTTGAGCAACAGTATGTTAAGCAATATGACAGATGTTAGTCACATGTGATCTCTTACTTTTTAGTTTCTGACTTTATGTCACTTTCAGTCCTCAGGTGGTGTAAATTAGAGCAGCACCATAGATTGATGATGGCTTATGACAGGGGAAAAGTCTTTCCCTTAAACCTGAGCAATAAAGCCTTTCTGAAACAAATTTTAAAAATCTCCTCCCCTGGCTTTTTATTTTATTTTAGAACAAAAGGCTTGAAATAACTGTTTGCAGCACTCCTTTGAATGCTAAGTAGCTCTTTCACGTTTCTTCCTAAGCATGTAGACACACAAAAATTTTAGAACTAAAATAAAAAGATGAAAAAAAAAAGGGTGAGTAGTCTTGAACAATTCAATAAACTGTGGAAGGCTATGAATTATGGAATAGCAGAACGAAATGATTAAAGACCTAAAAGCCATGAAGATGACACCCACGTTTTAATGTCAAAACTAAATGGACCCATTTATAATCCGAGATTACCTTGGATTTTTCTTATGTTTGGTATTTTCAGAAATCGTAGGTTTAAATGTACATACAGATATGTTGAGTCTTTATCTCTTCCCACTCATTTTCACACACATTTAATGTGGGTCTAACCCTATTGCTTTTGATAGTCTATTGACTTCATTGGCTTCCTGCTGATTTGAGCTGGTGTTAGGGAGACAGGAATCAGATCTCGCCTCGCAGCAGTGTCTCTCTCGATGAAATTTTGAATGCAAACCTCTTCCCTTTGTAGAAAGGCCATTCAGTCATCTCAGATGGCATTCTGCTGAGCAACTGTCCCTCCTTCAAGCAGCTGAACACACCATGAAGTCAGAAAGGATAAAATTTGGGCTAGAGACAATTAATTTTCTTTCCTTAAAGCACTGGTTGTTGCCAGCAGAAACATCTTCTGGTGAACGTTCTCACAATTAGTGACACTGGCACATAGTTTTCCCAGAACCAGACCAATTAACCTCTTTGGGGTCACTTCAGATAATTTATACACATCTTTTACCCCTTCACACTCTGTTCTTGTTTTTGTTCATTTGTCTGTATGATTCATGAAGGCTGCTGATAGATATACATTCAATGGGAGAAGCCTGGGCTTGGCAGGTTGTCATTTCATATCATAGCTAGTGTTCCAAGGTTAAGTTTTTAATTATTAGCTTGCAGTGAAAACGTAGTCCCTGTTCCCATATATCTGAGAACTATCTTCCTGACTTACATAATGCCCATTTAGGCAACTGCAGCAATTTCTTTGAAGCACTTTTCCTTCCATGACCCAGCTGTGAGGATGGCCGTGGTTTGTGCCATCTGCCACACACCATTTGTACGATGCCATGGCCATACTGGGATTGCAGTGAGGGCTTTGATGTGCTCTGGGGCACAAAGAGTGGTTTGACGTACTCTAGGGAACAGACACAGAGAAGATCTGGTATGAATGGCATTAAAGACCACAGCTGGTCAAAGCATAGTTGATATAAACGACAGATTCCCCTTTGCTGGTGGCATACAAAGGTTTGTTGGCGAGACTCAGGACTGCAGAAAGGGAGTGAAAGTCTGATGTAAAAAATGCATAAACTCCAGGGTCTTGCACTAGTTCTCAGAAATAAATTCTTTGCAGCTTGCAGCTCTATTAACATAATTTAAACTGGGTTTTTTATGCAGTAACTCTACTCAGACTGTCTCAGAGGGCCTGCTAATGTGCTGTTCCCCTTTTCAAAGCTATTTAGTCTCAAAATGCCCAGAGGGTTGTAAGGAGACTTGAATTGGGGCCCGACCGTAAGTAGTGTTGCTTGCCTATGGCTTCAATTCTGGGAACACATCAATGTGGTGTTATTGCTTTGTTGTGACTTAGGCTTTGTATTCCACTATTGTAGCACAGAAAAACAACAATAAAAGTTTTCACCATGGGAGATGAAAATGAATTCCAGCCTAGTTTGTCTCTTCCCGTCTAGTTTATCTCTTCCCTGTAGCAAGACCACCACTCACTTATACAACTAAAAAGGGCAATTACACCCTTTTCTAATCCATACAGTTTATGCTGTTTGTTTATTATTTTAATTGGCAGCAAACATTAGGTACTTATGTATACACTGGGAAAAAAAAGAATAAAGGTCTTTCAGTAAAGTGTTCACTATAACTTCGTCTCTATAAAGGACAACTTGTAGTGTGGGAAAGTACCCCTGACTACAGATGGATTGGAAAATATGCTGGTTTGACAGTGCTAGGGACATTCTGGGGTAGGATCTTCCCAAGAGGATTTTGTTATTCACAGAACATTGTAGAGTTTAGTGCACAAAACTTGAGTAATATACATTTTGGAAAGAACAGCCAGTCCTGGCAAAAGGAAATGTCTTTTTCTATGAAAAATGATATTTCAGACAAAAAAATATATATATATATTTTCACATTGATTTTTTTCATAAAACATAGAATCACCGTATCTCAGAATGTTAGGGATTGGAAGGGACCTCTGTGGGTCATCTAGTCCAACCCCCCTGCCGAAGCAGGGTCACCTAAAGCAAGCTGCACAGGACCGCGTCCAGGCGAGTCTTGAATATCTCCAGAGAAGGAGACTCCACACCTTCCCTGGGCAGCCTGTTCCAGGGCTCTGTCACCCTCAGAGGGAAGAAGTTCTTCCTCATGTTCAGATAGAACTTCCTGTGCTTCATTTTGTGCCCGTTGCCCCTTGTCCTGTCGCTGGGCGCCACTGAAAAGAGTTTGGCCCCATCCTCCTGACACCACCCTTCAGATATTTATAGGCATTTGTAAGGTCCCCTCTCAGCCTTCTCTTCTTCAGGCTAAACAAGCCCTGGTCCCTCAGCCTTTCCTTGTAGGAGAGATGCTCCTGTCCCCTCATCATCCTTGTAGCCCTCCTCTGGCATCTCTCCAGTAGCTCCTTATCTTTCTTGAACTGGTAAACCCAGAACTGGATGCAGTACTCCAGATGGGGTCTCACTAGGGCAGAGGAGAGGGGAAGGAGAACCTCTTATTTTTCCATTGACTGGAATGAGCAGACATTGAAGTGAGAGCCTATAAAGCTCCCTTTCCAAACAGCTTTACTAGCCACACTGGTAAAGAATTCAAATTGGAAGTGTTTACTAAAGATTTAGAAGATATGACATTTAGAAAATAAATAAATAAAAAATAAATAAATAGATAACATTGGCTGAAGTAGGCAAGTAGTAATTTTGATCATCTTTTGCAGATATTTGAGGTAGATAAGTTTAAATCAAGGCTAGGATAATTTCTATAAGCTGGCCCAAATGAAAGAAAAGCTAACTTACTATAATAGAAGAAAAATGCCACCTTTGTCCACTTCAGGCTGCCTTTAGAGCCAAGGCTGTATTTGGAAGGTGGTTGTTAGCTGAAATGTTAGAGGCTCACACCTGTGATTGTGATGATCTTCAGATACAGCCGGGTCAATGCCGTACAAAAGCAGACTTCCAGTAAAATATCTGTAGGCTTAAACTGTAGCAAAGCAGTGAACCTACTGAGACCTTGGGTAGTTTCCAGCAGTTCAAATCCAGATCAACTAAAGAAATTATTAAAACTTTACACTGCATCATCAACAGTGTAGTTTCACTGCCTTATTGTGTAAACATTCAGAAAGGAAATTGCTTAGGACAATCCTACTGTGTAGAGAGAATTAACTTGACAGATAAAATGTTAATTGTGGAGTCCTGGACACTTGCTTTGTAAAAGCAGCAGTGAAAGACAGGTTGACTGCTCTCTTCGCTTAAGCAAGAGAAAACAAACTCAAAGGAACACCTTTGGATGTGGAAACATAGATTGTGTAACATTTATAACATAACAGAAACTTATAGTATAAATATATGTTATATATGTATAAACAGATGTAAAATATATGTGTCTGTACGTACATGTATAAATGTATATTCTGTGCAATCCCTTAGTATGCATGTGTACTTGTAGGCAGAGCTGGAGACATACTGTACTGTGAAATTTCATTGAAAAATAAGGCTTTGTTGATTTTCAAAATATCGTTAATGTCCTGTTAATTTTTTTGTAATTTTATATGATCTAGCAAAAGACATCCCTTTCAGCGACAAGGGGGGGAGGGGCGAATTAGATGAGCTTCAGTGGTCCCTTCCAACACAAAGCATTCTATGATTCTGTGACTTTATTGGTATAAATTCAAGGCAAATATAGAAAAGCTAAATAGAAGTAGGTATCTTTCTTTCTGTGCTTCACATGGTTCCTTTTGTTCTAGAATGTCTATTTTTTTCAGAGGTGTTTTTTGGTTTTTTTTGGTAAATTGAAGGTTGCTTAAAATCGGCTTTTCTCAGATCTAACAGAAACTGCGCACATTCAAAAATGTATTGATATTTGTGAGATGCTTTATTTTTAAATTTGGTGTTTGGTAAAATATGTATATCAGTTTACCATATGTTTATGCCAATAGAAATGATTTTATTCTCACTTGCTCCAAATTGTCAGCAAGCTGAAAAATCATGTAGTCATACAGTAATCTTTACAACAGCAGACTGGCTATTTGTCTTGAGCTACCAACTGCAAAAGAAAAACTAATAGCATCTATATAGCAGTTAATGTGCACTTGTCTTTAATTGGTATCAGAAACACTGTTAAAAAGAAAATTAAGTAGCCATTTAAGTAAGCAGAAATCTTCATTGTTGTTAGGTTGAGATTGTTGTTGTTATGCGGGACTCATAAGCTGGGAATAACTCTAGTACCAAAACCCAACATAAATCAGTTCTTGAAAGCAATAGTGTTCAACACCATCTTACTTTTTGGCTTTCATTTTAGATCTATTGGAGCTTGGCTACAAATAGATCATTTATATTCACACATCTATTTTTAAATAGTTTCATAATGAAAACTCTGTTCCCTTCAATTGGTGTGTGCATGCTTAGCTGTTATAAACCAGAATGAGTGAAAGATTAGTTGCTCCTACTTGTAATGTAAATTGCATAGTGTACCAAAAACATTGCTTATCCTCTGTAAATATTTTATTTGAATTTAATACTCTTGTAAAACTGTATTAATAGTCTTCTCCATGATTATTATTGTTTGTTTCCTTTTTTTTCTCAGCTCCTTCTTACCAAGTCTGGGGGCAATACATGTTAATTCACAGTGGAATTTGTATAAATATTTAAAATGGTTACATTTAGCATTAGTGGCACAAAGATGCACAAGGAAACTATCATACAGGTAGATCACTTGAAGGTTAGGCATATAAGATAGGTAATTTATCAGTGCAACTGTAATAGACGATTAAATTAATTTTAATCAACAGTATTTAGATAGTACCAAAATTCAGACTGGTTTTAGTTGTGCAAAATGAGTTCTAAAATTGTCAAGATTCAGGCCTTGCTAAAAGCAGTTGTCTGTATTAAAAATGATATTTCAAAACAAAAAAGGTATGACTTTGTTGTCTATTCTGACCCAGTATTCCCATTGTAAAGTCTAGACAAGGACAGCTGGACAAGCTCTGAACCATAGCATTGCAACACAATTGGAATAACAATTCGTATTTCCTATGTTATGGTCCATAGTTTTCCTCAGGAAAAAAAAATAGGTTTTCAGACTGATTTTACATGAGATGTGACATAGGGCACATGTCAAATCAGAGTTTAAACTAGAATGGCTTTTTTTGCTCACTTGTCAAATGAATAAATAAAAAGTCATAGCTGAGAACTGGGAGAACTTTCAATAAATTGTTATTTACGAGGAAAATAAAAAATGAAGTTCAGGGAAAAAATGGATTAAAATGTATTAGATTTCTCAAATGTTTAAAAGTTTTGGATTTCTAGATGAAGAAATTTTGTTCAAAGTTACTCACTAGGAAGACTGGAGTAGTTTTGCATTGTTCATACCGAAAGACAACTTGAGAAATTAAATATACCAAGAACAGAAGTTACTAGTGTTCAGATTACATACCGAGCACTTACAGAATATTTAACAGCTGGAAATGGTATCCTCATCTCAGTTAATTAAAATATAATAATTCTGTTTTGAACAGCAGAGTCAAAATAGAAAAAAGTGAGTGGTGAATCTGGATGTGAATGTTAAAAACTGGAGATGGGCTCATGTTGAAGGGAATTGCTCAAAGGGTTGAAGCGAGTATTACTCAGAAGTTATTTTCTTGCTGAAGATGAAGTACATGGCAATTTAAAAGTGAGATCTTCATATAAAGAAGAAATACCAGTATTATAAAAACCCTAGTGTTTTACAGCTATCTTTTCACATCATTTCAAAAGAGCAGTCACTGAAAAGAGTTTTACTAAGTAAGTGCCTGTTGCCTCATAATGCGTGCCAAAATAAATGGCTAACTTTATCATTCTGAACATGTAGTTTCCCTTTCCCTTCCTCTGCCTTATAAAAACCTATACAAACTTATTTCAGCCCATAAGGGTGAGAAGGAGATCTTTTTTCAGAATCCGGTTTTGCTTGTGAAAATGGTTCCTGGAGCAGCACTGCCTTTGACTGATGCCATCAGTGATCCTTCCTCAAAACTTTGAGGTTTTTCACGAGGTTTCATTGGTCTTGCTGATGGTGTGGTCACTGTTAAACAGATGTGTCTAGGAATGTATCTTACTGTTCACTGCCTCATTGCTAAATAGTGTGCATATGCAGAGATAAGGTACGTCTGTTGTCGAAGTTTATAGGAAATTTTTAAGAGTGGTAGGGGTCCAAGCTCTTCAAGCTGTAAGTCATTGCAATGCCATGAACACAGAACCCCTCCTGCTAAGTGATAAGTGCTATTTTCAGAATAGTGACCCTCACAGATTTGCCATTATTAAATGTCATGAAGCATGCCAAGGAAAATGAAACTGCAATGGTTCCATTTATAAACTGCTTTGACAGTTGCTGTTCTACCATTAGATTTTTCATGGGACAAATATTTTCTTTTCAGTGGTGCATGCTGGTTTGCTTCAGCACTGATTTTGGGAGAAGGCTTGTATGTGAGTTTAACTGAGAAAACTTCATAAATTTTGATGGATTTGGATCTTCAATACAGGCCATATGTTGGCATATTGCCAATCCACAACAATGTTTGTAGGTTAATTAGTTAGGGATCACTTGTGTCTCAGAGGTTTAAATTCAACTCTGAATTGCTCATCAGGCAGTCCAATTGATTTCAGTGGAATTACAGAAGGTCTAAGAGTCAAATTTGCCCTAAGAGCAGATAAAAAATGCGAGAGAGATTCAGTGCAACACAAACTGTAGCCCACTGGCTTATTACCAAAAATTCACAAAGCTTTATTTCCCTCAAAGGTGTGCAGGGAGGGCCCTATCAGGAAAAGTCTCTCCTGCAACTAAGGAATAAGATTGTACCAGCGCACTTTAAGTTCTACAGTATCGCAGTTTGTTGCTAACGTTGCCAAGTTTGGCTTGTGATTGCACTGATGCACAGTTTCTTTTGGGGGTTTAAGAGCTATGCATATTTCCTTCTTCTGCCTGTTTTGGAATAAAAGCATCCAATCCATCTAAAAGATGTAGCTATTCCATCTCATATGGGGAAGAGTTGTAGCTGCCCAGAGGTACCTACAAACACCCAACCGGGAATGCCAAGAGTGACCTTCACGTATGGCCAAATACGTTGCTGGGGTTCTGCTCCCTGTTCCTTAGGGATTCAAAAAACACAAATAGGAGAATAACTGTTCATGAGGGAATTTGGGAGGATGGGGAGAAAGAAGGACAGGGACAGAACACTCTGTTGCTCTCAGAAGGAATCTTACTACCAGATGCTAAATTGCAGATTTGGTACCTCCAAATATTGAACAGCAAAACAGCATAATATCCTCCTAGGGAAGCTCAGGAAGTATGGGCTGGATGAGTGGTCGGTGGGGTGGATTGAGAACTGGCTGAATGGCAGAACTCAGAGGGTTGTCATCAGCGGCGCTGAATCTAGTTGGAGGCTGGTAACAAGTGGTGTCCCCCAGGGGTCAGTACTCGGCCCAGTCTTGTTCAACTTCTTCATCAACGGCCTGGATGAAGAGTTAGAATGTACCCTCAGCAAGTTTGCTGATGACACCGAACTGGGAGGTGTGGCGGATACACCAGAAGGCTGTGCTGCCATTCAGCGTGACCTGGACAGGCTGGAAAGTAGGGCAGAGAGGAACCTGAAGAGGTTCAACAGGGGCAAATGCAGGGTCCTGCACCTGGGGAGGAACAACCCCAGGCAACAGTACAGGCTTGGGGTGGACCTGCTGGAGTGCAGCTCTGCGGAGAGGGACCTGGGTGTCCTGGTGGACGACAGGTTAACCATGAGCCAGCAGTGTGCCCTGGCTCCCAAGAAGGCCAATGGAATCCTGGGGTGCATCAAGAAGAGTGTGGCCAGCAGGTCAAGGGAGGTTCTCCTTCCCCTCTACACTGCCGTGGTGAGGCCTCATCTAGAGTACTGTGTCCAGTTCTGGGCTCCCCACTTCAAGAAAGATAAGGAGCTACTGGCGAGAGTCCAGCGGAGGGCTACGGGAAAGGTGAGGGGACTGGAACATCTGTCCTGTGAGGAGAGGCTGAAGGAGCTGGACTTGTTCAGCCTGAAGAAGAGAAGGCTGAGAGGGGACCTTATAAATGCTTACAAATATTTGAAGGTTGGGTGTCAGGAGGATGGGGCCAAACTCTTTTCAGTAGTGTCCAGTGACAGGACAAGGGGCAATGGGCACAAACTGAAGCAGAGGAAGTTCTGTCTGAATATGAGGAAGAATTTCTTCCCTTTGAGGGTGACGGAGCACTGGAACAGGCTGCCCAGGGAGGTTGTGGAGTCTCCTTCTCTGGAGATATTCAAGACCTGCCTGGACAAGGTCGTCTGCGGCCTACTGTAGGTGACCCTGCTTCGGCAGGAGGGTTGGACTAGATGACCCACAGAGGTCCCTTCCAACCCCTGCCATTCTGTGATTCTGTGATTCTGTGAAAAGTGGTTACGGTCTAGCTTCTCTTCACACTTACTGGGCAAGGGGAGAAGCCATTTGTGGGGTCCTCGCTTTTTAATCTAACCCTACAAATAAACTCCGATTGGCTAAAGTCACGGAAGATGAATTTGAGTAAAATATCAGAAAAAATTTTGCAAGGAGGAACATGGTCACACTTGAGATGGCTTCCCAAGGGAATGAAGGTTGGATAGCAGTAGTCAAACGTGTCTGAAGGAACAGTCCGTGCTTGTCAGCATTTGTTTATGCAATTAAGTTATTCTGCATAAACTGCATATAAAAATAATGCAGAATGAAACACAAAGCACGAGAGCATTTTTTGACCAAATTTCCTGCAAAGTCATGAAAAATGTCATGAGTTTGGAGAAGAATGGGGTTGCTTCACTACATATGTCTCTCTGCTTCCAGCCCCTTCTTGCTGGAAAGTGTGACAGCTGATTAGACTGGGATCATAGGAGCTCAGCTTGGTGATCTAGTGGTCACTCTATCTCCACGGAAAGAAAAGCACCCGCAGTTCCTAGAAAGCCTGAATTTTATTCCTGTTGAGAAAAAAGTCAGCTTGAATATTGCAGACTTCTTGGCTCCAGGAGTCAGTGTCTGGGATACTGATAAGCTGCTTGAAAGAGGAGAGGTGATATTCTAAGTACATTTGACACACTGGAGTAAATTGAGTCTTTAAAGTCAAGATAAGGCCTTTTATTTTAAGGGGAGCAAGTGATTTATCACATCATGCTGAGGCTAAGGCATTCTGCCAAAAATAACATTAACTCCTTTCTAATTCGTACTTGACATGTTAATTGGCAGGTCCCATATCTCTGCAGCAGGCTACTCACCTGTTAAAATTACATGATGCTTTTTATGTGTGGGTTTCTAGCTGCTTCTGCAAGTCCCCACACTTCTCGGACCTGCAATTCCTGTGATTTTTAGACATGGAATTCATGACTTGCTTTTTTTTAGGAAAAGTTAAAAATGAGGGGGAACTTTCCCATTCCAGAAGATGTAGTTTGCATCTGTTTCCTAGAAAAAAACACTTATTTATCAGCAGAGAGAGCTCTTGTGGATTTTTAATGGAGAAAAGCAAATAAACAAGTAAGCAAAACAAAAAAAGTTCTTTCCTTTTGTGACACCTGAAGTTGGTTGAAACTGTTACAGTTTTGGTGTCCCACCCACCCCTTTCCCTTTGGTCTTCGGGAGGGGGAAAAATGAACTTTTTCCTTTTTTTCTTCATTTTCTTTTTCTCTCAGGACTGCCTAATCACCTGTTCCATATTTCAGAGGTGATGTGCACAGGCAGTGATTGCTGTGGTGTAGCACCATACATTTACCCACTCATGTTAATGGTAGTGATTTTGACATTTCTGTAGGTTTTGAGTTACCCTAAAGCTGCTGTGCAGCCTCAGTCTTGAGGTTTGTGGAGTGGGAGGATGGTAGAGGGCAGAGTGGTGAGGGCACAGAGACAAGTTGGCTGCGGAGGACTTCAGAGTCCCAAGAGTATCCCAGAAGTGCATAGGTACTAGAAACAGGTTTATTACAGTGTCTCTGGTGCACCTTGCTCAGAGCTCTGTGTGAAAGATTTTTTCTTCCCCTAAGTGCTTTGCAACGCATGGCCTTGTGCATAAATAGCACACCTGAAGCCCGAGTTTGCTTTTTCACGGTGTTGTAGATTTTCTGAATTGCCCTGATGATAACATCACAGCTTTCTCAGGGTTGACCTTTCCGTGCTCCCTCCCAGTTTTGCAGCCAATACCTTTGGTACAGTACACTGCCAAATAAACCTGGCAGCCTCCTCCCACTTCACACAGTTGTTGACATTTAGATCATTCGTCAGACAGTAGCAAATGAGGTCTCTCCAGCCCCACACTTTTAATTTTCATCATGAAAGAAGGGCTATCCATGAACGAAACTCATTCTTGCATTCTGTTTTTAAGACAAAGGAATCTGCATCCTCCTTTCAAATAAGGAACATACTTCTGTGAAAATAATTTACTGAAGAACTGACTGGAATAAATTCAGTCCACTCCTGACAGCCAAATTAATTAATGTAATCAAAAAATTAAAAGGAGGTCTCATAATCAGTAAAGTGTTTCACCTCATGGTATGAAGGGAATAGAGGGAGGGAAGAGTCCTCAAGACTCCTTGACTAAATTTGCCTAATCCTTTGGTTTATCAAATGAAGGGGACAGCCTGGTGCATGACAGGGAACAATTCATTTCCACTCCAATGAGTACAGCAAGAGAAAGTGCCCTTTTTAATCAGACAAATTAAAGAGGAGCTGTTTCATGCCAATTCAGTGACTTCAGCAATTATAAAAGAAACTGGACATGGACAAAGAACCTGTTCCAATCAGTTTCCATTAATGAGTCCTTTGGAGTCGTTTGTGAAAGCAGTAAACAAATGAAACTAGGAACATTTGTGATATGTTTTCACTACCTTAAATACTTTACTTTCTTAAAGAACCTTAATAGCATCTCTCTGAGTCTGAAATTAATTCAGACACTCATAAATATAGTATCTGCTTCCCCCTCCCTCCCGCAGCTGATGTTTATGACTTGAAATCTGATTCTGTTTGTTGGTATATGCAGAAAACATATCCTTTTCTAACAAATTGCACTGCATTAGGTAACAGGAGTATGAGCATTGTCCGGGTGTGTGACACCCATCAAAGTGCATTTGTGTGTGTGTGTGTGTGGATGTGTCTTTAGGGGTCTGTGTGTCCTGGGGCATATGTGCTTGGGGGGTGGGGCACCTCTGTTGGCTCTGTTGGAAATCTCTGAACATCCCTGGCGTGGGCCAACCTCACACCGTTCCCAGATACTGTTTGGAGAACTGTCACTCATCTTGGGCTAAAACTGCAGTAACTATGTTAACACTTTGAAGGTATGGATGATGTTGGACAGTTACAGAGACTCTGCCTTTTTTTTTTTTGTTTAGGTGTATAGATTTATCCACCAAGGCCCCAAATGGGCCCACCTGCATACATGCATCCATAATTACTTCACCAGACAGCCTTTTTCTAATTACTTTTATCTGTACTTGGCTTTTTGATAATAAAAGTCGGATTTGTTGCTATTCTTGGCGTTGGCCCCCAGAGTGTCTTTAGACATATGAACTAATTCTGCACCTCTTGCTTCCTGATTTGCTTATGTCACTCCATGCTTCCCATCACGGCAACATTGTCTGCTTTAAAACACCTAATGCAAAAGCTGCAGCCACACTTATGGTAATCTCCCTGTTTTCCCAAACTAAGCTAAGCTCCTGCTCTTTATATGCGCTTTCCTATTAGTTACTACATTATTGCCACCGGTTCATTGTTCAGAGGGTCCTGCTGTACCAGTGAAGAAGCCATACTACTGCTCCTTCTGCTGAACTTCCTTCTGATTAAAAACCTCTTCTTTGGCACTGTGCTTCCTTTTTTGCCTTTGAAATTTCAGTTACAGCTACACCACACTGAGAACAGAATATCTGTTTGTAAAAACGTATTGAGTTACGTCCATTATTGTGTTTTCCCACCTTCTTTATAGCAAGAAATAAAATAGACACTGAAAGTCTCAGAAAGCTTTCTGAGTCTTCCTTTTACTTCATTTGTCATAAACATTAGCAAGGGATTTTAATTTTTTTTTTCTCTACCCTTAAATATTAGGCAGAAAGAAGGTTGGAGTGATCTTTTTGTTTGTTTGCTTCTTTCTTTTTCCCCAAATCTATATTTCATCACAGATAATATAACTGTAATTTTTCTAGAAAGAAGTTTACAAGGTGCAATAATTGTTTCTTCCCTACATCCCTAAACCTCATTTGTGGAACAGCTTATTTTGGAAACTTCCACAGAGGAGACAGGTGAAATTTTCCTTACAGTAAATGCTCTGTTTGGGCTCAGATAGAGCAAGGCAAGTCTAACCTACTGCAGACCCTGTACAGGTGTACATTTTGTGTTCTGTGAACACAGTCCTCTTCCTGACCTTTCACTCCCAACACTTTTCTCATTATGCAGATTATCAGTTCATTATATTCCCTGCTCTCAGACCCCACACATTCCTAGAGTTTAACAAACTTTAGATCAGAGTCCTGTTTTGTTCATGTCTTGCAGACAGTGAGGTAAACATTGCATATGTGTAAAGTCTTGATTTTAGATTGCACATAAGAGCCACCCTAGAAATAAAGTCCAGCACCAGCCCAAGCAAAGGACACTCATCCCAAATGTAAATGAAATTCCTTTCTTTTTTCCACCAGAGAATGATAATAAAGTAAAATTCAGGCATTCATTGAGGTGCTTTCATGTTCATTACATGTGAGGTAGTTATACTGAAGAATCTCACTTGAATATTATTTTCTTTGAGCTGGGTGAGACCTTGCAAAAATGGAAGGTTTATCCTAACCTCTTGAAAGGAAAAATTAAAAGTGTAAACGTTTTTGGCCTTTGACCACTGTGCCCTTGTGCTGTACCAGACTCTAGTATTTATGATAATTTTTCAGATTATTGCTCTGTTTCTAATGCAAATATGATAGTACTTTAGCTAACTAATATTGTTGTAATTTCATTTTAAGACCCCCATTTCAGAGAAGTAATTCTGATCCAGGTCAGGGTTTGGCAAGTGACAGATCGGTATTGGGTGATCCTCTCTCTATTTGCCGGAGACTGGGTAGAACTAACAAATATGGAAATTGCTAGTAACCAAAGACCTCTCTAGTGGAGTTGCAGACCTGGTAATTCTATTCAAGATCTGTTTGTTGTGATTTGATCTGCATAGCATAAAGGGTACCAAGCCGAGCATCTGCTGACAGGAATGTGCAGAACGAAAATGCAGAGAGCCTTCCCTCTGACTGCAGAGCTCTAACAGCTACATAAGCCTGCTCTCACAGTTTGGCAGGAAAGGCCCAAAACTGGGAGGAAAAGACATAAAACTGCTGTATTCTTTCCGTGTTTCACAACCCTCTACACTGCAATAAACTTGGCAACCCCATCAAGTCTTTTCCCCCTATACCTCTGAATTCAGAGAGTTGAGGAAAATCATCAGCATGGTTTTAAAACATAGTGACATCCTGACTGGGGACTTTGAGTTTAGTAATGAATAATATATAAAAGGGTTTAGAAAGGAAACTGTTGGTAGAGATTTAGAGCTAAGAAGACTCTCTGCAAGAGTGGGCAGTGTCTAAAATAATAATGAGGCTTCTGTATGCCTGGACATAACTTTTTGTTTATCCTGTGCTTCTCAAGATTTCGTTTGAACGTGTTGTGGGTGCCTGCTTTTGGCAGCTGAACAGTTTGCATTCTTGGCATAAGGCATCTGTATCAAACAACAAACGTGGGAATGTAGATCCAAATGAACTTGTGTGTACTGTGTTTGATTTGATGTCGCCGGAGAAAACCCAACATCTGTTTTTCAGATGACTATGGAGAAACTCAGCTTTTAGAGATGTATCTCAGGTGTTTTTCTTTCTGTGATCTTCCTTAGTTTAAGGAAAGAGTAGATGGAGATGGACTGTGTTCATTTTATCTTCAATTTAATCTGAGAAGAAATAGACAGGAGTGTCCCGAGTTTGTCACTAAACACCAGTCCATTAAAATTTGCAGGTGCTGTGAGTGTCAAAATTGCCAATGCAAAAAAATATTTTATTTTTGTGTACTGTAGCACAAGGGATCTTACATCATGCTGTGAGACTTAACATCCCAAGAGGGACATTGAAACTAGCTACGATCTCAGAAGAAGTCATCAGTGTTTTACCTACTCAGGCTAGTATAACTTGCTTACTCTTGTAAAGGAAGCTGTTAATGCCGCTATATACCACCTATTCCAATTCCTTGATTACACATCATTTAGGTATTGCATAACAACTAGGATCCAGCAATGTCACTGGTAATATTGAAAGATTGGGGAAAAATGGCTGGAGATAAAAATGCTTTTATGAATGTAGATACAGAATTTTATTAATACAAATAGATATGGTTCACATGTTTAAGGTTTCAAAATGCACTCAAACAGACACTCAGAATTTGCTGAATTCCCTCCACAACTGGAGATGGGAGAATTTTTAAAGTCCTGTACAGGCACCTAATCTGTAATAGAACAAGGAGAATTACCTAATGTCACAAGTCCATTTATGATTTAAGGCCAGTTGATCTTTCTAGTGAGGTATCATTGCTACCCTAGACACACATATTACTAAAAGATATCTGTATCCATTGCATGCTGCAAAGATTTTGTTTTCATATTTGCTTCCAAATGTTCATGGCTCTGGGGTTAATTGAATCAAGGATACGCAGCAGAGATGCTGGAGAATGAATTGCTGACAATCAGCTATATAACTAGTTTTGAAAATGTATTCATGTACTTCTACCTCAGCATAGTAACAAAGAAAGTGCATAGATGCTATAGTGTTATAGCCTTTTCTACATCTTGTCAGCAAATTTTGTAATATAGTAGTGGTGTACTTGTTTCTGAATCATGCAGATAATGCATGCCATGAATAAATATTTTGGCAACAGAAGATTGTTTTTGTCTGAGACTTAATTTGTGCTTTTTGTCTGCAAAAGCCATCACTGTCCATACCTTGTGTACAACTTTTTCTTTTTTTTTGGCAATATTATTGTTGTTGTTATTACAGAGTGCTTAGCAATGCTTAGCCAGTCATATCACTCAAACAACTGGCAGGTGGCTTGTTCTACAAACGGATAAACACTAGCACATGTTAAACTGCAAATATCTAGAAGAAGTGTTTTGTCACATATTTGTTGACCATGCAGCCATCTGCCCAATTTTCTTTAAAGTACAGCCCATGGGGGTTTGACAGAGTGGAAGTGGTGTAGTATTGGTACTAAGGTTCTTAATCATCCTTGTAGCACCCCAGTGAAACCTTATTTGCCTAACTCTAAATTAGATGGGCAGATGTATAGACTGGGAAGCATTCCAAATAGTCTTCAGACATCAAAAGGTTCAACACCAGCTACAGCAGAAGTGTGACCCTTGGCTGTATCATCACATCAATTACTACCAAGGAGGTGCTTTGCCTAACATAGTGATGAGGAATTCAAACACTTGAGTAAAAGGACAAATTGTCAGTTCCCAGCAGGCAGTGTCCTGTTCCTCAGTCTTCAAGGTACTGAAATCACAGGATGATATACTGCTCATACTCACAGCACTGGCGGATAGCTTATGCAGTACTGATCCAGGTGTCGGGAACATGTATTTCTAACAGTTACGTAGGCTTTAAAAGACTTCATTTGCATTAATTTATTGAAGAAAAAAAATAATCTCTTATTTCTCCTTCTATTTGGACTATATGGTTTCTGGGTCATGAATTATCTCCAGTTCTGTGTTGTTTAGTGCCTGAAAGAATGGAGCTGTCATCTCAAAGGCTGCTTAGGATAATATATATAAAAGTTAGTTCATGTCCATTAGGTAAAGCTGTATACAGTGGCCTGGGAATTCCTGCCTCTTATGAGAAGGAAATATAATAGGTAAGCACTGTTTAGGTATTTCAGATTTTTTTCTGCCTTTTTGATTCCTAGGGGGAATTTTTTTGTCACAATACAGCCCGTTTTGCTAAATGAGCAGCTAGGGACAGGAAGATCAGTTTCCAGCAAAGGACTTCATGGCATAACACGTAATTTCCTTTTTGTTTTCCTATGTCTTTCCTTCATTTTTACTAAAGAAATAATTCTGAAAAATAAAAAGAAAGGAAAAAGGATAGGTTCAATATATAACACTCTGTTGAATATACAATTATTATGAAGGTGCCTGGTTCCAGATTTGGTGTATCTCTAAATCAGCATAGTTGCACCAGGACTTTGGAAGCTGATGAATAAGACACATCCTCTTAGCTCCAGCTTCTCTTTTATTCTCTTTTCCTAGCAAAGCTATGCCTAAAACAGCAAGTCATACACATGAGTAAGTGCCTAAGTTGTGAAGAATGCTACCTGTGGAGATTTTCTTGTTTCCCCAGCTATCTGTTTACTAGAAAAAAACACATCACGTAAATGAAAAGAATCGGGATCTAAGGAGCTGGATGTACAATTTTTTCAGCTGCTTACCCAACTTGAATGAAAGTGCTCAAAATTATAACACTGAACACAGAAACGGGTTCACTCTGTAAAAACATAGCACTGCTCTACTAAACTGTGCCTATATCCATTTTACAATTACTCTGTTTGAATATTTGTCCACATATGATGACTTTGAAGTCCATTTCTCTGCAATAGGCCTGCACTGTAGTGAATGTAATGCAAAGGACCATTGTCAGCCTCAGAAATTAAGTTTTTTCATATATTTAGCTTTGGATTATTACGCTGATCACATATTTAGCTTTTTCTCTTGCTTGTGTTAAGGGTCTGCTTCATGCACTGATTAGAGAACTGCAGTTCCTTAAATCAAGACTCACTCCATCCATGTTATTGGAGATCCTTGATCACCAGAGGTGACCAAGTGATCTCACTTGGAAATGGTTGTACTTTAAAACAACTCGTCAGCTCTGCACTTCGTAACTTATTTTTATTACTATGTGCAAAGTAGTTGCAGCTTCCAGGTTCCGTATAGACTAGGTCAGTAAGACTCCAAGCTGTAAGGAAAATACATTCATTTAATAATTAATGAGGTACAAAGGCTTCAATTACATTACTAAGAAACATTACAGAGCAGGCTAAAGTTTAAAACTGTTATTTAAATAGCTGTCTTAGGTCATTAAGTATATTTTTCTGTGTTCAGAACCTCAAAAGCTATTAAACATGTTTGTGGAAGCAAGAAATTGGGTCATTAACATCTTTCCTTTCCCACAAAATAAAAAAGTGTTTTCAAGGCTTGGAGAGTTTTTGATACGACATTTGGTCAACTTACGGCTCAAACTAATGTGGGGTCTCTGACATCGTTTTAATACTTGAATGGCTTTCTATATGTCAGTTTTCCTTTTTGAACTTGACAGCACTGCTAACGATGTGCAGGAGTGACTGGCAAACTGATGGGTTTGCCGAACAAAATCTTTATTACTTCCTCCGCGCTTCCTCGAACACCGGATCCAGGTTGTTCCTTAACTGTCCCATCTCCCTCTTTCCTTGCTGCTTTTCCAGTCCAGAATGCGCTGAACCCACGCTGTTAGATCTTAAAGTGTCTGATTTAAAAAACTGATATTTTTCTTACTCATGTTCTAGGCTTTCCTTTCCTTTTGCTGAGCAAGGGGGGTTGCCCACACCAAAGTGTCAGGGGAAGTAAAATTACAGTCCCACTGAAATCATGGGGAGCAAGCAAGAGAATCAACTCAAGGTTCAGTTCAAATCTTAAAGAAGAAATATGTAATTGCTCATTAAGTGTATCATTGCTTCCAAAAATTATGAAATTAATCTAAATATTTGTACATGCAAGAAGCATAGTCTTCTTCTCATAACTGAGAATCACTCTAATAATTGTAACAGGCAGTAAATTGTACTTTCATAACCTGCTCTAAAAGCTAAGAAAAGGTAGTGGCAATTACCTTATCTTTTTCACTTTTCACTCTATTATCTCTATTAGAGCTGGGGAAATTGGCACCTGAGAACATACGTTTCTGATCTTGTTCATACTTAGTTTTTTGAAAGTAAAGGAGAAATTTAAAAAGAAACGTCTTCTATGAGGTTGGCAATCCTTGAAGGATGGTGCTCACAGGAGACTTTTGTTATAAGATTGATTTTGTCTCAGGTGACTTATTAGGTGCTCAAAGGCTACTGTTATCAGCAGGGTCAGTTACAAATGTTAACTTTGCATGAAATTTTAGTGGACTGGGAAAGCATGATTCTACCATGTTGGTGACTAATTTAAAAAATGATAAATTTTGCTACTTTCCACAGTTCTTGAATGTCTGAATTTGTGCTTATACCAGTTCACTGGATCTGTGTATGGGTAAAAACTCCAATATACCATGTGTATTATCAGGTAGGAAGCTGAATGTCTTAAGATGATCAGTTCCTTAGGTGCTCAGACACTGAAAAATGATGCAACACAAAGAAGTCCACTTTCCAGCCATGTCCAGAAGTTTACCATGTGATATTCTGATGTAATGTGAGAGTTAGAGCTTTGGTAATGATTTCATGCTTTGTAAATTATGTTTGATTTTTGAAGGAAAACAAAAGACTTAATCAAAACACTAGAATCTGACAATATTTCCACATATTATTGTGGTATGTTTTATACTAGAATGCAAAGTTTTAAAGAATGTGGGAAGCAGAATGTTCATTTCCAAATATGCTTTTCAACATATTTCTGGCTATTTTTTTCCAAATTAGTTGTGATTTCTAGTAAAAGTAGAACTTCTGATGCAAATAGTTAGGACTTCTGGAGACTTCTATGAGCTTGACTTCCAGATTAATTACCTCCAGAATCATTCCTTTATTTCTTTTTCTATATTTTATTCATGTCTAGCAAAAAAAAAAAACAAACAAAAAAGTCAACCTTACTGATACACGCAAGCTGCATCATTATAAATGTACATTTATAGAAAAATCAGTACAATTCTCTATTTGTTAATGTAAGAGGGGCACAATTCATTTTTTCCTATGAAACTGCAGAGTGCTATGCACAGTCACAGTACTTCAGTTTTGCATACACGATTTCTTTTTTTTTTTTCAGTAATAGTCCTTACCGAAAGGGCTTTCTAAGACCAAAAAGATCCCTGCATACCAAGCATAAGTAGCACAAGTAGCATTTCTCACATGTCCCTTCAGTCACCACGAATAAGATGCCTTCCTTAACCTTGTATTTTAGTTTCCCTCTGACATAGACCACTTAAGTCAATAAAAAATTGCAAGTATGAAGGGTCATATTGAGTACCTATTTGTTCCCTTTAAGGAACTTACTTAACCTAGATGCTTACATTTGCAATCAGAATATTTCTTTTGTGAAACACAACAGGAAATTTAGGCCTCTTTAATCACTACAATCAATTTCCTTAAAAAATACCTACCTTTGGACTTGTCACTGAAAGCTCCCTGTAATCAACGGAGAGAGCAGTGCTAACAGCAGTGACCTTTGCAGCATGCTTTTTTATAGTTTATCTTTGTAAAAGGATCATCATCACAATGTATGGAATTTGTGCATTTGTACATTTGTCAAGGTCAATAAAAGAATCTAATCTATTGTAATTTATTTTCAGTCAATTTCACTACACGTATCTTGAGTGTGAACAAGTTCTAGAAGTAAATGTATTCAATTAGGTGATTGCACTGGTTGCATAAAACAAGGATAATGTTATTTATAAAGTGTATTTATGGGCATAATATTGACATTTCCAGCCATCAGTCAGACATGCTGTGATCAACTGCAGAGCAAATTTCTCTGCTTCCACTGATAGCAAGATGGAATTCTCTTCTAGAAAGGTCTGTATCATTACTTGTAGGCTAGCTATTAAAAATGCATTGCGTTTGTCTGTTTTCTGTACAACATTTATGAACTGATGACAAGAATATTTAATACTTCTAAGAAAGCAGTATATTATTCAAGAACTTGATGAAGACTACAGAGTCATAGAATAGAATCACAGAATAGTTGGGGTTGGAAGGGACCTTTAAAGACCACCTAGTCCAATCGCCCTGCAATGAGTTGGACCATCTTCAACCAGATCAGGTTGCTCAGAGCCCCATCCAATCTGACCTGGAATGTTTCCAGGGATGGGACACCTACCACTTCTCTGGGCAACCTGTGCCAGGGTTTTACCACCCTCATGGTAAAATATTTCTTCCTTACAGCTAGTCTGAATATCCCCTCTTTTAGTTCAAAAATATTACCCTTTGTCCTATTGCTACAGACGCTACAAAAAGGTTTGTCCCCATCTTTCTTATAAGCCCGCTTTAAGCATTGAAAGGCTGCAATGAGGTCTCCCCAGAGCCTTCCCTTCTCCTGGCTGAACAACCTCAACTCTCTCAGCCTTTCCTCACAACAGAAGTGCTCCAGCCCTCAGATCATTTTTGTGGCCCTCCTCTGGACCGTTTCCAACAGGTCCATGTGTTTCTTGTGCTGGGGTCTCCAGAGCTGGAAGCAGGGCTCCTGGGGAGTGGGGGTTCCACTAGAGCAGAGGGGCAGGATCCCATCCCTCAACCAGCTGAATATATTTCTTTCAGTGCAGCCCAGGATACGGTTGGCCTTCAGGGCTATGAATGCACACTGTTGGCTTGTGTCTAGCTTTTCCTCCTCCAGTATGGCCAAGTCTTTCTTGGCAGCACTGCTCTCAATCCCTTTGTCTACTAGTGTGTATCAATACTGGATGTATCAAATGTTCAATATGTATATATTGTATATGTCCATTATATACATATATTGTATGTCCAGTCACTTTAATGGATTCCAATCCTGTATGTTCATGGCTGGCTGTGCACTCATAGACGGGAAATGTGCCAAAAGGTTGTGTTCCTGCCCGCAGGTTAGCCTGTTTCATGCACTGACAAGATTAATTACAAACCTCTGAATGTGATAAATTCTCTTAATATCCAACATGGTTCTTACTTTCCTCATTCAGTCTGAAATATGTGGCTTGCTCTTGCATAATTCGGTAGCAGTCTTCTCTGTGGGTGGTACTGTTCTTAGCAGTTGTAAATGCCTGTAAATTACTAAAGTGAGCGATATGATGCATAGCAGTTTGTTTAGAGTTCTTTCAGTGACTGCAAGGAAGGAAAATAAGCTTCTTTCCAAAACATCAGAAAATTGGAGAAGAACTACACGTCCTATAATTTCTAGAATAGTATGAAACATTTTTTCTAATTTTTGTTTTGTGCATGTACTCAGTGGAAAATAATACAATATATAGATTCCCATTTGGTGTTGCCTCAACTCACTTTACATCTTGCTAGGCAAATTGTCCCAACATTTCCTCTGGAAGTTGATACTTTACTTTTATTAAATTTTTTTTTTCAGATAGAAAGCTGACTTAATCTATTATTTGATACAAATACACACATTTAGTAACTGGCAGTTACACAACATATGAAAACACATTGCAAAATTTATCTCCTTAGTTAGGAGTCCTGTAAAACTGTACAAAGATAAAAATTCCTGGAAGAGAAAAAGAAATTACTTATATGAAAGGTATCCGGCTTTATTAACCTATGATATAAGAAGAAATAAAAGTCTTCATGAAGACATAAGGCCTAGGTTTACACTTTCTAATTAAAGCCACCTATTGAAGGTGCTGGAGGTACGCAGGCATATAGCAGCACTAGGATCTCTATGTAGTCAAAATCAAGAGGCAGGTATTGACAGGAAGAAAACAAACCCATAAATGATCTAAATTACTTTGTGGAAACACAGGAAAAACTTTTTGAAAAGGAGATCTTATCTGGGAAATTTTCATTGGACTTGGTGAATGTTGCAGGAGTCTCAAGATAACTTTGATTCAACTTTCGAGGGTTAAAATAATTCTGCCCCTTGGTTTCTAATATTCTGTTCTGTGCTTCAGTAACAGTTCTCGTTTCTCTCTATATCCTGTGATGCAGTGTATCCACAAAATAGTAAAATGGCATGTACACTCTGTGATGCAATTTTGTGCACAAAGGAACAGTTCATTAAATTTGTAGAGTGGTGCATCATGAAAAAAACTGTATTTGAAAAAATTTCAGGTCAAAGCAGAACCTGATCTGAGGTTAGGCTAGATTACCTCCAGAGGTCCCCTCCAACCTAAAATGTTTTAGGACCCTGTAATTCTGGGCTTGCAGGGTTGGTCTGACAACATTAATGACTCCTAGACAGACAACCAGACACTGTAAGTAGTGGAAATTCAAAAATACCAGCTGATCATTCAACAAAATACAGGGGGGTCAGTATCCCCAAGTTTGTTCTGGAAATCCCAAAAGAAGTACTTTGCTTATATTTGTCATGAATGTACAGTTCCTGCCAAATCTTAATTACAGTGATTTGAAGTTTAATTACAATGCCCTGTGGTTTGGGAATAGTAGAAGTCAAAGCTTCATTTTTAATGCTGGTTGTAAATTTTCTGCCAAACTGTTTTCCTGTTCAATAAAATCCATTTCCACTAAAACAAATTCTTCCACTGAAATATGCCAATTTAAAAAAAAAAAAACTTTTATATGGGAAGGTTTCTTCAGTCCAGAATTGAATCTCCATATATGTGTGTAAGAGACAGACCGGTGAACTGCTGAATTTCAGCCCAGGATAGTTAATCAACTCACTGTTGGACCACTTCACACAAATGTCAAAGAGCAGCGCTGAAGTCTCAGATGTAAATTACAAAAAAGAGGACTAGAGTCCCCTGTATCAGTTTAACCATTGCAGAGATCTATTCTCATTTTCTTTTTTCTCTCCAGGCTCATGCTATCTTTTTTTCTAGTAGTAAAACTGGATTGCTATTTTTTTTCATTCCAGCCCTCTTCTAACTATGTTTTATATCTCTTGATACTAAAAGTGAGGAATTATCTTTATATACTACCCTGGCAGAAGATTTTTGAATTTGCATCAAAATGACAATAAGACATCAAGACTTCGAAATGTAAATGGCATGTAAAAATATATTTTAGATAATTAGTGATACTATAATGTGCTAATTAGATCATTCCTGTTCCTTTAGCTCCTCTTAAAAAATTAAAATATTAATAGCAGTAACTTCATGTTTAGGTCAAACTCGACCTTTGAGTATATTTTACCCACACTACAATGTAAATTTTCTTTCCACTTAGTTGTGCAGATACAAGATACAGAAGTAATATATGCCTTGTGGGCATCTGTGTAGAAATGGTAGATGAACACAATGTTCTGGAACCCAGTTTGGGCTATGCTTTGCTATTATTGTCTGCACATGATAAATTCCTTTTTCATATGATTTATAACTTGTCATTACAGGACACTGTAGTCCTCCAGACAACATTAATCCATCGATGACTCTGAAGCGAAGACGTACTTGATGCAGTTACGTAAATTGGTGACATAGGTAAGCTCTTCTTTTCTTTTCTTTTCAGATATTTCTGGCTGAAATGCATAGCTGCACCTAGGGTGGAACCACAAAACAATTCTAACTTCTGTGCTACGGGATACAAAGTTCATTGAGACATCCATTTGTTTTAATGAATTTTCCTTTTATATTTTTCTAGATTAATCTGCCTCTTATACCTTTTTAAAAAATACTTTTTCATTAAGCAAAAACTATATAGTTTGATGACTTTTACAGAATAATTTTTAGAGAATGTTCGGTTGCTATCTCAAATCCACCCTGGTTTGATTTCTTTTTTGTGTTTCACACTGAAATGGATAGCAGTTTGTCTCATTCCACGTCTCTCAAGCATTTTGTACTGAATGCCCTCCTGCTGTCACACAGAATTTTCTGAAAATAATTGTCTTCTCCTGTTCTAAAACCAGCAATGGGAGTGACACTTACAGGTTTAAAGGCATGAATAAGACCCAGCTTTGAAATTCTGAAGTATTATGTTCCTACCTCTAAAATGCTGTTAAGGTCACTAATAAACTTCTACGCTATTCCTCCTAGAAACGTATCCCCTATATCCTCCACTTAAGTACTGAAGTAATTGGAACAGGCAGATAAGTACTTCTTAACAGAGTTTTACAGAGGGAGGAAAAAATCCCATAAATGTAACACCAGAGGGATACATTTAGTCTACAGTTTTCATGCTGTGATCTGGTTCTGCGTTTCAAGACCCTTCACAGATACCGTATCAAAAGTTAAAAGGAACACTTCATATGATTTAACTGCACTGAGATTTTAACTTCTTCAGCAAAGTGACAGAGAAAAAATCATTCTTGCCTGGTCAAAACATGACCTAATTCACCCACAACACAGGAACACACCTCTATCAGCAGTACAAATGGAGTAATTTTAATTATATGCATAGTACAAAAAGAATAGATAGGGAACAGGAAAAAATCATTGGCACGTAAAGGTCCTGTGAGAAGGCATAGGTGAGTACACAGAGAAGACAATGTGTATTCACAAATTAACCCCACTGAGGAAAACACTATGAACAGCATCCCGTAAGCTAAGGTAAAATGTGTAATTGTGTAATGATCTCATTCTCTTTTCCACTGCTTTGTTGGGATTCTAATCTGTCATATAGTTGCATGTCTCCAGTTATGACACTACTGCATCTAGTGGAATAGTTTGTCCTGCATAAATATTCAGAAATGTTGTTAGCCTAAATGCTGCTATTGTATATCAAAAGCTCTCAAAAGTGATCTATAAAAAAATAAACAAAAAACCCCACTCAATCAAAAGAAAAGACACCGCCCTGAAAATGGAGACACATCTGTCTGCACAGACTTTGCAGATGTATATTTATTGAATTCTGAATTACGTGTTTCAGTGGTATTGCCCAAAAGTAATGAGGGCAGATTCCCCTGAATCCTGCTCTAGTCAGCGGATGGAGTGAGATTTCCTCTGAGAAACAGGGAGTTTCAGAGCAAGAACCTAGTTTTGAGCATTGTCCTTTGAAGATGTTGATCTTTCTCTGTTGACCACAAATAAACTCAGGGCTGTTCAGTCTCCCTGAGCTAAATGGAACCTTCGTGACCATTTCCTTTCTCATTTCTTTGTCTGTCGGAGTTTTTCTTTCTGCTAATTTCCATGCCTCAGACATGCAAATAAAAATCAAATGTAAATTGTGGCTATACAAAGTGGCAAAATCTAGAAGCTTATAACTGCAGTTTCAAACCTTCTGACATATCAGTATCTTTTTATGAAGAAGTCTGTTCATCCTGAACATGAAACACGTTCCAGCATAATGTAGTATGCTGTAGCCTTGCCCTATAAATTCCTCCTAGCAAATACAGTGTTGTCACTAGCAGTCCTTGAGGGATCAAGGACCTCTTGCTTTCAGAAGAATTTTGTAGCAGATATTTGGCAATACTTGCCCCGCTTTGACTGAGTACATTACTCTCTGGTCCTTGGAGAAGGTACCTTATTAGAAATGATTGGCTTCTCACAGACTGTGTAGCATAATCTGTTTGCTCATAAGTGCATTAGCAGCTGGGATACTCAATGTTTGAGCCCTGGATCTGTTCCTGAGATCTTGGTTTTTGCTGATGATTTTGTCTCATCCCTTAGTGCAAATAGTTTTTTTTTTGCTTGAGCTTTAGAGCTCAGGCTGGGTGTCTCGTGTGCATTGTCAACCACTTCTCTGCTATGTAAAGATAAGTTCTCGGTGGTGCTATCTGTCCATGAGAAGGAAAATTAGAGGCACTAGTTGGGTGGGAATGAAGCATTCAAAAGCTTTCCAGCATGACCAATTTGGGAATGAAGAAAAATTCAGTTTCCATTTAACTTTCTTCAATCTTTTTTCAACTCCTCTATCTCTCTGAACTTAAGCAAAGAATTTGGAATTCACCTCTGGTTTTTTTTATGAGAAAGTAAAACTATGCTGACACAGAAAAGTAGGAGTATCTTCCAAGATTTAGACCAAGATGATAAACATGATGCAAAGACAGCTGTCTAACCAGCATTGTAATTTCTGCTCAGTATTTAATTTATTAGTTTTTATCATTCTGGTTAAACTATCAAAATAATTCTTTAAGTCAGACAAATAATAGACAACAATATTTTTAAAGACTTTCAGGATATTATGTCACGTTCATGAATATACATCTTCTGGTATCACCTTGCATGCTGTCAGTTTATTTTTCATTGACTCAAGCATTTTGTGTATTCTGTAGGTTAACAAAGCTTGGTTCTTTTTCATAAATTACAAAGGTTTATTAATTTGGTGGAACAATTTAGTTATTTCATCTGTTGAAATTAGAAAAAAACATCGATCTGTCTCAGTTTCTATTGAAGGGATCATTAAATGTAGACTTATTTCATACTTACAGCATGTAAATTATAGAAGCCTAGAGTGGATTTGTTTGGAAGACACCCATGGCTGTTACCTGATCTGAACCAATCAAAATAAGGTCAATTTTGAATTGGAAGTATCTTCAAAAAGAGGGAAGAAGTAAATAGTTAACTATTTTACTTTTTCTGTTTTTTGTGTTTTTTTTTTTTTTTTTCCTGAAAATATAAAATGTTTGGTATTTTTTTTCCTTAAAGGTATAATTTAAATTCACCAGAATTACTTTAAATTGTAAAATTCATTGTGTTCTATGGCCAAGTTAGTTGTGATATCAGAATTTAGAATTTATAATGCTGTTTTATGTTTTTAGAAAGAATACTTCCTGGCTTTTCATATTAAAAAAAAAAAAAAATTCCTAAAATTAGGTACAAATGAGTCACTTGGCTCCATTCCAGTTTGAATATGGAAACTAAGCAACAGGATAAGTACCTGAAATGAACCTGAAGGATTAACAAGTAAAATGTGCAAAGGAAATGTTTATTCTTCTAATTAGCTCATGCCTCTGCTAACATGGCAAGCAGAAATCTATTAGTTTCTTTAATGCAAGTAACTCAACATTTTGACAACCAGAGAATCCAGTCATTCCCAATAAAGTCACTGATCAGTACCTCTTCTGTTTTTAGTACTTTAAACATTTATCTGTAGTTAAAGATCATATTTCTAACTAGAAAAGTTAATGAAGAAGAAATGTTTATCATAATATGATTTAGGACAGTACTTTGCAGTCTGCCTTGAGGAAAACATAGAAAATGGCTTCAACCAGGAGTGAATTTATGAATCAGAAAATGTTAGAGAAGTTGCTTCTTACTTTGTCACATCATATCTCTGTCCTAAACAGAACATGATGTACAAATCCCAGTGTTCTTCTTTATCTACATGTATAAAAAGAGCAGTACCAACATAGTAATAACTCTTTGTTATGGTGTCATGTTGTTCCTAATATAGAGAGCTCTTACAGGTAGTTGAAGATGGGTCATCCTTCCATGTTCCTTGGAGTAGCATGCTCATGGTTATGACTGGACTACTATTTACTCACAGTGATGACCAGTATCTCATGGTACACAGATCTGGAAAAGAATAAAGATCCTGAAAGAGTAATGCAAGAAAAATGACAACTTGTCTGTTAAAAACTTTACTACTTCCTATTTCTGTAGGGGCCAACAGTTCCTAGATAAATTCTGTTAGGACAGTGAGTGGCATCTTCTTAAGAGGTACGTTGGTGCTTTCCTGGATAAAAGAGCTGTGGTTGAGACATTTTTCTCAGGAGCAGGCCCTATGCTGGAAGCAACATCCAAAGTACTGTGAATTCTTAGGAACTCAGTATTGATCATCTTCTGTTTTTTAGCCATTCACTTTGGACTTGTCAATTTGTTTCTGAGGACTACAAATATCCTTGTGGACCACTGACAAAAAAACGGTGCTACTAAAGCCAAAAACTTGGATATGAGACTAGAAACATGTCAGGATTCTGTATTGAATGATAGAAACGAACATTTAGCTGTACTAGCAATTAAATATTCATCACAAAATGCAGTGCCTGGACTTCCAACTAGTTTCTTATATCAGAGATGGGAATTATTTTCTTAGCTGTAAATTGAAGAAAACTAATTAGTGTTAATTTGTGCACTGCATGTTGATGCAGTCAAACACTTTTAATATCAATTAAACATATTAAAACAAAGTACCATGCTAAATTAAATATTAGTATATGAAAAAAAAAAAGCAACACCTTTTTAGCTTAGTTTCTGATTGACCTGGGTTTATCCTAATTTATTCTTGCTTTTCACTGGATTTGTAATTATAATATATGATCTACAACAGCCATAAAGTAATAACACAGGACTGCAGAAGTATTTTCAAACTAAAGGCACAAACTTCTATGTCACGGTCACCACAAATGAAGAAAATGAGAGTAAATAAAAGGTGACGTGCTGTCAAAGTACCCGGATTATCCAGAAGGGCAAGCAGCCTTCTTATTAAGAGAAGTTCCCTCAGGAGAAAAGAATAGTCTTTGATTCAGTGATTGTGTTCAATACACCAAGGTTGTATTACTGCAATCACTGAATAAATGACCATAGTTAGAGATATAATGAGAACACAGGGCTGAAAATAAGGAGCTGAAATAGTAAGGAGAGAAGCTAAGTTAAGTCGAGGCAAAAGGGAGCAATATTATAGCTGTGTTTGAAAAGGGGTAGCTCTCCTTGCCAAGATATAGATATGACTTGTGACTTTTGGATGTTTTGTATTTCTAGAAACTCGGCAAAACTGTCTCAGCCGTTTCACCAGTGGATGTTTCACACTTCTAAGACAACAGCTGAAGCTGAATGTCTGAAATCAGACGCAAGTTGCTAGAGAAATCCATGTTACTATACATAATCTTTGTGAAGGATGTTAATGTCCAATTTCCTGCAGTTTAATTTTTGAAATCATATTTGTGTTAGTGCTATGCTTTGCCACATACCCTCTTATGTGACTTTCACACTTTATACATTAACTTATAAATGAATATTGAAATGAGCAAAAGGCTAATAAACAAAAATCTTTGCAGAAGCTGGCATTTACTTAAATTACAGTGATGTTAATTGGGAGGTCTGGAACTAATCCAGAGCTGAAGAGTGGCAAAATTTCATTACTTTTTCTTTTTTTTTTTCTTTCCTTGTCTTTTGAGAGCTGACAGTGTATAGTAGTGACTCATACATCAGGAAGACTCCTGCTCTTTCCAAGTAGGTAAAAAAAACTGATAAAGAAGGTAGCTTGTGAATACAATTAATGTGAACATTGATGAAGCAAGCTGTGTGAACGCAAGCATATGTAACTGTCTTATAATTGCATTTGAACACTCTACCCTTTGACTCTACCATTCTACTAAAAGTTCTCATATAAAGTCATTGTGCTGTCACTGGTGATGAAGATGTCCCAAAGGGAGAAAAATGTCAGGCACTAGACAAACTGTAATCTTGTTTTACACCTTCATTACTCCACTGCAAGTCAGGAACAATATTCGTTCCAATGTCATCGCTCTGTTTTACGCTCTGTATTTTCACCCTTACAATGTCACCACTCTTAGTTTATGTCTTTTGAATGAGTCAAAGACGAGGTTACTGCTATGGAAGCAAAGCTGAAAATGCATCTCTCTCCAGCACAGATAGTATCCTCTGCTTCTGGGGGAAAAAAGTAACTCTTTTACAAGTAAGATTCTTTTTTTGGTGTTTTCTGCTTCTTGGTTTTTTGGTTTTGCTGGTTTTTTGGTTTTGCTCTGTGGGTTTTCCATGTCTCAGTTCAAGTTGTGGTCATGTTCTTACCTCTTTAATCCTTTCTTCTTGCATGGAAATGACTTGTAATTTTTCACAATTAACTAAAATTTGCTTTATTTTATTTAAAGAGAGAGAGGCATTCCATTGCAGAACAGTACTGAATATGTGGCATTACCATAATCCTCTAATTTCACGTTTATATTCCAAGGAGGCAGGGCAGGAGCAATAGGAGAATGATGAGCAGTACAGAAGTGGTTTCAGATTTGTCTTTAACCTCACAGAGATTACATGGGGTCAGGGAAAGAGGTGTGGGAAGAAATCTGTTGATCACTTTATGGTGATCCTCAAGATGAACCTCCAGGACCACAGAGATTTCCAGTGCAGAATATCTGAACTTTGGGTGCTGAGTACTGTGGGAGGATGGAGGACACTGGGGAGGCACTGTGGCACAGCAGGGAATGGGAGCGATGTCTACTAGGTGATTCTTTCACTAGAGAGAGGAACTACGTCTCTCCCCTTTGATATGACGATTCAGAAAAATCCAATGAACTCATTAGGTGATACAAGCCATGGTGCAGGGGCATATATTGAGATCTTTCACTGTTAAAATCACAATTATTTTTTCCATCAAATCTACATACAAATTCCTTGTGATCAGTCACCAAGGCAGAGGGAAATCTGAGAAGACTCTGCAGATTCCCCTCTGCTGGCTTCTCCTTCTAACCACTGCATTATCTTCCTTTTCTTTATAGCACACTCCTCCTATATCACTTAAATTGCCAGCTGCCCTTAGAGTGGGGACACAGTTTTATGTAGCACCATTCTGAGCTGGAAGCGTCTTTCAAGATGCTTTAGAAAGTAATGAGGTTAAATGGTGACCACGCTGTGTTCCCGAGTACAATGAAAGCCGTTATGCATGCAGCAGTGGAGGAGTAAAGACACTTTAAATCCAGTGACTTAGTTTAAATTCTGTGCTGAGTGGTCAAAGTGTTACAGTACCCATGTTCGAAAATGAGGGAGACTGACATTCATTGCAGAAAATCATGCCCTTTTGTAAGATGACCAGAGAAACACGAACTGCTGCACTGGGAAAAAGATAATAAAAAATTACCCTGTTATTGCATCTGTACTGGTAGATTACTTGTAGTTAGAATGACTAATAGCAGGATTCTGGGTGACTATATGTAATAGCCTTGGCAAGGGGTGTCGATTTTGTGCTCTTGTTTTCGTTGCATTCTCCAAAATATCGTGGGCAGAATAATTGAATGTGATTAATCTCAGTGAGCCAGAAACACATCTTTTGCTGTTTATTTTCTTCATTCTTTAAACATAGTCATGTGAAACATCATGAGGGACGTCTAGGAAGAAATGCGTGTATCCCATTTTGCTTTGCATGCTCAAGCCTTTTGATGCTAGAGCAAATTATCCATTCCATCCTCCCCTATGGCCTTCCAAACGAAAATGCAGAGCTGAGATGAACTTGTAAAATATTAGTACAGTTTGTGTTTGTGTGTGGGGTGATAAAAATAAAAAGATTGTTTTTTCTTGTTAGATGATTTTGTGTTGAAAAATGATTGATGTAATATGAAATTCTGATCTATGTGACGCTCACATAGACTTAAGGTTATTGCAGAGAAGCCGTTAAGCTTTACATAGAATCTTCTGAGGACATAATTTGGCTTGTCTTCAGTAATTTTTTTTCCTGCTCCAATATTCTTACAATGAATTTTCTTGACTTCTACAAGATACCTTGGAATTTCTCCTTCAACATAAAATAGATATTCATTGATATTTTTAGTGGAAGATTGATATGAGAAAGCAAGCTCTTAATCACTTGTTTATGGCCTCCATATCAGATTATGCTTACTAGCAGAGAGCTGAATGGAAGAGCTGTCAAAACTCTTAATGTGATCTGGGCTATCCTGATGTATAGAGTCAGATCCCATACAAACTATGCTTTCCTTACATAACTTTTTTCCAAAAAAATTTTTTGCAGCAACTGGTTGCAATCACAGAAAGGAAATTTACATTCGTACAGGAGGCTGGGTGGTGTCAACCACAAAAATGGCTATAGCAAACTTCTGGATAAATCACAATCATGCCTTAGGTCCAATGCCAGGTGTGTTGGGTAATGTTCAGGAAGAAAGTATTAGATGACCTGGGCAATATCTGAGACATTTGACTTACTTCTTTATGCACACTTACACGTGCATGTATGATTTCCCTCTTTAGGCCTGAAATTTAATATTCAAAATCTGGCAACCATGCTGAGCAGCTTCATTTATTGTTTATCCCACTTGTTTCCATCTGGAAGAGACACAGGGGAAAACAGGATGAAAAAAGCCTGATATTAGTGGAAAAAAAACTGTTTACAATTTTCCATCAGGAAAAGCTTGCATTGAAAATATATTTTCACTTTGGTTTTGCTAGTAGACCAAATATTCAGTTGCTTTTGATTTTTGCCATGGGAATAAACATGTTGAAAAATAAAAAGAAGTGTAAGTATGTAATTTTTTATAGCATGTCTAATAATTTGCTCAAAAACAAAACTTGCTGTAAAAATATAAAAGAAAAATAATTTGTTAAGATTTTTTTTCCATAGAAAAAGGCTTGTTCACAGAAATAATACGAGATTTAGACAGGAAGTTTGCTGATTCATGACTAAAAATACAGATTGTTCCTTCTAATTCCAAAAATAATGGAATGGGTCTGTCTCCACCTCTTGGTTTTGTGCGTTGCTCTTCCTCTTTCTCTTCCTCTTCCCCCTCTTCCTTTTCCTCTTCCTCTTCCTCCCTTCCTCTGCTTGGTTATTTTCTGTCTGATGGGAAAAATAAACAACACAAAAGCTGTAAAACTGTTGTGAGGGAACTCACAGGATTAAATATTTTAATCTGGAAAAAAAGATACAAATATTTTTTCTCTTTCTCATGCAATATTGTCATCAAAATCCAGCATGCAGAAAAAGCAGAATCATCTTGATTTGTTTATAGATTCCACCTCTTTTCTTCCCCATTTGGCCCATAGGCCAAGCCTATTTTTTATACTTTGGTTTTGAAGATGGAGTAGCCCAAATCCACTGCAAACAATGACTTCTCTTGTTTAATGTGCAAAAATTTACACACTAAATCAGATGATACAATAATCTTATCTTAAACAATGTGTTAGTTTGGTATTAAATTATTTTTTCTATTGTTTTTGTTGATCTTCAAATATGCAGTCCTTTTGTGGGAACAGTATGACTCCAGCTAACCAATATGATTTTCTTTTTTTTTCCTTGAACTCCTTTTCCCGCTTTTAACCTTCTGTTTGTCTGCTGGTTTTAGCTCTGAATAAGTATTGAAATCTTTCTTTTATTTAGCGCTATTTACCTAGCTTTTCCTAGCAATTCAAATAAAAAAGGCAGGTGGCAGTCTCTCCAGAATGTACACTTGTTTTTCATACATTCCTGCTGTTCTTTTGATAACAGATTTGTGGATAGTCCATATTAGAGAGTCTGTTATTCGCAGTGTGGAAAGAGAAGAGAAAAAAAAAGAGACTGTACATAAACCTTGAAACTAAGTAGATATATGCCGGGTTTTGGTGTATACCCACTCGTACTGGCGTCAATGCTTTGAAATCTCTGTTGGCATCAAAGTTTGTGATAGAATTATTACTTCAAATTATGTACTGTCTATATGAGGGACAGGAAAACATAGAGGTTAATTCATGTATTTTATTTTTTTTGCTGAGCATACATTTAATATTACAGCACTGAACTCTATTTGAAGGAGGTGGCTGACTTTTTTTGTGTCATCATTTTTATACCATTATTATTATTTTGGGCAGCATACTGTCATACAACCTGCTTCAGAAGAATGTGAGCAGTATTGTGATAACTGAAGTCTGTTTTGTGTCATTCAGGAATGCACATCAACTCTGGATTGGACTGTCTAAATGTTTCTAGGTCAGCTGAAAGCTATTAAAGAAGTTGTCAGATAAATATTTTAAAAGTCTGTTTTCATTTATTTGCGACATGAACAAACTTCAATTAGTGGGATAATTTTTCTGATTTGGAAAAAAAAAAAGGCATCAATAACTGACAAAGACTGTATGCCTCTACAGACAATTTCACTCCAAGTGGTTCAGTAATTTTTTGGAAGGGAGTTTGAAACACGAAATAATTCTCTTACTCTCACGAGCAACAGTGACCTCATCCGGAGAAACAAAGGCAGCATTTGAAATCCAGAATTACCAAGAGTAACTGAATATCTGACGAAATTTGATCAAATAAGAAATCTCTGAAAAAACTCTGTGTTAGGCAGACACTTAGGGTCAGACTAACTGTATTACTCTGAATGGCTTATAGCCTTCTAAAAGCCCTACAGTATCTCATTACTGAGTTTATTTCCATATTCACCGATGGATTTCAACCATAATATAACTAAGCTGGACATCGGCCACGGGATGGATGGGTGGGAGAATGCTCCCATGGTCAAAGTTTTGTCTAACCTTCACCTGGAGGTGAAGTTCAGAGTAACTGCCCTCTCTCACATTCCTAAATCATAAATATTTGCAGCTTGATTGTGAAGGTTTAGGAACAGTTACAGTTTAGAAAACACAGGAGGAAATCTCACAAAAACATTTCCATAGCTGAATTTATTTCCCTCCCCTCCTGTCTTGTTTTGGAGCTGGGGTCCATATCTTTTCCTCATTATTATTTTAACTTTGATATACATATGTTTTTTTAACACTAATTTTCTGGAATGAAGGGGATCACATCATATTTCAAAGTCTTTGCTGTGACATTAAACCTTTGAACTACTGTTAAAGAACTTGTTACCCCGAGGCTATAAGTCCGAAAGGTTATTAAAAATTTAATTTTGAAGATAGAACTCAGGCTAAAAAATAATAATATATAAACATCACTTAAAGCCCAGGTTGCTTAATCTTATAAATCCCATTGGTACTTATTTTTAAATAAAGTAGAAATCATTATTAAAAAACACAGAAGCTTTTTTTTCATAGCAGGATTTCAGAAGAAGCAAGGAGATGCTAGCTCCTGTATCTTTTATGTTGGCTGAAGCTGTAAATTTGTTATATCTGTGGTTGTTACAGGGAGCGAGTTTTAAAATTCAGTTCTTTTAAAACAGTTGTAAAGAAAATGTACTTCCCCTTTAGGGCATGAACCCACTTAGGAGACCATGAGCTTAAATAGCTGAATAATAGCAAAAAGGTGATTTAAGTGTTTAGGTTAGATGGTCCCAGGCCTAATTTATTAGAGACACTCATGTTAGGAGTATAGTGTCCCTCGACTTGCCTCCAGAGGGCAACTTTTCCATCATCATATGAAGAATTTTCATGTTCTCCCTGACTTTGGAAGAAAGCCTAAAACAGGCTTCTAGCTTCTAAACTGCCAACTTCTTCAACCTGACTGAGCGTTAGAAGTATATGTGATGTGACAAATTTCTGCCCTCTAAAATCATGCTAACCATGGTATCAGGTCTTTTCAGTAATGTTCTTAACAATATCCATAATGCCTTCTCTGTTTTCAGCCATTTGTTTTTATTGATACCTCCTTTGGTTTATGACCTCTGGTTTAGTGTGGTTTTAGGGATTTTTTTCCTTCTTGCCTCTGCTGTCATTTAGGAACCTTGTGGTTTATTGTGGTTTTGTGGCATTAGTCCCAAAGCCCTTCTTCCCTGCAGAATCGTCCTTGCTTCTCTTCATTTCTCAATACACCACTTGTGAGTTGCCTTTTACAAAAAAATGCGATGACCTTTCCCAAAAGTAATGACTTCAGGCCTCCTGAACATGAAGTATGTATCTTCCACTCTCTCTTCCTTTCCTTCTTTCTTCCTAATGATTTTCCCTACAATAACTAGCATTATTAGTGTGCTGCACTATGTGCTAAGTGGCTGTATATCCTCTTAAAGCTATAGATTTTTCTCGGGAGAGTATGGGTGAGTCTCATGTGTCCTGGCTTTGGACAGTGGCTCTGTAGGGTAGGTGCACCCTTGTGGCCCTCTGAAAGGAAACTAGAGCTTACTTTATTCAGACAACTTATGAGGGTGCTGCAAAGTTTCTGTGAGTGCTTGTGAATGTATTTCTGTCCTTGCTAACAACCTGAATGATCCAAAAACTTGCACCAAGCTGGAGGGAGCAACTGATGTACTGGAGGGCTGCCATCAAGAGGAACCTCAACAGGCTGGCAGAAACTTCATGAAATTCAGCAAAGGCAAACGCATAGTCGTGCACCCGAGATTGAATAACCCTATACGGCTATACAGGTTAGGAACAGACCGGAGAAAAAACAGCTTTGTCAAAGAGGATTAGACAGTTGCAGTGGGGAGTCCACCTGCCTTCAGCATGCCCTCACAGCAGTGAAGGCCAACAAAACCATAAGCTGCATTAGTAAGGGCATATCCAGCAAAGTAGGGGGAGTGGCTTTTTCCTACTATTCAGCACTTGTGAAAAGACATCTCACAAAGTATGTCCAGTCTGGGGATTTTCAGTGCAGTGAAGACATCGGACCAAGCAACCTCCAAAGTCACTTTCCACCCTAACTTACTCCGTACTTCTATGATTTCCCTTTGTCTCCATCCCACCCCAGTGCAGCAGGAGGTACAGCACAGCAGACGATCCAAAAGCCTGGAAATTAGTACATGACCTTAACAAGTTGTACTTGTACAATTTAAATACTAAGGAACAGAGATCTTCTTTTCCTGCTTAATGTCTGATTAGTTCACTACCAACTTCTCAAACTTCATGAAAACATTACCTACTTTTAATTACTGGTACACTGTATTTCCTTTCATATGCCTGCAGTAAAATAAAAAAGCTAGCAGAACCTTTTAGCCTAAATTATGCTTTCCGATATGATTTTGACAATTCAGAGATGAAGTAGCACAAGAATAAATTAATGAATAAATTAGTAGGAATACAAATAATAAATTAATTAATAAAGGTATTACAACAACAAAGCCCTCACATAAATGTAGCACAAACAGAAACATTTCCAATGACAGCCCACCTAAGGTGGCATTTCTGCCCTATCTTTTTCATATTTTAAATCTAAATTCAAATTCCAACGACAAACTGGAAGCCCAGCTTTATATAATTTTATACTATAAATTACAGTTTAAGAAACCATAAAAATTTTATTCACAATTGAGGATTCTTCCCTTTTAAAATAATTTTGCAGTGACTAAGTGAAAATGTATAATTTGATGCATAGTGTGACATTTTGTGTATGTTTAGACATTTTCTCTGTCTGTAATGCCTTTACTTAATTACTGGTCCAGCAAAGTATCAGGTTCCTTGAAAAGAGATTACAATTTGTCTAGATTTATATGTCATACCTTCACATTTTTTTTCTGTGCACGAATGTAAGTCAGGAAAATTTCTATAAACAATTATCAGTGTTAGAAATACATTTTGACTTCTCCAGGATTTCATGGCTGTTCTGAATGTTTGGATGGAAAGGCTGGGCTGAGGTTTATTACTGTCTATTAAATATATTTAGTGTGATGTTGTTGTCTGAGTACTTTTGGTAACCTTAGGAAAAGGCCTGAATTTAGATCATGGTCGTGTTCAATTAATTTAGTGGTCTGGGGTCATACTTAGGGATTTTTTCCCTATTTTTGTGTGTGCTTCTACAAGCTGTAGTTTTTTACCTGATCCACATGGACCACATAGACTCCTTAGGGAAACCTCAGAAAAGATTACTACATTTCACAACTGGATCACTTTACATAACTTTGCTAGTTCCCAATGATAAAGACAGAACTGTACAATGCATGTGTGTGATGCATAAATGTGAAGTTACAGTAACTTTGGCTTTTCCATGTGCTTGATATGCCACTTGAAATGAATTCTCTCATTATTCTCAAGTACAGCAACTTGTCATAATAGAAAGGCCAACTATGAAATTGCGTGAGAACATTAGACTGACATCATTTTACTTCTGTGGCTTTGCCAATTAGTTTGTGCAAATATAACCTTCTTGAGAGAACAGAAGAATGAAAGATGAGCTCGTGGATCCATCACTCATGAAACAGAAAAATCTCAAATAATCATCTCTTTCAGAAGATAGACACAGTCCCTAAGAGTAATGTTTCTTTGTGCATTTTGAAGTCCTGCCATTTCAAGTCTTTAATTATTTTTATGAACTGATATCATGATTGAGGCTGTGCAGATTCTACTTCACATTGCAAAATTATGCTCCAGGAACTGAAGTTACTTTAAAACAGTTTTCTGCACTGAAATTCAATGAGAGGATAACCTAAAAATAATTGGCAAGCATAACTTTAGGGTCAGCATCTTGATGCTTCAAACAACAGAAAATAGTAAATTTGGAAGGCACTAAAATATTTTCTGGGCTATTGTCCCCATGGGGAAAAGTTTGAGAACTGACACCACAATTGTTGGAAGCCATCATATTTTCACGTAGTGAATAGTTTCTTCCAGAAACCTTGGTCATGAGTCCTGACTTTATCCCGTTTGTCTTTCCATCATAGAGGTTAATCCCCCTGATGGGAAGGGTTACTTCATTTAATAAATTTACAGGTATTTATAGTGCAGAACTCTGCAGCTGGGAAAGGTGCCTCAGCCTTCTTGCATCATCTGCTGAGACACTGAGATCAATCATTTCTTGATGTCCCTCTCTTTTATTTAGTCGAAGAAGATGCAGGATCACCAGTTCACAGATAGATATCTACCTTAGAATAGAGAACGCTGTTCACAAAATTTTGTACATTTTTTCTTTGCCCCAAAACCTTCATGTTGAATTTGGAAGCACTCAGGACATCAGTCAAACCATCCTGTTTATATAGACTAGTAAAGATAAGGTTGGGAAGGACCTTCACAAATATCTGACCTGATCTTTTCATTAATGTGCCTAAATGTCTTACCCAAACTCTTCTAAAGTAAGCTTGTACTTTTATTTGAGGTAGATTGTCAGTTTGAAAGATATCCAGGCATTGACATTATTAAACAGGGAGTCCTAGGTGCTATTTACTATTTTCTTGTTACAAAACGTGCACCCTGTCTCTCATATGTGTGTGTTTAACCTCAGTTTCCAGCTAGCTGATTTCACCAATATTTTTTGTTTCTCCTGAAATGAAGAATAATCAGCTGTCAGAAAACTCCTCACTAAACATATATGTGTTAGCAGATCACAGACTACTAAATAGATGGAGTGTAACTGTTAAATAGACAGAGGGCTTTAGTTTCTCATTAAAAGGTGTGTCCATCAGTCCATGGGGGAGTGGTGTGTGTCTTGCTTTGTGTTTTTCTTTTTGGTCCCAAACTTTTTTGATTGTTTAGCTTTCTCTTTCAAGTGTACATGGCATAATTTAGCAGATTACGTATCAGGTTACCATGGTTTAACCCCACCTGCCAGGCAAGTACCAGGCAGCTGCTTGCTCACTCCTACCTTGGAGGGATGAGGGAGAGAATCAGAAGGGTAGAAGTGAGAAAACTTGTGGGATGAGTTAAAGACAGCTTAATAGGTGAAGAAAAAGCTATACAAGTCAACAAAACAAAACTAGGAATTCACTTACCACTTCCCATCAGCAGGTGGGTGTTCAGCCATCTCCATGAAAGGAGGGCTCCATCATGCATAAAGATTACTCAGGAAGACAAACGTCATCACTCCAAATGTCCCCCCCTTCCTTCTTCTTCTCCCAGCTTTATAAGCTGAATATGACACCATATGGCATGGGATATCCCTTTGATCAGTTGGATCAGTTGTCCTGGATGTGTCACCTCCCAACCTCTTGTGCACCTGGCAGTGTGGGAAGCTGAGTTGTCCTTGACCACCTAGCAATAATTAAAAACATAAGTATGTTATCAATATTATTTTGATCCCAAATCCAAAACACAGCACTACAACAGCTACCAGACAGAAAATTAAGTTGATCCCAGTCAAAACCAAGACACAGGGTCTACAATTTTTTTTTCTGAAGTTTAGTGACCTTTTGAAGGCACTAGATATTACAATGCTGAGATCTTGCTGATCTTGAGAATGTGGCTAATATTAGTTGGTAATAAAGGATCAATTGTTCGTATGCCTCAGAAATCCACTATATAGAAGTAAGCCCCACTTGCCAAACTTTAATTACTTCTTCATCTACAAGTTTTACCAATGGTTATTTTATATTTTATTGCACATAATTTCTAAATGTATTAAATAACACTAAACTGTGACAAAATATCTGAGATATCTCAATTAAAGCACACTCACTGTCTGATGGCTCTCCATTCTAGGTGACATTCTGAAATCTAATGATGTGTTCCATTTGATTTTATATTGTGTAATTTATATCATTTATTTTATTTAATATTAAGCTTTATTTGAACATCATTTGGGATTGTACCCACCATTTCTCTATAAAACAAACTTTTGATCTCATAAAAAAAAATGATACTGTGTGACAGTATGCAACATCCGTAAAACCGTTTGCTTGGCTTTGATTTCATTATCAATATGAACTCTTGTGGTTGGAATCCCACATTGTTTTATATGATTCCGCTTGAGATTGAATTGAAATTACATGGGCCAATTAATCCTTATTTACCTTTTCTTAGATACAGCCACAATAGCAGTTTATTTCTGGTCCTCTCAGATCTTTAAGTATTGTTCCACTACCTGTTAAAAATAAGCAGAGCAGATTCAGGGAGTTCTGTTTATCACAAATTTTGTGATAGTCGAATTGAGATATTTGGATTATTTAATTTAAAATTGTTTAGCAGTTTCTGTTTAATAGCTACCCTGATTACCAGTGGAGAAGAAATCTTTCTTTTTAAATAAGAAACGAATACTCTGCTTCCCTTTAAGACTGCATTTAAAAATCATGTTGACGACATACTTTTTCCTTTAGAAATTTTTTTATTACTCACTCTGAAATGTGTGTGAAAGTTTGAACATTTGCTGTAGGAAGAATAAGTGAATATCTGATTCATTCTCTACCTACTCTACCTGTTTTAATTAATGTCATTCAGATTAGAATGCTTAAAAGACTAGAATTTGATCATTAAAACTGATCTGGAGTTTGGCTGATGGAAACACTCTTGATGGCCTGTGTGGACGTCAGAAAAAGAAAAAAAAACTTCTATGTATGTGGTTTAAGGGGGATTACAGGATCTGTGGAACGATCAGCACTGGTTTGAGATGTAGCAACAGGTGAAGAGCTAGAAATAATGTGCAGAGCAGCAGAACTGCAGTCTCTTGAGAAACAAGTCTAATTATGTGGAATTTTAATATCCTGTGAAGTGTAATTTGATGAGAGGGAAATGACTTGCAATGCGTCATTTGCTGCTGAATACTCTGCCATATTCTCTGTTCGGACATCTAGGAGAAGTAAGGGAGGAAAGATGGGTGACATCTGAACTTTACCTACACAAGGAAAATAGTTTCCTTATCTTCTTGCCCAATCTGTAATCTATGCTTTAAATGGAAATGAAATTACTTCATGGAAGCAGCAGTATAGAGAAAGGTATGGTCTGTGTTATTAACTGAAGCACTATTGTTACTGAGATCCTTATCCTTATCCTTATCCTTTTTTTTATTATTATTTACAGCTGATGACATTTATAATCAGTGATAGTGCTAACAGTTTTATGTCCTGAAGCCTAAACAGGTAATCCCAGGGATTAGATAGCTGCTACGGTTTGGCTGTGGCCGGCAACAAAGCGCCATGTGGCCACCCCTCCCCCTGCCAGGGTGCGGAGCAGAATGGAAAGAAACAGGCAGAAACCGGTGGGTCGGGATAAGGGCAGTTTAACAGAACAGCAAACAAAGGGAACAGTAACAACAACGATACAGATAAGGAGAAAACACAACACAAACCACACAACCCAGAGAGCCACTCCCACCGCTGAGCTCCTGAGCCACGAGAGAGTTCCCCCCGCCCAGCTACCCCCCACCGGAACCCAGCATGATGGCACATGGTATGGAATACCCTGCTCTGTTTGGCCAGGTGGGGGTCAGCCCGCCCGGCTGTGTCCCTTCCTGGATTCCAGTGAAAATTAATCCTGTTCTGACCGAACCCAGGACAATAGCTCACTAAAGAATTAAGCCTTTTCTTGCAGGGTGTGGGAGCAATCGGCTGTTGTAAAAGAAGGTCTTCTGCAAAGGAGCTGCATGAAGATCTAAACTCCATGTCAGGGGTCCCCACCTCTACAGCAGAGGGATGACATCCATCTGCCATAGCACAAATGCCTGCTTTGTAGTTCTGTTGGCATTGTCAAAAGCCAGTACCTGAAACATCTATTGCTTGCTCTCATTGTTTAAGTCTGGGCGATTCATTACCGTGTCCCATAGCCGGTCGATGAAGTTACTGTAACTCTCAGTGGCTCCCTGCACGATGGTTCCGAAGGATGGAGCAGACGAACCAGGCAGCACAAGGAAAGCTTCCAGGCAAGACACGCCGACAACTGAAGCACATGGGCGGGGTAGGTTAACTGCCTTTCCAAGTGTACAACTGATTGTAAAAGATCACACGCTTTCTTTTCCTGCAATTCGTATCGCTTGCCACTAGGGGGAGTCGAGAGTGAAGACGCCTTGCTGGGGGGTGGCAACGGGGGATAGAGAGGAGGGGCCGATGCTGCAGGCCGTGCCTCTTCCCCTGCCCCCTCTGTGGGCGGTACCAGCCACTCTTCCCCTCTCCCTGGGGGTTGCAGTACTTCCGGATGAGGCTCATTTCTCTGCTTAGCCTCTCTAAGGGCAACTTCCGGCAAGGCTCCCACCCCTTTGACAGTGTCCGAATTACACTCCGCACTCGCCCGGATCTCGGCAATCGACTTACAGGTAGTCCCAGTCATCCCTTTTACCGCAGGTAGATTAGAAACCCGTACTAATTTCCCAGGCTTAGGCGCTTTATCCTTTCCGGATTCAGGAGCTAGTACCTGTGCCGCCGCACACGCTGTCCCTCGTTCCGCCTCTATAGCCTTTAAAGTCCCTAATACTGTTCGCCAGAGCCCCTGGACAGCCTTTATTTCCTTCTCTTCCTTTTCCTCTCCCACTATTGTCTTTTTCCACATTGTCTCTCCCAACTTTTGCCATTCCGAGACAGAATACAGTAGCCGGGTATCCACAAAGTGACCCCATCGCTGCCCCAAGTTAATCAACTCCACGAGTTGCTCCGCCGTTGCGTCTATTCCTCTCTTAGAGAGAATACCAACGAGCAACGCCGCCGCAGCCTCTACCTCGATGCTTGCGGCCCCGGCCTCACCTTAAACTGTGTCTGCTCCAGGCAGCACCTGCGGACCCGTTTTTCTCCGGGAGGCAGCTGTACATGTCTGCCCTGCGACTATGCACCCAGGCAGCACCTCTCCCGTGTCTGCCCTGTGACTATGCACCCGGGCAGCACATCTCCCGTGTCTGCCCTGCGACTGTGCACCCAGGCAGCACGTCTCCCAGCCGTCTTCACCCACTCCCCCCCCTCTCGCTGCTTACGGCAGTCTCAGAGATTTCTGCGGGGAACCTGCCCCTGCAGCAGGGAAATCAACCATCCTCTGCTTCCATTTGTTGGAGTGGAGGACGGATCGGCAGTAACGATGTCGACTCAATATGAGCATAAATCGTCCTCCTCTATTAATCAGCAAAACAAGGTTTATATACCAAAGCAACTACAGCCTCTGATTGGCTAGTTACCTTTAACCATATATGGGCACAACTGCTGCGATTGGAGCAGAGCGTCATCTCGATGCAGAAGCGACGATAGGGCAGGAAGTGGCGAGGAGGCAGGGAGCGGCAATGCTGCAGTCCCCCTGCGCCAGCGCTCCATGCTCACCGCTCTGCCCTCCCAGCAATGCTCTGCTTCCACTGCCCTCCAGGCCCATCTCTGGCACAAAGCCTGGGTTGCTCAACGGCACCAAACTGTGTCCCCTCTCGTCCAGCCAGGGCTCCACAATCCTCCTTCTGGCCCTTCTTGTAGATGGCTGTTACACTGGCAATCCTCCAGTCATCTGGGACCTCCCTTGTTAGCCAGGATTGTTGATGGATGGTTGAGAGTGGCTTGACCTTCTCCTCCGCCAGTTTCCTCAGCACTGCTTGGTGGATCCCGTCCAGCCGCATAGACTTGCAAGTGTCCAGGTGGCATAGCAGGTCATTAACTGATTCTTCCTGGATTATGGGAAGTTTTTTCTGCTCTCCTTCCCTATCTTCCAGCACTGGGGGCTGACTACCCTGGGAATAACCAGTCTGACTATTAAAGACTGAGGCAAAGCAGGCATTAAGCTCCTCAGACTTTTCCTCATCCTTGTTGACAAGATTTCCCCTCGCGTCCAGTAAGTGGACACAGAGCCAGCTTTGGCATCCTAGACTCCACAGTGCACACATACTCTCTCTGTCTTTGAGGAGTCTCCTAAATTCAGGATCACATGCACTTTTTAAAGTTAAAATTTTATATCAAAATTATATTAAAAATATTTTTTTCTCTATGGAAACAGACTTACGTGAAATTGTCCCAACTCCAAGCATTCACTGTTTGCACACACTCTGAATATTATTAGCAAAACTCGTAGAGAAACATTTTTAACAAAACATCGTATTAGTTCATAGCTTCCAGCATTTTTTTCCAGGAGTATTTTCTTGTTAGCTTACCTTAAAACACTCTTGTCCATTCATCTCACTCAACTACTATATTTAAATTCCAGCTGCGCTGAGGTCTTGCAAACTAGTTAACGTTTGTTTCAGCCCTTTGAGATCCCATGATGGGAATTATTGTACATCAGAGTAGCACTGCCTATTAGACATTAAAAGATGTAGAACAAAGTATAGAAAAATGTAATTGGAACACCTGGTGACTTGTACACACCAGAAAAATTGTTAGCCTGTAATATCTTCATTCCAGGGAATTCTCATTGTTGCAAAATATTTCAAACTAGACTTGCAAATAAGACTGGGATGTGGCACCTCCTGACAGCCGTGTCTGTGGGTTTGTACTGCTGACTAGGATTAATCCACCACAGGATTAAACTAGCAGAAGACATGGGTGAAGCTTCACTGCTGGCTCCCCAAGCCTCCAATAAAAACACCATGAAAAGACCATAGGCATGTCCACAGCCTCTCTGTTTTAAAATTCCTAGAGTTCCCTGGCTGCAGACAGAGTAGAGAGAGAAAAGATTTACATCTGCAAATTTTTCTGCATTCTAGCAGCACAGCAATGTCATTGATGCTTCTAGTATTAATCCTGAAAGAAACGTAGTTTTACAGATTGTTTATTTTCTCATACATACATTTGAAAGCATCCTTAGGATGGTGTTGATTTACTACAGGGACAGAAACTTTGGCTTTGAAACACAGCAATGTTGCTTCCTCTTTGTTAAGATTGACAACCATCAATTTATACCACTATCAATCATGAGATTATTCTTGGAAGTTTATGACATTTTATCCTTCTGCTCTTTTTCACGGGAAAAAAAAAAAAAAAAAGAATTCTTGGTGTAGACTGTGACCTGATTCATTTTCCTTTCTTTCTTTGTTGTTCTTTCCTTCCCCTTTCTCCCACTCCTTCTCCTAAGGTACATAAAATGGCCTTAGTGGATCTGGATTATCACAGTTTATCAGCAAAACATTCCCAAGTAAGGTCAGAATTCAGATATGGAAATAAATGAAATATCTAGATCAAAACATCTCAAATACTGAAGAAGACAAAAGGAGCACAGAAGGCAACAGGAAAAGCTCCCCAAAGCTGCTTTCAAAACCTTGTGCTTTCATTATTAAACTATCTGGCCCAGTCTTCACATTAGGGAGATTAACTGAGTGAACCTTACCTTTTTCTGGATAGAGGAAAGACAAAAAAAACAAAAAGGGCATTTCCACAAATCAATCTTGCAGGTTATTTGAATGTTAAATTGCCGAAGAAAACATATTGCAGATGAAACCCAGCTTTCAGTTTTCTCTGTAATGACTGGCAGCGAGCAGTATTAGTTGCTCCAGCAGTGCAGTGTAGTGTGCAGGTTTGTATAAACAGTGTAACTCTGTCCACTCCATGTACAACTAGTGACCGAGCAGGCAAACAGACAGTGATCTCCATGAACCCCTGGCTCATCCCCAGGCTCCCCTGGATTCAAGCTAGATGAAAAATCAAATGTCCAAGCTTCAAATTAACTCCTGAAACAAACTTACTTTTCTTCATCCCATCTACAGCCACTAGAAATGTGTCAGAGATAAACTGTGATAAAAATCCTTGGGATCTCTGCACTAGAAACGTATGGAAAAATATTCTTCTTTAAGGGTGTATATTTAGACATGTTGCTCTGTTGCCTATATTAAAGCTTCTTGTTAAGTAGGTAGAAGCAATCAGGCTCTTGAGAGATCTAACTGATTAAGAGTTTTATCATTTATATACCATAATTATATGTAAAATATCATGTCAGGGTTTGCCTTGAACATAGAAGAAGGATCATGATTTTGTAAATGGGTAATAAGGCAATAAGCACTCTAATGTGTTGATTTGTTAGATTAGAAATATGCCTAGAGTGCACAATAAGGATGTTTTAGAATCAAGTATTCTTATAAGATGGCTCTGAAACCAAGCTGTGCTGACAGGAAACATTTTTAGATACTTGCAGGGCCAAGCACTGATAACGACACTTTGGTGACCTTCAAACCCTCATTAATGTTAATGTGTCGTAAATGTAATGCTTACCTGGTAGAATATGAGATTCTAACAGATTCTGTATATATATACATAAATGAATATGTAGGTTTTGAAATTGTTTTCCTAGCTACTTGTTTCCGCCAACCCAAGGGATTTTGGATTTTGACTGTAGAAATTGTTCAAGGCCTTGCTATGTTCAAGTAATGCTTGCCTGATGTTAGCAAAAAGAAGGGTGAAGCTTTACATCTTATTTATGTTTACAAGTATGTAATGTCTTGTATAGAATTTACCACAAATTCCGTGTGGTGTTTAGAGGGGTAGACCCAAGAAAGGTGTTGCTTGAATGTACCTTTATCAACAGCTTATTTAGGGCATTTCTGCTTCTCCTGAAAATTTCATTTTAGACCCTTGTTTGCAGATATTGCCTTTAATTTTGCATACTGTTTTCCATATTTCATTGTTGCATCTGTTCTTTGTCAATCCGTAACAGTTAATCACTGTTGCTGCTTCTGAATGTAGACACCTGATTTTTTTATTTCCTTCTGGATGTTAATCCTTGAAGTTTAATATTTCCAGTTATTTTTTCCCTGGCAATCAGATCAGAGTTCTTTCTGTTTCATTTTTTTGTTTATTTATTGAACGTAACATGAAGATTCTCTTGTAATCACTTTCTCCCAGAAACTGCAGATATTAAAATTCTCCAGATAACGAAACTCAAGATAAAAGTGAGAACTAATCACGCTTACTTTTTTTGCCCATTGTTTTACCTTTTCCTAAAACTTTTTTTCTGCCAAGACATTTGGCTTGTGTTCTAGAACCTATTATCTCCCTGTGCTTTCTTGGTTTGAGCCCAGAAAATATGCTTGAGATCCTCAGGAGATTCCTGTGTCCTTCTGTGGCATTATGCATATGAGGTGAATATGTCTTTATGATACTAAACCAATCAGGTCTTTAAAGTTAGGTGGGATTAATCCAGTCCCAAAAGCTCACCCTAGATGAGGAATAGGAATTGCATTGAAATGCAATAGCTTTGAATCTGTTTCTGACCAGACAATTGATAACACATAATACTTATAAATGTATTATAGACACACGTAATGCCTCAAAATTATTGTCTACTTCTTTTATTTGCAGAAAAAATTTACCGAGGTATTTGCAAAATTGCTCTAATTGCAGTGAAGAGAAGAACAAGGGGAAAGGCTGATTCATTGTACAATATTGCTGCAGTTCAAAATTTTCAAATTTTCAGTTTGTTATGGCTTAAATATGAATTCTTTTCCAAATCTAGCCAAATAGGCATTTTAATACAAACACTAAAATATCAAAAGTAAGTCAGGCTGCTTTATGTTGAGTAAAAGTTTTGATTGACTGAAAACAAGAAATTACAGTGAATTAATCCAAAGTAGATTATTTTTAATTGTCTTTGGTTCAGCTAGGGCTCAAAAAATAAAAGAAGATCCATTTAAGCAATACTTAAACCAGAAGACAATTAATTTGTATTTTCTGTAAGGAAACATGAACTAAACTTACCATAATTGTATTTATCTGAGAAAATCATAAGTCCTCAGAAACCTGTCTATAGCTTGTCACAGCATGACAAACGACTTCAACGAAAGGTAGCAGCAACAAAATTATATTGAAGAAGAAACTTGATCTTTCATCTTACCTGGAACTGAGGGCTTGGAAGAGATCCACAGTTGTCCTTGATTGTTAATTATATACCTCCAAAGGTGTCCAATGGTATGCTCAGTAGGCCTGCTTTTTTTTTTTCCTGGCTGTGAAGCTTTATTGCATATTCCCCTACATTCTTTGTCAAATTGTCCTGCCTGCATTGTTGGGCTTCTTCGATAAACTGTCACAGGGCTCTGTCAAAGGGCACTCAGAGCTTAGAAAGATCCAGAATGAATGAGAAAATTATTTTGGTTTACTTAGGATGCCATAATGCATGTTGGTCTCCTGCTGAAGATATAAATTGTAGAATCACAGAATCATAGAATGGTTTGGGTCGGAAGGGACCTTCAAAGATCATCTAGTCCCAACTCCCTTGCGATGGACAGGGACATCTTCCACTAGACCACATTGCTCAAAGTCCCATCCAACCTGGCCTTGAACACTTCCACGGAGGGTTCAGCCACAGCTTCTCTGAGCAACCACTCACCAGCCTCGGAGTAAAGAATTTCTTTCTTATGTCTAATCTAAATCTACCCTTTTTTAGTTTAAAACCATTAATACAGCTTTAGTACTTTCAAATAAAATACTCTAGCTTTTTTCTTACCACCTTGCAAAATTATTATATAGTTTTATACTGTGGAAAATATGCATGGAAAAAAAAAATACATCTATGGTTTCCATGACTTATGGTAGGGAACTGCCCCAGCTTTTGTGTTTCTTAACAACTTTAGTTGCATATACTGAGCTTGTTATTACCTCCCGCTATGCCTAAGACTTAAGAGGCTACGTTACACCTCTCTGCTTCCCAAATAATCTGTCACTTGCTAACAAAGGTAGTACCCAGAAAGACATCGGTTGTTCCACATTTGGCAGATGTTGGATGGTCAGTTCCCTGGCAGTGTTTCATTTATTCTGAACAGACTGTTGTGATAAATGCACCATGAGGTATTTTTATCCTTCCAGAATTCTTTTCCCAGAATTAACTTATGTGCTATGCTCATTAAAGTTTGTAAAAGCTGCCTCAAAATGTCCCATAGCTAAACCAATATTCTTGTCCTGCTACCCTTCACTTTGCTGGTAAATCTCCCTTTGGCTGTGCTGTCATATAAAATTGAGCTAAAATAACTAAAACACTAATTTAAATTGGTAATCAAAGGTATTAAATCCCAGATAAATTCGTAGTAAGACATATTAGCAACTGTCTTTAATAATCACGTTCCGTTACCAAGGGAGTTTCAGATAATGGAAAGTTTAGTCTCCTTCAATTTGTGTCTAGTTTTGTGACACATTAGTACAACTGGTGTTTTAGCAGCTTGTCGCTAGAGTAATGAATTCACAAATTAAACTTGTTTCACTTCAAAAAATTTTATAAACATATTATTTTTAGCATATTCTTTCTTCCCTGTCCTATTTCTTCATTATTTATCCATGGACATCTGTAAGTTTAAGTATCCTAAAGGTGAAACTTCTGCTGCAATTTTATTTCTCTTGTTTGCACAATATGTTCAGACTCTGGTCAAAGTCTGTTGGTATAAAGAGGAAGGTTTCAACTGAATCTGTGAATGCTAGATCTGTCTGTTGAGATTCTGACCATACATATATGTTCTGCTCTTCAAAAAAGTCCATGCATGGCTAGCTTTACACACACAGAAGACAGCTGCTTGTAGCTGCAGACTGCCAGAGGAGTGGCCCATGTGTAAGTGGACATTGCCTGAATGTCTGCACACTCAATCCATCCCTTTCATGCCTTTTCTTCCTCTTCCTCTGTTCTGGTAGGACAGAAGGAGTGAAGCACAGGCAAGAGCATGGTGCTATTGAACAAGACAGTAGTCCCCTGGGTCTGGTCCATAAGTGCCGAGGCTGAGGAGGCAATGAGGAGGTAACTGACTGTTGGCACTCAGCTGTGAACTTTGGCACAATCCAACTCCACGACTTCATTGTCACATTTCCTTTTGATCTCACGAAGGGAAGGAGGGCTCCCTTATTCCTGGGAAGCAGATCGAAATTGAGATCTTCCTTGGAAACTGATTTTGTACTGGGATGGCAATATTAAACTGAGATGATGTTAGATGACTCTGGTACCCATATGCCCATGTCTATGTCTATGTCTAGGTCTGCATATCTACGTGCATCTATATCTGTCTATCCATATCTATCTGTATGCACAGTGGTACACATAAAAATCCCTAGTAGTCTTAAAAACTTTGCATTAACTGTAGCCTTTTTAGAAGGGAGGAGCACGCTGCCTACTATCTTTGCTGAAATTGTATTTCTCATTTGGCTTTTAGCTTCATTTCGTTGCACAGAATGCCTGCTCCAAGTAACACATTACCTAGTCTCAGAGTGAAAACACTCCTATATGGGCTCTGTCTAAGCTGGCCAATGTGTGAATTTCTGCTAGTTTTTTGGTGGAATGGCTTTTTTATTGTAAAAGATGGTTCTTGCTATTTTTTAAACCCTTGTTGTTCCTTAAATTTTTAGCAGTCCAAGCATAATTGTTTCTCACCCATCATTTCCTCTCAGGCACTGTTCATCTTGGATCAGGCATGAAGGTTTCCCAAAAAGACAAAATTTGACGTTCAAGGAAAAGTTGTTCAACAGTCTGGAGAGAGAATGCATTTTGATTTCTTGCAGTGTGAGCAGGAAAATATTGTGTTTGCAGTAGTTCAAGGACTTCTGCTCCTGTCTTGGGGCTCTGTTATCATTTATATGCAGTAAGCATAAGTTCCAATTGCTTCTTTGCCTATAACTTCTGTCTCTCACAGGGAATGCTAGCTTATTTCCTACCTTAGCAGGCAGTTTTGCTATTTATTTTTGGAATAATGGAACAGGGGCAGCATCTCTCACAGCTGTCATAATTGATTTTTCTTCCATCACCAAACAATCATTCATTAGCACTAAATAATAGCATTCCGGATGATCCATTACTATTTCTGTCACTTTGAAAAATAGCTGACATACAGTCCATCCAGTTGGATTTGCCCACCAATCACATTGCAGAATTTGCTGATAAGATGTTTGATTTCATTGATCGAGCTCAGTACAACTTTAACAAGGTCCTGGCTGGTCACTCTCAGCAGGTATCCTCATGCCATGATATTGAAACATCATTTTTCTTCATTTTTTTATTCATTGTTGACCATGTTGACACTATCTCTCAACTTCAAATGCTGCAAGCTCTTGAGACTCATAACAGAAAGGGTTAGAACACTTGGCAGTTAATTTCCAAATAAAATGCCATTCTGATTTTCAGGCACTTTTCAAGAAGAGTTTTGTGTGCAATAAATTGAATTGGTTCGACACAGTGTAAAGCAACCTATACTAATTGGAAACTATTTTTGGTAAATTAAATGTTCCTGAAAGAAATTGAACACCAGAACTGCAAATATACTTTAGTTCAGCATCTCCTCAAGCAATTTCGTTTGCTAGAAGCTGGCAAACACTTGAATAATTAGGCAATATAGTGTTCTTCTGGGGAACTGATCCTAGTTAAACACATATACACAAACACACTCAGATCTGGCTAGTTTTAGTCCAGGTTGGTTCAACAGCCTTTTTAACTCCACACTGATCTGAGTGCTTATGTTCTTACAATGGAGGAAGGAAGTACAGGGATAAAAAGACCACGAGAGCCAAGAGGAAAGCTAAACTTTCCCAACACCAGAACTGGCTGATGACAGCTCATAGCTCACAGTTTGGTATAACCATGCATGTTGTTTTTAAAGAGGACAAATTATTTGGACTTGGGACTGAGTCTCACTCCCTGTGTAACATTTGGTCCATTATGAGTCCTTGATATCTGGGGGGCATGTTGGTTCTACTGCCCAGTGAAGACCCTACTTTGCAACATCTCTGGTTCCATGCACTGTTGACACTTCTGATAGTGTGCTTTCTTAAGAAACAGCACATGTCACACTAAAGGTACTTTAGTTATGCAGGGCATCTGGGATGAAAGATCTCAGTCGAGACATGTAACAACAGTGGGATTTGGGTATTTAACTGTTGATTTTCAGCATTTTATTGTCAATCTTTTGTTAAATGTGTATTGTAGTCATTTGTCTGTTTTGAGACATCTGTCAGGATGTGCTTTTCTTATAGTGGAGCTTTAGCCCTTACTAGCTTTGATAAAGAGCTGTGGAATTTACTTCGTTTTTCTTAGCATTTGCTTTTGGTGTCAGTCTTATAAACTTGATACACAGAAAAATACAAACTCAGTGAATGAGAAGTTTCCATAGCCTTCAGTGGAAGTCTAATCCTCCAGGAAAAGAATGATAATTTGTGAATTATAGTTCGGTCCTTCAAGTAGATTTTGGTTTTTGTGTTATTATTTAAGGATTTTCCTAACTGGGTTATTTTGGAGATAGCTATGAGCATACTGGAGTGAGACTTCACTGAATGTGAATGCTTTAAACCAATAAGAGCTATATAAATTTAATCCCATATATTTTTTGAAGCTCTACTCTTTCATATGTAGTTTTTCAGTAATCTAGCATTTTTCTAGTTTTAAAAATATTTATGCAAAATAATGTGACATTTTTAGCAAGGATGGTTACAAGAGCATACAGAACAATTTCTGTGAGAAACTACTAAAATAATTATCCTTTCTTTGTTAATAACTATAGTGACTAAAGAATAGCTATGGAATGATAATAAACTTGATGTTGCTACAAACAGGAGAACTCCAGCAGTCAGCAACACAGGCAACAGGACTACAAGCCCAGTCCTGTATCGTGTCAGGAGATTGCATCATGCAGTGGCAAACCGGTTACCTGCATTGTGAAATCCATTGTAAAGTTGATTAGGTTTTCTTCTCTCCTCTTGTAATATTGGAAATATCTCCCAGAATTTTTTCTCTTGAAAGGTGGAAGCCTTCTTCTAATTTCCATCCTAAATTTAATTAAACTGTTTATACCCATCTTCTTTCTGTACCAAAGCTTGTTCTTGGCCTTTCAGTGAAATAGTTATTTTACATCTGTGGTGTTTATTCCCTTCACATATTTGTTTATATGACAAAGCATTATGTCTTCTCAGAAACTTCTATGTAATGGCTCTTTGTCCCATTTTAAAAATCCTCATCTTCCCCCTATTCTACTAGTTTCTTCCTGTCTTTATTCTGTTTTGAATTGATTCTTCCTAAATGTGAGCAATCAGAATACTACATTCTATTCAGGATCTTGGAGTTTTCCCTCAGTGTTTTGTTATCTATCTCATTTTCTATCCCAAAGTATAACCTTGTTATTTATTCTGATAAATTTCACCCACTTTCTCTTATTCTAGGCTTTACAGTTCAGCTCACCTTGCACAATGTTTCCCCTTCTCTGTACTTTTGATGTTATCCCACTTCACATCTTTTGTAAATATGATTAACGAACTACTTTAGGTCATTCCATGATTACAAATACTAACTTAGGTTATTTCCAGACTGGTCCTTGATGTATTCCATAAGTTCTTTCCAATCCAGTAGCTACCTTTTTCCCTGTTCTTTTATTCCTTCTCCATCTTGCAATATTTCTGTTAAGCCTATTTTTGCCATTTTAATTAACTTTCTGTTTGGCATTCTTTTAGATGGTGTCATAAATTCTAGGCAGATTAAATATCGCTTATGTCCTTTAACCTAAAATATAGTAAATCACTGTATCCAAGGTATAAGGCCAGCCTAGCTTAACAGACCTTTAGTAAATCCAAATGTATCTGACTGAAATGTTACAGCACTTTTAAAGGAAACAAAAGGCTGAAATGGGGCTGCTTATGAGGATTCATTTCTAGATGCCATCAGATAAAGTGGCACCTTTTGTAAGTCTCTGTTATTTTTTTAGTCTCTCCTGAAAGAGCAGATGAAAGTACAGTAAAGCAATCTTCTTGGACCATTTTACATTAGAGATACAGAGTTTCTATGTCAACCTTAATTTGCTTCCTCTTTTGTATCTTTACTGTATATACTAAGCATTCATTAGCTCAACCAGACAACTATTATAACATTTTTAAGCAAATTTAATTCACTTGATCCTCTTCAATTAACTTAGATGAAGGAGAACCACTGCTTGCATGCACCAACCCAGACCTCCAGGAATAAAATGCACATGAAGAAAACCCAGAGGCAAATTAAGCTACACAACTCTGCTCAGCAGAGATTTGATACCTGGGACAACCTCAGGACAAGAGGATTTTATTGAAGTTGTATTATGGAAAAATCAGTAGTTTCACATTTCTGATGTTTGTGATGAAAATAATTATTCAATTACTAACAAAGAAAAGTCGATGGCTACAATTTAAGTTAATTTCTTCTCCTTAGTTGTGATTTGAGGTAATAAATACAGTCACAATCCTAAAAGTAGATGAGTTATTCGTCACTGACTGTTACATGACTCTCATAAAGAAATTTAGCTTGCTCTTTCACCTCTGTACACATATTTTGGTATAAGTAGTATGCTTGGGATATAAAAGCAGCTGCATCATCTTACAAATTGAAGACAGAGGTTGAGCTATTTCATCTGTATGAATTGTCTAAGATAAATTCTAAGTAGCCAAAAAAGTTTAGCTGTATCATGGAAAATATTTTTGAAACTCAGAGATCTCTGAATCACTTATTTCAAGACTATATTGAAAACAGAGGTGGAGGAAAGAACCAGAATTTTATCTGGGATCTTCTGTGAGGAAACAAATGGCCTTGATGGAACAAATTTCTTTCCTCTCCTTACTTCTAGAGAGAACAAACTTGTGCTCCAACTTTGTAGCAGAACCTGAAGGCCGACAAGCAAGTGTCACTTCAGAATTTGCTGTAGTATTTTCCAATAGCTGTAGACATTAAAAGAATTTAAATTCAAGTACTTCAAGATTAAAACCCAAGATACCTCAGCGGTAGGGACTCTGCCCTTCTGCCAATGTATGGTTACACTGTGAGCATATGTTTATCCTCTGCCTGGGCTCACAGGGAAAAAGGGAATTACACAGAAAGGAATTAAGGCTCCCTTGACAGGCACCAGCTCTGAGCTCTTGTGGTTGTTTGAAATATAGCAATTTACTTCTGCCAAATCAAAAGAAAAAAAGCAAGGCAAGGCAAGGCAAGGCAAGGCAAGGCAAGGCAAGGCAAGGCAAGGCAAGGCAAGGCAAGGCAAGGCAAGGCAAGGAAAGGAAAGGAAAGGAAAGGAAAGGAAAGGAAAGGAAAGGAAAGGAAAGGAAAGGAAAGGAAAGGAAAGGAAAGGAAAGGAAAGGAAAGGAAAGGAAAGGAAAGGAAAGGAAAGGAAAGGAAAGGAAAGGAAAGGAAAGGAAAGGAAAGGAAGGAAAAAAAACATAGGATAGGGATATCTATCCACAGAGGAAACCACATCTGTTGCCTCTCATGTCACAAAGAAATGCTGACCACAAGATCCCAGCACCAGAAACTTCCAAGTGAAAATGTGAGAATGATGATAAAAATCCTCCTCTTTTGTGTACACGCACACTAACTTGGACCTGGAAAGACTTTATGAACCTGGTGCTATATGCAACAGTTAGTGATGTTTGACATATTCAGAAATGTCATTATCATGAGAACACAAAGAACGTACTATTGTAGGAGTAATTTGCCATTGTGTTATATATCAGCATTAATGTCACTATAATGCAGTGAAAAGTCTATGTTTAATTGCATGACGATATTAACTAAATTTTTAAACAACAAATAAAAGCCAACATATTAGAATATAAAATTGTGATTACAATTATTTCATGTGGTAAAAACCAGATTTTTGAAGTAATGTTAGGATTTTGTATTTTCCCTGATATTTTTTCCATTCCCTTCTCCCATAAATACCATTTTATTTTCTTTTCTTTTTCGTTGTGCATGTGTGTTGGTATTAACACCATAGAGCAGCCAGCTTAATGTATTGGAAATAATCTCTGTCTACCCATTGTTACATTACTATTATTTATTTATACAGACTTATAAATAAATACGGTCTGTTATGCCCTGGTGCCTGTGGGGCAGGAAGGAGGGAGGAAGACAAAGACAATCAGATAAAATGAGGTCTGTATTTTGAAAGGGAGAGGTGAAAATCTCCCTCTTGACCCATGGTACCTTTTATTAAGGTCCTCACAAATTGAAACACGTACTTGTAATTCTGCAACACATAACTGGCCATGCAGCTGTGTTCTCTCTCTAACACAGGGATGCATCCATGTCATGACAATGTGTAAGCTAACAAAAGCATCTTGGTTAATCGCTGCTATTCCACAATAAAATATATGTTTTTTCAATATCTAAAGATATGACTTCAATTACTATGAGATTGGTTTTTAAAAAAAAAATCTCTTACACTCTTGCATTTCATGAACTAAAACAGCATAAACCTAGTAGGAAACTATAAAAAAAGATTTTGGAACTAGTATTCTATTCTGAAAGTGAACACAAAATGCCTTCTGTAAAGAAACTTCCAATATCAATATTAAAAATATTTCATCAGAAACCTTAGAAATTTGCTTTCATCTTCAGAAATATTTTGTGTAAGACTGCAATATCCTATCATGTTACTTTAACTACCTTTAAGAGCATAACTTTGCTTCATTATTATCAACGCATCCCTCCACTGGGCTGTATATTTTAAACCTTATCTAAATATAACTGGCATTAATACTGCATAAAACTACAGACTGTTGAAGTTACAATAGAATGCCTCCAAAGACCTGATGATGTGTTAAGGATATATTGCCTCTTTTTTTTGATAGCTTTACTTATTTGTTTATCTACGCGATCAACTCTATTATTTATTGGAGTTTTTCTACAAAACCACAAATTATCCTCAGGGGAAACTAGCCTATTCTGATGATTTTTTAATTTTTCCAGCCGTAGCCTGGTTCCTCCTCCTGCCTGTTCACACATCCTAGCATCTCCAGCAGCTCCTACAATTCACATCCTGCACATCAGGACATCAGATATGATGCTGAATCAACATTTTGCAGGAGGTAGCTGAGGGGTTTGTTTCAGTGTCATTGGTGGGGTAATATCTACTGCAATGAACTCCTGAATGGAAATGTGTCCTTCAAAATGTCTGTGGTTTCCTCTTGTTCTTAATGACAGTGATTCTAAATGTGTCCTGACCAAAGACAGGTCCTCTCTACTGTTACCCTCACTCCTCATATTTGCTATCAACTGGTCGTGGGGCTGCCTTAGGCAGAAGTGCCATCCCTGACACCAGAGCACAGCTAATATTTTTTTCTGGTGTCAGAAACCTTTGCTTTATTCTTTCTGAAAAAGAACAATAAAAATAAAAAATTAGTGTAAAATTTTAAATTAGTTTATTATGCCAGTTTTACAACATGAAAGATATTATTGTCAAGGAAGGAGGATTAAGGGTTAAAAAAATCAAGTGTCTTCTTGAAGTTTCGAACTTCGAGTTTTCACCTGAACACTTATAATTAGTTTTTAACTATAATTTTTAGTATAACCCCAAATTGCCTTTAAAATGTCTATATCATCACATATCATAAACTTTGCACTGGAGAGAAAAGGTGTCTGTTTAAAGGATACTAATAATGACATTTAAAGCCACCCTTCCAAAAATCCTGTCCCTTAATACCCTACTAACCACCTGTCCATCTCCTCTTTTTATCTCCAACAAATACATAAATAAATAAATAGCCTATATTCTGTCCAGAATAATCTTGCATTTCACCAAACACACAGATGAATAGATATGTAATGAAGTGCTATTTTTTCCTTAGAAAATGAAGATAATCCAGTGAATGGAAAATTTGGGTTACTGTGTGTGCATTGCAAAGTAATAGTTATTTGAGTATTGAATCTACCAAAAGGAAAATTTGAAAATGATGAAGAGCATTCAAACAAGAAACTAGAAAGCTGGGAGAGGTGAAAAGGGGAAGCTGGCAGACTTATGCTATGCTGATAGAAAGTGCAATAGCAAATATGATTGCTTTGTTTCCCAGGATGGGGAGGATGTGCCGGAGATGTTGCTGCTGTTTGTCTTACATGAGAAAAAAACCCTTCATTTTCCCTCAGCAGTGACAGACCGTGTTGCTCTAAGGATGACTTACCTTGAGAAGTGTAAACAGTTCAGTAAAGGTTTGTCTGAAAATGTCGTGAGACAAACAAGGCTGAATCCTGGCTGGAATCAAATGAGCAATTTAATATCTGATATATCCTCAAGACACATCCTCTTGGGCAGGGAACTGCTCTGGGTTTGGTGCCTCATTCACTGAGCTTTTTTCTCCATCTCCAGTGACAGTACTGTTATACCCTGGCTCTGAATTTAGTTGGTGCTTGTTCATTGCCTGGCTGTCAAAGAATGTAGATAGAGTACGAGCAGCTATTCACATTTTTTATTGTGAGTATACCTAATGGTTGCAGTACATACTCAAGTCTGAAATAAGCAAGTAGATAGTGCCTTCCTGAATTAGAGTAGAAAACTCCTAAATAACTGTAAGTGCTTCAAGGAATGTTTATGCATTTTCCATTACATGATCAGTGAATAAAATCCTTCAGCATCCTTAAATAAAAGATCTAGTCTTATTCTGTTCCTTTCTACTAAGTGACCCCTCAAACTAAAATATAATATATTAATTTTTTACTCTTTCTCCATGAAAACATACATCCCCTTTACATTATTAAGGAAAAAAATAATAAAAGGACACATCTTTTTAAACTAAAGAAATTTTTTTTCAGGACAGGACTGAACATGGGAGAATATGTTCTGCAGCCCTGAGTCAGACTCCTAGCCTCTGGGAAGAAAAACAAAGCGTATTCCCTTTGAGTAATTCGGCAAAAGCATTAAGCCAGAATATTAGTCACAGAGATGTGGGGTTTTTTTGGTTTTTTTTTTTTAATTTTGAAAGCATAGAAGTAATTTGGGAGAAATATCTACAGTAGTGTCTTATTGAAATTAGACACCCTTCCTTTCTCCTTTGAGAAATGTACTATATAAAACGAAAGTACTTCTAGGTATACCTATTAAATAGCTAAATGTATGTTATCTGCTTTTGTATAATAACAAGTATCCCTATTATTAAGCAGAGCATGCTGCCATATACTAGAAATCCCAATTCAAATCAACAGAGAGAAATTTACCCCTGCAGTGGGCGAGTCGCTTGTGTGGTGTAGAGCATCTGTCTCATGATGGGACAAATCACTCCCTGAAGAGGTCTATACTTCCTGTATCATTAAGGATAAAAGGCCTTTACGTGAACAACTTGAACTAGAGGATAAACTCTTAGACAGATAAAACCAGATAAGATTATTTTCTCCTTATATTTCATTATGAACAGTGCCCAACAGGAATTTTGGTGTAATCAATACATAGAAGTCCAGTTGAAGCTTCTATAGGAACACGAGCATCATTTACCTGCACTGTTTTGAAGAAACCTTTACAAAGTCATCTGGTATTTTGTGTAAATCTATCCAGGGGCGCAAATACCCGTGTATCTTCATCAGGTACAACCAAGTTATTATCTTTTGCAAATACAGTTTTGCAAATTCTTCACTCGATTAGTGCCAAAATGTTCAAAGCAGACACTTTTGCTAGTAAGGTATTACAATCTTTCTGACTCACAGAAACATGAAGCCTGAAGGCACATTTTCCTGGGCCCCTGATATTGTGGTAGAATCAGGACATTTCTTGATTTACCTGGACCTATCTGGACATTTTCCTATTACTCATCTGCCCTCACTGCTAAATGCAAAATTCAAAATTTAATCCTGTCAGTTAAATTTTGGTGGTATTTGAGCCCATGTACATTACTAATTAATGAAGTAAAACAGAGTCTGATATAAAACCCGTGTAGGTCACTGAAGACATAACTCCTGGTGTGAAATGATTTTTGATTTGGATCAAACCAGCAGAGGCAGATTAACACAACCCCTGAAGTAAAGCACTGTCATATAAAATTTTAAGAAGTAATAGTACCACTTAAGCATCCTTTGCTTTTTGTCCTATTCCCAGTCTCCAGTCCATGTAACACACTGTTCACATCCAAGACTATTTAAATTAATTTTTCGTTTTCAATCATTTTCATTGCCAAGAATGTTTTTATTAATCTTAAATATTTTAAGGGCAATTAAGCTGCAACTTTAATGAAAGATAGGACAGTTCTGTAGAGCTCTAAGAAGCACAACAGTTAAAGGAATAATTAATACAATAACATGGCATGAAAATTGTGATTTTTTTAATAAACTAACTTCTCCCCCTAAAATACCTGAATATGAGTTCTGGGAATTTTTGTTATTGTTGAAATGAAAAGTCTGTCCTCCTTGCAAGTAATAAAACCAGTGTTTGTGTGGCAGTATCGTGGTGGTGGTTGAAATAATGTAGACTTTATTAGACTCCCTACAGCCTTTCATTTTAAATTTTTGTAGTTTCATGCTTACTGCTTAAGTTGTATAATGAAATATCCAGAATGCTGAAATATTCCAGAGCATCAGTTGATTTATTTCAGAGTTGTCATGGAACTATTTTAATTTTTCTAGAAAGAAAGAAACTGTTTTGGATGAGACAAACAGGTGTTAGTTAATCTCATCTAGGCTGCCTTTCCCACAAAATTTGGACCAGACCATCTTCTGATGGTCATTCTGAGATGATGTCCATACTTGCTGCTCTATAATTTACAAGTAAAAATGCAGTTTCTAACAATAAAAGTCATGCTAACATCAAAAGCCACTTTACCAATACTCTTTACCTTTAGTCTCACACTTTATCCCCTGTCATCTGAGTTATAACAGTATAATTTATATTGAAATCTCTGAAGGGCTGGGATTATGTGCCTTTGTGTTTGTATAGGGACAATTATTTTGGTGTACATATAGCCTGAAGGATGTACTGAATCTGTACACATACAAACCTCTATGTTAATGTTAAAGGACCGAAACAACTCTTCATTATCTGCAGTTTTCGATCAGCTTTATAAGAAGTGCAGAGAGACAGACTGTTCCTCCAAGGTTTTTGCTCAGCTGTACCATTCCAAGAAATTAGAGTAATGCCCCATGTAGTAAACAATCATGTTAGTTGAGTACTTATTGGAAGAAAAAGTCAGAGTTTAAAATTTAAGGTTTTATCTTATTCCTCATAAATAGGTAAAAATCAAGAATCCTGGGGTTTACATCAGTCTCTATCACAAGGAAGACTTTTAATTAAATTAAAGAGCTTCTATCAAATTATTTCCTCCTGAAATACTATTGTATTTACCTGATAGCTTTTTTCCCCAAAAATTTAATTTTTTTTCTACATCTATAAATAAATTAATCTCCTTAAAGATTTTTTTCCTAATATTGTTTTTTTTTCAATAATTACATACATTTCTTAACCCCACATATTTTCAACTCAATAAAAATCATGTAATAGCAGAGGGACAGGATGGAGCCCTTGGTGAAAAAAAAAAAGCCAGATTGTGGTTTGTACTGCTTCACTTCCTAAACTCGGTTTATTATAGGGATGTGTTTTGTCTCCTATAAGGAGCCTCTTGGCCAGAGCCTAAGAAGGTGAAAAAATATAACACAAAATTGGTTTGCAAGGGACCATAAGTAGGTTTAGCAAATCCACTATCATTTGGAATAACCTTTGCATCCTTCTCAGGGAGCTGAGGATACTGAAAAGTGGAGAGTTTCAAAAGCAGTTTAAACAAATCAAGGGAAGTCCCTGCAGAACTACAATATTCAGAAGGAAATGTTTCCTTGTAAATCAGATTAGAAGGCTACAGATCTCAAAGCTACTGGTGGAAAGTAAATTTTCAGGGGAAGGTAGTGCTGTGGAAATACTGAATCATAAACAAATTTGTTGTTGTTGGTTAGTTGTTTCTTCACAAGACTCCACTGCACTGCTCTGTAGTTTGTTACTGGTGAAGGTGGGTTTCACCAAGATGGATTTGAGCACAACTTCCCAGCAAGCTGCTGTGCCTCAGTCTCTGAAAACCGCTGCTGGGGAACAAACTTTGAAAGAACTGATAGGTCACCAAAACTAAGGCAGATTGTTAGGAACTGCTGAATCCAGCAGCCTAATAGAGGTGAGGCTGCTGCAGCTCCACGTCCCCATTTCCAGTCAGGAGAAGACTGAGTGTGACCATCTCCGTTTATAACTTCCTAACTTCAACATCAGTACATTTTTTTCATTTTAGCGAAGTAGTTCCAGCTCAGGGAAGTAAAACACAAAGAATACTTAGTAGTTTTTTTATTTTTTTAAGAAGTTAGTCCTGCCTTGCATCTTTTTTGAGAGTTTGTACTCCATCATTGTTATTATTATTATTATTATTATTATTATTATTATTATTATTATTATTGTCTTGCTTGAGACAAGTTTGTGGCACTTTAATTATTATCCTTTATCCTGTTCAATAAAAGTCACATAAAAAAGTATTTCATATTTCAGTGTGATTTGCAGTCTTTGCCCATAGTAAAGCATAATGATGTTACAATAAATCTGAAAACCAGGTATGAGAAACCTGTGTTTCTGAATGGAAATAAACTGCATATATATATGGTGACAAGTGTGTGCTGCCATCGATGGGGCGTAGTTTTTGTAAAGAAGAATAGAATGGATCATTGAGTACTTCCTTTTGAATTGTGAAACATATGTATGACTATTAGAGCAAAAGCACAATTAAAAGTAAAATTCGAGCAAAAGATCTGAGCGTTGGAAAAGCCTGACTTTTTACAGAGGTTTAGAAACCATGTCCATATTTTATAATTTGTTTATTATAAGAAAGAAGCCTCTTAAAGCATTGGAAAACGCCTTCTCTGTTCTCTCTAACACTCATAGACAGTGCTAGAAGGAAATTAAAAAATTGTACCTGAACATAACATTACATTAAGTATTCTGCTGGTAGGTCAAACACAGAACAGGTGAGATTCTTTCTATTAGTGAAAGAAATATCTGATTTGCAAAGAGATTTCTTACTTATGCATTGATATGATAAGGAGAAAATGCACTTCATGGTGATTTCTGTTTTGCTTACAGAATACAGCAGTTTAATGCAAGGTGATTAAATCAGGACATCAAAGGAAATTTAACCAAAGCCTTTGTTTCCCTGCAGTGAAAGCAGAATAAATAGCCGCATTATTAAAGCAGCAAGAGCAGTAAGCAGTGAGACACTGGCAAGGTAAGCATTGCTTATCAGTGAAACACACTGTCTTTGGCAGAACAAATCTTCTATTTCCCTCCAGGGAGAAGGGGAAGCAAAGTAAGCCTGATCGGAGGGTTGATATGTGAGGATATATTTCATCTCCCCCAGAAGGACATCCTGCCCCTACTAAACTTTTCCTGTCTACTTGTTCTCTTTGTTCCCTATCTTTGGCTGGTTTTTTTTTTTTATTATTAAAGATTTCTGAGAACAGTTCTATGTGATATATCAAGAACTGTTTCGTGCTGTGATTTTTTTTCCTGCAGCCTATACCAATTTATGCCTGTTTTCTCTAAAAAATACCCCTTGCTTGCTTAAAGAAAAAAGGCCACTTCACAAAGCCTGAGTAATTAAGAAAAGCGGAAAAATAGACTACAGAAACTGTCTGTCAATGTTCAAGATCACAGCTGATAACAGTGGTGAAAACCACCACCTGTCATCCCCCAGCACTGTTAAAAATATATCAGCCCCCTGGGGCCTCTGAACATTTATGAATACAAAGATTAATTAGCTTTTTGAACTTAGAAGAAGCCCAGTTTCTTAGATTGGATTTAGGTTTCCCAGTAAATGCTTTGGTGAGTGCAGTGTACCTAGCTATTTCTGCACTTGGATGACTTCCCTCACTGTGCTGTTTGTGAACATCTCTAGCATCAGGTTGCTGCAATCCACCCCATTTTACAGATGGAGAATGCAACCAAGTTAATCACTAGTTTAGAAATACAGAGAGGCCACAGACAGCTGGGAAGATTTTTTGTTTATTTTTATACACAGCATCATTAACTCAAGCTTTTTAAAAATTGAAATTCCTTCTTTAGTGGAACAAGGGTTTTGATTCCATTTCACATCAAACCAGAATGAAAAATACTGTAATGGTGTAATAAAAAGTTCTAATGAGAGCAATTGAAACTTTCCTTTTTCACCGTTCTTCTCTTAAATTGCATTAAAAATAGACATAGCCTTCCAAATTTCTACCAAGTTTCTAACACCTTCCAGTTTGGCTATTCCTTCCAATCAAAAAACTTATTTCTTGCATTCGTCTAAATTACTCTAATGATGAGGAAGCAGAATTGTTTCCATCCTTTTCTTAATCTACCTCACTGCAAACTCAAAGATATATAAATGAAGTTTTCCATGAAGTAGTCATTGAATTGAGAAACCAGCAAGTATTAAGCCTTGACTTTGCAGCAAGAGAGGCAACAGAAGACTTTGTTCACCACTCAGAATAACAAAGTTTTGTCTGAAGTCTGTCTTTTTCGTCTCAAGAGCTTTCCAACATCAGATAAGGGAGACAGAATTACTGTCAACTCTCCATCAAGGCAATACTGTATGGAAATTTGTATTAGTGGTGCCAGACACCTGTGTATCCTATATTGCAGTAAAATACATCAGAAGCATTTCGATTGGTTTCCTGTTTTCCTAAGCATCTTTAGTGCTTTATAAACATGTAAAAATCCCAAAGAAATCACAGTCCTTGACCAAAATATCATAATTAGATTAGAAGTCCTATACCTAACTGTATTATGGACTTCAGATCGAAAAGACAGAAATAAACAACCTGGTATTTTTTCGTTTAAGGTTTTTGCTTAGAAAATTTAGTAGCTTCATTTTTAATTTTTCAGGAGGTTATGGAACTGAACTAAATTACTCTAGTAATGAATGTACTTCAGCATGAATGGAAGCACCATGTGGTTTTCAGAAAAAATATATATTAAGTAGAAAAAAGTAGATACTGAAACCTAGGTAACCCCACTTCCATACTTGTATACTTGTTTTCAAATTATTAAATCACTCTCAAGTCATACTGCATTCGGATAGCTTCAAGGAAAGAAACAGCAGTAGTCCTATGCAGAATATCACACAAAGTACTGGTAACTGTAGGTTCAAGACATTTAGGTTTAAAACATGTATCTCTTGTAGGCACAAGTAAGCCTCTTGTTCCATAGGCTACTGGATAAAAGAATAAACCTTACTTGTTTTGTAAATTTACCTTGGAAGGATGGGGTTGGTTTTTTGTTTGATTGTTTGTGATTATTTCCCCACCCCCCCCAGTGCAATAATGATTTATTTATCAAATTCAATCAGAATTCATAAAAGATTTTAGATATAGACCAGCACTTTACTTAATGAATGATTTATTAAGAATACCTGCTTACCGCCACCAAATAAAACTTCTTCTGAGTTCTAGGAAGAAGATAGTATTGTAGTGTTGAAGCAGGATATTGCGGTTCCAGGCAACACACCTTCACAAAGCACTACTAAGACCTTCTGCCACTAAGTAGCAATGGAACAGATTAGTTTTAAAATAATTGCTTATGACAGAAGACTGACTTTATCAGTTTTCTGTAAAGAAAATCTTGTGCAAATGAAGTGCCAACCCAAATACCTTCCACAGATTTATTGATTTAGATTATAAATGGGCTGGGTATTTTACATTCAGAAGATTAAAATGAACCACAGAATTTAAAAAAAAAATAAAAGAAAAAAAAGAGACAAAAAAAGAAAACAATTGCAAATTTCCAGTGTTTTAACATGCTCTCTCTGATCGCTGTATTATGATGAAAGGCACATAAAGCCCTAGGGTATCCTGAGGCAACCACAAAGGTTTTGCAGAGTTCGTTTAGTTTCTTTAGCTTTGAGAGATGGATGCTTGAGAGAAATTGATGGTAGTGTTGGTTTTTTTAATTGGCACCAGTACGCAAATCTGTATTCAGCAACCAAGCTTACTAACCAGTTTCAGAAGTTACACCTCTACTTCCCAGACGTTTCTTACATAGTCTGTAAACATCTATGAGATCGATCACAACAGGTTTTTTGCAGTATGTGATGACTCTGGGAGGTTTGTGTCATAAAATTTCCATGAAGGATCAAGTTTTTAAATCTCTTGGACTTGAATATTGCCCTTATTTTATATTACCTGAAATGTACGTTTTTTTAAATACTTTGAGGAAATAAGTAGCAGCCACCGAGATATAAACTCGGGATTTCTAATTATTCAAATATATTATCAATTCAAGGAGAAGAGAGAAATATTCCACTGATTTTGAAGTCACCAGGAGCATCACCACACCTGTCCTTTTGGTATGGAGGAATATGTATTTCTAAACAGATGCATACTTGAAGTTTTTAAAAATAATATGTAATCTTAAGGCGTGAGGATCAACTGAAACACGAACAGCATGTCTGGCCAGCATTCAAACAGAGTGCTCAGTTTTATGAGGGAAAAGCTGCATGCAATTCATCAGCGTTTCTTTCTGCTTTCCAGATCTGTTAGATTCCTGTTTCAGTATGTGGCTTATTCAGTTTCTAATTTGTTTTCTGAAGACACTGTGTTTAGATGCATATGGCTTTCACTAGAATGACAGTAAGTTATGATTGTTGTAACGCACAGAAAACAAAAACAAAATGTAGCCATTATTCCAGCATTTTTCTTCTGTGCCAGTGGGATTTGTATTTGCACAAACTGAGTGAAAGAACTAAAAAAAATGTGTCTGATCGATGATTTGGAACTGTGGATGGAAATTTTAGATGACATACTTAAAATATTGAAATGATTCATTGACGTATGTGCATTCTGCATACCCTGACTGCACTCCTTTCTCTTGGTTCTCTTGGAGCTAAAGCTCTGGGAAGAAGGTGATGCTTGCAAGACCAGGTTGAGCTCAGCCTCAACAGCACTGAAGCTCAGGAAGGGCTGAGCGTGCCCAGCTCATTGTGGCATAGCTGAAGCTGACAAACTTTGCTCAAGGAAACTCGTGTCTTGTCTCAGTGGTTTAGTTCTCTTTTCATCCAAGGAATGATACTTAAGCCGCCGAGATACTTTAAGAATATATCGATTTTTTGTGATGGCAAAGATACAAAAAAACAGTACACTCCAAGTGTTTACTATTTTATTGTTATTTTTGCTTCCTATTTATTTTGAGAACATAGTGAAAAAAGTAGACTGTATAAAACGTAGCTGCTTTAATGAGCAAATGTGCAGCCTGACAGAGCAAGCAGCAAGTGAATATCACTTGATGCTGAGCTTGGTCCGAAGAGAAGACGATACCTGATACTTCAATTCAACGCTACCGTGAAATGTATATGACTAGTGTGTCCCTGCTAACCAAGTCATCACAGGCTTCTTCTGTGCCATTTCAGTCTTTTTAACATTTGTTCTTACTCTCGTAGGTATATAATCTGCTGAAATCAGGAATGTGAGGCTACAATTTGTCCTTCAGATTTATCTCAGTTTAAGTAAGGATATAAAACATTAAATACACTAAACTAAGAGATAAACTGAGTGACCTGGAGAACTTCCTTCTAGTTTAAATGCCTTTTCTATTGTTAAGGTAAATGGAGGAGAAGCTAGTCAAAAGAAAGGAGAAAAATCAATGCAGGTTTACATATCACCCCAGAATGTATTTCCTAGTTACACTATGGTTAGCTTCATTATTCAATAAATGTACTGTGTGTACTTTAAAAGTGCTTTTTAGGAGCTATACCTTACTTTTCTTACATTAATACATGCATGAATATTGCATTTTTAAAACAGTACGTAAAACTATGCCTCAGCACATATTTTTATTAAAAGCTGTAGATTGGGATAATCTTCTTTCTTTGCATGGCAGCTTTTATCTATCAACTCTGTCCCATCTAGACAGAGATTTTTCAGCTGTGTGTTGGTAAATACACACTGCTCACAATTTGTATTCACAAAGACTATATTTGTAATGTTTTGCTTTCTTCTAGTGCAGCATGGCTGAGCTTTAAAAAACTGGCAGTGCCCTGAAAGAGCTCTGGTAGTTATGCAAAATTACTGAAGTAAAATAACAGTGCAGGGAAACATTTGTGTTATTAATAATTCATCATACACATCCTTGGGGGAGAGAGTAGTTGATTTTTAACACTGCACTTCTAAATCCTGGCAGACACAGTGGACACAGAAATTACACATGTATTCCTCGACTCTTTATGCTTTAAACCTGGTTACAATAGCCATGCATGACGGACAGTTTTCATACAGCATGAATCCAGAACAGCTTCTGAAATTCCAGACTACTTCAATATTATTGAGCATTTGCAGTACTTTAGTATGCACATTGCTTTAGCAGCAAAAGCTTCAGAAATAAGCATCAGCTAAAACTCAGGGCTCTCTTTTTCTTTTGAAAGGATCGAAGATCTGGCTAGGACAATAGCAACTTGCCCTGCCAGCAAGCATACCCAGCAAGCTCAGTCCACTTCTGATTTGGGAGTGGTATGGGAGGATGCTTCTAGCATTACAAGAGTCTTATCTATCTGTATTATAGTTGTAATAATTCAAAGGTATCTGGGGAGCACATCTCAGAGGAGAAGGCTGAAACCTGATAAAAAATGTGATGAAGTTGAAATGCTAACCTATTTGTTTGTGAGGATGAAATAACATTTAAGGATTGTGGTTGATGACTGTATCATGCACACATATATTGTGGGATATGGAGAAGATAAGAGCTATTTTGCTCATCCCTTTTGGGTGCCTCCCCATCAATTTTGTGCTCTCCAGCCCTGGTGTTGTGTTGCTTGGTGCCACATTTATGTCTTTGTTCACAGGGTTGTTTAGGTAATATTCACACTGGTCACAGATCACTCAGTTCCCCCATGTGTAATGTTGCAGTGTGGACCCGGGTCATAGTGAGGGCAACGAGTTGACCTCTGAAGTGGGCTGTAGTAATTGATTTGACTGGGTTGCAGAAAGCTAGTCATCTTCTGCCGTTGTCATGTAATATCAAGCTGACATCTTTTTAATGTTGTATGTCACTATTAATTCATTCATCAGCAAGAACATTTTGCTGTTACAGCAATCACACTGGTCAGGGTTTCTTTCACAGACCTTTAAAAGGCATCCCTTTTCCACAAAATTTCTTCACATCACAGATGGTCTTCTGATAGAAGCTTTGAGCCTTGGCAGGGGATGTGACCCTGACAGTCTCAGCTTACTTTTCTCTCCCTCTTTCAACATTTCTCATCATTGAAATGTTTTGCTTTATTAGTAGTGAGGCTTTGCTGTTCCTTTTTCTAGGTACAGGACTACTTCAAGGAAAAACAGAGTAGTCAAGGAAAAACTGTATATAAAATTGCAATTAAAGATTTCATATTATAAAAGTCAGAACAAACAGGTATTGAAATTATTAAGTTAAAATAAATCATCTTACTGTGTCAGCACACACTGCAAACAATGACACTCAAAATTGAAAATGTCATTGAAGAGAAATGTTGAAATAAAATGTTTTGATTCAGGCAAAGCTGTGCAGTCTTTTTAACTGAAAACTGTTCCTCTGAAAAGTTTTCAGTAGCTTCTAACTTGATTTTTTAAGTAACTCTCTGATCAAAAAAAAAAGAAAAAAAAACCACTAAAAAATCCACCAAAACAACCCTCTGAAAAATGTGTTGTCCTTATTGAAAAAGAAAAACTGATTTTCATACACCTGGGCCAAACTCTTCTATCCTTTCTTTTATAAAGCATTAGTTTGTGCTACTGAAATCTAATGAAAAAAAAATCATTTTCAGGGTAAATTACTACTCTACTTGGAAAAGGATGACACAGGATGGTCTTGTGAGAGTAGTAAATGCAGTGAAGAATAGCAAATTAAAAGCTTCACATATACTTCATAAAAATGCAGGGCAACATACTGCTAAGCTGGCAGATACCAATGGAGCAGATTTAATGACACGACATTCTGTTTTAAGAGGTAAATAAGAAAAACCAATAGAGAAGAACAATATACCAATTACTTGCAGCCAAGTTATAAATGAACCACTCTCATGTGTTTCCATTGCCATGAATTTCAAGCTTAGTTATTTTGTTCTAAAATGCTTTGCCTTGAGAAAAGACCACAGTGATTGAAGAATTTTTATTAAATGCATGTAAAGGATAAACATGCTGAGTCACACCTTTGGGCCTGGCAACACAAACCTTTTATGTAATTGATGGATTTTCAATATTCTTCTTCAGAGGTCTAAGTTTACGAGCAAATAAAAGCGTAAGTGAGTTGTAGAAATATGAAGACTGATTTCCACTGAAGGTTTTATCTAGTAGAAGGGATATTTTGTGTGGAGAAGCCTCTAGTAAGACCTTTCAGCCAGTTCAGCATCCGCACAGGGACAGGGCAGAGGCATCTGACAGCACAGTGGAGCACTTGTAGTGCATATGATGCTTTTTAATCTATGCAATGGGATAGATAAATTGATTAGGATGCTGTCAGAAGTGAGCTATGCTTGAAGTATTTTCTCCGGTTTCAATTCACATGTTCAACTCTTCTTTTGAAAAAAAATACGAGTCATCTCCACTCACATTCTCTGTTGATTCTGATGTGCAATAATCTATTAAAATAACAAAGCAATATTACCCTGGATTTTTTTTGTGGGTGGGGGAGAAGGGGTTCAATGACTGTGCATTTGAGGAGGAGCTCTGCAGAATAGCATCAGGGGAATGTCTCACACTGCACAGAGGAGCGTATGGCAGAGACCTGAGCTGGTCCATCCAAGTGCTGCAGCTCAGAGGGTAGCTTAATTCCCGAAGTGGTGAAGTCACTTTCATTAGTCATGTGCAGATTTGCCCGTAGTGCTTCTAGACTTGGACTGGATTCCCTTGAGGGACCTCAGAATTCCTGGTTACACACTGTCCAATATCTTCAATGCTAGAGTTATTATACACCAAGGATGGAGATATATACTTTTGGTGACTGAACCCTCCAGGGATCTCCTTTATCTCAGACTGTCTCTAGGTATTTTGCAATGAACTCCTTCAATCTTCTTCTGCGTTTGCAAACCCACTTTCCATTATCCCTCTCTTTTGCTGCCCTGCCTGGTTTTCTTTCCATTGAATCATGTATGCCTCATTTCCATTCTGATTTTTATAATCCCTGCCTCTCCAGATGAGTGCCTCTGAAGATGACCGAAGTCTGAAACATCGTTGTTTGCAGTCCACAAAAAGGTTTCCCCTAATTTTTCTAGATGATGAATCACACATGCAATGCATTGGGTGTTAAATATATTATTCTCAGTGTCTCCAAAGCCTTATCAAACCTTACAAAACAAGATTTCAGATATCACTGTGATTAACATAGATTAAAATGTCTGGTTTTGAAAATCCTTCGCAGAATTTTTGTGGAATGATCTTGTCTTTCATTATATTCTCAAATATTAACAACTTTAGTAGTTCCCAGCATGACTTGCTAGCTCAGTTTAAATTTTCTCTTAATCTGCATTACCTGCTTTTCCATAAACCAGCACAGAATCCCTTCAAACAAAGCAAACCCATGCATACATCTCTTAATAAGAGCTAAATATGGTGTTCTCTCGTACATACTTTTTAGTACCTCCTGAGGTCTTCAGATGAGAACTTACTGGTAAATTTCTTGCAAAATCAGCATAAACACAAACAATTTGAAAGGCGAAAAGTGAATTGGTATGTGTTAATGCCAAATGTACTACAGAAGCCATTGCAAGCAGTAGTACACATTAGAAGTATTAAACACCTTGGTAATGAGTGTTCTCTAGGGATGAAGTGTGAATCAAACTCCTTTAACCCTCAAATCTAAAGACAATGAAATGTTGGATAACCATGCAGTGTATAAAGCAGGACAAAATCCAGTGTGATAGGGACCATTGAAGATAAGCATAAGAGCCTAATCTCATCAATATTAAAGTGGGTCATCTAAAATTGGTGCCATTTAACTTTTCTTAGAGTTAACCCTTGACAGTTAATGAAAATTAGCAAACTGCAGCAGCTCTTAAGCTAAGTAGTATTCTGTGATCAGCACAAGCTCTTTTCTTGACAGCCTCAGCCAAAGAATCAGAATAAATGCTAATTCTGTGATTTTCATATTTTAGTAACTCAGCTCTTGTAAGTTTCCATTACACAGACTTTCTCATAAAAATGGACAGAAATTAACAAATTAGAGCTAGAGTTTCTTTAATCTGTTGGCTTCCTTCTAAGAGACAGAAGTAAGTAAGTTTCTTCTATAATTAAAAACTTATTTGCCTGGAGAACTGATTAACAGAATAGCCTTGGGAGTGTAAGGCCACCTGTAAATTTTCCTGCTCTTTTGCCAGTCCGATTTGCTTTGGTCTGACATCACACATTGTTATTACCATGCCACCTTTCATCATTCCCAGTAAAACATTAACTGCCTTACTATCTTACTTCTTTAAACTGTCTTTTTTCCCTTTCCATTTCATCCCAAAGTTCAGCTACTCCCAAGGCTCGTGTTAATGCCCCTTAAGAACTGCACAACTTTCATGAGGTGAGAGACAGCCCCTTGCCCTATTCACATCTGTGTTTCATGAAAGCCGCTTTTGATCCTCAGCTCTGTCAAGCTGGTTGGTATAGGAATTATACTTTATGGGGTTTTCACACCCCCTTTTTTTTTTCTTCTCCTTCTGTCTTTTAGAACACAGACTTCATGGGAAGCCTTCGTTCCTCATAGCTATGAAGAATATGCTAGCTTCAGGTTTTAGAGAAGCACTGAAGAAATATGAATCATGTTTATAAAAATATAATAAATAGTATGTTAAACAACAGTGATTTAATGGAGAAGAATGTCTTTCCATTGTCCATGTATTTTTAAAAATACAAACCTTTCTGAAAAAAATTTTGGAAAGAGGTAGAAGAGCAGATTAGTGTTATAGTATGGTTACAGAAAAGGTATTTTAGTCTACCAAGCTCTATAAAATGTATTTCAAAAGCAAAAAGAGAGGTGGAGCTCTGTTTGGTTACTGTATCTGTCTGATCTCCCTTCATGCTCCTTGTCCAGCTACTCTGCTGCTTCTCTTCTTCATTTTGGGCTACCACCAAGCTAACTCATTATGCAAAGTTTAAATGTGCAGAAGGGGAACTCTTACACCCACCAGAGTCCTGCTGTACTATAAGCAAGTGTTTCACCTAGGTTGTATTCTAATGTGTTAAATCTCATTACTATAATAAGAGTGTTTTCCTATGAGAAATCACTATGCCAAGAAGCTAATGGTGTATGACTGGTTTCTAATGCTATCTTCCTCTGGGAAGTTTGATAAAAATAAGAGATTTAGAACATTAACAACAGGGTTTCTCATTCCAGAGATAGTCTTGTAATAACTATTAATATTAATAAATAGCTTCAGTTTTAAGAATAGACTGTCCACTTTCAGTGTGCATGGAACAAGCCTGAAACACACACAAGTGACAGAAGAAGCAGGCTTCTATTGTTACACATTTTTTTTCATTTTAACCTTCACCAAACCTGACAGTATCTCTGTGAATTTCATAGTTAGGCTACTGCAAGCTGTTCAGAATTGCAAATGTATACACTGAGCTTTCCAAAGCAATAACATACCAATCCAGTGATTAGTTCTGCTGTTATCACAGTGTAGGTTGAAAGAAAAAAATAAATAAATAGAAAAAATGTCCAAACCCCCAAACTTCCTCCTTTTCACAATGGTTTAGCTATTCTGCAGAGCACAGTATCACCGGCTGCTTTCTGTAAAGAATCAATATTTCTGCTAGAGGTTATGAACTCTTTTCTTGCTTGCCTGATATCACCAGTGTTTTAGTACACAGAGCAGAGTAATAGCCAAAGCTCAGTCTCCTGAGTCTTAGGAGTCATGATATTCACCACTGGCCAGTCTGTTAGCCTCCTGGATCTCACAACAGAGTCATATTACTGGGTAACACATATCACAGAGACATAGCGTACGGCCAGTTGTAAGCCAGGTGTGAACTCAGAGCTGCATATTCACAGCAGTGCACCTATTGGCCTTTTTCTTTTAAGGGAAGCAGAGCTCTACTTTGGTGATGTGTGACTTCCAGACCAGTTTGGCTTGCGCCTGTGGCCTTCAGAGGCAGGTTTTAAACCTGAGGCTGGCAGCTGCTGTTCAGGTAGACAAGCCAAAACACGTCGTACAATAATCTTCAAAATGGGCTGGAGTGACATTTAAAGAATAGGATCTTTTTGATTAAAAAACCTGTAGCAAGGTCTTTCTCACCTTATATACATTTGTGTCTGCTGTTAATGAAATGTCAAGGATGACTGTAGGATAATGTGTACAGCATCTTCAAAAATACGTAGCTACGGTATAACATACTAATGGGAATGCCTTGATTGTGTGTTTCAGGGTTAATTATCCTAAGGGCTGAGAATAAAGATAACATCCTCCAACCAATCACAGGTTTCCTGGATATGAACAAAACAGGAAACATATCTGTAATGAAGGAGCAGGAGATTGGAGTAGCTTAAATGAAAACAGTATATACTTTTCTTAAAAAATGGTTCAAAACATTAAAAGAGGCCAAGGCATAATAAATTTTTAAAAATCTTATGCAAATGTGATACCAGTGTCTTTAGTAGGGTGATAAATAACCAAATACATTTCCTTTTTATTAAAAGTTCTGGAAGTTACTATGTTTTTGCATTTTAAAATAAGTGGCTAAGTTTTTGTGCAATTAGATTGAGAAAATGAAAAAAATAACTTTGTTTGTTGGAATCATTATGCCAAAATGCTGCATTACGTATGTTTATCTGCAGATGTTGAAAGTGAAGTTGTGCTAGCTATTCCTGCCCGTAAGTGTGTGGGCAGCTGGAATCTAAGGAGCCAACATACAAGGTTTTGTGGAATGATAATAAATAATGATAGAATATACATCTATATAGAGTGAGATAGACCTCCAGTTAAGGTTATACATCTGATAGACTGCAGACCAAGCTCCCTCCTGCATATATGAATTTAAGCCTGTTGCATCTGAGCTAAGTGTTGTGTTTTCAAGGGCCTGAGTGCATTCCTGGACCTTCATTGACCTGACCAGGCTCACCTGGGACTCCCACCCAAGGACCCTCTGTTCATGTGTCCTGTTTAAGCTCAGCACTGGGACCTGAGCTATTTTATAAATGTACCTGTCTTCAGCCCTGGCCTTTGCCACTCTTGACTTCCTGACTTGACTAGCTACCTCCTGGCTGTGTGATGATGGTTAGGCTGCTAGAGCAACCTGCCCCTTGGCAGCTCTGCAGAGCCAGGCTTGGATCATCTTGCTCAGGTATGCTGGGACTGTATCCTTGGTGGTCAAGTTGTCACCACTGCCTGGGTTGTGGTTACCAGCTGCTCATGCTTTGCCCTTCCTTGTGAAGGAACACCATTTGAAGCTTTGTGACTTTGTTGACAGCTTTTCCATTGAAATTAGGATTACTGTATGCTTAGCAGTAACAGATGAAGGATAAGTGGTAACAAGAAGTCCAACTCGTCGGTAGCAAGTCTTGCTGGAACTAAAAGGAATTGTCTTCTGGATTTTGTGGCTGACATCTTTCACTTTTTACACAATAAGTCAAAAAAGATTGATAGATTTCTGGCATTTTTACTTAGGAAAAAATCTGTTTCAGTGCTTTTTGAAATACAGGTAAACTTTCCTGGATGTAACTTGACCATCTTTCAGAATCTTGCTGAGCTGTAACAGACTAGGTAACTTGTATTTATATCATATTGCTTCTGCATGAGCAATGACTTTACGATGCATAACTATTTATGAGGAAATAATCACAGAATCAGTATGTAAGGCTTGCTTCTTAGAGTCCTAAATGCTAAGATATGTAGCAATGAGCACAAATAAATTAATAAAGTTGATATTAAGCACTTAATTATGCTTGAATATAGACCTAAAAGAACCCCTCCATGGTTTTCAGGAAGATGTAATAAAGAATAAACCTATTTTCTGTATTTTTTATCTTGGCATACACAGTTCCTTTGTGGCTTTCAGAGAGCTTTGGCACATCAAAAAACAAGCTGTTATTTCTTCATGAGATGACATTTTATGATTTTCAAATATTTGTTGTTTGCCTTCCCTCCCCCCCATTTTGCTTTGTGGTGAGTTATATCTCGTTCCAGATACTCCTGATTGCTGATGAAGTTTCATGGTAGTTTCTTGACAAGGGGGAATGTGATGGGAGGTTATCCTCCTTTTGTGAGGAAAAGAGACATGTGGAACACCTGTGAATTTTTTCCACTTCTGCCAGTTAGTTCCAGCTAAATTTGACACCTTCTTCAGGGGAGGAAGCAGGCTGCAGGGAATATTAGATGCAACAGAGAGAGCAGATTTTGTCTGCTAACTGGAGACCACATTCACTGTTTACATTGTCTAGTAATTAAAGGGGATGAATCTGGACAGGTGGTGTAGTGTGGCTGACATGGATATACATGTACCATCACAGAGAGCCTCTGACCCAAAAACCTTATAATTTCAGGGTGAGAGTTTTGCTGTATGACACACAAAGCACTCACAGACTGCACAGTGGTGCATTTAGGTGACTTCCCTTCCAGGAGCTGCTATGAGACATCACACAAGGAGAGCATACCAGCCTGGCCACCATCTTCCTCCTATCCCCACCGTCACAGTTGAGCACTTATGGATCTGCACCCCTTATGGATGTGCACCTCCAAGGATGTGCATCCTTGTTTCCCATGTAGCTATCTAATTGTTTTTTGAACCTAATTGTATCATCTGCCTCCAAGGAGTTTGTTTCCCTCTTCATTTTGGTACCATGATGAACTTCAATATAACGTCATACCAAGTCACACATACCAGCGAGTATAGACTCTTAGAATGGCTTGAGTTGTCAGGGACCTTTAAAGATCATCTAGTTCAACCTCATCTTTCACTACTTTCACTATAACAAGTTGTTCAAAGCCCCTTTGAACACTTCTAATGATGGAGCATCCAGAAATTCTCTAAGCAAGTTATTCCAGTGTCGCACCAACCTCACCATAAAAAATTTCTTCTATGTGTCTGATCTAAACCTACTCTCTTTCACTTTAAAACAATTACCCTTTGTCCTGTCACTACAGGTGCTACTAAAAAGTCTGTCCCCATCTTTCTTATAACCCCCCTTGAAGTACTGAAAGGAGACAATAAGGTCTCCCCACAGCCTTCTCTTTCCAGGCTAAGCAGCCCCAGCTCTCAACCTTTCCTCATAGGAGAGGTGTTCCAGCCCTTGCTTATGAAGAAGGTGAAAGAGAAGCAGACCTTTAAGAGAAGAGACAAATGAGACACTTAGTTTTTGTTTCTTTTTTATTAGCTAAATTAGTTGCTTTGCTGGGTGTTTTATTTTGTTTTGTTTTCTAATTTGTCCTTAAATCTCTTATTCTGTTCGCCAGGAGATTTTTAACAGCATATGGATCAATTCTGCGGCACTTGCACAGCAGGAAGTTCCTCTTAAATTATATCTCATAAAACACTTTCCAAGTAAAGGGAGGAATCTGGTATAAATGAATACTTTATTTTATCATTGCTCAAAACTAGAGACTGTTGGAATTCTTTGACTGGAGCTGAGTAAAGTATTTAAAAAGACTCCCTGTCTCCCCACAAATCAGCAGTTGTCATAATTTCGTTCACAGCAAATTATTTCAGAAAAGAAAGGAAGCGTCTAAATTCTTTTTTTTGTATCTCAAATGTAGAATCTCTTAAGGAGTAAATTATCTGGTTTCTGAACAAAAAATCCAGCACCTTAAATTCATTGTTGTAATTAATTCTTTCCCATACTCTGTAAGCAACTTTAACTATTTAATCGAAAGAGTGACATTTCCTGATATTGATTTGCTTTTTTACTTCCAACATTCCAAGCAAGAAATTGGCATTTTGACATACTGGTCAATAAGATGCTGTGTGATAATTCAAGAGATCCGGGAGGGAAAATTTCCACAAGTCTGACCACTGTTTAATGATGAATTTCCTTTTTCCTAAAGTAAGACTACCTGATTTTAATCAGGACTTGAAGTTTGAGTTACAAACTGACTTACCCAGTCTTGCAGCAGCTGAATCAAATGTTGAAATTCGTGTCAAGAAAGCAACATCACGCTTTTGAAACGGGGTGCTTCCCAGCTGCCGAGTCTGAATCTGCTGGGGTCAAGGTGTGGGGAAAAAACGGGAGCTCTGAATTTCTCCAATAGCTCCTCCGGTGGGAGCGACTGCAGTGCAGTACACCAGGGCAGACCACTGAAATGACCTGCCATGTTCTCTAAATGTAGCCTAGGTATCGTTACCTTCACTTCTCACTTAAATGGGTATTTTAGGAGCAGTAACTGATATAGTGCTTTTCCACAGCTCTTACGTAGTAGGAGCTATGATCTTCAGCTAAAGATTTTTTGTTGGAGGCTTTTTTGCATTTAAAAATTGTTGAAGAAATGTGGATTTTTATTTTATTATAATTATTTTACTGCAGATTAACAATGGTATTGATTTATTCTGCATACTAACTGGGTATTCATAAGCCTCACTTCTAAGTGAAGCCCAGAGATACTGAGTAATTCATAGGCTGAATCTGAACAATCTTTCTTCAAAGAGAGACACCGTTCTCCAAGTCAGTACTTCTCAATGCTTTTTGCTAAATGATACCAGTTATCAGAAGTTGCAGCATGGTGTGGCCAGAAGACTGTTGCATGGGAGGAAGAAGCTGGTACAAAACTGAGGTTCTTATTTTTTTTCACAGTTCCAGCAAGAGTTTCTGTGCCCTCTTTGAATATAGCATAATCTTTTGACTGAATCCTTTGAACAGAGGTTGTACCAGCTTAAGGTATTAAAACTAGTGCTGACATTCTGTTATCTTCAATTAAGTTGTTTATTCCCAAGAGCACGCTGACCCATCTGAGAATAGGGTAGATGAGATGGTTTGGTGTGTACGCAGATGAATATTAGAAGGCGGCTAGTGAAAAGCAAAAACCCTCTTAAAGGGTGATTACATTTCTTCTCCCTAGTATTTCTTCCTGCAGAGAGAAAATAAAATCCCACCTTCCTTTATCTCCAAGTGTTCGTGTTTTATCCAGAACTGACTGGTGAACTACAAATGAAAAGATCTCCTCCTCTCCCTCTACCTCACTAGGGAGTAAACAGTGTTTTCCCCTACACAGTTCAATATGTCTTGTGTCTTTGGTGATTGCCAGTGCTCTTGTGAATTGGGAGACAATTTTCCACAATATGTGAAGCACTGCAAGTCACTTGAGCCAAGAAAATTATTAATTTTCATTTTACTGGTAATTTGTTTTGTTAGGGGTTTACATTAAGTGCTTCAAGAAATGTCAGTTTATGTAGGTTCTCCTTTATGAGTTTAATTTTCTCGTCAATGAATAATTTACTTTCTCACACGTGTCTGTGTACTAGTCCAACACATTTAAAAGCTGCAGCTTTTACTCCTTGTTGTTCACATTAAGACAATTTAATTATCTGACCTTTCTACTTTACTTTAAGACAACAGCATTAAGTGCTGTAATTATTTAGGTCTTTCAAACATTTTCATAACCATGTATTGATTCCAATTAATGCTTCTTTCTGACTAGTTTTTATTTCTATCAAATTTACCTCTTGCTTTAAGTTATTTTGTTGATATGTTTATCTTCAGAGACTTACTTGTTTTTCTTATTGCTTCCGACCCTGTGTGAGTCACCTTCTTTTGAACAAGTTGACAGTGCAAAACAAGCTTCCTGACTTCAGTGTGTTGGAACTGCACTTTGGAGAGGAAATATGTGATTTCTTCTTGAACTGAAGATTTCTGGGAAAATCTCAGCTCCTTTGATTTTTAGCCTCATGCATATTTCCAAGGGCTTTTTCCACCTTTACTGGTTTCTTGATCTCCATTCTTCTGCTGTTTATTATTTTACTTTACAATAGTTACTGCAAGTTTCATAAAATTGGAAACCTCATTGTATTAAGAATTTTGGAAATACAGTGCAAACTATGTCCTTGGACCGATGCTTATGATATTGAAGGACACATCTGTGATGTAACTGACACATTTAATGTTGATCATCATTAAGGTGGATTACTGTAAGACACTCGCATGGCTGTCACTACTGCTTTGAGTGCTTCATAATAACATCTGTAACTTACCAAATATCTTTCACGATGTAAATACTGAGGAGTTCCAACTACAAGTCCTATACCGTTAGTAGCCTAAAAGACTTTATTCGGGACAAAACGGCATAAAAACATTCAGGTAATCTGCATCAAAAGGCAAATTGAATCTCAGCCAAAACTTCAAACTATTGAAATTTTCTGTGGAATTTCCTGTGTGCTACTTAAATAAATTTTTAAAACTTTGTTGGCTAAAATTCAGAAGATAGAACTCTTTTCTTCCCAAATGGCATTTTTTAATTTTATAATAAGCAAAAATCTCACCAGGAAATACTGGCATTTTAGTAAGTGCCAATGGAAAAGGTCACTTTGCATTTGGGATCCTTTTCTTTTTTGGGGATTCTGGTTTTTTGCTGGCTAAAAATCAGAAGAGAGAATTATTTTATTTTTCCAAATGACATTTTTTTAATTTATACTAAGCAAAAAATCTGGCCAGGAATGATTGGCATTTTAGTAAGTGCCAATAGAAAAGGTCGTTTTGCATTTGGGATCCTTTTCTTGAATGAGCAAACTGCAATGAATTTTTTTTTAAAAGACAAACTAAGCAACATTTGGTCAAATTCTGAACACAAATATCTCAAATAAAAAAACTGTTCAAAGTGGGGGAAATTTAGTATTTTCTGGAGATTAAAACAACAAACATCTCATCCTGACTTGTATCTCTGAGATCTAAGTAAATTCCCAGTCTTCATAGAAATGATGGACAGATCATCTATGATTTCATCCTGATGATAAAAACCTTATCCATTACACAATAGATGAGGAGTGTTGTGGTGAATGTTAAGGAACATGCTGAAATAGGGTTTTTACATATAAGGTGGTGGAAAAGAAGGTGTAATTGGATAAGAAGCATTGAAAAAATACATTTGACAAGAGACTGCTGCCCCAACTTCTTAATTATCATCAAGTACAAGAAGTCCAACAGAAGATAAGCCAAAACTCACCAGTTGTTAGAAAGAAATTTTTTAACAGGTGAAGTCTTTTCTTAGCCTTGCTGAATACGATTGGGGCTGATTCCCAGGACACCCCATCAGGGTGTGTAGGAGTCCAGGGTAAGTGACAGTGACATGAGAGTAACATTTTAAGGACAGAGGCTCCTGCTGCTTCTGACAAGGATTCTCAGCTTCTTGCAGTAATTGCACTTGTTCATGCTTGAGAGAGTAAAGTGGAAGCTGAATGCCTTCTGGTTCAGACTTTAATTGCAAGGAGCTAGGCTAAAATGCTGCTTTAGCATCAGGGTGATCCTGGCGTAACTTTCAAGGAGTACTTACCAGATGCCTCAGGGAAACAGGGAATTAAAGAATAGATGGAAGAAAAATAAATTGTGTAAAAAGCTTTAAGGTGGGAACAGTTTTCTAGTGCAGAGTGTGCGAGATGTAGAATTATTACTGGTGTCAATATTTTCTTGGCTTTTCTATGACAGTTGCAACAGAAATAATGAATAGGATTGCATTCTTCTGGAAAAATATGTAAATGGTGTATCAGAGATGATCCCCCTTGGTAAGGACAGAGAGAGAAGGAACTCATCTGAAGGGTCAGAAAAAAATTATCTTCCATGTTAAAACACCTGTACAATAAACTCCAGATTCAGGAGACAGGACACCACAGTGATCTGCATGTGAAGTGTGTATGGTTTTACTTTGTCCCGTTTTACAGTAATACAGAAACAAACTTTGTGAAGTTGTAATGTATCTTAGTGTTGATTTTCATGCTATGACTACTACTTATGCAGAAACATGAACACTCATTATTATGGAAATCTATCATAAACGCACACCCTTGTTATGTCATTGCATTTAAGACAGATGGGTAAAATTAAAAACTTCTTTACTACTTTACAACTATTTCATACTTATATACAACTCTCGCCTGGTGGAAACAATCCTCCTGTGACAGGGGTCAGGACAACAGGCTGCCTGTGTACAATATACAGAAAAAATACATCTTGCGTGCTATTTTCATTGTATTGCAGAAAAGGATCTTTGGAAAACAGCAAATAAATAGTCTCGACACTCCAACTTAAGAGATACTATTTTTCTTTTCCCATTTGAACAATTGTTTTAAGTGAGGCAACAGCAGTACTGGTGTGACTACAAAGGTGTTCTCCTTACAGGTACATGCATCTTTCGCACTATGACTGAGGCAAGGCCAGCTAAGCCCTTATAGCTTATATTGACAGGCTGGATCATGTTATATTCATAGAGATTTTACTCCTCCTCATCTTCTGAGATGTCTTTAAGTGTATGTGGCTTTTTTACATTTACTTGTGAGAGAAGTATTTCTGTCCTACCCGTATGAAGCTGAGACACCGAAATGCTGACTGGCTTGCCTGAGATGATACTGGAAAGGAATATGAAAGGTAGGAAAATAATTCAATCACTTTGATTTTCATAGAATCATATAATAGTTTGGGTTGGAAGGGACCTTTAAAGGTCACGTAATCCAACCCTACCCTACAATGAGGAAGGACCTATTCAAATATATCAGGTTGCTCAGAGCCCCTTCCAACCTGCCCTTGAATGTTTCCAGGGATGGGGCAGCTACCACCTCTCTGGGCAACCTTTGCCAGTGTTTTACCACTCTCATTGTAAAAAAGACTTTCCAAGCTTTTCTCTAAATACCCAACCTCTTTGTAAATACTGCAGAAATTTTTAAGGGATATTATAAAAAATCATATTTACCCTGTAACAACATTTCCTTTCCATGCTTTCCTTTGTTTCATCTTATTGAGGTTATGTCATCATAAACTTTCTTCACCATACAGATTTAAAAGCTTTGTCACAGGGACCTGAATGCATTTTTTTTTCAAATATTTGTCTGCAGTAGCAAGATTCCCATGCTTGCAGGAAATTTTTTAGGTATGATTTGTTTGGTTTTAGAGTGCATGGATTTTCAAAGCATCATGTTATTTTTGCATAATTCTATCCAAAACCTCCAGCCCAAGTTAAGCCAACAGACAAAACTAACCAAAATATCTGGTCAAACTATTGATAAATAGAAAACAATGTTTTTGCCTCCTACTGCACCTCTTCTTCAAACAAAAAAAAAAAAACGTTGCTGTTTCCAAAAATCATTTCACAGTAAGGGTGGGCGTTTTAACGAACAAATCCTGTCCATATGGTTGTCAGAGAAATTATCTTAAATGAGGAGACAAGAATGAACTCCTCGTCAAGCAAGACAATTATACGAAAACATCAGAATCAGTCAACTGCATAATGACAGTATAGGAAAGCAGCTTAACATTCTGTTAGACAAATGTCTTATTGACCGCAGCCACAGCTGCCATTGCTATTGCTGATGTTCAGGAATACTGGAGTCACTGGAGCTTCCCTCAGTGTTTGAAGCATCCCGACGCTCTGATTCTCCCAGCCCTTATAGATATATTGAAGGAGTGTGTCCTTGCTTACATAGGGTGAAGGAGTGTTATAAGAGATCTCTGCCTGGCATACCTCCAGCTTGAAACACCTGCAGCAAATAAAGCAGAAGTCCCAAACACTTACCCGTGCACTGAATTGTTTTAATGTCCCTGAATAAATTTTTGGCTCAAGACCGACTGATTTAGGATAGTCTGCAACTTAACTCTTGAGGTTCATTGTACAAGACATTTCCTACATTACAAGGCAACTCTGAAAACAGATCAGAGGACTCGGGTACAATTCAGTAAATGATTTGAATCACCTGCCTTATGTACCAGAACCTCATTTCCCTTCAAAAGAAGAAAATATGTGTTCATCTTAATCATTAGTACTTGGAAAATGAGTCCTAAGCAGAGCAAATGGAGAACAGGGAAATAAAGGAATAAGCAAATTCGAAGTAAATATCAAAGACATTTGTGTGTTCATTACCCAACAGATCTGATTAAAATGTACTCTTAAAGGATACAAACTCCTCACGAATGAATGAATGAGTGAATGACCAACAGTTCAAATGCAGTAGAAAATATTTCCCTATGGATATATGTTTCATATAGGTATACAAGTTCAACAAGGGCAAGTGCAGGGTCCTGCACCTGGGGAGGAGCAACCCCACGTACCAGTACAGGCTTGGGGTGGAGCTGCTGGAGAGCAGCTCTGTGGAGAGGGACCTGGGAGTACTGGTGGGTGACAAGTTGACCATGAGCCAGCAGTGTGCCCTGGCTGCCAAGAAGGCCTAAGGTATTCTGGGGTGCATTAAGAGGAGTGTGGCCAGCAGGTTGAGGTTCTCCTCCCCCTCTTCTCTGCCCTAGGGAGGCCTCATCTGGGAGTACTCTGTTCATCTCTGGGCTTCCCAGTTCAAGAAAGATGAGGAGCTACTGGAGAGGAGGGCTATGAGGATGATGCGGGGACTGGAACATCTCTCCTATGAGGAAAGGCTGAGGGAGCTGGGCTTGTTTAGCCTGAAGTAGAGAAGGCTGAGAGGGGACCTTATAAATGCCTATAAATATCTTAAGGGTGGGTGTGAAGAGTACGAGGCCAGAGTCTTTTCAGTGGTGCCCAGCGACAGGACAAGGGGCAATGGGCACAACCTGAAGCACAGGAAGTTCTGTCTGAACACGAGGAAGAATTTCTTCCCTCTGAGGTTGGCGGGTCACTGGAATGGGCTGCCCAGAGAGGTTGTGGATTCTCCTTCTCTTGAGATATTCAAAATTCGTCTGTATGAGGTCATGTGCAGCCTGCTCTGGGTAACCCTGCTTTGTCAGGGAGGATGGACTAGAAGAGTGCCAGAAGTCCCTTTCAACCCCTATGATTCTATGATATGAAACTATTTCGTGTCCTAAAAACAGAGTCTGTCTTGGTCAAATATAGGACAGTTTCTCACAATTGTTGTCCATTTCTTATGTGAGTTTACTAGCTCTTTGTTGCCATGGTAATAGCTTCAGCTTGCTAATTTTCACGAGGCATTTTCAGCTGAGAATGTTATTGTAAGGAATGCTAATACTTAGTGCAAGAAGTTGTACTCAAAATCTTAATATTTTAATCCTTGGTGTAGGGGTACACTAGTAGTTTTGCTAAAAGTGATGAGCATAGGACTGGCAGGCCTCTAATCCTTGAAGTCTTAGGCTAGATCTTCTGACTGATGCAGATCACATACTTAAGAGCACCCATCATGCCCATTACTAGGTACTATGCCATATGAGATCAAGAGATAAAAGTAAGTTGAAATACTCTTCTCTCCAAGACTGCTAGAACACAGTTTCCATCCAGGGGAATCAGAGAGATACCCCACTATTGCCTCTTAAGCTGGTGCTTAGAGCAGTGTGCTATTTTTCTATTAATTATATCGTGAAACAACAGAACATGTTTAGGAAGATGAAATTTATCACTTGTGTCTTCAATGTAGATACGGTGGTAAGTGTATAGACATCCAATAACTCATGCTATCTGTGTGTATGAACTTCCATTGTGTCCATTTCCACTAACAAAGTGTAGCCAACTTCTTCAGGAAGAGAAAGAGAAATATACACCACTGCTTAACAAAGGGATACGACTTGAAACCAGTTTGTGCTTTTGATTGGTATGGGCCATAATTTGTTGTTCTGTCAAAGAGTCAGCATGCCAGTCGGAGGAAAAGATGAGCAATCTTAAAACTGATTGTAAATTGCATCTGACTGATTGGCAAAGTAATCAGTTGAAGCTGAGGGGAATCAACACTGGGCATGCAGAGCACTTTCTCCTGACATCAGGTCATGCCGCTGCAGCAAGTTCAACAAAATGGCAGATCTTTCAGTACACAAAAGAGCATAGACTTGACAGTCTAATCCCATGCAAACACTTCACTGAAGTATCATTGGGTGTTTTGTTTCCCCTGTTGCTTGCTCTTGGCTTGTGTCCATCCACTCAGAGCCTCTTCAAATGCCTCCTTGTGCACTCTATACAGCAATTTTGTTTTACTGGGCATTCATTACAGTGCCCAGTTTCTGTGTAAAATTACTATGTACTTACTAGGAGAAATGCTGGCACTCGAATTACACTTTTTTTTCCTCAAAACGTTTCCCTGCATTTTTCACTTGCCCATTGAGTGACCATTAGTGTGAATGAAAAGCATGGGCTTCTGGGAAATGATTAGAAAGGAGTTTGCTACAAAAATAATGATTTTACTGAGTTTATTTTGGTTTCTTGCAGATAGCTGGTTAAACAGGAAAAGACTCAACAAAATAATCATATAGGTAGGTTAAGTTCTGTATGGCCAGTAGACATGGATAAAAATATGTAATGTTTACCTTATGTAAAACACGTTTACAACACAAACTTAAGCCTTTTAAGGAGGGGCTTCCTAGACAACGTGAATCTTTCATAATAGGAACAGAGTTAAACTTCATTGAACCTTGGTGTGTAGAGTTGTTGGAACGTTAGTTGTGCCAACTAACATCAAAACTGTTCCTTCTTCCGTGACTGGAAAATAAGGGAAATGATTAATCCCTTAGACACTGATCGCTGCAGTAATTTCCTTAAACTCAGACAGTTACAACTATTTTTTGTGGGTGTGCAGGCTTTGCTGCAGTTATTGAAGTAGGAAAACGTAGACAGTACGCCCAAGAAGACAGAAAACATTGGCAGTGCTAAAGGTGTCTGGAACTGAACTCTTCAGGCCATGGTGCAGAACTGCACATTCCACCCACACTGCTCAGGACTAGCTCCTTGTGGAGCACGAAGTGTTCACCCACACCATAGTGCACCTGGCTTGGATCTTCTCCAGGTTCTAGTAAGTGCACTTGGAGAGCATACTTTCATATTTTTTCAGTACAAAGTGCACTCCAAAAAGGTGAAGTCCTTTGCCACAACTTGCCAGAAGTGCCAGACTTGCCAAAAGCCAAATGTACATACTGTAGCAGCAGAGGAATGGGAATGTTGACAGGGAAAAGCACCATGGGTCACTCCTTAGGAGTGTGGGAGTGAAAGAAGACCATCTGAAACATTTCTCCTACCTTTATCTTTGGAGGAAACTAGTTGTTTCCTTCAAAAGCTAAGCCTGAGAGCTAAGAAGTAAACAGAGTGATTTCTAGGGTCTTAGACTGATGGCCAGGCTTTGCTTTCATTAGCACAGCAAGAGCAAAACAAGTAGATAGAAGCAGGTGATACCAAAAAATTAATGTATGTGCTTAAAGCATTTCAGGTGTTTTACCTTTGATTAGCTCTGCTCTGGTCTGTAGGCAAAATATCCCCAATAAACATGTAACCTGAAGCTGTCCAAAATACAATTACGTCCCTGAATATCTTCTCTCAGAACAGGAGATCTTTCAGCAGACTTTCCTCAGAAATGCGATGCTGCCCTTTCATCTGTCTTATGGAGATGATGGTAGGAATTTGGAGTTGTGTTTTTTTCTAGTGTTGTCCCCTTCAGAAGGTGGAATCAAGCTCTATTTCTGCTCTTGGCTAAAGTCACGACTTACTTCTTTTCCAGATCCTAGCTGTCTTGTTCTTACTCATTCATGAACAATAGCACAGCACTGTCACCCAACTCCCCTCTCTTGCCAAGCTCCTGGTTTGGTCATTGGACATAGGCAGGTTTTGCAGGGAAGGGTAACTCATATGCTTGCAGAATATTGTTTGGAGGAAATTCTTGATGACCTGTTACCAATGTTTGTAGACTTCTTTATCGCTCATTTTCTTGCACCTTCTCAATAGCATCACTCTGTCCCAGTCAGAGGAACTTTATGTACTTAGGAGCTGAGCTCAGGCTGGTGGAAATACAGTGTCTGCAGTGCAGAACTGGAAGGTGCAGAGAGGCAGAGCTGAGGCCCCCAGCTATGACCTGTCACCACCACCTTACAACAACTGAGCAAATTTTAGGGAGCCCAAACTTAAGCTAAAGAATATGATTTTCACTGATTCCCAAGCTGTGGTCTCAGGCTCCAGCCTGCGGTGACTGATTGTTTCCATGCCAGGACAGAGTCATTTATGGCATTTGGGTACCTGTTTGTATTGTCAGAAAGACTGCCTACCCCTGTGCTGCTGGGTAATTGTACTGTACCTGGTCAGCACAGGAGTGTATACATACTTTACCTTTGTTTCATTGTATGTGGAAACATGTGGTTTATATGGTCACTGCAAGTCAGTGGCTGGTCCCCACTGTCTCAAACGCCCTCTGAGTAGTGGCTGCTGGCTGTGCCCTGCAAAACCTCTGTGAGATTACTCAAGAGTTTTTCCATCCCAAGTGTAAGAGAAAGGAGCAGTAGCTTCAGTAGCTGCCTGAACAGTCTTCATCACAGTTCCCAAATGTTGCCAGCTAGTACTCATGTCATCTTTGCCTTGGCTGCAGAGGGGTAAGATCACCAGGCATCCCACTGCGGACCAAGAAGAAGACTTGGTGGGATGGCAGGTGGCACTGAAGGGATAAAACCAGTAGGTTGCATGTCTATCTCTTTACCTTTCCCTTATCTTCTAGAGGTGTGCAAGCTGTAATTTCTTATGAGCAACTGTGGTTATGCTGAACACGTCTTACATTGCTGTTTGTGCCCTTTTTGACCTTGTCGCATGCGGCTGGGCTGCCTGCATTTTCTGCTTCGGCACCCCTCAGGATATTTCACAGGCTGAACACTTTATCAGAGAGCAATGTTGCTCATGGGCTGCAATGTAGATTTCAGCTGGTGAGAGGGGTGCAGAAGTGGAGATTTTCTAGCTCTTCACTTCTTCTGAAGGTGGAGATAGCAGAGGCTATGGGTGAGTGGAAGATTGATAAGTCCTGTCTTTGCTGAGTCTGGATAAAGGCTAGAGAGGTAGTGATGGTTATTTAGGCCCTGCAGGGCAAAATCGAACTTCCACCACAGTGGCCAAGGAAACTTTCTCTTTCCCCTTCCACAGTCAAACGTGAGCTCTGGTTTCATGGTCCCTCACCTTCACCACTTCAGCTCTTCATATCTGCTGAAAAAATCAACACTGACCTAATGCCCAGGTTTTGACTGAAACATAAAATTCAAGTCCTGCTGCTCCATGGCCCCAGTCTCCCTGCCACAAAGGGTCTTTGTAGCTCAGCTTTTTTATACATGTATGCATACATTTCTTGTGGGTATGTGTGTTTTGACATGTGCTTTTGTGAAAATAATATATTTCTGGAGAAAAATGAACAGCATGAAAAGGTGATAGACAAACAATTCCTTGTATTGTGAACCAAGGATGAAAAGAGCTTGATCAGACTTTATATGTTCACAGATAATTGTGCTGTTAGAACACATTTCACTGTCAGTCATGTTGAATCCTTTTCAGGCATGTTAAGATGTATTCGCATTATAGTGGTGCTTCTACTGTGTGTAGGTCTGGTGAGAGCTTGTTACAGATTCTAAGCCTAAAGCTTTTTCCTCACTACTACTTAATTTGTATCTTCACTTACTTAAATAAACTGGGAAAAAAATGCAGGCTTTTCACAACTCTTCAATGTTTATGCTGCAGCACATTTTTCCTCGGGACATGGGAAATGCTTTTCACCGTGATCATAGAATCACAGAATCACAGAATTATGTAGGTTGGAAAAGACCTTTAAGATTATGAAGTCCAACCCATTCAGCCTTCCAGCATGGAGGAAACTGATCCTTCAAATCCCATCTTTGCTGACCTACCTAGACATATCATGAAAAAATCCCAAAACGCTATTATTTTCCTCTGTGGTATTGATTTTTCTGAGGCAGATATGCTTTAAGATAGCTTAGAATAGAATTTGTGCATACCTGCAACAAGCATTTTAAGCCCCGGATACAGAGCCGTGTTTGTGCTCTGAACAGTGTTTAACATCATAAACATAATAGAAAACAGTAATCAATACAAAATTAATATCTTTATAATACATATCTCCAAGAAAAGCTGTAATTTTGTATAGAAGAAGGGATCATGAATAAAAAATTTATAAGGTTTAAGTAAGTATACTATCAAACACTTTTTCTGTGTCGTCTTAGCTCTCCATAAATAAATATCATTTTTCTAGTTATTTTCTATTGGCATTGCTTCTCATAAGAGCAAATCTTTCCATGGAAAGAAGATCACATGATTTATTGAACCGTTTATTTATAGGGACCTTGCTGGGAGATTTCCAGTCAGTGGCTAAAACTGCTCTGGCAGCTAATTATAAATGCTTTAAAAGTCAGTGAAGGACATATAATCAGGGCTACTTCTATAGCTTAAAAATATTAAACCTGGAGCATAAATTGAGATTGTATATCTAATGGTACTTACTACTTGTATTACAATAGCACCCAGAAATCCCTACTGAAATCAAGGTTTCATTCAAAGTTCATTATAAAAATTTCTCATAAGGCTTAGAAGAAGCACAAGGCTTCCTTCCTCCTCCTTCCCCTCAACTTGCCCATGCAAGTACACCACCCCCTTTCCACAATTTATACTATTTGTACGTCTTTTTAGGTGTATATTTTGGCCTGTATATTGTAAGCTGGAGACAGACGTTTTACAAGGGCATGTAGTAATAGGACAAGGGGTAATGGCTTCAAGCTGAAAGAGGGCAGATTTAGCTTAGATATAAGCAAGAAATTCTTTACTCTGAGGGTGGTGAGCCAGTGGAAGTGGTTGCCAAGAGAAGTTGTGGATGCCCCCTCCCTGGCAGAGTTCAAGGCCAGATTGGACGGGGCTTTGAGCAACCTGGTCTAGTGGAAGGTGTGCCCTATGGCAGGGGGGTTGGAACTAGATGATCTGTAAGGTCGCTTCCAACCCAAATCATTCTATGATTCTATGATTCTATGACTTTGTGATTCATGATGGATGATTAATAATAGGCTTTAAAGCTCTTGTATCAGGTACACATTTACTTGGTAAAAGACAAAGAATTTATAGCCTTAAAGGAGTGATGTATATCATGTATATCATAAATACTGGATGTATGGCAAGTGAAACAAGACAGCATGTGGGATAGATGAGAAATTAAACAAAAAATACAATGGCATGGAAGGATATCTAGGAGAGGCACGGGGAAGTGATGCATCTTGTTTAGGATCACATAGCAGGTGAAAGGACATAGAAAGAGTGTATCCAGGCTGTCTGATCCCCTGCTCAAAACACTGGATTAGACTGTATTCAGTGTAGCTTTGCATCATTACCAAGCAACTTTGCAAAGTAGTGATCAGATATTCCAATCCTGCATCAAATTACTGAGAGATAAATTCCCATCAGGGAAGCCTGCGCATTTTGTCTTTTCAAAACAAATTTGGCCCAGATGACTGGATTTAAATGAGAACTTTGTTGCAAATATTTTGTACTAAAAAAAATTTATTTTGCATAATAGACAGGATGTGTTCCTAAGAGATCTTATTCATTTGTTTCTATGTACATAGATGTATGAAAATGTGCTTTTGATTAGAGCAATTGAAAGCATTTCATCTTTTGTACATTGTTTTGGTTTCGGCTGCCGCCGGCAACAAAAGCGCCACGCGGCCGCCCCTCCCCCCGCCGGCGTGCGGAGGAGAATGGAAGGAAAGAGGCAGAAACTGGTGGGTCGGGATAAGGGCAGTTTAACAGAACAGCAAACAGAGGGAAAACAGGAACAACAACGATACAAATAAGGACAGAACACAACCACGAACCGTACAACAGCCGCTCTCCCGAAACCGGACCGGCGCTGCCCCCGCCCAACGCGAGTGCGTTCCCGCCGCGCCCCCCCCCCCCCCCCCCCCCGGAACCCAGCGTGACGGCACATGGTATGGAATACCCGGCTCTGTATGGCCAGGTGGGGTCAGCCCCCACCCCCCGGCTGTGCCCCTTCCTGGATTCCGGTGAAAATTAACCCTGTTCTGGCCAAACCCAGGACATTATCCACCCCTTATTCCATACCATCTACGTCATGCCCAGGTCCCCCATTGTCCGGTCGATCACCACCACTTCTCCTGTCTCCAGATATCATTCCCTTAGTCTATGGATCATCACTCTAAAGTGTCCGTTGAGTTCATTTAATCCATGACTTCAGGCTCCATCTGTCGTTATGGTCTTCCGTGGCAGGGGAGGTGATGTGTGGTGGTGGGCGGTCACTTGCTGCATCCGGAGCTCACGGCTGATGTATCTGGTGCGGCCTGTGCCCACAGTCTGCAGGAGATGTTGATCTTGATGAAGTCGCTGGATGCCAGTTGTTGAAAGCCAGGTCCAGTTCCATCATCACCGTGCTCTGCTAGGTTTTCATCGAAAAAATCCATCCTTCTTTAATCTGGACGATTCTTACTATGCTACTACTGGTACAAAATATAACAATTATAACAGTGATAACAGACAGTGACAGGGTTATTTAACAACTAACTTTATACAATTTATTTATGGACTATTCTCGCCCAAAATCAAATCCCCATGAGGTACACATCAGACTTCCCCATCCTTCCGCATTACCCACCAGGTACACCCAGGTCCTTGAGCAAAGGCAATCCCGCGGACAGGCTTGCCTTTGCCAGAGGCAGGATTAACCCAAACCGTCTTCCCTAACATGTTCCGCATGTGCACTACAGGGACTTTATCCCCTTCTACAGGGCGCTGAGGTTTTGACTGGGCAGGACCAGCCCGGTTGGTGGACCCTCTGGTGTTAACCAACCAGGTGGCCTTTGCTAAATGGGTATCCCAATTTTTAAAAGTCCCACCCCCCATTGCCCTCAAAGTGGTTTTTAGCAGCCCATTGTAACATTCAATCTTTCCAGAGGCTGGTGCATGGTAGGGGATGTGATACACCCACTCAATACCGTGTTCTTTGGCCCAGGTGTCTATGAGGCTGTTGCGAAAGTGAGTCCCGTTGTCCGACTCGATTCTTTCGGGGGTGCCATGTCGCCACAGGACTTGTTTTTCCAGGCCCAGGATGGTATTCCGGGCGGTGGCATGGGGCACAGGGTAGGTTTCCAGCCATCCGGTGGTGGCCTCCACCATTGTGAGCACATAGCGCTTGCCTTGGCGGGTTTGTGGCAGTGTGATGTAGTCAATCTGCCAAGCCTCCCCATATTTATATTTTAGCCATCGTCCTCCATACCACTGAGGCTTTACCCGCTTAGCTTGCTTGATTGCAGCGCATGTCTCACATTCATGGATAACCTGTGCAATAGTGTCCATGGTCAAGTCCACCCCTCGGTCACGAGCCCATCTGTATGTCGCGTCTCTTCCTTGGTGGCCCGAGGTGTCATGGGCCCACCGAGCTATAAAGAGTTCACCCTTATGTTGCCAGTCCAGATCCACCTGAGCCACTTCAATCTTAGCAGCCTGATCTACCTGGTGGTTGTTTTGATGTTCTTCAGTGGCCCGACTCTTAGGGACGTGGGCGTCCACGTGACGGACTTTTACAGCCAACTGCTCTAGCCGGGCAGCAATATCTTGCCACAATGGGGCAGCCCAGATAGGTTTGCCTCTGCGCTGCCAGTTGTTCTTCTTCCATTGCTGCAGCCACCCCCACAAGGCATTGGCCACCATCCAAGAGTCGGTGTAAAGATAGAGCACTGGCCACTTCTCTCGACTGGCAATGTCTAAAGCCAGCTGGATGGCTTTCACCTCTGCAAACTGGCTGGACTCACCTTCTCCCTCGGCAGTTTCCGCGACTTGTCGTGTAGGGCTCCATACAGCAGCCTTCCACCTCCGCTGCTTCCCCACAATGCGACAGGACCCATCCGTGAACAGGGCATACTGTTTCTTATCTTCTGGCAGCTGGTTATACAGTGGGGCCTCTTCAGCACGTGTCACCTCCTCCTCTGGCGATGCTCCAAAATCTTTGCCTTCTGGCCAGTCCATGATGACCTCTAGAATTCCTGGGCGACTGGGGTTTCCCATTCGGGCACGCTGGGTGATCAGAGCGACCCACTTACTCCACGTAGCATCGGTGGCATGATGCGTAGAGGGGACCCTCTCTTTGAACATCCAGCCCAGGACCGGCAATCGTGGAGCTAGGAGGAGCTGTGCTTCAGTGCCGACCACTTCTGAAGCAGCTCGAACGCCTTCATATGCTGCCAGAATCTCTTTTTCAGTGGGAGTATAGCGGGCCTCGGATCCTTTGTATCCCCGGCTCCAGAACCCCAGGGGTCGACCTCGAGTCTCCCCTGGTGCTTTCTGCCAGAGGCTCCAGGTTGGGCCATTCTCCCCGGCTGCGGTGTAGAGCACGTTTTTAACATCTTGCCCTGACCGGACTGGACCAAGGGCTACGGCATGAACTATCTCCCTTTTAATCTGTTCAAATGCCTGTCGTTGCTCAGGGCCCCATTCAAAATCATTCTTCTTCCGGGTCACGTGGTACAGAGGACTCACAATTTGGCTGTAATTTGGGATGTGCATCCTCCAAAAACCCACAACACCCAGGAAGGCCTGTGCTTCCTTTTTGCTGGTTGGTGGAGACATAGCTGCTATTTTGTTGATGACATCCATTGGGATTTGACGGCGCCCATCCTGCCATTTTATTCCCAAAAACTGGATCTCTTGCGCAGGTCCCTTTACTTTACTTCGCTTAATGGCGAAACCGGCTTTCAGAAGGATCTGAACTATTTTCTCCCCTTTCTCGAAAACCTCCTCCGCTGTGTCGCCCCATATAATGATGTCATCGATGTACTGCAGATGTTCTGGGGCTTCACCCTTTTCCAGTGCAGTCTGGATTAGTCCATGGCAAATGGTGGGACTGTGTTTCCACCCCTGGGGCAGTCGATTCCAGGTGTACTGGATGCCCCTCCAGGTGAAAGCAAACTGTGGCCTGCACTCTGCTGCCAAAGGGATGAAGAAGAATGCATTAGCGATGTCAATTGTAGCGTACCACTTGGCTGCCTTTGACTCCAGCTGATATTGAAGTTCTAGCATGTCTGGCACGGCAGCACTCAGCGGTGGTGTGACTTCATTCAGGCCACGGTAGTCTATTGTCAGTCTCCACTCTCCAGTAGATTTTCTCACTGGCCATATGGGACTATTAAAGGGTGAGCGAGTTTTGCTGATCACTCCTTGACTCTCCAGTTGACAGATCAGCTGATGAATGGGGAGAAGGGAGTCTCGGTTGGTACGATACTGTCGCCGGTGCACCGTTGTGGTTGCGATGGGTACCTGTTGTTCTTCAACCCTCAGCAACCCCACAACGGAAGGATCCTCCGAGAGACCAGGCAAAATGGACAGCTGTTTAATTTCTTCCGTCTCCACAGCAGCTATGCCAAAAGCCCACCGATACCCCTTTGGGTCCTTGAAATAGCCTCTCCTAAGATAGTCTATGCCAAGGATGCACGGAGCCTCGGGGCCAGTTACAATGGGGTGCTTCTGCCACTCCTGCCCAGTGAGGCTCACTTCAGCCTCCAGTACACTCAGCTCTTGGGACCCCCCTGTCACTCCAGAAATGCAAATGGACTCTGACCCTTTGAACTCTGATGGCATTAAAGTACACTGTGCACCAGTGTCCACTAGAGCTTTATACTCTTGTGGATCTGACGTGCCAGGCCACCGAATCCACACCGTCCAATAGACACAGTTGTCCCTTTCCTCCACCTGGCTGGAGGCAGGGCCCCTCTAATCCTGGTCAGAGAATTTGCTGCTCACCTGCTGTAAAAATGACTTGGAGGTCCCCTCCAGAGGATCAGAATCAAGGTCAAACTTTCTACCTGGTCTGGAGAGCTGGCTTCTGGAAACTGGAGCGGCACTTTTCCTAACAGAATCCCCTTTGGTGATTGTTTTCCCTCGCAACTCACGTACTCGGGCCTCTAGACTTGAGGTGGGTTTTCCATCCCACTTCCTCATGTCCTCTCCGTGGTCACGCAGGTAAAACCACAGGGTGCCCCGTGGTGTGTAGCCTCTGTACTCTCTCTCCTGAGCAGAGAAACGCTTGCCCCTAATAGCTGAGATGCGGGCCCGCACAGGTGGGGAGTAGGACATATCCTCTTTGAATTGCTGGAACTGTCGGGACAGTTTATTCACAGCTGAGACAAGGGAGGAAGAGAGACTTTCCTCATATTGGCGGAGTCTGACAGCCACCTCATCCACTGTTGGTGCGTCTTTACCTTTCCAGTTTACAACTGCCAGTGAGTTGGCATGCGAGGAGGGTGCGCTCCGCACAAACTTCCTCCACATGGATTGTGAGCACTGGAGTTCATCTGGGTCTGTGGGTACCTGCTCATCGTCTGTGTCACAGTAAACCAGCTCCCGCACAGCTAATTCCCTCAAGTACTGAATACCCCTTTCCATATTGGTCCACTTGCCAGGATAGCATACAAAATCGTCACTGAAGGGGTACCTCTCCCTCACGCCTGACAGAAGTCTCCTCCAGAGGTTGAGGATTTGTTCCTTTTTCCCAATGGCCTTGTCAATGCCCCCATCCCTGGCCAGGGATCCCAGCTGCTTGGCTTCCTTGCCCTCTAATTCCAAGCTGCTGGCCCCATTATCCCAGCACCGCAGCAGCCAGGTGGCAATGTGCTCGCCTGGGTGGCGGCTGAAGTCTTTCCTCATGTCTCGCAGCTCGCCCAGGGACAGGGACCGGGTGATGATCTCTGTCTCTGTCTCCCGCGATGACCCTGGCTCATCGTCATCCCTCCTGGAGCGATCTGCTCTCTTTGCGTCTTTCTTTAGTTTTACAGGGGCGACTGCTACCTGCACAGGTTGGTCATTGGGCTCAGTCACTGTGCCTGTGGCTGGAGCTGGGGCTGGAGCAGCTGCTGTGCCCGCTGGGGAAACCGAGGCAGACCCTGCAGCTGTGGCAGCGGTGGTGCTGGTCGGGGGGGCTGTGACTGCCTGCTGGGCTGGAGGTGCTGCAGGGCCGGCTGGGGGGGCAGCGCCAGTCGCAGTGCCTGCCGCTTCGTTTCCCCCCTTTTCCCCTTTAGGGCACTGAACAGTGTTAAACAGGGCAGCTCGGTAGGCGTGGGCCAGACCCCAGCACGTTGCTGTGATCTGTGTCTCTCTGGAGTTCCCAGGGTGGCAGCACACTTTTTGCAGATATTTTACTAGTTTTTCCGGATTCTGTACTTGCTCAGGGGTGAGTTTAAAAAACATCGGGGGTGTCCACTGCCCTAGGTACTTGCCCATGCTGTCCCACACACCCAGCCACTCACAGCTATCCGGCCCCGGGGCAGGTCTCTGCACGATGTTCTTAACGACTTGCTTAACCCTAAACAAAACCTGCAACCCATTCAGGAGGCATAACAAAAGGAGAGTGCTGCCCTGAGCATCCCACGGGTACTCGAAATTCTCAAAAGCAGTTAGGACCAGCCTGAGGGAGAGAGGGGGGGCGAAAGAGTGGGGGAAGGTATCCCCTCCGGTTTTCCCCACAGACTGGGTTTGATTATTAACAAAATCTAAGACATAGGATCCGAGGTACGGAAATGACCGCAGAGCCGCATGCAAATACAAGCCTAATTTCATGCACATTGACGTTATCATGTCATAAGTCGACATCATACAGTATAGCAAAATCATCACCCTGATCCTTTTCCCCGAGGTAATGAACAGCACCACAGGGAAAACATAGTGCAAGTACGGATTCAAAAACCACAGCCATCTGATCACAGACAGAAACATTTTTACCGGCGACTTTAACTAACACAGTAAATGCGTATGATAAATTTTAACAAAATCTATGAAAGCAGTTTTAACACCCGCTGCTCAGCCCTGCCGTTATCCCCGCTCCACGTCTGGGCGCCAATTTAATGTTTTGGTTTCGGCTGCCGCCGGCAACAAAAGCGCCACGCGGCCGCCCCTCCCCCCGCCGGCGTGCGGAGGAGAATGGAAGGAAAGAGGCAGAAACTGGTGGGTCGGGATAAGGGCAGTTTAACAGAACAGCAAACAGAGGGAAAACAGGAACAACAACGATACAAATAAGGACAAAACACAACCACGAACCGTACAACAGCCGCTCTCCCGAAACCGGACCGGCGCTGCCCCCGCCCAAGCCGCGAGTGCGTTCCCGCCGCGCCCCCCCCCCCCCCCCCCCCCCCCCCCGAACCCAGCGTGACGGCACATGGTATGGAATACCCGGCTCTGTATGGCCAGGTGGGGTCAGCCCCCACCCCCCGGCTGTGCCCCTTCCTGGATTCCGGTGAAAATTAACCCTGTTCTGGCCAAACCCAGGACATACATGCTTTCAATTTCTGAAAGTTTAATTACTGATTAAAAAGTGCAATTTGGAAGCTATCATTATAAAACAGCATTACTTCTAGTGCCAGGTGCTAGGTAACTATGTAGGGTGGTAGGTTTTTAGAACCTGATGCTGCAGAAAATACCATTTTGAAGCAGTATTTCTGTCTTGTGGCACAGGTTAATATTTGTGCCATTGAATGAAGATTTACTTGTCATTAGGGCCAAGTTGCTCAGGGTTACAGTAAACACCTTAGTTTACTAGCTTTAGTCTGAAGATGTTGAATTGGAAGTTAGCTTTCTGAGGAGCAATTATGTCTCCTTCCTGCAGCCCTTTTTCTTCTGGGAAGTCAATAGTGGAAAGAGCAGGTTCACAGCTACTAAGATGTTTTTGCCTGTCTCATGGTGGGGAAATGCTGTCTTTGTGTAGGAGCATTGTACAACTCAATGGTAATGCAAATGCAATCAAGTGATATGGAGGGAGGGGCTATAGGACATAGTTATCCCCTACTCTTATAACCACCAACATGGCAGAGAAGCAATGGTCAGCCTCTCTAGTCTGGCCTTAATGTTACAAGGCTCAGGGGTCTTGGCACTGTCACTGACACTGAGCTCTAACCTTGGTGCTATCACAACATAGATAGTAAATGGTGGTGATGATATAAAACAAAAATATTTTTCCACAAGAAATGCTGATTATAAGTAAACTATTATAATCAACTGCCCTGTCATTGCTTTTATAGAATCGCAGAATGACTGAGGTTGGAAGGAACCTCTGGAGGTCTTGTCCAATCTTTTCCTTCCCCACACCCACACACAGGGCCACCTGCAGCTGGTTGCCCAAGACAACAGCTTTTGAATATCTCCAGCGAGGGAGACTCCACAACCTCCTGGGGCAACCTATCTAAGTGATTGAGATGACCATTGTTCAGTGCTGACCAAAGGTGTTCTACAGAGGAGGTAATGGATGTTAACATGCTTGTGCTTACTGTGGCATTTCTGTGAGCTGTCCTTGGAGCAGCAAGGATTATAAAGATGACCTGTAATAAAACCCTAATAAACTCTGCTTCTGTTATTCTGCTATGTCGCTTGAGGTGACAGTGGTCTCCTCACTGAACCCATCCCAACATGTTGAAGTAGAGAGCTAATTCTTGCTGCACTTATCAAAAAGAGATTGAAATTTTTTTCCGTGGCAAGGTTGCCTTGAGGAATAGGGCCAAAAAACAGCATTTCAGGTTACTCAAGGACAAGAGCACTGTGAAAGTTTGCCAGCTGATAAACTCTGCAGGAGTGATGCTCACTGGACTCCTACAGAGTCAAAGCCAGCGTGGTGCACAGTCCCTCCAATTTAGTAAGTGCTTCACTATCCAAAGGTTCTACTAATCCACAGGGATCTAGACTGCTCTAATGCTTTTGGCCAAGCAGACGAGTGGTGGCAGCATGACAGTTGTCTAACAAGTGCATGGCTCGTGAATGGTAATGTTTATCCCCAAAATGGTAAATCTTATGCTCTGAATCTCCTGGATGCTTTCTGACTCATAAATTTCTGCTGAGCAAGAAGAGTTGCAGAAAGAGAAGTCTTTGGGAAAAGCCACACAATGAAGTGAATTGGTATGTGAAATGAAGTTTCTTGAACTGCTGGACCATGGAAATGCCAGCAACAACAGGAAAACCAGCAGAGTTTATTAAAACTGTGCTCAGCTGACCTACATTGGCTCTCTGTGTAGCATGTCTGAGATGTACATGCAGTACAGAAGTTGACTTTTTCTGAACCACACCTGAAGGCAAATCAGAAGCTGACTGCAGTGGCCCGGAGGTCAGACTGGGACAGAGCTACTGTCAGCCAGCTGAGTAGTATCGAAGTGTCAACCCATTAAGCTGAAAGAAAAGGACTGTGGAATTTTTTAAGGCTTGGTTTCTGTACCACCAGCACATACACTCCCAGTTAGTTATAAAATTTATGACAGAAGGTGCTGCTTCCGAAGATATTCGTGTCTCTGATGCTGGACAAGCAGTTAAGAGTTTGAGTGTGTGACTTAATGGGAGATTATTAGGTTCTGCATAATTCTGCCAGAAACGGATCATTTTACATCTTGTTCCCAGGGCAATATATTTTCAATGAACAGTACCCAAAAATAGAAGTCTATCACATACTGTGGTGAAATGTACTGTAGCATTTCATGGGGGTATAGTACAAGTGAAAAGGTATAACTCATCTTCTGATGTCTTCAACAGTAGCTGCAGAGAAGTAACTACAAAAAATATGTGCTGAGAAAGACAAAAAAGCTGCCTCCTTCCAAAAGACTTGCTATTAATAGCTAACAGACACTGATATAAATTATGGGGTTTTGTGTCCCTACCAAAAACTTGGATCATTAAGTCAGTAGTGTTGTTAGTCATATAACTGTCCAGTCTCCCTTTGTATCATGCAGCTGTGTATTGCACAGCCTAATTGTTCATTGTCTAGAAATAATCAGCAATTGTCTTGTTTGATTGAAGGCCTCCTTTATACCAGGGTGGAACAGTAGTTCCCATTCCTTCTGCCACAGAGCATTTGTTTTTTAACACTTTATTATGTCCCCTCTTGCTTGTTTAATTTCTCCAGGAAATAATGCCATTCTTCACAATCTCTATTCATGGAGGAGGGCTTTATTTCATCTCCTAATGATTCTTATTATCATTCTTGTAGAAACCTCCGATGCTGTTTCTCTCTGTCCTGCAATTATACTTCCCTCTCTCCTACATATTCTGCATGCACATACTACTTTTGCCATCAGATGCTCAGTTGTCAATGCACAGCAGTATCCACTCCATTCACTCACAACATTTATCAGATATTATGATCATCTGGCTTGCTGGCCAGGCCCTGTGTAAGAGGCAAAATGGCTAGAAGAAACAGCAAAATGTCGCAAAGACAGAGGAACACCATCACCATCCAACTGCTTTAGCCATGCTCTCCCATTAAAACTGCAGTGACTGACTTAAGGCTGCTGAGCTATGTCTGATGTGCAGCTCCCTGCACTCTGCTGCTCAGTTTTGGCTGCAGAAAGACTGTGGTAGTGCTGGGGGCTTGTAGGTAACCCCAATTAATGTCTGTAGAAGAACTGAGATACCCGAGGCAACCAAGACTGACACTCATCAGAAATCCCCACACCTGGAGATACCCAGTGCCCTTAGCTCACTAAAACCAGCGAAACATATTGTGACTTTACCCTTGTGGGTATTTTGATAGGTAGAAGTTTAGCCATTCTCACAAAACAGTTTGGCACAGGAACAGAAGCACGGGCATATTTTGACATTTCCCAGGTTGCCACACCACTGCGTGGCTCCATGTCATTCTCCACACTATTCTTTAATCTTGTCAATCCTAGCTAATAATAGTAGTAAGAAAAGTCGTATGCAAAATTTTTTATCAGCATAGATGGCAGTTGCATTGAATCTTGTTTCCTATAATCTCTTACAGATCTTTAAATAACAGAACATGAAGAAAAAAATGCGCGGACACAGAATGTTATAAAATTAACTGATACTATTTCCCCAATTCTTTTCAGTTTAACAATAAATTTAAAATCTTTGGTTTTAACAGTTTCCTGAAATTTTCTAGTAGGCAATAGAGAAATGGTAAAAATGCTTTTAATTGTTTTTCTGTTGCTCCCATAGTATGTCAAAACAAATGAAAAGTATTCTATTCATGTATCAAAGACTGTGAAAAAATAAGGGGTTTTTTTGAGAATGCTTTTCTGTTTTAAAATATTCATTTTACATATTGTTTTATTTTTTCATGGTTAGGAAAATTAATGAGAACCATGTGCATGAAATATTTATTTCCCATAATTTTCAAAAAAAGTGAATTTTGATGGAACTGTCACAGTAAATCATGTGCCATATTCCAACAGGTTACAACGTCATTCTTATTTTGTTATTTGTAGTCCAACATCCAGAACTTAAGGTGTTTCTTAGATGAGTAGTATTCTGGTAGGATATGCATTGGACAGTAAAATTAAATTCAGATTATTCAAACAATTTTGGTGCTGTTTGGCCATGCACAAATTTTCATAATTTGTTTCAGGCCTGTCTCTCTGTGTTCTCTTGCCTACGATCCTATAAAATAGCTGATTTCTCCGAGAAACACACACACTCCTTTGTTATTGTAACTGGATATGTTTTAAGATTCACCAGTCATCTATCTTTCCGTTTTTGAACAGACCATGTCTTTCATGTGTTAAAAGCCAAAATTTAGTTTCAAAGGATTCAATCCAAGAAAATTTCAAATCTTATTAATATTCCCATGGCCATCCACTTCTGTAGAGAATTTTATTTCCGTAACAAATGCTTCTGACCTTCAAAAAGCCAGGAAGTGCCACAACAAAATCTTTATTTTATTTATTGTCTTTCAAAACAAAAACCTACTCAAATACTCCTAGCAAATTTAAGTACTATTTAGTGGTATACTAACCTTCTTTGAACATTTCTGAAGTAAAATCATAGTGGCCAAAAGAAAAGCACATCCTAGTTTATATCACTAAATCAATACATATTCCCTCAGTCATTATATAGTTTCTTCCACATTGTAACATATGAAAAGGAGTTTTCTGCACCATTTTGTGAAAGTATGAATGTAATTTCTTTCTAATTTCTCTTCTCAGAGTTTGACTTTGTGTGATGCTGATGGTTTAATAGCACTAAATATGCTAATGTAAAGCACTTATTGTTCTGTGTTTTCATTTTTTCTAAAGATGGTAACTTCTACTGCCTTGCACCCATGTTATCTTCTCTCCTGTATTTATCTAATTAAGCTGTAAATAGTATTCTTTATTCAGTAGAAGTCTATGTAGGGACAGGAGTCTTCATAATTTAAAGAACTGATGCTGGCCTCAGTGCATTAAACATATTTCTTCCACTGAATTCAGAAAGATTGACCACCTACTTGGAAGATTTTAGTCTGGAGGTTCTTGATGGGTATATCCCTTGGAAAGACACCTAAACTCAATCTCAAGACTCCCAAGTGACAGAGAAGGCACCACCTCTCAGATTGAGTGATTTTCCTGGTTAACTATCATTAGTTTTACAGTATTGCCATTTATTCCTCATCTGAATATTGCTAGCTTCTAAATCTGCGTGTTGAATCTTGCTGTTGGCTTTTGGGGTTTATTTTTCTTCTGGTTTTGCTGTATTAAACACCTTTTACTACAGGAAACGGTATCCCCAGAGAGATACTTCTGCATTATATTAATTTTTATCTGTTTCTTCCTAATTTTGAGAAATATTCTCTCTACAGTGTGAGTCACATAACCTGCCAGATATTGTGAACCACCTTGTATAGGAAAAAACTTTCCTTTTTTTCCTTAGATGAGTGAGTTGTAAGAGTGTCCGTCGCCCATATTTTACTTCAGCATTATTTATGACTGCTATTGCCCGTGAGCAAAAGTATTATGCTGGGGAAAACAAAATAAATTAAAAAACCTATTAAATCCTAGGAATCTGGAAGGAGCCCAGAGAGCAGCTAAAATAATTTTTTGTTTTAGAAATTACTTAATAGAAAATAAACTACATAATATTGCTTACGAACTCAGGCCTACATCCAGAAAGGAAAAGCATCACGTCTCTGTAGTGTATCCTCTAGTGTAAATTATGAATCATAGAATCACAAAATCATTTAGGTTGGAAAAGACAGTTTAGATCATCAAGTAGAACTGTAAACCTAACACAGGCAAGTCCACCACTAAGACATGTCCTTTAGTGGCACATCTACAAGTCTTTCAAATACCTCCAGGAATTGTAACTCAACCACCACCCTGGGAAGCCCGTTCAAATAATTGTCAACCCTTTAAGTGAAGAATTTTTTGCTAACTTCCAACCTAAAGCTCCTCTAGCTCAACTTGCAGCTGCTTCTTCTCGTCTTATCACTAGATACTTGGGAGAAGTGACTGACCCCCATCTCACTACAACCTCCTTTCAGGTGGCTGTAGAGAGTGAGAAGTTCTCCCCTTCGCCCCCTCTTTTCCACACTAAACAGCCTGAATTCCCTCAGCCGCTCCTCATAAGATCTGTTCTCCAGACCTTTCACCAGTTTCATTGCACTTCTCTGGACATGCTCCAGCACCTCAATGTCTTTCTTCTAGTGAGGGACCCAAAACTGCACACAGTATTCCAGGTGTGGCCTCACCAGTGTCGAGTACAGGGGCATGATGGCTGCCCTGCTACTGCTGGCCACACTATTCCTGATCCAAGCCAGGAGAATCACAGAATCACAGAATCACAGAATAGTAGGGGTTGGAAGGGACCTCTGTGGGTCATCTAGTCCAACCCCCCCGCCGAAGCAGGGTCACCTACAGCAGGCTGCACAGGACCTTGTCCAGGCGGGTCTTGAATATCTCCAGAGAAGGAGACTCCACAACCTCCCTGGGCAGCCTGTTCCAGTGCTCCGTCACCCTCAGAGAGAAGAAGTTCCTCCTCATGTTCAGACGGAACTTCCTGTGCCTCAGTTTGTGCCCATTACCCCTTGTCCTGTCACTGGGCACCACTGAAAAGAGCTTGTCCCCATCCTCCTGACACCCAGCCTTCAGATATTTGTAGGCATTTATAAGGTCCCCTCGCAGCCTTCTCTTCTTCAGGCTGAACAAGCCCAGTTCCCTCAACCTCTCCTCGTAGTGGAGATGCTCCAGTCCCCTCACCATCCTTGTAGCCCTCCGCTGGACTCTCTCCAGTAGCTCTTCATCCTTCTTGAACTGGGGAGCCCAGAACTGGACACAGTACTCCAGATGAGGCCTCACCAGGGTAGTGTAGAGGGGAAGGAGAACCTCCCTTGTCCTGCTGGCCACACTCTTCTTGATGCACCCCAGGATCCCATTGGCCTTCTTGGCAGCCAGGGCACACTGCTGGCTCATAGTTAACCTGTCGTCCACCAGGACACCCAGGTCCCTCTCCGCAGAGCTGCTCTCCAGCAGGTCCACCCCAAGCCTGTACTGGTGCATGAGGTTGTTCCTCCCCAGGTGCAGGACCCTGCACTTGCCCTTGTTGAACCTCATCAGGTTCCTCTCTGCCCAGCTCTCCAGCCTATCCAGGTCACGCTGAATGGCAGCACAGCCTTCCGGTGTATCTACCACACCTCCCAGTTTGGTGTCGTCAGCAAACTTGCTGAGGGTACATTCTAACTCTTCATCCAGGTCGTTGATGAAGAAGTTAAACAAGACTGGGCCCAGTACTGACCCCTGAGGGACACCACTTGTCACCAGCCTCCAACTAGACTCAGCGCCGCTGATGACAACCCTCTGAGTTCTGCCATTCAGCCAGTTCTCTATCCACTTCACCGACCACTCATCCAGCCCACACTTCCTCAGCTTCCCCAGGAGGATATCATGGGAGACTGTGTCGAAAGCCTTGCTGAAGTCAAGGTAGATAACATCCACAGCTCTCCCTTCGTCTACCCAGCCAGTCATGTCATCGTAGAAAGCTATCAGATTGGTCAGGCATGATTTCCCCTTGGTGAATCCATGCTGACTACTCCTGATAACCTTCTTTTCTTCCACTTGCTTGATGATGGCCTCCAGGATAAGCTGCTCCATCACCTTTCCCGGGATGGAGGTGAGGCTGACCGGCCTGTAGTTCCCTGGGTCCTCCTTCTTGCCCTTTTTGAAGATTGGAGTGACATCGGCCTTTCTCCAGTCCTCGGGCACCTCTCCAGTCCTCCAGGACCTCTCAAAGATGATGGAGAGTGGCTCAGCAATGACATCCGCCAGCTCCCTCAGCACTCGTGGGTGCATTCCATCGGGGCCCATGGATTTGTGGACATCCAGATCGCTTAAGCAATCCCTCACACAGTCCTCCTTGACCAAGGGAAAGTCGTCCTCTCTGTAGGCTTCTTCTCTTACCTCCGGGGCCTGGGATTCCTGAGGGCCAGTCTTAGCACTGAAGACTGAAGCAAAGAAGGCATTCATTAGCTCTGCCTTCTCCGCATCCTCCGTCACCAGGACACCCGCCTCATTCAGCAGCGGCCCCACGTTGTCCCTAGCCTTCCTTTTGCTGCTGATGTAGTTGAAGAAGCCCTTCTTGTTGTTTTTGACATCCCTTGCCAGCTTCAATTCCAGGTGAGCCTTGGCCTTCCTCGTCGCATCCCTGCATGCTCTCACTACGTTTCTGTACTCTTCCCAAGTGGCCTGTCCCTCTTTCCACATGCCATGCACCTTTCTCTTCTGCCTGATCTCCGCTAGAAGCTCCTTGTTTAACCATGCAGGTCTCCTGCCTCCTTTGCTAAATTTCTTTCTCAGGGGGATGCATTGCTCCTGTGCATGGAAGAAGTGTTGTTTAAAAAGCGACCAGCACTCATGGACCCCCCTGCCTTCGAGAGCCCTGGACCACGGGATTCCTCCCAGTAGCTCCTTGAAGAGGGCAAAGTCAGCCCTCCTGAGGTCCAGGGTTTTGATTCTGCTTATCGCCCTGCTTCCTCCATGCAGGATCCTGAACTCGACCATTTCATGGTCACTGCAGCCGAGTCTACCTCCAACCTTCACGTCCTCCACCAGTCCCTCCTTGTTTGTTAACACGAGGTCCAGCAGCGCGCCTTTCCTTGTTGGTTCCTCCACCACTTGCATCAGAAAGTTATCATCGATGCTCTGTAGGAACCTCCTGGATTGCGCCTGCCTAGCTGTATGGTCTTCCCAGCTGATGTCAGGGTGGTTGAAGTCCCCCATGAGAACCAGAGCCTGTGACTGTGAGGCTGCTTGCAGCTGCCTGTAGAAGGCCTCATCAACCTCCTCCTCCTGGTCAGGTGGCCTGTAGTATACACCCACCGTAATGTCACCCGTGTGAGCCTGTCCCTTAATTCTAACCCACAAGCTTTCAACTCCTTCTTCACTTGCCCCCAGGCCAAGCTCAATGCATTCCAGTTGCTGCCTCACATATAGAGCAACTCCCCCACCTCTCCTTGTTGGTCTGTCTTTCCTAAAGAGTCTGTAGCCATCTATGACAGCATGCCAGTCATGCGAGTTGTCCCACCACGTTTCTGTGATGGCGACCAAGTCGTAGCCGTCCTGCTGTATAATGGCTTCCAGCTCCTCCTGTTTATTGCCCATGCTACGTGCATTGGTGTAAACACACTTGAGCTGGGCTGTCAATCTCACCCCTGGCCTTGGCACTCCAAGCCTAGGCTCATCCCTAGTGAGCTGGGCAATATCCCCTTCCCCCTTCGAACCTAGTTTAAAGCCCTCTCAATGAGCCCCGCCAGCTCGTGGCCAAGAATTCTTTTCCCCCTTTGTGATAGCTGAGCTCCACTTGTTGCCAGCAGGCCCGGTGCTGTGTATACCTCCCCATGATCAAAAAAGCCAAAATTTGACCGATGGCACCAGTCCCTAAGCCACCTGTTAACCAGGTGAGTTTTCCTGCCCCTTTCAGTGCTGTCCCCTGCCACTGATGGGATGGAGGAAAACACCACCTGCGCCCCTGATCCCTCAACCAGTCGCCCTAGTGCCCTGAAGTCCCTTTTGATGGCCTTGGGACTTCTTTCTGCTACCTCGTCCCCGCCAACCTGCATTACCAAGAGGGGGTAGTAATCAGAAGGCCGCACCAGACCAGGGAGTTTCTTCGCAACATCCCTCACCCGGGCCCCAGGGAGGCAGCAGACTTCCCTGTGGGATGGGTCCGGTCGGCAGATCGGGCCCTCTGTTCCCCTCAGAAGGGAATCGCCTATGACAATGACCCTCCTTTTTTTCTTAGTTGAGGCAGTTGTAATACGTAGGGCTGTCTGACTCGTTCTAGGCAACCCCCTGGATGGAGCCTCACCTTCACCCACATCCTCTGTGGCCAGTCCCTCACATTCCAGAGCCCCATACCTGTTGCTTAAGGGCAACTGAGCAGGTGAGGGAGGCCGGGGGGAAATTCGCTTGCCCCCCCGAGCAGGGACCCGTTTCCATTCCCCCCCATCTCTTAGGCCCCCTCTTTCTGCTCGGTGGCAAGAGGGATGGGGGTTCTCTGCTTTCTGTGGAGCCGCCTCCTGCTGCCGCTGCCTCAGGGAGGGCAGGGTGCGGCTCCAGCAATGGAAATGGCTGAATGGCAGAACTCAGAGGGTTGTCGTCAGCGGCGCTGAGTCTAGTTGGAGGCCAGTAACTAGTGGTGTCCCCCAGTGGTTAGTACTGGGCCCAGTCTTGTTTAACTTCTTCATAAACGACCTGGATGAAGAGTTAGAATGTACCCTCAGCAAGTTTGCTGATGACACCAAACTGGGAGGAGTGGTAGATACACCAGAAGGCTGTGCTGCCATTCAGCGTGACCTGGACAGGCTGGAAACTTTGGCAGAGAGGAACCTGATGAGGTTCAGCAAAGCCAAATGCAGGGTCCTGCACCTGGGGAGGAACAACCCCATGCATCAGTACAGGCTTGGGGCGGACCTGCTGGAGAGCAGTTGTGTGGAGAGGGACCTGGGTGTCCTGGTGGACGACAGGTTGACCATGAGCCAGCAGTGTGCCCTGGCTGACAAGAAGGCGAATGGCATTCTAGGGTACATAAAGAAGAGTGTGGTCAGCAGGTCGAGGGAGGTTCTCCTTCCCCTCTACACTGCCCTAGTGAGGCCTCATCTGGAGTACTGTGTCCAGTTCTGGGCTCCCCAGTTCAAGAAAGATGAAGAGCTACTGGAGAGTTTCCAGCGGAGGGCTACGAGGATGATGAGGGGACTGGAGCATCTCTCCTATGAGAAGAGGCTGAGGGAGCTGGGCTTGTTCAGCCTGGAGAAGAGAAGGCTGAGATGGGACCTAATTTACGCTTACAAATATCTTACGGATGGGTGTCAGGAGGATGGGGCCAAATTCTTTTCAGTAGTGCCCAGCGACAGGACAAGAGGGAAGGGGCAATGGGCACAAACTGAAGAAGAGGAAGTTCCGTCTGAACATGAGGAAGAACTTCTTCCCTCTGAGGGTGATGGAGCACTGGAACAGGCTGCCCAGGGAGGTTGTGGAGTCTCCTTCTCTGGAGATATTCAAGACCTGCCTGGACAAGGTCCTCTACAGCCTACTGTAGGTGACCCTGCTTCGGCAGGAGTGTTGGACTAGATGACGGACAAAGGTCCCTTCCAACCCCTAACATTCTGTGATTCTGTGATTCTGTGATGCCATTTGCCTTCTTGGCCACCTGAGCACACTGCTGGCTCATGTTCAGCTGGTTGTCAACCAATAACTCAAGGTCCTTTTCCGCCAGGCAGCTTTCCAGCCACTCCTCCCCAAGTCTGTAACTTTGCATGAGGTTGTTGTGACGTAAGTGCAGGACCCAGCATTTGGCCTTGTTGAACCTCATACAGTTGGCCTTGGCACCCATCTATCCAGTCTGTCCAGATCCCTCTGCAGTGCCTGCATACCCTCAGGCAGATGAACACCCTTGCCCATCTTGATGTCTTCTGTAAACTTACTGAGGGTATACTTGATCCCCTCATCCACATCATTGCTAAAGATATTAAACTGAACTGACCCCAGTACCACTTGTGAATGCCTGACAACTGAATTTCATTCCGTTCACCAGAACTCTTTGGGCCCAGCCATCCAGCCAGTTTTTTACCCAGCAAGATAAATACCTGTTGAAGCCATGAACAGACACTTTCTCCAAGAGAATGCTGTGTGAAACAGTGTCAAAGACTTTACTAGAGTCTAGGTAAAGAACATCCACAGCCTTTCCCTCTGTCACCCAGTTCAGTCTATTTTGAGTCTGTTCTTGATTTTTATAAAGTTTAATATCTAGTTTAAATCCACTTTAATGGCTGTAGTTCAGAGTATTGATTATCTGGTGACCATTAATACTGTTTTAGGGTATTGTCCTGTCATGGTAAAGGTGCAGATATTTGTTTCTGAAGGCCGATCATGCATATGAACCAGACTTCTGAGCTCCTTGAAAAGTATTGTCACTTCCATATCGTGATTGCTCATTCCTCATTACTGTAAAGTGAAGTGAAGGAGCTCATTGTACTTAGAAATCACTTGACTTTAAGCTGAAAGAGGTTTGGGATTGTGAGTGGCAGTCTCACAGAGGCTCTCAAACCTGGTATAAGGGAAGAAATAGCCAATTCTTAAGCATTTCCTGTTAGCTGGTTTAGTTGATCTGCTTGTTGGGAATCCATTTTTTTTGACTCTAACTTCCTCCATGTGCTGTACAGGGATCATTGTTGTCAAACTAAGGGCTATGAATTTCATTTTTTGAGCCAGAGTTTAAATCCAGTATCAGTCTTCAGTGCCACCATATAAATCTCATGGACCAAATCACATGTAAAATAGAAACCCAAATTATAGTTTCAAAAATAACTTAATAAACAACTAACAAACCCCACTGTCTTGCCTTCTTTCATATTACCAAGCAGATTTGCGCCGCAGAATAACTGCTAGATCTCAAAACATGATTTATTTTGCTCCCTTTTTTTCCCCTGTATGTCTAACCCACTATTTTTCTATCTGCATCTCCACTGTTAGTTATCACTATGGGACCTGTAGTCCATCTTCCATTCTCTCTTACTGAAGCATTTGAAATAATAATGGTTTAAGAGAAGGAGAGGGCTGTGTTTTGTATCTGACGTCTTACTGAAAGGAAGATATAGAAATAGTAAAGTGTTGTTCTCATATAAGATTTGCTAATCACAAGAAACCAGATTCTGTCACGTGTATCCATAAGAGTAATCATATGGTATATAAATAGAATTGTTTTTAAATAGAATAGCTGTCAAAGTCTTCAGTCAGGCTTCATCAGCAGCTCTTTAAGTGAAAAGATTGATTGAAAAGGAAAGTCAGTCAGCAGCAATTTAGTGTGAGGGCTAATAATCAGCACTTCAGTTTCATTCCTGTTAAGCTCAAGAAAGTCATTTGACATAGATGACACTACAAACTATACAACATAAATACTGATGTCTTGCAGACCTCACACAAGCAGACAAAAAAGATATATGTATATTATAGTATGTGGTAGCACAATATATTGTCCATATGATTACCGAGGCGGTATTTACACTTAAAAGAAAATAAAATGAGTTCTCTCTCCAGATCTCACCTCCTATAAATTTAAATAGAAGAAATAAGAAAACAATGCTAAAAAAAAGAATCTTTTCAGAATTTGAGGAAAATATTGCAAAAAGATTGTGAAGGTGTAGTCATGTAAGAATATGTGTATACTCAATATATTGGTCTTAAAAGATTTGTGTGTGTAATGCAGATTCTAGTGAAGATTCATTGACTTGAATAAGGTAATCAACAGCTCCTAGCAGCAGTTTCAAAGGTTAATCTGCCTTCATTTTTACCTCTTTAGCTAATTTACCATTTGCACTCTTAAATTAGGAGCAAGATAAAAGAGAACTGCTGCTTTGAGTGACAGTTTCTGAAGCCTTCTGCTTACAGCAGCAATGATTGGGTCCTGTTCAAGAGATGGATTGCAAGCCCCTGGTAACACCAGTGCCACAAAGGCTGCTGGAGGGGCTTTCAGCATTTATCTTCTAGAGATGTCGCAAAACTGCAGGAGTGTGTGGAAGATAACTTCCTAAAGCAGTTGCTAAGTGAGCCCACCAGGGGAGGTACCTTGCTAGACCTGCTAACAGAGAAAGACTGATGGGAGATGTGGTAGTCGGAGGCTATCTTGGGATTAGCGACCATGAAATAGAGTTCTCAGTTTGTGGCGAAGTAAAGAGGGGGGCCATCAAATCCACGACCATGAGCTTTCAGAGGGCAGACTTTGGCCTGTTCAGGACACTGGCTGAGAGGGTCCCCTGGGAGAGAGTCAAGAATGGCAAAGGGGTCAGGCAGTCTGGACGTCCTTCAAGGAGGAAGTATTAAAGGCACAGGAGCAGGCTGTCCCCATGTGCCGCAAGACAAACTGACAGGGAAGATGACCGGCCTGACTGAACAGGGAGCTCTTGCTGGGACTCAGGGAAAAACGGAGGGCTTACCACTTATGGAAGAAAGGGCAGGTGTCTCAGGAGGAGTACAGGGGTCTCGTTAGGTCATGCAGAGAGGAAATTAGGAAGGCAGAATCCCAGCTAGAACTCAGGCTGGCCACAGTTCTAAGGGACAACAAAAATGTATTTACAAATACCTCAACAACAAAAAGAAGGCCAAGGAGAGTCTGCATCCCTTATTAGATGCGGGGGGAAATATTGCCAACCTGAATGAGGAAAAGGCTGAAGAGCTTAATACCTGCTTTTCCTCAGTCTGAAATAGTCAGGCTAGTTATTCCCAGGATAGTCAGCCCCCAGTGTGGAAGATAGAGAAAGAGTGCGGAACAAACTTCCCATAATCCAGGAGGAAGCAGTTAATGACCTGTTGTGCCACCTGGACACTTGCAAGTTTAGGGGCCGGATGGGATCCACCCAAGAGTGCTGAGGGAACTGGCGGAGGAGCTGGTCTCTGTCATCTATCAGCAGTCCTGGCTAACAGGGGAGGTCCCAGATAACTGGAGGATCACCAGTGTAACACTAATCTACAAAAAGGACTGGAAGGATGATCCCAGAAACTACAGGCCTGTCAGCCTGACCTCCATGCCGGGCAAGATTATGGAACGGTTGATCCTGAACGTGCTCACCGGGCATGTGAAGGACAACAAGGGGATCAGGCCCAGCCAGCAAGGGATTCAAGAAAGGCAGGTCCTGCTTGACCAACCTGATCTCCTCCTATGACCAGGTGACCTGCCTAGTGGATGAGGGAAAGGCTGTGGGTGTCGTCTACCTGGACTTCAGTAAGGCCTTTGACACTGTTCTCCACAGCATCCTCCTGGAGAAACTAGCTGCCCATGGTTTAGATGGGTGTACTCTTCGCTGGATAAAGGACTGGCTGAATGGCCGAGTGCAGAGAGTGGTGGTGAAAGGAGTTAAATCCAGTTGGTGGCCGGTCACAAGTGGTGTTCCCCAGGGCTCAGTTTTGGGTCCGATCTTGTTTAACACCTTTATCATTGATCTGGATGAGGGGATTGAGTGCTCCCTCAGTAAGTCTGCAGATGACACCAAGTTGAGTGGGAGTGTTGATCTGCTCAAGTGTAGGAAGGCTCTGCAGAGGGATCTTGACAGACTGGATCGATGGGCTGAGGACAACTGTATGAGGTTCAACAAGGCCAAATGCTGGGTGCTGTACTTGGGTCATAACAATCCCGTGCAAAGCTACAGGCTTGGGAAGGAGTGGCTGGAGAGCTGCCCAGCAGAAAAGGACCTAGGGTAGTTGGTCAACAGCCAGCTGAACATGAGCCAGCAGTGTGCCCAGGTGGTCAAGAAGGCCAACGGCATCCTGGCTTGTATCAGGAATGGTGTGGCCAGCAGGAGTAGGGAGGTGATTGTGCCCATGTACTTAGCACTGGTGAGGCTGCACCTGGAGTACTGTGTTCCATTTTGTGTCCCTCACTACAAGAAGGACATCGAGGTGCTGGAGTGTGTCCAGAGAAGAGTAACGAGGCTGGTGAGGGGTCTAGAGAACAAGTCTTATGAGGAGCGTCTGAGGTAGCTGTGGCTTTTTAGTCTGGAGAAGAGGAGGCTGAGGGCAGACCTTACTGCTCTCTACAATGATATGAAAGGAGGTTGTAGTAAGGCAGGTGTTGGTCTCTTCTCTCAGGTAACTAGTGACAGGATGAGAGACAATTGCCTCAAGTTGCGTGAGCGGAGGTTTAGATCGGATATTAGGAAAAATGTCTTTACTGGAAGAGGGTTACGTATTGGAACAGGCTGCCCAGGGAAGTGGTGGAGTCACCATCGGTGGAGGTCTTCAAGAAATGTAGAAGTGGCACTTTGGGGCATAGTTTAGTAGGCATGGTGATGTTGGATTGACAGTTGGACTTGATGATCTTAGAGGTCTTTTCTGACCCATAACTTTATGATTCTTTTATCTTCTGGTACAGTTCAGAACTTAAAGCAGCTCTGCTGTTACCTTTTAGTGTGGGATATTAGTGGGGGTTGACTCATGCATTTCTTATTGTAAGGACTTTGAAGAGTGTTCTGCATCACCAAATGCATTTGTTCTTCCATCACAATGTCCTGAAAGCTAGCAGGAAATTTTCCTCTACCCATCAGAAGGAATGAAATTGCCACCCAGTCTTTGAAAATTTAAAGATGTATGAATTCCAAAGACTAATCTGGCACTCAAATTTGGAGGAAAAAACATTTAAAGGTGTGGGATTTTAAATAAAATAAATGTAACTTCTTTACATTTCATAGTAAGAAGGCTACCAATCTCCCATGTACTGTTCTTTTCCCCTGCATGTGGCAGTATCAGTTGGCAAAGAGATCATGCTGTTCTTAAATGAAGAGCCTTTTCCATTGACTTTGAAGTAAAGCTGTTTGAGGAAGTTCCTTTTTCTTAGCATTTTCACGTGTTTATTGGCATTAAAATTTACTGCATTACAGTAATAAGACGCCTTCATTTTATACTTCCTTATTAGAAAATACATTATCTTCCTTGTAGCGTATGGGAGCGATTATTAAAGTGATGGCAATAAGAGTAATTTCTAGTTAGCAAGCTAGTTGTTTATTCTAGTTCATTATCACTGAATCTGACTGCTCCATAGTAGTCTTTTAATAGTAAAGGAAAAAATACAGGCTTGTGTCATCAAGATGTTGATGTAAATACCTGACGTTTTAGGAACAGGCACTCTGCAAAGTTCCCTTTAGTCGCAATAACCATAGGAATGTAGAAGGTTATTGCTTAGTAATTACCCATTTCTACTATTCTGAGATTAGCAGAACAGACAGTTTTACATATCTGACTACCAAGTTATAAGATTACTTTAAAATATGATACCAGACTCATTAAGGAGGCTAGTAATACCTGATGTGCTTAAGCAGTTCATTTAAAGTTCGTAGACCACTACATTTTTATATTAACTTCTATTTAATTTATATTTATGTATTATATTTGTATTTACATAAATATTTTATATAATAAATTATATATAATGAAAAGACAAGGAAAAAAAAGGCATTCAGTGCAGAGAAATAGTGCAGACTGTTAACCACCTGTGGATGACATGATAAATTTCTACTTGTTTTAGTTTCCAGCATAGGTAAATTTCATCTTTCTGAGTGCAAAAGAGTAATCAGTACTTGCTAAATGCAAAATTGCATTATTTCATTGAGGATTTTCTTCTAAAACAACAAAAACAAATAGTCTCGCTTTCTCTTTGTCTTCCACAAATTTACAGCCAAGGAGAAACAGAAAACTTATAGCCATGACTGACTCACTCCACTCAATCTATTTGTAAAAACATACTTTTATCTCTCCAGTATGTATTTCAAGCATTGGAAACTAAAACACTCCCAAAATATCAAGACAAGTAAAGTGTACCAGCTGAACTACAGGTAAATTATTTCTCCCTTGCTGTTCAAATGTAATCCAGAATAGCTGCTTTTATTGCCTTTGCGACTTCTTAATAATTCTTAAAATAATTTTTAGAAATGTCTTTCTTATTTTTTAACTGTTTTGTAAAATAGTCTCTTCTAAGACAAAACATTGTCTCAGATAACAGCTCTGACAAAGCCTCATGTGAAAGCTATCCTGTTTCCGGTTTAAACTTGTTTGAAGTTTCTATTTATTAATATAGAATCAATCAAGTTGTGCTAGGGGAGGTTTAAATTGGATATGAGAAAGAATTTATTCACCAAAAGGCTTATCAAACACTGGAACAGGCTGCCCAGGGAAAGGATTGAGTCACCATCCTCGGAGGTATTTAAAAGACATGTAGACGTGGCACTTAGAGACAAGGTTTAGTGATCAACCTGCTATAGCAGTAGGTTAATGGTTGGACTTGATCATTTTAAAGGTCTTGTCCAACAAAAATGATTCTCTGATTCTATAATATAAAAAATACAATATATAACATAAAATGCAATATATACAACATATATATTACATATCGTTAAACTTTTATTTATTCGCTTTTCGTTTATTATCATATTCTTCTTATTTCTTTCGCTCTCGGACTTGTTTTTAGGTAGAGAAACAAATGGCCAATACCCACATTCAGAGACACAGAGACATCAAGGCAATATGCTCAGAAGTAACCTATGCATTTGGAAGAGTTAAGTCTCACATGCATGATAAAATTATGGTGATTGACAAGTCCTCATGTATCAGTAAACTGGCTGAGTGATATTAGATAAGCTGTTGGGATCAAGCAAGAAACCGATCAAGCAAGAATACCCTGCCTGCTTGAATTCAAAGTATTTGAAGAACCAACCGGAAATGTGTCTGTGCCTGTTCAGAGCAGAGACGGAGGTGTTTTGATAATGGACAGTGCATGAGAGTAGATATTTTGATCACCTCTCTAATGTCCAAATGTCTATAAATTTGAAATAAATTGAACTACATTTACAATCCCACGTAAGTTGTCGGCTAAGAACAAACATAAAATAATTTCTGCTATTCATTGATAATTTTGATTATGTATCTGATCTTAGTAAAAGTTAGGGGAAACAAGCCTCTACGGTATGAGTTTTTTTCTGGTTTTGTGAATATTGGCTACGCACTGCAACTAAATTCTCCACTATTCTATAAGAAACCCATAATGTCATAATCATAGAATCATAGGTTGGAAAAGACCTCTAAGATCATGAAGTTCACCTGGCTATTTGACACATAATTAAAAATATCAAAGTGTTATAAAACTTCCAGTTATTAAGAAGGTCAGTATCTTTCTTATAAAGTGAATTTTTGATCAAAACTCATTAACTTTATTAGCTCTAAATGTTGTTACTAAATAACTTCAGTTTGACAAAACCTTGAATGAATTACAGGCTGAGTTCCACTGAGAGGTTATGCTGTTTCCCGATGAGATACAGAACTGGTTGTGTCTTAAATGGTCTCTATAAACTCAGAATGAAGAGCCCAGACTCTTTCAGAGTCTACATTTTCAGAGGGGCTCTTTTCACATCTTTGCCAGAAAGATGTGAAATCTTTGTGCCTGGCAACTCTGCCAGCTTTGAAGACATGCCACCTACCAGAGTCCTCATTTTCCTACAATTTTAATACTTGTTGTTCCAGTATCCCCAAATGATCATGGGACAAAGAGTCTGTAAATCCTGAAACAAAACTCATATGACATCCTGATAGCTGTAAAGCCTTGAACCTTCATGAGGGATTGAAAGCAATTTTCATTCTTGAGAATTTCCACAGTATGCGTACCAAGAAGTTCAAATTAATTTAATTCACCAAGAAGATACTGTGCTGCTGATAAAACACTGTTTCAGAATTTCCATGGTTTCTAAAACCATATTTTATAGTTGTTTTTCAAGATTTTTAAGTGTTTTGTAATTAGAATAAAAGAAAAAATAATGCAACATATTAAACTGAAAATAATGAATTCCAAACTTGAGCAAATTTCCTTTTGGCCTGCAATGGCCTGATTTTTTTTCCCCTTCTAGGAGCAGGATGGGGATTAGCAATGTTCTTGACTTTCCCTTTGAAACCATCTTTTCTCCCCTAATCTTAGTTTTGTATGATGTAATCCTGTAAATGTTTGGGAGACAAAGACAACGCACCGATTTCTTTCTTCCTTGTTAATTGCTTCATCCTTGTACTGCTTTCAATCCTTTCTAAAGAACAAGGAAAAGAGGAAACTTCTTTTGTAAATCTATTCTGCATCATTGCTGGGCTACTAATGACTGGAAAATATAATTAGTCGAATCCAAATTAGGCTGGTGCTTAGCAAGTGAGAACCCAAGGTATAAAATGGCCATAGTGAGAGAATAATTTCAGACCGTTACTGGCTTATAAAAGGTTTGAATTATTATACTCTTCCATACTACACTGTCTCTGCTGATCACGTACTAGATGCTGCATACTGAAGCACTAACTCCACGTGCTTTAAACTTTTATGGATCTAAATGAGTTCTTAGTACCTGGCAGATACTGTCCCTTGATTGCTGCCTGTTCCACCAGGGTTTACTAGCCTTTGGTTGTTAGGGGTTTCTACTGAATTTTTTCTGGATCTCATGCAAAAAACAAAAACAATATTATAGGCATTATAGACATTATAGGCATTACAGGCAACATTATAGACAAACACACCCACAAACTGATAGATTTTTTCAGTTTGACATAATTGCACAGCTTACACTGCTTTGAACAGGTGGTTAAGCTGTACATTGGCCTGTTCTCCAAATAGGAACACCTATAGCTCTTTGTTTCAATGTTATTGATGCTTTTCATTGCTGTAGTTTGACCGTGGCCGGCAACAAAAGGGCCACGTGGTCGCTCTATCGCCCCTTTCCCCCACACTGGAAAAAAAAGGCAAAAACTCATGGGTCGGGATAAGGGCAGTTTAACAGAACAGCAAAAATGGGAACAGTAGCAACAATAATACTGATAAGGAGAATATGCAAAACAAACAGCGAAATGCACAGAGCAACTCTCACCACCCAGTGCCCCGCACACTCCCGAGCCGCAACTGACTTCCCCCTGCCCAGCTCCCCCACCGGAATTCAGCATGACGGTACATGGTACTGAACACCCAGTTTTGTTTGGCCAGTTTGTGTCAGCCCGCCCAGCTGTGTCCCCTCCTGGCTTCTGGTGAAAAATAACCCTCTCCTGGCTGAACACAGGACATTCATAAATTGGGTATTATGTATGTACTGTGGGGATTCTCTTTACCATTGTTTAGAGTGAGATTCATGTGATGAAATTTAGACATCTACTGTGTATGCTCATCACTTTATACTCCCTTTAAAGTCAAGGAAAGCAGTTCATGTAGATGACTACAGCAAGTCAGCCACCCTCAGCCTGTTATGGTCCCCATGTAGATGTCCGTAATGATGATGCTCAAAACTGGACAAGATAAATCACATCCTGGCTCTGTGGTAGGGAAAATATTCACAAAAAGAAGTGGAAACCGCATCCACCAGAACACAGACATAAGAATGTGCCCAAACAATAGGTTTATCTGGGTATTTACATATATTCATTTCGGGCTTCCTACCTCTGGCTTTTGCCTTAATACATATTCTAAGACACCTGCAGTAATAATGATGAAAGTTTATCTTCCTGTGTGTCTTCGATATAATTTTAATCTTCTTTAAAATGGTTCAAGCCTGTTCACTTTTTCCTTTCAAGATAGCACCAAGACTTTGTTTATTTGTGTATTCAAAGGAATTTCTACTTACCTATAACATACAAAAAGAAAATGCTGTGGATGCTGAGATAATCTTTAATTCTTATCCTCCAAATGAAAAGGCAAGTCTGAATGTATCCTCATCTTTTCATTGCTTACTAGAAAGTTTGGTACCACAATCTCATTGCAGAATCTGCAGTGTTGAGAAATTTCTGAGCTGAGAGGTAAAGCATCATTGAAGATCTTGAAATATGTACTTCACTTCTGAAAAGAGAGAACAGAACTGAAGCATAAGCAAATTCTGTGTGATTTAGCCATAGTAGTAGATCAGCTGCAAGCCTTTCAAGATATTTGCCAGGATGTCAAGAATCACAGGTTTTAATTTTCTTAAAGAAATGTTCTGTGGCTTGACCAGTCTTCAAGTTAAACCTCACATAAACTCTGCAATGGGTCTCTTAAGGGGTACTGTGTGTAAGAACAAGACAGTCTTTCCAGCAACATGGAAAATAATGTAATTACTGTTACTTTGATGAGAACAGAGGTCTGATTTGAGAAAAGTGTTCCCCATTCTCCTGGTTAAGACTGGTATTAGTTTCAACACTTACGCTCCCTCCTAACTCTCCCTCCTAAGCCCCTGCCTTCTGCAAATGCTGTGAATTCTGAGATCTAAACTATCATTAACTAAAGAATAACGGTTTTATGGAATCATGGAATTGTTTAGGTTGAAAAAAGACTCTTAAGATCATCATGTCCAACTGTAAACCTAACACTGCCAAGTCCATCACTAAACCTTGTCTCTGAGTGCCACGTCTACATGTCTTTTAAATACCTTCAGGGATGGTGACTCAATGACTTCCCTGGGCAGCCTGTTCCGGTGTTTGATAACCCTTTAAGTGAAGAATTTTTTCCTAATATCCAATCTAAACCTCTCCTGGCATAACTTTTTACTGTTTCCTAATGTCCTATTGCTTGTTACTTGCGAGAAGAGACTGACCCCCACCTTGCTACAAGACTTGTGCTACATAAGACTTGTGCTCTAGACCCTTCATCAGCTTCATTGCCTATCTTTGGACATGCTCTAGTACCTCAAAGTCTTTCTTCTAGTGAGGGACCCAAAACAGAACACAGTATTTGAGGTGCATCTTCACCAGTGTGGAGTACAGGGGCACGATCACTGCCCTACTCCTGCTGGCCACACTAATCCTGATACAAGCCAGGATGCTGTTGGCCTTCTTGGCTACATGGGCACACTGCTGGCTCATGTTCAGCAGGCTGCCAACCAACACCCCAAAGTTCTTTTCTGCTGGGCAGCTCTCCAGTCACTCCTCCCCAAGCCTGCAGCGTTGAATGGGGTTTTTGTGACTGAAGTGCGGAACACAGTGCTGAGCCTTGTTGGATCTCAGTCAACTAGCCTCAGCCCATTGTTCCAGCATGTTCAGATCCTTGCTACCCTCAGGCAGATGAACACTCTTGCCCAACCTGATGTCATCTGTAAACTTACTGACAGTGCACTTGATCCCCTCATCCAGATCGTTGATAAAGTTGTTAAACAGAAATGGCCCCAGTACCGACCCCTGGGAAACATCATTTGTGACTGGCCACCAAATGAATTTCATTCCATTCACCAGAACTCTTTGGGCTCAGCCATCCAGCCAGATTTTTGCCCAGTGAAGAGTACACTCATCAAAGCCAGTTTCTCCAGGAGGATGCTGTGGGGAAACAGTGTCAAAGGCTTTACTAAGATCTAGGTAGACAGCATCAACAGCCTTTCCATCCTCCACTAAGCAGGTCACATTGTTATGGAAGGCAATCAGATTAGTCAAGGAGGACCTACCTTTCATAAACTCATGCTGACTGAGCGTGATCACACTGCTTGTCCTGTATGTGTCTCACGGTGGCATTCAGCGTGATCTGCTCCACAACCTTCCGTGGTACCGACCAGACTGACAGGTCTGTAGTTCACCAGATCTTCCTTCCGGCCCTGCTTGTAGATGGGTGTCACATTTCTTAACTTAGCGTCAACTGGGACCTCCCCAGTTAGCCAGGACTGGGCTTTACACCCGCCCTGCAAGAGTTCTCCATGTGGTGTCCAAGCAGCAGCAGGACCAGTGGTGTTATTTGGGTCAGGGGGCTTCAGTCCCTCATTGGGGCCCTGCATTGTCTCTAGGCAGGTTGAAGATTCTTCCCTTGTCTTCAGAGAGGCCCTGCTGCTGTCAATGGATGTCTTCCCTATCTTCTAGCTGCCACCAAGTCTTTGGGGCACTCCTTCACTTAGTTTGGCAAGGGTTCAATGAAAGTTCACTTTATCTAGCTGACTAATTCGTAGTGTGCAGCCTAAGGCTTCAGTGAAGTTAGCCACTAATGCTAAGCAACTTAGTTATAATAATATATATATATATGAGTAGCATACCAGGCCCCAAAACAGCAACACTTCTTATATTCTGTCTAGTATTTTTTCTATAACAAGGTGATTTATATCCCAAAAGTGATTATCCCTCTCCATTAACTGCAAAGTGATCTCAGATTGGATGCGTTATGCAAACATCTTAGACGGGAATAAGCTCTGGATACTAAGTGCAGATATCTCCATGTAAGTTTGATGTCAAATTCAAAATGCAAAAAGACCAATTGAATTGCCTTAGGATGTCCGGAAAATCTGTATAGAGCTGTCAGAAATGAAGGAGGTCAAGGAAGATTTAGATTTTGCAGAGTGGCAGCTGCATGCCTTCTGGAAACCCCCAGGGCAACATAACTGGCACCGGATGTGCATTTGGGCAATTGTATTGAGCACATAGTCAATGGCACCCAGAGCACAATTCAGATTAGTCTACAAAAGATATCTGTGGTGAAAATCACATCCAAAACATACGTGTCTAGTACCTTGGAGATTCATCATGATTAGGTACCATTCAAATAGCTAGCTCGCTTGTAACTCCTGTGCCAATTCCTTGTGGATGTCTGATATCCCATTATAAGCCCTCTTATGTGTGCATAACTAAGCCCCGAGATGGATTATCATTACATTTAGATGTCTTCATTTCAAACTGAAACCCACCCTTAAAAATAGATGAGATTAGTATGCTTTCTAATCTCTTTCTCCCTCATTTCGCTCTGCTGTAAAATGGACATAATCATACCAAGCACAGGATGCTTTCTCAAATATGTTGCAATGTTGTTGTAACTCCATTAAAACAATTTATTGAAATCTGTGCATGAAAGCGTTTCCATCTAGCTGAGGAACCAGTCCAGGAGTTGTAAAGTTCATTCAGTAATGAGCACTATAAAGCTGAAAAGTAATATCTTCTAACAGATTTTTCTTAATTAGCCACTAAAGCTGTAGAGTTAGGTCTTCCCCCAAACAGAATTTCATTTGCAAAGTTAAACATTTTAAATGGCTTTGCCATTTAAACATAAAATATGCTTTGTTCTCTCAGACAAGAAGTCCCTAGTCCCTTGAATTTGGTTCATCTATGCATTCCCAGTGGTAATCGGTATGACAATTACCGTGTGATGAAGTCTGAAGACATTCCTGAGGCAATACATCCTAACAGAGTAGCACGTTCAGCTTACACTTAATGGACATGATGACACTTATGTAGATGCAGGGAATGATACATTATGGGTAAGCTGCATGAGATATTTAAAACCTTCAGCAGGGCTATATTGTACATGCAGCGGAAAAAAAATGAAAGTAAAAAATTCCAGAGCACTAAAAAGAAAGTCACATTTAAATTTGCCATTTAGCTGTCAAAATACGTCCTGCTGATTGTGCTACCAGTCAACAGAATGCACATTTCATACATATCACACATGAAAAGCAAAATACTTTGAGATATATCACAGAGCCACAGCACAGGCCCATTTCCTCTGGAAACAGATGAGTGCCATTTAACCACAGCTCAGTTAATGACTTCTGTCATTGTGCAAATCAATGGAGCTTCTATAATGTTATATTTTGTTTATTTTCCCTTTTGAACATGAGCAAGTATAACTGTATTCTTTAATTAAACCAATTTTAATTGTATTTTGCATGCTTAAATGCAATATTTTTGTACTACAATGTACAACTCTAGGCACACAAATAACACTTAGTAATACAGCAAGCATCAAGTTCATTTCTCTTCTCCATATAGCAGCCTTTCAGTGAAAGCTCCTTTATTTGCCAACACTGCTGAAGACCTCCTAAATGTAAGGTCCTTCCAGTCAGCAGTGAACTTTTATTTCCATAGGAAAATAACTGATGTTAATAATAGCCCAGAGACAAATTATAATTGCCAAGAGGGAATTTATTTCTGAGTAAGGGCATAAGGCATTATCGATATAACACTACCTATGTAACGAATCCCAGGGACTTGGCCTAGAATTGTATGGAAATCCAAACAGCAGAAATAGTACAGCAAGATCTGAATTCTAAAGTACTTTCCTAAAAGTATATCAGAAAATACAGACTATCTTGCTGTAATATTTTAAAGCAAATGTGAGCGTCTTCACCGAATGTCATGTAGCATAACATATATTTTGCTTCTTTACCTTCACTTACAACTGTTTAAGCATATTTTTAAGCAAGCTGTGCATTCCTTGATGTAAATAACTTTTTTGACTGTAGCCTTTCATACGCTTGTCCAGCCCTGCTGATGTTAATTCTTAGAGCAAGGAAAAAAAAGACAACAAACTTTTCAAGTCTCTCATGTATTATCAGCATAAGAGGGTCTACATATTATTTTTATCTCTACTTTCACTGAGTTTTGTGTTGTTTAAATATGTCTGTTGGAATGTCAGATGAAAAGCAAAAAAAGTAACCAGTACCTAATGAATATGAATTTCCTTATTTCTCAAAGGAAAGAAAAAATTGACACAATATTAAAAGTTAAAATTAACTGAATTAATTCAGACAGCTAGTTGTCACACTTTTCACAATCTACTGACGCCCATAACAATGCACTCCTTAGCTGCGAAAAACAGTGGTCTTCAAGTTTTGTCCAAAGCCATCTACCATTATTGATTTTGTTTTTCTTGTTACGGACAATGTTTTCACTCTAACCTTCATAAATTTACTGTGATGTTGCAAGTGAGTTTGCTATGTAAAATTAAAAAAAGCAAGACAAAATGCAAAGAATCCTCCCCCCCGCACTCCCACCCCCCACACTATCTCATTTTGCCCACTGTTTTCCACCTATTGTTTACATATCATGTTTCCTGTGTCACTGGATTCATCAGATTTTACACTCACATATATATAATTTTCACTAATCTGGAGAGATGTTAGTCATCCTGTTGTTCAAGGGCCACTGCTAACTGCTAAACCTGTAAACGTAGAACCTACAAAGGGCATGATGGATTTCCAACCTTGAAATCTTTGTAAGGGTATGCCTTAGCAATGCCACAAGATACAGACTAGGTGACAGAAACATCAGAGGAAATATTAAGACTTCTACATATATTAATTACTCAAGTTAACCACTTTCAGACATACTGGATGTTTGGAGTTTTTTCCTTTCTTTGTTTTCCCCAAAAAATTTTAGGTGATTTTCAAGTTAAACAGCTTGACATACACTGCATGTTAACTGTTTAATACAAGTTACTTGAACAGTGTTAGTTAGTATGAAATGGTAATCACACTGAAATAGAGAGAAAGGACTTCAGAATCAGTCTTGCATTGTATTAACTTGGTCTGAATTTTGACCTTGGTTTAAGTATTTCACTAACATCATTTAATTACATCAACTACTTCTGATAACACACTCATACCAAATGCCATTTTCTGTTATAATGTTATATCTGGAAAAAAACTGTAAGACATAGAAATAAGCAACTCTGTTGAAGACATGCAGTAAAATCTGAATTCTGCAGTAGTGAATTTCAGAGAATTAATTATTTGTTCATCCTGAACATGACTTGAGTTTTTCAGTCACAACTGCCATGATTCCAGTGGCTTACAGTGCACCTTCTCCTGCCTGACCTCTCCCTAGACCCGAAATTACTGTAATCTGCAGAAGTATTCTGCATAAGGACTGCTACAGGTTTACCCTATTGTTCCAATTCTTCACCACATCTTTGCTTTTCATAATAGTTTGAAACAGGATACTGGAGTAGGCAGACTTGCGATCTTACCTAGGAAGGCCATTTACAGGAAATCAAAAGACCATTTCGTTTCCCTGCAGTGAGATTAGTTTTCATATTCTTTAAAGGATATTAGTAACTGATAGCACTGTGACACTATCTGTCCTGTGGTTCTTTATATCTCACATTAACTAAATGCAACCTCTTCTGACAGCACTGTGGAGTGTTCCTCTACTCACTCCTGGAAAACAGTATTGCTACCTGTAGTTGCTTTCTCAATCTGTGCAAATAGTCATGGCTTAGTTGGAAATTAGTGCAACTATAGTCATTTATGCATGCTGAGGATATGGTCACTAGAGAGTGATGTGGGGGGAAAAAAAAGGGTAGAAAGCTTTACTGATGTCTCACATGTAATCTAGATTCTCATTTAGGCCGTCTGGTCAAGTTTTCTTCCAGTGCTACTTCCCTGAAATAAATGGAGTTACTCCAGCAGGAAGTTTGACCTGCTATTTTTGCACGAGACGTTCTTATTTTCCAACAGAACAAAACGTACTCCTCATAGCTGAAGCAACACTGGAAGGCTTTTGAGTTTATGGCAAATTCCAGGCTGGACAAAATAAGCTGGCGATCAAGCCATGACTGGTTATTGTTCAAACTTAATTATAGTGCAGACCAGTTGTTCACTTTTCCTGTCTCGTGCTCTAAGCAACATGTTTCCGATAGGGAAACCCTCCAAGTTGGCTCCTTCGCCAACCAGAAGACTTTGCCAGTGGTTTAGTTCTCATTCTGAGAATAAAATAAAGGATGTCAGAAGCCAGTGGTCTCTAGCATTGCTCCACACATTACTGCTCTATAAATTATTGTTCTCTTGTGATGTTTGTTGGAGTTTCCATTGAGACTCAAGCATTTATTTTGTTCACTAAACAGAAGCTCTATAAAGATAGAGTAGAGTGAATGAAACAAGCCTGCAAAAGCAAAGGCAGACACCAGCACTGGCCAGCAATGGACAGGACATATTAGGTGCCAGTGAGACACATTCTGTAAATGCTCTGAAGTTTCTCAGAAGCTCAAGGTGAGATGCAAGATAGAACACAGGTGAATAAAGTGACATTTAGATGGAGTTTTAAGACTTTTAGATCAAGAGAGTAGCATTTATTCTCAAAGATCTGACTATAAGTTATTTGACATTCTGGACTCAATTGCATTTCATTAATCATAACTCATGTAGATGTTATAGACATTTCCTCACAGTGTCTTAATACTGTTATCGCCTTCTGCTGAACCCTAATATCCAGTTAAACTCTAGTGAGTCTGCGTGCTAGACCCATGATAATCTTTTTTCCCAGCTGGAAAGCTGTGATAGATAGAAGGATTTTCGTTAGTCAGCCCATGACATGGTCTGAATTGTTATGTCTATGTTTGTGATATGCTGATATATTTCACTCTTTCAATGAAAAATTAATTTCAGACAATTATTAATGTGTTCAAGGAAAATGTTTCCATCTTCCACAGAAGTAATGTAAAGATAATTTTCTTATTAAAATTCTTTAAGGACGGGTAAAAAGAAGTTTCATTTTCTCTCCCTGTTCCTCACTTTATTCTGGGAGTTCCTCACTTTCAGCTGTTTCCCCAAAGGTCAGTACTCAGCCCAATCTTGTTCAATTTCTTCATCAGTGGATGAAGGGACAGAGTGTACCCTCAGCAAATTTTCTGATAGTACAAAACTGTCAGGAGTGGCTGATACACCAGAAGACTGTGCTGCCATTCAGCAAGACCTGGACAGGCTGGAGTGTTGGGCAGAGAGGAACCTGATGAAGTTCAAAAAGGGCAAGTGCAGGGTCCTGCACCTGGAGAGGAACAACCCCAGGAACAGGGGCAGTACAGGCTTGGGGCAGACCTGCTGGAGAGCAGGTCTGTGGAGAGGGACCTGGGAGTACTGGTGGATGACAAGTTGACCATGAGCCAGCAGTGTGCCCTGGCTCCCAAGAAGGCCAATGGGGATCCTGAGGGGCATTAGGAGGAGTGTGGCCAGCAGGTTGAGGGAGGTTCTCCTCCCCCTCTCCTCCGCCCTTGGAAAGCCCCATCTAGAGTACTGTGTCCAGTTCTGGGCTCCCCACTTCAAAAAAGATGAGGAACTACTGGATAAAGTCCAGAGAAGGGCTAAGAGGATGATGCAGGGACTGGAACATCTCTCCTATGAGGAAAGGCTGAGGGAGCTGGGCTTGTTCAGGCTGAAGAAGACAAGGCTGTGAGGGGACCTTAGAAATGCTTATAAATATCTTAAGGGTGGGTGTCAGGATGACAGGACCAGACTCTTTTCAATGGTGCCCAGTGACAGGACGAGGGGCAACAAGCACAAGCTGAAGCACAAGAAGTTCCACCTGAACATGAGGAAGAATTTCTTCCCTCTGAGGGTAACAGAGCACTGGAACAGGCTGCCCAGGGAGGTAGTGGAGTCTCCTTCTCTGGAGATATTCAAGACCCGCCTGGACGCGGTCCTGTGCAGCCTGCTCTGGGTCACCCTGCTTCGGCAGAGGGGTTGGACCAGATGATCTCCAGAGGTCCCTTCCAACCTCTACCATTCCATAATTCTGTGATTCTTTGAAAAGTGCAACTAGACACCAAGCTTGGAAGACAAAACTACTGCAGCTGAATGAAAAATGTCCTCAAGGCTGAAAATTATTTGTTTTGCAAAAATATCCAGCTGTTAGTTTTCTTCATAAGAGTCTAAAAGAAATGATTAATTCATACTTTTGAATTGTCAACTAATTTCAAGAATGAGGAAAATCTGGAAACAATATTTCTTTCAGACCAGTTTTTTCTCTCCTTGTATTTTTCCAATACATCAAAGTTTCATGAACATTTTACAGTATTTGCGCTAATTTCAGTATCATATCTCACATGTGAAAGGTACGAGATCTTAGAAAGCCTCCTGAGGAACCCCTGAAAGGTTCATGGCACTGATGAGGGTTCTCTGGGTTTCTGTCTGCCCACTGTGTGTTTGTTTTAACAGTATCAGAGGGGAAAAAAGATGTATGATAGAAGGTATTGAAAGCTCACTAAGGAAAGCATATTCACTATTTTAAGAACAATATGATTAAAATTCAAGAAGAAGATTTGAAACCAAATGAAGTTATTAGTCGTATGCTGCTTAATTAAATTGTGCAATAGAGTATTGGGGAAATGGGGAACTGTCGCATTAAAGGGGGGGGGGTAAGGGGAGTCTGACATTCAACTAGCCTGCCAGAGCCCTTCCAAGGACTTTCACTGAAACAGTTTCGCAAAGTTGAAACAATAGGTAATTTATTCAAGCGACAGTTATCACAGATTCGGAATTGCCGTTGATAAATTCACTGTCTACAAAAGTTGAGCTCAAAGTGATAGTTTAGCGCTTTAGTTAACAATGTGTTCCCGGGGGTACGTCTGACAAAGTCAGAGGCGCGACTCTTACCAAAAAGGCGTCCCTTCTTGGGGGGGGGAAGAGAGGTTCAGGCCCGTCGACCCATCCGTCAGGTGAAGTTCTCGCTTGGCTCCTCCTCCCATAGAGAGTTTTCAAGTGCCAATTTTTATATGTTTGGAAATCTTTTTGCGAGGTGGGACTAAGTCAATTATTGTGTATCGATTGGCTCTTGGCATGGAATGTCGTGTCGTCAGAGGCGGGACTCAGCAGTGTGACACACCTTCGGAGCGGGCATCTTGGTAGGTGTATTCGGGGGCCATCTGTGCTTTGTCCAAAGCAATCTCTGAAGCAATCTCTGGCTGCGCAGCCTCCGCGGCGCCCCACAGATCACTGAGTTTACAGTGATGGGCTATCCCCCCTTACTTTTGTCTGATAAGATAAGCACCAGTTATTTACTTCCTTTGTTAGCTCTTCAGCTCTTGACAACCTCAGTCCGTTTGTCTTTTGTCTTGCATTTGACAAGTCCAGCAAGGCCATCGATTACATTATCCACCCCGTGACTTTAGTCACATCTCGTAAAAAGGGAATATTAGAGGAATTTAGGTTCAGATGGGTTGAGGGGCTCATCTTCCTCCCTAATAGGAGAAGGAATTAAAGGTACATAATCAGGGTTATGAACTTTAAGCATTCTAATATGCGTACTAAAAGTTTTAGCTAATGAAGATTGTACACATGATAAACCCACAGAAATAACAATAAGGAGTACAATAAACATCAGTACATATTGAATCAAACTTTGTATCCATCCACTAATGTTTAGTCCAAGTCCATTAAAAACTTTCGAGATCCACCCCGTCCATTCCCAGGGCTTCTGCTTCATATTTTCACGGAGTTCTCGAGACTGTTCTGCAATCTTACGCATTTCATCCATGGCTTGATGTAACGTGACGGATACATTTGGGATAGAAACACAACAAGTTTCAACAGGATAGGAGGCATTTAGCCATCCACAAACACCACTTTCTTTTAACAAAATCATATCTAAGGCTAACCTATTTTGTAGCGTCATTTTGGATGTAGCTTGCAGCTGCAAGTCAACTGCATTAATTGCTGTTTTTGTCCAGTTTGCTAGGGATTCTACTTGCCATGTCAAATTTTCTATATATAATCGATTATTGGTAATTACTGTCCAATAACCCCAAAAAGCTTTCATTCCCAAGTTTATTCTCATTGCTGGTGTATAATAGCTCGGCCAGGCAAAAAGATTAACATTTTCTTGCATAGAGTTCCACATTTGTGACTGTCTTTTAGCTCTATGTCCTCGTGATTTTGTTAAGGATTGAATGAAATTAAAAGCTATAGTAGGACACAAACTTGGAATACCTAGAGTACATTCTAATCCATCCCAGTAGGGTTGAATGTAGTCTGATATTTGTCCATTAGAACACACCCATACAGTTTCAGGCGGTGCAGGTAGCATTAAAGTGCTACACGTACTATTTTAAAGTTCATCGAGGCTATTATGTCCATTTAGATAATGCTGGAAAGGAACTCGGCATCTTTTGGCCTGTGGCTCAGCATTGTTGCTAGAAACTATACGATATGCCCATGTGTTAACCTGTTTGGGATCCACTTTTATCATACACTCTGACCTTGTCTTAGGGATTGGAGCACTATAATTATGACATAAACATACACTTATTAAAGCATGGTAAAGGTCTGCAACCATCCATACCCATGGGTAGTCATCAATATTGGAACAAGTTATCTTGTTAGTACAATTCCATAATTGGACTGGCCCTAGCGGCATGGTAATTGGAGGCTTTTCTCCCCATTGTGTAAAACGAGTTCTATGATCAGCAATAGTCCACATACAAGGTACATCATTAGATTGTGGACTACACTTAGATCCATAGTTTGAGGGAAATTCGATACACCATTCAGCTTGTACTGGGATATTATATTTAAAGGTAATAGGTACACCCCAGAATGGTCGAGGAGGCTGGTCAAGCCAGGGTACCTCCGTGCAGTCGATAGACAATTTTATCTTGTTGTTTAAATTCAGGAAATTTTTGTCAAGCTCTCGAGTGCAGTTAGAATTAGACCATATGTTGGTATAGTTAAGATTTGAAGGATAAGTATAATGTTTGTAGGTAATTCCACTTCCCCATGGTATGGAGATGGTATTGTCTTTCATTTCCCATAAATCCAGCAGTGCTCCTTTTAAGTCAAGGGGAATAACCATAAAAGGGAGTTCCTCTGCAGGGGTCGTTGGCAACATAAGACAAGTGGTTCCCTGAGTCCAATTCATCATTCTAAGAAATCCTTGTAATAACTTAAAGGCTGCGTTTTCCTCTATCATACCCAAAGACTTCTTTGTTTTTTGATTATAATCTCTATGGAACACACGCACAGTTATTACACCTAATATGTAAACACATGTTAAACTTACACATATTTGTCTACCACTGCCAATGCATGATAGAAGATTCATATTGACAATTCTATAGTAAATTATAACTATCAAAACCACAACAAAATAAAACTATTTTGCATTATAAAAACAGTAACCTAAACAATAAAGCAAAAAGTAAAAAAAAAGGTCACATAATATACAAGTAAAATTAGAAATCAGTATTCCTATCAAAATTAAATCACTATTGTCCTTTTTGTCAGATTGTTTCGACCTTCTGGAAACTTTGGTTCACAGATGATTCCACAGATTAGGACTAGAAGTATAAATTAGCAGTCCTTAATGGCAGTCTGTTTTGACACGTGACAGTCTGTGTTTTCAGGCGTAGTTTCCCAGCGTTTGGAAAACACCTGTAAACAGAAAAGAAAGGAAAATGCTCGGTTGTCATTCAAACCGGCATATAATAGGTTAAAAGGTAGGTACTATCCATCTAGCACTGATTCGATGCAGTTTTCCGGAGTTATCTTTCGCTTCCCAAGCGTAAAGATTTTTTGGTTTTGTTAATACTAGTGCCACTGTTCCAATGTGAGGCATTTTAACCAGCACTGGCTAGCCTGCGTAAAAGCCAGTAGGATGTTCTGGTTTTACATCTGCCTTTGGCACCAGAATTGTGGCAGAAGCAGAGAATGCTTTCATTTTGGGACAGCCGTCTCCAGCCCATCTATTATTTAATTGATAGATGGCATTGGATAATCGTAGATGCCACCCAGATTCGTGGGTTTTAGCAAATCGCTTAACTAACCCGTTTGTTCTCTCAACAATACCATTTGCTTGGGGGTAGTACGGAGTATGGAATACCCACCGAATTCCTTCTTCTTTTGCCCAGTCTTGTACCACTGTAGCTGTAAAGTGTGATCCGTTGTCACTTTGAATCTCCTCAGGAAGGGGGAGTGTGCTGAACCATTCCTTCAGGCTGTAAACTGTGTTATCTCCAGTTGCAGCCGGGACAGCTGTTGCCATGGTAATTCCTGAAACAACTTCCACCCCTACTAATATATGTTTTTTACCCCCTGAGGGTCTCAATGGACCTATGTAATCAATTTGCCAGGTGTGCCACAGTGTTTTTTTATTTCGGATGTGCATGGGAGGTGCCTTACTTGGATGATCTTTGTTAAGTCGCAGGCGACACTGTGAACAGGCAGTGACCACTTGTTCATACAGTTTTGTTGACACAGGCCATCCCCGGGCTATGCCTTCCCGATACAAATCAGCTCGGCCAGTGTGCCCTCGTTTTACATGTAACCATTCAAGTAAACGTTCCCATTCTAATTCATCAGTTACAATATCAAATTTGTGTAGCCGTGTGAGGCTATCAAATTGTTGATTGAACTGGGCAGCAATAGAGGCTGATTGATCATGCCCTTTCACCCAACCAATGTGCAGTATCCTTTGTTCTCCTATTTTTAGCAATTGTTTCCAGCTGTCAGTTTGCCAGACTCGGACTCTATTTACCTGCCAGTCGTTGGCTGCCCAGTGGCTAACCCACTCGGTAGCTCCTTTAAAAACAGCATATGAGTCAGTGTAAATATAGTCAGCACTGTGTTGTGCAGCTAATAAAACTGCCCTAAGCTCCCCCACTTGTGCACTTCCTTTACCTGTTTCCCTGACCCGTTCTCCCGTGGCCACTTCCAGTGCCACTGCATTGTAATTCCACTCATTATTTTGCCTGTAGGATGACGCATCAGTGAACCATACCCCTTCGAGGTTGCTGGTTTCTGTTAGAGGAAGTGCCTCCCGAATTGGGGATGGTTTGCTTGGAGGAGTTTGGAACAGCGAAGTATTATCTATATCTTTTTGCAGTTTAGACACTTTAGTGCTGCCCTCTGTAATAGGCATAATGTCATGGATGCTTTCCAGATAGGCATACCACTTACGGACCGTGGGCTTTTGGGCAATGCCAGCAGGCGGCACCGTCCCTTTAAATATTGTGTCTAGGAGGCGGAAAGATCCCCAAATGATTACACTCTGTTTTTTTCTTGTTTGTTCCACTCGCTTTACAGCTCGTACCAAAGACAATAGTCCCTTTTCCAGATCTGAGTATCGCGATTCAGTATCATTAAAGGACTTTGAACTGAACTCAAGTGGATGCTCAGGCCCTTCAGGTCCTTTTTGCCAAACATTACAGTGAGAACCGTGTTCACTAAATCCCCATTCCACATGAATTGGATCAGAGGGATGTACAGGACCTAGCTGCTGAAATAGTCTCAATTCTTTTACCAGTGTCTTCAGGGCATTAGAATGTTGATTTGTCCACTCCCATGATTTCTTTTTTCTCAGTAAATTGTAAAGGGGTCGAGCAATGATAGAAAATCCAGGGACATGTTTACGCCAGTATACTAAAGTTCCTAAAACTTGTTGCAATTCCTTAACATTAGAGGGATCCTGTCCCTGTTCTATTTTCTCCAGTGTGTCAGGAGGGATAGAGAAGGCTCCTTTGATCCACCAGACCCCTAGGAATTTAACTTCCTGTGCTGGTCCCTAACACTTGGATGGGGGAATTTCCAGACCCAAGGCTGTTAATTGCAATGTCACATCATCCATAGCCTGTTTAACAGTGTCAAATTGTTCCCCTCCAATCAAAAGATCATCTATATATTGATATATAGTAACATCTGATGGAACAGGAATTCCACTCAGTGTTTTAGCTAAAGCATTGTGAGCAATGGTGGGGGAATGGTAATATCCCTGAGGCAGCCTGTTAAAGGTGTATTGTATCCCTTTCCAGGTAAAAGCAAATTGGGCTTTATCATGTTCCTGGAGTGGAACCATAAAAAACATATCTTTTACATCTAAAGTTGCCATCCATGTGTGAGATGCTCCCTGTATCTGAGTTACTAATTCTGCAATGCTCAGTACAGCTGCAGTTAAAGGTGCAGTGTTGGCATTTAATCGCCTGTAATCAATCGTGAGTCTCCACTGCCCGTTTGGTTTTTTTACTGGCCAGACAGGGGAATTATAGGGTGAGTGTGTACGAGTGATGATGCCTCGGTTTTCTAAGTCTTTTACCACCCCGTCAATACCCGATTGCGCAGCTGCTGGTAAGGTGTACTGCTTTGTGTTTGTAATTTTTGATGGTGGTAAAGATATGGACATTTCTAATAAATTAATTTTTTTAGGCTCATTCTGTTTAATTTCTCGCCCAGCAAAACTCCAAACTGAACCATCAGGGAGTTTCCACACTCTGCCATACAACAAATCAAATCCCAAAATATTAGTGTTAGCAGCACCGACCAGTACTTCAGTGCGGGTTAATCTTTGTTCGCCCGGGAGCCACAGGGTAATTTTTGCTGTAGGGCATTCCCTTATGACTCCATCAAGGCCTGTAAATTTTACTTTACGGCGACCAGGTTTTACATTTAAGCATGCTGCAGTCTCCTTGGTGATTACCGAAATTTGAGCACCAGTATCCATGAGAAAATTTACAAAAACTTTCTTTGGTCCCACCGGGATGGCAATGACAGGTTCGGGAGGTGTATCAGAGAGCCACTGTATAGCTAGTACCCACCGAGGAAGGAGGCTCACAGCCCTCCCTGCGGATAGGCGTTTTTTGCCTGAGGGTCTGTCAGATCAATTAGCTCCTGCTGTGGGGCGGAGGGTGCAGTGTTAAAAGTTGCTTTGTTTTCTGCCGGCTGACCTGTCTTTGCTGAATTAAGCTTATGGCTTAACGACTGTACGAGAATTTTTAGGTCAGTCGTGGATATACCAATCAGTAGATGCCGTGGCACCCCAACAGCTCGAGCTTTACGCCAGAGCTCGTTACGCTCCGTATCAAATTTTAATTTGCATTTGGGCTTAGCCTTAGGGCTGTGAATCTGGCGAAGTCGCTGAGGTGGCGGATCAGATAACTGTGAGGATCTGATCCATCCCATCCTGCGCCCGTAGTTTACTATATCTTGTACAAATTCACTCCAAGTGATTCCTTGATTTTGATCTTGGTCCCGATCTTGCCCTCGACATGGGCGTCGGCCTTGTCTGGGGCGAGCGACTTGAAGTCGATCTTGTATGTTGGCCACATATGTTTTTAAACTGTCTGGGAGGCCTCGGATCAGTGGAGTTAATCTTGCTGGATCTATAGGGGCTAACATTGGGGATCTTATTAACACATCCTGCTCATGCATTGCTTGTATGCAGGCAGCCTTTTGCACAGATGTCACCAAATCAGAGAACTCTGAGGTTTTTATAACAGAAGGTTCTCCTCTGTCATGTGGGTCTATGCCACCAGCCCAATAAGCAGCTCGCATAGTTAATGAATAATTATGATTACCTGGAGTGGTAGTTAGGAATACTCCAGGACCCCAGTAGCCTCCTGCTTCTTCCTCATTTAAGAGGATTCGATCTCCCCCAGTAAGGGAGACTCGACACACATATTCCATCTCGGATTCCTCCAGATACCTGGAATATTTTTCCTGCAATTTTGCCAATTCAGCAGGAGACCATGGAATGGTTCGTACAGTAGTACGAACCTGTTCTCCACCCTCATCGGTGGTTTCTGTTTTAATCAATGGTCGAATAGGTATAGGTTCTGGGGCCAAATCATAATCAGAATTTTCCTCCAGTTCACCATTATCATCCCTGTCCCAGATGTCTCCATCCCATGTCTCGGGATCCGCATATTGTGTTAATTTGCGGACTTGTTTAGCTGAGACCGAGGACGGTATCGGGTTTAATGAGAGATTTAATTTTTCTTCTAAATGTTTTTCTTGCCTATTGGCCCAAAACAATTGCGATTTAAGGTAACCGATTTCACCTTTTAGGGTGTCGATTTGTGTCTCAAATTTCTTTCCACTTTCCTTTTCAAAAGTCAGTGAAGTTTTTAACACTTCATTTTCTGATTTTAGTGCAGCATATTCTACATCTGCAATTTTTTCAGGTGGTGGGGACTCTTTGATTTCTTTCTGCGTGCAAGATAGGCAAGCCCCTAATACAGCACAAATAAATTTTTTGCCTTTAGTGCCTTTGATCTTTTGCTCACTTAAACATTGTTTTATACGTTCTACCACTTTATCCTCATCTTTCCAGAATTTCTGGGCCCATTCAATACCTGCTTGTGAAGGTGCACACTTATATTTTTGTAGCAGTTTATCCATGGCAATCCTGCCAACTACGCCAATTTTTTTACTGTCGCGTTGAAGGGGGGGGTAAGGGGAGTCTGACATTCAACTAACCTGCCAGAGCCCTTCCAAGGACTTTCACTGAAACAGTTTCGCAAAGTTGAAACAATAGGTAATTTATTCAAGCGACAGTTATCACAGATTCGGAATTGCCGTTGATAAATTCACTGTCTACAAAAGTTGAGCTCAAAGTAATAGTTCAGCGCTCCATTCACCATCACTCTCTGCGCTTGGCCATTCAGCCAGTTCTTTATCCAGGGAGGAGTACACCCATCTAAACCATGGGCAGCTAGTTTCTCCAGGAGGATGCTGTGGAGAACAGTGTCAAAGGCCTTACTTGCTAAAGTCCAGGTAGAAAACACCCACAGCCTTTCCCTCGTCCATTAGGTGGGTCACCTGGTCATAGGAGGAGATCAGATTGGTCAAGCAGGACCTGCCTTTCAGGAACCCATGTTGACTGGGCCTGATCCCCTGTCACAGAATCACAGAATCACAGAATGGTAGGGGTTGGAAGGGACCTCTGGGGGTCATCTAGTCCAACCCTCCTGTCGAAGCAGGGTCACCTACAGTAGGCTGTACAGGACCGCGTCCAGGCGGGTCTTGAATATCTCCAGAGAAGGAGACTCCACAACCTCCCTGGGCAGCCTCTTCCTGTGCTCCGTCACCCTCAAAGGGAAGAAATTCTTCCTCATGTTCAGATGGAACTTCCTGTGCCTCAGTTTGTGCCCATTGCCCCTTGTCCTGTCGCTGGGCACTACTGAAAAGAGCTTGGCCCCCAGCCAAGTCTGTCCTTCACAAGCCCAGTGAGCACACTCAAGACGAACTGCTCCATAATCTTGCCCAGCATGGAGGTCAGGCTGACAGGCCTGTAGTTCCTGGGATCCTCCTTCTGGCCCTTGCTGTAGGTGAGTGCTACAGTTACAAATATGATATTGCTAAGTGTGAACAGATTCAAACCTTTTGTCTTTTAGTCAGTGATTCACGACATAATGTTAATGCAGATTTGAATTTCATATCCACAGGAATATATTCTGTTTATCAAAATTTCCAAATTGTCCCCAAACCTTTGACATTGAAGTATATCAACAAACTACTTTGTGCCAAGATTTCTTCTTAATTCGGTTGCTAATAGTTCAAAACAGTATTATTTCATGGTGAAAAATGTATGGATATACATCTTAGTATTTAGTGATGCGCAACTCTCTATTGGTTTGATAGAATATTTTTTGAGAATAATGTGTTAATTGTTAGTTCTTACTTGAACCTCCAAACCTGTAGAGGAGCAATAGAGAATTACAGACGTGCAATCTTCTGGAATTGTGCTTGACACAGATGACAGGATCTAGTTAAAGAGACTTGATAGATGCTATAAATCAATGTAAGTATTGTGAAATCTTACTGAATCCCTTAAGAGCATCTTTGTTATCTCAACACTAAAAAAATAATGTTAATTTCAGGCTGAGAGTGTAAGGACAGTTTGAATGAAGGAAATGATAAGTTGTCTATATGTTGACTACAGTGAAAAAAACAAAATCAAATCTAATTTCCCAAAAACTCTTGCAAACAAAGAGGTAAATTAATTGTAGTTAATTTTGAGAAGGAATATCCCCATATATATAATACTAAGAGAGTTCTGTCTGAGCAGACACTTTATATCAAAATATTTTTTCATAGGATTTCAGTTCTTATCAAAAGCATAAAAAGAGAAGAAAAGAAAGGTCTAGAAGCAACAAATGAGAGGCAAAAAGTCTTTCAACTTCTCAGAAGTATTGAAGTAGCACCTAATATTAAGCCTTTATAAACAGAAACCCATGCTGCAGAAATGATTATGAAAATTTACTTGCCTAGGCAAAATATGTACTTGTCTAGTTTTTGCTGAGAAGATTGACACAATAATAATAGATAATATTTGGTCTACTATCTTAATAATCGTATTTAAGTAGATTGGTTTATTTTCCTATCACAGGAGTAAGCAGGATTTTGTAAAGTGGTTCTTTGAAAGGGGAGTTGCATTTGTATTATTGCTTTTCTTTTGTAGACTAAGCAAATAAAATATTGTGACATACTATTTGAAAGGGAGGGCTGTAAAATTTCTGGCCCTGTATGGGTAAATCCATTTTGTTCATTGTGTGCTTAATGAGCAAGCAATGTGCTTTAGGTAGAATAATGGACAATTAATGTGTTCTTTCTTAGCTATGTCCACAAACCTGTCTTTTTTTTTCTTTGTAGTGCCCCACTTTCAAAGGAGACTAGCAATTATCTTCTACCCTGAGAGTCTGACATACCTAGTGTGACAGAGCGATTCCTGTCTTAAGCCACTACCCAAGAGACTAGTAAAAATTGGTCACCTCCCACATATGATCTTTAACTAAATCCATAGAAGGCTGCAGTGGAAATCTTGAGAGCTACACTGAAGTAGTTGTTTAAGACATGACTGTCTTCCAGAGGCAGGATAGGATGTGAGCATTGTGTTCTGATAAGGTTTATCTTTCTTCGTGTAAAATACTAAAACTGTCAACAAATTATTTTTTAATAGCTGTTCTTTATTGGCAATGCTAAGATGTTTTCCCAGTTCAGAGGCAGTCAGCTTGCAAAAAATCATGAGTTATCTATACAAAGGCCGTTACTGTGCTGACATTATTGATGATACTGTCAATGTTTCAGGTAGACTAAAAAAGGTAATGGCAACTTGTTTCTGGGACCTGTCTCACTGCAGTCTCATCTCTTCTGTTAACAAGCAGACGGGCTGTTAAAATCTCAAAAGGCTTAATTTACATTGTAGTAAAAAGAAATAAAAAAAACCCTTACCTAGGAATTACATAGGTTTTGGCTTGTAAGAGGACAGGTTTTTCACTGGAAGGCATTGAACATTGTGTGGGATGAAGGACACCAACAGGAAAAAAGATTAGGATAGTAGGACAATCAAGAAAATAGTCTAGGAGAAACAGGAGAAAATTGAGAATGAGAAGGATATTATGGCAGAGCTGCTCATACGAATTCAAAGTTTTGAGTTCAAAGATGTGCAGAGTTTGATTTTAATGCAGTGAACACATAGAAAGAAAGAGCAGAGAAATTTGTATCAACAAATCAAGAAGATACTGACATTGTTTTATATCTGCAGCTCCAAAATAAGTATTAAAAAGTTAAATGAGCAGTTAGGTCCTCTCCTGAAAAGGAAGGTGGGTCCTAGAGTGAGCGAGCAAAGATAGCATCACAAGTGTTTTGGGGAGATGAGATGGGAAGGTACCTTCATATGTCTGCACCAAAGTTTTATGAAGGTATCAATGCAAAAGAGATTCTGCTGTTGATGAAATCTTTGTAACAGTGAAAGGCGAGAAACTGGGGAGATACATTGTTTCTTGGTATTGTAGTCCTGCCAGTGCAAACATTCTGAAAAGCATGCTCTTTTTGTACTTGCAGGCAGTACCTTTTAACCTATGGACTCCTCCAGGGGTGACCTCAAAATCAGAAAGGGAAATAAAAAATGCTTTATCACCACTGTTTGGTTGCTTCTTCTGATCCAATAAATTGGTTTTTCATTCTTTTATTCAAGGAAACAAAAAAAACCTGGGAAATTCCAAGAGAAAATTAAAATATTTGCTGAAAACTAAGTGTAGTTTCTAAGTGTAACTGTGCACTAATTTGCTGCCTCATATTTAAATCCCAAACACTTAATGTTGGGGGAATTAATGACTAAAGATATCATAGTGCTTATGCTGAATACATTATAGATGTAAGAGGATTACTCTGATCAAACAGATGGAAATGCATATTTCATTAGACCACTACAGCTTAACTCTGGCCCAAAATAAACAACATTTTTCCATCAGTGATTTCAGAATGTAAACGGAGCATAGCACACAACCCTGTCGAAAAAGCAGCAGTTATGGCTGAGATTTTCAAAAGCTGCCAATGGATCTGAACACCTGTTTGACTCCCTGGGCTTTGTAAAATCCTTCCTAAAACTCTCATCTCTGTACACAGCTAACAATTCTAAAAGAAGAGGTAGCTCTGAAACTTATCAATTCATTAAATTACTTTTCTCTTAAAATCTCCAGTCTCTCCTCAGCTGTACTTGGCAGTCTGTACAGACTGACACAGAACTAATGTTTTATTTTTTTATTTCTCCTGCTGAGGCAGACTTAGCAATTGAATAAGTAAGGCATACAGAGGGTTCCCTGAACTAAGGCTGAGGTGCTGCTTCCGGTTACTCAAAATAACCTTTTTTATAGATTATTAATTATTCCTGATTCTCTGCTGTTTTTCTTTTTTCCAAATGGTTACTTTCTTAATCTCTAATAAACTGTTTGAACATAAAAATCTGAAAGAAAATATATTTTAGGGAAAATCAGAGAGTACAACTTCAAGTAACTACTTAATTAGTATGTGATCTTACAGAAACACATGTTGAGGCTTGGAGAGTCATTTTAGAATGCATAAAATAAATTTTTTCCCACTACTTGATAAATTAGTGTAACTATCTCCAGGTTCATAAGAAATTAATTATAAACTTCTTTGGACTTTCTAGCTCAGTGCCATTATCACCTGTACATTCCTATGTGTTGGGCCATTCCAAGCTTCTGGGGATGCTAAGGCATCTTGGGGATTCAGGACAGGAAAGACACCTGATATTATTGAAAAAATATCCCTTCTGTCTCTCTACCCTTCAAAGAAAATAGAGTTCCTTTTTGAAAAATGGTCTCCATCAGAGGGGAATTATTTATTTTGCATTCCCTACTTTCACTTTTAATGGAAAAGTTCATAGAATCATAGAATCATAGAATGGTTTGGGTTGGAAGGGAGCCTACAGATCATCTAGTCCAAATGCCCCTGGTGTGGGCAGGGACACCTTCTACTACACCAGGTTGCTCAGAGACCCATCCAACCTGGCCTTGAGTACCGCCAGGGAGGGGGCAGCCACAACTTCTCTGGGCAACCTGTGCCAGTGTTTCACCGCCCTCATAGTAAAGAGTTCTTCTTTATATCTAATCAAAATCTCCACTCTTTCAGTCTGAAGCCATTATCCCTCATCCTATCACTATATGACCTTGTAAGAAGTCCCTCTCAAGCTTTCTTGCAAGCCCTCTTCAGGTACTGGAAGGCTGCTAGAAGGTCAACGCGCAGCCTTCTCTTCTCTAGGCTGAACAGCCCCAGCTCTCCCAGCCTTTCCTCACAGCATATATGTTCCAGCCCTCTGAACATTTTTGTAGTCCTCCTCTGGCCCCACTCCAGCAACTCCATGTCTATCCTGTGCTAGGACTTCAGGTGAGGTCTCACCAGAACAGAGCAGACAGGCAAAATCCCCTCCCTCAACCTGATGGCCACACTTCTTTTGATGGAGCCCAGGATACAGTTGGCCTTCTGGGCTGTGAGCACACACTGCCGGGTCATGTTGAGTTTCTCATCAACCAGCTTCCCCAAGTCTTTCTCCTCAGGGCTGCTCTCAATCCTTTCTCTGCCCAGCCTGTATATGTGCTTGAGCTTGCCCAGACCCATGTGCAGTACCTTGTACCAGGCCTTGTTGAACTTCATGAGGTTTTCACAGGCCCACTTCTCAAGCCTGTAGAGGTCCCTCTCGATGGCAACCCTTCCCTTCAGCGTGTTTACTGCATCACACAGCTTGGTCTTGTCAGCAAACTTGCTGAGGGTGCACTCAGTCCCACTGTTCATGTCGCCGACAAAGATGTTAAACAGCATCAGTCCCAGTACCGACCTCTGAGGAATGTCACTCGTCACTGGTCTCCACTTGGACATTGAGCCATTGAACACAACTCTTTTAGTGTAACCGTCCAGCCAATTCCTTATCCACCGAGTGGTCCATCCATCAAATCCATGTGTCTCCAATTTAGAGACAACCTTGTCATGCAGGACGGTGTGAAATGCTTTGCACAAGTCCGGGTAGATGGTATCAGTTGCTCTTCCCTTATCCACCAACGCAATAACCTCATCATAGAAGGCCACCATATTTGTCAGGCACCGTCTGCCCTTAGTGAAGCCACACTGGCTGTCACCAATAATCTCCTTTTCCGCTTGCTTAGTATAGTTTCCAGGTGGATCTGCTCTATGAAGTTGCTGGGCACAGAGTTGAGACTGACTGGCCTGTAGTTCCTCAAGTCTTCCTTTTTTCCCTTTTTAAAAACAGAGGTTAAGTTTCCCCTTTTCCAGTCACTGGGAACTTCACTGGACTGCCACAAATTCTCACATATGATGGGTCTTGAACCTGATCTTCTCCTACAGTGGGCAGTTCTTCATTCTCTCAGTCCCTGCCTGTGCTCTCTGCGACTTGGCTGACATGGCTGGAGGCCATACCAGTGAGGAGTGATGGAAAAAAGTTGTTGAGTACCTCAGCCTTCTCCATATCACAGGTAACCAGGTCTCCTGTTTCCTTCCGGAGAGGGTCTACTGGCCCATCAGCTCCCGTCAGCAACTACAGTTGTCCAACATGTTGATAGTAAAAGTCACTTCTCACTGAAATTTAGACTTGCTTGGGTGACCTTTAAAGTAATTATTGATTTCTTTTTCCCTACCACCACTTTAAGAATTCATCTCAGTTCTTGCCATGTCATATATGTTTTTTCATAACATTTCAGTTGGCTGGTTTGTTCTATACCTTCATGGATTTTTTGACCATCTCCAGTGTGGTCTTCCAAGTAGAAAACTCCACAATAAAGTTCAATTCCACTGAAAGCTCTTCAAAGATGACTTGTAAATTGAATCAAAATAGCTAAGTACAGGAACGTTTGTACTTGTTTTTTCAGAAGGGAAAATATATATAAGCACATCTGTATTTATATCTGTTTATCCATGTATTTCAGAGATCCTCCTCACCATGAAATACATGACTCTAAGGAAGCAGTGACAGCACACAAGTTATTTCAGTCTGAGTATCAGGCACCAGTATCATAAAACGCAAGAACACGCTAGATGGAACTTAGCCCTTTACAATTCTGTGTTATTTTGGTCTATTTTATTTTTGTTTTCTAGTTTACGAACTTTCTAGTAATTTTCCAAGTGTTTCATTACTTCATGTCAACTTTCTTGGTGTTGATATATGTTAATGTTGATCTAAATGGATGTGCAGAGAAAGTTCTTGTAAGGAATAACATTTCTGGCACTTCCTTACAAACTGAGACTGAGACACATAATGAGAAATGTTATTTAATGGGACATAATCTATAAACTAGTTTTACATCTGTGTATAGATGCAGAGCGCGCTTGATTCCCTAAGCTGGTATCTTCAGAAAAAAAGCACCAAAATAAGAGCAAGAATATAGCTAAAAGAGTCAACACTGATATCTACACCTTCAGTTTCTAGAGTTCACATTTACTTACCTCTTGTAAATACAGTGGTGTATAAAATGTACTATCAGTATAATGTTCTGAATTTTGCCACCAACATATATTAAACATTTAGATAATACCAACTGCATAGCAAACAGTAAACAGAGGGAAAAAAAAAAAAAAGTAAAAAAAAGACCTGTGAAGAGAATCACTCCGTATTGAAGACCTTTCCTCATCTACGGTTTCATAGATTGGGAATTTATTTGCTGTCTTTTCCATTGTCGGTAAAGGGAGCCTCACTTACACTAGACACTTTGCCTTTAGATACTGACTTTAGTTTAAATTGTAATATCTCAGAGCTGTTATCTTATTCCCAACCTTATTCACAAAGGCTTGCAAGAGGATCCAGAAATAGAAATGGACTATCTTCTTCCTAGTTTAATGACGTGGCATTATTCAACAGTTCTGGTTGAAAGTCAGAACATCTAAACTGGTAATATAAAGTTAATCATCCGATATGTGGCTATTGAGCAGATTTGGCTACGTCTCGGCTGGAGTTCAGTAACAGCTTTTTGATAATTCAAGTCCAACTGCAAAGAAGTCATTGCATTATCAATGTTACTACTTCCTGGTTCCTGTAGGTGTTGAAAACTATTCCTAGACCAAATGAGAAAGGAAAGCATGCAAAGAAGTCACTCTTCGGTCTCTGCTGGAAAAGAACCTACTTGTAGTTTCCTATAATGAAGGAATAATATTCTGTACACAGTGTTCTAATTAACAACTTAGAAAAACACTTTGCCAACACTTTTTCATAAACATGTGGGTGAGGATAAGAATAAGATGGGGAAGACAAAAGTTAGATCTTGAATTCACATTCAGAAATGTGACAATTTTATGCAACACTAAAGTAATTATTTTATGTGATATTAGAGAGAGTGAATGGAATTAATTAGATATCTTACATGTCTTACAGCAATAAAAAGTTCTTAAGTTCTTATAGACGGTTGAACTGCTGAATATGTAGAAAGCTCAGTTTTCTTAGGGAAATTATCAGCAATGTGGATCAGATGAATGGTTTGTCTAACGTAATATTGTGCCTCCAGTCATGGCTACTGGCAGCTAGTTCAGAGACAAGTACCAAATCATCACAACAGACAACTGTGGATTTCCAGTTGAGGACATATATCAAGGCGATTCACAGATGTCCTGAAGATAAGGCTGGCTGTCCTTAAGTCTTTATCCTACATGGTGTCAAGGTACCTTTCTCTCCTCTTAACCTTTCAGAATTAGGTTACACTCCAAGTGGCAGTTTTGCTTTATGGCAGGTAGTGTCATATTCTGCTTCATAAGTAAACAATTGAACAATTCTGTGAAAACAGTTAGAGAAATGCATGTTAACTGATTGCTGCTGCTTCTGACCAGTTATGTTCCCAGCCAGTAGTCGTAGTCAGTAGATTATGTCTTTCTATTCACTCACTTTTGTAAGTGGAACTGGTAGTCACAAAAATCACTGTAATTCATTTTGCTTTCAGCCTTACATGCTCTTGTGGTATAAGATGCTCTAGCCATACTGTGCCATGCACCAGCATACAGAGGGACTGACTGCCTGTAAAGACCAGCCCCCATATTTTATAAGTAGTCCTATGTACTGAAACACCAAGGCTGCAAGTGTCCCTAGGGTAAGAAAAATAAAAGTGCCATCTGCTTCCTAGAAAGTTTTTAATTTCAGAATAAAATCAGTCTCTCTACAAACCGGATTAATTTAAGAAGTGTTTATTCCCACAGCTTCCCATTGGAGTCGGTACTCATCCCCCCACAAAATGAAATTCCAGCCAGTTTTCTCCATCTTTTACACTGTCATTTTTCAATCCTTCATTTGCTAACATTTTCCATATTTACTCCCAGTCATGCCTAAATTGTTTCAGTGCTGTGAGATCTATAACAAGGAGCCAGATGACCATTTGGGGATTTTCTTTCACTCTGCAAGACCCAGAAATTCTTCCACCAGAAACAGAACAATGGGAATTTTTAAGCTATTGTTCTCATTTTTTTGCATCAGCTTTCAGTTTCACAGATATCCTCTACAGGGAGGGGAAGAGGGGTGAAGAATAGAGAGGCGGAGAAACTAGGAGATATTTGGTGATTAGCTAGGATGAGACAGGCAAGAGGTGTGGTATGGTGAGATGAATCATACCCCAGGGACTTCATGAGGCTTCATGTACGCTTAATGCTTCTAATCCTCCTGGGCTGTAATTACCTCAGGATATGTAAAAGAGCTATTTTTAGAAATGTCAATTTTCTTGATTTATTGGAGTTTAAGAGCTTAGGTAGCAAACTCAGGGAGTGGGATTCAGTGGCCCCGTAAAGGTTGAGACACCAGACATTTTGCAGTAATAATATGAGAGGAAGGAAACTCTTGATTTCCCCATCCCAGGAAAGCCAGCAGAACTTCTGAGACGTTGATTTATGCCTAGTAAGTAGCTCTGCTTTCCTTTTCTCTGTTCTGTGTGGTTTCTTCATTTGCCTTTCTGCAACCAACTCTTTCACCCTTAAAGCCCGTACTGTCCTCAGTGCATCCCTGGGAGGGATCTCCCAGCGCTCCTTCAGCTGTGGCTTCATTGCTTCGTAGTAAATTGGCACCGTTACTTAAACCTCCTTCTATGTACTTTCTATCTTCTTGCTTGTTTTTTGCATCCTCTGTGAGTTCACCACACCCAAAACAACTGCTTCCTTGACCATTTTCATGTCTGACACCAGACTGGGGTTGAGGTTGTACAGGAATCAGACAGTAAGGACAGGTGAAGGAATCTCAGCAGAGACAACTGCTGAGACTATGATCTGGGTAAGTCATGAACAGATCTCTGTTGTGCACAGCTTTCATCACGCTTCTGCCCTCAGTCTGTCCTGCTGCTAAAAGCAGCCTGGGATTTGATATTTATTACATGGTGGTTTTAGAGAGTTTCCCTGTACATCCAGAAAAAAACCTGACCTGTTCCCAGAACACACACACACAAAAGGAAATATTGCACTTTGTTAGGTGTTGGAATTACAGACTAGGAGAATAAAACCTCTATCCAGCAAACTAAGCAGCTGCTATCTGTGTCACCATGTGCCGTAGAAAAGAGATCTCTCTCTGTTCCTCACAGCTGGTTGATTAAAGTTGCAGGTTCCACAGCAAAGAATATATATAGCTCTACTCACTTGTTTCAGGTGCAGTGAATTTATTGTCCTGTCTGAGTTCCTTGCTGAGTATTTATTCACAGTGTGGTCTTGAGCAAATCAATCAGGGCTCTGATTCAACAGACCTTTAGGTACACTTACCAAGGAAGGTTTAATCACACACTTCAGTGTTTTGCTGCAGTCACAATCCCAAAATACATAATCCAAGTTGCATAATAGAGCATCTTTTGATTTTTTTCAGCACATCTTCATTAAAAACACTGAAGTTGTTCTGTGCATGGTTAACAATGATCAGAATTTAAAATCTGTTTGTTGCCTTTCCATTTACCAGGAAAAATCAGAGGGTTTATTAGTTAATATTTTTATACCAGTGTTTAAATTTGTGTATACGCTGCTAAACACTTTTTTTTCATCTTTTAATCCCACTCTTCCCAAATCCTTTTTATTGGCAATACAAACAATAGATGGTCCCTTTTAAAACTGAATTGATACTCTTTGATGAAAAAAATGCATAAGAGAGAGTTATGTGTCTCCCTTAGATCTTAAGAACGGACATTTGTGCTTTTATTTCAAATTGTTGTGGTCAGAGTCAGGGTTGATATAGGTGCTTTGAGGGATGTGACAGCTGTAGTATTTGGGAATTCACTGTCCTAGGGGAGAAAATATTATCAGATATTATTCAGATAAAATAGCAAAGTGCTTCCTTCTGTTAATAAGTTTGCTGTATAATTTGGCTGTTGTAACCCAATGTTAAATGACAAGCTAACCCCATTTCATTACAGTAATGTACATCTGCATATTATTTTGATAAAAGAATTTGTGAGCTGTTTTCTTCAAGCAGAAACCCACTGCAACTATTGCTGAAAGAAGGAGATGATAAAAATGTTTGAGTCTTAATGACCTACTGTACTACAGCTTACGCATTGTGTAGGAGAGCAGCTGAAGGTGTTCACATGGTGTACCCCTCTGCTGAGATTAGAATAGCTCCTGGGAACCCACTTCAATGTCGTTTGCAAGTTTGCCAAGCAGACCTTTATTGATCAGAATGTCAGTTACAGTTTCTTGTACGCTTACATTAATTACCCTGTCCAAGAGACTGTGGCAGAATGAAGGCTATCACGGCAGATATTAGGCTGTCAAACTATGAATTGGTAGCTCCTTGAGAGCACAAATAGAATCATTTCAAGGATAAAAATGCACCGAAAATTTTGCACACAGCAGCTATATATCATATTCTGATATCCAAGATCTTTCCAATATTTTCCTTTTCAGAATAACAGAAGTTCTCAGGCTCCATTAATGAAATCTATAGCCCAGTCTCATGTACGATTAAAAAAAATAACTCACAGAGCTCAGAAGAAGAATTAGCTCTCTGTAAATTAAAAGGTTCTGCAGGTAAAGTCTGACACTGAATGTGTTACCCTTTTCGGTGTACAGAGGAAAACTTGCGTTCTGGCATAAAATCTTAAATTCCAAACAAGGTTCCTTTAAAGACACACTGTCAGGTGGGTTTTTTTTATATTTCTATCATTTTGATGATGTAGTAGTTCTTAGGGCATTTTCCTCCTCAATGAATAAAGGAAAAATAAATCTAACAAAGAGTTTAGCAAGTGTGTTTCATGCATCTAACGAAACTTTTTAATTAAGTTAGATTTATTCTTTCCCTTGCCTAGCTTCAATCCAGTAAATAATCACAAGCACATGTACAAACCACACCAACTCTGAATGGTTAGCTTGCGAGGAGCCCTGTTGACTCAGCAGGGTTCTTTCTTGCTTGAAAATAAAAATGTGGTGAGCATTCTATATTCAGGTCCTGCTGTTCTGTGGCTCTCTTGGTCAATGAATGGAAAACTGGCAGGACAGCAAAGAAGAGGGAGCAATGTGCAGCATAAAAATGCTCCCTTTAAAATAGCCCCCTTAAATATGCAGCTCAGACTAATTTTCCATAATCCTATTGGAAATGAAGTACTTTGCCAGTCTGTGCAGTGTTATATTACCAAAACATTAGAGACAAAATGCTGAAGAAGTTTATGTCTACCTTCTAAACTGTTTGTCATCCATGATGTAAACATAATGTGGACTTTGCTACTGATTAGAGAAAACTGCAAATTTAAGAAATAAAATTGTCCCCAAACCAAATTATTTTGAGCTGTCCATGAATCACAAAAATAATTATAGGTTGGTCAGCTCAAACATTCATTAAATCAGAAGTATTGGAGCCTATGCAACAGTCCCTCTCCAGTGTATCTGGAACACAGTTTCATACCCCCTTGCACAAAGCCATATCACTGAAATCATAACCTTTTTTCTCAGAAGGTAATTTCAATTCTTCCAGGTGTTTTATGGCAGATATCCCTCTGCCCTTTCTCTTGTGTGTATTCTGTACATCGTCTAAAGCAGAGAAAACCTCCACACTCTTACCACAGTGAAGGTGCTAGAGAGGAGACAAGAGAGACTGTTAAGTTGTGGTTTCTGCTCTGAGAATATTTTAGCTATTATAAAGAAAATCGGTGTCTGTATCAGGCACACTGTTCTCTGAGGGTGAAGAAAAAATTACCTTTAGTCATTTCCAAAATCATTCTAAGTCAAGTTTTACTTCAGTAGCATACAGTAGACTTAGAGGAAAATAATTGTGGTTTTGATTGAATAGGATGTATAAGAAGTTCTGCTTGGAGTGACTTAAAATGTCTGCTACATTAAACCATTCTAATAACATTTTATAGTGGCAATGCTAAAAAAAAAGCCCAACAACCATTTTATAGCAGCAAGAATGAGGTGCTATAAAGACTGTACCTTGTGCAACCACAAAATTGCCTTTGTCTCCTTGCTCTTTCTGTGCTCTTGAGTTTATAAAGCCTAGGACAAGTTCAAGGAAAAATTTGTAAAGAAGAGGTAAGAATTAATAGGGGTAAGTTATATTTATGGGGAAAAACCCCACCCCAAACCCCAAGAGAACAAAACAAAAAAAACCCCCAAAAATCCAACCAACAAAAAATACCATAGTAGACCTGTCATGTTTGTCATAAAAGAGTGCAATATCCTAAGTCCAGAACAATATCATTGAACACAGTCTGCATTTCTGGGCTTTTATTTGCTATATACTTTTTGAAGTAATTTTTTCAGCAGGCTGTCTCCAAGCAAAAACAACATAGCAAGATGAGAATCATTAGGGCATCCAGACGAATAGTTTACATGAAGGCTGCAGTCAGAATAGTAAATCAGTACATTTCCGTACTTCTCATACTGTTCACTGTATCCTCTTTTAGGGCAACTTGTGCTGAATGGGGACATACATTAGATATAGATAATGGGTGTCTAGAAGGATTCTCAAAGTGACTTGCGATTCTTGTAGGTATTTTCCAGATCCTGTTCAGTTTTATCACAACACTTACAAAAGGTCAGTGCCATTATCGGAAGTAATGCTTCAGTTATAATTTCATGCACCACCTCCTCAAAACTGTTTCATAGTCCCTCTTTTAAGGGATCTGGTAAGCCATCTTTGGAGAAGGTGACATAGTGGTTTCCTGGGTCACCTTGGACCAACCATATAAAAACTTCATAAAATAGAAATAGTAACACCTCTGTATTTTAAAGGGATAATTGGATCAATAAATCAAAGTCTTCAGTGGATATTTAATAACCGTGTGTCATTATAAGAATCACTGTTTTTTACGAAACCAGTGGACGCTTGTAATTTATATGCTTAACTCTAAATGAGTGAAGAATTTTTCGTAAGATGCTCTTAAGAATGAGGGGATGTTATTTACTTATTTATTTTTCTTCTGTACTATTACTATCTCGCAAGGGCACTAGGAAGATAAATTCATTAGTCTTTGTTAGACAGATAATATGGTGACGAGCACCAGAGAAGCACATTTGAAACAAGTAATAATTCTGTATTCAGTTAATTAGGGTAGGGAGAGTCATACTGAAACTAAACTAAACAGCTGTTTGTTTTGTTTTTTTTTTTTTGACAAATTGTAAAGCACATAGCAAGGGGGGAAGGAGTTGAAAATAACCTGTTCTGGAAAAAGTTTCTGCGCAGTTGGAGAAACCCTTGAATGTCTATATCTGTTTTTCTGTGTTCTTTATTTATACATGTGTAGAGAAAGGATTCATAATCCCAATATTTACTGTCATCATAAATCTCAACACAAATCCACCTTATTATATAACATTTTTGACAATTTTCCTTTATGTGCATGTGTTCCTTGTTATCCTATCCTAATTTCGCCAATATTTGTGTAGAAGTTAATTGAATGGAGAATGAAAGGGCAAACTTGTAAACCAGAGCACATCTGGATCTGCCCAGAGGAAGAGGAAACATCTGAGTGGTTACCTCCAGATTCACTGGGTCAAGGGTAAATTTGCTTATTTCTTGTCCAGACAAACATGTATCTCAGAGGAATGTTTTCACAGTTTCACTAATTTTGTGCTAATCTCTGTGTTTCACTAACACACAGATAAGCACACAGATATAGAAATATGTAGGACAAGTATGCCTATGTATATGCATGAGAAGGTAGATTTACTCACATACTTTACATATAATGATTTTCATGTGTGTGAAAGTGTATTCACTTATGCGTCAAATATCAGCTGAATTTTTACAATATTCATAAAATATTTTGCTGATGAGTATTTCTCAAAATGAAATATAAAAATCAATTACATCCTGCAACAATTATTAGCACAGCTTTTAACAAAAATATTAACTTATTATATCTAAACTTTTTTTTCAGACAAATATTTCACAAGTGAGATGAATCTGGGTTTTCTCTAGTGTTCCCCGGAAGTGCACTCCACTCCTGCTCTACAAGCATGTTGTTGTTCAAATCCATTTTTGTGTAGAAAAAACGTTACCTTTGTGTGAGAAAATGAATGAGTCTCCTCTTTGAATTTGATGCTATCATTTGGGCACACAACAGTCACCAATTACTGACATCTAGTTTTAGATAAATGACCCTAATACATTTATTGTTTCTATTTCATAATTACATCTCTCAGGGTCTGTAATCAAACCACGCACTATGCTGGAGCAGGCTGTATGAAAAGAGAATATAGGAAGGTATAAACAACAGTCACTTGTGTTTTATAAAATGGCTGGTGGAAACGTGTCCCTGAAGATCTGCTCCTTAAGACCTGTAAGTTATTCCCAAATTTATTAGTTATTCTACAAGAAAATTCACCTTCTTCCTGCCAGCCTTACCCCACCTGCTCTAAGACCCCTAACAGGACTCTAAGCTGAAAAAAAATACGGAATATGCTGGAAATCATGATGATTCTGGATAGTATGATCTGGAAAGCAGCACTTTTTTTTGTCTATAGCTGAACTGCTACAATTACTAATCTGTTCTAAAAATCTGTTGTATTATCTGACCTAAAGAGTTCAGTTGCCCGTTAATAACGTTGAGAGCTACACAGTCTCCTCTGCAATACATGCATTAACGATGGATGAAACGCCCAAAGAAGAAGCTGGAGCACAAGAGAAGAAAACAAACAGGCTGGTGTTGCCTTTACAATATTTCAATGATTTAAAGTACGTGCAGGAGCTGAGTAAAGGCTCTGCTGAGGTTTGACTAAAGTTGCCAAGGCAGTTGGTACTGCAAGAAAAGGTCAGAGGAGTTAGACATAGCTGGATTGTTCACAGATGGCTGATGCTGTCAGTTTTATTTGAAACAATCCATACTCAAGTTTCAAGGGTTGAATCAGTCATATTCTGCCACTGACAGGACAGACCGCTAGCGTGTCTTATTTTGCTAATGCCTGTGGTCCTCTCGAAAGCCCTCTACATGGGCATACATAGTACCAGGAGCAAACAAGGACTAAATCTGCAGTTTTCCAAATCTGTTTGATTGAAAGCAGACTTTGTATACAGGACTTCAAGAGACATCACTCATGGCATGGTGTCTCTGCTTTTTGTCATGTCTTCATTTACAGGTCTGGCAGAGAGCAGCTTCTGTGTTGCAATGCTTTTGATGACTTGTATCTGGTAGGAATTCATCCATACTTTTACTCACCTCTGGTTTACTATGCCATTACTTCTACAGAAAGTGTCTTAATTTAGCATTCAAATGCAGTATGAGCTTTGTAATGATTTCTCCATTTACACTAGCCACATGTCACTGACAATCGTCTTCCAGTTTCTGTCCTATAGCTGGTAACAAGGTCATGACCAGTTTTATGAGTGTAATCACTTATCTGGATAGTTTTTATTATCTTCATCAAGTTGTGGGTTTCTTGAGAGCACTTCTCATTGTGAAAGGTGCTTACAGAAAATAGTAAAGGAGTACTTTCCCACAGCAATCTTACAAATGCATTGAGAAGAAGTCAAGGTGATTCAGTGATGAGACAAATGTTGGTGCTTTCCTGACAATACAGAAACACCTGCAATGAAATCCCAGAAGTCCTTACTTACCTGAAAAAAGACTAAAACTTCTTTTTTTTATGTTTGGAACAGATTTTCTCTGGACCAAACTCCTTTTAAGATGCGGACACTGATAACAGTTTGGCATTCTTGCTAGTCTCACAGTTTGCCATATTTAGGGTTAGGCAAAGTATCACAAATACTTTTGCAAATAGTCACTGAACATTGAAATTATAAGACTATGGAACAGATTGAGCTGGATGATCCTTCCTAACCCTCACATGTCTCACTATCTTGAAGAAGGTCTGAGACACAGAGGAAGTTCCGAACATCAGGATTTTATATCTTTAGCTTCTGAACAGAGATGAAGAAAGAATAGACTATTCTTGAGAGAGATGCCGGTAAGACAAGACAGCATTTAGTTTGCCAGAGACATTAGAATTACTGCGCAGCCAAGAACCTGCTTAAGCAGTGGCTGGTGATAATATTCATATTTTCTATTCTTTTTCCAACTTAGAGGCACCAGTGCCAACCTGAAGATATTGATAGCAGTGCAGGATCTTCTAGAAGACTTTCACAGTGGTCATAAATGGATTTCAGTCACAGAGCACTTGACTCAAAAATTTCCATGTGGACCACATTCAAAGTTGTTTGCATTCATTGAAGTATCTGGAATTTGATGTGTTACTGTGAGTGCAAGAGGTTTCCATTTTCAATTGCATTAGATACCCCAACAGCTCCAGTATTTCTTTACTGGTGTCATTCAAGGCTGATGTTTCAATAGCAAGGACATCCATTTGGACGTCCTTTATCTGTGTGTACTCAGTATACCAAAGGTGTGTAATGATCTCGTATGCAAATAATTTCCTGCCTGCAGAGCAGAACTGAGCAGACTAGAGGTAGTTTAGGTCTAATACTCTTTAATAACTTGTCTTAGTACTGATAAACAAAACTTACAGTAGGTAAGGTATTACTTTTTTTACTTTTAATGGTTATCAGAACCTTGCTCTCCTAGGTAAGTGTTAAGCCCTGAGACATTTATGTCTAAATGGTGACACTTCTTATGACAACTGCCTCACGTAGATGGCAACAGATGGGTCTGTACCAGAGGCGTGTAGTTATCTTGGTGATGTTCAAGATACTTAAAAACATAAGGAAATATTCTTGGAAACAAAGCAAAACAGTTAAATGGTAAACCAAAAGCTAATGCTTTGTTGAAGGCAGATACTTTAATTACATATTAAAAAGGACATCAGCAAGCACATGGTTAAAGTATTTGCCTACAGTGATGGTGTAATTTGCTTGAGATTTGAAAGATCAGTGCCCCACTTCCCAAAGGAAGTCCCAGCAGACCTTTATTGGAAACTGCTGTGTGCCTGAAAAAAATAGTTGCAAAAACATCATCTTGCTTTCTACAAATCAATCTGTTCCATATAAATATATAATTTCAGTAAAAAACAGTTTAGCTGTATTCAGTGTCCAAATTTTCCTCTGTTTCTAAGCTTCAGTGCTGTTTTCAGTCTCATTCACAGAGATGCATCTGGTTGCTTTCCTATTACTTATTTGATGCGTCCTGTGCTCTAAGTGCTTGAAGATATGAGCATTTCACACTTGTTTGATGGCTTTCAGTATTTCAACCTTATGGTTGCCGTCATCCTTAAGAATGTGTGAGTATCAGGACACACGAGTTAAAAAGCATTTTAGTACAGTGAAAGATAAATTCAGTAAATAGGTAACAAGAACTCTACACTACATGATTTGAATTCGCAAATAAAAGTCAAATAAAAAACTTTAATCTATGGTACTCTAAAGCTGCTAACCATGTTTCAGGGCTACCCACGCTTAATAAAAATACTTACTGTAGTACAGCTGTAGAAAACATTATTAAATAGGAGGATATCAGTCCAAGAAAAGATTTCAGGGAAACAAGGTGCTTTATTTCTATGAAATGAAATCCTTAAACTCATCATTAAAGCCTCCAAATAGAAAGAAGTCCTACATTCAACAGAGGACATTACACGGTTGTTTGAAATCTAGAATTTCTTTTTAATAGAAGTCAAAATAAGGGATTTAGAAGATAAATATCCTCTCCTCCACTCCTTTTTTTTTTCTTGTTTTGAGGACTTTTTGCAAAGGAGCTTCTTCACAGAATGTGAAAGATAATGTATTGAAAGACTGTAACTTTCAAACATTTAGGAGGAGATTGTAATCAGAACTATACAGGTTGTGTATTTCAATACTTAGTTTCTATGTACATAGATTTTTATGTACTCCTTACAAGTGGAAAGAAAAACACTATTAATTCATCTCTGTGTTACAATTCCATCTATTCCCTGTCATAGGGATTTTGAGTCTTAGCAGCTTTTAGGGAATCTGCTTTTTACTTCTCAAGCTGCAAATACATCCTTTTATGTATCAAGATTCATTGGAATGTCTCCCATCTGGTGTGCAGTTGTGAATAAGCTGAGAATCATCACAGCAGTGTTTCCTGCAGCCTGATCAACAAAAGAAGAAATTCAAACAAGTTTATGTTACATTTTCCACTGCACAAAGAGATAACACACTACTTACACAAGGTTTACTGGTTTTAAACAGTGAAGCTCAGGATTATTGAGAAGTCCTCGTTGTACAAATCTGGAGGCAGATTTACTGTCTCCATTAACTTCTGAGGGAATTAGGAAACTAGCTGGTTAACCTCCAGGTGACATCCAATCTCTAGGTTACATGAAGCCCACTCAGCACTCAAATCATCATGGCCATCTAATTTAACTTGATACAGTGTAAATATCTGGGTCAAAACCTGGTTCTTATGTTGGAGTCTGATCTGCACAAAATGAGGTGTCCTTGCAGCAGTCCTTTCTGGTTCTTATGTTGGAGTCTGATCTGCACAAAATGAGGTGTCCTTGCAGCAGTCCTTTCTGTGTATCAGCTACTGGTGCTTCAAGTTGTCTCCAGTCATGATTGCACCGTTTTTTCCTGCAGAATATTTTGTGTCCAAGCCATAATCTCCCAGCTGGAAATATACTTTTCACTTTTTCCCTATGTGTTTCTTTACATAAACCTTTATCATCTTGTTTCCTTGGACTGTGATCAAGCAGCCTGGCAGTTCAGATTGTCTCATAACAGCAACAAAGTGTCCTTTATGTTTTGCAGTCCAACTGTTTTTTTGTGTTATCCATTCACTTAATCAGAAATATCTTTATACTGTGATCTAAATCAAGATTAGGAAAATTAAATAGCTGTGGAGCAAGAGTGCTATTATTGGGTGACCTTCTGTAACGGGTTCTTCTTACTCAAAATTAGCAATTGCATTTTGCAATATTAGTAAATCAGATTTAATCCCTCTATCATAGGACTTCATAAACTTATCTTGCATAAAATATAACTTTTAAGCATGACGCCATGTGATACTATGTTATTTTTTCATATAAATTCAACTATACTCTACCTACCAGACTTGTTTTATTTTATTTTATTCTATTTTATTTGATTTTATTTTAAATAATTTTCATAAACTGCCCTTCTAGAACCCAAATGCTTCTGCTCTGCAGCTATTTTTAAAGATTAATATCATAAATGTAACTGCTGGATCCAAATGAATCTTGCTGTATAGCTTTGAAATGTGTTCATAGTTGTTGCTTCAGGTGATCTAATCCAACCCTAGTTTAGTTAGTTGATTAACTGAGTGAAATCCATTAGATTACTTGCCACCATTTGTAGACCCTATTCTCTGAATCTCTATCTCGGCCTGCTTTAAAACAAAACAAACAAAAACACCAAACCTGTCCTTTATAACCATTAATGGCAAACAAGCATTTCTGTTTCCTTCCCTCCAAGCTTTCAATTCCATTGTCAGATAAATCCCTCTTTTTCCGAGTAACATGGTAATTGGAATAAGGTAAAAGAGTACTAAAAACTTTCTCCAGTTCTATTATACTCCTCCCTCTTTTCTGTCTCTTCTTTTTCTCTTCTCTCTCTTTCTGTTTTCAATTCCTATTGGTAATGTCAGCATCCTATCTCTCTTTGTAACCCATCAGTGGGGACGTGCTGCTGCACCTCTCCCACATTCGCAGTGGCTCAGTGGGATTTTTCTCCTTCTGCTCATGGCTTGGCATACCAGCTGAAACAAGCCTAAATACCTATTTGCCAGTGCTTATCCACTGTCCTTGTGTCAGTGCTTCCAAAGCTGCCTGCCAGTTATTTCTTCTCTTTCGATTACTGTGGCATTCACAGTGGGTCAGAGAAAGGACACAGGTTTTTTTTAATACGAGTAGAAGAACCAGCTAGGTTATTTCCATGTTGTGTTTGCAACGACAGGATTTCAAAAATGCTTTGCAAGGGTTAGAAGATTGAGATAAGTTATGCAAACAAAATACGCATACCACTACTGATTTTAACCTTGTTAGTGCCCCAGCATGTTATGGTCCTCTATGCAGGGCCATAACATTCACCTGGAGTTGTCAAGCTTATTGGGCAAAAAGCACCAGTTTTCATAATTTCAAGATTTCTGATTTAGTAAATACATGAACCAGTGGTGTGGGAACACATAGTGGTTTTGTTTCTTGCCTGTTTTTAGTTACTAAACAATGATCATAATTTAAAAGTGGGCTGGATTTTTTCTGTTTTGTTTTTCCAGTTAATAGATTTATGTGTATTAAAGTATTTTAGGAGAGATATTAGATGTCTTCACACCTATGCACTCCTATATAACGTGAGAAATTTCTTGGTTGTTTCTAGTAGTAAATGCAGTCATCATGTTCATGACAAGGAGAACCTATCCAGCCATATGTTCATTATGTGACTTGAAGTATGGGTCCTACATTATCCTACTATCATGTGTTTCACACTTGAATTTTGAGGTTTTGGGTGCCAGGAATGCTGTTACATTACACATTTTTAGGAGTAGCAGCCGTGCTCTATGCCTAAGATTACTAGGTGTTTCCACCATAAAAAATAATACATACTTTGTGTTAATACAATCATTTCATGTTCCTTAAAGACAGAAAAAAAGATGTTAGAGAAAGTTACCATAAAATATGCAACAATGATAAGATATACAGACAGCTTTGCTCAGTGAAAATTCAGTACCTGCAACCAGTCTCTTCCTGTTATTCATATTTCATATACTTACTCTAAGTTCTTAGTTTATAAAATCTACGTGTATAGCAAGTCTTTCCAGATATTACAAAACTATTTGTGTGATAAGTTACAGATGTCACAGAGATACAATGCAATCTTGAGCAAGAAAAGCAGAGTGTAGATACTTGTGTAGATCTGCCTAGAAATAAAACTTCAGAGCCTATGAAGGTCACAGCATCTCTATAATTTTCTGGGATGGAATGATTCCATCTTTTCACCCATTTTTGTGTTGTACCCCTGCAAGGGTTGTTCTTTGTCATCAGAAGAGTCCCCATAGCCACATGGCCCTGAGAAGTCACAGGTATATCTCCATAAAAATTGACGAATCGGCAGGACCTTCCACTCTGAATGCCGCATGACTCCAGTGAGAGAATCTGTAGGTATCTTAACATTAGATTCATTTCAGAGGAGGAGGCTGGGAGAACATTTCTGACATGTAGTCAGGGTAAATCCACTTCATTACATTACTGGATTAGCCTTTCTTGAAGTTTAATTAAATTGGTTTTCCATCTATTAACTGTTCTAACTAGGAAACAGCAGATGAGAATGAAATTTCGTCTCATTACAGTTTAATAAGTTAGATCTCTTGTTGTGTCTCTAATGCTAAGAAATATGCATTATTTTTTATTAATTGTGCAAGTGGATTTTATGTTTGCAACTTCAGAATGGATACTGTATTTTGTGTCTTATCCACAGAGATTGCCCTCTTTTCAAGTGGTAAAACCACCATTATTGTCTTAGGTAATAAAAAAGAAAGGGAAGAAGTTTGCTCTCTAATGCAGGCAATCCCAAAGCAGGCATGCCATACTAAGCTACTTGAGAAAATTAAAAAAAACACCTGAAATGTACGAAGTGTAACAAACTTTGTAAGCTACTTCACCATCAAGTGTTCAGATGAAGGCTACAAGACTTTTTGTCTTTCTCCCTTTTCAGAAAAATACTTTTAATATGTTCTCAGTTTTAGAGCATGAGGTCTTGTGAGTTCAACAGGACAATTTAAATGGAAATAGATCATATCATTAAAGAAGAATCAGTATTTAACTACATTACTGCACTGCCATTGGTGAAGTACCTTTGAAAAATACATTTTTATGTTGGAATATGAGCTTGATCAGAGGAACAGAGAGTGATGTAATTGTCTAGGTAAAACAGCAGTGATGTATGCTAAGAATAGAAATAGCCAAAATGGTATCAACCTAATTGTGAACTTCAGGGAACTGAAGGCAGCAGCCCAGAGGATGTCTGAATGCATGGCTCCGTGAGATACTACCAGTCCCTTGCAAAATATGAGAACTGTAGAGCCCATGAAGTCTTGTTCCTGCTGTGCCCAAATGAGGACAAGAGCAAGGACATGGTAATAATGAGCCTTTTCTACTTCATGGACAAGCTGAGAATTATGCTAGCAATTTGGAAGTGGATCATTTGGAATGGTAGAAAAAAATATACGTTATTGTCCCAGATTTCAATTACAAAAAGGGAAAAGGTTTTCTTGGATGTCTCAGGCTAACTGAGGGATAAAGACTTCAAAGAGGCATTTTTGGACTATCTTAGTCTGAAGATCTTTCAAGGGGAACAGAGGCTGTACTGTGCATAGATCCTCAGTGCTGTGAAGTTTGCGTTCATGCTCTGTGAAATGCTCTTCAGCCTAAACTCTGTTACATCGTATTTATCTTCTAAGTCTCACATCCATTTGTCTCTTTTACACAAGTATTGAGTCCTAAACACGTGTAAGACTTTCTTTGACCCTCAGCCTCCGCATTCATGCTTGCACAAAAAGTAAAGTAAAATAAAATAAAATAAAATAAAATAAAATAAAATAAAATAAAATAAAATAAAATAAAATAAAATAAAATAAAATAAAATGTGGCTGAATTCAAAATGTAGACTGGGAATTGTCTCCGGTTCATACTACCTCCTGACTCATACTTTAGGATCATTTTGAAGAGTGCTACCTGGACCTATCCAGAAACATGCTGAAGACCACTCTGACAATTCACAACATAAACAAATGAATTCCAGTGCCTGGGAATATTTCTTGATGTTTTTGATTTTTTTAGTATAGATTTAGTTTCTATCACTTATATTATGAGCTGTCTGGAAAGCAACAGTCTTGTCTCGTTACTTCTCTATACTGAAAACAATAGACCCTGATCTTTTACTGACCCGCTAGGTGTTTCCTGTAATGGAAATGGATAATAATAACAATTATTATATTGGTTAAGAGAAAAAAAAAAACTTGTTCTACTGTAAAAAAAAACTAGTGCAGACATTCATTTAATTAAAAAAAAAATTTGTGTTTAAGAACTTTATTGATAATAGTTGCATTACTTTTTTAGAGATATCTGTCTTTTTTTTTTCACCATTGTGATTGTTATTTCTACGGAGGATTAAAAAAGGTGTTAGCATATTGTGAACAGCTCTTTCTCTGAGTTATTTTTAGTCTGACCAAAAATAAAGAATAATGGAAACTCAGAATAGTGCTGATTCCTACAACATTTATAAAAATATGTTGCAGAGCAGGAGATTGTGATCTGAAGCTGCAATGGCATTGGTTTACATCTGTTTCAGAAATGTATAATTTGTTGATTAATGATCACTTCATTTGTGTTTCCAGACAGAGATTTTATATTTTAAAGATTATGAAAATGTTTAGTTTTCAATTTACTTTTTATCTAACCTTTTAATAGTAATCCTATGTAGAAAAGATAATCACTTTGCTAAGTACGTTGCACTTGCCCTTGAATTTTGTTTAACACCAGTAACATCTTGCTTTGACACTAGTAATGCTGTGCAAATTCATACAAATTCATTTGGATCCTAATGTAGTCAGTTGTAACAAAGACTTCTTAGGCTGATAATGCAAACCCAGGCAGAGTTTCCAGCTATCACATTTCACAGTTATTCACTTATATTTGTGTACGAGGTGCAGCCATGGTGACAAAGCTCAATGACAGTTTTCTTATTTAATGGTACAGTATACGCCTTCTTATAGTTAAAAATGATGCTGTTTTGCTCTTGTTCCTTTTCTCTCTGATGTCCATATATGTTTTTTTGTTTTTTAAATTTCTTTACTTAGAGTGTCTGCTACCCTGTCAGAGGATAGATTCTTTCTGTCCCACATTCCAAAATGGTTCATTGGCAGAAAATGTGTGGTATTAGATAAATAGTCTTTGTTCCTTTGTTTTCCTTTCTGTGACTGGCAGAAGGGAGTTTTATTTTATTCTACAGAGGTGTAGGGAAGAATGATTAACTATGGATCGGTCTGGCAATAGTCACTATCTGAAGGTTACACAGGGAGCTGTGAGAAATAGTTGGTATTCACACTTTCTGTAAGGTGAGTTGTCACTATTTTAAAAACTTAGAGATGCTGGAAAACAGTTTGGAAATCAAAAAAAAAAAAAAAAATCTTTCAGTATGCTATGTATATTCTGCATTTCATGACTATATAATGAACTTTTTTTTTTTAATGTGGTCTTCCAAATCAGATTTTCTCAAAAATCGTACAAAATGTACCCACTGCAGGAGCACTTGCTCCATTAGAACAGATCAACATCACAGCTCATTCCTGTGGTCTACTGCATGGTGTGTGCATGCAGTGGGAACATCTAATGGGCTCAACTCAGCCGCTGACAAACCTGGGGCATGCTGAGAGTCACTGGTCTTCAAGCCAATGAACCAAAGACTTAGACACACCTGCTGTGCTTTACAAGCCAGTGAAAAACATCTATCAGCTAAGAACATTTGTACTTTGTTTGTTGAAAATGCCACTAAATTGTATCCATTTTCCATGTCATCAGATTAAGATAATGTTACTTCTCACAGGATAATATTAAAAAGAAAAAAAAATGAAATAAGAAAACAATCCCCAGACTCTTCCACAACTTTAAATCAGGTTGGAAGCACAGTCAAAATACATTTAGATTCCTACTCATCTATTAAGTCCTTAGTTCTCTTTAACTACTGTAGCCTCCAACATTTCAACTCCTAACTGTACAATCACAACTGTCAGTGTAGACAACACTCTGCAAATGTTCCATCCCACAAGTTGAAATAACTGTATCCACAATACAGATCCTTGTAAAATAACATGAAAATTTTTATCTGTGGAAAAGAGAATACCAAGCAGAGAGGGACGTGGCTAAATTTTAGTATGTCATACATAGACAAAGATATTTATAGACTTCATTATATTTAGTATCACTTTTACTATTATTTGCTCTCAGACTCCTCTATTCAAGAAATCTTTCAGTGTCTGTTGATAATTTGGACTAAGAGATCAGAAACTAATTTTGTAGAAAATTATCTGTCACTGGTTACTGGCTGCTACAATCATTTTAAAATGTCTGTGGCATTCTGTTGTCTACTTTATTGTTGATTTTTGTGAATATAATTTCCTCACAGAATTAAATCAATCACTTTTTGGGCTGCTACTGAAAAAAGACATTTAGAATTTCCTCACAGATTTTGTTATTATTACTATTAATAAAAAACATGACATCTCTACTAAAATCGAATTCTTTGTCTATCCTCTTTGGATGAGGCAGTGACTGGGAAATGATTTGCAGTTCAGAATCATATTTTCGGTTAAGGCTATAGAAGAGGTAATTGCAAAACAGTTGTCAATCATATACACACATAAAGGTTATCTACTTGCATATGGGAGATCCAAGCTCTTTCTCTGAACGTGGGTTAGCTGGGACCTCTCTGCATCCAAGGAGAATGCATCAACCAATGGGGCACTTCAATTTTCTTGATTTTCACCCTCATAGGTCTTGTGAGAAGTCCTTCTCTCCAAGACTAGATGCAATGGCATCTAATTTTATGACAATCTGAAGTTCTCAATCTGTTTGTGCAGACAAGTCTTTGCAAGAGGTTTAGTGTTACACCTGGCAATTTGATAATTAAGTGACGTTCAACCAACATCTTTAATTGAGGTGAAAAGAAGAGAAAAAAGAACAAAATAAACCCTTTCATACTGCTTTTTGTTTATGTCCCTTGAGAATTTTTAGATTTTACTTGGTTAGAAAAATGGGAGCTTTCCCTTTCTTCTGCTCTGACATTGCTTTTGCGAGATATGCTAAAGGCAATGCTTGTGGTGGATTTTGTTTTTCAAAGAGAAGAGTCTTCTACAAACTAACACTCTGTGACTCAATTGCAAGCAACAAGACTAAACTCAGTTCTCCAGTTTGAGATAACTGAGTGCATTTACTGATAATTAATAAAAACAATGTGAAGAAGAAGGCAGCAAATCAATATTGGAAGCTTTTTATATTGCTCACAAGTAGAAAGACAACGATCAGGGAGTCATCTAAAAATATTAAAAAGCAAATATTTTAAAACCATATACAAATAATTCCAAGTAAATTGTGTCATTTATGAAATCTTTAAACAGAACACCCCCCACAAAATATCATCAGAAAAAGAAAGCTGACTGGCAAGGAAACAGAGAGAGGGAAGGAGAGGATAAGGTACAAAATCCACTTTTGAAAAATAAATACTTCTTTCGTTAAAGTTAATATGTATGTAGTCATTGTTTACTTTATAAACTAAATTACACTGTCATAGCTTGTAAGTATTTAACTTTACACAAAAAACCTACCCAGATCTCTTTGTTTATATCAATCATTTTCTTCTGTGTTATCTACTTGGATATGACTTTGTTTTCATCCTTAATGGAAAAGCCATTCTGAACAGGATTTGATTTTTCTGTATCCTGGCACAGTAACTAGCTCCAAAAGAGACACAACTAATACAAGTTTTACTTTTCCAGTAAAGATTTGTTTTGCCTTCTATTGTTGATAGACTTATCTACACATTCACGAATATTACACTGACATGAAAAGTATGAAAATGTAGATACTTTAGTTTTTTTTCATTAATTTACCTTGTGTCTTGATAAATCTGTTAGTAGGTAAGAGGCTGAAGAGCCATGAAGTCAGACAATAAAAGTAAACTAGTTCTGCAAGGTTAAACTGCTGCTAGAAAGCTATGATCTGATTGCTCTTACTGAAACTTGGTGGGATGAATCCCATGACTGGAGCATGGCTATCAATGGCTACAGGCTGTTCAAAAAGGACAGATGGGGAAAGAAGTGTGGAGGCGTTGCCCTCTACCTTAAGAAATCAATACAGTGTGAAGAGCTGTCCCTGAAGAACGGTCATGAGCAGGTCAAAAGCCTACGGGTAAGAATTAGAGACAGAAGAAACAAAGGGAACCTGGTCATGGATGTCTACTACAGGCTGCCTCATTAAGGGGAGCCTATTGACGAAGCCTTCTTCCACCAGCTCCAGGAGGCTTCGCGCTCGCAGTATCTCATCTTGCTGAGGGACTTTAAGCACTCCAGCATCTGCCAGAAAAGTAGCACGGTGAGCTGCAGTCAACACAGGAGATTCCTAGAATGCATTGAGGATAATTTTTAAGCCAAGCAATTGACACCACTACCCAAGGGGATGCAATACTGGACCTGATGTTTACCAATGCAAGTGAGCTCATAGATGACATCAAGACTGGAGACAACCTGGGCTGAAGTGATCATGCATTGGTGGAATTCACACTCCTAAGGGATATCGGAAAGGCAAAGAGTATAGTCAGGTCCCTAAATTTTAGGAAAGCCAACTTCCAGCTCTTCAAGGAGAAAGTCAGTAGGACTCCCTGGGAAACAGTGGTCAAGGACAGGGGGGCAGGACAGAGCTAGCAGATCTTTAAGGATGCTTTCCACAGGGCACAGGAGCTCTCAGTCCCCAGGTGTAAGAAGTCAGGCAAGGAGGGGAAGAGACCAGCATGGCTGAGTCGAGACTTGCTGGTCAAACTAAAGGGCAAGAGGGAACTGTACAGGCAGTAGAAGCAGGGACAGGTATCCTGGGAAGAGTATAGCGATGCTGCCCAGTTGTGTAGGGATGAGGTCATGAGGGCCAAGGCTCTGCTGGACCTGAACTTGGAGAAGATTGAGAAGAATAACAAGAAGGGCTTCTACAGGTATGTCAGCCAGAAAAGGAAGGTTAAAGGAAGCATACTTCCCCTGATGAACAAGAATGGCAACCTTATATCAACAGATGAGGAGAAGGCTGAGGTACTCAGCAACTTTTTTACCTCAATCTTCACTGGCAACCACTCTCCTCACCCCTCCCCTGTTCATGGACTCCAAGATGGGGACCCAGTGGGGCAAAGCCCCTCACACTGTAAAGCAAGACCAGGTTTGGGACCACCTGAAGCACCTGAACATATATAAGTCTATGGGGCCCAACAAGATGCATTCCAGAGTCCTGAGGGAATTGGCTGATGTCATTGCCAGGCCACTCTTCATGGTGTTTGAAAGGTCATGGCAGCCAGGCAAAGTCCCTGGTGACTGAAGGAAGGGAAACAATGTGCCCATTTTTAAAAAAGGTAGGAAGGAGGACCCTGGGAACTACTGACCTGTCACCCTCACCTCTGTGCCTGGGAAAATAACGGAACAGGTCCTTCTAGAAGCTATGCTAAGGCCCATGGAGGCCAGGGAGGTGATTCAAGACAGACAGCATGGCTTCACCAAGGGCAAGTCCTGCCTGATCAACTTTGTGGCTTTCAATGATGGTGTGACTAGATCAGTAGGCAAAGGAACAGCTATGCATGTGATCTTGCTGGACTTCTGTAAAGCCTTCGACATAGACCCTCACAACATTCTTCTCTCTAAATTGGAGAAATACCGATTTGATGGGTGGACTGTTCAGTGGCTGAGGAAATGGTTGGATAGTTGCAGCCAGAGGCTAGTGGTCAACAGCTTGATGTCCAAATGGACGCCAGTGACAAGTGGTGTCCCTCAGGGGTCCTTACTTGGATTGGTGCTGTTTAACATTTCCGTCAATGACTTAGCGAGATCAAATACACCCTCAGCAAGTTTGCAGATGACACCAAGCTGAGTGGTGCAGATGACATGCCAGAAGGATGGGATGCCATCCAGAGAGACCTGGACAAGCTCAAGAAGTGGGCCTGTGTGAACCTTATGAGGTTCAACAAGGCCAAGTGCAAGGTCCTGCATCTGGACTGGGGCAATCCCCGGTATCGATACAGGCTGGGGGATTCAGGGACTGAAAGCAGGCCTGCCGAGAAGGACTTGGGGGTGCTGGTGGATGAAAAGCTTGATATAAGCCACCAAAGTGCACTTGCAGGCCGGAAGGCCAATCGTATCCTGGGCTGCATCGAGAGAGATATGGCCAGCAGGTCAAGGGAGGTGATTTTTCCCCTCTACTCTGCTCTGGTGAGACCCCACCTGGAGTCCTGCGTCCAGCTCTGGAGCCCCCATCACAAGAAGGACATGGACCTGTTGGAGCGGGTCCAGAGGAGGGCCACAAAAATGATCCGAGGGCTGGAGCACGTCTTCTATGAGAAAACGCTGAGGAAGTTGGGGCCGTTCAGCCTGGAGAAGAGAAGGCTGCCTGGAGAATCACAGAATCACAGAATAGTAGGGGTTGGAAGGGACCTCTGTGGGTCATCTAGTCCAACCCTCCTGCCGAAGCAGGACCTTCTAGCAGCCTTCTGGTACCTGAAGGGGGCCTATAGGAAAGAAGCGGAAAATCTTATCAGCAGGTTTTGTGGCAATTGGACAAGGGGTGATGGTTTAAAACTAAGGGTGGGTAGATTTAGACTAGATATAAGGAAGATTTTTTTTACAATGAGGGTGGTGAAACACTGGCACAGGTTGCCCAGAGAAGTAGTGGAGGCCACATCCCTGGAAACATTCAAGACCAGGTTGGATGGAGCTCTCAGCAACCTGGTCTAATTGAAGATGTCCCTGCTCACTTTAGGGGGTTGGGCTAGATAGCCTTTAAAGGTCCTTTCCAATCCAAAGCATTCTATGATTCTAAACTAGTCCATACTAATATCTCTTTTTCTGGGCAACAGCTGCTAGTTCTCATCCCCTTTTGTGTTATTGGGATATTTTAAAATTCTTTCTGGTGTTTGAGATATTGCGATTGACTCAGGTAAAATTTTTGAGTTGTCTCCCCTCTCCCCCCTCGTTATCCTAATCAATAGAGCTTGAAATTTGTAGATTATTAAATTCTATTTAAAATTTCTTATATTGCTCTATTCATGAAGCCTTAGATTTCTAACGAAAATGAACAAACATTGAATAGTACATCTGTAGTCCAATTACAGAAAAAAGAATTGTCTCCTTTTGAGTAATTTAAAACAAATCATCAACAACAACCAAAAAAAGCAACAAAGATCCCTAACACAACTACTAGGTCTCCTTCTTAACTCTCAGTCATAGTCAAGGTAGACAAGTTAATAGAAAGGAAGATCCTACTGCAGAGCCACCGATGAAAGCTTTGACATACAAGTACTAATACTGCTGTTTTGCTACTGTTGCTCGGAGTGAAGCTAGTAGACTTCTTTTTGCATTGTCCTTCCTCATATCATGCATTAGTATGCTCGGTCAAAAAAATTCTTCATGAAGATCTTTTTCTAAAGCCTTGTTAATTAAAGTGATGCATGCACCATCTGAGGCATTGTGTTTGTCAAGAGATGGAGCTTTGTAAAACACCTATACAGATGTGGTTCATGTATTTTTAATCAAAAGAGAGACAGGCTCACTTAGCATGATACAGTTTCTTCAGCTAAAGGTCTTTCTGGCTCTTGCCAATATTCCATATGTATGCAATTCTTTAAATCTTTCAACACAGAATTGTCTGGATGTATTACTATTTGAAATAAGTAGAGAGTTTCTTCATGGGTCTTCTATAAATCTGTAAATTAATAATTTTTCATAAATCTTTAGATAAAATTTAAGATAGAGAATAACCCCACAACATGAATTTCAAACAGTTACTTTGATTTCTTCCTTCTTCGCTGAGTACCTTCCAGTGTTCCATTGATTTCTACATTCAAAGGATTTTCCATTTTTTATATTCTTTTACCTTATTATTTTGTAATAATAATTCTCTGTTTGTATTAAAACGTCTTTATAAACAAAAGCTTCTTCTGAATATTTAGGAGTTACAGACTGATGTCCCATAATTATCCATCACAGTGCAGAGACGACAGCTCCCTGACTCAGCTGTACAAATAATGTACAAGCTTTGAAAGTAGATATTTGGCTGTCTCTGTGAGCTGAATTGCAGCTCATCCTGTGAATTTAGCAGATACCTGAAATTTGCTTTTCTGATTCTTACCCAGTCATTTCTTTCTTGAGATTTTTGAGACTGCTTGCAAAGTTCTCAGCACGGGTCAGACTCCAAAATCTGGTTATGAGTACTGAAAAATCATGATCTCTTTCCTGAGATCTGTATTAGCCTTTAGAAAAAGGTACTAATTCTTATACAACTCGGGTGGGGCAAACTCTCCTGACTTTCAGGCAGCTGTGGAAGTTGTTAATGAATTATTAAGTCATTGAGGGAATGGTTCACAGATGACCTGTGGTAATCTTACCTTCCTTGAAATGTAGGTATCTGCACTTGAACCGGTTGTTCAGTCTCCTACAGCTGCTGGAAAGAAAAACAAAAGACATTGTGGAAGTGCAATTTATATGCTTTGTTTTAGTTATCTGTCTTAATAGGAGAAAAAATGTTCTCTATGAATGCCTTTTTCCCTCAATTACCTTTAGAAAATATTTACACAATTAATTCAGATATGCCTACAACATAGATGGTTCGAACTGGGTGGGATGAATCTCGTAGTAAGAGATTTCTGCTCTCTGAGTCCTTCTTACAAACGAAGAGGACCTGTTTTCACTACTGAGAAGATACAGCCCTGGATTATACATGGTTCACCTGTGATGCCAGAGTAGTTGGAATGTGCTGTGAAAAATACATTCAAGACAGTCAATATCTCTGTCAAAGATTTTATGCTAATAGATGCTATTCTGTTGCAGATCAGTTATAATAATTCCTCTTTTTTGTTTAAGTGATAAAGACTATTTCACTGACATAACTAGTGAAATAATTCTGAATAGTCATTGCCTTGTGCCTGGTGACTGGATTTCATATGTATTCATATAAAATTTTAAGATCCAGTTCTTGATACATCAATTAACCCTTTGCCAAGTAGTAATGAGATTCCTGTCTCAGTCCAAGTATGTATATAGGTAGATTTTTGGGTTTCTATTGATGGTCAAGAATAAATCAATGTTTCAAAGTTTTAAACACTGTTTTCTAGTAATTAAATGTAATATAGAATACTTGTCTGGGACTATACTAATTTTACTACCATTTACCTAATTCACAGAAGTTTAGGCTGAATAAATACTCTGAAATGCTGTTTTAATTGGAATTTTATTGAAACCACTCTTTTTTTGCTTTGTAAGAATGCCCCAGTTAAAGGGGGCTTTTTAAATTTTGGTTTTTTTGAAGCTATTTTCAAAGAAAGAACGCTTCACTGCCCCATCCCATGCCAGATGTCTGTATAATGAGGTTGCATGACTATGAAGGAACACTGAAGTTCAAAGGCTGTTTTTATTTTCTTTTCATTTTTTTTTTCTTTCTTTTGTATTAATGAAGGATTTGAACCCATATCTGATACCTCTGACACGGGAGCCCACATCACTGATATCAAGATTATTTTTATCTGTCTGCTGACAGCCCTGAATGTTTTGGGTTTTACCCCAAGCCCAGACTAGCTGGCTGCATGGATCTTTGTTTGAAACTGTTTCCCACCCAGTTCTGCTCACAGGTAGCTTGACAGAAATGTTTCCAAGCCTTACTAACAAAGAGAAAAATTAATATTATGCTTAATCCTTAGTCTACAATTAATTATTTTACCAAAAGAAGGTCTCAGTAGAAAAAAGATTTGAAACACAAATGAAACAATGTCACATACATTAGAAAAGAAAATATTTCTAAATCTAAAACAACAAAAGTAGCTAAAACTATTTTTTGCTATTCAATCAACCAGCTGAGATATACAGAAGCAATACTGACTGTAGAGCTCCATAATTACTCCTTCAGACTGCTGCAGCACTTTTTGAGTTCAGTTTATTTGTTTTTAAATTACTTTCTTTTAGCTATCTCCTATTTTTGAAGTGTGATAGTGATAATATTGGCTGACATTACAACTTCTTCAAGATAAGAATTATCTACTATTGCAGAAAGTGAGCTTATCTATAGCAGACTGATTCCTCAGCCAAAGATTGTGACCCATTTCAAAGTTCAGTTGAATGCAAAATGTTTAATACAGTTGTTTGGTTTTGTTTTGTGTATGAACATCTCTGTCCTGACAGATATGTATGAAAGACAGTCTCTGCCCTAAAGAGGTAGACTTTTTTTAACCAAATAGATGAAAGAAATGAAAAATGGGAAGATAAAGAGTAGTACAGGGAAAGTGACTTGACCAGAGTGCCACTGCAGATTAATTAGAATTGGTACATGATGACACAAACTCTCCTTAGGCCACTCACCTCCTTGTAACTCTGCTGAGACTTGACCTTAAGCTGTCCAAGAATAGGGTCCATCACTTTCATAAGAGAGTATCCATACTAATCTTAAGGTAAGAAAGTTTGTTGTGTGCAAAGTCTACAAAACTTATAGGAATGGCAGCCTTAATTATTTGCACAAAGGGTCAGAGAATATTCTGTCTCTCTACCCTTGTACTCCAGGAACTCAGTTAATGAGAAGTGAAGTTAGTGTCCTAATTTCAGTTGTATTGAAGCTGAGATTCATGCTTTATCCTGTAACTGGGGTGAGTCCATGCGTGTTTCAGAAAATCTCACTTTTTCAGAGGATTTATTTCCATCTTAAATGAGGAGATGATAGGAGAAACAAGCCAGGTAGTTTCAAACACAGGAACAATTAAACATTTTCAGGGCATGTTTTTCTTAAAAATTTTCCTACTTGTGATTTATAAATCCTCTGAATAAATGTGCAAGGGTGTGTTTTACTTTATAGATCTTTATTTTAAAGATCCTATTTAGTCAAAATAGTATCTGAAATCGTTGACTCATTCCAAAGTGGATTTAAAAATCCACAGACTCATCTGCCATTCTTTGGCTTCTCAACTAAGACAGATAAATTCAATGACAGATCTACAAATCATCTTAAAAACCCCTAAATAGAAAGATTTCTGCTACCCCACCTTATTTTAGTCCGGGGACTTATCTGTTTTAGGTCATAAATGTGCTCTGAAATCCTGCCGTAATAATCAAGTTTATAAACCCTGCTGTCATGTTTAAATTTTACATCTCTGACTTTCCCCAAAGGGAAGATTTAGTAAAGAGCTCCAAGTTCATACTGAGTTCAACTGGGTCACACACTTTACATGACCACATCAATTATGGTAAATTCTCCCAGTGAACTTCAAGATAATCCAAGTACCTCACAAGTGCCTAACAAAACAACTCAAAATTGAGAAAGTCCAAGTCTGGTTAGGAGCAGTACAGAAGGCAGTAAGTACGCATAACTTTTCAATAGATTCAAAGCAGTAAACTTATTTCCATTGCTCTTGAATTTCATTCCATTAACCTGCAGTTACGAGTAAGGAGTTAAAGTCAAGATTTTCCTACGAGAACTAAACTCAGAACCAAATCTGGTAATAAAAACATTTTAATTCCTTGCTTCAGTGTCCCTTATTTAAATAAGAATCATCACAGTGAAATGATTTGTCTCTCAGACTAAGGTGTCTCTGTACTTTAACCCATAAGAGATGTTTTAAGGCACTACGAACAGCAAGCTATTTGCAGTGCAGATCGGAAGGTCTGGTTGATCTTACAAAACTTAGGAACTGTGTGTTATATTTCAAAGTCCCATTTCATCTACTAGCAAAATCTTTAGGGGTGTATATGTTTTTGTGTATTTTTATACATTATTGTATCTATTTTTATGCATCTCCCACTTTCAGAATGTTGTTCTCTATTATAGTGAAATTCCCTGATTGCTTGTTCCTTACTGAACTCCTGTGTGAGACAGATACTGCAGATGCTCCATGTTTCCTTGTAAATTCAGATAAAGCTAAAGGGGACGAAGTTAATCCCAAGTACTGAATAGTTTCCTACTGTAAGTAGTGACTAGTCAAAAGGGACTAAACTGACCACAGTTTTCCAGACTGGATAAGCCCATGGAGTGTGTGCATAGTAGAGTACTATGAAATTGTAACGAATATAGAAAAGCAGATGTGAAATAACTAAATGTAGGTGATTTTACTCAACAGTCATGCAACAGCAAACCAGATGTGCTATTACGAAAAAAATATACTGTAGCTGTGGAACTCAGTGACACAGAAATATGTGCCAGTAATTTATGTGTCTTGAAAAAGCAATTAGATTAATAAGAAAATAAACCTCTCCAGATCTAGTAAATAGAAGATATCACTAGCTGAAAAACTCTCACAGCTATAGATTATTTGAAATCACTAGGGAAATATACTGTAAAAACATTGTCATATTTGTGTCTTATTCTTAAGCTTTTTTACTTGTCATTTGACACAGTAAAACAGAATACACAAATACACAAACTTCTGAACTCGTTTGGAAAGGACATTTGTGTGCTCTCACATTTTACCTCATACAATTTTTCTAGTGACTTGGATCTCTGCGTGATTGTACAGTACCAGATAAATTAAGAAAATTAGTGTTTCTTTTTATTCTTATGTATTTATTATACTAGGGATTTGTTCATATTGTATTAAATATTGTTGTGGGGAGGGTTGTAGGTTCACTGTTCGGTATTCAGAGCTTAACACACTGTGAGCAAACTCGTGTAAGATAGTAATGGATATTTTACAGGATACTCTAAAGCATTTCAGAAGTTAGGGGGATTCTGAAATCTCCTTCTCTCTTATGTTGCAGACCTGAATACTCAGTTTAAATGAGTAGCACTAATATAGTGTCCTTCCTAGAAAGATGGGAAAAAAATAGATCCAGTGATCTCTGCCAAGTATCATCAGGACTGGAAGTTTTGCATTCAGAAATTCAGGTCTTGCATGTTCAAGAACTACTCCAGAATTGATTTTTGCTGTGTTCTTGCTATGTTAGATTCAACTGAATGCAATTAAATACAAGTACTGTATCATTTTTTGGTCCACTGCCTTCCCTTATCTTTGTTCAGCTCAGCATGCAATAAAGATGAATCTTTTGTTGAAAGAGGACGGTGTGAAGGTAGTTGTGGCAGTTCAATGTGGTTGAGACACCTTTGTTTGCTGACCTGCTCAGATTACCTCTTTTGCTGCCACTGGTGCTATCAATAGACAGGACTGTTTTGTTCCTGCACCAGCATCTAGTCCTTCACTTTGTCTGTGAGATTTCATTTAAAAACATAGCTGTTAAGTAGCTAGAACCTATGAAAATACACCATTCCTAGTGAACAGGAATAAGTTCTGCTAGAATAAGGGACTTTTTTCTCTACATATGCATACTGAAGAAAGTAAGATTTCTCCTGGACCAAAGCCAGAAAACAACTCTGAATGAAACCAGTACTGAAAGGTACTTTAAATGACTTGCTCTACCTGTAGGAAACACAATTGCAACTTCTGCAACGGTTTGTTTGGTGGTGACTGCAGCCATACATCCTTCCGCTCAGGGACACTTCTTTTCCAGTCTCATGGCAGACAGTTTTTAGAATAAGTTTTCTCTGATTTTCTTCACTAACAAGAAGTCAATTTCCACACTAAGAAATCTTCTCATGAAACCCTAATGGAGCTGCCGCTGAAGCACAAGCAATCTCTTCTTTAGGAGACCTTTTAGTTAAGAGTCCTCTGTGCTGTTGACTGTCTGATTACATTCAGATTTCATAAAACCAATTAAGCACTTACTATTTAGCAAAATTAATGTCTAACCAGTTATGTAGGAGTTATTAAAGGAGTCAAAGGGTGACTTCAGTAAACAATCTATGAGTACTTGTGTATAAAATAAAATCTGATGTATTCAATAAAGATAAAATAAGGAAAACCAAGACAAAATTACTATAACTCTGCTCAGTACGTTTGTGTTTAGAGTCTGATTTACCAAACATAGCCTTGAAGGAAACTTTAAAGAAGGTTTTTGTGGTTTTTTTAAACATGTTTTGACTGTGCATAGTCATTCTTTTGCCAAAAAAAATCTTAGCTATATTTGGTTAATACTTCAAAGAATATAACTTTCCTGTTTTTAAAATTACTAATTTGTATGAATTGTCTATGTAAACAGTCTATGTAAAGTCATCTGCGTTCAGGGATTTATTTTGTCCGCAGTTTTGTACGTAGATTGCTGACTCGAATCTGTCCCACAGCCCCTCAAAGTCTACAGTTCGTAACAAAATATTGTAAGATATATGTAATATGTAAAAATACTTACTGAGGAATCCACCAGGGCTCTGTTTTAATCAGTTCTTTGGTATTTAAGCAATCTTCTCTATTAAACCATCTGACTCTATGTGGCAAAGCTTGACTTCTGCTTAAATGATATCCCAATGAGAAATGCAAAATGAGCTGTGATTTCGTTCATAAAAGAATGCATAAATAAACATACTTTGAAGGAATGAATCAAAGGAGTAGGGATTAAAAAAAAATCCCAAAGCCTCACCCTAGCAGGTTGCTAGTGAACTGTATTTTTTGTATATAGAAACCAAATAAAAATTCATCTCTTTTGTTAGGAACACTTAAATGCAGTGCAATCACCCTGCATATAAATCAATGTAACTAAGACCAGATTTTGATCTTCTGTATCTTGACTGCTCTTCAAATAAGTATAATCAAAGATGTTCAGAGAAAAAGGGTTGTGGCTAATATCATCAATATTGACAGTCATTTTTACTTTCTGTAGCACTCAACTCTTCTCATGTTACACGTTTCCATGCTGCTTCATAATCAGCACATTTCAGAAGAAGATAAACTGTTCTAGCACTATGAGAAATCTCAAGGAAAATGTGTGGGAAAACAAAAAAAAAATATCACACAAGGGAACAGAGTTACAGAGGTATTCAGTCTGGTTGCCTTGCCATGTTAAAAAGCAAAGTGAAAAAAAAGACAGAGGGGTACGAGTGCCAGATTTTTGTTCTTAATGTATTCATCCTCCTTGATACATTAGTGCACATTTATAACGGAACCTTTAAAAATATATTTATCTGACAGAAGTTTGTTTTCTTAAAAAGCACACATTAAGAAGACTGTTTTCTCACTATAGTGAGATATTTGCCCTCAAATCAATATGGATTGTGATCAAAGCAGCTTATGCATTGATAAAGTGTCTTGAACCTCACTTCTTAAACATGTGCAGACATATTGAAAACTTGTATTGATTATGCAATCCAGATAACCTGCAAAATACTTTTCTGGGCACTTCTGTGTTCTGTAACACAAAAATACCTGAATTTTCTTAACTAGTTTTCTTGGCAAGACCACAAGTATATGCCATAGCCAGAAATTCAGTTAAGCAGTCTTGAATCTAGGTGACAGGAAAAGGAGACAGCAATGGATGTGATTCATCTTGACTTCAGCAATGTTTTCCACACTGTCTTCCGTAACATCCTCACAGACAAACTGATGAAGTATGGACAGAGAAGCGGACCATGAAGTGGACTGAAAACTGGCTGAACTGCTGGGCTTAAAGGGTTGATATCAGTGGTAGAAAGTCCAGCAGGACGTCTGTAACCACACCCCAGGGGTTGGTACTGATGTCAATTCTCCATCTCCATTCATGACCTGGATGATGGAGTGCAGTTAACCTTCAGCAAGTTTGTAGATGATACAAAGTTGGGAGAAGTGACTGATAAACCAGATGGTTGTGCTCTCAGTCAGAAGGACCTGGCAGGCTGGAGAAAGTCTGAAATAGTCTGAAACAAAGCTCAAGTTCACCAAGGGAAAAAGTTGCATGAGGAAGATCAGCCTCATGTAACAGTACAGGCTGAGGACCAACCGGCTGCAAAGCAACTTGGTAGAGATGAACCTGGGGGTCCTGAAGGGTACCATCATGAACACAAGCCAGCAATGTGCCATCATGGCAAAGACAGACATCAGCTTCCTGGAGTGCATTAGGCAGAGAGGTGCCAGCACGTCGAAGGAGGTAATCCTTCCCCTCTGCTCAGCCCTGGTGTGACACATATAGAATGATGAGTCCCTTCCTGAACTACCCTGTACAATACAGATGTACTGGAGTTAGTCCAGCAAAAGGCAACAAAGATGATTTAGGGATTGGAGCATCTTTCACATGAGGAGAGGCCAAGACACCTGGGGTTGTTCAACCTGGAAAAGGGAAGGCTCAGGCAGGTCATATCCATGTGTACAAATACTTGATGGGGAGGAATAAAGAAGACAAAGGCAGAAGTCTGAACTGCTGAAAATACAGAAGGATACCAGGTCCTCCACTGTCTATATGGAGAAAAGAAAAACATCAACCTGGCTGCAGTGAGTGCCACTAGAAGGTCATAGCTCAGTGTAAGAAGGGGAGCAGTAGAGTTAGGAAAAGAAGCTCTTTCTGGTCCTTCTGGTCACCCTTCTGGGAGCCTTACAGTATGTGATCTGGATCTTGTGTTCCTTCTTACGCCAGAAATAAGCGTAGTGTTCTTCTTGGCATGTTGCAACAGTATTTTTTTTTGTCTATAAAGTAATTAGTTAAAATAATCACCAATAAAATCGAAGATAAGAGCATAAAAAGAAAAAAAACCCCACACGTAGATATCAGACAGAGACAGAAGTTCTTTGTGACATTAGAAGAACAACTGTGCCCAAAATCAACAAACAAAGGCTTTTAATCATTACAGACGTTATGATTTTCTTGTTATTCACATTATATCCACTCATAAAAGAAGTAATTTCATTATATGGTGTTGACTGCTTTTTAGGTCAGTCTAAGGTGCTCTCAGACTTGAATTTTGACTTACAAGTTTTAAACATCAAAAATCCTGCGTATCGTCTCAGACCCAGGTAAAATTACCTTCAGCTCTAATTTGTAAAATTCCAGCCATTAGAAAGGAAAACAGTAGGTGGAGTAAACAGAATTAGTCTGTAGGATTAGATAGACTGTATCAGTCACTGAAATAACCATACTAACAGACAATGCCTTATTCAAAGATCATTTAAATCTTTTCAGGGCTTTAATGGATTTTGGATCAGATTTCAGAAATCTAAGTTATTTATTTTTCCTGAATAATTATAAAATACACACAAACTCTTTAGTCAAATCAAGGTTTTGCTGATAAGAGTAGGGTACACAGGGGAGAGAGAGGCACACTATGATTTCTAACTTACTTTCTTAGAAAATGATCCAATGCTCCAGTCTTGAGAGACCTTTAAATAAATAGCCCCTGACTAGGCAGGCAAACGCTTTCTACTAAACCAAATTAGCATAGATATTTAATGTATTTTAGTACTTTTCTACGTAGCAAGGTAACATACCAACTGTGGGTAGGTCAGATATACCTGGACAATCCATTTGCTTTTGCCTTCAGATGGGCACCATTATTGCATTTTTGAAGGTATAATTTGTCTTTTTTTTTTTCCACAGATAAGTTTTCTTTGTTTAAAGGGCCCATATCAACTTTTAGATATTTGATTTTTTTTAGAATAAATTAAACTTTTACAACACGACCATTTATTTCACTCAGACTTTTTAATAAATATTTTAACATTTATACTAATGCTTCAGCTTATATTTACTGCAGCAAATGCTCTACTGCTATTTCGGCTGTTCCCTAAACATTTACTGCTTTAGGCAGAGGTAAAGACGTTTTCTTAGGGACTCTGGAAGCTTCTGAAAAGACTACAGGGTGAAAAAGAAGCTGTTTATTTAAATCTGTTTTTAAAATAAAATGTACTTCAGGCAACATGCCATGGGAAATAATCTTATAACGTTTTTTAAAAAGCAGACATGGGCACAACTTAAAACAGCAGATCATTACACCAAACCTATGTTCTTCCCTTATGTATTCACACTTCTTAAAAATATAGATTTTAAATAAGAACTTAATCTTACCTTTCAGCAATACAAAACTAAGTAAGATGTAAAATTTATAACTCAAAAGTCACGTAATCACTCTGAAAACACTACTCCCTCTGGAACCTTCGGTTTCAGAAAAAGTTGTATGTTCTTGAAAGAACAATTTTTAAAAGATGTTTGTTTTCACATAAGTATAGACACCTTAGAGATAATCCTGAAACACAGTGAAAGAAGAGACCAACACCTGCCTCACTACAACCTCTATTCAGGCAGTTGTAGAGAGCAATAAGGTCTCCCTTCAGCCTCCTCTTCTCCAGACTAAACAATCCCAATTCCCTCAGCCACTCCTCACAAGGTTTGTGCTCTAGATCCTTCACCAACTTGTCATTCTTGTTGCATCAGCACATTTTTTTCCTTTTTTCTGATGCCCATTTCAGGAAATTCAGGTTGTCTACATGGGAAAATACTGAGAGAAAACAAATGAGCTTTTTATTTGAAATAACAGGGGTGTAAATTGTAGGAGTTGCATACATATTTTTTTAACACTCAGTACTCGTTAAAGTAACTATGAAACACAACTAGCCCAGTTTGACACCAGGTTCAGCACTTGGAATCACAAAAAACAACCTCAACAAAGCATGTTTCTACATTCAAGCCATTCTATTGAACAGACAGAACAAACAGAAACTTCTCCAATCTGATGAGTTAGATTATTTGGTAGGGTTTACAAAATGTGAGGGTTTACAGTGCAGTATTATGGTTTGCTTGTAGCTCTGGCAGAAGAATAGAATAAATTAACCAGACTCACTTTAAAATTTCCTTCCAATCATTTAAGGCTGGGAAACACAAATCTTTCTGATGTGCAAGTATCCACTCTGGTCACTGAGGAAGAACATGGAGCTCCATAGTCCTCTTGATCCTCCTACAAATCTCCAGGTCATTTAGCAGACTTTCTCCAGTTTATATTTTGACTCTTCAGAGACAGGCTACATATGTATGGTGTCGTAGGCCCTGTAATATATTTCACTATGTATATGTACTTTGTACATATGTAGTACAGGAGAATTTTTAGAACTGAATTATATCATCCTCACCCTTTCTCCTGCCCTCCTTGTTTATATCTTCTTGCTTTATTTAGTTATTTTAAATTTTTTATTATTATTTTAATTTAACTTTATTTTAGTGATAATTTTGACTTGGAGAAGCCTTCTCATTTAAAAGGTTTCCATGTTTTTGTGATGTGCAACTCCCCAGGAAAGGTAAGATTTCAAATTTTTCTCCTTAAACAGCTTTTTACAGGGGGAAAAAAAAAAAAAAAGCCAAAGCAAAAAGGAAAAGGGTCTGATTAAGAAATTAGTAAAATTCCTCAGGCTCTGACTCTCCTTTGATTTCTTTGTCATGACTTCTGGTAAACAAGCACTACTACTTATGTACAAGGAAAGCCGAAGAGAACTGGGTTTGTTCAGTTCATCTTGTTCACTTCAAAGCCCAACGGGCTATGTTATTGCTGTTCTCATCTATCTAATGGAAAGATATAGAGAAGATAGAGCCAGACTGCTGTCAGAGGTGTACATAAAATGTAATGAGCACAAACTGCAACAAATGAAATTCTGATTAAGTCTTAGGGAAATGGCTCAACAATGAGATTTTGTGGAACCTCCATCCTCAGAGATTTGCAAACTTCGAGTAAGGTCCTGAGCAACCTGTTCAAAGTTGGCCTTGCTTTAAGCAGAGGTTAGGACTAGATCATGTACTGAGGTCCCTTCCAAACTAAGTTCTTCTGCAGCAGAAGCAGAGTTGTTTTCTGTTGCTATTTGTATAATTTGTAGAGGTTTCCATAACTGCAGAAAAAGTTCATAAAACAGAAGAAAATTTGTGATTTAGTGAAGACATGGAAGTTTATTTGCCACATAGGTTATTCAGGTGATGGAACTGCAGACAATTTCAGTAGTCAGCTATACATGAAGTACCTGTGGTATCTACTAGTGAGATCTTAACTGTTGAAGCTAAGGGTTGTTAATATGGGGTTTCACACCTGCAGTCTATCCAACCAGGCTTTGCCATATGTCTCATGGAGGTGAAAGCCTCCAACAGAGGCAACAGCAGAGAAAGAATATAGAAAAGATCAAGCGGCAGTGAGAGAATGAATTGCATTTATTGCTAGTTAGAGGACTGTTTGGCATTTTGCAGGAAATGACCCTAAAAAAGTGATGGCTTGCATGGTGAATTCCCTGAGGTATAGTAGAGACACTCCATCAAAACCATTTCAGGTCTTGAAAAATCAACATTTTTCAATTTTTAGTCATTTGGAGTGATTTTATTTTTCCTAAGAAAGGCTGATATTTTTGAGGGGAAAAAAAAAGCATAGCAAAAAAAAGCTTTTATTTAGCACTCAATTCTGTTGAATATCACTTGAATCAAAAAGCATTTCAGCTAGCTCTATTTTGCATGTTCAAAATCTTTGTTTGTAAAGCATTTGCAAAGTACAAAAACCATAATTAGCATACCAACAACAAATTATTGACAGAATCTTTTATTCTTTGCATAATCACTATTTCCATTGAGTATGTATCAATTTTTAAACTCTTGGTAGAAGCAAAATCCTTGCAGAGGAGAACTTCTAAGAAATTACTTTTTCTTTTCAAATCAAGGTTTCCTCTATACAATATATAGTTCTAACCTGAATTAGTTCTGAGACTCCCTTTCTTATATTTTGAGAGATAATGTAAGTGAAACGGGAATGAAAGGAAGGAAAAGGTCATAAGCTTGCAAATAACTCCTTATAAAAGATTTGTGTGGCTACCTAGTAAATATGCCACAACAGGAACCTGTGTTAGACTAAGGTTTGTAATCTCATCTCAACCAGCTATTCCTCCTTATAAATATTACCATTCCACAGTAGTAACTTCAGTAGGATTACTTCATGCGAAGAACTGCGTGTTTAATTCCCAAAGCCAGATTCATCTGAACATTTATTCATTTTCCACTTTTTGAAATTGTTTTGAACTACATTTCCCCCTGTTTTGGAATTCAGGGTTATTCCCAATGAGTCATTAGAGATTTACCACACTCCAGCATCTCTCTTTTGTCATTCCCATTTCAATTTATCTAGACCCCCTTTTTTATGTAGCTGTCTCAAGTTTTGTCTTTTCAACTTCATCAAAACTAAGAAATATTGTTAATTTTTAACTCCTGATAATACATCTTTTGATAGCATCTCAAAGATCTAGCCAAGGTGAGGAACAGTTTATGTTAGATTGAGCATAATCCCTGAGATTTAGTTCCTAATTTGGAAAGTCCAAACAGACAAAGCAATTATATTTATTTGAAGATGACACTACTCTTTAAACTTGTAATAAATTAGAATAATTAATAGCAGTTAATCCATCTATGGATTTTAATAAGAATCAGAGCTCTCCTGAGCTAGGCAATATACTGGAAGGAAAACATGCTTTTTAGTAGAGAATTTATAATCTAGGTGTCTGAGAAGATTTTGCAAAAGAAAGAAACAGGTAAAATGATACTATGTTTAAAGTATGCACGTAAAGCTAATTTAGTTCATCCTTTTGAGACTCCTGTTATGAAATGGCTTTCCTGGTTGTTTATGTTTTCATTATATATCATTGACAATAATACAAAGATATAGGCACAGAAATAAATCACACAGGACAAAAATTCAACCTTTATTCTGAATAAAGTACATTTTCTCTCCACATGACTCTAACCCTCTGAATGAAATTATTCATGTCAGATCTTATTTCAAAGTGTTCTCATGAATATGGAATTTATAATTCCTTTCAAGACCAGTTCCCACCTGGATTTCTGTTTTACTTCTTTGGTTACGTGTATTTCTCTGACTGTGTCCCTCTATGCTGCCCTAAGGACTGAGTCACGGGATTACCTTTCAATGACTAGAGATTCAGATTTTGGAGACCCTTATTTCAGTTCTGCTTTCAGTTTTAAAAGCATTTTTATTTTGTTTTTTTAAACATCTTTTCTACCCACTTTATGTTTTCAGTCAGAGATAATAAACTTCTGTTTTCTGCCTAGCCTTATGGACACAGGCAAGGAACACACACAACATCTGGGCAGCCAAAAACCAGGACATTTTGGGTAGTAGTAAATTGAACATGCCCAGAAATGCTTCCCGACACTGAGGCCAAATACCATGTTGTAGCTTTCAGTACAAGGTGGCTGTGTAGAAACAGGCTATTTGGAATCACCTTTGGAATATTTTGACAGCCAAACTGTATCAGGGAACTGTACAGAAAGACGGCCAAAATTCATGCCAAAGAACATATTAACAGCTTATTGACTTTGCACACTCTGGTGTCTAGGATTCTTCCTGTGCCCGTGTGATTTACTATCATGTGCAGTCTTTGTATTGTTTTCATCTGCAAGCTGGTTCAGTCACATTTCTGATAAAGGTTTAAATTGTTAGAAGCCTTCAATATTACTATCTCATTGTATTAAACAGTCCTTACAGCAAGGACGTAATAACATAAGTATGGTTTTCATCTCTGTGAACAGGGTCAGAACGAAACTTTATGAACCTCTCAAGCCTTGAAGCCGGGAAATAAGTAGCTCTAGCCTAAATAATATTAAGATAATGAGAATAACTAACTGATAAAGGAGCGTGTCCGCTTCAGTCTCGGTGAGCTGTTTGTATGGTTTCTGATGGCTGTGCTTGGCTGGAAAATATGTACTTGTTTTCCACCAGTGCCATTTCTGAAAACATGTTGTTTTGTTACGAATTGGAAAAAAAACAGGGAAAAAAGGTTACATTTCATTGTCAGAAGGGAAGAAATAAAATTTATATTTTCAAATCAGAAATTCTTTTGTCAATTGTGACTTGCCGCTCCAGGTTAAAGTAATTTCTGCCCGGTAGACAATGGTTCAGTTTTCCTGGAGAAAGTCGAATGTTGTTTTTTATGTTTATTTCTTTATATTGTTTTGGGTTTTTTGGCCAGAAAAACATAATAATTTCTTATGTAGCAGTTGTTGGTTTTCTTTAAGATGGTATACTCTATGAAAAATTAATTGAATTGGAATCTCCTAGTCAGCTTGAGTTTCCCCACCTCTGCACAGTGACTGAATTGCTGCTTTTACTGTTCTGACTGAGGATTTGCTAGATATTCAGAACTTAGCCACAAAAGTTTCTTGAAAATGACCCTTCACTTTAACCCATTATAGATGCATTAAAATGATAAATCAGAGTGGATATCTCAAGGAAATGTGCATTTGTAAAAGTAGGGCTTTAAATAAACTTACTTTAGTTACTTGCTCTTCAGGACAAATCTTCTCAGTTCTAACAAGAAATCCCTGACCAGGATAGCACTAATTGCATTGCCTAGGCACATTGAGTAGGGATTTCATTTCACACATCACAAACTGTCCACACAACCTTGTCATAGTAATATTTCATACATAACTTTTTCCCAGCAAAGACTAATCTTCCTATCCTAGTTTCACAGTCCACTACTCTGAAACAAAGCTCAGTTAAATCTTAATAAAAAAAGAAGAAAAATTAAAAAGAAAAGAAAACCTCTGTGCTTTCGCTTAGGACATTGTCCCTGAACTTGCCGAAAGTTTCTGCAACCTCAGCTGGACTCCAAGGACCAGATTCCGGTAATCATCAATGAAGAGTGTTGCTAATACAGCATTTTCAAGTGGAAGGAAAATTAGGCATAGAAAGACACAGAATACATAGGGTTAAGTGACTGTTATAGAGTTTCATAACAATTTATTTTTTTCTCCTTGCTTTTGTAGAAATGCTCTATTTGAAAGCTTTGAAATTCAAACACATTTTTCCTAATTGATGAAATATTTTTAAAGATAAAATATTAAAGACAGAACTAATTTTTTGTGCTTTCTCTTGAATAGATTTTGGATGGTTCTTACATTAATTGTTCTCTATTGATTTCAGCCTTGTTTACTTAAAAATCACACTTTTTAGTAAGCAATAAGATAAGAATAGGGGAAGTTCTCGTTTGTGTACAAGTTATTTCGCTTAGTGTGTCACAAAGATCTTACATCCCCTTCTGAAGAACTTCTACAGGTCACTGTCAAGGTCAAAATATTAGTTGGTCCATTGACCTATTCTGGTGTATGCTTCTGTATACTGCTTTTCACCTCAAGTTCTCAGAGAAGTGTACAATAAAATGAAATAATGTAACTCCTTCCATTTGACATAAGGCTAAGTACATTTGTATACATCACAATCTCTATTTTTCAGGAAATTACTCTTCTCACAAAGTTATGTGGTCATATGCTGTGGCTGAATTTCAGTCCTGCCTGCAAAATTCCTTAAAAATATTTGCAGGAAACCAGTTGTCAGCTGAAGTAAATTTATTAGAATACTGTAATTCTTGGAAAAACAGCATCATGTTTGCAACAGTTTGGATGCAAAGTCTTCATCAAATTAGAACAGTTTACACCAAGTAATGATCTGCTCCTCTGTGATGTGTTGAACAGTAGCTTCACACTGAATAACTGATTACTAGGAAAAACGGGAGGTATTTGAAAGTGTGCATACAGAGGAAAGTGAAACTTATTAAAAAGTAAGTAGATCTTTTTCTCCTTTGGAGTCAGAAGTATGGAATACTAAGCACACACCTTTCTCACAGGACCACTGGGAAGACCTGGATCAGAATAAATTTTCTCTTTTTTATGATAGTTTTAAATGCATCTTTTAGAAACATCCATTCCCCTCTAATTATGTTTTAAGAGATTTTAACTTTTTCAGGATGTTCTTCTCTCTTTATTTATTCCTATGAAGAGAACATTTCTGCTCGGAGAACAGTCACTGAAAACCAGATAGCACTGACATATCAATAATGTTAGCAGGTGTGCCTTCACTGTATAGAAGGCAATTTACTATTTTTCTGAAATCCACTGAACTTTCCTCATTTTGGGGAAAATATAGTGGATTTAGTTGACTTCCTTGATTTGGTCATTTTTAGGTGTCTGAATCTCAGAGAAGGTTTAGCAGGCATTTCATCTGTCGTGCAATGCATTTGTGTCGAGTTTTATTCAATATGTATTACTTTCTATGCCTCAATGTGATGAGATCATATTTTAATGTATTAGAGAGATGTAATTTCTCATAAAGAAACAAAAAGTTGTCTATCAGATATTTTTATGTATATTTTTGTTTAAATATATTCATGTCTTTCCCACAGATTGTATTCTTTAAGACATAGTGATTATTAGACAGGATATTTAAATTTTCATGTCACTAACTGCAGAGTACTCTTGGGTAGTAGTTCAGCTAAATTTGTGCAGAAGGAGGTGCCTGCATCTCCAAACATGTGTGCTTATGCATCTATATCTCCTTTAAATAAGTGCTGATATTTCAGACTGCTCTGACCTGAAATTAGTCCTGCTTTTAACAAATTAAAGTATGCTTTCATTGTAGCATATTTGTTTATAATATATAACAAGCTGCTCTGCCTGAGTGCCTGATACAGATGAAACCACTGCCTTCTGCTTGGCAAGTCAAATGCATGCCACTATAGGATTGTTAAACCCTGAAAAAAAACATACACAAAAATCTGTGTTCCTGGACTCTTCTCTTCAGTGCATCTGTTCCAGTTCTCCAAGCAATGAGTATGGGATTCCTCAGTGGTTTTCTGTAGAGTCAGAGGCTGTTTTCTGATGTGTGTCCGTAGAGTCTGCCCTTGGCTAGAGTATTCCAGAGAAGCTGAAAACATCCTGTGCTGGCTAATTAACGGAAGTACAAAAAGCTTGCTGCCAGGGAATCAAATGTTGGCAAACAGGTCCCTTTAGGCTCTTTCTGAGAAGGTTGGCGAATGCAAGCTGTCTATGAATTTGGCTTAGGATAAAACACAAGGCTAGACACGGGCTCTTTCATTTTATTTTATTTTCTTTCTTTCACAGAAAAAATTCTGCAGTAACTTACATGGCTTAGATTGACTTTGATGCAATTATGCAGGGTGCAGGCCAATACAGAATTCACTCTGCACAATCATATGCTTCATATTGGGTTGTCATTCACTTCATTACTCCAGGGTATGACTCAGAATGAATCCGCCAAAGCCAGAGGAGTTAAATTTTGTTTTAAAGCAGATTAAAAAGTGAGAAAAGAATAAAGCCTATACTGTTAGGTCAAGAGAGAGAAAAATCATCATGGAAGCCGAGTGCTACGGTTTCAAAACCCCATGTTATGGAAAAAAACCCAACCCTCCATTTCCTACTTTTAAAATGACATAATTCTTTAACATGGTGCTAAGATAACACTTGCTTTGAGTCCTCAGCTCTGTCCCTCACAGAGACAACCAGGAAAGTCAACAAGAGTTCACTCATTCTTTTTTTGATCTTTTAACCCACGGAATATGATAGAAACATATCTTCAGAGTATATCTTAGTGCTCCCACCTGGTTAGGTATTCAGAAAAAAGGGTCAATTATGCACATTTTCTGTCTATCTGCTTACCCACTCGCTGTGAAATTAGGAAGTTTCCCTTTGGAGCCCCTCACCTACCCTGCTCCACTCCTCAGCTTTATCTGACATAAAATGTCCTCAGAGAAATATCTGCTAGCACTGAAAGACCAGCATAGCTGCTTAGGCCCAGAAGAGAAATGATGAGTCAGAATAAGAGAAAATTACCCACTTTAGCATAGCTGAGAGCTTAGATGCCTGAATCCTTAACCGGCACTTGGGATATGCCCCACTTTCACATCCCTGATCCCAATTAGGTACAGCAGACATTTGTCTGATGGCTTCTTCTGTTTTAAGTGCTTATCCTCGTCATGTGGGCACTCCACTTTTTCTACTCATTTAAGACCTTTCAAAAGTTCTGGATTTGACCGCATGCAGCATGGAGACATTTCTGAAGTCTCAGTAACTTCTGCCTCTGTGAAATATGGTACTCAGCCAAGTGCAACAGTACTACTGGTCATGCCCTGTCATTCCCATTGTCAGTCTGGCTCAGATGCCCTAATCATAGAATCGTAGAATATCTCAAGCTGGAAGTGACCCGTAAGGATCATCAAGTCCAACTCCCTGCTCCGCAAAGGATGACCTAGAAGTAAAACATATGATTAAGAGCATCACCCAGACTCTCTTTGGTGTCACAGTACAGGATTGCACCCACACCTTGACAGGTCCACACTCTCCATTACGTGCCAACAAGGATCTTTCTGTGCCTGTCACTAAGAATCGCAAGCCATCCATTCCTTAGGCAACCAGACCACACAGTTCACGTTATCTTAAAAAAGCACCATTGTCTCTTAAATTCCATAGCCTTCCTAAACAGGGTGCCTAGTGAAGTCTGCTAAGACTGAAAATAATTTTCACCCTCATAGTGACCCAGTAAAAGTCAGAATCAATCCCAAATATTGCATCTGGTTTCCAGTCCAGTTCATTCACAACCAATTTTCATCTTGTATAGAAACACAATTTTTATTCACCATTTTATATTTGCTGTCAAAGTGCCTTTTTTTTGGTCCCATGGTGATTGCCACCTACTGCTGTTGACAACATGTAGTGTAACTAAATTAGACCAGACCCTGGCAAACTATTTACTTTTTCAGAAGCATGTTCACAAGGAGCAGGGAGACACTTCGAATAGACATTTTCTCTAAATGACACAATATGCATGCAAAGCTGTAAAATCAATACGCCATTTACCAAAAAGGAGTTGATTTTCTGTAAAGTTCTGTTGATTGTATTTAATTTAAAATGTTTTTTTATATAGCCCTAATGGATTACTGTCTTCCCTTCTGTGAAAACCATTAATTAAAATGACAATACACTCTAGAATAACTTGCATATATAATGAACAGTAGGACAGTAAATTTATAATAAAAACTTTGATTCAAAAATAAAAGGAAAAAATAAATAATTCTGCTTAACCTTAAACATATCAGGCAGATGAGCAACAACCTCCACTTCTATTTTTCTTTAAGCAAATCTCCAAATCCCGTGAGTAGTCACAGGATCAAGGACTACGTCAAAAGGGTGCTATACACAACACCAGTAATTAAAACTTAGAAATGGTTGTAACACTAAAAATATTTTCATTTTAGAGAAATTAGTTACTCTCTTGCTTTGTGGCAGTATGCTTCTCTGAACCTAATTTCGAATCTTTATATCCAGATTTCTCAGCCCCTGAAATTTTCTAAGTTTCCTAGCAGTCTGTTCAGGTAATTCACAGAATCACAGAACATTAGCAGTTGGAAGGGACCTCTGTGGATCATCTAGTCCAAACAGCCTGCTCAAGCAGGGTCATCTAGAGCAGGCTGCACGTGACCTTGCCCAGGTGGGTCTTGAATATCTCCAGAGAAGGACAATCCATAATCCCTCTGGACAGCCTGTTCCAGGGCTCTGTCACCCTCACAGTAAAGAAGTTCTTCCTCATTTTCGAATGGAACTTCCTATTCTTCAGTTTGTGCCCGTTGCCCCTTGTCCTGTCACTGGGCACCACTGAAAAGAGTTTGGCCCCATCCTCCTGACACCCACCCTGAAGATATTTATCACAGAATCACAGAATCACAGAATGGTAGGGGTTGGAAGGGACCTCTGGGGGTCATCTAGTCCAACCCTCCTGCCGAAGCAGGGTCACCTACAGTAGGTTGTAGAGGACCTTGTCCAGGCGGGTCTTGTATATCTCCAGAGAAGGAGACTCCACAACCTCTCTGGACAGCCTTTATAAGGTTATAGCATTTATAAGGTTCCCTCTCAGCCTTCTCTTCTTCAGGCTAAACAAGCCCAGCTCCCTCAGCCTTTCCTCTTAGTAGAGAAGCTCCAGTCCCCTCACCATCCTTGTAGCCCTCTGATGGACTCTGTCCAGTAGCTTTTCATCTTTCTTGAACTGGGGAGCCCAGAGCTGGACACAGTACTCTAGATGGGGCCTCACTAGGGCAGTGTAGAGGGGGAGGAGAACCTCCCTCGACCTACTGGCCACACTCTTCTTAATGCACCCCAGGATGCCACTGGACTTCTTCGCGACCAGGGCATACTGCTGACTCATGGTCAACTTGTCATCCCCCGGGACACCCAGGTCCCTCTCCGCAGAGCTGCTCTCCAGCAGGTCCACCCCAAGCCTGTACTGGTGCAATGGGTTTTTCCTCCCCATGTGCAGGACCCTGCACTTGCCCTTATTGAACCTCATCAGGTTCCTCTCTGCCCAACTTTCCAGCCTCTCCAGGTCACGCTGAATGGCAGCACAGCCTTCTGGTGTATCTACCACACCTCCCAGTTTGGTGTCGTCAGCAAACTTGCTGAGGGTACATTCTAACTCTTCATCCAGGTCGTTGATGAAGAAGTTAAACAAGACTGGGCCCAGTACTGACCCCTGGGGGACACCACTTGTCACCAGCCTCCAACTAGACTCAGCGCCGCTGATGACAACCCTCTGAGTTCTGCCATTCAGCCAGTTCTCTATCCACTTCACCGACCACTCATCCACCCCACTCTTGCTGAGCTTCCCAAGGAGAATGTTATGGGAGACTGTGTCAAAAGCCTTGCTGAAGTCCAGGTAGACAACATCCACTGCTCTCCCGTCCTCTCCCCATCCAGTCATGCAATCGTAGAATGTTATCAGATTTCTCAAGCCTGATTTCCCCTTAGTGAATCCATGGTGACTACTTCTGATAACCTTCTTTTCTCAGCCTGCTTAATGATGACCTCCAGAACGAGTTGCTCCATCACCTTTCCCAGGATGGAGGTAAGGCTGACCAGCCTGTAGTTCCCTGGCTCCCCCTTCTCACCCTTTTTGAAGACTGGAGTGACACTTGCTTTTCTCCAGTCCTCGAGCACCTCTCCTGTCCTCCAGGACCTTTCAAAGATGATGGAGAGTGGCTCAGCAATTCGGTCTGGTCTGGAGTATGATGTTGCAAATATCAAACAAATGTGAACACTCTTCTCAGGACAGGTTTTCCCACACTGCTTGCAGAAGAAGAATTAGCTGTGGACAGCACACGTTGGCATTACAGCCCAGGAGAGTCCCCTGCAAACTACATGCCAATAAAATCATCCTACTCTCTAAGATGCTTTAGGTCCCATTTTTCTGGGGAAATGCTTCACTCCTTCTGTGATACTGAGTTTAACATCTTGAAGCAGATGATGACAAATTCTCAAGAGAAGGCTCTCTCCTCTGGAACTAATTTCCACCAGTAACACAATAAAACCTGAAGGCATAGAGAAAAGCCCATCTGTTCAGACAGGCTTTTGCCTGAGGTAGATTAGTAGGATATTTCCATCCAATCTTGGTTTCTGATTGAGGATGTATTTTTATATTTGTTCTTGCTGGGTAGTACTCAAAAAAGCTAAAGAAAGTTTCTTAATTCAGCCATCTACGGGCAAATATTTTAAAATGTTGTCTCTGTATTTTATTTGTTCGAAATGAACTTGGACTGTTAACACTGGAAGTGTGTTTTATTTATGCAATTAGGAATGGCTTACTGGTTTACACTGATGGAAGCAGGAACAAAGCAGACAAGAAGGGATCACATATCTCCCAGCTACTGATCTACCTCAGCTTCTTAAGCCCAAAGTCACGCTTTTGTTGTGAATGCTGGAGATGAAGATGAATTATTTGTAGTTCCTGAGTATCTATCCGTGAGATTTTATGTTCCTGATTTTATAGTCCCTACTGTGAGGATATAAGAATTGATTTCTATGTACAGTAGATTTGCAGTTCAACAGTTCAGCAGTTATTATTAAAGCCATGTGAAAGCAAAGGTGAAGATCACATTTACATCCAAAATTCTCCATATGTTGCAAATAGAACAACACAATAGGTTAAAGAGTATCCAGCTTCAATAAGAGAATAAAATGTTGACGTCTTAGAGCTACAGGGAGGTTTTTTTGCTAATAGCTTCTTGTAGTTCTGTTTCCTTAAGCACTGAGAATCCCCCATCAAGAGACTACCCCCATTCTGTTTTGTGTTATGCAGAGGTTACGTGCTTGAGAGGTACTGCTGTCCTGAAAAAACCTGATTTCAGAGAAAGGAAGGAAAAGCGGCAATACTGTCATCCCCAGTTTACAAAATAGACTGACTTAGTAAGGAGAGGTAAGCCCTGAGTGGTGACGTTGCCTATGAGTGGATCACTGTGTTTTTGTAGGATCCCTCAGATATTTTGGAGTTCACTGGCTGGGAACACCATGTCAATGCTTAGCATGTATTTAAGAACATCTATAATCCCCACTGATTTTAATAGACTTCCAGTAGCTTATTTAGCCAAATTTAAACTGCATGCTTCAGCACTTTTCTAGATCAAAGCCCTCTCTGCTTTTTTTGACATGGGCTATACTGCACTGTGTCAGCAGCTTCCTTGTATCTGAGACAATCTGAGTATTTGCAGTCCTTCCCTTTGGGGAAGGATGAAGGATGGTATACACTGGTCAAACCACCTCTTGTTAATGTTTTCTTCTTTTCTTATTATTGTAATTAATGTACAGCATCAGAAAAATAAATGTAGTTTCAAAAGGGTGGACAAGAGTATCTATTTGCTAAAATCCTATCGTCCTTTGGAATTGACAGATTCTCCGTTCTCCTTGAGCACTGTCTATCTGTCTTCTACTTTTCCTTGCCCCTCAAAACTTCCTTTATTTATTTGGCTTTATTTTTGTCTCATATATTTCTGGAACATTCCCCATAATGCCAATTACGCTGGAATACTACTGATTAAGGAGGGTTCAAACCAGCTTGTCCTGCTACTAGTTTTCAGCAATTCTTCACTGTCTGTTCACAGGCTTCTCCTTCCTATTTGCAAACCGTTGAGATAAATCCAGACACTATATAGCATTACATATAAGTAATAGTGTACGGCCCACCAAGCACATCAGATTCATGACTGATGCCAAAAAATAGCTTTACCGTCTGTGAAGATATCCAAAACTCAACTGGATGCAGTCCCAGACAACATGTTCCATCTGACCCCATCTGAGTAGTGAGGTTGGACTAGATGATCTCAGCACTTTCCTTCCATTCTCAGCAATTCTGTGATTAATAATTAGCCCATTTCAATATTGTTTTCAGCATCACTCATATTCACAGCTGAACCAGATGAACTTACGCTATATGTGAGCAATAGCATTAATACTTCTGATCCATAACGGATAAAGTGAAACTCTTAGCACATCTGTTAACTATAAAACTAAAGCATAATGAACTGACTCTACTAAAATAGTTCAAAAGGACAAAAAAAATTCTTCTGACACCATAGGGTTAAAAGATTTAATTCCTTTCAGATGAGCAAGCGTGATTGTACTGTTCGCTTCTTTGATCCACTATTGAAAGCAACAGTACAACATGGAGAGAGTTGGTTATGGAAATGACACAACACTACCTCTCCCTGGGTAATGCAACTCTGTCAATGATCTACTGAGAACAATTAAATATAGAGGAAATAGGGATTTTAGTTCAGAAACTTCTTATCTGCTTCCAATACTTGAGTCTCAATAGGTGGTCTGTCCACTCCAAAGGGAGAGATTGAGACTGCTTAACTACGGTAGAGAAGAGAATTTCAATGTCTCATTTTACATATAAGCAGACTGTACTCAGCTAACACTTCTCCATCAGAAAGATCTTGTCTTTCAGGTACTAAAATGTGCACCAATTTGGACTAAAATATTTGTAGCATTTATAAATAGTCTACAATAAACTAGGAAACAGACCTGCCAAAATGAAAGTATCAATGACTGTTCTTCTACTTTCTTTTGTACTGAATACAAATGACAAATTCAGCTTACACTAGTATCCTTCTGCACAAATTTTTAATGACATTGCAGTGAAGCAACACCACTTTAAAGCTTGTTTGATGGATTCAAAGTCAGTCATTAATATTACAGAATCTGTCCCTCTATTTGCAAAAGCAAAATCGATCTTTTAAAAAAGTTGCATTTTTAAAATTTATACAGTTGTTGATGAGCAAACAAAAATGCTTTCCAAAGCTTAACAGATCTTTTTGTGATAAAACTTTTCTTTTTTGCTAAAATTTTCATTTGTAAGGTTGACACTTAGGCACAATAAACTGCAAGTTCATAAATGTATCTGACATATACTAGAGAAAGAAACAGCCCTATGTCTCTGCTCATTACTTCTAGCTGAATGTACTTCCCCACTCTGACAAATGTGCTTTTTTCTTTAGGTGTTTACACTTTCCAAATATTAAAGACCCTTAAAAAATTTTCATTTCTTCTCCATGAGGAAGGTGTCACCAATATCTGATACTGTAATCTTAAAGCATTACTCAAAATAGCAGTAGTTTCAGGAGGCAGGTTTGTGGGCACCTAATATACCTAGTAAGTTGAATGATTACCTCGGAGAGTAGAATCAGGGATTTTTTTGAGATTAAGTACCAAGAACCCAAGGGATCCATAATTATTTGCCTCTTCTGAGAAGTAGACACAGGAGTTCTAACTTTTGTTCTTAGCAAATAGTTTATGGAAATGCATCTCACAGAGTCACAGAATCACAGTATGTTAGGGGTTGGAAGGGACCTCTGGGGATCATCTAGTCTAACCCACCTGCTAAAGCAGGTTTACCCAGAACAAGATGCATAGGACCATATCCAGGCATGTTTTGAATATCTCCAGAGAAGGGGTCTCCACAACCCCTCTGCGCAGCCTGTTGCAGTGCTTTGTCACCCTCAAAGTAAAGAAGTTCTTCCTCATGTTCAGATGGAACCAACTATGCTTTACATCTCATCCAGTTCACTTATCTACAACGCAGGTGTCCAATCCCAGCTCATCAATCTGGGCTCCTTTGGAAGTCTTGGAAGGAAAGCAGCACTGCCAGGATAAAATTTGTCTGATGTATTTTATGTGTCAGATTAAGATCCCTGGAAAGGGACTATGCTCCAACTCTGTTTTTACAGAAGTTTCAGCTGGATTTCCAGGAAAGGCATATCCATTCTGAAATTGGCATATAAACACGTGAGATGAGTATAGAAGAATAACACTTGTTCCCGTGAATGTGGAGTTTTGAAGGGTTTTTAGAACACTGCTGGCTAAAGCAAACGATACAGGTTACGAAAAATACATTTTTTTTTATGTTGAATTGGATTCTTAATGAACATGTACCATTTCTTGTTGCCTTTCTATTCTTTTGAAATTGCATCATAGGAGATTTTTAATGAAATAAATAAAAAAACCTATCTTGTTAAAGGTCATAAATCTTTATGCTTTAAGCAACTAAACCATAATAGGGTAAATTCAATAATACTCACAGCAGTGACTAATTTCTCTGTGTTTCTCAACGGCATAGTTTGATACCTGTAAACCAGATCACTTTTCTTCTATCTTAATCTATTTTTTAATCTCTAACTAAGAAGTTAAATTAATTAAACACTATATAAATATATGTCATTAAAAATTTTGAGCCCTGAGATCTGTGGAAGATTACTCAGGTTATATTAGTCTGGGAGTAGGCACTGCAACTGTCTTAATCCAGCTCCCAAACAGAATATATCGATAAGTAAAATAATATTATGAGTTGATTATATCAAAATTTTAAAATGGGAATATGCTGCAAAAGGCCAGGACAGGAAGAAGATACTGAAAATTTGCAGAATGTTGTCTGAATACATTTAGTAACAACTGGAAGAGAAGAGAGGAGAAGAGAAGAGAAGAGAAGAGAAGAGAAGAGAAGAGAAGAGAAGAGAAGAGAAGAGAAGAGAAGAGAAGAGAAGAGAAGAGAAGAGAAGAGAAGAGAAGAGAAGAGAAGAGAAGAGAAGAGAAGAGAAGAGAAGAGAAGAGAAGAGAAGAGAAGAGAAGAGAAGAGAAGAGAAGAGAAGAGAAGAGAAGACAGAAGGTTTCAGTTGGAAGGGACCTATAAGGATGATCTAGTCCAACTACCTGACCACTTCAGGGATGACCATAAGATAAAACGTTATTAAGGGCATTGTCCAAATGCCTCTTAAACACCGACAGACATGGGGCATAGACCACCTTCTAGGAAGCCTGTGTCAGTGTTTGACCACCCTCTCAGTAAAGAAATGCTTCCTCATGTCCAGTCTAAACCTCCCCTGGCACAGCTTTGAACCATTCCCTTGTGTCCCATCACTGGATTCCAGGGAGAAGAGATCAGCACCTCCTTCTCCACTTCCCCTCCTCAGGAAGTTGCAGAGAGCAATGAGGTTGCCCCTCAGCCTCCCATTCTCCAAACTCAACAAATCCAAAGCCCTTAGCCGCTCCTCATAGGACATTCCTTCCGGCCCTTTCACCAGCTTTGTTGGCCTCATCTGGATGCAAGTTCAAAGATACTAGTGAGATAAGGTTTGCAGATAGAGGTCTTAACTTTTGCTAGACCAGTTGTTGAAAGTGAAACATCAGTTGAGTTGTCAGCCACATGAGCCCTTCTTTGTATCTGAAGTAAAACCAAGACATTTCAAACCCTAATTCAAGATGCGAACAGTTGGTCATGGTTTAATAACACATGTATCAGATGGACTACCCTGAAGGAAAAAATCGCTAGTGGCTATGGGATGCAGCTAAGGAATGTGATAAAGTAGTTGTTTTGTAGGAAAAAGGAAGAGACAAGTTGTTTGTAGCTTGTGTAACAAGTTTAACACCTACAGATCTCACCACAGCCATAGTATATAACTCCACAATAGATATATCTGCATTCATGGATCTTGTACCTGCATGTCCTGGGATGTAACACATTTCATTTTGAGCAGCAGTATCCTCGTGGTAGCAACACAGGACAACTACACAGCAGGAGCAACTCACGCAATCAATAAAGAGCAGAAACACCCCACTGACAGTAAGGGAACACTTCTTACAAAACAGTCACTTCCTCTTTAATGATTCTCAATAAAGATTTGAAAAACACCCTGAAATGAAAAGTCTGGAAAATTCATAATTCTGTTGAATATCAGAAACAATGAACTAAGTAGAGATACTGATCTTTTTGCATGTTATATTGTCTTTCCCCTACACTAACTACAGACAATAACTATCTGTCTTCCTGTTTCTCATGAGAGATAATTATCCTATCATCCTACTAACATCCTCTCAGATCTACGCTGATTTTAGGGATTACCTAACCTACACCTAAATAAACTGAGTATTTTCTCTTAACCTGAGTTTTCCCTAGCTTTGAAGTTTGAGGCTTGGAAGAGGGACATGGATGCCCAGTAGCTTGTCTAAATTTTCCATGTGTATGGTTATTGTGATGACAACTGTTATCTCCATTTAAAAGTTTCATCTTCCTTACTGGTATAAGTGCATACATAATAGAGAAAACTCAAAGCCAAGCCCTGACAATTCACATTCTCAGTAAATGGTGACAATTTAATTCCAGGATGCAGCAACATAGGTAGACTATTATGTCTGATCAACTGATAGAAACATCTCTGAGACTTTTTTTAAAAAGAAAACCTCATTTTTCCCATCACTGTGTAAGGAATGCAGGCCGTTTCTGAAGAGTATATGTCTGAAATCCATCTTCCTCGAAATGTCAGACTTTTCATGAATCTTCACGCTCTCAGTGGCTTTTCTACATTGTTTTTCCTCTTACCCCGTGCTGTCCAAGAGGGATGGAAAGAGTTTGAACAGGGCTTAGGATCTTCATCCTCGTTCCAATGCACAACCAGCAGTGTTAAATCTTCTTAAAATACAATGCAGCAGGATCGACTAGTTTAAATGGGTGCATCATTTCTGAAACTGTATCACCATGGAAACAGGAAAAGATCATGGTCTCTGTATAATCCTTGCCTCTTTGTCCTCCCTTACGGAACTCCACAGGGAAAACTTTCACAGATACCCTTCTTTCCAACATTTTACAGGGTTATTTTACAGAAAGGAGCAATTAACTCACCACAAATACCTGCAAGACTTTCAGCAAAGCAAGTTTTATACTTTGGCATCCATGGCTGGTTTTCTATAGATATGATATTATCTTCTAAAACTTTTAGAGGAAAGTAACAGAGGTTAGGGTTTCTATCTCCTATGTATAAAAAACCCTAAAAAACCCAAAATAACCCAAACTGTTCCTCTTTCACAATGTAGGGAAAATTTTCATGGAATTTTCTGTATCTTAGTTATATATGTGAATTGATTGTCATTGTGTATATTTTAGAGTAGGTCTTTCTAGACTGTACTGTTTCACTCACTTTAATTGCATACATTTTTTTTCACAGTGAAATACCCAGGACCTCATTTGTCTTTCTTTCAAAGGTTTCCTCACTTGGACAGAAGATTTTTGCCAGAGTTAGAAACAAAATAATAAAAAACTCCTTTCTTATCTATGCTGTAAAAAATATACTATCATTTATAAGTAGGCAAATGACTTCTTCAATTTCTTTTAAGTGTTTTCTGAAATTTCTCATTCCTTATTTCTTTATTTCCACTTTCAATCTTTTTCCACACTTGTTTTAACAACTCTTCAAAATAGCCATCTTCACAGGTTTTTTTTTTTTTCCTAAATCTTTATCTTTCTCTCTCCCAGACTCTTCTTATTCAAGAGCTGTCAAAAACAGATTTTCTTTACTGCAAGAGAACTGAACATTGTTTTGGGTGTCTTGCTGTTTTCAACTATGATCGGTTCATACTACAAAATCTACTATAAATTAGGAACCATACCAGACTTACTTTGATAGAAAATACCACTGATCCAAACACGACAATGGATCTGTCCCCCTTGCTTTCAAGAAACCATGAGTAAGACTAGTTAGAAAAATTAAACCACAAGTTGATTAAGGCAGAAAGCAGCTATATAGCGCTTTTCTGTGTCAATTCTTAAATTTCTCTTGTCTTATCAACATTTAGATTTGTTTCCATTAGGTAGTGATTTTTTTTCATCCATTGGCAGTCTCCTAGCCTTGAACACAACATCGTTCATAGTAGCTCAACAGATGTTTTTACAGACCACTTCAGATCACATCACCTTGTGCACGTCCTGCTCTGTATTATAACTATCATATTTTCCCTGATATGTTGGGAAAGCAGAAGGAAATTCAGTCAGGCTACTGGGTACAATGGGCCCTAGAGAGCAACGGATTCAATACCATTGCTATTGTGTAATTAATATCAAGAGCAATTCACTGTGAATAATACGAAAATAAATTTCTCCCTACAAGCCAGAGCTTAGAGGATGTTTTATTACATGTTAGACTATTTAAAATGAGCAGGACATATTCTTTCATTGTCCAGTCATAAAATTAACAAGATTTATTTCCGCCCCCAAGACTGGTTGGGTTTGGTAGCCAATGTCATATGGCAATGGACAAAATAAACAGGTGTGGTTGTCTCATTTCATTCTTTGTTTAAGATGGAGTTATAATACCTGTTCAGACTTCTGCACGATAAGTAATATTTTATGCCACTGGAGACAGCTTAAGAAAAAAATAATAATATACAAGACCCTAAAGACGACTATTCGGACTGGCAGTTCTTTGTTGAAAGAGTCATTAAGGGCTGAGCTATATTTAATACTTTAATAGCAATGAGTCAAAGACACGACAATGGACTGTTATTGTTTATAAATGGGATTTTGCATTCTCTTGCTTATTCCAAGAATCCATCCAGCTTGTACAGAAAATGTTCTCAGTAAATAAAAGCCAAGCCAACATTTTCTCAGGGATGCTGCTGCTGTTAATTAAATTGGTCCTTGTATTGTCCTCTGCAAATTTACCCTTTTATACTCCTGTAAACAAATCTCAGATTAATTCTCTGACATATTACTGTGAGGTAAATCCAGAGCAACTTCAATGATGTCCACGAGTCAGAGCCTCTACTCACTAAAAATCCAGGGTAAATTCACTCACGACATTAGTATTACTTCGCGTTCACACTGTTACAAATTAAAACAAATTTGATATTAAAATTTATGTTATTAATAACAATAATGTGAAGGAAACCCCTTCAGCCATGATCCAAATATACGGATTTTTTTTTTTTCACTACTCTATTCAATGGACAGAAAGCATTTCATTCACTTTAAACATGCCAAAGAGGTCACAGGAAATCTATGATACAGTTTCAGGTACAGAAGGGAGGAGAAAAAAACTGCTGTTTTCATTTTTGTAGAAGAATGCAGACATCCAAAAGCAAACATGAGAAGGATACTTGAAGTTATAACGTCAATGCTAATAAAAGTAGAACAGGAACTGAAATGACCATTGTTGGTGCAGGTCACATTTTTATGTCTCCTTCTACCATATTCTAGTAATATTTGTAGTAGAAAACTTAATGAATGCAATGAACTGTGGAATGGGATTTTGATTTAGTACTACTTAAAATACTGTAAAGAAGGTCTGAAGGAAAAAAAAAAAAAAGCAATCCAACTAGAAAAACTCCTGTGGTGAGGACAACTATCCTCTTTATTCTGTCTTTAGCTTTTCTGGTTTTTCAAGCAGAATTTTATACAAATGTCTTGAAGCTACTATAAAACAGATGGACCGTCCTGTTTTTTCTTGGGCAAAACCACTCATGATGGTATGGAGAAGCTATCAAGAAGCAAAACTGAAGGATGAGGAACTGTGACATATGTGAGCCATCACCTGCACACTTTATAGCTTGTCATGGAATTGAATCAGCTCATTGAATTCAGTGAGATTTGTCCCAGTTCGAGATCAGAGCATGGCCAGCAAACACTGGCTGATGAAAACCTCAAACAGCTTGTGACTAAGAAGGACTGAATAGAATCATAGAATTATAGAATCACAGAGTGCTTTGGGTTGGAAGAGACCTTTAGAGGACATCTAGCACAACCCCCCATAGTGAGCAGAGACATCTTCAACTAGATCAGGTTGCTCAGAGCCTTCTCCAACTTGGCCTGGAATGTTTCCAGGGATGGGGCCTCCACTAGCTCACTGGACAACCGGTTCCAATGTTTCACCACCCTCATGGTGAAAAATTTCTTCCTTATATCTAGTTTAAATCTACCTTCCCTTAGTTTAAAGCCATTACACCTTGTTCTATCACAACAGGCCTTGCTAAAAAGATTGTCCCCATCTTTTCTTTAGGCCCCATTCAGGTACTGAAATGTTGCAATAAGGTCTCTGCAGCCTTCTCTTCTCCGGGCTGAACAGCCCCAACTCTCTCAGCCTTTGCTCATAGCAGAGGTACTCCAGCCCTCGGATCATCTTTGTTGTCCTCCTCTGGACCCTAGTTAACTGGAGTAGAGTTCCTCTAGTTTGTTTCTTTAAGAATACCCTTTTATAAATTATAGCTGCCAGTATTTCCTTTCTTGATGTACAATTTGGAGTCTTTACAATGAAAGATGAGACCTTTCTTGTGACAAGGCAACAATCTACTTTATTTCTGGCAAAGTTTGCCATTTCCAGAAGTACAAATTGTAAGCATGCTGAAAGATGTCATCCCACATATTGCAGAATAAAAAAAAAGGGGAAGTAATTGTGGGCCTACATGTGGAAGGAAAAAGCAGTGCGCAATATGCTTCAGTTTGCTATGTGTGCTAGTCTTGATTACCCTTAAATGTATCCCTGGAGCACTCTCACAGAATCACAGAATCACAGAATAGTAGGGGTTGGAAGGGACCTCTGTGGGTCATCTAGTCCAACCCCCTGCCGAAGCAGGGTCACCTACAGCAGGCCGCACAGGACCCCGTCCAGGCGGGTCTTGAATATCTCCAGAGAAGGAGACTCCACAACCTCCCTGGGCAGCCTGTTCCAGTGCTCCGTCACCCTCAGAGGGAAGAAGTTCTTCCTCATGTTCAGACGGAACTTCCTGTGCCTCAGTTTGTGCCCATTGCCCCTTGTCCTGTCACTGGGCACCACTGAAAAGAGCTTGTCCCCATCCTCCTGACACCCACCCTTCAGATATTTGTAGGCATTTATAAGGTCCCCTCGCAGCCTTCTCTTCTTCAGGCTGAACAAGCCCAGTTCCCTCAACCTCTCCTCGTAGGGGAGATGCTCCAGTCCCCTCACCATCCTCGTAGCCCTCCGCTGGACTCTCTCAAGTAGCTCTTCATCTTTCTTGAACTGGGGAGCCCAGAACTGGACACAGTACTCCAGATGAGGCCTCACCAGGGCAGTGTAGAGAGGAAGGAGAACCTCCCTCCTCCTGCTAGCCACACTCTTCTTGATGCACCCCAGGATCCCATTGGCTTTCTTGGCAGCCAGGGCACACTGCTGGCTCATGGTTAACCTGTCGTCCACCAGGACACCCAGGTCCCTCTCCGCAGAGCTGCTCTCCAGCAGGTCCACCCCAAGCCTGTACTGGTGCATGAGGTTGTTCCTCCCCAGGTGCAGGACCCTGCACTTGCCTTTGTTGAACCTCATCAGGTTCCTCTCTGCCCAGCTTTCCAGCCTATCCAGGTCACGCTGAATGGCAGCACAGCCTTCTGGTGTATCTACCACACCTCCCAGTTTGGTGTCGTCAACAAACTTGCTGAGGGTACATTCTAACTCTTCATCCAGGTCGTTGATGAAGAAGTTAAACAAGACTGGGCCCAGTACTGACCCCTGGGGGACACCACTTGTCACCAGCCTCCAACTAGACTCAGCGCCGCTGATGACAACCCTCTGAGTTCTGCCATTCAGCCAGTTCTCTATCCACTTCACCGACCACTCATCCAGCCCACACTTCCTCAGCTTCCCTAGGAGGATATCATGGGAGACTGTGTCAAAAGCCTTGCTGAAGTCAAGGTAGACAACATCCACGGCTCTCCCTTCGTCTACCCAGCCAGTCTCTCACAACAGTGGAAATCTGTATGGGATTTGGATAATGTTGTCACCGTTTTCACTATCGATATGTACGAGGCCCACTGCACATACTGTCAGGAAAGGTTTCTCAATGTGCGTAATGCTTTTTGATCCTGATTATATTGTGATGTAAAACCATAATGTTCTCCAGTTATGGTTTAGTTGCATAATTCAGTCTCACCTCATGTGATGGGGTTGCGCTGTCCAAAAATAGGTTTTTATAGTAATTTTTTTGACTTTTCAATTGATATATGAAACAGGACAATATTTAGCAATCTACATTAAAAATGAAAGGTGTAATTAATTCACTGAATTCACAGATTAGAATCTAACACTGTATCAAACCGGCCTAGGATTGTTCAACTATTTGCACAGTTATCAATACATTTATTGTGATATTGATTTATGTTATTATAGCTTTTGGAACCCAAATTTAGAGGCCTGTGCTCATTGCACCGGGAATTGTACCCTAGCTGTAAGGAAAAATGAGTTCCTACCTCACATTTATAGTGGCATGAGGAAAAGGTGTGTAGCTACAGCAAACAGAAAAATGGGAAACAAATTTTACAGGGAGATTATTGTAATTTAGTGTAATAAACTGCTGATAGTGCATCATAGACCTCCAACCATTGTCCAGCAGTTATTCTTTAGCAATTGGCTAAAATGGCTGTAAAGTCACTATTAAATCAGAGATTCTTCTGCCAGATGACTCTTCTGCAGTCACTTGGATGTATTTTTAGAGCATAGATCTGTAGTTGATTTCTCCTCTCCCACTGAATCTCTTTCTTTGTGTCAGCTGACTATTTTAAACAGCGTTATTCTGTGCTCCAGTGTACTGTTGATAGCACTGAAGGGCTGCTGGTAACACAGTACGGGTACATCTACATTGTAATTGAAGACATAGCCGTTGCAGAGATAGGCATTCCCCAACATCTCTAGAAAACTATTAGGGACAGGTGGATTTTTTAGGGTTGCCTGAAAACATGTGAGTCAGGAAGGATCACTCTTTCAAAAGGTCACAAGAAACACTGAGCAAGATTAAAAAATTGCCATGCTGCTTTTGCTCTTGTGTAGACACAATCTAAAATAGAAAATGTCTCAAGTAATAGAGTTGCTCATCAGGATGGTTAAGTATCTACCCAGAAATTTACATATATAAGTTACATATTTCATATTTCCCTTATTTTGGAGTTTGAAAAAAATCTGTGCCCAAAAGATTTTCCAGACACTTTATAAGAACAAGATGAACCAAGAGATGGTTTAGGTTTAAAATTCATCGTTTCATGCTGTATAAATAAATAAAAATAAGGAAGAAAGGAAAAGCCCAAGTGAAGCGTTAAAAAAAAAATTTAAAATGGAGAAGAATGTTTCTGTTTCTGTCCTGTAAGGGGTTGAGAGAATGAACCGCATATGAGAGCCAAAAGTCAATCTGTGTAGCTACCAGAAGGCAACAGTTCTCCTTACTACAGATGCAGTATCAGAACTGTGACAGAAAAGATACTTTAAAAATCAAAGCTCAGACAGGGAGTATTTTTAGATATTTGAACCCAGTATGCAAAAAATGTTGAGAGACAGAGGATGGGGAGTGTTACCTATTCCTAGGGTGTTTTCATATATATTTACACTAAAAGAATTCATTTTTTCTTGCCCTGACTGTATTTCACTGTACCAGAGCTCAATCCATGAGAAAGCCTGTGATTGAGACCATCAAAGCTGAAGAAGAAAAGACAAACACAATAAAAAAGAAATGTTATATTTAAACAGGATAAAATCTTTAGTTTTCTGTTCCATTCTCCTCCTTACACCCTAAAGACCCAATATGAAATTTTTAACATACCAAGGTTAACTACTAAAGATCCAGTGTCCCTAACCCCTCTGAATTTACCTAATGCTTAATGAAATAACTTTAGTGAGATTGCTCACAGAAGTAAAAATAAGCTGATACATCACTATTTGAAGGTTCAAACTTCTTTGTGAAAATAGTTTTGGGAGCTTTCTTTAGCTCTTACTCATGTTAAATCTGCATATTTATACTGTATCCAAGAAAAATATATTCTACAACTGAAGACCAATGAACTATTTAGATATCAACTATTTGTGCTCAGAGAATAGACAATGTGATGGGACTTTTGGCCCCAGCAGCTGCTGTAAGTGATTTGGAAGTGGTAACCTACAATACGGATAACAAGCATACAAATGGCCCCATGGATGTCCTCCCAGCTTTCAGGAATTAATTCACCTAAAAAAAAATCCCTTTACTTAACCTGAGACTTATTTAACCTAGGGTCCTACGAACAAAGACAAATGTCACCGTGACAGCTGGTATACAAGAAGCTTGATATGTGGGTGACAAAAGGCCATCTGCTCTTATACTTTGCCAGTAGTTTGTTTTCCTCTTCCTCATCAGACTAAATATGTCAGTACTTCTTGACTTTAGATTTACACCACATGACTTTTATGTAGCTTTTTTCTTAAGCATGGTTAAAAACACTCCTTTCAGCACCATATGTAACAGATACCCTGTCTAAATATGCAGAATTCAATTCATAATTTGATTGAGGAAGGATTGTTCTTGTTATTATGTAAAATGCACAACCATTTTTAAATTTTTAATTGCGATCTTTTTTTGACAGAAAAAGGTTTTTGTTTTGTTTTGTTTTGTTTGTGTGCAGGTTAGAGGAGCAGTACATAACAAAGACTTCTTAAATTCAAGCCTGAATTCTACCACTGTCTTTCTTAGAAGAGGCCTTATATAGATGAGTCACATGCAGCAAATACATGCTGCTCCCAGGGGTACATACGAAGAAATATTTCAAAAGAAAGAAAATTATAATGACTAAACATTAAAAAAAATAATTCTCTAGTCACCTGGCTAAACCACTTAAACAATTGTACACCAATGCCTTGCTTCATGGATGGTAAAACGAGGGTTCCTTGGTTATTATATGTCATAGGAAATTAAAGTCCAGCAAAAAAAGATTGCATACATATAAAAATCAGAGCCTATCATTAAATGGAAAAGTCCTTCCATTTTCAGGAAGGCAAAATATTCTCTTTTAGTACCCAGTTTTTCATGTGAAAAAATAATTTTTCAGAATTCTTCCTTCTGAAAACAACCCCAAAATTTGTGTAGAAAGCAGGCTGTGGTTTAAAACATCTGACAGCCACATTTCTCTCTTAGAAACATATTCTGTAGAAAGTGTTTGACCACCCATAGACAGACCAATGTATTAATGACTTTCTATAACAGAAAACTGGGATTTTTTTTTCAGTTAACATGTCACAAGCATCTGTTTGAGATAATCCAAGAAGAAACAAAGCAAAAATTAGATTAGGTCACAAAATCATTGATTATTTCCAGCTCTACCAATTCTGTCTCATTTACAAGCAGAGAAGAAATCTACGGTTAATTACTGCTTACGCATTGTTCAGATATGATCATATATGTAGTCATACTTTCAGAGGGACTTATATCTTTGCAGACACTAATTTGAACCAGAAATTGCTGTAAAACAATGCACACATAATGTATGTATAGGGAAAAGGTAAATACTGCTCTGGGATGTTTTTGCAACCAGATGTTGATGCTTCTATCAAAAAATGATTGCAGAATGCCTGGAAGAAACTGTTCATGCAAGCCTTTAAAATGAAAACAAAATTAAGAGGAATTTTATACGTTCAGAACCATACAATGATCTTCATTGGAAATTATCTCTGGAGCTGGTGAAGTCCAGGCTCCCACAAAAAGCAAGACTAACCTTAAAACTAGATCAGGTGGCTCAATACCTTTTTCAGCCACGTTCTGAATATCTCCAAGCCTAGAAATTTCACAGTTTCTCTTGTCCCCTTTTTCAGTGCTTGACTACTCTTATGATGAAGAATTTTTTCCTTATATTAATCTAGCACTTCCTGTGTTTGAGCTTGTGTCTTTCATGTCTTATCCTATGACTCTGCACATCCAGTACAGCTTGTATAGCCTTCCTTTTGTCAGCTGAGGATGGCAATAAAATCCCCTTTTAAAGTCACAGAATCAGAAAATAATTTAGGTTGGAAGGGACTTCTGGAAGGCTTCTAGTCCAACCACCTGTTCAAAGCAGGTCTGATTAGATGAGATTGTTCAAGGCTGTCTCCAGTCAAGTCTTGAACGCTCAAGGATAGGGATTGTACAGCCTTTCCAGAAAACCTGCCCCAGTGTTTAATCATCCTCCAATTAAAAAAGAGAAAAAAAAAGTCCTTAAAAAAAATCCTTGTATTTATGAGAATTTAATTTTCCTTTGTTGAACTTCGTGGGGTTTCTGTCAACCATTCTCAGCAACCTGTTGAGATCCCTCTGACTGTGTCAGTTAGCTGATTTACACACTAACATGTCTCATGTTTGTAAGGAAAATTCTAGTTTTCCTCTCTCCATTTGAAGTAAATGTTATAAATATCTGAAACTAGACAATATGAATCCCTCTTCTAAAAATGAAAAGCACACCTTGACTCCATAAAATTGAATGGTGCATCTGAATCAGAATTTCTCCTGACACCCATAGTCTGATCCTTTTAAATCCGCCAGCATGGAATGGAATTGTTGGTTTTACTTTCTGTTGTTGGTCTTTAGTTTCATTAGTTTCTATTTATGGATAATTTAATTTACAATGTTTAACAATAAGAGTAAACAATAAAAAAGTTGATGAATCTCTAACATAATGAAATGAGCATCCTAACATTATGTTGAAGATGTAATACAATTAATATTATAACTAATATATTAATGCAAATATATAACATATATGCATATGTGTTTGAGATTTCTGCCTAACCATGTGCATGTAGATAACTGTACAAAGTATTCAGAGAGCAAAACTGAGGCCCTCAATATCAGGAAAGGCATTTTTATAAAGGTAGTAATGTAGTTATCACCATGTCATGTAGTGCAATTGATAGCAGTATTCAAAATTAATGGACTTTGTAGGGCAGTGGATTAATGCACTCTGAGCATATTGCATAAATCTTACTGTCTGGAATTTTGTCTAGAATCAAAAACTACACTGAATGTGAGTGTAGTGGAAGACTTTTAATCTCTGGGCTGTACTGAAAACTGTGCAGTGTTTTATAGCCTGACATTATTAATAAACAAAATTCATTATCAGGACAGGTTTGTCTAGAATTCCGCAGCATGTCCTAAGAAAATACAAATATATGACTTACACAATTTTGTTTTTTTTCTCATTAATCTCAGCAAAAATATCATTCTTGTTTTTTAAGAAATATGAACTTAACTGGTTAGAAGGCTACAGTTTCAGAGGGAATGTGCTTTAAAATAACGAATATATTGTTTCTTTCTGTGCTACAGTCAGTTATCCGTTGCTTTAAAAAGAATGATTGAAAATTGTAAAGGTGTGAAGTAAATTCTTCTTTCAGAAAACCATGTAAATATTCATAACAAATACTTTAATAATTATGCTACTTTGGATTTATATAGTTATAAGAAAAATCATAATCTAGCATCACATTTCAATTGCTGCTATGGAAACCAACATAACTCTCACAGAAGGAGTAATGCCTCTAAGAAGAAATAGAGGTATTTTCTCCTCTAGCGTTATTTTATAGTGTTAATTTATTTTAATAGATTTATAGACTTCCAAAAATCAGAGATTTGGAGATTTTTTGTTGTTGATTAAAAAAAAAAAGATGAAAATTTTGTCCCAAAGGATGTGGAATGTATACCTATTTTCAGTAGTCTCATTAGTCCACATATTTAGGTACTTACATGGAGACGTGACAGTCGTCTTCATTACTGTCAAACCCAGTATCCATTATAATGGGTTAGTTTAGTTTCCCACCCCAGCCCTGGAAATGGGCTTCTCTTCAGTACCCTGGAGCAAAGGCAGCTATACTTGCTTTCTCTGCCAGCTAGGATTTTCCTTAGAGAGGGTGAATTCCCAGGAGTTTTACTAGCTCAGCATTAAGATAACAGATCAGTGCAAAGGATCTATATCAGGAGCTAAAGATTTAGATCAAAATAGCGTGTACCCACCACATTGCTATAGATTCAATCCTACTTACAATTTTTCTCAAGTTTCCTGCATTTATTATTTTTTTTTTAAATCACATAAACATGATTTTTCCATTTTAATAATGGGTGAAAGTTTCAAAATGTTGTTTCAGAACGAGGTTCCAGTTGAAACAGTCTTTTTACATGTTGGAAAGAATAAATCACTGTACTGCAGCTTTCAGATACTGTTCTATCAAAATTTCCACAGGAAATTTTAATGAAAATTGTGCTGCTAGGCTCCTCCTGCTGGGACAGATTTTCTGCCAGGATGCTGTTTTTCACTATGGACTCATTAATTCTTCTTTATCTAATTAGAGACAAAGAATCACACAGTAATGAAGATTGGAAAGACTCTCTGAGATTGCCTACTCCAACTTTCTACAGGTCCTCTACAGGAGCAGCTTGAAAGTTAGACCAGGTTTCTCAGAGATGCACAGGGACTCTCTCTGAGGATGGAGACTCCAAAGCCTCTCTGAGCAGTCTGCTCCAGTGCTTAATTACTCTCATCAAAGAGATCAAAGCTATTACCTAATATCCAAACTGAACTTCCCTTGTTGCCTCTTGCATTTTCACTGTGGCCTCAAAGGTGAGCCTGTCTATGATCTCTATCACTTTTTTCTTTGCAGTTGAAGAGAGCTTTTTCTTTCCCAGCTAAACAATTCCAGCTCTCTCAGTCCCTCCTTGTATGTCATGTGCTCCAACCTCTGATTTTCTTGGTGGCTTCCACTGCACTTTCCTCCATTTGTCACTTGCATACTGGGGAACCCAAAGCTAACCATAGTACAGTGGATATGGTCTCATGATACCTGAGTTGGGGGCAATCACCACTTTCCTCAGCGGTCTGGCTATACTGCTGTTCAAGCAGCCACAAAAGTGCTTAGCTCTCATGATAGCAAGGACATGTTGCAGATAGTGCTCAACTTTTGCCCATCAGGGCACTATATCCTTTTCTGCAGAGACGCTCCCCAAAGAGCTGGTCCTCAGACTGTGCTGTTGCATAAAGTTGTTCTACTCCCAAGACTTTATTCTGCTCTTTGCTGAGCCTGTAATTCCCTGGATCTCCCTCCTTACTCTTTCTGATTGAGTGTAACATCGTCTTTTTCCACCACTTGGTCCCTCCAGCAACCACTGCGATCTTTCAAAAATGGCAGAAAGAAGTCTTAAAATTACTTCCATTTCTGTGGTATACTTGGACATTTCTCAACTGTTTCCATGGCTTTATGTACATCCAGTTTGTTAGAGTAGTTCCTGGTATAATTGTCTTCTGTCATGCTTTCCCTCATTCCCCAAACTCTACTGTTAGGCACAGAGATCTGGTAAGGTGAGAGCAGACTTACCAATAAAGAGTAAGTAAAGAAAGTATGGAGTGACTCAGTCTTCTGTATTTTTCATCACTGTGTAATCAGCCCCCTTCAACACAAGACAAACATTTTCCTTGGCCTGACTTTTACTGCTAATGTACTTAAGCTCTGCTTGTTGCCTTTCACATGTCTTGCTAGACTGAACTCCATCTGATTTGTGGGGTTGTTCTAGCTCCATCCCTGCTCACTCAGGAAATGTATCTAAAATACTTTTAGAAAATCTGTCTCCACTTCTTTCTTCTTTGCACTTCCTTTTGTGTTTGATCTGAGTTTGGATGTCCTTGTTTATTCATGCTGATCTTCTGCTACTACTGCTTGAGTCCCTGCACATTGGGGTTGGGCCATTCTTGCACTTTGAGGAGGTTGCCTTTGAAGAAAGAATCCTAGATTCATAGAATAGTTGGGATTCCAAGGGACCTTTGAAGGCCGTCTAGTCCAGCTCCCCTGTAATGAGCAGGGACGTCTTCAACTAGATCAGGTTCATAAACCTGACCTGGAATGTTTCCACGGATGGGGCATCTCCCACCTCTCTGTGCAACATGTGACAGTATTTCACCACCCTCATTGTAAAAAATGTCTTCCTTATAACCTGTCTAAATCTACCCTCCCTTAGTTTAAAACCATCACCCCTTGTGCTATTGCTACAGGTCCTACTAAAAAGTCTGTGGCCACCTTCTTTATAAGCTCTCTTCAGGTACTGGAAGGCTGCCAGAAGCTCTCCCCAGTGCCTTCTCTTCTCCAGGCTGAACAAGCCCCCACTCTCTCGGTCTTTCCTCATAGCAGAGGTGCTCCAGCCCTCAGATTACTGCTGTGGTCTCCCCTGGACCCGCTCGAACAGGTCTATGTCTTTCCTGTGCTGATGCTCAATGCAGTACTCTAGGTGGGGTCTCACCAGAGCAAAGTAAAGCTGCAGAATCTCCTCCCTTGCACTGCTGGCCACATTTCTTTTGATGCAGCTGAGGATACAGTTGGCTTCTGGGCTGTGAGTGCATATTGCTGGCTCATGTCCAGCTTTTCATCTGCCACCACCCCCATGTCCTGCTTCTCAGGGCTGCTCTCAATCCCTTCTTCTACCAGCCTGTATTGATACCGAGGGCTGCCCTGACATGTTTGCAGAACCTTGCACTTGGCCTTGTTGAACCTCGTGAGAGCATCTAGGATTCCTGGGTCTTTTTGCCCTTCGGGGCAGTTTCCCTTGGGAAAAACCTCCTGTCTGATTTCCCCTGCATATGTTAACAACCTTTGAGACAGGCCTACAGTTTCTTCCTGGTTATTTCATATGTCTAAATTAACAGATTATTGTCACATTATGTTCTCGTGGCAAAATGGCTACTGTATTTTAACATATTTTCACTTGTTTTCATGGCTTTAATTATCCTTTCCTTCAGAATACATCCTTCAGAAATTGGAGATAAAGGCCTTTAGTTATATGGATCACTTTAGTTCTACTAACTTAATCAGAGGATGGACTAGATGACCCACAGAGGTCTCTTCCAACCCCAAACATTCTGTGTGTCTGTGTGTGTGAAGCTGTTAAACTTGCTGTTTTCCAGTCATATGGTACCTTTCTGTCTTGAAAGGTTTGTTACAATCCTTGTGCCTGGGTTACACTGCTTTATGAAGGACCCATATGGTGTCACAATCTGGGAACTTTATGAAGACCACTAGATCATGTCACATAGCTTGCAGACCAGCTTCTAGCCACTGGTAACACAAAAGTTAAAAGATCTTGTAATCTGCTATCAGTACTTCAAGACATACAGTTTGCTCTTAGTAGTGCTTTACATCCCAGTTCTTTTTAGCCAATAAAAGTGAAATTTGTGTGCAAGAAACTGAAATTATTCTGTTGCATTATATTCGTATTCTGTGGCTGGTACCTTGTCTGATGTTACTGTATCTATGATATATAGATCTATCACAACATGTGCTGCTCTAAATTTGAAGACTTAAAAAAAATGATGAATGCAGACATTAGCATTCTCGTGGACTTGGCCATCAATATTTCAGCTTAGGTAAACAGGAGCTTTGTCTAATTTATTGGTTCTCATTATATCTGGCATGTAGAAGCTGAATTCCCCTCTGCTTGGGAAATATCCCATCTGCTTGGAAAATGACCTTTTCTGCTCTGCAAATCAATCTACCAGAAGGGACACGGTTAATGTTTTAGAAAAACGACTTCACTTGTCACCAACTAAATTGTCATGATTTTGACCGATTTTGAAATTAGTTAACATTTGCTTGCATTCTCATATTTCATGCATAATTCATTTAGAGCCTCACTATACTCACGCTATGCCTCCGGAGTGGGAATGTTTTGCACAGTCACTCTTAAGAGCAATAGTAACACAGCATTTGTCAAAGTGTCATAGTGAAAAATGAAACCTCATTAAATGTCACTCAGAGAGTTGAATGAGAAGTGATGCTACATCTAGGCAATTTTATACCTAAATCATGGAAGGTGAAAGATAGGAAACAAGTTTTCATTGCTTTGATTGTATTTCAGTTTAATTTGTTCTCTGAGAGTTCTCACATAAGTCAGTGTTAATATTCTTGGTCTTGATCCTGCTCTGCTGGAGTTACTGGGAATTTCACCAGTGATTTCACTGGGAACAGGAACAAATTCCAAATTAATGAAATTGCTTCTGTGTAAGTGTTTGCAAGGCAAGATCTACTAGGGCAGAGACTGTCAATTTTGTTTGCTCTGCACAGCACTAAAGATATTCTTCATGCTATTCTGAAAAAAAAAAAAGAATTGAACACTGCACGCCATACCACATTGCGATACTGCAATCCCCCCAAACAAGAGGTAAAATTCAGATAGGAAAACCAGGCAGCATAAATTGTTTGGTGTGGCTACTGAAGTGCACATTCAGAGAAATATTTTCTATTTCTGAAAAAGATACTGAACATTTGCACCCTGTCTCTGGACAAATGGCTTTTTCTGTGCCTCTTTCTTTTTCACCTTGTCTAACCACTTGAATATATGTCTTTTTCTTATGGATAGGATTCTTTGCTGGTGTGGTGATGTGTCTCTACACAGAAATCCCGAAGATAAAGAAAAATATTTTTATCCATGTATTGATTATATCCTAAGTATTCAAATTCCATGCAATAACACATCTTTTCTCAATGTTAAAATTTGCTCATTCTGTCCAATCCAGCCCTTCAACGGAAAAATGAGCAGAATCAAATGTTCATCATCAACATACAACATTCATCAACGAAGCAGGCAATGTAAATGGGAATTTATTAAGCTGAGAGTATCCTCACCCTGGAGTGAAACAAAATAAGAAGCATTAGTGTTCACTAGGTTTACCTGTCACTTTATCCAAAAACTCCTCTTTCCCTAGGGCACAAGTTATTTCTTACAGGTGTGGGGTGAATCAAGGCTTCCTGGCACCATGAATTGTCTCCATCTAGCAATTTCATTGGAAAAGTTTTATGTGATCATAGACACTAAAAAAACAGGAGTTAATCCAGGGATGACAATGTCAGAACATAAGCATAAGATTTGCCATGTTGACATACAGCCACACTGTCAGTCATTGTCAAAATTACAGAGTGTAGTAGCATATCACATCTTTTCCTGTCAAAATGTTCCCTCTGACAAAGGTCAGTGCCTTCATGACACAGATCTGTTATCCTATTATTGTCTTAAGTATAATGAGAAGAATGAAGTTGAGTCAAATGTTTGGAACAGATAGAGTCAGTGCAACTTAATCCAGGAAAGGGCTACATTTCTCTTTTCCCTTTGTCAGGCTGCCAGACATCAGCATGAGCATTCTCTCTCACAATCTGTTTGTGTTCCAGTGAGTGCTTTTTACTGGCCTGGAAAATGACAATCCCATTACTAGCAAAGTGCATTCACGGGATCAAGTGCCTGTTGAATAGTTAAGTACATTGTGCCCTTTAAATGGACCAGACGGCTTCAGATAAAACCTTTAAAACTATGGCCAATCTGTAGGAAAATTAAAAATATAGTAAATCCAGTGCTGAAATCAGGCATATTTATGAGCTACTCAAATATACAGCCACTTAAAATAGTTTGTTACTCAGTGGAATTTATGAGCTTTTTTTCCTCCAGAAGAACTATCTTCTCCAATAAGTCATGTATATTTGTAGTAGATGAAAAATAAAGAAAATTAATATCTGACATAAATTATGTCAAATTACTCACAGCAGTGTTTTTCTTCACTTCTGTTTGAAAAAAAATGCAAATCATAAAAACTGTGAGCTTGACTGTCTTCCCAGTAACGCCAAGGTGAACTGGGAATAAGTACAACTGAAATCAATAAATGCACATCAGTGTAAAACTACGGTAAATACTAGGACCATGCTGTAGAACTATATAATATCCATGCTAACATTAAACTTAAGGAAATGGGAGAGGACAGCAACCTGGAGTTTACAATCTAGTGTAAATTGTAGAGTAAATTCTAGTGTGGAGTTTGAAAGATCTGACTATTCAGCCACAGAATACAGAATTGCAGTGTTGGAGGATTGATTGGACTGTTTTTCATCTCTTACTGGTTAACTCAGTGATCTACCCTAAATTACTTTTTTTGTTTCTGTTGAAAATCAAACAAAAAGTTTGCAGATTTCATATATGAAACACCTGCAGATCCCTCCTCTTGAGTGAATGGACCTCCAGGATTTACAAGTCTAATAACAGGAATTTAAAAAAGGAATGATAGAGAAAGTGTATTCTTTGCTTGTTTGTCTGACAGGCTCCTATTTTCTTTTAGAATCTTAAAGTGAAAAATACAGAAACTGAAAAATAAAGCAAAAAATGCAATTAGCCTTAGAAAACATGGTCAACCCCATCTTTACTCCCTAGACAAATTAATTTAGAGATTTATTCTCATCCACATCTGTTTCAAGTACCTCTGACTTGGTCTTACCTCCTGCTGCAGTTAATATAACTAGAGAAACTTTCCTGGTTAAGGTCACTTCACTCTGCAGCTTTCAGAAAACCTAATGACTGTATTTCCCCACAGCTTCCTTCCTCAGGATGTTTCATGCACTCCAGCTGTAGCTCTAGTGTCCTCTTTGCTCATGTTTCCTTGAAGTACCGTGTCTGCATGGTGTAGCTGGCAGAAGTCAATGCCTTAAACACTTGGATGCAATCTGTAAATGAGAAGCACGCATTGCAAACTTGTGTAGGAAGGTACAGGGTGTACATCAGAGAAATCGTCTGATTGGTGTCTTCAACTCTGGAAGAAGGTGCTAGTATGATTTTTCTGAATTATGCTATGCCGTGGTTTAACCCCAGCCAGCACCTAACACCATGCAGCTGTATGCTCACTTCCCCCAGGCAGGACGGGGGAGAGACTCAGAAGGGTAAAAGTGAAAAAACTCATGAGTTGCGATGAAGAGAGTTTAATAGGCAAAGCAAAAGCTGCAAATGCAAGCAAAGCAAAATAAGGAAATAAGCAATTCATTCACCATTTCCCATTGGCAGGCAGACGTTCAGCCATCTCCAGGAAAGCAGGGCTCCCTCACACATAATGGTTACTTGGGAACATAAACATCGTCACTCTGAATGTCCTCCCCTTCCTCCTTCTTCTCCCAGCTTTTTATTACTAAGATTGACATCATACGGCATGGAATATCCCTTTGGTCAGCTGGGGTCAGCTGTCCCGGCTGTGTCCCCTCCTGACTCCTTGTGCACCCCCAGCCTCCTCATTGGTGGGCTGGGGCGAGAGGCAGAAAAGACCTTGATGTTGTGTAAGAACTGCTCAGCGATACAAAAACTTCCCTGTGTTACCTACACTGTTTCCAGCTCAAATCCAGAACAGCCTCGCCCTAGGTACCATGAAGAAAATTAATGTTATCCCAGCCAAAACCAGCACATGTCATTAAATTAAAGCAAAACAAAATGCAAAAGGGGAGGAAGGAACTTGGATCAGAAACAAGGAGATCTATCTCTATAGGTAGCAAATTCGACAAGGCTGAACTTGAGCTTTGTGTTTGGCTGTTAGCTGCATTACTAGGAAAAATGTATTCCAAAAGGGTGCTGTAACTTAGGTGTTTAGTCTGTAACAACTGGTGTGGTAGGAGCAATTGCATTGAAATACAGGTTGCATTTACGGACTCACGCTGTCAGTCTTTTAGAACACATCTGCATAAGGAAACTACAGGTGAATCAGTGATACTTCAGCTCCTTAATTTTCAGCTTTTTCATCCATCTCAGAACAATAAGTGATTCGTGTCTGAGGCATTAAAGAAAAACCACCAAACGCTTCCTCATAATACTTCATTTGGTCATTTCAGCATAGAAACACAGAGGTTAAGGCAGAACTGAAAAGAAGTCAGAACTGAAACAATTTATCAGAGAGCAGAGGCAGGGCTTAAAGCACAGTAATTTTTACTTTTCTGTGAAGTCAGATACAACTTCTTTTTCCTAAATGTTTTGATGGCCACTTCTGGTATCAGAACTACCTCTTAGCTAGGAGTTTTAGAAGCTCAATAAGAATCTTATAAAGAAATAAATGTTCCTTAACGATCTTTACATTTTCTCTCCTTCAATTCTATTCAGATTCCCTATGCTCTTGTATCATGACTAAAAGCTGAGTAGGAATGCCAACAATTTGATCTTTTCTTCACTCTTGGAGTTATATGCTTTTTTTTTTTACTGGTTGTCTGAATATTTCATGAGGAACAGTAAGATAATGTAATTCTTTTCAATTTTTTTAACTTAAAATAGTAGTAGTTCTAGTTTTAGCCTCTAGAAATCTGAAATTTTTAGTCTCATAAGTTCTAGGCCTTCACTAAATACGCAAAGATTGATAACCCTCAGGAATAAACAAAAAACCTGTGGAACCAAGAAAAATCTTCCAGAATTCTAGACAGACGGTTCAGATCTTGTTTTGAAATTGGTTGTTCTGTTACACATATAGTAACAGATAAGACCAGAAAGCATTACTATTAATTTCCTCTATTATTTCTGGTGCAATATATAGGCAAGTTTCATATGATGATCAGACCTGGGACCAGAATATTACTATTAGCAACAAGTATGTTTGAATGCTCATCTACAATTAGAGTTAACCGAAGGCTGGGAGGGAAGGAGGATATGTACCTTAGTGTATTGCTGGCGTACAAAGTTCTCACCAGACTGGCTATCTTCATATATTTCACAGTTATAGATTTGATTACAGTCTTTATTTATGTATATATGTAGACAGAAAGACAGATAATTTTTTTTCATTTTTCTTAGGAAGTTTGCTGCATTTTCACTGGATTTGCTCAGACATCCTACTGGTTTTGTGAAGGTAAGAGTACCAGATGTGGACTATGCATATTTAAAAAACACCTGTCATCAACTTCGATGTACAAATGAGTATAAACTCAAGTAAGAATTTGTTGTTAATGGATGGTGTTGGAGATTTTGTTGTGTGGGAGAGGCAGGTTGTGTCAGTGGAAAAAGGGTTGTCAAATGAAAGGAGTGAATAAAGCTGTTAATTCTACTGTTCAATGTGGTGCAATCAGGTGACCTGGTTGTGGAGGTCTGAGTCACCGTTACATGCACCAGTTGCATGCCTCCTGCGTCGAACATTGGGGTATCTGTGCTCTGTGAACTCACCTAGTATGAGAGAGGGAAGGACAGGGTTTTCATATCCACCAGCTCTTTGCATTTTGATAGCTGCTCCAATCCCATTGTCTTGACCAGGATTGTTTTTGCTCAACACAGTCAAGCCATGAAGGTGCGAAAGAGCTGCTCAACTGATAATTTCAGTGGTTAAAACGAGAAAAAAAATGGAAAACAATGATTTTGTTTATTTTTCTTTCTCCCCTTAAACACAACCCTTCTCTCTTCTTCCCTAGTAGCCTTGATATTGTTTTGGTTGTAGCTTAGAGTGCTACAATCCTTTTGAATTGTGTGTGGATTTGTCCCAGTTTCCATTGGAAATCATCACTCTAGACATCTGCTGGTTTTGCCATCTGAGGTATGGGGAAATCTTTGTAATGGTTTGGCAGCCTGACACCAGGCTCCAGTGTGTGCTACCTTGGGCAATCCACCTGTGTTTTCTGATATGCACCATGGCTATAATATTCATGTCAGCTAATTTAAAAGATATAAGGATTCCCATGTGTCATATTTTCACTGGTGGCTGGATTAAAGATACCATGAAATGAGATAAATGGTCAAAAAGTACAAATATAAATGCCTGTTTGTAATTAGCAGCATGTGGTTTAATGTCCAGGGGTATCATAGTTCTTTCGCACCAATGAAATTGCTGGGTCAAGAAAGCTGCGTGTTAGAAGTCAACAGAGTATTTTACAGTGAAACAAGACAGGCTTCCATTCTCTATCACACAACCTTGTTTGAAGGTAACTACAAGGGAACTACTATAATTTGCTTACTTGTTAATTACTCTTATTATTTTCTGTTATTTCATGTTTGTACTGAAAATATTTTGGAGTCTTGAACCAAGCTGGAGCCAATGAATGAATTTCGCACAGGCAGAAACATGTTGTATAACCACAGTCCTTTCCCCCGAAAGTTGGTACTGTCATTTCAAGGATTCAGGAAGAGGTGTTGAGAGGATTACCCCTTAAAATACAAAAGAAATAAAACAGAAACCCAAGACTGGTATAAACATTAAGACAATGTTTTAAAATACACTTTTTTACTTTCTTGTTTCTGGTATGGTTTGATGGGATTTTTTTTAATTATAACCTAAGTTATAATAAAAAGTGAGGTTTTCATAGGGCTCCTGGTGCAGAAGATTTTAGAAAATATGTGGAGAGATGTTAGAAATCCAAGAAAATAGAGAATATTTAGTAGAAAAATTCAAAATCTAACCTCATATGTACTTATGATGGAATCAAGGACTTTATTACCTATGCCTTATCTCTTTTTATCCAAGTATCAATCATGTTATTGAAATCCCCCTTCCTCCCCTGCCTAAGTTATTACACTTCTGATAAAACAACATAATATGAAAGGAGGAGGGCTTCCTGTGTTCCATATTTTCTCATGTTAATTGCTGTGCTTTTTTTCCTTTATGAAGCATTCCAGACATGTTATGCATTAAGCTACTGCATATGACCTTGGATAAAATTGCTCAACTCATTTTGTTGTTTATTTATTTCTCCATCATCCATCCGACAGACCAGCTATTGAGAAAAATGTGTAACATTCCTGACATTTAGAAACTTTAGTAGAAAATGCATGTGCTATAGCTACCCACCCTGTGAACATATGTGGAGCAGTTTGTGTGTTGTATACAGTGTCAAGAACGAAATCCTTGTGTTTGGCTACTGCATATGCAAGAGATGCAAGATTGTGCGGAACAGAATTCTACGAGTGGCAAGTTGTATGAGAGTGATTGTCACTATGGCCTTTCTAATGTAAATCCCCAAAACATGATGGGATAGTGTTTGGAGCTTTTATAGTTGGAATCCATCTTGCGTGTCCAGTCTTTGCTGCCTCATCAGGTCCTGTTTACAGCAGACTCGTGGTTGCTCTGGCATATGCTGCTATTATCAAGTCTTTAAGGATCTTGCACTTGCAGAGCTGAGCTCCACTGTGTTCCTCACACATCCTACACAAAATACCCCCAGTAAAAAAGGGACAGAATCAGCATTACTGGTAGTTCTCCTTTGTACAAATGTGTCTAAATCCAGCTATTTTACACTTTCTGATCAGAACAAAGAGAATGAATTGAAATGTGGCCTGTGGGTGTTTAATATTACATGAATTCAAGTTGTGCAAAGAGGCTCAAAGAACCCCTTTGTGAACTGATACCAGGCTATCACCAATTGTGAAATCTCAGCTACCCTACGATGATTTACATTTTCAAAGGGTCTCTAGCCTGACAAAAGGGTGGCTGTCACCCAGAATTGTGGTATTGTCCTCTCTTTATTAACCTCTGAAGGTTGATTTAGGTACAATCTGTTCTTCACCCTAAGATCTTCATGGCTGGGAAAGAGTTTGGTTTGCCTCGCAAAACTTACTCAAGGCATCTCAGACTTCCCAACCAAAGGGCAAGCTATGGGGATAACTTTGAAAGACCCACCTGGAAGGAGGCAGTGTTTCCTAGCAGGGTCTACCCAAACATTTATTAATGCAATCAAGTCAGGGCAAAATGTTGTTATCATCTCAGAATGGGAAAGAGTCATCTGCTGAACCCTCTGGGTTGCTTCCTTCTTTCTTCCTGATCTGAACACAGATATTTCAGAATATGAGTTTAATAACATACTGCCGGTAAGCTGTAAGACACACTTCATTGCTGCCCAACCAAAGAATTGGGAACTTAGTGTTTTGGTAAATATCCCTTTCAGATCATTTATTTATTCAAAAGCTTCCTTTCCATCATATGTTCATTCCTTGCAAACAGAAGACTGTCATCACCTGCTCTTTACTTGTTTGCATGTTGATAGTTCTTCTTCTCTCATAAATTCTATTAATTAATGAATAGTCAGCAGGGAATTGTCTCCTCAGGCTCATTAAAGAGATGGACACTAAAAGGATATGAAAGCAGCTGCCTCCCTTCTGTCATTCCCTTCTGACGGCTACTGCTTTCCTGATCAGTGCTAAATTATAACACTGCTTTGATTTGGAGATGGAAATCTTAACTACACAGTCATGTTTAATTGATATTCTCATCAAACTGTTAAGATTGTAAAAAAATGCAGCACTTCAATACATCAAGCTTGTGCACGTATACTAAATCCTGCTGGAAGTTTTTTTGACCTTGTAGGCAGATTGAAAAGACATGTTGTTTCTCAAAACTTTCTAATAAGGCACTGATTATTAGCTGAGCTCATTTGGGAATCGGAGGTGAAATTTGTAAAAAATCTCGGGCCAGAGATCATACTAAACAGAAACATCTTTGATCACCATTCCAGTGCCTAAATGTGAACTCTCATTTCTATACTGAAAAATTTAGAAACTATTTATTTTGAAGCAGAGGGTGGTATCTTCTGAATTTCACCTAAAGATTTCTAATCAAAAACTATCCCCCATCAAAATAATAAACCTATGTTGGACAGCTAATCTGTATCATGGTCGGTGTAAAATTAGTACCATTTGGAAGATGTTCTAGTTCATACAAGAAGGGTGGTTGGGCCAGACCTGTCTACACGCACATTTATATTTAATCAGACTCAGAGTTCAAATTCTAACTCATCCCTTGACGGTGAAACCTTATTCGTAGACCAGACCACATCAGGACAGGCTCCTGTACCCTGAGGTTCCTGAAACATGCTGGTCCTCTACTATCATTGTGTTTAAACAGGAGGTGTCTTGTTGCTTTGAGGTAACATAACAAGTATTGTTGCTAAAACTACCTATTAGCAATTGATACTTCCACTCAGATTAAATCAGGTCACTTACGGGGCTCTAAGACTAAGTGGGAGATTAGCCATAGGGCAAGGGGGAAAGATTTTGGTCTGGTGCTGACTTGCGGTATGGAAATTCAAGTTCAAGTTCAGCCCAAATGAGAAAGTAAGAGAACATTTGCAATGGGCTACACCAGAAAGCATGCAAAAGTAGAACTAACAAAAGCAGCTCTTTAAATTCTAGCCCTAAACTTAATACATTCAACACAATTCAGAAATGATCTAAAATGAAATGCAAGCACTTCAAAACTATTTGTCTCCTTGTTCATAAATTTGCATTTCAGGACTGGATTTGGACTTTCTTTATCAAAATTAATCATCTTGATGATGATGAAACCAAAATTTTCAGGGTCTAATGTGTTACCTTATTTGCACGAACAAAGCATCCTTTCCTGACCTGGAAAACTGCTCAGCTTCTCTTGGAGATGTTTCAAATTTTGTGCAGCATAAATCTAGAGTTTCTAATTAATCTACAGTGAATTGAGAACCTAAAATCCTGCTTTTATTTCATACCAGGATGAACTTTTGAAGGGAATCTCCCATTTGTCTCCACTCGCTGCATTGTTGGAACGTCATCTGTTCCTATTCTGCTGCAATGCTCACTGTAGGGGCAGCCTTAAGTGTCTAACTATGAGATATTATCTAGATTCAGTCTGTTTACAATAGCACTTTTGCTTCTACTTTTGGAGCTTCAGTAGCTAAAACATGGGGTGATTTTTACTAAGTTTGACATATGATCCTAACTTGTTAAAGAGACCAGTAAAGGTAGGTTCAGAAAAACCCTAGGTGAGACAGTTTTCTTGCTGATCAAACAAGAGATCTAGGCTCTTGGTGTAAACCTTTTAAATCTTCCTGATGTGAAGAAGATCAGCTTTTCTACTCTGTTTTGACTTGACAGAGAAATTTGGCCTTTAAGCTGAGACAGGTAGATTTTGAGAGAGTAGTTACAACTCCACTCTCCCCACTCATTTCTTCATTTGAAATGCTTTCAGGCTTCGGCTATATTTGGTGCTGTATCATGTTAAATATTTTCACTTTGAGTAAACAGCCTAATTTTTTTCCTTTCTTCTCTGAAGTGCTTAAATTCTTTCTTTCTTTGATAGCCTGTGACTGCACTGTGTTATTCTGTATTAATTGAATAATAGCTCCCTTTGAATTGCTTCATAGCAGCCATGGAAAGATCTAGGAAGCTAAGTATATCATATATATCACAATTTTCTGCAAATCTGTGGGGGATTCACATTTGTTATTAGGATTATTTAGCAATGCCATTGCTCCACCACTTCTTTTACAATTAACACAAAAAAATCATTCTCTGTAGCAGTTTGTAGCTTGGCTCCACGTATGGGCATCTCAGCTGCCTTAAATTAGATGAAATTAATTTAGGCCTACGAGGATGATTCATGGGCATGCTATGAAGTTCACAGTGCAAATTCAAAACTTCTATTGGCTTCAGTAGGTTTTGGCTCAAAATCAAACAGAGCAGTATTCTAAAATGAAACAACTGATAGTCTTGAAACCTAGTGCACATCTACTTATTGTTGCAATACCTACCCTTACTTTTACTTTTTTGGCCAGAAACTTTAAGAAGAGTTGTATTCTTTAAAGGTGTTCCAGCTCTCCAGTTCCTTCAGACCTTTCCTTTCCTGAACAGAAATTTCTTGAAAGTTGTTCTTTAATCCAAGGATCCAGTATATTAGCTGGGGTTTATCAATTCATGTCACATAAACAGCCCAGTTATCCTGTGGCAGAAGTGCTTTTACCTCTCAGGGAGACTGAATATTACTATAATCCATGTATGTGAAAAATTTTACCTCTTATTAAACCTTTCATATGTTTTCCATGCTTACATCTCTTTTTATGTATACTGATCTCTAACCTCCAAGTCATTAAATGATTTATGTCTGTAAGATAAATTATTAATTATAATACGCATTTCTCGTTAATTAAAAGCTGCAGTTGGCTTCGTATTTGATATTGTTGCTAAATTAATTTGCAAGATCCTTTAAAGTAAAAGCCAAGATATGACCTTCCTGTAATCTTTTACTTGATGCTGTTTTTCCACATCAACTACCATAACATGTAATAATCAAATGAAATAGAAAGAGTGCATCCACTATAGACGAGTCAGGCTATCTAGCTGTTAGTAAGGATCTCAAGACAGCAGCAGAGAGCAAATTATTAGATTTAAGATCTGTGTCCACACTCTTGAAGAGAAGGAGCTTGCAAGAAGGGAAAAGGAGACTCCTGACAGCATGGACTAGATACGTAAGGAATTTTTGCATAACCATATAGGCAGAGGAATCAGTGTTTTCTACCACTGCTCCGAAAAAAATCCTTCTTCCTTTCTAACACAAAAGTGAAGAGTAACAGGTACCCTGAACTAACCTAAGCTGGGTTGTTTTTCGTTTAGAAATGTGCAGTGTATGGGTCTAGAATGAACGTGTTTTGATTGAAGTAACTTGTAGTTAGAGCCCTACTGGAAGTCTTATAATAAAAACGCTTCTTCATCTGTGCCTCGCTACCTGAAGAGTCTTGCTGCTGGGATTACTGACAGTGGTTGACAGTGTGGTGAGCTGCAGCTATTTCCACTCAGTCAGGAATCTGAGGTTTTCCCAAGGCAAAGAATTATTTTTGCTTTTTGGACACATTTGTATTGGTGTTGCCTTGGAGATATGATAAAGAGCACCTCTGCAACAGACATATAACAATATTTGGAGGAAAAATCAGTTAGGATGTAGTCTTTGGTCCAGCAGACTTCAAGAAGGCTTCAATACATGCAGGAAATTACTGACATATCTTCCTGGGTAACAATGCCCTAACAGCCGCTAATATGCTGACATTCCGGTTTGCACTTGCTCAGAACTGTCTGAAAAGTCCCCACGGCAGAGCACCTGCTTTGCATTCCCTGTACCGCTCATTTATTTATATATATCCACATTTATTTTTGATATCTCTTCTTTGGCTAATACCAATATGAATATCACATACTGTCTTTGGGCCATGCATGCATTTATGACCAGTGCATCATCACAGATTGTTTTCTCTGTGGTAAATTCTCATGTATCGGATCATTCATTTGCTTTTTTAGAAACCCAGAAAAACACATGTTATATAATCATTACTGTGTTTCTAACTAATTGGTCAACATTTGAAATCAGTGGAAAAATATTACAATGTGAGAAGGTGAGTGTGAAGATCATGTAGTCAGGTCATGGTTTGCCAGATGAAGCACTAATACACTGAATAAATGAAAGTGGCATTAGTTCCTTGTCTATTCCTACAGATAGCTCTAGATTTCTGTAATTTCCAGATGTCTGAACAAGGAAATACACTTATACTTTTATGTAAACTTGCTCGCATCTTCAGGCATGGAAATATATTCTCATTTGTATAGACTCCTCCTTTCTAGAAATTTGTACAAGAATATTAAAAGAAATGGCAATAATCTAAGTTATTATGTAGAAAATAGTCAATGGGAGAGACATTCTTTCTAGCCATATTTTTTATGTGATTCAAAGGCTTTTGAAACTAAATAGTATTATTATAGATTTCACTTTTTCTTTTTTCATTTTCTGTGACGATGATCTTTTTCAGAACATAACACCAGCGTGAGCAGAACATGAAGGCAACACTATTTCAGAATTATACTGGAACACAGCGGTCACATTAGAAAGTGACACGCCATCCTGATTCTTTTTTATGAGTGTATATCAGCTAATGATACAGCAATGAAAAGTTTAGTCATGAAGGACAGTAAGAAGGTGCTCTTGTGTCAAAGCAAAGTTGCAACTGAGTACACCCAGGAGGTACACAATTTATTTCAAAAAGAGAACTTTCCCTCACTTCTTACCCTGCTCATTTCTAGTTAATCTTAAATAAACTGTCCTATTGTGGGTATGAAAGTCCTATTTATCCAGATATTTAAAAAGGTTTTCCTGGTCCTTTGAAGAAGAGTTCAAATCAAACCATTACTAAACCTGCCAAAAACATATATTTCAGCTCTTTAGGAAGAAGGAAATTTAAAATTTTAATGATAATAATTGGAATTGTTTTGATATGTGAAACAATAGAAGGGGCACGTAATTGCTTAAGGAGAAAGAATAATCGCTAAAGTCTTCCTTGATGTCTGTTGCACTATTTGTCAAAAATAAAATAAACAGATATGCATCCCATGCTAGATATGAAAAGATCTTCACCAGCAAGGAAAATAAAGGCATCAGAAGGATAAGGAGTTTCCAAAGCCAGGAATGTAAGTAAATATGAACAGAAGGAATTTAGGGTTATTCAGGGTTGTCACAGCAACCCAAATAAAACAGATTTTAATGTTCATCTTTTTTTTGTGAGATATAAATGCTTTAGAGAAGCTCAAACTTAACAAATCTGAAACTTTGTATATTTCAGAGCATAACATAAATTTTAATCAGCATTTCCATGTGGGAAGTTCTGTGAATGGGGCTGAGGAACTCACAGAAATACAACCATTTATGCCAGGATTTGTGGCACTGCAGCTGATAAGAATTGTTGCACAAGGACAAGAGGGAAAGCTGCTATAAACACTGGGATCAGCACCATGGCAAAATGCTGACTTCCACCCCCTGCCTCTTTCCACAGACCTCAGCTCTCCTGCTCCTTTTCTGTAGCATATTATAACCATGATTTTTTTGGAAGTGCTAAGCTGTGTGGGATTTGGGAGCATGTCAGTTGAAGACAGTACATTTTCTGTATATTTCCTACAATCACAGTCATCAGGATTTGATAGTCAGATGATCATTCCAGTCTTTTTTCCTTAAGGAACTGTTGGTCATTAAAAATGTTACAATACTTTTAAGAAAATAACTCCTAAAGACCCCTTTATGAATCAGCTGATAAAATACTGTTATCAGATTTCCTGTTACAAAGACTTATTTTGAAATAAATGAAGTTGTACTCTAGCTTTCACTGTGTAAAAACAGCACTCAGGGCAGTCTTAAACAGTGACCACAAAAATATGAAACAAAATTAAATAATTATTTCATTTACATGCTCACATAACAGATGGGTTGTTGTGATTGTGACTATTTTTATTTTCTATTTGCACCGTCTGCTCAGTTTTAAAAATGGAGATCTGCTAGATGATCAACCACTGATAAAATGTATCATATTTTCAAATTTTGAGAAAAAAAATGTATAGATCATTGCATTTCAGACAGGGTGTATTTAGGAAACACAACTTCCCCTGGAGCTTTGTACTCCATGTAATTACATTCCACGTACTGTAGTTGAAACTTGTGAATACATCAAACTGTGTGTTTTCACAAACCAGCAGTAATCAACTCAAATTATTTAAATTCACTATTTGACATAATTGCTATAAATATGACAGAAAAAGGTTTTTTTAGGGTGTATTACTTCATAACTATATCAAATGACTGCCTAGGGAGATAACTGCATTGTGTTCCTATGGAAATCTGCAGGATAGCAGTACTCAGCACTGTATTCTTGTTTTTCCACAAATTCTGTTTAGATTTATTAAAAGATTTACGAAAATGGAAGGGAAAGTTCTGTGGTCTGGCACCATCCATGTACCTCTCTGATTCAGAAATTGCCATAAAATCAAGCAATCGGAAACGGCTGGCCAGAAGCACAGCAGCTGTCAGCAGGAATAGCTCCACTGAAGTCAGAAAAAACAATGCTGATTTTTACCGACAGAGAATTCAAATTGCACTTCAAGGGAGAATACCCATGCTGGTTGCCCTACATTGTTGCAATAGACTTGTCACCTCCACAAAGACTACTCTAAGACCAGAGATTTTACTATTTGTTGTGCATTTCATGTGTGACAGAAACGGCTCTCTCGGGGTTCCTGATTGCCAAATGCTGACTGTAGTTTCCAGCCCTTCTGAACTTGAGATGGCATCAGTCACTGAGAAAAAGATTTCTCCAACACATTTTCTCTCAGAAATGCTGTGAGGATTGAAATCAAAAGGAGAGGGCAGAGGGATGGAATGGGTCTGGCTATCCTAAATTATGGCTGAATGTTTCCTAGAATAAGGTCTAGGAGCTCTTTTATCCCAGCATGATTGCTGGCTGGCAAAAAGGCACACAGGATATTAATTGACGATGTATATTACTGATGGTGAAAAGAATAAACAGAGTCATTGCAGGAAACAGATGCATAAGAAAATATTTGTATGGTGGTGTTAGGAAAGGTGAGAACTTTCCAGAGGTCTTTTACAAAATCTCAGTTTTAACTACTCTGTGATAGCCCCTGGAGGTAAGATGAATTAATGAAGAGGAAAGAAAAAGCAGAATCCCATGCAGATAAGTTTTCCATCCCTTTAATAACATGTGTGGATTAAAAAAAAAAAAAGCAAAACACAACAAACAACAAAACAAAACCCAACAAAACCATGCTGAAACTGCCCCAGTGGTATCACAGATATTGAAGAGTAATGTAACCACCAAACATATATTACTACAGCAGGAAAACAAGAGGAGCAGGCTGCTTAAAAGGGTTTATTGTTTTTTACTTTGCCTCTCCGACTGTATGATACGAAGCTGCATTAACTTGTTACATCATCTTGTTTCTCTCTAAAAGTTGCCTCAAGAGTCAGAGCTCCCTGTGGATGTTTCTTACAGTGGTGCTCTGAAGTGGCTGGATGCAAAGAAATGTCTTAGAAAGTAGAGCTAACTTGTTCAGCATTATCTTTTATTTCTTTTTTAGTGGAGTTATTGTGTTTCTTCTGCAAACAGACTGAGCTTTAGCTGTACACGTATCTGTGGCACCACAACATTTTCTTTAAAAAAAACCCTTTATCTATGCAACTCTTAGTTTAAGAAGAAATGGTACAGAGAAAGACGTAGCTGAATTCCCCAGTTATGAACCGTATACCACTGTTTCAGTCTGTTTCACAGGTGTGAGAAGTATTAGCCTGGCAATCCAGCGCAACCATTGTTTTTCAAAAAGCAAAGCTTCTTCTGGCTGTGGAATGGCCCCTCGAGCTGTCCAGTGGTATGTAAACAGCTGAAGTTAAAAATAACCAAATGTTCTTTTTTAATCAATACAATGATGTAAACTGAAGTTACATTCACCCTCTATCCAAAGCCTAGAGAGTCTGAGAAAAAAGCCTCAAGCCATTGTGCTTTGAGATACATTAGAAATTTTGCAGAGAGATTACACAGAACTCAAAGTATTCCAAAAAGTAGAATTAATTCACAAATTATCATTGACACTCTGGAAGATCAGGAGATGTTCAAGCAGAATGAAAATGCAGTAAGCACAGCATGTTGTGCTGGACAATAAAGAGCTGACACACAAGCCAGACTTCTTCAGTGGAGGGCACGTAGCAAGGGGATTACCTCCTTTCCACTTGTCATACAGTCTTCCCAGATAAAGCACATAAATAAGCATGCCACTCTTGCATTGCATGTCCTCCCACAAGGCTGTCAAAGTAGTGAGGTGTACGAGGTAAAACTGGAAACCTGGGTGGCAATGGGAGGCTCTTGATTTGTAAAAAAGGATGGGAAGAAAAGAATTTTGACTTAGAAACTTGTTATGGCTTGTCAGGTTCAACAGAGCCTTGACTCAAGCATGAGGTAGAGAGACAAGATGTATGACCTCCCAGGCCAAAGCAAGTGGCTTTTATGGACTTAAAATAATCTTGGAGTCAAACAACTGGTTTTCAGTCTTCATATGATCTGCTTCTTGCTCTTCTATTAGGGCAATTATTCTTCATGTCCATTCCCTGACCCCAACCTCAGGCAAATTTACTCCTTTTGAAGGAAATAAAGAGGCCTTGGAGGACTGCAAAAATCTTTGGAATGGATGGAATATAATTAACACTCAGGAAGCCATGGCCCTTGCCCTGTAAGAAGCCATGAAAATGTTTGGAAAGGACAATTATGGGTTTTCAGTGTCAAGTGCCTAAAATCATACAAATGAAACTAATTAATTACAGATATATTTTTCTCATTTTCATTTCTTTTTTTTCCTTCTATTTTTTCCTGCCTTTATCCTGCTTAGTGAACTTATGAAGCAAAATGACGGATAGATTCAGTCAGATGTGTGTTTTCATACATACATTTTACATATTCATGGCATTTATATACATAATTATAACTAGGTCCAGGGTCTATCTAGGGAGTTGTCAGGAGCAGCACAAGACAGGGCTGCAATGTTGGCTAGAGGTCCATCCAGGAGATGGACCAAAGACGTGACTGGAGATAGACTAGCTAAACCATAGGTCCAAGGTCTGGCAAGGACAGGTCTGAAGACAGGCGCACCTATGGCATAGCTCAGAATGGGACAAGGGACCCTGTGCAAAGAGGGTAGGTGAAGGCCTTGTGTGAGACAGGTGAGGACAATTAAGGCTAATTAGTGTTCTGAGGGTCCTGACATAGGGGCTGATTAATGTAAATTTAGCTAATTATAGATTCTTCTTTGTTTCATATTGGTATCACTCCTGCCAGCAGAAGAGAAGGACTTTTGGTTGGTAGGCAAATTTTGCATTCAACAACAGAAGAAGTCCTTTCATTTAAAATATGTCATTAAAGGTATATGTTTGGGAACAGAAGTGTAGGTAGTTTCAGATGTATGTGTTCTTGTACCCATCTTGTTGTAGTTATGTAAGATTAAGTCTCATTTGACATGTAGGGGATTGAGATTCAGTAAAGGGCATTCAAAGTTAAGGATCTGGCCGCTTGATTCCTCCTCCTTTATCATTTTAGAAGCTTACACCCTTAATTGAGATTGCTTCTGTGAGTCCATCGGCACAGAAAATGAAAATGATTGTTTATATTAAATTTGTACTAACAGCTGCTCTCAGAAGATATTTAATGGACTAAAAAATGCTAAATATCCCAGCACATGTAATCCTGGAACATTTTAAGTTTCTGAAAATGGTAAAAAATTCCAAAATAATTCCAGAAAAAGAAGGCAAGGTTTGTGTCCCCCTGTCACAAACAGGCAGCTTATTTACAAGAAGTCTTATTGCTATTATGGTTACAAGTTCTTTCATAATTGTAATACAGTTTAACAAATAGATTTGTATTAGTGACACGTTGGGTTACCGCCTGAAAATGTGACACTCATGTTAACACTTTTCAGTTGATGTTCCCTAATGAGCATTCAAGTTAATTTTAAAAGACAGTGAAAAGAAAGTTATTACATATTAAACAGTTGCCACTTGTTTATTTAGCACATTTACTGAAGATTAACAGCAACAAGGGCTGTTCTCATTTGCACAGAATCTATCTACCAAATCTTCCAATGGTGTCTGTTAGCACAGGCCCATTTAAACCATCTGCAGATTTACTTTTGGGTATGCAATAATAACACCAATTTAATGTAAACCAGTTTATTAAAACTTTTTAATCACTCAGATTTCTGGAAATCTTAATATTCATTGTTTTAGTCTCTCTACTGCTCGAAGTCAAATGTTTCCAATAGGTAAACCATCTGAAAAGAACTGGATTTTAAAACATCAGGTGTTCCTATTGCCTGTAGTGTAAAGTGATATTCTTTATATTAAGGGATTGGTTCTAAAGGATAGTGTCATACGTGCTGCTTGAATGTATTTTCATCATCCTCTTTAGGACATGGTGATAAATAGTTCTTCTGTACTGTTTTCCTGGAAGGATCTGACCGCCAGAAATAGGTCTGATTTTCCATTTACTACAGTTTTCTATTAATAATGTCTAGGATTCTTTTTTTGAATTAATTTGCAATTTCCCACTGATTAAACTAATTAAACCAAAAATTTGAGTGCTGGTGTTATGAATTGTTTTCTATGGTATTCCAACCTGGACTTCCTAGAATGCCTTGTTAACTCTTCTTTTGAAAGTTCTTCTAACTTCCTTCTACATAAATTGAATTCTTTATTTTACAGTTACACTACATAGGTATAATAAGTGAGTTAAAGTAGCAGAATCTTGTACATTCTTACACATTGAGGCCCTCTTATTGTTCTAAATTGTATCAGACTCCTGATGTCCTTTGTTGCAATTATTTTGAAATGATCTTCGTGTTGTATAAGCCAAGTGAGTACTGGGAGTCTAGCTATTAGACAATATTTTTATACCAGATTTGGAGCTCCTATTCCTTTTCACACCTTCTTCAACTTGACTGGACAGGTTGGAAGTCTGAGTTACCTTCTGGTGCTCAACTCTAGCATCTTCATGATCTGCCAGGTCTACAAGACGAAGAGGACCATTCAGATGTTTAAGACAGAATACCAATCTGGGGCTTTTGGGGAGACAAAGCACCTTTTTTCACATTGTACCATATGAGCTAGGAGACTTATTGTTCCTTTCTTACTTTCATATGCCCATCTGAGCTTTAGGGTTCCCATTTAAGAGATTTAGGGGCTTCACATGTACTTGTCAGAGAGGCGCCAGCAATAGAAAGAGGAGTGATACTGATATCCTTCAACATGTAGCAGATGACAAGTGCAGTGTAATACCTAGGCAGATAAGGGAAGAATATCTTCTGAACCCATAACATGTATAATCCTAAAGAAAATTACACATATCTAAAAGAGACTGAAAACAGTATATAAACATTAATTTATTCAGATTGCATAAACTAAGGGGTTTTTGAGTGCAAAGTGCAGTTTAGATATCTGTATTTAAAAATTTGACCCCATCACTTCAAAAACTTTTCCTTTGTACTCTACAAACACCAGCTGTAATGATTTGATTTTATTTTATAAATTTTTTCACAAACACAGACTCCAACACTAATCCTTCCTTAGTGCGTTCTGGTGAAATTACAGTCCTGGCTTTGAACCTAGCATGCCACTTCTTTTTGTACATAGAGTGAACCGCTCACACAAGAGGCACAGCAATCTTTATCTGAACTTAGTTCAGGTGGGACTTCTATAAAAGAAACTTTGTACTGCTTTGGGACCACATTTAATGTTAATGAGAACAGCTGTTTTTCTTTTCCTTTTTGGAGAATGCCAGCACCTCATGAGCCTCTCTTAAAGCATCTGTAGGTTTTGATTAGCAGTGTTGTGGGGGCTGAGTATACAGGTGTCAAAATGCCAGTTGTATGACTCGCAGAAGATATTTTCAGTATTGGCATCTGAGTAATAGAGGTAGGCAGGACAACAGTTTAATAATCCTAATGGACAGAAAGAAAATACAACTGTGGACACAGAGCTTCATCTGATCAGTGTTACACAATGTGGAACAATGTAAGGTGCTTGGATCTGAAATAGTATTTGTAGCTAGCTGCCAAAATCTTCCCCAGATAGTCCCACCCTGAAAAACTATGCTTTTTCACAAACACTCTTCACCATGAGCGACTGGCCAAGTGTATAGTATCCTTTTTCCAGTCATCTAAAAGGAGTCAAAGTCACATTATAGCCTCAAAAATGAATTTGGGAAAAAAAGCTTCCTATACCCTCAAAAATTACTGTGGGAAAGCAAACGTGCTCGTGATGGGAGATGGACCCGCTTTTGACTCTGTCATATCACTAACATAAACTATAATCCATGCCAGAGACATAGCAGACAAAAAGTATCTCAAACTGACAGTTGTCCTTTGTGGTGGGTTGACCCTGGCTGGATGGCAGGTGTTCACCAAAGCCGCTCTGTCCCTCCCCCTTCTCATTTGGACAGGGGAGAGAAAATATGATGAAAGTTTCGTGTGTCGAGATAAGGACAGGGAGAGATCACTCACCAATTATCGTCATGGGCAAAAGAGACTTGACTTGGGCAAATTAGTTTAATTTATTACCAATCAGATCGGAGTAGGATAATGGGAAATAAAAACAAATCCAAAAAAAATACCACCTTCCCCTTATCCCAAGGAAATTTCTCTCCCTCCTCCCCCGAGTAGCACAGAAGGATGGGGAATGGGGCTTGCAGTCAGTTCATCACACATCATTGCTGCCACTCCTTCCTCTTCAGGGAGAGGACTCCTCACACTCTGCCCCTGCTCCAGCATGGGGTCCCTCCCACGGGAGACTGTTCTCCATGAACTGCTCCAATGTGCGTCCTTCCCATGGGCTGCAGTTCTTCATGAACAGCTCCAGCATGGATCCCTTCCACGGGGTGCAGTCCTTCAGGAACAGAATGCTTCAGTGTGGGTCACCGACAGGGTCACAAGCCCTGCCAGCAAACCTGCTCCAGCATGGGCTCTCCATGGGATCACAGCCTCCTTCAGTCACTCACCTGATCTGGTGTGGGGTCCTCCCTGGCCTGAAGGATGATATCTGTTCCACCGTGGACCTCCATGGGCTTCAAGGGGACAGCCTGCCTCACCATAGTTTTCTCCATGGGCTGAAAGGGAATCTCTGCTCCGTCGCCTGGAGCACCTCTTCCCCCTCTTTCTTTACTGACCTTGGTGTCTGCAGAGCTGTTTCTTTTACATATTCTCACTGCTCTGTCCAGCTAAAGTTGCCAGGGTTTTTTTTTCCCCCTTCTTAACTATGTTATCCCAGAGGTGGTAAGACCACCACTGATGGGCTCGGCCTTGGCCAGCAGCAGGTCCGTCTGGGAGACAGCTGGTATTGGCTCCACCAGACATAGGAGAAGGTTCTAGCAGCTTCTCACAGAAGCGACCCCTGTAGCCCCCACTACCAAAACTTTGCCATGCACACCCAACGTGTCCTTACAGCAGAGGCTTTACCTCTCACCTAGGAAATCCTAAATCGATTCCCAGAATGCGAGAGGTACAGAAAGCAGATCACTTTATAACAGACCTATTCCTTTGACTTCTCTCTGCATATTCAGTTCTGGCCCTAGCTCATTGAACTGAAGTGCTGTGCAGCCCTGTCATGCTGTAACTCACCCACGCTGCACCCTCTCAGCAGCTTCGCCAACAGCTGTAGCATTATTGCCAAAGAGCAATCTGGTTAACCCCAAAGAAAGAGCATGCTTTATAGCATGCACAGTGCAGACAAAATGGGAAGCGTCCAAAAGGTGAAAGCCGCCGACTGACTGTGGTCAAATCTCATGCTTGTGTTTGCAGATTTGATGCTGTGGGAGTGCAGTACTAAGCTGTGCTACATGTGTGGGCCTCAATTCTGCAAAATATAAGACACAGGGGATTACAGGAGGGCCAGCCATTCTCTGTGCTGTGTTTTGCCTTCTCAAGGTAGCTTGCAGATGGGGAATTATCTGCATTTCTGCACCGGTGTAGATTAACTGGGAGCCGGGCTGATTTTTCCTTCTGCAGTGTGGTGTTATGTCAAAGAAATAGCAGAAAAACAGGTTTTGGGGTTGTATACTGGAAATGTTAAACATTATTGTTCAGTGCAGATTATGTGGTTGCTGGTGCTCTGGCTCTGACTCACTCTGACACAGGGTCCCAGCTGCACCAGGAGACATAGCCAGGAAACCTTCTCCTAGTTCTTTGGAGAGAGCTTCCCTGAGGAGAGCAGTAATGCTGCTCTACCTCGGAGGTAAACACAAAGTTGCCTGGACGTATATTGTCACATCTTCATCTCACAAAATAGATCCTGCACAAGTGATACATGGAAAACATTTCTGATCTATGTCACCCCTCATACTGCAAAGAGATATTTGTGGTTCTTTGCCCTTTGCTCCACTAGAATGACCTTCGTTTGGATAGCATTATAGTCATTATGAGAGAAGGGAGTAGAGACAGGTTAGCCTTTATAAAATGTTTTAAAAACCTTTGTCTGGGTGCTGTATGAAGCGTACTTTGAGTTTTGGCATGTCCCTGTCACTTTTACTTATAACATCCTGTATTTCACTTCCGTATTCTAAGTGGGGCTACAGGTTTGTCATGACAAATTAAAGAACAAGCAAAGGTGAAAATCATGGGAGTCACATCAGAATGTACAAAAAGCAACAGAATTTTACAGACACCTTAATTTTTTTTTTTTTTTTTTTTTCCCCCGAATGGATTCTTACTCATATGAGTGAGTTTGGTAGAGATGGACTATGAGAGATAAAAGTTTTCTTTGAGGTCAGTCTGTAAAAGTGTGATGTTTGTGTAAATTTCTTAGTTATTTTCCTTCCTTTGGCACTTGATGTCACCTGCATTTATTGTTAGGCATGAGATGATCAGATCTCTCAGATTTGCTTCCCAAACCAGTCTTTTTCTGGATGGTGTTTCTCTTTCTTTTAATATGATTGCCGTTTTGAAAAACTCTGTGCTTTTTAATGTTAGCTTTTTTTTTTTCCTCCCAATTACATAGGAAATGGAGTTATCTAGTTAGAGATGTGTTAGCTATTGGTACATTTTTGTGTTTTATACAGTAGGCATGTTACCTACCCATCCTCAGAGTGCCTTATGCGTATATAGATTAGAGGGACACCACTGTTGACCTTTGTTCTTGCTGTTTGGTCTTGTCTCATGACTTACACATGAGCTTCTCTTTCACCTACTTGCTCATAGATCAGAACAAAAATTCCAAAATGTCAAAATGTCACTGGAGAAAGAACAGAAAAACCTGTCAGGTACTCTAAGGCACTGATGACAACTATGAGTTACAGCCTCTGGTGTTGCGACACAATGGTATAAAATAAAGGTCCTGTGGATGATGGATCTGGAGCCTTGTGTTGCCATAAATTCAGTAGACCATTTTTTCCCAAAAAACCTTGGGTAGGGATACCCTGGCAAAATAATTGTAAAAATGCTGCAACTGAAAAAGGAGAGTATTTTCAATTTGTTTTGTATTCACTGTATGCAGGCGAATAATGTATAGGCCAATGGATTATCAGGTGGACTTCCTCTGAGTGGCTTTTTCTGACACAAATTTGTGAAGTCCAAAGACAACACTGGCTAATGCTATCTTCTAGGGTAGGCAGAAGCGTATATGTGTCACCATCTACTGCTGAGGAATTCAACTGAGCACTTTTTCCAAGTTGTACTTTCAGCAAGGCACAATTATTGCTGGCAGATGCTAACACATACCTTCCTTCATGCTTTTTTTCTTACCTAATCCATCTAATCTTATGGCCAGCCATGGAAAAGAAGTTGCCTTCCACGATGCAAAATCTCTTCTTTCGTTAACTTTCTGTGATAGTGACAATGCCCTGTATTCAACTTGCCTACAGGGAACATGTTTATGGTTTGGTTTCTTTGCATGCTATTCCGTTTTCAGATGACTGAAGCAAATTTAGTAGCTAGGTTTCAAAGTCAGCTTGTCTCTTGAGCTTGGTCCTTATAGTGTAGGATGTGGGAAAGAAGTAGAGAGACAATCAAAGCTGATGGCTTTGTACTGCTCTATAATGTGTTTTCATGAAATATGAAGTACTTTTTGTTTTTAGGATAAGTATGAGAAAGCTTTTGTTATCTTATGCTGTTGATTTCCAAGGCCTCCAGAATAACATTGGTTATTCAGTTACTCTCTCTCTTTAAATTACATGTGGAATTCATTTAAATTAATGCCAAGATCAGGATTCAGCTGTCTATATACAGGTTTCTTTTACCATTTGAGATATCCGGATACACCTAAGACATCCTCATGGGGGTCACAGACAGAACACAGGAGATTTGTATCCCATTGGAGCACTAGCTGAAAGACAAGTTCACATAGTTCACACAGAGATATATAAAATACGGTGTACGAATGTGGACCTGAAGGCCACTCTGAAAGTTAGATGAGGCCAATCCTACCCTTAGAAACACTACAATGGGAGCTTTTAGCCAACCTTCCTGCAATATTAAAAGGGGTTTGTCAGATGGTGCAGATATTTTCACATTTCTGGTGTGAAGTCTGATATCATTTAACATCACTTAATATTACTTTCATGAGTATGACTTTTTCACATTAGTTACATACTGAAAAAACACCCAAGAATGTTAAGCACAGACTTTCAGGTAAAGAACAAGGTAAATGTTGGTGTAAACTTCACCACCACTGATAAATAGATTTTCCTAGGTGTAATTGTCTATATGTTTGGTTGACTTGCCAGAACGTTTCTAGCAGCACCATCTAGGGGCTACATTTAATAATTGTGCTAACATATAGGCAGATTTCCAAAACCATTTTTCTGTCTCAGTGGCACAGCTACAGAGTTGAACAAGATTAATTTGGAATTTTAATATTTCTTTGTTCACTGAGCTTCAGTGACTGATTTTTTTTTTCTGAAATACAGAGACGTGAGAAAAAAGAAATAGATTTTGCTTGATTTTTAAATGCAATGTCTTAGTGAAAAGCTGGCTCCACTGAAAGCAATGCAAAAGCTTCCATTGATGTCTATGAGCTGAGATTCCACTTGATTACTTTTCCTATTTAAACACATTCCCCCTTTAATGAAATACATTTACATCTATAGCATCTGAGACAGACAATTCTAAGGATTAATCTTTCTGTATCATCTTTAAACTTGAGTTGAAGAGTTGAAAGCAAATCAGAAATAATAACCAGACATTTACGCTTTCTGCTCAAGAGACTATGCAGAAATACATTGCTCTGTTTTGACGGTTTCCCTTCCCTTTGCAATACATAAAACATTTCATCCACCAGTAGCTATTGCCTCAAAGCCCAAAACACTCCATAAATCCTGGATTATCTCTATAGTCTCTAATAAGAAAGAAAATATTTGAGGTCTGACCTCCTGCTTCTTCAATTTCCTAGTGAAAGCACAAGTAACTTAATATATCAGCAGAATTAAAGTGATAGAATTAATGGCATCGAAAGAATTATAAGCAGATATTAGGGTCCAGCTTCAATGAGCTTCTGAAATAATCATCTGCTAGTTTTGTTTTTCCCTCCTACCTATTCTAGGTTTTGGGTACAGCAATACTCATGATAACGTGCTCATTGCCAATTACTAAGCCTTTAATGGATTTTTAGAACAAAGTACAAAATATGTAGAATTCTAAGATACTGCAAAAAGCCAAGACACTGTGAAGAAAATGCATGCTTGCTTTAATATTATTATTAGCTTCAATTAGGTTAAACCAGGAATGGAGGTAGTACTTCTCAAACTTTTTTTTGTTAAGCATGAACTGGGATATGAAAAGAATAGCAGAGAAGTGAGGAGGAGGAGGAAGAACAGAGGAGTGAAACAGAGGACTGAGGGGCCTATTGAGATATTCAGGCTTGCTGTTTAGCAGGTGTGCTCCCAGATTTTATCTGGGAATGCCAGAAGCTCCAGTCTTGGACAGCACACACTGAAAGCTGCCAGAACATCACTGCTTTGTGTTTGACACAGTGACTGCGAGTCTTCTTTGCCATGGGACTTGGCTGAGGAATACCCAGCTTAGCAGTTTGCATGAGGATTAAATTTCTGCCCTCATGCTTTACATGAAAATATATTCTTAGCTAGGAATCCTAATGCAAATGTTTCCTATCCTTCTTAGTCCATCACAGTGAGTTTTTATGTTGAAGATGAAGTGCAGCTGATGAAAGGAGGAAGGAATTCTGATTATGAGTTTCCTAAGTGATTTTATTTTGGTTCAAACTGGACACCACTTTTGACCTGGAATGCTTATAGTGTCATAAATTGCTGTGCTCTTAAATTCATAGTCGCTCTCTTGGGAAAATAGATCTGCCTTTCAACTCTTGGGCAGCTATATTGCAAATAAGGGTTGTGCCTTTTGCAGGAACCCCATCAAGTCACTCTGGGGAGTCTGACACTTGTAGGGTGGGATTTGGAGCTTGTCCCTTGGTCTAAAGTAGGATGATCTGAATAAATCCGGCTGTGCCTGTGGAAAAAAACGGTCTGAAAATGCTTGAATGTGCCATGCTGCCCCAAAGCTCCTGATTCCAAAGACACCCCCCCATCAAATCTGGCTTTCTATGACCTCCCATCGCAGTGGTTTGCTTTTGGTGTTGTGAGTCCCAAGCTTGTGGAGACGAGTATCCATGTTGTGGGAACTAATCAGAGAGGGCATGGTACAGCCCCTGAATTTCCTCCCACCGCACTTGGAGTGGGGATGATGCTAACCTCTGCACCCTGCGGAGATAAAGATGGTCACAGTTGATCACGATCTACACGTAAAGGGACAAAGCGAGTAAACTTTTACTCTGTGACAAGTTATATGACCTGAGGCTTCTTTGGGCTCGGTGTATTGTCATTGCATTTGTGAGGGTTTTGCCTTGGTCTCTTGCTATTAATTTGCATTCATCATAAATATTGTGGTGATTTCTTTAAATACAAATACAATTCTGTTGTGTTTGATTTTTTTATTGCCTGAAAACTGCATAGTTTAATTTGAATATAAGAATATTCAAATGAGCTGGCGGGGCTCATTGAGAGGGCTTTAAACTAGGTTCGAAGGGGGAAGGGGATATTGCCCAGCTCACTAGGGATGAGCCTAGGCTTGGAATGCCAAGGCCAGGGGTGAGATTGACAGCCCAGCTCAAGTGTGTCTACACCAATGCACGTAGCATGGGCAATAAACAGGAGGAGCTGGAAGCCATTATACAGCAGGACGGCTACGACTTGGTCGCCATCACAGAAATGTGGTGGGACAACTCGCATGACTGGCATGCTGTCATAGATGGCTACAGACTCTTTAGGAAAGACAGACCAAGAAGGAGAGGACGGGGAGTTGCTCTATATGTGAGGGAGCAACTGGAATGCATTGAGCTTGGCCTGGGGGCCAATGAGGAACGAGTTGAAAGCTTGTGGGTTAGAATTAAGGGACAGGCTCACACAGGTGACATTACGGTGGGTGTATACTACAGGCCACCTGACCAGGAGGAGGAGGTTGATGAGGCCTTCTACAGGCAGCTGCAAGCAGCCTCACAGTCACAGGCCCTGGTTCTCATGGGGGACTTCAACCACCCTGACATCAGCTGGGAAGACCATACAGCTGGGCAGGCGCAATCCAGGAGGTTCCTACAGAGCATCGATGATAACTTTCTGATGCAAGTGGTGGAGGAACCAACAAGGAAAGGCGCGCTGCTGGACCTCGTGTTAACAAACAAGGAGGGACTGGTGGAGGATGTGAAGGTTGGAGGTGGACTCGGCTGCAGTGACCATGAAATGGTCGAGTTCAGGATCCTGCATGGAGGAAGCAGGGCGATAAGCAGGATCAAAACCCTGGACCTCAGGAGGGCTGACTTTGCCATCTTCAAGGAGCTACTGGGAGGAATCCCGTGGTCCAGGGCTCTCGAAGGCAGGGGGGTCCATGAGTGCTGGTCGCTTTTTAAACAACACTTCTTCCATGCACAGGAGCAATGCATCCCCCTGAGAAAGAAATCGAGCAAAGGAGGCAGGAGACCTGCATGGTTAAATAAGGAGCTTCTAGCGGAGATCAGGCAGAAGAGAAAGGTCCATGGAATGTGGAAAGAGGGACAGGCCACTTGGGAAGAGTACAAAAACGTGGTGAGAGCATGCAGGGATGCGACGAGGAAGGCCAAGGCTCACCTGGAATTGAATCTGGCAAGGGATGTCAAAAACAACAAGAAGGGCTTCTTCAACTACATCAGCAGCAAAAGGAAGGCTAGAGACAACGTGGGGCCGCTGCTGAATGAGGCGGGTGTCCTGGTGACGGAGGATACGGAGAAGGCAGAGCTACTGAATGCCTTCTTTGCTTCAGTCTTCAGTGCTAAGACTGGCCCTCAGGAATCCCAGGCCCCGGAGGTAAGAGAAGAAGCCTACAAAGAGGACGATTTTCCCTTGGTTGAGGAGGACTGTGTGAGGGATCGCTTAAGCAATCTGGACGTCTGCAAATCCATGGGCCCCGATGGAATGCACCCACGAGTGCTGAGGGAGCTGGCGGATGTCATTGCTGAGACACTCCCCATCATCTTTGAGAGGTCGTGGAGGACAGGAGAGGTGCCCGAGGACTGGAGAAAGGCCAATGTCACTCCAATCTTCAAAAAGGGCAAGAAGGAAGACCCAGGGAACTACAGGCCGGTCAGCCTCACCTCCATCCCGGGAAAGGTGATGGAGCAGCTTATCCTGGAGGCCATCATCAAGCAAGTGGAAGAAAAGAAGGTTATCAGGAGTAGTCAGCATGGATTCACCAAAGGGAAATCATGCCTGACCAATCTGATAGCTTTCTACGATGACATGACTGGCTGGGTAGACGAAGGGAGAGCCGTGGATGTTGTCTACCTTGACTTCAGCAAGGCTTTTGACACAGTCTCCCATGATATCCTCCTAGGGAAGCTGAGGAAGTGTGGGCTGGATGAGTGGTCGGTGAAGTGATAGAGAACTGGCTGAATGGCAGAACTCAGAGGGTTGTCATCAGCGGCGCTGAGTCTAGTTGGAGGCTGGTGACAAGTGGTGTCCCCCAGGGGTCAGTACTGGGCCCAGTCTTGTTTAACTTCTTCATCAACGACCTGGATGAAGAGTTAGAATGTACCCTCAGCAAGTTTGCTGACGACACCAAACTGGGAGGTGTGGTAGATACACCAGAAGGCTGTGCTGCCATTCAGCGTGACCTGGATAGGCTGGAAATCTGGGCAGAGAGGAACCTGATGAGGTTCAACAAAGGCAAGTGCAGGGTCCTGCACCTGGGGAGGAACAACCTCATGCACCAGTACAGGCTTGGGGTGGACCTGCTGGAGAGCAGATCTGCGGAGAGGGACCTGGGTGTCCTGGTGGACGACAGGTTAACCATGAGCCAGCAGTGTGCCCTGGCTGCCAAGAAAGCCAATGGGATCCTGGGGTGCATCAAGAAGAGTGTGGCTAGCAGGAGGAGGGAGGTTCTCCTTCCCCTCTACACTGCCCCGGTGAGGCCTCATCCGGAGTACTGTGTCCGGTTCTGGGCTCCCCAGTTCAAGAAAGATGAAGAGCTACTTGAGAGAGTCCAGCGGAGGGCTACAAGGATGGTGAGGGGACTGGAGCATATCCCCTACGAGGAGAGATTGAGGGAACTGGGCTTGTTCAGCCTGAAGAAGAGAAGGCTGCGAGGGGACCTTATAAATGCCTACAAATATCTGAAGGGTGGGTGTCAGGAGGATGGGGACAAGCTCTTTTCAGTGGTGCCCAGTGACAGGACAAGGGGTAATGGGCACAAACTGAGGCACAGGAAGTTCCGTCTGAACATGAGGAGGAACTTCTTCCCTCTGAGGGTGACGGAGCACTGGAACAGGCTGCCCAGGGAGGTTGTGGAGTCTCCTTCTCTGGAGATATTCAAGACCCGCCTGGACGGGGTCCTGTGCGGCCTGCTGTAGGTGACCCTGCTTCGGCAGGGGGGTTGGACTAGATGACCCACAGAGGTCCCTTCCAACCCCTACTATTCTGTGATTCTGTGATTCTGTGATAAGGAAGTCACCAAGCAGCTTGTTATTTTCTTTTATTGCTTAGCCAAGTGTACTTTGTTCATGTGCATTTCACTGCGTATATCTATATGTACTTACAAGTTATTGCATAAATCATCTGATAATGTCCACATTGTTAATTGGTCAATAAGCTTATGGGAAAGCTGTGTGATTTCTTTTAAATTCTTTTTTTCTGGGGGAAATTGAGGAAGCTTAAAATTCCATTTCCTCCATCATTATATTACTACATATTTGGCTGTGAAAGCACACCCACCAGGGCAAGAAATAATAGAAGAATACATTTCATATGGTGAGTGAATGTTTATAGAAACATCTTCCCATTTTTTGCTTATTTCTTCAGAAGTATTGTTCTTCTTGGATAATAAAAATTATTAGTAGAAAATGTGAAGAAAAGTACAGCCACAGAAAGCAGTATTATTTTGTGTGGTTTAGCTGCTTAAGAGCTTGGCTTTACCTTTGTATATGCTTCCTGATTATTATTATTCTATCAATGGTGATTAAAATGAAAGGAGAAGGAACAGTTGTTTAACTGAGCTCACAATTTTATTGAACACTTTCCTATATAAGATTAAAATCACCAAAGTGAAGGTATTTTTAACATTACAATGCACTTAAATGCCTGTTGCTTTGCACAGTCTACTTCGACAAAATTTTACTATCTAAATTCAGCCCAGACCGCATCCTGATAGTGTTAGAGACAATATTTTCCTGACCGCTTTAATGAATCCTGAATTAGTCTCTATACATAGATTCCACTGTTTGAATCTCTTTTGATCTAACAGCTTACATTTTCACACCCACCTAGTTAACATTTTGTTGTAGAGAAGTCTGGTTTTGCATAGAAGTTGCTTGGCTTCAATAGAGCAGTAGTGTCCATGGACCCATTCAAGGGCTCTGTGCCATGGCCTTGCCTGTGCCTGCTTCTTCATGACACCATCAGGTCAGTGTTTACATGATTTAATGCACATATCAATGTTGTCAGGCTCTTCAGAAGGCAGGGAGGCTTAAGAGAATGTCAAACTTCCTGAGTTGCTGTGGGGGCTTAAGCCTGATCCGTTTGCTAGAAAAAAATCCAATCCACAGACCCCTTTGAAAAAGAAGTCAAGGAGAGTCTTACTGACCTTTGGACCAGTTTTTAAAAACACAAGTGAAGCCAACATGAGCACTCAGGTGTATACAATTACAGATATCTTTATGTGCTTGGTTGAACTGAGATCTTCTACTGATACAAATGGAAAGGGAAGGAAGGAAAGAAAGTGTTTTCCTCTTCAAAACATCCAAAATTAAAGATATTTGCTGCAGTAAAGCCATCATCAAACTTCAGTGGCAGATTAAAGAGAATTCAGAAAATGAAATCAGCATGTCTTGTTGGAAACAGGGATACAGCTTCTCCTTAAGACCTGAGAAAGAAAGAGCAATGCCTTCAAAAGAAGCAGAAAACAAAACCTGTGGGGGAAGAAGGCTGAGATAGCTGAGTGGTAAATACAGATATAAGCAATGCTTGTATAATTTATATGTTCTGTGTGAAAGAGAATTTCCATCTTAGCCTTACAAATTCTCCTTGATCTGCTTTGCTGCACATTTACATATCAGAGCTGAAGGTCATTTAAGACTTACAGGGCAGAACCTTTCCATTGTATTAATCACTTACAACTCTAATTTCACACTACATCAGTCCTTTTTACTTGAGCTCACAAAGCCCACTACAATCTCCTCTAAAAATCTTACAGCCAAAACTGCTTCCTCACTGTGCATTCAAAGCAAGGACTATCTACGATATTCTAGAAGGGAAACATAAACAACTTCGGAAAAACAATTTTTGGGTAAGCTGGAAGCGGTTTAGCTTCTGGTGCCTTTCAGGAAGCCCCTACGCATCTCTGAGTAATGCCTAGCTGTCAGTAAATCTGACCCTGAAGATATATGGAAATTAGGAGATTACCAATCATTTTAGTAGTGGAGAACAGACTTTTCAGGGTAGAAAGTATATAAAAAGCACTAGCTAACAGCTAGGAGTGTTTTGTTTTTAAGATAAAGCTGTGTCATGTTAGGAAGACTTAGATTAGATTGACTTAATGCTCAGTGCTTCAGTGTCCAAAATTCACCTTTCTGTATCTTTACAAGGTGCCTCATTACAACCTCCCAGATATGTGCTTGTTTAATCTTCGATTAGTATACGGTTTCAGAGTAAATTCCAGAGTATAGCAGCTCCTGTTCAATTAATATAAACATGTATGAATTAGGTGTTGTTTATAGTAAGACATATATCACTACATCTATTTATATATCATTGCATCTGAAGGAAAGAAAATATTTAGTATTAGATCATTACTTTTCCAGAGAGAATAAAATATTACCCAGTGCCTTAATAATCTGCTTTAAAGATTATCAAATATTATGTATTTTCTTTTTGGATTTTTCCATGTTTTTTTCCATACTCAGCATTTTTTCCTTCTTTTGTAAATTTTATTTGACATCCTAAGTATTTTCTCCATGGTACTCCATGGCACTCTGATCCCTTCAAAACTTTATACATTCTTAAATACTCCTGTAATTTTCTTTTTAATTCAGCAATATGCAGAAATACAAGCTAAAATCCATCCCTAAGCTGCAAAGGAATTTTAAAACTGCTTTGAAGTGCACTGCAGATTCAAGTCCTTAACCTTATTAGGAAGAAATATTAGAGGAAAAGCCTTTATTGTTTCAATGAAGTTACACATAATGGGGACATTTCACAAATAAATATTTTTAGTCCTCTTGTATTTTCAGCTTCTTCTCTCTAAGGTTCTTACTGAAAATTAATTTCTGTCTGGCTATATGACAGCCTGGAAATCAATGTAATATTTCAGGTAGGTTGCACCAGAATATTATTCTGTGTAGATGTTAATTATTCTCTTTATTAGATTTTGGATTTAGAAAAAAAACCCATGGTGATTCACACTTCTTTGTAATTAGAAGTAATAATTGGTATTTCTTTCACAGTGTGTTGTAGTTTTACTTTGAAGGAAGAGCAATATTTTATACCTAGCAATTTCCAATATTTGTCCGTTTTCCTACAGTTTCTTGTGGGTCTCTCTGCTGAAACTTCCCATCACACTCGCTCTACTGTCATCACTGCAATGCCCATCACTTTCTATAGATCAAAGAGTTTTGCATGAGTTGCTTACTTTTCTTCCACTTATCTAACTGCAGCTTTCTGGTGCCTCATTTCAAAGTGACTTTGCGAAAGGGGGTGATGTGTCTGAGGAAGGTACAGCACAACCAAAAACAGCCAAGGAATTTACCTCTTCAATTTCGATTCTCCAAAGAAATGAGGTCTCACATCACAAACAGATCTCCTGACACTTCCTTCCAAATCTGTTTTTTGAGTGCTTTTGATTGTCTGTTTCTTTGGGCTCAGGTGGCAACTCTCTGGATCATTAATGAAAGGTGAGATTGTATGAAGAGTATGGGCTAAATCTTTATTTATTTTGTAAACATATTAAATATGCAGCTCAGGAGTAAACTTGGATTTTAACAGCTGTCTAATACATACTTTATGCAAATAATCCCTTCATGTAAACAGATGGAATTTCCTGGATTTGAGGACAATCATCGTTCCTCTCATGGGGAATGACTAATTAAAATTGTCTCTTCAACCATTACTCATCATCCAAGGTTTCTCTAGTGCTGAGGGAAGTCTTCACAGAGCCAGCTATGCTACTTCTAGAAGTCGCTGTAAGCTAAAGAAAAAAATATGAACCAAAATCTGACATAGATTCTAGAATTGTCTCTGAGACGTGATCCGTGCCCTGATTTTGCATCTTCCACACCTAAAGATGTTAACATCCAACACTTTGTTATCATTACTTAAGACGATGTGAAACAATAGTCAAATTCAAATCTGGATTTGGGTTTTGATCAGCTAGTCCTGAAGATTTGAAGTGATGGATGAAACATCTCATTTATGTTTTGTGTTTGTTGTGCAGATCAGTCGATTTATTTAAATAACATCAGCTGGTAAAATATCATGGCTTCACCCTTGGTTCCAATATTCATTTGCCTTTGCTTCTGATTAAAATATTATTTTAGTAGACTATTCCTCATTTTTATGGTAGTAGTGAATTATTGAAACATATAAAAACCCTGCAAGATATTTTTTATACTGAGTTTATAACCCTTAATTCAGTATTCCAGACTTTAGAGAAGAAGCAAGCACAAGTGGAGGGAATAGAGGGTTCATAGTAGTAGAAATCAAAGCATTGAACTACATGGCTGAACAGAGAGCAGAGTTATGGGAAAATTTGGAGACAGCTGACAGAAGCAAAGCTGAACACTGCAAAGGACATTTACACAGCTTAATAATGCATAGTATTTCAAAGATCAGATATCCAGTCTGAGGTGAAATTCAGATGATTTTAAATTAAAAACAACAAATATATTTTTCTGCTCTTAGTCAGGTGTTCTAATAGAATTTCAAAATAATAAAGCATTGTCTTATATCTGAATTGCAAAATTTCCAAAGTGAACAATGCTTGGATGTTAGTCACAGCTGAGAGCATGATGGCTAGAGAACCTGTCAAAGCAAGTGATGGCCTCCATCAGTAAATGCAATCCAATATGCCAAAGAAAATCAAAGGATTTAAGAAATACAGAGAGAGTCTGAAGGATCTGGTTAATTCAGCTGTGAGAGGAGAAAGATGAGGAGGAGACTTCTGTCTTCAGATACTTAACACAGACCTACAGAAATGGCAAAATCAGGTTCTTATCAGTTGTGCACAGTAGAAGGCAAGAAACTGTGAAAACAAGCTGCACAAGGGAAAATTCTGGTTAAATATAAGGAGAAAGGGGAAAAAAGTCACAATGAGAGTGACCGAGCACAGAAACAGAAGTCCAGAGGAGTGCAATCTTCAGCCATCCTGGTTTTCAAAACTGAACTGGATGAGGCCCTAAGCAAAATGTTTTAACATATAAGCTGGAACATGTTTGAGTGGGAAGTTGGACTGGACAGTCTCTAGACATCTCTTCAAATCTGTTGGTTTATATTTTATGAGAGGACCTGTATTAACAACATAATCATGTACGTGGTTGTTTGCCCACATCAAGCCTGAGCCCTGACACCATCTAGTTTCCTCTTACACATTACAGATGTAGCCTACAATTCTGCCAGCCTATGACAATTAGTAGCAATGCACATAAACTGAGATACAGTTTTTCAAAAGTCATTCTTATGTATTCTTATTAAAAAGCAACAATGTGCATGGTGTGATGAAGATATTTAGCCCGCTTCTTTAATACAAGGCACCTATCCAGCCCACAATGCCCATATAAAAGGAGTAAGTGATTTCAATTTGACAGCACTCTTCATCCACATTGTAGGAATAGTTTTGATTGTCATGAGTTTGGGTATAATTTAAACTTCCTAGTATAGATTAAAATGACAGCTCCATTGGACAAATGTTGAGGGTACTTTCTATTCAGATTTACTCAAAAGTGCCAGGGATCTTTTTTTGTTTTGTTATAATCAGTTTCTATTCTGTAGTACATTTCTTACTAAGCTACCTAACTCACAGATTAATACAGGCTAATGTTGTTAAGCATCTGCCCATGGTCTACAAGCATAATCAGAAAACAGAAATAATTTCAATCAGAAGAGAAGAAATTTTGATTCCCCAAAAGCTTCTAAATCATCCATAACTGAGATTTCTGCTTTCAGGATCATTGCTTTTCCCCATTACATGTACTGAAATTAATGTTTGCTGAAAGCAAATAAGAGTAAAATTAAATATTTTCTGATACAAATGATAATTGGGCACTTGTCTGATAAGACAGTTTTATTTAAACAAAATATACTCATGTAACACTGCATTTCCGATTCTACAATCCTGTAATCTTCAGGCTGCTTCTCTTTTCCAAGTCATCATAATTAAAAGCAGGTGTTCAATTTAGCCACCAGAAAGGATGAGTTAATGGTGTAATTATTAGTTCTAAAAGATTTTTAATTAGAATTATAAAGTATTTAGGTGTGTAAAATGTAGGCAGATGCTCATCAGATTTTTTTTTTAAGTACATAGGCACCTATCTCCAATAAAATGAGAAGGACTTCAGCTCTTAAGTATTTTCAAAGTATCATTAGGCGCTTATTTATGTCTCAGGGCACTAATTAAAAATGTTCCTTTGTGCAAAAATCAGCTGTAAATTGTTATCCAAGCTTTCTGGTAACAAATATGCATTACTAATAGAAGTTTAACATCTTCCTTGGTTACTAATGGAGTGAAAAGCATTACATTGTGTTGTAGCATTTTATTCTGATTTTAATTTTCCAATAATTTTCTTTTTGCAACTAGAGAACAAAAATATTTATCCAAAAAATCCGATTTATCTACCTTTTTAGTAACAATGTTATCCATTTAATAGTGTTTTTTTTTTCTCAACGTGTACTGAACACTTTCATCTAAAGCACAGATTTTATGTTTGCCTTTAGCTTATACTCTGAGGTTCTACACCTCATGAAATATTGCCTACTGCTTCATTCTTCACATTTCATGAGGTGTTCCCAAATTTGCATGAAGCACATTGTGCTGTTCTGTAGATTTCAAATTTTCATGGGTTTTTGACTGTTTTTTGTTGAAAAGCACAGAATTTTCATCACAGAAGAAAAAGCAACCTGTAACAATATGTATATAATGAGGATCTTTAAATCAGTCATTAATATTCAGGAAAAAGATCTTGGAATTGCTACAGGCATTTATTAGAAAGACTAAGGACAGTCTTTGGTATGGTCAGACGACAAATAGACTATTGAGGTATAACTAGAAAACAGGTAGAGAACAAAAGAACATCTCTATTGCGTTAAATGGTTCCTTGTGTGACTTCTTATAGGCACATGTACTAGTCATACTACCACAACAAAAATTAAAAGAAATAGAAGACTAATGAGAATAATGACATGGAGGATCAGAGGAATGGAATAGCTTGCATGGAAGAAATTAATAAAGATTCTCCACTTCGAAAAAGAGATAAGTGGAAAGTGTTCAGTAGGATCATAAATCAGGTCCACAAAACTGCAGAAAATTAGATTTATCTCTTCTCAGGATAAGTGGAATCTACCTTTCACCCTTGAAACCATGAGGAGACAAATTCCATTGTGGATATTAAAACTTACATTTCCCAGGGTTCATAGAATCACAGAATATTTTTGGTTGGAAGGGACTTTTAAAAGTCATGTGGTCCAACCTTCCTGCAATGAACAAGGACATCTTCAGCTTGATCAGGTTGCTCTGAACCCTGTCCATCCTGACCTTGAATGCTCCCAGAGATGTGGCATCTACCACCTCTCAGGGCAACCTGTACCTGTGTTTCATCACACTCATTGTAAAAAATTTCTTCCTTATATCTAATCAAAATCTACCCTCTTTGTAAAAACGCCCTCTCCAGCTTTCTTTTATGCCACTTTCAGATACTGGAAAGCTGCTACAAGGTTTCCTTCAAACCTTCTCTTTTCCGGGTTGAACAACCCCAACTTTCTCAGCCTTTCCTCACAGCAGGGGTGTTCCAGCCCTCTGACCATTTTTGTGGCCCTCCACTAGACCCGCTCCAGTAGGCTGTTGTGATTTAACCTGGCAGCTGGCAATTAATCACTAGGCAGCCATAGTCACTCCATTGTAGAGTGCTCTCTCCGTATGTTTGCAGAAGACACCAAGTTGGGCAGGAGTGTTGATCTGCTTGAGGCTAGGAAGGTTCTGCAGAGGGATCTGGACAGACTGGATCGATGGGCCGAGGCCAACAGCTTGAGGTTCAACAAAGCCAAATGTCGGGTCCTGCACTTGGATCACTACAACACCATGCAACGCTACAGGCTTGGGGACGAGTGGCTGGAAAACTGCCTGACAGAAAAGGAGCTGGAGCCTCTCACTACAAGAAGGACATTAAGATGCTGGACAGACACAATCTGTTCAGAGAAGGGCAACAAAGCTGGTGAAGGACCTGGAGAGAAAGTCTATGAGGAGCAGCTGAAGGAGCTGGGGCTGTTTAGTCTGGAGAAGAGGAGGCTGAGGGGAGGCCTTATTGCTCTCTACAACTACCTGAAAGGAGGTTGTAGTGAGGCAGGTGTTGGTCTCTTCGCTCAAGTAACTAGCGATAGGACGAGAGGCAATGACCTCAAGTTGCATCAGGGGAGGTTTAGATTGGATATTAGGAAAAATTTCTTTACTGAAAGAGTGGTCAGACATTGGAATAGGCTGCCCAGGGTGGTGGTTGAGTCCCCATCCCTGGAGGTGATTAAAAAATGTGTAGATATGGTACTTGGGTATATGGTTTAGTAGACATGGTGTTGTTGGGTGGAGGGTTGGACTTCATGATCTTAGAGGTCTTTTCCAATTTGTGATTCTCTGATTCTATGATTGAAGGCCACTAGGTTGCTCAGGGAGGACTTGCCCTTGGTGAAGCTGTGCTGGCTGTCTTGAATCACCTCCCTGTCCTCCATGCGCTTTAGCATAACTTCTAGGAGGATCTGTTTCATGATCTTCCCAGGCACAGAGGTAAGGCTGACAGGTCTGTAGTTCCCAGGGTCCAAGAAGTCTTTAAACTTTTACTCCTAGAATGTAGAAGAGCATGTTGTAGAAAGAATCAGTTATTATTTTTGGTTTTGCTTAGGAAATGATCATTTCCTAAGCTTCAGCTCCTGGTCATGATTGGAAAGAAGCTATTAGACTTGATGTACCTTCAATTTGGCCTATTGCCACGTAGCTCTCACATGCTTTGGTGCTGTAAAAATTGTTACGATATCCCACTTCACTTTTTTTTTTTTTAACTTATTTTTCTAACAGTTTCACTCATAGTTTTCTTCACATTTTGGAAATAAACTCCTATTCCAAACTTTATGGGACATTTTTTACATAACTTTATTAGAAACATAGCTATACGTACTTGCAGATTTCGTGTAACAGCATTTGTTAAAATATGACTATGCCTTCTTATAATACAAGAGACTCATGATTAGGTCATGCAGACCAAAAAAAGACAAAGCTTAACAAATATCGTATTGAGGCAAGAACAGCTCTACCTACTATCCGTAATCTGCTAAAAGAACTATACTAGATTTTAATGAGTCTTTATATTTCTCTACTTATAAATAATATACCTGAAAGGCTGAACAGTTTTAACTACTGCAGCAGAACAGATGTTTTTTCCTCTAATTAGTTATTCCTTTACTCCTTGTTATGCCTACTCTCCTCAGAACCTTCAAAATGGTTTTATGATGAGTGCATACTCATTGCTTAATAGTAACTTTGTTCTATTTAAAATCTAAAATAGAATCCTCAGTATTATTTTTTTCTTGCCTTTTTTCTTTTTATATTCTGACACATCTTATCGCATGCTGTGCCTGTGACATGTGCAGACAACAGGCTTCTGTTAAATGGAGATTTTTGCAAAGTGACAGAGCTGTCATGGATTCTTACCTTTTAAGAGACCAACATGACTCTCAATGCTGACCTAACATAAACCCAAGCCACAAATTAAATAATTCAGCCAGTTTATTCATATTTTAAGAGTAGATCCTGTCCACCATCATGTGCACTCTTCATCCCATTAGTACAAATCAGAAGCTTTTTATATGCTGTAAGACAGTCTCATCATTTCTATTAATTGAGAACAGGAATTACAGTCCTTTAGAGACCATATCAAGGCAGATCTTACATGGTAATGGGTGAAAACACTCAATATGATGTATGATATCTATGATGTCTATGTTTTCCACTTTCAATCATAAACATTTATATTACAATATCCCTCTATATTACAGTATCCCTCTTTCACCACCACAGGACCAAGACAAATCAATTGCCATTCAGAGATGATAGTTCCTCCCACATTTCCCCAGCAGCTTAATTTCATCAGCCTGCTTTTGTAAATGAAAGAGTTTGCTCTCCTATGTTCAGCTAACTGAGGCAGTAAGAAGGACATTTTGTCCTGCTGGACCTCTGCCTTTCCCTGACATTTTTTCTCCTTTTTCTATAGTCAGAGACACTTTTGCCGATGGAACAGGAAAGTTTTGAGGAGCCTATTTATTGCTTCTCCAATATGACTGTAGGCATATCATGTTAATTTAAGTATGGATTAGCAGATATATACGTTAAAATCCATTAGTACCTCTCTGTGTTTGAGTAATTCTTGTTAAACAACTTATTAATTCATAAAGCTAACTTATTTAATTAGCCCTTTTCAGGCCAGCAGGCGATAATTATCTAACCAAGTAGCATCTAAGTGATAGGAGCAGAACAGAAACAGAAGGATCAAATTTAGTCAGAGAGAAACAGGTGTTCCTATCCATAATAATTGGTTATAAATAACAACAAAGTGATAAATCATAAAGGAGCACTGTCTTGGGGTGGGAAAAGTAAGCCAAAAAGCTATTGCTACTTCAGTTGATAAGTCTGCTTAATCTCTCAGGCCTGAACTTTGTTTCAAAGGTTGTCATTATTCAGCTTGGGGAGGAGAGTGGTTTTGTTGTGCTTTACAGTTCTCACCCAAACCAAACAATGAAATCAGTTTATTTCATGGCATTTGTGTCCCAAGAAAAGTAAGAAAAACTGGAAGTGTGATCACTTCTCTTTGTTTCTGTTACCCTTTCTGATTTTCACAAATTAATTTTTTTTTTATTGTTCAATGGAACAACAGTCAGAAAAGATAAAGGCTTTTGAATCCTATATCAGACTGTATACTTTGTAGTTCACTGGTCCAGAAAATATCTGAATGTTCTCAAATAATTTCTTCTTAATAGATGCTTCACAAAAGAAATGAAAAATTGCAAAAGAATGTGGATACTGAACAAATGTACTGGTTGTGATAATGTTATAGTGATACATTTCATGTTCCTCAAGACATTTAAATACATTAGAAAATGTAGACCCTGCCAGAATTTGTCTTGCATTCTTTTCAAATATAATAGTATTGGCCTGATGTGTAATCTTTACTTATTTGGTGAGCTGCTGTTTACATGAATAGCCTCACTCACTCTCTGCAAGTGTTGCACAAGTGAGTGGTCTCCAGCATCAATAAAAGAAAATTAAAAATGCACAGTTCATATGCAAAGGTAGATATTTAACCAAGATCATATATGTATTCATTTTTGTAGCCGTGGGGCTGGAAAATAACTTCATTCAGTTTAATTTCCTATTAGTAAAATCAGATAATTCCTCAAAGGTAATGCTAGATGAATATTACTTACCTTGGACATGGGAATATGTATAAGGAACTAATGCAAACAAGTTCACTGTAGTTTTATAAATTAAACTGATGTTTTTCTCTTGACAAAAAAAAGATTAGGTTTAGACAGCTAAAACCAGTCAACTTTTAACATGCTCATGGTTTTTTCAGGGCTCAAATTTTGCTTCCGTTGTCAGCATCGACAACCGAAAATAAACATGTTTGATTAAACAGGAAAGCAAGCAAGTTGAATTTTCTGTACTATCTACTTCTTCACTAAGCCTCTTCGATCAAAAAAATAAAACCAGAAATCATAAATGAAGTTGTACTAAAGCCTGAAAAATGCTTTCTATGGCTTAAAATACATAACTTCTCTTTTGACTAGGGCAGGCAGTTCAAGGTGCTCTAGAAAGCTGTAGTAGTGCCAGATTCTACACTGGGATACAGGGTAGGCTGTATTCTTATATTACGTGTTTTACATTAACTCTTACAGTGATGGCAAAGGGTGGATATTTCTGTGGTCTAATTTATAGATGCATACTGTCCAGGGCTACTGAGCACAAATTTAATGCTTCTGATTCACAAGGTCCTCGAGGTGTTCTCTAAGACACAGGCTATTATAAACGGTTGTTGCACTCTGGCCATCTACTAATGGCTTTTTTGCAGATGGATACTGGGCTTGATGGGAATTTGGCTTTACTCAATATGAGTTTTTTTTCCTATGCTTGTGTATTTTCTTGTAACAAATCAAACTAAACATGTTTTCTGAAGCACGGAGTGACAGTCTATCCAGTTAAATCAGCATTTACCTAAACTGAATTGCCATGATTCGTCTCACCTCACCGCAGAAATCTCCAGTGTGAATGTCTAAGTCAGGTCTAGTAATCCACATCTTATTCTCAATGGAGACAAATAGGCATTTTCAGGCTGTGATTCAGTGCATCTTAAGGTAGATATCTAAAATGCATTATGTCATAAAACTGTGTTAACTGGCAACGCTGTGCAATAAATCCACAGAAACACCCTAGCAGGATACTTACTGTAACATGTTTTTCACATGAACTTTTGACCCCTGATGTGAAACCACTGGGATCCATTCAGAAATTTAGATACAATCATTCATTTCTCTGACTCATTCCTTCAGGAATCTTTAAAGGAAAGGTAAGACCCAAAACTGCTGTCAAGGAACGTTACTTTACTCAGCTACAAGGTCATTAATAAGCCTACCTCATTTTTATTTCTGAAATAATTTCAATTTCAGTATTTAAGAGAATAGAAGAAATGCCCTGCTGGGAGGGACCATCTAGTCCTGTATTTGGCCTCCAGGAGGGGAAATAAGGGAAGCTGCCTATGGAAAGCACCAAAACCTGACCACTGTCTACAGTCCACTTCTCTTACATTCTGCCAGCATCCAGAACTGTTGTTTTTGAGGCATTAGAGGTTACATCCCTGCCTTTACAGTTTCTTTTAATGGGTCTGCTGTCTATGAAAATTCTTGATTCTTTTTATACCAGTTTCTCTTCACATCAGGTTTTGGAGGTTCACTTTTCGTTGTATAAAGAGGTTTTTCAGTTATCTATCTTAAACTTATCTCCTCTAAGCTTCAGCCAGCATCACATCTTTCTTGTACTGTGAGTTCTGAGTGAAAAAACATAACCAAACAAACAGTTCTGCATTCCACTCATCTTCTCCCTTTTGACTTTGTAAATCATGATCATATTCCTCCTCAGCCTTGTCCTGTCTAGACCCCCATCCTCATTCCAGGACAGCTGCTTCATCTGCTTGATCATTGTGATTAAGCCACTCTGAACATTCTTCTAACTCCACAACATCCCTCTTGAGATGGGGAGAACAGATCAGAACATAGCACTTCAATGTGTAGGTACCTAAGACTTCTATATTGCGGCAAATGAAGCTTTCTCTTATGCTTGCAACATCTTTCTTGATGATGCTCAACATTAATTGAACACTCGGACTTGTCCAAAACAGTGGGAGCTTCAAATAGGTGCTGCAAATCAAGAACTAGTGAAGCACAGTTTTCCAATGGCCATGCACAGAATCATCTAACTTTGAGTAGCTTCCTACTTTAGAAACCTAGAGGTAGATGGCGTGAAAATTTCCTAAAATGGAAGAAAGGAAAAATCTATGACTTTGTTAAATTTCCTGGACTCTGCACCTAAAGTTGTCCAGCATTTAGAAAGACAGAGACTAGTACTACAACTTCCATGGATCTAACTGAAAATCTGAATAAGGAAAAGACAGTTTTATTTATATCTCATGCCTTAAGGGTAAGATTTACCCTGGTGAGGTTAAATGGGTCTTAAGAGATAAATGGGCCTTTGCAGCGGTTTAAATCCCATGCAAAGAAAATAAACAATGACTCAGAAACTGTAGGAGTTTGATGTGTGGGGTTTTTAGTAGGAAACATACTCTTCCCAAGAGTGCAAGGAACATGAAGATTAATTGAGCTCATGATGGTCTCAGTTTCCTTCAAGGGTTTTTAACTGATTATATATTACTTGGACCTCTGTTCAGAAAAAGAAATTAGAAGTCAAATCATGGTACTTGAAGAAACTGATAGTAATTACTGCTGCAGCAGTAATGACTGACTTACTGATGCTTTCAGTCTAGCGTGACACTTCCCCATTAGATTTTTTTCACTACATTTGTTCCAGTTCTACTCTTTATCTTCAAGACAAATACAATATCTGGTAGTTTACACACACAATGACTCACACATGCACACATACACTCACAGAAATTGTAGTGTTTGACATAGTACAGTCAGGTAAGGCCAAATGTTTATAGTCATGTATCAGTTTTAGCCCTGCAAAAGCTTTTAGCCAGAGGCAAATTCTGCCAGAGAAAGCCAAGATTATAAGGTAGCACATTGGGCCATGAAGTGTATTAACCACTGAGTGAAATCTTCATGAATCTTTTTAAAGTTTTTTTCTACTGAAGCAGTAGTCAAGTGTGTGAAAAAGTCTTTTCTAACCAGCTTCAAGAGATCTTCTAAACTCCCTCCTATATTCATCCTCCAAGGCCCCAATTACTAGCTTGTGTGGAATACCTTCATAAAACCACCTATTAATTCAGCATACAAGGCAGTGCAAATCCCTCCTGGAAACAGCTGAAATGCAGACTGCCAGCTATGTGTCTTTTTTCTGCATTGTAATAGAAAAGCTGTAGGTTCCCTCTTTAGCCAACATAAACAGCGCAACAGTGTAAGGTGATGTGTACAATGGAAATATCTTGTAATGTGTTAAAACCTTCTGAGAAACTTCATGTAACACTAAGAAGAAAAAAAACCCAAAAACAAAAAAACAAAGCAAAGTCTTCCTTGCAGCTACTAGAATTCTATGCCTTTAATATAAACCCAGGAAAGGTTCGAGAGGGCAAGCAATGTCAATTGCAACTCTGCTTCCTCCAGTTTCTCACAAAAGCATTTCCCTGAGCTAACGTGCTGTTTTAAAAGTCAAATCTGGGGATTATTTGTTACACACTTCTTGTAAAATCAATGAGGAGAAAAATGTACCTAATACCCCACATTTTATTACAGCTCAGAAATCCTACAGTGCACTAAGCCAGACTCTATGGTGTGATTTGCGCTGTGCTACAGCAATCACTGCTTTGTTCTTTCTTTAATAAGACAACTTAGAAGTTCATAATGTGCCTTACATGCATGATCCATTTTGCCTCCTGAAGGAGCTCCTTCAGCAAATCTATTGTCATATTTGATCTTTGATTTTTTTTTGCTTCCTAATAAATCTCTGGTTATTGAAATACTTCAGCTGAAGAATGGTTAATCAGTCCATGAAAAGCTATTAATGTTGCATTTTTAATGTCTCATTAGTGAATATTTGTAGGCAGGATTACATGGTACATAAACATAAGTAAATGGTGGAGAGAAATGATCTAGCAGCTGACATTGGAAATAGAAAAGAAATAAAATAAAAATAAAAGAGAATAAAATGCAGCAGAACAGAAAAAAATATCTGAAAGCAAGTAGTAGAAAAAGTACCAAAATTTATTAAGGGATACTGATTTCCCATCTCTAGATGACTCATTTTTAAATTATTTTTTCAGTAAGGAGTGAACTCTGAACCATTTGAAGCTGGCGTATTTGTAAGAACTTTTGCTCCTGTGGATGCTCTGGAGTCTAATAAACTCAGGCTGCTGCCTTGGCCTCAGCTTGGCCACTTTCAGGCCTCTTTCTTCTCCCATAGCTCCTGCTTATCTTTGACTTGTTATCCATTCAGTCAGCTTTCTCTGAAAGTGGTAGACAGACTTTAAATGTATCAAAACTAGATGGACATCTGAATAGGCAGAGTCTCTGATTATAGGGACTCTTCTGTAGGAAGTTTGGCTACAAATGGTTACGTCAGTTGCAACTGCTTTTATATGGTTCTTTATAGAAAGCTGTTAAGAGAAATTGCACCTCTGAGTGTGGCTGTAAATTTGAAGTGTTAGTAATTTATTCCTAAAACTATATGGGGGTCCTACTTCAGTGTTCCACAAACACCTCAATGACCACATGAAATATTTTTGGCCTAGGGTTGTTAAAATCGTTAATAGTTTATACATGGACACTAGTGAACAATCCCGAATCTCATTAAAGTAAAGCCAGTACGTTAGTTACTGATAAGAATAGTCTACTGAGTAAGAGCAAAGGTATACTGATGAGAACTCAGGTCTTTTTCTAGCCGTTCTGGCTTTCTTTTATGTACAAAAGCTACTGCTACTGTAGAATAGAACATCATTGCATTATCCCAGTAAAATAAGTAAACTTAATTCATTGGTAGTGCTCAATGCACTTTCTCCCACTGATGCAACTTGTATTTTAGAGGTTTTTGTCTTTTACTGGAAGGCTGCTTTCTCTTGGTTTCTCTCCTGCAATGTGGGATCCCTTCTCTAGCTCCTAATAACCTGCTAGACACTGGGTAACCGTGCCACAGAGGGATGTTCATGTCTTAGAGTGCTACCCTTGGGCTAATGGCTATAATACTTTCAGTGTCAGAGCTGGTTTGTCATCAGTATTTCCTCTCATGGTGTGCTGAGAGTGATCTTGCCCTTAAAGTTAGTATTTTTCTAGCACAGAAAGGTAAAACAACTTTTTTTTTTTCACTGTTCCTGTTTTGTGTTCTAAGATATTCTCTATTTTAATTAGTATTCCACATTAGAGATATATCTTTTTCTTTAGTACAGTGCAGTTGACTTCTGACTAACTTGGCCTTGTGGCTTATGACTTGTCATTTGCAGTGTATTCTCAACTTGCAACAAAACGTTCTATTAAATATTTTATTTAAATATGAAACACAACAACTAATGTTTATAAAACATCCTTCTATACGTACCAAATTAAAATTAGTGAACTAGTTATTAGGGAAAAATAAGCTAAAAAAACAAGCTGAAAGTTCAAGCATGCACCTTTCAGTTATGAAATCACATCTGGGAATAATAAGCATCTTTCTGGAGTGGTTTATGTTAGGGTTCTGTCTATTTGTCCACCTCTTTACAAAACCCAGTGCAGTGATTCCATGAGACTGAACTTGAGTTTTAACCATCACCACATTTTGGAAAGGAAAATAACAACAGTAAATACAACAGATGGTGTTTGAGTCCATTTGCAAGATTTGGCTAAATGGTAGTAAGATATGTACCTGACATTCATCCCTTTTATACAGTTATAGGCAACATGTTCACATTCAAGTCACCCTTCTTTCTTCTCTCAATCATTTTCTTTTGCTCAGTGGAAGCAAAATATTGAGTTAATCAGTTGTGAATCTCTTTTGGTATAGCGAGCTCTTACTTTTTTCCATGAGAATTGTATGAACACACTTAGAGCACAATAACTTCATTGAATCTCTGTCACGTGTAAGCTGGCTCAAAATCATTCTTCTTTCATCACGGTGGGCAAGCCCTAATGTACACGTACCTTGATTTTCAGTAGAAGCGCAACTAGGGAATTCTTGCATAAGAGAGAATTCCTGCTGCTTTGTTTTAGTTGGGCTAAATCTGTTTGAAAGGGTTTTTATATTTTAAAGAGATTTAGAAGTAAACTTTGTCAAGAGTTTGAGTAAGCTGTATGGCAAGTGTAACAAAGAAGACAAAATGGAGGTGATAATCCCTTTCTAAACAGCACTGGTTAGAGAATAAGTGCAGCAGCAGACTTAGTATGATGGGAATGACTTAAGAAGCAAAAATAATAGAACTAAACATCTGTGGTTTAGCTTCACCAGATGCACTCTCTAATTGTGTGCAAATGTCTGAAAAGCATAAACAACAAGGAACTTGTACACACCATGTGTGTGGGTGAGAGCAGGTGCAGTACAGCCCCTGAAGCCCCGGTGAACCTTAAAAAAGGCCATGATTCACTCAGTGTTATGTTTCCTCTGATGTTTGTAATTCCCTCCAGTTAAACATTCTGTTCAGTATAGCTATAAGATATTATACTAATTTCTCAGAGTACTGGAGGCACCATTTCCAAGTCATTTGGTAGCTTGTTACAGTGGGCTCCTTGGTTTCTTTCTGAACTATGTTGTACAAAACTTGTATTTCCTTTTAGTGGTTTTTTTTTCTTTATATTTCCCTTTGCTATTATATGAAGGAGTAAAAAGAAACACTCAGTTGGCTTGCACAACATCTCTGATTTAATAAGCCCCAGTGACATCAACTCTTACTTAACTCTGAAATTAAATAGTCCTGGTCTTTTTCATCTCTCCTCACATGGCAGTCTTCATACCTCTAATCATTTTTGTTGCCCTATTACAGACCTTTTCTACCTTTGTTATCTCTTTCTTTGACCAGAACTGAGCACAAGATTCAAGGGAGGATGTATCATCAGTTTATATAATGGCATAATAATAGTTTAGAAATTTGGGACATCGTTGGACTTACTGTGCATACTTACTGCACAGTTCTGAACAGTTCACTAAATTCAGGGGATGATTATTATCCTATTAAGCTTCCAGAGGAGAAGAACTGAAAAGCTAAGGGTTCATTTCTTTTCTTTCTTTTTTTTTTTTCTTTTTTTTCTGTGGTACTGCACTAATTTTGGCTGGGAAAAAGTTAGTTTTCTTCATTGTAGCTTGTATGATGCTATATTTTGGATTTGTGTTGAAAACAGTGTTGATAACACAGAGGTGTGCTAGCTGTTGCTGGGTAGTGTTTACACAGCATCAAGGACTTTTCTGCTTCTCACTTTGTCCCAGTAGTGAACAGGTTGGGAGTGACAAAAAACTGAGAGGGGACACAGCTGGGATGAGTGACCCCAAGTGACCAAAGGGATCAGACCATATATATATATGGTGTGTGTATAAATATATATATATATGTGTATGTGTATATGTATATCCTAAACCATATGATGTTGTGCTCAGCAACAAAGTTGAGGGAAGAAGGAGGAAGGGGGGTGATGTTCGAAGTTGCAGCATTTGTCTTCCCAAGTAACTGTCACGAGTGATGAAGCCCTGCTTTCCTGGAGGTGTTTGAAAATCTGCCTGCCAATTGTAAGTAGGGAATTAATTCCTTATTTGGCTTTGCTTGCTTGCACAGCTTTTGCTTTACCTGTTAAACTGTCCTTATCTCAACCCACGAGTTTTCTCACTTTTACCCTTCCAACTCTTTTTCCCATCCCACCAGGGAGCGAGCAGCTGTGCAGGGTTAGCTGCCTACTGGGCTTAAACCATGACACGTACAGTACATATGATGCACCTCAGGAAGACAGAGATAGTACTTGCATTAAGTTCTCTTATCTTACCCAAAATACCTGCGGGTTGGTGAGCTCCATAAATTAGAACAGACCCTGAATACTAAATGATGCTACTGCCTCTTCTCTCCTTTTATAGCCTGTCAATAAAGGACTATTTTCAGAGCTTTTCATATCTTGTTGCTGTGGATGACGGCCTATGTTAGCCTCTTTATATACCTAATGCTAAGCGTACTGTACGCATACACACTCGTCATGTACTGTGACTGTCCCTTAGGAATATGTTTGTCCGGGTTCCAAAAGAAGCAAGGCAAATATGATTCAATCTTCCCTCTATACCTGAGTACCTTGACTTCTGGATGTTATTGAACTGACATGTTTACCCTTCAGTGGTAGAAGACAAACTGTTTCCCAGAGAGTGGAAAACCTGACATTGTGGTTCCAGTGATCACCATGTCACAGTCTCTGGGAAGACAGACTACTTTGATGACCCGGTGGCTCTTTGGTAGAAACCCAAATTCTGACTGAACAAGATCAAGAAGAATTTTACCAAACTAATTGTGTTCTTGTGGTAGATATTTGGATCCTAATTCTACGTATCCCTACACTGAAAAGGAGAATAGAAATTTAGTTTGCATATATGATAAAAAGAAACAACATGAGAATTCAAAAATAATTTGTGCATAATTAAGAACCTGCGTACTCACTAAATTACAGGGGAAGTATCATTGCTAGGCAACAATTTTTCATGAAAGATCAACTTCTACTTAAGACAGTCAGAAACATAATAAACATAAAGCAGCTTCAGATATATCCTTAAATGAAGAGTAACACAAAGCAGAGGACATCTATGGTATTCTATTAGTTTGAGGACAAGATCTGGTCCTTTCATCCCTAAAGTGAAAATTAAGGCTGTCCATTACATAACATCATACCTTTTGCTTTTACTGTCTTATTAATCAGTAGCTTATCTGTCCACTCTTTTACCCTCTTTAAGTACAGTAACCTGCTGGAGTGGTGGTACTGAAGATTTCATTATTGCACAGAAAGCTCCATGTTGTCAAAATCCTTGACTGGTGTCTCCTGGATTAATTGTTTATTTCGAATGAACTCATTTGTTCAAAAAAATATATTCTGTAGGATCTTCCTGAGGTCTGGGGTCAGCCTGATGACAAGAACCCCTCAAGGTAGTTCAACGTAGATGGACCACTCAGGTGGTACAGACTCAAGGTCAGGACTTAAATATGTTATTTTACAGTCATTTATTACAATTTGATGGACACTGTTGAGTTTCAGGCACAATGCACACTGCATGTCAAAAAGCTGTTCATTAACACTTGTCACTATAAGATGCCTACTGCTATCAGCAAATCATATAGCTTGGTGGTAAAGCTTTCTGCTGACTCCTGTGTTTCCCCAGTTCGGTATGAGGTGTTGTGAACTTCAGAACTATATCCCTGCTTTTTTTAAAAAAAATAATTCACAGCTTCAAAAATGAGATAATATCTCACCAGCATTCAAAAAACTCTCAACAACTGGAAAGCCTTGGTCCCTTCTCCCAAATAACTAGCAATAGGACGAGAAGCAATGGCCTCAAGTTGCATTAAGAGAGGTTTAGATTAGATATTAGGAAAAATTTCTCTACTGAAAGAGTGGTCAGGCATTGGAATAGGCTGTTCAGGGAGGCGGTTGAGTCACCATCCCTGGAGGTGTTCAAAATAGTTGTAGATACTGCACTTCAGGACATGGTTTAGCAGGCATGGTGATGTTGGATTGACGGTTGGATGTAACGATCTCAGAGCTCTTTTCCAACCTTAATGATTCTATGATTCTATGATTCTTGAAGAAAAAGTAAAAGAACAGCAGTACAAGGATTAATAAAACAGTTACTGTTCTGAGAGACAGGTATATAAAAAATAAAGAAAACTACGCCTACAGAAATATGAACTTTCCAAGAAACAGTTTGCAATTCACGAAGCTAAAACACAATGGGAACATGTACACAGCTTTCATGAGAGCACAACAACCTAGTCTTTAGTGAAGATTTTGTCTTAGATTATTAAATAAGACCTAGTCTCAAGCTAAAGCTACACAAGGGACAGGTATTTCTTTTCTCCCTAAGGTTTCCACTGGATTTTTTTTCTGCATCTGTTTCTTCCTAAATTCAATATATTTAATGAAGATATCTATTTTTAACAACTTTTTATTTTTCCCAAATGTTGCCTTTGTTGGCGTGGCGACCTAATTCAGGAACGGCACGGCGACCAACCCCAGGCCGCTCGGGCCATCAGCTCGCAGACACCAATGTGGTGGACGGCAAATGGCGTTTATTGGCGGGTAGCACAGTATTATATAGCTTAGGTTTACAGCGTCACTTCCGTCTGCTTACACCTATGGGCTAAACGCTACTGGTTATCAGGAGAGGAGGGGGGGGCCTACCTTTCCGTACAGCACGACATCTTCCGACCGCCAGGCCCTAACTATCCACATTTCCCCCCTCCTTATGCTTAACTAAATAGGTTAATATAAAATATAAAAGTGTTAATACTTAACCTTAAGACTTAAACTTAATATCTGGCCAGACTTAACCTTACTTAACCTTAACTACAATTTAAAAAATGTAAATATTAAAATCTTACGATTACAAAGATAAGGTACCTTAGACAAATGCATTTGTAAATTAGCTAAAATATAATCTTAAAAATTCTATTGTTATTCTTATTCTTATTCTATATTGTACAGTAGTGTTAAAAAGTATATGCTATAAACTTGAATAGAAAACATAAGGCACAGTAAACGGGTAGAAGTTAACTTTTAGGGACGATTGAGGATAACACTGGGCAGGTACATTTTTAAAGCAGTTGTTGGTGTTCTACGAACATGATGTTAACTTTCTCTAGCCGACTCTTGACGAATGACACGATCTTGTTCAGTATACAGGGTCCAAAAATTAGTGTCATTACGATCATCGCGATCGGCCCTATCAAGGTGGATATCAGGGTGGTTAACCATGGCGAATGGTTAAACCACGACTCAAACCATCCTTGTTGGGCTTCTTTGTCTCTTTTTCTTTTTTCTAGACCTTCTCTAAGTTTGGCCATGGTATCTCTGACTACTCCGGTGTGATCAGCATAAAAACAGCACTCTTCCCCTAATGCAGCGCAGAGGCCTCCCTGTCGCAAGAAAAGAATATCCATCCAGGCTTGGACAGAACGTTTGCTGACTTGTCATCTTCTTTGGTCACCGGGGTATACGGGTTACAGGGGTGTCCGATGATCCGGTCCTGTGAACAAAAACTCACAGTTTTCATTAGTTTTACTCTGGCTAGTATGGTGCGAACAGTCACCTGGATCGGGGTTAGATGCTCTTCCTTCGCGACATGCTTAATCATGTCTGCGATACACAACCCCGCTGATAGTGATCGCAGGATTTCTTTGGTTGTTGAATTACACTGCTGATGTAAACATTCTGCTACGACTGGGCCTTTTGCCTCCACAGGCAAGGCTGATGAATCGACCGCTGCTTGGAGACGATCCACAAATGTTGTGAAACTCTCACTCTCACTTTGCTTAATTGTGGACCATGGCGATGGTTTGGCAATGACTTTAGAGGCTATGTGAATAGCTTCTCTGGCCGCACGAGTAGTTGTAATGACTTCATGGGCCCGTAGGCCCTGGGCTTGTGCCTGGGGAGTAATCATTGTGGGATCTGTGCCCATTAACCACTGCAGGCTGGAGCCATGCAGTGGATGGTCTGCCCCAGTTACTTGGGCCAATTGCCTCGCACAGATGTCCTCCCATTCTTGTTTAAAAACGATCATCCCTGCCCCGTCAAAGATCAATCTACAAGTTTGTTTTATATCGAACGGGAGCATATCGTCTCCCCCGAAGACACCATCTATGAGGGCGGAGACAATGGCAGAATTAAGGCCTTTATCTGCGATTGCCTTAACAATCGCTTGTATATCCTTAGGGTTTATCGGTGTGTGGACCCTCTGTCCCCCGTCCGTCACCCGGACTGGGAACACTAGTGCGGCCGATGGGGTCCAGTCGGCGCACGTAATCTTTATTTTCCTCCAGTCCGTGAGAGGGATTTCTCCCCCTCGCGGTTTCTCTTTAATTTGGATGGGGATATTTTGGCTCTTGACTTTATTTATCTTTGTTTTCTTCTCTTCTAAACTTAAATCAGTTACGAGCCACTCATCCCCGCTAGTGTTTGACTCGGAGTCGGAACTCGACTGACTGGTTACTTCCGGTCTCCAGTACATTTTTGCCGAGCTCTGGCCCCCTCCCCTATGGGCGGGCTGCTCCTCCCCCCGCCCGGGCCCGCCCCGCCCTCCGCTCGGCGGGGTGCCCACCTCACAGGCGCATCTTTTGAAATGCACGTGCCGGTTGGCTCTCTGCCCCCCGCTGGCCCCCCTTTCCCCTTCTAGGTCGCTCCTACCGCTCCTCTCCCCCCTGTTCTCCTCCGCCTCCCCTTTATGTGCGCTTGATAACTTTAGCGCTTCCTCCCTGTTATCACCAAAGGAATTTTCATCCCGCCTTTCCCCTTTGTGCTCGGTGCCATCTTGGGGCGCATAGGGCGGTGGTGTGGCCCAGACTTTATCAGACTCTGTTTCTTTCGTGGCGCCCCTAGCCTTCTCGGCTAACCCGCCGCAGAAGGATTTAGCTTGTTTCTCTCCCTCCGTAAGCGGATCGGGGTCCGGGAGTTGAGGGGACGTGTCGCCCTCTTGCTGATTTTTAGGCTCAGCAGAACCGTTATCGTCTGGGGGGTGCGAAGTCTGTGTAGCTGCCCCGATTCCCAATTTTGGGGTAGCTAACAAACAGTTCTTTGCCGCCTTCCAGGTCTCCTGCTCTTGTATAGCTTTCTGCAGGGCCTGCACGACTTTCCCCCACGACTTAAGCTTTTTCCCACAACCCGAGGACATCGTTTCCTCGGCTAACGCTTTAGTGCACTTATCCCACACCTCAGGGTGGAGAATATCCACCGGCTGGTCAATGACCCCAATTTGCAAAAGCCTCGCAACTGCGAGCGTAAAATCTTTGGGCTTACAATCAATTCCCCACTGCTTATGTAATTGCAATACGACCTTCACAAGGGCTTCCATCCTCCTTGTTGGTCCGGGAGCGTCCTCCCCGCCGGGCTGGTCCTGCCGCTCCGGCCGCCGTTCACCCGATTCCAGGCGAGTCTTTCCCGGGTTTCGGCACCACTTGTTGCCTTTGTTGGCGTGGCGACCTGGTTCAGGAACGGCACGGCGACCAACCCCAGGCTGCTCGGGCCATCAGCTCGCAGACACCAATGTGGTGGACGGCAAATGGCGTTTATTGGCGGGTAGCACAGTATTATATAGCTTAGGTTTACAGCGTCACTTCCGTCTGCTTACACCTATGGGCTAAACGCTACTGGTTATCAGGAGAGGAGGGGGGGGCCTACCTTTCCGTACAGCACGACATCTTCCGACCGCCAGGCCCTAACTATCCACACCCAAAGTGTTGTCAAAGCCCAGCATTAGAAAAGTTAATGTCTTGAGGCACAATCAGCTCCTGACCATGCAGGAAAATGAAAAAAAAAAAAAAAGAGGAAGGAAAAAAAAGAAGAATTTTTTATACCTGCCTTTGTCCTTAACTTCACTGGACAGATTGGATACACACTGCACATGAAATAACTCCAACGGACTGTCAGATCTTAGATAAACTTCAGTATGTGAATTTTATGCACATTAAACTACCCCAGAATTTCGTACAAATATATACATGGCCTACTGAATTTATCACAAACATGTCAAAGAGACTAATACACACATAACTTTAATCTTTAATATATGTTAGAGGTGATGTGAATCAGACATTTCTGGTACACAGTATGGTGTGCTAAGGCACATGGATAACAAGGAGGTGACAGGGGACAGCCAACATGGCTTCACCAAGGGCAAATCGTCCCTGACCTATTTGGTATCCTTCTATGATGGGGTTACAGCATTGGTGGACAAAGGGCAGCAACTGACATTTCTACCTGGACTTGTGCTAAGCATTCGACATTGTCCCGCATGATGTCCTTGTCTCTAAATTGGACGAACAGGGATTTGACAGATGGACCACTTACTGGATAAGGAACTGGCTCGATGGACATACTCAAAGAGTTACAGTCCATGGCTCGATGTCCAGGTGGAGACCAGTGAAGAGTGGTGTGCATCAGGGGTCGGTACTGGGGCCGGTGCTGTTCAACATCTTTGTCGGCGACGTGGACAGTGGGACTGAGTGCACCCTCAGCAAGTTTGCTGATGACATCAAGCTGTGTGGTATGATTGACACGCTGGAGGGAAGGGACCCCATTCAGAGGGACCTCGACAGGCTGGAGAGTTGGGCCTGTGTGAACCACATGAAGTTCACAAAGGCCAAGTGCAAGGTCCTGCACGTGGATCAGGGCAACCCCAAACACAAGTACAGGCTGGGTGGAGAGTGGCTCAAGAGCAGCCCTGAGGAAAAGGACTTGGGGGTACTGGTGGAGCAGAAGCTCAGCATGAGCCAGCAATGTGCACTTGCAGCCCAGAAAGCCAACTGTATCCTGGGGTGCATCAAGAGAAGTGTGGCCAGCAGGTCGAGAGAGGTGATTCTGCCCCTTTACTCCACTCTCATTGAGACCCCACCCGGAGTCCTGCATCCAGCTCTGGAGCCCCCAACATAGGAAAGACATGGATGTATTGGAGTGGATCCAGAGGAGGGCCACAAAGATGATCCGAGGGCTGGACGACCTCTCCTACGAGGACAGGCTGAGGGAGTTGGGGTTGTTCAGAGAAGGCTCTGGGGTGACCTTCTAGCAGCCTTCTAGTACCTGAAGGGGACCTACAGGAAGGATGGAGAGGGGCTTTTCGCGAGGGTGTGTAGTGATAGGACAAGGGAGAATGGCTGTAAACTAAAAGAGGGCAGATTTAGATTAGATATTAGGAAGATATTCTTCCCCATGAGGGTGACGAAACACTGGCCCAGGTTGCCCAGAGAAGCTGTGGCTGCCCCCTCCCTGGCAGTGTTCAAGGCCAGGTTGGATGGAGCTCTGAGCAACCTGGTCTAGTGAAAGATGTCCCTGCTCATGGCAGGAGGGTTGGAATAAGATGATCTTTAAGGTCCCTTCCAACCCTTACCATTCTATGATTCTATGATTCTATGATTCTCTCCCTGCCCTCTCTCCCCTCCCCTCACCTTGTCCCTCTTTCTGGGTCTCTGACATCCCTACCTCTTCCTTGTTTCCTATATATCCTGTGCTCAATACCCTCCTCTTGAACAGTAACCTCAAACCATCTGATGGTGCCTATCATCTTCTGATGGTGCCTATCATTTCTCATCAGCATCTCAACTTTCTCCAAGCTTCCTTCAGTGTTCAACACACAGCCATGAAGCTACTTCCAGCTCTACCACAGGCAGAGTTCCATCTCCACTCCCTCCACCCTCCTAGTATTGAGTGCCTGCTCCCCACTTTGCTGTGCACAAAATTGACTGCATTACGCCTTTTCTCCTCCATTGCAGTGTTCCTGTACAATATATGCTATGTTTAGTCCTAAATTATGCGTTTGCTTATTGGGTACTACTTTGGTAGCTCATCCTCCTGCAGTAACAAATAATCAAGCAAGTCAGGACTTGCCCGGGTTCGCATCAACCGGACAAATCAGTGGGGAACACAAGTAGCTTTGACTAACTCATGTTACTGTCTTTCCTATAAGCCATAATTCCTGTGTTGCATTTTAGCCACTGCCAGGTCTTTGAGGGGAACATAGAACTCCTGGACTCCAGATCATGCAGACCTGGTTAGAGATTTAAGGAGCACATGGATGATTCAAGTCTTCCTGAGATGCAGAATTTTCTGGGTTTTTTTGTGGGGAAACATGCTGGCATTTGCACTAAAAAAAAAACAACCCAAAACCCCAAATATTTTGACAAAAAAATAAACAAATCTTTAGTGGTATTTTAATTCTCAATAAACTTCATATTCTACAGAGCCCATTATCCTGTCTTTAAATTTCTCCAAGAACATTTTTGTGAAATGCTTGCATGTCTTTTTTGCACACATGCTTACACTTTGCTTAAAAAAGTAGTTATTGATAGGTGAGTATTTGCATACAGGTTCAATGAAGACATTTCAGATTTAAAAGAAGTGCTCTACTTTCTCAGAGTCAGATTATTGGACATGCGTTTTGCTCCCTGGTTGGAATAACAAACATGTATTCATCTTTGAATATCATATTCATTAACTGAAATCTGAAGTGTGTTTACTTAAAAATTTCGTCATTTACTTTTCAGGCATATTCTAGTTTAGAATTTAGTCTTTGTGATCTTTTGAGCTAACAAATTCATTTGTTAAGACATTTTTAAAACCACAGCTGGAAAAGCAACATGAAAATCTCCCCCTCCACAAAAAAAAAGAAAGAAAAATATCAGAAAGTAATCTACAGTCTGTGTTGAGGGCTAGTACGTGAACCCTGTTCTAACAGGTACTACTCATAGAGCCAGTTTGTCTTCTAACATTTGCAAACCATAGAAATGGAAAATGTATCTATTTCCCACCCCTTAACTATCACTGAATTTCTGTGATATTAGTGCTTTTAACAGAATGCTCCTGCTTCTTCCCTTGTTTTTGTTAGAAGAATATCCTAGTTTAACCGGTATAATTTTTCCTTACACAAGCTCTAAAACACCTTTGCTTTTTGCCATCTGACACAAGGGACAGTCATTTATACTCTTCTGCACTGAATCACCGTTTGGCCAAGTCAGGTCATTTCACCTTGCACATTTTTTTGTTCTTCTTTTCTTCCAGTTGTCCCTTCTTTACATATTCTTCCATCCTCCTTCACAGCTACCTCACTTAAAACATAACACCTCTAGCACTTCTGTTTTTCCTTCTCAAAGTTCAGTTTTTTTGGTCAAGTACTAATCCAGCCAGCCTATATTTTGTACACCTGAGAAGAAATTACCTCGTGTGTGATAAAAGAGCATCTTGGGGACATATTCCTCTTACCCTAGAAACAGCATTTCTATAATCATCACTTAAATTTCTAGGATCCTTGCTTTAAATCAAATATAGAAATGCCATCAGGAATTTTTTATTTTCTGCATTTCTCTAGCAATGTGCTGCGTGACTTCCATCTTACCTACCTTAATTCCTACTGTCTCATCAGAATCATTGGAGACAATAGGCACAATTAGACACACATCCTGTTTGACTTAATTAAGATGTCTGATTTAGGATGAGATGAACTCTGCTGTAGACTTTTATATTATCTGGATTAGTCTTATCCTGACGTCACCTCCTGTTATTGGATAGGTATAAAAAATTGAACTCTTTTAGCGGTCCAGGAACTGGAATGAGCACTGTGTGGCTAAGACAATGGACTTCTAGTCAGAAGATTTTAATTGGGTTCAGCTTCATGACACTGACCTTAGACAACAGTATCTGAAATACTAAAGACTCAGTTTTCTAGGTACCACTTCCACACTGAAGAGGGAATATAGTTGGAGAACATAGCATTTACATTTGCCATTAGTTTTTTATGTTCTTTTCTTAATTTATTAAGGGTTTGTAAGTTTGGATTGAGATTTGGAGTTGTCTGTACTTGCAATAACCTCTTATTTTCTGATCTTGTCTTGTTCTTCCCTCTGATGTCACAACTCTTAGATCTGCGTAAACTTGCTCTATATTTCCAGAAACAATGTATAGCCCTCACAACATCAGAATACAATTCTGAACATCCTGAAAAATGGTGTAACAAGGAACAAAATCTAAGCTTGTCTGAAGTGAGAGCTCAAGAATACAGTCAATGTACCATAGTTAATCACATTAGTAGGCATCGTCTGATCCCCAGCAACACTTATTAACTGCATTACACTTTGACTCAGATAACTACAGTGAGGAACAAGCACTATGACCCTATTAAGATCAGCTTTCCAAAGGTGTACAGGCTTATTTTGAAGATTAAACAAGGTATATAGAAAATATGAATGCTTTCATCTGCTGCAGTATTTTGTGGTGGTACTACCTAGGAACCACAGTCAAGGATCAGAGATCCTATGTGCTCAGCTTTGTATAAAACCTATAATGAGGGGTTATTATCCATTTCAGAGCTAGCAGAAAAAGGCAACAAGAAGTCACAGAGACAGAGAGAAAAGGATGATTAGAGAACAAGAAAACAGTGGGATGATATTCATTAGCATATCTGCATTTTATAGTCATCCTATATTGGAGCTATAGTCAGCTCCTGTACCTCAGTATAAAAATCTAGACATATTCTTCTAAAAATTAGCCTTTCCATTTCAGTTTGTGACCTGAACACAACAACTTCTGTTACCTCATTAAAAGCAAAACTACCTGTCTGCAAGTAATCAGATGAACACCAAGTTAATTGTTTCTGTAATGGTGTTTTTCATAGGACAGCACTTAACTAGAGTTCTGGATAACACACTTATTCCATAGTAATCAGCGCTGAGATAATAATAAGGTTTAGTTGCTACTGGTATGAACAAGCTTTATACGATTTTGAATATCTACAATGTGTAGCATTATTACCCGCTATTGGTAATGTAGATTGGTGGTGATGAGATCGTGGACAGAAGTCCCAAGGCCATCAAAAGGGACTTCAGGGAACTGGGGTGACTGGTTGAAGGATCAGGGGCACAGGTGGTGTTTTCTTCAATCCCATCAGTGGCAGGGAAGAACACTGAATGGGACAGAAAAACTCACCTGATTAACAGGTGGCTCAGAGACTGGTGCCGTCAGTGGAATTTTAGTTTCTTTGATCACGGGGAGGTTTACACGGCACCAGGCCTGCTGGTGACAGATGGAGTCCAGCTGTCACAAAGGGGAAAAAGGATTCTTGCCCACGAGCTGGTAGGGCTCATTGACAGAGCTTTAAACTGGGTTTGAATGGGGAAGGGGACATCACCCAGCTCATTAGAGATGAGCCCAGGTGTGGCATGCCAGGGTCAGGGGGGAGACTGACAGCCCAGCTCAAGTGCCTCTACAGCAATGCCTGTAGCATGGGTAATAAACAGGAGGAGCTGGAAGCCATTGTACAGCAGGACAGCTATGACTTGGTTGCCATCACAGAAATGTGGTGGGATGACTCTCATGACTGGAGTGCTGCTAGGGATGGCTATAAACTCTTTAGAAGGGATAGGCAAGGAAAGAGAGGCAGTGGAGTGGGGCTTAGGGACTGTGTCGATTGCATAGAGCTCAGCGATTGTGATGACAAGGTTGAATGCTTATGGGTAAAGATGCAGGAGAAAGCCAACAAGGCAGACATCCTGCTGGGAGTCTGTTATAGAACACCCAATCAGGATGAAGAGGCAGATGAAGTTTTCTACAAGAGGCTGGCAGAAGTCTCACAATTGCTAGCCCTTGTTCTTGTGGGAGACTTTAACTTACCGGATATCTGCTGGAAGTACAACACAGCAGAGAGGAAACAGCCTAGGAAGTTCCTGGAATGTGTGGAAGATAACTTCCTAAAGCAACTGGTGAGTGAGCCTGCCAGGGGAGGCGCCTCGCTAGACCTGCTGTTTACTATCAGAGAAGGACTGGTGGGAGATGCAGTGGTTGGAGGCTGTCTAGAGCTTAGCAACCATGAAATGACAGAGTTCTCCCTTCGAGGTGAAGTTAAGAGGGGTGCCAGCGAAACCACCACCATGGACTTTCGGAGGGCAGACTTTGGCCTGTTCAGGACACTGGTTGAGAGGGTCCCTTGGGAAAGAGTCCTGAAGGGAAAAGGGGTCAGGCAGCCTGGACATTCTCCAAGGAGGAAGTCTTAAAGGCACAGGAGCAGGTTGTCACCATGTGCCACTAGACGAACCGGTGGGGAAGATGACCGGCCTGAATGAACAGGGAGCTCTTGCTGGAACTCAGGGAAAAAAGGAGGGTCTACCACCTATGGAAGAAAGGACAGGCAACTCAAGAGGAGTACAGGGGTCTCGTTAGGTCATGGAGAGAGGAAATTAGGAAGGCAAAAGACCAGCTGCAACGCAGGCTGGCCACTGTTGTAAGGGACAACAAAAAATGTATTTACAGACACATCAACAACAATAAGAGGGCCAAGGAGACTCTCCATCCCTTATTGGATGTGAGGGGGTATATTGCCAACAAGGATGAGGAGAAGGCTGAGGTACTTAGTGCCTTCGTTGGCTCAGTCTTAAATAGTCAGACTAGTTATTCCCAGGGTAGTCAGCCCCCAGTGCTGGATGATAGGGAAGGAGTGCGGAACAAACCTCCAATAATCCAGGAGGAAGCAGTTAATGACCTGCTATGCCACCTAAGACACTTACAAGTCTATGGGGCCGGATAGGACCCACCCAAGAGTGCTGCAGGAACTAGTGGGGGAGCTGGCCAAGCCACTCTCCATATCTATCAGCAGTCCTGGCTAACAGGAGAGGTCCCAGATGACTGGAGGATTGCCAGTGTAACAGCTATCTACAAGAAGGGGCAGAAGGAGGATCCCAGGAACTACAGGCCTGTCACCCTGACCTCCATGCCGGGCAACATTGTGGAGCGATTAATCCTGAATGTGCCCACTGGGCATGTGAAGGACAACCAGGGGATCAGGCGCAGCCACTATGTATTCATGAAAGGCAGGTCCTGCTTGACCAACCTCATCTCCATCTATGAGCAGGGGACCCACCTAGTGGAAGAAGGAAAGGCTGCGGATGTTGTCTACCTGAACTTTCACAGAATCACAGAATCACAGAATGGTAGGGGTTGGAAGGGACCTCTGTGGGTCATCTAGTGACACTGTTCTCCATAGCATCCTCCTGGAGAAACTAGCTGCCCATGGTTTGGATGGGTGTACTATTCACTGGATAAAGAACTGGCTGCATGGCTGAGCACAGAGAGTGGTGGTGAAAGGAGTTAAATCCAGCTGGTGGCCGGTCACAAGTGGTGTTCCCCAGGGCTCAGTTTTGGGTCTGGTCTTGTTTAATGTCTGTAGCAATGATCTGGATGAGGGGATTGAGTGCTCCCTCAGTAAGTTTGCAGATGACACCAAGTCGAGTGGGAGTGTCAATCTGCTTGAGGGTAGGAAGGCTCTGCAGAGGGATCTGGACAGACTGGATCGATGGGCCAAGGCCTACTGCATGAGGTTCAACAAGGCCAAGTGCTGGGTCCTTCACTTGGGTCACAACAAACCCATGCAACGCTACAGGCTTGGGGAGGAGTGGCTGGAAAGTTGCCTGACAGAAAAGGACCTGGGAGTATTGGTCAACAGCCGACTGGACATGAGCCAGCAGTGTGCCCAGGTGGCCAAGAAGGCCAACAGCACCCTGGCTTGTATCAGGAATAGTGTGACCACCAGGAATAGGGAGGTGATTGTGCCTCTGTACTCGGCACTGGTGAGGCCACACCTCAAATACTGTGTTCAGTTGTTCAGAATGGTTGGACTCGATGATCTTAGAGGTCTTTTCCAACCTATGATTCTATGATTCTATGAAAAGGACATATTCATAACCTAAGTAAACCAAAGGTGCAGGAAAGCGTCTTCCAGACTTACTGTTATGACATAGCTCAGAGACTGAGGATCTGGCTAAATTTCAAAATGTTGTTGTCACCATTCCTGCAGAATGCTTCCCACATATGCAAAACACTCACTAATTACAGTTAAAATTCAAGTATGTGGCAAAGAGTATGGTTTATTGAAGTGAACACAGAAAAGTAAATCTTGGTTTAACCTATAGAAGCTGGAGAACCTGATACCTTGAACAAAAGTGTTAATATCAATGAAATTACAACATAATTGCAAGAGCTTCAATTATGATAATTAGACAGCATTGATGCTTCACTGATGCCACAATTACACTGCTGTAACTACTGTAGCATCATAGCTTGGATACTACATCATTCTTCTTCCAGCAATAGATTGAATCTAAGGTTGGGCTGAATTCAGAATTACTAATTTTGCATAAATAGTTAAATAGAACAAAGTTCTTAATATATAGAAGTTCTTTTTTTGTTGCTACCTTTCCAAACTTAACAAAAATTTTGGAAGTCAATACAGAAAATATTGGAACTCCAGGTGAAACTCTGGTGTCTCAAACTCAGATGAATATTTTCACACGGATCTAATGGGATTGTCACCCTAAATGTAGAGTGTAGAACAGGAAATTTTGTGGGAATAATCTCCTTTGAATAATATAAAAGCTTTGAGTCTAATTCTGTTTATTACTGCAGATTGAATAGAAACAAGCTCCACCAACACCCTGACATCACCAGGAATATCTCTGTCATACATGGGATTTATGTTAAGGAGATCTAGGTTTGGAACCAAAAGCATTTATGGCTGTGTCAATAGTATTGCAAGATAAATTCTTTACTATGAGGGTGGTGAGGCACTGGCATACGTTGCCCAGAGAAGTTGTGGATGCCCCCTCCCTAGAAGTGTTCAACAACAGTTTGGATGGAGCTCTGAGAAACCTGGTCTAGTGGAAGATGTCCCTGCTCATGGCAGGGGAGTTGGAACGAGGTGATGTTTAAGTTCCCTTCCAACCCTTATATTGTATGATTCTTGATTCTATGATCTTTGCTGAGAGGTAGATACTATTATATTATTTCTGCATAACACTCTCTTGGTAGTTAGTTTCTGGGCTCCAAGCTAGAACTATAGACTCATAGAAATATTTTAGTATGCTCAGAGTTCTCTCAGAGATTGTTACCGAAGTGCTTTACTGCCCTATGCATGTCTACCCAACAATGGCTCAGTATATTATTACCAGTATATTAGACTCACTCTGATATCAGCTATGCTGCAGTAGATCAGAATTTCAATATAGACATCTGTTTAATTGTGTTGCAATCAGGTCAGGATGGTAATGACAATTTCTCATTTACTCACATTGTTCAACGTAGGACTAACCTCAACAACGCAATGGAGGAAAGCTGATGCATGTGAGAAAAGAAGCAGAACCTTAGAGAAAGAAATTATTATTGTTATTAGGTGAAAATAAAGCTATAGAAATTCCTAAAGGTGTTGACACACAGTCATGCATTTAAATGGAAGGCTGTCAAGCAAAATAACAACTACAAGCTTGGTCTCTATACAAACAGCAATTACTTGAATAAAGGATTTTTGTAAAGCAATAACCCTCTGTCTTTTTCATAGTTCTTTTCTGCAGAAATAAAATATAAATACCTTTTGGAGAAATGTTTTTCTTACCAAGATTTTTACTACATCTTTTGATGTGATGCTACCTGTGCAGTGAACAAAGAGATTCTTCACCAGACAAGACCCTTCTTTTTTGCTTCTCACTACTAAAATGTATTTCTTGGCTGCTGCTTCAGAGCACAGGGAGTCTCCTCCATGTACCTAGATACTGTTACAGGTATTTGAATATGGAAGACAATGCATCCAATTCTGAGATCATTTGTAATGGTGAAATCCCAACTAAAGCTGGTATTTGAGGTACAAACAGGTAACCTTGGAAATCCAGCTGAAATCCATAGATTTCAATAAAATTGAATGTTTCTTGTAGTTTCTCATAATTTCTTGTAGAATTTTTCTGTAGAATAAGAGCAATCTCTGTTTCCTTACTCTTATTCAAGATACACAGTAAGCAGTCACCAGTGCTAGTCACAGAGTAATCCAGGAATCTGTGGAATCCACAGAATTCCGCTGGAGAAAAAGACCCAAATCAAATATGTTTATTTAAACTTATATATACTTATATATATGCACACATGTATCATAGAATCATAGAAAGTTTTGGGTCAGAAGGGACCCCTAGAGGTCATGTAGTCCAACCCCCCCCCCCGCAGCGAGCAGGGACACCAGTAACTAGACCAGGTTGCTCAGAGTCCTGTCCAACCTGGTCTTGAATACGCATATACATGCAGACAAGTATACATATAGAATTTAGACTATATATGTATTAGTATATACATTTATATACATGCACAAAGTTTCTATTGTCTGCCTCAAAATCTAAAGATCTAGTTTGCTTCTAGAGCTGCAGATTAAAATGCAAATGCATTTTGCTTTTTGTAGTGCTTAATTTTGTGTAGTTCTGAGCAGCTACTGGTCAGACAACAAATACAGCAGACCATTATTGGATACTTTAGTCCTATATTTTTCCTGACATTCATGTTATGAGACCCAGCTAAGACCATTTGTGGGGAGTTTTTTTTCTTATCCTTTGTAAATTAATTTAGAGGGAGGAAAAAGTTTGAGGTTTATCATCAAGTTTGCTTTGGATGCCAAGGTAAGAAGCATGGCATTTAACTAGATTATTTAGAGTTTGGGCTTCTAACCTGACTTAGTTTTCTAGACTCTTCAGAGAAAGAACTTCTCTCTGAATCTATGCCCATCACCCAGATGAGGTAATTCCTGACTCTCAGCCCAAGTGTTGTAAAGAGTCTCGTGTTTATACTGCTTATACACAGCTAACAGACTGGCAACTTGACTGTGAACTGGGTCTCCCCTGGAGCTCTAAACCCTCCACCCCAAAACATGCATGTGCCTGAGAGACAAGGAGGACTATTTCTTAGTCTGTCAGAGTGACATTTTTACAGCCTGGTGCTCAGGCTTGTGTTACCTGCCTCGAGAGTGTCTCCTGACTTGGCATGGATCTGTGTAGGCTACTGGACAAGGGTTGAGGAATCTGTTGAGTGCACAAGGCAAACCTGGCTTAGCTATCTTTAGGGTGCAAGACTTACGGAAAACTCCCTGTAGAACCACACCCAGGTGTCTTCTTAGGTAGGATTCATTACTTTACTCAAAATTTTTTTTTCTGGGAATACAGTATTAAACACAGTGTACAATCAGAGAGAAAACTAGGGATCTGCTTTGCTAAGGCTGTACCTGTAGTTGTATGCTATTGCAAAATGGGACAATTCATGCTCCAGGTGTCCTTGTCCGGCTCTTTTGAACACAGAGAAAACCCATACAATAGTTTTAGAAAGTTTATTTGCAATGGCTAAAGTTCAGTGAGCTGAATCCCACCTGGTGTATTCACACGCATAACAGCTGTTACGAAAATCTCCCTCCAGTCAAATCTACCTGTTTGTGTATCTCAGCTGTAATCAGTTCAGCTAGCAGCTGAGGAAGCAGTTCAGACTTCAGATCATTAACCTCTCAGCAGTACAGCCAGGAGTGGAGATGCTGCAGAAAGTGCTCACTGTGAAGCTTGCCTTTCTGTTGCAAGTAGCCCCACGACTACTTCTCACAACTGTAACTTACACAAACCTAGTGCTGCTCTTTTCAATAGTGATTAGTGATAAATAAAGATATGTGAGATTTTGTCCTTATCCCCTGTGGTCAGCTAGTTTTGCTCATTTTTCTGAGGCTCCAGTGCATGGAATCAGCATTTTGGGTACCAGTCCATTTTGTGATCCACAACACAACATTAGGGGAGCAACAGGCTGGAGCAAATAAACAACTGGAGCATCTCGCTATTTGCTGTTTGAAATGCTGTTCGCTTTGCCCATTGTTAATCAGCAGAAAACCATGCTGTCTCAAAGAAGTAAAACGCATGGTAATGAAGAAAATCTTCAAACTCTTAGCACCAATGGCAAAAGGAAGAAAGAACGCAAACATTTATGGTCATCTTTTTAAGGGTTAATTATTTATTACTTATTGGCAGAGTGTCTACGGTATTTTAAGATTTTAGACTGAAGCAGTAATCACATTTTAATTGAATTATTTAAAGTGTGTAATTTGTCACATCTAAAAGTAATTTTAATTACTTTATAAATTGCTTTGGTGTCATGTTTGAATCTCATTTTGAGTACTATATTTCTTAAAAATTACAGAATTGATTAATATTAAAATGTAAGTATTCAAATCAAGCAGCTATTTAAGCAGTTAATTACTTAATGCGAACTTAGAAATAAGAGCAATGAATATCAGCAAAACAGCATTAGAGTGTGACCCTGAATTCTTCACACAGTCAATATTTTAGCTGTGTTCAGTGAAGCCATTCGTGGAAATTAGTAGAAGCTTGAGTATTCAAGGGATGAAAGTTAACTGCTTGAACTGATTACTCATCTCTGTGTTCTGTGTTTGAGAGAACATACAAATAGGTAGAAATATTTGGGGTCAAAGGAAGAATTCTGACTTTCCAGGTAGTAGTGTTCAAAGAGGTATGAGGAATTTGAATTTATTTTGCATGCATCATTGTTCAAATGGAAGGAATTATATTTGCAGACATTTCTTAATAGTTTCTGAGTTCTTGCAAGGGAAGATATTCCAAATATGTGTAGCTTTAAAGAAAAAAAATTGCCATCACGTGATCTGATTTTCTGTGTATTGAAAGCCAGATGATACAACCCACATACTTTTGGTTTGCATCCAATGGCTGATATTTCATGTTGTAAAGAAGAAATAAACATACACAAACATGAAACGCCAACACGCTCATCTGAAAGGGTTAAATTCAGAGTAAGTAAGAAAAGAACCAGAACTGTAATTTCCAAATCTAACTTGCCTAACAACTAACTCATGTTAATATGCTAAAGTTCTCATCGCAGAAGATGAGCAAATTGGATGTACAGTGAAAGTGGCCTTAAGCAACTATCTAGGGGAAGAAACTGATTGCCCAATTTTAACTAAAAGTTAAACAAATTAGTGTTGAAATCCTTAGGGACACTTAAAGATCACAAAGGGGTTGGGGTTACTTATTGGTAGCAAAGAAGATTTAGTGCATTTTCGAGCTTTTGATGCTTTTTCATTTTATGCATTGCATTTGTTTTATCTCTATTAAGCTTCAGATTTCATGGCATTAATCAGCTCCTGCTTAACTAGTAATTAAGAGACAGAGCAGTATGCCACTATTTCAAGAGTCAGAGGGCTCTCTGATTCTCACCTTGCTTCATTTTTTAAAGCGGAAAACATCACTGACTCATTCTGAGGCAAGATGAACACAGCACAGGTGTGAACCAGGCTGTTCAGCTGGCAGTGAGGGCTCCCTTCCATCAGGTTTTTCAGATGTGGTCACTGATGCCAAGTTTATCATTATTCAAAAAGAAATGCTCTTAGCACAAAAAAGGGAGGTTGAGATAAATTGGAGGTTCTTGGAGTTCCTCTGTAACATCTAGACATACTTGGCTCTTTAAGGCAGCCTTCTTTTATGCAGTGCGTTGTCAAGGGTGTTCCTCCTATGTCAATCCAATTACCAGCAAGTTTGCACATGATGCCAATCTGGGGAGGGAAGCGAGCAGATAGACAGAATCAAGCTGTGGAGTGACCTGGTGGCAACTGGGTCTGCAGGCAATGTCTGTGAGTTTCAATACCACTAAATGTCTGCCTAAATACTCATGAGGAGTTTGGTGATGTATGAACACCTAAGCATCTACGGCACTGTGGGGTAGGTTTGTAAAATGTGCAGAATGAGGGAACTAATTGGTTCCTATTGCTGCCTGAAAGAAATTCAGAGTTAATGGCATCACTGCTTCCAACCTCCTAGCTGCTACGCTTCACCTCAGGTGAAAAAAAAAACCAACAATGAACCCTGATGCCTTGAAATTGCCTTTCCAGGTTTGATGCTTCTGTTATCTTGGGAAATGTGGTGCCAGTCTAATCTTATGTTTGTCAGATCTTTTCATTCCAATTTAGCTCTTCCTACCTTCTGATAATACGCTGTTGATATTTTGACTTTCCTACAGCCCTGTCTTTCTGTGTAAAAGGAGTTTCTAGACAAATCCCTGTCTTTCTGCATCCTAAATTTTCTGCCAGAATCTGATATTTACAGTCATCTGACAGGGAATTGGCTCATTCTCTGTGAGACATGCAGTGAAAGTGGAGCTCCTTGCTCAAACATGAAAAAGAAAGTAAGATATTTCACTTCCATACCGGACCAGGACACAGAAAAAAACCTTATTTTGTTCTTGCTTCCAGAATATTTTTATTAGTTTTGGTAAATCTTATAAATATATTAAGTTTTGCTTTCTTTGTAGAAAGAGCATATACACACATACATATATTTATATATGTATAAATTTACATAGGGTATATATAAGCGGATAAATATATATCCTATTTTATTTCTAGTTGGAAGTTGCTTCAAAGAAAAGCTTTAATACTACATGAGTTAGTCTTGCTGAGATGATCAGAGAGTGTTTATAATGTGTGTGAATACTCAGAATGACCCTATCCTTGCTTGATGAGGCTGTGGTATAGGAATATGACTATAGATGGAGTCAGGAGCTCAGAGAAAGGAAAACTGGGACACATAAAAACCAGGCTCACCTTAACTAACACCTGGTCCAAAACAGCAAATTTGCTACTCCGTCTACCTCACTAAGGAGAAAAAGTTAAAGAATGGTGATAATGCGTGCTACTAGAGTTAAATGACTTCTTTGTTTTTTCTGTTTCTTAATTGCCAAAGTTTGAGAATGAGGGGGAAAAATAGCATTAATAATTATATGGGCCTTAAGTAGCTCAATTTTATGCAATTCACTGCTTTGATCTACTCTCTTGTATGACCTCAGGAAGGTAAGTCATAGGACTCACATTTTCAGAAACATTTCAGGCACTTATCTAGGACTTCAAATCCCCTGAGCTTGGGAAAGTTTGTGTTTAGAGGTATGTAAGTAATTCATTCTAGTTTGGTTTATTACCTTTTTCTTTCTGAGTATAATTAGTTGGAGCCATATAAATATTTAAAATTATCTATACAGAGAGATAGATACTCTATGTAGATTACTTCTGTAGAGTGATCCTACCACCCAGGATGCTGGTGTGGAATTCAGACCCATGAATCAAAAGAACACGTCAGCAAATCTCCTCTGAATTTCTGTTCAAGAAGAAGGAGGCTATATTGTTAAATGATTAAGCCACTCATCTGCGAGCAGGAGTCCAGTGTTCTGATCCACCTGCTTAGGATAATTTATGGGTTTTGCTTGGAAGCCATTTCACAGAAGTAATCATTAGGTCTGTGACTGGAAATGCTTCCTGCCCTTGAAGAATACTGGAATGACCTCCAGGCTAACCAACAAGGCTAGCTCTGTCCAGCACACACATTCAGAAGAGCACTTGGTTGTCTGGACTAAGAGCAGATAGAGATAGCCCAGGCACAGCCCTCAGCCAAACCCCTGTGCTTCAACAAGGTTCAAGCCTCCCTCTGTCAGGCAATATTTCCTACTAATTGGCTGCAGATCCCTATGTAAATCCAATACACATATGTACAACTATTCATATGTAATATTGCCATATATAAACATCTGAGCATCTGTACTGCAGGAAAAGTCTGTAAAATGTACAGAAGGAGGTATCTAATGTCTTGCTACTGCTGCAACTCTGTTATGGAAGCATGGAGTTAATGGCATCGCTGCTTCCAGCATCCTAGCTGCTATACTTCACCCGGAATCCAAAAAAAAAAAAAAAAAGGGGAAAAAAACAAGAAAAAAATTAAAAATATATGCCTGGAAATTGACTTTCCAGGTTTGATGTGCCCATCACACGTGTAAGAATCCTAGTTACCTAAGAGGCACACAGAATAATCACTGTTAGGGACACATGTACTCTTTAGGTATAAAACACTTACGACGAGCATCAAAAGTGGGGATCCTGACTTTACCCCATTGTTTCTCCTTACTTTACAAATCATAGCAAGTAGAGAAAAGAGAACTATGTTTTCTTAAACAGCTGAGTTGGATCTACTACATTTCAAAGTTCCTTTAGAGTTGTTTTTGTGTGTTTTGTTTTGTTACTTTTGCTGTGTTGTTTTTTTGGAGTTGTTTTTTTTTTTTTTTTGTAAAGCAAAATTATCACTAATACCACACTGATAACAAAAATGATATGCAATCAAGCACAAGATGGTTTAAAAAATAGATTTATGCTAAAATCGCATCTTTTAAAATAAGCAATTCATTGCTCTAATCAGTTTTTCTTTCAGCTTTTCCACCCCTTACCATTAAAATAAGCAGGATTATTAAAGTGCATAAGCTTAGTCATTAGCAGATTGCTGAGATGCTGCAGTGATTGACATCTGTCTTTTTCTATATTAGCAGCTTAATCTGCTAGTATGGCCAATCAAAACAAAAAGTAGGTTGATTATTTGGTGAGTGTTTAGCTCTAACAGATAATTTAACTCGCTGTATAATCAGAATACTGATATTTTTTAGAGTTCACTCGATACAGGCAAATAATCCTGAAGGCTTTCAAATTACTGTGCCATCAGATTTGATGCAAGTATGTGAGGAGAAACTTTGGTAAAAAGCCGTCACAGTTTTTTTCCAAACAGACAACTATAATTCGTTGTGTATGTATCTACATAAAACACCTTGAAAGTGGACGTGAAGTTTAGTTTTGTTCAGCAACTTTGCCATTTGCTCTCATTCCAGGAAACAAAAAAAAAAAATAAAAAAAAGAAGAAAAAGAAAAAAAAGGCGTTTAGTTGAAGTTTAGTTTGCGTTCAAAGTAATTCCTTGGAGCTACGTTATTGTGTTTGTATTTTCAGTTCCAACCAAAATGACCTTACATTTTGTAAGCAAGGACTTTGAAGAAGGAAAGCAGTGTTTTTATGCTATTTCACTGCCAGCTGCATTGCCTTTAATCTTTTTTCTATTGTAGAGCTTTTTCAAAGGAAACAACAATGGGATTTTTGTAATTAACAGCCCACCTTGACCTGCATCTCATGCTTAAAATATTTAAATTAGCAGCATGTCAGATGGAAGTGAACAACACTGCACTAAATCAGAAGCAGCAACCATATTCAAAAAGACTACGAACCTTTTCACAAAAATTGCATGATAAAAATGCTTGAGCACTGAATGGTCCCTAAATCAGCATATATGTAACACTCTTAAAATGCCTTTAAAAAAGCAAATTAAACTTAATTTAGTAGTAGTAGTAAAAGCTCTTTCCGTTAATGTTCCATGTTTCATCTAACAGCTGCAAAAGCCTAGGAAGCATTGGTTGATTAATCTTTAGAAAACTGTCAGTATACTGCTGCACTGATATAAATTGAGGAGATGAGCATAAGACTACTTGCAGGCTGAATATGGCAGTGTACACAGTTCTGATTTTTTAATTAAGTCATTGAAACTGATTTATAAGCTGATGTGTAGCCTAAGTCACCCCCCCACCCCACCTCCAAATGCATTGGATTAAATCTCGAAAGAAAAGATGTTTTCCATTAGTGGTGTTTCTTTCACATTTGGAGGAACTGAGGACACACACGCAGAAAATTGCCACAACTGTGTTGGTTCATGGATACTTGAACTACTTACAGCTCAAAATATGTTAATCAAGAAAAACTGAAAAAATTGAATATTTGATTTCTGAACAATTAAAGTCATCAAAGTTCTGAGAATGCCACTGTTCCATCCACAGCTGGTAATACAAATAGATCACTAAGAAAATCATGGCATTGTCATAAGTGAGCATGGTTAAAGTGGGCTGGAAAAAAATAGTCACATATAAGGCAATAATCTGAGATTTTTTTTTTAATGCAATTGTCTTTTTTTGTATCAAGTTAGTATCAAAGTGGTAAATACAATCAGTGACTACTACATTCCGGTTTAAACATCAGAGTAAGTCCCTCTGGATAAAAAAATGGAAGGAAATGAAGCCAACAGACATTTATGAGTATTTTCTTGTATGACAGTAAAACTAGTAGTAGCCTAAAATTATATTATTTAATACTTGGGTTATACACGCTTGGACCCCAGGATGCTTGGATTCAAGGGTTTTTAAACAGTTCTACTGAATATACTACCACAGTGTGAAATACAAGATGGCATGTCTTTCCCAACTAAATTCATGGAGGTAACTAAACATTTAATGGCTAAAGATGTAATTTGTCATATTAATGAAATATTCCTTTTAAGAAATCTATATAGAGCCTATTCTGCTGGTGAATAATTTATACGGACAATAGCATTCTCTGAAAAAGAGTTCTCATTACCATTGCAAAGGAAAGTGAGTATATGATCTTTCTGACCACATATTCTATTGTGATGCTAAGAGCACTTTACTGTATGATTGAAAGACTTTACCACCCTAACTATAGTTATGTGACAGCAATAAAATATTGCTTATTAAGGAAAAAAATTGCGTTCTTCCTTTTCCTGCAGGTTTAGGTTTCTGGGCTATGTGTTCCACTCTCTCAGGTTCAGCCTGCCTGTTCTTGGATACTTACAGAAGTGTTAAAGAAAGGAAAATAGAACCACAATTTAAATGGGAAGGGACCTCTGGAAGTCATCTGATCAAACTCCCTCAAAAAACAATCAGACCAGGTCATCATTCAAAGCTGGATCTCAATTTAAAATCAGATTGTGTTGATCAGAGCCTTATCCAGTCAAGTTCTGAGTATCTCCAAGAATGGAGATTTTGCAAGCTCTTCAATTAACGATAAAAGAGAAAAACTTCCAGGGCGGATCCATCTTCCTTAAAACTGAATCTGTCATTAGATGTGCCCTTCCAGCATTATAAAAAGAAGCAAAAAAGACAAAAAAAACTGTACTCCTTATCACTGAAGTGTCTAATTTGAAGAAAGAATGATTAAATCCTAAAATTATCTTGCTACATATGCTGTAGCAGAAAATCATATCAGACCTGTGGTCAACAATATTATGTTATCTTTTTTATAACTCAGTGCTTTATGATGAATTAGACTTCATGAAAAAAGCAACTGAAGGAGTTGTTTGTGGACATAAAAATAAGGTATCTTTGCTTGTTTAGTAGATTTTGTCATCCAATTTTACTTTTTCTTTGGCTTTCGTGCTCCTCTGTTGTTGATCCTCAGGGCTAATGGAAATGGCACCACTGATTTAGTACCTCATTTTGGTGGTATCTTACATTTGAAGTTTACCTTAGAACAGGATACTGCTGAACAACAAACCTTAAAGAGTGCTGTACATCCTTTAAAGAAAAGAAAATATATCTAATTTTATTGGGATCAACATTATGAAGGCCATTATTAAGCAGTATCTAGATGGATTTTTTTTTTTTTTTTAATCACAGGACCTTGTGAAGCAGCAGTGCAGGTCGTGGCAAAAGAAAATGCTATTGCTGGACAAGTAAAATCTCCTGATAGGGTATTTTGCTTACCTGAGAAATAAAAGCTTGTGTAACTACAGTGTGTTTTCCAAAACCTTTATAGTTAGTTCAGCATTAGACTATCTTATTTTTTAACCAAAAGAATCTCAATTAGATCTCAGATGTAAATAAGAAAAGGATTGTGCGGTACGTAAAGGAAATACGTGAACAAAAAACTGCCTTCTTTGGCCAGCCATTGTAGCCATGAGGGTACCTTCATGGTCAGTCATGTTCAAAGTGTGGTTTTCTTTCAAATCACCAGTGTCATTAACTGAGATACTACTAACTATGCCTCAGCTGTCATCTAAATCATCTATTTATTATTCATCACAGATGATATAAGCTGCTGCTTCTGAAAAAACCCCAAATGCAAACTATCTTGTTATTTTCCAAGAAAAGGTTTAGCTTTAAGTGAATAGTTTTCAGTTTTCTTGATCTTCAGCTTTATTATTACATTTCAATTGCTAGCATTACAATTTAATTTGATTATGTGGGTCAGATCATCACTGGATGTAAATCACTGTACTTCTGATGTACTAGTGTTGTACAATGACCTACACGGTAGGGGACCTGCAATATCAAGTTCTTGTTATTTTCCATTGACAAAAGGTTTGGATTATGATGACGTCCTCTTGAATCTACTTTCCTGAAGAAGCCACAGTTTCAGAGGAGCTAGAGACATTTTTAGATTAGTTTTACAACAGCCTGTAGATTAAGCACTTCATATGTGTTTAAGATATTATTCTGCCTTTCTGACTATAACAGCTGCTTCATCCGTTGTTTCCAAAAACCAGGTTCCTAGAAGACATATGATAATAGAATTATAGAAAGGTGAGGGTTGGAAGGGACCTTGAAGAAGATCATCTAGTTCCACCCACCCTGCCATGAGCAAGGACATCTTCCACTAGACCAGGTTGCTCAGAGCTCCATACAACCTGGCCTTGAACACTGCCAGGGAGGGGGCAGCTTCTCTGGGCAACCTGGGCCAGTGTTTCACTACCCTCATGGGGAAGAATTTCTTCCTAATATCTAATTTAAATCTGCCCTCTTGTAGTTTACAGTCATTCCCCCTTGTCCTATCACTACACACCCTTGTGAAAAAGCCCCTCTCCATCCTTCCTGTAGGCCCCCTTCAGGTACTAGAAGGATGCTAGAAGGTTACCCTGGAGCCTTGTCTCCTCCAGGCTGAACTCCCTCAGCCTGTCCTCATAGGAGAGGTCGTCCAGCCCTCTGATCATCTTCATGGCCCTCCTCTGGATCCGCTCCAACACATCCATGTCCTTCCTATGTTGGGGGCCCCAGAGCTGGATGCAGGACTCCAGGTGCGGTCTCAATAGAGCAGAGTAAAGGGGCAGAATCACCTCTCTTGACAAGTTGGTCACGCTTCTCTTGATGCAGCCCAGGATACAGTTGGCTTTCATAAATTTTTTAAGTAATTTTTTAAGATTTTGAGAAAATCAAGTGTCATTTGGCACTTTGTGTCCTACTAGTAAATAATGTCCTCCCCACAATGATAAAGTATTACAAGTTGATCTTTTTTGTGCTGTTTTAGAATATGGTATTACGGTGGTAGCTCCATCTTAGAGACTGTTAGTGAGACTTAACGGGTCAGTACTGGGCCCAGCCTTGTTTTACTTTTTCATCAACGATCTGGATGAAAAGTTAGAGTGTACCCTCAGCAAGTTTGCTGATGACATCAAACTGGGAGGTGTGGTAGATACACCACAAGGCTGTGCTGCCATTCAGCGTGACCTGGACAGGCTGGAAAGTTGGGCAGAGAGGAACCTGATGACCTTCAACAAAGGCAAATGCAGGGTCCTGCACCTGGGGAAGAACAACCCCATGCATCAGTACAGGCTTGGGGTGGACCTGCTGGAGAGCAGTTGTGTGGAGAGGGACCTGGGTGTCCTGGTGGACGACAGGTTAACCATGAGCCAGCAGTGTGCCCTGGCTGCCAAGAAGGCCAGTGGCATTCTGGGGTGCATTAGAAGGAGTGTGGCCAGCAGGTCGAGGGAGGTTCTCCTTCCCCTCTACACTGCCCTAGTGAGGCCTCATCTGGAGTAATCTGTCCGGTTCTGGGCTCCCCAGTTCAAGAAAGATGAGGAGCTACTGGAGAGAGTCCAGCGCAGGGCTACGAGGATGGTGAGGGGACTGGAGCATCTCTCCTACGAGGAGAGGCTGAGGGAGCTGGGCTTGTTCAGCCTGAAGAAGAGAAGGCTGAGAGGGGACCTAATATATACTTATAAATATCTGAAGGGTGGGTGTCAGGAGGATGGGGACAAGCTCTTTTCAGTGGTGCCCAGCCACAGGACAAGGGGTAATGGGCACAAGCTGAAGCACAGGAAGTTCCATCTGAACGTGAGGAAGAATTTCTTCCCTCTGAGGGTGACGGAGCACTGGAACAGGCTGCCCAGGGAGGTTGTGGAGTCTCCTTCTCTGGAGATATTCAAGACCCGCCTGCACACAGTCCTCTACAGCCTGCTGTAGGTGACCCTGCTTCGGCAGGAGGGTTGGACTAGTTGACCCACAGAGGTCCCTTCCAACCCCTACCATTCTGTGATTCTGTGACTTATTATCTGACTTAGTGACTCTTCATATTTGACTTATACTACACCAAAATTACAAGCAAACCAACAAGCCAGGAAACACAACCTGGTTGTTTTAGACACAACTCCTTCACTCTGTTTTTGGAGTTCTCTGGAATTTCTTCTGATTTTCTACTCAGAATCAAGATAGATCAATATTAGCTTAGGTGATGAAGAACTAGTCTTTCTCATGGATGTATGGAACATCCTGGAAGTTACAGAAATGTGAGTTCTGCTTCATCAGGAAAAGCAGGTACTCCACAAAACTGCAGAAACTTTTTTGGGGGGGCAACTGTACTAATACTCAGATGTTATAAATTCATTTGGACTCATATTTTATGTCAGAATAGGTAATTACTTTTGGTCTCCTGATTGAGGAACCATTCTTCTAGATGGTCATGGATTGACTGCTTCCTCCCCTATTCTCTCCAGCCTGTGTGGGTATGATAATCTGCTGACCACCTTCCTCCCAGAGATCTCACAGAAAGTCTTCCTTAGGGATCCAAAACGTAGAAAGGTAAGAGAAAATCATAAGGAATATGATGTAGAAATGTTCAGCACTTCCTATCTTCACACTTGCTACACAGCTCTAAAGTCCCAATTTTGTAACCAAACAATCCTTTAAGTGTTCTCACATCTACCACACATCAGTCAATGCTTCTAGGACACTAAACTAGAAGATGGACTAGAAGTCCTCATAAAGGTGAGGACTTAGTACAGGAAAATACCTTCTGCACAAACCAAGATTTCAGCAACAGCAGGAGTAAGAGTTTAGGAAACTCCTAACTCTCAACTGAGTACAGTGTTTACTGATCTAAGATCATTCTGTAATGTTGGATGAGAAAAAGATTGTTTTTCTTCTGTTTTAACACCATGAATAAAAACAAAGTGAAACATATTTTAGTATTGTCTGCTTGGAATGCTGAATTCAAGGAAAAGTTACAGTTTTAGGAAAAGTAACTTCTGTTATTGTTCAAATTTTATTAGATAAGATTGTAATATATTCCTTTTATACAATGCAGAATATCTTCAGTGGTCAAGTATCAAATCAAAGTTCACCTATAATCTGAAATGAAGCAGATTAGACTCATCTTCAATTAATTAATATATATTTCCCTACTAATCTGTGAAAGGCTATGGGGAAATCGCAAGGAATTTTCTTTTTCTTGCCTTTGAGGCTTTTGTCATAATAAAATGCCATTGAGTTTTCTGTTGCCATAACAGGGTCTTCACAAAGAGTTGAGAGGTTTACCTCCAGTTCAACTGAGTGCTCCAGAACACACACAGGCTAGGGAGTTTCTGGCTTCATCACCTCCACAGTGCAATTGAGTGGTTAATTCCCCTGCTATAAGATAATTTTTCTTCTCTCTTGCACAGAACCTTTGTCCTCCAATAATTAATTATGAGCAAGAAAAGAATATGTCCTTTTGTTATTTTTAATGAATTAATCCTTCATGAAAATCATCTCTGTGACATAATAACAAAAAGACATTTGTTCACCATCCTCATCACCACACATACCGTAGAATATAAATGGCCTCTTGTGGGGCGTCTCTTTGTCTCTTCAGTCCAGGAACATACTTTATTGCAGACATGTCACAGGAGTATTAATGCCCTCAATTGTTGTACAGGCAGATAAGACTGTCAAGATCATTAGAACAAAAAACTACAGAGGAAGGAGTCCAGTGTTTCAATAGAAATTCCCACTCTAAAATCAAAGGAACAGTTCTATTAAATAGATTTTTCTTCAGACATAAAAAACTCACATTGCCCTACTTAATCTAGTCATTTGAAACATGGCTTAGATAAATCTATTTGACTAAATAAAGAAAGTCAGTCTCCATTTGATTGCTCATCCAAGGTGTAGGAAAGGAGTCCATTATGTCACAAGAATGAGGAACTCAAGACTGTGCTTTGTAAGATTAATGGGTACCATGTCAAATATGTATTTAATAGGGTTGCGATGAAGAGCCCAAATACAGCTAGAATATTTGGCAGTTTCCTAAAGCTGTCATAAGATAAAAATCTCTAACATTGTGCATAACAGGAGTACTTCTTTAATTTTTCATGGAAACTTAATGGATGGTCAAAGCTTAGTAGTCAAGGATTTACGTTACCTATGAGCTTCCACCAGTTTTGATATGCTTTGAAACAGGTATAATGTAGACTGAGTTTATTTTAAGGGTGCACACTATGTTACCTACAGAAGACCAAAGTGCCAAATGGACCTACTGAGCGGCAGTAGCATGCAGCTGCCCTTGCATCACTCGATATGGGAGTGAATACCACAACACCAGTGATAACGGGAGAACTTCACAGATTAATCACTCCAAATTCCTTCAGGAAATTCTCATCTGCTACAGCAACAGATATAGCAGGCACTACAAAACCTGTTAGTATTCATGATGATTTTTATGAAAAAATGTTGGTTCACACAGCATTTCTCTTGCACCATCACATTTTCTGTGGCATTCTTATTCCTCTTATCTTGTGATGTTGTCCTGGGTTCGGCCAGGACAGGGTTAATTTTCACCAGAATCCAGGAAGGGGCACAACCGGGTGGGCTGACCCAACCCCAGCCTGGCCAAACAGAGCAGGGTATTCCATACCCTGTGCCGTCAAGCTGGGTTCCGGTGGGGGGGGGGGTGGTCCGGTGGCGGGGGGGGGGTGGTGCGGCGGGAACTCACTCGCGGCTCGGGGGCGCGGGCGCAGGCCCTGTCCGGGAGAGTGGCTCTGTGGGTCGTCCATTTCGTGTCGTGTTTTCTCCTTATCTGTATCGTTGTTGTTCCTGTTCCCTTTGTTTGCTGTTCTGTTAAACTGCCCTTATCCGGACCTACCAGTTTCTGCCTCTTTCTTTCCATTCTCCTCCGCACCCCGGTGGGGGCAGGGGTGGCCGCGTAGTGCTTTTGTTGCCAGCTGCAGCCAAAACCAGAACAGATGTTTATAAAATTTGTTGCATTTTCATTTTCTTAAACTTAGTTTTATATGAAAAAGTGGTATGAATTAACTTAAATTTTTGAAAAGTGAAATACATGTTTTGGTTAAAAATACAGAAGTCATGCCACCAGGGGTATTGTTGTATTTAAAATCCTGTATAAAAAGAAGTTCACACATTTTCTCTGCATCACTTTCATCGTTTTTCACAGCTGTCCCTTAGCCTTTGTGATGATCAGTTAAATATTTTTCATATACACTGAGACAATTACATTCCTCTTTCACTAGCACTAAACGAAATAAGTTGAATTTTTAACTTTGGTAAACTTCTGTGTCAGGAGCCCTCCCATATACCTTTAGACATCTGTCTTAAGGCAGCTGCCCAGACTCACTACTGAATGGGAACAAATTAGACAAGCTATTCCATCAGTCAGTCTTACTGCAAGTTTAGATGAACCAGCTTCTCCAAGCGTCGTCTTTCTGTACACACTCTACAGGAAGCCAAGACTATAACTTATTCTAGGTCATCTCAACAATTACTAAGAAAAACAATATTGTCCATTCCACAAATGACAACCAAAAATGTTAACCTTTTTCTGCAGAAACCTTGAAAGCACCCAGCAGGACACTCAGGCTTCCTGTGCAGAATGCAGGGTTAGGTGGTTGCACTTCTGTTTACAAGATTTTGCAAATAATTACAACAGCTAATCCAGATCTTGTGTCTCTATTTGCATTTTTAGCACTGTTATGCTTTACTTACTTCGAGTGTAAGGCTTCCTTTTTGAGCCAACATGGAAGTATAGGTTGGGAAGATATGTTTATAGTTGTCTTTGAATCTCCTTTTTTACGGATCAGTTTTAAGTGTTTAATTCAACAGCAACCTCACGTACTTTATTGCTGTTGATTCTGTCCACACAAAATTCCACTGAAAGCTCTTGAAACTACTCTTAAAAGCAAATCTTGGGAAATAAAATTAAATAGTTGTAAAAAATATGTCCCAGTATTATAAAATGCATAATGCACTGTACAGTATTTAAACAAAAGAAAAAATTGAACCACATACCTTTTCCAGTATGTAGCTTGCAATATATTTATTATGGTAATATTTATAGAACTCAGGGAGTCTTATGTATAAAAGTATCTTTGTGGATCTAGGCCTGAATGACCACACAAAGATACACATATGCACAAGGAATACTGCAGCAAAACTGGGAGCTGGAGTCAGATCTCCTTCAGTCACAGCTCAACACCTTGCCTCAGGACCACATTTTTGATATATACAGTGCCTGCATATAAAGTGCAGATCGAACATCTCAGGAGTCTGGTGAAATATACATCAGTCAGTAACATCTCACGTATCTCTATTGACTTTCCTGTACTAAACATATCACTATTGACAGCTGCATTGCCTTTTACACAATGTGCACTTCATTTGCATTGATCAAACGTATCTAGAGTGAATTAATGTAAAATGCTATAGATAATTCATTTAATATCTCCGCATGTCAAGACTCCATCTGAGTAGATATATTTCTAGAAGAAGTCAGGAATTTCTCTTAATGTTGCTTAAATTCATGGTCCAAGATGGAAACTTGATGTTTTTTTTTTTAATGTAACTTAAGGAAATGAATATCCTTGTACAGGTGACAATGATTCATAAGCAAAACTTCAAGTACATTTCAGATGTATGAATTGATGCAACTACTGGATGCATCTGCTGGAAGTAGAAACATGTCCAATGGGCATGTTTCTGTTCTTATGGAGCAGGACACATGCGCTGTAACTAAAATTTTAGTAACAGTGCTCAGGCAAGATATAAGGAAGAAACTTTTTATGATGAGGGTGGTGAAGCACTGGCACAGGTTGCCCAGGGAAATGGGAGATGCCCCATCCCTGGAAATGTTCAAGGTCAGGTTGGAAGGGGCTCTAAGCTATCTGAGCTAGGTGAAGATGCCTCTTATTTCAGGAAGGTTGAACTAGATGACCTTTAAATGTGCCTTCCAACCCAAACAGTTCTATGATTCTGTGATTTCATATTCAGAAGTACAGTGTATTTTCAGTCAGTTCTTTGCCATTTGTGCTTTGCATACATTCATTTTAATTGCTTTATTTTTTTCAGCACCGAGTTTATTTACCATGTCTGGTAAGCAACTTTGTCTTTTGTCATGCTAATTGCCAAGCTAAAAGTTCATATAAGCTGCTGGAATAAAATGTATCGTTAGCTTCAGGTCTTGCTCTGGCCTAGAAATGTACTGTGTGTATTTCTTAAACAAAGGTCTTTGACACCTTTATGGCTGTCTACAAATGCTCTAAATTAACAAATTCATGTCCATTGTTGTTTTTAACATTCTGAGTGACTTTGCCAATACTACTTGAAAAAAAACTAACAAATTTGAAAAAAAGCAACATGCAAGCGTTATGGGTTTGTGTGGCAAGATTTTGGTAGCGGGGGGGCTATAGGGGTGGCTTCTGTTAGAAGCTGCGAGAAGCTTCCCCCATGTCTGATAGAGCCAGTACCAGCCAGCTATAAGATGGACCCGCCGCTGGCCAAGGCCAAACCGGTCAGTGACAGTGGTAGCACCTCTGGGATAACATATTTAAGAAGGGGAAAAAATAACTGTGGGGAAGCAGCAGCTGAGAGAGAGGAGTGAGACGATGTGAGAGAAAAGACTCTGCAGACACCAAGGTCAGTGAAGAAAGAGGGGGGAGGAGGTGCTTGAGACATGGGAGCAGAGTGCCTTCCCTTGCAGTCCGTGGAGCAGACCATGATGAGTCAGGCTGTCTGTCTGCAGTCCATGGACCTCCATGGTGGAGCAGATATCCACCTGCAGCCCATGGAAGGGTCCCCATGCCGGAGCAGGGGGATGCCTGAAGGAAGTTGTGACACTGTCGGGAGCCCACACTGGAGCAGGCTCCTGCCAGGACCTGTGGACCCGTGGAGAGAGGAGCCCACGCTGGAGCAGGTTCACTGACAGGGCTTGTGACCCCGTGGGGGACCCACGCTGGAGCAGCCTGTTCCTGAAGGACTGCACCCCATGGGAAGGACCAACACTGGGGTAGTTCATGAAGAGCTGCAGCCCGTGGGAAGGACTCACACTGGAGAAGTTTGTGGAGAACTGTCTTCTATGAGAGTGACCTCACACTGGAGCAGGGGCAGAGTGTGAGGATTCCTCCTCCTGAGGGACAAGGATCGGCAGAGACAACGTGTGATGGACTGACTGCAACCCCCATTCCCCATCCCCCTGCGCCGCTCGAGGGGAGAGGGCAGAGAAACGGGGCAGAGAAACGGGAGTGAAGCTGAGCCCAGAAAGAAGGGAGGGGTGGGGGGAAGGTGTTGTAAAATATGGATTTATTTCTCACTGTCCTACTCTGATTTGATTGGTGATGAATTAAACTCCCTTTTCTCCCCAAGTTCAGTCTGTTTTGTCTGTGACAGTAATTGGTGAGTGATCTCTCCCTGTCCTTGTCTCGACCCTCGAGCCTTTCATCGTATTTCCTCTCCCTTGTCCAGCTGAGGAAGGGGAGTGATAGAGTGGTTTTGGTGGACGCCTGGCATTTATCCAGGCCAAACCAAAACAGCGACTGCCTTATTTAAACTGCTAGAAGTATCTGATCTAACTCCGATGGCCTCAGCACTTCCGACTCCAGGAAGTCCTTCCTCTGCAGGCTGCCACCACTCAGCAACTCCCTAGCACAGGAAATAAGAGAGAGGATTTTAAAAAAGAATAAGGGAGCAGAGTCATAAGAAATTATAACGCAACATTGTGATTGAGTGTTCTGCTGTTGACGTCCATTACAACAGTAATCTAAACCCACTGGAATATGTTGCATTCATTTGTCCAGCAATACTGCCAATGCGTGTTGGTACATCTCCTTAAAACATAAGAAAAATATGATCCTGCCTCTGCTTGGGTAGAAATGTTAGTACAGTTTGGAAAAACCCACAGAAGTCTTAGGAAAGTCAGATATGAAAGGAAACCAAAGGAGAAATTTAAGGATGGAATGAGACATAGAACTAAAGTGCAGCTGATATTCAGGATTGCACAGATATCACTACTCCTCACATCAGGTTATCATATACAAGATCTACATGTTGTCATCCACAAGTTGCCAGCCATGTCAAACAGGCCAACCTGTAGGATGTCTGACTTGGTAAAAGGTGGGCAGAATCCTTTTTCTAATAAGTCTCTGAAGGAGGTTAAAGCTGAAATGGAGCTCATTTCTTTGGATCTGAGGTTAAAAAACTTGACTAAATGCAGGGGAAACAGATTAAAGGTTCAAGAATAGATGCAGAAAAGGTCAGCAGCTAAGACTGGGTGGAAACAAACGTCATAGAAGAAAGAGTTAAAGTTGAAAAGGTTTTAAATATTTCAGCTGTGATTGGGATACAGGAATGAAATGTGCATAAGTGTCAGGGAGAAGTTCGTATGAACACTATTTCTGCACTCAGTAAAAATCTGTGAAATATGGGAAATGGTGTAATAAAATCTTTGAGGGTTGTGCATATTCTTCAGAGCTGTAGTGGAAAAACATCAGTCCTTCCACAAATGCTGTACTGTTTATAAGGTGATTTTCTTCTCCTCTTATAACATTGTCTTAGAAAATCACAGTGGTTTAACTACTGCCCCACAGCAATGAAAAAGGCTGTTGCATTTTGAATCAATCTTGCTGTCACAGATTTTGGTAGGAAGTGTGGGCATAACATTCCTCTCTTTGAAGTCAATCAGATTTTTCTTTCACCATCTACTTGAGTGGGAACAAGATCAGGCACAATTACCAATATTTTCAAATGCGGGCTCTAATTTAAGCCAAACATGGGCAGCCCAGTTTGGCTGCACAGCTTGAGATGCCTTGGACTTCATGGTCATAATCAAAGCATATTCACAGCATTCCTGAACAAAGCAAAGACTGCCTCTCTCTAGATGGGTGGTCACTTTTTTTAAACATAGAATTTTTAAGTTTTTCTGAACATATTTCTGGCTCAAAGAAGCATCTGTTCATGTTTTATAGGTAAAAGGAATTTACTGTTAGATTGCATGGGAAAACCCCATGTTCTTGAATTTTTAGGATCAGGGGTCCATTTCTATATTCTCAAGGAAAATAATGTATGTGCTCATTGTTTTGTCAGTACAAGATTTATAATGCCTTTAACTATTCATTTCCTTGCCATGAAGTGCATAGGTTTTGTAAATGATGTGAGAGTAACAACACTGTAGTTTCCCTGGCAACCTTAACTCGTTTTCAAAACAAAAGTTTTCATATTTGGAGTAAGCATTGATTTGTACAATCTGGCAGGAAAAAAAAATAAGAGAAAAAGGAAAAGAAAGAAGGAAAGAAAAAAAAGGAAAAAAAAGTCTTGAGGGAAACAGTTGGCATCTGCAAAGATTGCAGATCAACCATCCGCCACTTAGTCATCTATGTGATGTGAACTTTAAAGAGCTCAAACTTAAAGAAAAATGCATCTGAAACTGTCACTTTTTCTCTGCTTTGCTTGAAGTCCAGCAAAACTATCCTTATAGCTTAGAATTATTGTTGAACTTAATTTGGCAATTTCCTCTTCAAAACTTGGCTCACTCTAAATTTTAAAATTCGGCTCATGCTTAGACAGTAATGAGATGCACACCTAGGCAACATTTCTCCTTTTTTCCAGGCTTTGATTCCCCCCTCCCCCCCCCCCCCCCCCATTTTGACAATTAAACACACTTAATACCTCAGCATCACTAAAGGGAAAGGTTAGGTAAGGTGAGTGCAGGATCAGGCCCCAAACAAAATATCTCAATTTTTAAAACATTTTCTAAGAGCTAACTGCAGAGAGAGAGGTTACATTAGCCAATATGGATCCTCAATTGAGAGCAAGAAGATGTAATGATACTTTTGATAGAACAGAGTATCAGTGAAACTACTGTTGTCGGGGGCATCCTTCCATCAAATGTATCCATTTATCCCCATAGAATTCTACTGATAATATTCATCTTCTGCCTTCACATTCACTCACATAAACGTAGGTACATGTCCAGAGATTTCAGTAACCGACTGTGCTATATAGCCATCGCCCTTTATATTAGTATGAAAATGTAAGTAGGTCACAAAGTCATCGGGATTACAAGTGCATTCACCTCTAGGTCAACATTGTCATACCAAAGCATATAAACCTGGCACATATATTAAAAGTCTTCTGGAGCTCTTGCAGCTTCATACCCTTGTGAAGTTTTAAATGTACTTCTGAGTGATGTAAAATAAAAAAGAGAAATGTTCTTAGAAACCCTGCAAGCCTGCCTAACAGTACATTCTCTTACAGATTTGTTTCTCGTGATGTTTGCTCTGAACAAAATAAAATATAGGAATGTATATGTGCTTTTGTACACTTCTTCTCACAAATATGACATTTTCCTGCTAGCTTTCTACCAGAAAGGAGAATTGAAAGCTCAAGCATACATTTCTTATTTCTGTAGGAGATTCATGTTCATTTGCCAGAGAAAAAGAAACAACAACAATAAAAAAGGTCTAAGACAATTGAGAAAATTATAGAGCTTACTGCCTACGTGTTCAGAAACAGTGAAGTAGTATATTTGTGCTTTTCAAGGCATTCCGACACTTTCAAGTCAGTGTTGCATTCTCTAATTACACATAATAAACAGGTAGTGGAATGGCCCAGAGTGAGGCTTGAGAGTCTGAGTCCACGTACAGCACAGCAATGCTCATAAAGAGGCTTTATAGTAACAGAGGAGGAGACAATTAAGAGCGGCATCAGTGATGCTGCAGTTTTAGCATATGTTCAACACCGGCTGCTTAGAAGGGAGGAGTTAAATCACCAGAGACCTACAGTGGTTCTGATACGATTAAACACAAATTGTTCTGCTTTATTTTTCCAATTCTCTTGTAGGTAAAAGGAAAAGACTGTCTAAGCTTGTAATGTCTGAATCTGCAGCTCTTTCTACCGCAGCTACTGATGAAAAACGTTACTCCTGTATGAATGGCGAGGTCTGATTTTATGGTTGTTTACAGTCATGAAGCTCACGTGCAAATAGCTAATCAAGGTGCCAGGCAGCAAAGACTCAGGCAAAATGTTTGACAGTTCCGTTAAAGTATCTGGTCTATCACTGGGGAGACTCTTCTGTTATACTGGTTATTTCTATGAGCAATTTACCTAATATCAGTGGTATCACTTCATAATGTTGTCCGTTAGGAAACAATTAATGCTAACCTGCTGGCCCTCAGTGTCTCCACTTGGTAGTACAAGGTGTACAAAACTGTTAGGGACTGAGTTGTTAAGGCACGTTTTATGGAGCTAAAACAACACCTAGGGAATGACTCCCAGCTGTGCTCCTGCCATTTGACAGCAGTATTGTTGAGTACTGCAGTGGGTAATCAGGGTCTTGAAATGTACAAAGCTCGCTCTGCAGCTGTAAAAGGCCTAGTTTTGCACTAAATTACTCTTTGCTTGGGTTTTGGGGGAATTATGGAACTTAAGGTGGGTCTGATTCTCTCACCTTAAATTAGGTATTTTACTTGGGTCTGGTGGGTAAAAGTAAGAGGCAAAAGGGCTGGTTTCATTTATTGAAAGCCTCGAAAAAAATCACTAGTGTAGCAGATAAGAGGAGTGCAGTTTAAAGACACTTTTGTATGCCCATCCAAGGTGGGCAGGTTATGTTCCCCCGGTTGGAATAGCCTCTAGGCACCCACAAATTGCACTTGCTTACAAAGGCTGCAACAAGTGACTGAAACATGCTGCTTACTACGGTGATCTCACAATGCACTTCCTTTGGTCCTCCAGGCAGCAGAACCCAGAGGCCCTCTGCTTGAAACACGCTCTCGGAGAAGGGAGTGGAGGATCTGTGCTTATGCCTTTGTAGGAAAACAATTGCTTTCTGATCTGGTGGTTTATTTAGGAGAGCTCAAATCTTCATTATTTCATTCCAACAAGGTCCATCTTGAGAACAGTTTATACTGCTTGGCTGGTGCATGTTGATTGCTTCGAACCAAAGAATGTTATAGCATAAATGAGCCTGTGATCTTCCTAAAGTCTTCTACTTTTTTTGGAGTATTTTTTGGGCCAGCGAATGAAAACATGAAGGGGTACAGATTTGTGAATGAACAGTTAAGATACTAATTTCAAAGGAGGTACCACAGTCTTTGTTCTCTTTCCCTCTTCCCTGTTGCTTCCTTTGTGTATCCTACCACAGGTTTGGCTAGTAATTCCTAAGTGCCTGACTACCTTTATCACGGTGTACCAACCTTGGGCAGGCAGATGTTTAGATGCTGTTCTCTGTACATTAGTTCCTATCCCTGAAAAAGAGTGATCTTATTTCGGTATATCATGACAATGTTGATAGGAGGAGGAACCTGCAAATTTCCTGTGTACCTACGTAGATTAGATTAATGGTCTACAGAATTACTCATATTTGGTTTGAAGTTAGAAGCCTCTCTTTTAACTAATAACATATTTAGAATAACAGGAAAAAAACAACAAACAAAAAACCAAGGAAAGCTTCTGAAGAATGTTTGAAACATGCAGTTAAGCTAATAAACATAAAGCTAGGAAACTTTAGGAGCTGCAATCTTCTTTCCAGGTAAGAACTTGAAATACTTAGAGAGAAGGAATACCAAGAAGAAGGTTCAGTCACTTTATCCACAGAGGGTAGTTGCCATCCAATAGGTATACTACATATTTCATTCTTCTTAAGTCATCAGAATAAAGCCATTTATAACTGTTATTTCTTCCTGAGGTACAGCTTGCTAAGCAGACCATTGCCAGTTTCCAAGTCAGAAAGTAATTGCATTTCTGAATGTGATCAAGTATTGTCTTCAGAAAAGAAGCTTAAAGAATATCATCTTTTGTGTTTAAAATCTTTCTTATTATACATTCTAGGTCTCTTTCTTCTGTATTTGTTTGTCTTATGAGTTCAGCGATAGGGTCATAATTACACTTGGCAAAAAAATTAATTTTCATTGTGATAATTCTAAAGCTTACTTTGTGTCTGCTTTGGTTAGGGTTTTAAGAACACCTGAAGATTAATTTTGTTCAAATACCATTTTTCACAATTTCTTTTCCTTCTCTCTGTATTACTAGAACAATAATATAAAAACAGATTTGATATTTCATACCAATTCATCTGTTCATTTTTTATGTGTTCATGAAGGTCCCATTTATATTTATTGGTTATTTATGAAATGGTTTTGCAGTAATAAATACTATTTTTTCTACCTCACTTCTCCTATAATTCCTCCATGCCCTTCTGAATCTAGAAGTGATTCACTGAAATCAATGGTAGCACTAGCAATGATGTCACTAGGACAGACCTTTGTTCAGAGTAGTGGGAATGAAAATTTTCATAGCTTTTGGATGGAGAGTGAAATGCGTATAAAAACCAAACCAGAAAAAAAAAAATAAAAAAAACAAAAAACAAAAAAACAAACAAAAATAAAACCGCAAAAAACTATGTCATGCTGTTCTCTGTGATAATGACAGAAAACCTGGATTTGGTGCCTCACAAACCCCTTTTCTGTCTGATATTGCTAGCCTTTATCAATGTAAAGTAATGTTGTGATGCACTCATGTGTAACAGAGTAAATAGCCTATCTCTCAGATTTATTATCTCCTGCTCTGCCATGCTGTTGTGGCCAAATGCAATTCCTCCCTCTGGTCAATATAAAATATACTGAGCTTGCAGCAACAAGCTAATGAAATTAGGGTTGGATGAATACTTGTAGAAAAGCCTGTAGAAGGACTTGGCTTAATAACACGTGTCAAATCTTTAGCTTTCTCTATTAGTATTGAAGAGTTCAGCAGTTTAATTGTATTTGTTACTACATATAGAGAACTACAGTATATAAAGTAAATCAGGCTATTCTTTGAGACTCCTATACTAAGAAGGTGCAAGCAGTTCGTACATATATTTAAACATAAGATTTTACAAGATGGTTGGGGCTGGGAATGGGAAGGGTATAAATCTGACCATCTCAGGCCTGACTAGGGTGTTTTATACTTCATCATTTTGGATGTGTATGAACACTGTCTAGAAACCAGAATTTCTGCCAGATTGACCATGATAGAGAAGTGTTGTGGTGGGTTAACTTTGACAGGCTGCGAGATGCCTACCATACCTCTCTCTCACTCCTCTTCTTCAGCAGGACATGGGGAGAAAATAACATGAAAAGGCTCATGGGTCAAGATAAGACCTTGAGATTGCTCACCAAATACAAAGAAAGACAGTCAAAACAAACTTTTTCCCAGGCTCAGCTTCACGTCTACCTCCATGCCTCTAAGTGGCACAGGAGGATGGGAGTAGGGGTTGCAGTCAGTCCATAATGCTTCATCTTAGCCTTTCCTTCCTCTTCATGCTCTTCCTCTGCTCAAACATGGGGTCCCTCTCAGGAGGTAAGTCCTCATGAACTTCTCTAATGTGGGTCCTTCCCATGGGCTGCATTTCAAGAAGTGCTCCAGCGTGAGTCCCCCATGGCGCAGATTTCCTGCCAGAAAACCTGCTTTTGCATGGGCTTCTCTCCACAGGCTGCAGCCTCCCTCAGAGCATATCCATCTGCTCTGGTGTGGCGTCTGCCATGGGCTGCAGTGCGGATACCTGCTCCACCGAGGACCTCCGTGGGCTAAATGGGGACAACCTGATTCACCATGGTCTTCTCCGGTGGTTGCAGGGGAATCTCTGCTCTGGGACCCGGAGTACCTCCTCCTCTTCCTCCTGCTTCACTGACCTTAGTGTCTGCAGGGTTGTTTCTCTCACATTTTTTCACAGATGTTGCACAGCACTTGTTGTTTTCTCTTCACTATATTGTCACAGAGGTGCCACAAGTGTCGCTGATGGGCTCAGCTTTGGGCAGTGGTGGGTCCGTCCTGGAGCCGGCGAGAACTGACTTCATCCGACATGGGGCAGCTCCCAGTCTCTTCTCTCAGAGGCCACTCCTTCAGAGGCCACTCCTGCAGCCCTTCTCATTACAGAAACCTTGACAAATGAACCAAATACAAGGGCATGCAGTGAAATGTAGTATTTGTAAGTATATTGCTTTTCCAGTCTGAAGAACGCAGATATACAGACAGTTCTGTTTTAATATGTTTAGTATGCGCTGACTTAAGAAGTTTCTGTTAGAATGTATCTGGAGATGGTCTCTGACTCCAAAACTACAGTGGTAGCTGTCATGGTATGGTATGGGATAGAGTTAGACAAGATAAGACTTCTAAATCGTGGAAGATGTGTTGAAAGCTTTTTTCTTCCATACATTAGAAAAAGCCCCTGTAAGTTTCTGCAGCCCCAAAAGTTTTCCTCAGCTAAAAGCAGTTGACCTGATGAAATTTGTCTTCACTAGGACATTGTATCAAATACTGTGTGATCTCTGATTAAATCTTTTCTCCCAAGTCATTCAGAAAAGTGTTCTCCAAAGGAGATTTTCTGATATCTTATAATAAATGAACATACAAAGCAGTTTTTCTATGAATGAGGTCCTAGTTTCTATGCAAATTCTTATTTCATAAAGCTTACGGGAATTTAGTAACCTCCATGTATATGTGAAATGTATTTTAGAATGGCCAATGGGTTAAAAATATTTTTTTTCTAGGAAATGCCTGAAACATATCCCCTCCACAAACACACATTAACAGACTGATTACAGAAGGCTTTTTTCCATAGAAATCCAGGCTAAAAACATAGTTATAAGAGAAAAAGTAAAAGTAGCAATCATATGTAATGAATAGAAAAGCAAAGAACTTGATAGCAATAAGTACAAATCAGCAATTAGGAAATTCAGGTAATTGAAATTATTATCAAGAGTCAAGAAATCCTTCAGAATTTGAATTAAATCCTGAATTGTGGATTTGTACTCCAAAGCAAATTAAATGGACTTGGTATAGAATACCATACCCACAACCAGTACACCTTATGCAGACCATGAGACTGGAGATTTAAAACTGTAATGCCTCTATAACATATTTGTATTATTTTCTGCTGTCATTGTTATCCTTCTCATGAAAACAAATTCATATTGTTCATTGTCTCTTTATGTTGCAATCTTCATTAGAATTAGGTGCCACTATTTAAATCCTTCATATATTTTGCGCAAGGTAATGGGCAAGCGTACAAAGCTGACTTTTTCAGGGCTAAATTGATTTGTGCACCCTCCCTAGCAGTTCAGCCTCTCTGACCTGAGAGAGAGGTGGAAATCAAGAAAAGAAGAAAAAGATCAGCACACAGAGTAACACAAATGTTACTCCAGTGCAGTATGGAGTTGTGTTTTACAGCCTCTGCTAGCCATTTGAATGCCAAATTCAGTTTGGAACAAAAATTGTTATGCCATTTCCTGATCCCGTTGCAGAATTCCATGCTTTAACAGGAAAGAATGCTGTGGACTGATATGTTTTGGCGTTTAATGAAACATGCAAAGCCTTGCAGCTTAGTTTCGTGGTTCAAATCTAACTGAGGATTGAGGAGTGAAGTTTGATTAAAATCCAATGAATCTTCAGAGGTGAAATGAGTTTGGCATATGCAAAGCAGGTTTTAGACGATGAGTATTAAAACTGAAAGACGTTTACATAATTTTCAATGATGCACACCTTTACTCGCTGTTTAAAAAACAGGCTTCGTTATGAACACACATTCTGATCCCTAGTACAAATGGGAATAAGTTTTGAACCAAGCAAAAAGCAAGATACAGCTCAAAATTATTCTGTCGGGCAAACATGTCTGATATTATTGAAGTGTCTTGAGTATAAAAATTGGCTGAGAAGCTCACAAAAACTGGCTGATATCTCAAGGTGATTTGGATCTTCCATACCTGACCTTTCTCATTTTTGTCTAGAATGAAAAATGCAAAGTTGTGCGAATTTTCCCTCTGATGCCTTCAGAAGTGTAAATTGGCTGCTTGTCTCACGTGGTCTACCTGTATAGTCATTTAAAATTTAATCTCATTTTTCTTCAGAGGCTGAGCCTGGTTGCATGTCCAAAATTATAATTTTAAGTAAGACCCCAATATTATAATCTGTCGAATGAGTGCACTTCCCTGGGATATGCACACGTGCTGTAGTACATGAGACTGAGCCATTGAATTTGAGGATTAGGTCTCAGATTAAACAAGTGAAAAATATTATGCGAGTGAATCTTATGGTTCTTATCCCAAGTTTTGTGATATTTCACTCTCCTTTTTGGTAGAACCGCAAGTGTTGGACACTAGAGGTTGATCAGCTCAAGATTACTTTTGAAGAAAACTTTAGCCCTTACTATTGCAGAAAAGGGATGGAAAGAGGAGACAACTAAAACCTGAATGTATACCAAATAAACCCTCTATTATTTTTATAGCAGGCCAAGCTGGGCGAGAGCAATGATCTTCTCCAGGGTAGGAAGGCTCTACAGAGGGATCTGGACAGGTTGGATCATTGGGCCAAGGCCAGTTGTATGAGGTTCAACAAGGCCAAGTGTCGAATCCTGAATTTGGGTTAAAACAACCCCAATGCAATGCTACAGGCTTCGGGAAGAGTGCCTGGAAAGCTGCCCAGTGGAAACGGACCTTGGGGTGTTGGTCAACAGCCGGCTGAACGTGAGCCAGCAGTGTGCCCAGGTGGCCAAGAAGGCCAACGGCATCCTGGCTTGGGTCAGCAATAGTGTGGCCAGCAGGAGCAAGGCAGCGATCATGCCCCTGTACTCGGCACTGGTGAGGCTGCACCTCAAATACCATGTTTCCTTTTGGGTCCCTCAGTATAAGAAAGACATTGAGTTGTTGGAGCATGTCCAGAGAAGAGCAACAAAGCTGGTGAAGTGTCTGGAGCACTAGTCTTATGAGGAGCAGCTGAGGGAATTGGTTTGTTTAGCCTGGAGAAATGGAGGCTGAGGGAGATCTTATCACTCTCTACAACTGCCTGAAAGGAGGTTGTAGTGAGGTGGGTCTTGGTCTCTTCTCCCAAGTAACTAGGGATAGGACAACAAGCAATGGCCTCAAGTTGCATCAGAGGAGGTTTAGATTGGATGTTAGGAAAAATTTTTTTACTGAAAGAGTGGTCAGGTATTGGAACAGGCTGCACAGGACAGTGGTGGAGTCACCATCCCTGGAGGTGTTCAAAAAACATGGCACTTCAGGACATGGTTTTTCAGGCATGGTGGTGTTGGGTTGATGGTTGAACTTGATGATCTTTTTCAAACTTAATGATTCTATGGTTGAAGGTCTTTTTCAAACTTAATGATTCTATGGTTCTATTTTTTTTTTTTAAGTCAGCTCCAAGGAATTAAAGATGCAGTATCTGTTGTAATTTTGCATGCTTACGAATTATCAAAACTTGCAAAAATACGTAAATATACAGTTTACTGACAAAGCTGATGTAATGATCATAATGGACCAGAATTATGTGCAATACTACAAGTCAGAGCCAGGGTGTCATGAGGGCCAGTGGCTTCCTGCAGGCTTTGATCAGGGACAGAGCAGGGCCATACAGCCGGGGCCTGTCCCACCACATTCCACTCAGGAGGGCAGCCAGAGGGCAAGCTGTGGTCCCCAGCTGCAGGCATCAGGCATGTTCATGGGGATGGGGACAGGACAAAGACAGGGCAGGACGTCAGCCTACAGGGAGTTTAACTTCTGCCTTCAAGTATTGTCTTGCCTGTTTATACCAAAGTTCGTGACTTTTCTACCTGCATTCTCAAATGTCATCCCACATCTGGACTTTTCAACAGGCTTCATCAATTTTCTTTAAATGATGATTCAGTCCTCCTTAATATTGGCAGTGCCTTCCAATTTTGCTAGCCAAAAGTTTCGACTAACGCCTTTCTACTTCTTATGTCTAGGTCATTGTTAAACAAAGTGAAACCAGTCTCAGACTGGTGGCTGAAGAATACAAGTAGCAGTCCTTCTCCAGTCTGATTCACCTCACTTAATATAAGCTATTGCAGTATCTTCTTTAACCATCTCTTTACTGGTTTACTATTCTTGTATTAATGTTCATCATCTCCTCCTTGAGCAGTAATTTCCTGTGGGAAACCATATCTAGTGATTGGGGGGGGGGGAGTGTTGTTTTTTTCTTATTTTTTTAAATCTGTGTGTACTAAATCCACTGCATTAAATTATCTAAGATATCAATGTCTAAAAAAATATAGCTATTAGATTAGGCTGACACCTTTGTTAAAACCATGTGGATAATTTACTCACTTTCCTTTGTCTCTATGTGCTTAATTATTCTTTCTTTCCAGAACTGTTATAATACTTTACAAAGCATTTAAGTCAAATTTAGAGTCCTGTAATTGCAGGGATCACCTTTATTTTCCCTTTTTGTGTAGCCCATTATGTTTGCTGTTCTTCAGGCAGAGTATTACTACTTGAATTTACAGATTCATTAAAAATCCCTCCTACTGAATTTCCATCAGTTATGCATAACTGTTACCACCCCATCCTCTGCTACCTCAGATTAGTTTCTGTTTCAGCATTGTTTAGAGTTTGTCTTTTAAGAGTGTTCTTTGAATTGTAGGTCCAGCATTGCATTTAGAACAGAGGACACCTAAGGAGGGAGCCACCTTACTAAGCAGAGCAACATCTTTGCCAACACTCTCGACGCAACAGTGAGAGTGGGTTAAACTAGGAACAACAGGGGAGGGACATGACCAACAGTTAAGTGAAGAAGTAATGGATCAGATTGGAAAATAAAAGGTGAACAGTGAAGTGGATGAAGGAAACTTTGTAATCAGCAAAATGGTGCTGAAAGGGCCCCATTTCAAGCACATGCGCATTAAAAAGCACAGAGAGGACAGCACGATGCATAAGCTTCAAAAACCTGTGAAATCAGCATGACTGAGTGCCTCTCTGAAGAATCTACCGTTGTGTAGAGAAGTATTCGGGGGTCCAGGTGGACACCAAGTTGTCCATGCTGCACTCATGGTAAAGAAAGTCAGTAGCCTCCTGGGCTGCATTAGGTAGAGTATTGCTGGCAGTTCAAGGGAGATGATCTTTCCCCTTTGCTCAGCCCTGGTGATACACATCTGGGTTGAGGCCAGCCAAGGTCCTGAAGAATATTAAGGAACTGGACGATCTGACATATAAGGGGAGGCTGAGAAAAGTGGGACTGTTAAGCCTGGAGAAAAAAAGGCTCAGGAGGATCGCATCAATGTATAAAAACACCTATCGAACAAGCAACAAAGACAGAGCCAGACTCTTCTCAGTGATGCCCAGTGACAGGACAAGAATCAACAGGCATAAACCGAAACACAGGAAACTTCTGTTAAATGTAAGAAAAAGACTTATTTACTGTGAGGGTGGTAAAACACTGGAACAAATTTCCTAAAGAAATTATGGAGCTTCCATTCCTGGAGACATTCAAAACATGACTGCACACAACTCTGGGCAACCTGCTCTATCTGACCCTGTTCTGTGCACTGGGTTGGACTAGATATTCAGAGGTCTTTACAACCTCAAGTATTCTAAAAGCCAATTCTGTGATCTCTTATTAAACTGACTGGTGTGTTTGGGAGAAATCTGAAAAGCTTTCAGGCACAAAAGCCCTCTTAAACAATCAAGGCTATAGCAAAATGTCATATAAACCACAGGACTATTTTGTAAGTAAGTCACCATACAAATAGCTATAAATTTATAAATGTCAGCTACAATTGTCAATTTACAAAGCAAGTACAATTAAAACAAAATTTTAATTCACTCAGAAAGCACTGTAAATAGCCGACAATATTATAAGTGGCATTTGAAAAGCCATCCACAATTGTAAACAAAAAATATTATAAGTCAAACCAACTGGTGTTTTTCTTCTAACTTTTTCCTCTTTTTTTATTTTATTTGGTTTCTGTTCATACTTAAACATACGGCTCCAGTGGAAAAGTGACATTTCTATAATTTGACACATATAGAAACATGACTTTTTCTGATCTTTTCTGAGATGAATCTAAGCTTGTGTGACATGGCTGCTATATGTAGTGTATGTCACATGGGTGGTGCAAAGCTGTAAGAAGAATCTCAGTGCTGCTCCAAGTGCTTCAGATCCCTTTCAGTAAACAGTCAGGGCTCTGGCTGTTTGAATTAAGTTTGAATTAACAGCTGACTGGTCTTCAGATGCTGAAGCAGTCATCTCCAGACCACAGTCAAGGCAATACAGGTATTTGTACTGGCTTTAAAATTATCCACTCCTTGAACCTCTATAAGGTTGTACCAAGCACAGTTTTTTCCCTGTAAGATCAGCTATATCACATAAGCATTTATTTGTCTTGACCTCCACAACCTCTGTCTCCAGTCCCTCTGTGAGGTGAAAATCCACCTTCGAGCAGTTGTGGCTGGATCCACAAAAAATACTTTCGTGAGTGAGTCTTGCCTAAATTTCATTTCAGGAGGGTAAGTCCCAAAACTCCTAAGAAAGGCAGCTGAGCTGCCCTGAAACTGAGTACTGTAAAGCTCACTGACACTTCTGCTTCCTGTATTCTGCTTCATGCTGCCACGCATGTCATACCTTGTGCATTAGTTGCATTAGGATCAAAAGGAACACGTGTTTCAGCTGAGGGATTGTGGTGTGGTGTGCAGGCTCAGAGTGTGCTGAACAGGGTGCAGAGGAGACTATTGCAAGAGGAGCTCTGCCTTTGTATGATTGTCATGTCTTCTGGGTACTAATGCTCATGTGCGGACTTCTAGATTTTAGGTTCTTCTGAACTTGTTGGCAACCAAAGTCTGGCCTTGTAACAAATCGTCCTGCCCATTGAGCTATACAGAAGTCTGACGGAAACCCTTAATCTTTCCTTCCCAAACTGTTTCTTCTGGATAAAGAAATGAATGAATCACTGACGATACTGCGAATGTGCACAGGTGCTATTTTCTTGCTTCTTCCCCTTGGAAAGGGACACCTTGTAAATGATGTTTTAAAGTAGCCAGCCTTCTTCAGGCTAGTAATTTTCTTTACAGTTAGAAGCAAAGGGAAATTAATTATAACCATGTTGGAATGGTTTCATATACTTCCTATGAACCGAGCACTTCCCAAGAAAAGCTTATAAAGCTATGTGCTCTGATATCTTTGTCCTATCCAACTAGGAGTATTTAAATATTGTCTTCTCTTCCTGCTTGCTTTATCAATAATGGCTATTGAACAAATGATCTGGGGATTGTGTGAAACTTTTAGGATTCTTTACAGGTAAAATCTGTTTACAGAAGATCATATTAATATTAGAAGCTTGTGCTCTGCTCCTTGATGTGCATGCATAATTTCTGTTAGTGAGGGGAATCATGTACTTACCTTTAGGAGAGAAAAGATCCTTGTTACATTCATCATAATACAAATAACCTGACATATTCAGCTCTCTTTCTGGAGAGCTCTGGCTTGCAACACGTTCAGGAGATAAAAATATAGAGTCAGACCAAGGGAATATCAGTGAAAGTACGTCTTACCACTCTGAAATGCAAGTTACTCATGTATAGTTGAAGAAATAATGAATTCCTGCAAGTATCTTATTAGTAACATTTTCTGAAAATCCCTTTTCTTATATGAATCTTGTCCATAGTTTTAAAGCACTACGGGTTTAAAAGAGCCAGGGTTAGCACCAAAAAGAAAGGTGCAAAGCTTTTAGGTACTGTAAAGGTGAAAGAGAACGCCTTAAAATTAAAGGAATCCAAAGTGCTTTCTAGATAAGCGCTTAACACTTTTGAAAAAGACATATTTGTAACTAAGAAGACAATATTCCAGATGGGAAAACAACATGAAGATTTTAAATATCCTCTTCAGGATCATATAATTCTTGACTCCCAGTCTTGTGTTAATTCACATGGACTGTTTTTAGGTACTAGCCAATCTTGGCACCTCCGTCTTGCTTGAAGAACAATAACAACATATCTCTAACATCTGTGTGGCTGTACAAAAACCTTCTGGACTTTAAAGATGTTTCAATGTCTTTAGGCATATGTGTGAAGTGAAAGATCCTGGTGATCAGGCAATTGTTTTCAGCGATGGCAAAGCCAATTAAAATAGCTTACCTGCAGTATGTAACTGCCTATATATGTTAAAGCAATGAGTATGTACATTCAGAATGTGGCTGGCAGCAAAATTTACAAAAGTGATATTCTGGGTTGTTTGTTGTTTTTTTTTCTCATGGCTATGGGAAGTTCCTTAAACTTTTCTCCTCAGAAACAGTCTTCTTTGTGTATGCATTGCTGAACAAATGCAGTTTTAGAACAACCTGGGAATACAGAGCTAGACTAGCTTAATCTGTACTGGATCAGCAGAAAAGCGAGTGAGATTTGTGCCCCATTGTATGACATGCCTACTAGAGTAGGGTTTGCCCTGAATATTGAGATCTCATTTTGACAAACTAAAGCAGCCTCAGCAGAGAAGAAGGACAGAGAAAAAACACCACAGAGGTGGTGGTTAGGGAAGGTGGAAAATCCTGTTCCACTTTATGTGGTGATAGAGGATCTGACTTTGTGTTTCCAGCCTCTGTATGAACAGAGTCTTAATTTGGAGGATGTGGAGTGTAACTTAAAGCCTTCTGTGCATGTTTCCTACCACATAATTCATATATGATTCCCAACAACATATATTGATTTGGAACACACCAAATAAACTGTTTAAAATTCTGTGGGAGAGAACAATTAAATTATATATATGGATATATATATATATATGCATCTAGCTTTCTAAGATCTCTCTGTCTTCAAGTCAGAATCATAAGGAGATTAAAACAAAACCAATAATGAGATAGGTGGTGGTATCCTTCCTTTTCCTCTTAAATCCTATAGACCGGTATTCAGGTATTGGTCCTGTTTGTACATTTAAATAATTCTCTTTCTTCCTCCCAGGAGAGTGGTCTTTCCTATGGGATTCATAGGAAAAGAATAATGAACATCAGCTCCTTTCCTACGAGGAATGCCTATATCCTACTGCAAACCAAACCACCTACAAAGTAGGCATATTTTCTTCTGAGAAATGCAAAAATCTAACTATTTCAGCATTTCTTACTTTTGTTTTCCTTCAACGATTATTTGAATTAAGGTACTTAAGGATTTCAGGTCAAATTTATGGCTAGCTTAGCTTGACTCAAACCTGCAAAACCAGTATAAAACCATGTCCTTCTTTCCCACAGCAACAGCAAAATCCCTTACTGCACCGCAACACTTAGAGGAAACGCAGAGGAGTTGTTTAGTGGAGGCTGCTGGACCGAGATAAGTTGTAGGGATGTCCCCAGTGCTATCCAGTGCCATAGGCCCAGAGGTTATGTTCTCCTCCAGGTTTGCTCACAAGGCAGTGCTTTGCAGTGATTCTGTTCAAAAAGAGTAATCTCTTTTCTCCAGAAGTCCCTTTCCAAGTGCTGGAGGAGGTTATGTCATTCCCGCCAGTTGTCTTTCATGTTTGATTTCCAATGACTGAAGTTCTAATGCAGGGTATAGGCAAGCAAGTATGCAAGCGTCTCTACGTGTCAACCTTTTATCCTACCAGGATTGACAGGAGTTATATCTCCCGCAGGTGACATGAGTAAAACTGTATTCTGGGATAACTCCAAAATATAGCACTCCAAGGAGAGCAGGAGCCAGCTGAAATCCCTGTCGAGTATTTTGATGTCTTTTTCTGACTCCTTTAACTTAAATCCTCTTTAACTAGCAGCATCTGCCACTGACATTTCCACAAGCATGGTACAGATGGAGCAGTGACTCAGATCCCTGGCTCTACGCACTTATGAATAGCTAAAACTGTTGCTGATGAAGATAGTCAACAGGGCTGTAGGAAAGGTCCATGTCAGTGACTGAGGAATATGTAGAATTCAGACCTTCCACTTGTATTGTTTTCATAAAAGAAATTGTGCCTGTCTGCCTAAACATAAAACTTCAAACATGAACATATACCTAGAATTAGGATGCTCTCTGCTCTGTATTGGTTATCAAGTAGTTAATTGTGAAAGAAAAAATTACTTGAAACAAAAAATTACTGCATTTAATTTCAGCATCTAGGTCACAAATTATTTTATTTTATGGTTTTCTTCTTGCAGCCCAAAAATGAGTGGGGTGGGATGAAGCAAAGAAGGTAAATCTATTAGCTGAACTTCCTTGTTGTTTGGGTCACATCACAACATGTTTATTGTCCTTCGTTTTCTTTGGGGAAACACAGAGTAAACAAGAAGATAGTTGCACTGAGATTTTGTGATAAGGATTTCAGTTAGGAAATACAATGTTTTTGGTGATTCCTTTGTGGATTTCTTCGTCGTTTTGGTGATTCCTTGGGCAGTTTCAGACTGCCTTTTCATACGTTCATTTACAATGAGAGACATCATTTTTTCTTGTTTCCTTTAACATTCTACATGCATAGATTTCTTGGGAAAGGTAATAAGTTAGCAGATTTAATAAATTACAGTTTCAACTCGTTAGAAGAACTGACACTGGACTCAACTCTTTATAGACCTAGATGACCTATAAAGCAGAAAATAAGGTCACTTCCAAGTGGACTCTGCTGTTGCTAGGGACAGAACATAGTTTATTTAATGTTATTTACATGTTCAGCAGAAATGCTTTACACCAGTCAGACACCAAGTAAATAATCATTGCACAAACTTCATTCAGAAAATACTCCTTTCTACACAGAGCTTACACTCATACTGTGTAGAAGATATCTCAATACAGAAATAATAATTATTTCAGAGTGGTTCAAATTCATGCCTGTCCTTCAGTTTTGACAGAGCTGATGGAGATGAAATTAATTTTTAGTTATGCTGTTTTTTTTTTCCCAAACAAGAGAGACAGGTTTAATTGTTTATACTTGCATAGCACACACTACATAAAATAGCCACTCTTAGACCAAGCGGAAATTAATTATTTGACAAGAGTTAGAAGCTGCTGTAATGGTGGAAAAAGTTACTGAATGGGGTGCACCTTTCACATTTGGAAGGAAGAAGGTTATTAGTTTTGCTTGGGCAATGGCTCCCAGCTATAGGATCTCATGGGCAGCAGCCTGTATTTGTTCCTCCACACATGGAATCTGGTTTTAGGATGAAGTAGCTTCCTAGGAAACAATGGTGGGAATGCAACATTTCTGAAAGCACTGGAAATTTGTAAGCATTTATGACTGGGTTTATTTCAATGTCAGTATCTAGCTTAAACTACCCTTAGCATTTTCCTAGGTACTATTTTGCTGCTTCTCCCATGAGCAGAAAACTGTCAGTCCTAGAATCCTGAGTTGGCTTTAAATTTAATTATGAAAATGACAAAAAAAGAAATAGAGATTACCACATCTAATCTGTGACCAAGATTCAGGATTCATCCCTTAGAAAAACATGCAAATATTCCAGGCAAGATTGCTCTGCAAACATGACATTGTAAACGCTATGAAGAGTAGCAGTAGCAGAAAAATGTGGCACAGAGTCTGTTGGTCGGTACTGTTGTAGTTCTTTGAACCTTGATCACAAGTATTTGTAATTTGATAACATGGAAAATGAGAAACATAACCATCATTCTCGGGGTTCTGCTCAAAAAATGTGTGTTTGTCTTGCTAAATTACTTTTAAAGAAACTCAATGCAACCTTCAGAAAGAGTAGATGCTGGAATGCATTTGATCAACATCATTTTCAGCATGGATTTTGTAAGTTAACCTGGAAACTTGTTAATTTTACAAGCCCAGGGAAATACATTGTCAGCCATCTTTATTCAATATCTTCTTACTCGTTTTTTGCCACCAGGTGTCAGTACAAGTGCACAGACACCCCAGAGACCCATGAGAAATCTCCTGAAGATCCGTCCAAGCAATAATGACGCTGTTTCATGGCAGTTCTCATGCTCTTGAAAATATTTCATTTTTTTCCTTCCATTGTGGAAAAAAGACAATTTTGCTTACCCATCTCAACAGCACTTTGAGCAGCGTTGTCTATACTAGTTTTGTGTACTATAGGTGTTTGAGAATCAACTGTTCCAAGCGTCTCCACCCATCCTCTGCGCTACAGTTGGTCACAGGGATAGAGTATGTCCCTTCAACCTCTAACCTGAAGATGTGAAGACTGTGAGGAACAAGGCAGGAAGGAGGGATAGTTGTCAAGTGGATATGTGGAAAACACAGCTCAAATACTTCAGATCATTGATAATTACCCTGCTTTTTAAGTTATGGTATATATGCCCCTTCTAGTTGTTGACAACACCTAGCAGTTATGTCCCCAAATTTCACTTATGAGAAATGCGCCTTGGGTCATTGATTTAAACAGCACCCTCAGCATTGCCCTGTTAAAGGCAGGATCATGAGGTGGACTTCAGATGGTCTTTGTAAACAGAATTTCTTATGGCATCCCTTCAGACGATAAGGCTGAAGACAATTCAGATGTCTCAACATTGCAACTGCAGTGCCCAGACTAAATGGAAGTGTCTTTTTTTTAGCAGATTTCTAGCATTACTTGCTTTCCTATTCCAGTCTTTGCACAGAGGCCACTGTAGCCTTCACTTCATTGTGACAGGAATGAAGCTCAGTTTCAGATATTTAATCCTCTTTAATGTAAAAATATGTTTGGAATAGGTGCATTTAATAGGAGGAGAGACTTGAATGAGTATCAAGACTAAGATAATATTTTCATGAATATCACAGAATCTTCTTCCTTTTGATGAAAAGCAAGCTCTCCTCAATGAGGGGAGCCATTCTTGCAGCCTGTGAGATATAGAGTGTTGTGATCTAAATGTAAAGTTGTGTTTCAATACTGCACCAGAAAATCTTCTGTGGGAGAGGAATGGGAGAAGACGAGGAGAGGACTTATTCACTCTTTGCTCCAAAGAGCTCTGCAAAAGTCTTAGCCATAAAAATCCATAAAAAGGCTCCTTAGCTACTCATAGCTCTTAGATTTTGCCAACAATTAGAGGGACTGGAGGTAGAATCTACAGTAAATTTCTGCTATGTCCAAAATGTTAATTGAAAAATCTGGATTCAGATTGCTTTGAAAATAAGAGTGGGCAATTCCTTCTAGAATCAGAAGAAAAGGGTGTTTTTAAAGATAGTAAAGATATCTTAATTTGAAAGTAGCATTGGAAACTGAATCATCTACCTGCAATTTGAAAGCCATGGTGACCAAGACCGTCTATGGCACTCAGAGCTGATGAAAGGTGGGTAATAGCTTGCTCCCTTATCAGCTTCACAGAATAACAACCACATGACATAGAAGATATGATATTATTTTTTAATATCTTATTTACTGACGCTGTAATAGAGTAGTCTGGAGATCCTGGCCTCAACAGTAATGTAAAAAAGTCAAACAGGTTTACTCCATGTACTGAGCAGCACCATTTTGATATAGTGGGGCAAGGACTGGTTTAGTTGAGTTTTCTTCTTCTCATAGTCAAAGATCTTGAATTCATCTGAGGAGGCACTCCTTCTCTTTGTGGATAAATTCTTTACTAAAGAAAGTTTAATGTAACTTATATGCTAGATGCACCAGAAAAATAAGACTTTCTAGAGGAACTGCAGGAAAGTCCTACATTCATTCAAGACAGTGACAGACGATCACAAAAGAGTAGTGAAAGGCATCGCAGCTTTTGATGACTGTATCTTCATGAAGGAATATCTAGGAAAATGGGGAGGATGAGAATGTAAGGTCTCCATGACCAGTGTCACACATTTATTGCATTGGTATTCTTGGTGGTGGCCAGGCTAGGAAAGATTGGTGCCAACAACACCCAAATCACCAAGGGTAGGAGTGGTGCTGGGGTACAAATCTAGGATAATGGAGCAGAAAATTGAGTCTAGATCTGAAGTAAAGGAGGTGAGAAAAGGATCTTTGAGAGGTTAAGAATCATCAGGTTAAACTGTTTGTTCCTCAGTAGAGAGGAGCAGACTCTATTGTTGGATCCCATTTACATCTTAAAGAGTGTTTGTCCTTTCCAATGAAGTTATAGCGTACCTTCAGGATCAGGTGAAGTTGAGCTGCTAAGGTGAAAATGTCTCCAAATCAGATTTTCTACGTAACACTGATGGCTACATTAAACTTATGGACCAAGTCATGTAGACCAAATAGAAATCTGTGAACTGTCTACTTGTGAAAATTATTACTACCAATACTTTTTTGTGGTCATGGAAATGCAGATACAGAGAGATAATGAATTTCAGTCTTCCTCTTTCTCATCCACAGATCCAACAAGAAGTTACTGAAGTTAGAGCAGCTCTAGAACTAGGTAGGTTAATGAAATCTAGGAACTCTCCACTCCTTTAACACGTTGTTTCACTTAGCATTTCATGATAGTAATGCCACAGTGATAATGTTATCACTGAGAAGCTTCCAGCTCATACTTACTGGTAACATGCCTAATATTAGACCTAAAAAGTAACTGGGAACAGGGCAACGTGAGTTGTGTTATCAGCTCAGGTTTGTCTCCAGTGATTCTCCTAGCAGGTGTCAAAATTCTTAAGGTGCTTTACCTGCTTGTCTCCCTGGTACACTGCACTTATCATTTTTCATAGTCTGTGTACCTTAGTGAATAGTAGATTGTATTTTCTGAAGGATGTTTTCACTTCTTTTACAACTCCTCTCTCACTCTTTCACTTTGTTTCATCCAGCAGTTTAACAGATGCAGCCCTGCAGCTGCAAAACTTTACATGACCTACAGAGCATCTTTTATCTTTTGCATTTTGAGTGCTATGCAGAGACAATGACAGAATTTTAAGGCTTAAAGATCCAGATTTCTGGAAATGTTTGGCTTTTTTATTGGGTTTCTTTGAAACCAGTAAAAATTGCCACTCTAAAGTGTTGTTTGTCTTCTTTCTCTAATCAACTTGACTTGAGCGCTTCGTCTAAAAACCACAGTATTTTTACTATTTAAAGTTCTAAAATATTCCTATCATGTTTGCATTCTCTTTATACAATCCCTACATCAAATTCTATAAAAACCTGCCAGAAAATGTTTTCCCTCTCCTTTCCCTCTCCTTCCTTCCTTCCTTCCTTCCTTCCTTCCTTCCTTCCTTCCTTCCTTCCTTCCTTCCTTCCTTCCTTCCTTCCTTCCTTCCTTCCTTCCTTCCTTCCTTCCTTCCTTCCTTCCTTCCTTCCTTCCTTCCTTCCTTCCTTCCTTCCTTCCTTCCTTCCTTCCTTCCTTCCCTCCTTCCCTCCTTCCTTCCCTCCTTCCCTCCTTCCCTCCTTCCTTCCCTCCTTCCCTCCTTCCCTCCTTCCCTCCTTCCTTCCTTCCTTCCTTCCTTCCTTCCTTCCTTCCTTCCTTCCTTCCTTCCTTCCTTCCTTCCTTCCTTCCTTCCTTCCTTCCTTCCTTCCTTCCTTCCTTTTTTAGTTTGAAGTCTCCTATCCCTTCTGTGATAGTGTTACTAGATCAGTGGACAAAGAATGTGATCTAGCTGGACTTCTGTAAAGCCTTCAACACAGTCCCTCCCAACATCCTTCTCTCTAAATTGGAGAAATACCAATTTGATGGGTGGACTGTTCAGTGGCTAAGGAATTGGTTTGATAGTTGCAGCCAGAGGGTAGTGGTCAACAGCTTGATGTCCAAATGAATGCCGGTGAGAAGTGGTGTCCCTCAGGGGTCCGTACTTGGATTGGTGCTGTTTAACATTTTCGTCAATGACTTAGCGAGATCAAGTACACCCTCAGCAAGTTTGCAGATGACACCAAACTGAGTGGTGCATCTGACACACCAGAAGGACAGAATGCCATCCAGAGGGACCTGGACAAGCTTGAGAAGTGGGCCTGTGTGAACCTCATGAGGTTCAACATGGCCAAGTGCAAGGTCCTGCATCTGGACTGGGGCAACCCCCCACTATCAATACACGCTGGGGAATGAAGAGCTTGAGAGCAGCCCTTCCGAGAAGGACTTGGGGGTGCTGGTGGAAGAAAAGCTTGATATGAGCCACCAAAGTGCACTTGCAGGCCAGAAGGCCAGTCGTATCCTGGGCTGCATCAAGAGACGTGTGGCCAGCAGGGCAAGGGAGGTGATTCTGCCTCTCTGCTCCGCTCTGGTGAGAACCCACCTGGAATACTGCATCCAGCTCTGAAGCCCCCATCACAAGAAGGACATGGACCTGTTAGAGCAGGTCCAGAGGGCCACAAATATGATCTACGGGCTGGAGAACCTCTCCTACGATGAATGGCTGAGAGAGTTGGGGCTGTTCAGTGTGGAGAAAAGAAGGCTGCAGGGAGACCTTCTAGCAGCCTTTCAGTACCTGAAGGGGGCCTACAGGAAAGATGAGGAAAATCTTATCAGCAGGGCTTGTTGCAATAGGACGAGGAGTAATGGCTTTAAACAAAAAGAGGGTAGATTTAGACTGGATAGAAGGAAGAAATTTTTTACCATGAGGGTGGTGAAACACGGGCACAGATTGCTCAGAAATGTTGTGGAGGGTAGTGGAGGTGCCATCCCTGGAAACATTCAAGGTCATGTTGGACGAGGCTCTGAGCAACCTGGTCTAGTTGAAGATATCCCTGCTCGCTGCAGGGGGTCTGGGCTAGATGGGCTCTAAAGGTCCCTACTAACCCCAATCAGTCTGTGATTCTATGATTCTATGATATTCTGTCTTGAGTACTTTATGCTGTGGTTTTTCAATTTTATGTGAACACAGAGTATTTGCCAAAGGCTCAGGCTTATTTCCACTTGAGTTTTGAACATGAAGGTGTGTCACCATGTTAACTCTCTGTGAAACCCTTACACCGACCTGTCACAAGAATGGCATTCTAGGCACGTACCATGTGAATGACTTCTTTTGCCCAAGGGCAAATGGCATCTTTTGCTATCTGCATTTAGAGATGTTTTTGTTTGTCTCCTGTTTGTAAGTCACCTGTAAATCAGTATCTCAGCTGGTCAAGTTGTTGCAGCATTGTTCTGTTAGCAAGATACAGAGATATGATGTATTTCTCCCACGACTGGCTACCCCAGCAAATGGCAGACTTCTCTCAGCCCAACTGCTAAAATGTTTGATTTCTTGTTCTTACGCAGACCTTAATTGTCTCAGTGTCAGACCATGAACTTCTTTTTTTTTGTTGCTCTTCATCTGATAGTTACAGTCATCATCTATCAGTATTTGACCATATTCAACACAATACAGGTTTTCTCTCCTTTAAAAGGAAAAGGTATATTGAATCTAAAAACAAAAAATAAAAAAAACAAACCCAACATTTTGCTGTACCTTGTTGCAGTCACTAGGGAACTCCCTTTTCAGGCTAGGGACAGAGTCAATTTAGCATCGAACATGTGAGCAGTTTGCATTCATCTTCCATTGCAATGCAGTAGTGAGACTTGTCTGTAAACAAGATTCAGTAAATCTCATTTGCTCTATACTGTTCTGATGGACATTTCAATGTTCACTTAACCAAGTTCACTCTGCCAGCTGCTGAATCTGGCACGTGGAGATATGCCCTGTTGACTCCAGTAGATGCACCTCTTCAAGAGACTGCCAAAGCTGTCTTTACACCACTATCTATTGATTCTAGGATTTGCCTGGCAATGGCTCAGCCACTCATTTCAAATATGATTTGATCCAGTTCCCACAGATGTCAATTTAAAGAACTCCCATTGATTTCAGTGGTTAGTGGATCCATCTTTTACTTTTTTGGAATTACCTCTGCCCTGAGAACAGCACAAGCCCCTGAACAAAGGGGTGCCAACTAGGACTAAAGAGTCATCTTAGCTTTTCACACACACAAAAATAACATCCTGTTATCAGGAAGAACCAGAGAAACACAAGAATCAAAAAGCACATTTTTTTTCTGCCTTTCAACTTTAAGCAACTACAGCACTGCAAGTTCCTATTCTTGCGCCATATTGTGTCATCTCAATTTCCAATTGAATAAAGGGTTTCTGTGAATGCAAGCTACTGTCTTTTGAAGGGTGACATCTAGAATATTTATATATTTTAAACCTGACTCACAAAGAAAATTGTACACAGATGATTCAATTATAATAATTCATATTTACTTTAAAAAGTATTGCTATTCTCAGGCAAACTGAGAGAAAATAATATTTTGCTAAAACCCCTATTAAACTATCTTGCATCCCCTTCCCTTTGTCACTAATTACTCAAGCATGTGTGCAAACAGAAGATTTCTTCCTTTTTCTCTAATTGAAATTTTATTATGGGCAAACAGAAAGCTGCAAATTAAAAGTAATATATATGCATGTACAGAAGCACTAGATATTATCAACTTGCTCTGAAGGAGCAGCTCTTTCTTGCATGAATCAGTCTGTAACATTGCAGCTGAAGTTTAGGAATTCTCCATTGCGGCACCAGTTACAAAACACCATCTTTTTCCTAAATAAAGCAAGGGACTGAGGTCACAAATGGAGAAAATAAATTCTGGTTAACCTAGGCTGCACCCTTCTGCCGTTCTTTGCTCAGGCTTCTGACTACAAAAGAAGTCCTCTGTTCAGTTTTAGCTGTATCACTTATGTGCAAGTTTCCGTTTCACCCTAAATCCTTTTGAGACTTCCAGAACTCACATCATCCCCAGAGCTACTTGAAACTGTATAAAGATCAGGCTGCCTCCCCTCAAGAGCAGTGGTCCCCAAACATGGCTACCAGAAGTTTTTAATTTCCTATGGCTGTGTGTACCACTCAACACTGAGAAACAGTTAAGCTTGAGGCTTTCTGTGGTGTATTAGTTGCCCAATACAGTATAGTTGTCCACAGGACAGCGATGATTAGGGTTCTATAAGAATCAAAGAGCTATATTTCTGTTTTGGTTTAGCCCCCTCGCTACCAAAACCTTGCCACGCAAACCCACAACAATTTCTTTTGCTCACCTTTTAGATCCTGCATAATGCAGTGCTTAGCAAGACTAATTTCTTATTTCCCAGTGATTACAAATCAGCTTTTTTACTGCTCCCAAAATGCATGAAATAAGTGAGGCTTTAATGTGATCATACCATGTGAAATACTATGTGTCTGAAGAATTCCTTTTCTAGCCATTTAAATATTCTTAAGTCCATCCTCTGGTACTGTAACCGGTACACACAGAATGACCTTCATCCACCTTGTCAAATGCTTCCACACTCCAAACAAGGTATTAACACATCAGCTGACCTTTGGAATTGGTCCTTAACTCCCCAGATATTTTTGGGAATTGTTAGGGAAGTTATGAGTTGACTTGAGCCAAAAGCATATCATTGCTCAACTCTACCCTGGTGTAAAACCAACATCAGAACACATTGAATTGAACCCTATAGTTCTTACTCTTAACCTGACAGCAACAGAGCAGTAATCTTGAGGGAGTCTGTTCCAATAAGATCTTTCATCTCAGCTTTTTGATACAAGAGGTCCATTAAACCCAAAACATTCCAGGTAAACCAAGTCTCTTGCAGATTATCAAGTATTTTGCCTTGTAAAGACAAACATTGTCGGTGGTTTCATCCTAATGTACCAGGAAATTAGTGCTTGCTTAGGGCTTGAGCAGTGAAACAATTTTAGACAGCAGAATCTTCTCTGAAAAACCTTTTCCACTGTGTATAGCACCAATCACTCAGAAATGCGTTCTGTTGCAGCAATTTCTGTATTTCTGCTGAATAGTGAGCAAAAGCAACATGCAAAAGTAACAAAGATGGTCTGGGCATGCATGGACCTGAGTGTACAAAATTCATGCAGCTAGTCTGCATGACAAGCCTAAGTGTTGGACAGAACCAGAGAAAGGGGCTTTTGTTTTTAATTGGAAAAATGACTCCCAGGACACGTAGCTTGTTTTTGCAGCCATGAGAATAAGCACCACAATGACTAGACATACTATGCCTGCTGATATTTTAAGGAGGTTAGAACAACAAACCGCCACCTTATGTATGTGCTTGCCTCCTAGCAGTGGATTCCTGTTTTAATTTTAGTTTGCTTTATTGCTTGCTGGTTAGAGCAGCAGGCAATACTAAAATTGTTATTAAATGCAATCTGTCTCTTTAATAACAGTTTCAAAATTAAAATCATAAAGTTGATTCATAAAGCACAGAAATACATACAGTAGTTGGAGTAGCCTTCTTTCTGGGGCATTGCTGAAATGTACCAATGCAATGGACTTCACAGAAATAGGTTGCAATTACTGTTGTTGATGGGAGCAGGGAGCTTGTAATAACCAAGATGCGTGTATTACATGTACAATATAAATTTCAAAAAGGCTGCTAGGACCAGAGGACACTGCTTTTTTGTTTAGTGGTTGAAAGGTGGTAGCTTGCTTTTATTAGCCACCAGCCATTAAGGGCAATGGGTTAGCTGGAGTGTATGTAAAAGGAAATTTGTGCTGTATATTAATAAATGACAATATAAGCCAATCTAGAGCTATCCAGAAGTTTTCAAACAGCTATGTTTGTGTTGTGTTTCATGTGTCAAGGACGCCCAGAAGCATGTCTGTGTTTGATCATTTTTCTGGGTTTGCCTGTAACACATGCAAGGAGAAAACGTCAGGTTGCTGTGGGACAAACCTTCAGGAAACACACTTCTGGGTGTTTCTTTTCTCTAGACTCAGCCCAGACTATTTATCTTTAGCCCTGCTGGTTGAGAACCTGTCATGTGGAGCAAGCTTATTTTATAAACAACCCATCTTTTTTAATCTTGGTAAGGAAAAGTGACACCCAGACGTCAGAAGAAGCCAGCAGCAGGCCAAATGTGAATAGTTCTCTATTATTCATAGCAAAGGTTGGAATTCCTCAGTGTCTTCCAAAACATCCACAGAGGCCCCCAGCTATTGATTCAGCAACTCTATTAGTGGAAGTAGCTGCTAGAGAGAGAAATGTTGGCGCCACTGTGTCCCTGTTGATGTTAGAAGACTAACAAACATGAAATAGGGTGTAATCTTCAGAAATAGTTAGCTCTTCCTTGCATTCAAATGTGGATTTTCAAGCAGTGAATTTGAAAACCCATATGTTTAACTGATACAAATCACCCTTACTTTCCCATTTCCACTCTCATAGTTATGTGTCAGTCAGCTGTTTAGAGATGCATCCATATATTTTGGAGAGTTGGAAGAATCCTTTTATTACATTTTACAGAGGAAAATGGAAGAAGCTAGGGGTTTGACCAAGGTCAGATAAATTAAATCTATACTAACATAGTAAATGTGACTTTCTATTCCAAAACTGCATTCAGACTGCCTCTTGGGATGGTCCCTGGTCTATTCTAGTTCCTGCACTGTCTGGAAACCCTTTGGGAAGGATCTGGCACAGTCCAAAAACATGTCAGGGAAGACTCTAAAAACTGAACGGTTAAACTGTTGGATTTTTCACAACCATTTTCAAAATTGCCTGCAATGACTCCGAAAAATAAACAATGTTTATTTCAAATAATTTTGTACCTGGTGAATATATCTGCAGCATACACTGAACTGACGCTGAACCCAAGACAGTAAATCCATAGCAACTTTTAAGTGAATTTACCAGTATGTATCCAGAAAAACATCTGACAGACAACTGGTGTTTAGACTTGAGCTAGTCTTTCAGGGTCAGGCTTCATCCTAGGTCCTCCAGAAAATCTTTGTCACTTTTGCAGACATGGAGCCAGCATATGATGGCCTGTGTCTATGTTACAAGTCCAGAAACTTTATGGCCTTTCTGCCTAACTCACTTGCAAGAAATGGTTGGGTCCACTGACACTCAAGTGACTTTGCAGATTTTAAGTATATTCTTCACTAAAATTAGTCTTCATCACAGTTTTCTATTGTTTCCATTTCTTGTCCTTCCCTGTTCAGAATGTTTTCAAGAAAACATTGAAAAACAAAAGATTGTACCGCTTAGCACATTGTATGAGTGAATAGAGAAGGTATGTAGAGGAATTGCCTTCTGAAACAGGATATTCAGATATAATCACTGATTTAAAACAGCAACAAAACCAAAAAAGACCCCTTAAAAAACAAATTCCTTGAAAACTGAAAGCTGCATGTAGCTTTAAATACAATGAGGGTGAAGACAGCAACAGGAGACTTGTCTCATACAGAAAAATCAGGTCTTTTTTTTTCTTTTTTGTTTTACCCTTATGACACTATTTCTGGTCTATGGACAGATATATATATCATTGACAGTATTATTTTCACAGTGCCCTCTGTTCTGCAAGCAAGCAATAAAACTACTTAAATTTAAATAACATTCTATTGCTAGTGGCAGGCAAACACTGAAGGTGCTGGTGGCTGTTTTAAGGATCACAAAGATTTGTAATCATTGTATTTCTTCTGTCACAGTGTTTCCTTTTTTTCCTCTTTTTTTAATCTTTATTTTTAATCCTTTCCCCCCCCGCCCCCAGTGCAGCTGTATTTCCTGAGGCACTCTTATCTAATTAAAGAAAAAAATTTCTCATTTTGTTCTTCTTTCTCTTTGCTGTTTCTATTCTATCTAGGTGGCTTATATTGTCCTCACATGGGATCATCTCTTTGTACATACACAGGGAGCCATTTTCAGGTTGTTTGCACCAATCCTGTTATTTAGCCATTTGTGCCTGTATCTTTTATACATAGTGCTCTGTGTTCACAGTCTCCCTCATTACAGTCATTTCTTGCAATTCTGTTCTTTACTTTGGTATCAGAAGATTACAGACTTCACACTGGACTTGCAGTCTACATCAGATTTGTGCATTTGTGTGTTGCCATTTACTTTATTTGTTTCTATAACAGTCTTTGAAAAGGGAACAAGACACCCTGAATGTTAACATCAAACAGACCTTGCAAGAAAAACAGTCTTCTAACTTTCATCTGAATTGTACAGTGTTTTAATCATCTCATCATCCCTATCTTGCTTTAGCAGTTTGCTCTGGCGAAGAAAGAGAACTGGTACAAATAGGTGATCTTATGAGTAGTATGGGAAGGTGAAGATGAAGTAAAATAAGGCTCTGTTGTACTTTTCTTTTTCTAAACAAACTTTCTGTTGAGCTGTCTGCCTATTTACATACCAACCTATAACCTTTCTCAGAAGACTATTACACCACTTTTCTTATAAAACTCATACTCTAGTACAGTTTTGCTCCTCTGGACTAGCAGAGGATGTAGTCACAACTCCCTTGTTATTAGTAAGATAACTGTAGATTCAATAGGACATATAATGACCAAAAAATGAGGAGGAGAAAGAAAAGACAGTCCAGTTTATTTCATCTAAGCATACTTGGCCAAAAGATTATTTTGTCTCCAACAGGAGGATATTTGCTGAAGGATGTGTTAATGTTTTGGAACACTGATATCACTGGAGGATGTTATGAAGTCTTAAAAACATAGGTCTGATTCTTGGCTGGTTTTGACAAGTATAATTTCATCAATGATCATAGAAATTGAAGTGAAGAAATTGAAAGCATTCCTGATGATTTCAAAAGAAAATGAATGTAGTCAGTCCAGTGCTGTCATCCTGGGTCTACTAGCAGCCAAAAGCCATGGCCTTAGTATCTGTACTTCTCCTTGACCCTGTATTCTCCTTCATGTGCTAATTCTGTTTGGCACTTGCACTCAGATGTCATCATTTATTACTGAACTGCTGATCATTTTTATTTGGTGTGGTGTTTGACTGAAGGAAAGAAACAAATAGATAGAATGAGGAAAAGTCACGGGGGAAACAGAAGGCAGGACAGAAAGAATCAGAGAAGATATGAAAAGAGCGATGAATAAAAGCAGACAACACAGTGGTATCGCTAGTCTTAGCTTAATCCATGAATTTTTATGATCTCTGTCCTTCAGGCAACCAGACTGAAGAATCATGAAGGTCTTTTCTAGCCTTAAGATGAGCTAATCATGTTTTTTTACCAAGTAATACTTAATAGGCCAATAAAGTACCAGCAAAGCTGGGAATCAGTGATAATAGCTAATAGCATAAATGCTATATTTTACCCCATCCCCCTTTTTTTTTCCCCTAGGCTTCTATTGACATCAGAAGGGAAAGGGTAATTTGTAATCTTAGCCATGCGGACAGGCCTACAGTTACGAATTAAAATACGATCCAGCCTTTTCCACAGAAAGACCTGCAGTTAAAAATCAGGCTGGACTTTTTATCTGATCATCTTTTAATATCTGTGATTAAATTAAAGCTGCCTGTTCTCATTCACAGTTTTCCTTAGAAGATTTGACAATGGTTTTCAGTTTTATTTAATCTTTTTTTTCTGTTTTTTTCTTCAGACACATTTTAAACATTTCATCCCCAACTTCTATTAAAGGCAAGCATGACTTCTGCTGATCTAAATGACAAAGGAAGTTAGTAGGAAGCAGTATTTGAAGAAGAAGGAATGTTTGGAATATAAATGCCAGGTGAAATTTAAATTACAAGAAATTTTAGTGGATACTCAGTCTTTGTTATAGTTTGTTAGTGTTAATGGTGAGATCTGCTGGAAAAAACATTGTCTGGACTCTGTGTATCTAGTCTGTCCAAGAGTTCTGTATTGCTATTAGTTACAGAATTTATAAATTCCTTTATATTGTCCAATAGCTGTTATTATACTTGTGATGTTTTCTTCTGGTGCATAAGCTGTCAGCAGTTACCTATCTCCATTGCTCTTATTAGTGTCATCACACAGCAGTCTATCAAATAACCATCAAGAAATGTTTCTACTAAGAAAATACACTCTGAAACAAATGTCATCTTACAGCAATTGGGAGAGAAAATGTTTTCCAAATAAGGTAAATAGAACTGTGGGTTAAATGGCCTCGAGAAAAATACCTGATCCTGAAACTGAAACAGTTCAGAAAAGTCTCAAGTGAAATAAAAGATTGATCAGTAGGATGATGTAATAATGGTAGATATGCAGAATCAACATCAAAAAAATTTGCTTCTCTAAAAAATATATGACATGACCTAAAATTACCAGCTTGGTAGAAGATAGGACTTTGTCAGTGGTGCAACATGGTTTTATCCCATAACTTCATTGCTTGGAGTGACCTGTCATATGCAATTTACTCAGCAGAACAGAGAATCAGTCATTCTTTGGGCGCACAAAAACCCTCTTAAATATTCCAAACCTGATTACTGAGTTGAGGATAGTTTATGTCTCCAAATGCTTGGCTGATAATATCTAACTCTCTAAGTAAATACTCATTAAGGGTTCTTTATTCAGAGAAGGAGAAAAATAAAGTTTTGACTGACATTAAATGAAACAATCTTTGAGTATGGCAGGCTATTGGTTACTGTGGGGTTAAATTGTGTGAAAAGAACATATTTTCAGTACAGTCAGTGGTAACAGAATGATCTTGAAGCCAAAATACAATTCCAAGTGAGCTACATTCCACAAAATGGGCTCTGACATGTGCTTCATGATAGAAACCTACAAGCAGATGACTTTATGCAGAAAAAAAAAGCCGGTATTATTTCTTGATTGGCCAGTGGAAGATACAGTCTTCCATTCTTAGTTATGACTCTAACCTATTCTTTAAATATTTTTTTATAAATAAGCAGGGTTACTCTCTGAGTAATTAGCTGTGAGTAGAAACATCAGAAGCTAAGCTGATACATACTGTGCTTTCTCTGTCTCATTCGTTCACCTCTGTTTCTTTTTAAAACAAAGGCAGAAGGGGAGAGAAGAAAGAGATACATTCATGCAGCTTCTGCAACAAATGGGTTTCATACCAAGTGAATTTTCATCATTCATCTTAAAATGCCTACTTATGTAGGAAGGAAACCAAATGAGTTGAAAATTAATTTGTTCCATTAGATTGCAGTGGCCAGATTAGACTGTTAATTGCTCACTTTTGCACTGCTTTTTTCTTGATGAGATGAAAACAAAAACAGTATTATTTTTTTCTTTTAGAAGGATATTGTGTTAAGTTATAACATATTTTCTGAGGTTTAATTTAAATTTAAAAGAAACTTGCTAGTTTAGTGTCATGCATCATAATATACATGGCAAACTCAACAATAGGAAGAAAAAATATCACTAAAAAATGGCATGATTTTCAAGTAAGTTTGAACAAATAGAAAGAAGGAACAAGCCTGTAGCACTGCTCCTGGTAATATATTTTGTGATTAATTGAAAATATTTTGCTTTCAAGAAAAAAAGCAAAGAATAATTTTAAGGGATCAAATGCCTAAAAATAAACACAAAAGTACAACACAAAAGTCTTAAAGCAAATATTTATGATTTACTTAATATTCCTCGTCAAAAAGATGTGAAAGTGCCACCAATTTATTTACTTTATTTATGGGAGCTATCTTATAAAGATGACTAGTTTTCTCAATAAATTAAGCAGTTCCTGACTATTGTGGCTTGTGGACTGTGAAAATACCTGGTGACTACAATCGCTTTTGTAACTTCCAGGCAAAGTCAAGCATAGTTTATTTTGTGTATGTCACACCATTGGTTCTCCCTTATTCCTGGCATTGAATCATGTTGAGAAAGCAGCTTGATTATAATTAGTGTGGGAACTTTCTTAGGTCATTTGTTTCTGTTGCTAAACAAAATTTCAGAAATTATTAGGAGTATCTCAATGAGATATACTGAGTTGTGTTAAAAGGGATGCTCAGATTTTTTTACATACCTGCTCAGCCTTTTGCAATTGTATAGGTGACTAGTATTGTGGAACAGATTAAGATTCAACATACTCGAAATCACTGTTATGTTTTGAAGCCACTATTCAGATACATTTGCTTTCTTCTCATCCTCAGGAACTTCTCCTGATTGCCAACCCTAAGAAGATAGTCTAGCGTGCCCTTGCAATGACATTTGCCACATCCCTTATCAGTCATGCATGCATCCTATCAAGTCCCATGAACTTGAGTATGACCAGTTTGACTAAATGCTCCCTAACCTGAAGATAAGTCTTCCTTGCTCCAAACTTCTCCATTTGTCTGAGGGACCTAGGATTCCTGAGGCAAGCCTTAGCAAAGAGAAGGCATTGAGCATACTGGATTTTTCTATGTCCTTTACCACCAGGTCCCCTGCCCTATTCAGCAGTGGGCACAGATTTTCCTTCCTTTTCCCTTCATTTCTGAAATACCTATAGAAGCCCTACTTGTTGCCCTTCATATCCCTCACCAGATAAAATTCTAGGTCAGCTTTGGTTTTCCTAGCCCTGTCCATGCACACTTGAACAATATATTTGTCCTGTGTTGCCTACCCATGCTTCTAGCTGTTGACTGCTTCTTATGCTTCAGTTTAATCAGGAACTCCTTGTTCATCCATGAAGGCCTTCTGTCACTTTGCTTTACTTCCCACTCATCAGGAGGAACCATTCCTGATGTGGAGGATGTGTTCATTGAAAATCAACCAGGTATTCTGGACCCAGCTTCTCTCTGGGACCATATCCCATAGGATTCTTCCCTGAACAAGTCAGCTGTCCTGAAGTCTATGCATTTCAGATACTTCCTGGCTTGAAAAAAAATTGCTTAGGTTTAATTTATATCATCAGATAGGATTAGATGGGCACCCTTAATCATGGACTTTTTATCTTCCAAGAAATTGTGCTATGTAGTGACTTATAATAAAGGTGTTGATGTCTGTATAAAAGCTACATAAGTATTCACCCAGCAGTCTTTGTTTGAAGGCTTTTGCAAAATATTTGGAAAAAAAACTTTCCTAAGTGTCATGGTTTCAGCACAAATACAAAAAGTAGCCCAATACAAGCTATTATGAAGAAAATTAACTCTATCCCAGCCAAAACCAGTATACTAAATGGCCAACAGCAACAACAAAAAACAGTAGAGGCTTGTTGGAATAGAGGTGATCATAGAAAACTGGATGAACCTACTGTGTCTATTTTGAGAAATACATGAAGATGTTAGGCCTTAAGATTATCAGTAGTACATTAAACAGTGTTTATAGGTCTTCCTTTGACCCTGTTTTGGAGGAAGATAGCCATCTTCTCGGTTGCCATGACTGTAACTGCCTATACTTTTGTCCCTTGAAGCAGAAACCTGTCTTCTTTAAGGTCATTAGCCAGTAATATTGTGCAATCACTCGGTTACCAAATAATTTTAAAACTAATTTAAATAAAAGAATGATCATACACATGTGTTGTACCAATAATGAATAATTACTTTCCACAAATATTATATTTACTTTAAAGGACTGTTAACAGAAACTGACTTGAAAGCACATTTCAGAAAACAAAGCCCATAAAAAGAAAATGAAGTAAGCTAAGTAGTCCCAGGATTATATTCTCAGTCCTGTTGAGACATGCAAAATGAAATCCAGAGTCCTACTTTCAAAAATTGCTGATGTGGGATATATCTAGTGATATTTTAGACCCCTGCAAAGTGGTCACCTTTGGCTGCTTGTACAGTCAAGGGAAAGAAAGAGTCATTTCCACTGTGTAGTTCATCAGACCACTTTTAGGCACCCTGTGTCTTCCCTGACTATATGCGACATCTCTATCAGACACAGATCTCCAACTTGTAGGTCTCCATACAGAGTAGGAAGAATCTTTAGTAATTAGGCATCAAACTAGCAATAAGTATGTCTACAGCTCCTTACAAGAACACCTTTCCACATGCTTCGTTCTCTCCAGGGACAAGGCTGATGTTTCCATTAACTGTAGCAGCCCAACATAACACTGACACAGGGGCCCTTGGGTACTAATTCTCTGCAGAAACACCACATGACAGCAATGGTAGCATCTGCAGAAGAATCTGACAGAGGCTTAGACCCTCCTGAAGCTGAGGTTAACCAAGACTTATCTGGGTCAAGTTTAACACAGCCACTGAGCCTCTTTGGCTACTGTGTGATATAGTGGTATCTATAGGCAATTGACTTCTACAGTGTCACAGCAATGTACACATCTGCTTCCTTATGCACCAGTATAAGTTCCTCTGTTTCTTTTACCAAAGTGTGGTTTGACTTGCCAGAAGACTCTTTGATTTATAACCACCTTCCTGCTACTGTCTTGGGCTTAATAACTGCCTGAATATGCTCTTGGTGTATCCAGAAGTTCTCATTGTGATTGCTAGTGAGTGAGGAAGGAAAGGGACAGGAAAACAGGAACGGTCTATCCTACATCCAGGATAGTTGAAAAATTTTGCTGATTATGCTCAGTATCTGATACTACTAGATACCTGCGTATGCATGCAATCATGCACCAAATGATGACTGCCTGCTTTGTGCACATATTGAACCAAAGAGATCCAACCAAGTTACATCAGCTCTCAAAGGCAGGTTATATTAGCTGTCCCACACAATGAACTCAGAGGCATGCTAATGATGCTGCATAGCTGTTGGCTGGTCTTGTGCTGGTGTTGGCATATGACCATCTGGATGAGGCATATGACTGTCTGTATCTACCACAAGAGACCTTTCATAAGGACTACCCAGACACTCCTGGAGAAAAACTCCCTCAGAGAAGTATTTAGTCCTTGCTCTTAATTATCGACAATTGGCCACGCCAACATAATTGACCAAAATCCTGAAGACTGAAGGTTAACGTGCCTATCAAGATGCCTTTTTATTTGCACGTACTGCCGTAACTCGGGATTTTGGCCAACCATTTCTTATATTTCTCTTTTAAAAGGGGTACGACCTGTTGATACCAGAGATGAATGAGGAGTTATGTGAATACGTCTGCTCCATCAGTTTCTATTTGCCATCCTGAAGCTGCACTGCGTTTCTGTCTGTTATTAAGGTGGGGGAAAAAAGAAAGAAAAAAAAATAAGTCTTTTACAATTTCTTGAAATGACTACTTTGTACATTTTTCTTATTTCTCCTACCATGCCTTTTCTGAATCAAACAGCACACTCTTCCATGTTTCTTTCATGTCACTTTAGAGCCTCTGCAACTGTAGTAAGGAAGTACATTGTTTTCTTTTTCCTTTCATAGTACTGGGACCTGTTGTCCACTAACAACTTAGACAGGTATTGCATGTATATTTTCTTATTTTAAATGAGTCTACCTAATCTTTGGGAAGTAATTAATATCTATTTTTCATTCACAGACCCAACTATTTTTGTTTTGCGGTTTGAGGAGTTTTACCCTGTGAAGCTACAAATCAAATTGTTTTTAAGGAATCTATTAAAATTGTTGGAAAGTGAAGAAAAAAATTGCTCAAATACCTCTAAACCAAACCTGTAAATAATTGTATTTTACAGTGTAGATATCAATGCTGGTATTCCTTATATTTACTGGAGATGATTTAACCTGTAGCAATCCTGTTAGGTTGTATTTATCATCTCTGGAGAAAAAAGGGTGCTTTAGGGTAGTTTTTCTGACTTATTGTAAAAGTGCATACAATGATTAGATGAATCACACTTTAAAAGTTACTGCTTTAGTCCATCAACTCATTCAATCAGATAATACCACCTTATTTCTCTGGATTTGTTAACCCTACCTTACTTCATGCTCTTATCCAGGTTAATTTATATCTCAGAATATCAGCAGAATTATTATTTACCTCTCTGTGAAACTTCCTTCATTTCCTTCTATGTTCTTCTTCATTTGTCCAGCTCTCAGAAACAGGCACCTGTCTGCCAGACAGGGCCTGAACGTCGCGAGACTTCTCTCCAACACAACTCCCGGACTGGGTGCTAGAACTAAACAAAGTTTTACCCTCCTTCATTTTAGTGTAGTGGTGCTCAGAGCTGATGACACACAACTCAGGCTGTCCCACAGAACGAAATCCTTCTGGATTTAAACTCCCTCGTTTTTAGTTTATGTTACCATATAACATCAAAGTTTGCTATAGGAAATTTGGACACACTGCTGTTTCTTTCAGGCTTGCCAAAAAAGCTTAAACATAAAACAGATGGGCACCAGATTAAGTTCATATTTTGTCAGAAGAAGTTCCTGTTTAAAGGGAATGTCTTTTATGTCTTTTTTGCTGTTTTTCTCTATTGGCATTGACAGCTGGAATTGAAATTTTACCTGCCTGCCTTAGATTCAGGTCCTATGTCTGATGCTGAAGTGTCTTGGCAGTGCACTTGGGAAGCGAAGGAGCAGAGCAGCCAATGCAACTGAGTGTGACTTTATTGCTGCTGGTCTTCAGGTCTCATCCCCCATGCGAGCTAACCTGGCAGGTGTGTTTCTCGAGGGAAAATTATTGTTAACAGAGAATGGTTTAGGTTTCAATTTAGCTTGAACTTTCCAGACGTTTGCTGTGGGGAATTCTTTTTGCAATTCCTCCGAGTGAATTTATAATCAAATGAGTGTTCGGTTTCATATTACTGCATGCTGAGAAGGAAGTCTACCATGGGAACAAATATCTGAACTAAATATTCATGTTCTTCAACTTAAAAAGTGGGAGGAGTAAACTTTAACTTCTGCCTCCTCAAAGAAATAAAAAAAAAAAAAAATGCTTCCTGGACTGGCATAACTTAAAAGACTGTAATACATACTATGACGAAGGAGAAAGAATTATGTTTTCTTCTGTAATGTAGGCACAGTGAAAAGCTGAATAATTATACATGGTACTAGACATGAAAAACACTGTTTAAGTTCTTGACATTAAGTACTAAACTGAACTGACAGGCTGCAGCTGAGCTCTGTATCTTGTGATGTTCTTGTCTGTGGGAGAACTACAGCAGAGCCTCAAAACAACAATGGCATTTGCATCCGATCACTTTAGAAATAAGGCATGAAAAAGTCTCCTGTCCAGACGTTTCTGTGGACAGAAAGGCAGACAGCAGAGGACATAGGATGATGTGGCCTTGTGAGTCATCAGCCTGCAGGATTACAGATCAGCAGCCATAGAAATCATCCTGAGATATTTTCAGGTCCTTTTTCTGTGCAGTAAAGATGGGGTTCAAAATTACCGCTGGTATTGGCTGTCCAGTAAGTTGGTTTCAGTGTTCCAACCAGAAGCTGGAAAATCAGATAATTTTCAAAAAGGAGGAATCAGGTACACTGAACTTATGCATATTGTGTGCATATTTCCTGGAAGGATGGTAAATACATAAAGGTAAAGAACTCCTAAGACTGACAAAAATAGTTTTTTTTCATAGAAGTTCTTATTTTTTGTCAATTTTTTTTTTTAACAAAAAGTGTGCAAACTATCATTTTAGAAGTACACATGGATGAAAATAATCCCTATCACACATTTTTTTTTAATTCTTCTTCTTTTATCATCTTGATTATTTTTCTTACTTCCCTGGTTTCAGCAGAGAAAAGATTAACCATAGGAAAGAGGCAAATGCTTTAGTATACTCAGGTTAAAAAGGTACATCTGTTGCTCTCTGGAAGATACCTTTTTCTCCAGACCAGAATTATTGTAGTCTCCGCCAGATAGAATTATTTTATAAATATCAAATTGAACTATGACTCATCATGCAATGACTTAAACTCAGATGTGAAGCAGAAAGTTGTAATCAATCCTACCTACTTAGGCAGCATAAAAAGCATTTTAGCAAATAACCCTCACACCGCTAAAGGATCAGATCCTTTTATCCCAAAATTTGTAAAAGTCTGCATTCAGTAATATATGGCTTTATTCACGTGTTTTCTCCTGCAGAAAACCTTGTATATGTTACTTGTTCCATGGACCTCTTAGACAAAATGCAGAGTAAAATCCGTCTCTTTATTTCTGTGTTGCTTAATTTTTCTGAACAATAGGGACTGTCGCGAATGAGTGGTTAGGTCACCTAAATTATCACTCCAAGGTTTTGCAATAAAAGATTTTACTGAAAATTTAGAAAATGTGTTCTTACATATTTCGTTGGCAAAGTTCACTCTATGAGTTATTAAATGAATAGAATACTGAATAAAAAGGGGTTTTGAATAGAATATGATTTATACAGAGTGGAAGAAAGTGTAAGCGGGTAGGGGGACCCTCCCATTGGGTTATCAGACTGGACCCCCTTGCTTTCTAAATTCCTTCTCTGAGAGGAGCCTAGGTGCAGCTGGATCCAGAACTGGCCTTAGACCACTATGGTTTATGTCTAAGGAATATGTTTATCAGTAATTCAGCAATGTGCTCACAGTTTAAAGAGAGAGAGAGAGAGAGAGAGAGGAATCTAGCAGCTATTAATCACTAGTTAACTTAATATTTACAGAATGGTTACAAAGAACTTAATATTACAACCACAGTAATATGATATTATGCTTTGAATCGATTCACACACATAATCATAAAAATTCCCCTCGAGTTCATTGAAATACTCACTTTAAATAAAATGATTTTTCAATGGGCAAAGGTTGAGTCTTGAGGAGATCAGCCCAGGTAGTTTGTGAGTTACTCTGAGAGGCGTCACTCAGAAGGAGTTACGCGGCACAGCCCGCTGCGGACCAGAAGAGCTCGAAGGGCCTTCCTTGGCACCGCAGTTTATAGGGTCTCAAGAGCATTGACTTCAGGCATTAGTAATCTACCATCCTAGTCACAATCCACATGATGCACACAGCAGCTACACAATTCCAGTACTACCCAGAATGCAGAGATCTGATATTTACCAGGCGGGTGCAGCTCCAGGCACCAGGAGATTCAGGTGTGGTCAGGGAGCGCCTGATGGACCCAACTCACTGCTCTTGTACAAAGGCAAGGAAAGTGTCAAGTAGTCCCAATTCAATGCACATCAGCCAGTTGTTCCTGCAGTACAAGCAAGACTACAATGTTGGCTGATTCTGGGATTGCCAGGTGTGAGGGGGAGTTGCACCACCACAGGGACACAGTGCCTGTTGCAGTGATGTGGGAATCAAGAAGGCTATGATTGATTATGAAAAGAAGGACCAATTTTTTATGTAACACCTTAAGCGCTCTTGCTGTTGCAATGGAATATTTGTGCCCTTGTATAATAAACCTTGGAGTTATATAGCTTGGGAAATGATTATCACCTCATAAACAGGAAACACCCTCAAGGTATCATCTAAATAATATAGGCAATGTGATCACAAAAATCTGTGTTCCAGCTTCGCAGCAGTCCTACATCAGTTCTTTTATGGTATCATTATGTTAAATGTTTTTAATGCAGGAATATTTCAGAATAGCAAACTATTTTCTATTTCACTGCAGTTTCATTCAGGTCCATTAACATGTGAACGTGAAATAGAAACAGACATTAAATGACTTGTCTAAGGTCACAGTGATCTACTGGGTTAGAAGTGGGAACAGGGACAGAAAACACCTGACATCTGATACTGAGTTTGAGTTGCTGTAGGACTTCATACACATTGCATGTGCGAGGTGACTCACAAGAGTCATTAGAGCTAATGTGAACACCTATGTCTAAATGGCTTACCTTATCTATTATATATACTCAATTCTGAAATTATATTGGAACACACAAAGATGGTTGTCCATGTCCACCCAATGCAATAAATGTCAATACAGTTGACAAGTTCTTGCTAATCTAAACCTAATGTTTATATATTATATGATATTCATACCATAACTTCAGGCTTAACTTTCTTATTGTCACTGTGTGTAAAAATATCTCCATCTTGAATATGTAACAGATTTTGTAACCTAAGACAGCTTTGTTACTGGGCTAAGCTATGAAGTCAATGCTGCTTTGACACATTTGATCTTCAAGAACTGGAATGACCAGAGCTGACTGGAACATCACTGCACCAACAGTCACTGTAACTGCATCTCTATCTCTATCTGTAGTGAAGAGGGACGTGAAGCAGTCGTAGCTGTGCTCAGTGCTGCTGAAGGATGCTAATGGCAGGACACTGTATAGATTTCATCAGCTGTACAACTTACTGCAGCTCTGCGGTCTCTCCACTACTTAGTGACACCACATCTGTTAATATATAACAGACTTGCTGTAATAGGAGCTGTAATTCTCATATAATTTTTCTCTGTATAAATCTTCCACAGTTTGTTACCCCCTGTGAGCAGTAAGATAGCAGGAATGGAATTTATTGTCCACAAGACATCAGTTCTTTCTAACACTTTTTCCCAGGTTCTCATTCTTTAAGGAACTATGGCCCAGATGAACATTTTACAGTGTTTTTACCATCTGTATCCTGCAGATTATATAGTTAAACAATAGGACCTTTGCTGCAGTGCTCATGGCTGCATAAGTGTTCAAAAAAGTTGGGCTGGTGTCCTGGGATTGGGGTGGAAAGGCAGAAAGCTCACTCAGTGGTAGGCATGGTGGCTGCTCAGCTCTGCCTACCAGCATGCTTGCATTCTTAAAAATATCAATTTCTGTATTCAGACGTCTGCAAATGTGAGTGCCACATGCAGAACTCTTGCTCTTCAGACTTCAAAAAACTGATTTGATAGGCCTTTTCAAGCTATTTGAGATCATCCATACTGAGAATAAGAAGCCTGACAGCTGTTAGCAGCAAAGAATACAAATGATAATCAGAGCTGATAATCAGCTGTCATAAAAAAAGACGAATGAAAACCAGAAAAAAAAAATGCTCAAAAATACCAGGAGCATGACTAGTTTGACTGACATAGTGGATAAGGCTATTGTTTGTTCTTTGTGGGATTTATTCAGCTTTGTGATCTATTTTCAGAGGTGTGTGCAAGGAAGGAAGAAGGGAAGAGAAAGGGAAATCCTAGAAAAAGAAGGAAAACAAAACCATATACAGATTTCTTTCGCATCAACAGTTAATTGTATGCAAAAGAAGCTTAGTACTGAACCACTCTTCAATTTTGAATACATACGGTTTTCCACTCTTTTCACTGACATTTCCCTTTGTTTGCATGTGTGATGTGATATGATGATGATAATACAAGCATTTGGCCAGGTTCTGTCCTTTGGCACATGACTCACCCTTCTTGTTAGTTGTAGTATTGTCATTGCACTATTTGATTATTTATTCCTTCACTGAAGGCGAAAACATCCAACTGTCCCATTAAAGAAGACAATGCTAACACTCTTCTCTCTGGCTGTTAGTTTTATTTAAAAGTCTGCTTTCAGTAAAAGCTAAGACAAGAATTTGTAAAGTCTTTTTTAAAATTCTTGTTTGTATGTCATAAAATCTAATAATATGGAACTGCTGAACTACATATTTTCTATATGTAGTTACATTCGCTTAGTTTCTTACCTATTTTGTCTGTGTTTCCGTTTCTGAAACATCTGGTTACATCTCTTTTTTCTTTATTATACGTCCACCATCTATACACATTCACTCGATCTGAGAGGAAGTCCAGCAATCCATAAATACTATTTTTGGCTTAATTACCTTTAAATGCCTAATTCACGGTAGTCATGCTGATATTTCTGCACAATTTTCTCACAAGCTTGGCTATTAATATTACATTGTAGATCAGCACATGATTTTCCTTTTGAATCATTCCACTTCCATTTCACTGAGGACTGTACAAATGTATAAATTGATACTGCTGAGCTTTTTAGATTTAGCCAGCTGCTTGAAAAACGTTAATAGGTTTGGTTGCCTGGGTATACTATTCCAGTTCAAGTCTGTCAAATCATGTGTCTCAGCGGAAGATATTGCCCATAGCACCTTTTTCTAATCTTCTACATTTCCCTAAAGTTTGAAAAGGAGGGACTGTCCCATGACCAAATACATGATTTAGACCTGTGATTTTAAGAATCAGATTAAATAATACATATATATACATATGTATATACACATCGTTTTAAGCACAAGCATGTTACATCATGTGGTGATTCTGACATTAGATGAACGAAGGTAGGCATGCAGGTCGCTCTAATAATACACTCAGTTGTTAAAAAATAAAAGGACAATACTTGAGTTTAGAGATATAACAGCTAAATATGGCTGTTTGTCTTCTAAATGTGCCAGCCAGGTGTTTGCCCACTTGAAAACTACTCCAGTGACTGCAATAGTGTGGCTAATTTGCTGAAGTGCAAGAGTACTAAATTGGTCTCTTCAGTTAAGAGCTCCATTTCCTTGAATTTTGTTTTTTTGTTTATATCGCTGAAAAATGAACTTTTACAAATGCTTTTCAGTAATTTATCCCTCTGAGTGAGTATATAGGCATCCGTGCTGTCCATCCTGGCCAACACTGCAGGGAATATTCAAGGGAGCTTCTTATTTGGCTAACGGGTTAAAGTATCCAGCTGAGGAGGACTCCAGGCTGATGTCCTCTATGAATGAAATACCCCATGGTCACATGCATACACATTTCTTGTAGTAAAATTCTGTATTAAAAAACTACAAAAAAAGCCTTCATTTCACAGTCATGGCATCAATCTGTGATGGGTAGATGAAGAACATGAAATTCTTTGTCAGAAGTGTACTACAGTACACATAGAAGGTAAGACAATAGTAAAATGCCTGAATAACAGAATAGTATAGGAAAAAAACCCCAACAAAAAAAATCAGGAGCTTTATGAGGCAATAATATGTAGGGATTTTAAATTAAGAGGATTTGAGGCAACACAGTCATCTTTACTGTCTCAGGTTTGCCCCTTAGAGCGTGCAGTAATTGCTCCTTCCTATCAGAGCCAAACTATACAGTGTTCAAATTGAATCAAAGCTGTATATTTTTGTGTTTTAAGCATTCTTAGTAATTAGTATTCCAAGACAGTTTGGTCTTCTAAGGGGGCTGCAGAAAATTTCCATCTTTGAAGTGAAAATCCTAGTCAATTACACTGATGGGTAGATCAGCTCCAATTAACTCAATGAGTTTACTATTCTCCTCATATTTATCTGCTGCAGCTTGTATTTTTAAGTTATTAATCCCCATTAAGGACAGCAGGCATTAGTCACTGGCTAGGAGGGAGTATAGAGGTGCAAAGCTACTGGATCTACCATAGTGGGAGCATTGCACAAAGCCCAGGAATGCCTAGTACCGAACTACCTGCAGGAGTTGTAAATATGTATTCAGTAACAGAGGACTTTATCATCAGTATGTTTTATGAGTCGCCTTTTTTTTTTTCCCTCCTTCTACAAATCATTCTACGCGACAGAGAACTGTCCAGTAGTCCAGGCAGAGGTACTTTATCTTCATTTTACAAACGGAAAGATGGAGATAGATATGGATAACACATTTCCCTAAGATCTCACAAGAAGTGCTATGTTCTCAAATCTCATCCTTGGCCTGTCTTTTCTTGACCAATATTACAGCTTTACAGAATCACAGAATGTTAGGAGTTGGAAGGGACCTCTGTGGGTCACCTACTCCAACCCTCCTGCCAAAGCAGGGTCACCTACAGCAGGCTGTAGAGGAGCTTGTCCAGGCAGGTCTTGAATATCTCCAGCGAAGGAGACTCCAAAACCTCCCTGGGCAGCCTGTTCCAGGGTTCCATCACCCTCAGAGGGAAGAAGTTCTTCCTCATGTTCAGACAGAACTTCCTCTGCTTCATTTTGTGCCCATTGCACCTTGTCCTGTCGCTGGGCACTATTGAAAAGAGTCTGACCCCATCCTCCTGACACCCACCCTTCAGATATTTGTAAGTATATATTAGGTCCCCTCGAAACCTTTTCTACTTCAGGCTAAACAAGCCCCGCTCCCTCAGCCTCTCCTCGTAGGAGAGATGCTCCAGTCCCCTCATCATCCTTGTAGCTCTCCACTGGACTCTCTCCAGTAGCTCCTCATCTTTCTTCAACTGGGGAGCCCAGAACTGGACAGACTACTCCAGATGAGGCCTCACTAGGGCAGTGTAGAGGGGAAGGAGAACCTCCCTTGACCTGCTGGCCACACTCTTCCTAATGAATCCCAGGATCCCATTGGCCTTCTTCACGACCAGGGCACACTGCTGGCTCATGGTCCACCTGTCGTCCACCAGCAGTCCTAGGTCCCTCTCTGCAGAGCTGCTCTCCAGCAGGTCTGCCCCAAGCCTGTACTGATGCATGGGGTTGTTCCTCCCCAGGTGCAGGACCCTGCATTTGCCCTTGTTGAACCTCAGCAGGTTCCTCTCTTCCCAACTCTACAGCCTGTCCAGGTCTCGCTGAATGGCAGCACAGCCTTCTGGTGCATCCACCATTCCTCCCAGTTTGGTGTCATCAGCAAACTTGCTGAGGGTACATTCTAAATCTTCATCCAGGTCATTGATGAAGAAGTTGACTAAGACTGGGTTGAGTACTAACCATTGGGAGACACCTCTCTTCTCAACTCTACAGCCTGTCCAGGTCTCGCTGAATGGCAGCACAGCCTTCTGGTGTATCCACCATTCCTCCCAGTTTTGTGTCATCAGCAAACTTGCTGAGGGTACATTCTAAATCTTCATCCAGGTCATTGATGAAGAAGTTGACTAAGACTGGGTTGAGTACTAACCATTGAGAGACACCACTAGTTACCAGCCTCCAACTAGACTCAGCGCCGCTGATGACAACCCACTCAGTTCTGCCATTTAGCCAGTTCTCAATCCACCTCACTGTCCACTCATCCAGCCCACACTTCCTGAGCTTCCCTAGGAGGATGTTATGGGAGACAGTGTCAAAAGCCTTGCTGAAGTCAAGGTAGACAACATCCACGGCTCTCCCTTCATCTACCCAGCCAGTCATGTCATTGTAGAAAGCTATTAGATTGGTCAGGCATGATTTCCCCTTGGTGAATCCATGCTGACTGCTCCTGATAAGCTTCTTTTCTTCCAGTTGCTTGATAATGACCTCCAGGATGAGCTGCTCCATCACCTTTCCTGGGATGGAGGTGAGGCTGACCGGCCTGTAGTTCCCTGTAGTTCTTGCCCTTTTTGAAGATTGGAGTGACATTGGCCTTTCTCCAGTCCTCGGGCACCTCTCCTGTCCTCCAGGAGCTCTCAAAGATAATGGAGAGTGGCTCAGCAATGACATGCGCCAGCTCCCTCAACACTCATGGGTGCATTCCATCGGGGCCCATGAATTTGTGGGCGTCCAGATTGCCTAAGCGATCCCTCACGCAGTCCTCCTCGACCAAGGGAAAGTTATCCTCTCTGTATGCTTCTTCTCTTACTTCCAGGGCCTTGCATTCCCGAGGGCCTGCCTTGGCACTGAAAACTGAAGCAAAGAAGGCATTCAGTAGCTCTGCCTTCTCCGCATCCTCCGTCACCAGGACACCCGCCTCATTCAGCAGCGGCCCCACATTGTCCCTAGCCTTTCTTTTGCTGCTGATGTAGTTGAAGAAGCCCTTCTTGTTATTTTTGACATGCCTTGCCAGCTTCAATTCCAGGTGGGCCTCAGCCTTCCTCGTTGTATCCCTGCATGCTCTGACCACATTCCTGTACTCTTCCCAAGTGGCCTGCCCCTCTTTCCACATTCCATGTACCTTTCTCTTCCACCTGAGCTCCGCTAGAAGCTCCTTGTTCAACCTTGCAGGTCTCCTGCCTCCTTTGCTAGATTTCTTTCTCAGGGGGATGCACCACTCCTGAGCTTGGAGGAAGTGACATTTAAACAACTACCAGCACTCATGGACCCCCCTGCCTTTGAGAGACGTGGCCCACGGGGTTCCTCCCAGTAGCTCCTTGAAGAAGCCAAAGTTAGTCCTCCTGAGGTCCAAGGTTTAACTACCCAGCATCAAGGCAGGTAATGTGATTCAAACTGTTCTGTAAAAAGACTGAGCTGAACAAGAAACTTATAACTGCACTTTCTCCATTGTGTAATTTTCAGTTGTTTAAACCATTTATATTTTATTTGGAAGATACAGGAGACTGAAGGGGGAGTCATTAATTAGTTCAAATATGCAATAATGACCAGGGAAATTTTCGTGGATTTGTTTTCAAATGCTCACAAAAGGCTGAATGTGTTTTTTTTACATTTCACTATGTTTGTGTGCCAGATTTCTCCCTTTCTTTTGCTGTCTTCCTTTTTCTGTGGGACATGACAAGAAAAGGCAGGAGCTGGCTGGGTTTGGACAACAACAGCTGTATAAAAAGGAGACTATACTCTTTAAAGGAAAAGAGGATGTTTTTATTCCCCCCTCCCCCCTCCCAGCTATTTATAGGAGGATAGAAGTGAAATATGAGGATAAATTCTTCATGAATTTCACCAGCCCTCCCTCCTCCCACCAAAAAAAAGAAGAATCAACAGAGCAAAATACCTCGAAACAAGCTTTTTTCTTTCTTTGGCAGCTTGGCAGTGTGGGCTAGTTTTTAATCTCTGCTGGAGCCTTTTAGTAGAATTACCTTATCTCTAATGGCAGCTGTCACTTTACTAAACCTACGCTCACTGCTTTATATTTTCTGCTTTCTCATTTGAGCTGCTATTCTCATTACACATCCCCAAAGGGCTACAAGCGTAGAAAATAACAGAACAACATAACCGAACATAACAGAACATAGCATGACATAACAGAACAAAAGGAAGAAGAAAAAAAAATGGGTGGGAACAGAAAGGGTTATTTAATCCTTGCAGAAGTTGTTCAGTGAAGTGTACTGTTTGGAAATGGCTAATTGCAGTGGCACAGTCGATGTGGCAGGGTTGGTCTGTGCTATTTCTGTAAAGTGCCAATCTTCCCAATAATCAGTAGATTTTTGATACTGCATGGAAAGTACGGTACCTGGATAGCTGCGTTACCAAACAGATAACATAAACTGGACCAGGACTTCTTTATTTTCCTCTCTTTTTCTTTCCTTTTCTGTGTGTTGTAGTTGGTTCAGATTTTGGGGATTTAAATTGATTTTCCTTGCAGCTTTCTCTGCAGGCTTTCGTTGTTCAAATCATGATAAGCTTTGCTCCTAGTACCAGTGGAAAAAGAAAATAAAATATAGGCATGTGTAGGTTTAGAACTCTCATAGGTGTATATACCCTCAATCTTTGACATCAGTAATGTGCTGGAGATATTGTACAATGCTATGTACAATACAAACAGAAATCCTGTTAAACTCTGAGGACAGGCAATCAGGTGTGTGGGTTTGGTTTGGGGTTTTTTTTCTGTGCGTTTATGGAGCACCCAATATAATATGACATGAACCAATGAGAGTTTCCAGCTGTTAAGGTGTTACTGGTGTGGACAGATAAACCCCAAATGAGCACAACTAACCTCACGAAAGGAGGAACAATGGTTAAGTGCGTTGTTTCCTAGTCAGAGATAGGCTAAAGCTGTAATGCAGAGATTTTCTCACTCACTTTCACGGATCCCATTCCATTTAAACCAGCACTGAAACTCCCACTGGGTTGAGTCTTACAGGATCTTGCCAGAAGTCCTCTGTCATCCAAGATTAGAGAACATACAACTCCAGTGAAACCAGCTTGGAGTCCTTTCAGAGCTGATGGTAACTGTGTAACAGTGAATTTTAAGTATTTTACAGGTGATTAGCTCTCAGCAGTGGACAAGGCAATGTGTCTAATTTTATTTTTCCTGTGTTCAGCAAAGTCAAAGTAAGTCTATGCATAGAGCAAACTGGAAGAAGGAGTGGGATTCTACACTTAATTCCCCCCATGGATATTATCTTCAATGGCGCTAGTATGACCTGATTAACATTATGACTTAAGTCATTAAGTCGGATTGAGAAAATCATCTCCATGACATATCTTGTCCTTTCTCATAGTTTTTTCTGTTTCTTTTTCTTTTCCCTTGTATATCACAGATGAAGATCACATAAAGAGAAGTAGCTTTAAGCTTTACTGGAAGAAGGAAACCACTTCTTAACAAACACGCTCAAAAAGCTGTACCTTTTACTTAATGGCATTCATGGTACCACAGAATTAATGCAAATAATCACTTTTTCTAATTTTCTTGCATGTCTATATTTTCTGTTGTTTCTTGATCTGACTAAAATCTTACACTGAGAAATAGATTTTTTGCCATTTTGTGTTCAAATTGGATATCTGTAAAAGAAGAATATTTTCTGCTAAATCTTTTAGTTAAAAAATACTTTTTCCCAAATTTTGATACTGGTTAAACATTTCACGGGATCTATAAAGTATTCCAGTGTAAAGAACAAGGATAAAGAATACATACTAAAACACACTGCAGCTCTCCGACAAGGCAGTTTGCTGTTGAGGATATGGGAATAGCACTTACATAGTGCCAAAATACAGTATTTCTCAACCTTAAGACCATAGATCTGTTTCTGACAAAGGGATGAAGCATCTGTCAGGCTTCATGCTGGGATAATGCCTGCAGCTCGCAGTCCAGTTCAAGGTTTTTTTCTGGTTTCCAGTAGCACTTTTGACTGCTTCAGTTGCTAAATCAAGAACAAATAGTCTGGTGCAGGTGTTCTGTGTCCTTATATTGTGTTTCTTTGGTGTAGATTCCACTCTGAGCAAAAGTGTCAATGGCTTGCAGATACATTTAAACCTTTCTGGGAGAAAAAAACCTACTAGATTTTCTGCAAAGGGGTAACAATGATAATTTGGCGTGGAAGGTTTATGAGATACAAAAGAAAAGCATAGGCCTGCAGTGAGGTAGCCCAACTGTAAGGTTAATGGGGTTTATTTTACATTGTTGCTGTCTTGCTACTATCCATGTACAAGATGCAATCAATAGGATTCGGGAAACAGAATTTAGAGCAGATAGAATGGAGTTTCACTTCATGAGTGTTTTTGAGAACCACTGCACTAGTAACATCTTCAAAATATTCAGAAACTGGTGGTATTTAATATCCAAGAGTTTGTGTAACTTTCTGCCCAGAGCTTGTGTCCAACAAACGAGGGGGCGGGGGGGAGGATAAACAAAATTTTTCCTTTTCTCCAAAGACCTTTCCTGTCTTTGTCTGGATAGCAATTTTAATAACATTGTGTCACTAGCACGTTACAGTTTTGATGATTGTGTTTTTTTGTCCTGATTCAAGGAAGAGGTCAATAGTTTGTACATTGTCTTTGGCATTGTGGTTTCTGATGATGATAAAGTTTAATATGTGTTGTTCTTCTTGCAGTACCTAAGGTTAGCTAGACCTACACTGGCGTTATGAAAACAGATGAAGTACCTCCTTGGATGCACAGACAGACATATCAGAAGGAAGCACGTAAACCAAAGTGCCTCCCAGTCTTGTAGCAGATGCAACCACACCACCACAACCAACATGAAGTGTGCTCAAATGAGACTTGATTTACAAGCAGTATTTGAGTGAACCTAAGCAAGTGAGAGATGAACACGACAAGCACAGGAAATTTCAGGAAAATAATAGTTTATTTTGGCTGAAGACACAGGCTTGCAATGAAGTAATGTCTTAGAAATATTTCTGTATGCAGATGCCGCTCTCTCGTATAGCAACATATACAAATGAGACATCTCTTGGGTTAGAAAACAACTTCCTTGTAGATGAATGCTAGCCTGACTCAAGCCATAAATACTGCTATTCCCACCCACGTGAGCTACAGCAATGCTGGATTTAAGCTTAAAAAAAATAGGAAAAAAGAAAAAGTAAGAAAAAACTTACTTCTAATAGAAAATGTCCAGACATATTTTAACACCTAGAGCTCTAGAATGAAGACTGTAATTGACAAGTCTGCTTATTCAACAAATGTAATCTTTTTTTTTTTTTTAATATAGAGACAAATTTTTGTTGTAAGTATGAGAGTCCTGTAGTGGGAGAGATGAAGAATAAGTATAAATGTAAGTGTTATTTCTTTGGCCTGCTTTCAAAGATGTGAACAGGCATAAAGGTATAAATATTTTTTTTTAAATAATATGTTACAACACTCCGCTATACAAACAAAAAAGCAACAACAGCTGTTTCATTACAGAATCCCTTAGCAGGTGGGTAGTGCATATTACTAAATAAGAGACACTAATAAGTTATATAAATCTAGCTACATGTACAAGAAAACGTGACCACTACAGATTTCCTTCCAGCCACAGAATTTCTTTATGAATGACCTTTTCAAATGATCATTTGGAAGATATCTGAAGGATGCCATTTTTTGGCTGTAAAACAGCTCAAGTACCTTGAATACCTGACAAATTTTTATCATAGAGTGTTAACCTATCATTTTTACTTCTGCTTTTAATACTTCTGCTTGAAAGGCTTGTCCATCCTAGAATATTAAACCACTGCAGTGATTTAAAAGTGCAGTTACACTGTTAAGCTGTACTAGTTAGGTCGCAGTTCTTCACCAGAGCAAATGGCTTACACATAAATAATACAATACAGACATGGAAAAAAAACATCCTGAGTGATCAGATCAAACCTCTTATCATAAAGGCACTATGTCAGGTCATCCTTCTGACAACCTCGTGACCAAAATTTTTATTAGAAATAATTACAATTGCGATTGCAAACATTAAGTTTATTGTTGTAACAAGATTAATATTGGTGCTGTTGATTTGTTATCCTCTGCAAGTAATTGTCTAAGTATAAATGAGCTGCATTTCCAGGATCCTTTTCCCTGCAGAAATTTTATTTTACTTCATAGAATTTTAGGTTGTGGTATTTTTTTGGTAGTGGTATTTTTTTCTGGAAACTTCATAACTCTGCCTGCAATTAGTTAATATTTCTAAAAAGCTTTAAGAAATAAAGATCTGTATAAATGCTAAGCATTACTATTTCTTTTGGCAGAGGTAAATCTGATTTTCTGTTATAATGAGGAAGGCCATAGCTCGTCATCTTGGCTGATTATAGAAGTTACAAGAACAGATTGCCCATAACCAATGTATACCCTTCTTTCCTACTTTGAAAATTATATTGCTCACAGCTTGACTCCTTGGAGGGTAGAATTAGAATGTTTTTTAGTGTTTCTGAAAGAGAATATCAACTAAGTTTTGAGGAATTCTCCTTAGGTTTATTGTGAAACCAAAGAAAGGAGCTCCGAAAAATAAAACCCCCAAAACTTCTTAGACTTTTACGCATACATAAAATTGTAAATGTCTGGATAGGATGTTCTTGGGGTTCTTTTTATTTTGGTATATGGGGGGAGGGGGTGTGTGTCTTGGGGTTTTTTAGAATTATTTACTATTAATCCCTCTCAAGGTACAGTAAGAGACTGAAGTAAGGTTCCTACCTCAGCCTGTCTGCATCTGCTGTGTGGATTAATAAGGTGTTAGTTTCCATGGATGCTCTTCTGGCGTCATTCTCAAGCATGGAAGAAAACAGTTTATTATTTCATCCATGGTCTCATGTTTCAAATATTTTACACAGATACCAAAGAAAGATATAGCAGGAAGAGAGGGAAAAAGGAGAATATCTCAGCTGTTTGAGAGGTTCCAAAGTGGATCTGGGAAGGTTTTACTAAAAACGTCTGCTTTATCTCCATTTTATTTCATCTTTACTTATTTAAATATCCTCACCAATAACATTTCTACTTCAGCTACTGTGAGATTGGAATTTCATTATGCATGGCACCTGCTTCCTTTTAGCTGTTATTTACTGGACATGCTCATGTTAGCACGACTACTTGAAAATGAATTGTAAATATAAAGTGAAGGAACTAACTGCGAACAGGTGAGGAAGGATAGTTTTCATAACTATGAGACCAACTTAAACTTCTGAAAACCTGCAACAGAAATCAAAGTAAAATCTAGTACTCCTCCATAACAGTTCTGTTTTCAGAAGTGACATTGCACGATATGATTCTTGCATACTCAATTTCAACACAGTATTAAAACCTGACTTCTGGTTTGGGCAAATCTGGATGCCCAAGAAACAAAGTACAACAAACCAGCACTCAGTCTAGAAAAACAAATAACGACAGAGTATGTCTTGAGAATTCTGTAAAACATTAATGCTAGGAGTTTTCTACTAACTTTTTATTTTTATGTTCATAATTTTTGTAATTGTTTTTTGTTACAAATTTTCATTACTAGCTGTGAACTGACTCTTAAATAAGCTTCCTTGAGCTATTAGCCATTGCTGCCTCATTAATATTGTAAATACTACATTGTAGTGTCTGCCATCCTCTCTTGGCATTTGAGGTTTCAGCCAAGCAGTTTGGGGTTTTTTTATTTGTATTTCCAGAGATTGCAGAGAACAAATGTTCACCAGCTGCAATTCCATCTTCAAAACTTACTGAAAATAGGAGCCATCATAATTTAATATTTTATAGAGCTAAAACTTGTTATAGTGCTTTTTGGGTCCTGCATATGAGTACTGCTGGATTCCTTGTACCTTCCTCTGTAGTGGGAGATACAAAAAAATAAATGAATGTAGAGCTTTTTTAGCAAGATAGACATTAACATGGATTTATTTCTTTTTACTACATCATTCATATTTATCATCAAAATTGTGCTTTTCTCCATTTTTTCCCCCCTGCTGATTCAATGTGATGTGTTCTCATGATTTTCAGAAAGTCTGAAAAAAAAAATTCCCATATTTTGAAGGAAGTATCAATTATTTTTACAGAAAAAATATTTTTATAGTATTAATGGGTTTTTTATTCTTTTGTCTATTTGATTTTTTTGGTGTTTGTTTTGTTTTTAATGGACGGAGGAAACTAAATCATTGCCCAGTTAACAGTAGCACTAGCTAGTGTGGAACTTGGGATGCAGAACTAACAAGGATGAGAAATCTGAGCCAACATGGCGACTACAGTGAATCTGGCTGGTGAAGGAACAAATAACCATAATTTTTACAGGAAGACTTCTTGGTTTCTATTGTAAGAAAAAAGAAAAAGTAGCAGAAAAATTGTGGAGCCAACTAAACATAAATAGTATTGTTCTTTGCAATTATCATAGTTACAATGCCTTCTAGAGCATCTGCTCTTTGAGCTTTTTAGAAAGCCCTTAAGTGGTACTGCATGTTTACTCCACAGCTGAAACTCTTTTTTTAAATGGAATATTAGATTTTCACATGACTCCGAGACCTGGGCTGTTTAGTTATGTCAGCTTTGTAAGTCTCCTAGTAAAAACTGCAAGAAATAGCAATGCTGTCCAAGACTTCATAATCCTCTGCATCTGGAAAATCTCCAGCACTGCCAGCAGGACCAAACCACAGAGTGTCTTAGGCAAATCAAGCAAATACTATTTATTAGTTAAGAGATCAGTGGTCTCAGTTTTGGGAGAGTTGTATTTATTTTTTATTCCTATTATTATGACACTGTTATTATTGATATAGAAAGAACAAGGAACATGTGCAAAAGTAAACTGCATGATGTCTCAACTAGCCAAGAAAATATATACCAGATGGCAAATGATAAGCCATTATGATGGATCAGCTGGTCATGGAACAAACGCAGAAGAAGCCTCAGGGCTTACTTGCTAAATCCACAGTACTGACAACGCCTAGGAATAACGTGTCCACCTGTGCAACTCTGTGAAAATCTACCTCTCGGTTCTACATCAGGTACAGTCCTGGGTTCAAAAGTGACTAGAAGTAATAGGGTAAATAGCTTACTTTCTAAAACTGTAAGAGTTGCAGCACTGTCCAGCCAAGGCATTACCAAGAGCTGTGTGAGCAAAAACATAGAAGCCAGAATGAAACCACTTTCCCAGCATGAGAAAATGGTTGAGAGGTCAGAATTATAGGTGTACCCTTTTTCAAAGATGTGCAATATCTGATTTTTTACAGATGTTGTGACTGTCTGTTTCCAAGAGTTATCTTGAGCATTGACTGTACAGTCTAAGGAAGAAATTGAGAGGTGCTGCCCACAGATGGGATCCTGAGACCACGCAGAATGACTGTTTCACCCAGTTTGTGACTCAGTTTTAGCTACCTGGCAGGCCATGTAGACTTTGATTTTCCATAGTTCTCATAAACCAAAATAGAACTGATCTCTGTTTTATCACCCTTAGTGAGGAGGCGAAAGATTTAAGCAGATATAAAAGTAGTAGGCTCAAAGTCCTTTATTTTCCCCCTTCCAGATTTTACCTGAAGTAGAAGAAATGTTAAATCCACAATTTCGTAGGTTTTACCAATAACTACAGCTTAAAAGATGTCACTGTGTTAATTTGGCAGAGTGTAGAAATGCAGGTTTTTTATGTACTGAGTTTATAGTGTCCTATTATAAACTGCCCCCCACCCTGCAAAAAATAAAACTGACAGCTGTGAAAATAGGCAACAGAAATTATCACCGATGCAAATCTTGAACTCTTCAGTGGTAGCTAAACTGCTACAAGCTTCTGACATATAAGAAAAATGACTAATAAAAAAGTAAAAGTAGTATGTCGTTGAAAGTTGTTGGATATATTATTGGGGATACTCATAGATGCATTCCCTAAACTCCCCTGCTGAGAATTCCCACTCTTTAGATATGTCAGCATCCTCAAAGAGCCTAAAAATATAATTTCCTTACTTTTATTGCTGCATATTTATGAACAAATAACTCAACCACATTAATTTCCCAGTAGGAATTTTTCTAGTAAGAGACTCCTTCTGATCAATGAAAACAGAATGAAAAATAATTTCAATGCTGTCTTTCAATCCAGTCATTATTTTTAGTCACTTTACTTATTTGAAATTAGGTCTCAGCTAAAATGAGTCTAATGGGAGATACAAATGGTAGAAAATGTCAGATGTACGTCTCTTCCTAGGTAACTCACAAGGATCATCCTTTTCCAAATCTTCTGTAAATTTAGCAACCAAGTTCTCCAGAAATGCATGTGAGCTGTGCCTAACAGCACCATCAAGAAAACACAGAGTAGAAATCAAGGCATAGGAGCTCTTTATTGAAAGTCTTCCGAGAAACATATGGTACTGACTAGAACAAATCTACTCACAATAAAGGTCAGATCCATTATAAGTTAGAGAGCATCAATATATATTTCAGCCTCTAAAGAAAAGGCCTTCACCACAAATCCTGTCTTTCCAAGAACACCTTTCTTGTGCTTCAGTTTGCCTTGTAAAAAAAAGTGTTTTTTCTTCTTCTAGTTTACTGTGACTTTCATAAGTTTCATTTATTTCATAATATAAATTTCAAAAATTTTCTCAAACCTAATGAAACATACAGAAAATTATATACAGATATGTCATAAAGCAAAGACCATTTTATTCATCATGTTCGGCAAAATACTACTGAGCAAAATTTGGGAAGTGTTTAAGAATGGAAAGGAGATTAAGGCATGTGCTATGGTGATATAATTGTCTACTTAGGGGTGTATTATGTCAGTGGAAGTGCTCCACTACAAGCTGGGGATAAAGTCCTGACTCACTGGCTATCTGTGGGATTGCTGTCATTTATTTCTGTGTATGGGATTTCACCTGATGTTTTTGTTGCTTTGTAGCTTACCATGCAAAAGTATTCTGCTGAGTTCTATATAGTTATTGAAAAGTTTCTGAGAGAAAACTGTGTTATCAATATTTTATTTTTAACTTCCCCCTTACTGTTGTAGATAATTCAGAAATAGAATTTTAATATCTTCTGAATAGTTAAAAGAAATAAAATGGTACTTAACATTTTAACAGGATTTAGAAAACTTTGGAAAAAAAATGCAATATAGGAAACAATCTATAAAACATGCCCATAGAAAAAAAAATATATATATTTCTGAGCAGTTCAGATATAAAATTCTTTGATATTGTGATATCACTGAATGGTAGGGGTTGGAAGGGACCTCTGTGGGTCATCTGGTCCAACCCTCCTGCTGAAGCAGGGTCACCTACAACAGGTTGCACAGGACCTCTTCCAGGTGGGTCTTGAATATGTCCAGAGAAGAAGAATCCACAACCTCCCTGGGCAACCTATTCCAGTGATCCATCACCCTCAGAGTGAAGAAGTTCTTCCTCACGTTCAGCTGGAACTTCCTGTGCTTCAGTTTGTGCCCATTGCCCCTTGTCCTGTCACTGGGCACCACTGAAAAGAGTCTGGCCCCGTCCTCCTGACACCCACCCTTCAGATGTTTATAAGTATTTATAAGTTCCCTAAATATTTATTAAATCGTCTGAACAACCTACAGACACTTCCATCTAAGCTGGTGACCCAGGTTCCCTTTAAAGTCCAAGGAAAGGGACAAACACTTTTAAAGTATCTCATCCAAAACAGATGATCAAAATAGGTCAGACAGCTCACACTCTGAAAGTGAATCCTTATCTCAACTGACTGCAAAGGAGACAGGGAGGGATGGATTATCATAGCTTCAGATACCTAATTCCTAAACCTGTGAGTCGAGTCAAACGAATTCCAGCCCTGGTGTGTAGAAGCAGTTAACCATGTATAAATCACCTATGAGTCTCAGTTCACTTGGTGGGCAAACATCTCTTGCTTGTGCCAGCCATCTAACCATGTGCCACTTCAGAGCATCATTCCAAGTGTCATCAAAACAGGTTCTCAGCTACAAAAAAGGCAATGAAATATTTGGAGTTCTAGTTACTAGATGTTTCCCAGTAATGTATGCGAGTAAGTACATGTACACATATTTACTCAATATTTTTGCACTTTTTAAGAGGTTGGTTTCATCTTTCTGGTTTTTCAGTTGGCAAGGATTATCTCCAAATTAGATTGGCCTAAAGTTTGTATATAAGATGAAGATGAAGTCATAGCCCCTTGTTAGTAATCTCAATATCTTCACTGGGATTGCAAGAATCAGCTGTATTGCAGGATTAGAATATTCATTTGAAAAGTAAGCAGCAGAATAGTAAGAATTACTGATGCTACAGGTAGGTCTTGAAACCAAGAGTGTGGAAATCCCACATAAATCAGAAAAGAGCACATTGGCCAAGGGAGGGCAGGGATCTGGCAACATAGGAGAAGGAGCTGGCAGGGGAGAGACTTTTCCACTGCAGCCTGTCCATGTTCATGATGGGAAAACATAAAAGAATCTATCCTGCCAGGACTTCCCCATGTATTGACGTGCGGGTCAGCTGAAGTATAAGAAAAGTGGAAAAATAGGGGTTTTTTATTTAATCTATGAGTATTCTGGAATGTCTGAGTGAGCCAGGACATGCAGGTGGCAGGCAGCATGTATACATCCCTGGAAGCGCTCAGAGGTAGAGGCACCACTGTATTATAGATTCATCTCACTAGCTGCCAGCACCCACAGACAGTGTGACTGTGGCCACCCAAAAAAAAAAAAAATCAGGCTGCATCTAATCAGAGAACCATTGATTACTTATTTGGAAACACTGACTGGACACTGTGAGTCCAAGTTACAGTAAAACAGAATTTCAAACCTTGGGCTTGCATTTTCTCAATACAAAAAGACCTCAACATTAAACCTAAACAGAAAATCAAAATTTATCGCTTTCTTGCAGTATAGCTTGCTTTCCTAAAACTGTTCAGTTGTACCTTTTTGAAAGAAGATGGCATGCACATATCACTCACATAGGGTTTTTACGTATAACTTATCAGGCTGTACTTTAGTAGGCTTCTTATGGTTCTCATCTTGATTGCAATTTGTACACCTGAATGCTTTTTAGATATTCCCTGAATCTCTCTGCAATTTCATTCGTTTTTCCCCATTCATTTATCTTCACATTTAAATATATTTCACTCTTATCCTCAATCTGCCATTCAGAATATGTCAACTTGAGGAGTGCTAAACTATAGCAGTAACTGACAGTATTTTTAAAAATCAGTCTAGACTGTATGCAGCAGTTCTCAGAGAAAACTGCTCGTCTATGATATATGGCATTTTAACATATTATTCTAAATTACTTCCATCAAGCAGTGAAATGGCATTCAGTTCACGAGCATGTGAACAAGCTGAAGAATTTCCTTTGACAACATGCTCCTTGTGAGATCAGACTTGTAAAACATCACATCAGATTTAATGTCTAATGTATCAACTTATTCCCTTGCTTTGTTTCTTTTTTAGTTCTAAAGATTTAATGTTGAGAGGATATTTTTCCCAAGTTGACATAAATATTAGAAATACAGAAGAAAATGTGACTTTCTCTTCCTACAAGAAATGTGTCTAAAAGACTGTGCAGCACTTAGAAATAATCAGCCTGCAGAAATGGAGAAGATAAGGAAATGACAGATTCATTAAACAGCTGTTTGCATCTGTCTTTAAAGTAAAAGCAGATTTTAGACAGCTGCATAACACAGATACGTGTCTTAATAGAGCAGAAAGTAGGAGTTGCATGCAATACAGGAATAATAGGAATTGTTGCAAATTCTTAAGTGAGATTACACTTGGCAAAGTGACACTGAAATCAGTGTTCAGGATTCTGGATGTTTTCTCCCTTTGGTTGCCCAGGTTGGTAAAATCTTTACCAAACTGTCTTCCAGTTTGGTAAAGTGTAATCTGTAAAATCAAGTGAGCCACTGGTTCGCTTTTCTTGACTGCAAGAAGGAATGTGCACCAGGTTGGTTTGAGCTGTGTGGTGCTCAGACGAGGACTGCTCTCACCTGTTGCTGTTGATGGTGTTTCTTGCTGTATGAAGTGTTTCAATGCACAGGGGGATTGGCTGTGATGAATCTCCACTCTGAAGGGGCTTAACAATAAATAGCCTTTTTGTTTAGCTTTCTTATCACCTTGAGTACTATATTTAATATAGTATTATATATATTATAAATAATATATTTGCATACTATAACATATATTTATATCTACAACATAAATATCTATATTTAATATGACTGTATGGCATCCTGAGTTTTCCACTAAAGAGCATCTCAGCACTGCCACCTTCCTGGGAGGGCTATGACTTTGGCTGACATCTTTGTTCCCAATGAAATGGCTGAGGGTCCTTGAACCTCATCACCTACACCCCAGTTCAGTGCCTGATTATGAATCCTGTGACAGTCTCTTTTTCCCTCTTTTATTTTCTATTTGCAAAACATGACCTAAGCTTAGAAATAGATTCCACCATTCATTTTGTCAAAAGAAAGCCAGTGCCCTTAGAAAGTTTCTTATATGCATGCTTCTGAACCTTCTGTGTTGATCCAGCCTGGGAGGCCTCACCTTATTTATTCTTGCTTATTTAAGAGTCCTGAACCAAAAATGACTATGATATCACACTCTCATGTAGCTGTGCTACACCCTTGAAGTCATCCTGATATAAATGCTCTGAACTCACAGTACTGGTTATTACATTCCTCTGGCCTCTCTCTGCATCTTCTTTTCAGTTACACCAAATTGCAATTCTAGTATCTTCTTTTCTTTTAAATTAGGATGCTTAGTAAATTGATCTAAAAAAAAAAGAAAATAGTACCCATGGCTCATCCTTCTGTTTCCCAGTCATTAGTAGAACCATGCTCTGCACTGGATTTTCATTATTAACTGCCAGCCACCTTACAAGTAAGTGACCTCCAGGTGGCCACTTTTGGTCTGCCATGGCCAGAATGAGTGGAGTCGTAATTTGCCTGTTAAGTCCTCTCATCAACATGGAGAAGGAGCAGATAGATTTACCTTCTCTCCCTCCCTTTGCCTTAGATATGTTAATTTAGCCCACAAGCTGAGCAAAATGAAACAGAACTTGCACTGAAAATGTTACTGATAGTCTTTGTGAGCTCTTTTGCATTCTTTGTTTGATCTTATTTGCATTATTTGTCTTAGCTCCCTGGAAAATAATCAGGACAACTTCTAACTGGTGTTCTTTGGTTTTGGTATTTTATTCCAGGTCTGTGCTGGTTTCTTCACTGTCACTGAAAGCTTAAATGATTACAGAAATATATGCTAGAGAGTTCTCTGCATTCCCCAGCTGTATGTCCCTCTAAATTTCCATTCCTGATTTGTCAAGTTTATTTTCCGGTTTTGTACTTCAATATCTGAGTGTCTTCAGCCACTGATCATGCATGAGGGGAACTTAAAGAGATGTATCTGTCCTGCACAAGCAAATGCACAATCCCAGAATCATCTGTCACAGTATTACAGCAAAATTTGCCCCAAAACAAATATTCATGGTAGTAGGAAATTTCCCAGTTCCTCCTTTGACCTTCAGGACAAAAATGTATTGCCTGCTTAAACAAAGATCATAAACACTAAATCTTCTCTTGCCATGAACATGCCAAAAAGAAAGTAACAGTTGATGTACAGATTAGGATGTAGGCAAAGGAAAGCCTCACATTCTTTCTAGAAATATTGAAGAACTCCAAGGAAAGTTAAATGAAACAATAAACGTTCTATGAATTAATTAAAGAAGTTATGTTTAAGTCAAAACTATTTTTTATTTTTCTTTTCTGTATCACATTATAAAAAATCTGCAACACTGCATATATATATACATATATGCTATCTTTAGTACACATAGTCTGCTTATTAGAACTAAACTAGGTAAGTTTTTCCCTTTAAAGATTCCAAATAATTCATATCAGGGATTCTAGACATATTATTAGATTAGTTGAAAGCTAGCTTTTTTCTTTTCTCAGAGAATCAGTAAGTAACAATCCGTTATATACCAAATTTTCCAGGGCAAACTGAGATGTACTACAATGTTGGTGGGTGAATTGAAATAACAACTGGCCTAATACCTATAATCACTGTAGCAGTTAGTGTCTAACCAGTATTTTAGGCATGGATATGTACATTGTGGAGCATAACCTACATTCTTCCCTTGATATGATAACTATGCCGATGATCAGATTTATTCGAGCCTTAGTATAGCACTTGTTACTTCTACTAGTTTAAACGCTGACTGGTCCTATTTGAATTATTATAGCAAGTCCTAGGCTTACTTGGGCAGATATCAAGAACATGTAATTACCCTTCTTTACTGTTGGTGTTAGAAAAGCATTCTTGCAATGAAAAACCTTGCTAATAATTTGACTGCCCTACTATAGCCACAACCTTCTTGGATTGAGAGAACAGATTTATCCCACTGACTATCCTACTGATTAAACATCAGTGCATTTATGTCACTTTAATTGCCGCATCACGCCTTTGGCATTGGATTTAGCTCTGGATTGCAGACATCTAGGAGCAGGTGTTGAACTAGACACCTAATTCACTTTTCTAGTCAACTGGGGGGTAGTTAATGCAGTCAGCAAAGCCTAGCTGAATCAGTCTATATCAGAGTGAGATGAGCGATTCCCTAAACTCCTTTCATTGTATTGGTTACCACTGAGTATAATGAAAAAATAGGAATCTAACTCCCCTAAAGGCATATTGACACATTCAAATTTACGTGTCTGCAGTCTGGAGTTGTTTCTACACTTAATGACCTGACCAGCTCATTTCTTGATAAGACAGGTATCTTATCCAAGCTGCCTGATAACCTGTTATGAAAGTATGTCCTACTCATGCTGTAATCCAGAAAGCAGACACATGATGTCATATTTTACAAAAAAACCCCACCTTGTGCCACGTCAAGACAACCCTGTTTGTCTTCTGTTATTTCAAGTAGCAAGGATTACCACCAACTGCACTTTTCAGAGCACACTGTCTTCCTTTGCACACCATTATAGACATAAAACACCTTTGTATGATCAACAGCACCCAGGTATTACTCCGTTTAACACAAAATAGGCCACCTAAGTACAGGGATAATAGCCTACGTGTCCTAATGAAATTATAGGCAGACGTTAGTATGTTTTGTTTACAGGGATACCACCTGCAGTTTTAACTAAGAGGAAATAAGTGGCTGAAGGACTATAAATACCAAATTTTTCTGAAGATCAGTCACAATTCATCATTTTTTTAATGACTCTGGCATGCATCTTCAGCACAATAGTCTGCAGACTGAAATTCAACAGCAGGAATGAATCATTTTTCCATCAGCTGCTCCCCACTGATGTCATTAAGGTTACGCTTATGTAGAACAGGAGGGACATGGTGGTGGGTTAGGTCTAAGATGTGGATTCACCGAGAACAGGATTTAATGGATTTGCTCTGAACTTGTGTGACTGTTGCTATGTCGGTCTCCAACCCTCTGCTTGACAGCTACTAAGTCTCCATAAATCAGTTGCTTAAGTGACTCTGTCCTGAGAAGGCAGGCTAAGCCATGGAGGTACAAATTCACAGAAAGCATTTGAATGTCAAAAAAACTGAGTTAAGGCTTAAACATAAGATTTAGGAAGTGAAATCTCATTTTAGCACAAGTACAAAACTTTCTACCTGCTGGATACCTGGACCATGACAGCTCTAGGGTCTTACGGATCAAAAAACATAGCTGCAGTATTGTGAGTTTAGTGATGGACAGAAGTGCTGTGAAACAACTGCCTGAAGCCTGTCTCCATAGAATCATTAAGGTTGGAAAAGACCTCTAAGATCAAGTCCAACTGTCAATCCATCACCATGACTGCTAAACCATGTCCTGAAGTGCCATAGCTACAGGTTTCTTGAACACCTCAAACGACGGTGACTCCACCACTGCCCTGGGCAGCCTGTTTCAATGTCTGAACACTCTCTCAGTAAAGAAATTTTTCCTAATATCCAATCTAAACCTCCTCCGATGCAACTTGAGGCCATTGCTTCTTGTCCTATTGCTAGTTCTTCTCCCAAGAGAAGAGACCAACACCTGCCTCACTACAACCTCCTTTCAGGTAGTTGTAGAGAGCAGTAAGGTTACTCCTCAGCTTCCTCTTCTCCAGACTAAACAGCCCCAGTTCCCTCAGCCGCCCCTCATAAGACTTCTTCTCCAGACCCCTCATCAACCTTGTTGACCTTTTTTGGACATAGTCCAGCACCTCAATGTCCTTCTTGTAGTGAGGGGTCTAAAACTGAACACGGTACTCCAGATGCAGCCTCATCAGTGCTGAGTACAGGGGCACAAACACCTCCCTACTCCTGCTGGCCACACCATTCCTGATCCAAGCCAGGATGCCGTTGGCCTTCTTGGCCACCTGGACACTCTGCTGCCTCGTGTTCAGCTGGCTGTCCAACAACAACCCAAGGTCTTTTTCTGCCAGGCATCTTTCCAGCCACTCCTCCCCAAACTTGTAGCATTGCGTGGGGTTGTTGTGATCAAAGTGCAGGTCCTGGCATTTGGCCTTGTTGAAACTGCAGAGCCTTCCTACCCTCAAGCAGATCGACACTCCCACCCAACCTGGTGTCATGTGCAAACTTACTGAGGGTGCACTGGATCCTCTCATTCAGATCCTTGATAAAGATACTAAACAGAAGTGAACCAATACCTGTCTTGGGGAACTCCACCTGTGATTGGCCGCCAGCTGGATTTAACTCCATTCACCACCACTCTCTGGGCTCAGCCATTCGGACAGTTCTTTATCCAGTGAAGAGTACACCCATACAAACCATGGGCAACTAGTTTCTCCAGGAGGATTCTATGGGGAACAGTGTCAAAGGCCTTACTGAAGTCCAGGTAGATGACATCCTCAGCTTTTCCCTCATCCATTAGCTGAGTCAACTGGTCATAGCAGGAGATCAGGTTGGTCAAGCAGGACCTGCCTTTCATGAACCCCTTGCTGGCTGGGCCTGATCCCCTTGTTGTTCTTCACATGCTCAGTGAGCACATTCAGGATCAACTGCTCCATAATATTCTCTGACAGGCCTGTAGGTTACGGGATCCTCCTTGCAACCCTTCTTGTAGATGGCTGTTACATCAGCGATCTTCCAGTTGTCTGGGACCTCCCTAGTTAGCCAGAACTGCTGATAAATGATGGAGAGTGGCTTGGCCAGCTCCTCTGCCAGCTCCCTCAGCACTTTTGGGTGGATCCTGTCACACCTCATAGACTTGTAAGTGTCCAGGTGCTGTAGCATGTCATTAACTGCTCCCTTCTGAGTTATGGGAGATTTATTCTACTCTCCATCCCTGTCTGCCAGCACTGGGGTCTGACTACCCTGGGAATAACTAGTCAGACTATTAAAGACTGAGACAAAGAAGACATTAAGTACCTCAGCCTTCTCCTCATCTCCTGTCACAACATCATCGTCCTCTTCATTTCCATCACAACATGTACAGCGTGGACATAGAGTATATTTCTGGTGTAATGGATATCTTTTTTTTTTCTTCTCTTTTCCCTCTCACCCATCTGTAGCATTTCTAGGTATATACCTTCTTATCTTCCACAGGTCCTGAATTGGTCTGTAAGGCCAATTTCTCTCTTTTTGCTCACAGGCTCTTATCTACCACAACATCACAACATCTACCCTGATTGTTCACTTCTGGTGCTTTTGACACGTACTCCACGTTTTTTTCCTCTTCCCTTTTTGCTCCCCAGCTTCTAAACTGTTGAGCTCTCATTTTTGTTGATATTGGTTTAGGCTGCATATAAATCACATATTTTGTTACTGAGTCAACTCTTCTTTCCAGTTCCTTGTCTAGCAACACTCTTATTGGATCATTTTGGTGTTTACAGCATTGCCAAGTGCACCGTGGAAGGTACAGATACTGTTATCCCTTTTGGCTTGTTAGTGCGATCACCATGGTGGGCCTGTTCAGCTACCTCTGAATGCCTGCACAGAAAGCCAGGGAGCAAGCCCTGGAACTTCAATCTGCCCTCTGCAGAACAGTTAGCTTTCTCCCAGGCTCTTTGCAATGCTTGAATTAAATCTGGCCAAGAAAAATCTCTGGAGAGGACTACTCCTCAGCAGTGTGGACACAAGCCAGTCACAGCTGTTTTGTCGCACGGCCCTTATTATTTAGCAATACAAGTTGTGATCCTGACCTTCTGGTTAAGCCAGTGTTTTGCTTTAGCTGACCACTTACTATTGTGAACCCACTGTGTGAGCTCAGAAATCCCAGGTTTTCTCACTGTTCTAAACTGAATAATACGTAGTATCATTTCCACGAAATATGAAAACAAGCTCTCACTTCTTAGTATTAGAGGACACTATACCTGTTTTGTCTCATAAATGACACATAAGAATCACATAGGTAATTGTCTAAGCATGGAGAAAGTAGCCTGAGTGTCCTAAGCAGTATGTAATGTGGGTTACATCCAGAAAGAGAACTTACTGTCATTAAATGTTGCAGAAATTTTGTCTGCTATAAATTGTGATATTCTATCAGTAGACTAATTTTATTTCATATTCCTAATTTGGCTGGCTCCTCACACATCTGAGATGTCCTATGTATCTTCACAGCAGTCCTCATGTGACCTCATGGGAAATTCACGGTCTCCACATGTTTTTTCACAATGAGGGTGAAATACTGGCACAGATTTCCCAGAGAAGCTGTGGCTGCCCTCTCCCTGGAGGTGTTCAAGGCCAGGTTGGGTGGGGCTTTGGGCAACCTGGTCTAGTGGAAGATGTCCCTGCCCATGGCAGGGGAGTTGGAACTAGATGCTCTATAAGGATCCTTCCAACCCAAATAATTCTGTCATCCAATGATTCTGTGATATGCATGTAAGAAAGAAAAAGAAAGAGAGACTGAGGAAGAGTGAATAGTTTTCTTTCAACAGTTATTAAATTTCTGACTAACATGTTGGAGATGTCAATTTAGAAGAATAGAAGACCTGGGAAAAACAGAAGGTTGAAAAAATCATTAACATTTTGTTTTTCTTACAAGCAGGGAGAAAAATTATGTCCAGACTGTGTGTGTATATCCAAATTATGGAACCCTTTACTTAGTTTTTTACCTGGTCCAAAGTGGTACATCATCTCAATAAAATAATGGATTACTAAGTACCAAGAAAAGATTTCAAGGTTTGACCATAGGCAACAACGTATCTTGGATTTTGTTTTAAATGTTTTTTACATTAATCTTTATTCACTCGTTCCATTATGATGTCTAAGCCAGGAATAATTCTAGTGGTATTAGCAGTGTTAAAAATCATGTAAGATCCAGAACAATACTGGGAAACCAAAATGCGCTTAAAGTTCAGGCTTGTTTATGTCTCATCTTTCCACTTATCCTATCATAACAGAGAATTCCGAGCTCCAAAGCTCTAAGATGGAATTGCATTTCCACTATGTTTCAGATGGGAAAGAATTTATTCACTGGGAATATTGTCCAAACCCACGATTAGTTTTAGAAAAAGCAACGAAGAAAGAAAACAGATGTTAACCATTGAGAGGGAAAAATGATTGGCAGAGAACAGAAACTGAAAAGTTGATGTTTTAGCATAAACTGCCTTTAACTGGAAATGGCAATACCACAGTGGGAGAGGAAAGCTGTCATAAAGTGTAAGGCATAGCTTGAGAGCAAGTCTCTGTACATCCATGCAGGGAAGAGAACTGGTAATTTGTAGGCCTGCAGAAGCAGGGACTGTCTGTATTTCAGAGATGTTCTGCGTATCCTGCACGTAGCTAATAACATGATGAAATGTCAGGCTTCTATTTCATCTACCTTATAGTTACCTGCATTTGCCTTTGGACTGTTGAGGACAACATAGAATTACCATAGAAATATTGTACTTATCTTGCAAGCTGTTTGTCATACAGATTTCCCTTTAGGGAAAAAGCTGTGTTAGTGATTATATGTTCCCTTAAAGGAGGCATCATTTTCCCTCTGAATCCAGTAATTGCAGTTTAATGAAGTTAAAACAGTCATTTGCAGCTAAGAGGCCTCACATGCCAGATTTTATCTCCCTCTCTCTGCAGACAGAAATTTAACACCAGCCATTCTTTACACTGTATTTTGTGTGCTGGGTTCCTCTCCTCCCCCACCTCTGCTTTTGCTTCTTCCTTCTTACTGTTCCTTCAGTGATGAGATGTGGTGATTGATGCGGTGGGATGAACTGAGATACTGTAAATCAGGAGGAACGCATGGAGAGTTGGAGCGGCACAGTGAGATGCAATGCAAACTAGCCAAGCAAGGCTTTATTTTTGCTACATCATCACAGAGACAAATGACACTGTAAATGAAATGGGGAGGCATAAAGAAAATGAATGTAGTTTTGGTTTGGATTTTTTTATTTTTTTTTTTATTTTTTTCCAGACAAACCAAGGTCTAACAATATTTGGGAGGAGAGTAAGGCATTTAATTAGAGCAACATTAGGTCCTGTTCAGGACTGAAGTATATGAATTAGTAAGACATGCTTAAAGCTAACCACAGCCTTAAGTTTTTCTGGATTTTGCTGCTAAGAAATAAGGCACAGAATTTGAAAGAAATCTTTGCCTTAAGCTCACAATCTATTACTACATGGCAATAATCTTTGCTATGTTTTTTCTTGTTCTCTTTTAATTGGGCAGGAATATGTTGTATTAAGCATAATGTGTTTGAGTTGTTCGTGCCCCATTTCTAATGGTATGGAAGTATAAAGCTACTTTATTTGGGTATGCCATGAATTCTTTAATATTGGTATAGTATTTCGAGATCTGTGGGTCCAACTATTGTAACAATTGTCTCTCCTGCACCAGACTAGGTAAGAGAGAGAAGACTATATCTTATATGCATTACCCCCCATTACCCCCTTCTGATCACACACTGAACGCAGTGTTTGAAGCAGCATAACAAAAATACTTTCCAAACAAGTGCTATGCGTGCAGTCGGCAGCACAACAAGCAGTCCACAGAGGCTATATGAAGAACAGTATCTCTCATCATTTATGCTTACATTCATACTCATTGTGGCACAGTGACTGAGACACTTCAGTTCTGCAGTGTGGTGGCTCGCTTTCTACAAAGCAAGAGATAACGTGACAGTGAGACTTGTATAAGCTGTAGAAAAAAATACATTTTTCTGGAGGAGATGGCAAAGTATATTTCATCTTTCTCAAATGATATCAGTCAAAAAAATAGATTTATTCATAACAAAGACATTTCTAAAACAAAAAAAAATATAATGTTCTTTCCCAAATTCTTTATAAAATGCTGTAAATGATAGCTTCTATATCCTACCATGCAGTGCTGGAAGCTGTTGATTTACACTGTGAAACAGCTTTTCAGCCCTGCTTTGTAGAAGGCTTCTTTGCAGTGGTGGGCAGAGGATCCTGTAAATAAAGTGATATGAGTGATCTTGAAAGTAGGAATATTCTCCCCATCTTGTTGATAGTGAGATTTGGAAAAACACCTGGTCAAATGGGCTGTGAATGAACCAACACTTTTTGAGGTGGGTCTTGTTTAATATCTTTATCAATGATCTGGTTGAAGGGATTGAGTGTTGCCTCAGTAAGTTCGCAGATGACACCATGTTGGGTGGGGGTGTCGATCTGCTCGAGGGTAGGAAGGCTCTGTGGAGGGATCTGGACAGACTGGATCAGTGGGCCAAGGCCAGTTGTATGAGGTTCAACAAGGTCAAGTGTCAGGTAACATGCTTCGGTCACAGCAGCTCCATGCAATGCTACAGGTTTGGGGAAGAGTGGCTGGAAAGATGCCTGGCAGAAAAGGACCTTGGGGTGTTGTTGGACAGCCGGCTGAACACGAGGCAGCAGAGTGTCCAGGTGGCCAAGAAGGCCAACGGCATCCTGGCTTGGATCAGGAATGGTGTGGCCAACAGGAGTAGGGAGGGGATCGTGCCCCTGTACTTGGCGCTAGTGAGGCTGCACCTCGAGTACTGTGTTCCATTTTGGGCCCCTCATACAAGAAGGACAATGAGGTGCTGGAATGGGTCCAGAGAAGGACAATGAGGCTGGTGAGGGGTCTAGAGAACAAGTCTGATGGGGAGCAGCTGAGGGAACTGGGGCTGTTTAGTCTGGAGAAGAGGAGGCTGAGTGGCAACCTTGTTGCTCTCTACAACTACTTGAAAGGAAGTTGTAGTGAGGCAAGTGTTGGTCTCTTCTCCCAAGTAACTAGCAATAGGACAAGAGGCGATGGCCTCAAGTTTCATCGGAGAAGGTTTAGATTGGACATTAGGAAAAATTTCTTTACTGAGAGAGTGTTCAGACATTGGAACAGGCTGCCCAGGGCAGTGGTGGAGTCACCATCCTTAGAGGTGCTAAAAAAACGTGTGGGTATGGCACTTCAAGACATGGTTTAACAGGCATGGTGGTGTTGGGTTGATGGTTGGTCTTAATGATCTTAGAGATCTTTTCCAGCCTTAATGATTCTATGGTTCTGTGGTTTTATTATTGCCACAATGTCCTGAAACTTTGAACGGTAATAGCCTGATATACAGGATAAATAAAAATACCCCAAAAAATAGTTGTCCCATCTGTATCATTCCTGTTTGTGTCTAATTACTGTTACTCTGAGAGTTGAGAGTGAATGAAATGAAATTTTCTAACTGCGTTTGTAAAGTCAGTAGAATTTTATGCAGCAGTGAAGAAAAAAAGAATTGCTGAATCACTTAAAGCATGAACATATAAAGATCTCCATTAAAATGGAAACAGGGAAACATACTGCCAAAAGAATAAAACAAAATCTGTTCCGCGATTCAGATTAGTATTGCTTAGTATCCAGCTGCTCATCTCTTCTTATCAGTGTGAATATTCTTGAAAGGTTTTGATATTTATTTCTTATTCTCTAATTTTTGGGTTAGCTGTTACTAAATGCCAAGTGTGTGCAAAATGGGGTTTGGGTATCTTTTTCTCCAGCTATGCACACATACACATGCTACTGTGTCCTTCCATCTCTGCTGACCAGCTCAACTTCAGGATATAGAGTAGTCCATACCTAATATGCTGATTTATCCTATTACAAGCTGTAACCTGTGCTTTCCTGACCAGTGAGATCTTAATTAAAGTGGTGACCTGCAAGTGTGCTGAGCAGATTGAAACAAATGATGTGGTGGTGGAAAGAGCACACAGAAAGTAGACAAGCTGCAATCTCTGCAATCATTGTCTTTATGTACAGGTTGTTTTAATGTGTCTATCAAGTTATTTCCTTCTCCTGCCCTTTTAGGGAAAAAATAGTACTAGCTTTTGCTGCCCTCTTCATGCCTGTTCCCAGCCTGCTTCCAGTGCTGTAGGTCCAGCAGTCTGGGGACTGTATCAGGGAGCTGGTGTGGCTCCAAAGTCAGTGCTGCTGAGAACAGCACTCATAGCTGCATAGCCCTGACTGGTTTGATTTCAGATTGCTGGTGATATAATTTGCATATTTTCCTCCCAAGTGCATGCTTATCAATTTCCTTCATCAACATTTTACAGATAAATCTTTTCTTAGCTTCCTCAGCTGGAACAGGATGGGGACAGTGCTTGTAGATATTTCTCTGCAATTTGGGTTCTCTGAAATGTAACATTTTGGCTGAAATTGTGCCTGTTCTACACCATCTCCTTTCAGAAATGTTTCTCATCTTTTGGTGTATGTTGTGGTAACCAATTATGGATGAAGCCTGGGTTGAGCAGAATATTGGTGTTGAATTATTACTGTAACAGAGCCACTATGTTGTCTGATTTCTGTTGTGGTTCCGAAGTATAATCTGCACATTGTTTGCCTTTTCCACTGCAGTTTTCAGTGAGCTGAGGCTTTAGAGATTTTTTTGCAATAATTCTCTAGTCTTTGTCCTGGTCAATCAGCTAAAGAAATTTCTAGTTTGCATACTTTTCTGCCTGCCTGTCTCTCTTCTTTTTAGTTTTACTATGACTTATACTTTTTTAACAGAAAACTTCATCAATTTTGCTGGTATTTATTAGGGCGGTCAATAATATAATCTTTACTCCTTAGTCTTCAGCCATATTATTCCACATCCCATTTTAAAATGTTTTTCTAATATGAAAGTCAGATTTGACATCCAGGCAATCATATCCAAGTGCCAACACTGATTTTTGCATTTACGTAGTGGCATGGTTGTCTGCAGAAAGGATCCTTTTTTTGGTGTTCCATTTTTTTTTTTGTCATTTAGCCCCTAATTCTAACATTCTGTGATGGTACACAATGAGTGCAGTGCATATGTACCTCTTACTCCAACACGTGCGTGTTCATGTACATGTACGCTGCATGAATTACTCCTACAAAACATCTAATCTGAAAGCAATGCATAAGAATAGAAGTATTCTCCCTTCACAAGTGTTTTACACATGGGTTATGAAATATTTATTTTACGGGAAGATAAAGAAAAACATGAAGATATTCGAGGCTAAGTCTTAAAGGATCCAGACATCTGGGAACCGGAGCAGAACCAAAAATCTTTGACTAGTTGTATGGGCTCCTGATGGTATGACCAGAGAAGATTGGATGCCTCCTGGGTGGGTTGGAGACATCAAAAAGTGAGCAGGGACCTGCTTCAGGCTGCTCAAGAGGAAATCCTTCTTCCCTTGGTGTTTTGCTCCGAAATCAGCACTGGGAGGATAGGGCTAAGGGCAAGGACAGTGCACAGAGGAAGAAGTGCACTGGTGAGTCCAAAGGTATCAATTTGACTGTACTGGAGTTCTTAGATTTTTACATTTCAAAATATGTTGGCTTTTGGGTTTTTTTCACTGCTCCATTTTTACTTTGTATTTAATACACAATGAAAACTGGTTGAAATCACAGTGGAGCATTACATGTTCTTTTTATTTTAATGAAACATTTCTACTCATGTGATATCTGATTTTTATTGTCATTGTTCCTACATCGGAATTCAAGAAGGTTTTCAAATATTTGGTCTTCCAAACACAAAAATCCAAATTGCAATGTTCTTGCTTTGCTTTTCCCCTCTACCCTTACATTAAATGGGAATCCGATTCCTCATCCATTCATATCCGAACAATGTGCCAGCCTTTGTAGCACAGTTGCATACTGATTACAGCATTTTCTGGACTTGTCTGCATGGTCTCTGTATCCTTTTGTCAAGTTTTGATAGCTAATTTAGACCAAGCTCTTAGTTACTCTGCTCAGGAATATTTCTGGTTACCTGAGAGTGTGAACAATTTTCTCTGTATACAGTGGATTTCAAAAGGAAAAAAAAATCATAACCCAAATATCTCAAAACTCTTTTATTGCTGTATTTTTATTATTTAATATTTTTCTTTCTTATGGAAATAATAAATTGTTTCCTTTTCCTTCTTACTCCACTTTGTGTTCCTATTTTCTAGTTCATATCACTTGTAAATTGTTTTTAGCCTATCTTTAGTCCTTTCCCTAATTGTTTACTGAACACGATTGCCTCCTGCTATTGCTTCACGATTCCCATTTTGCCTGGAGAGATTGTATTCTCTCCCTCTTGCCCTTTAAGACCTCTCAGTACTATGTCAGTAGATTTTCCACACAAACACTTTTCTTCTCATTTCAGATCGTCTTTCCATCGCACTTTAACATCAACGTCTGGTCACTGAATATCTAAAATCTGACCGTTATCTCCTTTCTTCCTGAACTGTCTTCATCCTCATTTTTCCCGTACCCCAACTCCTCTGTTGCACGGCCTCTGCCATGCACTTCACCTGGAATCACAGCAAATACTCTGAAGAGCCTCCATTTCTCCAGAAATGTATTGCTTGTCTGTTTATCCTTGTCTCAACTTCCATTTCCACCATCTAAACCATAGAAATTATAAGATGGCTTTTTCTGAATTGACCATTAAAGACTGTTGATTACTCAGTTAGCAAGCATAGTTCAAACACCAATGTATTTCTTAAAATATTCTCTAAAAAGCAAAGGCACCTTTGCATTAGCACAACATCCATTGTTTTCCTGTAGAGAGTCCAGGAGTTGCCCCAAGTTCTCTATCGTACATGTAACATTAGTTCAAGTGACTATAACAGGGTTTTTTTACTATTTTCTGAGAATTACTGTTACATTAAGGAACATTTCTTTTATAGCTGCCAGGAAGAAAATGTTCTATTAATCTATTGATTTAGGAGGAAAGCAGTGTCTTCTCCTTGTTTATTACTTTTCAAAATTAATTAATTCTCATTAGTCACTGCTTCATTACCAAAAAGTACCTTGAAAGCGTTACTCAACATTTCCAGAAAGAAAAATGCTAATGAAATGAAGTTCAAACAAATTTCTCATTAATTCTCCAATTAGAAAATTGGACAAAGATTGCAGATTCAGTAAAAAAAGGAAATGGTGTGTAGCTGGTAGCTAAATATATTCATAAACTTCATTTACATAGAGCAGTTTCTGAGGTAGTAGAAAGACTTCAAGGGGGAGAACATGTGTCATAAGAGCTACAGTAACAAGGGGCAAAAGGAGTGACCATGAAACTGGACATAATCTTCAGCCCTGCTACCTTCGGCTGCCACCAGTGTCAGAGCGACCCTGGAGAGTGGGAGGAAAAGAGGGAGACAGAAAAATGGTTGCCAGGCTACCTCACTGCAGAAGTGCATAGTATTATGGAAATCATTTTAGCCCTTTTTCATTACAATCGCTAAAGCTAAAGTCTTCCCCCCCCCCCCCCCCGCCCCAGCGCTGTATCCTCATCTTTCTCTTTTTTTTCCACCTTGCCTGCCCCATGCAAAGAGACACCCTTTCTCCTTTGCTCAGCTGCTCATGTGCCTCTGCTGTTTGGGATATACTGATTTCACAGGGTGGAGGTGTTCAGTTAATTGCATTTTGCAACATGGCAGACTACCTACAGAGAATTTCTCTTTGAAGGGGTCACGCATCTTCTCAGTCTAACTTAGGATATGTCTATTAAAAGTGCATTTAACCAAACTGACAGAAGTAGGCCTTAGAAACCCAAGAATATGAAAGAAAAACAATGAGCTACACCAGCTGGCTTTTCTGGGTATTTAAGTTCCCCCAGCTGTGAGAGACCTTGCTAGTACTGCTGCATGGCCCACCTACAACGAGAGCGCACACTAAATTATAACATTTCACACTCACAAAGAGCACTTTGGAGCTGGACGCTGTCAATGTTCTCACTGTTTTGTTAAATGAAACTGCTAACTGCAGAACATGAGAGCCATCACACTGCGTCAAACCACGGGGCTTACCATGCCAAAATCCTGTCTCCAGAAGCAGGTACTAACAGTCACTTAAAGGCAAATATGAGAATCAGAGAACGTAAAGAGGGATTATCACCTTCCCAGTTTCTTCTGTCAGCACCTAGAAACTTTCAAGGCAAGAGATAGTGTCCAAACTCTGATCTCTGAGAACTACATGAATTTTTCCGGTTTGTCCCTTAACAGAGTTCTGCTTTTTGCCCTGCCACAACAGAGCTTTAAATTATAACTGCATGTCACATGAAAAAGTTTTTTTTTTTGCTTGCTTTTAAATCTGATGACTCTCCATCTCACTGGCTCCACTCTTGTTCCCCTGTTGGAGGAAATAATCAACAGTCACCATCCATTTATTCTTTCCCATACGATAACTGATTTTATTGATATTTATCAGTAGCCAGCATCACCCCTTTCCTTCCTGCTCTCATTGCTTTCCACAGGCAGGATTCACTGTTTTCCTCAGACTGTTTAACAGTTAAATTACAATCACCATGCTTAATCTTAAATTATCTTTACTTGTACTTGTTTTGAAGTTAGCTTCCTCTGTATCGGATCTAAAGAGTGTGCATGCAATTCGACAGCTAACTTTTTGGTCTTTCTGACAGTATCAGTTGAACTAACAAAATAGACTGTGAACCTTGCCACTTTCATGTCCTTAGACAAGTACTGTAACCCTTATTAGACACAAGAGGATTCGCACAGAGAGGACATCATGAATGCTCTAATCACAGAAGGACCATCAGCCTCAAAACACACTCAAGCAGACAGCAGAGAGCATGCAGCTCACTGATCTCAGAGTGAATTTTCTGGTGTCTAATAAGTCATAAACATCAAATGAAGATTTTCCCACTGCCAAGGCAGTAAGCAAACCTCTCTTCCATGAGGGTTCCTTGGGGGGCAGTAACACAAGCTCACATGGCAGCAGCACGGTGATTTTGTTAGAAAACAGACCTACCACAAGAAGAAACCCCAAGAAACCAAGCTTTGTAAGCTCTGCCATTCACAGCAACAAGTCTTGAAAATACACTATGAAAGGTGTTAAATTTAAAATGTCTCAAAGTTTGGAATGTGTTTCTGGCTGGAAGAAAAGAAAACCAAAATAATCACAGAATTGTGCATTTGTCTACCTCTATTAGCTGTGGCTCCAATACTTATGGTATTTCACAGCCCTGCCATTATCTCCCTCCAGGACATTTCTTTAAGGAAAGGCCTTCCCACAGCAGGAGGGTGAGGAAGTCCCACAAACACATGATAACAAGGGAAGGGTTGGAAGTTGAGCTGGGTCTATCAAGCTCAAGTCCAACCCTTTCCAAGACAAAAAAAAAGAGCAAATAATATTTATTTTGAGGACGTAGTTGACAAATGCATTAGGGTTGGGGATTTTTTATTGTTGTGGAGGTTTTTTCCCTCTTCTTTTTCTTTCCATTTTATGAGCTTTTTAGCTATATGCAGGATTACTGCTTTTTTGTTGAAACCTTTCCCAGAAATATAACTCCTGAAAATACATGAGTGATTTGTGGCAGTGTGCTTTAAGTATGTGCCACTAATCAGCTAAAAGAGAAAATTTAGCATCTCTAGCATGTGTACAGTGTCAGGCATTTTGTGAACAAGGTGTCATGGGATAGTTAAAGTATGTACGGACTTGTGTGCCACCTTCTGGGATGTCTGTATTGACTGATTTCCAAGCATATAATAACGATATAGGAGAGAATATAGACATCTGTCATTGTATGCCTCATTTATATCTTTGTCCAACACAGTCTACTCAGCTGAATAAGAACAAATTTGTACTAGAATACTACATACATTCCCATACTTTCCAGATGGAAACTAGAAGAATGGCATCTCTATGGGATGCTATCTCTTATCAGTAAAATACTGCAAAATCTTGTTCTGCTCTACCTCTGAAGAGCACAAATTTAGCTTGATGTCACTGAGGGTCTCCACTATTTATCAGTACTAACAAAGGAGGGCCAAGTTCTGCTAACATGTCTAAGAGAAAGGCAAATTTTTCTGGAGGGAAATGAAGATGTCAAAAATACGTCCTGTTGTCCAAGATCAGACAACAAGGTAACCAGAACTGAAAGCTGTTGAAGTACTTGGTCTCAATGTATTAAACTCTGTGAAGTAGTACAGAGGAAAGCAGCGAAGAAAATAGGAATGCCCTTTGGCAAATATTTTCGTGGCTCACTTAGGATACAGAGGACTAAAACTGGTAGATGATGGCAGTCCTTTGTTAAAGTTACAAGATGATACAGATCTCTAAATATGGCTGTGGGCCTGGTCTTAGAAGATGCAATATTCATGCTCTTCCAGTCTCCATCAAATGCTTCAATAATAATGGAAGATGATTCAAATTAAGGCAAGAAAAAAAGTAGTAAAAATGACAGTGGTTTCAATGGATTAGTTACTCAGAGGAGTTTAAGTGGACAGGAAATTCAAAATTGTTGCTGAGATTTTACAGTAATGAGAACAGAGTGTGTGAAAAAGACCAAGATAATAAGAATAAAGAATTATGGCATATCTCTGTCTCCTACCACAGCCAGCAAAAATCAAAAAACATTCCAATCTAAAACATACTCTATTTGTATATTTGCATTGGTCTTCATGTTAATTTGTGACGCCACCTGGCTAATGTGCCAAGGTAGTCTCCATTACCTTAATGTTTATGCATTCAACAATGTCTTCATATTTAACAATTACAATACCATTGTGAGGTGGAGTCAGTCTTATCTGATAAATTTTCTGTGCTAGAAAGACAACGAACTGCAGCACAAAAGGGCAGACATCTAAATCTCCAAAGATGCTAGCATGCTCACTATCCATTGAAATGGGTAGCCAGGCCTAAGTTAGATGCTCTCAGCAGAGGGAGAAAATTAAACCCAAGTTTCCAACTTAGGGTGAGATTCATCTTGCCACACTCCAGATATCAGGCATCCAGCCTGAACTTGTTGTCCGCTCTCTCTATTGTCCAGGATAATTCAGCTGTACACCACAAAGACAAAAATTCTGGGATAGGTGTAAGTGCTCTAAAAAGATGCATTTCTAAAGAAACTTAGACATTCATCTGGTGGCAAGGTTTTCGACAGGTTGAGCGTCCAAGGAGTTTAATCCTATCTTCATCACAAACAGCTTTTTTGTCATCTTCTGCTGCAAAGTCACTTATTTTCAAGAACACAGAAGGTTCAGTCAAAGTAACTATTTTTCTAGACAGCATCCAGTAATTTCTGTTTCATGGTCAATCACATCAATTTAATTTGGCTTTGGATGATTTTTTGTCTCTGCACTGGTCATAGTGGTTTAGGTTCTGGTTTACTTTTAAGTACCTCATGTTAACACTGATACTGTCATAAAGTCGTTCATAGATATTATCCAAGCCTACCTGCCTTTAGCATCACGCTGACAGACTTCTAATTTCTGTGTTATCACTTAGCTTTAATTGTTGTTCAACTGTTCAGCTGATTAACAGCTGTCCATTTCACTGAAGTGGAGGCTCTTTTCCAATGGTAAACTAAAGCGGTTTCTGCTTATCACCTAGTATGGCTTCGGATTCAGCCAACAACTTCAAAGAGTCTATTATATATCTATACTGTAGGCAAGGATCTACCTGTATGCTATGTATTTAAGTTATTTCAGTCAATGAAGACAAAGTCAATGCATTTGACAAGACACTATTGAGATGTCTAAATGCAGTTATGAACATGATTTACAATATTGAAATCATCTACCTGTCACAGGGTGTATGGGAGATCTCCACCTTTCTGGAGCGGCTGCTTGAGATCAGGTGGGATAGTGGAGAACATCTCAAATGGCACTAGGCGACTAAGCTAGAGCAGCTAAACTTAATGTTGAGGTATCCAGGGTATTACCTTGTTGACATGGTTTGGACTGTGCTTTAGGAAATGAATACCATCTGCACAGTGTGTATTGCCTGGATCACTGGAGAATAAGGATTAGACACCTTGTCTAGGTATAAATGCTGTATGTGAACACCTAACTTTGGATATTCAAAGTTAACCTCTGTTTCCAGAGTAAAGTGAGCTCTTTTGACTTAAGCAAAATTGAATAGTAATATGCAGTGTGCCTTTTTAACTACCTCAGCTCTACAAACCTGCAAAAGTGCATATTTCAACATGATAAGCACCTATACGATAACAAATGCAATTCTTAGCAGCCCTTGCTCCTTTGGCTTCTAGAGGCAGCATAATCAGTAAGTCGGAAAGTCCCAAACACCACTTGCAGCACATTATTTTCGATGGAGTGTGTTGGCCAGACATTTCCTGTTGGGAAAAAACCCCAAACAAAAACATACTGATTCTGTCCATAGTCTGTGCTATTCAGCCAAGTGCATACACTAGCTTTCAGGACCATAGATGATATTTTTGAAGTTTAATTCCTCCCCAGTTAGATCTTATTGGCCTGTTGTTTCATGTTGCCTTGTCTCTGTTGAACAGATGACCTTGGATGGATCCTAAAAGTTAGCATACAATGGGGATAATTAAACAGCACTTCAGTAAATGATTTGTTATTTTGTTGAATCGGAACCTTTTTTTGGGTGCTACAGAGAGGTGAGAGTATTGACAAAGTGGATAATATTTCTTAGCTGTGAAAACACAACTTACAAGCACTCACTAAGTTTTTCTGTCCATCAGCTACTTCTGAAACAACTTCAGCTGATCTCAGACTCTGGGATGGTTTACTGAGATTGTAGATGATCTTAGAATATGCATTGTCGTATACAAAATCCTTCTGAATAAAATAATGAACACCAACAAACAGAACTGCCATAGAACTAAACTTTACATCAGAAAATATAAAACGGGGAATGCACATTTCTGTGCGAGTCATTGGACACCAGGATGCTAGCTTTAACCTACAAAGAATCAGATAGGTGAAGAACAGCTAATAAATCATCTCTTCTTCTCTCATGACAATCTCGAAGGAGGAATCCAGGCTAGAACTTCCACAGTGTGAAAAAAATGGAGAAGATATGGTATTTCAACTAGAGTGCTTGCTTTTCCAGCCTGCATTCCTTAACCAGCTAGACATCTCTGGTATTTTTTCTTTGACCTTCTAAGGCTGTGGAGGTTTTGTAGTCCTTTATTAACGTTATACTTTTTCATTCAGGATATAGATGCTCACAGCACAGGACGGATGCTGGTAATTTTAATCTAAGGTATTTGTATCAATGTTTTCCTTTGGCTGTTCTAAAGACTCCCCTGTGGTGCCAGTTAAATTCAGAGCTTGTCTGCATTGGAAACAATTTTCCCTCGTTCCATAGCTGAGACCATGCAGATGTAGTGAGGAGCCCAGGAAGAGCCAGTCACAGGACAGGGCTTTATAAAGCCACAATGCAAGAAGCAGGTGTGACACAAAACACAAAGAAACAAAGGAAGGGAGAGACCTCTCCTTGTACTCTACTCTGCAGCAACACACCTATCTCTGTCGCAAAGCTTGCTTCTTCAAGTAAATATATTGACTTTTATATCACCTTGTCACCCCACCCGTCCCTCCTTGTGTCTGGTCATGTGCTTCATCCTTTCAGAATCCTGTGTTGTGAGCCCTCTAGGGCAGCAGCTGCCCTTGCCTCACTTGCTCGTATAAAGGCTTGCACAATGGGGCCCTAAAGCGTGATACTAGTTTCTAGATGTTAAAAGAACAATAATAAACAACATTAAAAGATGTAGCAACTGCAATAAAATATGCATTTATTCGGGTTAGCTTGATGCATAGCTAATAAATCATTTAAGCTTTTAAATATATATATAAATAAACAGCAACAATAAATAAGACAAAACTGCAGCTGGGAGAGAAATCTTATGGCTGTTAATTTTTTTCCCCCCACTTATCCTTCTCCTGCATAAGCTAGAAGAATAGTTTTGCGTTGCAAATTCCAGGCAGTTGATCTGTCCTCAATGACAGTTTTGCTATAACTCTCCTAATTTCAAGCTGCTGCTTGAAAAGGTAACAGTAAACGGCATCCAGGCCATTTCTGCAGTCATCGGCAGCTGACTCAGTTGATTCATTTTCACAGATTTAAGTTGTTGCATGCACAGTCTATCCCCTCGGAAAAAGGCTGCTTCCCATGTCGAATGGCTTGTGCAGTCACCTAATCCTGATTTTGAAATGAGCATAAAAAGTAAGGTTTTAAGGGTCCATATCATCACTCCACCCCAGTTCTCAGGATGGAGTTCTATGCCATTGACAAAATCTTCTCTTCAAGAGAAAAGCAAGATCTGGAATAGTTACTTTTTTTGAAAATTATATGTATATTGGTCATCAAAAGTTTCTGAGCTAAGGAATGATAGCACTCAAAGGGCTAACCTCTGATGAGTAGTAAAAATAGTTCTGACTAGCTTATTTTGTATGGTAAACCACTGGCCAGTGTTATTCAAGTCAGTTCACACAATTTATACCTTGCTCTTTTTATCTGTATTAGTCAACAGGACTTTCCTGTGTGATAATCAGCAAATATTAGTGTGTAAAGCATATTTGCATTTTAAAGACTCTGTTGGGTCAATCTAGTATCCTTATACATCTGTTGAGTTTGTTCAAATTCCAAAAATGGCAACCAGACATTATGAAATCAGTGTAATCCCTGAAAGAGCTGAGAATGTTTAGTCTAGAGATGAGAAGACTGAAGGAAGACAGGATAATCATCTCCAAATATGCAGAAAAGACTTTCAAAGGGAAAAAAAAAAAAATTCTCTTTGTCCTCATTGAAAATCATCAGAAGCAAAACCTTCAGCTGCATCAGAGAGGTCTGGGTGAAACTTCTGGGAGAAATTTCTAACAGGAAAGTAAAACACACGACCAGGTAGCTGGGGGGACTGTGGCATGTACCCCAGAGAAGTTTACAAAAAGACCCAAAGCACAGATCAGAAAGGATTTTTTTTCATCCTTTGTGTAGGTTCTCAAGGAATAGTTTCTTGACACCATTTTTTTTTTACACTATTTTCTACTAAGTTCTACTTTTTCAGTTTTTCCCAGGAACAGACTTTCCATACCCTATTTCCCAGTAGGAAATGTGGGATTGAATTTCTTTCACAGAAACACATTTTTTATAAACTTTCTTTAGATAGATGCTGTGTCATGAGATAATCTGGTCAAAACCAAAAATCAGCTTTTTGCTTGTAAACTAATAGCCTATTTAGAGAAATCACAGCAATTCTGCCTTTAGGTATCCTGAAAATTTACCCAGCAATACTGTCAATGATGAATACTGGTTAAGTATCTATATTTGTACCAAAGAGCAAAAAAACAGAGCCATGCTTTTGATATGGCTTTTATTGCTTCTGCTGCTGTTGCTTCACAGAAGTATGTTGTAATTTTTTGCTCCTCTTGTCTATACTATTTTTTTTTATATATATAAAA